>NC_139033.1:38850211-41352259 GCF_964662115.1 Mustela nivalis | reverse complement strand
TTATCCAAAAAACAAACAACACAATAAAAAAGAAAACAACAACAAAAACAAATGAAGGAGTTGTGAAATGCACAAACTTTTCTAAAAATTTGAATAGGAAATTCACAGTGATTAGATCTTACAATATGATATCTTGACTCTCTTAATTAGAGGATCTTGGGGTAGTAGAGTTGGTGAACATTTGGGAGAAGATTATTAAGTAAAGAGCTCTTGAGAGGGGAGCATAGAAATGTAACCATAGGTCTAGAGGTTGCTGTAAAAACAAAATACTTCTTTTAAGAAAATCAGAATGTTTTAAAATATTAATAAGAGGGGCTTTTGGGTGGCTCAGTCATTAAGTGGCTGCCTTTAGCTCAGGTCATGATTCCAGGGTCCTGGGATCAAGTCCTGCATCGGGTTCGCTGCTCAGCTGGAAGCCTGCTTCTCCCTCACTCTCTCCCCATGCTTGTGTTCCCTCGCTTGCCGTCTCTCTCTCTCTTTCTCTGTCAAATAAATACATAAAATCTTTAACAAATATATTGATAAGAATGGTTAATGAGTGAGTCAGAGCCTGATAATGCAGGAGAGAGGAGGAAACCACTCAGGTCCTTGAGAGGGAAAGATGAGCCCAGACTGTATATAGAGAGAAAGTCTTAGAAGCAGAGATAATTTTCTGCACTGAAGCAGGTAGAGAAGAGAAGAGAGATGTCTTTGCAGGTAGTTTTGAGTTTTGTTTGTGGGAAGACAGAGAAATTCACATTGCATGATTTCTTTTTTCTCACTGAAGTGTGAGAGAGCTATGAGGGAGAAGGCAGATATGGGGAAAGTTTAATGGGGGGGAAAGTACAAGACATAATACTTTATCATAATGACTGAAAAACTCAGGCTGCCACAGCAGAGTAGTGTTGCCAGACAATGTGTGTGATTTTTTCCAGAAATGTTTAGCTACTCAGGTGAGATTGATGGAAGGTACACAGGAGAGTACATACACCCAGACCCAAGCTTCTGCCAGATCAGCTTCTAAAAAAGAGAGGAGTGAGGCAGTGGGGCCATTTGTGAAGCCATCGTTATGACACGCGGTCACAGGCATGACCAAAGTCAGACAGGGGGGCGCATATTGAGAAAGAGGTTGAGAGGATAGATTAATTTGCCGATTACAGAGGATGAGTTTGAAAGGATGGCAAGGAAGGAAGGAAAGAGAGGTAGGCAAGTGTGTCTGATTAAAAAGATAAACCAAGCCATAATGTTTGACTTATGGAAATGAAGTTTATAAAAAGTTTGGCAGGGTTTTTGGGCTGTGGTCATGATAATGTGGTGGTTCTGCTTCTCTCCTTCTCCTCTGAGTTCCTGTCAAGGTCAGGGACTAGCCCTGCAACCTGGCAGCAGCAGGCATTTTGGTGCTGTTCTCCCAGCTTGGAAAGCTCCACCCATCTTCCTCCAGGAAAATACCAGGATCTCTGCTTGTCTTACTTTTTTTTTTTTTTTTTTTTTAATACAGAGCACAAATTACACAAAACATAAGAAAAATTTAAGCCCACAAGAAGATAGGAAGTTCAATTTTCTTTTCTAGAATAAGTTTACTTGCTTAGGATCACCTCAAAAATACATCTGAAAGTGCTCTTGTTATTATAGACCTACCAGCTTATTTTGGTGGTATTTGCATGGTATGTCTTTTTGCATCCTTAACATTCCCAGCCTTCTGTGTCCTTAATGTTTAACCAGTGTGGTAATCTTAACCTTTTAATTGGAATATCTCACTCTTTGGAACTTAATTATTGACATCCCTGGCTTTATATCAATCTTTTTTTTTTTCCTATTGATCCCAGTGATGTCAATACTCCCCTTTCTCTCCTTTTGTGCCTTTGTAAAATTAATCATTTTATAGCTATTCCATTTTTTTTCACTCTATTAACTTGTTAGTTATATATTCATTTGCTGTTTTGTTAGTGGACACCCTCGAGACATCAACATGTACTTTTGATTCATTCCTATCAATTTTTGTTTTTCGAATTGTGTTATAATTTGATTGTAAAATTGATTATTCCTATCGATAATGGTAGCATCTTTGAATACTCTAATTGTGCTTAGCCCTTCCTGTCTTCTGATTTTTGTTATGAGTTTTAATTCTAAATATGTTTGAAAGCCCATTAAGACATTAATTGCCATTGAAGTAGTTACCCATATATCTACCCTTTCTGTTTCCATCTGGCAATTCCTTGTTTCCTTCTGCTTAAAGAACTCCCTTTAGAGTTTTCTCTGATGCAGATTTGCTACTGACAAACTCTCTCAGGTGTGTGTGTGTGTGTGTGTGTGTGTGTGTGTGTGTGTTTTAAGGAATGAGGCAATTTATTAACCCAGTAGTTGTTTTAGTGCTTCTTGGCACCTGCCACCTGTCCGGTGATTCTGTCTGGATCTCTTTGTCGCTGAGGTGTCGGTTTGCATCCCCCATCTTGGTTCTTTCCCAGCATATTGAGCCCCTCTGGGGATTGGAGGACCTTTCAGGCCATGCTTTTGGAGCCTCTTCTGAAGTGGCTGGGCAAGACATTGTTACTCTGATTCTCCCCATAGATCTTGGTCATGGAGCCGACCCCAGTGCTGTCCTGGAGGTACAGGTGTTGGGCCGGGGAAGCAGCTCACATAGAGAACCAGTTCTCATCGTGGGAAGCACGATCTTTATGCTTGGTCACCTTGACGGGGTCTGGCCACCCCTGGACCTGCGGCTTCCCAGACAGGTCCAGGAAGGCTGAGAGCTCTGACAAACTTCCGCTGGTTAAGGTGACTCGGGGCATCATGCGGTCTCTATGCTGCTGGCCAGAGGAAAGGATTCTCTGCTTTTGTTTATTTGAAAATGTGTTTATTTCATCTTTACTTTTGAAGGATATTTTTGTGGGGTGTAGGTATTCTAGGTAACCTGCGAGTTTCTTTGGCTTTCAACAATTGGACCAGTTTTGTGGGAGAGCAAGAAAGAGAGAGACAGTGTGGTGAGTGTGTGTGTTGGTATTATCTTGCTTGTAGTTTACTGAGATTTTTCAATCTTAGAGTTAATCTTTAATTAGTTTGAAAAACCTTTAAACATTATCTTTAAAAACTGCTTTTGCCCCATTTTCTCTCTCAATAGTATCCCAACTACCTGACATTACATATTTATATTGTACCTCACCATCTCTTCATTTTTCCTTTATTTTTTACTTAAAAAAAATGCTGAGCTTTTCTGTTGACTTTGTCCATTCTATTAACCTTGCTTTATACAGTATTTGATTGACTGATAAACTCATCTATTAGGTTCTTAATATTAGTTATGTTTTATAATTCCAACAGCCTCATTGGCTTCTTTTAATAAATTCCAGTTCTCTGATGAAATTATCCATTCTTTTCGTGTTTTTTCAAGCTTGTTCTATATTTTCTGAACTTCTAATTAAAATACCTGCTCATTGTGGGTCTACTTCTATTATCTTTTTAAATACTCTTCTGTATCTTGTCTTGTTTAGTCACTTTTGGTTGAATGCTAAATACTGTGTGTGTATATGTATATATGTATATATACACCTATATATGTGTGTATGCGTGTATGTGTGTGTGTATAATAGTTTATTCAGCTTCTCTTATCTTCCTGGCCAGAGGTTTACTCTTTTCTCTGCTAGAAGGATGAAATGGGAGGTGATCAGTTTAACCCAGTAAGGGACTGAGTTGAATCAGACCAGGTTGTAGTTTCTCTCATTCATTTTATTCCTTAGGGGATAGTCCTCCAAGGCTTTGAACAAAGAGCCAGTGTGATCACTGCCTCTGTTCCTCCCTCCTCCACCCCAACCCCGCCCCTTTAACAGGTCTCACACTCCAATCCTTGTCTCCTAGGCAGCCAAGGACTGTCAGGAAACTCCATTCTCCCCATAGAAGCTTTGTAATTACCTCTTTATCCTCCCCTATAACTTCAGAATTGGGCATACATCTTGGGGAGCAAACTGACGTTGTTTCCATGTTCTTTCCCTCTTCTTAGAGGCGTCCTGGTTGTTTGAGTCTCCATTTTTGTCTCTGCAAGACCGCAGAAAACTTATTGGTTTTTCTCTTCCTGCCTATAGACCTGTCTATTTGCCTGGGCATATAGACTTTATGCCCAGGCAAATGTTGGATTCTTAGGTTCTTTCTCTTCACTGAGAATTGGCAGATGCTCCCAAGGAAAACGTTACTATAGAATATTAGCTCACTTTTATTGAAGTGTTCCTCTCTCTGAAATCCTGACTCCTTATTTCTCAATGCTTTAGCAAAAATCTGATTCTTTTAAAAAGATTTTTTTTTTTTTTCCTAGCTTTTCTAGTTTGTCTTGGCAGGAGTTATGGTTTGTCACAAGCTACTCTGTCTTAGCTCAAAAAGCAGACATTGCAAACCTATGCCATTTTACAAAATAAATCATCCCAAGGGTTTTGCCCTTTGATTGAGTGGGGTCGGGAAGTTTTAAAGCTTTGAACGCTGTTTCTTAGCTGTCTGGAGTTTTGGGGTGCCTTGTCTTGGGACAACATTGCTAGCAGCTGCGGACAGTGGCTTTGGCATCAGGGACCTCCATCCTTGCTAAGTAGCTTACCGTCTGTGCAACCTTGGCCCAAGTACTGTCTCTCTCTATGCTTCACTTTCACCATCTGTGACATGGAGAGAGATAAACCTTCCTGTGTTTGTAAGGTTCATTAAAGAAGAATATATTTATTGTTTGCTTCCTTTTATTATACTAAATGCCTTATGTATGTTATCTCACCTTAATATGTATGTACATAGTACAAAGTAATATGCATGTTCTATATGTACTATACTACATAGTAATATGCTATATACATAGTAAATAGTAAGGATTCCATAAAAGACAGCCATATTATCCTTCATCTTAATTACAGCTCACCTCTATTTTGGCTTGAGGTGAAATAACTCATTATCCCTTAGTCTTCTTCTTCATTCCTTACCCTTTTCACCACGAGATATGGCTAATATAAATACAAGCCAAAGATAATTGTGTAACTTAGGACACTTATATATTTTGTGCCACATTTAGCAATCAAAGATGTAGAAATCAACAAAACCCACAAAAAATAAAGCTTAATTATTCATAGTATTGACACCTAGGGCAATGTAGAAATACACAGCATATTTGTTCGTATATTTTACAAAATCGCATAACTAGTTTTCTATGAGGCCCGAATAGACATTCTCTACTAAGGCATCAGAAAGTTGTTAGAGCAAAATCCCTGCAGGTTTTACTTTAGGTTCCGATGACATGTTGGGCTTCTGCCTGATGCATTTACACCCATGCACTTGCACATGTGTGGTTCACAGGCTGGGACGCCCACAGCTTGGGTCTCGGTGGCTCCTGGGGTGGTATTTGCACTTCATCTCTCTGGCCCTGTAGATCTGATTTGATGACATCTGTTAAGGAGACAGTGGAGGGAAGACATGCATATGAAATCTCCATGAATACAGGCTGCATTTTAATGAGCTGGGCTGCCGTTACCTTACCATTTATTTTGTGGCCTTTGGGGCGTTGACAGGCAATACCCAATCTGTTTCTCATCAGTTTAAATCTCAATATTTACTTTTCGATGTTTTACTCTAAAAGCTTAAAAAAAGAGAGAGAGATTGGCCTCTTTTCACATCTTCAGAAAAGAGATTTGCGTGTAACGCAGAAAAGAAACAAGAGCTATTTTACACATAATGAAAAAGTAATTATCAAGGGGGAAACATAGAAATGAAAAAGAAATCATTACATGAACATACATTAACAAATATTCGCAAATGGTCATTTTTGACATATTTTCCTTGTTACCATGGCTTTCAAAAGCAAATGTGTAAACCAGAGATTCCCTTTCTGTTTTAGTCCTAACCATCCCCTGTTTAGAACTGGTTTTTAAATTTTAAGGTGAATCTTAAGATAAGTCTGTTAGTAGTGAGTGCTGATTACCCAGTCAGCCAGATCATTACAGAAGCTGTTCCACTAAATCAACAACAAACAGAATCTTCAATAAAGTGGATTTCTGAATCTTCCTAACCAAGTTGTAGTTCATATACAGTAACAGTAACATCGCCTGGAGCTTATGGGAAGCTACACACTCAAGCTCCAACCAGATACTTTGAATCAGAATCTGCATTTTAATAAGACCCCTTATTAAAGTGTCAATCTAGATCAAGGGTTGGCAGATTTTTCCTGTAAAGGGCCAGCTGGTAAGTAGTTAGGTTATTCAGGCCAGCCAGTCTCTGTAACCACAACTTAGGTCTCTTGTAATAGTGTTAAAGAAGCCGTAGCACGTACAGTGTGAATGTGCTTGTGTTCCAATAAAACTTTATTCATGGGCAGTGAAATGTGAATTCCATATAATTTTCATATGTCACAAAATGTTCTTCTTTTGGTGTTTTCCCAGTCATTTAAAAATGTAAAAATGATTCTTTGTTCATAGGCTAGACAAGAAGAGGTGGTGGGCTGAATCTAGTTTGCCTTCTCCAGACACACTATCATTTCCTTTACCTCTCTGGGGGAGCTGGCCATCCTCAGTTTCTATCTTGGGTTGGTTGGCTGCCATATCAAATACAGTGAGCTGTGTGGTTTCAACTTAACAGAAATATTGTTCACAGTTCTGGAGGTTGGAAGTCCCAGATCAAAGTTTGTAAGGACTGGTTTCTAGTGAGAGCACTCTTCCTGGTTTGCACATAGCTATCTTCTTCTCGTTGTATCTTCACAGAGTGGAAGAGAGAGAAAAGCATTCCGGCCTGTCTCTCTTTGTAGGAGAAGTAATCTTACTGAATCAAGGCTTCACTCTGATGACTTTGGATAGCCTTTATTACTCCCATGAAGGCCACATGTCCCAATACAGCCACATTGTGGCTAACGGTTCCACATATGAATTTGGGGGGACGCTGTTCAGTCCATGGCAGTGCCCAATGTACCAATGTAGTTCTCTCTCTCTCTCATATCTTCTCTTATGACACCGCCCACAGTCATCCCCACCATCTGCAATGTCCCATTGTCCTGATTAACAGTGTCTCTTCTGTATTTAAACAAAGCTTTATAAACTTCTGATAGCATAATCGGATTCCTCCAATTAAATTACAGGCTCCTTAAATGCAGATCTAGGAATTATAAGAAGTTCAGATGACTGGGTGGTGCTTAGTAGTTCATGACTGCCAATGGAAATGGCAGCCTAATCTTTTCCTGCTTTGGAGGCTCCCAGTTTGCTGAAGGGTTCCAGTTTTCCCAAGCATTGTTTTGGTCTATTTCCTAATCTCTTCCATGGGAGAAGAGGTGTGAAAATACATCTGTCTTCTCTGTGGAGGGGTCACCAGTTAATCATTAGAGGCTTGTTTTGAAGAGCTAGTGCTCTGTAGTATCTAGAAGAGACTTGGGCTCTAGAGATGGTCTGAACCGTATGAATTTTACTATTTCCTCTTTACTAACTGTATGACTTTTACTAGTTCTTCTACTTTTCCAATGCCCTGAGAAGACCAGCTGTGTCTTCCTGTCTTTGGAGACAGCATTCTTCCTCCCCTTCCCCATCCCTCCCCTAATGGATACCTATTTGGCAACCATCATTAACGCAAGGTCTTTGCTTAACAAAGACCTTTCTGTGCATTTTATTTACTATTAATGTTTCAACATTGCCAACTATCAATCTTAAATATTAGGTCAATGTGAGTTTATTCTCTGGGGAGTCATTCTGTATTGTTCCCTGCTGTAGATTTTCTAATGCTTTGCCCAATCCCTTGTTAATGACTCCCAAGGCAGAGTTTCCCTCACTTGCTTTGGGAAATGTTTGCATTAGTGGTGCATGGTGCAAACAGATGGGGACTCAAAAAAAGGCCCCCATCAATCATTCTCAAGGGTTATCTATGTCCCATCATACTTTAAAGCCTGAGGGAAAAGTGCATGATTTAGGGATAAACCCTCCTGTCGGTTATCTCACTGGTTTTCTGGCTTTGGGCTGAAATAGGCATGAATTAACACCTTCCCTTGCCTCCACCCTTTTACTCAGTATTTTCAGTTGAGGCTATGGTCCCTGATTCCATATGACTTAAAGAATGCAGTGCTTATTCTCTAAACATAATTGTCCCTAGATTTCCTGCTCAAACCAAGAAGAAATGCAGGTGACCAGGCATAGGTGTTCTTGACACATTACAAACATTCACCACAAAGTGGCTGCACTGTGCATTTCCTGCTCAAGGTGAGCTCTTGTCAAATGCCTGCAAACAATGCATCATAGGCTGGGGGTGGGGGTGGCAAGGACGCCTGTAAAGAATTCATGAATGACAAATGAAGATGCTGAACAGACCCACTTTGAGCAGAAGCCATGCATTAGCATCCAGAAGGAGTGATCTCTTAGGGAGGAATTCACCTCTTGCTATTTCATTCATTTGGATTTATCATGTGGGGAAGCAGGCCGTCCTGTAGGATTGAGTTGGGAATAAATAAAAAAGACAATTAGAGGCAAAGCAATACTTGTTGCAGGAGATGCCACACAAGCTTCCTTTGTTGTGCAGTTATTCTGATGCTAATGGCGATGCCTTTGTATCCCCCATGTCGGTTTCTCAGAGTATTTTCTCCCTACCTTGTCTTTCCAGGCAAAATCTTCAGGTGAATACAATTTTCCACTAAAACTTAATTTGTGTCAATTAAAATGATCATACATTAACTTGAATAGCATTTCTTTAATACCACAGCTCTGGTAAAATGATTGCAAAATGATTTTTATTTAATCCAGCCGCGATGATAGGATAAGGGAGCATCTGAGTTGGGAGATGTGAGCCACTCAGCCTCCTTGATCCTCAATTTCCTCAGCAGCAAAATGGGGATAAAATATTTATTTCTCAAGGGGATCAGAGACTTTAAGCAACGTATACAACGCATTTAAAGTAACTGACACTGTGCATATCAGATGATCGATAATTTGTAGTGTTCGCATTATTATTTTGAATATACAAAACAGGGGCATTAAAAATACGTTAATGCTCACTGACTCTAACATGTCACAGATTCCATCCTCCAAGTAACTGTCACACTGAGAGGAGGGAAAAAAGTCAGCTCTTAGAGCATCTTTATTTGAAATCTTTGCACGTTGGTAATTTTGGATTAGAGACTTTGTTCATCAGTTCCTGTTCAGCCAAGTGCATGGGTTTACACATTATTGCTGAAATGATGAGCAGCAGTTCTCTTATTCTTTAAGACTCTCAGCACACTTTTATTAAAGATGGAGCCGGTATCTGGCAAAGAATTGGAGTATAGTAAATTGTGCAACAAATGGCATGCCAGAATCAATTTACTGCAGTTCCCCAACTACAATCACTTTCTCTTTACCACTTTCAAGAATGAACCTCTAAGCAACCCTTATATGCATGTATCACACATCCCTCCATGGCTTTATGTTGTCTCTTTTAAGCAGAAGTTTATGCCACGAAAGGTAATGTAAAAAAAGAGAACAGCTATCAAGTCAAATTTCAGTCTTCCTAACTGTTATTTGGGGAAGGGAGAGCAGATGGGATCATCGAGTGTCAGTGTTAACAGTGCGTGGTGATTGCAGCCGAATCTTCACAGATGAGGGATCTGAGTTGCAGACAGCCCAAGTAGCTAGCACAAGAAAGCCATGGGAGAATGGAGGAGCCAGATTTTAAACCCGTGTTCATCATCTCTGAGGTCTCCTTTCCTTTTCTCTATAATAAGTCACTATCACAATTTTTGAGTGGTTATTTCTCCTTATTAGTTGTGGCTTAAGGCAATGTGATAGTCTTTTGCTTCTAGAGTGGTGTGACAGAAAACAGATATATCTGTGTTCATCTCCTCTGGGGCAGTTGCTTTGGAGACAGTATCTTGTTGTTTGAGGGCAGTCCATGGTATTTTGATTATGCAGATGGAATGATTGAAATTAGAGAGGTGAATATTATCTCCTCAAGACCCATGGTCTGAGAATAAGGAAGGAGGGTTGAAAGTTTGCCTGATCATCCACTGATTCTTGGAGTAAGAGCGAAGGGCTGACCGGAAGTCCTAAATACAGGAGCTAACTCACAGCTCTGCATTTTCATGTGTGTTTGGATGACAGCACTTCAGGAACTTGGTTTTTCTACTTGATGTTGTGTAAAGGGCTGTTTTGCAGTCATTCCAATGGATAACTTGGTTTTAAGACTTTGTTTTGACAAGTTAGAATTAAGAAATTGTAACCAGGAAGAGCAATATCAGAGTAAATAAGGAACAAATGTCAGTTCAGCTCTGTAGGAACAAGAATATCAAATATATCTCGAAGCCTTTGAGTTATAAATAAGAACATCATAACTCTTTTTCTGGCCGTGGTGTGGGTGTTCATCACTACTATCCTTTCTCACGGAACTATGCATCCTAAAATTTCTTTAATTATAAATACAATTGTGTAATTTTCCAAGTCTGCAGTCTTCAAGGAGTGGGAGCAGGAGAAATCCTTGCCTATTAGAGGGGTTTCTATTTTAGATTTTATTGTTATAAGATAATGTAAGGACAAAATATACGGGGCCACTGCACATCTAGAATTAATCCTTCCATGCATTATACAGGAGTAAAGGATGCTTGCATCATGCCCGTAGAAATAGCAGTGTTGCAAATAGCCAATTCATTGTTGGTTCCAATTTGGAAGCTGACAAATACTTGCTTTATTGCCCTGCCACATGCGAAGTCTATCTTTCTGCCTACACAGCACAAGTCAGTAACCTACATAATTCTTCCAGGATATTCTAAAAGCCCTGAGGCTGGACTTCATACTTGTATATATTTGGCATTTAGAATCAGAAATGGAAGTGAATACAGTGACGTCCTGGGAGAATTTCCAAATATTCCAAAGCCTTTCCCCCCACCCCCCAGTTTCTCTTATTTGCATTCTTTAGTTTGTGCTGTCCTGCTAATGTTGGCCTTTGCCAGATGTTTGCCATACATTCGCCATTTGGGATTTTTTTCCAAATTTTATTTCGGTCTAGGGGACACAGAGTTAACGTTGGTTTCAGGTGTACCACATAGCAGTTCACCTTCTCTATAGATCATGCTGCGCTCACCACCCACAGAGCTACTGTCTGTCACTGTACGATGCTGTTGCAATACCATTGACTGTATTTAGAATTTTAATTCAGAAAACAAACCACCACAATGAGCTGCTTTACTTCTTCTAGAGACCCGTTTCATCCGAAGAGCCAAATCAAATTAGGGAGGGGAATTTTATTCTCTTCTGTATTTTACCTTTAAAAAAAATAGGCATAACAACTTCAATAAAGTCCTATTTGACACCAAAGTAGAATACATTAACAAGACTGTGAACAAAAAATAGAAATTAAAGGTTGAATGACTATAGAATTCATCATTGAAAGTGGAACACTTGAGAGTGGAAGGTCAACCCACCGCATACATTCCAGGCACATTGGGACCCAGGGTTGTTCTTCCTACAAGTGTGGTGTGTTCCTTGACTTCAGGATGTATGCCTAAGTTCTAAAGAAAAGACTAAGCAAAGCAGTGCCTTTGTGTTAAATCTAAATCACCTGGGAACTCAAATATCCCTGAGAGCAGAAATATGCATAAATATTTAATAGGAAAAACATGTGATTGTCCTTTAAGCCCATGGGCCTGAGTTGAGCCTCTGTCACATCCTTGAACAACTTTGGAGAGAGAAATCTGTCCATGTTTCCATCTGCTGAGATGCTCATCGGTCTGTCCTTGGCTTTTGTAGCTCCTCCGTATTGACATCTGAGGTCACTATGTGCTCATCTGAACCTCAGCCACCCCATCCATGCCTTTTCTGATTGCAGGAGCTCCCATTTTCAGCAGAAGGACCCTCTTCACACCTATGTGTGCTGTCTCATTTACACCACTCACAGTCACTTGAGGAAAATCTTTGGGTGCTTCTTGAGGCTTGTTGTATATTTAGGTTACTCAGGAAAGCTCTTTAAACACATCTGCCTGGACATTCTATCCAGGTGAGTCTACTGTGCCCTTCTATGCCAAGGAGAAATGGAGAGCTCTTCAGAGATGTGCATGCTATGAATGCTTCAGGTGGAAAGCAGAAGAAAACACCCTCTACTCACATTTTTAGAGGTAAATTGAGAGTCTCTGTCACTTTGATTCTGCCACCCCATGCAGTCTCAGAGATGTCATTATCTTTAAGAGTTTTTACCTTCTTTCTTGACTCTTCCCTCTTTAGCCTCCTTCCCCACACCGGCTTGGAGGACCTTTGGCTAGTACAGGCAGGGACAGAATGGGGGTGATGGCTGGGCAGCCTGCAACTTTTATTCTTCTAATACTCTGCCCTAAATCTGGACTAAGTTTCTCCCTACCACCAATAAAAGCGAAGAATTTTACAAGTTTATTCTTTGATTCTGCTTTTAGCCTTAAAGCTAGCAGTCTCAGTGGAACACTGTCAGAGCAAAGTGAGAGGGTAGGGATGGCTAAGACAGCTCAGAACCACTGGTAACCAGCAACTGGTTAGTATTTCATTGGAGTGTCCCTGCTCTGAATTCCTGTGGGGAACAGAACATGAATTGCCTCTGAATTCTCCAAGGGGAGGGAGTTCACCTGTTATTATTCCTCTTAACCCCAGCACGTGAAGGACTGTGCATCATAACTCAGTACACAAATGAGTTAAACCAGAAGTAAAGCACAAAGCCTCTGGGGTCTTTCCTCAGAACCATGCTGGTTTTCTTGGGTTCCATGGTCCCTGTTAGCCCCTTGCATGGACTGACTCAGTTTTGGGAGTCCAGGGTCTACTGGAACACATGAAGTAAAGTGAACTAAACAATAGCCGGGAGTGGACCATCACAACATCGTAAGAAGTTTAAATGCAGAGAGTGTTACCTCCTTTTTTCCTCTTCCCCCACTGAGGTCTTCCCCACTCTCTCACCTTCTCCCAGCCCAGGCCCAGTGCTTGCCCTCAGGAGCTGGTGGCCTACTTCTCCAGCTCTCCTGTTCACTCTCTGTAGCAGTCTGATACCTGCCTTTTTGAGAAACAAAACACAAAACAACAAGAGCAACAAAAAAACCAGCCCTATTTATCCTGACATATACTGGGCACCCTATAAATATGTATCAAATATTTGCCTTAATTTTTTGTACATTTCGAAAAATTTTGAAATGGTCCCAGAAATGCTCAGAATAAAACATTCACAATTTATTTTGAAAGATACAACTAAAAAACCTCAGGAGTTTACCAGAATGTCTGTTTACATGCAGGAAGAAGATAAGACAATGTATTATCAACTTTCCATATAGGCAAACTTGAGCAAATTAAATTTCTTGAAATGGTCAGCACACAGCTCCTTTCTGTGTGTCTCTGACTGGTTTTCAAGTGTTCTGTTCAGTCTATATCTTAAAATGTCTTTATTTCATGCCCTACATTTTTCAAATAATACTTGTATTTAATTCTATTTTTAGAAAACTCAGTGAGTTAAGGAAGGTAATTTATCTCCACAATTTTACTAGGAGGTGAGCTGAATCAGAGAGAAGGTAAAAGTCTTGCCCATTTCATGTGGCTACAAAACAGTTTAGAGAGGATTTCAACATAGATCTTCTTTGTTAGGTTTTTATTCTTCTCCAGTGCATTTATGTTTTTGGAAGAAAATGTGTATTTAAAGAAAGGATTGAATTTTTCCCAAAGGGCATGGAAGAAGTTTTATATAGAGAATCTCAATACAAATTTAGATTCCTTAATCACTTTCTAATTTCTGAAGGGATCAGAAAGAATCGATGGTATTACGATGAAAGCGAGCTGGTAGAGGTGGCCCTTTACCCTATCCTAATCCATCATAGAATTGAGTTCAAGCTGAAAGATGAAGGACATACAAGACTTCTTTTCTGTCTATCTTGTAGACACTTTATTTGTCATGAGAGGGATTGACTTTTGAAAATTAAAATCATAAAACTAATGAAATGGAAATTGGAAGGATGACCACCCTTCTTGGGCACATCCAATCCTGCCAAGATGTCATCATTTATTTCAAAGAAATTCTGAAACAGCTGTGATATTTTTGAAATAACTTGTTAACGCACACCAGTTATGCTAAAAAGGTCATTTATAAAAATCTGCAAATTTCGTTGAAATACTTCTTTTGGTGGTGAGGAAACACATTTACACATGTTACCATGTTAACAGAACTGCCTGCCAGGGTTAAGAAAAGTGTGAATTTATTAATGTGATCATAGCTTCATCACTTTTTTATTGCCCAGGCAATACCAAATTCCCATAGGAAAAGTGTTAAGATAATATTTTATTTTCCCCTTTGTTTTACAGCTAGATATTTGATTCTCTGTAATTATAATTTTGGTAGATGAATTATTTTGCATAATTCTAGACCAGGCAACACATTTTCAGGACTAATTAACAAAGCTAAAATTTGAAGATATTCTGCTGTAATGGAATGCCATTTCAATGGCCATGATTCAGTTTAAAAGCCTTCATTTAGTGCTTATGATTTATAATTTATTAGATTTTTTTAAAAATAATTTTAGGTTGACCTGTAGAACATACAAACCTATATAAACATGGCTCATGTTATAATAGGGTTTAATTTTGTGGAAGATAGCAAAAAATAAAAGGTACACAATGCTTAAAATGCATACCATATAAATAGTTAATTTGCATTATGATCCTTGTCTTTGTAATAGATTCTGGCTGTGTGTTCTCAGGACGAATAAAATGATATCTATTGTCTGATATTAAAAAAATCATTAAGCTAAATTTTTGTCTATGATACTTCATTATTAGTCACTATGATTAATGTTATGTGATTTTTTTTTCTTTAAAATTTCCTTTTAAGTCTATAAATCCTCTATTTCCCTCCTCCCCTCCCACCCCCTCCCACATGCAATCTTTCTTTGGAAGTAGACAGTATCTTTCTTATTAAGGCATTGCTATTCAGCATTGCTATTAATGAAACCATAATTGCTGGATATTGCTGTTTTATTATCTCTACTGTCACTTCTGGTCATAGATATTATTTCTCTATTTCAGGACGTTTTTGAAGAATGATTGTTAGTAATAAAAGTATATAGAGAATTTAAGTGACAGCTGTTACAGGTGTATCTTTGATAGTTTCAATAGTTGCATTTAAAGTTCACATTGATGATGGATTGTATTGATTAAAGAGGAGATAGACATAAAGAGAAGTAAGGAAGAGATTTGGAAGCAATCCAAAGATGATACATTGCAAGATGCAAAGTGGACATTGAAGAGTTAAAAAGACTAATACACCAAGGCTGTTTGTTAACTGGAGATAAGATGCTAATCCTGTATAGCCTAATAGAAATCACATATCCTTTGCTAGGAGTCTTATTCTCCTTTGGGCTTTATTTGACTCCCTCTTATTATTATTATTAAAGTGAGCCAATCAGGTTGAACTAATTAGTTTCTGTCAAATGAATCAAGGTTTGGTGAATAGCACTGATATGTTATTTTCCTAATCATTTCAAATTTTTCAAAGTCAAATACATTAACACAGCACTTGTAAGTATATTGGTATAGGGATGATTGCCCTGAAGGTTGGGGTAAAAGCTTCTGACCATGAACGTGTTAGGCATTTGCATTCTTAATGTGTAAATCGTAGATAAGAGATTGAATAGCATAATGGCTGAAGCTAAATCAGACGTGGTTAGTTCTGCAAAAGAAACAAAACAAAACAAAATTTCCAATGAGACAGTGGTTTCTCTTGCTGAATTAGTTGCTTAACCTATCAGTTGCCAAGCTGTACATTTAGCTGGTGGCAGTAGGAAGTAAAGGATTATATCCCCCGTGTTCCTAGCAAAGGGCACAAAAGTGAAACCAGCCCAAGAAGTATGTCTTGTCCGTCCAAGCATCCCCGAATACAACTTTACTCTCAGAGTGTTGTTTCTAGAGGTGATGGAATCCTCAGAGCATCTTTTGGTATCAAATCTTACTTTATTCTTTTTTAGGTGTGCCTCACAATTAGAAGAAAAAAAATTATTTTACCCTAACCCACGAGGGTCAGTATTTTGTTTTAACCGCTGGAACTTACCTCACTTCCTCGCATTCCAGTTCTTATAAAGGTCAACGCCTGCATGATAAGTGGCAGCCTTCATTTCTCCTTTAGAATGGAGACCTTTATTTCCTTTATTTCCTCTTCTTTCCTGGCCTGATCTAGCTGATGCCGATGGCATTGAAACTTGACTGACACGAGTCTGCCCCGTAGACCTTGCTACGTTAGTGCCAAGCTCTTGGAGAATGAGCCTTCAGCTCATGATGATGGTTTCTTTATTCCCACCAGATACTAACCCTGACTCCATCTTCCTTCCTCATCTTTGCAGAGTGAACAGAGGAAAGCTCTCATTAGAATAGCAAACGCCATGGGAGTGCAACGACAGTATCTTCTTTGTGAAACATTCTTTTATCACATTATCATAGGGAATATACTCTACTAGAAATATCATCAATCTACCTAGCATACTATTTTTGAGCGGGAGAGGATCTTCCTAGAGTCTCTGAAGGTGTCCCACAGGGATAATCACCTATTGTCGCTTTCTCTGTGGTTAATTCTGTTCTGATCTCAAATGATCCCTAAAATATTACCCATGCAGCATTCTTGTGTATCAGGTTTTCAAATGACAAATGAGGCTAGAAGAGGAAAGAAGGCTCCCATTTGGTTTAGGTGGCAATGATAGGCATGAAAATGATAGCGTTCACTTCTCTTATCCAGATGTAGTGTAAACTGTGAGCAACCAATTTATCTCCAGCTTCCCCAAGGTGAATGCAACAAACCATGTCTTTAACTATGAAGTCTAGAAAAGATCTTACAGTCTGGCTTTATAGAGTGAAAAAAAAAAAAAAAGTGTAGATAGTAGCTTTGTAAAACAATTTGAAAAAAGGGAAGAAAACAGTGCTCAAATTTGGAGCACATATCTCTTTAATGTAGAAAAGGAAAATATATCAGAAGCATAAAACAGTTACCTTCAAGGGGCGAGGGGGTGACAATGTCTATAGTTGTTTTGTGGTCAGGAAGATCCTACCAATAACTAATACACAGAGGCTAGAGTTACCACCAAACTTCCTCAGGGCCCAAGACAGCTCCTCTAATGAGGAATTATCAGCCTGAGATAACAGCGATAGCGAGGTTGGGACTCTGCACTAGAGTTCACCATTTTTATCTCACATATGAATAAGCTGGGCTCACAGATATTAAATAACTTATTCAAAGTATTAGAACTAACTGGAGCTGTGATTGGGCCTGAACACAAAGCTTCTCTTTTTCAGGGCTGACTTTTCCACACTAATATACCCTCTTTCTTAACGTTTGTATATTTTTCTGAATCTCTTCTAGAAAGTTTTGTGAAGCACAGAAAGGAGATGACCTTTTCTTTATGTTTTTCTGTGTGTTTACACAGTGTGCAAAACTCCTTCTTTTCATGAAACTAAATACTGTAAAGAAAGCTTTTATCTGACAATGCTGCCCTTATAGGATGCTACCGGAAGTCGAAGTTATCACTCTTAGCTTACCCTAAAGAAGCTGATGGCTGCTGTGGGGAGAACGTGGCCAGCATGATGAGAATGTGTGCAATTGCTTCATAGCTGAGGACTCACTATCCCAGCTGTGAAAGTTGTGCACTATTTCATTATTGGGGTTACTTAATCTTAGCCTTGTGTAGCTGCATCTGCCTCTCTTGAGATCCGGTCCTGGATCCACCTGGACTTCTTCATTAACAGTTGATTTTACTGAGGAAATCATCTTAATGTCATTATTTCCTACCTTCCTTCCTCTGCTACATAATCACCTAATTATATATTAACAGGACTATTTAGAACTCTGAATGCAAGCTTTTAGGTCCTCCTCTACCGATGTTCTTTCCTTGCTCATCTGAAAACTTAGCTAGTTTTCAGGCCACAATAAAACATGTTTGGATTTTAAATTTTAATTAAAATTGAATATGCATATTTCCCTATTTTTTATTTTTTCATGGTGTGTGCCTTCAGAATATACTGATGTACTACTTACTGAGCACATAGTGTGTGCCAGATTAAGTCGTAAGCACTGGGGACTCAGTAGTGAATTCCACAGACAGGAGCCCTGGCATTACAGAGCTTCCATTCTAGTGAAGGACACAGATTTAAAAATAAAACAAATATATATATATATATATATATATATATATATATATATAACAGCATCAAGACATGACAGATGCTATGGAAAAGAAAAAGAAAAAATAGTGGAAAGAGAGAGGTTGACAGAACTTACTGCTTTATATGAGGTGTTTGGTGATGACCTCACTTAGCTGCAGTATCTGGAGAAAAGAATATTCATCATGGGGAATAAAAAACCCAAAATCGGAATATTTTTGGTTCATTCAGGAAATAACAGGAATGGCCTCGGTGGCCAGCATGAAGTGAAGGCATAGAGATGCCACATGTAGGAGAAATCTTGACCCTTGTAGGCTGTGGTTTTCTAAGGATGATGAGAAGATACCGATGGATTCGGGCAGAAGAGCACGGTGATCTGGCTTACATTTTAAAAGAACCACTTTTCCTACCCTGGGTTGAAAGACGACAGGTGGAACAAGATAGAAGCAGAACATCAGTTAAGAAGCTATTGTAGTCATGTAATAATGTGTAATAATGATGATGTGATTGTTTTGTTTTCCTCAAAAAGCTCTTTATATGGATATCTTGCATTTGCTTTTGTGTTTGCCAATGCTGTTTCCTAGACTCTGAAATACAACTTCCTGTTTTTCCATTCTGGATCCATCACTGATTAACATGAGACCTCAGAGCTGTAAGATAATCTTTCTGTGACTCAGCGTCCTCCTCTCTCAATGAGGTCAATACTGGTATCCCCCACAAAGGATACGTGTGTAAAGTTCTTTGAATTTTTGTTTCTGGCTTGTATTATATTAAGTACTATTCTGTTCTATTACTATTATTTATTCTTCGAACAAACCAGTGAGATAAATATTCTTTTCCCCTCTGGAACATGGGCATGTTTTAAAATGCTATTTTTCAAGAGTTGAATAATTTTGTTTTATAGATAAAGAACATGATCAACAACTAATAGATAAAAGAGTCAGAACCCAAACCAAGGACTTCTGGCTCTAAAACTAGGGCTTTCCCTCCATAATACATGTTGTTCAGGTTGTCAGATCTACATAAGCTCCTTTATGGACCCTGTGATTCTCTGTTCTCTAGTAACGTCTACAGATTTCCAGATTCTACAGATTTCCATCTGTGGAATCAGTGGGTTAAAGCCTCTGCCTTCAGCTCAGGTCATGATCTTGGGGTCCTGGGATTGAGCCCCACATCAGGCTCTCTGCTCAGCGGGAAGCCTGTCTCCTCCTCTCTCTCTGCCTGCTTCTCTGCCTGCTTGTGATCTCTGTCTGTCAAATAAGTAAATAAAATCTTTTAAAAAAATCCCTTGGAAAAACAAATAAAAATTCAGACCAATATCTGTCATGAATATACCTTCAGAAATACTTAGTTGAAATGGTACAGTATTGACAGAGGAATAGACCGATAGAACCATGGAATTGAACAGAAGACCTAGAAGTAAACTTAGCTCAGTGAATGAGTCTTTGTCAATGAATCTTTGACAAAGTTGCAAAACCAATTGAATGGAGGAAAGATTGCCTATGTAACAAATGCCGGAGTGTAGTCATGGGGCAAAATAACAGAACCTTTGCCTAAACCTTATAGGTTACGCAAAAATAAACTCAAAATGGGTTATATACTTACAAGTAAAATATTAAACTAAAAAAAAAAAAGTTTAAAAAATAATATCTCCTAAGATCTAGAAATAGGTAGAGTTCTTGTATGCCAAAAGAATAATCCATCAAAGGAAAAGTTGATGTCTACCTCATCAAAGTCTACCTCCTTTTTGAGAGACCCCATGAAGAGGTGGAGAAGATAAACCATGAAATAGGAGGGAATATTTTCAAACAGCATCTCAGAGAAAGGACCCAGGATATATGGGGAATGCTCAATATTAACAGTAATAAAAAGATGATAATCTGAACATGAGACATGAACAGGCTTTTCACTGAAAAGGAATTACATATGGCCAATAACCACATGAAAAGATGTCTACGATCATTAGCCAGTTGTCCTGATTTCAGATTGTGCTGTTGGTTTTCCTCAAAGCATCACACTAACTGCCCCAATAAATTCTTGACTTTTCAAGTTGAGAAAAGAAAAAGAAATACTTCTAGATATAGGAAGCTGTCTGCACAGCAGTACAAATAATCACTGATCATCTACGCGTTGAGTCCACAAGCCTGAAGTGCCAGAGTCTGAGAGAGGATGGGACATAGTATGTATCCTGTGGGTCTGTGATTTCACAAATCAAATCAATGCCATGAACTGGGAGTGGTCAGGGGAAGGCTTCCCAGGTGAAAGGTAGAACCCAGCATTTGGACCTTGCAGGTTGAAAAATATCTTATAAGGAAGGTTAGGGCTTTGCAGGCAAGGAGAATGTAAAAATATGGGATGGAAATATCAGTGGCTGTGGATAAGCAGGTTTGTGGAGGAGAAGCTGTCAATGACCCCCTATGTAGTTTGTTCTTAGGTTCTCTGAGGGCTAGGTGATGACAACACTGAAATTCTTCTGCCTTGGTCTGTTTTAAAAACAAAGCAAAACCATGCTAGTCCCAGAAAAAGTTCAGTGAAGGAGGTATATATCTGAATAGAAGTGAACAGAGCCCAGCATGACATACATGTATTTTTAGTTTTCACTCTTTTCTCCAGCTCGTGCGCACATGTGCGGGCCTGCAAAGTGTGTGGAGCTGGCAATTATTAAAACCGTTCTGTACTCAAGAACTGAGAATGTTTGACAACAGAGCCGAGGGAGAGAAGAAATGACTGGAAGCCTACAGTGTATTTTCATTCTGCCCAATTTTTTTTTTTTTTTATTTCTTATTTCTTTATTTGTTGGAGAGATCGAGTGAGCACAAGCTGGGGGAATGGGAGAGGGAGGAGCAGACACACCGCTGAGCAAGGAGCCCAACGAGGGGCTTGATTCCGAGGACCTTGAGATCATGACTTGAGCTGAAGGCAGACGCTTAACCCACTGAGCCACCCAGGCACCCCGTTCCACCCCCTTTTAAGGGAATACTTCCCTGCCCCTGCCCAGTGGCTTACAGCTCCTTCTTGCCTTACCTTCCTCTCAGGCAGATTAATCACCTGTCTAAGCATTGGAGGTACTGATTAATTTGTGACCCTGACTGAAGGCCAGGGAATTCTAACCATGCCCCCTGAGTTGAAACAGTTCAGTAGGTGGAGGCAGACTCATCTCGCTAATTACATTTCTTGGTAACCGATGGAAGTAATGTGGAAAGGTTTCCTCCTCGGATGATTGGATTTTTCTGAATGACAAGTCTTCCTATTTGTAAGCTTCACGTGCCTTTGAAAAAGGGACTTGTGTGGGAGAGCTCAAGAGTGTGTTTGCCAGATTGGGAGCTGACCTCAGGTTAGCGAGTCACTTTCTGAAGCCCTTTGCAGCTCTCCTGGGTCTGTTTCCTGGGCTGAGTTGTGCCCATAAAGTGGGGTCTTGCATGCTTTCAGGGAGCAGATTTCTTTGTTAAATGTGAACTGCGGAGCAGTGAGGATCTTTTTTATTTATATTAATTATTTAAAGGAAGGGGATGGAAGGAGGAAAGGCTCCAGGGATTGGCTGCTTGTGGGCAGATACTGCTGACCACGGAGAATAAGAGATAACGGTATTTTAAAAACACACGTGCAGTCATTTAATCATCACTACTAGCTTTACTACTTAGGATGTCTGGGTGAGTCGCAGTGAGATTTGGGGCAGGTGATGGGCTAGAGGCAAGTAAGAGAGGAACAGATAAAGCAGGTATAAGAAAAGGGTAGGAAGAGAGGATTTGGCTACGTGTGCCTGTTTGTAGTGAATCGTCTGGCTCTGCTCGGAAGTTGGTTGCAGGTTGATAGAGTGGAACCCTAGTGGGTTGGTTTCACCTCCGCTGCGATCACGCCGTGACTAAATAATGTAGAGCCGAAGATGGAGATAATAGGAGGCTGACATCTGGCTAATTGCCATTCCAGTTGGGGGGTTGCCTGACAGTTGAGTGGAAATTGCTAGGTGATGAAGAACTTTCAGTGAACCGTGATGGGCAGAAGTGTCTGAGCAAAGAGGAAGAGGAGAGCGGAGGAGAGCCGGCAGGACAGGGAGGGGAGGGCCCGCCCAGGGCCCGCCCTCCCCCTCGCCCCCCTCCCTGTTTTCTCCTCCTGCAGTATCTCAGTAGAAAAAACTACTCATTTAATGTCAAGTGGTTTGCAAAAAGAAAACAGAATAATCTTAGAGGCAGAGAGGAGTTTGCAAAGCCTGAAGCTGCATTTGTTTATCTTCAATTTGACAGCACCCTGAACCTACCTAGGCACCCATCAGTCCTCCCAAAGGACCTTTCCAGAACCAGTGCCTGAAAGCTGGTCTGGACCCAGGCCCTCGAAAGCGTAGCGCCCCCGTGAGGCCCTGCACATCTATGGCTCTGTGATCCTCCTACAAGCTCTGAGGCTGAGGTGACTTCTGAATCATCAAGCTTTTTGTGTGGCGAGTCATTTCTGGGTGCCCTGCAGCGTGTGGTTGCTGCCACAGTCAATAAATCTATGTTAATTTACTTAAGCACATTTCCTCCTTTCCCTTTACCTACCCCCCAAGCAGAGGCGTCTCAGGTGCCAACTATACAATTTAGCTGCATCTGTGTGGGTCCAACTTAAGATGACTACGTGGAGTGATACTAACGGTAGAGTGTTCTGGAGATTTCTGAGTTGATGGGTAATATGTGGGTAGACCATGCTGTATGACATCCCTTACATCCTCCCGGATTTGGGGAGGCAGCCTACTTACTGATCCAGTTCTTTCTGTGTGAGCTTTGGCTTCTATAATGATTATGGTTGTGTTGGCTGGGTTTAAAGTACCTTTTGAGCTATGATTATGCCTTTTTAAAAATTGTGATACTCCTTTTTTAATATTTTTTTTTAATTTTTAAATTTGGGGGGCATCTGGGTGGCTCAGTGGGTTAAGCCTCTGCCTTCTGCTCGGGTCATGATCTTGGGGTCCTGGGATTGAACCCCACATCAGGCTCTCTGCTTCCCCCACCCCCCGACCTACTCGTAATCTCTTTCTGCCAAATAAATAGATAAAAATCCTTAAATTTTTTTTTAATTTTAATTTTTTTTTAATTTTATTTTATTTTTTCAGTGTTCCAAGAGTCATTGTTTATACAGCATACCCAGTGCTCCATACAATCTGTATAGGCAATGATTCTTTAGAATTTCTTTGTAATTTTGAGGATTAGGGGATCAAACTATTCTTTCTGTTTTATAACACGCTGTTTAAAAGTGCCGTACAACAATAGTTTGTGTTTTATGGCTTTAGTTGGTGGTGTTTTCATGCTTAAGAGTTGCACTGATGGGGTTGAAATCTGTGAACAACCTATGTGGACTTATATGCAGTTTTTAAAATTGCCATGTCCTTTTCAAACAAGTGAATGTCAGGTTCTGTTTAAATATGTGGACTGAAAAGAAATATTTAAGCAAATAATGTATTTTGCTGGTATATTTCAAGCCAAAATATCTAATGAGAGACTTAGACAATCTTTTTCTTCTTTTCCTACTTAGCACATAGGTGTCCACACTGTGATCGCCTGGTTTGGAGAAAAAAATAGAATGTGTACTTAATTTATAAGTATTTTTCTTTGAGAGTTAATTAAGTTAATACTTCAGGGATAATTAGAATTTAATGAAATAACTTCTGCATGTTATTTATAACTGTGTCCACTAGTTTGGGGAAGGTATGCAAGATTCTGGGTTACAGCATTCGAACAAAGTTATCATGATTTTAAAACTAAACTGAGAAAGGTGGAGGGTTTGCCCCATGAACAGTTCATTAATAAACCACAGTTTTCTATGTTGACTAAAGGGACATAAAACTTTATGTTGGCTTCCAGCTGTGCTCCAATCCCTCATCTTCATACTGCTTCTCCAGGCAAGGTAAACTGCAGAGTTAAGGTGGCACTCCATAAATATTTGTTGGAGGAATTAATGAATAAATGAATAATTTAGGCAAAATATATCTATCAAGCCTTAAAAAAAAAATAGCACTTGGTCCTCAATCTTATTCAATACGTATTCCCTAGAAGCCTGCTTTGTAAAGAGCAGTAAAGTAGAGATTCCCAACTGTTAAGAAGCTGAGGGCTTTGTGGGAAAACTAAGGTGTGAAGGGAAGGACGAAGCACTCATGAAGCACGTGCAAGTTGAAGGCATATCGTTGAGTTACTTAGAAATAAAGACCTATCCAGGGATATTTACCTCACACATGTCCATGGCAGTATCAACAATCAACATTCACATAGTCCTACCATTTCTTTATCATTTTTATTTTATTCATATATCTTTACAGGTATATATATATATTTTAGAATCTTTTTTTTAAAGATTTTATTTATTTATCTGACAGACAGAGATCACAAGTAGGCAGAGAGGCAGGCAGAGAGAGAGAGGAGGAAGCAGGCTCCCCCTGAGCAGAGAGCCTGATGTGGGGCTTGATCCCAGGACCCTGAGATCATGACCTGAGCTGAAGACAGAGGCTTTAACCCACTGAGCCACCCAGTCGCCACATATGCGGTAAATTTATCTTTCTTACTTTTTTACTGTTCTTTAAAATGTGGAGAAAGATCACTGGATCAGGAGTAAGGAAGAATGCCTTTTAGTTTCCGATCTGCTTCTAGTTTTTAGGTGACCTCAAGTAAACCGGGCCTCCTCAGTTTCTCATTCCGGGGCTCCACATAGTTGGAGCTCAAGTACATAGAACACATCTGAGGTGCTTCTGGGAAAGTGTAGATTTCTTGACCTCTCATCAGACATCTTGATTCTGGAAGCCTGGGGATGGGCCAAGATGAAGAACATCTTTAACAAGCTCACTAGAGAATCAGATGCAGGTGGCCAGTAGACCACATACTGGGAAACATTGGACTAGACGCCCTCTCAATTTTCTCCCATTTAGTCCTCAGATCTAAAGAATGTCATTTAAAGTAACAAGCAAAATTGTCTATCTGGAGGTTTAAGTATGTCTTATGAATGTCCTACCAAACGTATGGAGGCCAATTTCAAAAGCTGTATTAACTCTACGTTGTGAATACTCGAGATTTCTTGTTTATTGGGTAACTTAATCTAGAAAGGTTCTTTCATGAATTTTCATCAATTTTTTAACAAAGCTCTGTTGCAAATGGTGAATTATGCATTAACATATGTTCATGCTAATTTATACACTGGTGACAGATTTTTGGCATGGGATCAATAATTAACAATTACATTTTTTATAAGTTTGTTTATTAATAACATCAAGGTATTTTGATTATCATTTAGATAACAATGCATCGTTTGAACCCTACAAAAAATGAACAGAATTTGCAGTTCTCAGATGTCTGCATACTTGTCCAAGGAACAACAAATGAATCTGAAACTAACAAGATAAATATCTCCTGCTCTTCTCAGTTAATAGTTTTAGAGCCCTGTTGGATTCTACAGCCTTGTTGGACAAGCCCCAATGTCTTGTCATCAGATGGAAATGCAGGGTATTATTATACCAAGTTTTTCTAATATCAAAATAATTATAGGCTAACGTAGTTGAGTCATGAAACAAGACAAAAATTATTTTGACTATCCTCTTGAAAAATTAACACTATTTGTACTTTCTTTCTGCATATTTTTCAAAGTTAAGACAAAAAATTCCGATAAAGAAGTAAACATAATCCTATTAAGGAGCTTCATTATTGTGTTTCTATCTCCCTAATATACCTCTATTTAAACACACTTTTGGAAGTAAACTTTGTTTTGAGAAGTCTTTTTGTAGAAAAAAAAATTTTAATAAATAAGTAAATTAGAGGATGATTGTATGATTAAACATTTTTCTGCTTTAAAAATGTTGTAGATCCCTTGAGGAAAATCCTGCCCTCTTATACTTAAATGTGATGTCTCAAATAATTTTATGCTTAATTTTTTGGAAATATAATTGTTTTGTAAATAGAGGTGCAGCTTTTCTGCATGCAGCAGTCATTTTATCACTCATTGCTATTAATTTGTAGAGAATATCAGCTACCAGATCTTATAATTGTATTCCAAATATGGTTGAAGGAAATAAAGTTACTAAGACTGAATCAGTGATATGCTCCCTTTATCCCTCTGGGACAGAGAAACTAGAGGACTCAGGAGATTCAATTTTGCATGCTATACTCTCATATTAACACCTTTGCAAATATTCTTTGCTTGATTGGAAAAGGTGGAGAAGAAGAGAACACCCTTTTAAATTAGATTTTTAATACCAGGTAACCCATTCTAGTTGAAGGCCAAGACAAATTATTCCTGTGGTCATAATAGGGGTTTTTAAGTATTTTGTGTTTTTTGTTTTTGTTTTTGTTTTTGTTTTTTTTAAATCATAGAAGGACCATAATTCTGGTTAGCAAAGAGAAATGATTTTCTTGGTTCTCTCAATTAATATTTGTGTCAAGTTATATAACTTTGCTTTTCATCTTTAAAATAAAGATTATAATGCTCTCTTTATTGGGTTGTTAGAAGAATAAAGTAAAATTATTTTTACAAATTCCTGAAACAGTATCTGGCATTTCGAAGTCAATCAATCAAGATTTAAGTGTGCCTTTCCTTCTGCTCTGATGTAATCAAGACATCCCTGTCATACTGAGTGAAGACCAAAGCTTTATCTCTGTCCCCTTAACCCACTTCAATATTTAGTTTATAAGATATCATTCTGCATCTGTTGGTAGGTTGCTTTGGACTGTTTGGCAAATGTATATGTTATTCAGAAGATTCGTCTCTTCTAAACTCTTCTACTTTTTACAAGGTCTGCTTTCTCCCATCTATAATAATCTGTTTCAGGGGCTGGCAAACTATGCCCTCCTATCCAAATCTAGCCACTGCTTGTTATTGTAAATAAAGTTCTTATAAGACACACAGCCATGCCCATTCACTCAAATACTGTCTGTGGCTGTTCTTTTTCTTTTTTTCTTTTCTTTTTTTTCCAGTTTAAGAACAGATTTGAATAATTGTGATAAAGACTTCGTAGCCCACAAAACCTAAGTTATTTACAATTTGTCCACTTGGCAGAAAAAGCTTGCAGACCCCCTAATCCATGATGGGTAGACTTTTAAAATACAGGTGATCAGAAATTAAGGACTTGTTGAAAAATAGATGCTCAATGAATGGAGAATAGGGGAAAAAAAATGATTGTGCCATCATTGAGATTTCTGAACTCTCCTATGCATGGTGACAATGAGGACAAAGAAATAATGTAATCGAGGAGAAATAATCCAAAGGGGATGAGTTCTGCCATGAACTTCAGCTGGACCTTATTTGAATTAAATGCTGTCTCTGTGAGCCTCAGTTTTTCTGTCAAGTGAAAATAATTTCTGTGAAACCTAACACCCTAAGCTCATGTCACACAAACATATGATATTTTCACATTATATAGCTTTATTTTGTTTATGTGATAATGATCGCAATTAACATCCCCTACCTAAAGACAGAGTTCATACTTCATTCATTCTTCTTAAAAATTTCAGGGTAAGTGGTGTCTGTAGGGGAGAGCTGGGTGTGAATTCAGCAGAGATATAGAAGTTATCCTAGAAAGCATTCGGGGGGCACCTGGGTGGCTCAGTTGGTTAAGCTACTGCTTTCGGCTCAGGTCATGATCCTGGACTCCCGGGATCGAGTCCCGCATTGGGCTCCCAGCTCCACAGGGAGTCTGCTTCTCCCTTTAACTTTCTCCCCTCTCATGCTCTTACTGCCTCTCTCTCAAATAAATTAATAAAATCTTAAACAACAAAAAAAAGCAAGCAAGCAAGCATTCAGGGTTGTAGGAAAACTTATTTGTCATGGAACAGAGTTTCTAGAGGGCCCAATGGAGAGAGAAGGGAGAATGAAAGGGAAGAAAAAACAGAGCCTGGGGAGAGAGGAATTGAGAGGAAGTAATAGATGGCCCGCAGTCTTGCAAAGGGGATATCAAGCCTGGTGAATTTAATGGACATGTGTTTCTAACCAAATTGGTGATAGCATTCCCTGGCACATGAGAGAGAAGAGACCGGCCTTCAGATACTGCTCGTGACTGTATGTCAATGATGTGCTGCTTGGTAAATGGCAATTCAGAACACTCTGATCTTCAGGAGGTTCCTTATGTCCAGTGAAATGGTCCCTGACCTCGGATTCTGAAGACCTAGATTTGAGGCCAGAGTATTCTGTCCTGTGTCACTATGAGTGAACCTCACTTAATTCACCTGCGGATCTAGAATATCTTCCCCTGTGTACTTCAAAGGTGCACTCAGAAAGTTTCATGAACTAATGTGCCTCCGCGTGCTTAAAAACCTTTCCAAATATATGCGATTTTTTTAAGTATTATATCTGAATGACCACAGAAGAGCATGGGCTTTTAGTATATTTTCAGTAGAGCCGATGGCTTTTATGCCTGCACATGTGCACCTGCTCAGGCACAGAGACACACTAATTTTATAGGTCTGCCTTTTTAGGTAATATGGAAATAGGGATATAGTAAAATGCCACCTGTGTGCTAATCTCGTGGGTATTTTCTACTCACTACATTTCAAATATCTCCAGAAATCTTCAGAATATATCTACAGGTGCTGACGTTTAAATATCTGAAGTCACAAATCAATACCTTTTTTACCCAATGAGCAAAAGAAAGATCTTTCTAGAGTGGAATCTTTTTTTTTTTTTTTTTTAATATCACTGAACATGGATAGAAAACACTCTGGTAGGTGTGCGGTGTGCGATCTAGGGCTTTTTCTGGGTTCCATCTACCTGGATTAATGAAGAGCCACATTACAGATGCTTCTGTTTCCCCTGTGATGAAGGAAACACTCACTGAGAGTTACTCTCATATCTTAAGGGTAAAACACTGTATTCAGAGCAATTTGTTTTTCCTCTTTTTAACTCTACTGTAAATGCTATTCACATACTGTGCTCAGTCTGCCGGGGACTGTGAAAGCAAACATAGTCTTTCTTTAAACAAAGGAATTTTATGTACCAACACATAAAATGATGATTCTTTGGTTGTATTAAAAGCATAGCTAGGAATTCCACTGATGAGCAATTGGTTGGAAATGTTTTCATTGGTCATGATTTATGGATGACAAGTTTGAGTAATTATTGAGCTTAATTGAACTTAAATGAAGGATTTTTTCCCAATTGTTTATCTTCAGGGCAAGAATGGAAATAAATGTGTTAGAAAAATGAAGAGTTCGGTGGTTGCTAAATGAGCTTTTTAATGTTTACATATGTAGCAATTTAGATCATTAATATATACAGGTTGGAGAAGCTGACCATCTCATCCAGTCTGCAGAAAATCCCGCACAAACCATTGCTATTTTGCTTTTGGATAAACACATAGCCATTCAATTTCAATCACAAGTTAAGTTTTTCTCTGAGGTTAATTTTGGTCTATTCGGGTAGCTGGTGAAAGTATTTTAAAGAAAATGAAAACATTGTACTTATTTGGCATGTATTAGGGCCATTAGGTCAAGAGCATCTAGGTTCTGCCAGTTCTGGGGAAGGAGGGCAGCTAGTCTGATCCCCAAGAGTATTGTCTTGTTTCTACAGAGTGATTTTTTAGGCAGCCCATTTTAGCTTTCATATGAAGGGTCAGCAAAGCAGATTTGCATGCTTTCTCACAAAGTAAAAAATAAAACCACTGAATTTCTAAGCTCTAAAATCATGTCGCGTTCCTTATTACAGCTAAAGATGATGTAGAATCCTGTTTCAGGTATTATAGTGGATGGCACAAGTGGTTTAAAATTTTCTGGCCAGTGTACCAGTATAATGAACTTATCATGGGTCAGACTGGACTCTTGTAGGCGAAACATTTCTCTCCTTTCATTGTTTCCTTTATCTCGTTAGTCCTTTCATTAATACTTATTGCAAAAACTAACATTCTTCTTCAAAAATAAGGCCTCTGTGTATGTGTGTGTGTGTACACACTTTAAAATATGTTTCAAATACAGTGCACCATGTTTTTTTTTGTTGCTGTTGCTAGGATCCAAGATTTACTCAGTTGACTCAAGAACTGGGAGAATATCTATAAAATACTCATGAAAATAAGGAAGTCGGGAATTTGGACCCCTTTTCTGGGTTTTCCATAAGCATTCAGAAAAATCGACACCACCAGGTTTCAAAGATGAGCAAGTGTAACGAGTAGCACTGCCAGTGTTTTAGTCTATCCAGTTGCTGTAACAAATTCCCATGGACTGGGTCACTTACACAACAGAAATTTATTTCTCAGAGTTCTAGAGGCTGGAAGTCTGAGATCAGGACACCTTCACTGTCCGGTTCTGCTGAGAGCTCTCTTCTGGGCTATAGACGGCCAGCATCTCAGTGTATCCTTCGGTGTGAGAGGAGGGGAAGGAGCTCTCCCATTTTTTTTTTTTTTTTTTTTGAGAACACTCATCCCATTCCTCAGGGCTCCACACTCATAAATAAGAATTACTTCCCAAAGGCCCACTTCCTAATACCATCACAACTGGGTTTAGGATTTCAACATGTGAATTTGGGAGGATAATGCAAACATTCAGTCCATTAAGAACAGTTTCAGAGGGGCGCCTGGGTGGCTCAGTGGGTTAAAGCCTCTGCCTTCGGCTCAGGTCATGATCCCAGGGTCCTGGGATCGAGTCCCACATGGGGCTCTCTGCTCAGCAGGGAGTCTGCTTCCCTTCCTCTCTCTCTGCCTGCTTGTGGTCTGTCAAATAAATAAAATCTTTAAAAAAAAAAAAAAAAAAGAACAGTTTCAGAGAGCCTGGGTCAGAAACAGCAATCAGTAACTTGACGTAGAGCCTTTCAAGATTCATTAGCGCTAGTGACCTGTTCATGCTATAATTAGCTTTGATCTCTGGGCTTTCCCACTTGTGGTTTCTGCTTCCTTATAATTTTTAGCACCTTGTGGATTCTATTTATTATGTTAGGTCTATCTGTGTTTTTGCACAGATTTTCTGATAGAAGATATGTTTGGTACAATAAGCCACCAATATCAAATTTAGGACAAGCTTTCACCAGTTAGGTCACTGGTCAGCACATAGATTTGCAACACTTGGATCACATGCCTAATATTTATCAGACAGCTGATATAAATGGTGAACTCTGCCCACCTGGTGTCATTCGGTACACGAGAGGCTGTGAGCATTCTGAGGCTCAGCCTTCCACTGTAGTGAGTTTTCTCTGTTGCTTATGATAATTAGAAATGAACCCATAGGCGCCTGGGTGGTTCAGTGGGTTAAGCCTCTGCCTTCAGCTCAGGTCATGATCTCAGGGTTCTGGGATCAAGCCCTGAATCGGGCTCTCTGTTCAGCAGGGAGACTGCTTCCTCCTTTATCTCTACCTGCTGCTCTGCCTACTTGTGACCTCTCTCTCTCTGTGAAATAAATAAATAAAATCTTAAAAAACAAACAAACAAACAAAAAACAACGAACCCATATTCTAGCACTCATCTTTGTGCCTGGTTTTCCAAGAGAAGAAAAACACAAATTTTCCTAATTTGTGTTATTAAATATACACAAAAAATAATTAATATTCAAGATTGGGACTGGTTCCTCCAGGTAAGAGGAACAATCACATCCCTATTATCTCTAGCATTTAAAACAGCTGTTTATAGCAGCAACACATTCCTGTTTCCTCAAGTCTCTCCGGATTTCTTCAAAAGCATTGATATCACCTGTTCCTCAGAGTCTCAGATTCTCATCTGTTACACTCATGCCAATGACTTGCACATATAAGAATTACTCCTTATCATATACATTCTGCCCATAAGAAGAGACATCTACCTCTAGCTTCCTTCTTATCTTCCAAAGTCACCTTGTGGATACAAGAATGATAATATCAGCACCAGGCCGACTTCACTGCTGTGAATCACAGAGAGGAACACCTCTACCCCTTCACCCAGTTGCCTTTCTGGAATAGTACCATGTTTAATCCTCCTCTCAATTGAATGGAAAATGTCAGCAAATTTCTAAAACAAACAAAGCAAAGCTACAATAGAAAGAGTTTTAAAATGCTATATTTTAAGTGATTTGTTGTTTACCAATAGTTTTATGTATATTGCTATGTTTCATTAAGTAGAAAGTCCAAGAATATTATCTATCTTTGAGGGGTGACACATGTTTATGCACACACACACACGTGCATGCACGGGCGCAGGTGCGCGCACCTGTGACATGTTTTGGTATGGAGCTGTGTGAGGTCAAGAATAGTTAAGTCCTTTGTCTAATTTCATCAGCAAAAAAGCAGGAAGGTGGGGTGAAGGAAGCTAGCATTTGAGAGGGTCTTTCTCTGTTTGTGTCCTAATTGGTTTGTTTTCTAGTCATGTGACTTAGGGGTAGTTACTAAACATTCCAAGCAAGCCTTGGTTTTGTCAGACCCAAAATGGGCATTGTTGCCGAGTTACAAAAACAGAGATAACACATATGAACATAATCGGTAGATGGCACCCAGCACGTGTTCAGCAGGTGCAACTAGAACTTCGGGCTTTATGGGCAGTGTCCTTCCTTCTCCACCTTACTTGAATTAAAAATATCATTTTGCAGATAAAAGCAGTGGAATTGTCAAAACTTAGGAAAAAAATATATGTCTTGATTCTTTATCCCAGAACATTTACCCGGTGTCCAGAAATGTTCAAAGATGGCCACTAGTATGTACTAGAGGAGAATCTCTCTGAAATCCGTTCCCTTACTGTCCCAGTGGATTTGGAAAACTGAGAAGAGCACGAGCTGGTGCAGCTTCCAGTAACATCAGTCTAATCTGTTTTCATTGGCTTCAGTGACCCCAAAACAGGAAGGCAAGGGCTACAGATAAAAGACCTAGTAAGGTGGTCCCAGAAGTAAGAAACACTGAAATTTCACAAGGAGAGATTATAAAGCAAAAAGGCAACTAACTCATCCTCTAAACAGCTGCTATTTACTGCACAATTTCTGTTAATGTCACTATCTTTGGGGTCTCCTTCTACATGTTCAGATATCTACTCCAGAGCTGTCACTGCTTATAAACAGTCTCCTGTTCTCTGGGTTATTTTGTGGGAAATTCCTTTTCTCCAGGGCTGCCTTGGAACTGATGAGTCAAGCAGTAACCTAGTGTTTATCAGTCCTACAGGCTGCTCTGAAATGTGTGATGCATATAAACAATAAAAAACCCAGGGCTGCTGTCTACAAGGGTGCCACATATGCTTGTCTCCAGGAGACACAGAAGCTACTGGAAACCTCTGAAAAGCAGTTGAAAATGCTGGTTCTGTTTCGCAACATTTGCCCCACCAAATCATTCAAAACCAGTTTAAAAAAAATAAATATGATAGTCAAAAAAAATAAACCAATTTAAATGTATTTAAAAAGAAAGGCTATGTATTCATTACAATATAGTTTGGCTATGGCATTTAAAAATATCAGACTTACATCCCTATAGAAATGTTCAATGTTTCATACTGTGCATCCCCAAAGTAGACAATTGAAATATGTTCTCTCCCTCTCTCTCTCTCTCTCTCTCTCTGATCTGTAGCCTGCATGGCCCCAGTAGCTTAATGAGTTTCCTTTTTTTTTTTTTTTTTCACTTGAACTCTTCTTGGCTTGTGAAAATTACTCAATAATGCTGCTATATTAGAATATTTCAACCACCTCCCTTGACACCCACATTCCTACCTCCCTTTTATAGTTTCTTCTGCTTCATTGTTACCAATTGCAATCACTTTCTCTGAAGTTAGTGTCTTTACTAATACCTCCTAAGGTTTTCTGGAATAATCCAACATGATCCATGTTTTATTCTTGATCTTAAATAGAGAAAGAAATTAAATCCCCCAAACCAGCTCACCGTCTTATGCAACTATTACTTTCTGTGAGCCAATCTCATTTCCATAACCACCTCCTCTCTTTGACCTCACACAATGCAAAAGGCAGAGCTTTTGCTATAGTCTTTCTGACAGTGACCTTACTCTTAGCCAGCATCAAGCCTATGGATATCCTAGTGGACTCATTGCTTATGCATGCATTTGGGGAATGTCTGTAGACCTTAGTCTGAATTCAAAACTGATGCCCATCCTCTAATTTCTTCTACTGTAGGAAGAAAATACTTATGCTGACACTTAGGGGGAAAAAAGATAAAAAATTCATACTGGGCATATGTCTTATGCATTGCGATGAGTAAGAGGATTTCACTCCAAAGCTGTATCTATTAATTCTCTTGAGTATTCTTTGGGGTTTGTTTGTTTTTCTAAATTGTGGATACTGGATAATTCACAGTTAAGTTTCACCAAGACTGGTTCTAGAACCTGATCCATTATTGCCAAATGTTGTATAGAGTGAGTGTTGTTTGAAGTCCAAAATAACATTAACATTAATTTGAATAATGTTTCTGTACAAGGCAAATGGTATTCTTTTAAAGGCATATTCTGGGAGCTGGATTTTCTTTTCCTGTGCTGCTCAATGGGGAGACAACTGCTGAGAAATGCTCATCACCATTGATTGAAGGGTTCCTGTGTGGGAAGTCCTTCTTTCAAATGAGTAATTCAATGAAAGTTAAGGGAGGGAGATTCTTGCCCAAGGGGTGGTAGAAGAGAGAAAAGAATTGTCTATAAATTCTTTGCTATCCTTTTTACCTTTTCCCAAAGGCCACATTCCCTAATCTGGAGACAATTTGCCAAGGGCTATGAGATCTAACTCCTATAACATAAAACTCATGCTTTTAAAGTATACTGTTCTTGGGGTGCCTGGATGGCTCAGCTGCTTAAGCATCAACTCTTGGTTTTGGCTCAGGTCATGATCTCATGAGTCATGGGATTGAGCCCCACATCCACCTCTGTGTTCAGCGAGGAGTCTCCTTAAAGATTCTCTCCTTCTACCCTTCCCCTATTCGCTCACTTGCATACTCTTTCTAAAATAAATAAATGAAATAGTTTTTAAAATTAAAAATAAGTAAATAAATAAAGTGTATCACTCAGTGATTTTTAGTATATTCACAGAGCTGTGCAATGAACACCACTAACTAATTGCATACTATTTTCATCACTCTAAAGAAGTGCCAGACACATTAGCAATCACACCATTTCCCACCCTCTCTCCACCCCCTATCCTGCTAGCAGACTGTATGTTCCTATGGATTTACCTTTTCTGGGTATTTCATATATGTAGGATCATACAATATGTGACCTTTAAAAAATGTAGTAGGTATTCTTATTGAGATAATTATAGATTCAAATGACATTATAAGAAATAATACACAGAAGCCCTGTGCTTCCTTAATGCTAACATCTTACATAAGTGTAGTACCATATCGTGACCAGGATACTAGCTTTGAAAGCAGCCACCAAAGTATTCAGATTTCCCCAGTTTTAGTTATAGTCCTATGTGTGTGTGTGTGTGAGCTCATGTCCCGTATTTCATTCCAAACAGTTTTGTCACATGTATAGATGTATCAACTACTGAAGCCCAGAGAAGAATTTCAAAGGATCCTTGTATTCTTGTGTTGCCCTTTGAATGACCCTCACCGTTGTTACCACCCAGCAGGTCTCCATTTCTGAAGTGGTGTTATTTCAAAAATGTTGCATAAATAGAATCAAACAATATTTGGGCTTTTGGGATTGAACTTTTCTACTTAGCATGATTCCCTGGGGACCATCCAAGTTGTTGCAGATATCCATAGTCCACTTCCTTTTCTTGCTGAGTCATAGTCCATTCTGTTTTAACTATTTACCTGCTGAAGGACAGTTGGGCTGTTTCAAGTTTTTGGCCATTATGAATAAAGGTAGTATGAACATTCTTATATAGGCTTTTGCATAAATTTTCATTTCTCTGGGATAGATGCCCAAGAGTACAGTTTCTGAGTACAATTTGGAGATTGCACATAATTTTATAAGAACTTGCCAAACTGTTTCCAGAGTAGCTGTATCACACTAAATTCTCATTGGCAATGTATGAGCCGTGCAATTTCTCTGCATTGTCACCAGAATTTGATGCTGTCATTATTATTATTTTTTTTTAGCATTTTGATATGTATGTAGTAAATATGTGGCTTTTGTGACTCATTTCACTTAGCCCATGTCATAGTATATTGTAGCTTGCGTCAGTGTTTTATTTCTTTTTTATTGCCAAGTTAAGTTGTATTACATGGATATACCACCATTTGTTTATCAATTCATAAGTGGAAGAATATGTTCAATATTTTAAAAACTTACTTTTGAAAAAATTTCTTATTAATGTTATTAAAAGTATAGCTTCAATTTAAAAAAAAAAAAACACCAGGCGCTATATTAGATGCTGCCTTTGTATTCTCTCGTATGAGTTTCATAATAACCATAGTTGTGATGGAAAAACTAGAAACTCACATATTAAGCTTATGGGGAAAAAAATAAATCTATCAGGAAGACTTACTTAACTCCGCTAAATCAGTTTTGAAAATGAAATTTTAATATCTTCAATTCACTATAGACCCTACCATATGCATCCTTATCTCCCATTAGATTAATTCACATACTTGGCCTGCTTGGCCTCAGGAGGAATTTGAGTTTGCCAGACTGACTTACTTTCTAAGTCATCTTACAGATAAAGAGATTAAGGTTCATTCATTCACTGCACAAATATTTGTTGAGAGCCTAATAGGCATTGGACCTACAGTAGATGTTGTGATGCAGAAAGGCTAATTAACTTAGCTGAGGTCACAAATTTAGTAAAAGGAATGATTAAATACTACATTTCAGATGAGAGTAAAATTTCATCTTTAATGCTTATTTTGTCAGAATTCTAATTAAAATGATCCAAGGAAATATTTTAAATTTAAGGTACTTCATTAGCTTCTTTAATGTTTCTTACATAAGTGAAATATTAAGTATTATTTTGAAAACATAATTTCTATTCAGCTTATCAAATGCATCAAATTATTTTACTTTGCTGGCAGAGAATCCAATAGCCAAGTTCCCAGACACGTTGGCTCCCCATTGTAAGTGTTGTCCAGCCTCATTGTGAATAGCTGAGGATACACATCTTGATACAATATATCATTAAGTCCACTAATGAACTTGAGTTGCTCCTTTACCACTTTTCTCCATCCCCCACTGTCAATGAGTCATTTATCTCCAGCAGCAATATGCAAAAGTTGCCGTTGAAAAGAAGGGACATGCCATTATCAGTCACTACATGGACGAGTTATAGCCAGCTCCATCATAGGAGAGAGCAGATGATTACAATCAATAATCAATCAAAGAACTAGTGACAGCAATCATACATCACCTTCTGTGGAAGCTTCACTCAAAGCTTAATATTGCAAGATCCAATTTCTGGATATATTGGGTACTTTGCTATTATCCTGAGCCCATTCTTTGCACAGCAACGCTGGAATGTGGAACAGTTCTACTAGGGCCCTCTCCCTTTGGAGAGGTAAGAAACAGTACAGCAGAATAGACTGTGTGAGAAGAAAACAGCCACTCCATACCTTTCCCAAATCCTTATTACTCACCTTCCCTATTTTCTTTTTTTTTTTTTTTCACCTTCCCTATTTTCTGTACAGCTAAGGCTGTATTGGGTATATCCTCGCAATACAGTCTCTTGTTAAGTTGATGCATTTGTGAATTCGGTGGCAGAAATTTTATAACTAGATTTTAAAATTCTGTCCATTAAAATATGTTGCCCAATAAAAGACACAGTCGCTATAAAACCAGAATTAATTTGAGAAGATTGTCTGAGGGGTTTATTGGGCAGTGACTGCTTTTTAAAAACCCTAAAACAATTCTTTAAGTGGAGACAATATAAAAATGCAAATGTCTTTCTATTTAAAATGAAAGGAATATATTCTGGGAAAATTGGCTTGTGAATTTCCAAATTCAGTTGTGCAAACATTTGCTGAGACCCTACTATGCACAAGGACAAACATAGACTGTGTCCTTCAGGACCAAAATACTGGATAGAGTGGGACAAATAGGTGTCAGATGTTACAGTCCAAAGTGCTTAGGGCTGTAGGAGTTTGTGCAATGTGCTTTGGGTCACAGAGGAAGATAGTCAGGGGCTGAAAGGGGGGGAGGGCAGTCTGGAGTCCTCCAGGAGGAGGAACTTTAAAATTGGGAATTAGGAAAAAAAAAAAAAAAAGTGGAGAAAATTTATTTCAAACACAGGATCCGGGAGGCACTAGGGTAGGATAGGAGAACAAAAGAGCAAAGCATTCTCAAGCCAGAGTGTAAAGGTCTGTATTGAAAAGTAGTGGAAGGGACAGGGGATTTTGCCAGGAAGAAGATTGGGACATGGGAGAGAGGAGGAGATGGAGCTGCACGGTGATCCTGGAGCTGGATTATCAAAGGGAAAACTGAGTGGACCACATGGAATTTGAAGAAACCTCCTGACCATAAGAAAGGAGAAGAGACAGAAATGGAAAGCAGTAGTCAGTTTCTCCCTTAGGTGTTTTGTACTCAGTATAACTTTTTAATCTCCTCCAAAAAGGACCTCCTAGGGATGTGGGCTTCACCATAGGGTCTTCTCTTAAAGATGGAAGGGGAATTTTAGAAACTGGGAGCAGGACGCTGTGTTATCCATGCAAGGATTTTCAGTAAAGCTCACAGCATTGATCATATTAAAAGTTGAGGGGCACCTGGGGGCTCAATTGGTTAAGCAAATTCCTTCAGCTCAGGTCATGATCCCAGGGTTCTGGGATCGAGCCCCGCATCAGGCTTCTTATTCAGCGGGAAGCCTGCTTCTCCCTCTCCCTCTGGCTGCCACTCTGCCTACTTATGGTCTGTCTCCCCGTCAAATAAATACATTTGTTTAAAAAAAAAAATGAAAAATTGAATGTTCCTCAGGGAGAGGTGGCCTCCTTCTCACATCTGGGACAGGGCTCCCAATCTTAAAGACCAGGCAAACACGGCTGTGTTTGACTAAATCAAACTATATCTGTATCTGTCTTCCTTCTATTCCACTATATCTAAATTTCCCTTAAAAATGAGTTTCCTAGGGCACCTGGGTGGCTCAGTGGCTTAAAGCTTCTGCCTTCAGCTTGGATCATGATCCCAGAGTTCTGGGATCGAGCCCCACATCCGGCTCTTTACTAGGCAGGGAGCCTGCTTCCCCTCCTCTCTCTCTGCCTGCTTCTCTGCCTACTTGTGATCTCTGTCAAATAAATAAATAAAATCTTTTTTAAAAAATGAGTTTGGAAATACTCTAAATTCCATTTATTCCCCTAGGACATGTCCCTTTCGTTTCAAGTTAGAATGCATTTTTTTTTCCTTTTGTTACCAATTCTGCTTCTATTTGAAGGTTTATTTCAATGTTTTGTTAAAGAGATTTCATTTCCAAGAAAACTCCTAGACATTTTTACAGAGAATTCTGGGGCTTTAAAAATCATTTCTCCTTTAAAGTGCTGTATTTCTGACAATGAGATACTCTCAGAGAACGAGGTTTGATTATTATTTTCTTCATGTAAGGTTTAGACTCAGTGTCGTGCCTTCCTGATTTTAATCATCTTTAAGGAGATAGATGCTGTCAGTAATAGGGTCCAGGAAGCCTTTGCTGTTCGAGCGTAGGGTTATTGTATTTGATTCTTTTTATACTGGAGAGTTTAATCAGGTACTATGATTTTTCTTCCTCTGAGTTTCTCCTCAGGTCCTTGTCTTATCAGGGGAAAGCCATCTCTAGTCTCCAGGACAAAAACCAATGGAAACAATAAGTTGCTGTGCCTTTGCTTCTGGAAATATATAAATAAACACAATAATCAGTAAATACATAGATCAAGTAATATTGAAAAGCTTCCTTATGATATTTTTAGACCTGGCTTGCAAAACATAAACAAGAAACCGTTGGGTAGAATTTTGAAATTATTAGCTTTCATGGGTTCTAAAATTAGGCTGCTGTGGGGTGGGTTTTTAGAAATTAGCTTTTTCAAAATGATGTTTCCCATTCAGTGTTGGAAAGTAAACACAGCTACTGTTGAGGCTGCTGCCTGGAGGCAAATGCATAGTTAGCTGAAATCTTCTTCCTGGATATAAATATCTCCTGGGGTTTCTAACTCGGAGACTTAGAATTATAGTCTAGAGGAGGCAACCACAGTCCGCAGCATGCATACATTTTTGGAACTTCTACAGCCACCCCATCTCATCAGGTTTTACAGGTATGGAAAAAAATAATATAAAGAGGAAAAAAATGTGGATTCTTACAGAATAGCATGTGACTTTTCACTGTCTGTCAGTGTAAAGTGTTTATGTTACCCTGAGAAACAGAATTATGTCTCATACTAGTTGTCCAAACACCGGTCAATGGTCTCCCCATGGCCATGCCCCTCTCTGTTCACCTTACAATCTTGTTTTACATCTCTGATGAAGTATAGCTCTTATCCATGAGCACTAGAGTTTTCTGACTTTTGTCCATCCCTGTAGGGGATTTTTTTCTTTCCAAAAATTTGAATCTTCTACTTTTCTTCAGGCTCCAGCTATGGCCACCTGACTGAGCTTACTACCCTGGATTCAGTCTGTCCATGAGTCATCACCAGGAGGCTCTTCCTAAAACAGAACTAAACATTTCACTCCAGCATTCAAACAGCTGTTAGATTTGACAGGTGCTTCCTCACATGTCATCAGACTTCCGCAACTGGATCCCAACCTCTGTGGGGGGGTGTGGCCTCCTCCCATGCCTCTCCTGCTCACCTCCAGCTGCCATTATGCTACATGGGCCCTACCATCTGGTAACTTCCCAACTTCCTGCTGTTCACACTGTGGAGTCAACCTGAACTATCTCTTCTCTCTTGTTATGCTTCCAAATGCCAGTGGTGGTGATGTCCTCTCCTCTTCCCTACCCTACGGTTTTTTCCCTTTTCCTTTACTTTTCTGAACCTTATCATATATTACTTTCATAATTAAAAAACACACATAAAAATATATTCACCTTTATAACACCTATGAAATCTTCTCTGATGTTACCTGTTCGAACTGAATTTCTTCTTTTTCTCTTCTGGCTGTATTTTGTCTCCATTAGTTTTTACTACATAATAAATCTTGCCTTGTATTTTGGTTGGTTTTGTCTGCCTCCTTCCATCCCTCCTCACCTCAGACTAGAAGCAGCTTTAGGATACTTGCTGAGTCTTCTCATCTTTTGTATTTCTGGTCGCCCTTCCGAAAGGCCTGCCCATAGGGCTTTGCTAGACTCACCACTCCCCAGGGAGAGCTGCTTGCCTTACTGCAGTATCCTATTTGTCTTAATATAATTCTCTCTCTAGTAGTTTCTTGTAATCATGCCTTTTCTCTTAACCTTGTTTGTAAACTCCTTCATAGCAGTGGCTATCTGTTCTTCTTTTGTATCCTACTCTTCACAGCAGAGGAGGATTTTAATAAAGTGTGTCAAATGAATGGATGATGTATGGTGGTTGCCATTGCAAGAGTGCTAAGGTGGGCTGGCCTAGGGTTGACAGACCTACGTGTAAAAAACAAAATGAGCTTCTCTTCCTTTCTACACTGAAAGGAGTCTGATTCTAACACTTATACATTAATCAGCAATTTGGGTTTGGGTGTTAGAATGTGAACCGGTGTTGGAATATCTCCAACTCTTCCCTCTGATTCAGTGTAAGTTTGGAGTTCCCTTTTTAATGCAAGATTTTGTGGAACTTCATTTGTACTGCATTCATCTTGGAACCATAGAGAGATGTTTTAAGAATTAATGAATCCGTGGGAAAGTTCTCGAGTTCTCGAAGGAAATAGTTTCTCAGAAGGCCCAAGAGAAATGCATGGTAAACCCATGAGGGGAGGGGAAAGCTTGATTTCAAAATTCAGTTGTATCTAGGTAGAGGACAGTGGGAAATCTTGGTAATTCTAGTCAAGTTGGCATCCTAGCAGCTGTATTCGCTTTGTTCTGGTTATATGATATGATGTTCAGTGTCATTATCTTAATATAAGTAGAATGATTCTTGGGTCATAGTTCCAGTTTTGTTTGTTTATTTTTGTAAAGGTATACATTAGGAAGTTAACATTTCTCTGTATTTTAAAACTGTCATACCCTTTTAGTTGACATTATTACTTTTTTTTTTTTAAGACCCTTCAATTTGAGTGGCACCAAGGAATTTGGTCTTAAGTATGGTTACTATTCTTTTTCTGAAGGAAAGAATTATTTACAACAATTGGGTCTAATGAACTTTGCTCTGTTAGTGAAAGGAAATGAGCCTGGGACCTGAAACATACAATTACATTGCAATGAGTTGGCAATGAAAGATTTATAGAATATTGAAAGAAAATTCTTTATTGGGGTGCCTGGATGGCTCAGTGGGTTAAGGTGTCTGCATTCGGCTCTTCTCAGGGTCCTGGGATTGAGTTCCGTGTTGGGCTCTCTGCTCAGCGGGGAGCCTGCTTCTGTTCTCTCTCTGCCTGCCTCTCTGCCTACTTGTGATCTCTGTCTGTCAAATAAATAAATTAAAAAAAAAAAAAAAGAAAATCCTTTACCTTAAGGAGGAAGTTTTAAAAGTTAGTTAGTTGTGGAAGGGTATGTTCCTCACACAATGTTACCCTGACCATGGCAGGGATGTGTTATCATGTTTAATCAGTGTCTTGTTTCAGTGCCTAGCATGGGACCTTGTTCAATGGAATTGCATTTATAGTGGTAGCAGAAACAAATCTTAAAAAACAACAACAAAAAAACCTCACAAAATAAATGCACATAAGAATTTGGACAAAGAGTAAAAGAAGAGTGGGAACTGTGATTAGATGGTAAGATAACCATCTGAGAAGGTAGACATGCATTTAGTAATAATGGAGTAGTACCAAGCAGTGCACAATTAAATCCTTGAGGGAAACTGAGGACTGTCATATTCATGGAGGTATCTATGGCTGAAACAGAGCTTGACTCAGAATTTTAAGGAAGTATAGAATATTAATTAGCAGAGTAAAAGAGGAAAATCATTCCAGAAAGGAGAAAAATGTCAGTAAAGTTATGTAGACAAGGGACAGCAGAGCTCTATGGGAAGTTTAGAGAGAAGGCTATCATAATGCAGAATATAGGTTCAGGTTGAGAAGCTGTAAAAGATAAAAATCTCTGGAAACTATAACTACCTGTAAGTGGGGAGTTTGAATGTCTATAGTGGATAAGCTTGATCTGATATGAAGCAATGATTCATCTTTCTAGGCCTCTAATCTTTAAATGTATGTGATTAGAGGAAAATTTCTCATTTATGTTATTCTTTGGAAATTATCTGAGACATAGTAGAACCATTTTCCTTCATAGATAATGTGATAACACTTTTGTGTGAGGAAGCCATCAGGTTTAAAGTGTGTGCACGCATGTGTGTGTAAACCTCTGCATAATCTAGAGTAGGGGTCTTCGTAGACATTCGACTAGGGAACTAGAGAGCCTATGATCATTTTGGGGGGGGGGGTGTTGGGAGATAGTCCTCATCAAAATCCCGGTGATTTTTATTTGGGGAGTGAAGTAAACCGAAAGAGAAGAGTAAAGATGGGAAAGGCAGGAAAAATAGTCCTGAAGTTTGGATAATTTTTCAATGACTTGAAGATGGTAGAGAGGGGTGATTTTGAGTGTCGGTCTTTTCAAGCACAGATTACGGGGAGCAGAGGAAGAAGGGGTATGGTAGGGACACCACAAAACAAGGTATTAGTGCCTTCTCATTGCTATGGATCAGTGCCATGCATCCTTTGGCTCTCATTTTCCTCATGCACAGAATGAAGCCTTTAGAACTAATCCTTCAAGGACCCTGCCAGCCCTATAAATTCTAGAAATTGAATTGCTTTATTGGATTAAATACACTCTTCTGATTTCATCCTTTGTTTTAGATGTGTTAGTCTCATTTTCACAATGAAATTATCATGGGTTTCAGAGAACTGTGATTCAACTAAATTGGTTTCTGTGCTAATGTCTCCCATCCTTTTAATAAGGACACAGGTGTTGAGAAGATGGCATGTGATGGGAGAAGAGCCACTTCCTTTCTCATGTCAAAGGATGAGATGAGTTCAGGCATACTCAAAGTTGAGTTTCAGAGCTTCCAAAAATCTGTGGCCATGAGGTTCTTAAAGTAGACCTCAGGAGTGAACTGTACGAGATGGGAGAGTTTATGTGGATTTCATACTGTTGACTTCAGTGTCCATTTAGGCTTGTTAAACTTCTTTTCAACAACCCAGTATAGGTCATTTGTTGTTTCACCCCCCCCCCCCAAAATTCTTTGTCATAGAACATTTTCAGCCTATCACTTTTTTCCCTTTCTCAGAGGAAAGGGAGAGCGAATGAGAAAGAGAAAGAAAGAATATAAGAATTACTATGGTTTCAAAATGAAGAAAAATCATTAGTATAAAAGTAAAAGCAAGAGCCAACTTAAACCCTAATCTTACGTATACCTAAAAACATCTTCTGACCACAGTAACTTATTCATTCACCTAAAACTCTGCTCTGTAATTTATTATTCACCATTTGATTAGATTTTTATTTAAGTTTCATTCACTTACTTATAGAAAACTAAACTAGTAGCATAGTTCTATCATCAATCAGGTTGCCTCTGTGGAGATTTTAGTCGGATTTTTGTTGTTATGAGGAAAAATTTGGTGCTTTTATATACACACACACACACACACACACACACACACACACACATATATATATATATATATAAAATATATATAAAATATATATACTCATAATAGATAACCAATGTGATATATATAAAACATATATGTTATATATGTTTTAAACATATATATATGTTATCTGTTATATATAAAACATATATATATCACATTGGTTATCTGTTATGAGTTTGATACCACGTTTCCATGTTCCCAGAGAAATCTTTCCTTTTCATGCTTGTGTTTTATAAGCTACTGGCCGGCCTGTCTTATGGCCGAGATCTGCAAGGACAAGTAAAGTCTGCTTTTCTAGTAGTAATTCATGAGACAATAATTCAAGAGACAAAGCCAATGGGTAGACGCCCTAGAGAATCTACAAAAAAAATGGAGTTTTCTCCTAGAAAATAACTGGGCAGCAGCAAGTTTTAAGCATCAACCTGCTCTTGAGCAGTGTGTTATTGTCCCTAACCCTGTTCCAAAGGCATTGTCTCATTTGGGCCGCAAAGTCACCCAGTGAGCCAAGTAGAGCAAATGACATCATCTCTACTTTATGGATGACAATATGGTGGCTCATTGTCTTTATGAGAGTTACCCAGATAACATGGTACATAAGGAGAGGGAGCCAAAGGAGAGACAGATCTTAATATTTCTAGTACAGTCTTCTTCCTGCCACTCTTGGCCACCTCACTCATAATTTCGCCTTGTTCGGTAACCATATGGTCTTCTCCTTCTGCTCTAACAGGCAAGAGCAAATGAGCTCAGAACTGTGAAAGTAATTTTAATTATATCTTCTCATTGCCCTCAATACTGTTGATGATTATTTTTAGTGCCAATAACAACAACAACGATAACAATAATCCTTGGATAAGTTAAAAACTTTAACCTTTACTTTCCACCATGGATAGAGATAGCTTCATAATCCTCAGAAGAGCAAATATGAATTCTACTCTTAGATCCTCTGTGTTCTTACTCCATTACCTTTTTTGGATTTTTGAGTACTTATTCTTAGAACTGGAGGGTGATAAGGCATGAATAGATGAACACAAAACTCCTTTCCAACTTCAGTATTTGGTAAGATTTGGACCTGAGTTTTGCTGTTTATGGGGCAGAACAGAAGACTTTCCTTGGCCTTCAGCCTTTTTGAGTGGCCAGAACGAGGTTCTGCATGCTTGGCATTCTTCATAAATGCTGTCGGTGGCTTTCAAATTCATGTAACCTAGCCATTCTTCACTTTATTTTGCATTACATATTTTTTATATTATATATTTATATATTGAACCCAGGTCCTCTGGGAAGCACCTGGGTGTGAGGAGACTAGCTGGCTCAATGATTTTGCTTCTAAAAAAGATATCTTTTTATCATCATAGAGCTGTACTTTTACAGTTTATATTAACTGTGTACTTTGCATAAGGATATACCAGGACCTATATTGTTATGGACAAATAGCTCCTAAAGTAAAAACATAATAAAATGTATAGTTTTTACTATAGAATAATTCATCTCTCCTTTTAGAGGTTGCCTCTGAAATTGAAAAAAACCTTGAAAAATGTTTGTTAATAGCATTCACTCAAAAGCATTATAATAATAAATAAGTTTAAGTGTTGAGCAGTGTTTAGAGTACATGATAAATGCTCACTGTAGGCTCTGAATACACTTGAAAATTGAATTAAGTGTCAGCAGAATTAATTTAAATTAAGCCACAGAACCAGTGCCTGACTATAAATATGGGGCATCAAGTATGCTGTGATAGCACATATGTTGCAGGATTGCTCTTTAAAAAGTACTATCAAACCTTCTAATGTATGGAAGGAGCAAGAGGTTCTGTTTTGGAAACCTCGTCTAAAGGACCAAAGAAAATGAAGAGTGTCCTGGGACGGCATGTATGGTATGATAGGAAGAGGTGAAGGTGCGGTGAACGTTTATCGTGGAGAAGTAAATGATAAATGATAAATGCCACCGAATGTTTGGAGTTTTGTCAGAGAGTATTGGCCTCAACTTATTCTCTGGTTCTGTGAATTTCAGCCTCGAGTTTATGAAGATGAGAAAAGACAGATCTCACCTCAGCCTAAGTAGCAGTACTGGTCAGGTCAGAAATGTGGCTCCCTGGGGAGGCTGAGCTCCTGAGACACTTCTGGTGTTTGTGCACCTGTTACCTACCTGGGACTCCGTTTCTGCCATGACTTCAAGTGCAATCTACAGCAGTAATTGTTTTTTCTAGATATACATAAACATTTAATAAAGCTATTTTTAAAAAGCAAAGGAAAGATAGATACAGAATATCTCTGGCTTAATGGGGAGGAGATGAGATGAGGTGGAAGGGAAATACTTATTCATAATGTAGTCACTGGAAAGTAGGTTCATGTGCATTTCCTGTCTTATGCTTTTCTTTTCTTTTTTTTTTTTAATTTTTAATAAACATATAATGTATTTTTATCCCCAGGGGTACGGGTCTGTGAATCGCTAGGTTTACACATTTCACAGCACTCATCATAGCACATACCCTCCCCAATGTCCATCTCCCCACCATCCTCTCCTGTCCCCACTCCCCCCAGCAACCCTCAGTCTGTTTTTTGAGATTGAGTCTTTTATGGTTTGTCTCCCTCCTGATCCTGTCTTCTTTCATTTTTTCTTTTCCTACTCCTCACACCCCCCACGTTGCATCTCCACTTCCTCATATCAGGGAGATCATATGATAACTGTCTTTCTCCGATTGACTTATTTTGTACAGCAGTAATTTTTGAACTTTCATGGGTCACGGGGCCCTCTCAAAATTTGATGAACTCCATGAACCTTTTGTCACGGAACACTGTGGAAGACTCAGAGAGCGGCCACAGTCCCTGGACTGCCCTTCAAACCATAAAAGCTTAGGGTCTGTGGACCTGTGATTGACCAACATGGCCACAGTAACGGTTGCCCATACGTCTTAGGAAGACCCTCTTGTTTCAGGGGCCTGCGGAGATGGGGAAGAGGGAGACAGGCAGATGTGCTTATCTCTTCCTGGCCTAAAGTAAGTTTCATGGGTGTAATCTGAAGGTTACCTGTTTGCCTTGTTTATTTTGCCAAGTCATTATGTTCTGTCACACTGAGAGAAGAGCACCTGTCGGTAACCAAATTGAAGCACTGAATGTTTTGACACCAGCCAAGGAACAAGCAGGTCATTTGGTCTATTTTTAATGTCATTCCCCTCGGCATTTCCTTCTAGTTTTTTTTCTTGTGGCACCTCAAGACACTCGCCCCCTGTTGCCGGCTCCCTGTTGCGATGAACGCTCATGATCACACAGGTCACATCTTCTATCACAACCAGTTGGCTCAGCATGCTGGGTCTTTGGTTCGCTCCCCGGGTCTTGCTCTCCTACGTCAAGGTTTCAGAACAGGGACCAGAAAGACAATTTGTGGGGTTTAGTCCCCTGTGTGAAAGGTTTCCAGTTCATCTGGCATATATATTGGTGTATTTTCACTCTTTTAAAAAGAGAACTTCTTCCCTTGTCTTGACTGAACGTTTTCTGGAAAACTGAAGAGATTGGCAACAGGTAACAGGTTTCTTTTCCTCCTGAGTTATAACCATTATTATCGTCCATTAAACCTAATGAAGGTTGGGTTATTGAGAGTGATACTGTGCTGTATTATACTTTTTCAATTGCCACTGCAGCTCAGGTTGGAGACAGAACAATTAAGAACTGTTTTAAGAACGCTTAGCAGTTCAGAGGTGGGTGATAAGTGAAGAAGAAACGGGGAAAAGAAAAAAAAAAACATTCTAAGAAACCGACAGCACATCCAATCTGCAGGGAAGATAAGAGGCTCAATTAGATTGTGGAAGCTAGGACCTTTTTCATTCAGTCATTTTCTATACCCTGAGGAGGAGTAGCTTTTTGGGATTTAGTCTGTCCGAGGCTGTGAGAAATTGAGTCAGATCTGGAAGCTGCTCCCTCGAGATTGCAAGGGATCAGAGACCCAAAGGCAATTCCTGAAATTGCCCTTGAAAGTTTAGGGATGCCTTCCAGAGTCAGTAGATGGAAAGAGTAGCTACTGAAGGGAATGCGGTTTTTGGTGGCCCTGAGATCCCCCCGCAGCGCTAGCCAGAGGCTGGCAAACCAATGCATTTTCTTTGTCAGTCCCCTGTCTATGAGGCTGTAATAGTGTGACTTTTTTTATTGAGATATTGTGGACATATTATATCAGTTTCAGGTGTACAACATAATGATTCATTGTGAAATGATCACTGTGATAAGGCTTGAATTGACATCTATCACCAAACACAGTCACAGATTTCTTTTTCTTATGATAAGAGCTTTTAAAGTCTACTCTTAGCAACTTTCAAACATACGATATAGAATTATTAACTACAGTCACTTTGTTGTCCATTACATTTCCATTACTTACTCATTTTGTAATTGGAAGTTTGTACCTTTTGACCACCTTACCCATTTTGTGTGCCCCCCCCCCGCCACCTACTCCTTGCCTCTGACAACCATTAGCCCATTCTCTGTATCTGTTAACTCATTTTGTGTTTGTTTGTTTGTTTCAGATTCCATATATATGTGAGAGCATGTGGTAGTTTTCTTTATGTTGCTTATTTTACTTAGTGTAATACCTTCAAGATCTATCCATGGTACTGCAAACAGTAAATTTCCTTTTTTGTATGGCTGAGTAATGTTTTCTCTCTCTCTCTCTCACACACACACACACATACACACACACACACATTTTCCTTATTTATGCATGAATACTAGGGTTGTTTTCATGTCTTGGTTATTAGAATGTTGTAGTGAACATGGGGTTGCAGATGTTGTTTCAAGTTCGTGTTTTGATTTCCTTCAAATCAATGCAAAAATGTGAAAATGTGGGATTACATGGTGATTCCATTTTAGTCTGGCTTTCTTTCTCTTAACCTCATGGGTGATATCCTAGCACTTTTGTTAGAGGATAAACCAGATAAAAGGTGATCTCCTAGTACTTTTTTTTTTTTTTAATTTCTTTTTTCTCCTAGTACTTTTGTTATGGGATAAACCAGGTAAAATGTTCATTATCGTCAGGTTTAGTGAGCACTGAAGAACGTAGTTCCCTTGTACTCTCATTCTTCGATAAGGATGTCGAATTACATAGATAGAAGGCTTAGGAGGCGCCTGGGTGGCTCAGTGGGTTGGGCTGCTGCCTTCGGCTCAGGTCACGATCTCAGCATCCTGGGATCGAGTCCCGCATCAGGCTCTCTGCTCAGCAGGGAGCCTGCTTCCTCCTCTCTCTTTCTCTGCCTATTTGTGATCTCTCTCTGTCAAATAAATAAATAAAATCTTTAAAAAAAAAAAAAAGAAGCCTTAGGAAATTACCAGATTATTCCCATAAGGATCATATTGGGAGAAATGAATTTTTCTTATTTCTCCCCTATAAATAGTTCTGTAAGAATCTTATGAAGCCAAGGGTCATGGATTTTCTAATTTTGTATCTTGCTGGTGAACTGTCATATACCCTCTACAAATGAGTGTTGAATTCAGGAATAGAATATACTAATAGTTTGTTTTACTTGAGCATCTCTACTCATTTGGACAGCTTCTGATTTCAGTGGCTACTCATAACAAAACTTTTCCAATTTTATATTGTTTTAGATGCAGTCAGGAATGTAGAAAAAAAAAGTAAATATCACCCCATGACTGCCATTTAAGTGTTTCGAATAAGCATTGCTTGTTTAGAATGTCCATATGGAAAATACTGTATTAGGTCCTATGAAAGGTCACTAAGAAAGCAAAAAGAAGTGATTCCTATCTTCATAGGACTTGCGTTGGAAGTGTAGTGGGGTTGGGGGGGATCTTCCTGAATGCATACATGGGAAATGGCATCCAGAATCTACAAAACTCCAAATGAATACAAATAGAATCATGTCAAAAGAGATATGGCGGATCTACAGTTAAAACCGCAGGGGAGGGAAGTGTGTTGGTCAACATCTCTGGAGTTTTCTAGATCTGGAATTTATAGAAGAGAACTTTAGATTGACAGAGACAAGCAATTCGAGCATGACAGTATAAAGAAGTACAGATAAGTGCTATATTAATGGGGAGCAGCAAAGACTGGGTTGGCCACAGCTGGTAAAGTAGATTGTCCTGCCATTCTCAGACAACTCCTGCTTTCCTGTGACAACCCTTAGTTGCAGAAAGCTACCAGAATGGTGCCCACCACTGAGCATGGGAACAGGATGGTAAAATGTTAGCATCAGACAGAGTGTGGAAGTCATCTGGGCCTTGTCTCATTTTGCAAATAGAGAAATCAAAGCCCAGAGAAGATAAGTGATTGATTCTTGTAAATGAACATGAAACAAAACGAACAAGTAAGAAACCTTGTAAATATAAAGCTGGGATCAGGACCCACGTATCTTGAGACTTCATGCAGAGCTCTTCTTACCATGTTATTATTCTATTTTTCAATTAAGACTTGGGCTGTTGGTTGGCCAATTCTCATGCTCTGTGAACCTGTAAAGCAGATGGGAACTGCATGTAGCTTAGAGAAAGAAAGCCAAAGAAAAATCGCTTCTACCAAATTGCTTGCAACGGATCCAATTTAGCAGTCTGCCAGAATAGGGGCAGCTAATAGAGATGCACTCCTAGCTCTGTTGGACCTTCCAGGTCAGTGAAGTGAAAAGAGCCCTCTGTCTAGGGTCAGAGGATTTGGTCTGAGATACTAACTAGGTTGCCTTGTGTGAACCATTTGGTTATTCTGAAGTTTCTTATCAATAAAATGATTAGATGAACTTAGAATCCCTGTGAAATAATAAGTGCAATTTAAAAATACCATTGTGTTTATGCAGAAGTGGTTTTTATTTTGAGTTCTTAACATCCACCTGCTGCCACAAACTGATTTTTTCAGTCCTCTCTTGGCCAGATGGGTGGGCTGCATTACTACTGGCCCTGATGCTTAACCATGCGGTGATACATTTTACTGGGGCTGTTTTATTCTTGATCTTGTAAGTGAGGATGTCACTGCCCTGCCTCATCCATGGAGTTATTGCCAATGGGGAAGAGCAGAGAAAGAAGCTTCTCAGAGACTGCTGCCGGACACACATTAGCATCTAGCTACCTTACACGCTCCCTTGTGCGTGCATGCCTGCATCCAACAACTGTTTAGTGAGTACCCATTAATATAAATATATTGGACACTTTGGGAGATACAAACACAAAGATAAATTCTGTCCTCAGGGTGTTTCTAGTCAAAAAGAATAAAGCCAGTTTCATAACTAACTGTATATACCATAAGATAACTTCTTTAGGCTTTTGGAAGATCAATGAATACTTACTCCTAGTTGGAAGCTTTAGGATGCTTTGTAGGGGGAATGGATGTTTAACAGGCTCCACTGAGCATCATGGGGTATAGACTTCTGAAAATAAAGAGAAAGACATTTGAAGGTGAAGGACCACCATGAGCAAAGATGTAAAGTGAGAGATGTTGAGAGGCTCTGGGGGGAAACCATAAATTAGTTCTCCCAGGGCAATAGTCGGCAAACACTTTTGGAAAAGGGCCGGAGAGTAAATATTATGGACTGCTGAAATATGTGATTAGGGGAAGAGAATATTAACCACAGTATGAGTGGTTCTGATATGGGACTCTGAATGCACTTTTTCTGGCCCTCATCATTTGAATTTTTCAATAATGGAAACACTGACTATTTGATTTTGGAGAGTATATGTGTGTGCAAGTATAGATATGTGTATACATGCACACACACACACTTATGAATTCAAGCCATGTTATATACTGTAAACTCTAGCTTTAGTATCTCTTTCCTGATACGTCAAGTAGCATTACCCTTGTGCACACAGGAGGTAGAGGAAATTCTGGCTTTGATGCATTTCATGCAAATAATCTTTTCTTCCCATTTTCAGCCAGCTCCTTTTGTCAAAAGCTGAAGTTTGTATCTTGTGCACCACCTTCTGGCCCCCCTGTCTGGGTACTTCTCTCTTAATCACAGTATGGGTTTTCTCCTGGTAACTTGGTTTCCCTGCACTCTTGTCCCTGTACCACTTTCCTAAGGATCTAGTGAAAAAAGTTCTCATAACTTGTTCCTGATCCAGTGAACCCATGTTTTTCTGTTTAACCCTATTGTCTCACCCCTTCCCTTCTTCCCTAAATGATTAAGAAAACAGAGTAGTAAGGTAAATAACTGCGATCTGGGACATTCATTTAATGCTAATTTCACCTTGGTATCATAGCATCTTCTATTTTATCAAACAGATCCTTAACTGAGAATTGCTTCTGGGGCACTGAGTGGCTCAGTGGGTTAAGCATCTGCCTTTGGCTCAGATCATGATCTCCAGGTCCTGGAATTGAGCCCAGTGTCCTCTGCTTCTCCCTCTGCCCCTCCCCCACCCATATACTTTCTCTCTTTCGCTCAAATAAATAAATAAGAACTTAAAAACAACAACAACAACGACAACTAAGAGTTGCCTCTCCTACCATGTGTGACATTATCTAATATATAAATATAAATTGTGGCTTTCATGGCTGACAATTATTTTATTCTTCTATCTGTTCCAGGTACTTCATTGATCTCTTTGCATAGATTATATCATTTAATCTTCATAAGAACCCCACATATTATGTACCATTACAATTTCTGTTTTGTAGATGAAAAACTGAGATATATGAAGCTTAAATTCCCCATCAAGGTCATATCCCACAAAAAGGCAGAGCCGGAATTAGAACCAAGGAAGTTATTCCATGCTCTAACTCTCGGTACTATGTAGTCTCCCATTTTAAATAAAATAACTCATGGCCCTGATCATTCAGATTCCTCCAAACTCTAGAGTAATTGTCCTAAACCTCACTTCTCATCATGCCATCTGCAGAAGAGATTAAAATATGAGCACTTAAAAAAAAAAAAGTGTTATTCTCAGCTTTACTATAAGAGAAAGAGAGAGAATTGCCTCAGGGAGGTTTTCAAAGTGATTGGTAATCCATGATCCCATACTGATATAAATCAATAATCAAATAAGTGAGTGGGGAAAAGTTTCAGATATCCCTTTCTGAAGAACTTTAAATACTTAACATAGATATTCCCCTCTCCCAATGAGATGGAATATAACTCTTCACTCCTTAAGTGAGAACCACACATAGTGGTTTACTTTCAAAGAATAAAGTATGTAAAGAGGGGGGAAAGAGAATTTTACAGTGGAGAAGAGTCACCAACACTTCCTCAGCCAGGTGAGAACAGGGAGAAGTCATGTTCACAGTACACACCCTTCTTACCATGTGATGAGAATGGCCCTTCATGGATTTGGTCGTCCTCCCCAAAACCCGTAACCTCAGTCTAACCATGAGAAAAATGTCAGACAAACCCCAGGTACGGCATATTCTACAAAATACCTGACTAGTACTCCTCAACACCATCAAGGGGAAGGAAGGAAGGGAGGGGATGAAAGGGAAGGTAGAAGAAAAAGAGAGAGGGAAAGGGAGGAGGGATGGAGGAAGGGGAGAAGGAAGGAAGAAGGATCATCTGAGAAACTCTCAGAGCCACAAGGAGCCTAAAGAGACAGAAGGATGAAATAGAGTGTAGTACCTTGGACGGATCCAGGAACAGAAAACGGATATTAAATAAAAACTAAGGAGATCTGAATCAAGTAAGGACTTTATTCAATAATAATGTATCAATATTGGCCCATCAGTTGTGACAAAGGTACCAGACCAATACAAGATGTTAACAACGGGGAAACTAGTTGTGGGGCAGACGAGGAATGCTCTATACTTACCTGATCATTTGTTTTTGTAAATCCAAAACAATTCTAAAATAAAGAGTTTATTTTTTTTTAAAGAAGTGGATGATAAAGATAACATAGAATGGGGAGTATGTAGATAAAGGTTGGGGCAACTCCTTTTGTGTCTTTGTGAATAAAATATTTCTGCTTTGAGAATTCAGAAACAATCCTGCTGTGTACAGCATAAAGCAAGGTCAAAGTAAAGAATGTGATGAAATTATCCAACAAGGAGAGAATGTGGTCAGTGGCAAAAGTATAGAACTGAGTGCCAATGATGGAGGTCATGACAGAGCGGGTATTACGGGCACTTGGCAGGCGTGTTCTCTTAATTGAAATGTCAGCTCTGTTGGGTACAATCTATGTAGGAGAGCTCAGAACAGAAAAAAAGGTGGCAAGGTGGCATCATACTTCTGAAATATTAATAGTGGCAATGAACTTCAACTTGTCAATGAAATAGATAGTAATGTATTTAGGAGAAGATACAGAAAATGCAGAGGAAAGAAAACCTCAATAAACCTCTATCATGGATTGTAATATTGATATGATTATCTCTGAGGAATTATTTAAACTTTGAGCCAAAAAATTGTGCTACCAAAAACATAAGATTTACCAGATCCAAAGTTCTTCCTTTGATAAGACAATGACCCAGTTCAAGAAGGGAAAAGATGTTCAAACTAAATTTTTAGTAGTAAAGCTGGTCATTTTTACAGGCAGTTTTGAAAAATGAAAACACATCTTGTATTCATAAAGTGCTGAGTTAGAATAACTTCTGAAAGGTCATTCAGTTTCCCTTCCCATTTCCAATACGCACTCCCTCCCCACCCCCACCATACACTTTGCAGCATGAATTAATATTCCTAATAGAAGAGCTGTTGGTACAGCAGCCCGTTTTGGTAGCATATTCTATTCCAAATGCCTAAATTGCAGATACAATTTATATCTTCCTCTTACTGTGCTAGGATATGTACCTTGGAGACTTGGGAGTTTTGGTTTTGCTATAAGAGGTATTGATATATGTCAGAGAAACAGAAGGTAGAAATGACAATTTCCTGGACTTTTAGATGTCAAATCCAAGAAGCTTACAGAAATAAATCATTGAAACAAAGAAGGCCAAGTGAAAAAGCAGTGCACCCAGGAGTAGGGCACATATGGATGTAGAAACTTACAAAAGAGTGGTGGACTGATGGGTAGGTGCATGAGAATAAGTAGGTATATGTGCTGAAGGTCAAACACAGTCTCTGCCTTCAACCTTAGAAGAACAGAGAAACACAGGAATTAAGAGGGCAAAGCAAAATGACCAAAGAATCATTCAAAGTCACTCAAAAGGGGTCCAAGGAAAGGACTAAACATAATCTGAAATTTCTTACATGATTCTTGCTATGATTTAAAATCACTCTTGGGGCACCTAGGTAGCTCAGTCAGTTAAACTTCTGACTCTAGTTCTCAGCTCAGGTCTTGATCTCAGGGTCATAAGTTCAAGCCCCACATTGAACTCTGGGCTCTACGCTGGACTTTTAAAAATATATAAAATAATAAAATAAAATAAAACATGGGACGCCTAGGTGGCTCAGTCACTTAAGTGTCTACCTTTGGCTCATGATTCCAGAGTCCTTGGATCAAGCTCCTCCACATCAGGCTCTCTGCTTGGTGAGGAGCCTGCTTTTCTCTCTGTCTGTTGCTCTGCCTACTTGTACTCTTTCTCTCTATCAAATATGTAAAATCTTTAAAAAAGTAATAAAATAAAATAAAATAACTTTTGAGATATAGGCATCCCAGGGCCTGAGATAGCGATAAAAAGTTGGATAGATGGGAAACAATACAGACTGAGAAAAAAATATGATAATAAATAACAAAGAGTTTTTAGAATCATAGTTAAGCTGTTTGTAAGGAACCATAATGGAGAAGTGTCTTCTTATCAAATCACAAGGCACAGTTCATTTTTTAAAATCTCAGAAAAGAAAAACATCTACCAGAATTCAGAGCAGCTATATAGATATTTATCCCATTGCTTGCATTTTTCTAAGTATCACTTATGCAAGGAAAAATAAAAGTAGTTAATTAAGTGACTTAAGGCCAAAAACATCATCTCAGTAATTAAAATAATTCTTTGACCTGAAATACCAGAGAAATATTTTAATTCTGCATGTGTAGATGCAGACTACATGTAAAGAAATAAGAAATGGGCTAGAGCCAAAAAACAAACAAAAGCGTAGCAAACCTAAGCAAAAGGTTAGGGCAAGAATGATGCTGCTTCTAAGCAAAAGTGTATTTATACTCTTCAATCTTTTCACTAGTGACATAATTTCTATAAGAAAGGTTGTATCTACACCAACAAAAATTTTAAACATAATGTTTGTTTGAATTTAAGAGTTTAGAAGATTATGTGCAGTTCTACTAAAACATTATTTTGTTTAAAGCTTCAAAAGGGAGTATCTTTTGAAATCAACATTGAAAAAGATTTGGGGCGTCTGGGTTGCTCAGTGGGTTAAGCCTCTGCCTTCAGCTCAGGTCATGATCTTAGGGTCCTGGGATCGAGCCCCACATCGGGCTCTCTGCTCAGCGGGGAGCCTGTCTGCCTCTCGGCCTGCTTGTGATCTCTCTCTCTCTGTGTCAAATAAAAAAATAAGAAAATATTTAAAAAAAAAAGATTTTGGCACACTTTGTCCATTCTATAGGGTGGGGGGAAAATGGATAGTGTGCAGCTAAATGATCCAAATTTGGGTGGAGATTTTGAAAATTCTCATGTTACTTCTAGTTAGAGCAAGAATAGAACCAAGAATCTGATGGCAGAGAGAAAGCAAAAGATCTCCACACCTGTCCTTCCTCTGTTTATTCTATCAGGACCAAAAGGCCTTGGACCTGACTGTCGTACAATGAATATATGAAATCTATAGACAGAGTAGGGCCTGCTGTGACACAGGGGCAAAGAGAGTATAAGTTTTGAAGTTGCCTTGGATAAGTTCAAGTCAGCTTGGTCAGTTGACACAACGAGAATGGTCCATGAGGTCAATGAAAAACTGTCAAACAGAAATTACTGTTCAATAAACATTTATTATGCACCTCCAAGAGGCAGGCACTGTGCTATTTTCTGAGAATACAAAGATGAATGTGTGAGGAACCCCGCCTTCACTGAGTGAGTGCACACTCTGGGAAGACAGCCAGAAATGGTAAACAATAGTGACAGTGTAAGGAGGACAATTATACAAGCTCAGGGGGGGTGTAGAGGAGGGCAATGAAGGATTAACAGAAAGGATGCTATTTGCACTGGCTAAAGATGAATAGGAGGTTTCCATATGGACCAGATGAGAAAGCCATTTCAAAGGAATATATATATATTTCTATATATATCATTTATATATATGAATGATATATATAGAAATATATATACATGTATATACACAAAAGACATATAACAACAATATATAATAAAGATATAACAATAGATCTTATGCAGTGCTACCTTCCATCACACTTCCATCAGAGTGAAAAAGAGCATAGGGTTTGGAGAAAATAATTCTAGATTCAATTTTCTATTCACACTTACTGGCCACTTCATTTGAGAAAGTTATTTTCTGAATCTCCATTTTCTTACCTATAAAATGGTATTAATAAGGGAGGCTAGATCAAAGCATTGTTGGACTAAGTGAGATATGTGTTTAATAAAGGTTATCATATTTAAGATGTTATTATTATCAGGATTACTTAGTTATTGTTAGATCACAAAGTAGAAATGGTCTCACATGAAAGGAAAGATGGTAGATATAAACAAGAAGAAAGGATGACCAGTGAGTTAATAACTAAAGGATTTGATTAGTGAGTTAATAACTAAAGGATTTGATTAATGAGGCATTGTCAAAATGGATAGATGGAGAAGTTTTAGTGACATGCTACAGGTTTTTTCTCTATCCTTTTTAACATTTTAGTCAATGTGGGTAAATGTTAATGACATTTGTAGATGACATAAAGCCAGAGGGGCTATGATGACTTGGGGTGATGTTTTCCAGGTACTAAATGATATTGATAAACTTGCTGAAGCAATTGTTTCAATCCGAGAAGATCAAATTTAAATTTTGACATGAATAATATAAAGTTCTAACTTTGAGTTTAGCAAGGATCAGTGACAGAATGAGGTAAGATCTGTATTATCAGAATCATTAGTGAAAAACAAAAAGAGAGCTAATGTGATTTGGATTGCATAAAATAGGTCTGAAATATACCTACAGTGATAGCAGTAATGGTCTCATTTTTCTCTGTTTTGGCCAGAGCACATCTCCAATGTCAAACTCCAAGAAAAATCTATAGACAAATAAACCTATCACAGGATTACTATTAGGATAGTAAAGGAACTTGGTCCTTTCATGTGTGAAATGTAGATAAGGTCTGTAGAGGAGACAGAAGTGACACAATTTCTACTTTTAGCCACATGAAGACTAGTCATGAAGAAAAGGAATTAATTTGGGTAGAATCTGAGGGTAGACTCAAGATGAATGAATGATAAATGATAAAAGAATGAATGAATGAATGAATGATAAAAGACAGATTAGGGCTGGCATAAGTATGTCAAATGAGTTCTAAACATGGAAGCTGGAAGGTATTGGAGTCAGCTAACAGTGAAAGCTTTTTTCCAAGCATAGTCTAGTACCCGGTGAAGACTTTACAGCCAAAACTGTTGTCAAGAGTGGGTTGGGCTAGGTGGCTTTAAAGTTTCACCAAAATCCAGAAATTCTGGGTTCTACGATAATAAGATTATATAAAGAAAAATGGCAAGCCATCAGAGCAAAGTAACTGTTTTTGGATGTATACCTAGAATTAGTCTGGTTTGGATTAATACTGTAAAACCTAGAGGAGGACTAAGGACATTCTTAGTAAAAAAATCTTCCAAGGTCTTATGCTATGGGGAATTCCAAGCAAAGGTTGAAGTCTAATTCAATTAACCATTTATTAATGATCTGGAAGAATTAATAGCATGCACAGTGAAGTCACTAGATGTTTCCTTATTTAGTGAATATAGAATTATAGGCAGAAAATGATGAACATTTATTTTTCCTTAGGGATGTCATCAGAGCCCTATATGCTGAAAGAATGATCTAGATGATTTATTTACTTCTCATTTGCACAGCATATATTTCTGTAATAACAAGAATGATACAGTAGAAGCTGGGAGCATGATACCAACTATTAGTGATGCACATAGGAAATAGAATTACTCAGGATCACTTTTCAGTAGAGATTTTGGTTTGGTAATTTGGCTCTAAGGAGACTTCAATTTAAAAAAAAATGTTATCATTTAATTATATCAGACTAAAGGGTAGCATCTGGTTTTGATTCATTTAACCTTAATGGGAAAGAACAAGTCATTACTTAAAGAGCATCTTATAGCCTGTGTTATTTCTAGTATTTTTAGAAATCATTTATTCCTCTTCAAACTGATGTGCTGTAATTATTCATTAATAATTCTTCTTGATGTCTCTGGAGTCATTCCATTACGTGCAGTCATTATGCATCATTTTGTGAATATTTGCTATGATATTGAGGTATCTGTAGCTCTCTGAGTCATTACACCCATCGGAGTATATCCTTTTAGTGAAGAATATCTAATTTATTATGAATCAAATTTCATTGAAATATTTTTCCAGGAACTTTAAAAGCTGCTTCTAAGTCCAAGGAGAAGAATATACATATAACCTGTAGATACCAACTCCTAGACATCTGTCATACAAATCTTGACCTTGGCTGGAGAATTTCAGCCTTGTTACCAGGGTAGTGATCCAGAGGAGTTTGTTAATATCCTCTTGAGTCCTAAATTGTAACAGTAAGCAACATTCTGTAGAATAATTGTCGTAACTATTTTATCCACTTAATGGAAGTTTATACTAAATGAGCTCCATTATGGATAGGCTCAATAACTTTTAGTGAAAAGACCTAGACACCTAAAAGAATATAATTTCTTCTGGATAATAGAATTCTGATTTTAAACAGCCACAACTCATTTATTAAATTAGGAAGACTGGCACTGCATCATAGCGTAAACTATTTAACATGGTTAGGATAACATTTGTTTTTTTTTTTTTTTAAAGATTTTATTTATTTATTTGACAGAGAGAGATCACAGTAGACAGAGAGGCAGGCAGAGAGAGAGAGAGAGGGAAGCAGGCTCCCTGCTGAGCAGAGAGCCCGATGCGGGACTCAATCCCAGGACCCTGAGATCATGACCCTAGCCGAAGGCAGCGGCTTAACCCACTGAGCCACCCAGGATTACATTTGTTTTTAATTAGGATCTGTTCAAACTTTAAAATTCATTGTTTCTTTTCTTTTCTTTTTTTTTTTTTTCACTCTAATATCTTTTCCCCAGAGGTTACATCAATCTAATAGTGGATTAAGCACTTCCTAAATATTTATAAATAATTTTCCCTATTTTTTAGAAAACACCAGATATTAACTTCCTTCAGGCAAGTCCGGTGTACAAAGGGGGGTTATGAAACAGAGACTTTAGTGTATGATTACTTATATCACAAAAGGCTCTTTAATTACAAAAGGATGGAGTTTAGAGTTTCTTTAAATCTGAGCCTCCATTATGCATTTAAAACAGCGTTTAGATTATCCAAACCATCAAGAATAAATCCATTGTGTAAAGTAATGTATCCTTCTATTACCTTATTTGTGAACTTTGGTGAAATGAATTATTCAGCAGTTGATTGACACAAGTCTGGCAGGAAGTGAGGAGGATAAAAGCAGGAATTTCTGATTCTTGAAGCTTTTACAATACTATATCTGCTTCCATAAGAATATTTATAACTAGTTATTTTAAAATAACAGTAATAATATTGATATAGTATTTTTAAAAATAGTAATCATAAAGTTTAGTTTCACCAGTTACATAGACATTCCAGGAATATTTTTTAAATAAAAAGAATACATTAATTCATTAAAAATATTTATGAAGTGTACATTATTTGCTTGGCAATATTAAAATAACAACAATTAAAATTTTAAAAGCTATAGTAGAATATAAATATTAGTTTATGTGGTTATCATTAGGTGATATTACTGTCTTAAATTCTGCATTGTGTGTGCTGTGTTCTTATAAATAATGATTACGTACTATTTTTTAAGCAGAGGAAAACAGCAAGAATAACAAACCATTGAAAATTTTTGAAAAACAAATATGCCTAATTCCTCTAATTAAAGAGAGTCTTTTTTTTTTTTTAACAGTTTCTGGTAAATTCAGCTTCAAATGTTCTTATGCATTCAGTTTTTACTTTTTAAATAAAAATGTGAGCGTATCAGATATAAGCTTTATGCTCTAATTTTTTAAAAAAGTTAAGTACTGAGCTTTTTATGCCATGTTATTTTAAACTTTTTTATGATTATCATCTCAATGATCACACCTAGCCATTTCTTATTGGAGATCTAATGGTATTGGAAAAAATTACTACGAAAATTATTATTTGGAAACATGTAAAATTTTTGCGAGTATAAATAATGTTACAGAATAGCTTTCCAGAAGCAGAAATATTGGGTCAAATGGTATTGAGCGCTTTGAGGATTACTTCGCACATATTGCCTAACTGCTTTGAAATGTTTTCTCTACTTTACAGCAGTATGTGAATATGCCTATTCCATGAAATCGTTACTACTTGTATATATGTGTGTGTCTTTTATACCTATATGTTTTTTTTTAATTTGATGCACACACACACACACACACACACACATATTTTTTTCTGAGTTTTGTTTGAAAGATTAAGTGGTGTTTCTATAATTACAAGTGAAACAAACATTTTCCACTCCAGATTTCTTATTTACAGAATACTGTTTTTCTCATTTCATATTGTGATTAAATATAAAACTCCTAGGAACTTGGTGAAATTTGTAGAAGTGGGCTTGTCATACCCATTTGGCAGAATGTTTTCTATTATTCAAGAACAGGTCAATGGAAGTGGGGAAGAGAATCTAGGTCTTCTGACTCCTGGTTGAATCGTATATATCAGAATTTTAAATGAAAAATTAAAAAAAGTAGTGAGTATATCTGTAATTTCTGGCTAACTTTTGAGATGGAAAAGGCTTTTTCTAGTGATGAAGAGTCTTATTATGTTCTCATAAGTTAACTGATTTTCACAGTCATTAGAAACACAGAATCTTAGAACTGGAAGAAACTCCAGCTAATTCAACCTCCCCTTAGAGGGGAAGAAGAAACTGGTGACCAGAAAGGGAGTATGGTTTTCTCCAGATCAGGTTATGAATAAATGCAGAAAGGGGAGTCATAAGTCTTGTTTCCTGACTGCTGGCCTTTCCACTGTTGCAGATAAGCTGCTCTTTTTTTTTCTTTTTTTTCTTTTTTTTCTTTTATCCATATGTTAATTTACTTCCTTACTAAGTGAAACTGTTTTAAAAAAATCATTCTTTAGCCATCAATTTATTGGAGATAGAAGGATCCTTATAAAACAGATACTCCCTTTCTCTTTTTCATGTTGTAAAAGATTTATTTAGATAACCATAAAGTCTAGCACACAATGCTGACAAACTACACAGAAGAATAAAAATCAAATTAAGTGATCAGAAATGGAAACCAAAATGCCTCAATGAGAATAATGTAAATCACAGAGAGCAAACATAAGTATCATACAAATACCTAATTCTGTCTGATCTGCTCAGCCACTCATATTTAGGTTACAAATAACTTATTCTTAGAAAAAGGGAGAGCCCCACATTTGATTTATTTCCCCATCCAAGTAAATTTTAGAAGACTGCCAAAGCGTTCCGCACAAATCTCAAATATCTTCCCATATTGTGGAGCAGAGAGAGAGAGAAAAGAGCTTACTATTTATGAAGGTAATCAGATGGGTGTAGGAGGACTTAGCGTTTAACTTTTTCATTTATTATTTTCTAGGAGTTAACATTTCACAGAAAACAAAACTATAAATGATGTCTTTGGAGAATTATGAAGAAATAGCTTGGGGATTTTCTTTATTTAAAAAAATGTCTTGAGTATAGCTGACACACAATGCTACATTAGTTTCAAGTGTGCAACATACTGCTTCAACTTCTCTATATGTTACGCTGTGCTCGCCACAAGTGTAGCGACCATCTGTCACCATACAATGCTATTACAGTATCATTGACTGTATTCCCTATGCTGTACCTTTTATTCTCATGACTTATTCATTCCATAACTGGAAGCCACTGTCTCCTACTTCCCTTCTCCTATTTTGCTCATTTTACCCCCCTAACCCCTACTCCAACAGCCAACAGTTGATTTTCTGTATTTGTAGTCCAATTCTGCTTTTTGGTGTTTTGTGTTTTTTTTTCTTTTTTCTTTGGATTTTACATATGAGTGAAATCATACAATATACGTCTTCCTCATTTCACTTGGCATAATACCCTCTAGGTCTATCTGTATTGTAGCAAATGCCAAGACCTCAGAGGATTTCCTATATTTTACTTTTATCATTCATTATTGCATGTATTCTTTCCCTCTGCTGTTTTTCTTAATTAACAGGGACAATTAAAAAGTAAAATTCCAACTTGGTAGTTATTTATTGGATTAAGCAGGATCAGCAAGCATTTTCCATAAAGGGCCAGATAGTTATATAGTACATATTTCTGGTTTGGAGGGACACATGGTCAGTGTTGCAACTACTTGGCCCATTTCTGTAGAAAAAAAGCAGCCCCTGAAATAACTGAATAATGAGAGTGAATATACATGAGAAAATTTTACTTATGGACATTGATATTTGAAGGTCATATAATTTTATGTGTCATGAATAGTGTTCTTTTGATTTTTTTTAAATTAAAATACATTTAAAAAAAAAAAAACACTGATATGAAAAGAGATGGCCAGTCAGATTTGCCCTGGGGCTAGAGTTTGCTGATCCTGGGTAAAATTGAATATCCTCATCACAAGGATATTGGTAGCTACTATGTTGACCTCTTTAATAAACAAGTGAGCTTGTTTATGACATAGTGAGCCATTCACAAACTCTCACACTGCATCCTTCCACGGTGGAACAGAAGAGAAGAAGGAGAGAAGCAAAGGTGGGAGAGAGGAAGGGAGAGGATAAAAGAGGAGAGAGAGGGAGAAAGCCGGCAGGAAAATATATGTCCCTCATAAGTCCTCTTTGACTTCAATCTTTCCTAAATAGTTATAGCTCCACTTGTAAACCCATACACCTAAGCTTTTTTTTTTTTTTTAAGGTGTCATCTTTTTAAGATAAATGGTTATACTTTTTAAGATAAATGGTTACACTTCCCACTTTCTTTAAAATTCATCATTTTCTTCCCTGGAGATGTTTGTGCATGTTACCTTTTGTTTGGATATGAAAATTACAGTTTAATGTGTATAATATGGTGGTAAGGGGTTGTGGCCTAAAACATTTGCTTCTTAAATACACTAATTTCAGCATTTTTAAAAATTCAAATGGCTTAACAAGAAAAATGATTTGGATACTGTTTTTTATTTAATAGGTATTTTTCTATATAATTTCACCTCTGCATGATTCTACACATCTAGATATTTGGAAATAAGGTTACTTTATAATCCAGATGTTTGGTATATATATCCAGATGTTTGGGGTGTGGGTGTGTATGAAAAGAATATACCGAATATACTGAACCATCTTTATTGAAAATGTTTTAATGAATTTCTTGATTATCCATAAAAATGGTTTATCAGCTTACAGATATGGGAAATTAATTTAGAGCTATTTGTATGCATGAATGCCTAAAAAAATTAAAATATCTATTCATATTTTAGAAAAATATGTTCAGGGCGCCTGGGTGGCTCAGTGGTTAAGCTGCTGCCTTCGGCTCAGGTCATGATCTCAGGGTCCTGGGATCGAGCCCCGCATCGGGCTCTCTGCTCAGCAGGGAGCCTGCTTCCTCCTCTCTCTCTCTCTCTGCCTGCCTCTCTGCCTACTTGTGATCTCTCTCTGTCAAATAAATAAATAAAATCTTTAAAAAAAAAAAAAAAAAAGATTCATTTAGAAAAATATGTTCAATGTTGGAATTGATCTTTGTCTTTTTCTCATTTGTACTTAGTTTATATGTATATATATATATATTTTACATATTATGGGTGTGCCTGAAAATGTCAATGTAGAAACACTAAGTAAATGAAACCTAACTTTTTGAGCCAATAGCTACTGTGAGCTTTTATTGGAATGCAGTTACCTTCTCCAGAAGTTAATTCAGGGGTTTCTGTTCAAAAACGGAACCTCACCCTTAGAACTATGATGGAATTTTATGGTGATATTCACTAGGTGGTGGGATTTACATTAAATAAGAAAATGTCTGTGACTAGTGCTTACAAAGCTGTAAGTTCAAAAGTGCTGTACTAACATTAGCAGTTATCCGTTTAATGTACCCTTAAGACGTTCAGTTCATTTTTCTGAAGCTATTTCTAAGTCAGACACCAAGTTTATCATCATTGGTATTCCTTCAATAGGTTATGGATACATTCTAATTTTATTATTTTGCAACTTTTAATCAAGAATAATTTATTAAGTGATGGACGCCTTGGTGGTTCCATTGGTTGAGCATCCGACTCTTGATTTCAGCTCAGGTCATGATCTCAGAGTCGTGAGATGGAGCCCCGTATCAGGTTCCATGCTCAGCAGAGTCTGCTTGGGATTCTGTCTTTCCTGCTCCTTCTGCCCCTGCCTCCTCTCACATGCTTGGTCACTCTCTTTTTCTCTAAAAGATACAGATAAAATCTTAGAAAAAGAATTAAATTAATTAAACGAGTGCTCTATCTAGCCCTCCATTAAAGCACCATGCAGAAGACAGGTGTCATAGTAAGTAAAATTTCACAGAAGGTATACTGGATGTAGCAAAATCAGATTCACAGGTGAGGTAGAATTTTACCCTTGACTTAAAGGAGGAGAGAAGTTTGGGAAAGTGTTACCTGAAGAGACAACAACAACAAACCAACCAAACAAACAAACAAACAAAAAAACAAAAAATAATTTGGTATGTTCTCTTGAAATGCCCTTTTTTTGAGACATCAGACATGAATTTTATGCAGAGATGAATGTGCATTCTTATCAGAGCCTAAGCCAGCTTTGCTAACAACCAACTGTAGGGAAATCATTTCCTGGGCCATGGGTTCCTTACCTTATATGTAAAGGGATTAATCACTTATACTGAAATGGCTGTTGTATTTTGTTTAGCCACATAATCTTTTATTTACATGAGTGGAAAACAGCAAATAAAAATGACCTTGTCGAGTTTCCAAGGAATGAAAAAATGGCCAGGCAATCGTTTTGTTAATTTTTAGTTTCCTTTTTACCTTTCTGTGAACAATTTCCAATTTTTCATCTGCAACCACGGAGGGTTGGTTCTATGACGTGATTTATATACTGGCATGGTTAGGAGAAATTGAAGATTACATACTGTCAACTGTAAACAAAGACGGGGTAAGATACATCTCTAAATATATTGAGGCACAAGACAAGAGTTTTGCTCATTTTCTTGGATCAGAAGTAGGAAAATGGAGTTGCTAAGTCAGCATCTGCCATGTAAATCTATCAGAGTTTCAGGTTAAACTTCAGGACAGAGTTCTGACATTGGTTGACCAGCTCCAACGTCAGTTTGTAAGAAAGAAATTCTTGTGTCTTGGATAAGCAGCAGCAGTGTTCATCACATCCTCAGTAACTGAAAAACATCTGTGCATGATGGAAAAGGAAAGAGGCAGAGTGCAAATGAAGTCAAGTATTAGTTACCCAAAACTGAGTCTATTTGGATAATCAGAACTACATATAAATATAGGTTTTTAATGCCAACTGCTGCTTTACAATAAATATTAATTTCACTTTAATTACAGGCATTATTACTGTCAGCTTATTCAATTGTTCCTCCTTACACGAATGTAGATTCAGAAGAAATCAAAACTTCAACTCTTCATGTTGTCAGAATTCATAAGTAGGAAAACATGTGCCCTGTCTTTAAAAATTAATTGACATTGGAGACACTTTGCCAAGTTTCTGCTCAAGCATTTCATTCAAATCTGAAGGAGGGGTGTGTTTAAATAGGAGCATAATCCCTGTGGTATCTTATATCAGCCATAGTATGTTTAATACATTCTTTCTTAAGGAGGCATAACCAAGTAAGGATGGGAAAGCTGACCTTGTAACATAAAGTTTTAGAATCTTTGAAAACACTGAGTTTCATGTCAGTTACTCTGTGATGAATGTGCTTCAGCTATGACTATAGCTCTCTGCGTGTGGCTCTAATTAGAAGGGCCACTTGTCATTAAATAGAGCTTTGACAGTCTTTGTAGGTTGCTTCAAAAATTACTGGGTTTGATTTTTCTCCCTACCCATATTCAACTAAGTCTTTAAAATATTCTCCTACAAAAATTACATTAGCACTTCCTGTTTCTTCTAGTACATTCCCTGTAGCTTTTGGGATCTTCTGCCTATCATGTAACCAAAGCCTGGCATGCCACTCAGCAAGCTTCTGTCCCAAAGTCCCGTAGAGCACCCCCTCTTTTTTTTGGTCAGCGGACTTGCATCAGCACAGTTTTGCAAACTAATGTAGGAGAACAGATCAATGATTTTATGTAACATATTCCTAATAATAATAACTTCTAAAGGCAGAGTCTCAGTACTGATCATTGGATTTCATGCCAGTTAACATCCAAACCAGATTGTTTTGCTGTTCTCTGTTTCTTAGGACCTGATTAAAATGAAAGCTGCTGTCAATAGTATTGATTCTATACCATTTACATGTTTTCCTACTGGGTGTTTTTTTTTAACAAAAGAATTCATTTTTGGAGTGTACTACGGAAAACAATCACGAAAAATAGGTATTTCAATTTATACAGTTCCATGATATTATTTACTTTATAGTCATTGTTCTACACACTTCCTGTGGAGTTGAAATGACTGAAATAAATTACTGGGCTGAGAATTCCTTGCATTTCTTTAATTTCATTAAATATATGCTCTTCTTTTGGAGATCTCTAAGTATTTGTTAATCATCATCTTCTTTTTCCATTGTTTTTAACTGCGGAAGTAACAAGCAATTTGTACCTAATGTCATTATTACGTCCCTCAAATTTTGAAATACATTTTGACGAATTATATGTGCGTTTTCTTCACACAGAAATTTTCAGAATGAGTAACTTCAGTAACATGGGGGAAAAAAAAATCTCTCCCAAGTTGAGAGGATTCTTTCATTAATTTCCTGTCTTGAGTATGGTGTATTTTTATTATAATATTTTTGAGGTGAGGGACCTCTTTCCGTATTTTATAAGAATAAGGCACACAAACTCAGGAAAAACCTAGGTACATCCAAATATGTAAACTTGGAGAGGCCTTATGGACCCATCCTTCAGGACCCTGGAACTCGGGTGGAGAGGCTCTAGTAGTTGAGTGAGTATGTACATGTCCCTGCACAAGAGGACGGATTGCTTAGGAACTGTACATCAGGATGGATAGCTAGAGGATATGATGGTGGTATGATATGGATTTCAGTAGAAGCTAAGCAGTGCTTGCAGAGAGAAGTATTTCAAAATTAAAAGAAAATGCAAAGTTTGTAAAGGGCAAGTGAGAGTTCTCACCTGGGAAGAACGTGGTCTCAGCTGAACAACTGATTGAGCCAGCTAACTGGGCAGTGGTGGACGACTCCTCTTCTACCAGGGACCTAGCTGTATTCTAGGTACTTTAAACATCTGTCAAAATTATATTTACAATTTCTCAAAGTGGGTCAAGTCCTGTTGTGAAGGAGTCTGTGTTCCATTTGGAAATGGTCAAAAATGATGTTGCGGCTGGAAGAGTTTATGGTGAAGCCCGGGGTGGGGAGGGACAATAGTTAAGGGCCGGGGCTAGCAGAGGCCAGAAAGACAGAGCTAGAGTCCTGGGAAGTTGGAGCTCCCTCTGCAGGATGGAGTAAAATGACGATACAGTGTGGCTTGGACATTTGTCAATGATACCATGTACTACAGAGGGGAATGGAAGTGCATTTATAAAATGTACAGAACAATGAAAATGTTGCAATGCCTAAATTCACATCAAAGCATAACAGGAAGGACATGGGGGTTTCATGTATCCGAATCCAGGAATTGCCTTTTATAATGATTCCAGCTTAAGAACATTAATTTATAAACCATCTAGGACAGTAAGACTAAGTGCTGGCTGCTATTATAATTGGATTGGACCCCTATGAAATGATGCTATTCAACTGCAATTTAATTTAAATCAGGTTTGACCTAATACTACTTAAAAGAGCAAAGAGAACTTTTATCACCTTTTCAAAATTTACTGACAAATATTTTTAAAAAGAAGTTAAGAGTCAAATATTTACTAAATGAATAGATATCACTTTATTCACAAATGAAACAATTCTACCGTAAACTTTTTTAGATGTTACTGTAAGTGCTGCCTTCTGTGAAGTGGTCAGACTGGGTGAGCAGTGTGGCATAGTGAGATGAGAATGGGTCCTGATGCCACAGAGACCACTGCACTCACTGATGGGTTTGAGCCTCCTTCAACTTTGCTGTGTCTCAGGTTGCTCATGTTTAACACAGAGATGAGGAAGTCCCTTTGCTGGCATGGAATGGTTCTGTGTGTTGATCGTGGTGGTGGTTATAGAAATCTCTACATGTGATAAAATGTCACAGAACTGTAGGCACGCACAGACCCAAAATACACACATGCTCACACACACACACGTAACACTCACACACAAAAGATAAGGTCTGTAGTTTAATCATATTCTGTAAATGTCAATTTCTTTCTTTTTTTTTTTTTAAAGATTTTATTTATTCGAGTGAGAGAGAGCATGAGTGGTGGGGGGAGAGAGGCAGAGGCAGAGGGAGAAACAAACTCCCCGCTGAGCTAGGAGCCCAATATGCGGCTCCAACTCAGGACCCAGAGATCTTGACCTGAGCCAAAGGCAAACTTTTAAGCATCTGAGCCACCCAGGTTCCCTGATTTCTTGGTTTTTATAATGTTTTGTTTGGATAATGATAATTCTGTAAGCTTTAAGCACAGAGCAGGAGAGCATATTGGGTGATGGTTATGTAAGACCTCGCTGTACTATTTTTGCAGTCTCTATGATCCTGTATTTCAGAATAAAAAGGTAAAAAATACACTTATTGTATGAGCCATCAATCCCACACATAGATATTTCCCCTGGGGAAATGAAAACCTGTGCTCACACCCATAAAAACCTGTGTATACGTGTATGTGGATGTTTATAACTAGGAACAACCCCGATGTCCTTCAACAGTATATGGATAAACATGGGTGCATCCATGCAGTGTAATACTCCTTGGCAATAAAAAGGAACAAACTACAACAACCAAAAACAAAACAGAACAAAACAAAAAGAGGTGAAAAGATTGATGGCCCCCTCACGGATTTGTTGCAATGATTAAACGAGATTGGATACCTATTTTAGTTCTTGGAACAGAAGCTGATTCATAGTCAGTACTTTGTAAGTGTCCACTAGTATTATTTCTTCCAAAAACACGTCCTATATTCTGGACTTTTCATACACGCCCCACTTTTCTCCTGACTTGGACAATTCGTATATATAACTGTGTGTGTCGTATGTTTACTGTAAGTCACTGTGTGGGTGAGCACACCCCCGCACTTCTCACTGAAGTTTGCATGTATATATATACAAAGCATGGGTGAAGGGCTAGACCTCAGCACTGAACATGTAAAATGGGATCTCAATCTCTGGAGCTTCTATTCTGGAAAATAATTGTCTTTTTAATGCCCAAGCTTAGTTTTTTAAAATAAATGTTTAAAATTCAAATTTAATAAGGGTTGAAAGAAATTACACTTATTGTAAGATTCTCTTGTGCATTATAAATACTCTGATTACATATATATATATGTATGTGAGTGTATATATATATATACATGTATCTGTGTGTGTGTGTGTATATATACATATATATATATATATATATATGCATATCTCCCTGATGTTGAGATACAGTACGAACATTTACCATATGTGCTGATTGTGCTAAGTCAGGCTTTTATGATGGAGTTGTTATATTTTGAGGAACATGCTTTGAATCATTTATAAGTCTGTGTAATAACAAGCGATATCATAACAGGATTTACTGGACTTTTATTGCCACCTACACAGCCAGCCAGTACTTATTCATCAATCTATGCTGTGTGTGAAGTGCTGAGCTTAGAAACGAGCGATGGGAGGCATTGGAGTCCAGGCTCTGGAATAAGAGTCACCTGGGTTCAAGTTCAAACACTGTAAGTTGCCAGGTGTGTGGATTTACACAAATCATCCTGTTTCTCTAATCCTCTGTTTCTTCTCCTAGAAGAGGAGCACTGCACAAATTAGCAAGCTCATTGTGTTTCAGGGAGGTAAAGGGCTTGTTCCAAGACCAAGCAGATAGAAGGTGCTCAGTTTGCGTTGACTGTCATGATTGTTATGTACTTTATAATTACTTGAGGAAACATGACTCCTGAGATTTAATGAGAAAGAAATGCAAGGTGGTATAAAATCACAAGTTCTATAGAGCAGCTCTTTAAGGAGCGTATCATATATATTCTAAGACACTTGCATTAAGCTTCATGGGCAATGTGGAGCTTCCTTGGGGTCATCAAGTACATGTAAGTTTCTGATTGCCACACTGTGGGAGGAGATGGAAGTTTATTTAGGAACTACTGAAATCCTGGCACTGTATGAGCAAAGGTCATCAAGAGGAGTGGATAGGAGTGGAGTGGGGTGGGGCGGAGTCAGTGGAACAGGGAGCTATCTCGGATGGGCACTGACTGTTTCTGGTATAGCTGCCACCAGGCTCATGAAGGACGTGCTGGCGGTGAAAAGGCGAGGGCATCGTGTGCTACCTCTCAGTGCGGTTTGTGTTTCCGACATGGAAATTCAATGCAATTTCTGTAGCTTCATTTATAGCGCACAGTCTTAAACTCTGTAATCTTACAGCATTGTAACTGAATACAAAGGAGTTGGAAAATAAAATGGAGAGAGTGCACTGGATTAGAAGTCAGAATGCTAGGATCCAGTACCAGTGAACTGGTTAATCTCTAAAGTATCTAATTTCCTCACTTTTATATTTATCCATAGATTGAGATATCTATAAAGAGGTAAATGTGCGTGTATGTACTTGTGTGGTTTACGCACATTTATCTCTTTATCGGTTGAGAGAGTTCTAATAATGTTTTACTAATTTAAGTGGTATATGCTGGCCATTACTAATTTAATGTTATTTATTAAGCATATTTTATTTAAGTAATTAAAACTGCAGGCTCTGCAGAACTAACAAAGCTCTCTCTAATGATCTGGCAGTATTTTGAAGCAGCCATAATTATACACATTCTTTCTGTTGGATTGTCTGCTGTGGCTTGCTCAATGGCTTAAAAACAAACATTAAATGAGGCTTAAATCAAAATTCCCGTTGGTCTGCTTACGTGAAGTAGGTATTTCTCCCATTAATATAGAAATATTTAGATACTGAAAGCAAAGGAGAGGAATAGTTTAAAATACCAATTTGATTTGAAACATTTCTGTGTCTTGGTTGGTTTTGCATGAAACTTTAATGATAAATAAGCTCTAAATAGACCATCTCTTGATATTTCAGAGGGAAAATACTTCAAACATATTGATTCCTTCTAGTAAAAATGGTTTCTGGGTTCATTAGTAATCATACTGCAATAGCAATTTTTAAGGATTACCAGAAGTTAAAGCAAACTGTTTGCATGGTTTTTACATACGTAGAAACAATTTTGGTATCATATTATGATACTGAGAATGAGGTTAGAAATTTAATCACAAGCATTAGGTTATTCTCACAAACCTAAATTCACTGAGTGAGGTCACTACAGTCTAATTTAGTATGTAACATAAAATTGATGTTTCTTATAGATTTTGTAGATGTGAGCTTTTGTGTTTTTGTGTTTTGACAATCATTATTATTTTGCTGAATGCTTCTCTCTCTCTCTCTCTCTCTCTCTCTCTTTTTTATTTTTTTAAACCATGTGTTTCTGTAAAGTAAGCATTAAAGTGGTTTGGTACCATTGTTTTCTTAAACTGTATTTAGGGAATGAACGCATTTAAACACTTTCCAGTAGGCTATGTTATACAGAACAGGTTTAACATATTTTAGGGGTTATGGTTGTATATAGGGTAAGGAAAGCTATATAAATATAATTTTGTAACTCAGATTATTTGTAATTCTGTTGACTTCTGACTTTTATATCATAATTTGTTGCAAAGTTCAGGGAAAAAAAAGTTTATTTTAAGTGAAAAGTAGACTTTATTCAAAGGACACTAGAATATCTGAAGAACATAAACTCAGAGCTCTGCCAGGAATGTAACTCAGGTCCCTAGTCTCATTTGAAAATTCAAAATGATCAGGAAGAAGAATCTGATCAAGAGAGAAAGAGAAAAAAAAAAAAAAGAGAGAGAGAGAAAGAGAGTGTTGAGCGCATGTGTCGGAGAGCAACTTATATATTAGGGGAATCTCTTTATATATTACAGATAATTTCCACAGCAAAGACGATGCATTGTTCAATGCTTACATTGTTAATGGTTGCTTGCTCATGCAGCAAGACCAAGGTCCCTGTTTTCTCTCTCATTTTGCGCAGCATTCTTTTCCAAACCTGCTTAAGAAGCTCAATTGAGAGTCTCCAAACCCTTCACTCTATCTTATTCTTGAAAATGACCATGAACTATACCCTGGAGTTCCACCATGAGCTTCCAGCCTTCAGTGGGCTTTGAAATATTCCTCAGTGAGTGTGCCCAGCTCTGTGAGCCTCTCTTTCCCATCAGTGGTCCTGGACCCATTACTGCCTTACCTTTGTGACCACAACTACAAAACACACCAAAGGTGTTGAAGTTGTAGAAGGTGGTCAGGTATAGATATTGGGGCAGAAGGATACCAGGGGCTGTGTGTCAAGCCTGATAAAACATTCCATGCTGGGAGCCCCTTGGGTGCCGGGTCAGTTTTGGGCTTTTTGTTATTGGAAGCATTAATTACTCTGACAGGTTGTCCATGGTTGCAACATATATGGCAGTATGGACAAATTCCAAAGGATTGGGGTGTATAAATGATTTAATAACATGTATTCACTGTTTTTTTTCTTCTTTTTTTTTTTTTTTTTGGTCAAGTTGTCAATCCAATGGCAAGATAAAAACCCACTTAGAATGTATATGCGACAGAGAATGCACTGTGATTAAAGATAATGGCAAAAAATATTTTGGAAGGACGTACCACTTATTTTCAGCAGTGTGAAAAACATACAATTTTGAACATCCGATTATATGTCTCCTGTGGGAAAAAAAAAACCCATAGAAATAATTTGGGCTTTTGAGGATTTTACAATCTAAATAGACATCCAGGGCTGACTGGCAATAAACAGGGACATTAAACCAAAGCACAAGTGGGTAGCTGGTTATAAGTATCACCTAATGGAAAGATCCGCTGGGGGAACTTGTGAGTTACGGAATCAGTAAGAGTGAAAGGAAAAATTGCTAGTTTTAAGTTTTTTGTTGCCCTGTCTCATTTTGCACCACTCTGCTTTCTGACTGCCTAATCAAGATTTCAAGGCAGCCTGGGCCTGTCTTTACCTGATTTCTGCGGTCTGTAGCTGATGACAGTCAAACCGTGTTCCCTGACAGAATCCTGCCTCCTGGCAACATAGACACAGACACCAGGGACACACGGTGTCAGAGCTTCTAGACCTCCTGTAGTCAAGAGACCTGCAGTCAAGGGTTTGAGCTGTGTTATTACCCATGAGGCTTTGCTTTAAAGCCATGCTAATGGGGAGGGGGATTCTGGGCTTGCTTTGCAGTTGCTGCCTGTGTGACACCTCCAACTCTTACTTGGGGACTGGAACACAGGCAGACCAAGACTCTTGTGTACATTTAGAAAGGTCAATGGGAAGAGCAAGCAAGCTTTCTTCTTAGGGGCAATATAGGTGTGTGTCAGTCGGTGGGCTGGGGGCGGGGTGGGGGTGCTTACATTAGGAATAATTGAATGTGGAGAATAATCCCTATTCCCTTGGGTACATTTTAATAATGCAAGTGACTGAGCCACTTAATGTCTGCCCGATTTGAACTGTGCATTGCTTGGCTTTTCATTAATAATGAATTCACAGGTAAACAAATGCTTCACATTAAATGCCTCTTAAAAGTGTTTAGTGTCTGCTGCCAGGAAACCTATTAAGCATTGTGCTTTAGGAAAAGCAAAATTGAAGAGAAACTGTATGTGATACAATGAAAATAACTTTCTACCATTGTCTTGTAATAGGAGAGTTCACACATACCCTTGTGCCATGTATTGAGGAAAATTCCAAATAACGTCTTATTCTCTTAGTAATAAGATAATAAAATAAATTAAATAAAAATATTTATTATTAATAACACATACTTTATTAATAATATGTATTTATATTTAAATATAGATTAAAAAATAATAATGCATGATGCTATTTCTCTATTCAATGGGTCTAATTAATTAGGGGCAGGGAAGACAATGCATATCTTTGTCCTCAGCATATAAGTTGCCTGAACTAAATCATCCTCAAGGTTATTTCTTCTGAAGTGCAACTAACTATGCAAACAGGTTTTACAGGTTTAAAAATACATAGCACTTACTTAATAGATGCATTATAATTATATTTTCACAACCAAATTCAAGAACCACTTCACTCGCTAAATTATGTGGGGATATCTTAAAATCGGAAACTTAGATGGTAATTTTCTTAGAATTCCATGGGCTTCATTTTCCCTTTTGCTTACTCCCTCTCCTTTGCCAAAGCCTGAATTATCCTCCGAGGGAATCATCTGCTGTGTGTTTTCATTTAATTTGTTGGCCTGGTCCTGCAACTCTGTACAACCCAGGTCAGGGAGTTTTCTAAATTTGGAAAGGCTTTTAAGATTATCTGGCCCAATGCTCCCCCTTTTAAAAGGGCAGAGAAATGAAGTAACTCAGTTGAGTGATTGGTACCGGATCAGGCTAGTGTCAGGGTTTCTAGATTCTGTGTTTCCAGATTCCTAATCTTAGCTCTTTTTCCCTCATGCGATGACCACCTCATCCCAATTGGCCAGTGCTTTCTCCAGTTTTAGCTCTGCAAATCCCAGGCTCCAAGAAATCCCTTCCTCCCTGGGAAACCAGGATGGATGTTTGCTCAGCACAGTCACCCCACTTCCTCTGACAGGGTTTCATGCTCTCTTCAGTCTCCTTTCTACTTCTGATTTCTAAATAGCTTGGCTTTATATTTAACAACTTGTAAAACCAGAACATTTACTCTTCTATCCAGTATGTGTCTCTACAAGTGACGTTACCTCATATTTTTTTTTGCATTTTTGATATAATATCAGTCATTTATCAGTTTGTTCATTCAGTGGATATTTGGATGTCTACTACATTGTTGATCACTCCATCAGATTTTATGTGTAGATGTGTGTGTGTGTGCGCGCGCGCACGTGCGTGTGCAAGCATGTACGATACATGTTTCCCAGTTACCCATTCTCTGTGAAATGTTGGGCTTTTTTTTTTAAATCCATCACTCCTATGAGTAACCATTTAGAAGAAGGAGTGTGTGAATGTGGAAACCTGCACTTGTGAATGTGGATGTATATAAAATACAAGTGAGTTCTTTGGCAATGGTGACCAAAACCAAAACCAAAACACGTTATGAGATTCCAAATACACCATCAAAATTAGCAATATTTCTTCCCAGCAACACACTTTTTCCTTAAGACCATTGAAGCAAAATATTATAACCTTCTTCGTTAAGCTGTTAGATAGAGCTATGGAATAGTTCTTCAGTACCCATGTAGAAGACTCCCGAATTTGGGAAGTGAATTATAAAACTGAACTGATTTAAGTGTTAGAAGACATTGCACTCAAGTAAATTCAACCCATGAGTCAGTGCAATCATAGATTTAATGTAGTTTGAAACTATAAAACCTTTAGAGTTTTAAGCCTTGAAAGTAAGGAATGAATTTCCCTAAATAACTTTGTTGCTTTTTCCTTTCTCTTTTTCTTTTTATTTTTCGGTCCTGGTTCATTGTCTTTAAGTAAGTCCCTCACTTTGTTCTCTTCTATCACATAGTATATTAATATTTTTGTTGTCGAATATATCAGCTGATAACAAAGATAATAAGCTCAATGTAAGGGCAACATTCAATTATTTTTCACACTTAAATAGATTTCCATAAAAATGAAGCACATTTTTATGAGTGTTCAGAATTGCGTACTGCTAAACCCTCCGAATCTTGGTAGGCTACACTTAACTATGTATGTGAGCTTGAGCAAGTCATTTACACTCTGAGGCTTGGATTTCTGGATGCTGCATTGGGGTTTGGGGGAGTTATCATGACGTTTTCATAAGGATTAAGTGCCATAACTTGTCAAGACACTTGGAATTTAGCAGCCCTATTCATGTGAGGCTTTACTACATTTTGTTGTTCTTAATATCGTTAACGGTAGGTGGCGTAGGGTTTTTACTGAGTTATATCTTTCTAGACAGATTCTATTTTATTCTATTTTACCAGAACCAGCTTCTCTTTATATCCATTCTGTAGAGAAACAGAATGTACTAAATAACTTTGGGGATTTTGATACTAAATTCCTAAAACACACCTAATGAAATGATATATATATTAAAAAAGGTAACCCAAGAGACTCAGAAGGAGGGAGCTAATGGGTAGAGATGCCTTGTATTGTATCCAAAAAGGGCAGATGGTTTGGATGCCTACAATTCACTTGATGTGTCCATGGGGTCATGGAAGTAAAGCTTCTGGAAGTAAAATGTTCTATTTTGTGCCTGGGTTTTCTAATCTGTTTGTATCTCAGCTCCACAGCTTCCTTAGTCTTTCCTATGATCGATTACTAAACATGATTTCCCACTATTCTTTGACCATTTCAGTTAGTTTCTTAGTTGCTTTTTTCCTATCCTTGTAGAAAAATCACATGGTAATGCAGTTTTTGGGAGGATGGTGATAATAATAGTAAGTGCCTTAAAAAAAGTAATTTATGGTTTCCATGGTAATTCACATGTATCATCTCGCGTAATCCTCACAGACTACTCTGTAAAATAGAATTGCAATTGCATTTTATTGTTCCAGGTAAACTTTAGGACTACAAAAACAGTTATGTATGCCCTATTTACCTGGTTCAATAAACTCTTTACCCTTGGTAAGTAACTCATGTCATTGAGGAAATGTAGTCAGATAGCAGTAACAATGGCAGAGAGAATGTTTCTAGCAATGAACATAAATTAAAAATAAACAATGAGATATACATTTATGCTCTTTATTCAAAAAGAGTAAGCTAAGTAAGATTTCCCCCTAAACTCCCTTATCATGAAGAGGAGATTGGTACGGTGTCCACTGTTTACAAATTAAACAGCCTGGTCTGTTGTAGTCCTAGATTTTTATGACCTGAAGCCCAAAGCATCAGTCAGTCATCTTCATGGTAGATGACTTCATGGTAGACAAATTCTCTGTGGGGAAAAATGGAAAAAAAAATCTGTTTCCACTAGCTAGAAGTTGACTAGAAGTCAGTAACATTGTTCCTGAAGAGAAGTGTCCATTGATGAGAAGACATGGCTAATCTCCACAATCCAATACTAAAGTGTGAAATTGGGAATAGCAGTGGACAAGAGGCAGCTATCTTCTGGTCTGGAAGTTTCCTCAGCCCTTTGTCACTGACAAGGGAATTGAAGTAAGGATGGAGCTGCATGACTTTTCCCACTGTGAACTGGAGCACATGCACAGAATAATTATTAAGGGGGCACGTCTGCAAGTGCCATCGGGGTCAGGACCAGAGGTAGTGTGCACTCCTTCCCATTTTATATTCCCTACCTCGGTTCATTCCTATTGAAAATAGTATAACTTTGTCTGTTTCTATAATTGTGCTTTGTGCATCTCTCCGTGCACTTCTTTCACTCAGCCTTATGCTTGTGAGTTCCAGCCACATGGCATGTGTGGCCGTATTGCATTTTTCTTGCTGTATACTATTCCATTTTGGAATAGCTACTACAGTGTGTTCACATTCATGATCTGGGTTTTTCCTGCTTAGGGATACCACACACAGTGCATCTCTGAACATTTTCTGATATGCATTGACATGCACTAAGGCAGGAGCTTCTTCAAATTATGTACTTAGGAGATTCATGGCTGGTGTGTAGACGATGTACTTCTTCAACTTTTCCTATTTATGTTTCTACTCGCAGTGAATGACAGTTCCAATTGCCGCACATCTTTGCAATCACTTGCATTGTCAGACATTTTAATTTTTCCAATCTGGCGGATTGGTAATGCTATCTCAAGGTGATTTTTAATTTACATTTTACTAATCACTAATGAGCTGAACACCTTTTCATATGCTTATTAATAACTAGGATCTCTGCTTTTTAGGATGCCCTTCAAGTATATAGTGATTTCTCCATTGGATGAATAGCATTATTAAGAAAAAAAAACACCATTTGAGAGTTTCTCTTCTAACAGTTGCAATAGGGAGTTCAAGCAGAATCCCAAAGTTGAATTCTTAACTTGATGGTTCAATAGTTATTTTTAACTGTCATATATTTGAAAACCTTTATTCCCTTCAAATTTCTTTTTCTTTTCCAGATAAAGTCTTGACAGTTCTTTTTCTCTCCTTATTCATTCCTCCTCCCCAACCCCCTCCATTGTAACAATGTAAGGCTAGTAATTTAGAGCTTAGAGCAGTCTCTAACAAAAGGGGGGGAAAAACGGGAGATTGTCCTTGGCCCCAAACTTTAGAGCATCTCCCACATTTTATTGGAAATATGCAGAGATTACTACTGTTCGAATTTCTTCTGAGGCTACCTGCCTGAAGCTTAGGAGAGGAAATCTTTAAGATGCCAGACTTAATTTAAAAACAAGTAGTTGGGCAGTAATTGAGCAAATTCAAAGCACATAATGACAGGTAAAGGGAAAGGAGGTGATTTCACCTACCAGTGCTAAAAATGTCTTGAGAATGATTTATATGCCATCAACTCATTATACCCCTGACTATCACCAAGGATCACCAAGGCAACAAGAGTGATGCTTCACACATATCCCTCCGGCTTTATCTCCATCTTCTGAAGCCATTTTGCCATTCCTTTCAACCTGATTATTTACACGTTGATGCAGTATTTAGGTGGGGCAAAATGTGAAAAACTATTGCCCTCCAGACCGTGTAAAATAATCTTAGACAGTCATACAACTCAGATGCAAACAACAACTCTAATGTTTTATGATTATTGAGCACCATTATGGCAGAAATAGGGCAAGGGCTGTATTATTCAAGTTCACTAGACTTGGAGCCAGAAATTCAGCCTTCACCGTACCTGCTAAGTTGTACTGGTTTTCTGCCCACATGGAACACAGAGCAGAGTCAAACACACTCTAAATCAGTTCACTTAAGGAGCCAGCGATGGATGGTGAATTTCATGTATTTAGGTCCCCATATTCCCTGATAGATATTTCAATTCTCATGTTTGTTTTAGTTTTTGTTTGTTTGTTTGTTTTTTCATGTTTAGGTTTTGTTGTTTTCTGCATATGCGTGAAGTTTGCATTCTTTGAAACTCTTACTCCTCGGGATCCTATTACGATGCTTCAGTTTGTTTTATTTTATTTTTAGTGTCCTTTGTTCTTCCTCTTCCTTTTTGTCAATTATGTTGCTACTGTTAAGAGGTCTATGGCACTTAAACCTTCTAGAACTATCCTCTTAAAGTACACTGTAAAACAAAATTAGTATGAAAGTATATTGCAAGACAAAATTAGAAGAGAAATCAGGTGATTAAGCAACTGAACTTTAGGTAATTTAGCCAACTGTATATAAATGTGCAAATTATCTTGTAATGGATAGCAAAATAAATTTAGATACTTAAGGCTAACTCTTCCTTTTTGTCTTTGCTTATGTTTTTTTAAGAAAAGGAATAAATGGACTTTTTTTTTTGTATGGGGATTGTAATCATTATTTTATAAGCCAAAATAGAATGTTCCCATTTCCTTCCACGAGTATTTCAGTTCTCATGAGCCCCTTTTGAAAGTGTATCTTTTATGAATTTCACCTTGTTTATCTGGTTTTTAGGCGTAGATCTCAATGAAGAGAAGACAGATCAGAATTGACCCCCTCATCCCCAAGCCCCCATTTGCTTGCCTGTGTTCTGCCTGCCTGTCCCCAGACGGAGGTTATGTCTGTCTCGGTACAACCCCCAGGCACCAATGCAGGGACCAGGCAGAGGGTCTGTGAGATTGATTTCCTGTTACTTTTGTAATTACTTTTGCTTGGGAGATTTCTTTATTAAGATAAAAATACACAAAACATTCTCAAGAATGCTTTTTGGAATATTGAACTAGAGAGTCCTAGAGTGTCATACCTGATAACATCATAAGGACCAGAGCAAAGACTAGAACAGTCTTTTTCTTTCTTCTTCCTCCTAGAATAGCAATAATAGTGATTTATCTTTTATTTTGTAGTTTATATGTGTGTGGGTGTGTGTATGTCTCTGTGTATTTATAATTCTCACAACACTGTTGAAGTAAACTGAACAGATAATGGCTATATTTTATAAACAGAGAAACTAAGGCTTGAGATTAAGATCATAGTTTGAACTCACATCTTTAATCTGCATGGCAGTCCCATGCTGCCTTTACATATTAATCTGTTCCTAAGGAGTATGAGGATGAATATACCTAGGAATTGTTAAGCATCAAAAATGCAAATTAAAAACCTGGAAATGATTAAAAGGTTCAACCTTTTAGAAACAAAACAAAACAAAATGTTACAAACAGTTTTATCAGAGGAAAAATTATATCAAAATCACTGTATCAGTACAGAGAATAATTCTAGAAAACTCTACCAAATCAAGAAAAGAGGGTAAGAGTAAGGAAATTTTTTTTAGTATATATTAGAAAAGAACAATGGATTGCTAACAACACACGTGTCAATGTAATAGGCGTGTGTCTCTGCCTGACAGCCACCATTCACTTTTTGAGCACTAGAGCTGTGCCTTTCTCTTGGGGAAACCACACCTCCCCCTTTCAGCCCCCATGCCCCAGGTTGGACTCCATTTCCACTTGCGTGGACTATTTAAATAGCAAGAGACTATCACAGAATCTTTTCTCCTCCCTACTGAATGATTCAAGGATGGCTGTATGACCCAATCAGAATCAAGTCCCCTAGAGATTGCTTTAAAACTTCTGGGAAGCAGACTTGGTACTGAGAGAAGAGTCTCCTGACACCTTGTGTCTCTGAGGAGAGGGCCAGTCTGGGAAGGCGGCTGTCTCTGAGGAAGAGACATGGCAAGAGCAACCAACCACAGGGAATCGGTTCTAGCCCCTGGATTAAGCCACAGCTGAAGTAACCTCTACCACGTATTCTAAAATCATATAGATTTATGAATTACCACTTCTGTGTAAGACAGTGTTGTTTTATTACTCAAAAACAAGAGAGTTATCATATTGCATAGCTTGGTAAGACTATGGATGCCTGGAAGACACTGATTAGCCTTCAGTTGGGAGACTCAGACCGGATAAAGCGGGAGCACCATCACTGTCATTGTCACTACTGTCATCGTCATGGTCCTGTAACCTTCTAAGTGACGTATTCAATAGCCTTTTTCATTCTCCCGGCAACTCTGAAGCAGGTGTAATTACCATTTCCGTTTTCCAGGTGAGATTAACCAGGACTCTTAACCACCGTGCTATACACACTGCAACTTGGTTTCCAGAATCACTATCGGTAATCAATCTGTTGAGTTGAATTCAGGGCTTTCTGATCCCTTCATACTCTTCCTTGATATGTTTGCTCAATTTGTTTAATTCCAAAGTTCTTCATCAATTCTACTGTGGAGCTGCTCTCTTTCCCTATCTAGCTTTAAAGGATCTCTGTTGGCCCTATAGGCTCACTTAGCACTTTGGCCATTAACTGTAACTTTAAAAATATATTTTAAAAAAGTAAATATAAATATAGGTATTATATGTATGTATTTGTGTGCATGCATACATATGTGTATATATACGTATATATGTGTGCATTTACATGTGTGTGTATTTTTAATTTAAGGCATAGATTGCTGTCACTGCTCTATGAGAGCTAGTTGTATGATCTTGGGAGAGCTATTTAAACTCTCTCTTTAGAAATATGGTGAAAATAATACTCAAGTCACAGTGTTGCTTTGAAGATTTGATCATTTGAGGCAGAGATTTACAACCTCCAGGATTCTCTGTAATATGAGAAATTATTATATTTTTTTACCCACCACAGCACTGAAGCTCTGGATACACTCAAGACTCATGAAATATTTGTGAAACTGAATTAAGTGAGGAGTGAGTGACCCCTTGAATAAGAAGCGAGATGCCCATTTGTCTTTGGGTTTGATGTCACCCCCCTTCTCTGCACACACTAACTTTTCTTCCTTTTACTTTCTTTTTTGTTATTCTTCACTTTTCCCATGCTGCTTGATATCCCTCTTTCTCTTCTAAAATTTTCAGGAAGCTCTGTAGACGTGTTAGAGATATGTCAGTGATTTTCTAGATTGACAGTTTGGTGATAGGACTGAAAGTTTGCAAATTATTTCTTACCAATTATAAGATGCACAGACTATCTCTGGAATCTGCCCTAAAAACTTTGTGATTTGTCAAGGTAGGTGTCCTTGCCCGGTAAATGTATTCCCTGGGCCAGAAACTACTCACTAAAACTTAGGTTTGTGAATTAACTGCTGGTGGCCATTACTACAGTTAATTCACACCAGAAAACAATACACATACTGAGGTGCCTCATTCTATTATCTTCTTACCCATGCAGATTTTTATGATTCCTTTTATAGTCCATCAGGGTAATACAATATAAATAATCTTCTCAACAAGGCAACATCTGAAAGCTCTATTGATTCATCATAAATACACACATGTGATAGGGCACATCGTGTAATGATCATTTCTGAACTCTAAATATCATATGCTCAATTGCAATTCTGTATCCCAGTTTTTCTGCCTGTCCAAATCTGCGCAGAGAGTTTTTCAGAGGTAGCCGTTGAATGAAGGATGGTTTTTTTGTTTGTTTTGCTTTTTGTTTTTTTGTGGGTCTTTTTAAAGGATGTTTTTAATATCATCCCAATATCACCATCCATGTGTTGTTAGAAAACGTCTCCTCTGGGCTTTCCTCCTTTAATGAGGAGCTGGTTTTCAGTTTGGCACTCATGGTTCTCTCATGCTGATGCAGAACATAGATGGATTGTGAAGCTTAATGGCATTTAGAAGCGTTAATCTCCCTACTCACAGTTATACTGGTTATTTAGCCAGGGGAGTTCTTGTTGAAATAGGCAGTGACTTGATTTATGGCCGCAAACCTGTAAGCTAATGGACCTGTGTTTGAAGTGACCACACCATGGAAGTGTTGGGCATCGGCTCTAACGCTTCAAATCAGAGCAAAGGGCTTGTGCTTGCAATAGTGCTGGCTTTCTTTGCATTTTTACTATCTAATTCTCCATCACTTTGCGGGAGCTAGATAAAAGATGACTCAGGACAGGGCCATTACTTCCCTTGACGGCTTCAATATATCAAAACAGGGCAGGCTTTCGTGTACAGTTCCCCAAATGGGGACACTCTTTTTTATAGCTAACCACCGGCTGTGAAATTGAGACTGGTCAGGAAGTCAGTGAGAAGGAGGGGATTTTAGGAGCGGCCCGGAGAAGGGAGGGAATGAAGAGAATGACAGCTGATGTCTTTTAGAGTTTAATACAATTTCTCATGTGGTGGGACACATGAGATGTATGTGGCATGATTTCAGAAAGTATTGTAATAATCATTGTCAAATCCCCTGTGTATGTTTCCAAACAACCAGCTTTGAGAATATGAAGAACCTGACAATAATTGTCAAGTATTTGAGAGGGAGGACTTAGAAGGGCCTCTTTTGGCCCTTGGCTCTCTCTTAGACTCTAAAAATGGTACTGAAACAATCTCTTTTGTAAATCGACAGTTATAATAAGACCTAATATTTTGGGGAGTTTCATGAAACTCGGAAATTTTTTATCTCTTTTCTTTTCCCTTGCTAATCTAGTGCCCACAATAGTTAACATAAAGTAGCCACTTTGTAAATATATGTTGATCAATTTGTAATAAATACAAGGAGAGAAGTAGCTCATTTCACCTTCTTCCTTCTGAAAAGCACTTGATACAACGTTCCCAGAAATAAATCTGCCTCCTTCTTATCAAGCAGTTTTTGAGGACTTGTCAGAAATGATAGAGGTAAGCTAATGGACATTTGACCAAAACAATTTTTAATTATACTTTTTTTAACTTATTAAAGGTAAAGTTACATAAATTTGGAAGTATATATATATATGTATATTCAAACAACAAATTGCGTTATGATCTGCTCCTTAATGTTTGAGTGATGAGCTTTCCTTGGCAAAGTTTATCACTACCATCACCATGGTATAATATGAATATTATGCCTGAAATTTTGAGTGATAATTTAGGATCATCATTATAAATTACAAAATTGAATGAAAAGTAGAAAGTAAACTGAATAAGAGTTAGCATTAATCCTGGTTGTTACAGATATTCTCAGGTTTAACAATACAGTATATAACTTATGTGAAGAAGGGTTTTGAAAAAAAAAATTTTTAACTTGACAAGGTTCCTCTAAATATAACTCACCTTGCATAGAAATGCCCCATTTCCATAACCTTAATTGCTTTCTCTTTCTTCCTTTTCTTTCACTCTCATCTCTGTATTATTCTTTGGAAGTGTGTGTTTCATCAAGGCTGCCTACATTCTATTGTTACTGCCTAGAAGCCTATAGTGAATGTCTCAAAATTTGTGTTTCTGGAAGAAGCATTTTTCTGTAGCTGAATTGTAATCACGTGAAAAGTCTGAAGTGTCTGAAAGTTGCAATAAGCTAGACAAAGGGATCTGGCTTCATTTGCCCAGCCAAAATATCAGCTGAGGGCTCATTTTCTTCCAGTGATGAATTCCACAATGTGAAAGATTTATAAAGTCAGTCGAATACCAAAAAGGAGTAGGGAACACGGCTTCCAGTCAGCATGTTTGTTTTGCTTTTTATCCAGGAGACCAGAGTTTGCCAGCACACTCGTCCCTCTTGGGAAACTGCTCATTAAAGAGATGTTTAGGTACAAATAGGGGTATTAGATCCAGCATTATATATGAAGATGTTAATTTGATTAATTTAATGGATAGACAAATGCAGGGAGTGGCAGGTGGAGGGAAGGAGGGCCAAGCTGGCTGAAGCAAAGAGAGACGGCAGTTTGCAAGGACTCTTAAGGACCCCTTTGCGACAGGCGGTGTTAGTGCGGTGGATTTCTAGTCATTGGAGCCGGAGAACCATGCTTCACATTTTACTTTTCTTTACTAATGAGGTGACCCTGGGCAAGTTATTGACCTTCAGGCTTTCTATTTCTAAAAAATGACCTTGGAGTGTTTTGCATGATTACTAAATGAAGGTGACATGTAAAATGCTGAGGACTTGGCATGTATAAAAACTCATAACAGGGGCGCCTGGGTGGCTCAGTGGGTTAAGCCTCTGCCTTTGGCTCAGGTCATGATCTCAGGATCCTGGGATCAAACTCCATATTGGGCTCTCTGCTCTGCAGGGAGCCTGCTTCCCCTCTCTCTCTGCCTGTCTCTCTTCCTACTTATGATCTCTGTCAAATAAATAAATAAAATCTTAAAAAAAAAAAAAACCAAAACAACTAACAACATGTAATCTCTTACTATTTTTTTTCCTACTCTGAAAGTGGGAAGCTGTTCCTTATTGCCCCCCCCCCAAAAAAAAAGAGAACGACAGAGAGACAGAGAGAAATTTAGACAAGTTCACCAAAGGTTTCTGAAGATAAATTAGGGAGGCCTGGTTGTCCCCCAGACCTGTGAGACAACAATTACACTTTCACATAACACACTGATGTGTTGGCGGCAGTCCCTTTGTCTGATCCACAGGCTCAGTCTGCGGTTCTCGTCTGATGCTGCAGGCTTGATTTTTTGTAGACTTATAATAGATGGTGTTAAAAGATAAACTTTGAGGCATATTAAAAATTTTAAGTTTATTTGAACAAAATTCCATTTGAACCAGGCAGTATCCAATCAAGCAGATAAAAAGGACCTCCAAGGAGCTATACAAAATGAAAGACTTACAGGCAGAGGGGAACAGAAGCAAGGAAGTTATACTAGGCAAAAGTGTAGGTTGGTTATTGCAAAGTCACTTTCCTTTAGGGACATGGGTCTATCAGGCAGGTTATCTAACTAGTTTTGATCAGGTGAATCGTGATGTTTAAGATTTCATTTCTGGGAGAGCTGAAACTGTAATTAAGTCTTGGTTTAGTGATGTGGGGCTTAGTATAAGTGGCTCCATTTTGGAGCCATTGTCTTATGTTTAAAAATGATTATAAACCTAATAGTTTGTTTGACTGATCCTTGGTTTTGTGTAATTGGTTTGCTCTTTGAACAGTATGGTGTTTATGACACCCCTGACTAAGTGGTCTGAAAGCCTACCCTTCTTGAGATCAGTCTATTCTACCCTGTGGTTGTGGCTCCCCTTCTTTGCAGTCCTTATATACTCCTAGGAGGCAGAATGACCCCAGATTGTTCCATTGGCTCCCTCCCTGTAGATTAAGGACCACTAACTGTATCTCTTCCCTCCCTTAGCACTTTACACAGTTGTATTCAAGAATTCCACAGTTAACTCAGCATTGAAACTCTCAAATCTCTCAAAGCTTTAGGGAAATTACATTAAAATATGGTTGAACTCTGCTTATTAGTTCCATGTATCTAATAACAAGTATATTCCTTACAAACTTAATGTGTTAACTAGTGATTGGGTCTTCTGAAAATAGGGGAAGAGATAGTCCACTATCTTCTGTACCAATCTTAGACCAAAAGTTGAGGGTGGCTCACAAGTTAGAAATATCTTAGTGCTCTGCTTTAGGTCAATAGATTTAATTTATTTAATTTATTGCCATTAAAAAAAAAAAACAAAGAATCTCCTGGTTTTCTAATATACTAATTCTAATTCTAATATCCTAATATTAGAATATTCTATTACCTAATAAAACTGCATTCCACTTATTCATGAAAAAGATTCAGTGAAAATTCAGTGTGGACTTGCCCCTTTCTCTACTCTAGAATATCACCATCTTTGAAGTTCCAGCAACTTTTCTATGTCTGGCCACTATTATCTGTTTTATATTCACCAAAGTAATCCCTCTCTCCCTAATCCAAGTATTACTCCTGTTTTGTTTGAATTATTTCAACTAATATGCCTGTTGTCTTTAAATCAAAACTAAACCAAATAATCAAAAATGCCTATTCATGTCTTCTGCCCATTTTTAATAATTATTATTCATTTTGGGGGTGCTAAGTTTTGTAAGTTCCTTATATACTTTGGATACTAACCCTTTATCAGATATGTCATTTGCAAATATCTTCTCCCATTTAATAGATTGCCTTTTAATCTTGTTGATTGTTTCCTTCACTGTGCAAGAACTTTTTATTTTGATGGAGTCCTAATAGATAATTTTTGCTTTTGTTTCCCTTACCTAAGGAGACATATCTAGAAAGAAGCTGCCATGGTTGATGTCAAAGAAGTTACTCCCTGTGCCTTCCTCTAGGATTCTTACTGTTTCCTGTCTCACATTTAGGTCATTCATCTATTTTGAATTTATTTTTGTGTATGGTGTAAGAAACTGGTCCAGTTTCATTCTTTTGCATTTTTCTTTCCAGTTTTCCCAACACCACTTTCTGAAAATACTGCCTTTTTCCCATTGGATATTCTTTTTGGCTTTGTTGAAGATTAATTGACCATAGAGTTGTGGGTTCATTTCTGGGTTTTCTCTTCTGTTCCGTTGATCTATGTGTTTATTTTTGTGCCAGTGCTATACTGTTTTGATTACTACAGCTTTGTAATATAATGGAAGGTCCAATTGTGATGCCTCTAGCTTTGTTTTTCTTCTTCAAGGTTGCCTTGGCTATTTGGGTGTCTTTGGTTATTCCATACAAATTTTAGAATGGTTTCTTCTAGCTCTGTGAAAATGCTGTTGGTCTTTTGATAGGAATTGCATTAAATGTGTAAGTTGCTTTGGGTAGTATAGTCCTTTTAATGATATTTGTTTTTCCAATCCATGAGCATGGAATGTTTTTCCATTTCTTTGTGTCATCTTCTGTTTATTTCATCAGTGTTTTATAGTTTTCAGAGTATAGTTCTTTTCCTCTCTTTGGTTAGGTTTATTCCTAGGTATCTTATTGTTTTTGATGCAGATATGAGTTTTCCAAAGAAGACATACAGATGGTCAACAGATACATGAAAAATGCTCGATATCACTGTTCATCAGGGAAATACAAATCAAAACTACAATGAGATATCACCTCACATCTGTCAGAATGACTACAATCAATAGTACAAGAAAAGTAGGTGCTGGTGAGATGTAAAAGAAGGAGAACTCTCTTGGCACTGTTTGTAGGAATGTAACCTGGTACAACCACTCTGAAAAACAGTATGGAGATTCCTCAAAAAGTTAAAAATAGAACTACGCTGTGATCCAGCATTTGCACTACTAAGTATTTACCCAAAGAATACCAAAATACTAATTGAAAGGGATACATGTACCCCGATGTTCATAGCAGCATTATCTATTTGTAGCCAAATTATGGAAAGGATCCAAGTATCCACTGACTGATGAATGGGTAAAGAAATTGTGGTATATATACAATGGAACGTTAGCCATAAAAGAAGAATGGAACCTTTCATTTGCAACAACATGGATGGAGCTAGAAGGTATTATGCTAAGTGAAACATGTCAGTCAGAGAAAGACAAATTCCATATGATCTCACCTATATGTGGAATTGAAGAAACAAAAAATACACAAGTGGGAGGGAGAAACATACTCTTAACTAAAGAGAACAAACTGATGGCTACCAGAGGAGATGTGAGTGGGGGGATGGGCAAAAGAGGTAATAGGGATTAAGGAGTGCCCTTGTGATAAGCACCAGGCGTTGTATAGGAGTGCTGGATCACTGTCTACACCTGGACCTAGTGTTATACTCTATGTTAACTAACTGAAATTTAAGTAAAAACTTAAAAAATTAATCAATCAATGGGCAATATTAAGGTACTACTACTTAAGGCAAGCTTTTAAATAACTGAGGCACAAGAAAATTACAACAGAAGAAAAGATTCTGAGAAATTTTTTTAAGTTTTATTTATTTATTTGAGAGAGAGAATGTGCACATTCACATGCAGGCACATGTACACACGAACTGGGGGAGAGGCAGAGGGAGAAGCAGACTCCCCCCTGAGCAGGGAGCCCAGCAGGGCGTTCCTTCACAGGACCCTTAGATCATGACTTGATCTTAGCTGGCTGAGTCACCCAGGTGCCCCTCAGAGATTTTTTAAACTATTAAAGATGTGTTAAATAAATTACTGATTAAGACATAAAGAGAATCTTGTGTATAGATAGTAGTTAAGTTTTTTGAAATTTTAAAATGGATAACTGAAAAAATGACTATTCATGGACCCTTTTACCTACATACAGTATTATTTTTAGTATTTTGACCCACATGTGCATATACAGTCACATGTAAGTGAAAGTCATACCTGATTGAAGTTGATTTCTCTATGCTAGGGTTTCAGTTCAAATAATGACATGAAATCAAAGAAAACAACACAGATATGATTTAAAAAAATCAGAAAACATCAGGCATAGAAATTAAATTGTTAAGGTCTATTATTCAGGAAATTTAATCCCATAAATCCTATAGATCCTTTAAAGTGAGAGTGAGGTTATTGATCTGATGCTTAGGTCAAGGACGTATCTCTAAATAGCTGTGTCACCACACTGTTTTCCATTAATAATAGGAATCAAATATATTAGAGCAGAAGAATAACACACCTTTCACAGATTATTTTAAGATCACCTAATAATCTGTATGTGTGTATGTATAGGAGGTGTCATTTATAATGTAAAGAAAGTGAGCAACTTTTGTTCCCTGGAGCCTAACTATAACATAGAATATATGTCTTAATGTCAGTTGGTGATTTACAGAATCCTTGTTTTGTATTAAGCTTTTTGCTAAATACTTTGCATATATTATTTTACTTAATCCCTTCAAATGGGTATTATCACATATTTTATTTAGCACATACACATATTGAGATACAGAGGTTAAATGACTCAAATAATGTCATATAGTTAATACATGCAGCAGAGCAGAAATCCAAACTGAGGTTAGCTTAAAATTTAGAAGGGCCCAGGTAAGCCACGCTGCTGGACTTCTGTCTACCTCACATCACCACCTGCTACTGTGTGTCCCTGGTCCTATGGCATGGGCCCTGGGCATACTCGTACGTCCCATTCTTCTATCAATGTTCTCTTCTGCACTTAGCACCAGTTCACGATAATTAATAAACATCCAGAATTGCATTAGAGAATAAGTAGGCCCTTTTTCCAGAGAACGTCTTGAAGAGCTGAAGTGTCACCAAGATGGATTCTTTTACAAAGTACAGGCTCACTGGAAAGGTGCTCACTTCATTTCTAATTCTTAAAGAATATATTGAACCTTAGCACTAAAAACATGCCTTAACCATGGCCTTCTTGGAAGCCAGCATAGCACACAAACCTGCCAGGTGAAGAGTGTTTGCTGTGGGCAGACAGTTGCATTAGGAACTGAGACTCTGGAAACATTTCAGACTCAGGCATCTGTTGTATATGTAGCTGTGCCACAAAGCCCCGCATTTTTACATGGCCAGATAGGAAGGATAAGAATAAATCTCTCCCCTCACTTTCAGATATAAATTGCTACATTCCTTTTAGATAAAGAGAACTTGCACACTTCGAAATAACCAAAGAAGGTTGCTGTCCATAACAAGAAAAATACTTAGCGATTATACAAAGTAGGAATTTGTTGGGGTTTTTTTCTGATTACAATGTCTGGTCATTTCTTAGTTCAAAGAAGACATTTAGATAGATATCATTGTGGGAAACATTTGCTAAAAATGCGTCCTTGATATAAAATGGTAAAGAAAGGAATATGAACACTTTGATATTCTTTGATGGACATATATGTCTAAGTTGAAGGTGGTTACCCCATCCTCCATTACCCAACAATTAAAGTTGATAATAGAAGAGAGAGCAAGACTGATTCAAATAATTTTCTAATTATTCTATTCTTCTATAGTATGTACTAGCTTTAGGAGAGTCAAATTAGAAGACTAACTCAGCCACACCTAACATAGCCAGATGCATGGTAGATCTATAAATTCCTATTGAATTGAATCTGAGTAATCCAGTATCAGCAGTAATGAACAACGATTAATGGATTTATTTTCTTCTTATTTTCATTTATATTCTCAATTGTGATGTGCTACTTCTATTTGAAATAAAAACTCCTAGTGTTACTATGATCTATATTTTTATTCTTAGTTACTATGATTATATTTTTATTCTTAGTGGACAGTGACAGTAAGCCTGAGTTTCACATATATAATCATTGCCGTTCTTATAACAGGAAATAAACTCTAATGAATATATTTTCTTAATATTTTATTTATTTGAGAGAGAAGGAGTATACATGAGTGGGGGGAGCAGAGGGAGGAAGAAGCAGACTACCTGCTGAGCAGGGAAGCCCAAGCTGGTCTCAATCCCAGGACCCCAAAAGATCATGACCTGAGCAGAAGAAAGATGCTTGACAGACAGCCACCCAGGCACCCCTCTAATGAATATGTTTCAAAGCCCGGCAGGGCTCCTCCATTGTCCCACTCTGGACTTTGTGACATCTCAGTTACAGTTGTCTATCAACATAGTAGTCATGTGCAAACCTAACAACTGATTTCTGCTCTTGCAAAGTTTGGGGACTTTATATTCTTTCTGCTTTCCATTATGACTCACACAAGGGACTTTTGTGATACCATTTTGCCTGTCAGATTCTCGTACTTTTAAAGGAGACTCCTAACGACCTACTTTTATCCCAGAGGATACGTTTCTCATGGAATATTACATTGTGAAAGACAGATGGTATGCTTGACCACAGGACCTTCTCTAGTTGGTGCCAAAGTTATACAGTGTCACTCCATGTTGGTACAGAGTCTTCATGTGTAATTGTTTCATAGTTTCTCGTCACCATTATTTATTCTCTACTTCTTGACAGTCGTCATCTTTTTTTTTTTTTAAGATTTTATTTATTTATTTGACAGAGATCACAAGTAGGCAGAGAGGCAGACAGAGAGAGAGAGGAGGAAGCAGTCTCCCTACTAAGCTCAATCCCAGGACCCTGGATCATGACCTGAGCCGAAGGCAGAGGCTTTAACCCACTGAGCCACCCAGGTGCCTCTTGACCGTTGTCATCTTAATATAAAGTCATTTATTAGAAAATTTGTATTGCTACATTTTGCTTACACCATGCTGAGAGTTTTCCACTCCATTTTTCTATTGTGGCTTAGATAAAAAGTAAATGAAAGTTCACTTACTGTGTCTTATTTATTCTCCATAGTTTCTAGTGACAGAAGCTGCTTTTATAACTTCATAGTGTACCTGGTCATTTTAAGTGAATTGCTTAGCTTTAGAGAAGGGGCCTCTTAGGTAGGTCTACTGAAGTTCTATGACTCAAGGAAGTCTATAGGTTTTGTTTCCTCTCAACCTGACCGTTCTAGGTAAGGATGCTTATAAGAGGTAAATAAGAGTTATTTTTATTCAGTGATTCAATAAATATTATTGAGTGACTACAGAGTGGTAGCTATGTTAATACAGAGCTTACACTAGTGGAAAAAAATCTCATTTTTTAAATAGTCCAGTGTGGAAGATAAAAACAAATAAGTATCACTAATGAGTGCTTAGTTATAAACAATGTTGTTGGTGGGAAGAAAGGTACAATCAAGAGGGCGCCTCTTAACCTTGATGGATGTTAGAAAAGATTCCTCCTGGGCGTAATGTTTAATCTGAGACCTAGGATAGTTTGGCCGAAGAAGGAAGAATGTACATGAAGACCCAGCGGGAGCAAGTACAGAGGAAGACCAGAACACAAAGGCATAGGCCTCCACTCTAATTTTTTGTATTTGTTGACGTGTGGGTGCAGTGGTGTGCTGGAACTTCTCTGAACTCAACCACTTCCACGAACGCTTTCTCCTCCATGAGTGGTTGTCAAAAGCAGTGTTCTTTGTGGGGAAGATGATAGAGAATTCATATTTTGCCTTGTTGATGATGTCACACTATCCTTTTCCAGAATTTAGTCTTTAACATCAAAGCAGTAAGAATCCATAAAAGGGCTTTATATTAAAGATACTCAAACAAAGTCTTACAAACTACTTTTACTAACCTGAGACTCAAGTTTCTGAGTTTATTATTAGGCAATACCAGACAATATAATTTGCGGCTCATCCCTATGTTAATTTAAATCAATAGAACAGCAATTTGGACGCTGAATTGACTTTGAAAAGTGGATACCCATGGAAGGAATATAACATCTCTGACAGTTTTAGTTAAAAGGATTTAGCTTTAATGTATTTCGAAAAAATTGTGAATGTTGACTCTGGATGATCCCAGTATTCGTGACTGATGAACTGTATCTGTTGCAAATTTCACATACTTTTAGCAACTTGCAGAAGGATTATTAGGACGTGGAGGTCATTAAGACAGCTAGACAAAACAAACAACAAACAAAAAGAACACACATACCGCACACACACAAAGCTTCTTACAGGTGGATGTAGAATGACACTCCAGAGAAAATATGGGCTACAAACCTTTCCCATTAGATGTTGATGAGTGATAAAAGAGATGCCAGAAATAAAGCAGTCACAGAAAATTATTTCTGCCTTTACACAATGAATGGGGTGTTCTATGACACAAGTACCATAAAGCGTCCCAAGAATGAGAACCCTCTAAGCTTTGGGGGTTCAGTGTTGAGTTTGCCTGAAGCCTTTGGATCCTTTCTGACAAGAAGATCCATGTGCAGTATTTGGATCTGTTCTGAAGCTGCGTGTCCACAGTCCTTGCTGATGTCTTGTCAGTCTGCAAAGCAGAGAAGGACCAGCCAACCCAGGGTTCAGTCATGCCTCTTCAGTGGGTTTTGCACAATCCTCTTCTCCCTTCTGCTTAATAATGTGCTGCTAACATTTTACTTCATCTTAAATGCAGCTCAGAAATAAAAGGACCCTATGAGCCTTCTTCTGTTTATAGTGCCAATCAATTGGAGCCTTCAAGCAATTATTGACTAATTAATAGCTATCTTAGGGAAAGCAGAGAACTTATTAGGGACTTATATGTGGAATTAGAGCAAGTTATCTGTGTGTAATTCTACTGCTGGCAGAGCCAATATAGATACATTCTACAATATTGCTAAGGTTTGTAGAAATTATTTGAGTTATAGTTTATAAGGGGAAAAGAGAATGAATTCTTTGTTGGTGATCTGTTGATTTGATACCCTGGCTTGCAGGTGTGCTTTTGGAAAAATATCAAGGTTTTTAAAAATATATATATAATTAAATAGCATAGTACTCTGAGGACAGTTTGAAGCACATGCTTTAGTAAAGAAAAAAGAAATCTGAAATTTTGTCCCAGGGTCTATTTATTCTTTTACAAAATTATCCATCCATCATTCCTGGCTTAAATATTATACATATTGTATATTAATTTTACATTGTGTGAAAATTAGATGTGGTCCCATTTTTAAAGACTGAGCTACATGTAAACCTGCGCCCAGAGGTGGGTATCTCACCATTTCAGAAGTATTCATTAGGCTAACCACGCTAAAGGAACGCGATATGTATTTTCATAATTTCTTTTATAATCAACAAATTACCATGTTTTGGGATAACGAATATATGATCAGCCAAAAGCTGGACACTGTAAGGGGGGTGACGAAAGTATATGAACAGTTTTCCTGTCCTCAAGAAGGTAGCAGTTGTGTGAGGAAGTAATGCCTCTCTAACAAACTGATTATCATTTTGTACTTCTGGAGCTCCGCTGGTGTTGGTATATTAACTTGTTTCCTGAGTCCTAGCTTTGTGTCTGTAAGCAGGATGTGCAAGTGCTGGGAGTGTAGCGGTCAAGTTCGACAGATGTGATTCTTGAAAGGTTGAAGCAGTAGTGCAGCTGGGCGCTGGCCATAAGGATACATGTGGCCATCAACAGTCCCTGTGGCCTTCCCAGCACCCTGATATGTGGTGTTTCCAGCAGTAGCCCTGATTTCTGTGCTAATAAGCAGGGAGTAGGTTCTTGATAAATACTTGTGCTTAATTAAGCTCTACAAAGCAAGATACACCGATAAGTCTTTTTACCATCTCTGGGTGACCAAAGAAGAGTTTATAATCTGAGTTGATTTTTTTCCCCCTAGTTAAAACACCATTAAGCTATTAAAGTAATGGATTATACACTGTCGATTACAAGTAGATAAATGTCTTCAAATAGGCTGTTCCTTTAAAAATCAATAGTGAACCCAGTTCAGCCAGTGTTAAAAATATTCTACAGTTATATTATTAAAACACTGAAATTTTAGACCAACTGACAAAATAAACATATAGTTTTTGTTGTTTACAGAAAATTTCTACCATTGCTTCAAGTTGGATGTATTAAAAAACATTGATTCTATCAGAAACTGAATGCAATTAGTACTAAGCTTCTATAATCTGAGTGGGTCATAAAAATTCTATGGTTTTTGAGATGATATTTTTTTAAAAAAATTCATTATAGAAAAATTTAAATACATTTAGTTAAAAAGAATAAAATTGCTTTGTTAACTATCATGCATATGTAGGTACTACTAACTATTTCGATGTGTAGCATTGCATTCTTTTGAATATAAATTAAAATAAAACAGGGGCATCTGGTGGCTCAGTTGGTTGGCCATCTTTCTTCAGCTCAGGTCATGATCTCAGGTCCTGGGATCAAGCCCCACATAGGGCTCTCTGCTCAGTGGGGAGTCTGCTTCTCCCTCTCACACTTCCTCTGTGCTCTGTCCCTTTCTCAAATAAGTAAATAAAATCCAAAAATATAAAACAAAATTTAAAAATAAGGTATTTTTGCAAACTGCATTTTTCATTTACATTGTTAAATGTTGTTCCCAAAACATAATTCTTATTGGCTGTATGAAATACAGGTTATAGCCTATATTTCCAAAATATTTACTTTTAAATTAAAGACAGTATTTTTCATGTACTTCTTTCTGCATGGCTAGTCTTTTCTTAAAATAAATTAATGAAAGTGCAATTGTTTGGTAAAAGCATGTACATATCTTTAAGATCTTCACTGTATACTGTCAAATTACTCCTTTCAAATTCTTAAACATCATTTGGGCAGCTCTGTAGTCATTGAAACTGTTGCTCACAATCTTATGGTACTCAAGGGAAGAGAATGAAGTTTAAAAACAAGGATGTTATAGTTTGTTTTTCTTTCTTTTTTTCTTTTTCTGTTATTTTAATCTGTAGTGACAAAAGGTGTTTAAGATAAAACAAGAGTTGGGCTCTCAATTTTTTCAACTACTCTTTTCAGTTCACATGTGGAATTGAAATAATAATCACTAAAAATAACCAGATCAATAGTTCTCTAGGGCAATGCAGAAGGAGCTTATTTCAGAGGAGGGTAGGAAGCCTCTTTCAGAATTCTTAGGGTTTGATCTGATGTAATTAGTTGGCTGTTTTCTCTTTTCTTCTAGGTCCTTAGCCAAAACAAACTCAAAAAGGACAATGATGTGTTTGGTTTGGTGAGCTCACTGTTCAGGGGCTTGTGTGATAGAAGTCAGACGTTCCTGGTGGAACCCACTCTGCAAATGCTCACACATTACTCCTCCTCCCACTAAGTGCAGAAACACTCACTTTGTCAATGGCTTGAGTGGACCAGTCAAAGGAACTAGATGGCATGCAGATTAAAGTTTTATCTTTGGGTTCCTTGGTGGAAATTAAAAAATAAATAAATAAGGACATAGAAATGGGAACAAGGCAGTGCCCTTGCAGGTTTAACCATTATTTGAATTGCTTAATGAAATATTAAAGGAAAATGTTATCTCCACTATCAAGGCTTTATGTATTCAGGGTAAAGGAGAGTTTTGTCCTATCTAGGTTTATTCCCTCACCAAAATCCTCAGGGACTAGTTACTGACAAAGAGACTTATTCAATCACAGATTTGCAGCTGGGTGTCTGACTGTGTTTTATGTATTTAAATATTCTAATTAGGGAGAGGGATGGGAACACCTTTTTTCCCACTCTGTCTAGTGTCTTACTCAAAACATTTTCAAACCTGAGAAGTTGATCTCCACTTTTTCTCTGAAATCCACTCTCAGTTTTTTGAGTTTTTCAGAAGCTGATGTCCAGCCATTTTTTGAAAAGGTCCAAGTCAGAACTCACACAGTGTAGTCTGCACCCTTCCTTTACCCAAAACTCCAGCAGGTTTACTGGAGTTACTCCAACTCCCATTCGTACCCAGAAGACAGATCATTACAGCTAAGACTTGGGATGAACTGTTTTACCAAGAAACTCCCTCTTAAAGTGGAAATGTGCCATTTTATCTGTTAACTAATAACAGTTTCATCATTGGTTCTTTTTGCTTTACATTATTATTATTTTTTAAAACCATGGTTACTTTAATAATTAAAAAATGAATATGTACACATCTAGCCTGAGATCAGTGCATTAATTATAACACAAACTTTAAATCACATATGGCAGGTTTACTCAACCAACCTCAGCGCTGCCGACTTTTGAGGCTGGATAATGCTTTGTTGTGTGTAGGGCTAGGGTGGGGGTAGGGTATGTTCCTGTGGTTGTAGAACACTTAGTAACATTCCTGGCCTCTACCCACTAGATGATAGTAGTAATTCCCCTTACCCATTTTGGCAGCTGAGTATTTGTCCAGACAATGTCATACGTCCCGTAAAGACCAAAATCACCCCCATCTGGCTGAACCCACTGACCCACAAGGGGCAAGTCCCCAATTCCCTTCTCCGGTCTGGATTGAGTACCTGAGGGACGTGAATACACTGAAGTTCCTGCCCCCATGTAGTATATATTCTAGTGCACATGAGAGATCTTGAGAAGTCAGAAAGCTCTGCCAGGCCACCACGTAGTTCAGTGTGAGCGAACAAGTCAGACTGCACATCGGAAATAGGTTCCTGGACAAAAGAGAGAATTGACTTTTGGTTGGGAGGAGATCCCAAAGGGTCATTCCTTAATTTATTATTTCACCAAGGACTGGCCTTCTTCAAAGGGAAGTGTGGTTACATTAAATCATAGCCCCAGGAAAATTCTAAGGAAGAGTGCTCCCTGGATGGATATCAGGCAAAAGCTTGTGGCTTCTGGATGTCATTAGATCCAGAACTGACCCTCATGTAGGTGGTTCTTGAACAGGGACCCAGAAAGAGAATGACCCTATCAGGAGAGGTGTTTAGATCACTACTACATGCTGCTGTTTACTCATTCTTGTCTCATGTTCCTTTGGCTCTGTTTCCAAGCCCAGCAGTCCAAGTCTTCCTCTTCATTCGGCCTATTGACACAGCCCACCCCCCACCCCGCCCCTCATGTAGGTATATCTTAGTGACCTTCAGGGACCGACTCTGCACTGTCTGTGGCAGAGGCCTCATAGTTTTTTTCCTGTTTCTGCCAAGATCTTACCTGGGCTTTACTCTTCTTCACCCTTCACTGTACTACGGAGAATTCTAGGTCTTCCGCTTGTTTGAGTACTTCTTTTTGTTGGGGTCACCTAAGGATCAAGGAAGAGGAGACTTTCTACCTTAAGGACTAGAGCTATGATAGGCACCACCTCTCTCTTCCAATTCTCATGCAGGATAATTCTGCCAATACCTCTTGATCATAATAAGTCACCATCCATCTCCTGCAAGGAAGAGTCAGTTGAAGGACAGAAACTTAAAGGCACACCGTTCACGTGTTTTTGACTAACAATAGTCTTTACTTCCAAGATAATCTCTTCTCAGGACTTCTTTATTCCACCCGTAAGGAAGAGCCATTAAGAAGACCTCCCTTAATTGAAGCCCTTGGGAATGTCCCTAGTTCTTAGTTGAGGTATTTCTCTTTTTTAAGATATTATTTATTTATTTGACAGAGAAAGAGAGATCACAAGTAGACTGCGAGAGAGAGGGAGAAGCAGGTTCCCTGCCAAGGAGAGGCTCTGATGCAGGGCTCAATCGTAGGACCCTGAGATCATGACCTGAGCTGAAGGCAGAGGCTTTAACCCACTGAGCCACCCAGGTGCCCTGAGGTATTTCTTAAAATTTCTGGTAGTCTCTGGAGATGAACATTGTCAGTGGGTGCTATAGACTTTGTCTTTCCTTCAGGTGTGTTAACACCCTGATCCTCATTAGAACAACTTTCTTAGAATTTGTGTTGTAATTGCCAAACCAAATTATTTTCTCTTTTTCAGAAATTAAGTTTCCTTCTCTTAACTGAACTTGCTACTTACTGACAAATTTGTTAGCCCTGCTGGTGTAAGCACCGTGTTTCTCGTTTGTTCAAAAATCACATATTCATTTCTAAACTTGACCAGTCTCTCTATTTAATACTTCCAAGTAGCCCTTCTCTTGGGGAGGCAGCCTCCCCCGAATAAAAGTTTTCATTTTATCCCCTTATCATTATCTAGCAGGGTGTGTATGTTTACACGATAACCACTCACAATTGTATTTTATTGATTCTGTCCCAATTGGTATGAGATCATTTTCCTATTCACACACTTATAAAAGCATGGATTTCTGGGGGTAGATCTCTGAAAACACTGAATTCTGCATACAGGCAAATCTACATTCATGCAAATATCTTAGCAAGAACAAGGGACGCTATAGACCCAAATGGCCGTTGTAGAACCAGAGCCTTTGAGTTCCGCAAGAAATCTCAGCCAGGAAGCGGTTTCCCCTTTAATTCTTTTGGATGCTTTTCTTGAAGTCACCAGATTTAATACCAGCTTTTTGATCCATATTCAGGCACTTTAGAAAGGTTATAACCTGTACAGATTAGAGCTTTTATGGAATGGTGTATGTTTTATAACTATTGGCTTCAATTTGGATTACTCAGCACTTACCTGCTCTTTGGAATAGATCTAGAAGGTAACAGTCTCTTGTTCACTTCATTTATTTATAGTGTTCACCTAATAGTGACCTTTTCCAGGGCAGCCTTCTACCCATAAGAATTTGTAAGTAATGGAACTTACATTCTGTTACTGGATTACAGACACATTTACTTGGGAAACATATTTCAAATATAATGTGTCCAAGTAAACCAATCTGTGTGTTGCTATTTCAAGTGATGTCTAAATTATATCACCTCACTAATGAGTTCAACAGTGTTCTTGGAGCACATTGAATGTGTAGAGACCTTAGGAGTCACTTAAATCAGCAGTACTTAGTGTGATCCCTGGATATCACTAGGCACTCCCTAGAAATGCAGACGTAGGGCCTGGCCCCAGATCTACTAAATCAGGGACTTTGGGGGCGGGGCACAGGCAGTCTGTGTTTTAACCAGTCCTCCACATGTTTCTGATACATGCTTGGAACCCATGATCTATTCATTGTTTTTACTGTTGAGAAACTGAAACCCAGCGGAATACAATGGCTTGCTGAAAGACCGGGAACTACCTCGTGATCGTATCAGACTAAGAACAAATTCTAATACTCTTTCTGTTGTCCTGTATACCAGTGAGGTTGCTCTCTGTACCTATGCAGGGGTGAAATCCTTTCATTTTAAATAACTAGTGCCAAATTCCTCCTTCATGGCTACTTTTTGGAGCCCAAGTCAGTACCCTTCCTAGTTAAATCTGAGTGCCATATGGCTCCCTGTTTGTTTTCTACCTGAGCTTCACTTTCCCTGCTTGGACATTCAGTTGAGCATCTAACTAAGTACATTCAGCCACTTACTAAAAAATAAATAAAAAATAAGAATCCTCCAGGTCTTCCTTTCCATAGGAACTTTGTGATTGATGCTCTCCTTTTGAATCTGAACTTCCGCAAGCACCAAGAAAGACTTGGCGAAATTCTTTCTATTTTTGCCGGGAAAGTCCAGCTAAATGCAATTTCATCTCCTAAAGTCAATTTGCAGAAGGTGTCTTTGAAACAGCCTATGAAATTGTGAGCAAATGAAGTTTCATCTTGCTGTTAACGAGGTTGCCTTGCCAAGCCTGTCAGCACTGGCGCTGACCCTTCTGGGTTATATTGTCTACTCCAGCTGGTGCTATTGGCTGTTAATCAGAAGTGTTTATACTTTTTCATTCTCACTTGATTTCCACTAGCCCGCTCGGCTTGGTATTCAGAGTTAGTTCATTACAGAGAATATTGTTGCAGCCCTGTCTTGACATTTTACTGTCAACCGTCACTGATGGGTCAATATTGCTTCTACTGCTCTTCACAACGTAGAAAATATGCGATCACACCAATTAGGTGGTTTAAGCTTTTTTCTTTTCTCTTCAGCCTTCCTTTTAGCTGCCAAAACTGGGCTAGAATTGAAAAGGAAGAAAAGAAGTTATTAGAGACCAAATCTTGGCTTAGGGTGCTAAGCAGATTAGCCTGGTAAAATACCAAAATCTTTAGGAGGGCAGAGATCAAAGTCAGGAACCCAGGGAACCTGTACCCCCCTTTTCTACTCTGCACATGGGCAGTGAAGAGAATAATCGATCCTTTGCAAAGAGTTTGCAGGCACTCAAGGCATATTATCATTGATGATTTTGAAGTGGCACATTGAGAAAAATGTTCTAGTGTCTTCTCAGTATTCTCTGCCCCATTTCATGGTTTGGGGCTTAATTGAAGGACTGAGGGATGAGATAGATATTCCAGAGTTCCTGAACTTGTTTCTAACAGCTCTGAATTAGTTGAATGGCCTTCTATTCATCAAACTCATCATTCTTTTTTCCACCCCCCGGCTTTTGACTTCTGCCACATTAGCTACATTTAAGTGGCATGACATTGGGAAAATGTCCATATTTTGGAGTTGGTGAAAATTTTGGATCCAGTGAAAACTGGCTTTAAATATCAGTATAGTCACTTTCATTAGCTTGTGTAGTCCTTGAGCAAGATAGTAAACTTCTCCAAGCCTATTTATATCTATAAATTTGGAACAAAATAAACCCATAATTAATAACATTTAGTTTGGTGTATTGATGTACTTTTTTTTTCCTCTTTACTATGTATTATGCTAACTGCTGAGGCTAAGAATAAATAAGATCTGCAAGAGGGCTACAGAGGCAGAACAAAAGATCACATATTTTTACTCAAGCACCCCAGTATGGCTTCTTCATGGAAATGAGATAGTAGCTGAGTTTTGAAAATGAGATAGGTAAATCAATGTGTTGGGGAAAGCATTCCCAGGAGAAGATGAAGTCTGAAAATTGTGTGGAGTTCCAGGAATGCATGGAAGCTCAGCACATGCTGGGAACATGGAACCGAGAACAGCTGATTACGGTCAGGTACAATGGGTAGTGGCAGTGAGTGGGAGCCAGAGAGAAGCCTGGGTAGCCAGCCAGCTCCGGGCCAACGGGGAATGCCATAGAGCTCAGATTTCTCTTATCCTGTGATATGTATATAGCCCATGGAGCTAGGTAAATCCAGAGTTTCATAGTCAAGTGCACATTCACATTTGACTATGAAATTTGTGTTTGGATTGAGCAGTTGGGTAGCAGAGTGGTTAGTGTTTTGCAAGAGACCAGAGCCAGTGTATTAGAAATGCTAGTAACTACAGAGATGTTGTGAGTGGTTTATAATATAGCAGGTAGTTTTTTATGAACCATCATGGGTGAACAACCTTTTTTTCTGAAGAGCCAGACAGTAAATGTTTCTAGTTTTGTGGGCCGTATGGTCTCTATCACAACTACTCAGCTCTGCTGATGTAGCGTGAAAACAGCCACAGACAATATAAAAGGGAATAAGTGTGGCTGTGTTCCAATAATCCAAATTTCAATTTCCCCACTTCTCACATGTCAAGAAATATTATCCTTCTTTTGATATTTTTTCAAATATTTAAAAATACAAACAGCAGATTCTTAGCTCGTAGGCCATGTGAAAATAGGCAGCAACTTCATTTCACCTTTGTGTGGTGCATTGTTGTCCCTGTCCTAAATAATTATTCTGTCTTCTCCAATTTTCTCTGGCAAGAATGTTAGTCTCTTTTCAGGCTACTTAAAGACCACCTTTTAAATAATTTAATGAAGTTGTATTTTTCAAACTTTTTCAATGATTTTTGCTTTTTTTCTCCGTTGTTCATGAAATCCTTTCATTTCCTATAATCATTAAACTATTTTCCTATAGCTTATTTTTGTCTGGAAGCTTCAAAATTCTGGTCTTTACATTTATGCTTTCAGTCAACCTGGCATAGAGTTTTGAATATGGGGTGAAATTTAAATCTGATTTGCTTTTTTTCCCTTTACATTAATAATCAGCTGTTCCAGCTTTATTTACTGAAAGGACCATCTTTTCCCTCACTCTTCCACAGTCCTAGTTCTGTCTTCTGTCACATTTTATAAATACATGATCTTGGTTCTAGATGATTTTTTTTTAATATCTGTCATTTGCATACCCTTTTGTTGATACCAGGCTTTCTAACTGTTATGGCTTTATTATAAATCATGATAAATGGAAGAGTAAATATTCTAAACTGTGTATGTATCTGTGTATGTATATGTCCTTGTTTTTTCATAAGGATATTAGAATCATTTCATCAGTTGCCACTAAAAAACTCATTGTATTTTAACAAAGTTGTTTTTCATTAATAGGTCAATTTGGAGACAGCTTATCTCTTTACAATATTGATTCTTTTCATAGATGACTACTGTACACATTACTTCATTTCTTGGCCCTTTTAAATCACTTTCAATAAAGCTTTATAATTTTCTTCATAAAGGTCTTGCACATTGTTGGTTAGGGTTTTTTTTTTTTTTAACTAAGTAACATGATTTTTAATTTTGCTTTAGCTTGTAAATATTCTTTGAATTTCAATCTGTTAAAAATTCTTGCCCCTGCTGAGTATTGATATTTGGATATAACCAGAAGTTACACAGTGCCAAGATCATAAAATAGATCACATTTTGGTTAAAATTAAGGAGGTGCAGTTCTTTCCATGTGGATCATAAAGGGCTTCTGAGTAGAATTTCAAAAACGAAGCCCAGAAGTATCACAAGAAGTTGGCAGTAATTTGACTAAGTTGCTGTTTTGTGTGGGGAAAAGTCTTATCTGGCTTTATTAATTTAGAAAATTTTTAAAGAGGCAGTATTACTCTCTATATATTGTTGAATACTTTTTATGCATACCTACATGAATATCTTCCTATATGTGTGTGTTTATCATTTATCATTATATCATAGATCCAAATTTCTGACATTTATGTATCTGAAATTTTGACCTTTGTAGTTTACCACCTTCTTGTCCCATAGAGGAGTGTTTACTCATTTCCTTGCTTACTTGCCATCACAAACATCTCTTGTTGGCTTTGTTCCCTTTGGCTGTCAGTATCCAAATTTATTCAGTTTTCCTCAATGTGTCTCAACTTCTTCTAGTTACAAAACCTCTAAATGCCAAATTGAAGGTGTTTGTCATGTTATTTTTTTTTCTTCCTCTTGATGTAACATATATGTGAACTTTTCTTCTTTAAACCATTGGCAACTTCTGAGGTTTACAGTCAATATGAAGAATTTCCCAAATTGCCATGGCGGTTTAGGTAAACTCCTCCTCTATATTATCCATTGTCCTTTTAAAACTTATGATATGGGGCACCCCGGGCAGCACAGTCGGTTAAGCATCCAACTCCTGATTTTGGCCCAAGTCATGATCTCAGGGCTGTGAGATCAAGCCCCATGTCATGTCTGGCTCTGCGCTCAGTGCAGAAGTTTGCTTCAGATTCTCTCTCCTTCTCCCTCTTCCCTTCCTTCTTGTGTGTGTTCTCCCTCTCTCAAGTAAGTAAATAAAAGGAAAAAACAACTTGCAGGAAGATAGTAGCATAAGTGCTTATGTTCTTAGATCTTTTGGCATTACGTTATCATCACAAATTTATATATATTGTTCTGGTCCGTATTTTGCTTACCTCTTGCACAATATTAAATCTAAAACCTCTATATTTCATAGGCAGAGAAATATTTACTGAGTCTTGAAATATTCAGTGAACACATGTCTCTGTAACTTCCACACTCTTTCTGGCTTTTCGTAGGAGAAAGTCATGGTTTTATGACTTCTCCCATACACTAAACACTTACTCTTGAATGAATTTCCCTTAGTTTAGATCAATGCTCATCACTGCAGTTTTGCAAAGAAATTAAAGGGAGGGGGATGGAAGGTTTTCACATCTTTGATACATTAACTATGTACATGTGAATCCACCAAACTTATATTTCATTCTCAAAATGAAAATATTCACAATTTATGACCCCAACAGGAAATCTAATTCTGATGGACACAGTATATTAACTTGAATGTGTGATAATTTGTTGTAAGTCTCTTTTGGTACCAGATTGCTTTTGTAGGTATTGTGGATACAATAGAAAACCCTGATTTATTCAAAGGATGAGGGATTTTTGTAAATGCATGTTTTTGTTAAATTTATACTGTTAATCACAGGGGGTCTTCAACCATATTTTTTACTATTGTTAATTTTTTCAAATGTCTCACACACTAGACATTCCCCATACTAGCAGTGTATAATTTTGTAAAAATGAAAATAGGATTCAATTTACAAAATATTTAAGTGTTCATTTTTCCTTTTTCAACATTATGCCTACAATTTGAGTCATTGGCATAAAGGATTCAGTGACACCTGGTACAGTATAAACATTCTACTTGCCAAGAATAACTCATAAATTAAAAAAAAATGTGTGCATAATACAACCAGTTAAACTCTTTCTTTAAGTATATGTCTTTATTAAAATAATGTATGTTCAAGAATGAGTCACTTTCTTTTCTTACTAATAGTCTAAGGAAATACAGTGCAAATACAAAGAGCTGAACATTTTTTGCAATTAAGAAGGTTTTAAAAAACAAGTTCTTATGTAAGTTACTTCCTATTTATCCACTATTTATCATGATTTGGCTTATTTTGAATGTCAGCACTTGACACAGAAGTACCTCCTTTCCACATGCTCTGTGTCTGTTTGTTTAGGATTGCTTTGCATAATTAGGAGGTGTGGCTTGTTGTCAAAGTTAACCTGAAATATTATCTAAACTTAGAAATCATGCTGCCTGACATAATCCATATTATAGAGGAAGGACATACTTATTGATCAATAAGTACAAAAAGTCATATATTTATGTTGACAAGAAAAGATTATTGAGTGGAATTTTTAGTTGACTTTAACTCTTTTTAAGTGCCTTTCAACATGTGGCCCACAAATCACTTGCTTTAAAGTCACCTGAAGAGTATTTTTAAAGTACAATTTCCAGGGACCAACTCCAGATCTTTAAAATCAGAATCCCCAGTGATAAAGACTGGCGCACCCATGTTTAAAGTGAGATTACTGTAGGTAAACCACCACATGCTAAAATTTGAGATGATGTGGTGAATGTAGTCCAAATTCTAGCCTAGAATTGGAACCTTGAGTCCCTCATTTATTTAGCTTTGGGTCTCTCCTTTCTCATCCATTGATTTAAGAAGTGAAAGTGTGGCCCTAAACCCCTCTCAGCTCTGAAATTCTGTAGACAGAGCATTTTGAAAGATAGTAAAGAAAAAGAAGATCAGGAAACTATGAAAATGGGAACACTGGATGCATAGAACACAGATTTCATAAAAACCATAGAAAAAAAGGAAAATAAAAAATAGTTGTTTTTTTTCATGGCAAACATGAAAACTTTTATTTTAAACAGACACAAAAATTTTTGAGAAACCCTGAACAGATAGGGAAGTTAACACACACACACACTCACAGATTTTATAGATTTCTTTTAACTTAAATCATAAATTGATAAAGAATAGCATAGATCCCTGAAACAAACTGCAAAACATATCTACAGTTAAATAAAGAGAAAAGGAAACCAGAATGAAGTAATACGACAAATATTGGACCTTATAATTTTTTGTTTGTTTGTTTGTTTGTTTTTAATAAAGAGCAAAATCTTTAAAATATAGAAGCTAAGCTTTTTCTAGGGTATTTCACATAAAAGAATATAAGCCTATCTTTATTTTACATAGATGGCTCTAGTCTTCATTTTTACTTTTCATTTTATGGGTATTTACTAAGAAATTTATAAATGAGTTTTCTTCTGAGTTTTTAACTTTGACCATAATTTATATTAGGGCTGATCTTTCATTATCAATAATTGTTTGGCTTATAGTAGCATTTGTAAATGTATAAAAGGTTAAAAAAAAAGACAAAACAAAATAAAACAAGAAAACCCTCTAAAGTGTAGGTAGAAAAGTTCTTAATTAATTTTTTAGCTAAACACTCCTTATCACTCTCACTGCCAGATTCATTTTCCTGAAATGTGTTTTCTTTGTGTAACTGCCATTCAACAGCTAAGAGCCTCATGTAGGCATTTGAGGATTTCAGTAGTCTTGTTCTGTCTCATCAACCCAACCAAATGTCTCCTTCCTCATCAACTTCATTATCCCAACTTAGTCCCCTCTCTCAGGATAAGCTAGGCCAAAAGCTTTTTGGGGAGCAAGGATGAGCTGAACATCTGATAGCTTTTATGTGCATCAGTTACTGTTTTATTCAGCTGCAAGAAACAGCAATGGCTTAACCATTAGTGTATATTTTTTCTCACCCAGTAAGAAGTCTAGAGGAATGAAATGCTATAATTATTTAAGCAATGGCCCTTTCCTGGTGTTTGAAAAGTAGCAGTAGAAGCTTCCCCTTATTCCTAAAGTCAGAGCAGAAAGAATAGAAAACAGTCAAGGGTTGCACCATTTGTATCTGTCCCTGTATATTGGGAAGGAAAAGGTTTTAGCGAAATCTGCTCCTCAAATCTCCATATAGATTTTATAGGCCAGAATCTCACATTGTGTGACTCCTTCTAGCTTTTAGGGAAGCTTGAAAGCAAAGCATTGGCTCTTTTACTTTTATAGAGAAGAAGGGTTTGAGGAGGGTAGCCATCCAATGGCATGGTCCATGTTAAGATAACTGTTACTCTTTTGCTTTGTTACATTTTATGTATTTTGTTACATTTTATTATTATTATAATTTGTGCCATATAATCTGGTATAAACTGTCTCCTCAATTATGTTATATACTTTTCCAGAGCAGAGGTTAGTGTTCACTGTTTCAATACCTCAAAGGGATTAGTCCAGAGTGGGCATTTAAGAAATATTTCTTGACATATATATTTAACAAACACTGTTATCTGTTTTTAGGAAGAATAGATTACTGTAAGAAACAAGTTCTAGAATAAAGAGTGAAATAAAGTCATTAATCTCTTATTTAATAGCTATATCATGGTCACTGGCTTGTCGTGTAACATCTCAGAGACTCATTCCTTTATCTGCAAAATGGGAGAAAATGCTAAGTTTACCTTATTAGTTTTGTTGAGACAGAAGCATTCATATGCATGTGTAAGCATGTTGTAAACAATTAGACACTAGGTTGGAAAAAATAGCCAACACTCTTAATAAAATATTTCTAATATTCTAGAAGAAAAATGGGCTAAGTGACAGGTTTGCAAGAGGCAGAGGAAGTTATTCTCCTACTGTTATATGACATTTCTTTTAAAGTGGTACAACTAAGCCAGGAAAGAGACAGCAATTACAACTAATAAGCTATTGCATTCAATTTGTTAGGCTTTCATGACTGCTTCTACAGTTGCTAAGATTAACTTGCCATTTGTTCTGATATTACTACGGCACCAAGCAGCAGAAAAAGATGTGGCACTTTAGAAGAAATGTACAACTCCAGGAAATACAGTCTAATCAGAGGCCTGCTCAATATGGAATAAAGGACACCAAGTGTGACAAATTTACAATTATGTGTGGACAACAGCATTGAGCAATGTATTGGCGTTCTGATGGAGATACTAACTAGAGAATGGAGTGCACCTTGTCTGATTGCCGTGGGTGGGGCTGCTGTCCTTGCTATAGTTCTTTTACTGTGCTGTACTTGATAGCTGAACTAGGCTCGGTGTATCAGAGGGAATGAAACCTGAGGAAGGGCATCACTGATTAAGGATAACCAGAATAGTTGCATTTTTAATTCATCACTCTATCCACCTTTGCTTCGTTCTGAAATCCAATCACTTAGTCTTATGCAACCTGACAGGGGCTATAGCTGGGGCTAGATGCATAGCGGTACTATCAATTAAAGAAATGGAAGAAAATGCTATAGCTTATGTCATTCAGATCAGTTATAGTTTGATACTACTATATTTCACCTAACCTAATTAAAGGATTCCAGGAAATTTTTAATATTTCTTATCATGGCTGTGTTCTGCAAATTTTATTTCTATTACTTGATTACTTGGTTCTCAGGAAACAATATTAGAAACTCCTAAGTGGTTGAATCAATGTATTAGTCTCATCAGGTTCTTTGGCAGAGGAGAATGTGTGTGTGCCTGTGTATGCATACATACATTTACACATGTATCCAGGTTTTATTCATGACCAGACCAAGTCAAGGACATTCCTGACTTCAAGAGGGTAGGGCAGCAAGTCATCTGAAGAGAATTAGATGTTTGGGAAAGGTAGTAATGCCTATAATTATCTGTTCTTAATGATTTAGATATGTAACATCATTTGACAAATCTCTAATTCACTGATTATACTTTTAAAAATGTATCTATTCTCACTTAGAATTCATTTGTTTGCCGTGAAATCTGGATATAGTCACACTGGATGTCAAACATGAATGTTATTACCTCTTATAACATCATTTGAAATCTGCCTATCATTTCTAAGTGATGCATGAATTATCTGACCTTAAAACAGTAAGAAACAAGGGTGCCTGGGTGGCTCAGTCAGTCAAATGTCTGCCTTCAGCTCAGTTCATGATCTCAGAGTCCTGGGATCAAGCCCTGCATAGGTCTTCCTACTCAGCAGGAAGCCGGCTTTTTCCTTCTCCCTCTGCCTACTACTCCCACTGCTCTGTCAAATAAATAAATAAATTCTTTAAAAAAAAAAAAAGTGAGAAAAAATTGAATCTTGTCTATAAGAATTGGTATTTAAAGGTAAAACTAAAAAGTAGTTAAGCATATGATGTTAGCCATATTCTGGCATACTTTCATCCTGTGAAGCTGTTAGTTAGGGGGAATAGGAGAAAATACTTCAAACTTTGGAAGCTTGGAATCTATTAAATCAACCAAAGTCTTTAAATTTGTAGATAGCCTGTTTCTAAGAGGTTAAAACACTTCATCAGTAAATTAATGCATTTTTTACTGAAGCAACATTCAAAATATCTGGAAACCATGGGAAGGCATTTAATGTTATACTGCTCAAAGTTGTATTCCTAGCTTGTATTACTAAATACAGACTAAATGTTATATCTAAACAACAACAAAAAACCCTCTAAAACATAAAAACCCACAAAACTTTAGTGACAACAAAATACACGTGTATTTCTTGAGCATGTGAACTCCAATATAAACTCCATCTCCAATGGATGAGGTAGGAGTCTCTTCCATTCAGTCCCTCAACGCATGTAGTGTCTCTAGCTCCTAGAAGGTTCTCTCACTTCAAGACAGAATGTTCAAGGTCACTTTAGATGTCAGTTTGCTTGCACAGTGACAGGGAAAAAGAGAAAGCAGAATACCATGTGGGTGGTTTGGATGAGCCAGGCTTGGGAGTAAACCTACCATAAGTTTTCTAGAACTTGAAGAAATTTCCACTTTCATCTTCAAGCATGGTTGGAAAGTGTAGTCTAGCTGTGTGTCCAGGAGGAAAAGATATGTATTTTGGTGAACACAAAGCAATTGTTGCCACATAGTTCTACCTTTTCCTGTCTGTGTACCATTGAGCAAGTTGCTTAAACTCTCAGGTCAGTTGTCTAGTCCTTAAAAAAAAAAAAAAAAAAAAAGATAGTTGCCCTATTGGATTGTATACAGTTTATAGGAATGATGCATTTAAAGACCAAATGCAGTGCATGCTACAAAAAGCTACATACAATAGCTATCTCTATAGAGATACCATATGGTACTCAGTAAGAAAGAAAATACATCCATATATCATGATTCTCAATGACTTGAGTATCCAATTAAAGAGAAGCACAACATAAGGTGGCAAGATGCATATAGGTATCTTTACTGGATGCCAAAATATTTCACAGTGGATAAGGTCCATGTTAACTAGGATTCTATTAAGAGGGGATTCACAGACGAGTTAAGATTTAAGTCAGGCCTCAAAGAAGGGTAGGATTCGGGTGGAGAATTTAGATATTTTATATTTGGTATAGATTATTAAGGGGTATCTGGTTTGTCTTTCTACTAGAATATATCTGCCACTAATGTGGGATTTGGGGGATATAATATTCAAGTAGGCTGTGGGGAACAGGAAATGAAGTAAGCATATTGAACTAATACAGGTCATTGGAAATGTTTGAAGCAAAGTTGTGGCCAACCTGGGATAAACCTATTGTTTTTAACTTCCTTCCTTTTCAACCCCTTTTAAAACTTATGTTAACTGGCGTCCTAGAGGTAAGAGTAGATATTTATGTGAATCTATACCTGTTCATGCATGTTGAAATGCCACAGGTAATTCTCGCTGTATTTGTCAGGATGGTCTGGATTATGCCGTAGTAACAAATACCACCTCTCAGTAGCTCAATGCTGCAAAGACTGTATGCCTAATACAGACAAGCCAGAACTCTGCTCCAAGTCATTGCTCACAGCTTCAAGCTAACAGGGGCTCCAAGACTTTGATGTTGTCATTTCAACAGAGGACTCTGTAGCCACTGTGGCCGGAAGGGAGAAGACCACTACAAACTCCCTCCGAAGGGAAACAGAGGCCACTCTTTCCACTCAAGGACCATTGGCCCAAACTTGCCCGTGTTCCTGGCTGAAAAGGTTGAGGATGTCTCTCCTTGTACCCAGAATACCACAAGACAGTTAGCACTTGAAGTCCCTACAACACAAATCCTACTATTCAAAGATTGCATCTCTGGATCTAACTGGGCAAAGCAGGGAGGAATGAGCAATCTTAAAATAAGTATACAGCTTTACTTTCTGAGAATAAAATCTTCACTACCTACTCAGCCAGTGGCCCATAGCTCAAATCTGAATCAGACAAATGCTTAGGCAAGGAGATGTCCTTTTTCAGAGTCTTTTCTGAAGGAAGTTGCTCAGACTTCATTTTACTTAGGTTTTATTTATTTCTTTGACTTTAATGGAATTGCTTATAGGTACCCCACACTTTGCCTAGCATCATAGGGAATATGAAGAAACTATGAAATTAGACATTTCTTCTCTTAACTTTATAATATTATAGCTGAAAGAAGATTTGTACTCTTACAACTGGTTATCAATTCAATGTGAAATACTGTGTAAAAACTATATGAAAAGCATTGGAAACAAAACAAAACATTAGATTCCTAGGTATCAGAGAAATGGAGAAGCCTTTCCAGGAGGAGGCATAACGTGGGCCTTGAAATTGGATGAGCAGCAGGAGAGATTGATGGTATTTTAAAATGAGGGAAGCACTGTATATTGTGGCTTAAATATGGGGATGATTAGTGCATGCTTCATCGAGGAGCCTCTTGGAAGCCTCCAGGTCCTATATTCAAGGATATTTTTTCCTGTGTTTTGAGGAGAATCTCTTTATAGGGAAGTGACTTTTCTGATAGTCTGTCTCATGACCATCTTTCTTCCCTCTGTTCCACGCCTTCACCCTCTTCCATGTGTATCATACTGCTTACCATTTTCTTCCCTAAATCAGAAGCCCCAATATCTAACAGTCTGTTGTAAGCAGTGAGAGCTCTTTCTCACAAATATTAAGAGCATCTCCCGTCTGCATAGCAAGGGAATTTGGAGAGCAATATACCACAGACTTGGTTCTGAGTCCCATAGGATATAATCAGATTGGAACCTGTGCACATTAATAGAGATTTCAAGAGAGAGAGATCAAAGCAAGGATGGAGATGTGTTCACCCAGGGAATAACCTTCCTAAGGGGAGACAGAGAGACCCCATGGAGAAAACGATCTTTGAATTGAATCCTAAAGAAAGAGGAAGGCTTAGCCACTTGAAGAGAAGAGCGGGAGAACTCTAGGCAGAGGGGACTGTGAGAATTAAGTCACAGGGGTGTGCAAGAGGTCTCCGAAAGTTAACCTATCAGTGATTTGGCTTATGAGTGGATAATTTAGAATCAGGTTGGAGAAGTAGTTAGGAATCAATCTTTGGAAAGCATTCAATGCCAACTTAACAAACTTGAATTTTATGGGGGAGAAGGATGCACTTTGGAGCCCCTTTTATGCTTAAACTCAGCACTCATGAGCCATCCTAGATAAGTTTAAATTCTTGAATCTGTCTGAGCAGGAGGCAGTTTCTAAAACTTAAAGAATGATGTATGTAAGAATTAAACTCTGCTTTGTGTCACCACCTGTCCTGAAATGGATCTCTACCTCACACAACTTCATTGCATCAAATCCTACTACTAGGCAGTTGTTCCTTTTTTCTCTGAATATGAATTTCTGAGAGTTGAGGAAGGGCCTCAGATTCCAGCAAGTGCTTGAAGCATGCATATCAAACTGAGAGTCAGTGCAACATATTTCAATAAAATATGAATCCAGGCACGCACAGATTGAGACATATTACTTGCAAATGTAAATAAATATAAAGGTGTGTTTTAATGTTTTTTGACAGGAAGGAATATTTGATTCATATGTTTAATATGCTTTGCCTTTTTTGCAGGGGTACAAACTCAGGGAATGCAATTCATCATAGAGGGGAACTTCAGAAACAAGTTTCTTAGAAATAGAAACCACAGATCAGAGGGCAAAAGGTAACAAAAATGAATAGGATTTATCCAAGAGGGGAATTTAGCTGTGTTGACCATTCTTCGTGTGTTTAGGGGTTTAGAGGAACGTCAGAGACTAAGGAGGAGAGGTCTTGGTCTTATATCAGTGCAGCATCTGATTTTCTGGGTGGTTTAAGTGAACCACTAACTCCATTTCCGATGAGGATTTATTAAACATCCTCAGGTTTCACTCTGATGTTAAATTAGGTGTAGATCAGGGAGCTCCATTTGATGAAGCCTGATGTTAACAAGGCCAAAATTCTTTACTTGTTGTCTAGAAAAACCAGTTTTCACTGATATTTTATTCTAGTTTCCTGGATATCCTGATTTTAAACATTCCTCTCTGTTGTTCCTCCCCCAACCAACTTTTTTCTAGAAATATATATAAAACAGGCCATAAAGCTCTAATTATTTATATATTTATTTTTTATATTATATATAAAATTATAAATATATCAGATAAAAATACAAATATATTTATATTTATATATATATTTATATATATAAATATATATAATACATATATATACATATGCATGTGTGTGTGTGTGTGTGTGTGTGTGTGTGTGTGTATAAAACATGCCATAGAGCTCTGATTATTTCTTATATCTGGAAGGGAACCTGAAAAAATTTTTGTCAAATGGTCTGTTCTGAATTTTGGTTGAGAAACACAGGACAAAAATACTAGAGGATGTAGGTTACTCAAATGAACTGAAATCTTTTTCAAGAACACAATCTAGAGATCAAAAGTCACATTCCTGGTATGCTTATGGTATAATCATTGTATAAATTAAATGTATAAGTCTTCCTGTCTAGGTCTTAAAAGAATTTTTACCACAAGAAAGACAAAATAGGAGATGTATCGTTTCTTAAAGAAACATTTCTTTTTAAAATAGTGTGTATTATCTGTGAGGAAACTCAGTATATACCTGGTATGGTAATCAGCTAATGGCTGACCAGTTCTGTTGAGAAACTAAGGAACAATTCTATCTATAGTGTAGCATATTATTTTGGGGTGTTTCACATCAAATTTCTCAATGTTTGTCATCCATTCTGTTGTAATTGCTGTATCTACAAAAAGTAAGAAACAAAAGGGTCCATATATATCAAACATGTTGAGTGATATGAAGCTGTTCTTATTTCCTCTCTACTTTTGGGCTTACACACAGGATAGCCTTAGTGTTGGACGACATATCTCTAGGCAGCCTCTTCTGGAAATTGTCAATAATAAGAATACTCTATTTGTGGGGCACATGGGTGATTCAGTCGATTAAGCATCTGACTCATGACCTTAGCTCAGGTCTGGATCTCAAGGTCATGAGTTCAGGCCCTGTGTTGGGCTTCATGCTGGGCACGGAACCTACTTTAAAAAAAAAAAAAAAAAAGAATGCCCCATTTGTATGCTTTTTTTTATTATTATTTTTTGTTTTATTATTATCTTCATATAATATAGCTCATGGAATGACTCCAACAAAATTATAGTGTGTAAAGATAATTATTTTTTTAAAGCATGTGATGACACCTGTAAGGCATCCTCTTAGAGTTAATATCTAATAGGCACCAGAGTAGAAACCAAGTTGCTTAAGAGCTGCTCTAACACTTTTCCACTTAAATCATTTGAACCCCTCATTTTTTCTTATCTATTTTTCAAAGAATTATGAGTGTCCTTAATTAAATCAATAAACAATATGATCACATCTAGGTAGAGGAGAGACTATCAACTCAGAGCAAATGCAAGGACACACATTGGCTCCTATGCTGGTGACATTATAGCTCACCATGGGAAGCTACTTCGTCATCATGTTGTTTCCAGAGCACATGGAAATATCATCCTAATTAGAACAAAAATGTTGGGAAGTGTGTTTGTGTTTGTGCCAGGAGGTTAAACTCAGAGCAGATGGATTCCAGACTGTTCCAGAATAGATTATCCAGTACCAACACTTTACAAATTGATTCCCTTTCTTCTCTGCCAGTTTGGAACCAGACTGTAACGTTGTAGCAACCCCTACTCCATCACTGACTGTAAGAATTCCTGTTTGTGGAATAAATTTCTTATATGTTTAAAAAATATAATGTTATTATTCAAAGAAAATGATGACTCTCAATTGATCAAGAGGACAAACTATGCTAGAATATAAATTACTGGCATTAAAGATCTCTTTTGAAGGTGACCTTATCAATGTGCAGTCTTTGGTCAGAACTCTTGGGTAGGGGCGCCTGGGTGTCTCAGTGAGTTAAAGCCTCTGCCTTCGGCTCTGGTCATGCTCTTGGGGTCCTGGAATCAAGCCCCACATCGGACTTTTCTGCTCAGCAGGGAGCCTACTTCCCCCGCCCCCCACCCCGCCTACTTGTGATCTCTGTCTGTCAAATAAATATATAAAATATTAAAAAAATAAAGAACTCGGGTTCCCCTTTCAAAATGATGGGTGTCATTCTCCAAAGATCTCTAAGGAGATTGCATAACATACATCAGCACCCTGCTTTCTTGAAAGTAAAGAAAGGGACACCTAGTAACCCAGTCTTTTCAGCTGCACCTAAAAATAGTGAGAAGTTACTTCTGACAGCGTTGACAGCTGTGCCAGCAATTTGTCTAAGATATGCATTTTAACATTTACCTTGAGGATAATATCTGAGCCCTGCTTTCCTTTACAGAACCTTTAGTTGTGTCTCCCCCCCCCCTTTAAATATGTCGGGGGAGAAAAAGATGAAAAAGGAAAATTGGCAAACTTTTTCCCTGTCAATAATGAAAATAAGACCAGAAAGACAGCCCCATGGTGAATAAAAATCTTGAATAAAAAGCATGTTATTTCTGAAAAGTCTCAAATTTCAACAGCATGATGACATTCGTGTCTCTATAATGTATCCTCAGTTGATGGTATCAGGGGAACCTAAGAAAATAGCAATAGAAAAATGAGCATTGGGACATGTCATCTAGAGTGGCAACTAAGAGAATCCTGTTTGTGGGCAAAACGCTCTCTCTCCCTCTTTTCGCTCCATCTCTAAGTCCTCATTGAATTAAAAAAAAAAAAAAGAAAGAAAGAAAGAAAGAAAGAAAGAAAGAGAAATAATTTCTTTTTCCCTTTCAGCAGAAAATGTCATGGAAATGTCAGAGTTCTTTCTGTGTGATCACATCTCTCTTAAAAGTCGATAGCTGCAAATCATTGAAACACTAACTGTATTTGGAAATATTAATTCCAAGTAAAAGCATCATTTCCAAGAGAGGTGGGCTGGCTGTGGAACTTTGTAAAAGTGCTTCAGAAAAAAATGATATTGATACTGATACTCCACAACAGACCTCCAAGTTCTGGTAGATTTATGTCTCTCACTGACAGATTTATGTATCTCTCTTTCTGTCCTGCCCTCAGGTCACATCCATTGAGAGCTCCATTCATTCCTGTTTCTTTGCCATTTAAACATACTTGTAATTGTCTTTTCAAGATTCAAAGTGGTAGGAAATAAAGAAACAAAAAATGACACTCACACATAATACACGGGAAGAATGGGGCACCTTAAGAAGCTATTAAGCAAAACTGATCTCATGTCATGCAATCAGTATCTACTCACACCTTAAAGATCCTGTGATCTTTTCGTATAACACAGATCTTGTTATGTTAAGTTTGCTATCAGAAAGTCTTTCTTCACGGATGTTCCCTAACTGCAATGTATGCCAATTCATTTTCCATATGTAGTAGGATGGCAAATGGGGCTTTTGATTAATTATCAAGGAAATTTGAGGATAATCACAGATAAGTTCCTCTCGATTATTGAGATCCTGTGAGGAGCCCTTAAACATTAGTGAAAGGTAGCAAGAGTGGTCAGGGGAGGGGGTGGGAATGGGTGGAGAGTAGCTTACAACTGGATATGACAATGCATTTTTTTATTTAAAAATATTATAGAGGGGCACCTGGGTGGCTCAGTGGGTTAAAGCCTCTGGGCTCAGGTCATGATCCCAGGGTCCTGGGATTGAGCCCCGCATTGGGCTCTCTGCTCAGCAGGAAGCCTACTTCCCTCTCTCTCTCTGCCTGCTTGTGGTCTCTGTCTGTAAAATAAATAAATAAAATCTTCAAGAAAAAAAATAAAAATATTATAGATAGATAGATAGTTGGATAACTTATCAGAAAAGTTTCAAAGATACAACAAAGAATCTTCAGATACCCCTCACCCAGATCACCTCATTGTTAACATCTTGTATTACCATAATATATTTGTCAGAATTAAGAAAATGACATTGGTGCATTACTAATAACACAATTCCAGACTTTACTTGGATTTTACCAGGTTTTTTTTTTTTCTCTTTCTATTTATAAATCAAACCAAATTTCATTTAGTTTTTATGTCTTCCAGTCTCCACCAATCTATGACAGTTTCTCATTCTTTCCTTGTTTTTTATGATCATGAGTAATGCTAGCCAGGTATAGATCTCAGTTTTATTAGACCAAACTGTCATATACTAATTCCAGTAAGCTAATAATGGTTGTTTACCTAAATTGTTTTATAATTGAAAATGACCAAAAAGTCACAGGGGACAGATATGTCACCAAGGGAAGATTGAAAGAGGTGTGACAGAGTATCTTAGAAGGAAGTGTTTGGAGGAAAATGAAGCCTTTTCCTGCATGTACTTTCATTGAGTTCAGGACATTGGATAAATTGATGACATTTGTGTTATGGAAGAGAGAAAAACAATGATAGCCATCCCAAATATTAGAATTAGATACTATGGAACGTTCAGAAAGAGCCTATACCTTAAGCAGTTTATAATCTAGTACAGGATATAAAACACATATCATCTAATTCAAAATACAAGCAGATAAATGCTGAGGCAATTGAGGAACAAGTATTATTTTCCCTTGAAAGAAAGGGAAGAATTTGAAAAGTTAAAGATGATGAAAAGTACATTAGGTGGAAATAAATTGGCCTAGAATGGAGGTGGGGGCATAGAATGTGACTCTAAGCATGGGAGCAAGAGAACATCGGGCTTGTTTTTGGAAGTAGGGAAGGTTTTGCAGAATAAGAAGCAGAAAGACAGTTTGTAGGAGAGACCAGAAAAGTGAATTGATTTGAGGTTGAAATAAGGGATCTAAATATATTCTGGGCTAATGACTTCAGTGGGTTGGTCTTAAGAGACTTAGTCTAGGTAGATATCATGGTCAGAGCTTGCCTTATGAATGTGAGTGTGGTGGGAGTGTATAGTATGGCTTGGGGAAACATAAGAAGCTGGAGAGGAGACATTAAAAAACACAGTTAAGTTGAGGGGGCCCATTCTTAATACAAACCTCATTTGCTTGTTGTTGAAGAGATCACATTATCTGAGGAGGTGAAAATGGAACATACTGAATACATGTTTAGAATAATCTCTGAGGAACAGCATGGGGGTTTAGTCCATTTAGGGTTAAACATAAAGACTGCTGGTACACATTGAGAATCCATTTGAAGTAAAGATACACGACACTTAAGAAACCCAATCAGAGTAACTTTTAACTCTCACGTGTCTTTTAAGTTTGTGATTCCCATGGTGAACCTTGGCTCACCTTCCTCTATTGACCTTGGAGACCACTTTTTTTTTTTTTTTTTTTTAAGATTTATTTATTTGACAGAGAGAAATCACAAGTAGACAGAGAGGCAGCCAGAGAGAGAGAGAGAGAGAGGGAAGCAAGCTCCCTGCCGAGCAGAGAGCTCGATGCGGGACCCGATCCCAGGACCCTGAGATCATGACCTGAGCCGAAGGCAGCGGCTTAATCCACTGAGCCACCCAGGCGCCCCTGGAGACCACTTTTTATAGCTCTAGTATGGGGGAAAGCCAGGGGGTGGGATGTTTGTTTGTTTTATATCATCTTGTCTTTGCTTTCTCTAAAGTTGTGTTTAAGAAAAACAAACAAATCTGCAACTAAAAAAATGTGAGTTGATTTTCTCCCTTAAAAAATAGTAATATTGAAATCATAAACATAAGTAGTACTGTAGTTTGTTAGTGAAGCATGAAGGGAAGCTTGTTTTGTTTTCTATTTGAGGCAGTTTCTGGATCTAGGATTTAATGGACTTGGTTTTGAAAAGCTGACTGCCAGATCAAGCATTTACTCATTCATTTGGTCTGTTTCCATATAGCTCAAGGCCTGGCCCAGAGGTATGAAAAAATACCCAATATGAGAAATCTTACTGTGTGATAGTAAATCCATTCAAGGTATTAGGCAAGGAATTACAGGGAAATAATTCCAATAACTATGATAAGCATAAAATTGTGTAACTATTTTACATTAGAGATCCTTTAGTCATTAAAGCAGTAGGGTTGCTATTACTATGCATTTGTAAGTTAATATCATTATTGATCTGATTCCTATTAGAAAGAAAATTTCTCATTACTGCTACCATTCTTTAGAGTAGACAGCTATTCATAGAATCATAAAAGGTGCAATGGAAGAAACTTTTCACACCACTGGACCTAACCTCCTGACAAATGAACAAAACTTTTTTATACTGTTTGTTTATTTATTTTTGCATCTTGATCATGGCTTTCATGATTATGCATGAAATGATACAGAATAAACTACTTATTTTATTTAACCTTGTCCCTGGTTGAAGACCCTAATCTATAGCAACGTCTTTGTATATAGCCAAAAAAATGTCCCTCTTTAACTTTAACCTATCTTTAGGATATGCATCTATAAATTTAATCATCAGGGCGCCTGGGTGGCTCAGTTGACTGGGCAATTGCCTTCTGCTTGGGTCATGATCCCAGTGTCCCAGGATCAAGTCCCACATCAGGCTCCCAGCTCCATGGACAGTCTGCTTCTCCCTCTGACCTTCTCCCCTCTCATGCTCTCTCTCTCTCTCTCTCTCAAATAAATAAAATATTGAAAGAAATATATTTTATAAATTTAATCACCATCCCAAAGTTCTTAATCAAATTTTATAAAAGAACTTTTATTTATTTATTGGGCCATTTTTGCAAACTAAACACCACTTCCTTCAACCATTTCTCAAACAGTACAACTTCGTTACTTTCACTATCCTTGTCATCTTCATTGTAACCATCTCTCAGGTACCATGTAGGAGTTCAGTGTCCAGAAATGGCATAATTCCCCAGCTATATTCAAATATCTTTTGTTCTCTAGGTTGTGTTTTATTACTATCAGCTATTGTTTTAGCTGCTTTGAAGAAGCCCCTCAACTTTTAATGCAGAAAGAACATGTGGTCAATAAATTCCCTAGATAGTTTTTACTTCAAGTACTTGTCAAGACAGTATTCTCTTGGTTACATTTATCCAATTGATTTGTTTTTACCCTAAAAATAAGTCTTTACATTTATCTCTGCTACATTTCATCTATTTTTGTCTGTTGTTTTAATCCATTGAGGGAGATTCTTGACAGTTCTGTTTTTACAAACATGTTTGGCGTTTTTGTTTTGGATGGTTCCCCAAACAGAGCACTCCACCCTAGATATGCTAGAGGGAAAGGTGCTAGAGATCCCAGGTGTTTTTGTTTTGTTTGGTTTTGTTGGTCATCTACTAGTTTCACTGTGTCCTTCATAAAAATATTGCATGTGGGGCGCCTGGGTGGCTCAGTGGTTTGGGCTGCTGCCTTCGGCTCGGGTCATGATCTCAGGGTCCTGGGATCGAGCCCCGCATCGGGCTCCCTGCTCCGCAGGAAGCCTGCTTCCCTCTCTCTCTCTCTCTCTCTCTCTCTCTCTCTGCCTGCCTCTCTGCCTACTTGTGATCTCTGTATGTCAAATAAATAAATAAAATCTTTAAAAAAAAATATTGCATGTGAACACAACCAAGGACAGAGCTCTGCTTCACTCCACTAGACTACTGCTTCTGGATTTTTTATTTTAATTTTTAATTAATTAATTAATTTTGTTGGTTTCTTTTTTGTGGTAACATTTGGAGCTCCTGGTGTTTGAAACATTTCCCCTGAGCATGAGTGATTCCATTAGCCAATATTTTTTTGGATGCAGTTTCTCAACGTATTACAAATCCAACTAACTTTACTTTCATTTCACCAATATTAGGCTATAAAAAAGATATTGTCAAAGACCTTTCAAAAATCCAAAAGAAATCAAGATTTGTGTTACAGATTTCCTTCTATAAATTCTTAACCTTGCTAAGAATAAGGCATCTGCATCATGAAAGCCAGCTATGGCACATGGATCTATTTTCTCCACACAAAATCTAAGACCCCTATCATAGTGCTTTCTGATAACTTTTATCTTTGAAAAGACACCTCCCAGTGGGAAGCAGCAGAGGGTCCAGACATAAATAAATGTCTAGGACTAGATTATTAAAACTCTTGGCTACTGTGTTGGAAGGAAAGTTACCAGCCAGGAAAACACTTGGATTAAATGGTTACTTTTCATCACAATTGTAATGAAACTAGAAGAGTGAAGGAGCCTTCCCTGCTCTCAATCCCTTAAGATCTTTGAAAAAACTGAGACCCTCATTGGTTCTTGGATTTGCCAGTTAAATGTCTAAGGCAGGTCGGGAACTGTCTTGTCGACCAACTCCTGGTCTAGTACTCTTCTGGAAAAGCCCTAAATTTGGAGACTGAATTTACTCTTGGCTCTTGTCTAATTTTGGACAAAGTCTGTACTTTTCAAGCACCTACTCTCCTTATCTATGAAATGAGAGGGTTGGATAATTATGAATAAAGCTTCCAAGTCATTCCTATTACTTGGGGGAAGGGAATAGAAAACTACAGTAACCGGAGGGTTTGACTTATTGAAATTCTTGGTAGCGTGGCAGAGGATAGCTTATAATTACAGGCTCTAGACTCTGGCTCAGCAACTACCAAATGATGAGGATGTCTTGGCTGTGTTAAAATTAACCCATCTTCAAGGGGTTCTGAAATACAATTGCTGCTTAGCAATTGTAAGCCTCCAGAAGCCTATTTAAAGTTATATATATAGATAGATAGATAGATAATAACTGGAATAATTCTTTGGTGAAGAAAATTTCCTTCTCAAAACTTTTGTTGTTGGGGTCCTTTGGCCTTCATTTAAATTTTAATTTTAGGGTTTTGTTTGTTTATCTTAACATTTTGAATTACCCTTCAGAGTAAATTTGAGCTAAATTAAGGTCATACTATATTCCCCCCCACCCCCGGCCTCACTTTGCAATGTTTTCCCTCTGTCTTAAGTAGATAATTTGGCGAAAAATAGCCATGTTGTTTGATCTTAGTATGTACAGATTGAATGAGCATTGTTTTCTGTGCTATGATGAGGCACTACATGGGAAACGTCCTAGTCAAGAACTATATGCAAGCATGGGATTTGCAATGGCCTCTGCATTTATACTGAATGCCAATTCTTTATTTTAAATTTCAAAGTAGTACTCTTCAAGAATGGTGACTGTCCCTGGAACTGTTGGTTCTCTCTCCTGTTCTCTCTATCCAGGTGTTGGTCAGAAGAAGACTGGGTGAAGTGGTGGAGAAACAATTACTTTGGGTCAAGGCTACATTGCCACCCTTCAGGATGGTTCTTCTGTGAATAGAATTTATAGAGCATAACTTGTGGCTGCCAGAGCTACTTTCTCATTGACAGCATTGATATTAACTATTGTTGCTTTTCTGCTTAACTTTGGTTAATATGTTTAGATGCTGCTTGGCCCCAAATGTGGAAAATGTAGCAAACTGAATTAATGGATTTTCCTCTAACAGGGTTGTCCTGTAGAAATGGGTATTGCCACACCATACTGTGAGATGCTTAGTACACACTGCTGGAATAACTGCGCTGGCAATGAACTTGAGTTTGAAAAGGGGGTTAGACCTCTGTTTCTGAAGGCTGCCAAAGGAGGAAGTCTGCAGCAGAGTTTGGGTCTCAGGAGGGCTCATTAGATGAAAATTAAGTGAGGAAGTCCTATCTTTTCTCCCCTCCCTCTTTGTGCTTACTCAGTGTGCCCTACTCCTTCCTACCCAAAGCTTACAACCTCACCCTGATGTGCTTTCTGCACTTCAGGGTTTGGCCACGGGCAGAGCAGTTGAGTAATTGCAAAGGAGAGTGCATTTTAGCATGGAGGGGATCATCCTGACCATCTGATCAGCTTGGAGGGAGGGAAGACACTTGCCGTTGTGCACACACTTCTGTTTATTAGGTCTCTAGGTACTACATGGCAATTGATTCCCATCTGGACATAATTCAGAGTGTGAACTTGGATGTTTACAGGTCTCTCTGTTTTTGACCAGGGTTGTCTTGGAGCTGATAATTACGATACCTGAGGCTTTTTCACACCTTTCTTTTGAAGAGGTACTCATGGTTCATGTCATGTAACCAGAATTACTTGCACTGCCATAAAGGTGAAAAACAGCTCAGCCAGAACAGTACTCAATTCCAGACGACGTGCTGGGTTTTGACTTGGAGCCGAATATACTTTTTGTATATCTGCATTCTGTTATTCTTGGTCAATAATAGAAGTTTATTCGCATCCCGTGACCACACTCACAGAAGAGAGAGATTAAAAGTAGATTAGGCCACAAAAAGAAAGAGGTCAGAAGCTAGGCACATATGGGATATAAAATTTACCTTCAAATACAAATACTATAATCCGTGATTCAGAATAAGACTTTACTTCCTACTACCTTTTTGGGTTACTCTTTTTTTTTTTTTTTCTTTTTTTACTAAAAACCAAGAATTCTTCACAGGCATATACAAGATCCTGATAACATTGTTCTATTTGAACATAGGTACTTGGCAGCTGCTAGAATAGTAAGTGATTTTAAAACTTGAGTGTGTATCAAGATCATCTGGAGGACCTGTTAAAATAGATTCCTAGGCCCCATCTTTACAATTTTTCAGTGGGGGTGGGGAGAGGGGGCCTGAAAAATTGATTTTCTAATAAGATTACAGGGGGTTCTCAAGCTACTGATCCAGAATTCAAATGAGAGCAAGTATTTCCTATCAATAGCATCTCTATTACTATCAATATGCCCTGTACTAGCCTTGTGGCCCACTGGGAGGATTTGAATCCTTCTCTTTCTGTCACTGCCCCTTATTATCATACTTCCTCTACTACCATATCTTTTATTAGGTAGCAGAAGGGGATCAGAGCAGGAATATATGTTCATGAATACTCTCACTTTCATGCATCCAGGCTCCTTAGTGACAGATCCATCTTTTACATCCACAAAGGCCATGTCAAGAAAATAAATTCAGGAGGTCTTCTTTGCAGAAATGCCTGTTCATGTCTTCTGCCCATTTCTTGTTTGGATTATTGGTTCTTTGGGTGTTGAATTTGGTGAGTTTTTTATAGATTTTGGATCCTAGCCCTTCATCTGATGTGCAATTTGCAAATATCTTCTCCCATTCTGTGGGTTGTCTTTTGGTTTTGCTGATATGCGGAATTTGAGAAAAAGATGGAGGATCATGGGGAAAGAGAGGAAAAAATGAAACAGGACAAAACCAGAGAGGGAGAAAGACCATAAGAGACTCTTAATCTTAGGAAACAAACTGAGGGTTGCTGGAGTGGTAGGGGGTTGGAGGGATGGCGTGGCTGGGCGATGGACATTGGGGAGGGTATGTGTTATGGTGAATGTTGTGAATGGTGTAAGACTGATGATATACAGATCTGTACCCCTGAAACAAATAATTCATTACATGTTAATTAAAAAAAAATAAAATAAATTCAAGAATAAAATGTAGGAACCGCAATTTCTTCTAAGAAGTACCATCAATTATTTCCATTTCCCTCATCTTTTAACCTAATATCTTCAAACTGTACCCTAAAAGCTGGCCTTTTGTTTTGTTTTAAATTAAGTTTTTGAACACAGACCTGCCCTCGTGCATTGATCTGTAGCCTGCGGCTGCAGGGGCAGAGTTGAGTAGTTGCAACTAAAAGAAAATGAAAATTTTGTATGGTTTGGAGTGGGAGTGAGGAGGAGATGCTAGAATATTTTCACCAGGCTTTTTCTCTGGTAGCATGAATGGGAACTTCAAGGAAGAGAGAATCATCAGCAGAACTTGTCTTTCCCTTTAAAATCGCATCATTCTTTCATCGTAATAAAAAGAGCATTAGGAAGTGAATAATGAAAGCAGATTCATTGTCTTCAAAGCTGCACAGCTGGGAGAGGTTGGAGTTTGGCATTTGCATTATCAGGAGATCTTCCTTCCTAATTGTTTTGTTTCTGAACGGTGGGGGGAGAGAGGCACGGGATTATAATTGTCCATTTATTGCTTTCTTTGTTTTAGTCTTCCAACAAGCAGCAAGACAACCATGTTTTCTTACGTGGCTTAATCTCATTACACAGTTTCTCTGTGACTAAAGCCTTAAGCTAACAGTTCGTAACGGGATTACATAGATTGGCTTATTTTCCACAATTTTCTAAACAAGGTTATTCAAGGATACTTCCTTGGGTTGTATTCTTTTCCCTTACGTTCTGTTTTCTTCTTCAATATTCAGGTCTTCCTCTTTCAATTGCTACTTCACATTTCTTTCCTTTGCTCTAACCTTCAGTTTAAGATATTTTCTAAAAGAAAAAGCTTTGCATGCTCTCCCTCTCTCTCTCTCTAAAGCAGGATTGCTTTAAAGCTTATCATAATGTCAGCAAGGATTTGAGCATTAATCAGCAATGCACATGTGTATATTGAATACACAGACAAAGAGGTTTATGACAAGAAAGCCAAACAAGGTTTCTTTTAAATCTGCTGTTTCCCTCAGAAATAGTAGGAAATAAGATAGTATTGGCATCGTTGGCCCACCCAGGCAATGGATTCAACTTCAAGGGCAAATGATGATTTCTTATGTAATGAAAGGAAGTTCACATATCCTCAGACAGTAAATCACACAGATGAGATGCCTCAATAAAGCATTTTTTTCAAAGGCAAGCTATTAACCAAGTGCATCTCATAAATTGAAGCAAAATTAAATTAATCACAGGCTTGCATCTTGTAATTAAAATTCCATATATAAATTAATTCAAATAAAAATATCCAAATATAAATTAATTCTTCATTTCTGTTTTTGCACTTTCCTTTTAATGAAAGTGTGAGTAAAACACTGTCTCTTGTTAAGTAGTTTAGCGTAGAATGGAAAGACTCATTACCTTTCAGTCATGGTGTTAAGAAATGTCTAGTGCTTCAGGAGTTTTATAATAAAGGTCATAGAAGTCTTGTTATGGGGGAAAAATCTTAGGATTGGTTGGGACTTTGTTTTTCTCATTGACGCTGAAGTAGGTTTTGCTATTTTGTACTTGAGGCCCCCCTTTTTTTGTTGTTGGAACACTCTTATAAGGAGATCAAAGATCAAGGGCAAGCAGTTTCAGTAGCATTACAATCACATTTATTAGTTTGGTGACCAAAATACATGTTTATAGTGCCTGAGAATGATAGAGTAGTATAGATAGAGGCAGCATTAATATTACTAATGGTATTATATTGAATAAGACCTTGGAAAACTGACTCCAATTAATCAATAAACATATATATATATATATATATATATATATATATATATATATCTGTATCTATATCTCTCTCTCTAATATCTATATCTGTATCTATATCTATATAAATCCGTTGAACATCTGTCCAATGATGACTATGTCAGGAAGCACAGAGATATACAGGTGGCCTTTATATCTCATCTAGACAGGACACCCAGAGGCTTAAATGCATAAACAGGCAAAGAAGTGCATGTGAAGTGACAGTTGGTATATGCAGAGAGTATTATGTGAGCTCAGAAGAGGGAGAACGGTGACTTTTTTTTTTAATGATATAAAACTAAAGAAATTTTCCAAATTAATTAATTAATTAATTATAGAGTTTATTTATTAGAGAGAGAGAGTGAGCACATGACAAGGGCAGTTGGTGGGGAGAACAGAGGGAGAGGGAGAAGAAGACCCCTAGTTGAGTTGGGAGCCCAATAAAAGCTTGAGCCCAGGATTCCGGGATCATGTCCTGAGCCAAAGACAGATACTAAAACAACTGAGCCACCCAGGTGCCCTAAGAAATTTACTAAATTATTTAGATTGTGGGAAACAAACATATATTCATTCTCTCATTTATTCATTTAAGAACTGGAGAATACCCTCTGTGTGTGTCTCCCAAATTCCCCTCCTTTCTTTCTGTTACAGTGAGATATGCACCTTGCTCCTGAGCACATTGGTCTTTAGCTTGGAAGCGGCAATCCCTCTCCACTGACTTCACCTTGTTCATCGCCACTCTCCATTTCCTCTTCCCTTAATTCCTCTCTCGTTACTCCATCTCTATAACCACATGCTTTGTTATCTTCCACCTTAAAATGAGAAAAGCAAACAAGCAAACCACCTCTTTAATCTACACCCTACCCCCCAGACACTGTGCAGATCCAGGATCCCGTTCCTGGCAAAGCCTCTTGAAGGAGCAGGCTTCACACAGCCTCATTTACCACTTATGCTCAGCCCCTTCCATCAGATTTTGCAGCGGACTCTTTTCATCCTCATCAGTGACCTCCCTATGCTGAATCCCACTGTCCGTTCTCCCCATCCTGCCTCACATCCCAGAATCTTTTAATGCAGGTGATCACATTCTCCTTGGCCAACACTCTTTGAAGCTTTCCTCTGGTCTGTCATTTCACTGGTAGTTCCTGTTCTGTCTTCTCTATCAGTTCCTTTATTTGACTCCTAGTATTTTCTGTAATCTAACTTGCTCTGGACCCCCTTTTCTCCGTATATACACCTTGTAATCAGTATCAAGGTATTTAACAGCACTTCAAAGCAGCCAAGAGCCAGCATGTTTCTCTCCAAAACTGCCCATTTCTTTGCAGTCTTGAAATTACCCAACTGGACCAAGACTTCTCCACATGCCTAATAAACATCCCCAGCTCTGCCCAGAGCAACTCTTGATTTCTTATCATAGTCTCTTCTTCCTACATGTGCCACAGAGTTAGAAAGCCAAAAACATTGCTTCCTTTTTGACTTCTGTGTTCCCCAGATTTGCCTCACAAGCAGATCCCCTCAGATATACCTCCAAAAATCATCTCCCATCCCTTCACCTCTCCCATGTTCACTCCCACCTACATCCCTGGTCCAAGCTCGTTGTCTTTCTCCTAGAATATTGCAACAGACTTGTGAACTGTTCTCTTCATTATTATTTCTCCTCCTCCCCCTCCCCTTCCCCTCCTCCCCCTCCCCCTCCCCCTCCTCCGCCACTCTCAATTTTTCTCCATGCAGTAACCAGACTGAGATTTAGAAGACTTACATCAGATTATCTCCCTCTTAAAATCTTTTAGCCCCTCTCTACCCCATCTGAAGGCTGAACTCTGCGCAAAGGCTTTATAGCATCTAGCAGCTACCTTGCACCCCCGACAAGTATGAGCCATTTGTTTCTCAGTGCAGTGCATTCCTTTCACATCAGCTTCTTTCCTGTTCTCAAACACACCAAGTCCTTGTCATGTTGGGACAGCACTTCAGATGCTTTCTTGTCTTCGAGCTCCTATTTTAAAACTTATCTCCTCAGAGAGGTCTTTCCTGACATTATACGTGACCTTGAGTAGGGTCCCAGTTGTTCTGGATCTCACCATCTCTGGGTCCTTTACTGACATGTCGCCATTTGCATTTATTCTGTGGTTTTACGTGACTGTTGGCCCCCTCCTTCCTCCAGAATTGAAGTCCACAGGGGTAAAGATGGGGTCTGTTTTGGTCACTGCTATATTCCCAGCTCCCAGAATGGTGCCTGAAAGGAGGCAGGTGGTCAGTTAATACTGGGGATGAATAAGATGTCTTCACAGTACAAGGGACATGGGCATATGGGGGCTGCAAAACTACCTTCAGTTCACTGACAAAGAGTTGACTACTTTTCCTTGAGCCTCAGATTTCCTCCATGTGAAATGAGAATAGAGGACTTAAAATGTGTTGCATATAAAGAGAGGGAAAAACCACAATTATTTTGTTGTATAAAGTCAGTGCTGTTTACTGGGGCTTCCATGGTTAGCCCCACAGAGAATAACTTCCTTCTCTCTGTAGAGATCAAAACCCATTCTACTGGCTGCTCCCTGAAGAGCAGAGAGGAAAAGCAGCACTTACTTCAGAGTGAAAAGAGGGCAGTCTTCCCACATGTTTGTATTTTTCAGGTCTTTGACCCTGAATTTGGAAGTGCATCTGATCACTGCTTTGGTGCTAAAACTCTACATAACCCACTCCCTCTCTGGTGTCACTTTGACAATCGACACTCAGGTGTCCTGGGTCTGTCACTCCCTGATTTTCTTTGTGGCCCAGCAGCTTCCCTAGCATCTCATACATTCCTCAGACCCTCTCTATTTCTCAGGGAACTGGCATTCTGTGTAATGTGGTGGCTCTGTCTTGTGAAGTATTTGATGTGTGAATCCAACTTTCTGAGGAAAAAGCATTTGCCTTTCACTTTTTCAATTCTCATTCTCTATCTCCATCTTTGCGAGTGTATCAGCTGTGGCAAAGTATCGCATCTTTCCTTTGTTGTGAATTCTTCCTAAATGGGAGCCATTTCAATTAGGGTGACTTTGGAGACTTTTTTCTTCTAAGTAACAAAATCATCAGAAATATTTGCTTTGTGCTTATAAGAAATTTAATATACTTGAAACTTTTTTTTAAATTATGAAATTCCAAACACAGTTACGATCATTATTAGGACACTATTAGGCAAACCATATAGTGTAAGGGGGCCCATCTAATGACTCTTGCATTGTAAGCGAAGTAGGAGGTTTTTTTGTTTGTTTGTTTGTTTTGTTTTTTTTGAGAGAGAGAGAGAGAGAATGAGTTGGTTGAGGGAAAAGGGAGAAGGAAAGAGAGTACCATCTTAGAATCTCAAGCAGGTGGGGTGCCTGGGTGGCTCAGTGGGTTAAGCCTCTGCCTTTAGTTCAGGTCATGATTTCAGGGTCCCCACATTGGGCTCCCTGCTCAGTGAGGAGCCTGCTTCTCCTGCTCCCTCTGTATGTCACTCCCCCTGTCTGTTTTCTCTCTCTCTCTCTTTCTCTCTGTGTCAAATAAATAAATAAATAAATAATCTTAAAAAAAAAAAAAAAAATCTTAAGCAAACTCTACCTCCAGTATGGATTCCAGAGCAGGGCTCTTGGGGCTCCATCTCACAACCCTGAGATCATGACATGAGCTGAAATCAAGAGTCAGACACTTGACCTACTGAGCCTCCCAGGGGCCCCAGCGAAGTGTTCTTTTAAATATGTCATTGCCTCACTTCCATATTCCGATACATAGTGTTTGTTTTTTAATAAACTAGGCAGCTGTGCCCATTATAAGCTTGCCTACATCGGTGTGCAACAACTTCATGCAGTCACTGAGAACCACAGACTTTGTTGGCAATGTGGACTTGTTGGTCAATTACAGCTGACAAATGTGTCTTTCCTCATTTGTGATAACCCCTCCTCCTCCTATCCCCCCAGTTTACCAAAATGAAGCTTCTGAGCCCTGCGAGGATAAAGGTCCACCTGGAAGAAAGGGTCCTGGCAGTTTTACACGTAGCAGAATGAGGAGAGAGACAACCATGCTGTGCATGGAATGTGATCTTCCTTTGATACAGGTGGCCTAAGGATAGCCTCTTTGCCTCAGATTCAGTGTCACCCCACTGCATTGTGTTCCTGACACCACAGGTGTAGTTGACATTCACCTAAAGAGGATGTCTGTGAGGACTGGATGCCAGGTGCCCGCTGGATGTCAGCGCCCACACACAGGCAGGGTCTGGCCACCCATGCACTGGTAAGCATCCCTTTTACTGTCTGAAGCCATTCCTCTTCCGTTGTGTCACTGAACAAATATATTTAAATTGGCACTGCCATGCTGTTATTATGATGAGGGAAAGAGGAGATCTAGGAAGAAGTTTATCTGCTGGGTTTCAAGTAATTCTGCCTTCTTAAGATGTGGAAGGAATTTGAATTAATCAGACTTTGCAAGAATTTCAAAGTAGAACATGCATTATCTACCAGTTTGTCCAGCAGGATATGATGATCAGTATTTTCTCCTAGCCTTGCCCTCAGCATGATGCCCTTCCTATTCATTGCAGAGTTCTTCTTTAAAAATGGGGGGAAAATCCTCAAGTCTTTTGGCTTTGCCACGTGGGTTTCTGACATTGCTGTTAATCTTCTTGGTGGTTTGTTTTTTTGTTTTGTTTTGTTTTCTTTTGTTTTGTTTACTTGAGAAAATACAAACATGAACGTTAGCGAGACTTGGTCTATTGGAACCCTATTCCTAGATATTTGGTGCGAGAGTTTCACAAATGATGTGAAGTGAGATCACATATGAAATATTTCTAATTTAACAACTAAGAGAAGTTATGTGAATGGAACCTATGCAGGAATAAAAACCACATACTTACCCAAATTCACTTTTAGAAACCTAGTCAGTTATAATTGGAGACATACAGTGAGTGTTTGGACAGTCCAGGGGCTCATTCTTCAAAAGGCTTCTATACTGACTAAGATAGGGAAAGGCTATTAAATGCGGGAATCAAATTCCTTAGAACTTGACAGATTCATTAGAACATGAGGTATTAGGAAGCAAAATCTCAATCTTTCCACTTCACTTCTGGACTGTGGTTATGTAGTCTTAAGCAACTGACTATTTTAATGAGTCTCAACTTTCACATTTGTAAGTGGGGATAACAACAGTGTTGATACGAAGTTCAATTAGGATAATATTTATGAAATTATGAACCAGTAGTGCCTGGCATATGGGAAACGGCATGGTGGATGCCATCATGTCAGAAAATGAATGAAATTAAGGGCAATGTTGCTTAGCTGAAACAAAAGAAAGCTGGTGTTTATTGACTTCTGGGAAATCCCTGAAGACAGTTGCTAGTTACCCATCTTGGTTCATCCATACACTATTTCTTTAAAAAGCAGCGAGAGGCTAAGACTTGGACCCGAAGACAATGGGATGGCAGGAAGTGATGCTCGAGCATTATCCTCTGATTCAAGTGAGTTACCATGTACATGGTACATGAGACATCTATGCACATGTACAAGGCACCCACATATGACTTTAAAAGGGCATTTACTTAGAGTTCCAAGCAACCTTTGAGCAGTGCCTTCCAACCAAAGCCAATGTTCTAGAAACAGTTACCTGGAGGAAGTACCTGAAATTCAGAAACTTTTGCAGTTTGGGGTGTTACACCTTTAGTATGTTATTTCTAGCTGTTCATTTTTAATTGCCACCCCTTATTGTTGCACCCTAGAGAAAGAGGCCCCTCATATGAAGACTTCTTTTCTCCTGACACCTGCTGGATATCTTAGGCCTCTTGAAAGCCTGTTTTTCTACACAGACTTTGGCCTGAGGGGAGAGAGGAGGCAGTGGAGTGGGGCAGGGTGGAGGGAGAGAGTACATTGTATTTGTTCTAATAAAACAGCTTAAAAATGAATGCATTGGGGGCATTGTTTTCTGTCATTTATCATCGCTGTTATGCAGTTGTTATTTAATTGTATGTTTATATTAAATGTTTCTTATGCCAGTATGATAGCCATGGGCTTGACTAATGGAGAGAGAAAGTAGGAGAAGAAAAAGCATAGGTGAAGAAGACACAATGAAATGGACATGAACTTGGTTATTTGAACAAGAGCTCTCCAAAATGGATCATTTTCAGCAAAAGGAATCACTTTACACAACTAGTGGTTGGCTCTTTTGGGGCTACCAGTCGATTAATATTCTAGTAAGTTATTGTTCTTTTATTTTCCACCCTTACTCCCTGAAGGAATCTTGTGGAGGGGGGATATGATCACCTTATTGTGAGGCTATCCCTTTTTCCTCCTCTCCTGATTTGGTGTTTGGCTGATTTCTTCAGAACAGAAAGACTTCCCAGGGGTTTGGTATGCCACGCTTGTCTGTGCCGTGGTTCCCATTTTCAGGCTGGGTTTAACTAATTTTGTCACCATTGGTCTGAAAATAAGGTACCTTGGGTGACTTGTTTTTCAACTCAATGCAAATTAGTTTATGCTTGGAAATTTGCTGATCTTCTCACCTCAATTGGAAATATGTCTGACTATATTGATTAGAAAAACAAAGGACTCAGCCAGGTCAAGTGCATTTTAGATGTTTCTTAAATTGTCCTCAGTCATCTCTACTTGGAAAGCAGTCTTGTGACAAAGGCAGTAAGATAGAGAAAACAGCCCTACCCAGGTCGTCTCTACCTCTAGGGAACCCTTCACTCCTATCTCAGGCCTTTGTATATACAGTTTCTCCTGGAGGAATGCCCCATGCCAACTCCTTCAATACTCCCGTTCACCTGTTCAGTGCAAACATCAGCATCATTCCTTAGAGATGTCCTTCTCCACCTCCCTGTCTATGCTGCTGGCCTTTATCACACCTTGTCATAGGGCTGTTTCTCTTTGAGAACACATTACTCAGTTTGTGAGTATACATTCACTGGCATGATACTGTCTTAATTTGTTCCCGCTTCACCAACTACCACGTAAATTCCAAGAAAATAGGGACTGCATTCATTTTTGCTCCTTGTTCTATCCTCAGTAGTGAACACAAGGCTTGGCCCATAGTAAGCAATCAGCCACAATGTTGAACGAATGGAGGTTCTACAAATGCACAGCCTACTAGGTTTTGTTTTTGTTTTTGTTTTTAATTGAAAATTGACTTGCATGGAGCAGAACAAGGAGCCAGGATGATGGTGGATCCTAATAAGATCAGTATTAATTCAGTGGCTGCCAGTAAAATTCCTCTGATTTGCTAGTTAGAGAGCACCTCCATAGACACTGTTTCCAAGTTGAAATTCCTGTTCTACTCAGGTAGCTTTCAGTAAATTTAAAATAAACTAAAATTGAACTCATTAGTCATTTCATTATTGGCTGCTCCCTCCTTCTGTTACCCTTCTTAATGGATTCATCCTGCCTTCTTAGGGCTTAAATTTCCGCATTCTGATTGTAAGCATGCCTGTGGTTCCACGCTGCTGTTTGTTCTTCTCTTCTGCTAATGATCCTCATAACTGTTTTCTGCTTATTTTTATAGATTGCCCAATCTTCTTTCCTAGGTTGTTTATATTTCTAAAAGCATCTGATTGATTGCACTTCTCCTTGCATTCCTGCTAAACTTAATGGTCTCTGTTGCCCTTTCCTTTTCTAAATTTTAACTGAGACGAATTTCAATTTTATTTTCAGGAACCATTTCTGAACTCTGGGAGTTTTCTATATGTCTGACCAGGCTCTTTCTCATGAACAGGTTAAATCTTTCAAATAGTTTGGAATCAGTACTCTTTCTGTCAGTAAAAATGAATATAAATGAAAAGCAGTATGAACCCTAGGTCTTAAAATTTTATTTTGTCCAAATTTTGTGTGTGTGTGTGTGTGCGCGCGCGCGCGCGTGTGTGTGTGTGTGTGTGTGTATCTATCTAGCCATCTATCTAAATACATGTTTGAGGGCCTACCCCATTTGGGGCTGATGATTAGTATTCATCATGCTGTTTATTCTCAATCTGAAGCTTCTCTCTTCTGGTCCTTTGAAGCCGTAACTCGCACCAGTGGGCAGGGGGGTGGGATGTGGTGGTAGAAGGTAGGCCGGCACTTCAGCTGCCCAAGGTTTTCTTTTCTTTCCCTTCTTCAGAAAAGCCAGTGCTGTTGGTGGAAGAACTCAAGCTGGGAATAACGAATTATCATCTTGGTTCTGCCACTAATTAGCCGTGTGTAGCTGTGTGTCCTTGGTCAAGTCAGTTCTCTTGTACGTACCTTAATTTGTCCATCTGCCCAACTGATGGGACAAAATGAAATTAATTCAAAGACCCCATAAGTGCTAAAGGTCTAAGACACTTAATGAACTTCGGATATTTTCACAATGAATCTTGGCTCATTTGCAACAATATTCAGTGTTTCCACTGCCAAATGACAGTTTCCCTAGAAGATACAACTCTGTCTTTGGAAAGTTGCACCCCCAGCGTTCAGCTCTTTCCCATGTGGCTCCACAGAATGAAGTAGCTCCAACTTTCCTCTTCCTAGACTTTCACTCAATGCCATCAGAATTCCATGTATGTTGAAAGGTGCAATTGCAAAACAATAAGGCACTAAGTGAGGTCAAACTGGGAATCGTATGGAGAGAAGACTGTTTTAATGCTAGCACTGCTCCTCACATTCAGAAGAAACTGTGCAAAGAAAAGACGGGGGACCAAGAGAGTAAAGGGAGCAGCCCTGGCCATGACAGCTGGTTGGAGATGTGACCCTTGGCCAGCCACGACATCCAAGGAGCTGGGACTGGGAGGATGGGGGATTCCTTTGTTTGGAGGAGTCACTCTCCCAGGCATTAAACATCTCATTAAGTGTCTTCCTTAATTTTAGTGATGTCCAGAAGCTTTCAGAGATAATCTGAGCAGTCAGTGAACTGATGTGTCTGCCAGGGCATGAATAGCATGGATTGTTCCGTGTTTGCCCTGGGTCTATCAGCAGCAATAAATTTTAATCGGTTAGGCACTCTTCAAGCATGCTACTGTTTGCCAAACACTATTTTTGGCAGGCATCTGTAACAAAGCCTAATGCATTATGCATTATTATTTCCACAGTATTTCATTGTATTAGCACATGTAGTATTTGTATGGAATTTTTGTAAATTCATTACCAAAGTATTATCATATTAATGACTCTGGTTAAAAAAGTATTAGAAATATATTAATATTCATAGAGAGTATACATCACAGGACAGGGAAATGGGAATAATCTATTATCATTTGAATTTCAGAGAAATCTTAGCATGCGTATAGGAAAAATAACTTAGGAAGGTACACAGCAAACATGAAAAAAAAATTAAAAACCTGAATGGCTTTGATGCTTCCTTGAAGACCGAATGCTCAATTTCAGAATTGTAATGACTATCATTATTACAGATTAAATTATAGTGAGGGATTAGTTTTATTTAACAGTACGATTTAGTGGTGGAGACCTGGAAAATTTATTTAACTTCTCTGCATCTTATTTCTGTGATACCCTGATCTGCTAAATAATGCTTTCTCACTTCTCTTCCCTCCTGTTTCCTTCCTTCCCTGCAGTGTGGAGGCCATTAGGCCTTTGAAACTTGTTCACCTCTTTTTCTTGCCATATGCTTAGAATGGGAAAACATATACTGTGGTAAAATTACCTATCCGGACTGGAAGCTACCCCAGTAATTCAATTCTCCAGTGAAGTGTAAGATTTAGCTCTATTAAATGTCTCTTGGCATCACTCTTACTATTCTTATAAGATGGGGCCGTAGAAATTAGTAATAAATTATTTTCTCTACCCTGCTAGAGATTGTATTATTTCCAGTGGCTCCTAGCACCTTAATTTGTCTTGTTCCTCTAAATTTGACAAATAATGTCTAGAGCACTCTTCCCTTTAGAAACTACTTTACAACACAATGACTTCTCACTGTCAGAAAATGTTATAGCTATTCTTCTTTTCACAGGTTTTGATTCAGATAACACCTCTCTCTAAGAAGCTCAAAAATCTCTACAAGTATTGCTTTCCATTGCTTCACAAGGGCCCAGGAGCCCTTTGATGTAGGGCAATTTTTTTTCTCCCTGCTATTAAAAAAATGAACAATCATCTCCCAACATAGCACTGTGCTAGGCAACAAGTGACTGAAAGAACACTCCATTTACTCTCCAGAAATAAAGACCGAAAGGCATCTTATTTGAATAGATAGAAAGATAAAATGCACCCACTCTTCAACATCCTATAAAATTACTATGATTTAAATTAGAAGAAAAAGTAATTCTTTTTAAGCAGAGACTTAACACATTTAAAAGGGTAATTAGTCTGTTTTTAAATATAACTGAGTCATCCGCATGTCTGGAGACCACAAGTCTTCCTTCCATACCACTCACAGCAGCTAGGCCAGTACAAATTTTTCTTCAATATTTCTGTATAGATCCTCCTTCTTGACCCAGGTTCCATTCTGGCTACAAAAACAAACAAATAAATAAATAAATAAATAAATAAATTTTAAAAAATAAATAAATAAAAATCAATCGATCAATCAATGAGACCTTGACCTTGTTGCTCCCATGTTTCACGTGCTAATTCTTAACTGGAATTAAACTCCCTCTGAGCAAAGAGCATTGCCATCTTACACTGCTTTCCTCCAAACTCAAGTAACACAAGAGGTACAGTATGGCACTTAGCAATTTTTTCTTGTTCCTTTTGTCCTCAATTTTTGTACTGGCAATAAAAAAAAATTGAAATGTAATAAAAAATTTTTAAGAGCTTTCCTCAAACTTTTTTCCTTTGAAGGAAAGGGAAGTTAGATTATTCGGTCAGAAATTGAAAATGGCAAATCCCACACAGTGGTGTATTTTATAAACATCTGAAGGAAACTTCGATGTATAGAGAAAAGAGAGCTGTTTTATGAATGGACAGAAAGCCACCTAAAAGGGAAAAATCAGTGTCTCCAGACCATTGACACAGTCCCAGAGTTGGGTTGTGGTTTGAGGAAGAGATGCTTGCAATGCAAACAATCAGATAGGAAAGCTTTCTACCTGCCAAATTTTCAAGTTGTTGACCCAGTTACCACAGGTGCCCTGGGATGCTTAATAGCTGAACTTCTCAAGGACATTTTGATGGTTTTTGGTCTGAAAATGCCACACTTAAGTTCACCTTGTATTTTTATTCTCACAGAGTCAGAGAAGAAGGGTGGAAGAAATCATGGAATATCAGTTTGCGATAACTCATCATCTTTACTGACTTTAATTAAAACTGGCCTAAATGTTTTTTGTCCTATATGTTTTTTTCCTTTTGTTCCCAAAATGATCATTTCTAAACTCCTAATCATCAGTGAATTGTGGTCCCTGGCCTGCAGTTTTCCTATAGAGAGATGTCCTCTCTTCAGTAGCTGATTTAGGGTTTGCAGATCGAAGACAGGAGTTGAAGCCTTGAGACTTCTGTCTTTATACAACCGAACATATGTGCCTCCCTGGACCCCCTGGGGCTGAATCAATATCAATTTTGCAGGTTTGTCTGTATAGCTAGAGGCAGTGAACTGGTTAAGTGGCCTTGTCCACTGAAAATTAGTACAAATATTAGCGGAATTTGGTTGAGAGTTACTTGACAGACTGCTCTGAAAAGAACACTCAGGAGCATTGACCACCCCCCCCCCCATTGGCAGACTTGCAGGATAGGCTGCATCTTCCTCAAATGACATTTTATCCTCTATTTAGGAAAGAAAAAATACGAAAGTGTGTTGTGGCTTTTCTTGATTTGTTTTTGTAAGAAGACAATTTACTATTGCTGCTGCACTTACATTGAGTTTTCTTGAGATCTTGTATATGAATTTTCCTTTCTGGCGTGTACTGGGGAGGCCGAGGGTTGATCAGATTTTTGACTTAGATTCAAGTGAGCACTGGTGTGATGAAAAAGAGAGTGCTTTCAACCTGAGTAGTTCACTGCAACCAGTAAGACAGGAAAATGCAAATGGCCTAGATTTCTGTCGAAGAAATCACAGTAATTCTCACCCTATAAAGGATGTGGAATGTTCTAGGGTTATTAAATTGTCTTCCCCCATTCACATAAATTACCCATTCACATAAGTTACCCAACTGTTACAACTAGTTGTAACAAATTTTTATTTCTACAATATTTATATTATGCCCAGAAGAGTACCATAAAGTTTCTTAATCATCTCTCAAAAATGTCTTACCAATACATTACTGAAATTTAAAATTAAACACACACATACACACAACAGCAAACATATAAGCAGAAGAAATGGGCAAGTTATGGAGTAAAAGATGATTGTCACAGAATAACATTTTAACCACACTCCGTTTCAAAGATCTTGAAAGGAGAATCCCAGGTACATCACAGGCATCATAAAGGGCAAAAAGAAAAGCTTATTGGCATGTTTTAATTCTTGACTTTTACTCTAAGTTTATATCTACCAGGCGGCCTGTAGTAGATTTATAGCAGACAGACCAAGTGTTCAGTGGGTTCCTGTCAGAGAATGAGCTCTAACAAGGAAAATTTACCGAAATTCACCGTCGAAGTCAGCTGAAATAGTAACATTAGTTTAAAATATATGAGGCTTGACTCCCAACAGACCTTCTTTTTTTTTTTTTTTTTTTTAATCTTAATTAGGCAAGAGCTTCTACTTCCACATGAATGTTCTCCCTCAAAGTAGTTATCTTTGGAAGCTAGGTATTTCTGCTTTTGGAATTGCTTTCAGATTTATGCAAGCTACGTAAGGAAAGGGTAAAACATGATCTTAGAGCTGTGCTTTTGCTTCAGTTTGCATGTTTGACATAGTGGAAAGGAGCAAGAGGTTTGGATTCAGATAGTCATAGGTTTGATCTGTGAGGCACCCTCTAGTCCGACCTGGGCCTAGTCATTCACTTCTCTGAGCCTCAGTTTCCTAACTGGGCACATGGTAAAACGGTGCATCGCTTTATCCCTACTGCAATCATAAATGAGCTTTGTAATCATTCTAAAGTGCCTTTGGAGTTTTCATGAAATTATAATTTACATAGCTTTTTACAAGTACTCATTTAATAAAAATATGTTACCCCATATCTACTCAAAAATAGTCACTCCAGTATTGACCTTCTCTCTCGAACATGCTGGTAGAGACTTTGTCATGGATGATAAGGCCACACTCTTTCTCTGCCTTACTTTTCTACCTCCTGGGAAGGTCAGGCCTTGGTCCTAATTCTTCCAGGCACATTTGCAGCTGTTTGCATCTAGGCTAACACTTCATGTGTGTATTGGATACACCTTCTGCCTGTCCAGCTTGCGGCCTGTAATAGCCTTCCCTTCACAACTACGGTGCTGAGGAGGGGGGTTGCCCCTTGTTCCCTTGTGTCTGGCTTCCTTGCCCAGGAGACTGGGTGTATCTCCCAGCTGTGTTGTTAGTCCTGTCTTGCCACCTAGTGATAGCTAAGGCTCATTGGTGCTGCTGAGCTAACATGTGTGGCAAGCCCAGGTTTCAGGAATAGGCCCAAAGCAGGAGAAACGCATGGCACGGACATCCTTTAGGTAGGTTTGGAACCCAGTGCCAACCGGACCTCTCTCATTCAGATTCCATCATTAACAATGGCAGTAGCCGCTTTGGAACCATCACCACTTTGGCATAGTTTACTCTAGTTCTAAACTTTTATCTGGAACACACATGATACTAAAAATGCAAACATGAATTAAACAGTGACCTGTCAAGAGCTCTCTTTTTGGGGGGAGGGGAAGTACCTCTTGATAAGATTTTGTAACATTTTTAAAAGTAGATTTAGTCAATATTTTATTCAGTGAACACTGATCAAACCCTTGCTGTGTCCAAGGGATTGTGTTGTGTACTAGCAGAGAGTATGGCATGTGCTAGGTGAAGGGAAACAAGACAAACATAGCCTTGTAAGCAATTAATAAGTACAAGAAGAAGATGTAAGAGTTAAGAGCTAACTAGAGGTATGTTAAAGAGAGAATTGATTCATATGTAAGAGATCCTGGAAATGTTTATGAAAGAGTTGACATTAAGGCTGAATCTTGAATTATGAGTAGGAATTAGATGTGCAGAGGAAAGAAAAAAAAAAAGACTTTCCAGTTTAAGTAAAATGTGTGAGTAAAAGTTTAAAGGCAAGAACATCTGCGGTGTTACTTACAGATCGATGGAGTTAGCGGGATGCTGCTGGGATGGCTCCTGTGAGCCCCCAAGACTCAGCTGTGCACATCTCTCCTGACATGCTATTCGGTGGCCTCATGTCTGTAGCTTGAAAACAGGTCTGATGGAGTATTTACACCTCAGAAATTGGTAAACATTGCAAATCAAGACCCTTTCTCCCTAGAGGACCTGTCTTAAGCATTTTCTATCATACCCTTGACTAGAGTGACTTTTTCCTCAAAGAAATGCTCAGAGAAGCCTTCAGTTTCTGTTATTTATCAGGTGAGAATTCTATGGCTCCATTAGATTCAATGAGTCCGCCCAGTATCACATAGCTAAGTATAGAAGTGACTTAGAACCCATGCTAATGACATTTTTCTCTAGGAAATTAATATCCAGTGAGCTTTGTGATTCTGGATATGTGCCACTATGTACAGATGCCATAGAAGGAGGACACCCGGTTCTAAAATTCTTAGTGGCTGTGCCAAAATCTGATTGTTCCAAGTGTCCATTCATATCCCTGCATTTGAGACTGGATTGTGTGCCTGACCTCTGACATCCATTTCTAGCTTTTATCAGAGTTGAAGGAAAGGGAACAAGAAAGAAGAGAGGGTAAACTCGGAAATTAACAACCTTGAGGACAAAAATAAGGAAACTTTAATAGAAAAAATCTGGGAAGATTGACTTCAAGACTCCACAGCAGACCTTTAGCATATAGTTGGGTTATGCTATAACCAAATTGGGATTGGGAGACCTTTATCGTATAGTTTGGTTAACCTATTTAGGTGTCAGTGTCCTGAAAAGGAGTGGGCATCTAGGTAATTGCTTTGAAGAATTATTCCTTTTATGATTCTGTATCTTTCTTAAGAATTTCATATACCATGATGAATAAGACATTAATGATAGAGCAAAGACACTGAGGAGGGAGGGATAGAGCAAGGGACTTCTCTCTCAATACCTGAAGTTGCCAAAATAGAACATTTTCAGCTTATACATGTAAATAATTTGGGGAATTCCATTTCCATCTCCTGGAAATTTATACCTTTTACCTCTGTGTCGATTGTTTCTGGCATTTTTGCAATCTGGATAATAGCCTCAGAAACAATGAGATGGGGAATGGAGTGGGGGAATGAATTCTTAAGCTCCCAAAGGAAGGAGATCGAAAGGTTGGGTTTTGAATCAGCAGTAGGAATACTTTACATGGTAGTAATCCAACTCTCCCAGGCACTTAAGAAAGTATGCTGGCCTCCTGGGAACTGCGTCTTCCATGTCGCTTCTGAAAAAATAGTCACTGGTCAAGGATGGAGAGTTAAATGCCAACAAATATCTGGGCATATGTCACAATGGGAAAATATTGATGAGTAAGGCCCCACTGACCCTGTATGTCTTCAGCTCTATAAATTTGGCTGTAAGAATGCAATAAAGCTGATGGAATAAGCCATCACTGAAATGTTCCTGACGATCAAAGAGAAGGAAAAGACAATTAAATGTAACAGTCACACAGTGGCTAAGAATTGGAAATCTAGAGGACAACAGATCATGGTTTGACACTCTGTAATCTTAAGTAAAAGAGCCCTTTGAGCTTTATGGATAAGATTAGTATTGGGATATTCATTGATGTTAAGGATAAAATAAAAAAGGAGTTAACCATATGTAAAGAATCCAGCATCGTTCCTGGCTCTTAAAAATATTTATTAAATGGCAGTGAGTTAAGGTTCTAGAATGAATGCTATGGTGATTAAAAAAAAAAAAAAAAAAAAAAAAAGGTCATCATCCTGATGAGCTCTCTTGCCTCTCTCAGTTGTCTGTCTAGATTCCCCTCTTCACCTCTTTCCTCCCTTTCTCTCTCCCCTGCCTTCTATTCCCTTATCACTTTGTTCTACTTCCTTGACCCAGCCATCACCAACTTCATCTGAAAACCTTCACCGTTCCCAGTTCTCATCCCTCTTTTTACTGTTTCCCCTTCTCTGTGCTCATTTCTGTCTGCACAGAATTCTAGTAATGCATTAATAATCTGTTCAAAATAAGTGAAGGATCTTTGACTAAAGATGAATTTAGTTCTAAATACTGTATTGATTGAATAATATATTTCAAAACTTGCATAGATATACGGGAGGGTCAATGTAAAAGTTTTGTTTATTCAACACTATATATTCAACAAAAGTTTCAATATTCAACACTATATTCGTTTATGACACATACATATATATTCATAAGTATTTGAAATCTATTTCTTTTATCTGTTGTATGATACTGTATCATATCATATACATTTTGTTTATCCATTCCTAAATGATGAAGCAAAGACATCATTTATTCATTTCAGCAGCATTCGGCTAGGGCTTGTAAAGTGTCCATTCTGTCCCAGCCCTCAGGTGGTGTGAAATGCAGAGCAAAAGCTGACTCAGTAACTAAGGATCAGGAATGACAAGATCCATGCACACTTTCTACCACTGTTACATGAGGTAGAAAGATCAAGACGAGGTGGAGGGCTTAGCTGGCTTCAGATGGCGCTCGCCATCACCTCACTGTCCTTCAGTCTCACTGGGTGTCTGAGCTCATTCAGGCTGTTATATAAAAGATGTCATAGACCCAGCCATCCTATGCAATAGAGACCAGCCACTGCAGTGGGAGGATAAATAAAGGCTTTGCAGATAAGGAATCCTGGGAAGTGGTGCTCAAACGAATTGGAGCAGGGGCCACAGCATGAGCAAGGTTGGGCTGGAGAGAGCAGTGCAACCACAGGGAACACATAGTGCCTCACTTGACTCAATTAAGAGTTTTGAAAGTGCAAAAGAGACAAAAAGGAGGACCTGACACACCAGGCTGAGGCTGAGACCTAATATGTCAATTGATGCGGGTTTTATCCTTATAGTCATATGCTCATTGCCCAAGGAAGAAAAGCCCTCAGGAGACAGCAGGGGGTAGGGAGACTTAGAGCATCCACACTGGGGCTAAGGGAACCCATCCGTGAGCAGTTGGGCGATGAGGTTGCTGTGTGCAGGGTGAGGGCACGTGTCTCTCACCTTGATAAAGAAATACTCCTCATCTCCTTCCAAACGCAAAGAACAAAAATCTCAGACCTTCTTCCACCCCATTTTGTTGCAAGAAGGACCAGCCAGAGAGTCTCTGGTATTTCATTTCTCTGGATTTTCCAGGACACTCACTGGAGTTCCTTCAGTCAGTTCAAAAAGCCCAACCTGCCATACTCTAGGTTGGACATAGTCACAGTGAGTCGGACAAGATTTTAGGAATGTGGGACAGTGCAACAACCATATTTCTGCCTGGCTCTTCCCACAGGCCCTTTGAGTTTTTCACCTCACTATCCTTCAGTCTCACTGGGTGTCTGAGCTCATTCATGCTGTTATATAAAAGATGTCATAGACCCAGCCATCCTATGCAATAGAGATATATTTCCACCAGTCTTAAGGCTGGGAAATGTAAGATCAAGGCAACAGCAGATCTGGTGTCTGGTGAGAACCCACTCCTACTTCCTGGTTCATAGATGACCTCTTCCTACTGTGCACCAACATGGCAGAATTGGTGGGGGCGGGGGGGCTCTCCAGGACCTCTTTTAGAAGAACACTAATTCCATTTAGGAGGGCTCTACTCCTGTGACTTCATCACCTGCAAAGACTCCACCTCTTACTATAACCCCTTGGGGTTTTAACATTTTAACATAAGAATTTGGAGGGACAGAGGCATTGAGTCCATAACCCTGGGTCTGGATCTGTCAAATGTCGTTTACCTACTCACCTTAGTGAGCCACCAGGAACTAGAATGCCCTGCAAGATTAGTAAATTGTGTCTACGTGTGTGTGTGGTAGTAGCAGAAGCTACAGCAGTAGCAGTAGTATGGTTAGAAGGTGGTATGAAAATCTGTGGTGGGACAATACTCTTAAATTGGTGTCATGTCCTCCTTTCAGAAAATGATCATTAGGACACTGATTATGGGAGCATAATTTCCATGGGGGCTGGGATACACAAGTTTCCAAAACTTTCCTCCTCCTGGGAACTATCCAAGGTTCTGAAGACACAAAGAATAATAAAATGGAAAAATAATGAGGAAGAGGAAAGTGAATATAATTATTATATTTCATTGCTTCTGCAGCACACATTTTCATATTTTACCATCTTTGAATATTGTAGTCATTGTTGGGCGGGAGAAGGAGTGGCATCATGATCATAGTCTGTGCAAATGCACAAGCCTTACATCAGAGAGTTGGAGGACAACTCTGGACAGAATACAGAAGCACTGTTTTAAGAAATATGTTATCAACTGGTATGCCCGGGTGGCTCACCTAGTTAAGAACCTGCCTTTGGCTCAGGTCCTGAAAGTCCTGGGATCAAGTTCCACAAGTCCCCAAAGTCCTTACTAAGCAGGGAGCCTGCTTCTCTCTCTGCCTACTGCTCCCTCTGGTGTGCTCACTCTCTCTGACAAATAAATAAAATTAAAAAAATAATAATAACAATAATAATGATGATGATACAGTATAACAGTCTTTCCTAATGTCAGAGAGCCGTACAAGTATATGAAAAAAATCACAGATATACACAATTCTGATTCAAAAAGTGATTAAGAAGTCAAACTCTGAGTGTAAAGACATTCTAGAAATAATTTACTCATACATTTGCTTGTCTTTTCCTTTTTATCTATGACCAGAGTGACATGTGATTAAAAAAAAAAATATAAGCGGTGCACCTGGGTAGCTCAGTGGATTAAAGCCTCTGCCTTCGGCTCACGTCATGATACCAGGGTCCTGGAATTGAGCCCCATATTGGCTCTCTACTCAGCAGGGAGCCTGCTTCCTCCTCTCTCTCTGCCTCTCTGCCTACTTGTGATCTCTATCTGTCAAATAAATAAATAAAATCTTTAAAAATAAAAAATATATGTAAGCTAAAATTCTATGTGACAAGAAAGGATTGTGCTGTAGTTCAGTTATCTTTCTTAGTGGTATAAAAATGATCAGTGCATCCTAAATTAATGGTTTCAATTTAAATAGAACAGTAAGTACTACCAAATCTGATAAATGCCATATTTGAAATCTGTGCAAAAGACTAGTGAACCATAGAGCTTTGGGATGTATTTGGGGTTTGCCAGAGGAGAGGACATAAGATCGAGGGAGTTGAAGGATGAGTAGGAGTTTTTCAATTAAGAAAGAACATTCCAAACAGAGGGTGGAATGTTGCCTTTCCGATGATCTGTTAACTCCTTTCCCATCTGCTAGTTGCTCCAGGTTCTTTACCTCAACACTATTGGGATGTGGGTGCTGATTATTACTTATACCTTTCAGCCATTAAATGTTAAAAGAACATTTAACCAAGTAGCTTTTGTCCCTCCTTAGTTGCACAGAAGAATGCATAGAGCAGTTAGTTTCAGCCTCTTACAACTTTCCGTCTCTTAAAAAGCCTCCAAGCCTTTGAGTTCTTTCTCTTTAGGTGATAAAATCTAAACTACATTTTTAAAGTGATCCATTTATGTTACTACTTTTCCTAGCTTACATACATAGGACGACTCCTGCTGGTTGAATTATCCCTTCATTTTATCAGAAGCTAAAAGAGCATCTTTATTTGGAAACCTTGAAATTAGTACCACGTTACACCACTAAAGGATCAATTTACCTGCATATTGTCAGTAGTACAGTACATATCAATTCCTTCTTTTTAAATTTTTTTTATTTATTTGACACACACACACAGAGAGAAATCACAAACAGGCAGAGCAGCAAGCAGAGGGAGAAGCAGATTCTCCGCTGAGCAGGGAGCCTGATGCAGGCAGGGCTTGATCCCAGAACCCTGGGATCATGACTTGAGCTGAAGGAAGGCACTTAACTGACTGAGCCACCCAGGTGCCCCAGTACATTACCAATTCTTGCTACTGAAAACCATTAGAGGGTCTGTGATTTGGAGTTGTGGGCAGTCTGGTTAGGGACAAAATATCTAATCACAAGGGCAATCATGAAGCAATAGAGCTTGGGGAAGGGGAAGTAGCTAACAGATACTTAATTTAGTGGTGATTAGAGCCAATAAAGAACTATCATCATGGATGAGGGTAATGGCAGTGAGGGACTGGGCAGGAAGCATCACCTTTCACCCCATCTTAATGTACAAGGGCTGCTACACCAAAGCGCCACCCACGGGATGACGCAAACAATAGAGCTTTATCATCTCATGGTTCTGGAGGCTAGAAGTCTTGAGAACAAGGTATTGGCAGCATGTTCTTTTGAGGCCCCTCTCCTTGTTCTAGCAGATGGGCCCCTTCTCGCAGGGCTTCATGTGGTCTCGTGCACACGCATCCCTATGCGCACACATGTCTCTGTGTCCACATTTCATCGTTTTGTACAGACACCAGATTGAATTAGGCCAGCCCATTTTAACTTCATAGCTCTGTAAGGCTCTGTCTCCAAATAGAGTCATATTTTGAGATTCTATGAAGTCTGAGGATTTCAACATATCAGGGACACACTTCAACCCATAACGTACCTCCTCATCTCTTCAGGGTTAAATTGTGAGAGACTCCAAGCTTTGTGCTTCAGGCATGAAAGTTTCTGCAATAACTTGAAAGTGCTTCCTGTTGCTGTAAGACTAAGACAAGACCCCCTCTTTTTAGCAAAGGGGTCTATTCACCTGCTTCACTCAATTCAATTCTTGAATCACTCAATTCAAGGACCGCCACCTCCATGAGGCTTTTACAGACTGTTCTAAAACGAATTTGTCTCTCAGTTTAAACATCCTATTCCAGTCGTCCTGACCAGGCAGCTGGGCATTTGCACATTGACTCTTGTGATACAGATGGGACATGGCCACACCTACTGGGTGGTACAAATGATGTCATGCTTGTCTTGTTTATCTGCAGCTGCCATGAATAGAAACCACCCAGCCTTAACTACTCCATGCAAGACTACAAAGATAAATGTGTCCCTGCTGAATTGTGGAACCGGAGTGTTCCTAAAGGCAAGCGTGCCATATTGGATTGTTGAATCTGCACCTTCTCACATTCATCCATTAATCACCTACACCTTTAAACAACCACTCTGCCTTTATATGCATATAATATATTTAAAGGGAGGGGGAGAACATAAGACCAAGAAGAGTAAATTAAAATTTATTCAAGCACAATTGTGGATGGAAAGCACAATTCTGCTTGGTGGAAATGAGACACCAGGGATTTGGTGAGTCTACTTATTGTGGATGAACATTGAGTCCGGCCTTCTTAAAAGGAGGTGAGACCTATCTCATTCAATGCATTGGCAAATGAACAATTGAGCTGTAGCATTTCCTATCTTCATTGAAAATGGCAGGATCTAAGTGGAACCTTTGAAACAAAAAAGATTAAGTTTCCTTTCCTGTGACCTGGAGGAAATGGACAGTAGTTTCTGTAGTTTGAGTCAGTGTCTTCTCTGAGCCATGGAAGGAACGATATTATTCTACTTCACCTGTTATTGAAAATCTTCTAAACAAAATGAAACAAATGTTCATTTTTATTTAAGACAGTGTTTAAAAATAGCCTATAGAATCTGTGTTTTATATATAGATTCATTATTTTTTTTCAAAAGCAGAGGTGCACGGTATAACAAATGAAAGTTTTAAAATTTTTCTTCAATGAGGACTTAATAAAATTAAGTTTTATCTTGCAGGAATTTTAAAATAGCTCTTAAAAACAAAATAAAACTGATTTTTTAAAAAGATTTTATTTAGGGGCGCCTGGGTGGCTCAGTGGGTTAGGCCGCTGCCTTCGGCTCAGGTCATGGTCTCGGGGTCCTGGGATCAAGCCCCGCATCGGGCTCTCTGCTCGGCGGGGAGCCTGCTTCCTCCTCTCTCTCTGCCTGCCTCTCTGCCTGCTTGTCATCTCTCTCTGTCAAATCAATAGATGGAATCTTAAAAAAAAAAAAAAAAAAACCCTACACATTTAAAAAAAAAAAAAAAATAAATAAATAAATAAAAAGATTTTATTTATTTGTCAGAGAGAGACACAGCGAGAGAGGAAACACAAGCAGGGGGAGTGGGAGAGGCAGAAGCAGGCTTCCCGCTGAGCAAGGAGTCTATTGTGGAGCTCTGGGATTCTACCTGACCTGAAGTCAGATGCTTAATGGTTGAGCCACCCAGGTGCCCCAAAACACATTTCATCAAGAAGTTTCAGTGATGCGCTTCTATTTAGTCACTTTGTCCCTGTAAATAGGGTATATTCCTAGAATTTTTTGCATAAATAGGCTTTTTTGAAGTGCTAAATTGGCTTCTGCCCCACATGTCCCTTCATTAAATATATATATACATGCATATTTAGTTATATATATCAGTGTATTATATCTTTATAAAACAAGTATCTATGTATTACATATTTTATAATATTGTAAATCTATATAATATATATAAAGTATAATATATAGAATGCATAGTGTATTATATACAATATATATACAATGTATTTATTATGCCATATAAAATATTTCAATATAATGTGCTATTTTAGACATTGTATATTATATAGTCCTTACTATGCATTATATATGATACATTATACATGTACAGAGTAAAATACAATGTGTGAAATTAGTCCACCTAATTACTAGCTTACTTTCATAAGGTGATGAAGTAAACTACTAAGTGGCTATCAAGCCACAGAATTCTTTGCAATAGACTTTTGGGACAGGGTACATTTCTCATACACAGGTAGCAAGAACTGATTGCAAAAATGTCAAGAGAGGGACCCAGGTTCTGATCTTGAGTGGGGTCTTGGCCGGTATCCTGGGTGGGTGAGTGATTTTCCTTGTACCTGCAATTTCCCACTGGCAAAAGAGAATAAATATGTCCTCTCTCCACGCATGTCTACGGGGATGTTTTTCCGGGTTTCTGTATGAAGCGTGCACTAGACGCCCAAGAGAGTGGAGATGGATCGAGGGTGTGCCTTTGGCAGCTTTGTGTCTTCTCTTATTCTACCAAGGCGATTCCATCTCCCAGGCTGATCCGGCGCGCAGCCTGTACTCAGGACAGGTGCTTCCAGATATCTAATTCCCTTTATATCTGTGCCTTTACTTACCCTGTTGGCGTTGCTCTGGTATTCCTTTCTTCTCTCACAGTTACTTGAATTCTATTCAAACTTAGGCTCTGATTCAAGAACCACCACCTCCATGAGGCTTTTACAGACTGTCCTAAAATGAATTTGTCTCTCAGTTTAAACATCTTATCCCAATTGTCCTGACCACGCAGCTGGGCATTTCCATGTTGACTCTTATAATACAGATGGGACATGGCTGCACCTACTGGGTGGTACAAATGATGTCATGGCAAAATTCCATCTTATTTTATCTCATTTTAGGCCTCTGGGACATTTACATTCCTAGGAGCACATGACTTTAGAGCACACAGCACTGAAGCACCCCAAGACTCTGATATCCCCAAGAAAGACCTTACAGACCTACCTTCAGAAATAATCTCCCTCGTGTCCTTGTGTTGTGGCTTTCTCTGGGACATCCACAGGCCACTGGAGGGAGATCTCTTTCTGCCATACGCCATGGTGCCCAGTGTGAGCTTAACTCACCTCGTAAGATTAATATTCAGAGAAGGTATTGTCACTGCTTCCCTCCATTCCTTAGTCCCTCCAAGACATGGCAGCTGAAAGCCCCTCTCCCATTTACTGCACCACACATTGTCCTCACGGAGATCATGGCCTTTGTCTTGTCTCCCTTGTGGTCCCTTGTCAAACACAGAGCAGCATCTGTGCACATGAAAAGAGAAGTAGAAGCAGTTTCTAGCGCTGCCCTCTAAGTTGGGTCCACAAGGAGATTTAACCACAATCCTGACCCTGAGGCACATGCTTTGGAGGATCTTTTTGATAAGAACATAGTATAAATAAGGCCAGGGCCTTGAACTTTGTTACACATATAGCCTGCTATTTTTTTCTTCATCTTTCCTTCTATTCCTATTATTAATTATAAGCACCATCATTGACTCCCAAGGATTTCCCAAGAGGATGGTATTAAGAGATTAACATTTAAAGGAGAAATCCATTCTTAGTACTACCAAAAAAAAAAAAAAAAATCAAAATACACGTCCCCGTACATGAGGACCAGAGATGCCGTCTTCAGATCTCTCAGATCTCCCACTGTCCTGTCATGACTGTCCTTTGAGGAGAGACTTAGAAACTCTTTACTCTGTGCCCATCTTATTTATAGAAGGTGAAATGCAGAGGATGCAGGCTGGCTGGGTCTGATGCCCATCAGAGCTTGTCTTTTTCCCTTATGCACCGATAGAGAGAAGGCAAAATAGGAGAATAAAGTGAGTGACCCGGTATTAGGGAACAAGAGCACGTCTATGCTGAGACAGAAACCGGGCTGTGCTCTGAGCCCCGTGCGTGATTCACGGTGCCACACTCTCTCTGATGTTCCCCACAGCGTGTGTGAAGCAAGTGCCAAATGCAGTTTTTATTCCACACGAATGCTCCCACTGGCTGCGTCCCTTCTCCTCCTGGCTTCTTTTGGTCTGAGGATTGCTCGTGGAGATTATGTTGCTGGATTTCACCACATGGTGGTGGCTGCATTTCAGCACTAGCTGGAAACACTTCCTGGGATTCTGTACTAGAAAGAATTTTCCAAGGGCCCCCTCGGCGAGGGTCAAGTTTTTCTCAGTGCAGGTGATCACGGTATTATATTAACAGTCAGGGTTTTATTTTAACCAGCCGGGCTCCAGCGTTTTTCACGGATACCTGCAATGTGCCTGAAGTGATGTGAAGTTTTCTTTCACTGCAATCTGCCTCTCTTGCTTCAAACAGATCTGTTTCACTTAAGGCCAAGTTTCAGTGTATTAGAGACAGCTGGGTAGATGTAAATGCCACTGATAAACCAAGAGATGCATGTCCTAATCCCGTCTTGGCTAGAGAGATTGCATTGTAATTCTGTGTTTATACATCAGTTTCTGCATGGGAGTGAGACCACCTCATGAGTAGGGACTGTGTCTTCTTTATCCTTATTGTCAGGGATCCTAAATATTGTGCTTGATGAACTGGATTTGTACTAGCGGAAAGCCCCTGCCTATCACATAACCTCTCTCGGTCTGAACTTGTACAGTGTAAAATGGTGGAAGAACCAATTATTCATCACACTCCCAGCGTGATCATCCCATAATTCTACACTGATTCTCTTTGCCTAGAATCTCTTTGCCTAGGTTCTGTCTTTAATTCTCAGCCACGTAAGAGAGGCCCCACTCACTGAGTATTTCCGATGTGCAGAATGGGATGACTTTGATTTTGAGTTATCCATTACAGAGGAAAGTAAAACTGAATACTTTTTAGTGTCACAAAATAAATTTATGGGGAAGGCAGGAGCGTTCGTTGGGGTGAGGCCCCAATTATTGTTTTCTTGCCAATGCATCTCCTCTCACAGAGACCGAAGCCATGACAAGTTTCATCCTCGGAGTTTTCATTCAAGTTGCAATTAATTGTCGAAGGGGCTTTGGCTCATGTAGTCATTGGCTTATGTTTTTGAGTGGATGATCCAATAACCAAACCCTTATACGTATACTCTTTATCTTTACATACAGCATTTTATCTGATTGACCTTAGCACAGCATGGGCCCCATTCACCATTTCTGATTCAGAAGCATTTAAGTACTCACACCTAAAGGCTAAATACTTTCCATTTGTGTCAGTGACCCAGAACTTGAAAGCGATCTTCTTCTCACCTTCTAGTTCTACACTGTCATGATTACACAGTTCTGTTTCCTAATTAATCTGAGAAGCATGATGGGGTTAAAAGGTTACTTCTCATCACTTTAGTTCTGCACATCTTCTGCTTCAGGTCAGTAGACTCCATTCAGTGAGAAGTAACTGTAGCAGACTTTTGTTTTGTCTTTACATGTGTTTTTCTGTAGAGGAATTGGGAACAGAAAAGGTGAAAAAAGGTTACCTGTATCATCCTTTCCGGACAAGACTAATTACTGCTTCAGAGTATATTTCTTTTCTTTTTCTAAAGATTTTATCTATTTATTTGAGAGAGAGTGGGGGAGCGGGGAGTGGCAGAGGGAGAGAGAAAATCCCAAGCAGGCTCTGCACTTGGTGTTGGGTCTGATGCAGGGCTCCATCCCAGGACCCTGAGATCATGACCTGAGCCCAAATCAAGAGTCGGATGCTTAACCTACTGAGCCACCCAGGCGCCACACTTCAGAGTATATTTCTGTTGGTATATGATCATCTAAGTGACATTTATAGACTTGACTATCCTATGGGTTGTTTTTACTAGCACCTTGAATCATTAGGGAGGTTAAATCAACATCCCTTACTCAGTATAATGCATTACTAGTTCTTCAAATGTAGGTGGGTGTCTGCTTGCAAGCTGAAAGAGTACCTTGATGGTAATGTACCAACTAAAAGAACTCTCTCAAAAATGAAGCTGTTTTAGCCTGTGGCAATTGTCCACGCCTGATAAACGTCTGGCATTTGAGTGTTTGCCAGAATCTACCTTCCTATCTCCCTTTAACTACCCGCCAGGATGAGAAGGTGAACCGAGAACAAATGACTATCAGCCAAGTGGTTAGACCACAGCCAGATACTAGCTTTGTCCATGAAGTAACTACAAATTAATGAATTGATGTTCACGTTTTAAAAATAGACCTCCCACTTGCAGAGTGAATGATAATCTAAAATGCCAAAATGTTACCCTCTAGGACACTACATAAGGAAAAGAAATAGGACCAAGTTACCTAATGTTACTGCCTGGAGGAAGCTGCTGATTACCTTCCCTAGCTCAGGTCCACAGAACATTTCATGCAGTGACTCTGAGTGAATGTTTTTTTTTTTTTAAAGATTATATTTATTCATTCGACAGACAGAGATCACAAGTAGATGGAGAGGCAGGCAGAGTGGGAGAGAGAAGCAGGCTCCCTGCTGAGCAGAGAGCCCGATGCATGACTCGATCCCAGGACCCCGAGATCATGACCTGAGCCGAAGGCAGTGGCCTAACCCACTGAGCCACCCAGGCGCCCCTCTGAGTGAATCTTTGGTGGTGATAAAGCTTAGTTGCCTTCTCCCAAGGTACCACTTTTTATTTGTGTTTATGCAATGCTTCACCGACTGAAGCTATTTAAATTTTTAATCTAAGAAGTCATTTTGATAAGAACTCCTAGAGTCAGGAACCAAATGAACCAGGCCGAAACAAGTGCAATTGTTGAACATGTGCAGATGCCCCGAGCTCTGAATGTATTAAATAATTTAGCTTCCCAATTATGCTCCACTTAGGCTTTCACTAAAACTCCACACATGCTTTTGGACCACTGAACCCAATATATTTCTTGTTTTAGAATAATTTTTTAAAGTTAAATTATAATTTAAAAAAATAAAGTAGAATGGAAAGGGGTACCCGAAGCCTTACAACAATAGAGTTTCACCCCAACCAGCGTAACCACTGATAATGGGTACACACCAGGGACTCATGATTCACAGGTTGCAAAGAGCAAAACCACGAGTCAGACACTTAACCGACTGCACTATCCAGGCTCCCCTAGTAGACTTGTGTTTTAAAGAGGAAAAAGGAGGAAAAAACAAATCAATTATTTTGCTCCATCTTTTCCCATAGTTGCTCAATTAGTATGTTTTTGCTGGGCAAAAAACGGGATTTCCATAAATATATTGCTTTTATATGCATGCTTCTATCCTAATCCCCTTCTTCTTCCAACCTCCCCCACTCCCCAACTAAATGTTGTGAAGGGAAAACCCATGGAAGCACCAATCAAACCACCAGGACAGGAAGGTAAAGCAGAAACACTATCTGATTGCCTGCTTCTGGGAGGCACCTGAACCAATATGGACTCTAAATCACCCATGTGACTGTATTGCTCTGGTTCAAGTTAATAGTGCCATGGAGTCAAAAAGAGACTAAGGGGAATCTGAGGGTCACCCGGGTGACCCCAGGGTCAAGGTAGAAAAGCTGTGACTTCAATTATGTATAAAGGAGAACAAAAGCAATATTACCTTGAGGGTCTTTCTTAACCATCATATTTCAGATTTGAGTTTGTGCAACCAGACATTCACTCAGGCTGAGAGAGCAAGGTTCTTTCCTTTAGCCATCAGGCAAACCCTTCTGGAACAAATAATGACTTAATGCTAAACAAGCAAGAGTGGCTAGGAACCTCAGCAAAGCTCAGGAATCAAGGCAACAGGTGACTTTGATGGTGGAGGTGCATAAGAAAACAGAGTGCAAGTAGAATGAGTGGACTGAATATGGAACATTAAACCTACAGACTCTCTAAGATCCCATAGAGCAGAGCAATTCAATTTCCTCAGCTGCAGCAAAAGAGGGGATACCCACTTCCCAGAGAGATTAAATCAGAGAGGATCAGCATTTAGGGTTCACCAAAACAAATGGTGGAGTGCGGATGAGATATTGTACTGGGAATGAGGGATTAGGTGAAAGGTCTGCAAACTGGATGGTGATATCTCACAACCTCCCCATCCTTTTGGCCCTTCTCATATTGGCAAATGGAATGTTTCCACAGTACCCCACCCACCCACCAAAATTAGAGAATGCCTGTCTGAGAAATTGCTCTGCCCAAAGGAAAAGATTCAAGGTGCTGACTTAAGAGTTGTCTACCAAAGAGCTAGAGGGAAGCTTATAGTTGACATACCCCATTTGTGTACACAAGGTTTCCAGAAGGTCTATCTATCTATCTATTCATTTATTCATTTTTAAATAGATACAGATATCTAAGAATCACCAAATACATAAAATCTTCTAAAATAAAGAATACAAAAGCAGCAAATAGAAAGGAATTCAAAAGAACCCAAAACCATTCAGGAAGCAAAAAAAAATCTTAAAACAAGTGTAATAAAACTTAAATTAATATTCTGAGAAAGAAAAGATATAAAGCAACCATAAAACAAGAACACTCAGTTATAAAGTAAGAGGGAAAACTTATAAAAAATAAGACATGTTACTCAGAAATTAAAACCTGGTATTTCTGATAGAAGGGATTGAAAATGCAATGGAAGAATTGGAGGATAATGTTGAGGAAGTTCCTCACAAAGAGATGAAAAGACAAAAAATGTGGAAGGTGGGAAAAACAACAATAAGAAATATTAGAGGATGAGTTTGAAATAGTGATTCTATAACTTGCATCAGAATCACCTGGAGGGCTTCTTAACACAGAGATTGCTGTGCCCCTCAGGTAGAGTTTTTGATTCAGAAGGTCTGAGATGCCACCTGAGAAGGCATATTTCCAACAGGTTCTCAACTGATGTAGATGCAGCTGGTGTGGACTAGACTTTGAGAACCCTGTTCTAGGACAGTCAACTTCTAAATAATAGCAGTTCCCAACCATGAAATCCAGAAAGCAGAGGGGGAGGAAATGGTAAAAGAAATAATTCAAGAAAGGCATGGATTTCCAGATTGAAAGGGCATATTGAGTGCGCAGCACAATAAATGAGAAAACATTCACCCCAAAGGGACATAATGATGATATTCTAGAACTTTGGGGATAAATACCTCAGGGATAAACATGCCCAGAAAGAAAAGAATAAAAGTTCACATCTAAAGAGTAAGAAATCAAAGTTTACACTTACTTCTGAATAGCAGCACTGACAAAACACTGAAGGAATACATTCAGTGAATTAGGAGAAATGATTTCCAAAGTGGAATTCTATGTGCAGTCAAATTTCAAATAGACTTTAGGTGTTCTTAAACATTTATTTCTCAAAAATTTTACCTCCTCTGGACTCTTTTTTCACAAAGCTACTGAAGAATGTGCTTCTACCAAGGAGTGTGTGTGTCGGGGGAGGGAGAAGCCTCAGGATCCAGAAAAGATGCAAAGGGAATTCTCTGGACAGTGCGTGCTAGGAGGAGAGCTTTCAGATGACAGCTGAGAGGCAGGCTGTCAAGGCTGGAATGGACAGTTGTGACACCTCTTAATGGCCCCCAGTGTGTTCACCTTTACTGGAAAAATAGCTGTAGTTCTCTGGAAGAGTTTAGAGGGTTAATTAATGAAAATTGCATAGAAAATTACACAAATAGTCCTAGGAAACAAACTGAGGGTTGCTGGAGGGGAGGGAGAGGAAGGAATGAGGTAACTGGGTGATGGACATTAACGAGGGCATGTGATGTTATAAGTGCTGGGCATTATGTAAGACTGATGAATCACAGAGCTGTTCCTCTGAAATAAATAATATATTATATGTTAACTGAAAAAATAAAGTGTTCACTTAAAAAAAAGAAAGAAAATTAGGCAAGTAAAAAATATACTTACCTGAGCTGAAGTTAAAATTTGTGTAAGAAAGCATAATCATTGCACACTATGTGACCCTATAATGAACATCATAATATTAATGTTTAATGTATTTTTAAATTATACCTCATTTATATTGCAAGAAAGTAAGAGGAGAAGTATGTTTTAGATGGGGTAAGACAGTTCTCAAAACAAGTCCCCTACATTCTTACTTTCCATAGTAGAAAGTCACTAAACAATATTTAAAATGGAAAAAATCAATAAATAATAGTTTTATTTAGAATGAGAAAAGAATCAATAAGAATTGAATGTGGTCACTCCTGAAAGTATCATTTTTATCTGAGCAGGGCTAGTCAGCAGATGGTTGTTTTATTATCATAGCCTAGAAGTTTAATTTGACATTTACTGTGGACATGTATTGTTTTGTTATTAATAAAAATCCTTAAAGGAAAGAAATAAAAGAAACTTAATCTCTGGCATGGACAAGCTGGAGAAGACCAAGAGAAAGGAGTGCGTGGAAGAGAGAACTGGATTCCTTCCAGAGGCACAGTGGGTTTCAGAAGGTGAAGTCTAGAGAGCGATTCTAGACAGCTACAGAATTGAGCCTTCTGTGTGAGAGAAAGAACCCATTTGTTCCAATTCTTTTGAACTCAGATTTGGGGGGAGAACATATTTTAAAATCATCTATCTTCTCTATAAAATGGTCCAAATGTTTCAAAGCAAAAATCCTAGTGGTCCTCTCTCCTTGTTATCACCATGGCTCCATGATGTGGGCATCAGTTTAATGGAGCCAAGGGTATGGAATGACTTTCTTCAGATACAACACTTACTTGATGTCCTTCCTCCATCACTGAAGACAGATGAGCCTTTCAGATGTTGCTCCTCCACCAGCTCCTCATCAAATTCCTGACCCAGAGAAGAAAGGCAGACTAATAGACAGTTTTATTGGTCTAGTTGGGGCATGACTATAGGACACTGACTTCTCCTTATGAACTTCTAGGTAATTGACTGTGCTTATACAGTTATGAGAAAGGCCATCTAGTGGTTGGACCTTCTTGTCCCTTTTCCAACTGCCAGCAAGCTGAAAGGCAAAGCTATTAACATTTAGGTTGATGTGTGGTTTTGGTAGGTAAAGCCCTCTTGTTTCTAACATAATCAAAAGCTGGGGGCTGATGAGCTGGAGTGTTTGGTTTTGCTCCACAATTTATTTACTGTAACAGGGACACTTCTGGGTATGGCTTGTTTCTATAGGAAGAGCTGCACGGTGCCTCAGAAAAGCTATTTGTTGATGAAACACTAATTGTAAAATAGTTACCTCAGAGAACCCAAATGTAATTACATTAAGTTTAATTACATATCATTAATTATATAAAATATTTAAATTGTTATGTTGAATTGTGCTGCACTAGTTGCTGTACATTTTTCTGGTGTGTGGAGCAGATGTGCTTGAAGAGTTTGGATGTCATCCAGAAGTTAGTGAATTGTAACTGTTTAGATAATCGGAGTCTGATTTATACCATCCATTGAAAAACAATAGCTACATATATTCAGTGATGTGGCAATATCAAAGGATATTGTAAGGATAAAGTAGCTTATGCCTAGGTGACATTTGATAATTATAGCTTAGTACAGACTTTAAGATTAGTCAGCCAAATATAGGGAAGTCAAAAGTCTAATTTCTCATGTAAATCAACAGCAGCTAAACAAGCATTTCTTGTTTATATTGGGAGAGAGCCATTCCTTTCCCTGCTGTGAAACTGACATTTTATTTAGGACGCTGGAATTACCAAAGAAGAATTAAATCATATGCTTTGTTCCTCAGACATTGACTTACTCAAATTAATCCACCATTAGTTTGAAAATATTTATATACTTCACTTATATTCAATTCTCTCATTCGAAAGCATGGTGAGGTTTCCATACAAGGAGAATAGAAGAACAGCCCTAGAAAGTAACAATAGATTTTGTTTTTCCAGTATGTGACTGGTACTTATTAGATCTAACACTAAATGCAATGATTGATCTTCAGTTTTGGTAAACACACAGCAGTACTGGAATTTGTTCTCTTAAGGGGTTTGCTTTCATCTTTATACTGATTTGGAGTATGGCAAAGCACAGAAGCAGTCTTTAAACAGAAATGACTATAAAAAGACTATATATAGTTAAGCCTGTATATATATCTATGACCTGAGATTTTGTCAGTCAGATATTTAGTACAGTTCAAAATTTTTTTTTATTTTTATTTTTGTCTATGCAGACACTATCTACTGTTAATAATATCTTTACTCATTCAAATTATTCTAACAAAATTTGGAAAAAGAAAATAACTCATTAGTATCTCGCCATTTGCCTGTTGTGACGTGTCACTTCCACTGGATTTGGAGAGGATCTCTTCTGCAAAAGTTCATTTTCAGGGGTGCCTGGATAACTCAGTTGGCTGAACATTTGCCTTCTGCTCAGGCCATGATCCCAGCACCCTGGGATTGAGCCCCAGCTCGGGCTCCCGGCTTAGCAGGGAGTCCCCTTCTCCCTCTGCCTCTGCCCCTACGCCCCACTCCTGTTCTCTCTCACCTTCTCAAATAAGTAAATAAAATCTTAAAGGCAAAGAAAAAAAAGAAGTTCACATTCAGGATGAGCTATGCTTATAATCTGAAGACCTAACATGTAAAAGAAAACTTTTTTAAAAGACACCCCCCGATTATTTTGATGGAAAATATTTACAATTGCATCTCAAATCATTGTTTAGAGGTATGTTTAGGTATGTGTTCAGTTTTATGCTGGGTCTTCTAGTAAGAAAATAATTGAATTCTATGTACACTGTCTATGTCAACTATACCAGAAGATACAACCTGAATGTCCAAATTTGGACCAAGGGACCAAAAGAAGGATTACAGTCACAAGATAGAGTCTGGAGTCTATCTTGACTCTATCTTGACTGAGGAGCAAGCTCAGTGAGGACAGGGACCTTCAGAAGGTTTGTGCCCAGGAAGATCTGTAGAAGTTCTAGTTAAGCCTGTGTAGTCTACTAGCCTTCCCAGGGTAAAGGTAATTTAGTAGTTGTAGGGGTTAGTTCTCCCCAACTCTCACCGCCTAGGGGAGATCCTGCCAGGTGTACCCATTACAATATCATTCAAGCAGCTTCAGCTTAATACTGCAGGTGATTCCTGAAACCATTGCCTCATTGATAGATGTCATCTTACCTATTTTGAATTGAACTAGCCTTCTGGCCACAGAGCCAGTTCAATTTGATTTCCTAAACCTCCCTTATAAGTCAATTGCAATCCTCCTCCTGGCTCAGGCCTCGCAGGAGACTTTAGGGTCTCTTTGTCTTCCAGAGCAACAGGGGTGTCAGAGCTCATCTAAGAATCACCCTTCTTGTCTATGACAGTGTCAGGAAATAAGAACAATTTATCCCTGACAGCTTTAGAAACACTATCTACTAATTTATGCACTACTTCTCCTTGGATAATTGGGATCCAGACACGTTCTGCATAACAGCCCCTGGCTTGGGGAGGTCCCGGGCTTACCAACTGCTACCCCTGGAGGAGGAAGAGCCAGAGGGTGAGCAGATTGTGCCTTTTCAACAACAATAACAACTAAAAAAAAAAAAAAAAAGAAGAAAAGAAAAGAAAAAAAATTAGGGGTGGCAAGGAGGCTGGAAGACAAAGGAGGAAGGATTTGATAGGTCATCTGTCAGTAGGCCTTGATAGAGGCTGGTAGAAAACAATGGAAAGCCACTTCAAAGTGAACAATGCCACGCTGAGTATGTGCCAGTTTCATCGAATAAAAAGAAAGAAGACATGTCAGCTATTAAACACATTCATTAAAGGGTGTCCTTAAAAAAAAAAAATCTAGTTTTTCCCACTCTTTTTCTCTCCTGTGAGGGTGGAAAAAATGAATGAGTCTATCAAAGCAGGAGGGAGGTGTAAGGTTGCCAACTTTCTGGAAAGTCAAGCAGGAATGTCTGAATTAATTAAATATTTATTATTAGGATAGAGGTTGTTTAGAGTATGGAAAACAGGCTAAATTCTCCCTGGTTTCAAGTAATCTCACGTGTTTGAAAATTTTGGAGAGTAAGAACCCCCCCTTCTAGCCCTCTCACTTCTACCAGCTTGTTTTGTTTTCAGTTATATTCCAAAATAAAGCAAGATCTAATGCTTAATTTGAGGTTTGGAAGAATTAAAAAAATAAGAAGATTTCAGATTTTAAAGCTTGATTCATGAACAGGAGACAAAGGGAAAAAAGGCACATTTTCACATCCATGTTTTTGTGATAATTGGAAAAGAAAAAAAGGCAAAAGAAAAATTTAATTAAGTGCTGTTAGTTCACAAATGATTTCTCATCTCAAAAGTGTCTGATGTGCTGGTCTATGCTATGAATTTAGAGATGAAAGAATAAATATCAAGATGTAATAAGAACATTAGGCTCTAAGAAATTCCATGTGAGTTTAAGACAATGAGCTACTCAGCCTCAAATTCTGTCTTGGACAGTGGAGCAGAGTATGACTCTCTTTTGTGTGTGTGAACTTCTCAAAAAATGGGAGATTTGATTAAAACTAATATTTCCAGTATCTGATCAGTTCACTGGAGTTTCCTACTTAAGTCTTATGTTTCTGTAAGTGAAGAACACTTCATTTTCCTGGCACCTGTCAGTTTGTTTTGAATCAGATGCCGAAGTACAACTGATTATTTTGTGCTCAACTCTTATCTCTTCAACTAAATATAAGTGCCTTGTGGTCATGATTCTTGCCTCGTTTATCTTTTGCAGAGCTTCAGGGTGTGGGCTACATGTTACATAGATTGGTTTGTGTGTGTATTTGTTTATTTGGAAATACCAACTGCATTTGTACTGTACCAGACACGGTAGGAAAAAAACGTTTTTTAGGAAAAAAACGACATAGATAAAAGTCCTACCTCTATGGACTTATTCTTCTAATGTGTGTGTGTGTATGTGTGGGGTGTGTGTGTGTGTGATAGACGATACATGGAGGATATATAAACCCAGAAGATAATAGGAGTGTTCAAAGTGTTCTGAAGAAAAAATATGATAAGGGAGTGGAGAGTAATGTGTGTGCTTGTTAGGACTGGTGGTCAGAAAGGGCAGCGTCTCTCTGAAGAAATAATGATTGGGGAGATAACTAAATGAAGTGAAGGGACTGCCTACCCAAATGTCTGGGGGTGGGGGGAAGAGCTTCCACAGAGGACTGAAGAGCCCTGAGGTTCTGAGGGAATTGTGCATGATGTATTCCTCAAGCACCTAGGAGGCTCTGTTCAAGGTGAAGGAGGGAACAGGGTATACCAGGCAAGCCCTTCTATGCCCTGACCTATATTTTCAAGTAAAAGATCTCAGCCCTTCACTCTTACTCATATCGATGGAGCCCTGTCGAAGCCCACAACTACTCCAGGGCCGGGGACTGTGGCAAATATGAGGATGGAGTACCAGAGCAAGGTGACCCATGGGCACTGTGGAGATGAAGACTGACTTAAGTGGTCCTAACCAAAGTCAGGGTGTATCTAAATGAAATGCCCGTGCCTCTGCTATGTTCAAATTATTTAAGTATAAAGTTTAAGTAAATCATCATTAGAAAATCATTCAATATTCATCAATAGTTCTCTTCCCTACATATTGATAGTATCCGAGCAATACAACAAACTCATGTGTTTATAATTCTAGATGCTAGTAGGCTGTAGACTGTTGCTCCCTCTGTGAGACCTACACTAAAGGACGATGATTGGATTTTCTTTTCTTTTCTTTTTTTTTTTTTAGATTTTATTTATTTATTTGACATACAGAGATCACAAGTAGGCAGAGAGGCAGGAAGAGAGAGAGAAAGGGAAATAGGCACCCTGCCGAGCAGAGAGACTGATGCAGGAATCAGACCCAGGACCCTAGGATCATGACCTGGGCCAAGGCAGAAGCTTTAACCCACTGAGCCACCCAGGTGCCCCGATGATTAGATTTTGACTCTCTGTGACGTACTATCATTATTGCTGAAAAATATTTTGTGTTTTCATCCAAAACTTCTCCAGCAGGACCTTTGACATTACATATATATATATATATTTTTTTTCCTTCATGGTGTTAATGGAAGTAGTGACTATGTATTACAATAGAGCTTATATTTATCATTAGCTTAGTGACCTCTGCTGGGAGGCTTAAGATAACCATCCTTAAATTCAAAGTTGGGTTGCTTGGATGCTTGGACCTCAAACATGAGTTCTTTATAACCCAGGATAATTGATTTTGCAAATTGATCACTGTGCCTATGTCTGAAAGCTGATATTCACTGGATGGAAGAGCCCTTGTTTTATAACTGAGAGTGTGACCAATTCTGAAAGTGACATATTTGATATTAGCACGTTCTTCCAGATTGTCTGTCTCTGTTCCCTCATGTTGCTAGGTCTATTTTATGTTATTCACCAAGTGGCACTTCTTGATCTCTTTCCAATATGCTTAAAAAAAAAAATCAAAGGCACAGATGATGTCGTTTTCCATCCGAATCTTTTTCCCCCATCATAATAGCATGATTCAGTATCATCCAACCAACCTTTTTACCACCACATTTGCAGAACTAAACTCTTCAAAAGGGAGCAAACACCCCACAGAGCAGAGGCCTTCTACTATTATTTTCATGAATATTTAAAGAGCCAGATGCACTTTTGTTAAAGGGTAAGCTTGTATTTATGTAAACCTGTGTAAATTTTTAGATTCTCCTCATCTCCATCCTAGACCATGTTGTCCTACAAAAGCAGTTTACATAAATCAATATGAACAGTGTCCACTGACCTACGTTCATCCCATTTTCTATGTGCCAGAGAAAAGTTACAATTCAATTAAGTTTATGCTTCAAGGTAACAAAGGATTAGTGCAGAATATTGATATGAGAAGATTTGGGACTTCTGGGCACCTGGGTGGCTCATTTGTTTAAGTGTCCATCCAACTCTTGATTTCAGCTCAGGTTATGATCACAGGGTCCTGGGATTGAGCCTGAGTCAAGCTCCCTGCTCAGCAGGGAGTCCGCTTGTCTTCCTGCCTCTTTAAGCCTTCCTCTACTCAGGCACACTCTCTCTCGAAAAAATAAATAAATAAGCCTGGGGGGCAGAGGAGACAGAAGATCTGTGACTTCTAAAAACTGATCTAAGCACATTTAATAATAACACTTAAAAATGAATATTTAAAATAGTTTCATTAAAAGTGATATATGCGTGTGTACACTTTATAGGCTAGTCACAAGATGTCCATCGGGCAAGGTAAATTCAATGAACTAGAATCAGCCATCTGAAGCATTCAGTTATACAGTAAATGTTTTTCTTTGTTTGGTGTGTTTTCTCTGTACTCCAGTTTTTATGGGAGTTAGTCGTGAGGGAGATACCGAACAAGACGATGCAACCACAAAATCCATTCCTCCCTGCCTCCGTTCCTTCCTGTCTTCCATTCTTTTTTCACTTTTCGGCTCTAGCTTTGAAGACCTTAGATTCAGTAACAATTTCACTGAATATAGTGCATTCTGTGTCTAGCACAATAATAAAATCTTGCAAATTAGGATGGATTATGTACAGAAATACTCCTCTCCTCTGTGTAGATAATATCTTTTATTTTTTAATTTCTCCCGTGGGTTGGAAGAAGCTACTAAATTTGTTCTGATAGATGTCTCTCCCACTTTTAAACTGAAATGGAAACTTCATTTGGATTTCAACAGTTGTTTGTTTGTTTTTTCATTATTGTCCTCTCCCTGTTTTAAAATTCAATCTAGAAGGCCGCATTGTATTCAATTGTTATGTCTCCTTCTCCTTGGTATTTCCTGGTCAGTAATAGTTTCTCAGTCTTTTTAAAATTTGTCATGACCTCGGCAGTTTTGAGGAGTCCTGTAGTCAGGGATTTTGTAGAATGCTTGAAATTTGGGATTGTCTGATGTTTATCTTAGGTGTTATGTGTTAGATTTTCTAAAGAATGCTATAGAGTTAAAGTGCTCTTCCTATAACCTCCTGTAGGAAGGTATTTGAATCTATATGAATTATCATTGATGATGTTAACTTCAGATAATAAGGTAGTGTTGGCAGAGTTTCTTCACTGTTAAGTACTAATTTTCTCTTTCCATCCTCTAGTTTTTGGAAGTGAGTCACTAAGTCCAGCTTATCCTCAAAGTATAGAGGAAAGAGGACCTTTTTGAAATATAGGATGTTACCCTCTGTTGAGGTAGAGAGAAATGGATGGATAAAAGCAATGGCTGGGTTTGGATCTCATTGTTAATACTTCACTGGGGACATGCAAAAGGAGCCACTCTCCTCTTGAAAGTGGATAGACCGCAGTGGGGAAAACTCTCCTACCTTAGGTTATTAATCTTGTTCATAGCTGCTGCTATATCCATTAGGTTCTGGGCTCTGCCACTGAGAATTGAGCCCAGCTACAATGGTTGAAGTGGCTGGGAATCTCTCTTCTCTATTCTTTCATGCTCAAAGAGATTAGAATGGGTCCGTTCACATTACTACCATAGCTGTGCAAACCTTGCTGTTTCACACTTGCTGATGTGCCATTGGTCAAAGCAAACCACATGGCTGGGTCAAAGTTGATGCCAGAGGCGTCAACAAAAGGGTGAACACCCAGAGGTGTGATTCAGTGGAAAGTCTTCATTTAACAGTCTACACATCTGAGTAACAAATAGCTAGTTGAGAGTAGAACCCAAATCAGTCCTACTTCAGTGCACCTCCCCGCTGCAGCATATTGAAGCCAAGACATAGATCTTGTTCTTCCATTATGTTTACTAAAGCAGGAAATCCAACTGATACTTTCAGGTTTTCAGTAATAAAGGTTGACACAGAGTGTTCTGTTTAACCTTTTAGATAATTAGCACATTCAGCGGACCATATTCTTTCCTCAGCACTTTTGCTGTGTTCAAGTACAGAAAGAGTAAAAGGATAAGAATAGGAATCAAATGGCTTATGGACCATATCTCGTTTTGACTATGTAGGTGGGTAACCTTTAACAAATGATTTACCCTTTTTTGGCCTTAGTTTAATTATCTGTAAAATGAGGATGTTCAGTAGCTTCAAAGATTTTCAGCTCTAGAAAGTCCTATGATATGTTCTTTATTTTTAATTCACACATTTTCTGTCTTTCTCTCTTTTTTTCTTTTTAAACTCTTACTGTTGATGAGAACAAGTTAAATACTTAAATCTGGCTAGGTCCAGGAATGGAATGGTTAGCAGAAGTTGTCTAGGTGGGTGCTTAACAGCATAGTCAGAAGCAGAAAGAGATTCAAATCCCAACTCTTTCACCTGTAAACATTAAGTCCTCAGGTTTAAGCATTGAGAGTGACTATAAGTGGTAATAGTTATAGTTACCTCATAGTTTTGAGAGGTTCAAACTGAGTAAGTGTTCAAGAAAAGGTGTTTACCACTATTTTTAGGATAACTATTATTGGCAGTAACAAATCAGATGACACTTTATCTCATAATATGTTAAATTTTGTCCTCTACTATATGATTTTACACTAAGTACCCGAGTTGTATCTTAGAAAATTTCTCACAAACCAGACCTTGCACTCCGAATATGGGTTTGTGGGAGATTTTTCTGTCCCTTTTACAGATGACTAAACTGAGGCCAAGTCTTTCTCTGCAAGTCTTATTTCTGTGTTGGGCATCTAGAAATACAGTCAAATTAGGCCCACCATGTCCGTTTCCCAAGTCTAGTGTTAGATACTATGGAGGGTTGGTTTTATTTTCTTCTTCAGTTTTTTGTTTTTTGTTTTGTTTTGTTTTGTTTTATTTTGTTTTAGGAGCTACTGGGCCTTAATTCACACAGTTTAGGATGTAGAAACTGACCTGTTTTGTCACCTGATGATCTTTTCCAAGAGTTTGATTTCTTTCTGCCTTGAACTGAAGTCATTTTGGGATATAAATTTTATCTTCTTAACTAGATTGTAGATACCTTGAGGATTAAAGAAGCATTTTTGATATCTTTGTTTTTCCCCAAGCACCCAATACAGAAACATGAACATAATACATGTCCTAATAGGTTTTTAATGTAGCCCAAAGAGTTCTTAAAAAGCAGTGGAATTTAATAGCAAATAAGTTTAGCCACCATTCTGTGATAGACATGACATCATGTATTTAATTTATGGGATAGACTTTAATTCTTAGACAAATTTCTTTAATTTTTAATGCCAGGGTTTTAATTTTCTTTGTGTCTTTGAATAAATTCTTCAATCACGAATATTGCCCATCCTTTTGAACCAAGAGACATATATTAGTATCACTAAAGCTGATTCATTAATGCTGAAACTATCTTTGCCCTATAATTATGGGAGAGTAAGTGTGCATACATTAAATAAGAGGAAGTCAAGACTTATAATGCCTATTCTTGAGCCTGTGCTGAGTGGGGCTCACAGTACTTGGAAGAATCTTCCAGAACCACACATTGTTAAATGTGGTTTTGGCAGGTGCCATGTCACATTGTTCAGCTATCCCTGGTTCCAAGGCTGTTCTTATTGTCGTTTCTGTTGTTATTGTTTTTGTTGTTATTTTGGTTCAATTTGCAAAGACATCCATCCTGCTCAGTTTTGGCAAACTGATCTCCTCTCTCATTGGTAAAGGAAGAAATGCCTTCTTTAAGAGATGAAACCACTGGCGACATCTCCTAAGACTTGAGGGCAGGATGAAATGTCTATGACAGACTCTGTTTCCGTCTCTCTCTCTCTCTCTCATTTGCTTTCTGACAAAATTGAAAAGAAAAAAAAAAAAATGCCTTCCTTGAGAAACTGCTGCACTCTGTTGTTTCTGATTTTCCACATGAAAGGATTCTATTTAAGCACAGGAGGGTCTAGGAAGGCTGGCTTCTTGTTGAGCAAATATATTAATACTTTTTTATCCTACAACTTGTAGCCTGATCAACTGCAATTATTTCAGGAGCCAGAATAACCCAGGATTCTGAAAACAAATACATCAAATGCTTTTTAAAGTCAGGACTCAGGCTAAATACAGAACAAACAAAAGGAAGGTATTTACTGCATGCATTACCCTCCCATGTGAGTGTTTACAAAATAGATGGACAGACTTGAAAGAGTAACAGTGATGGAAACACCATGTCATGCCTTGAATGGACTGTGTGTTCTTGATTATACTGATCAGCATTTGCCCTTTAGACTGACATCGGAAACTCCACCCACAACCTGCCCCAGGCTGCTGGAATCTGTGTGACAGTATAGCAAGATTAACTTTAAGAAACACACAAAAGGCAGGAAACAAATAGCACTGCTGTCATCTTATTGGTTGGCGTCCTCCTGGGATGATCTATAATCATTTCTTCAGCTTAGAAATCAGCCTTGTGGTCTTGGGAATATTACTAAAGCTCTCAAGCTCTGTGGGTTTTGTCCCTTCTATTGTTTATAAGAGTTGATTCATTTTGCCATTAATTTTAACAGAGATAGAAGGTTTGCTTTTTCACTGCTGGTATTAAATTTTGGAGAAAATAAAGCAGAACAGTGAAAAGAAAACAAACTCTGGCTCCTTAAATTTATTTGCAGGTCAGTAGTGTTAAATTTCTTTCCATTCAACATGTAAGAAGCTTTAAAAAAAAATACTGTCCTTTTAAAAAAATGTGCTCAAACATGAGTGTGAAAGGATGTTAGGAGAGAATCATTATCATCTCTGTGTGTTTACAAAGAACACGCATGAATATATACACACATAGTCAAAAAAGTAGTTCTTTAAGAATCCCATGCCACGGAAGATTTAATTAACCTTTTCACTAGGAAACCAATTCTGCTGGCTGCCTTCATTACCCTTCCTTCTGTTCCCACCCCGTGGCTCTCACACTTTATTTCTTTCCTCTTCTTTTATTTCCCGATCCTTTGGCCCATTCTTTCATCAATGATCCCATTGTTAAATCTGCCAGCTGGTGCTGGAGTCCTTTATTTCTCTCCATTTTTGACTGCAACAACCTTACTTCCATGTCTGAGCTTTGGCTGTTACCTGCTTTACTGCATCTTCTACTCCTTCTCAATGTTTCATTGAAACAACCGTACCAACCCAGGAGTATAAGGTCAGTTGAAAAGTTCGACAGTCTACAAGGAATAACGCTTTGAAATATTATTTTTCCCACAGGGCATAACAATTTGTCTTAAATGAATGTCAATTATGGAAATGAAATCAAAGAGATTTCACTACAAACACACACACACGCACACACAGAATTTATTGAATGCTATAGGAAAGAATTCTTCATTATCCTAATCCAACTAGTACTATGTTTTTTTGTTTTCAGTTTCAGATATTAAAACAGATTCCAGAAACAAGGAAGTATGCCCTCCTGCAAATACTGAGAAAGATATTTAAATGACATGTAAATAAGCATTCTCAAGCAAACTTTTTAGAAGTTATCTTTTTTGTTGTTGATGATGATTTATAGCTGTTTTCCCCCACTGCATTTCCTCCTATCTATTGTTAAAGGAGAGTGAGGGTGTATATTCACATAACCCCCATGCTTGTAATGCCTAGACATGTTGGTTGCTAGGTAACAGAGTACTATGAGGGAAGCAGGGCGCAGAGAGGGTGTATCTCTGATCTAGCAGAAATGCAGAAACCACCGCAGGAGGGAAGTTCTCTGCATTTCCTTGCATTTTTGCTGAACTAAACAGAATTATTATTGCATGACAAAGTACCACTTAGCCTTATGGAACTTCCTGGCAGTTACAGTTTTCATCATTGCTGTAAAGAATCCATAAGTCTTGCTTATTTCTGCAAGGTTGTATGATAGGTTTACTCCACCAGATCAAAACTTTGTTGTCCATGTTCCTGTTCCCTTTGGTTCCTTTTAGGTAACTAAAGTTCCTGTCACCAGGTCCTTGAATGGAGGTGTTAGTTTCAAATGTGTTGCATCCGAATAGACTTTTCAGAAAATCCTCATATCTTGTTTAATCATTTATTTTTTTAAAGATTTTATTTATTTATCTGACAGAGAGAGAGAGATCACAAGTAGACAGAAGCAGGCTACCTACTGAGCAGAGAGCCTGATTTGGTGCTGGGATCAGGACCTGAGCCTTAGGCAGAGGCTTAACCTCATGACCTGAGCTGAAGGCGGAGGTTTAACCCACTGAGCCACCCAGGAGCCTCTTATCTTGTTTAAACGAAACTGTAGCTAGAGTAAAAAGTCATCTAATCAGGGAAAATTGCTCAGAATTCCACCATTGTCAAAAAGGAAAAGGAAAACTTCTCTTCAAAAACCTTAATTCTTAATTAAAACAAATGAGTTGTGTTAGGGTCCCTAATCAAAGGAGCGAGACTGATAAAAAGCGAAGGTCAAGCAAAGCTTTATTTCGCTCCAAGCATCGAGAATCAAACTGACAGGTCAGGGCCATCTCTTGCAGAGAGGGGACCCCTCCCAGCCTCACAGACTACCTTTTATAGAGGTAGTTTGGCCAGGCTATACACAGGTGGCCAATGAGATTGCAATACACAGAGAAAACTGCACAGTCATACTAGGTCTGCCACACACAGAAAAAAACTGCTAGGTAACAAACAAGTTACCATTTGAATTGGTCATTTGAATTGCCAATTGAATTTCAATGTACCCTAGTATATATATGCGCGCCCCACTGATTGGATGTCTTCACCTGGCCTGACCTGGCCTTGTATCTGTTTGCAAGTAAGTTCCTCTGGGAGGGGCGGGGTCAATCTAAGTTCACTGCATAAACACAAAATGACTCGCTTTGGCCAGCCAGGCCCTTACAGTTGCATGGAAGTATTAGGCATCAAAAAAGAGTTAGAGATGGGTCAGTTGATTCTTGAAACATTTCCGGGGTGCCCAGTATGTGCTTAGGTACCGGGCACTGATGTTACAGAGGATGAGACAACATCCGGCCCTCCCCATATGTGTGGGGAGAGATATACACAGATAATTACACTATGGGAAACCTCAAAGCAGAGCATAAGGAGAGATTTTTGGGAGGACAGAGGTGGCAGCAACCAGCTAGGCCTGGGAGAATCATGAGGCTTCAAAGAGCTGTGTCTTGAACCATGGGCAGTTTCTCAGAGAGGGAAGACAAGTGACCCTTACCGGCTTTCTCAGGACATTCTTCCATCAGTACAAAACACTGTTGCATAAGGATGCCTTTCTGGACCTCTTTACCCACGTGGGATTCATTCATCATATATTCTCTCAGCTCCTTAACTTCCTTCCTTCGTAGGCCAATCTCAGTTTTAGCTATATATTAAACAGTTTTATTAAATGCTTTAATGAAGATCACCACTTTTTTCCATGTCGAGATTATGTTCCATCAAGGAAGGGAACACAGCTGCTTTCTCACATTATTCTATGGAACAGCACAGTACCTTGCACATGGTAAGAACTTTGTAAATGTTGAATGAATGAGTGGGCAGAGTCACAAATCATATCATTTTGGTAACTGCCATCCGTGCTTTCATAGTGTGAGTGGACAAGTTCATATTCCCTGTCTTTGATATTCCTCAAAGGAAAAAAAACAAACACACTATTCTTAGTACACTGGCCTTCATTAGTTATGCCATATCTATTCCATCATAAATCTAAAACTAGCAGATATATTCTATAGCTTTAGCCTTTTGCCTACTACACATAACATGAAGGAGAGCACTGTTCGATGAAATCTATAGATAAAACGTGAAAAAACTACTGGTTCTTCCTTCTCTCAATTACAGTGTCTACAGTAATCTCCCAAGAGTCCATTAATAAATTACTGTGCGGGGGTGGGGATGGGGGTAAGGACTGACAACCACCAAGTCCTTAGTTTTGTCAAACTTCAGATTATTCCCTCGATCTATACAGCAGTCCCCCATCATCCAGGGTTTTGCTTTCTCTGGTTTCAGTCACCCACAATCCACTAAGGACTGGAAACGGATCATCCTGACAATGAAAAGGTTAACAGTTTTCTAATACAACGTCATAGTGCTTGTGTCATTCACCTCACTTCATCTCATCATGTAGGCATTTTATCATCTCAAATCATAAGGAAAAGAAGGCTGAGTACAAGGCAGTAAGATATTTTGAGAGACACAATATTCACATAACTTTCTATAGTACATTGTTATAATTGTGCTATGTTATCATTTATTGTTGTTAATTTCTTACTGTGCTGAATTTATGAATTAAACTTTATCAGAGTACACATAAAAGGGGGAAAAAAACCATAGCATATATAGGGTCCAGTACTATTCATGGTTTCAGGCATCCACTGGGGGGTCTTGGAACATATCCCTTAGATATTCTGTTAGCCCCATTGTACAAAGAAGACTCTGAGATCTCGACAAGTTAAATGATACTTTCTAAGCTCACAGTAAGCAAAGAAGAGAACTGAATGTCAACTCTAGGTCATTTTGACCCTAAAGGTATTTTCTTTTCATTAGTCCTTTCTCCTCTTGCCATCAGTCTTTACCACCTGAATCCTGAGAATCATACACACACACACACACACACACACACACACACACACACACACACACACGCACAAGCACATATCAACTATTTTCAGAGTCCAAACTTGCCATTTAATTTTCATATCATCAGGGAAATTTTCTCAGTAGGAGAATTCTGCATTAGGTGAAACTTCTCAGAAGTAGAAAAATTATTTATTCATTTATTTGGGGGAGACATCATAGTTTGTTGCCTCTTCTTTTTTTGTTTTAAGTTTTTATTTGAATTCCAGTTAATCAATGTTCAGTGTAATATTAGCTTCAGGTGTACAATTGAGTGATTCAACACTTCCATCCATCACTCGGTGCTCATCACAACAGTAGCACTCCTTCATCCACATCCGTCATTTTGCCCATCCCCCACCAAACTCCTCTCTGGTAACCATCAGTTCATTCTTTCTAGTTAGTAGGGGTCCATTTCTTGGTTTGCCCAACCCCCTTCTCTCTCCGTCTCTGTGTCTTTAAAGTAAGGAGATCTTCTGATCAGTTCTTCATCAGCATTTATAAATATTGAGGACTGGTGCTTATTCTGACTTAGGGAGAGTCAAGTGGTCTACGGTGAATGCACTATTGGGTTGAATTAGAATCAAGTTTTCTTTTCAGTCTGCTTGTTCAGGAATGTAAGTAGTGGACAATGGGAGGAACCGACAATGTGAGAAGACTGTTCCTTTCATAACAGAATGTAGGGTTTAATGTCTCTTTATAACTGAAAATGTGAATATGTAACTTTCACTGTTCGTAAATAGAGTCCTTTATCTTCTAAGAAAACTCTGTAATTTTATACTTAAAATATTTCTAGCCTAAATATATCTCATTTAAATCGAGGGAGTTAATAAATGTTTTCACTATGGTTTATTCTAGAAGCTTTGAGAATCTGGTAACATAATTTGCACTAAAAGCACTTAATTTTGTGAAAGCCATACCAAACTTGCCATTACTAGCTTCACAAATAGAAAGGGCAATTTGCTAATGGGGTTCCATTTGTGGCAGTTTATGGACTACTTTACCCAATTTACTCACTAAGGCACTTCCAAATATGAACCAGTCAATATGAAACATTGAATGGCTTTTAATTCAATAGAACACTTTACCTATTTAGATAGAAATGAATAGACATATCAAAGTGACATTCATTCTGTAGTCCAGTTACTGGTGACACAAGACTGAGCAGAGCAATAACAAGAACTCCTGCATGACAAAACATATAACCTAGCAGGAGAAACAAGTATGAATTAAAGGTTTGGGAGGCAAATTCATTCCAAACTTAGGAACAAGACCGTGGGATAGGAGGGATCTTGGTGAATTCAAGGAATGTGACAGAAGATAGTGAGCCTTAGAGAACCATGGGCAAGAGGATGTGCTGTGGGAGTTGAGGCTGGAAGGTCAGTAAGCAGGAGCTAGATCGTGAAGGACATTGCAGGGAATTGCTTCAGTTTGAATGACTGTGTCCCTCCAGATTCATATTTGAAACCTTAATGCTCACCATGTTATACTAGGAGATCTCTCATCTCCTTTGGGAGATATTAACGTCATGAGGGCGGAACCTTTGTGAAAGGGACTCGTGCTCTTATAAAAGAGCTCCTTAACCCCTTCCACAATGTGAGCACAGGCAAGAGGTCAGCAGTGTAACAACTTGGAAGAGGGTCTCACCAGAACTGGACCATGTTGGACCATGTTAAAGCTTTTAGGCTTTCTAAGAACAAGTGCTAAGTCGTTGAAGGTTTTTAAGTAGGGAAGCATCATGATCAGCATACCAATCTAGAAGAATCAGCCTCGCTGTAGGCTACAACAATAATGAGAATAGGAGAAGATAGAGACAGGAGGTTAGTAAGAGAATTACTGCAGTTGCCAAGAAGGAGGTGATAGTAATTCAGACCATGTAGGTGTAAAGGATGTGGCTGAATGTGAATTTCTTCACTGGAGCTGTTCTTAATTCCATGTGGTTGTAACTGACAGCACTCTTTGGAAAGAGCTCTGAGCTAGGAGTAGAAAGAAATGGTTTTAAGTCTTTATCTGTTTCACCTTCATCTTCTTTTTGTTTTATACCTTCTCTATAAAAGGAGGTAATGATGTTTGGGTATTCTATCCCTTAAGCTTTTTTAAAGAACAGATACATAACAAAGACTTAAAATATGTTAAGTGCTATATCATGTAAGAGGTAAGCAGTTCTTACTCCCTATAAATATTATAACACTATAAATACTGGTTTTCTAGACTACCAGATGTACATTTTTTTTATTATTCTTTTGAGTTTCTAGAGTGGATACAGAAGTGCAAAGAAATGAACTGTATAAATCATGAATATTACAATTTAGATAGTATATGAATATGACTTAATATTAATTGACATATTGATTGAACCAAACTGTCAAAATGTCTGTACTACCATGATTTCCAAACCATGGTCCATGTCCAGATTTAAGTGTGGATACAGAAATAAGTGTTCACGTGCATCCCCAGGTCTCAGACTGTTGAGCATGAGCAGTATGTCTTCGAAGATTCTCAGAAAAACCCATTGGTTCCAGGAAGGGGAAGAAAGTGCATTTCCAGATGTCAAGACCGCTCTAGTTTAGAATCCCAGCACCTTTCCTTTGCAGAACACATGGTTCAAAACATCTTCCTACTCTAAGTCAGAAACTAGCAGATGTCTTTGTCTTAGATACATTTACAGTTGGAACATTCACACAGCCCCTAGTGGAAAACACAACCAGTAGAATTCTTGTGTTTAGATTATATGAATTAATTAATTCATTTATATGAATTCATTTAACTTATTTTGGATGTTAGAAATCTCTAACCTCTGACTTGACATGAAACATATATGCATATATGGTCCTCATCTGTACCATGTTGCTTTGCTTCTAACAGGGATTATACCACCGATATGTTGATTTTGATGGTGCTTTAAAAAAAAAAAAAAAGGAAAAAGAAACACTTAACACTTCATTTATTTGCTTTGTCAATACCATTCTCCTAACTCCCTCTGTCCGTTTATTAAACTAAACATTTTAGACAGTGTGGTTTATTAGCTTTGCTATGAGGTTATATTCCACAGATATCTGACCTTTTTTAATCATTGTGTGGCCAAATGAAATAAAGCACATGCATTGAAGCAGTGAATAAGATTGGGGGTTAGTGAGTTTGATGGAATCACAACCAGTAATTTTAAAATGTGACTGAATTCTTCCCACATTTAAAATCTTTCATTATGCTACTTCAGAGCTAATTTCTTTCTTGTTTTTCTGAATAGTTGCTTCCATTAATCTCACTTTAGGTAATGATGGTAATGATACAATTATATGTAATCATTGACTGAATTCAATATGCAACACATCAGTCCCTTTATGTAGTGATTGTACAGCTCTCTACAATCTTTGGATTTGGAAAGTTTCCATTATGTCTTGCCAAGATGAGATTCAAAAGTCTCTGACATTTTGCATAACATCAGTCAAGACGGGTGTTCCAACTGTCCCTTGTAGTGATTGGGCAAACTCATCCATCTGGCTGGTTCTAGTTGAAGCTGCGGGTGAAGACGTGAGACAAACTGAGCAGGGTTCACTGTTTACATAAATTCCAAAGCACTTAAACTATTCAGAGAGAAACAAAAACAAAAACTAAGAATAAAAACTTTGAAAAAGGCCTTTAAGAGTACAGGTGGCCAATCTGTTTAAACTACTAATGACACAAATCACAATCTAACTGAATTCATTACATTTTTGTGCAAAGTGAATATTTATTTCAAAAACTTTAAATATATTTTCCTAAATTTACAGCTACTGCTATTACCAGCTATCACTCAGTATTAGCCTGTTTCTTAAAGTACTCGTAGCAGATGTGTGCTTGCATTTCTTTTTGTTTTTGTGCCATGTAGATATAAATTTGCTTAAGTTCTGAAGACACATTTCAACACTTATTCAATTTAGTTCAATTAAGACTTAATATTTTCTCTGTGTTCTGACACAGTAGAGTTGAACATGCCCATATCTTTTAAGAATTAAATAATTAAATATGCAAATAGCTTGAAGGTACTAGCTTACTGTTTATTCCATGTTTAATTTCTTTCTTTTAAAAAATCTCATTCTCTGAGGAAAAATAGCAGGGCTTCTTTAGTCTCCAGTAAATGTTTACAATTCATCATTTTACCTTGACCTGTTGAATTTGGCTTGTTGATATATTTTTTAAAAGATGCTCTTGGGGGGCACCTGGGTGGCTCAGTGGGTTAAGCCTCTGCCCTTAGATCAGGTCATGATCTCAGGGTCCTGGGATCGAGCCCTGCATCAGGCTCTCTGCTCAGCAGGGATCCAGCTTCTCCTTTTCTCACTGCCTGCCTCTCTGCCTATTTGTGATCTCTTTGTCAAATAAATAAATAAAATCCTAAAAAAAAAAAAAAAGATGATGTTGGTACAGTGTGGTATGGGTTGCAGTGGGGCGGGGGATGTCAGTTACTTTCACTCACCCCCCAAGTCTAAAATGGGCTTTTTTTTTTTTTTTTTAAATCCCTTCTAGTACGTCTAAATAGATTTTCTCCCTAGTTCCGAAACACACCTTTTTTTGGTATTGATATTAGCTAGCTGATTAGCATCTATCCACTGATTTTAAAGGTATATCAGATTTAACTTAACCAAATTGAAAACACTTGTTTTTCTCTCTCAAATTTAATCTTCCTCTTACTCATATTTGTAAACAGACACTACTATCGACGAGTGGCTCCAATCAAACAAGCGAGCAAACAAACAAACAATTAAATTAAAACGCTCCTGCTTCCTCTCTTCTCCATCTCTCCATCCCAGCCACTGACAAATCCTAGAAGCATGACATTGAATACACAGACTGCACTGCTCCTGACTCAATAATCTACTACCACCATCTCCACGCCACTACCATCTCTCTCCCCGGGTCTGCTGGAATGATCGTTAACTAGGGTCTTTGAGTCTATCTTTCCCTTACAATTCTGTTCACATTCATTGTTAAAAACATAATTTACTGTGTCTTTTCCTGTTGTAAGCCTGGAATAAAATCCAAATGCCTCAAATGGTCTTTTAAAGCTCCTTGTGAACTACGCAACCTTACTCTGCTAGTGCATCATTCTACTCTCTACATTCTTGACTGCTCTCCAGACATCGTGCCCTGTTTCGGATGTCCTTTCTGAACACCTCAAAACTGCTCTTGTCATAGGGTTTTAGCACTGTCTGTTCTCTCTATCAGGAATGCCCTTGTCCTACATCCTTGAGAGAGGCCTTCCCTGATCTCAAGTCACCTTTTCTCATACCCCCTTATGTTAGTTTTCTGCAGAGCTTTGCTATTTTTTTTCTTGATTGATTAATTGATTGATGTCTGCTTCTTCCATCAGAATGTAAGCTTCACGAGAACAGGGACCTGATCTCTCATGTTTATTAATTATGACTAGGGTATAGAGCTATGCCTAGAACATAGAGTGAGCCCAATAAATATTTGCTGAATAAATGGATAAGCCCTGAGAGGAATAGTTAATGACACATATATGGGACGATGTAAGCTGGAAAGAGGAGCAGACTCAAGTGAAATTTTCTTTCCAAAAGAATCTTTAGCCAACTCTAGAAGAGTAGTCCAGGGCCCCCCCTGGAGTAACACTGTTGCTTCCTCTACGATCCCACTTCCCTCTTTTCCTTTCTCTGCTCTTCATTTCTTAAATACTCCTTTTTCCAGCACTATTTTCAAATTGTGACTGGGTAAGGTGGAAGAAATTCCAAGGTAAATTGGAAAATATTCCTACACTCATACTCATAAAGCCTTCCTGCTTTGAGGGGGGGGGAAAAAGATGCACATGGATAGCTATGTCTCACATTAGAAAGCTGCTGTTAGGGAAGCAGACACAATCCAAGTCTCTCCTCAAAGGTCAACTAAGAGCATATATATCAGCATGAACACTGGAGAAAATCATACCTTAATCCACAGGGACACAGCCAGGCCACTGTGTTTGTTTTATTAACATGTAATGTATTATTTGCTTCGGGGGTACAGCTTTGTGAATCATTGGTCTTACAAAATTCACAGCACTCGCCATAACACATATCTTCCCCGGTGTCCATAACCCAGCCACCTAGTCGCTTCTCCCCCACCCCCCAGCAACCCTCAGTTTGTTTACAGAGATTAAGAGTCTCCTATGGTTTGTCTCCCTCCCAGTCCCAATCCCATTTTGTCTCATTTTTTCCCTCCCTAGCCTGCACAACCCCTCAAACTGGCTCTTAAATTCCTCGTATTAGAGAGATCAAATGACAATTGCTTTCTCTGATTGACTTATTTCACTTAGCATAATACTCTCTAGTTCCATCCACTTCATTGCAAAAGGCAATATTTGGGGTTTTTTAATGGCTTCACAGTATTCCATTGTGTGTGTGTGTGTGTGTGTGTGTGTTTTTGTGTGTGTGTGTGTGTGTGTGTGTGTGTACCACCTCTTTATCCATTCATCCGATGATGGACATCTAAGTTCTTTCCATCGTTTGACTACTGTGGACATTGCTGATATAAACATTCGTGTGCAGGTGCCCCTTCAGATCACTACATTTGTATCTTTAGGGTAAATACCCAGTAGTGCAATTTGTTGGGTCGGGTAGCTCTATATTCAACTTTTTGAAGAACCTTGATAATGCTTTCTGGAGTGGCTGCACCAGATATCATTACCACCAACAGTGTAGGAGGGTTCCTCTTTCTCTGCATCTTCATCAACATCTGTCATTTCCTGACTTGTTAATTTTATCCATTCTGACTGGTGTGAGGTAGGATCTCACTGTGATTTTGATTTGTATTTCCCTAATGCGGAGTGATATTGAGCACTTTTTTGTGTGTCTGTTGGCCATTTGGATTTCTTCTTTATAGTCTTCTGCCCATTTCTTGATTGGATTATTTGTTCTTTGGGTGTTGAGTTTGATAAGTTCTTTATAGATTTTGGATACTAGCCCTTTATCTGATATGTCATTTGCAAATATCTTCTCCCAATCTGTCAGTTGTCTTTTGGTTTTGACTGTTTTCTTTGCTGTGCAAAAGCTTCTGATCTTGATGAAGTCCCTATAGTTCATTTTTGCCCTTGCTTCCCTTGCCTTTGATGATGTTTCTAAGAAGTTGCTGTGGCTCAGGTCGAAGAGGTTCCTGCCTGTGTTCTCCTCAAGGATTTCAATGGATTCCTATCTCATATTGAGGTCTTTCATCCATTTTGAGTCTATTTTTGTGTGTGGTATAAGGAAATGGTCCAGTTTCATTTTTCTGCATGTGGCTGTCCAGTTTTCCCAACACCATTTGTTGAAGAGACTCTCTTTTTTTTATTGGGCATTCTTTCCTTCTTTGTCAAAATTTAGTTGACGATAGAGTTAAGGGTCCATTTAAGGGCTCTCTATTCTGTTCCATTGATCTATGTGTTTGTTTTTGTGCCAGTACCACACTGTCTTGGTGATAATAACTTTGTAATAGAGCTTGAAGTCTGGAATCGTGATGCCACCAACTTTGGTTTTCTTTTCCAACCTACCTCTGGCTTATCAAGGTCTTTTGTGGTTCCATATAAATTTTAGGATTATTTGTTCCATTTCTTTTAAAAAAATGATGGTATTTTGATAGAGATTGCATTAAATGTGTAGATTACCTTAGGTAACATAGACATTTTCACAATATTTGTTCTTCCAATCCATAAGCATGGAACATTTTTCCATTTCTTTGTGTTTTCCTCCATTTCTTAGATGATCTGTCCATTTCAGTGAGGGAGCTGTTAAAGTCCCCTAGTATTATTGTATTATTATTGATGTGTTTCTTCAATTTTGTTATTAATTGGTTTATGTAATTGGATGCTCCCATGTTAGGGGCATAGATATTTAAAACTGTTAGATCTTCTTGTTGGACAGACTCTTTAAGTATGATATAATGTACTTACTCATCTCTTACTAGAATATTTGGTTTAAAATCTAATTTACCTGATAGAAGGGTTGTCACCCCAGCTTTCTTTTCATGTCCATTAGCTTAGAAAATTGTTTTCCACCCCCTCACTTTAAATTTGGAGGTGTCTTCAGGTCTAAAATGAGTTTCTTCTAGACAACATATTGATGGGTCTTTTTTTTTTTTTAATCAATTCTGATAACCTGTGTCTTTTGATTGGGACATTTAGTCCATTTACATTCAAGGTAACTATTGAAAGACATGAATTTAATGTTGTTGTATTGCCTGTAAAGTGACCATTACTGTATATGCCTCTCTTCCTTTCTGGTCTTTTACTTTTAGGCTCTCTCTTTGATTAGAGGACTCCTTTCAATATTTCTTGTAGGGGTGGTTTGGTGTTGGCAAATTCTTTTAGTTTTTGTTTGTCCTGGAAGCTTTTTATCTCTCTTCTCTTTTCAATGACAGCCTAGCTGGATATAGTGTTCTTGGCTGCATATTTTTCTCACTTAATGCTCTGAATATATCATGCCAGTCCTTTCTGGCCTTCCAGGTCTTTGTGGATAGGTCTGCTGCCAGTCTAATATTTCTACCACTGTATGTTACAGACCTCTTGTCTCATGCTTCTTTCAGGATTTTATCTTTGTCACTGAGATTTGTAAGTTTTACTATAAGATGATGAACTGTGGACCTATTTTTATTGATTTTGAGGGGGTTCTCTGTGCTTCATGGATTTTGATGCATGTTCCCTTAGCCAAATTAGGGAAACTTTCTGCTATAATTTGCTCCACTGTACCTTTTGCCCCTCTCTTTCCTCCTTCTTCTTCCCCTTCATCTCCTACTCCTCCTCCTCCTTCTTTTTTTTTTCTTCTTCTTCTTCTTGGATTCCAATTATTCTAATATTATTTCATCTCGAATTTTCCCCTTGTGGTCCTGTAGTTGTTTATCTCTCTTTATCTCAGCTTCTTTACTCTCCATCATTTGGTCTTCTATATTACTAATTCTCTCTTCTGACTCATTTATCCTAGCAGTGAGAGCCTTCATTATTTTATTGCATCTCATTAATACCTTTTTTTAAAAATTTCAACTTGGTTAGATTTTAGTTCTTTTATTTCTCCAGGAAGGGATTTTATTTTTCCAGAATGGGATTCTCAAGTATCTCCCATGCTTTTTTTTTTTAAGCTCAGCTAGAACCTTGATAATCGTCATTCTGAATTCTAGTTCTGACATATTATTAATGTCCATATTAATTAGGTCACTAGCTGTTGGTACTGTCTCTTTTTTTTTGTTGTTGTTTGTTTTGTTTTGTTTTTGTGGTGAGTTTTTCCATTTTGTCATTTTATCCAGATAAGAATAGATAGTTGAGAGAACAAAATACTAAAAGGTTAGTAATGACCCCAGAAAAATATACACTAACAGGATCAGGAAGACCCAAAACTAGAGGGAGAAGAAAGGAGGAAAAAAATAAAAGAAAAAAAGAAAAATAAAATAAAAAAGATATCTATTTGTGTATGTGTGTGTATATATATATATATATATATTAAGCTGGTGAATAGAACAGAGCTAATTTGGGGTGTATTTTGGTCTGTCAAAAGAAACTACCTCCCCAAATTTTAAAGAAAGAAAATCTTACATATATACAAAAATAAGGGTAAACACAAGGAAGGGATGGAATATGACTGTAAAGATGAAAATTAAAAAGGATTCTAAAACAAAGGAGGAAAGAAGTTGGTTGAAAAATGAAAAAGAGAAGAGGAAAGAATGTGATAAGGCTGGAGCAAAAGAACAAAACTATGTGCTAGATTTAGGGAATATTTGATCTATTAGAAGAAGTTGTATCCCAAAATTTTAAAGAAAGAAAAACCATATAGTTTTCGAAAATAAGGTTAAATACAATAAAGTGATAGAATATGACTATAACAATGAAAATTTTAAAAGATTTTTTAAAAATGTATTGATAAAATAGTTTAAAATGTTAAAATAGGGAAGAGGAAATTTTTTAAAAAATAGAATAACAAAAAAAATAAAATTTAAAAAATTTAACTTTGTAAGACCAAAGAATCATATGAAGAAAGTCATGAATTCTATGTGTTACTTACCCTAGCTCTGGAGTTCTATTTCCACTGATCAGTTAACTTCGTCATGGCTAGATGTTCTTGCTGATTGTCTGGTGGAAGGGCCTATTGCAGTGATTATCAAATGTCTTTGCCCAAGGTGGAATTACACTACCCTCGACAGGGGCCAGGTTAAGTAATCTGCTCAGTTTTGCTCTCAATAGCTTTTGTTCCCTGAACCCTTTCTGTAGAGCTTTGGAGGATGGAAATGGAGATGGTGGCCTCCCAATCTCTGGCGTGGAGGAGCTGAGAACTCAGGCCCTCACTCCTTAGTGCACCCTCAGTGAAAAGTAGTCAGTTCTCCCCCCCCCCCCCCCCCCCGTCTCCCTGGTCTCCAGCTATACTATGTTCTCACCTGGCCTGCAATCGGGCATTACTGTCTCTGGCGCATGTCACCGTTTGGAGTCTCTAAACCCAGCTCATTTCTGCAGTGCATTCCTGTGCTTCTCCTCCCAGAGAAAGGAGGAGGATTCCTCCCCAGATCTGCCACTTGTGGGCTCCCTGCCCAAAGAGCTGTGGCCTAACTGTGCCTTGGTACCCCAAGCAGAGATCCCATTCATTGCTTCCATCTCTGCAGCCAACTTCCCCACTCTGATACCTGGGAGCTCTGCCACAGTCAGACAGCTCTTGTCTTTCTGTGACCCCATGGGTTCTGAGACTATACTACCTCCATGAGAAGTCCACCCCCACTTAGTTTCTGGAGCTATGTCCCTCAGTGGAGTAGACTTCTAGAAGTTCCATTTTTGTGCTCCGCCACTCTACTGCTTATCCATAGCCGCCTGCCCCCCAACCCCGCTACGGTCTGTCTTCCCATATATTGCCTTGGATTCACTTCTCTGCACATCCTACCTTCCAGGAAGTGGTCGCTTTTCTGTTCCTAGAACTGCTCTACTCTTCTCTTCTAATTCCTGTTGGATTTGTAGGTGTCCAGAATGGTCTGATAATTATCTAGCTGAACTCCTGGGACCTAATGATATGTAAGTGACCTACTCCTCCTGCTCCTTCCTTTAATAAGGAAGTTTTAAATACCTTACCAGATTTTTTTCTACCCTGGCCTCACTTTGTACAGCTACTTATAACATGTCAAGTCCAAGCTTTAAAAAGATTTCCCTATTTTGGTGTACTGATTAACTCCCTTTTCTTATGAAGGAAACAGAGTAGTAGCTGTCAGTGTTTCAATAGGACAAGTGAAATTGTGAGATCATAAAGAATATATGTATTGGTCTATTTCCCTGGTTTGTGGCGCAGACCTTCAAAACCCTTGTGATTTTTCTAAGTGACAAGAATAGTAGGAGTATCTTTTGCTTTAGTATTTGTTCTTTGACCTTAATTCCTGACACAGAGTTTAATCCCTTGAAACTTTCTGGGAGGTAGGAAAACCATTTGTTTTAATGAGGCAACTCTTGGTAGGCTTCTGGATCGGGGCTGGTCACAGAAAGACTAAGCCATTATTAGAAGCTTAGAATTTTCAACTCTACCCCCCACCATTCTCCAAAAAGAGGAGAAGAGCTGGAAGGGGAGTTAATGATTGATCATATCTGCCTGGATGCAGCTCCATAAAAATCCAAAAAGTATTGTGTCCAGAGAGTATCTAGATTTGGTGGATATGTGAAGGTGCTGGGAGAGTGGCTCAGAGAGAGCATGGAAGCTCTGTCATTTTAAGCACCCCATTTCTACATACCTTGCCCTATATATCTCTTCTATCTTACTATTCCTGAGTTATATCCTTTTATAGTAAACTGGCGGTCTGATAAGTAAACTCTTTTCCTGAGTTCTGTGAGCCATTCTAGCAAACTGATCCTTCTTTCCTAAGGAAGGAGTCATGGAAACCTTTAATTTATAGCCAGTCAGTCAGAAGCACAGAGAACAATCTGGATTTAATATTGAGATCTGAAGGTAGGGGATAGGGAGCAGTTTTAAGGGATTTAATCCCTAACCTGTAGGAATTTGATATTCTACTTATGTAGATAGTGTTAGAATTGGGCTAAAATATGGGACAACTAGCTACCATCGCAGAGAATTGTTCAGTGTGTGAAAAACCTCCATATTTGGTGACCTGAAGTGTCAGAAGTGAAGTGTTCTGTGTTAGTAGTAAAGGAGAGCCACACAGGAGAAAAGAGTTTTTTCAAATAGTTGTTCAGGAAGGAGTTAATGTCGCCTCTACTTTGTCAGCCTACATTTCCTAAATCAGTGCCCCAAACCCAGAAACACCTAATTAAGATCCTGAAGGAGAATCCTATCAGAATCCATAAGATCTAGAGCCCCTTTAGATCAGCAAGTTATCACCACAGGGCAGCTTTTCCTATTTCTTACCAACTGTACCAGAGTTTCTTGAGTAGAACAAATAAGTTCAGTATGATCCATGAGCTCCTTCACACATAATTCTAAGAATGTTGTAAGTCTTTCTGTGGTGGAACTGAGAGGATTGAAGATAAATCAACTTCTGTTCAGGGCTGAGGTCCTAACACTAATCTCCCTTATTGAGAGAACTTTCCTTAATCATATATATATATATATATATATATATATATATATATATATATATAATATTTTTTTTTTTTTTTTTTTTGCCAATTTTTTACCTTTCTCTATAATTTCCCCCCGTGAACATGAAAGTTTGGGCTAATCTTTGGAATCTGACTAGATGCCACTCTTGCCATACCCAGAATATAAATCATCTTGTGTTTTAGTGTAATTTTCTTCCAAGATTCTTTCCTATGGTACTTCTACTCTAGCTTGACCATGATCTTCTTTCCCTATTCTTAGACACAGACTATAATTAATTCAGATTGAGACTCATGTCTCCTGACCCTCAGCTCAGCAATTTTTACTCTATAAATGAAACTACTACCCAGATCTATTGTAAATATTGATTCTAAAAAGACTTCAGTGTAGTTCAATTTGCTCAAACAATATGGAGACAGCTTGAATTTCTCTTAGGATATTAGCTAAATACTTTTAATGTGTGTGGATATTTTTACAAATAAATTTAGGTAATGTATACACACAAGTTAGATATACATCCTAAGACTATTTTCTTGATACTGTAGACTGTTAGCAAGCAGAATGAAACAAAACAAAACCAAAATAACTTGCAAATTCAAAACCAAATATTGTTACTCAAGTATTTCATGGGAATTGGCAGTGGCAACTAGAATCTAAATGTCTTTAGAAATCAAGAATCTATAGGTATTATGGATGGAACACAGACATCCACTGCTGAAACATGTGACTGTTCAATTGAAACCTGTCAATCCAGAATAACAATGGATTATTGCCCTGAAAAGAAAAGACTATTACATTCAAACAAACCTGGGAACAAAAATCCAGAGAATGGTGCTTTCATTGTCATGACTCTTTAGTTATCTTTGGTTATTCTTCTTTCTTAATTTTTCTACTTAATAAGGGTCTTTGCCTCAAGGCAGTTTCATGATCCACTGAAATCTGAGCAACTCATGGGTCTAAATTTTCTACCATTTCCTTGAGTTCAGCATCAGGTGTGACCATCCAAGGGACCTTTATAATAATGAAATTTTTGAAAATACTTGGTGACCTTTTTTAAAAAAATTTGATATGTTGGACAATTAACAATAAATTCTCCCCATGGATAAAACAATGTAATTCCAATATTTCTTGAGGAAAATATCAAAAAGAGTAGAAGTGGTATAAGCACAGTTAGTTCTGAAAAACAAACACTTGTATCTTCATCATATGGAGGAGAAAGAATAGCTTAAAGTGATTGCAATTTGCCAAATATTAAAATTTGTCTTATGCAGGTTTCTGTGACTCTAAAACCAAAATTATTTTCAAGACTTTAGGCTGTTTCAGGTATTCTGTCTCAAGAATGCTGCGTTAGCTCTTTTGTATAGTTATGAAAAAAATATGGAATATTTAACATTCCAATTGCTCAGCTTCCACACACACTAAGCAACAGTAACTTATTAATCTCCCCCAATAAATCCCAAGTACAGAAAAGATTAAGGCGCTGTGCATTTATTTTGATTAAAATAATTTATGTAAATTTTAATTCAAATTAGGCTCAGCATTAGGCACCTAGAATATTAATTCAGGAACTAGTTTTATTAGTCCAGATTCACATGCAAGAGTTTTGGCCAAGGACATTGAAGCGCCACTCTATCTTTATTAGCCATCAATTGGCAACCATTTATTGGGTACCTTCAAAGCATTGGGGAGGAGTCTGAACCTCAAAAAAATCACCATCTGTTTGGGGCAGCATGACTAAATCACTTGAAGCCATTTGAAAAAAGAAACAAGATAGTTCATAATTAAGTGCTAATTTGCTATAGAAATTCAAGGAAGCAGAAGGGTACTGAAAGCACCTGGATTCCCTGAAAATTCTATGGAAAACTTTCCATTTTGGGTAGCCTTAAAAAAATGTGGAGAAACTTAGGGTAAATGGAGAAGCATGAAGGAATTCATAGGCAATGAGTACAAAGGTGTTAAGTCATAGAATGAGGTCAGATAAATTGATGTATCAGATTCCAAAGAATCCTTGTAGTGCGTGTTGTTTGTCTGAGTAAAAGTAGAGACCTTGTGCTTTTTCATCACCTTCTATCTCATGCATAGTGCCTAGCATGGGGTATGAACCTTATAAACAGTGTGGTTCTTCACTGTAAGACAGAGGAGGGGCACCTGGGTGGCTCAGTGGGTTAAGCCTCTGCCTTCGGCTCAGGCCATGATCTCAGGGTCCTGGGATTGAGCCCCGCATTGGGCTCTCTGCTTAGCGGGGATCCTGCTTCCTCCTCTCTTTCTGCCTGCTTCTCTGCCTACTTGTGATTCTGTAAAATAAATAAATAAAATCTTTTAAGAAGAAGAAGAAGAAGACGATGACAGAGGAGTCTGGATTTGATAGAGGAAGTGGGAAATATAAATTTGAAAATAAAAAAGTTACTGTCTTATTTAAGTTGGCATATACTTGCTGATTTTATTGGTATCACTTTGCTAAAAAGATTGTTAACTGTAAGTAAAAGTTTATTCAGTTACTTATATATACATAAGAGTAGAAGTGAGAATAGAATGAATAATGATTGGATAATTCATTTTGATTCAAACTTCTTTATTGTATCATCAGATAAAGTTAATGATTGGTTTGCATTTGCACTCCTGAGCACATTTTAGCAAAAGTAAAATCAAGTCTATTTTGACTGGAAGAAAAAAGAGCCCTGAGTGGCAAGTAAATTAAAGATAAACATGGCATACTCATTCAGTCAGTCATTGTGGTAGCCAGCCTCCAAGATGACCTCCGGTTATCTCTGCCTCCTGGCATCGACACTCTTGTATAGTTTCTTCCTATATGAGTATGAGCTGGTGTGATAGTGTGCAACTTGGAGAGTAGGTCATAAAAAGCAGTGTGACCTCACTGTCTCTGTCTCTTTTCCCATTTCTGGAATCACTCTCTCTGGGGGACACCAGATTCCATGTTGTGAGTTGCCCTGTGCAATGGCCCATGTGACAAGGAACTGAGTGAGGCTTCCCACCACAGCCATGTGTGTGAGTTTGGAAACATACCATCTAGTCCAGTCAGGTCTTCAGATGACTGTAATTCTAACTGACACCTTGACTGCAGCCCCATGAGAGACCATGCACCAGAAATACCGGGTTAAGGCATGCTCACATTCCTGACTCTCATAAATTACATGAGATAATAAATATCTGTGGCTTTAAGTCAGTTAACATATTTGGGAACACCATGTGAAAAGCTTTGAATACTGTTAGGATATATAGAGAGAAGCCTTGGATTCTGTCCATAAGGGCTTAACAGTTGAGTGCAGAAAATAATACATGTGTACAAATACCTGTCATAGGATTTCTATACTGTAGGTAGAAGACTGAGCAATAGGGGCTTCAAGGCAGAGCAAGGTTGATTTGGGGCTTGAAGGATGAGGATGCTTTAAACAGATGAAGATGTTGAGGATACAGTGCATAAATGGTTCTATTTTATGATAAGTTTGATAACATTGCAAAAATAGAGTGGCTGAAAAATCAAGTTAATTATAATAATTAAAACAATAATGCTACAGTACATATTATTTATTTTAACAGTATTTCCACCTATAGTACTTTATCCCCACAAGAATCAAGAGAGATGGGCAGAACAGTCATTATTGTACCCACTTTATCAGCAGGAAAGTTAAGATTCGGAGGGGCTCAACATTATGCCCAAGGTAAGACAGGCAGTAACTTGTAGAATCGGAGCTTGGACTCTGAAAATAAGTGCAGAGTATAAACCAATGTATACAGTGAAATAGCCTTAATTAATTACAGAAAAAAGTACTGGAAGGAGTCAGGAGGAAGTAAAATCCCTTCTGTAGAAGTTCTTAAAATGAAGAAGAAGGAGGGGGGGGTAGGGAAGAGGGAGGAGGAGAAGGAGGAGGGGGAGGGGCGGGGGAGAAGAAGAATTGAATGGTATAAATGGTGCCTTAATCAGGAAGACTGGCAATTGTCTCCCAAAAGATTTCTCAGGGAGGTGAATTTACTGATGTCAGAAATCAGAGCTTTGCAAACTCTCAAACCTGACTTAGCCAGCACACAAGCAGGTCTTTCTTTCAAAGGAATATTTGTATTAGCAAAATGCACAGGCAGATTTAATTTGTAATGAGAAAGGTCACTCCCATGCACCTTAGAATTTTCTGTTGGCATAGTTAGGACATTTGTTCCCTTTATGCAGGCAGTAGCAACTTGGTTATGCCCATGGTCTCAGGATGAGAAGAGTTGACTGGATGGTGTGAGAGGCATTCCTTGGCTTGGGGTAAGCACGGGAGACTGATGCACTATTCCTTCTTTAGAGGTCACCTTGCCAGGAACATCAGTTCTCTGTTCAGGAGTTACTCATCTCTCAATAGAAATTTACTTCCAAAACTCTTTCTGTACCAGCTTCTTAGGGCTAGATTTACAAAAATATCAAAAACTGAGTGGTTTGAAAGAGGCAGAAATTTATCCTCTCAGTTAGAAAAATGGGAGGTGTCAACAAATTCGTGCTCCCTCGGAAGTCCTAGGAAAGGAGCTTTCTTTCCTTCTTGGATTCTGGTGACTTTCAATAATTGTTGGCATTCTTTGGTTTAGAGCTGAATCATTCCTATCTAGAACTCCATAGTCACAGAGCCTTTTTTTTCCTCCATGTGAGTTCTCTCCTCCTCGTATGAGGACACCAGTCATTGGGGTGGGCACCCTAATCCAGTATGACTTCATCATAATTTAGTTGCATCTGTAAAGACCCTATTTCCAAATAATGTTACATTCACAGGTACCAGAGTTAGAATTTGGGCATATCATTTTGGGGGAACACTGTTTACCCCACCATACTGTCCTTCTGCATGCTTCTACTCCTGACCAACCTCACTCACACCCTATCCAAGTTAGAATCTTTCTGCATTCAAGTGTAATTTTGGCCTGAGAATCTTTCTACCTCCTTAACATATCTTTGCTTATAAATGACCTCCTTTTATATCCATTACTTTAGGGGGAAATAGAGTAGGAGGCGTTGGAAAACCCTCTCTTAAATAATTGGTTTCTTTGTGATTTTTTAATTTCAAATACCAAATATTTCCTCCATTCCTAATTTCACAGATTACAATTCCTGCAACTGCTACTCTATCAAGAATCCACTGTTAGTGTAAGAGGTTCAGCCCCAAACTTTCAGTTTGATTCTTGATGCTTGGCATGAAATAAAGCTTTGCTTGACCTTTAAAAAAAAAAAAAAAAAAGAATCCACTGTTAGTGATGGGAGCATGTGGGGGTGGATAGTACTTTGGGAATCAATGCCAGTACCAACAAGGAGCTTACAAGGAGGGTATTAGCCTCTCCTTCAAATAATCCAAACAGAAAACAATAACATTCTTGGACAGATAATGCTGCCTGATTTATCTTTCTTTCTTTCTTTTTTTTTTTTTCTTTTTTTAAAGATTTTATTACTTATTTATTTATTTGACAAAGAGAGAGTGAGAGAGGGAACACAAGCAGGGGGAGTGGGAGAGAGAGAAGCAGGCTTCCCACTGAGCAGAAAGCCTGATGCAGGCTCAATCCCAGGACCCTGGGATCATGACCTGAGCCAAAGTCAGTTGCTTAATGACTGAGCCACCCAGGTATCCCTGATTTTTCAATCTCACATCAAATGTAGACAAAAGCGTCTTTACCACGTATTTGAATTTTTCCGTACAATGTAAGTTATTGCAAATAAAACTTGAAGGGAAGCTCCCTAGCCTCCACAGCAACCAAACTGGTACCTTGTAAACCCCTGCCATGTAGAAGTTCCAGAGTAGCTTCTGTTGTTAAATAGGATGCCCTTTTCATCTACCCATTTCTAATTGTACAATGGACAGGTATCTACAGTTACACTGAATGCATTTTCAGGTGAGTAAATCAAATTCATAAAATCAAGGCCAAAAATAATAAGTGTGGCTACAGAAAACAAAACAACAAACAAAAAAACAGTTGCTAGATAGAAATGTGCTCTTTTAGAAAAAAGATTCTCTGGCCTAGAAGTCAGAAGACTTTGGTACTCCTGTTTATTGTGACCTTGTACAAATGACTTGTCCTTTCTATGTCTTGTCATCCTCCCTTTCTATCCTAGGTCTCTGTATGTGTTCACTGGACTTTCACAACAAGAAGCATAGGCAGGTGGATTAAAAAGCAAACAAAAAGTATTTCCTCACAGTTCTGGGGACTATATAAGTCTGAGGTCAAGTTTTTGGCAGGTTGGTTTCTTCTGAGGCCTTTCTCTTTGGCTATTCTTCCTGTGTCTTCATGTGGTCTTTCTTCTGTAAGTGCCTATGTCCTAATTCCCTCTTCTTATGAGGACACTGGTCATATTGGATTAAAGTCTACCCTAAAGATAACATTTAACTTAATCATCTATTTAAAGACCGTGTTTTCAAATAAGGTCACATTCTGAAGTACTGAGTATTAGGACTTCAACATACGAATTTTGGGTGAGGAACACAATTTTAACCTTAACAAAGGGACATTGTTTTAAATAAATACATGGTGTGTGGTGAGAGTAGATTTTCTACTGTTAGAGAGCAAAGTTACAGATAATCAAGGAGACTAGGCTGGAAAGAACCACATAGTATTGGATTAGAATCAGAGATATCAGTGAAATTTTTTGATTAGTTGAATACAGATATAGATTCAGAAATAATTGCATGTGTGTGTATACATAGGACACTGTGCATACATATATGTCTAAGCTCAGTCCATGGAAAGGGACTAGAAGCAGTGGCATGCCAGTAGCAATAAGCACATCCAGCACCTCAATTCTGGCTTCTAAATACCATTATGCAGCAAAAGGAAACAGAGCTCCTTGGAAAAACAGTTAACGTTAAATCTGGGGCAAGGAAAGTGAAAGATGAACATGAAGCATCCAGTAGTACCAGAAAGCAAAGAAGTGCTCCAAAAATAAAAGGATTTAAAAGGGACACCAGAAACAACTGAAAAGAACTCTCAACTATCAGAAGGAAGAACAGTTGGGCAAGAAAATAGTGTGGTGTTGGATTACAACCCAAATTTGTAACCCAAAGTATAAAAATATGTATATACAAATACCTACTGATATAAATAAGCAACTAATGAATAAATAAATATGGAGGAAGTCACAGATTTTTTTTTATAAAAGTATTCCAAATAGTGTAAGTATGGACTAGACTTAGTTATCCTCATTCAAACAGTAGAGTGTGGACAGGGGAATGTCAGTAAGTTCACTGTGAAAAACCCTGCCAGCCACTAGCTTGACCAAGTGATCAAGTTAGTAAGTTGTGTTAATAGCATACACCCCAACAGGATGTGATGAAGATGAACTTCAACTTTGTGGTACTGTTTCCCAAACCTGTGTCCCCAGTCTAAGCATAAGAACATCAGATAAACTTAAATTGAAGGGCATTCTACAAAATACCTGACCGATACTTTTCAAAACTGCCAAGGTCATAAAAAAGAAAGACTATGAACCTATCACAGGGGGCTCCTGGGTGGCTCAGTTGGTTGGACGACTGCCTTTGGCTCAGGTCATGATCCTGGAGTCCCGGGATGGAGTCCCACATCGGGCTCCTAGCTCCATGGGGAGTCTGCTTCTCCCTCTGACCTTCTCCTCGCTCATGTTCTCTCTCACTGTCTCTCCCTCAAATAAATAAATAAAATCTTAAAAAAAAAAAAAAAGAACCTATCACAGACCAGTGGAGATTAAGGAGGCATGACAACTAAATGCAGTGTGGAGTCCTTAATTGGGTCCTGATAGAAAAAGGACATTCATGTAAAAATTGGTTAATCCAAGTAAAATCAATAGTTTAGTTAGTAGTTAGGAGGGGGAAAGCAATGAAAGAAAGAAAGGGAAGACTTCAATAGGGTGGCTCTCCTCTAGCTATAGAATTTTTAATGTTTTAGATGTGAGGTTAACTGAGGAAATATGTCAGAGAAGGATCTTAAGGTCTTAGTGCTATTTTTTTTTTTTTCTATTTTAAAAATGCTTCTTCCTACAGATTTTCCTTCCATTGTTAAGAGAGAGAGAGTTGCAGAAAGCTTTCCTGCAGGTAAAGAAACCCTAGACACCAGGTGGCCAGTTAGAACAAGAATTTGAGGAGGCCGACCTGAGAACTGAGTAAAGAGTCGTCCTCGGAAGGGGGACTCAAGGGAATCATATCCTAAGCCTAACTGCCTATAGACGTGATCTTGGACAAGTTATATTTTTATGCCTGGATTTTTTTTTTTTTGTCTGTAAACTGAGGAATTAGAAAATATCTAAGGTTCCAATTATAACATATAATTCTACAACCCTCTGTATGTATAGGCAGTAGAATCTGAGACATAGGGAATGCAATTTCTGGGGGCGGGTACATGATGCTCTTTCATACACCACAGTGACACCTGCTGGGGGAATGGGGTTATCTCCCTGGGTTGGGTAGCTCGGAAAATCCTACCTCATGTGAGAGAAAACCCTGTAGACTCAGGTTGGACATCAGCTGTAACTTAGATAAAACATTCCTTTTGAAGGGAATTGACTTTTGCTGTTCTCTTTCTTGCCTCCTCTCCCCCTTTCAGGCATTATCTAGCGTATCTAGCAGATCTGGCACTCCCCAAAATTAACTATGACATCTTAAGCAAATTACTTAACCTTTTTGAGCCTGGATATCCTCAGTTATAAAATGGGAATTAAAAGTAACAACTTTGCATTGCTTTATGAGCATGAATTGAGCAAATCCAATTCCAAGACTGTGATTTGTTATGTAATTCTTTATTTAGGTGGATAATATGCAGACTTTTCTGCTCTGTGATACCCATCAAGTATTAAACGACAGTAGTCTGTTCATGTCAGATGACAGAGAGGGTCAAAGAGCAGAATCCTGGCTGTTTGTGTCTTTGATAAAACCCAGAATTATGTCGGGGGAGAGGTTTAATTTTTCCAACTATAAACTGAGAAGATTTGAAGATACAGTTTTAAGGTAGTATTTAGCAGCACATGATTAATGGTTATGTTCATAAATCAGCAATATGCACGTCACTGACAGATTTCCTCCTGGGGGGACCTGAACAGCAGGGGAGAAACACAGTTGTGGGGCTAGGCAGCATCCGGTGGAAGCCTTCGTGGAAGATTGATAACTTGGGAATATTTTCAGCATGTATGGATTTGTGTTAAATAGGTTTTCGAGAAAGTTTCTTCTCTAGCCGTGGCTTTACATTGGCACATGTTCTTATTTTATTGTAAATTAGATTTTCCATGATAAGCTGCTCAATTCTCTCTTCTGTGCATCTGCTCTCCTCTTTGTGGCTGTGGGAAGGGAGGGATCAGCTGCAAGGTGCCCTGGGGACTTGGGCTTCTGGCAGAACAACTGATCTCAGGAAGGCTCTTGTCCCATTTATACATTTTTTAAAAAATATATTTTGAAGAGGTATTGAAAATGAGATTATTTCTTTAGAACTCAGGGATCAGAAAGTATTCCCTGGGAACGCTGAGCTGAATGATGCCTCTTCATCTAATATTGGGTTTTATATATCCCAATTTAATGTTATGAAGTTCTTTTACCTACTTGTCTTGTGAAAGAAGAACTTTTCTTGTGATTCTTGCCAGATCATTTGATACTCATCAGACATTATTACTGTGTTCTCCAATAGCAGGGAACTGAGGTACAGAGAGATTTAATTTGCCCAAGTTAAGAGCTCTCCAGGGCCCCCCAGTCTCTAGGTGGATACCATCCCATGCCTCTGGAATGACCATATCATTGTGCATAGAAGATGGAAACCCATTATTATTGAGATTGTCATACAAATACTGTTGCTAAAGTAGTAAGTCTCTTGCTTGGGTATATGTCCATGTCCTTGTAACTGTGACCTTTTACTCAGTTTTCATCCCTAGATTTACAATTGGTATTTAAATATCCTTGATGATAAGGAACTTCTGAAAAATGTTTATATATATTTCTGAGTAGAAATATTCTGATTTTACCAAGTATTTTTAGTAGGGTCAAAATAGCATGGGCTAGAGCAACAAAGAACCTCTATTCTATTTACAGAAAAAAAAATAAAACACAACAAAACTCAAACTCCTTGGGCTTCTCACACTCTCCTGGAGCTGGTACAAACTGCCTTTTCAATGTTGCTTTATCCTATCTCCTATCCCCATGGGGTAACACTCTAACTTCACTGTGCAGTGGACTCCTGGCCCCATCACACTTCTAGAATGAGACAAATATAGAAATTAAATTTTCAATCAGATCCCCAAGTATGTCTGATGCGACGAGCTTGTGAGTTGACATAATGGACCCTGCCAGTCCCACAGGACCTGCTTTACTACAGCATGACCTCTGTCACTGTGCCTGATCTTACTTCCCAAAATACTACTTTTATTTCAAGACCCAGGTCAAATGACCTGGCATTCATCAAGCTTTGGCTAATTAATTCTACTACAATTAATTCTTCCTGTGTCACCCTCTTAGAATATATTCCTGTGTTTCCATTTACCTCTAGTTGTTGATCCCCAAGAGAGAAGATGTAGAGTCAGCCCCTAATGCCACATCCCACAGTTCTCAGTAAGGGTTGACAAAGTGCCGCATCGAAGTGTATGGGTAACTTCAGAGCACAGAGGTCCTGATGTTACTTCATTCTGGAGACAGAACCAGACCGATCAGGTCTTTCTGCTTGGCCCTCATTCTCAGAGTGCGGGATTAGCTGTTTTGGATTTCATTTAGCTCCATCCCTCTGCTCCAGACGTCTTGTTAAGCTTGAGCCAGCCCCTGACAGCCTAGTTTGTGGTTGAAGGAAAGAAGTAAGAAAAGAAATAGATCATACTTATTAAGGAATTCTCTGGGCAGTTGTCTTGTTTAGATTAATAGATGAATGGTAGACTAGAAAGGCTTCAAAGTCCTACATCATCCCACCTTTTGGTTTGTTATTAGATATATGTGTCTAATTTTAAGAACACTTCATGCTTTGAAGACTATATTCATTAAATGCTGACAATTATTTTAAAACATATATGTGAACACAATTCAGTATGTGCATTTATCAAGAAATAGCATTTTTTGTTTTTTATTTGTTTGATGATTTCATCTGAAAGTAGCTTCACACTGCCATAAATACATTAATTTAGTGTTCAGGATAAGGGTTTCAAGTACAGGATTTAAGAGTATTTAGATATAAGTGCAATTGTTAAATAGAGAAATCGCAAATGCCATACTACTGAACATAAAATTGAATATGAAATATAATTGTTGATCCAAGAGATCCCATTGAAGAACAGCTGTTTAAGCCTTCTGGAAGACATTTTTGGAAGTATGATTGAGAATCTATTTTAGATGTAACAGGCACCTTCTTATATTTTCCTACATTTTTCTTCATTATTGTTAAAGGGTATCATCTGCTTTCAGTTTTGTATTTAATTTCAATTCACACTCATACAATAAGGTCACCTACCTTACTCAGCTCTGTGAAATTTAATCTAATTTTGGAATCCAGGTAGAAATCAAGGTCTAGATACCACTCACCAAGTTTAGGAAGGCCTAGGTTGAACTGGGTGTCTTGCATTACTCCACTTCCAGTACCAAGAAATGGTTCCTTTCCTCTAGTAAAATCCTTTAAGAAGTAATAACACAGTTAGAAATTAAGTATAAGGGCCGGCTGAGAAGTAGGGGTCGTCCCTGAGCAGCAACAGTGAATTGTAGGCCTAGTGTATGCATGTGTTCTTCTCAAAACACAAAACAAGAAAAACTCTTTGAAGTTTTTTTTTTTTTCTTAAGATAGAATTTTAACAAAGCTCTCTCCAAATGCCAAAGCACAAACATTTTAAAAAGAAAAGAAAAAAAAACTGATTTTAGGGAATAAGTACATTTCCTTAGTTCTTAATACCAACTAAATGATGCAAAGCCCTTCAGCCTCGTTACAACAGCCAGCTTTTGAACACTCCGAAGTGCTCTCAGTGTTCAAAAAAGACTCAGCATTTTTGCTTGATCCAGTAATACTGAGCTTCCTCAGAATTGTTTGCTGTGACTCTCTTTCATCCTTCAACTCTGGAAAGATTAACGTATCCTGCCTCATTAAATAATGTGTCTGCCTCAGAGATGACCTATTTAAGAAATAATGTATTATTGTTTGGGAAGGGGGGATGACTTGGTGAGATTTTCCCATCTCCTTTTTTTCTGAGGTAATAAGGGTCTCACCTCTGTCTCTGAGCACCTTGATTATCAGACGATGGTCTACAGAGTCAGTCCTTTTTTCAACCTCATTGGCCTCTCTCACTCCCTTTTGTTCTATAATGCTCCCCATGGTTCTTGAAAATATGTGAAAGATGGGGGACTGAAAAAAGGACCCTTCCAGGACGTAGGAAATACGATGGCATGACCATTCTTAGGACAAGACAAAATCACGAGGAGTTAGTTATATGTGCTTGGATAAATGAATAAATAAATAGCAGAATGAATGTAGACATTCTTCCCCTAGTATCAACTCTCAGGGAAAATGAATTCACAGAAATACAACATGACCTGAGTAAAATCTTTAATGCATCATAGAATCAGAAAATGTCAGTTCCAGAATTTGGTGAGGAGGGCAAGGTGTATGATTTATAGGTTAACTTTACAGCTATGAACCTTGGAGCTCTTAGAGCACAAGCTGACTGAGACATTACCCTTTAACCAACTGTGCAGCTATCAGCCTAGGAATGGCTTCTTGTTGAAGATATCGTGTTTAGAAATCCCATGTGGCCAAGGACATTGCCATGGCACTTGAATTGTTGTTGTTGTTGTTGTTTTTTCCCCCCAGTAATTTTTTATGAGATACCTGAAGAGACTGTATCCAGACCCTCCCTTCTCCCCATCCAAAGTCGGACTGTGATGGTAATACCAATAACAATTCTGATGGTATCACTACTAGCATCCAAGCATCTTTAGGAGGAGGAAGTGCAAAATAATTGTTACTCATTTCAGAGGTTTTGGATCATTCAGGAATTTGCTAATCAGAACATCAAGGATTCAAGGAAAATAACAAATGAAATGCAACGTAGCCTATTTGTTGGTGAATTCCCCAAACCTTGTATTCACATTCACTCTCTATGGCACATACAGTTGCATTTCGTGGTGCTTCAGGGATAAGAAAGATAGGCACCTTGAGGTTTGTGGCATGTTTTAATCTTTTGCTACTTTGTATCCTGATTCTATTAGAGTGATTAGGATATTTTTTTTTCCCCTCTGAATTAGAAGCTAACAGGCATGAGCTCTAGTCTCATATTCCTAATTCTGTCCTTTTTTGGATAACAGCTTTTTAATATATAATTCACATACCATAACAACTCAACATCCATTCATTGAACATGTACAATTCACTGGTTTTTAATATATCCACAAAGTTGTGTTAATTCTGTCCATTGAAGTGTCTATATCACTTTGGATAAATCTGAGTCTGAGTTTCCTCATGTGTAAATTAAGGATGAATCAATATATATTTTAGTCTTCTTTTGAACAGTGAGTCTATAATTTCAAGCCTCACCATAATCTATTTATGTAAAAAGTACACACGTCATAAAATAGAGTAAATGTTTTATAAGTTATCATTTTAGAAGATATTCTCTCTCTCTCTCTCACACACACACCCCCCACACTTCTTCTCTCCACGGTCTCCAACTTTCTCTGTCATTCTGAATCTACTTTACACCCTACCTCTTTACTTACTAACTGAACTTTTCCCCCACAGACTCATTCTCATGAACATCTGCTATATTTTTTCTATCATGTACAAAGATTGTCTCAGATATGGGTTAATATAGTTTTATAAGTCTATTTTTTTTCTTAAGCAAGACTATACACTTGATTCTTTTTATCTCACACACCACTTTCCACTCATATGCAGTGAGTAGTTGTTGAGTCTCTCAAATGTGATTCCTCAGAAATAAACTTGAAATCTTAAAATGTAGATGAGTTCTTCCTGTGCCAACTGCCAGAGTCAGTTTACAAAGGCTCAAGTATTTTGAAAATGGAAGCAATTTAGGAATTGCCAGGGCAGAGATAATCATTGGGATTGCAGCTGTGTACCTTAACATACAGGCACTTACTGCCTCGAGTAGCAGTTCATGATATTGATTGACCAGCATTGCAAGTGCACAATTACATATTGCTCCAATGGGAGTTAATAATTAAACCTGTACAAAGCTCTCTATAACAACCATATTGTCATGGTAAATTTCATCGGACATGGTGAGTTGTATCTATGATAGCCTCTGATCAATGACTAATATTGTTTGGGAGATTTTCTAGTTAAGCAACACATGGTGACTTCTGATAAGGACTTATCTAATATAATAGATGGCAGAAATCCATTTTTCAATGCAATCAAGTATATATTGTATTAAAAAATCTTTCTAAGTATTTTCACTTAAACTTTGCTAATATAGTTAGATTTTTTTTTTTTTTAATTTAACAAGGTCTGGTGCTTCTTATTCCCGTCTTAGCTACTGTAGCATTGATACTTGAAATGCTACCTATCCGGAAAGAGTATAGTGATAACAGCCTGGGAAATGGTCGTGCTCTCATTAACTGTGCTAAAAGGCCATAGCCTAGAGCTTCTTCCTCTGTGAGCTCAACAGGACAACTACTGGCAGATGGAAATACACACATGAGCTGTGGGAGCTTCCCTCCTCCCAGCCCAGTAGACAATATAATGAAAATGTAGGTGCTGTAATAAACTGTGGTAATACAATGTGTGATAAGGATATTTTCCCCCTTCACACCAAGTTACATGTTTTCTCATAGGAAGGGAGAGAAGAGGCTGATCCTCATAAAATGTTTCTGAGACCAATGCTTTTTATACCTCTTAATTTTATGTAATGGAACAGTACCCCTTCTGAATGGTCGCTGCTTCTACTCCTACTCCCCGTGTGCTGTGAGACACAAACTTGCTGTATAGTCCTTATTATTTTTAGCTCTTTATTGTATTCTTCTGATTACTTTTTTTAGCTCAATCCATTATCCCTTCTTAGATGTTTCTACCTTGCTGTCATACAGACTCCAACCCTACTTGTAGTTGTCAACTACCTTGTCAACCCTCTCCCAAATTCACTGAGCATTTACAATACAGCCCCTGCTCATCCTCATCAGCCTGACTTACTTGCATTGTGGACCATCCAAAAACTAGTCCCAAGATCAAGTTCCTTAATCTTTGTAAGTCCAATGACTGTCTTCTCTGCACCCCTGAGTATGCTTCTTATACGTTCCAATTTTTCTGGGTTAGTCCTATTATGCTTATTGTCATGACATGATTATTAATAATACTCCCTTTAATTCTCAAACATGTTATTTTTTCTGTCACATTTCTGTTTAATATTATTATTTCTCAGCACTGAAGTTTCCCTACTAAAAAAAGCAATATCGGTATATTTCCTTTCCATCTAAACCAGACCTGGTATGTATGACCCATTTCAGCCCCTTTGTGTGGTCATCCTAAAATTCTTGCTCCTTTGGCCTTGTGGGGGTTTCACATTGCAAACTGTCATCCTTCTGTCAAGCCAGTCATCTGCTTTCTGGGGTCTATAACATGCCTCAGGGACATTCAGCTCTTTACCAGGATTTTGCTCCCACAAATCTATGGTCACCATCTTTCTTGGGCTCCCACAATACTGGGCCATGAATTTATAAGACATTGGTCTCCTTTTGTATAACAGCTCTCCTAAAATCTCAAAGGAACTTTCTGTCTCTTTTGTAGTGAAACTGAGGTAGATTCTTGGAGGTAAGCTATTTCGTCGGTCTATCTCCATATACAGACACTTGTATACATCATCACCCACCTTCACTACCTTTTCTCCAGGACTGGAGGGAGAGCTTTTCTTTCTCTAATCCAAGGGCAGTCACTCTGACTTCACCTTTCTCTTTTTTGCAATGTTTAATCAATTATTTACTTTTTTTTTTTTTTTGCCTTTAATTTCTAATATCTCATTCTCTACAAGCTTCTTCCCCACAGACTTTACTATGTTACTTCTATTTCAAAACAAAACAAAAAGATAACTTTCTTGGCCCTAGCCTCTCCTTTACTTACTACCTCATCACCAGGCTTTCTTTTCTTCTTTCTTAGACAGAAAAGTCTACCCTTTTTCATCCCCTAAATTGGGTCCCTCCATCACCTCACTGGTTCTTTCCTAGAAAATATCATTAATGATTTTCCAATTGTCAAATTTGATGCTGTCTTCATAGACTTCATCGTACAGGGTATCTAATGACATTTTACCACACTGACCATCTAGTTTTATTTCCAGTATGAAAATGGCCTTTTTTGTTAACCTCTTCATTCTTCCAAAACTCTACACAAAGTTATCAAGGCAAAGCCAGGTTTGAGCATCAGGGAGCACAGGTAAATGATAGGGGGCTGCTCTTAAAAACGTATGTAAGAATATGGGTTGGATTTTATGGGTTTCATCATCTTGTTTTCACACTGCTTCTTTTAATGTCTTTTTTTTTTTTTTTTTTAAATCATGTCAGGTCAATTTGTTACCTTAAAATTATTACAAAGGATTCTTTTTGGAAAATGTGCTCAGATGACATGACTTGTGTTAAAACTAAAAGGAAATCAAATCAAATGGAAAAGAAAAAGGAAAAAAAAAACCTAGGCAGATAAAAGATTGAGCCCAAAAAAAAAAAGTCTATGTTTTTCATGCTTAGATTGTGGACAGAAATGGAAAGTCACTACATAGGGCCCAGAGGTTTGTGAGTAGATCCGTAGGATCTGATTGATATTCTCTCCCATTTTCCACTTCCTAGTGTAAATTTGGAATCAAGGAGCTATGTAGGAAATAGATGACCTACATTCTTATACTAAGTCTGAGTTGTTGTATGTTACTAGTTAAGTTTCTTATTATTTAAGGGCCCCTTTATAAAGCTAACATTCTATGATTCTATAAAAATAGGTCTTAAGTAGTTCAGAGATATGAAAGAGCTTTATAAATATAATGTGATACCATTTTGAGTCCCTGTCTCTATACACATAAAACTTTGAACCCTTGTACATGATGAAATTCAAATATAATAATTATCTGCCTTCTAACATTGAAGGAAATATTCTGTTTTTGCATGATACAATTTATTATCTGCCCTATGCCCTTGTAGCATGGATAGCTCATTTGTTAAAAAAAAAAATGACAGCTTGTAATTTATTTATTTACAAATTGGGGTCCTGACTTAATAAATAAATGCCTTTCAAAGGCAGTCACAGTAATTTTTAAAGGAAAATTATATAGAGACTGTTTCTAATTATATTTAGCGTTTATGAGAGATGCTCTCCTCATATCCTCAAAGTTCAAGCTTTATTAAATGGAGATGGTGATCGAAGGCTTCTGCTCAAGAGCCTGAGCTTGTTGGAAACACTTGGATGTGAATCCCACACTGAAAATGAAGTAAGCGGCATGCCCTCTTGATATACAAACAACACACTAACTGTCAGCCATCGAGTTCGGATTATGGTGGAATTAAACAGGCTGGCCTTTATCTTTTTTTTTTTTTTTTGGCCACACATGTAAATTATTTCTTACTCTGTGGATTCAGAGTGCCCCTGTACACATGGCTTCTTGCTTTTACTGCTGCCTTTTCAACCTTTGTGTCTATGGGTATATGAGACTTTTAGGATTTTCTTTCAATCTGTTTCTCTTAGCCTCTCTCATGTCTTTTCTTTGAGCTGGAGGATATGTTGCAGCCTGCCCATTTATATTCTGGCCCTAATTTATGACTAATCATGCCTCTGGTACCCTCCATGCATCTTAATATGAAGCTTTGGGGCACTTGGTTCCCAGGTGGTGAAATTATCCTGGGCATTGTGTCCACAGCTGTGTCTCTGGCATCGTCTCTAAGGATTCCCTTAAGGAATTATGCTATGCTAAGTGTGACTATAAAGTAACAAGGCAAAAAATAAGTAAGTAAGTAAGTAAATAAATAAATAAATAATAAAGTAACAAGGCTGGTTTTCATACAGCAATATAAATACCCGTCTCATTTTTTTTTCTGAGTCCATTTTATATATATATATCTCTCTCTCTGTCTCTTAGAGATAGGAGTGGGTAATTACACGTTTCTCAGATGAAGATGGCTTTCCCAATATGAATTTCGATCCCTGAACAGTCCTGGTTTTCAGACTGGTTAATTAAAGGGGATAGCAACCCCAAAATGAATTTTTGGGAAAATGAAAGGAGCTTAGGAAGCCAGAGGAGTATTAGGAATTCTGAAGCTTCTTACATTTGGTATTTAGGGTTTTGTATGTGAAAGGAAGCTGACACGGGCAGAAAGATCTATTACCATTTGTGTGAAAATCCTTTCTACTATGCTTTATCCCATTACTAGACACAACAGTCCTTTTGATGCCCATGTTGGTAGTCTTCACAAGAAGGGTGGGGTTTCTGTCAAATGTTTCTCTTAAGTAGATAATTGGTCTGAAAGAGAAAAATGGGGCCTAGAGGAAGCACAGGGTCTCTCTGGAATGTGTCCAGTGGAAAGGGCACGAGTCGGAGGATCGAAAAACGCAGATGTTGGTCTGACATTTATCATACTGAGCTGTGTGTTGGTGCACAGATCACTTAGCTGAGTGCCTTGCTTTGAATGTGGGCTGACACATTCAAGGTATTCAAAAAACTTTTGCTGAATGATAAGTGAATTAATAATTGATTTATTAAAAATCTATCATAGGATTTGACAGACCGGGTTTCTAACTAAAACAGCTTTATATTCCAATGTATTATCATAACAAAGAACCCAAGGCCGGCTGGATAACCTCTGGACAGGAAGGATTCCCCACTAGCTGATGCTAAATTTTAGGATGGTGAAACATTGGAGACATGGTAACAAGACCGTGATGAAGGTCCATTCTGTCCCTAGTGCCTGATGAGCCTCTGTCACTCTGGAAAGCATAGACACTGTAAAGTGAAATTGACATCTAGACAACAACAATAAAAGCCCAACGTGGAAATAATTCCATTAAAAAAAAAAAAAATCTTGCCATTTTCAACTCTAGAGACATAGGTCTGGATCAGATAGCCCAGTACACGCAGAGGTTTCTGGGTCCAGCCCACAGTCCTTGGAAAACAGCCCTGGATTCCTGATTGTCCTCTAGTTGCCCTCTCAAGAGGAGTCCTGCAGACCAGCACTTGGTAATTATATTTATTATGAAGCCCTAAGGCATGATGGTAATATTTTAGGATTTTGTGAAATATTTTGCAAGTGTAAGGAGGTTTCCATTATTTCTGATAGCTGTTTGTGAACATTGTTTCCTTTGACATTTTAAGTTTCCGGAAGGCCATTTTTGAATCCTGCCCATTTCTCCATCACCAAGTTCTAGTGTAATCTTCACCTCAAGGCAGATTATTTGTTAATCAAGAACAATTCAGGATACTGCCAGCTGTGTTCAAGCACTGCCTGGAAAGGCTCTGTACTTTTGTATGTACATCCGTTTATTTGTTTACTCATCCATTCTCCACCCACAACCACCAAACCTTCTACTGGGTCCCATGATATGCACTGGGGAGGAAGAAATGAAAAATATTCGGTATTGCCCTTAAGGAGGTGACAAAGGAATACCCAGTATACAAACACAAAAATGTGGTGAGAACAATGCTCTGAGAAGGGCAATTTTATTAAATTCATACCTTTCTGAACTTGGGGTGAGGGACAAGAGGTCAGAGGAGGTCTCATGCAGAGATAGTGCCTGAGCTGAGAGGTGAATGAGGAGGGGAATTAAATGGGAGAAAAATGATGTGGAGGGGAGGGAGGGAGGGACCGGGAAGTGAAGGTCTCTAGACTGTATGAATAGAGTGTGCAAAGGCATCATAGGGAGAAGGTCATGCACTTTAAAAAGCTAGATATGGAAAGAGTAGGACTTTATTCTGTTGTGATCCAGGAGAGGAACAAGGGGGGAAAAAAAGGAAAGAAATGGTAATATATTCCTAACACTTTGCTATTTCTATTGTGATATTTAATTTTAAATTTATCATCTATATGGGGCACCTGGGTATCTCAGTGGGTTAAAGCCTCTGCCTTCTGCTCAGGTCATGATCCCAGGGTCCTGGGATAGAGCCCCGCATCGGGCTCTCTGCTCAGCGGGAGCCTGCCTCCTCCTCTCTCTCTGCCTGCCTCTCTGCCCATGTGTGATTCTGTCTGTCAAATAAATAAATAAAATCTTAAAAAAAATTATCCTCTATATGATTTAGTAGTATTCCTACATATTTCCTTAATATCCTTTGCTTGGATAGGAAGATAAAAGTCCTGCATTTTTGGTGCTAGCTTTGATGATTCCTCAGAGAGTGACACAAAGTAAAGTTTGTGATATCTGGCCCTCTTTTTCATCTTCTTATTTCTCCAAGTTAGTCTTGAATTGGCAAAAGTCCATCTCATACTTTTTTACATGTAAAATTTCTGTAACTTCAACATAGTTGAAAAATGATCACCCAGAACACGGGGAGACAGGATCTCATCTAGTACAGAGGCCCATGTCTAAAGAGGTCAACGCTCATTTGCATAGACAACCTGCCGGGCAGTTGGGGCAGGTGTTAACAGAAAGAAGCTGTCATAGCCTCTGAAATGTTCTGAGCCTCAGCCATGAACTGTCCCAGCCACAGTCAGGGTCACTGCATCGGAGTCTGTAGGTAGCTCAGCTCTAGAAGGTCAGGAATTTGTTTCCTGCCTCATAGGAGACCCAATCAACAATGTTCTAAAAGATAAATAAAAAGGCTGAAAGGAAAGAAGAGTAGAAGAGTATATGTGAGAAAGCAAATTTGATTTTTTTTAATTTTTAAAATTATTTTTATTTATTTATTTATTTATTTGGGTAAATTGCTGTATTGCAGCAGAATTGCAGCAAAACTACAAAGTAATCGAGCTCTCATCTAAGCTAGAAGAAAAGAATCCAGGGTTAAATGGTATAAAAACCATGGTCTGGGAAGCCTTTCTGTATAGCCTCGTACCAAAAACTATCTCGTTGTTCACTGTTACTTGTTATGCTAAAGAATCTGAATGCTGAACAAGCTCCCATAAGAAAGACTGATTTTGTATTCAGTCTCTTTCTGGCATTTTGCTCTATGCCTTCCCTGTCCAGCTCTACCTGCTACAACAATGCCTGCAGGATGCTTTGTTATTATTAAACGTGGAAGGGCACCTGGATTGCTAGATACCTATAATTATCTCCGTTTTACAGGTAAGAAAACTCATCCTCAGAGTGTTCAAATAAGTAGTCCAAGGTCACATATCCTTTTGAAGAAACTTTTTCAATTCAGTGAATAAACAAATAAATTTTTCTTTGCAGTGAGAGAGTTTTTTTTTTTTTTAACTGTTGAAATAACAGAATTAAAGAGGAATAATGCCTTTGTGCTCTTTAGAATGTCGTGAAACAGGCATTCTCAGACATTGCTGGTGAGACTGTGCACTGGCCAAGCTTCTGGAAATCAATTTGGCAACTTTATCAAAGGCTTTAAAAATGTTTGGTATTTTTTTCTTGATCCAGTATTTCTCATTGCAGTCTGTTTTAAGGAAATAATTAGAGATGTGGAAAGAACAGAGATAGATAGATGGATAGATGCTGATTACAGCTCTATTTTTAATAACAGTAAAAAATGAGAAATAGTCTATTTTGTCATCCACATGGACATGGCTGATTAAAGTATGGTATAATCATAGGACAGAATATCATGCAGCTATTAAAATATCTTCAGAGAATTTTACTATACATGAGAATATACTCATGATGTAATGTTAAGGAGAGAAAATATAAGATAAAAAATAGAATGTGCAGTGTGACACGTGTGTGTGAGTATGTACACAAAAAAGAGAGACACCCACTAAAATATGCAGGAAGCACACCAATTTGTTATTTGTAGTCTTCTTGGTAGATGAAAGTGCAATTTTAATTTTCTTCTTCTTCATACTTTACTAAATTTTCCAAATTCTCTATAATAAGCAAGGATTTCTTTTAGCATATGGAAAAGAGACGCTACTGTGATTTAGTAACCTTAGATTTAACTGTTTTGCATTCCCAGATGAACCTTCCCTGTTCCACCCCTAACATAGACATGTAGGGTAGAAGGGGGGAGAAAGGATGTTGGTTGGGAATAAAGGCTTACCAAGGACAGAAGCTCGTCTCCCTAAGACTTTATGTGATTGCTTAGAAAAAGATCTTTGGTATCCAACTAAATAACTTTATTCTGCCAGTGAGCACAGAAAAGCCAAAGACTTAATTTTGTGCCATAGGGAAAAACATCCTACCCTCTGTCAGCACCCCCTACCCCTGTTCCAGTCATTCTATACTGTGACCTTATACTAATGTGTATAACATAGTGGTTACTGTTATAACTCTGTCCATTTGTTGTTGACTGTTTCCCCTCTTTGGACCGAAAGGATCACAAGGGCAAATGTCTGTCTCCCTGCTCTATGCTCAATGCTGAGAACATGGCCTGACACAGAGAAGTTCATCTATAAACTTCTGTGGAATGATAACTGAAATAATTAATTCACTACCAATCTGTCAAAAGCTTTGACGTCTAGTCTTTGAAGTTTAATGTTTACTCACCAAGGCTGTTGGTATACTCTCAGACCTGAAGTTGGCTACAGAGTTAGATGTTGGGGAAGGAGTTGGACAGCTCCAAGGATCAGTGAACCTTTGACTGTGTCATCTTAATTTGGGAGATAAGAGAGGTGCTGGTGTCCCACCACAGGTTCGCTTCGTCTTTCTGACCTGGCAGGCAGGCATGGGACAAGATGCCATCTTTTAGGTCCCTGGTGGTATTGGCCTATCATGTGCCCCACTCACTGCTAGTTTTTTCATACCCAGTTTGGGAAATCCCTGACTGTTCTGCATGTCTGACCAACACAGGCCGATTGATTCAATACATTTACATTTTACTGCACCAATAAGTCTTGCACATATCTAGGAGGATCGGCAAAGATGTCAAAGTCAAATAAAGTACTTTCCCACCTACTTAATTTTAAAATCCACCTGTTAAGTAACACAATGAAGTTTACTGATTTATACAAATAAATAAAAAATAAATGAATAAATGCAATCTTATTGTTCTTCTACTTATTATCATTAACAACCAATATTACATTAAATCATTTACATGCATTCCCTATTCAGCCTTCAGCATAATCCCATGACGTATATGTTATTACCCCATTTTACAGATGAGAAAAATGAGTCTATTATAAAGAAGGTGTGACTGATCATAAGAAGATGTAATTCGATACATATTGCAAGTGAGAATCCTTACATAGTAAGTATCCTAGGCATTCCACAAACACTTAGAGCTGGCACTAAGATAACGGTCCATAGCAAATCATCAGGTCACACTGGGAAGCTTCACTTTTCTGAAACATTCCTGCCGGCACTCTTCATTTTCATAATCCAGCATTACATAGTTACCAGGGTTGTCTTTCATCCATGCGTTATTTGATATCCTAATTGGTCTGCTTTAAGCCTGTGAGCAAACTGCTTTTCAGAGGCAGAGGGGAGATCTGTGAAGAGACACCTGTTCCGAAGGCTCAGAGCGTGACGAGCTGCTGAGTTTATGTGAGGTTCCCAAAGGTGTCACCAGTCGCCACCTGGCCTGTCACCCGTGGAAACCTATTTCCACTGCTGTTCTGGAGTTGATCTGACTCTCATCCTTTATACACCGAGCTCACTTGATTACATCTTCTTGACTTTAGAGTTAATTTTCCTAACTGGTAGAGGGAAGTCATATGGGACATAAAGCCTATTTAGTGCCGAGCTGGGATATTTCTGAAAACTCCATCAATGGAGGGCTCCATGGGCTGTGAGAATATCGATGGCGGATTCTTTCGGCTGCACTAGGTCAGGCCTATCCTCGTGCATACCTTGTCTTTAACTTACGATATTCAGATATTGTCACACCTGAGGCAAGAGAGAAAGGACAGTAGCTAACCCATGCGTATGCGGCCATGCAAAACAAGATAGGAGGACTCATACTCAACCCTCCTGGAGTTCAAGAAAACCATGGAAACCAGTCACCTGTTCAAAACCGAACTTCTGTTTCTGTAAGGGAGAGAGAGAGAACAACAACAACAAAAAGACCTAAAGCAAAAAAGGGCAAAGCATTAAGACACCAGCCTGGCCACCTGGGCACCCGTTGAGATCTTGGGTGCTTAATGGCCTGTTAATATTTTGAATCACAGTCGGCAGCACGAGAAGACACAGAATCCTCCCAGGGGCAGCCCCCGTGCACTTAATGGATCTTCTACTTTCAGCTTCCTACAGGGAAGTGTTTAATTGCATCCATGATTGAGATGATCATTTTTATTGTGCTCAGTCCAGAGCGAGGGAGAGGGGGCCCCTCCTTGGACAAGTCTTGAATATCGGGTTATTTGTCATCTCTTGGCCATCCTCAATGGCGCTGTTACTGTCATCATCATTATCATCAGAAGGGGAGTGTTGAGCTTGTAATTGCACGCGGCACTGTGCTAAGTGCAGTACAAGGAAGGCACTGGGTTCTTGCCGGCTGGACGTGTAGAATCAAACATATTCCACGCTGGAGCAGACCAGTGTCACAAGTTCATGCAGGATCTTGAACGAAAGGAAGAGGAAAACACAGAATAAGTGAACAGGTCTTAGGAGGATTTAACTGCCTGGACTCTCCTAAACATTTTTTTAAGTCCAAGTCCAGCGTGGAGAGCATTACTGGGGTTGAACTCAGTGACCCTGAGATGAAGACCTGAGCTGAGATCATGAGTCAGATGCTTAACTGACTGAGCCACCCGGCTGCCCCATATAACATTTTTTTTTTTTTTAATATCACAACTTTTTTAGATAAAAGGTTAAAAAAAAAAAAAGGTTCAGAAATGGTAGAATGTTGTGTACTGAACTGGAAGGAATGTACTATGTTGGGTTGAACAAATGATCCTATCTGGACAGTGAGTGAGTGAGTGAGTTAAAACTTTTTGATAATTCAGTCCATTTGAATTCTGATTATTTGTAGGCACATTCATCTCCTATTGCATTTTTGACTGTTTATTAGATATTCATTATCCCATTAGTAAGATTCAGTAGTTTCATGGTTACTTAAGGAGCCGTTCGAAGTTGATACAGTGTGTACTGCGAATTCCACTTTCTCCCTCCTCCCCTCATGCTTTCTTTCGTTCTCTCCCATGATTGTTTTTCTGGGGTGGTGGGTGGCGTGGAGGGGGAAACATGCCATTTAGCCCCTTCTCCCTTTAGTTTCAAATTTCCTTCCTTCAGAATTATTTGTAGTACAAAATTCTCCAACTCTTCATTTTATGAGAGTATTTGAACATGCAAATGGATGTTACAAATCATTCCATTATGGGAAATTCCTACTCTCATGGAATAATCCGACATGAAGAAGGCTCACTTTGGAGGGCCACTGATAATCCCTGCAGCCTTCTATTCCTAATTAAAATAGCCCTCCTAAACTTGAATTGGTTTAGGCCAATATGTTGGCTCTGCCTAGGTTTCTTGCCTGTTCATGGTCTAAATGTGTAATCTGCCACTGCCCCCCCCAGTCACCTGCTGGCACTCTATCCTGATTTGTTCTTGAGGGAGCCGCTTTTTTGGGGGGTGGGGGGGTTGGAGCTCGTAAATATAGTAGAAAGTGTTCCAGTTTAGGAGTCAGGTGAACCGGGTTCTCCTTCCCGCCCTGGCACTAATCAGATATGTGACCTGAATCAGGTAGGGAGCCTTCCATGCCTTTGTTTCCTTATCTGTAAAAAGAAGGAATGGTGTACACATCTCTCTGCCCTTTCTCACTCTGTGGCTCAGGACTAGGGAGCAGATGCAGGGCTGGGGTCTTCGGTGCTCTCAGCTCACTGTTTACTGAGTCACCCCTCTGTGGAGGCCCTTGCTAGGCTCTGGCTTGCCTGCCCCATGCCTGCAGGCTATGCCTGTCCCCCCCACCCCCCCCACCCCGCAGAGCACGGACATCCCCAGGGGCCCCTCTTTTCCTCCCTCCTTTGCATATGAAACAAGCAATCTGTCATGTTGGCAATCAGTTACACCTTGGGAACCCCAGGCTTCTTTGGACACGGCCATTCTGAGGCTACACTCTCCCTCCCCTGTCACCCGTGATGGGCAGTGGGGGGAAGGGGAGTGCTCCTGACCTCACTGGTGGACAGCAAGGAAGCTCCTGAAGACATAATAGGTTATGGCAGTGGCAGCTGCTCACTGGACCCTCTGTAGTCTCACACGTGGCTTATGATTGAGGGTCAGAATGTTATGCTTGGCAAGGTCCTTTGTGTGACGAATGGTGAAGATAAATCAGTATGATGCCCAATTAGGAACACCACACAATTACCCTTATCCACACTGGAGACACGGCTGTCACAGAACAGTTTCATGAGCAAGAAGGAGAAAGATGGGATTTTTGTTTGGGGCTGTCTTGGGAAAAAAAAATAAAAATCATGCCTTCATATAATTTTATAACGCCTTATTTAAAGACTATTTCTGAGCTTCCTGTTGCCTACTTCATGTGTGTATATGATTTTACTTCCCTTTGGTTTCTCTGAGAATTCTCCTACTTTAGTCACAGGCAACTTCAAAACATTCTGATCATCGTTTAAGGAAGATTCTAGGGCAGAGAATGGACCCATAGGTGGGAATCTAATTGTGATAACAGGTGACCGAGAACCAGAGTAGGAGATTTTTCTCCTGCCCTGTGATCTGCTGAGGCATCTGTGTGAACAGAACTGGAAGAGGCAGCCAACCACAAACATGAATCTTCTCCCTGGTGAGAACTGACCGCAAGAGGGCCCCAGGGAACATAAGTCAATGGAACTCCTAAAGATTGGCCAAGACTCATCTAGGTTTGTAAACAGGATGAGTAATACTATTCCACAACCTTTGGTGCAGAGAGGAATGTGGAACTTAGTGGAACAAGACCCATTCAGCTAAATAAAAATGTTTTATATTAGGTCATTAAACTGTATGTCATAGCACCTTTAAAACAGCACACATCATAAATCAGAAGTTCAGGTTTATAGGGTCGCTTTTACGTATTCGACACTATTATGGCATTTGAGGCTCGGATCACTCCTGATTTCTTTCTGGTTTCAATTAAGAGAATTTCCACATCTTGTTTGATCCAGGAAGGAGAGGTCCCCCTGCTTGTGGGTTTTGGAACAGCCAGCCCCGGGATCAGCCTCAGTGCTTCTCACAGGGGTCACAGTTCCTAGAATTTGAATGCTGAAACCACACACAGTGAAACTTCACCCACAGAGTACAGGTGGTCACCAAGGGAGTGATTGGAGAGGCCTAAAACTGCATTTATGTGTAATGGACACCAACATCATCCACATCTCCAGGGGCTTCTGAATGCATAAAACCACCCATTTTAGAGTTTCGCTGGTGTTGTTCTTCAATGGATAAAAACACCTAAATAGAGAATTATTTATTGTCTCTTCAGAGACATGACCTGATTGAAGCAACTGCTAAATGGAAGAAGTCTTACATAAAAACGTGTTCTGTAGGACCAGTTTTTATTAGACTCAAAAACAGGCAGAACTTTTGATGTTACTGAATGAGACATTTAAAAGTGGTTAAGGTGGTAAGTTTTATGGTGTGTATAGTTTAACATGCACACACACAAAAGGACAAAACAAAACAGACAAAACCTAGCACACTTTAGTGAGTTAAAGCTAATGATGTGCTATACAGTGGCTAACTGAACATGAATAATAATAATAATAATAATAATAATAATATATAAATAAAAGTCATGAGAGATGCTGCCATTGGTGGCATCCGTGACTACAGTGAGGCAGGAGGAGAGCCTGGGGATACTGGGAAGTCTCTGCCATCTGGGCGCAGTCTCATGGATGGTTCATTTTGTGAAGACTCGCAGAACTGTGTCCTAGGACTGGCATACTTTACTAGATCTGCATTTTGCTTCCGTAAAACATTTGCCCCCCAAAAAGAGCCCGATGAGTCTCCGTTGATCTGACTTAATTTGAGTGGGGTGTTGGTCACAAGTGTGAAAATTAGCTCTCTTCTGTTGCCACAGAGATTTGGGCAGAGATAACTGGATAAAATTATGTCACTGACTGATATTTCTATATTTCTTTATTGCAAAAAGTGAATTTGTTTTCTGGAAAATAGGACAAGATTTGGTCAGCATTTAAACCACAATGCCACCTACTCTTTTAGCTGCTTTACTTTCTGGAAACCATAAAGCGCAGGGCAGCTATCGCGATCAGCGCAGGATCAGTCTGTCAGCTGTGAGTTACCGGGGCTCGCATTCTGTTTTCCAGTCAAAGTTCTGCCTCTGTGTAGTGCCGCGGAGCAGGGAGTGTCCTGTTGTCTAGCCAAAGCCAGGGAACCATCCGAAGGGAGGGTGAGCAGACAGCACGAGTACTGTGGGAAGGTTGAACAAAATAACCTATCATGCTCCCTTGAATGCCAAGATTTCGATTCTGGTATTCCTCTGTGCGTTTGTAAGGGAATTTTTAAATGGGCTTATGGAAATGGGTCCTTATCTCTGGATCGGCGTCTGGTCAGTAATTTTGTGAAAGGAAGTCATAGTGGTCACACAAGAATACCAGTGCTCTTAAAACAGGGTATTTGTTTTCTAGCCTCGCCATAATGAGTCACCACAGATTAGGCTTAAAACAGAAACTTTATTCTCTCACAGTTGTAGAGGCCAAAAGTCCAAAGTCAAGATGCCAGCAGGCCCACTCTCCCCTGAAACCTGTAGGAGAGAAAACTTGCTTATGTCTTTGAACTTCCGGGGGCTCCCGGCGATCCTTACTTAGTACTTCATGGCTTTTTGCTGCCTCACTGCAGTCTCTGCGTTTGTCTTCGCATGGTCTTCTTCCTTGAGGGTTTGTGTCTCTCTGTGTCCTCTACTCTGTTTAGAAGGACATCAGTCATTGGATTTAGGGCCCACCTGATCAGGATGATTTCATTTTGAGATCCTTAATTACATTTGCAAAGACCTTCTTTCCAAATAAGGTCACAGTCTGAAGTTCCAAGAAGATATAAATTTTGGTGGGAACATTATTCAACCCACTATAGACACCTTCCTGAAAAGAAATTAAAAGAAAAAAAAATCAACCTTTAAAGTACTTGCTGGGGTCTGCAATTGTTGCAAAGTGAGTGGGTAAGAGAATGGAGTTTTGTGACAGTTCCCAAGAAGCCTCAGGGGTCAGGGAGGGACATTATACAGTCATCTCTCTGGACATCAAATTATTAGCATGCCCCTGAATGTGCCAGACACTCTGTAGGCACTGGGTGTACAGTGGGAACCATAAAGGAACAGATGCCACCCCTGTGGCATTTATGGTCCAATGGGGGAGATGCCTATAACCTACAAAACACAAAACAGATCTATTACTGCATATTGTTAAGGATGTGATATATGAGAGAGAATCGTATTGGGAGGAGGTCCTGCTTTCCATCTGCAGGTCTGTCAGGAAAATTTTCTCAGAGGAAAGAATATTCAAGCTGCCACCAAAAGAGGAGTGGGAATTAGCCAGGTACACATTTGGGAAGAGGGAGGTAGAGTGGTGAGTTCAAAAGGCAAAAAGGGGGCCTCTGTGGCTACAGTGTAGTGATCAAGGCAGACAATGAAGAGCGAGATGCCAGAAAGCTTGATCACGCACATGGGGTGGCTCACACGTAGGATGTGGGGGTCTCTGCAGTAGGACTTTCAGAAAGGTTGAAGCAGAGGAATAGCATCCTCTGAATGTCATTTTAAGGGGATCTCAGGTTGATGTGTAAAGAAGAGACAGGGAGAGAAAAATGGCACCCACAGGCTGAACATAGTACAGTGGCACAGCCAGCCCAGGCAGAGACCTTCCTACCCAGGAAACATGCCGTATGTATTCCTGAGGCTGCAGGCAATCAGGAGGGTTCCCGAAGGATCATTTCCAAAGCTGAACACAAGCCTGACTCAAAATAGAGATTTGTACAGCTCCATTGTCTCTATAGAGTTGACTTTTAAAAAAAGATGAAATGAAAATAATTTTTGAGTTATTGTTATCTCATCTAAAATTAATGACAGAGATTTTGCCATGTATCTCTGCTCATTCGCTATGAAATTTTTGAATTACAATCTTTGAATTATAAGGGCCCAGAATTTGATTTGTGCCATGATATTGATGACTGAGATAACTAGTGTCCGCTAATTGGGATTGGAAAGTACAATTGGAAAGGATGGGAAAGGACTCCTAGAGATGAATGCATCTCTCGAACCTAGAAACACTGGCCTGTAGTGCCCTGGAACCAGCAGGGCACCCCGTTTCCTACCAGAAATCTCTGTGGCACATTCCTTTTAAATATCAGTTGAGGCAACCTTTGCCAACAGCCTATGTTTTCTATGTTCAGAGGACTTGAATTTTGGGTGGGAAAAAAAGGGAAGATTGAAATGAGATTAGATGTAAGGAAGTAGGTCTCCTAACCATGAAAATAATACACCATTTAACTTGTTATTAAAAACCATACACATATAATCGATCTGAGCCAGTAAACATGCCTCCGTCTCTCCTGCTGGATTCCCTAACATGCTACCTCTTCCTGCTCTCTGTGAACTTGGCTGGGAGTAGGCTAACATTTAAATATGGCAAATGAGTTCATTTCCCTGGCAGACAACCACATGGTCCTCACAGCAGAAGTCCTCTCATCTGAAGGGTAACCAATGTTGTGAACACATCTTCTGTTTCAACCTGAGCCCCTCTTCCCTTAGAAAGACAGACAATCCTTGCAGATTACATAAAAAGAATCCAGGTGCCAGAGGTGGGCAGGAGCAGAGATGGCCTTGGCAGAGGGCCCCAGACCACTGTCCCATCTACGTAGTATTAGCCACAGGAGTAGGTTGCCACCTTTGAAATCAACAGGACCGTATGGCAATGTTCAGATCTGAAATTATTTAAAATGGGTTCCTGTGTAGTTATAACTCTGTACTTTTGCAATCTTTGTGATTTCAATTTGGAAAGTCATTCAAGTGAGTAATTTAATGTTGGGTTGTTCCTTCTGTTTTTCCATCAAGCTCACAAAATTCTAAAAATAATGTTATCACGAAGCAAACTTTGTGCTTACCAGGACAATGACGGGTTTACAGTACTATTTGCTCCAAGTATGAAAGATGGGTCAGATTCGACTTGATCACTGGGTTTTAGGAAGACTGGTCCTGGGTTTTAGGAAGACAAGTCATAGTTTTGTGAAGTTAACTTCTAACTCTCAGCTTATGTCTTGCCTCAGAAGAGAAAAGCTAAGATATCAGTGAACATGCAACTGGCCATTGTCCAAAGGAAATGTGGGGAGGGCTTCACTAAGGAAAATGTCACTCTTGTTAAACTCCCAGTGGCCCTCCTCATCATACTTATTAACCTCAGATTCTTTTCCAGGTATGATGGTCTCCTGGCCATAATCAAAACACATTTTAGAATTAGGCAAAATGCATTTTCAAGCTTAAAGAGCTTGAAGAGCTCTAGAGTTCGGCAGAGCTCATTATAAAAATCTTTCCTTGTTATGCCACCTCAGTTCTTTTCCCCCTTCCAGAAGCAACCACATTGAATTCCTGATTATTATGAAAATTTTCTCCAAATCTGTAAATAACATGCTTGTGTTACTCCTTTTTAATTTTTTTTTCCATTTGAAGCATTATCTATTGACCTCCTGCTATGACAGATACAGAACTGACTTTCTTTAACACCTCTTTACCCATTCACCTCTACCATATATGTGCCCTGTTCTCATTTGTGGATGCCCAATAAAGTTCTAAATTTTGTTTATATTATTCAAGTGTTTATAATATGGAATCAGAGTATACTATGGTTACTTTTTGCCATTTGTATGGTTTTCTTTTGTTTGTGTAGTTTTCATATAGTTATCTTTTCATTATGATCATAAATTTCCTCCCAGTTATCCAGTTATATCTGTCCAATGTTTCTTACCAAAGTACTCTCTCCCAAAGACTCTTGGCCTGCTCCAGTGTAGAATAGTTGACTCCTGCACAATGGATACCAGTATTATCCCAGGACCCTCTTTCACTATTATTCTGAGAATCCCTTCCAATTTCCTTCTGTATTACAGCACCCATTTCCCGAAACTTGTGTCCCCTTTATTCTGTACCTTTTGATAGATTGTAGATACAATCAAAAGCTTCCTAAGAAAAGGTTTATTGGAAAAGGGAGAGTTAGACTGAAATTTTGCATGTCAGAAAATGTTTTAATTCTTTCCTCTCATCTTATTGGTAGTTTGGTTGGCTATAGAATTCCTATAAAGATGATGTTTTTTTCCCATAATTTGAGAGTGTGACTCTATTTTCTTCTAGCTTCCAGAGTTACTTTTGAAACATCTGGTGAGTTCTAATACCTGATCCTATTAGGTTTTCTGTCCTTTGTTTCTCTTTTTGGATACATACAGGATGTTTTCTTTGTCTGCAATAAGCTACACCTCATGATATACCTTGTTATGGATGTTGGTCATAGTATGGATATGGTCCTATTTAATCTGGATTTATACCCTTTAGTTCTGGGAGATTTTCTCGAATTACTCCATTCATAATGTCTTCTCTTCTAGTATCTCCATCAATTGTCTCCAAGAATCTTTATACAGTGAATGAAGTTCTAGAAACTAATCTTCCTAATTTTGTTTTCTTATCATATTTTACATATTTTTATAAAATATAAAAATAAAAAATAAAAATATAATAATATAAAAATAAAAATATATAAAATATGATAAGAAATTGATTTCTGGACTACATTTTAAAATTATTAAAATTATTTATTATCAATAAATATAAAAATCCAGAATGTAGCCATGATGAATTAGACATTCAACACAAATACAATTCAGAAGATCCACCCTGATTGTGCCTTTGTGGAGAGTACAAAATCTGTCCATTGTTACTGTGAGTAGAATAATTATTGCAGATCAGAGGGTTGGAGAACGCTGAGCCATTTTATGACCTCAATGTTAAGCTGGAATGTAGAGGAGGAAAGGCTAGAAATAGCAGGCATGACTTTAATAGTCCTTCATACCAAGTTATCATCTCCAAAGGGACATGAAGACTGTACTTAAAAGACCTTGAGTTCTGGAGGATTAGGCTTGGCCATGAAAGGTCCTTGCAGCGGGCATATTTGAAGTCAGACAAATTACCAATCATGGCTTTTGGAGTGGTCTATCTGATGACTGCAGAGCCTGGCTCATAGGGGCTTCTTTAGATTTTAAGAGCCTAAGCAAGTAAGCTAATATTAAGGACTTTATATACCAGAGTAAAGAATTGTTATATAAATCAAGGAAATAGTACTCGAAACCCAAATCACACAGACAAGATAAATCCTAGAAGTGAGGGCATAGGTGATCCTGAGGTTCATCCTCAGACACCCTAATACCTTGATTTATGGCAATGTGACTAATTTTAGACACACTGGCTTGTAAGACTGAACACTTTAACCTGCCTGGTCAGCCTTGTCTCAAGAATGGGAAGGGTTGATTCTGTGAGCTGAAAATTGTCAAAGCCGTAGCTGAGTGGACAGGGAAGAGTAAAGAAATCTTCCCAAGATTTACAAAGATAATTACTTGGTCAGTGTATCTTGTTTTTTTTTTTTTTTTTTCGCTTGTTTGTTTGTTTTGTTTTTGTTTTTGTTTTTTAGAAATCATGTGCATGCCTTTTAAATGTTGTCTCCCTTTTTCTATTGTAGCCTAAAGTCTTGAAGGAAAAGCTATCTTCTCTCTCTCTTTTTAAAGAGTTTATCTGTTTATTAGAGAGAAAGCAGAATGAGACAGTGAGACAGAGTACAAGCAGGGAGGAGGGGCAGAGGAAGAAGCAGACTTGCTGCTGAACCAAGAGTCTGATGCAGGGCTCCATTCCAGGACCCTGGGATCACTACCTGAGGCAAAGGCAGACTCTTAACCAACTGAGCCACCAGGTGCCCTCTATCTTCTCTTTATTATGCCACTCAAAGCCCTGAACACAGACATGGCATGGTTATACCAGCACAGTGAGCATGTCTGGCTCCATCTGGCCCCAACTATAAACTTGAGTAGAGTCTCAGCCTTCCTTTATCTTACCTGAAACACTCATCCAGGAATTAACCAGAGTACAATTCTTAATAAAGTTGTTACCCCTCCTTGGGACGCCTGAGTGGCTCAGTGGGTTAAAGCCTCTGCCTTCGGCTCGGGTCATGATCCCAGGGTCCTGGGATCGAGCCCCGCGTCGGGCTCTCTGCTCTGCAGGGAGCCTGCTTCCTCCTCTCTCTCTCTCTCTGTCTGCCTCTCTGCCTACTTGTGATCTCTGTCAAATAAATAAATAAAATCTTTAAAAAAAAAAAAAGTTATTACCCCTCCCAAGAATGTTAAATTTGAAACCTCATCTTGATGGCCTTGGAAAGACTTTCTTACTGAAAAAAAGAATAGCAAAGTACAAACTAGGGCGTGTTTTTGGTTGCCAGAGATTCTTGCCAGTCCCTTTCAAAGCATTCCCTGTAGGCAGCTGCCCACAAGGCTAAGAAGTCTCTGTTATAGCTTGGGACTGATTAACCAGGAAATGCCGCCCATGAGTGACCACACATTCCCTGAGGCCAAGTTCTCTTTTGCAGGATAGAACAAATACTTAGACTCAGAGTTAAAGAGGGCTCAAAAAGACAACCCATACCAAGGTCTGAGAAAAGCTAAGAATCTAGGTAGTAGGAACATATGTCATTCTCTGTTATGCATGGCATTGTTTCCTTAAGTCTCTGCTCTGCTTTGGGATGTACGCGTTACTGATCATTAACTCTACTACTAGCTCCCTTCCCTCTCTGAAGAATGGGGGTTGGGGCAGAAAATTCCAAGCTTCTACTCATGGCTTGGTCCTTCTGGTGACCAGCCCCTATCCAGAAGCCCACCAAGAGTCACCTCATTAAAATAAAAGACATTGATATTCTCCAGGAAATTATAAGAGTTTTTGGAATTCTGTTAGGAATCAGTATCAAAGACCAATATTAAAACAAAAGATGCTCCTAGTACTCTTATCACTTAGGAAATTACAAAGAGCTCTATTCTGGGAACTGAGGGCAGATGTATATATATGTGTATGTGTGTGTGTGTGTGTGTGTGTGTTTATATGTATGTATGTATATATATATGTGTGTGTATATATTTGTAGGTATATATATGTGTGTGTATATTTGTAGGTGTATATATGTGTGTGTGTGTATTTTTTTCTATTATCTCACAATGAGGGATGGTTTTATCTTACTAGGAATGAAGAATTAATGTGTTAAATGAAGTAGATAGTTTTTTAAATACTTTTTAAAATTTTTTAATTTATTTATATGAGAGAAAGAGCAGAGTACAAGTGGGGTTGGCAGTAGGAGAAGGGGAGGGGCCGAGGGAGAGGAGGAAGCAGGGAGTCCCATGTGGAGCTAGAGTCCAGGACCCTGAGATCATGACCTGAGCTGAAGGCAGACGCTTAACCAACTGAGCCACCCAGGTGCCTCAAAGTAGATAGCTTTCACTGAGATGACATGTCTAAAGTACATTACAGAGAAGGAAGCTAAAGACAATAGAGAGGAAAAATGTTCATTAAGACACGATCCCGGGACTCTGGGATAGAGCCCCACATCCAGCTCCCTGCTTAATAGGGAACCTGCTTCTCCCTCTCCCTATCCCCCACTCCTGCTCTCTCTTGCTATTTCTCTTTCTCTCAAAAAAAAAAAAAAATTTAAATGATGTTCATGGTTGGATCTAACACTGATAGGTCTGGATCTACTATCCCACCTCTGCACAAACTTATAATAACATTTTTATACTCTTCAAAATCTTTTTATGCACATTATCTCATTTAATGAGGTGGAACATGTTGAGCTTCTAATATCATTTTCGTTTTAAAGATAACTACATGGAATGACAGAGAAATAAAGTTACTAACTCAAGGTCACACTGATAGTCATCAAATTCTGACCTATGTTATCAGAATAGATGATCAACTGTTAAACAGTCCAACCAAAATATTAAATGCTTTATTAAAAAAAGAATCCCAACAGCTTTAGCAAATGGGTAGTGACAATTCATCTTGCTGTATAGAAGAGAAAAGAGAGAGTAAGTAATACACTGAGGTCACATAGCTGGTCAGTGGCAGAGATTGGATTTAAATCTAGATAACGATCGCCTCCAGAGTCTGTGATCATAACCACTGCTCTATGGCTTTTTGCATAGTATAGTCAATTTCTTGTTGAATCTCATCTCTCCCCACCACACTACCTCCATTTTAGTTGATTTTGCCATTTGTAACATTATCTCACATCTTCTCTGCTGGTCTGCCTTTGCCCCTTCTTTCATATATTGTCTTCCATATGCCTCACTTGCCTGGCCTCCCAACACATTGGACTCTTTGCATTGTCTGTGTACATCTCCCTTCCTTCCCTAGTTATTTGGAATACTTAAGGCATGAACAATTTTTATAAAGTGCTGTTAGATACTTTGGGAAAACCTCTGAACTAAGGAGGAGGGTAAACTAAATATCATTAACACTTAGAACACAAAATCAATGTTATTCTCAAACAAATAAATGATATTTGGCCCCAGAAACAAAAATTTATATTTTAATTTTTTGCATTGGAATTGAGGTCTCCCAAATGCAAATGCAATCCTCTGGCCAAAAGAAGTCTCCAGAGTCAGAGTCGGGAAGATCCAAGTTCAAGCCCTGACTCTGCCAATAAATTAGCTGGATGGCAGCAGCCAGGCTATGTTGCCTCTTTGAGCCATCGTTCACTCTTATATAAAGTGAAGATGAAGATAGCACCCACATTGTAGGTCATATGTGAGGAATATTCTAGATAATGTGTAAGAGATTTTTAACATAGTAGCAGATATGTGACTTGATAATAACATTTGTTATTAATATTATCATTGTTATTAATCATATTTAAGAAAAGAAAACTACCAGCTTTGGGAGACACCCCACACTGTAAGTTTCTCTTGCTTAGGAAATCCCTGGGTATTTCCTAAGAGTCTAACAAATAAGGGTCCTTCTCATATAACTCAAGATAAAAAGTATGTTCATCTATTTTGATAGAAGCCATCCCTTAGGTATAATATTGGAGGAGGTAAGTGTGCAGTAAGGAATGGAAAGACATAGTGATTAGTTATGGCAATTAAAATCTCCCTTACTCTATGGAAAGGGAATGTTTTCTAGTCCTTAACCCTCATTGGATTTTAAAAATAGTGTTATTCTTTTGAAAATAACTATGGTTGATCAACGTTTTCATATGGTCAACAGGAACATCTCTTATTTGTCTGAAACTTCTTTGGGTTAATAAATTATTGGGATAAGGACTTAGAAAACATGACAACCAGTTTCGACGTGAAGCTGACAGTGTAATGGATAACAGAGTTTCAGGATCCTGCAACTTTGATTGCTTTTCCTCCTCCTATTTGCTTTGTTCATCTCTGAGAAGAAAACGATCCACATTTGTAATATCACCTAATCCTGCTGCTGGACATTAAACATTTATTTTAAACATTAAAACTGCTGAGCTTGCAAGTTTATGACCCACCGATGCTTTTATTTATTTATTTTTAAATTTTAATTTCTTCATGTTGAAATTGCCAAATCCACTGAATTGAAAGAAAATGAGTTCTGGAAGCTGTGACTTTTCATGAAATGTAACCAAATACAGCTGGTCAGGGGAGCAGAGAAAGGGGATTTTGGGGGTGGTGTTGGCCGGAATGGCAGGGCTGAAAGGCACACATTTGTTATTGAACACTTTACAGTTTGGTTATGTTTGGATTATGGATTTTAAAATATCTTTGGGTTTTGAAAACCCAGAACAATGTATTCATAACCCATGGCCCATCAGTTTTATTGTGGCGTTCATTTTTAGAGAAAGCGTGGTTTTGCATTTGCAATGAATTGACTCTTTGCTTTTCCGACTCTCCCACTTTATTAGAGTGATGAAGTTTGTTCACCTTATGGTAAACATTTTTTCTCCTCAGTTCCTGGTCAGTGTTTGGCTCAGACTTAAGGGTTGCATTTTCAAAGTGCTGGTGTGTAGCCCCCAAACAGTACAGCTTTTTAATGCTCAGGATGTAGTTTTGGGGATTTATAAGTACTTTTCCTGTGTGATTACATCTGCACGCCCTGCCTCTCTCTCTCCCTCCTTAATGGATAAAATAGAGAACTATTACGAGGAGATCATAAGCTACTGAAAAAGGTATTCAGTAGTTGTTACTGATATAAATTATTCGGTGCCTGTGGCCTTTGAAATAAAGTTCTTTCTCTTACCAGAGGCAGCTGAAATGCAGTGATTCTTGGAAGATATCTCACCAAGTGTGCAGACTAAAGATTTCTCTGTGTAGTGTTACTGCCATGCACTCCATTTCTTAGGGCAGGGTAGTTTGCATGCCTTCTCCCAAGATTGTTATACATGAAAATATAAGGATCATTGTATTTTGATGCATCTTCTAGAATGTTGAGAGGCAATGAAAAGAGACAGGTACAAGCTATATGAAAGATGATTTCCTAAACACTTTGTTGAGATAAATGCACTGTAAATGGGATGGCACTGTGGCATATTGGCAGGCGGGTCTTTCAAGTCTCTGGATGTAGAGAATTATATTGTTGTGTCTCTGTCATGTCATTTTATTTTGTACTCACATGAGCAATTGCGGGAATGCACAAGCTAACATATCAGTTATGAGAGGGTCCAAATGAGGGCCTACGGATGGATGAGTCTCAATAGCCAATAGCTGACAGGCCTGAGACTCCTGAAGGATGATTTCATTGACTTGTTGCATCTTTCATGCAAACAAGGATTCGACAGCTGTCAAAAGGGCAGATTGGTCTCTAGAATCTCTAGGGATCTATGGGAAGAGTGTGTGTATTTGGAGAAGTGATTACAAATATTAATGGGCTCAGAGAATCACAAATCAGAAAGCATGTGCTTCTGAGACCTCACTGCCCATCGGGTCAAATTCAGGAAAATTGGATTTTTAACAATTACTTTTTTTTTTCCCCCTAAGTATAGTTTCTACCTTGAATAAAAACTATTATAATGGGGGAAATGAAAGCTTTAGCACAATAGGCAATATATTGGTTTTGGTTTAATAGTCTGTTTGGTGGTTATTGTTTATTTGCTTACTTTTTGATCATTCCCAGATCTTTAAAGAAGACCTCACTAATCCTTGCTTTCTTGATGTTTTTGTCTCTAAAGAAACACAGAAATAGGCACTGCTCCTACCTTTGCTAAGTTACATATTCAAATTTTAGGCTTATAGTCATTCTTCTTATGAGATTAGAATACTGGACTATGCTAGGGTCAGTGAGCAACACTGCTCTGAGAGAAAAGGGTTGAGTAGAGAAATGTGGTCCATACTGGCTGGGATGTTTGGGGGACATGTGGACTATCCCGGGTAAAGACCTAAGCTGTATGAGTCAACTCCTCTAAAAGTAGAACCACAGAATGTTAGTTTAGACATGGCAGAGACTTGGAGGTTATTTTGTCCAAACTCTTCACTTTGCAGAGAAAGTGATATATAGAAAAAAGAAGATTAATTGCCCAGGGCCATTTAGTCAGGTTGGGATCATCAGGAGTAGAATTTGGGTTTCTTAGCTTTCAATATTTTATAAATGCCTTGAAATACTGACTTAAAAACTGAGTGAAATCCACTTATTTCAAAAAAAAAATTTAATAACAAATTTTTTACTTAATCAAATAATCTTTTGCAGCTTGCTTTAATTAAGTTTTTTCTTTAAATGAACATGACATATGGTTCTTATACTGAAGGGTATAGGGCAGTGGTTCTAACTGGAGTGATTTTTGCCCCTCCCATGTGGGAGAGACACTGGTAATGCCTGGAGAAGTCTTGATTGTCATGACTAGAAGAGGAGAGGGAAGAATACTGGCCTTTAGTGAACAGAGACCAGGGATGCTGATACACTTCTTACAATACACAGGGCAGCTCTCTGCAACAAAGAATTATCCAATTATCTAGCCCCAAATGTCAATGGTGCCAATATTGAGAAAGTGTGGTCTAGCAACACGTCCTTTGCGGGATGCCACAACATCCTTTTCTCTTTTCTTTTATTCAAAATTTCTTTTTCTTTTTTTTTTTTTTTATTTTTTCTTTTCTTGCTTCACCCCACCCCACCCCCCCACCCCCCCACCCTGACTCTCCCCTCCCTTCCCTTCCCTTCCCCTCCTCTCTCCCCTCCTCTCCTTTCCTCTCCTCTCTTGTCTTGTCTGTCATGGTTCTAAGAAGAAATCCAATAAGAATGGGGCTCCTGTGAACTCCCAATATGAATATGTCTCTGCAATTGATATTTGGAAAAGGAAAAAAAAAATCTTTCAAACTATGTGAAGTATTGAGATGTTTGTAAATAGTGGGTTCTAAACATGAAACCCTTGTGTATCGCCTTTTACATAATTAGCAACTGGCCCAGCTCCACAACAATCAGTCAGGACTAATGTTGGCAGGAAGCGTGCAATGTGGCCTGCAGGTGGACACTGGCAGAATTCAGACCTTAAGCAAATGAACACCATAGACGACCAGGAAAGCCAACTGAAATCTGGAAGAGTTGGAAGACGGTTGTGGGCGGCCTTGGTAGTCACCTTCTCTTTTTCAGATAAACTCTCTGGTTTCTTGAGGGAAATCAGATAATGCAATAGCTCTTTGCACCCAGGAATTAGGCATTTTCAGAGCTCATTGGTTTTCGAGAGCAGTCTGCTTAATCTTTATCCCCTGTTGCAAACAAACTGCTCGACAGACAATACCACCCCACAAAAGAATAAAATTTGTCCATCTATCATTAAGATAATTGTTATTGATTAGCCTCCTTGTAATTTTCTGCTTTTTGTTTTTAGATGTTGGTTATAAATCACACTCACAACAGGCACCGAGCCTGTGTTTGTGTCTATTATGCGGTCCTGATAAGACTGGGCAGCGTTGTTCACCTTCCTGATGCGAGTTATTGAGATTGATTGAAGCGCTTTGCTTGTCCTATCCTAGACACTGTGTAATTAATGTTTCATTATGTTAATACATGCAAATGTGAGAGCGTGTGTTTGATTGGGAGGTGAGAGAACAAAAAGGGATTAAAGAGTTCGCTGCAAAGTACAAATTAATTTATTGCATTGCTAACTGGCCTCTGAGGGACGAGGGAGGAGGCTTCAAAATGAAAGAAAAAAAATGCATAGAAAAGGAAGAACTGTTGCATGCCTGTGTTTCTCAGCAGTGGTATAGTGAACAACTACAAAAAGGCTCTTCAGTCATGTGATAGAAGCCTTGTCCGTGCAGTGACTTCAGCAGTCCGTGTCTCCTAGAGTGAAAGAGTTTTGGATGAGGAAGCCACAGGTTATTTGCTCCTTACTTATACAAACATTTATGCATATGCAGACTCCATTAGAACCAGACTGAAATATTAATGCAGAAGAGTGATCATTTAGCTGCAGTGAGTGGTTGATGTCATGACATTATTTGAGGTGTAGCCAAAGGCAATTTCACCCCAAAGAAATCATCCACATGTCCGTCCCATTTATTTGCTTATTATTGCATGTTTCTTCCTGTTCTTCATAGCGATCATTTTATTTCCTAATATATCATTATCTTTATGTTCTTTCAGTTACTTATCTATTTCCTTAACATTAGATACGTAATCTGTTTCTATTTAGCTGGATTTGTTGTATCAAACACTGTAGTTGGCTTTTTTTTTTTTGTGCAGTAATTCCTGTTTCTAGTGAGTTATTTTCTTGAGGTAGATCCTTGGAGTGGATTTCCTAGAGCCTAAATGTAACTTTAGATATATGTTCCTTTCTTTAGAAACCTTCCCACTCCCAGGATCTGGCATATGGTGATTTAATAAATAGTTGCTGAATTTCGTTAAGCATACGAATAAGCTGCAATAATTTTAACTTTGCCACATTACGGTTTTTATTGTTATTGTCGTTGTTGTTTTTAAAGATTTTATTTATTTATTTGACAGAAGGATAGAGAGCACAAATAGAAAGAATGGCAGGCAGAGAGAGGGAGAAGCAGGCTCCCTGCCAAGCAGAGAGCCCCATGTGGAGCTTGATCCCGGGATCTTAGGATCATGACTCGAGCCAAAGTCAGATGCTTAACCAACTGAGCCACCCAGGTGCCCTGACATTATGTGGGTTTTTTTGTTTGTTTGTTTTTGTTTTTGTTTTAATATTTTTATTTATTTGAGAGAGAGAGAGAATGAGCATGAGCAGGGCGGAGGGAGAGAGGGAGAAGCCAAATCCCTGCTGAGCAGGGAGCCCCATGTGGGGGTCTGTGTGGGGTTCTATGTGGGGTTTTATGTGAGGCTCCATCCCAGGACCCTGAGATCATGACCTGATCTGAAGCCAGATACTTACCTGACTGAGCTACCCAGGCGCCCCACCACACTAAGGTTTTTTTTAACTAATCACACCTTCATGTGGATACAAGTAATTGAATCTTATCTTCCACTAGGTGGCGCTATTTTGAATCGGTTTGAAAATAGGAAACTGAAGAAAGAGGCATTCAGAATAAGCATCATGAAAGGCGGCCGGGGTGGATGGTGTTTTGAGAGGAGAGCTGTGACTCTGGTAGGAAAGCATTGGGTACCCAGGAGATGGAGAGCCTGGAAGGGAAAGATTAGAGAATGTCAGAATAAATACCATTGTTTCCTATCCAGGATTTATATACTAGAGGTATTACCGGGGCATCATTGTAAGATATACCTACCTGCCTCTAAAGACATAATTTTATTTATTTTGTTTAGTTTTTACGTAATTTTATTTATTTTGTTTAGTTTTTTTGCTTTTATTTCTGATGATTAGTTTGGAGCAGGGGGTGGGGTGGGGATCTGTGGCCATGCCCATTTCTTTTCATACTCTGTGGCTGCTGTCCTGCTACAATGGTAGTTTCTCTACAAAGCCAGATGTATTTACTGTCTGGCCCTTTACAGAAAGGAAAAGAAAAAACTGTAAGAAAAAGTAAAATCAGATTCCTGAGAAACAGGAGAGAAACCAAAACTCCTAGAGAAACATATCTGACAGTGAGAAATGGAGTTTAGAGTCAAAGACATTATTTCTAATTCAAGCTCATCCATTGGACAAATTATCATTTATCATAGACTTCAGCCTCAGTTTTCTCCTCCTTCAAATGGGCATAACAATTTCATTGAGTAGCTGAAAATTAAATCATGTGACGGGATTTAGTATTAGTACCTTTGTTCTTCCCACCCACAAAGGAAAAGTTTAAAAACATGATTAGTGTCTATATTATGTAGTAGGTATTTTGTACACTATCCTGATATGGTCAACCAAATATCCATTCATGCTATGTAAATTAAAAAAAAAAAAAGGAAGAAGAAAAGAAAAAGCAGAAGAGAGTATTATTTATGAATGAATAATTAATGCAACCAAAGTACCATCTCAATCTTTTATAAGTTTCCCCTACTTTTAGCTATGGTCCTGAGAAACTGTTATTTGCTGATGTCAGCATTGACTCGAAAGGTTTCCTGAACATATTTATCCATGTCAAAGCACTGAACCCACAACTATTAAGCAAAAGGGCATAGAGTTGTGAGTCACTGAATGTGATAGAGTGGGGCTCTCCCCTATGATCCCAACTTTCATGCTTCATTCTGCCTTTATTCTTCATGGTAAAAGCCAGGGGAGTTAACAGTGTCTTAGTGACCAGAGTTCCTTCTACCATGACTCATGTGTCATTTTTCACAGTCACTTTGCAGAACGACGGGGAGGTATGATACTTTTTGTTCACAGTCTTCACTGAGACTTACCACATTTTTAATCATTTGTTTTCAGTTTATTTCCAGCTACATGCCAGTTTGATGAGCCGTGAGCCATCCACTTCCAGTTACCACCAGGAGGTGTTCCAATAACATTGGCCTTTATACCCACCCAAAGAAGTTTCTCCCACCCCCCACCAAAGACATTTCCATTAATGAGTAACCAACACTTAGAGGAGAATAAGGCAATGATTCTCTTCCAAATTTATCTAAAACTCCAAAGCATGACAGTATATTATGAATTTCAGAAATAGAAGTGTATATACTATATTTTTAATATAATTAATTCTGAATGCTTCTGGTGTCTGACAGGATTTCTCACTATCAGATAAAAATACAGATTTTGAAAAAGAGTGTGAGTATGAACATCTGTATCATCTTTAAAATAGTGATAGGTTGAAGACCATACATCAGAAATTGCCTGATATATATATATGTTGTCCAGGAATAATTATAAATTGAGACCGCTTTCAGTCTCAAAGATGTTTTAGGTGATTATCTCAGTCATCACACTAGTGAGTTTCCTTGACATTAGCCAGGAACACAATGCGAAATGTCATAATGACTCTGTCCTCATCTCACATACATTTTTCTGGTTAAATTTGACTTTATTTTACACTGATGGTAAAAATGATCGACACACCGTTGTTCAGCATCAGTCCCATTTAAAAGCTACTTCTAAAACCCTCCCCAACTGTGTTGCTGTCTCTATATTTTGGACATGCCTAGATGGGCATCCATAATTTCCTTTAATGTGTGGATCTGGTTTTGAGCTTCTTTGGTGCTGCTTGCTCCTAAGTGAGGGGCCACAGTTGTATCCTGCAGCCAGTGAACTAGACTGTAGACTGTGGAAAGTAATTACTAAAGGAAGCTCAAAGTTCACTCATTTTTGTTCATTCCCCTTTGGTTCATGTCAAAGATAGTAAGAGATTCTTCCTCCCTGAGAGCAACACCATTCAGTGCTTTTTTTTTTTTTTTCTTTTCAATATGTGTTCATCAGTGCTAAACACAAAAGGAGAAGAGGATTTAAACAAGATTTTAGGCTTAGTTCTTGACTTTGAGGGGCAGTAAATCAGGTATTAATATATGTGGTAGATCAATACCAATGTTATGGACAAAATCAAAATTTGAGAAGTCTGATACTAATAACTTGTAATGATCAAATGCCTTGACTCTTCATAGATTTAGTTATGTGGGACAAATACAGGCTTTTTTTTTTTTTTTTTCATGATTCTGTGACAACCTCAAAGAGAAAATAGACAAAGCTTTTCTAATTTGGTATTGCTACTTTGGCCTCTTTTCCCACCTCCCCATCCATGAAGACCCTTTCCAGTCACTCCCAGACCCTTATCCTTCTCCTGCCAATGTTCAGTGTGTTAATCCAAGGCTCACCCTTCCAGGATTGAACTGGGTGACAAAATCTACATAAAATCGTGAAGCCATTTTATCCCAGGTGATTTGGGGTATACAGAATCAGACTTAAACCTCTTCGCAGATTACATAGTCACATGACCAAAAGGATTCAATGCTGTTTGACGGATTTTCTGAAATAACAGTAGCTTAGCTAAGCACCGTCTGTACCAAACATTTCAGTTACTACCATGTGTTTTTGTCTGTTCCACCTCTGAGCTGGTTTGGCCCTACTTGACTATGTATTCTACTTCTATGTAGCTTGAGAAAAAGAAAGGATTTAGATAAAAAGCAAGAAGAATGATTCCTAGGTAGAATTAAGACAAAAAGCTAGATTTTCCAAGCCCTATGACCTTAGTCAAGACAGTTCTCTCTGAGCCATTTTTTTGCTGCCTGCAAAATAGAGTTAACAATCTCTTCCTGCTCAATAAGATCGAATGAGGCCGCCATGTAAATTCTAGATAAGTTACTAGAAATACAAGAAAAAATAAGCAGAGAAGGAATACAGGGTTTGTAAACTACAGTACAAACCTTCATTAAGTCTTAATTCAACACTAGCCCATGACTGAAGCAGTGAATGAGCCCAGCCCCATCTCCCAGACCAACCCATGCACAAGGGAGTGCATCTGGCCTTACGGAAGTGACTCGGATTGTTTTCAGTTCTTTTCATGTCTATGTTACTCATTCCCCTGGATACACAATAGCAAGGACCTATTTTTCATATTTTTTTTAAAGTGGAGAGAAAAAAAAAAGGGATTTCATTTATTTAATTTTCCTAAAAAGATAGTAACATGTTTGGTAGTATGATTTAATATGTAAAATAATTATGGCTTTTAAAACTATAGTCTGGGGCACGTGGGTGGCTCAGTTGGTTAAGCATCTGCCTTGGTCCAGGGCATCATCCCAGGGTCCCGGGATCCAGCAGGGGTTGTCAGGCTCCTTGCTCAGTGGGGGGTCTTCTCCTCTCTCTCCCTTTCCCCTTCCTCTCTTTTGGTGTGTGTTTGTTCTCTCTCTCTCTCTCTCAAATAAATAAATAAAATATTTAACAGATAAATAAAATTACAATCTTGGTATATAACATACAAATCAAAATGTTATAACCCCCTTCCCTTTTTTTTTGTTTCGGTGTCATCTATTAAGTCCCTGGCTTTTTTGACCTGGATATAATGTGAGGATGAAAGAGCTGAGGACATTAGGAAAGAACCTGAAGGAGGGGCAGAAGACAACAGGAAACAGATGTATTTGTCTGGGATTCTGGGTTTTGGGGGGAAAGTGTCTACAGCTGATGAATTGTGCGCAAGCCCACATTTAAGAAAGAGATCAGTGTGCTACACTCCGTAAACTCAGCCCATTTTCTGCTCTTGGTTTTGCTTGTCAGCAGAGAGTTGTGTATAAATTTGCTTCTGAGTGTTTTATGCTAACACTTGGACTCTTTAATGGAATTACAGTTTCTATCATTCCAGGGAACCTGCTGTTTATTATTTAGATAAATTTTAGGCTTTTACTGTTTCTAAATGGTGGCATAGACAATCATTGTTTTGGTTCTTATGATTTTTTTTTTAATTAGTGACAATATGAAAGAAATTTGTTAAAGTTTGAATAAGATAAATACATGAAAAGTAACTGAAGAGAAGCTTTTCCAGGAATGGTAAAAAGTAGTTAAACCACCACGAACCCACAAGGCACTGTTGGTGACACTGTGACAGTTCCCTAGCTCTGAATTACCTATACACCTTTTATTTTTTTTAAAAGCCACTTTACTGAGGCATGCTTGATAGAGAAAAAGTTGTGCTTCTTTAGTATATACTAGATGACTTTAGAGATAAGCATCAACCTATGAAGCCATCTCTACCATCAATGGCATAAGCATAACCATCAACTCCAAAAATTTTCTGTCACCCTCTTTTTAAAATTTTCTTTTGTGATTAAAAACACTTAACATAATATATGGCCTCCTATATAATACAGTATTGTTAACTATAAACACTGTGGTATACAGTAGGTTTCCAGGATTTATTCATCAAGCATAACCAAAATTTTGTAGCCTTTTTAAAGCCAATGAAAAACTCAGCTGTACTGGGGCAGTGGGCTAGACTACTGGCTTAATTGCAATGAGGAAACAAAGAAACAGCTTTTCCCTTACCTTGAATGCTTATTCATGCAAGAGGTAAAAAGCTAACAAGGCTGTTCTGCCTTTCTCTATGGCTTTTTAGTAAATGATAATATGTTAAGAGCCTGTGTTTTGTATATCATCAACAATTACAAAAATATATTTTCCACAAAATTCCTCAGTTCCGTCTGCTGAGTCTCTGGAATCGGTACGGCAGGGCACAGAGACATTAGACTTGCCAGGGAATGTATAGAGGCAGCAAGAAGGACAAGAAGAAAAGGGGTGATAAAGGATCTGTGGCCCTGAACTGGAGGGCTGTTGGAAGGAACAGGGTAGCTGGGGAGCTATGTAAGTATTTAATAGATGCTTAATAATATGTGTGAGTGAATGAAGAAGTATAATGAATGCACAGCCTATAGACTGGATGTTCTTGGGGCGCCTGGGTGGCTCGGTGGGTTAAGCCGCTGCCTTCGGCTCGGGTCATGATCTCAGGGTCCTGGGATCGAGTCCCGCATCAGGCTCTCTGCTCAGCAGGGAGCCTGCTTCCTCCTCTCTCTCTGCCTGCCTCTCTGCCTACTTGTAATCTCTCTCTGTCAAATAAATAAATAAATAAAAATCTTAAAAAAAAAAAAAAAAAAACCTTTATAGACTGGATGTTCTTGTTAAAGCTCTTGTAGGGGTGCCTGGGTGGCTCAGTGGTTAAGCCTCTGCCTTCAGCTCAGGTCATGATTCCAGAGTCCTGGGATCAAGTCCTGCATCGGGCTCTCTGCTCAGTGGAGAGCCTGCTTCCCCCTCTCTCTGCGGGCCTCTTGTGATCTCTCTCTGTGCCAAATAAATAAATAAATAAAATCTTTAAAAAAAAAAAAAAAAAAAAAGCTCTTGTAAATGGGAAATCCATCGCCAAGAGGAATGCAGTGTTTAAAGTAGGGAGTTGAGCACAAGGTGGCGGCTCCAGGCTTGAATCGCTGGTACCTGTCAATCAGCAGCATCATCTGCCCGGAACAGGGGCCAAAGACTGTAGCCTGACAGTGGACCAGACTTGGCCCTCTGCCGGTTTTTGTTTGTTTGTTTAATAATGGCGTAGACGTTTTTAAATAGTTACCTCTTAAATCATTATATAAGTACTTATATAATATCCTCAGGGTTGCCTTTGGCTCAGAAAGCTAAAAACCATGTACCAGGGCGCCTGGGTGGCTCAGTGGGTTAAGCCGCTGCCTTCAGCTCAGGTCATGATCTCAGGGTCCTGGGATCGAGTCCCGCATCGGGCTCTCTGCTCAGCAGGGAGCCTGCTTCCTTCTCTCTCTCTCTCTGCCTGCCTCTCCATCTACTTGTGATTTCTCTCTGTCAAATAAATAAATAAAATCTTTAAAAAAACAAAAACAAAAAAAACAAAAACCATGTACCATCTGGCTCTTGACAGAAAGCATTGGCCAGTCTCGCCTCCAAATATGCAGGGAAAATGTTATCATTGTGGGTATTGATTTTCGCTTTATTGACAGCAATATCTAGTCATCTCCGTCACTCAAAGTCAGCTTAGGAGAATTAGGTCATGCATGTTATGATTTTTCTCTCACTGATTTAAGGAATTTTCCTAAATTATTCATGTTTTTGGGTATAAAGTTTATTCAATAAATATTAAATACCTCTGAGATAGAAAAAGACTACTAAGGATTGTGTGAGATAAACAAATATAATTTATTTCTGCTCCCTTGAAGTTTTCAGTAAAATAAGGAAGAAACTCTTAGGAATATGTTGTGTTATAGAAAGAATAGAACCTCAAGGGAAAGAGAATGAAACGCTGTCTCTTGGGGAACCGGAGCAGTCACTGCTGTTCCATGAGACGTCCCATCTCTGCAAGGCCTGTGTCTAACTTTTCCATTTTGTAAAATGGGAACCTGATGAGAGTTCATGTTTATTACTTAACTGGCTTAAGATTTATAATTAGTCAATCATTCTTTGGCCCCCGTGTTCAACCTGAACCACTGTATAGGCACAGAGAACCAGCAACACTGGCGGCCCTCCTGGGCAGGTCCAAGGCAATAACCACTGGATTCTAACGAAGGCTCTGATTAGAACATTTCAGGAAATTACAGGAACTAATTCATTCATGCAGTAAGCCCTTATTGGTAAGTAATGCACTTGATTCTTCATCTTTTAGATTCTTTAGGTGAGGGACACATGCAGAGTTCCTTCATCCTTGAAGTTCACATAAATCATGCACATGGTACATATGTAGGGTTCAGAAATTCCCTTATGGTTCTGATTTCCCAAAGAAACCTCATCCTCACTCTCAAGTCATCTCCCATTAAACTTAAATCACCAATTAATAACATACAGTGTTTAATAAACACTGACCTGAATGTTTTAAAACTCATTTGCTCCCAGTTCCAAAGCTGGTGTTCCTCTTATCATTATAGGTTTTTCTTCTTGATGTCATTTATGGGCTTAGCAGGAAAATATCACTTTTCTGCTCAAACAGGATACGGTAAATATCACAACAAAATGAATGACAGCATTTTAATGAAAACCACTGTTTGGCCTCCATTTTGAGAAAATAGGACTCATTATAACACAAATGTTTTATCAGTATGGGTCCCCACATCAGTCTTCATACCGCAGTGTCAACCATGAGGTTTGCTGAATTTTTAAGGCTTTCTCTGGACCTGTCAGACCTTTATGGGATTAATCCTTTTTATTTGTAACAGCAGTTTCCACAAGATGAATACTTCATTTCTCATGAATCATAATAAAGCTGCCTTGCTTTGTCGGTAGAGTGACCTCTACGGTCTTTTATCTTCAAGGGGAAAGATTAGACTCTCCTTCTATTTTATGGATAATGAGGTAGGTGGTTGTTGGTCTCTTGACACTTTCAGTAACTGCACCTCTTTGTGGACTCATATGCGTCTGTGATAAACTGATCACAGGGTGATTATAGCAAATCTCTTCATATAACAAATTTCCTCCTAACCTTAAGAGTAAAATTTTTGTACGTAGCAAAGTTAATAGGGATGAACTCACAAATATTAGAGCTGAAGACACCTAGAAGTTAGCTAGTCCAATGTCCTTGTTCTATTGGTGAGTACATGGATTTCCAAGGGTGTGGCCCAGGCTTGGCGAGTGACAGAATTACGCAACTGAACTCAGGTCTCTTGATCTCTTGTGCTGAGAGCTTTCTTTTGCAACAGACAGTATGCCTTTTTTGCATATAAATTGCATAAATTGCTCTATTGATCTACTTGGAGTCATCTGGGACTTTTCCTTTTTTTTTGTTTTTGAAAAATCCACATTTAATCCCTCAACAACCCCACGGCTCTACCTTCAGAGTGGATTCGGAATCTGACCATTTCTTACCACTTCCACTGCAGGAGTTTCCTCTAAGTCCCATTATTTCTCACCTGGATGATGGAAGTAACCTGCTGGCCAGTTTCCTGACCTCTGATGACCCCTGTCCTTAACACAGCAACCAAGGTGACCTTTTGCAATAGGGTTTCTCATCCTCAAGTTAGTGATGTTTGGAACTGGAGGATTCTCTCTTGTGAAGTGCTGCCCTGTGCACTATAGCCTGTATGACATCATCCCTGGTCTTTCCCCACTAGACACCAATAGCACCTTCCCATTTATGATAACCAAAAATGTCTCCAGACATTTGCCAGATGTCTCCCAGGGGACAAAAATCTTTCTCTAATGAGAGCTACTGCTTTAAAATATAAGTTGGACCTTTTCACTTTAGGGTCAAAATGCTCCTTTAGGTTTCCATCTTTGTCAGTTAAAACAAACTTCTTTTGCTTGTCTACAAGGTCCTACACACCTCCCATTGTCCTCTCCACCTATTCTCCTTGAACTCTTCTCCCTCAGACTGATCAATCCTGTCCTATAGGTCTCTCTCCTTTCCTGGGAAAGCCCAGTCATGCTCACACCTGGGGACCTTATACCCTTCACTCTCCATACAGAGTTCTTCAAGGTGGAGACTTTGGCAGGTAATTGGGTTTATTTGAGGTCATGAGGGTGAGACCCCATGATGAGATTAAAGGCCTTATAAAAGAGACCAGATTGTGTGCACTCTCTTATGGGCGAGTGCTCTCTCTCCCTCTATCTCTGTCTCTCTCTTTTTCTCTCAAATATTATTACAACCATGTGAATAATAAAGCAAATCACTATGAATCAAAAAATGAATCATTTCTTAGAAGGAAATGCACATAAACTTTAACAACGGTTTTCACTAGGTGAACAGGATTATAGGCAATTATTATATTTGGTTTTGTGTCCACATTTGTTTATTTGTGTACAGTAAATGCAAGTAACTTGATTAAAAGTCCATTAGTCCCCTCAAAATTAATGGCATCTTCAAAGCTTGCCCTCTCTTCACTGTCATCCAGATGGAGTTATTCTTATGCACTGGGAACCCATTAACTGGTACTTTTGCTGAATATTCTGAATAGTCTTCCTTATTATTCTCATTGACAGCTGTGCCTTCATGAAAAGCTGTCCATCCCTCTACTTTGAGAAAGACTGATGAAAAACACAAGGGGAGGAGAAAGCCAGCTTATATTTAAGTAAAATGAGGGGGGTTAAAGGTTCAAACCCAGGGCAGATTAAGCAGCACATCAAAGTTTCTCTTTTAAATGTTAATTTTGCACGAGGCCCAGGGAATGATAACCTAGATGTCAGACTGTGTTACCTGTTGAGCTGGGAAGAAAAACAAAATCCCATTGCAATTTCCCCAGTATCACACAGCAAAATCAAGCCGTGGTTCAGAGATTTAGCTCTTAAAGCAGCAAAAGGATGGGGAGAGTACTCGGCTACTCTGTCTTGGCCCTTATCATTTCTCCTTACTACTGGATTTAGCCAGAGGACACTCAGACAGTTGCCTGGGGCACACAGTTCTCACCCTATAAAAACCTCAGATCTTAGCAAAGCTTCCTCTGCCTTGTGGAAGATGCCATGTGCTCAGCATGTCTGATGCGGTTCCTCTGTGTGGGCTCACTAAGCAATTTCTGCTGGGACAGTTGCTTCTTGAACTTCACATCATGTATTTATATTTCTGAGTTTTGCTCTCTGTCTTGTAAAAGGGAAGAGAAAAGAAGAATCACTGTGTCAAGAACAAATCGAGTTCAACAACCTTTCTCCATGGATATTTGGTGGTATTGGACTAGGTCAGCAAACGTCCTGACACGGAAATCACTTTTCCTGATTCAATCATGGTAGCTTTCCAAGAGTTTGCTCTTCTCTTCAGATATGTGAGAACTGAGTGGAGTAGGATGGCATTCACATGATATTTGATCACTCTTGCCATTATTTCAAGGAAGTGAATTCATGGGGATATGGTTGAAAATACAGGATGTCCAGTTAAATGTGAATTTGGGGTAAGCAACAAATAATGTTTTTGGATAAGTATGCCTTATGCAGTATTTATTAAATATAAGCATTTAGGACATATTTATATGAAACCATTATTTGTTGTTTATCTGAAATTCAAATATGACTGATATCTTTAATTTTTTACTTGCTAAATCTGGCAACTGTAATGGGGGAGGAACTTGCAGTGTCCTCTAAAATTTTTAATTTAAATTTTCCATCAATAGCTTCCCTACAATTCAATGATACTTAATACATTGCCATAATAAAATGTACCTGTATTTCTTCCTGATAAGTCTTCCTTTGCATCATTTAAATTAAGGAATAAGTCCTATAACATCTAATTCATTTCTAATTCCCATCTGTTAGTGATAAAAAATTTTTCTTGAAGTTGAACAGCTTCAAAATATGCTAGTCTTTTGCAAAGACTGGCATGTACACAATTAAAAAAGAAAAAATACAACCCCATCTTTTGACAATTATTTTTACTTTGTCTCTTAACAAAGTAGAAAAAAAAGCACTGGCATTTCACAGAAGTCCCAGTGGTCACTTGATCTGGTCCTTCTGTCTTGCTCTGGGCTGACTGACGTTAAAGTCTTGCATTAAGATAGAGCACCTATTGTATCCACACCCCAGACAGCAGCAGAATGAGTACAATTATGGTTTTGCCCATCTAGATACTACACTGAAGTGAGGGGTAGTTCAGCCAAGCAAGTGTCTAGAGTTCCAGTGGTTTAAAAGGCTACAGTTACACCGTGGACATAACATGTAATGAAAGAAGTGCAATCTGATAGAGATTACTATATTTACCAAAACTCCTTTTGAAAGAGGACTGTAGCTATCATAGTTGTAAAAAGACATCCTTTGACAGCTCCTTGTATAAAGAACCAAGGATACTCCAAGGAGCACTCTAAATGTTCAGTTGACTGGAATTTAAAATTGACTTAATGGAGTACAACCATTTGGGGTCCAAACTAAGTGCTGGTTACAGAGGGAAAAGCAGACATATTGTCAACAACAACCCTCTTTCTTGGCCCTTTCTCCACTATTTTTTAAACTTTCAAAGAGAAGTGCGCTGCAAATATTAATAAAATATGTGTTGAGAAGGCGTTCAGTTATATGCTTCCCTGGGTCATCCCTATAACTTCAGTTCCCTACTTAGAAAAATAACTGACCCAAATTACATACATTTCCCAACTATGGAGAATTGTAACAGGGAAGTACAAAGAACACAAGGACAACAATGCTCTAGTCCAGGCCACCAGATACCTTGGAGAAGCAGTTGTCAAGATTCAGTGAATACAAAAATCTCCTGTTAGGCTGATTAAGCCCTGTGGGTCTCTATCCCCAAAGTTACTACTGATTGGGTAGGTCTGGGGTGGGGCCTGAGATTGTACAGGTTCTAAAATCCTAACAGGTTCCTGGTATTGCTGTTGCTACTCTGGGATCTGTGGTTTGAGAATCACTGCTTTGGAATTTATATTCGGATATCCCAAATCCAGTTAAGGTTACATATAGTTAGGAGGTCTTTTAATTCTTTTGTTTTGTTTTGCTTTGCTTTGCTTTTTAAATTTCCCATACCAAAGCCTCAGAACCATTATATACTTTCTTTAGGGCTGAAGTCCAGAGTTATAATTGTACTTAAAATTGGTGTTTGATGACTTAAAAGGGTATTCTGCCATTCACAGAACAATTTTACTTTTCTTCAGTGGAGATGCATTTCCTTAACGCAGGAGAAGCAGATGCGGTAGCATCTATTTCTAAGAAGAGATAACGATGGCAGAGTTTTCTGCGTTGATTACAAAAACTGGGGATCATCTAAATCTCCAAGCATCCCAAAGTGAAAGTTTTGTGATTTGAAAGGAGATAAAATTATGCAAAGCATGTGCTATGGGGACTTGTTCGACATTTTATAATCTTAAAATTTTTTCAGGAGCTGCTTTTTACTTTTATGCTACTTTTCATAAATTTCATTTTTTTAGCCTTTATTGCTTTAACCAGAAGCTTTTACATTTTGGACTTGGAAAAGAATTTCTGACTCCGCGAGGAATTATTTTTCACACTTAACAATGTTTGATATTGTAGATAAAATGTCATACTTTAAAAAACCCACTCTAAGTTAGTCTGCCTCTGTGACTGAATGACCTTTGACATTAAGAAAAATATGAGAAGGAAGGCATACACAAAGGAACTTACTCTAACAGAGAGATTTTTACTATTTGTTTGATTATTTTGGCGAGTTTCTAAAACACATTACAGATCTTTTCAATCTCTGGATATTCAATTAATATAAACTTTGAATGGCTCTGAGAGTATTATTCTGATGCTTATTTATGTCTGACAAAACCAAAGCAAATAAATGTTGGTATTTCTCCTTTGGAGCACCTATCAAGCCCTCCTCTATATCTATATTGGAAAAACATTGAAGGATTTGCTTTGTTATTATGTGCTTAAAAAATATGGTCTTTCAGAAGATGAAAATAAAGAATCATGTCCAAGAACAATATGACACTTTATTACTTTTTCTCAGACTGACACAAATAAGAAAAGACCAACTGGTTAAAGACATCTTTGGCTCTATGCCTAAATCCTACCCTGAGAAGATCTGGAGATCTTCCCAAGCCAACATTAGGAGAGAGAAGAGGCACTCACTCATGCTAATCAGGAACTCTGCTATCAGACTCAGTCATTCAGATTTCTTAGTGGATGGTATCAAGGTACTCTCAAATAGATTTCTCCAAAATATAATGAATCATTTAATTTTACAGCAGGCCATAAGATCACTTCTTTTATTAAATGAGGCTGAGAAACGTTACTATTTAAAGAAAGTTTCAACAGAAGGACCACTGTCTCTTAAAAATAAAACCAAACCAAAACAAACAAAAACTTATCTAGTTGGCTTTCTTTGGTACGAAATCCCTACCATAGTCAATCTAATGTAAAATCCTCTGTGAAATTTAACTCTTCGAAAGCATTCTTCTGTTGCTTTCTGGTTATTTCTTTCACTCATTTGCCAGGCAATCTGTCCCCCATCCAAATTCCAGCCACAACTTTTTGAGCTACAGGCTCCAATGTTATCATGTATCTTTCTCTGCTCAAACATTGGACCAGTGTAGTTGATTTCAGATAGGGATTCTTGGATGAAACAATTGGATAAAAATTATTTCATATTAAAAGATTAAAAGGTGACATACTGGCAGGCAAAACCCCTCCGGGGGAAATGAGTACCCTAAGAGTACCCTAAGAGGAGTAGAAAAGGGGGCAACCTAAATTGGAGTCAGTGTACTGTGTTAGTGGGGCATTTCTGAAGCCCCCGTTAGAATATTACCGAAGGGAATATAAGCAGCTTTGCCTGCATAGACTGGAACTTTGAGAAGAGGAACATTGGACACATATGTATTGCTTCTCAACAGATTCTGTTGACCTGAGACCATTTTTTCTAAAAACAAAGTAACTAATTCAAGTTACTTAAAGCAATGAGATACCTGTATTCCTCAGCAATGCTTTAAAAATGTAATTGTTATAAGGAGTCCAGAAGCTCAAATTGCCTGCAAAATGCAAGGGTAGTCGTTTTGAAGAAAAGTTAATTTTTATTTAACTTCCCTAAATTATGTACTCACAGCACTGAAAACTGTCATAAACTCCTTGTTTCAGATTAAGTGGATTATTTATTTGTGATAATGGGTACATATACTCATTAACATGCTGTCATAAACAGCTGCATTCAATGTGTTATGTGTTCTGTGACATAAATCAGGTGTTCAACATGAAATTGTTGTTTAAAATATAGGCCCCGGGAAGAACCAAAAAGCAATAAATGCTTTTTAATACGGTTGCATGGTCTTGAATTCTAAATTTATTTCTACCCTGCTAATGTCACTTGTACGGAAAATGCAGTATTACTCTAGTGAAATGTCTTGACATTCAAGGACATTGGAACTTCTCTCTGCTTTCCCAGCATTGGTATCTCAAGTGAGGTGTTCACTGACTCGTGTTTCTTTTCTTATAAAGGAGGGTATCATGTAGACATGGGGGAGTCATTTACAGCAACATCGGTTTGCATCTCAGTAAGCTCAGAGCAGGATTCTCTTAAAGGATGCCTTTAACCCATCCTAGCTCTGAGAGTTTCCAAACTAGATGTTGAAATTTAGAGATGGTTTAGTTCCATGCCCTCACTTTACAGATGAAGGAACTGAGGATTTGAAATTCTGAGGATTTGAAAGACTTATTTGAGTCATGGATCTCTACGTAGTAATGCCAGGACCAAGAGCTAAATATCCAGACCCCTAATCTGATCTAATTCTCCCTAGAAAAATGGGCAGTAAAAAGTAAGTTGGCTACACTAAGATGATTTCGGGGTTAGGAGGAGCTTCATGGGCAGTGAGGGGGCTAGGCTGTCTCTTTTGAGATTTTTTACCAATGTCACTTCTGGTAGACTTAACTGCTCACTGCAATTTTATAATTTATATTAATCTGAGCAAAGTTCTGGCTGCTTTCTTTGGGTGAATGGTCTCATTGGATGAGAGGAGTGTATGAGGGTAAATGCTACAGTTCACTGGGAGAAGTTCAACAGAGGAGCAAGATAAGAGGCTTCAGATAGAAGGCTTAGAAAAATTGGGTAGGACAGGTAACATTGTACAGGAACAGTGTGAAACTGTCCAGCTTTTATCTTTGCAGGAAAGTGGGCATATACAAAGTTAAGAAAGAATCTATCCATTGGAGCTAGGATGGACCAATCCTTTAAGAGAATGTTGATGACAGGCAATTTAGATGCTTGCCTTTTAAATGATAGAAAACTAGAAAGTTTATGCAAAGTACACACACACAAGTAATTGTTTCCATCACAGAAAAATTAAGGAAGCTAATGAAATTGGGGTTATTATCCTGAAACACATGAAGGCTAAAACATAATTTAGGTGGTATTTTTAGAGAAATTAAATGCTTCAGAAGAATAAAGGGCTCTTAAAAAGAAATGTCCATCTCCTCTGTGTTTTCACACAAAGCAATTCAGAACAAAATTCGAGATTAAATAGAAGCAAGAAAATTCAGTTACTCTAAGAACAAGTAAATAGTAAAAACAAGATACCAAGGGCCATTGTAGAATCCCTAGCCCCAGATATGGTTAAAAAATGAAATCAAAAGTAATTCAACTCGAATGATTTAGGCATACACTTGTTTGAGCAGAGGGTGAGCCCAGTGACTTCCAAAAACCTTGCCAAAGCCTGTGATTCAACAACCTAGCATTCTGCTAAATGCTATTTTGTGAGCCCTGAATATAATATACTTTAACTAATTATACTTATTTCACCCCCTCAGGATTCTTCAATGACTTTCTCTTCCTCCTGTTGATTTCTTATGTTCATTTATGTTTACAGAAAAAAAAAGAGAGAGAGAGAGAGAGAGAGAGAGAGAGAGAGAGAAACCGAATATAATATAACATTCACTTAGATTTCCTGGCTCATGAACAACATTCAGATGGAAATTAAGACACTTCAGGGATTTCTGATTATAGGTAGTGGCATGATTGACTTGCTTCTGCAAGTGGGGATTTGTTACCTATTTTAAATCTCACCAGAGCTTTGTTCTAAATGACTTTCTTTATGGTGTTCAGTTGATTTTTGTTGCTGTTGTTGTTAATGAAATGACGTATCTGAGTAAATTTTTTTCAAATAATTAATGGGTACAAAATGCAGAGATAGAAAATGCCCCCCAGTTTAGGGGTAGGAAGGAATAAATGAAACAAGATGGGATTGGGAGGGAGACAAACCATAAGAGACTCATAATCTCACCAAACAAACTGAGGGTTGCCGAGGGGAGAGGGTTTGGGAGAGGGTGGTGAGGTTTTGGGCATTGAGGAGGGTATGTGCTATGGTGAGTGCTGTGAAGTGTAAACCTGGCGATTCACAGACCTGTACCCCTGAGGCTAATAATACATTATATGTTAATTTAAAAAAATATTTTTTTAAAGTCCCCCAAATCCTAGGGGACTACTACTGCTTCTCCACTATTAAGCATTGTTACTTTAAAATATCTAGTTTTATTTGGAAAATATTAGCTTTTTCTGTCTATATATTTAAGCATTTTCTTATAAGTAGTGATGGCCATACTTAGATTTGTATGAATTTTTAATTTCTCACATTATTACTTTTCCGGTCAATTGTTTCATTAATTTGGTTAGCTCAACTGAGGCGTCTTTGTTTGTTTTGTTCCTTTAACAGAATATCATTTATTCTTTGATATTTTTCAAAGGCCCCTGCTGTTTTGAAAAGTTTTGTAAAGAAGAAGCAGAATATGAAAGCCTGTGATCCCTTTGATTAAGTGAACATATTTATTTCCCTCTTGCTTTCTTGCTCCAGGTTTCCAGATTAAGCCTTTCACATCACTGCGCTTCCTGTCGGAGCCTTCCGATGCTGTTACCATGCGGGGAGGAAATGTCCTCCTGAACTGCTCTGCGGAGTCTGACCGGGGAGTCCCGATGATCAAGTGGAAGAAAGATGGCGTCCACCTGGCCTTGGGAATGGATGAAAGGAAGCAGCAACTTCCAAATGGCTCTCTGTTGATACAAAACATACTTCACTCCAGGCACCACAAGCCCGATGAGGGACTTTACCAATGTGAGGCATCTTTAGGAGATTCTGGGTCAATCATTAGTCGGACAGCGAAAGTTGCTGTAGCAGGTAAGTGGATTCTTCCTTTTTTTCCTCCTCCTTCTCCAACTCTTCTTATTCCTTTTTTTGGGGGAATAAGGAAATTATCTTTGTAGAAAAAGTATGCATTTTTAGGATAAGGGAACAATGTAAAAAAGATAAATGCATATTCCCTTATGATTTTGACTTACTTTCTCCTTAATTGCTTGGAAAACAGTGGAAGGATCTGAGCAACCATTCTGAAAATGAGATTTTCAGAAACAAAGACTGTCTCAAGTTGATATACTACCTGTGTCTGCGGGGAGGACTTTTCATTAGTTGAAAATATTAGGAAAAATGATTTCCTAATTAATTCCATTTTAGAGAATCACTAATCCTGACATTTTGCAGAGCTTTTTTTCTTTCCTTTTTCTTTCTTTCTTTTTTTCCCCCCTTCAGAGCAGTGTATTTTGTTTAATGATAATGGCTTGAACTGCAACATACAGATTTCCAAATGAGAAATAACAATTTGCAATTAAACCAAGAGGGCAACCATTTGATATGGGCTTCTTTTCCCAGGTCCCATTTTGTCTAAAATCTAGAATACTGATAAGAATGAAGACTCATTTTCAGCAATAACATGTGCTAGGACAATTGGACAGGACCACCACTCCAGCACTCATTCTACCGAGGGTACGAGGAAGCTAAAATCTGCAAGAGATGCTCTTGTCAGGTGACAGCATAGAAAATCAGATATTGCGGATATTGCATACTGATACACATTCAGCCCAGAAATCTGGTTTTGTGCCACAGAAGAGTGTCACAAACCAGACTTTGCCTGAGCAAAAATGTCTTGGATAGGGGGCAAGTCTTCACCTAGAGAGACAGTGGGCAACCATCCGGTTTTAACCAGGACTGACTGGGTTTTAGCATTTGAAAGTACCATGCCCTAAGAACCAAGCCCTCAGTCTCAAGGAAAACTTGAATGGTCTGTCGACCTACCTGGTGGTGTCCTGACTGCTTTAGCAGTGACAGGCCAAAGCACAGTTGCAGAAAGTCCTCTTTACTCAGGAAGCACGTGAGGTGGCATTCTGATCATGCAAACCGAGGCTATCAGCCCCCTGGGTCCTTTGAGTGATGGATGCCTGGAATTTGATTGATGAGCATAAAGTGCAGAGAGGACTGAAAGTCTATATTAATTATGATTGATTAAAAGGAACAAGTGGAATAAACGCCGAGGATTAAGGTAAAATCTGCTTTGCCAAAATATTCCAAGTGAAGTGGAAAGGGTGCGACTCAATTTTTCTAGCGTAAGAATTTCTAGGCTGGCGTTTCGACAGTACTAAAAGGCAGATGCATATGTGCTGTTAATGAAAATGACCTGATTCTTTGTGGTTTCTGTTTCCCTGCAATCTAGATTCACTTTTACCCGCTCTGTTTCAATGGTGAAATGAAGAATGATCCCTTCCCTGTGAGATATTAAAACAAAGTAACTTCAACTTTCCTATTCTGTAGAAGGATGGGTTGGCAGATTCAGTCACTGAGTTACAATCTAATATTAGATTGTATCATTTCAAGGCAATAAGGCTGTTCACAGCATTTTAAACACTTACCATGCTGTTTGGCAACACAGCATACATCAATGTTATGTCTGTCGAGGTTAAGATTGCCAAACCACTGGAATGCACAAGGGGCATATATCTTCCTTGTAATAAAGACCATGGGCTTGATTTAATCTCATTTTTAAAGCATTAGCAGTCAATAAACCAGTCACCGCTAAAAGGTAACAGTCAGCTTTGTGTGAATGAAAAAAACAAAACAAACAAAAAAACCCACCAAAAAACCTGTTTTGTACCCTCAAGTGTGGTGTAGAGTCCATTTAAAATAATAACGCCTCTCTTCCACCTTTTGCTTTCTCAAAGTGTCTTTCAGGAGAAAGAAATGTGGCAAATGAAATCTGTCTTTAATCAATCAGAACGTTCCGTACCGTGCTCTTGACTTGCACCATTCATCCAATTTTCTAGGAACTTCTCACATGCTCTTCAAACTCTTCAACCTAACTGTGCACTTTGCTGAAGCCGGAGTGGGGGAGTAGGAAAGATAAGCCAAGGGCTACCATCCGTCTAACATCTTATTAAAAGTCTCAGTATAGGGTGCCCATGTGACTTGGTTGAGCTTCCAACTCTTGATTTTGGCTCAGGTCATGATCTCAGAGTTGTGAGATGGGCCCCCCCAGTGGTGGGCATGGAGCCTGCTTAAGATTCTTTCTCTAGCTCTCCTTTGGCCCCTCCTTACTTCTCTCCCTCTCTTAAAAAAAAAAAAAAAGTCTCAGTGTCACAAGCTATTGTCTCTTGGCATTCCTGAGAATTGCAAGTTCTATCAGTAAGGGCTATTAATCCATTTGAAAGCAGCTTGGCCTGTACTGGCTGAAACTGGGGAATTTTTATTTGTATCCAGTAAGCTCTAGTCTAAAATGGTGCAGTATTTCTCTGCCATGGATATTTCTGTTTAGCCTTCTAGATTGAGACTTTTAAAGAGAGAAGCAGAGACAAATTATCTGCGAAGCTTCTCCTTCCCATCCCCGCTCTATACCTACCAGAGTGTTGGGCATGTTTTGTACTTATTCATTAGCTATTTGCTTTGCCAGTGAACACATGGAGCTGTGCCATATATGGAGAGGTTCCCATTGTAGGGGAGTAAGAATTTGTGTCCCTTTCAAGGGTCCATCTAGCTGGACTAAGAACCAGATTGACATAGAACAGATTAACAGGAGAAAATAGAATTTAATAGCATGCATAGAGGGAATCCACACAGACATGGAAATTCCAAAGACACAGACAAAATGAGGTATCTACATCATTCTGAACTAAGGAGTAGGGGTAGTGCTTTTGGATTTCAGAAGAAAGGAATGCATTTCATGGGGCAATAAGAGGAAGAAAAGAAGTTTGGTAACTAGAGGTTTGCCCTGCCATATGGATGGCAAAAATTTTCAAATAAAATTTATTTCCACTGATAATCCTTGTTCTGGGAGAAGACCTCCAATTTAGATTACTCTGTATAGTTAAGAGGGGGGCAAAAGTTTCTCTTGAGCCCCTGGGGTCTCTACTGCTTTCTGCGTGGAATAAGAATAATCTTCATGACAAACTGGTCCGTGATGGAGTAGCTTGCCTTTGGCTACTCAACTGTCAGTGTCATCTTTGTTTTCCTCCTGCTCCTCAACTTCTCTCTCTCTCTCTCTCTCTCTTTCTTTCTTTCTTTTTTTTTTTTTTTTTTTTTTTGAGCTTGATGAGATTAAACAACTACTTGATGGACAGAGTTGGAGTGATTTTCTTTATATCAAACTAGTTGATAAATTATTGGAATAATTTGATTTATATCTCAGTAGTCTATAAAGGAACTAACTATTGAGGACTTTGGAAGTAGCAATGGACTATGCTGGGATATCGATATGCTACTTAAAAAAATAAGAAAGGCATGTGCCAATCCCTCATCCCTTCTGAAATCCATAACATCACGATGAGCATGGACCAGTCCACGCACATTTTCCCTACTCCAGATGTTGCCAGCTCTCTGAGCCTTTGAATTCTCTTCTGTAAAATCGACATAACAATAACCTACCTCCTAAGGCTGTGCTGGCTTTTAAAGAACATTTAGCATGGAAAGCTCTGGTACAGAGTAAATTCTTATTCAATGGCAGCAGTAATGGTACAAATTGACCTAAAATGGATGTTATGATGTTACTGCAATTAGTATTATTAAGGAATGACAACTTTGAATATTCCTTGTGATGATTCAGAACATTTTTGGAGGGATCAGGAGAAAAAGAAATATAGGCTACAAATCGTGAGCTATAAATATTGTCCTCTTGGATCAGATATCTGCTTTTGCAATCTATAAGCACACACTGGCAAGCCTGAATTGAGTTTTTAAAATTGAATCTATGCAGTTTGTTGGCAAGCTGTGCTAAAATCTGTTTGACTACAAGGTTCATTTTTCACAACTTAATCTAGTGTTCTGTCCATGAAGCCAATGTAATTTGTACTGGTCAAACCAGGAGTTCTAGATCATGCAACTGCTGTTATCATTTCAGAAAAAGATGCTGGTCAGTCCTTTCAATGGAGCCTTCTTATTGTCCTTCCAACTGGAAAAGATTCACTGAAGCTGAGTTCACAGGAGTTTTGATCTAGTCTGAGAGTTTAACATAACCCCCTCTCCTCTAGAGGAGAGGGGAGTCAATGCCAGTGTGTAAGAAAACCATATCACTGCCAAGCTCCACTGCATAATCATGAAAGTACCATCTTGTTTATTTTCCTTGATACTAATCCCTCCCATCTGCCACCCACACACCCACCCAACCAGCCAGACCCTTGCCCACTCACTTCCCCTGCTGGGCTCTGAGGATCACAGCTGGAACCCAAGTATGACCTCTTCTTGTATTTACTCTCTTGGGGATGCACTGGGATCTGCTCCTTCTCAGGTAAATGGACACCGATTGCAGGATACATCATACATCATAGAGCATCTGTATACAGGTAGATTCTTCTTTTGTTAATTTTTAAGCATTTACTTCTTGACTATTAAAACCACTGACTTTTGTATGATCTTTTCCTCTTTGTACAGTATATTCATATACATTAGCTCATAATGCTCAAAAAGGCTCTGTGATACAGATACCCAGATTAATAGAGAACTTTCTACAGGCAGAAAGTGGAACCCACATTCTCTAACTCTGGCACATATTTATTCCCTTGTGACTTTGCTTCTCAATCTGAGGATTAGATGTAAGGACACTGTGAATAATTTCCTAAGTAGTCATTTATTTTTAACCAAGAAAACTTTCCAAAATGTAAACAAAGGGAAAGAGTAGTCATTGTCATAATAATAATAATAATAAAATAGGTTTTATTTATCCATTTAGTCCCTCAAAAATATCAGCTCCCTGTGGGAAAACACTATGATTTGGTTGTTTTCTTCTCAAATGAAAGATTTTGCTACCATCATTATGCATTAAATGATGACACACGATGAATATCTCCTAAAGTATAGAGAACATATATCTTTAAAAATAAGCTTATATATACTTTTTAAAGGGTAAGATTTTTCTTATCTTTTAATCTTTGTAAGTGGTTTCATAATTCAGGCTCAGTTAGCATTTTTTTCTTTCTGTTTCTTGAAAATCAAGCAAATAAAAGGCCAACTAAATTGCCTTTACTCGAATTGTTATTTCATTCAGCAGTATATTTTTTTCTTCTTCCTTATTACAATAGATGTTTCAAGATGCAAATTGTCACACACTGCTTTTAAATAACACAGGCATTATAATTAAAATTCCCCTGTGTTAAAAAAAAATAATTAGTTACTTGAGGAGTTGTTGCAGTGAATTTCCTTCCAGAATGCCTCCCATTTAAATGAGTTATGAAATAATTAGTGAAAGCATATTATAGTGAGAGAAGCTAGAATCACCTCAGCTGAATGGAGCATTTTGTGAAATGATAATCTGACCTTTACGTTTTTACTTAAAAGGAAACAGAAAAAGGAGCTTGTCTTAAGAAAAAGGAGAATAAACTACATTGCCTCAGGTCACTCAAATGTTATATAAAGGAAACAGCAAGAAAAATGCTCATATTCCTTTTCTCTACAGGAACAAATATAAGAATCTTGCCTAGAAGGTCAAGTTCATCTGGTCAAGCAGTTTAGAAAATGTAACCCAAGGCCTTTGAAAACTCTCAAAATTCTATTTTGGGAAGGTGCAGTTACAGAGCAAAGCTTTTTTAATTTTAATCCAATAGGGATAGTATTTATTTTCAAACAATGAGTAGGAAAATAAATTGTTCAGACACCATGATTCTTAATGATCTTGATTATCTTCAGCTAGCTAAATGTTCCTATTGTTTTGTGGTTAAAACATGAGAGTAAAATAGATGTAATATGTAGGAAGGAAATGTGGTGTTATAAGTAATCGTTGGGTGTGTGCTAATCTTATAATTTTCTTTTAATTTTATTACTAAATAAAACTAGGATAATCACCAACTTGCCCCAGTGCTTCCTTACCCGCATCCTCCTGCACCCTTGCCTTAAATAATTGCATTTTTAAAAATGGGTTTTAGCTGCTTCCTTCCTAAGTCAATTAACTCTGCAATAAAATTAAAATAGAAATATATTCCTGAAAAATGTGCACAATGGAAAGACACCTTCTACATTATAAAAATTACAAAAGAGAACTTGACAAGGCTTTTTATAGTGGAAACATCAACAAAACAAAATTTTAAAAAATCTTCCTACCTTTCATTTCCTTTCTTTGTTATGAATTCTAATTCATGTGACAATGGAAGTAGCTAATAATTAATTCTAAAAATCATTATATTAAGAGCACTGGGTTTTTTTGTTTTGTTTTGTTTTCTTTTTCTTTTCTTTTCTTTTTTCTTTTTTTTTTTTTTTTTTACTCAAACGTTAAGCTAGCTGCAGTGTGATTTTTGCTAGTACTATAATAAAATGCAGGAGTAATATTTAAAATAACTCAATGATAGTAACAAAAAACTGTTTCACATTCTAGAAGACCCCTTTTGAATACAAAAGCTTGTTGTGGTTTTTTGTTTTTGTTTTTTTTTTTATAAATGTCAGGCCTAACAAATACTTAAACAGAGTAAGTAGATAGCTCAGATGACATCATTGTAAATCTCTGATGAAATTATGACTGATAATAAATTTAATAAAACATTTTTACTTCTATGAACCTACCACAGGTCCTGTTTTTTTTTCTATTATATTTTTTATGTCCACAGTAAAATTTATTATTTAAATGTAATATTATATAACGACCTTTGAATTGAGATATTTGTATTAGATGCAAAGTTTTTCTACAAAGTAAGGAAACCGTTAAACTTAGGGGATGTTCTAGAAACTATCTTAGTTAAAAGAAATCATAGAAAATATCAGTGTATGTAGTCTCTACATCATTTTAATCTTTTCCTTTTAGAATGTAGGTGAAAGTACTGTTAGTGAAAGCACTTACTCTTCTCCCTTTAGGAAATTATTGTTTTTTAATAGTCTAATTTTATACCTACAATCTCCATATATTCTGTAATAAGCAGTCTAACCCATTGGCCATTACTCCCATAATTGTTTAAAAGCCTATTATTCAATAGCTGTGAGAATTAGAATAAATCAGAAAAGTTAATTCCTAGTGAATACAGAGCCATTGGGAGACATGAAGGAGCCACATTTTCTTGATGCGGCAAGTAACTTGTTTTGGAACTTAAATCCTGAGTTTAGCATAAAATAGCAACAATGAAACAGCAATGTTGGATATTTTTGATACAAAATAAATAAGGAGGGTAGGTCCCAATCTACCATCTCATTTCACAGTTCACTGGGAATACACACACACACACTCACACACACACACACACACACACACACACATACACACACACACACACACATACACACACACACACACACACACTTTTACATAATAAATAATGTAATATAGTATTAATATATTTAAATTTGCTTCTCCTACTGCTTAGCTGAAAATTCCTTAGAGGCTGTTTTTTTTTGTTGTTGTTGTTTTTTTGTTTTTTGTTTTTTTTGAGGCTTTCTATTAAAAGACCAAAACTATTGCCTTAGCCCCGGAGCTCAGTGTTTTCCACTGAAGGGAAGGGTGGAAAACACTCTAAAAGCAACTGAGAAGATGCTTTTGTTCGCACAGTTCATTTCAGGTTCTTGACTGGGGCTTGTATTTTTTTTTTTTTAATTTTAAATTTTTTATTTTTTATAAACATATATTTTTATCCCCAGGGGTACAGGTCTGTGAATCACCAGGTTTACACACTTCACAGCACTCACCAAAACACATACCCTCCCCAATGTCCATAATCCCACCCCCTTCTCCCAAACCCCCTCCCCCCAGCAACCCTCAGTTTGTTTTGTGAGATTAAGAGTCACTTATGGTTTGTCTCCCTCCCAATCCCATCTTGTTTCATTGATTCTTCTCCTACCCACTTAAGCCCCCATGTTGCATCAAGAAGATGTGGTATCGGGGCGCCTGGGTGGCTCAGTGGGTTAAGCCGCTGCCTTCGGCTCAGGTCATGATCTCAGGGTCCTGGGATCGAGTCCCGCATCGGGCTCTCTGCTCGGCAGGGAGCCTGCTTCCCTCTCTCTCTCTGCCTGCCTCTCCATCTACTTGTGATTTCTCTCTGTCAAATACATAAATAAAATCTTAAAAAAAAAAAAAAAGAAGATGTGGTATATATACACAATGGAATACTATGCAGCCATCAAAAGAAATGAAATCTTGCCATTTGCGACAACATGGATGGAACTGGGGCTTGTCTTTAAATGTCTCTCAGATGTACCTGCTTTAACTGGACCATATAGAGCTCTGGGACTGTGATACTGTGACTGAAAATAAGTATCTATGTGGCCTTCTTCCTGTTTCTGGCACTGAGCTCCTAAAACCCTGGCTATTTCCTTACTCCTGAGAGTTACTAAGGTCTTTTGCTATGTTCATGAGGTTGACTTTGGGATCCCACTCGAGGGTGGGCCCTGGTTAGCAGGAGAAAAACCAAGTGATTAGAGGGTTAGAACTTCCACTACCACCCCCTTGATCCCCTAGGATGGAGGGGAGATGGGCTGGATGTCCCATCAATGCTAATGGTCAGTGATTTAATCTGTCACGCCTATGTATTGAATCCTCCTTAAAAATCCAAAGAAGGTTCCAAGAGTTTCCCTGTTGGGTGCTGAGAGAATGATGCCTGGGAAGGTCAGGGAAACTCTGCACCCTTTCCCCACACATTGTCCTTGCATCTCTTCCTTCTGGCTGCCCCTGGGTTATACCCTTTTATGATAAGCCAGTGATCTAGTACATAAAATATTTCTCTGCATTATGTAAGGTGCTCCAATAAATTGATCTAACCTGAGGAGGAGGTGGTTGGAACCTCCAAGCTATAGTCAGTGGGTCAGAAGCACATGTGAGAACCTGGGTTTGTGACTAACTAGCCTCTGAAGTGGGAAGTGGGGGGGGGTAGGACTGAACCCCTAACCTCTGGACTCTGATCTGTCTGCAGGTGGGTGGAGATCAGAATTGAGTTGAATTTTAAGAACACCAAGTTGGTGTCCAGAGGATTTTTGGTGCTGCAGAAAAACCTTCTCTACACATTGGAATTGGGCTCAGGAGCCGAGAATAATTTATTTTTGTTTCCTTAAGGCAGCGAAGGTGGGGGGTAGTATGACTAACGAAAAATCTAGTAAGCCAGGGTCAGAGTAACTGCCTGTAAATGGTTTGATAAATATCGCGCTGGTGAAGGATATGTGTGTGAGAGAGCATCTGTGTTGTATCGTCTGCATGTTTTCTGTTATGATCTTTAAACAATTAGGTTTATACTATCTATAGTGCAACCTAGGTTGTCCAGAGATAATTAGACACAAATACATACCATAGAGACAAGATGCCCATACACTCACACACCTTTCCATTTCGATGGCTCTTCCTATCAAAGCCTCTATGTCTTCAATCCATTGATGAACACCAGAGTCATAAAACCTACTGTTTGATTGATAGCCCCTCTATTTTTGTTGTTATGCACATTGTTAAAAATTGTACTTTACCCCCCCCCCCCAAAATCATTTTCATTGTAACCCTGAAGTTCAACCACCCTTAAAAGGGGCTGCTCAGGAAACTTCACTTGCTGAAATTTCATTTGGAGCATTTCACCAAGTAAGAGTCTATTTAAGAAAGTGTGTTAAGGATTAATAAAGCCTATATAGAGTTTCGACCCTATGTTTCAGTGCCGGTTGATTTTATTGGATTGGATTTTTGTGGCCCCTGTTGCAAGGAGAATTCATCTCTAAAACCTGGAACATGACACACAAAATTATTATTTCTTTGATGCAAGCATTGCTTGCAAGGGCAACCTGTGTGTCCCAAGGACACTGGGTACTTCATGAGCAAGCACTGTGGCTATTTCTCCATGGTTATTTCCAGTTGAGTCTCAGCCTTGGTGGTGCCTGTGTTTAGAGAATGTAGTTGTAGATAGAGTAAATGTCTCCTTTAAATACCCCACAACCTCCATAACACATACACATTACATATATCTGGGGTTTGCTTTATTATGAAAGAGTTCACATACCGTAAAGTTTCACCTTTGAAAGCAGGTAATTCCCTTGTTATTAGTATATTCATCAAGCTGTACAGCCCTGGTCACTTCCTGACTCTGGAGCATCTACATCCCTCCCCTCATACCCTGGAAACCACCAGTCTACTTTCTGTCTTCATTGTCCTTTTCTGTTTTAATTCCAGTGTTGTTAACATACAGTGTTGTATTAGTTTTGGGTGTACAAGAGAGTGATCAGCAGTTCTGTACATCATCCAGTGCTCATCACAACAAATGTATACCTTAATCCCTTTCCGGATTGTTTTTAACATAAATGAGAATATTCGATTATCCTGTACTCTGTAGCTTTTCTTACTCTAACAGATGAGTCTCATTTCTTTAATTCCTCTATAAGATTTTATAGTTTCCATCCATATATTGATATTGGTTTGTTCTAATTTTTCTCTTTTGTTCATAACGCCTTTATGTATATTTTTATACTCAGTGAATACTCTGCTGTGCCTATCTTTTGCACGTCTCTTAAGATCTACTCGTAGCAATGCAACCGGCGAGTCAAAGGGTATCTGCATTTTAACAAATATTGGTAGATTCATTTTGTTAGCTTGGACCTAAAACGTCAGAGGTCAGTGTTTTTTTTTTGTTGTTGTTGTTGTTTTGTTTTGTTTTTTGTTTTGTTTTTTTTTTTAACCATTGAGCAAACAGAGCTGGCTTCTCCTTAACTTTTAAGTATTACTGAAATCTGCTGCTTACTCTAGCAGGTGTTATGAAGACACTGTCAACAAACAACCAAGGGCATTTGCCTCACTTTAAAAAAAAAAAAAAGGAGAGAGGGAGCAAGTGAGAAAGAGAATCTTAAGTATAGCAACCTGGGAAAATATCACTCACCTGTGTCCTGTGATTTTCCTGATATGTGTCTCTTCAGTCTGCTAGTAGTTGTCACTTCATGACTTGGGATTGAAGTGACCCTTGGGTAGAAACCAGAATTTCCCAAGCTTTATATATATACTGTCAAAATGGCATTTGGTCATATGGGCAGACCACAGAACAATGGGAACTTTCTCTAGTGTCCTAAAGACCCTCCAGGTTCTGGCCCCCACTTGCTCCTGTATCCTTATGTAGAACCCCATCCCCACTTATTTCTTCAGTTTTTATAGCAGTTTCTTAAACAAGCATATTCTAGTGCCCATGGCTTTGCACACTATTCTGTATGTCTTCCTTTCTCATCCCTTGCACTATCTCTTTGCATTTTATTTTTACAAGACTCAGTTCATGCAGCCAATCTTTTAGGAATGGTTGACTAGTGAGTTGGGGTTTTGTGAGAACCTGTGACACAGTGACCTGGTGTTTCTCAGAGCATGGAATGTGGCTCTCACTATATATTGATAATACACACCCATACCTCAACTCCTCTACTGGTCACTGACTTTGTGAAGATGCAGATCTTATCATATCATAGCCCACCTGGGTAAAGAGATTCCTTAGAACCCAGTTAGTTGCACAGTAGAGCACACTGGTTAGAAGCATTGGGTGTCAGAGCCAGCCATCCAGGACTTTGGATCCTGTCTCTGGTTCTTCACTATTTCTGTAAACTTGGCCACCTATGGGAATATTCTGGGCTTTGTTTTCTCTCTATAAAATGGGCCTACCACAATGAGGTTGCTGTAAGATAACCAAGAAGTGCTAAGTAAAGGGCTTGAAACTTTGTAAAGGCTCAATGGATGAAGGTTTATGAACAACAAAATTGGGGTATGGTTAAAACTTCCCTCAGTGCTCTGCAGCAGAGGGGAGGAAGGAAGCTCTGTGAAGAAGCCCTCCTCTCCTCTGTGAGGACACATGTCCATATGCCCTGGATGTCCTACCAGTCTGGCCTGCTTCCCATCCAGAGGCTTATCCTTCCCCATCCACACAGGTCCTGTGCAAACACGTGAGGTTAAATGTGCCTCTTTAAATCTCTTAGCACCAATGCTGTGGAATCAGTCCATCTTCCTGAGTAATTGGAGTTAATGAAATAACGATGTCATGACAAAGCATTTAGGTAATATCCAAGGTTTTGACTTTATTCTTCCTGATATTGAAACATAACACCTCTTTTTTTTTAAACATAACACTTAATTCTCACTTATCCAAAGTCTGCAGTAAAGTTTGCTGTAGCTTTGGGGAGCTTTCTGTGGACTAGCTCAAATTATGCTGGGACTCTTGCTTCTGAGAAAGCATGTGAACTGCCAACGGACAGGTTACCCCAGTTGGTGTTTAACAAATCATGAAAGTAAATGTCATTATAGATATGAAAACATTGCTAGAGTTAGGAGATTCATGTAAGTAATCTGACTTGCATTACTAGCTATGTTTTTACATGAATCTTGATTATTTATAACTGACTTGGGAAATTATCTCTCATTTTTTGAAGGTTATTCACTTATTTAAGGAATCTCTACACTCAGCGTAGGGTTTGAACTCACAACCCTAAGATCAAGAGCCACATGCTGTCCAGACTGAGCCATCCAGGTGCCCTCATCCCTCATTGGGATGCTTGTTGTCTCCTTGTGTTCGAAAATGCAGGCAGTCATTCCATTTTGCCAGAGGATTTAAATATGTTTTTTCCAATGCTAGGCTATCCTTTCTTTTATCGCCCCTGGATTTGTGTAAATATCTGCAGTACAAATCTTTCTTTCTTTCTTTTTTTTTTTTTTTAAGGCCTTTTGTAAGGCGCTTAGAAAGTATTTTAATGATCAGCATTATTTATGTTGCCTGTGCAGCTATGTAAATAATTCAATCCCTCCTCCACCAGAACTCTTCCAACTTAACATACCTTTAGAAAATGTGAATGCAATTATAAGGTAATAGTGCCCCAGTAAGCATGTCATTGCTTTGGAAAGGATACTGGGGGTGGAGAGCTGAGCAGGCCCATGCTAGGGCCGTGATGATAAAAAGAATGTTTATAAATGAAATAGCACCAGAAATGGCACCATACCTCGGAGGAGGGAAGCAATTTGGTGAAGTGAAAGATGTTAAATGTTTTAATTTTCTTCTATGCCAGTAAAATCTTGTAAAACAAGGTGACATATTAAATTTTCTATACTACAGTGGCTCCAAGAGCCTGTCAACATTTTCATTATAAACTCCATTTTCGGAGCTTTATAACTCAGCTTTAAGAATTCGCTCTGGCCTGACATTTGGAGTGCAAGGTCTTACCTGGGGGACATGTGTTTCACATGTTTGAGAAATTATGAGTTTATCCATTTTTCAGTTTATAATGAGTAACCTTTTCATACTCTTTCGCTCAGCTGCTGTGCCTCAGAAATTAGAGGCCGAAATAAGGCTTACATGTGGTAGGTCACCAATGGGGGAAAAAAACTACAAATGTGGTCAACATGGGTCAAGGCTGCCAATTCTCATCACGAAGACTCCCAGTCACACTGGCCGTTCTGCCCATCCTACGAAAGCAGAGAGAGCTCTACTAAACTGCCCTCAACAGTTTATAGACTAAAGTGTGTTACCCAGGAGGTCTTCTATGCCAGCTCTCTGCAGGGGAAACCCGATTGATTGGAGAATTCTTAGTCCCCGGTCTGTTTATTTCCGCATTTGTATTATTTTGTGGGTGGCCTAAGACCTTTTCCCTAAAGCCTTACGTTATTTTTCCCAGTCTCAGCATAGGTTGTTGTTGTATCTTCTTGGCGGTTGTGTTTTTTGTTGTTGTTGTTGTTTGTTTGTTTGTTTTTCCCTCTATCATATTTAGCACTCAGTAGGTACTTAGTCTATATTATTTAATTCTTTGATAATATAGGCTCCCTTTGTATACTTTAGAATGTCTATAGGTAAATCTTTGAAAGAACTACTTTTGGAAAAAGAAAGATCAAGGAGGCAACAGAAGAGAAATCTACATGTTAGCCTTTGGAATGGGCTTTGAAATGTCCTGAGGACCTACTACCTGGTACGACTTACAGAAAAGAACAAACCATAGCCCTCTTCTAGAAGAGGGTAGAGAATCTTCAATAAAAGGTGTGGTATAGGGGCACCTGTGTGGTTCAGTGGATTAAGCTTCTCCTTTCAGCTCCATCATGATCCAAGGGTCCTGGGATCAGCCCTGCATCAGGCTCCCTGTTTAGCAGGGATCCTGCTTCTCCCTCTCCCTCTGTTGCTCACCCTACTTGTGGTCCCTTGCTTTCTCTGTCAAATTAAAAACAAAACAAAACAAAACAAAAACAAAAACAAAAACAAAAACTTAACAAAAATAAATAAATAAAAGGGATGGGATCAAGACTCAACTCGTAGGTTAAATATCAGGAGAATTCCAGAAATCACCACTTCTGGGTATGTATTCAACATTACTTCCCTCCCACCTAATTGTATTATATTTTTATGCAGCTGCCATATTCTTATGGTTAAAATGTGAGAAGCGCCCAGTGTATAATCCCAACACTTGCTTTTATGGTGTGAAGATCAACTTTGTGACCCTTCCCTAAAAAGTAACAATATAGTTTTTGTCCCTCCCAACCACCTTGCATGCCATATCCCTTAGGAGGAGACAGAGGGACAGTTTAAATAATTTACCTGAAACCCAGGTCTTTCAGACCTCAAAATCACATTCTTTCCTCTAAACTATCGTGTTTTTTTCTTAATATGTACAAGGACATCTGTTTTTGTTTGCAGTTTTCTATCAAAATGCAGCTATTCCTAGCCCATAAGTGGCTGACATTTTCCAATGAAACATGTTCGGAGATGCAGGCTAGATTCAAATTTAAAAAAAAGAAAAGAAAAGAAAAGAAAGTGGGGAGGGAGGGCAAGGACTAAAGGACTTGAATTAGCTTAAACCAGGAATCTGATTTCCTCTTCAATTTCTCTTGCCTGGTTATCCTCTTACTTCCCTCTTCCTGTAAGCCCCACTGTAGTGAATGACACCCCATCCACTGAGTTGTCCAAGAGAAAAACCTGTGCAATTTAATTTTTCTCTCTCTCATCTACCTAAAACATTCTTATCAAAGAACAAGCCATGTTTAGTCTAAGAAACATTCTTCCCTTTTAAAATAGAATTACTTTTTTAGAGCACTGTGAAGTTCACAGCAAGATTGAGTAGAAGATACAGAGAGTTCCCCTATATCCTGTTTCCCCGCACATACACACACCCTCCCCCACTACTAACATTCCACGTTGGAGTGGTACAGGTACTGCAATTGATGAGACTACACTGACGTAAATCAATATCACTCAAAGTCCATAGGTTACTTAAGGGTTCACTCCTGGTGTTGTATATTCTATTGGTTTTGACAAATACATAAGAAATGTATAACTACTTGCAACCACTGATCTTTTTTCTTTTTTTTAAGATTTTATGTATTTATTTGACAGAGACAGAGAGATAATGAGAGAGGGAACACAAGCAGGGCCAGTGGAAGAGGGAGAATCATACTCCCCACAGAGTAAAGTCTGACAGGGGGCTCGATTCCAGGACCCTGAGATCACAACCTGAGCCGAAGGCAGGCGCTTAATAGCTGAGCCCCCCGGGCACCCCACGAGTGATATTTTTTTTTTTTACTGTCTTATTTTGCTTTTCTTCAGAATGTCCTATGGTTGAAATCATATAGTATGTCACCTTTTCATATGTCTTCTTTTACTTTATAATATCCATTTAACATTCCTCCGTGTCTTTTCATGGCTTAATAGCTCTCTCTCTCTCTCTTTTTTTTTTTTTTAAGTGCCAAATGATAGTCCATTTTCTTAAGGTTACCACTTCCATTTATCCCTTTACCTACCAAAGGACATCTCGGTTGCTTCTAGGTTTTAGCAAATATGAATAAGACTGCTACAGACATTAACACACAGGTTTTGTGTGGACATAATTTTAGTTCATTAAGGTAAAATACCAAGGAATGGGATTGCTAGACTGTATGGTAAAGGTATGTTTAGTTTTATAAGGAACTGCCAAGATGTCTTCCAAAGTAGCAGTACCATTTTGCATTCTCACCAGCAGTGAATGCGAGTTCCTATTGTTCTACATCCTCACTAGCATTTGGTGTCATCAGTGTTCTGGATTTTGGCATGCTAGTAAGCATGTAGTGGTATCTTGTTGCTTTAATTTGCATTCTCCTGATGCAGAGGACATGGGGCATCTTTTCATGTGCTTATTTGCCATCTGCATATCTTCTTTGGTGAGGTGTCTGTTCAGCCCTTTTGCTCATTTTTTCAATTGTTCATTTTCATAGAGTTGAGTTTTAAGAGTTCTTTTATATTGGGATGACAGTGCCTTATCAGCTATGTCTCCTGCAAATATTTTCTCTCAGTCTATGTTCTGTCTTCACATTCTCTTGATGATGGCTTTCACAGAGCAGAAGTTTTTAATGTTAATGACCTCTAGTTTAGTTTTTTTTTTTTTTTTAATGGATCATACTTCTGGTGTCATCTCTAAAAAGTCACCACCATCTCCAAGCTTATTTACATATTCCCCTATGTTATCTTTTAGAAGTTTTATATTTTTTGTTTGACATTTAGATACATTATCTATTCTGAATAATTTTTATAAAGGGTGTAAAGTATGTGTTTACTCCTTATTTTTTATGTAGCTGTCCAGTTGTTCTAGCATCATTTGTTGAAAAGACTATCTTCTCTCCATAATTTTGCCTTTGCTACTTTGCCAAAGATTGTCTCTCTACAACTGTGTATTTTCATGGTGTTTACTTCTTTCTATGTCTACTGGCTCTAATTAAGCAGAAGCCACCATCATCCCTTTATTGCTTCTCCTACAGTTGTCTGTTAATTAGATGACAATCTATTTCCTATACAGAGGATAAAATTGTCTTTTAAAAAATATGTGAAGTTGTTCAATCATTTCCTGTGTTTCTAGGATCAAATCTAAACTCTGTAATGATCTAAAAGTCCTGCATGACCTGGCTTCCTCCTTCCATCATTTCCCCTCATTTTCCTCTCCTTCTTCCATGGTCAGCCCTATCCACTAGCTTCCCTGCCATGCTCTGGTCATTATAATCTTCTGCAGTTCTTTGAATAAGTTGTTTCCTCCCACACTAAGACTTGGAATATGGAGTCATCTCCTGGAGATCTTTTTTTTTTTTTTTTTTTCAGTTCCTCTTGGTTAAGCCCATTCCTATTCATTCTGCAGAGTTCTCTTGTTGTTGTTGTTGTTTTGTTTTGTTTTAATTTTACTTATTAAAGAGGAAGAAAGAGAGAGTGAGAGGATGAGCCTGGTGAGAGGGACAGAGGAAGAGGGAGAAGTGTCTGCTGAACAGGGATCCCAATGTGGGACTCAATCCCCAGGACTTTGGGATCATGACCTGAGCCAAAGACAGATGTTTAACTAACTGAGCCACCCAGGCACCCCAGAATTATGTACTGATGTCTCTTTTTCTGAAATATCCTTGTTTTCTCTAAGGCTCGCTGCTGACTGCTATTACAACATCATGCCTCAAATGCCCTTCATAATGACTCCTTGTTATGATCTTATTATTATTTCTTTAGCACCTGCCTACCCCACTGAGATGAAAGCTTCCCAAAATCAGGGAAAACTACATCTGCCATCCTCCTGATGGAGGCCCACAGTGAGCATTACAGTGTCTTAGTGTCCAGCCAGGGCTGTGAGCAGTAATCAAACATGGAGCATCATTGAGGGGTGGGCATTACAGGGCAGGGGAGCTGATGATGAAGTCCCTGATTCCTGGGTTCCAGGACTTCCCTGTATATCTGGGTGTCAAGTAATCAAATTATAAGTCAAAAGATCTTAGTTATAGCATAGAAACAACCCAGACAGTGGGGATTTGAAGAGTCATGGGATCTTAGATTCAGAAAATACCTGAGCCTTCACATAGTAGTCAATATATCTGTTAATGATTATAAAATGAGAGCATTAAAGTATTCAAAGTTCATCTTTCAGATCCTTCAAGGCCCCATAGTCGAGAGATCATTTTGGTTTCTTTAGGTGGTCCCTGACATGGCAAGAAGGGCATGACAGTAAGTGTTCATGGCCTCCTCTCCCATCTGGCCTCCACAGAGGAAAACTGGGGCTTTCAACTTTTTTCTTTTTTTTAAATTTCTTAAAAATGTATTTATTTGACAGACAGAGATCACAATTAGGCAGAAAGGCAGGCAGAGAGAGAGGAAGGGAAGCAGGCTCCATGCTGAGCATGGGGCCCGATGCAAGGTTCAATCCCAGGACCCTGGGATCATGACTAGAGCCAAAGGCAGAGGCCCTAACCCACTGAGCCACTCAAGACCTCTCACCTTTTTTATTCTAAAGTAGTGACTGCTTTCCCTTTCAGAAAGCAGTTTTCAAATGTTTCCCTATTTCAAGCTTCAGTAAGCCTTTAAAAAAAAAGAGAGAGAGTTTATTTATTTTAGAGAAACAGAGTGTGTGTGCATGCAAGTGGGGGGAGGGGCTGAGGGGGAAGGAGAGAGAAGATCTTATACATATCCTGCTGAGCACAGAACCCCATGCTGGGCTCAATTTCAGGACGCTGAGATCATGACCTGAGCCAAAATCAAGACTCAAGACACTTAGCTAACTGAGCCACTCAGGTAACCCAAGCCTCAGTGGGCCTTTAATTCAGTGTTGCTTGCAGGTAGCTGAACCCTGGGTGGCCCAATGTCAGCATGAGCAATGGACCTGACACACTAACCTGGAAGCGGGCATGAGATGGAGAACATATATATATATATATATATATATATATTTTTTTTTTCTCTAGTAAAGAAAAATTATTGTGCACAAAAAATGAATTCAGTATTTAAATTAAATGGATAAATGGATACTTATTTTTCTGTTCTGTTCAATTTTGAAAATTATTTATTCAAATTAGAAAGGAGTATGCCCAAAGCCCATGTTAGCTGGTATTGCTGATTTCTCTAGCATGTTCTCTCTTCAATAGCCACTAGGCTTCTTTCAGATATTGGGTATAGTCTCTTTTACGCTGCACTCCTGGAGTGGACAGAGAGGCTGGAAACTTCCTCTATGTAGAAACACTAGTAAGTCAGTATTCAGAACCCAAAGACATTTTGGAGCATTATACTCCCTGAACATGGGGATATAGGTGGAGACACCATCTCAGAGAGATCTCTGAGAACTTTTCTCTTGGTATTTTGTCTACTTAAAATGGGAGGTGGGAATCTTTTTAATATCAAAAGCCTTCTGTACTGTTGATCTCTCTCCCCACCCCCCTTCCTTACCTCTCTCATGTTTTAATTCACTCCTAAGTGCAGCACTTTTTCAGGAACTTGGTAAGAAAACCACGTCTGGGTCTTCTCCTTCTCCAGGGAGGCTGTTTTCTTTATTAGCTCCCAGATGATTCTGATACATACCAAAGCATAGCATGTATATTGTTTCAAGTTTACAAAAAATAACACCATAACTTGTTCCTCTATGATACCCCACTCTTTTATTTAATAATGTAGTTAATTATTCCATGGTGCCTTGTGTTTACTTATTATAGTTGAATCTTTTTGGATTATTGGAAGCTATTAATTATCATATTCCCTTTATTAAATGGTATGATAATGGCAAATACTTAAATAGATTGTAATTTTATCAATTCCTGCTGAACACTTCTTGGTTAACTAACTGTTTTTAATCATGGTATAATGGGATATTCTTGAAAGCATAACTGTTAACATGAAGTCCCTTAATAATGCATCTCTGTGGATTGTCATGGTTTATGGCAGAAGTGTTGTGATGATTTGTGCCAGAGGTTTAATAAGTTTAGAGCTGAAAATTTATTTTGCTTTCATTCCCTTCCCTTTGGCCGATAGTTACTGTCTAAGATACTTCATCAGAGAAACTACTGTAGGAGGGCTTAATAAGAAGCTCTCATGCAAAAAGTAAAAGCAGGTCTCTAAGGTCAGTAACAGAGCTGACTGTATTCTTTATTTGAAGAGATAAAAGAACTCAGTTTAGATAATGTCCTCCCTTCAAGGAGGTTTCAGTCCATCAGAGCATATGATCCATTACCATGATTTTATTTTATTATTTTATTTTATTTTATGTTATGTTATGGGGTTGTTTGTTTGTTCTTCATTACAAAGACTTAGTCTAAGCAGAAACTCCCCAAGGAATGAGTCGTCATTACATCTATAATTCCTTGCCTCTAAAGGCAGAGTCATTATAGTACAATGCACATCTACTTCTGTCTTACTTCTCTGGAGATTCCTGTTTTAGTACATATCCAAGTGTATGCAAATATTTTCATTGCTATGAAAATGAACTTTGTGAATTGGTCTGTTGCCTGGTTTTCAGAGTGTTTTGGGCATAATTCCTCGAAGGTGGATTGACTGTGTGGCTATGGATATCATGTCATGGTACTTCAAACCTTTCTTACTTTGAAGGGAGTAGTGTCCCTACCACCTCCTGTGGGTGCTGCTGGGGAGAATGCCAGCAACTGGAAAGAACTTTACAAAAGGAAATAATTTCAATGCAAGACCTTGATTTAAATTACTAAATCCCAGAAACTTACAACTTTTGTTTAAACTTTCAGTTAGACATGTGAAACTAATATATTGACCTTTCAATGCCTAATATTGAAGATTTTTCCTCTTACCTGATGAATACATCATATCAATTTTGTGATCCAAATGCCAGTTAAGTTGGTAGCTGAAGGGAAGGGGTCATCTTTATATTTTGTATCTTTAACTGAGTTCTGTTTGAAGATGGTTTATTTACCAATGAAGCTTTTATCTCTTCCCAAAAACACTTGAGGCATTGATAGAAAAACTTCATAAGAATTGGAAGGTACAGCCCTGAAACAATAAAGAAAAAATGTGGGACATATGTATACAACATATTGCAACAATCTATAGACAACAAAATTCAGGTGCAGGAGGGTAGAAATGAAGCAAGCCCTAAGAGACTGCAGCCAACCAAATTTCCCTAATGATCATCACTGGGGTAGGGGTGGTGGTGGTGGTAAGTGTACCAATTTGAAATTGTCAGAGTGATGTGGGACCTGGAGAACAGTCCTGGGATGAGAGCCCCAGATGTTTGTGATGTTCAGGCAAGTTAGGTAAGCTGTGAGCAGTAGTGCACAGAGTGGTCCTTGATCAGATGTGTAAGCATCACATGGGAGCTGGTTAGAAATGCAAATTAATGGTCCCTACCCCAGACCTATTGATTGAGGCTCTTGGGTGTTGCCTAGTGATTTGTTGTTTAATAAGCCCTCCAGGTGATTCTGCTGCACAATCAGTTTATAACCACTGGTCTAGAGCATCCTAGGCAGATTACAGCTAAGGATGATGGTGTTGATCTGCCTGGCAGAAGCTTGAGTACCAAGGAGAACCTCAAAGTAGGAGAGAGGAAGAAAAAGGAAGGAGAATGGGAGGAGATATTAACAAAATATCCAACTGATTGTCTCTACAGCTATCTTCTGCCCTACCCATTTGTGCAGAATACCTAACAAATAGTCTACTTCATAAGTCAAACAGGAAGGATCTCCTCTGAAAATATGAGTGGACTGTTTGGGGAGATGTAGAACAGGTAAGAACTCCAAATTTTGGCATAGAGAGGTTCCCAGCACAACAGGGAGCTCCTCAGTCACCCACAGTAAAGTATTTTGACTCTGACAGCCACTCCAACCTGCAGAGACCCAGGTAAATATTTCTCTTGGTTCACACTGAAATATAAATTCACAGCAAAGGGTCAGCAACCATTTTAAGAATTCTTACAACATGATAAAGAAAGGCAATGATGAATAAATTGTAAAAAATCAGAAAAACTGAGTAATTTGAAGATAATGCAGGGAAACAGTTTTTAAATAACTACTAAGGAATAATCTTAGAGAAACTTAAGAAAACAATGTATTCATAAACCAGTAACAATAACTCTCCCAAAGAAACAATTGGAGAAGAAAAACAATCTCTTATGTATTTATATATTTAAATATATAAACATATATATAAATTTTAAAAAATCAAAGGCTTGGAAGATAGAAGAAGAGAGGGAATCTTTAAGACATGTTCTCTTAAAAAGAAAGCTTCAAGGAAGCCAAGATAAGAGGATGGGGTCGAGATTTCTAATATCTGGCTAATAGGAGCACCAGAAGAGAGAAAAGATAAAACAGAAGGGGAACACATTTAAAAATATATGAAATAGTTTCCCTGATATGTCTTCTAATTAAAAAGGCCCGTCAAGTGTTGAGTTAGATGAAAAAAAAAAAAAAAAAAAAAAAACGGCTTACACTGAATCTGTTATATAAGTTGAGAAAGCGGAGGATAGGTAAGTTTCCAGAGGGACACACTTGGGACACACACACACACACACACACACACACTGACCCAAACAAGTTACCACCTGACTCAGCAAACTAAATGCAGGGAGACACTAAAGCAAAGCTTTTTATTTATTTGGGATTTTTTTTTTTTTTTTCCTGACCTCGGAATCCTTTAACATCCAGACTGCTGATCAGATGTAAGGATAAAATAAAGTTGTTGTTTGGGATGCCTGGGTGGCTCAGTGGGTTAAGTGACTGCCGTTGGCTCAGGTCATGATCCCAGCGTCCTGGAATCAAGCCCCACATCCAGCTTCCTGCTCAGTGGGGGGTCTGCTTCTCCTTCTACCTTCTACTCCCCTTGATTGTGCTCATTCTCTCTCTTAATCTCTCTCTGGAAAATACATAGATAAAATCTTTAAAAAAAGAAAAAAAAAACAAAGCCATTGTTAGATACCCAAAAGCTCAGAAATTACATATCTCCCAACTTTCGTAGGAAGTTACTTGTTGTAAGCAAGGAAGCCCAGAACTGGAGTAGTTGACTAGCAGCTGGGCTGGACAAGGGTGAGTCCCAAAATGTGTTTTACATGTTCAGGCTCAGATTCTCCTATTTTTAAATATTGATTTTTTTTTTTCCTCATGGGTTTTCTGCATTCGTTTAATTAAAAACTTGCATTTAAAGCATTATTTTTTCTTCAAATTGAAGTTTTCGGTGTGCCATTAAAGTTTGCACCTGAGGCATCTGCCTCACTAACCTCATGAGCCCTCTTCCTGACTGTGTGTTTCCTGAGAGTGCTTTAACAAATACCATAAACTGGTGACTTGTGTCAACACAAGCTTTTTGCCTTATAGGGATGGAGGCCAGACGTTTGAAGTCAAGGTGTCAGCAGGGTCATCTTCCTGCTGGAGGCCCCAGGAAGACTCTGTTGTTTGTTTCTTCCTGCTTATGTTGGCTCCAGGCAAGGCTTTATCGATCCACTCTGAATCTACCATAGCATCATCTCCTCCTTACTCGGGGGTCTTCTTTGTCTGTCTGTCTCACAACCCTCTCTACCTCTCTTTCATAAGCACAGCTGTAATTGTAATTAGGACCCGCTTGGATAATCCAAGGATGATCTTCTCATCTCAAGATTCTTAATTACATCTATAAAGACATTCTTCCCCCACCCCTCAACCCCTTATTTTTAAAAGAATGTCTTAGGGATTAGGACATGGACATATCTTTTTTGTTGGGAGGGTAAAATGAAACCCACTACAAGTAGCAGTGGGGCAAAGTAAGAGAAAACAATGAAGGGAGACCCCAGAAGGACTGATACGCAGCTGACAAAGACAGCAACCAGACCAGACTGCATCAGAAAGGATTTGATGGAAGGTTTGAAGTAGGCTTGAAGTAGGTTTGAAGTAAAAATGATATTATGATTATGATATTATTAATGCTGATCTTTTTTTAAGAAGAAATATAAATGCCTAGAAAAATTAAAAAACAAGAGCAAAAAATTGTCATTATTTTGTACTATGTGGCCCATCAGTAAGCAATATTTACAAAATTTTGAAAATAGAAATAGCATTTATTGATTTTGACCTTTTGGAATCAATGAACAAGACATTATTAAATCTATCTTGAAAACGTGAAAGAGTGTCCAGCTTACAGTAGATGACAAAAAGGAAGAATGACTTAAAAAATAAACAAATGGGGGCACCTGGGTGGCTCAGTGGGTTAAAGCCTCTGTCTTCGGCTCAGGTCATGATCTTAGGGTCCTGGGGTCGAGCCCCGCATCAGGCTCTCTGCTCAGCAGGGAACCTGCTTTCCCCCCTCTCTCTCTGCCTGCCTCTCTGCCTATTTGTCATCTCTGTCAAATAAATAAATAAAATCTTTTAAAAAAATAAAATAAAAAATAAACAAAAAAACGATGGATAGAGACAGTAATAGTCTTCTGTTACAAACTATAGAGTCAGGAAGTATCAGTGGAAGAAAAAATGGAGTTATAAGTATTATATTACTTGGAAGTTTCAGTGGTAACCCATATGGATAATTTCAATAGCGATACAACAGAAGTGGAATGCTGGTTTAAATCCTCAGCTATCATCGTGAGAAGTCAGTAAATAATGTCTGAAGTTGATAGCTCAAGAAATAAACACACCCCTGTAGAGATATGAAAGAAGCTACAAGGAGAGTTTGATAAGTTTACTATGGGGTGCAACCATTTCATTTAACATAAAGCTTTTCTCCTTTTAAAAATTTTTTTTAAGATTAATTTATTGAGGGGGGAGGGGTGGAGGGAGAGAGAAAGAATCTCAAACACATTCCCTGCTAGGCAAGAGCACAATATGGGGCTTGATCCCATGACCCTGAGATCATGATATGAGCAGAAATCAAGAGTCAGATGCTTCATCAACTGAACCACCAGGCGCCCCTTTTCTTTGGTGTTTTAAATGTACATTTACCACGTCAAAGAAATAATGAAAGAACCCAAAACATGTTCTTGCATTGTGTGGTTTGAAAGTGTCTTTTAATAAATCTTGAGAGTATCTTTTCATGAATAGAATTATTTTTTATTAATTTTAAATTAATTTCATTACTATCTCACTACTTCTCAAACTCTGCAGATTATTTTTTTTTCCTTAGGTGTTAGCTATTATTTTGGTAAAATACAATGAAATGAATTAATGTAAAATAAATAAAAATAAAGGCATCTGATATGCAACCATAATTTTAAATTGGACCTAGCAGACATAAATTTTCCATGTCCAATTTTTATAAAAGTTTCTAAAAACTTCCTCTCAATGTGTCTACTTGCCATGGGACATACTGGTAACAAAGTTGGCAGACTTGGGACAAATTCAGAGGCACAATTTGAACAATGACCTAGTTTTAACCTTTTTCTTTCTCTGCCCTCCCTTCTTTCCAACCTTCCTCCCATCTTCCTTCCTTCCTACCTTTATAGAGTTGCTTTTTCCTGTCTTGCTTAAATTAAGCAGTCTTACCCCACCCCGCGATTGTCAAGTTACTGCTTTATTATGTCCTAAAAGTTTTATCATTTTACTTTCTACACTTAGGCATTGCCTGAGCATGACTGTTGGATATGGTGGGAAGGAGGGTTTTAATTCCATTGTAACCTTAGCAATATCCCTTTCATTTTTTCCCTTCTCAGTTGTCCTCTGCCTCCCTATCGCAGGATCATTCTTTTCTCATTGCTCTGCAGTGCCATGTAGCATCCTGCTAAATAAATATCAAGGATCCGTTAAAGTAGGCTGTTTCTGGGCTCTGTGTTCTCTGTCAGTGTTCTATATATCTATCCTCACATCAGCATGTCAATTTAATTATTATAGCACTAAAATAACTCAGGGACTCTGTAAGCATATCTTCCTATTTTGCTCTTTTTTCAAGTGTATATTGGCTTTTGTTGGCCTTTTGCATTTGCATGAAATTTTATTTGACTTTGGAAGTTTCCCCCAAGATAGGAGTTGAGATTTTGAAATTGTAAATGCTTTGGGGAGGGATCATTTCTACAATTTACATCTTTACAGTTCTGGACTAAGTAGGATTTCTTTCTTTTGTTCTTCAATTTGGTCTTTAAAATTCTATTTTGAAGTCTTTGCTTAATCATCAATGTTATTCGTATCTTTCTGTAGATTTATTCCTAGTGGATCATATTTATTACTACTGATACTTTAAATAGTATTTTAAATTTTATTTTTAATCTGTTTTTTTTTAACATAGGATTTCATAGATTGATTAGGTAGATAAGGTAGATAAAGAATCCAAAAACCTGGCTCAGTTCTTTTTCATTTTATTTGCTCAGCCTGACATTCTTTTGGGATTTACTACTTGAAAATTAATAAAATCCATGGTTATCTTGTTAAAAAATTAATGCAGGTTGTTTGTTAGACAACATCTTTCAAAATATATAGTCATTAGAGAGAAATACAAGGAAATAAGTCTTAGGTGATAGAAAGGTTGGGATCCACCAAACTGCGCTATTTGTTCGGGATGAATGCAAGTCATTGCAGAGAATTGAATTTTATAGTCAGTATTTATTGAATATTGTTTTATGTAAGTATCCTAATAACCACACTTCTCCTTTCAAGGAGCTCACACTGTAGCAGGAGAGATGGAAGAAGCGTCATGGAAAGATACTGATTTCTCACAAAGTCTTCATCAATTTGAGACCAATGTTGTGCCCATCTATTAATATGTGAAAAGAGTAAAGAAAGCTTACATTACTTTGTTTGAAGAGTTGGATAGTTGAAGAGCAGGACTTTTTTTCATTACGGATTGAATACACAAGGAAAAACTTCACCACTAAGAAACAATGTGTAATTTTTTTTTAAGAAAATAATTTCTGAATGATGAAAAGGATCATTTCCCATAAAGGCAGACAAAGGAAAATACAATTGAGTAGAAGTCAGGAGGTAAAAGACCTCTTCAGTTAATGTATTTCCAGAACTATGCACAAAGGCGCTTCCTAAACAAAAGGACCTTTATAAATGAGGATGCACTTTAGAGATAATCTTTTCAAAGGATCCCTATTTAGTTCAACAGTCTTCTTCAAATGCATTGCATTTTAAAGGCTTAGAAAGTAATGAGACTCTCCCTAGAATCCCGTGTTTAGTTTTATTGTGAAAGCTTTGGTAACACAGGTTGGTTTTTAGCATCCTGTTTTGAAAGAGTCTCATGGCTCTGAGAGAGGCACTTAGGATATTTAGAAGTCAAGAGAAGAGGGCTGCCTTGGTTCGCTCATTCAGTTAAGCACCTGCTTTTGGCTTGGTGTCGTGATCCTGGGGTCCTGGATTGAGCCCTGAATTGGGTTCCCTGCTCGTTAGGAAGTCTGCTTTTCCCTCTGCTCCTCCCCCTGGCTTGTGTGTGCTCTCTCTCAAATAAATAATTATTATTATTTTTTTTTTTTTTAAGAGAAGTCAGGAGAAGAAATTTGAGTTTTTCTATCTTGTTCCCCAGCTTCTTCTGGTCTGTTAAGTTTCTCATATCAGCCCTTCCTCAAGACAGCTTCTGATGCCGAACACTCTAGTGTCCCACATCTATTCTTTTCTTTTTCTTTTTTATTTTTTATTAACATAGAATGTATTATTTGGCCCAGCAGTACAGGTCTGAGATTCAATAAGTCTTGCACCTTTCACAGCGCTCCCCATGGCACATACCCTCCCCAGTGTCCATCACCCAGCCACTCTATTCCTCCCACTGCCCCTCCACTCCAGCAACACTCAGTTTGTTTCCTGAGATTAAGAGTCTTTTAGGGTTTGTCTCCCTCTCTGGTTTTGTCCTGTTTCACTTTTTCTGTTCTTCTCCTATGATCCTCTGCCTTTTTATTTTTTCTTCAAATTACTCATATCAGTGAGATCATATAATAATTGTCTTTCTCTGACTGACTTATTTCACTCAGCATAATACCTTCTAGCTCCATCTACTTCATTGCAAAAGGCAAGATTTCTTTTTTTGATGGCCGCATAATATTCCATATGCTATATCTTCTTTACGTGATCATCTGTCAATGGACATCTAGGCTCCTTTCATAGTTTGGCTATTGTGGACATTGCTGTTATAAACATTGGATACATGTGCCCCTTTGGATCACTACATTTGTATCTTTGGGGTAAATACCCAGTAGCGCAATTGATTCCTGGGTCATAGTGTAACTCAATTTTCTTAAGCCTTCTGCTTTGATCCTATTTCTGGAACTACTCCCTCATCCTTGTTTTCCCTACGCACTTTCACTCAATCCCACATGGACAGAGTGCTGGATTGTTGGCCTTCCTCCAAGTGTATGCCCTGCTGTAGCTTCCTGGCTTGCTGACCTCTGGATCTGACCTCTCATGAATGTGACTTTGTAGACCTTGGACCACTAGCTTTCTCCTTCATGGCTTTATTTTATCCCCCCTTGCTCCCTTCTAAGTAACTTACAAGAGAACCATTTGCAAAGTTTTAATTTTTATCTCTAATGCTCTGTTAAGAGAGAAGTAAATTTCAGAACAGTTTTGGGGAATTTATTCCTCATTATACTCCTCCTTTAAACATTTTAATTTTAAAACCTGACACTCCACCTAGAAGAATTAGGTGACAGATTTGCCCAGGAAGGTAAATCATCACTATTTTATTATATCACATAACACTGGTGAAAAGCTTAAATGTCTTTGGACAGATGGTGCCCTGAGAGATTCAGGGAAGCCAAAAACAAGAGACCATACTGATTCCCAGGGTGCAGATGTTTCTAAAAATATGTTGTGCGTCATGATGAAAAACAGACCTATGCTCAGATACTTTCAGAGAATAAGCATAGCTTTAAACTCTATTTTGCATTTAAGTGAAAAATGAATATCATGCACGAAATTCGATTTATAGAGGCTGTCATCTTGAATGAGTTGGGCATCCTTACTTGTTCCTTTGGAAAGAACTGCTCTAGAAAGTGGTTTCAGCATCTATTTAAACTCTTTGAGTACCATAAGCATATGTTTATCCAGAATCCAAAATAATTTATTTTCACTGTGCGTCTACTTTTATAACACAAAGAAAATCAAAGTACATAAAAATGCCAGTACATCTCACAGGGCAGCCCACTTTTAGTCTCAGTATCCTCAGGCATGTGTGATAAAGATTAATGTTAATAGTGTGACTTGGGGCCTGACAAGATCCTATAATTCTTTTTGAATCCTTCCAAAAATTAAGTTTTATGCGTTATAATGTTGAATGCATTTTATTGTATTTTCCGTAAAAGGCAATGTAGTGTTCCAAAAGATGTTCTTGATACAAACCTTGCCTCTAGGCATTTCGTAAACAGTCACTTAACCAGAGTCTTCGTGCCTAACCCCTCCAAATATAGAACTTTACTGAAATTCCTTTAATGTTCTATTCACTCTTATTTGTTTGTTTTGATTTGTATTTGTTTTTTTGTTTTGTTTTGTTTTCTTTATTTAGTGACTTAGTATCAGGCTATGGCAGAGACTTGGCAAATGTCTCTATCCTGGCTAGAGGAAGTGGTAGAGTAGGCTGGTTCAGAGAGACCTCAGAGAAACTTCCTGAGTACAGTGAAGGTTCTGTCCTTTGCTGAAACTCTGAATACCTCCTGAGTTGGGAGGAAGCTCTTCTTATTGGTCAAGGATTTGTGTGCATGTATGTCCTTAAGCTTTTTCACACTGGGGGAAGCAATGAAGGAGTTGAGTGAGGAGGAGAAAGAGATAAAGGAAAGGAGGAGGAAGTGAGGAGAAAAGATGACATTTAAAGTCAAAGACCACTGGGGCACCTGGGTGGTTCAGTTGGTCAAGTGTCTGATGTTTGATTTTGGCTCGGGTCATGACCTTAGAGTTGTGAGACTGAGCCCACACTGGGTTCCCTGCTCAGTGGCTCAGTGAGAAGTGGTCTTGAGATTCTCTCTCTTCCTCTGCCCCTCCTACTCCTCTCAAAATAAATAAATCTTTCAAGTCAAAGTTATCTCTTTTTCTCTCTTTTTAAAAAATGTTTAAAATAAAACAAGAACTGCTATTATAAACTCACTTTTTTGTGTGTGTTGTGAAGCTAAATAAGTATATACATACTTCTTTCTTTTTGTTTTTGTTTTAAAACTGTATTTTTAAGCAATTTCTCTGCCCAACATGGGGCTTGAACTTACAACCCTGAGATCAAGAGCTGCATGCTCTACTGACTGAGCTAGCCAGGGGCCCCAATATGTACATATTTTTAAAGCTCTTGAAACTAGAAGCCAGCTAGCTACTCCATGGCTACTTGGTATTGTAATTAGTTTGTAAACATTCAGCAAAGCACAGGTTCTCATTCTTCCTATGATCTATGCAGTAAATTGGGGGAAAAAATTAGAATTGAACCCATCAGTCTCATGTCAAAGCACATGCTTCTTTATAACCATAGTAGGTTATAAATCCAATGACTTCAGCAATTTTATCCAAATACTTAAAGTTAACTCCACTTTCAAAATACTCCTGTGGGAGCCAGCTGGCACCCAGTGGTCAACATGTAAGAAACTATTGTTTTTTAAAGATTATTTATTTATTTATTTGACAGAGAGAGATCACAAGTAGGCATAGAGGCAGGCAGAGAGAGAGAGAGGAGGAAGCAGGCTCCCTGCTGAGCAGAGTGCCCCCAGGACCCCGAGATCATGACCTGAGCCGAAGACAGCGGCCCAACCCACCGAGCTACCCAGGTGCCCTGTAAGAAACTATTTTAAGTGCTCTGGTGTCCAAGTGTGAGGATGGTGATTATGAAGATCATAGCATCATATTTGTTTCCTAATAGTGGATAGGAAAAGTCTCCAGTTTATCGGTACAGCTTAGTTCCTGGTACTTTATCGCTGTTAGTAGCTAGTGATATAGTCAATAATGCCTATTACTATAACTGAATCAATTATAGAGTCAATGGCTAGTATGGCTAATTAAAGGATTAGACTTGTAAAGTATGGAAATTTTCAGTTCTGATTTTTCATCATATAAGTAATTTTCTTTTTTCACTTGACTGGGAGCTCCTTGAGGGTGGGGTAGTGGTCTTTACTTGGAATCATTAGTGGCTATCAAAGTTCAAAGACACAGTAAATGTTAATGAACATTTGTTGAATTACTTTAGAAAATATTCCTGGATCATATTTTTATTATGATATATGCTAATACTATTCATTTTCCTGTAGTGTTCAGTGAATTAATAAAATTAGTGTTGCAGAGTTCCTGATGAGAAAAGGCATCCATGGGTCCTACTCAATATGTACCTTCAGCAAAATTTGTTATGAAAGTCTAAGTGTTCCCTAGCTAATACTGTGATCCAAATGCCTAAAGAATTAAATGCAATATGTCATGTGATGTTTTAAATGAGTCCTGAAACAAAAAATGTATTCCAGTATTTTGACTTTTTATGCAGTTTTTAAGGATAATGATGGGGTAAAATATAGTATTCCTTTTTTTTTTTCTTTTTTTAATGAGAAATATTGAGATGCTCTACAAAAAGACATTCCCAGTAATGTATGAGTAGCATCTTATATTTGAGATGTATCTTTTATTCCTTGACTCAAGGTAGTGTTCCTAAAGTATATAGGTGAATATGAAAATGACAATATGTTAGGTACATAAATTTTTGCCCTTCTCATTTAAAAAATGTGTTGATGGTATGATTAGATGCATACATAAGCAAATTTGAAAAAAATCTTTATGTGATAGCATTTTCAATTGCAAACAGATGTCGCGTACTTCTACAGCTCAGTGACTGCTCATAAATAGCAAAACATACATTTTATTAACATATCACATTGTATTCAGAAGTACATTTTGTTCTTGACAGACTGCAAGCAAAGTACCCAAATTTGTTTGTTTGTTTTTATGTTTTTGGTTTCTTTCCCTAATGTATCAAATAGCTTTTGCTATATAGCAAACCATCTCAGAACTCAGTGGCTTAAAACAACTGTTTATTTAATTCACGATTCATTAGATTAGTTGGGTGGATCTTTTGGCCTGGGCCAGATGGACTGGTCTCACTCATATGCTTGTGGTCAGTTGGTGTATTGGTGGGAGTGGCTTGTTTATGATGACCTTGACTGGAAAGACAGGGACTTCTCTCTGGGGGTCTTATCCTTGAGCAGGATAGCTTGGGATGGTCCACATGAAGGAGCCATGGAGATCACTGGGTTGCAAGAGTTGAGAGTCAAGAGTACAAGATCTGTTATCTCTGGTGCCCTAGGTTGGAACTCACAGTACAACTTTTGCCACATCCTGTGGGTCAAAACCTGTCACAAAATGAGTTGAAATTCCAGAAATAGAGAAATATATCCCTTAGATGGGGAGAAGGGGGAACTGTAACCAATTTTACAATTTACTGCAACTAATATTGCATTGTAAATGTGATTTACAACTGCAATATTGTAAATGCATTTATTAGTAAATGCAACATTGTAAATGCATTTATTAGTGGAGGAAGCACCAGCTTCCTCCAGAAATTAGTGTCTTTTAATGATAACCACAGCAGTAACAGCTAACACCTGTGGAGGATGCCCTCTGCACCAGACATGGAACCTTCCAGGGACTAACTCCATCCATTTTCACAGTAATGATACAAAGAGGATGTTACTTTTTCTGATTTCATAGATAGGGAAACTTTGTCACAGAGAGGCTAACTAACTTTTACAAGATGTAAAAGTCCTCCAAAATAGATTTCTCTGTCCAAATAAATTTGGAGAATGCAAAGTTAAACAATAAAGAAGGGTCTCTTCATGCATCTATTTTGTGAGACTTCCCAAAGTTTTGAATATAATAATGTGTGTTGTGAATCTTAAGGGGGAAAGGTATAAGCAACATTTTCTAAATGTGGAACTTAGGAACCCTTCTTTTTATGCAGTACCTACTAACATCTTACAAGACAGTGGCACTCTGTGGAACCCACTTGGGAAAATTACATAATACTGTATTTAGGGTTCAGACAGGGAGCCAGATCACCCAGAATTTATAGCCAATGTAGCTCTGTTATGGAGAATGTAAATATGTATGCAAAATACTTTACTTTTTCTCCTCAGTTTGCTTGTTGGTATAAAAAAGTAGACCCTATAGATATAGAAAAATTAACTGAAAAAAATTGAATCACTTCAAGTTTTTGATCCAAGTTATTTGCTTTTTAGTGTTCTATTCCCTTCTCTTTCCCCTTCCTCTGCCTCCTCCTTCTTTTAACCACCCCCTCTCCTTTTTGTATCGACATCCCCATGAGCAGTAACACAGTGTTAACTGCGCTGACAGTTGGCAAATAGTACTATAGCGTGGCAGTGAGCTACTGAGGGAAAATTATACCTGTGTCAAATTGATTCTGAATCATTTGCTTCAAAATAGTCAAATTAGAAAGACCTACCCCCCACCCCTTACCCCCACAGCCACACAGATGAGGCAGTAGCTTGGGAAAAGTTATCTTTAATTCTTTAGTGGTTAATATTTACTATTTAAAATCACTTTTGCCAGAGTAACAGCCTTGAGGAGGGGGATTCTGGAATCAAGATTAGTCTATACATGGGAATTTAAATATCGAGGTAGCAGAAGTAAGATGTTAGCATGCAAAGCTCTATTCAAGCAAACAAACAAAACAAACAGAAACAGTGAACCTGTATGTGTGTGTGCGTGTATGTGTGTGTGTTATTTGCCTTAGAGACACAGCATACTTATTAAGCTCATGTACTCATTTGGCGTTTATAAAAGAATAAGCAATGACCTACAATTAACTAAGTAAATGTCAGTATTTTACCTAATTCTCCAAACAACCCAATGGAATATACACTTTTGTCCACATTTTTTACAGATGAAGACTAGGAGATTTGGAAAGGTAAGATAAATTAGTTATAGTCATACAGGGAGGGAGAGGAAGATGAGATCTGAACCCAAGTCTGTTTAACTAAAGAACCTGGAATCTAAGGAGTGTGTAGGATGATAAAGGTCTCTGCAGGGTGTTTATCATTCAGTCTGAACTACTTAAGTATATACAATGGATGGAGTGGCAAAGTCCTGGATTGGCGTGGGCTGAGCATTGGTCTTAGGTGACCCTTCTTATTTTTGCACGTGTTTGCACACCCTCCTTTTTTGGACAAGAATCCCTTTGGCAAGAGGGATCACTTATGGGTGAATGGAGGTTTATTGCTGAGAGAAATGGAAGGAAGGGCTCCTTGAACTTGAACCCATCCTGATCCAACTATCCAGAGATTAAAACAACAACAACAAAAAAAAACAAAACAAAAAAACAACAACAAAAGCAAAAACAAAAATAAACATAAACAAACAAAAAAAAACAAAAAACACAAATAATTATAAGACTGGTCATATGACCTGAAAGAACTCCTACAAAACTCAGAAAGCTGAGACATCTGCTGGGAGACCACCCCAGCTAAGCCTGGCCCTAAGAGAAAAGCTTAAACTTCTTAATTCAGAGGGAAATGCTGATCTCTCTGTACTTCAGGCTGGAGGTGAAGTAGAGTTGTAATAAAATTTGAGCAGCAGCCAAAGCTGGGTGTAGTCAAGGCCAGTTAGAGGTATGTGGGCAGCTGAGGAGGTTCTGGGACTCCCAGAAGTAACTGGGAAGTGACCCAATGCACATGCAAGGCACCTAGATCACTGTATAACAGATAGAGGCTGCTCACATATTAGTAACCACAATTATGTCCATGGGCTGGATAGGTCACATTGTTGTTAAACCGATATATACACATATATATGCACCTGTATCACTTCTCTCTTATGTCACCATTAAATCTAACACTGATTATTATTTTAAAATTTCCATCTGCCCTATTTGAGTTCAGAAACCTAGATTTATCTCCTCATCTCACTGTTTCTATTGAACATTTTATGGGCATTCAGTACATGTTCACTAAATGAATGTATGAACGAGTAGGATAGATCTATGTGTACTGATACACTCAGTTGGCGAGAGATGTATATGAGGCCAATTTCTATGCAGTCACCCACAAAGTAAGAATTTAAAAGAGAGTTTTCTTCACCTCCACAGACTCAGGCAAGCCCTTAGTAGCTCAAGGATGGAAAAGTCTGTTTCTCAAGACGGTGGAGTCTAGTCAGAGTATAGTCTAGGGACAACCCCTTTCCACACTCCACATAAATGCTTTTATTAGAAATGTGAGAGGACATATTCTTTTTTTGGTTATTTCAGGGGATGAAGATAAACCTAAGACCTTGATGAGACAATGAACTTCATGAAGTATTGGGTTTGTTTCCCAGAGAGTTAATTCATTCAAAACTGATGTCCTTCCCAAACACCATAATACATATATTCTCCTAAATTATTCCATTTCCAAAATAATCATATTTCACACATTGTTTCAGAACTTTATACTATGTGGTAATATCTCTGTTCTGTTTTTTAAGCATTGGAGAAATGAGCAAAGACACACTCATTCATTTACATTTATTTTGCATTTCTGTAAACAATTGTATTTTTATTTTTTATAAATCAATTTTAAACTCTTAGGTCATTGATTAGGAGAACACTTGAGTGTGGCAAGTTAAAGGTTGCTAAGTGCTATTACAACATTTATCTGGAAGAGCATCATCGTTCTTCAGAAAATAGACAAAAAACCACAATGATGGTCTCTGGACAGACCAAGTGATCAGGGATCAGATCTACAAAACAGCACACATTAGGAGACAGACACCGAACCTTTATGAAAACCAGGAATAACGATAACACTGAACTCACTTGTAGTCAAATATATTTTAAAACTAGTCAAAGTAAGGATAGCACCTGCTTATTTTCCAACATTATAGAAGAGATTAAGCTTATAGGAGAGACAAAAAAAGAACATGCAGATGCCTCTTACTCTCCATTTTGCCAGTACCTGGGGTTTACAGAGCAGATATATAAATTTCCACAGAAATGACTTGAGTACCCAAAATTTATTTTCTAAACCAAGTTTTCTCAGGTGGTGAGGGTTGAGGTGTGGGGAGAAGAGAGAATTTCAAGATTTAAGCTTGGGATGGGTTTGAGCACAGCTACTTAGCTCCTCAACAACTCAACCATTCCTCTTTGATGTTTTCATTTGTAATTTTGAAGGACCCTGACGAAGACAGCACTACCATATTTCACAAGCCCAAGTAACCTCATTGATAGCTGAGATAGTGAATGATAGGTAGGCATACCCTGCATGGCCCTACATGAAAACTTTGGTTGCAGAAGTGGGGTGAGCTGTTGTCACCATCAACACTTCCAAAATGCAATGATTGAACAGTATCCATCATTAGCTTTATTCACACCCCACCATGTTATTATTCACATCTCAGCAGAGCATGTTAAATACTTTGTCTCTTTTAGTGCATACCAATTTAGTGCATACATATTGTTTCTGTTCCATGTAAAGAAACTGAGATTTAGAGGGGTGTATAACTTGACCAACATCACTTCATTTGTAAGTGTGGTAGAGGGGGCATCACTTCAATCCAGGCCATCTGTGCACAGATCTATATTCTTCACTGAATAAAACTCTTCCATGTACAAAATACTTTTGCATAAATTAGCTCATCTAAATTGTATGTATAATTTATATAGGTATAAATTAACTTACAATTCAGCTGCGTGGATCAGAAGGATCAGGGACTGACAGACAAGATGAGAATCAGAGAAGGTCCTTTATTTTCCTCAAGGCCACATAGCTATACGTTCTGTAACTCAAACCTGAAATTTTTTAATTCTTTTTTTTTTAATTATTTGCTGTATTTCTTTCTTATGGCTATAGAGGCAATACACAAACTTTATATTTTTTCAATATTGAATTTTTCAAATCTAGCCTTTGCTACTAAACGAAAGTATAAATTTAATTAAATTACTTAACCTCTCTGAGTCTCTGTTCTTTTTTTATTTCTAAGAGAAGTATAACAATACAGGCATGATTTACATTAAAATATCAGCAAACATGTCTAGCCGAGTGCCTGGCATACTTTAGGTATTCAATGTGTGAACTCTCACTTTACGCATTCCTTCTAACTCAAATGGGGTAGTTTCAGGACAAGTAAAAATGCAACTTATTCAAGCAAGTAAAAAATATATTAATAGCTGGCACCAAAATTTATCTTAGGAAGGGAACTTTATTTGTCAAAATATCTTGATACGCATTTGTGGAAGATGTGACTCTGAGGGCACAGATATCAGTAGGAAGCCTAGCTATCACAAGGTTAGATTTTTCTGGATAAGAAAATTATAGGAATTTATGTTTTGTGCCCAAAACAGGAGGAGATCAGAGGAAGATGGAGACGGTGGGGAGGAGAGGGAAGAACAAGAGAGATGGGGTGATGTAAGCTACATGAGCTGAACTAGGGATATTCTCCCACAGAAGGTTCTACAAAGACATTTTCAAAACGGATGCCTATTGTTCAATTTAAAATCGTTCATTAATTGGATTTAGATTCTACCCCAAAAACTCAAATTTAGTTTGTTTATGTTCCATCTGGTTTAGAACAGAAATGCATGGTTGGAAATAGAAGAGACCCTAATTATTATGGAAGTCATTTTGGCATTCTTAGAAATCTGGGATCCTTGAGGACCTAACACAGTTTGGGGGTGAACTCAAGAGACAGGCAGTCCCAGAGGGCATTTGGGCTATATAATTAATTGAAAGTCCATTTAAAGTCAGTAGACCAAAACATGGTTCCAATTTCAGCATGATTTTTTTTTAATATAATTTTTTATTTTTTATAAACATATATTTTTATCCCCAGGGGTACAGGTCTGTGAATCACCAGGTTTACACACTTCACAGCACTCACCAAAACACATACCCTCCCCAATGTCCATAATCCCACCCCCTTCTCCCAAACCCCCTCCCCCCAGCAACCCTCAGTTTGTTTTGTGAGATTAAGAGTCACTTATGGTTAAATACATTTAGAAGAGACATACTGCAGACATTAAGATGCAGGTTATTGATCCTTTTTTTTGGCATATTTGAAACATACCTTCAAACTGTTGACTTTGACATAGAAGGAAGTAAAGAAGAATTCATTTCTGAATATCCTTTATTTCTTTAAATAGGCTTTATTTTTTACAGCAGTTTTAAATTTACTGCACAGTTGAGCAGAGAGTTCCCATATATACCTAATCCTCACCTCAACCCCTGCCAACTTTCTCTACCATCCGTTTACCCCATGAGAGTGGTACTTCTGTAGTGTAAAACCTATACTGGCACACCATTATCACCCCAAATCCGTAGTTTGCATTAGAGTTCACTCTGGGAAAATCTCCTTTATTTTCAAGCTACAGTTTTCTTTCACATCACTGGTCCACCGAGACACCTGCCCCATTGCATGATGAGATGTCTCAGCATATCTGGATAGGTTGTCAATTACCAAGTATCAAGTGTAGCCATTTCCCAGACAGGTGACCTGACTTGGCAGTGATCTCAATACATTCATTCATAGTACACATTTTGTCAAAGAGAAAGCCATAGATATATAAATACAAGCATAGGTACTTGGTTTATTATTTTTTAAAAAATGACAGCAATATCCAAAGCACAGCTATTAGTTTAGTAACAGGTCATAGAAAGAGGATGCTGGAGGCTTTAAGGGAAAGAGAAACATTATTACAACTTTGTCCTCAGGATCTGGCTTTTCATTAAATATCAGCCTGAAATAAATCAATTCCATCATATTCTCCTTTTTTGCCGCTGGACTGGTTTTTACAGGATCCATAATAATCTTGTAACACTTGGTATTTTTACTGACTCTACTACAAACAGGTGTTTATCCTTCTTACAAAATGCTGTTTTAACATAGGTGCAGATTTAGGAGTTTAACGTGATTTTGTGTTTTCCTATTATGAGTCAGGAACATCCCATTACACACCTCCTTTCTCAGTCTTCCCAGGGAATGGATGGGGAATATTTCATTCACTGGTGGTTTGGTCCAGGACAGTCCCAGTCCCCTTTCATGTGTTAATTCTGACTGATGCCACATGAAATGTCTCAGGGGCCTTGGCTCTGCTGTTGCTATGACCACTAATGCTTTGTGTGGTTAAAACCCGCACTTAACTTCAGTTCTGATGCTGTCATTTCACAGTTATTCCCTAGCAAGCTTTCCTTTATGTATGGGATTTCAGAAGCTTAGATGCCTGAATGAGAACTGGTAGAAACACACGCGTCAGGAAAGCGTCAGGAAGGTTGGGTTTTAGGCACTATTCACGGGAATGTATTGCTGTGTCTAAAAGGTTTTGTTCTGGATTTTTTAATCAGAATATTAGTGGGATGTTGATTTTATCTTTTCCTGTTGAACTTTTACCAAATGTTGTCATTTGACGTTTACATAAACTGTTAAGTGTCTATAATTCTGGCAGCAACTGTTGCAATTAAGAGGACTTGGGTTTTTTGAGGTTTTTTTTTTTTTTGCACCTCCTCCCCCAAAATGTTGCAGAAGCCTAGGTTGAGCTGTAACATTTGTAAAGAAGAACAAAATGCAAAATAGAAAATAATTTCATAAATATATCATTATTACATATAAAATAGAAAATGATGTCATATTCTATTTTAAAATAATGATATTCTATATCATTATTTTAAAAGGAAAAAGAAAACCAGCGTGGTTAGAGAAAGGGCACAGACGAAAGCATAGATGTAAGCTCCTTGTTTTGGAAGGGACATGGAAGAACACTATTCCCAAATCCATAAATCAAAGTAATATCACCAAGGGAGTGTCTACTACCACCTACTGGTGGCAGGAAAGAGGTGGCTTTGTTGTAGGGATGCCTCCCTTTTTACCTGTACTGTGAGAGCTCTTAGGATGACGCAGCTGGTTAAGTGAGGGTGTCCTTAAATGTGCCCCTATTGTTTTTACTTACCTCTTCTTTCTTTTGATTGAGAGTTTCCTCTATTCTTTGTTTCCTTTAATTTTCTAAATGTTTCTCTAGCTGGTCTGGACCCCTGAGAGTTTAGAGCTTCTCTGTTGACTCTCTAACCCCGTGAGCTGGCATGATGAGCTTGAGTAAAACTGCATCCACTTCTTTCAACTCTAGGTCTGTGTCTACAAACGCTGATGCCTGTGCAGTCCTCATTTCTAGTGGGTCAGTAATTGTATTCTGTTGGCATTATTGACCAATTACTTCATATCCCACTGGTTCGGGTACAGCAGGATCCAGAAAAAGCTGCCAAAAATGAGAGGTTTGAGGAAATTTTTGAAACATTCAAAGTTTGGCATTGAAGTAGAAACAATTATTGTTAATAATAAAATGATTACGATTACAGCTGACATTTTTTAAAATTTTGCCAAGGAAAAACCCTAAAATATGGTTACCCAAAATGAATCAGAGCTGCCATATATTATTATCATTTCCTTAAAAAAGGCTTTTGAACCACTAAAAAAGTAAAAGGAATATATTCTCAAAAAAAAAAAAAAACACACCACCCAATATTCACTTAAATTAAAATGAAACAAATTGGATATATTAAGTTTACCAAAGTTTACCAATTTTTAAAAATTTTCTGCAGGCACTAGAAGCTAGTGAAAGCTTCACCCTAGACTCACTTCTGAAGACAAAAGGAGAATAGCAGAGGGTGTGGGATTTAGATAAAAAGGTCTGAAGTAGAAAGAGGAACACAAACAGCTAGCAGATGGGAAACTGCTTATGTGAATGGGTGCTGAGTCTGGTGGATGGTGGGAGAGGCATGTTGATTCAGCATCTGAACTGGAGAGTAGGTGACTGGTGATAAAGACTGAACAGCAGGGGCCTCAGATCCCAGGAGGCATTACAGCGGTCCAAACAGAGAAGGCAACATGGGAATAATTGATCGGTTAAAAAAAATGTGCAGTCATAGGATTCGGAGTGTGGATATCACTAAAAAAAAAAGACGTATGTTGCTAAAAACCACCACCAACAATAACAAGTGTAGACCTCCTCCCTGCAAAGGATTAACATATACCATACAGACGAATGTGCAAACTGTCAGATTGCCATCATCTATAGTTTTTTGCAGGTTTTCTGAATAAAAATGAATACTTATGAATAATATGATGTAAGATCATTTCTACATGTTACCTATATTTACATAATAACTTTTTTCTTATCACTTTTGATTGTATGGAATATCTGATAAAAATACCAGGTCAGGTTTTATTGGTGATATCCATTAGTATATTGCGTTAACCACATGGATGAGCTAATTAATTTTAAAGAAAGCTATCGTGAAGTGATTTAAGGGAAAATGCCCATATGAAGCAGCTTTGGTTTGGTTAAAAAGAATAAAATTGAGCAAGGAGCTTTTCTTATAGAAATTAATGTTGGAAAATGAAATTACTTTATATTAGGGAGGTGCTGATAACCTACTAAAATCACTGAGGAAAACATATGTTTTCATTTAGGTTGCAGATAAATTTATTTTCATACTTTAAATTATGTAGCTATTGAAATTTTTTTTATATTAGAAAAGTAAATAATTTTAGCACTGCCAGCACAATCACACTCTTATTAAACATAAAAGAAAAAGAATCAATATGGTAAATTACAACAAAAGAACATGTTTCTTTATAGTTTTTCATTATTTTTATCTAAGATCTGAATAGACAGATTTTCTTTTTAAAACATGCTTTTGCTTCAATCCTAGTTCTAGTTCTTTTATGTAATTCACATCAATCACACTTTCAATTATCTTTATCTTATCAACAAAAGACATTTGGTGAATCTGAAGAAAGAAAAAAAAAAAAACTGAATGCTTACCAAAATTCCAAATTACTCTGAGCATTCTTCTTGAAATCTTAATTTATATTTTGTATTTTGAGAAATAAGCAAACTGGAATTATTTCAAATAGCAACTTTAAAGAATTTGCCACTAGTAAATTGGATTAGGACTTAGCATCAACAAGATCTATGAAAGTGGTTTGAGAAAGAAAAATAATCTGATTATCATAAGTAGAAGTCTTGTTGAGTTAGGAGAAAATCACTTAATATTTTAGAAGTTAACTGATAATGATTGAATTCAGTATAGAGCATTTTTTTTCTTTTCAATATGTAGGACTACAAAATGGAGTGGTTATAACTCATCTCAGATACCCATCCCAATATTATTTTTATTATATATTTTATGTGTATTTCACTTAAATTTTTCATAGGCTATCTCTTTTCTTAGAAAATTATTTTTCCTTCCCAATGATCAATGTGTATGCCACACACACACACAAACACACACACACACTTATGTCTATAAATTAAGGTTGACAAGTTAATTGTTATTTCAGGCAACAGGAAAGACAGGTACCTCTAGTACAACTAATAAGTCATTTTATTAACATTTGTCTTCTAGGAGAGGATAAGGAATATATCAGAAAGGCAGAAATTCACATATTGTGCTCACCTAAGGTCTTAAATCCCAGAGAAGAGAGAAATTGTCCAAGTGCAATTCTTTCATCTTAAAAAATAATGATTTAGTTGGATGGTCAAAACCTCAGTAGAACCTAAGTAAAATAAATAAAAAATAAAACTATGTTTAGTTTTAGAGCCTAAGGACATGCACTTCTAAAACAAAACAAAACAAAACAAACAAACAAACAAACAAAAAAACCCCTCAGAGGCTTAAATAATGCTTAAGAGTTTTCATTTAATTAAAGTGGATGCAGATAATTTTGGTCTAGGTCTGAGCTGTCTTGCACTTCATACTTGCTTTGCTGCCCTGTTACTCGAAGGCAAAACTCCATTAAAATTCAACATCTTAACAACTGCTAAACACTCTTGGGTTGAGAGTTTGATAGTGTATCAGGTCAGGAACTCAAGCCTCTGGGTAAAGACAGGCCATGGTTCTATGGGTGTTAGCAGTGAACACCAGCAATCAGCTGACGGAAAACTCTGGTCTCCTAAAATTACACAGCATGGAGGGTCTTCACTGAGCTGCTCCGATGGTTTTGTTTGTTTTTTTGTTTGTAGAGAACAAAAACATAGAACTTATGAGACCCCAGTGAAGACAATACATGGGCTTACGATGCATATGTTTTAAAGAAAATAATGTAAGTTTTCCTTGGTTCTCTGTGATGAAGTTGAACTTAATGACCTCCAGAGATCTCACCCTATAAAATGTAATGATTCCAGGATAATCTTGTTTCTTAACCCTGCTTTCTAGTGCAACTAGGCACCGGTGTCTCATCTGGTTGTTGCTGTACTTCAGCAGAGATGGGCTTACATGAAGGAGGAAAAAAAATAATTCCTGAACACTGTTAAGGTTCCTGGCTAGGTCTGAAAGTTAATAAAGACAGATTAACGGAGAAAAGCAGTCAAATTCTATTGGATTTTTTACATACATGAGAGCTCTCATGAGAGAATGAAGACCTAAAGAAGGGTCCGGAACAGGAAACTTTTTTATAGCTTCTAGACAAAGAAACAGTATATTTGTGAAGAATTAATGTGACAAAATTTGGGCTGGAAGTAGCAAATGATGAAATAATTCAGAAGATATAAAGTATGTTTAAGGTCACATAAATATGAATACTCATTCCTGGGAGGAATTTGATAGCATCAGTAGGTGTTGTAGGTATGTTTACTGTTTCCTCAACAACAAAAATCATATAATCTAGAAAAATCTTCATGAAATATGTCAGGAATGAATCTTTTCATTCACAGTGAAATACAAAAGGTCTCTGGACAGAGTGTGTTTGAAAGACAATAAATTGGAGCATTATTATCTGCAAATCTTTTATAAAGTGGTAGAGATACAAAGACTTTTTTTTTTTAAATAAAAGCACTTAGTGCCTATAAATACCTCCATTATGTAGTTAAACAAAATGTAGTACTATAAATTAATGAGTTACTAAAGGTGAACGATCATTAGTATTAGTACAGTTACGTTTAATTGCAAGGAATAATATTATATGTACCATTTGTATTTCAAAGTTGAGGAAACTGAGCTTTGAGCTTTATCCAAGTGAGTGTTTGAATAAAACTGAACTTCAGAAGTTGGATATGTAGAATTAATGTTAATTAATTAAGTGTTAATAATGTCCAGAGAAGATTTTTCCGGTGTCTATCACATAAAATCTAGTTTTCTGTGACCACAAATCTAGGTGCTATTGCATATCTACTGCCAAACCTAAGAGGCATCATGGAGGTCCTATTTCAGTGCTGGAGCCAAAAAGATTTATTAACGGGGCAAGAATAGAGACTTAGTATGGATACCGAGTCAAAGATAGGAATTGAGTGTTCAGTGTAGTTGATACAAAGAATCTTACTCATTCTATGAAGATGTTTGTTGTATATTTAAGATATAACACATTTTAAAGACACAGACCATGCAATAGTTATTGAAACATTTCAGAAAGAAGCAGGTCAACAACTGCTGTGAAAACATCATTTGAAGTGTAGCTGTTTTAAGGTAAATGAGGGACAAAGAGATGATGGTTAGCAGGCAAGAGGCAATGTGTGATGTAAAATGGCTGTCCTCTGTGCATGATGGGTCCCATCTGGGCCACCAACTGTCAGGCACTAGGGATCAGAATGGATTCCACAGTATCACATGGCATGGATTAAGGGATATACTTCAATAGGGGTCAATAAAAGGAAAAGAAAGTGCAATGTGATGGTTAATTTTATGTGTCAGTTTAACTGGGCCATGGGGCGTCTAGCCCTTTGACCAAACATTATTCTGGGTGCATCTGTGAGGGTGTTTCTTGGTAAGATGAACATTTGAATCAGTAGACTGAATAAAACAGATTTCTTTTACTCATGTGGGTGGTCCTCAGTCAATCAATTGAAGATCTGAATAGAACAACAACATCAACAACAACAAAAAAACGTTCAGGAAACTCTGCCTGCTGGACTGATTTAGCTGAGCCATTAGTTTTTTCTGGTCTTTGGATTCAGACCGTAGTATCTGTTCTTGGATCTAGAGGCATTTGGATTGCAACTACCCATCAGCATCCCTGGGTGTCTGGCTTGCCAGCTGTGGGTCTTGGTACTTCTCAGCCTCCATAATTACATGAGCCAATTCTCGTGTGTGTGTGTGTGTGTGTGTGTGTGTGTGATGTACGTGTTCTGCTTCTGTGGATAACCCTAAAACACACATGTTCTCTATTCCTTCATTCTCCTTGAACTGTGCTCCAGTAAGGGCATTATGGGCAGTGTTTCTATGTGTTTCTATGCCTGCCACACCTGTCTTAATCCAGTGAACCAGTGAGGGCAGCCTTATCAGTGGAGGGAGAAACAGATCCCTTGGGTGCCAGCCAGTCTGGATTAGTTTAGGATTTGTATATAGAATTTTTTAGGTATGTTAGCAGCCTAGCTCCCAGAGACCTTGGGACCTATGGGAAGTTGCTAACTCCTCTTTTGTGGGAAAGAAGCCACAGATACAAGACCTTGGGTACAGCCTGCTCAGATAAGGGGACTTCTGGTTCCAGTCACTTATTTTCCATGCAACAGAGAGTGAGCTTCAGGGTCCTGTGTGTGCTGTCTTGTCCCTTGAGTCATACAGTGCTGAATTGCATTTGATGATCTTCATAGTTATGATACTGTGAAAATGCAGTCTTACTGGAGAGTTGCAGCATTTAAGAAGTCAGGATAGAAGATAAAGATTAGTGAATAATAATAGGTTAAAACACTTTCTTTTTTTTTTTAACAGATAATATATTATTTATTTCAGGGGTACAGGTCTGTGATTCATCAGTCTTACACAATTCACAGCGCTCACCATAGCACATACCCTCCCCAATGTCCATCACCAGCCACCGCATCCCTCCCACCCCCTTCCACTCCAGCAACCCTCAGTTTGTTTTCTGAGATTAAGAGTCTCTTATGGTTTGTCTCCCTCTCTGGCTTTGCCTTGTTTCGTTTTTCCCTCCTGTTCCCCAACAAACCACCTCCATCCTGCCTCTTAAATTCCTCCTATCAGGGAGATCATATGATAATTGTCTTTCTATGACTGACTCATTTCACTTAGTATAATACCCTCTAGTTCCATCTGCGTCATTGCAAATGGCAAGAGTTCCTTTTTTGATGGCTGCATAATATTCCATTATATATATAGACCACATCTTTATCCATTCATCTAGATGCCAATGGACATCTAAGCTCCTTCCATAGTTTGGCTATTGTGGACATTGCTTCTATAAACAGTCAGGTGCACGTGCCCCTTTGGATCACTACATTTGTATCTTTAGGGTAAATACGAGGAGTGCAATTGTTGGGTCATAGGGTTGCTCTATTTTCAACTTTTTGAGGAACCTCCATGCTGTTTTCCAGAGTGGCTGCACCAGTTTGCATTCCCACCAGCAGTGTAGGAGGGTTCCCCTTTCTCTGCATCCTCGCCAGCATCTGTCGTTTCCCGACTTGTTAATTTTAGCTATTCTGACTGGTGTGAGGTGGTATCTCACTTTGGCATTAAAATACATTCTTTATTTGCTCCAGATTTCTAATACCATTCCCCTGGATTTTAGTTTATGGAAGATTTGTGTTTTAAGGTAGTTAGAAATATAAATTAATTAGAATCCAAAGGCTTTGGAATGCCAAGGAGACTTTCTTTAACACACTGATGGAAAGTGGGAAGTGCAGACTTTTCATCAAGTAATAATATGAAAGTAGGGTTTTATTAGGAAGAGAAATTCTGCATGATTCTCTGGAGGAATGAGAACATAGGCAGATTAGTTGGGATGCTGTTAAAGTAATCCATCAAGATTACAGCCCTGGAATCGGGTAGTGAGAGGGTTAATAAAAATGGGGGGATATTGCTGAGAGTTGCTTCAAGGGATAGGTCAATAAAATGTGGTGACTCACTAGAAAGATGCTAAAGGAGAGGGCATAAAGATAAATTCAAAGTTCCAAAAGTAGGCAATTAGGAAAAATATATGGTTTCAGTTAGGAGCATCACATGAGGATGTCTGCTGTGGGCCATGGAAGATGAGTGATTTTGGTGAGAAAGTGACATCCAGATAAAACTAAATACAGGCCTAATGATTATAATCAAACTTGGTGCTGGTTAGCATTTGGCTAACACTGAGTGGAAGTGAGGGAATTGCTATATGCTGAATTGTGTCCCCCTTTCCAAATTCATATGCTGAAGCCCTAATCTCCAATATGACTGTATTTAGAGAAAGAATCTCTGTGATGATAATAGTTAAATGGGGTCATAAGGGTGAGTCCCTAATCAACTAGTGCCAGTGCCCTTGTAAGAAGAGAAAGAGACAGGGGCGCCTGGGGGGCTTAGTGGGTTTAAGCCTCTGCCTTCGGCTCAGGTCATGATCTCAGGGTCCTGGGATCGAGCCCCACATCCGGCTCTCTGCTCAGCAGGGAGCCTGCTTCCTCCTCTCTCTCTGTCTGCCTCTCTGCCTACTTGTGATCTCTGTCAAATAAGTAAATAAAATCTTTAAAAAAAAAAGAGAGAGAGAGAGCGAGAAAGAGACACTAGAGCTCTGTCTCGCTTCACTATGTGAAGACACAGTGAAAAGTCAGCAGTCTACAAGCCGGGAAGACAGCTCTTACTAGACACTGAAGCAGTTGGTACTTGACCTTACACTTTCAAGCCTCCAGAACTATGAGAAAATAAACTTCCACTAAACCACTTAGCTTGTGGCATTTTGTTATGTCAGCCTAAACTAATACAGTAATTTTCATCCTTAGAAAATAAAAAAATGATGTTTTACTCTACCTAATTAATTATTGTACTTAAGGCACAAAACAAGATAGTAAGCATCAGAAAAGCAAAAGTAATAATAATCATTTATTATTAGATAATTATGCTATATCTCCCAAGTATGTATGAAGACACAGAATGTGATTATCTTAGAAGGGACATTGACAACTGCGGTTGGATTTGCCTTTGACAGTTTTTTGCTTGTGAATTATATAGAGATAGAGATCTATTCAAAGGCCACTACGGTTTACACATTTATAACAAAGAACGACTTTGTTAGAGTGCTGATAGCAAAAGGAAGATAGATCCACCAATTAGTGAATAATAATAATAATAATAATAACAATAGTAATAATAATAGAGACTAATAGTTAAGTACTTGCATTGTGCCAGGTGTTTTCTGAGGACTTCATGTATATTCACTTAAATCATCTTTGTACAACCCTATTCAGCAGGCACTATTATTAACCCCACTTTGCAGAAAAGGAAAGTGAGACACTGAATATCAGTCACCTGCTCACGATCACACATCTATGAAGGAAAAGAGAAGTAGTGAATGACAACAATCAGTGGCCATTCATATATCTCAAAAGTAGTCATTCTTTAAATGAAACAAGATGGGATTGGGAGGGAGACAAACCATAAGAGGCTCTTAATGTCACAAAACAAACTGAGGGTTGCCAGGGGGAGGAGGGTAGAGAGAGGGTGGTTGGGTTATGGACATTGGGGAAGGTATGTGCTATGAGTGCTATGAAGTGTGCAAACCTGGCGATTCACAGACCTGTACCCCTGGGGCTAATAATACATTATATGTTAAAAAAAGTTTTTAAAAATATATTAAAAAAGGGTTTTAAAAACTAAAAAAAAAAAAAAGTCATTCTTGTGAAAGAAAAAATATAATTAAATTTTTATGAACTTTGGTTGCAAAGTTGTACAGAACCAAAGGATCTTGGAGAAAAGGGCTTCCCAGAGAAGCCCTTTCCAAGGTGGCAGCGCATCCAATGTTCCAGAATTCCTCAGTATATTGAGCTCTGATCTCTCTCTGAAATTTACATACTTCTGTTTGTTTTCCTGTTTCAGAGCTAACGTTTCCTGACCCCCAGCTGTGCTTCCTTCTGGCTAACGGAGCATTTTCCAGTGTTTTCTTGTTCAGTCTCAGCAGTGTGTGTTACCATTCCCACTTTACAGATGGGGAATGTGAGGCTGAGGAAGTGTAACAACAAGACAAGGCACCGTATAATTCTAAGTGCGCAGGTTAACCATGCTCAGTACGAATATCCAGGGACGACTGACTCCCCCAGCCCTTCATCCTAGTTGCCCTTTCCTCAATTCTCTAGTTTAGCTGCTCTAGTATTAGCCAATATCCCAGATGTTGTATTACATTGGACTTTTATCTCCCTGGATCCAAATATCCTGTTTTTAAAATTACCACTTAAGATAAGATTAATCTTTTTTTAAAGATTTTATTTATTTGTTTGACACAGAAAAAGAGTGAAAGACAAGAGAGCAACTATAAGTAGGGAGAGTGGGAGAGGGAGATCATTTGACAGAGAGAGAGATCACAAGTAGGCAGAGGCAGGCAGAGAGAGAGGGGGAAGCAGGCTCCCTGCTGTGCAGAGAGCCCGATATAGGGCTTGATCCCAGGACCCTGAGATCATGACCTGAGCCAAAGGCAGAGGCTTAACCATCTAAGCCACCCAGGTGCCCCTAAGATAACATTAATTCTTAAAAAATAACATTTTATATTAAAATAGCCATGTCCTTATTATGTAATGTTAGAATTCCAAAAGGAGGGGTGCCTGGGTGGCTCAGTGGGTTAAGCCTCTGCCTTTGGCTCAGGTCATCATCCCATAGTCCTGGGATCCAGCCCCGCATTTGGCTTTCTGGCCAACAGGAAGCCTGCCCCCCTCCCTGTTCTGCCTACTTGTGATCTCTGTCTGCCAAATAAACAAATAAAATCTTAAAAAAGAATCTAAAAAGGAATAATAATATAAATTCCCTAGTATTCCTGATCATTTTTTATATTAATATAGCTCTTGATGTATTTTTTTTTTTAATTTTAAAGATTTATCTATTTATTTGAGAGAGAGAGCACAAAAGAGAGAGGGAGAGCAAGAAAAGTGGGAGGGAGAAGCAGAGTCCCTGCTGAGCAGACAGTCCCATGCTGGGCTCGATCCTAAGACCCTGAAGGCAGATGTTTAACTGACCAAACCACCCAGGCACCCCTGTTTTCTGTAAATATTTATTTTTACATTGGTTTGCATTTATACCACATTAATTTGTGTGTGTCCTGTTTCTCTTCCTTAGCATTGATAACATCAACATTTTATAGATACTCATAAACTGTGAACTGTGATTGATATTCCATTAGTAGCCCTTTTCCTTTTGCTATTCTTTTGGTACCCATCTTTATAGAACAATACTAAATTTATTATAAGTGATCTGGTGATTAGAATCTTGTTATTTTTTTTTCCCCTGGATTTTAAGTTACTTTCTAAGGAAAATTTTCAGAAGTGAGATTTCTGGCTTGAAGAATATTTGAGAACTAAAATTTTTAAGTCTCTCTCTCCACATGTGCATGCACAGACACATACACACACAGATATAGTTATGTTTATTTTTAATTTGGTTAGGTCTCTTGTCAAGGATTTTTTAATAATTTATATTTTATTTTATTTTATTTTATTTTATTTTATTTTATTTTTAAAGATTTATTTATTTGACAGAGAGATCACAAATAGACAGAGAGGCAGGCAGAGAGAGAGAGAAACAGGCTCCCTGCGAGCAGAGAGCCCGACATGGGACTCAATCCCAGGACCCCGAGATCATGACCCGAGCCGAAGGCAGCGGCTCAACCCACTGAGCCACCCAGGCGCCCCTAATAATTTATCTTTTAGATGCAATTTGTAGAAGTGACTTTTTGAACCACATTCCTTCTCACAATTAACATTGCCATGTGGCCACTAGTTTGGGGGAGAGTGCGGTTTGGCTTTTTTTTTTTTCTCTCTAGTTTTTTGTTTTTGTTTGGTTTTAGCAATGTTTTTATACTGCTGAATTTGGTTCTTGATTTTTTTTTTAATATAATTTTTTATTTTTTATAAACATATATTTTTATCCCCAGGGGTACAGGTCTGTGAATCACCAGGTTTACACACTTCACAGCACTCACCAAAACACATACCCTCCCCAATGTCCATAATACCACCCCCTTCTCCCAAACCCCCTCCCCCCAGCAACCCTCAGTTTGTTTTGTGAGATTAAGGGTCACTTATGGTTTGTCTCCCCCCCAATCCCATCTTCTTTCATTTATTCTTCTCGTACCCACTTAAGCCCCCATGTTGCATCACCACTTCCTCATATCAGGGAGATCATATGATAGTTGTCTTTCTCCGCTTGACTTATTTCGCTAAGCATGATACGCTCTAGTTCCATCCATGTTGTCGCAATGGTTCTTGATTTTATGATCAGGTGTAATTGCTCATATTTTTTAAGAGTCTGATTTTTTCCTTTCTATATCTGTGTGCTATTTTTTAGAAAAACCTGGTTACCATGTATTGCTTCATCATCCTCAACCATAGCATGTAATTTAATTGCTCTATACCTTGTTCAGATTATTTCAGCTGCCTGAAAACTCTAGTACCCCTGAAAAAAAAAAATCTTATTACTCAAAGCCCCTTTAAAAGAGCACTCCCTCCAGGAAGCTTCCTTTCTTACAACCAGGCAGGACTTGTCAGTCAGTCATCATTATTTGTCTGCATTGTTTACATCACCATTGCAGACCTCTTTGTATTGTATTCTAGTCACTTATATTTTCATCTAAACTAAAGTCTCCTTAAGGACTTGGAGTTACAGGTTCTCATGTTCTAAGGGTGAACACCTCAGCCCACACTAAGCCGAAATATTATGGCATGTGGAATGCGTAATACATGTGGGTTGAATGAATGAATGAAATCTTTGTTTCCTTGAAGCCCCACTGTTCAGAAATTCATTCTGACCAGATGCCATCATGGAAATATGAACAGCAGCTCAATAGATCTGATACAACCACCAAACCTTCCTGAACTGCTGTCATACATAAATCTCACCTGTAATGTGTAAGTTTCTTTATCCCAATATAGGGTTGCATAGAGAATAGGGCACCTGGGGGGAGGAAGAAGGGAATCAGGTTAAAGCCACTTTGTGAAATGGTTTGCCTACCATGCTAAGTGGATTATTGTGCTATTGATTTTGTTTTAATTTAATTTTTTTTTTTTTTTTTTAGCATTCCAAGATTCATTGTTTATGCACAAACCTGGTGCTCCATGCAATACGTGCCCTCCATAATACCCATCATCAGGCTCACCCCTCTGTCACTCCCCTCCCCTCCAAAACTCTCAGTATGTTTCTCAGAGTCCACAGTCTCTCATGGCTCATCTCCTCCTCCGATTTCCCCCCCTTCACTTTTCCTTTCTTTCTCCTAATGTCCTCCATGTTATTCCTTACTCTCCATGAGTAAGTGAAACCATATGATAACTGACTTTCTCTGCTTGACTTATTTCACTCTGCATAATCTCCTCCAGTCCTGTCCATGTTGATACAAAAGTTGGGTATTCACTCTTTCTGATGGTTTTGTAATATTCCATTGTGTATAGGGACCACATCTTCTTTATCTGTTTGTCTGTTGAAGGGCATCTCTGGTCCTTCCAGATGTTGTGGACATTGCTGCATTGAACATTGGGATGCACCTGCCCCTTCTTTTCACTACATCAGTATCTTTGGGGCAAATACCCAGTAGTGCAATTGCAGGATCATAGGGTAGCTCTATTTTTAATTTTTTGAGGAATCTTCACACTGTTTTCAAATTTCATGGGGAAGTATAAATGGTGCATGTCACTCTTTCCAAAAGGCAGTGATGATACTTTCCTCACCCAGACCAATTTTGTGTTCCTAGAGGAAGCAGGGTAATTAGAATTATTATTTATTCTAACATATAGTAAAAAAAGAAAGGGTGGAAAGTACATTTGCCCAGTAAACAGGATTTGACACTAAGACCAGGCATAAAAGTGGTGACCTGTAAATGCCATTCATCACTTAATGTTGCTTAATGAGTTTTTGGATGTGAGTGCTGCTCTGAGTTACTAAAAGACAAAACACTGAATGAGAAAAGGAACCTAAAATAAGTGGGAGAGAAAGATCATTAGGTCCGTGATCTACCAGCATTTTACTTGGCTAGCATCTGCGATTCTGTTATTTAGCATCTTATGATACACTCTGTATCCCCACTCTTCGTGTACTAAGCACATAGCGGGCTGTCAGAACATTCGGGCCACAACAGGCCAGGAAATGCAGAGCACGGCTGACTTGAAGGAGTGACATGGATGCCAAAGCCAGTTGGTATGAGAAAGGCCTGTCACCTCCATGGCACTGCTTGTTTTGAGACTATACACAAAAGGATGGGTAGAGATTTGAAACATTGTACAAAGTATATCTAGGATTCACATTACTCAGTGCTTGTATTATTCTACAATGTGCCATGCAGGGAATTAAAAGTTCATGGCTTGCCACTGCCATGCGAGGAGAGGAAGTGTTTCATGTGCAGTCCAGTATGGAAGAGGGGACAAAGAGATAAGGAGCTATAACTCCTGCCCCAAAGAAGTTTACACTCTTTATACAGAAATGCCTTGCAGATAAGTAACCCCTAAATGAATACAGTCCAATCAAGCCCTTTGTTGTATAATTTAAAATCCATAGAAGAAGGGTCATTTTGATTCATGGTATGAAAGTTGAGGCATTATGTCATGTGGCATGGCATGACCAAAAAAGGTCAGAAGAGAGCCCGTAACTCTGCTCCTCCCAAGCCAAGTTGCCTCTTTAGATTCCAAAATACCTCCTTGTTGATAAAACCCAGCAGGTTCATTTTTCCATTTGTCATGGGGGAAAAAAATAAATTGACAACATCTTCTCAGTTTTTAAAACCTGTGCCAAAGGGTTTTCTTAAAATTTTGATATCTGTAACTTCATGTCAAAATTTGAATCAAATATAAAAGTACATGGGTTAGCCTGAAGTTGTGTATCATATTCTTTTAAATGTATTCTATTTGTGATATGATGTCTACAGAGAGCCAAATGACCGAGCGGGTCTTGCACCTGAACAAGCGTGACAGTGCTCCGGTGATGATGCTCTTAACCTGCAGAGTCGGTGTGCCTTCTCCTCCTTAAGAAACATAAAAGACCTGTTTCTTACTCTTTTATAATCCAGCTGCCGGTTACAAATGAAGTACCTTGTGTCACCCAGTATGTTTCTGAGGAAACCTCATTTTCCTTTTTTAGAAAAATTTGGACTTGTGAACTTGCATGTTATGTTGCCAGTGTGGGACGGATGGTGGTTATTGGTAAAGCATTCCCAGCTGTGTCTGTAGACATTCGGTCCTGTTCCCCACACTTGACACTCCATTGTCAAAGGATAAAGCAGTGTCTCTGTCTCCCATGAACTGGATACTTGTGAAGTTAACAAACAGACTAAAAGACTAAACTCCAAGGATATATGAGCACCTTTGTGAGTGGTAACGATGATACTTTCCACAGAAATAAAAATAGGATTGAGATCTCTTTGCCGAATGTACATGGACCGGCACATGGAAATCCAAAGACCTACACACACTTCCTTGATATTGTATTTTTAGAAAGTTTAAACATGGAATTTTTCCTTAAAATGGGAAGATTCTAAATCAAAAATATAAAATGTTTTCAGTATTTTTTGTAAACAAGCCACATATTGTATATTTTCACAAAATCTCTAAAGCCCGTGAGTTGTTCCAAAGTTCGACTGAATTCTACTGAATAACTGGGCCCATTCAGAGGGACTGTAAAATCTAATAGGAAGAATGAGGCAGCAACATGATAGGCCCAACTTGGGGCTGGCCAGAAATTCTGACGTCCCGTTGCAGTCTTAAATTCACATGGGGTCAGAAGGTACAGCAGAAGAATCACAGCGTATAGATGGAGAAAGAAGTTCACTGTGAGTGCCTTGGTTAAGGCACACAGCTGTCAACAATTGCCCTTGGGTAGGTCTACAACCAGAGATGCTAACAATTCCAAGTTAGTTCAGAGTAAGACAGGAAAAACGTGAACCTCCCGGCAAAATCTCTTTGTTTACAAAAGGCCCCGCTCTCTGCCTTCTCTGTTCTGGCCTCGGAATTGCAGGCAACCCGCGCCCCCCCCCCCACCCGAAGCAATCGCTTTCTCTTTCCCTGGGGAAGTTGCTTTCTGCTTCTGTGAGAGTACTTCACAGTTCCTTCTTTGTACACTCTCCTACCCTTCCTTCTTTCCTCCTTCTTACCTGCTGTAGTCACTCCTTCATTGTCAAGAAAAAGGAAGTATTTAGGAAAGAACGTTCTCATTCTCTCAACACGAGGCCTGCCAACCATTTGCCCCCGAGTCACTGCTCCGTGCTCTCCTCCCCGTCTTTACCTGGGTGACCCATCCTTGCTTCTGTCTAAGCAACCGCTCCATGCATATGCTCTACCTCCCTTCCCCTCTTCTCTCGCAAGGTGCATCTGCCTCTCTTCCTCTTGCATCATTTCTTTCCCCATGCACTGAGTCATTCTCATGAGCATCCGAATATATTGTAGTTGCTCCCATTTAAAAAAAAAAAAATCTCTTGGGGCACCTGGGTGGCACAGTTGGTTAAGCCTCTGTCTTCAGCTCAGGTCATGATCCCAGAGTCCTGGGATGGAGCCTTGAGTCAGGGTCCCTGCTCAGCAGAGAGTCTGCTTCTCCCTCTGCCTCTGCCCCTACCCCCTTCTTGTGCTCTCTGTCAAATAAATAAATAAATACAATCTTTAAAATAAACTCTTGGCAGAGTATTTCCCTTCAGGTATTATCCCATATCTGCACTTCTTCTTCTTTTTTTTTTTTTTTAAGATTTTATTGCACTTCTTTTTGTAGAAAACTGTTTTGACAGTGTTTCCTGCAGTATTGTCTTAGTTTCCTCATTGTCTCCCTTCTTTATTTATTGTCATTTATTCTGACATCAGTCCCTTTCAATGAGGTTTTTCTCCCACCCCTTCATGAGAACATTCTCTAAAGTCATCAGTGACCTACATCTTACCAAATCCAAAGGTCTGTTTCTGTCCTTATTTTACTCAACTTCTCAGAAAACTTCTACTCAGTTGATTACTCCTTCTCTACAGGAATACATCTAAATATTTATTTATTTATGAACCTGTTTGCTGTCTTTCTTCATCACTACAATATAAGAGCAAGCACAGTACTCTATAACCTTGGTTCTTGGTCAACTTGTATCTCTGGTATTAGGGACTGTTGCTTCCCTCATGTCCAGAATAGTACCTGGCATGTCCTAGGTGCTCAAATACTACATCATTTACTGAATTTTAATAAGCTGATTTAACAGATTTGAGTAACAGGTACATGAACTCATAAACACAGAGTTTATGTGTAAAACCAAGATCTTAGGAGTTAGAATTCTCACTGCTATTTTTTTCTAGCACCAGAACAGGCTCTTAATTTAAATTTAAAATTGAGCTTTGGAATCTCTTTATTTCCATTTGAAATGAATTCATCCAATATGTCCACTGAATTGCACAGCTTCGTGTGGACTCTCTTCAGTTGACTCAGGATAAATAAACATATTCAAGGAAGTCACTAATCTGGGTTAGTATCCCACGAAAACAAGACCAAATTGCGGCTGCTTTTGTGGAACTATGGCTAAAAACGGGTGAGCCCTACATTCTTGTGTTCATTCTCAAGCAACACTTCTGAGATGGAGTTGCCCCACTCCATGCTGAGATAAGTGTCCACAAGGAGTAGAATATGCAAAATATCCAATTACCGTCCCCATGTCCTGTCGTCCCCAACTCATTCCAAAGGTCTCCATCCAGTCATTGACCTAATTAACCCACCTGGGTCTAGGCTGCAGCCAAGAAATCTATTTATAGCCCAGAGTAAACTGATAGCTGAATTGAGAGGCCTTTTTTATATTTAATCATTTTCCCCTCCAGAACACAAGTAAGCAGGGGCATCCTAAATATATGAAAATAATAAGCCCCCCCCCCAATTCCGACCCTGTTTCTTTCCTCTAAAGAAAAAGGAAATAAAACATTGAGGGACTGCATTCAAATGAATTACTCCCTCAGGACTGTAAGAGACTCCCTCAGGGGGAGACTGTGGAGAGAGATCTGTGGGATCCCTGGGTTTTAGTGAAATCATTGCAGTCATGTGGCACCTTTTTGCCTGCAGATAAAAGAGCTGGCCTTTAGGATGAAGCCTATGAAATGGGTGGGAGGCCTTGGGGGTTTTCTTAGGCTGTTTTGCTTGAAGAATTTAGCTACAAGGAGTTTGATTAAGATACATGTTCATGGATGCTTGACTATAGGATTTGTTCTAGCATTAACGTTGCAACTGAGACCAATTTCGGGAAGATCGTTGAGATGCCTAAGTAATTTTTCCCCCAAGAAAATGTGTTGAAACAGGAAAAAATGAGCTCAAATAACTAGAACCTGTAATCATATTTGTTTGTTTTTAATTCTTCCCCTCATTTATTTTTAATTACATTGAACCAACATTTTTTGAAAACCTGTGAACTGTGCTGAATTCTGGGTGAATGTACAAGTGTTTGCCATAGTCTTTATTCTGAGGGTGTTTTGCATCATGTATTGAAAAGATACAGTAAGACTACATTGTTAAGCAGTGTATTTATAATATGGCCTCTGACCAGAGATCTGTAGCCCAATTGCCTCCAATTTCCAGGCAGTTACCTTTGAAAAGCCAAGATTTGCCAGGATTGCAGAATCCTTTAAAAGTCAAAGAAATATTCTGTCTTGAGGCTACCATCTATTTAACTTACTAAGGTGGGATATGCAGTGAACTCACATTTGACAAGAATTTTTTTTTTTTTTTAACAAGACTCAAACAGAATCTTTTTATCGCATTAATCAACAAATTCAAGGATCAGAATCACGGTTTGGATTGTAGTTGATGCCTGCGAGATTTTTATATGTGGCATCTGTGCTGACTGAGAATGGACTGGAGAACAGGGAGAGCCTGAGGTGAGCACTTCCAGGTGGTAACCTGGCCAGGGGTGAGTAAAGGGGCACCAGAGTCAGAAGGATAAGGCGACGTGAGATGTTGACGTCAAGGGAGTGACAGGTGTGACAGAGAAACATGGGTGTATTACCGGTGAAGGTAGAATGCCATCTGTACTACTTGGAAATAACCGAGAAGCGTGAAACAAAACAGCATAAGCCATAAGCCCTTCTTGCTAAACCTGGGAATGGAAGCCTGCAGAAACGAGTGAGATCATTCTCTCACAAAGGGTAAATTGCAACTCCATGGCTATTTGGTATCTTTCCATCTAAACTAATGTCTCTGGCTGACTTGATTTATTCTCAACATTTTGGCACTCTGAAAAGTGGGTCACGTCCTCATCTTGAGGAGAAATACACCGCCAGTTTTCAATAAAGAGAAAAGTGACAAAGTCATTTCTCAACTTTAGTTCCCCTAGACTCTCTAAAAGAACTCGAAAGTTATTTTGTTTCTTTTACTCCCCTCATGCTTCCTGAGTGATGACAGATCTACTTCAAAATTGTGAAGGAAGATAAACAGAGGTTAAAAAACATGAAGTGGTCTGTTTATTCTAGCCATCCATGAGAAATGTCCTACAAGAGCTGTCTGAACCGTGGGCTCCGGCTGTTCATCGTGGGACGCTGGCGGCTTCCTTCCCATGGGAAGTTATAGGGAATGTTCTTTGGATTGCTTTAAAACTGTATTCATAGCTCGTCTCTGGTATGTGGTGGACCTTCAAAATTATTAGTCTCAAAGAACAAAATATATATATAAATAGATTTTCTGATGCTTGAACATTGAAAGGGGACAGAAAAAAAACTAGAAGCTTAGGGTTTTAGAGCTGCTATAATTTTAGAAGTGACAAAACCTGTCATCTCAGCTTTAAGTAATGGAAGACTCAAAATATAAAAAGAGGACTTGCCTGTGGCACCCGGCTGGTTAGTGACTGAGTCATTCCTCAGTCTCTTGAGTTTGAGACCAGTAATCTCTCCCTTTTGACATACCGGAGGCTTGATGAGTGAAAACTGGACACAAGCAGGTTGGGGAAATAGGGAAAGGAAATCAGACTTGATGCTCTGTTTTTCCATTCACCCCTTATATAGATGTTTCTTTAAAGTTAATATTTTTGAATATACAGTTTGTTATGGCAAATTTCTACTAAAATTCCTAAGGATTAATCTTTCTCTTTGGAAAGGGAGCATGGGATAATAATGAGAGTGGATTCAGACCGTCCTAGGATCACACTGTAACTATCTAATTGGAATATATCGATCAACTTACCCTATTTCTTGGCTTCCTCCTTGTCACAATGCACATGACTCCACCTAATTAATAAGGTTCTTATAAAGGCTCAATTAAAATATGCAGCCCAGGACTCCGGGTTGTGCTCGGCTCCAAGGGCACTTCTGTGGCCTCCCTCCCATGGCCTCCCACTTGGCCCCTTGACCTGAGCATCCCCCGCCAGACTTTGCCCCTGTGGCATCTGTCATGCCAGAGGCTCCCAGGGTCTGGTTGCACAACAGTGGTTGTATCATTTGGGCATGTTTCTGGGTGTCTCTCCTACTTCACCCTCTTTGCCCCCTTGGAGGAAAATAAAATACCTGGTGGTAGAGATGTTCTTCATGCTTGGAAGACCCACTGGACTAAAGCAGAGCGACCACCCTAATCCAGATTCTGCCCCTCTTGGCTTTTGTATAGCCCGGCATTAGGAATCGCTTTCACATTTTTAAATGTTTGGAAAAAAATACTATTTCAAGAAATTCAAATTGCAGTTTCCATAATCAAAGCTCTGTGGGAACATACTAGAAAAACATGTATGTCATAGCTCAGTGTCTACTAGAGGAGAGCTGCTGTATTATTGTTTTTATTAAGTAGAATTAAATAATGCATAATTCTAAATTTTATAGTTTTACTTGAAGTTGCATCTGACTTGTGGAAATCAAGAAGCTCAACTTCATACTTGTTTACTTTATTTGTTATGCTATTAATTTTATAAATTTATTTTGTATAACTTATACATTATAATGCATGATTATAATTTATAGTTTATAATGTATAATGAAAATTACTTATGCTTTATTATTTTTTTAATTTAGTGACAATAGTTGCAAATAGTACAGCACAATATTCTGAAGAAGTATCTCTGCTCTTGAAATTTCTGATAAAGTTTCAACAACTAAATTTCAGACCCATGGGAAATATGACATAAATGATTTTTTAAAAGATTTTATTTATTTATTTGACAGACAGAAATCACAAGCAGATAGAGAGGCAGGCAGAGAGATAGGGAGAGGCAGGCTCCCTGCCGAACAGAGAGCTGTATTTGGGGCTTGATCCCAGGACCCTGAGATCATGACCTGAGCCAAAGGCAGAGGCTTTAGCCCACTGAGCCATTCAGGTCCCCCAACATAAATGATATTTTTAAGATCAATGCATGTGAGCACCTGGGTGGCTCAGTTGATTAAGTGTCTGCCTTCAGTTCAGGTCATGATCCCAGCATCCTGGGATTGAGTCCCACTTTGGGCTCCCTGCTCCACGGGGAGCCTGCTTCTCCCTCTGCCTCTCTCTCTCTGCCTCTCACAAATAAATAAATAAAATCTTTAAAATAATTAAAATCAAAGTATGTTTTAAGAGAATTGTGAGCAAGCCATAAACTGGCCTGCTGCCCCACACACCTATGAGTGAAAATCACTGTTTCTTCCAAGAATTTTCATACATATCTCAGATAAAAGTTGTACCATGTTCACATTCCTCTAAATTGACATATGGAGGGTGAAAAATGCAAATCAAGAAGCCAAATACTGAAGAAGTTGTGATGAGTTATAATTTGGAAGGTTTACCTTTACAACAAACTAATAATAATAATAATAATAATAATGATAAAAATAATATAATAATACTGTTAGAACACATGTATAAGCTGAACCAAAGTTTCAAATAACTCTCCCAACCCCTCTACAAGTTGTCCTTGAATTTTACTTTTCGATTTTAAAGAGAACTTAAATAATAAAATGTTGGTATTGCTCTGTTTTTGGCTTGTGACTGGACTCAAAACATTTACTGAAGATACTATTTTAAGGTACCATTTCAAAAATTTTACCACTAGTTTGTAGATGATTTGTATTCAGTTGTGCAACACAATGGCCAGCAGCATTTGCCCCTTCACTTTGGCATGGACCATCTATTTTTCTGCCAGAAGAACTGCAGTGCCATTTGTCTTGTGAAAATTGTGTCAGTATTTCAGGAGCAGTGAGGGCAAAGGGATAGGATTGGACGGTTGTGTGCCTACCCCAGGGAGCACAGGTCCTGGATTTCTCCCAAAGAGAAAACGTAGCTTTTTTCTGCTGCCAGGTGACTCTTACACCAGGATCAACCTCCTGTTTCTCATCTAATAATACATGTCATTCCTATATAAAGCATCCCTATATCCAAACTTAGGCCAGCATCTTGTCTAGGTGATTTCAGCAGGGAGACTGACTGCTCCTTCCTGTCTTAGATATCTGCATTTGCCTGTGGCCTTCCCCATATTTCTAATATGCAGACTAAGAAAAGTCAGAAAAGTAGGAAACCAAACCACAAAACAAAATCAGCATGTTAGCTGTAGAAAATGATTAGCCTTGAGTCTCTAAGAAAAGTGAAAAAACATGCTGAGATGTTTTTCTATGTGAGTCAAAGAATCTTCACAAAATATATCAGAATTTTAAGTCAAGAAGTGCCAGTTTGGGGAAGTGCCATTCATTATAGAAATGTGTACAGTTTTATCTTAGGACTAGCCATAGTTTGAAATATTTTGGAATCTTATCTTTGGTGATTGGGAAGGGGGCATTCAGAATCTGTTTTATTATTATTATTATTATTATTATTATTAATTCTTTTTATGGGACTGTCTTGTCCCTTTGAAGGAATCTTCTTCAAAAATAGTCTATTGCATATATGTTATGATCAGGTTTAGCAATGTGGTTTTTTACTTCTTTTTTTTTTAAATGAGGTAATTCTATAATATAATAAATTTAACTGTCTTTTGTGGTTAATCATTTATTCCCATGGCAACATAATAGAGCTAATCATTCTAGGATGACAGTTTTTGAACAAGCCAGAATGAGTTTTCATATGTAAGATGCAGCATGGGTTTATGGGTTTTAAAAATATCTGTGTGTGTGTGTGTGTGTGTGTGTGTGTGTGTGTGTGGTGAGTTTAGCTCACCAATCAGGGCCTGGAGGAAGGAATTACTCAGTCTCAGGCTGAGAAGATGTATTGAGTTTAGGTAGGTGCTTTAGGTTCATCCAGCTCAAATAACATTTTGTATTTAAATTCCTTCTCCATCAGAGGTTCCTAACTCTTTGGGGTTACTGGAATCCTCTAGCAAGAACTTTTAATAATTACAAAGTCCTGAGCCCCATCTTAGGGTACAGGGGCAGGAAATAGCATTTCAAGTTGTTTCACATGATTTTGAAGTAGCCCATCTAACATTAATTTATGAGTTTGCATTTGGGAAATATATCCTTAGAGAATTTCTAAGCAACTTCCCTAGAGTCTTGTCTAACTAATAACCCAAAGTAGATTTGAATACTTGCAGTGACTACAAAATTACTACTTTCCTAAGTCCTCCATATTCTTTTGAATAAGCTTGCCTCCATCAAAGAAACCAATAATAAATGAAAATACATGTCTCTCTTCATTGGAATAAATTCTAATACTTGGGGCCATGTAGAATAAATCCAATTCTTAATCCATATAGTAGCTCTTCAACTGTTGTAAGTCATGGCAGTCATTACCATTTTAGTCATTTCTTATTTAGAAAATATCCCTAGTTCTCTAGGCATTTCTTTATGTGACTTGGTTTAAAATCTTCACATTCTCTTTGCTCTTCTCTGAATTTACCTCTGAGATTTTTCCAGGAAGTGTAGTGAGTGTTTAGACTCAACACAGGTCCCAGTAGGGTTGGCTTCATGGGTGTGTAACCAACCTCTGCAATCCCACAGGACCCCCCACATGTTTTGAAAGGCCCTCTGTTTAGTTTACTGCTCTATGGTCATTGACTTCAAATTTGTAATGGTTTTTGAACAAGAGCCCCCGCATTTCCATTTTGCAGTTGGTCACACAAATTATGCAGTCAATCTGTGTCCTGGCTCTGGTGAGATCGGTTGGACAAGCAAGTCATGGTCCATGTGCTCTATAACTAAGGTCGTCTGAATATATGTCATCTGAGCTTGAGCAGCCACCTTACTCTTCAGTGCATATTTAGTTTACTACCAGATGTGACTCTGAGATCTGTTTCTACTGCATACCTATGTCTCCTTCATGCTGGGTTTTTTAAAATTATTATTGGAAACAAATAGAAGATGCTATATTGATTCTAGTTAAGCATGGTCCTAAAAGATTTGGTCCATGTTTCCATACTGAGATCTTACATTCTAATTGTGTCATCCAGCGTTGTTGTCCCTCTTTATTGCCACCAGAAGATACTTGCAATCCAGCCTCATAAAGAGATGGTAATATCATAATAGGGAGCATTTTTTAAAATATGAAGAAAAATAGTTTCAATAATTGTGATCAAATTGCTATTGTTGATTTAAAGGGATAATGTCTCTAATTCCAGTAGCAAGAGCATGATCTTTTCTTCTTGTCTAAAGATACTTTGGTAGTTCTTGTTGTTATCAAGAATTGGGATGTAAAATTAATACAGTCATGATGGAGATTGCTGCTAAAGGAAGACCCTGTTCCTAAAAATGTATTGCATTGACAACTCACCTCAGAATTGTAATTACTTGATGTTAATATTGAATATCTGTGTTTCTGTCTACATTGGCAGTGAAGTTCATTTGGGTTGGCACCTCTCCTGTGACCCAATTCCTTTAGCTGATGCCCTAGTATTATGTGAGAGAAGGTATTCTTAAGTGAGGAAGTTATATGAGATTTAGAGATGCACAACCACTTTAAATAAGTTATTTCCAAATTAAACAATTTATTTATTTATTTATTTGAAGTAATCTCTACATCCACTGTGGGGCTCAAACTCACAACACAAGATCAAGAGTTGTGTGCTTTTCTGACTAAGCCAGCCAGGCACCCTGGGTTGAACAATTATTTACTTTTATATTAAGTTCACCATGGAAAGTTCTAAGAAAACTTTTCTAAATATGATGATGTCACTTTTTATCTCAGCCATCTTTATGGTCAGGTGATGAAATATGGATTAGTTTGCTCATCTAATGAATAAAACAATTAGGTTGAATTAAATACTAGAGTGAATAATTATAGTCTGATTAATTAGATTTAAAAATATTTAGAAAATTTATCTATTTCCCAATTTGTTCTGAATAATCATTTACTTAGAAATATAGAAGTAAACACCTCATAAGCCAAGAAACATAATTTTACATTTGGGCTGACTTTTATTTTCTCAAAGAAAGCAATATGCATTAAGGAAGTCTTTTACCCAGTATGTTTTCTGTAGTCTCTCATTGTGCAGTAACAGGTGCAAGAGTGAGTTTATAGTAAGATTGCTGCCCTGGTAGGAACACTTAATTCTATTTTATAGTGTTGGAATAACTTGATAATTGGCTTTACATTTATTATTTTCCCATCATCTCTAAAGTGAGAGGGATATCATGGCCCCTCAGTGAAGTCTCTCTAATCTCCAACATTGCAGACATTTGTAAATTTGTGAAATGCCTCCAGAGAGATGGGGCAGTATAAATGATTTATATTATTGATTAACTCTCCACATGGAAGGCCTAAACTTAGAAATTAAAAAAAGACAATTCTTCTATTAAGGTTCCATAGTCTGAAGGAATCACACTACTCATATCTCAAGAAGTACTCAGTAGCAGTTAAAACGAAACTTTAAGAAAAGCATATGGGAATTGTGCTCACATGTGTCTATATCTGTATATCTACACATTGAGTCAGTCATTCATCAAGAAGTATTATGTGTGTAGATTTGCCAGATACTGTTGTAGATGTACAGGGTTACAGCAGGAAGCACCATAGACAAATACCTGCCTTTACGTAAGGTTTACACTCTGGGGAAGTGGGAGAGCAGACAGATCAGTAAGATAGTGAGGTAGAATATACTGTGAGCTAAATAAGATAATGAGATGAAAATATTATTTTCAGTTATAGCAAAAACTTAAGCAGCAAATGCATGCGGGGGATCTAGGGAAGGGGATGTCACTTTAAATACTGTGTCCAGAGAATGCCTCATTGCCTACTGAGACAATGACCAAGATCTGCAGGCAGTAGTACCTGAGGAAGGCTGCCTGGGGCAGAGCCGACAGAAATGGCAAAGGTCTGGAAGTGGAAGCTCACATGCTGTGTTTGACAAACAGCAAGTAAATCAGCGTTGAAGGAGGTAAGAGCCAGAGGAAGAAAAGAACCAGACACCAAGGGAAGCTGAAACTCATAAAATACATTGGCTAGTTTGAGGACTTCAGCTTTTATTCTGAGTGAGCAATGTTAGGTGACTTGCTACTTAGTAGAATTCCTGTGGCCTTTGGGCTGAGAACAATCTAACCAAAAGCAGAGGCAGCAGACCTGTTAGGAGGCAATCGGATGATACTCCACAGTCGGATCCTATCTTTCTGTAGTTCCAGTGACAGTCAACACCCTACGTTATCTGTATCTTGGTCTTCTAGTATGGAATTTGTTCACTTATTTAGAGCTGTATTATAATTGTTGACTGATACATATTGTTGTGGTTGTTGTTCTAGGTTGAAGTTACATGATTTTGGCTGTTAAAGTACATGTGACCTGAGATGCCTGTTTTCCCTACCTTCATAAACCCAGGACAATCCAGTTCAATCAGACAAGGATTTATTGAGCACCTGTTTTATGACAGGCACCATTCCTGTTTCTTGGGATACATCAGTGAACAAAAGAGGCAAATATCATTGCCTTCACAGAGCTGCATTCAGAAGGGAGAAAACAGAAAAGTAATGGAAAAATAATGAACACAGTAAATAAGTGATCAAACTTATCATGAGTGAAATTGAGACAAAAATTGAAAATATAGACCAAATCAAGCCTTGGTGTTAATCAGATATTCTGGATATTGAGAAAATGATTTTTTTGTTTTTATTAACATATAATGCATTATTTGCCCTGGAGGTACAGGCTTACACATTTCATAGCACTCATCATAACACATACCCTCCCCAATGTCCATAACCCAGTCACCCTTTCCCTACCCCTCCAACCCCAGCAACCCTCAGTTTGTTTGATGAGATTAAGAGTCTCTTACATTTGGTCTCCATCCTGATGCCATTTTGTTTCATTTTTTCCCTCCCTACCCCCACAGCCCTCGGCCCTGCCTCTCGAATTCCTTATATCAGAGAGATCATGTGATAATTATCTTTCTCTGATTGACTTGTTTCACTTAGCACGATACCCTCTGTTTCCATCCATGTCATTGCAAATAGGAAGATTTCATTTCTTTTGATGGCTGCATAGTTTTCTATTGTATATATATATATATATATACCACTTCTTCTTTATCCACTTATCTGTTGATGGACATCTAGGTTCTTCCCATAGTTTGGCTATTGTGGACGTTGCTGCTATAAACATTTAGGTGCATGTGCCCCTTGGGATCACTGCATTTGTATCATTAGGGTAAATATCCAATAGTGTGATTTCTGGATGATACATAGCATTGCGCTATTTTCAACTTTTTGAGGAACCTCCATACTGTTTTCCAGAGTGGCTGTACCAGCTTGCATTCCCACCAACAGTGTAGGAAGGTTCCCCATTCTCCTCATCCTCACCAACATCTGTTAATTCCTGACTTGTTAATTTTAGCTATTCTGACTGGTGTGAGGTGGTATCTCATTGTGGTTTTGATTTGCATTTCCCTGATGCCGAGCTGTATTGAGCACTTCTTCATGTGTCTATTGGCCTTTTGGATGTCTTCTTTGCCAAAATGTCTGTTTATGTCTTCTGCCCATTTTTGATTGGATTATTTGTTCTTTGAGTTTTCTGTTTGATAAGTTCTTTATAGATTTTGGATACTAGCCCTTTATCTCATAGTTCATTTACAAAGATCTTCTCCCATTCTGTCAGTTGTCTTTTGGTTTTGTTGACTGTTTCCTTTGCTGTGCAAAAACTTTTGATCTTGATGAAGTCCCAATTATTCATTTTTGCTTCCCTTGTCTTTGGCGATGTTTCTAAGAAGAAGTTGCTGTGACTCAGGTCAAAGAGGTTCCTGCCTGTGTTCTTCTCAAGGATTTTGATGGATTCCTCTCTCACATTGAGGTCTTTCATCCATTTTGAGTCTATTTTTGTAAGGAAATAGTCCAATTTCATTTTTCTGCATGTGGCTGTCCAATTTTCCCAACACCGTTTATTGAAGAGACTGTCTGTTTTCCATTGGACATTCTTTCCTGCTTTGTCAAAAATTAGTTGACCATAGAGTTGAGGGTCTATTTCTAGGCTGTCTATTCCATTCCATTGACCTATATGCCTGTTTTTGTGCCAGTACCATACTGTCTGGACGATGACAGCTTTGTAATAGATCTTGAAGTCTGGAATTGTGATGCTACCAACTTTGGTTTCTTTTTCAACATTCTTCTGGCTATTCAGGGTCTTTTCTGGTTCCATATAAATTTTAGGATGATTTGTTCCATTTCTTTGAAAAAAAAATGGATGGTATGTTGATAGGGATTGCATTAAATGTATAGATTGCTTTAGGTAGCATAGACATTTTCACAATATTTGTTCTTCCAGTCCACGAGCATGGCATGTTTTTCCATCTTTATGTCTTTCTCCATTTCTTTCATGAGTACTTTATAGTTTTCTGAGTACATATTCGTTGCCTCTTTGGTTAGGTTTATTCCTAGGTATCTTACAGTTTTGGGTGCAGTTGTAAATGGGATCAACTCCTTAATTTCTCTTTCTTCTGTCTTTCTATTGGTGTATAGAAATGCAACTGATTTCTGTGCATTGATTTTATATCCTGACACTTTACTGAATTCTTGTATGAGTTCTAGCAGTTTTGGAGTGGAGTCTTTTGGGTTTTCCACATAAAGTATCATATCATCTTCAAAGAGTGAGAGTTTGACTTCTTCTTTGCTGATTTATTTCTTTCTGTTGTCTGATTGCTGCAGCTAAGACTTGTAATATTATGCTGAATAGCAGTGGTGATAGTGAACAGACCTGCCACGTTCCTGACCTTTCTTTGATGTTGGTTGTGATCTCTCCTCTTTCATTCATGATATTATTAATTTGATCCTTTCTCTCTCTCTCTCTCTCTCTTTTTTGGATAAGTCTGTAAGTCTGACCAGGGGTTTATCAAGCTTATTCGTTCTCTCAGAGAACCAACTCTTAGTTTTGTTGATCTGTTCCACTATTCTTTTGGTTTCCTTTTTATTGGTTTCTGCTCAGATCTCTATTATTTTTAGTCTCCTGCTGGGTTGTGTCTTTCTTTGCTGTTCTTTCTCCAGCTACTTTAGGTGTAGGGTTAGTTTGTGTACTTGACACCTTCTCTTGTTTCTTGAAAAAGGCTTGTATTGCTATATACTTTCCTCTCAGGACTGCTTTTGCTTTGTCTCAAAATTTTGAACAGTTGTGTTTTCATTTTCATTTGTTTCCATGAATTTTTTAAATTCTTCTTTAATTTCCTGGTTGCCCCATACATCTTTAGTAGGATGCTCTTTAGCCTCCATGTATTTGCATTCTTTCCACCTTTCCTCTTGTGGTTGAGTTCTAATTTCAAAACATCGTGGTCTAAAAATATACAGGAAATGATCCCAGTCTTTTGGTACTGGTTGAGACCTGATTTGTGACCCAGGATGTGATCTATTCTGGAGAATGTCCTATGTGCACTAGAGAAGAATGTGCATTCTGTTGCTTTGGGATGGAATGTTCTGAATATATGTGATGTCCATCTGGTCCATTGTGTTATTTATGGCCTTTATTTCCTTGTTGATCTTTTGCTTGGATGATCTGTCCATTTCAGTGAGGGGGGGTGTTTAAGTCCCCTACTATTATTGTATTATTGTCGATGTGTTACTTTGATTTTGTTATTAATTGGTTTATATAATTGGCTGCTCCCATGTTAGGGGCATAGATATTTAAAATGTTTAGATTTTGTTGGTCAGACCCTTTAAGTATGATATGTGTCCTTCCTACTCTCTCATTATAGTCTTTGGCTTAAAATGTAATTTATCTGATAGAAGGATTGCCGCCCCATCTTCCTTTTTAATGTCCATTGGCATGGTAAATTGTTTTCCATCCCCTCACTTTAAATCTAAAGGTGTCTTTGGGTCTAAAATGAGTTTCTTGTAGACAGCATATTGAGGGGTCTTCGTTTTTGCTTTGTTTTGTTTTAATCTTTTTTCATACTTTCTGTCTTTTGATTGGGGTGTTTAGCCCATTTACATTCAGGGTGACTATTGAAAAATAGGAATTTAGTGCTATTATATTGCCTATACGGTGAATGTTACTGTATATTGTCTCTGTTCCTTTCTGGTCTGTTACTTTTAGGCTCTCTCTTTGCTTAAAGGACCACTTTCAATATTTTCTGTAAGGTAAGTTTTGTGTTTTCAAATCCTTTTAATTTTTGTTTGTCCTGGAAGCTTTTTATCTCTTCTTCTAATGACAGGTTAGTTGGATACAGTATTCTTGGCTGCATATTTTTCTTGTTCAGTGTTCTGAGTAAATCATGCCAGTCCTTTCCGGTCTGCTAGGTCCCTGTGGATAGGTCTGTTGCCAATCTTTCTACTGTTGTATGTTACAGACTTCTTGTCTGGAGGTGCTTTCAGGATTTTCTCTTTGTCAGTGAGATTTGTAAGTTTTAGTATTAAATGACAGGGTGTGGACCTATTTTTATTGATTTTGAGGGGGATTCTCTGTACCTTTTGGATATTGATGCTTGCTCTCTACCAAATTAGGGAAATTCTTGCTTTAATTTGTCCTAATATACCTTATCTCTCTCTCTTTCTTCTTCTTGGATCCAAATTATTCTGATGTTATCTAATTATCTAATATGGTATCACTTACTCTTGAATTCTCTCCCCATGGTCCAGTAGTTGTTTGTCTTTCTTTTGGTCAGCTTCTTTATTCTCTATAATTTGGTCTTCTATGTCCCAAATTCTCTCCTCTTGCTCATTTATCCTAGCAGTTAGAGAGTCCATTTTTTATTGTACCTCATTAATACCTTTTTTAAAAATTTCAACTTGGTTAGATTTTAGTTCTTTTATTTCTCCAGAGATGGATTTTATTTCTCCAGAAAGAGATTCTCTAATATCTTCCATGCTTTTTTGTGAGTCCAGCTAGCACCTTGATAATTGTCATTCTGAACTCCAATTTTGACATATCACTAATGTCTGTATTAATTAGGTTACTAGCTGTTGGTACTGCCTTTCTTTCTTTCTTTCTTTTTTTTTTTTTTTGGTGAGTTTTTCCACCTTGTCATTTTATCCAGGTAAGAATAGATTAATGAAGAAAACAAAATACTAAGAGGGTGGCAACAACCCCAGAAAAATATACACTATCCAAATCAGAATAGACCCAAAACCAGGGGGTAGAAGGAGAAGAAAGGGGGGAAAAAGTGTGTGTGTGTGTGTGTGTATGTGTGTGTGTGAATATTTTGGTCTCTTTCTTTAAAAGAAATAATATATATATATATATATATATATAAATTCACACACACACATACACACACACACACACACAAAATTAAGGGTAAACACAATGAAAGGATGGAATATGACTTTAAAGATGAAAATTTAATAAGATTCTAAAAAAGGAATTGATAAGAGAAGAAGTTGTTTGAAAAAAGAAAAAAGGAGGAAAGAGTGTGATCAGGCTGGAGACTAGAACAAAACTATGTGCTAGATTTAGGATATATTCTGATCTATTAGAAGAAGTTGTATCCCCAAATTTTAAAGAAATAAAAAAAAAAAACTATATGTATACAGGAAATAAGATTAAATACAAAGAAGGTATAAAATATGACTATAGAAATGAAAATTAAAAAAAAAATTAAAAAGGTATTGATAAGATAAAATAGTTTACAAATGTTAAACTAGGAAAGAGGAAAAATTTAAAAATATAATAAGAAAAAAATAAACTTAAAAAATTTAACTTTGAAAGACTAAAGGATCATGGGAAAAAAAACCATGAATTCTATGTGTTGCTTTCCCCACCTCTGGACTTCCACAGTTCTCATTGATGAGTGAACTTGGTCTCAGCTGGATGGTCTTGCTGATCTTCTAGGGGAGGGGCCTGTTGCCATGATTCTCAAATGTCTTTGCCTGAGGCAGAATTGCGAGTCCCTTGCCAGGGGCCGGGCTAAGTAATCTGCTTGCATTTGCTCTCAGAGCTTTTTTTCCCTGAATGCTTTCCGTACTGCTTTGGAGAACGGGCATGAAAATAGCAGCCTCCCAATCTCCAGCCCCTTAGGAACTGAGATCTTGGAGCCTGCTCCTCAGTGCACCCTCAGAGAAGAACTGTCAATCCCTCCCATCTCCCGGCTCTCAGGCTGCACTCCGAGCTCACCTGGCCTGTGACCTAGCATTTCTATCTCTGGTGCATGGCCCCATTTGGAGTCTCTAAACCAAGCTGAATCCTGCCCTTCATTCCTGCGCTGGTTCTCCTGGCAGAGAGAGGAAGAAGTCTTCCAGGATCTGCTACTTGTGGGGTCCCTGCTCAAAGAACAGTGGTCTGACTGTTCCTCAGATCACGGTTTAAGGTAATCCCAAGCTGAGAGCCCACTGCTTGGCTCCATCTCTGCAGCCAGCTTTGCCACTCTAGTACCTGGGAGCTCTGCCACTCTCAGATACCCCTGGTCTTTCATGTGTCCCCATGGGTCCTGAGAGCACACTGTTCCCGTGAGAGCTTCACCTCTGTTTAGCCTCTGGAGCAACATCCCTCACTAGAGCAGACTTCTAAAAGTTCCAATTTTGTGCTCTGCTGCTTTCCCGCTTGTGCAGAGCCAGCCCCTCCTCTCTGCAGTCTCTCTTCCTGTCGCTTTGGATTCACTTCTCCACACATCTTACCTTTGGGAAAGTGGTAGATTTTCTGTCCCTAGAATTGGTGCTCTTCTCTTTATCTCCTGTTGAATTTGTAGGTGTTCAGAATGGTTTGGTAACTATCTAGCTGAACTCTTGGGATCTGATGATGTCTCTGTCTCCTACTCCTACCCCATCTTGCTCCTGATTTATCCCAAGAATATGAAACTTCAAAGAGGTCAGAAAGTCAGTCCTGGGGAGTTCTGGAAAAAGAAGATTTCAGGCAGAGAAAAACAAGTACAGACAGGCAACAGACAAGCAAAATCTCCAAGGCAGAAACAAGATTGTCAGGTTCAAAGTAGAGCAAGCCAATCGGCATGTCTAGAGCAGAAGGAGCAGTGGAGAATTGGCAGAGTATAAGCTATGAGCAGATGTGAAAGCGAGGTCACAGAGTTGCTCTTGTAGAGACTTTGGATTTTGCTTTGCATAAAATGGAATGCTAAGAGAGAAAGAAGTATGGTCTGACCTGAGCATATCATTCTGGCTTATTGTGCTATACTAGGATACAGGAGGGCAGTCATGAAAGCAGAGAAGCCAGGTAAAACTTTGTTTTAACAGTACAGGTTAGAGATGATGAAGGCTCAGATGAGGATGGTAACAGGAGAGGTGGTGAGAAGTTATTATATTCTGGTTATATTTTGAAGATAGATCCAACAGGATTTGTTCAAGTACTGGATATGGGGTTTGAGACAAAGATAAGAGAACAGTAACAGTTTTGGGCCTGAGAGATTAGAAGGGTAGGGTTGCTATCACTAATGATGTGGAAGATTCTAGCAATAGCATTAGGGAAAATATCAGTCATCTTTCTTGGACAGGATACTCTTGGACATCTAGGTGGAGATGTTTATATGCAGTTAGTATATAAGTCTGGAGTAGGAATGAGGGTTTGTACTGAAGATACACATGAGAGAGTCATCACCTTAGAGTTAACTATGAGCCATGAGACAGCATAAGGTCTCCAAATGAGTGTCTGAAAATAGAACAAAGGAGAAGACCAATGACTGAGCCCTGCAAATTTTTTCTAAATGTTTTGGGAGAGAAAAGAAAGAAAGAAACAGTGGTGGGGGAGGGAGGGAGGAAGGGAAAGAGAGAGAGAGAATGAGGGCAAGGAAGGGAGGAAGGAAGGGGGAGAAACTGCAAATTGTACTTGATAACTTCTGGGATATCAGTCAAGATCTACTATTTAAATAGGTTAAACTCATTCCAGATTGATACTGTCTTTTACCCTTATAACATGAACTTTTTGAATGGATTCAAAGTATACTTAAAAAAAAAATAATGTCACTTTACATGATCACTCCAGTTCCTGGGTGGTGACCATATGGAATGCAGTATTACAGAAAATATGGGGGATGGACATGGGTTTCATGGAGGAAGGAGCCCAGTGATGGTACAGTGATGTCTGCCAAGGGAGCAAAACAGCACAAGGATGGCATGAATGCCATGAGGTGACTCACCTTGGTCTGTGCAAATCACATAAATGAGAACTTTTATTTGAGGGCTCTAACTTTTGGTGTCAAACTTTCCTTAGGATTACAAACACTGCTTCCCAAGAAATATGCATTTACCTGTGTGCTCTCAGACAAAAATACAGAATGTTTTTGTTTACCCCAGATGTTTACATACATTTTACTCAGACTTTAGGAAGTCATCTATGGACTTTGGTTCTGGAACATTTTCTCTACCAAGTCAAAGAGACTTATTAGATTAACAAATTTTCTTTCAAAATTCTATCAGCTTCTATATTAATTAATTTGAAGTTTGGTACACTCTGTTCTATTTAGCATGAGTAGCAAATAGAAATGAAACACAGTTATTCCACTATTATCATTGTTATAATCACTTCATGGACAAACTTGCCAAGAAAAATTAAAAGTTATTTGCAACTTCATTGCCTTTTTATTGGCCATTGACTTTGTAAACAGAAACTAGCTCAGGCCAAGTGGCTCATGTTTCATACAGTTTCCTGGGTTTAGTGTGCTTATAAAGTCTTTCATTACCAATGTCATAAGCGGGACTAACTGAATTGCTCCCCTGAAAGACAGATGGTAATTCCAAACATTACTAAACAGAGCTATATTTCTTTCCTCAAATTTTAAATTTATACATTAGTGATATGAAACTACTCTCAGATTAGCTGAATCCATAGCCTTCTGCCACAGCAAAAAGAGAATAAATAGCCTCTTGTTTAATAGTGATATGATTTTGCCATCAAAAATTAGGCAAGGGATGAGACACATGGAACATTCTGGAATCTAATTACTGCCAGAAAGTGTGCCTTAGTTTTAATTAAACTAAAATGAAACTCGTTGTTGTGTGGCTTTCACATCTACCTAATCTACATTAATTACCTCCGTATAACAAGTCCATCTCTCTGGGTACTCAGGACCCATTTTCAAAACAAATCTTCCTAGTTATTACACTGATATGCCATGGTCTTCAAACTCAAGGATCCATTGGGGGGCCAGTGAGGCTCTTTTAGAGCCTTAGGGGATGATTCGTAGCCAGCTGTTTTGAATTTCCAAATCAAAACATTTCTGCCACACTTTATATAGGGTTCTAAACTCAAATCCTCCTAGAGTAAGGTAACTGTGAGGTTTGTCATGAATGTTGAGCACACAATTTGCCCAACACCATTCAAGATATTATACAAAGGAGATCAGGCAAGTGAGATCACCAAGCTTCAGCCTGGAAGTTCCAGATTCTATATGTTTAAGTAGATACAAAGCAACTTCTGAAGAAAACAGGCATCTCACTTATAGTTTACAACTGTGAGGAGGGCGGGGATTCGCACAGGTGGGGTTACACGGGCTTTGCAATCTTCATGGTGGGGGCTTAACCTCCATGTCCTATTCTCTTTATAGCTTATATTATAATTAACTTTTAGTTAGCACAGCAGGGTTTGAACTCTAGAGCCCTTCTCAGGAAGTGAGGTTTTATCTTATTTCATTTTTTATTTGGTTAGGGATTCCCAAGTCACTTATATTTACCAAAAACAAGTAATTTTTGCTTTTTAAAATACTTTATCCCAGGAATTAGAAGAGTCCATGGTTAATATAATACTTTGTGAAATATGTACACACAGACACACACATATATATCACATTTACAGTATGTATATGTGTGTATGTTTATGTTTATATATAAATATACAGATACACATACACATAACACATGTACATGTATCTCACATATATAGTTATCTGTGGAGGTATATGTTTATATACAAATACAAAGGTATATGTGCATATCACACATGCACACATATATTGGACGTTCCTTTCATGTGACTGCCCATTGTTAAAACATTTTGTCCTTTGTAGATTCTGTGAAGCTGAAATCCTTTGCATTGTGTTTCCTAAATTTCTTTTTTAAATATATTTTTCCATGTGGCAACAGCCCTTTTAAGCATATTGACAATTGATTCACTGATACAGTTGACTAAATTCAGGTTCTTTAACATTCTTTAGATATTTTATAATTAATAAAGTTGGAATAGTGGATTATTTAATACAATATCATGTATGGCCAACAAAGAACTGACTGGCTGCTTTCATAAATCCTGAAAGAAGCACAATTCATAGTACAGTCCTTTTGTTTCCAAAACAGAAGAATAACTCAATTTTAAAGCACCACAGAGGACGCCATACTATTTCAAAGTGATTTACCTTCTCAGTTTTCTCTGCTTTCCAAACTTGTTTTCTTTTCATTTCGAAATGTGGATTTTTAATGAGGGAAAACGTTGCTGGTAGACATTAGTTACAATCATGAGTTATAATAAACTACTTCTGATTTCACTGCATTGGAAATGTATAAGGTGATATCCTGTGACTGAATAATTTTGGGAGGCAGATTTTGTTTTGATTTTGGTTATGGTATCATAAGATCTTTTCCAAGTCTGTAATTTTGACCCTGAAACTAAAATTATGGCTTTGTCAGTTTGTTCAGGCTGCTATAACAAAATATCGCAGACTGGGAAACTTATAAGCAGCAGAAATGTATTCCTCAGGGTTCAGGAGGCTCGAGTCCGACATCCAGGCACTGCCTGATTCAGTCTGGCAAGGGTCTGCATCCTGTCTTTCTGCCATGTCCTCAGGTGGAAAAGGAGGCAAGAATGCTCTTTGAGATCCATTTTGTAAGGGCACTTACTCCATTCATGTGTGTTCTACCCTCATGACCTAATAGCCTCCCAGAGGCCGGTTCTCCTAATACCATTACAATGAGGGGTAGCATTTCAACATATGAATTTTGGAGGGACATAAACTTTCAATCCAATATTGGCTTCAAAGAAAAAAAGAATTGAGCACCTGGGTGGCTCAGCCATTAGGCATCTGCCTTTGACTTGGGTCATGATCCCAGGGTTCAGGGATCGAGTCCTGCATGGGGTTCCCTGCTCCACGGGAAGCCTGCTTCTCCCTCTCCCACTCCCCTTGCTTGTGTTCCCTCTCTCAGTGTATCTCTCTATGCCAAAATAAAATCTTAAAAAAAGAAAATATTCACTTTAACATATAGAAATATTTTCAAAGTAAATTTATTCAAAAATTAACCATTGCCCTTGGGTGTATGTGTATGCATAATATAATAAATTCTGAAAGAAACTCAATTTATCTTACAACATTTATATATATATTTACATATAATATAGCATATATTACATATATTATATATTTACATTATTTATTATATGTGTATATATATTTATATATATACTTAAAATTAAACAAATTCAAAACTGATTTTTTAAATGGCTTTTCTGTCAAAGTCATCTTTAGTGACTCTAGTTAAACATCTTTATATTATTATTCTTATTTAAAAAATTTATTTTTGTCTTGGTATAGAATTTAACAGTTTTTCAAAGAGGATTTAGATAGACACCGTGGGAAAGAATAAAATAAAATTTTCATGTCTTTGTTTTGGACATTGCTTACCAGCTGTTTTTGGATAAGCACTCTCCATCTGTTGTATCTATAAATTACATGATTTTTAGGAAATTTCAGGTTTTGAAGGGGTACTGTATTTGAGGGGATACTGTATTTGAAGGGATGCTTCATTTTCATATGAGGTTTTAGGAGATACTGTATTTTTATATAGATACTATATTTTATATATTGTATTTTTACATGTTTTATATTTTTGTATTTTATGTATTCTGGTCCATCAAGAATATTTTTGCTTTTATATTTTTGTTGAAGAAATAATTTTAAAATATGGTTCTTCTTCTTAGAAAATGAGATGTACTGATTATATTTGAATCCCTTTCTGATTATCAATGAATTTGTAGAGTTATTCAAGATAATACTGGCACAGGGACACATGGGTGGCTCAGTTGGTTAAGCGGCTGCCTTCGGCTCAGGTCATGATCCCAGTGTCCTGGGATCGAGTCCCGCATCGGGCTCCTTGCTTGGCAGGGAGCCTGCTTCTCCCTCTGCCTCTGCCTGCCTCTCTGTCTGCCTATGCTCACTCGCTCTCTCTCCCTCTCTCTCTCCAACAAATAAATAAATAAAATCTTTAAAATAAAATAATACTGGCACGTATTAGAAAGGAATAAAAAGTCCTGTGATTGTACACAATGTCCATGATTATGTTGGCTGTATCTTTCCCATAGATGATTCCAAAGAAAAAGAGGATCTATTCATTTTGTCCTAAGAAATTAATTATTATTATCTTACCAACTGTTTGATTTAGTCCTCAAATACAATAATTGAACAAACATTTATTAAATTCCTACTGTGAAGCAGATCTTATTCTGAACACAAGAATGAAACATAAAACATTGTCCTTAACCTAAAGAATCTTAACATTTTGAGAGTTGATCATATGGAAACATTAATAACCAATAATAATTCAAAGCAACATATCTTACAAATGACAGATAAGCCAGAAAAACAATTAAATTATGTAAGAGTTCAGAAAAATGGAAAAGTGAACTAAAATCAGAATGTAGGACTTGAGTTCAAATTTGAAGAGAATCCAGAAGGTAGGTCAAATTTGGGGAAATGCAAGGAATGGGTTAAGAGGGTTCTACGCAAGGAAATAACTGCAGTAAAGGTGTGAATGAACTTTTTATGTCTAACAGAAAGTGACAGAATTATCTTGGCTAGATCAAAGAACATGTGGAAAAGTCACAGGAAAAAAAAAATGTAGATACTGGCTCTGTAGTATGAGGCCACATTTTGAGGTTAAACTGCAGAAGAACTTGGAAGTCCCCTTAGCCATATTCTGGTTCCTACAAAGCCCTTTTTATTTACTATGAGAAAATAGACAAATCAATGACCTGTCCAATAATATATGAAAGACAATAATAAATGCCCTTGTTTTTAATTGATGCGAAAGTTGTCTCTGTTGAATAAAGCAATGATGTGAGCACACATGTGTCCATGCATGCTCAAGCACATGTATTTGAAAGTGATGGTTGGAGTGGTCCTTTATCACAATAAAAGTTGCAGCTACCCAGCCAATTAGGGACGAGGAGAGCAAAGACTAGGTAAAGTGTGCTTTGTCTCATTTTGCTCCTGAGACATCCTCCTCTCCTGTGCTAATCAACAGTGACATGTTAAGTCATCCTGAGTGACAATCACAGACCTTTCATTAGAGGAAATGATTGCGCAGCTCGGCAGATTGATGAGCTGATTGGTGTTTCCCCAGAAACTGAGCTCCTCCCCACCAGCCTCCTTTTGACAACATTGCTGAATATTATCAAATATGTATTTAAGCCAATTCAGGGAAAGTGTCTTCACTTGGCAAACAGGTTATGATTGCTTAGAAATTGATGCCAAGAGCAGAATCTAACATATCTCTCCGAATTGTGATAATACTCATCATTCTGAGAATGACGCTCGTTTTTTGGAGTGGTTTCCACTCGCAGTTTGTGCAACAGCATGTGTAGTGTTGAGGGTCAGTTTCCACATTTTGTTAATACATGGAAAGTTGGAAAGTGCAGTCGGTGGACAAAGCACTTTGCTGACTGCCTGGCTAATTAAAAGTGAAATACCAGACTACAGCTTCATTTCAGACCTTGTACTTCCAGTTGTAGGTACCTTTATTTATACCTTTAATTAAAATATGGTTTGCTTTTTTTTTTTTTTTTTTCTATTACCAATTAGTTGACTCTAGCCCTGGAAAAGAGGTTCTCAAACTTGAGCCCCCATTAGAATCACCTGCAGGCCATGTTCAAACACAGAGCACTGGGGTCTATACCTAGGGTGTCTCATTTAATAGGTCTGGGCTGGACCCTGATTTATTTGCAGTTCTAAAAAGTTCCCAGATAATGCTGATGTTGATGGTGATGCTGCTGGTCTGGGGACCAAGAACCAGTGCCTGAAAAAGAAAGGCTATAAAAGACATCTTGCCTGAAGGAGTGACTTTTTGGTGATTGCATTCTGTTGTCCAGATATTCAGCTCTGAGTGTTCCCTTGGAATCTTTCCCAGCTTCCAGTCCTACATGATTCTGACATCTTTCTGGGCATTTCGCTCTTGTACCCGAATAAAGGCTTTATTTCCTGCTTTGCTTTGACTTCCCAGCCATGCCTCATGGTCTCTCTCCATAGGGCAAAGAGGCAATTCTATAACTAGAAAAAGTCTGCCGATAGTGTTTTCTTAGATTGGCTTTCTGATTTGCTATTATTCCGGCACTGATACAATTACAGTGTGCTTAAATTCTCAGTGGCACCAATATTTGTAGAACCATTCTAAATGTAACTTTGGTCAAACTAATCAGTTCAGTCTGTCTTTTTGATGGATGATTCTGCTGTCAAAACACAGATATATTCATTGTCCTCAAAAAACTTAGATATGAATTATGCTGATTAGTCATGATCAGATTGATTCTCAGGATCTTTCTAATCTAAAATGGCCATGCGTGGTCTTAAAGAAAACAACTAAAAACCTGGCTTAGAGCCAGTCTAGCATTTGAAGGCTGAAAGGTAAAATATCATCCTCATTCAAGCTATGTACCTTATCTATATATGTATTCAAAAATATTTTCTTTCGTTCCTTCTATGTGCTATAACACTGCAGTGACCTGAAGAACAAGGTAGGCCCTCTTACAACTCATATTCTCAGGAAGAGAAATACAATGTACAAGGAAATAGGTTAAGAAATCGGATCACTGCAGAGAGCTTAGATACGACAAAGTAACTAGAAGAGGATAATATGATACAGGAACTGGGGTTGTAGAGTATGTTAGGTAGAAAGATCTGTGCCTGTCTTTCTGAGGAGGTGGACTTTGGGCTGAGACCTGAATGATACAAAGCAGTCATCCATCTGTATCTCTGTGTATTAATGGTAAGGGTAATGGTGAGGTTTGGAGTGATGGTAAAGGACGAACTTTAGGAAGGTGTTATCAGAAAGTTGCAAATGCTTCGAGTCTGAAAAAGCTGAGGTCTTTTTGCTAAGTAAGAGTGTTTGATGTTCTTTAAAGTACACTAAAGAAACATGGAGAGGTGGCAGTGTCTGCTTTATATTAAAAAAAATTACTCTGATATAGAAGAATGCATTGTATGAGATTAATACTAGACAAGTTAAGAGATGAGTTCATCAGGCCCAAAGGTCTCAGATTGACCATACCAGGAATTTGGCTTTTGCCCTATATAAAACATTGTATAAAACAATGTAAAAAAAAAAAAAAATCTAAAGACCATTCTGGTTGAGAAAGGAATTGTCATTTGCTGAGAAATGGCAGTGAACTGGAGGGTTTCAGTGGATCTAGTGAGAAATGGTTAAATTCAATACCTATTCTGAAAGTGAATCTGAAAAAACTGGTTAAAAATGGATTTTGGGGGTAGAGCAAATGCTATTTGTGCTCTGTCCAGGTACTCTTTGAGAGCTAGTGAATCACGCTCTAGCTTCTGGGAGTTTGGGCTACCAAGAGGTTACATTGCCTCTCTGTTGATTAACAGTGACTGGGTGATTCCTAGTTCCATGCAAGATCCCATTTTTGCTTTTCCCCAACCTCCTTTCATCTTCTCTCATTCTCTTTCTTCCTACGGCAGTGGTTTTCCAAATATGGTCTTTCATAAAGTAGCATCAACACCATCTGGTAACATGTTAGAACTATAGTTCTATAACCTCTCAGATTCCACCTGAGACCTACTTGGAAATTCTGGAGATGGAGTCTAGTACTATTCTAACAAGCCAGGAAGGTGACTCAGATGCATTCTCAAGTTGAGAACCACTACAATAAAGCAGTCCCCCAATAAATCACTTGAACAGGAATTTCCTTTCATGTTCCATTACTGGGAAATGCAACCAAATACAAAGAATGAAGGAAAAATGAGAAATGAGAATGAGTCATACGTTTGTGGCTTGAGCACCTAGCTGAACTATAGTTTGCTTAGCTGAGATGAGAAAAACTTATAGGGGAGCACGATTGGAGAAATCAAACATTCTACTTTGTCGTTGGTTAATATTGAGGTACTTATGAGGCATCCAAGTGGCAACACCAGGAAGGTAATCAATATACAAGTCCAGAATTCATGTGTAAAGTCAGGACTGGGATCTTAAATTTCAGAGCCTTCATTATATGAATATATGGACCTATGAATAGATCCTAGACAGATAAAAAAAATAAAGTAGAAAGAACCTCTAATGTTTGCATGCATTGAAAACTATATACACTAGGTCTGTGTGTTCTTTGTCCAAGATTGTGTAAAATAATCACATTCCAAAACACTGTATATAGAACAGAACAAAAACTAAATGTATTAAGAATATGGCTATCTGGGGGCACCTGGGTGGCTCAGTGGGTTAAGCCGCTGCCTTCAGCTCAGGTCATGATCTCAGGGTCCTGGGATCGAGTCCCGCATCGGGGCTCTCTGCTCAGCAGGGAGCCTGCTTCCCCTCTCTCTGCCTGCCTCTCCATCTACTTGTGATTTCTCTCTGTCAAATAAATAAATAAAATCTTTAAAAAAAAAAAAAGAATATGGCTATCTGTAATGTGTATGTACAAAAGATTAACAGTTTTTACTAATTACTAATTAATTCAAAGTTAATTTGGCTTTAAGGATATATAAATATTTTTTTCATCTGCTAGGTGGAGAGGGCTTCTTATGGAAGATCATACAAATGCACGTGCACACACCCCCCACATGTGATGCCAGAAAAGCAGAACTTGGTGAGATATCATGAAAGAAATTCTCATCCATGCATCCACATGTGAAATGTGAGGCAGAGAAGTACACAAAGATTGAAGCTGGATGATATCTTGGAAATGGCAGTTTTTGCACAAACATATATAAGGATGAAACTATTTCAACGATCATAAGGAAAGTGCTTCATTATGAAGAATTTTTATATTTTTATATAGTCACATTATTAAAAATTAAATTTAAGTGTGCCCAATAACTCTGTGAATGCCTTAAATACTGTTGCTTCCTTTCTAACATCATTTCTAATTTTCCCTTTAGTCATGAGTTCAATAAGAGAAAGTAAATCTCATGACTAAAAAAAAATCATACATCATTTCCAGGATTTTTCATTACTCAAAAAGCCTATTAAAATACCACCCACATTGCACACATGCTAGTCTCAATTGTGTCAATTACTTATGATGCAAAATTTAACCCAGTTTTCAGAAGCAGATTGTTGGAACAGATTTTCAGTATTTTTCTACTAAAAAGGAACTAGCACAGGTGAGGCAGAACAGGAAACATGCAAGGATCATTCAGACTAACTCATCTTCCAGGAGTGATTTTTCTGTAGGCAACTAGAATTCTTTTTAGAGTAACATTAGCATGGGGCACCTGGGTGGCTCAGTTGGTTAAACCATTGCCTTTGGCTTGGGTCATGATCCCAGAGTCCCGGGATCAAGTCCTGTATCGGGCTCCAAGCTGCCTGGGGAGTCTGCTTCTCTCTCTGACCTTCTCCTCTCTTGTGTTCTCTCTCACTCTATCAAATAAATAAAATTTTTAAAAAAGTTTAAAAATTTTAAAAAAGAATAATATTAGCATAATATAACATGTTACTTACAAGCATGGTTTCTGAAGTCAGATGTAATAATTTAGATCCACCATCCATCAACTATATGACTCTGGACAAGGAAATTGATATCTCTCTGCTCCATTGTCTTGCCTAATAAGTGACAATCTCATTGGGTTATTGTGAGGAATAAATAGTATAACAGTTGTAAGGCACTTAGTATGTTTCTTAAAACGTAAGAGGTTCTCACCCTTAACTTTATACCCATTGCCCATAGTCTCTCAGCTACAGGAATGCCCAGGCAAATGTATCATTAGATGAGCAGATGTCTGTCTACTAAGAAGATAAACTTCTGTTAAGACTTCATATGTTCCTAATTGATGTGGAATAATATAGTCTATTTTTTTAAGTGAAGGAAATTTTATTGTATTGTTTCTAACAAGCATTCAAGCTATGTACCCCTTCATTTTTTAAATCATTTTATAATTAGAATAATCTTATATCTGCTTCTACTGAAATGGTAGAAAGAAGCGAGTCAAGAAACTACATTTTCCTTAACCAGGTATAGTAGAACTGGAAATCATCATCTACCCAAGATTGACATTCTGATTCTGTTTTTTGTTTTTTAATTTTTAATTTTTTATAAACATATATTTTTATCCCCAGGGGTACAGGTCTGTGAATCGCAGAGGTTTACACACTTCACAGCACTCACCAAAGCACATACCCTCCCCAATGTCCATAACCCCACCCCCCCTTCTCCCAACACCTCTCCCCCCAGCAACCCTCAGTTTGTTTTGTGAGATTAAGAGTCACTTATGGTTTGTCTCCCTTTCAATCCCATCTTGTTTCATTTATTCTTCTCCTACTCCCTTAACCACCCATGTTGCATCACCACTTCCTCATATGAGGGAGATCACATGATAGTTGTCTTTCTCCGCTTGACTTATTTCGCTAAGCATAATACACTCTAGTTCCATCCACGTCATCGCAAATGGCAAGATTTCATTTCCTTTGATGGCTGCATAGTATTCCATTGTGTATATATACCACATCTGTTTATCCATTCATCTGTTGATGGACATCTAGGTTCTTTCCATAGTTTGGCTATTGTGGACATTGCTGCTATAAACATTTGGGTGCATGTGCCTCTTCGGATCACTACCTTTGTATCTTTAGGGTAAATACCCAGTAGTGCAATTGCTGGGTCATAGGGCAGTTCTATTTTCAACATTTTGAGGAACCTCCATGCTGTTTTCCAGAGTGGTTGCACCAGCTTGCATTCCCACCAACAGTGTAGGAGGGTTCCCCTTTCTCGGCATCCTCGCCAGGATTTGTCACCTCCTGACTTGTTAATTTTAGCCATTCTGACTGGTGTGAGGTGATACCTCATTGTGGTTTTGGTTTGTATTTCCCTGATGCCGAGTGATATGGAACACTTTTTTATGTGTCTGTTGGCCATCTGGATGTCTTCTTTGCAGAAATGTCTGTTCATGTCCTCTGCCCATTTCTTGATTGGATTATTTGTTCTTGGGTGTTGAGTTTGCTAAGTTCTTTATAGATTTTGGACACTAGTCCTTTATCTGATACGTCGTTTGCAAATATCTTCTCCCATTCTGTCAGTTGTCTTTTGGTTTGGTTAACTGTTTCCTTTGCTGTGCAAAAGCTTTTGATCTTGATAAAATCCCAATAGTTCATTTTTGCCCTTGCTTCCCTTGCCTTTGGTGATGTTCCTAGGAAGATATTGCTGCGACTGAGGTCGAAGAGTTTTCTGCCTGTGTTCTCCTCAAGGATTTTGATGGATTCCTTTCTCACATTGAGGTCCTTCATGCATTTTGAGTCTATTTTTGTGTGTGGTGTAAGGAAATGGTCCAATTTCATTTTTCTGCATGTGGCTGTCCAATTTTCCCAACACCAGTTATTGAAGAGGCTATCTTTTTTCCATTGGACATTCTTTCCTGCTTTGTCGAAGATTAGTTGACCATAGAGTTGAGGGTCTATTTCTGGGCTTTCTATTCTGTTCCATTGATCTATGTGTCTGTTTTTGTGCCAGTATCATGCTGTCTTGATGATGACAGATTTATAATAGAGCTTGAAGTCTGGAATTGTGATGCCACCAACTTTGGCTTTCTTTTTCAATATTCCTGTGGCTAATCGAGGTCTTTTCTGGTTCCATATAAATTTCAGGATTATTTATTCCATTTTTTTTTTGAAAAAGATGGATGGTACTTTGATAGGAATTGCATTAAATGTGCAGATTCCTTTAGGTAGCATAGATATTTTCACAGTATTTGTTCTTCCAATCCAGGAGCATGGAACATTTTTCCATTTCTTTGTGTCTTCCTCAATTTCTTTCATGAGTACTTTATAATGTTCAAGTATAGATTCTTTGCCTCTTTGGTTAGGATTATTCCTATGTATCTTATTGTTTTCAGTGCAATTGTAAATAGGATTGACTCCTTAATTTCTCTTTCTTCTGTCTTGCTGGTGGTATAGAGAAATACAACTGATTTCTTTGCATTGATTTTATATCCTGACACTTTACTGAATTCCTGTACAAGTTCTAGCAGTTTTGGAGTTGAGTCTTTGGGGTTTTCCACATATAGTATCATATCATCTGCAAAGAGTGATAGTTTGACTTCTTCTTTGCTGATTTGGATGCCTTTAATTTCCTTTTGTTGTCTGATTGCTGAGGCTAGGACTTCTAGTACTATGTTGAATAGCAGTGGTGATAATGGACATCCCTGCCTTGTTCCTGACCTTAGCGGAAAAGCTTTCAGTTTTTCCATTGAGAATGATATTTGCGGTGGGTTTTTCATAGATGGCTTTGATGATATTGAGGTATGTGCCCTCTATCCCTACACTTTGAAGAGTTTTGATCAGGAAGCGATGCTGTACTTTGTCAAATGCTTTTTCAGCATCTATTGAGAGTATCATATGGTTCTTGTTCTTTCTTTTATTGATGTGTTGTATCACATTGACTGATTTGCGGATGTTGAACCAACCTTGCAGCCCTGGAATAAATCCCACTTGGTCGTGGTGAATAATCCTTTTAATGTACTGTTGAATCCTATTGGCTAGTATTTTGTTGAGTATTTTCACATCTGTGTTCATCAGGATATTGGTCTATAGCTCTCTTTTTTGGTGGGATCCTTGCCTCGTTTTGGGATCAAGGTGATGCTGGCCTCATAAAATGAGTTTGGAAGTTTTCCTTCCATTTCTATTTTTTGGAACAGTTTCAGGAGAATAGGAATTAATTCTTCTTTAAATGTTTGGTAGAATTCCCCCGGGAAGCCGTCTGGCCCTGGGCTTTTGTTTGTTTGGAGATTTTTAATGACTGCTTCAATCTCCTTACTGGTTATGGGTCTGTTCAGGCTTTCTATTTCTTCCTGGTTCAGTTGTGGTAGTTTATATGTTTCTAGGAATGCATCCATTTCTTCCAGATTGTCAAATTTATTGGCGTAGAGTTGCTCATAGTATGTTCTTATAATAGTTTGTATTTCTTTGGTGTTAGTTGTGATCTCTCCTCTTTCGTTCATGATTTTATTAATTTGGGTCCTTTCTCTTTTCTTTTTGATAAGTCTGGCCAGGGGTTTATCAATTTTATTTATTCTTTCAAAAAACCATCTCCTAGTTTTGTTGATTTGTTCTATTGCTTTTTGGTTTCTATTTCATTGATTTCTGCTCTGATCTTTATGATTTCTCTCCTCCTGCTGGGTTTAGGGTTTCTTTCTTGTTCTTTCTCCAGTTCCTTTAGGTGTAGGATAGGTTGTGTACCTGAGATCTTTCTTGTTTCTTGAGAAAGGCTTGTACTGCTATACATTTTCCTCTCAGGACTGCCTTTGTTGTGTCCCACAGATTTTTGAACCGTTGTGTTTTCATTATTATTTGTTTCCATGATTTTTTTTCAATTCTTCTTTAATTTCCTCGTTGACCCATTCATTCTTTACAAGGATGCTGTTTAGTCTCCATGTATTTGGGTTCTTTCCAAACTTCCTCGTGTGGTTGAGTTCTAGCTTCAGAGCACTGTGGTCTGAAAATATGCAGGGAATGATCCCAATCTTTTGATACTGGTTGAGTCCTGATTTAGGACCGAGGATGTGATCTATTCTGGAGAATGTTCCATGTGCACTAGAGAAGAATGTGTATTCTGTTGCTTTGGGATGAAATGTTCTGAATATATCTGTGATGTCCATCTGGTCCAGTGTGTCGTTTAAGGCCTTTATTTCCTTGCTGATCTTTTGCTTGGATGATCTGTCCATTTCAGTGAGGGGAGTGTTAAAGTCCCCTACTATTATTGTATTATTGTTGATGTGAGTCCTTGATTTTGTTATTAATTGGTTTATATAGTTGGCTGCTCCCACGTTGGGGGCATAGATATTTAAAATTGTTAGATCTTCTTGTTGGACAGACCCTTTAAGTATGATATAGTGTCCTTCCTCATTTCCTATCATAGTCTTTGGCTTAAAATTTAATTGTTCTGATATAAGAATTGCCATTTCTGCTTTCTTCTGATGTCCATTAGCATGGTAAATTCTTTTCCACCCCTGGAGGTGACTTTGGGCTTAAAATGAGTTTCTTGTAGGCAACATATAGATGGGTTTTGTTTTTTTTTTTTTTTATCTATTCTGATACCCTTTGTCTTTTGATTGAGGCATTTAGCCAATTAACATTCAGGGTAACTATTGAGAGATATGAATTTAGTGCCATTGTATTGCCTGTAAGGTGACTGTTACTGTATATTGTCTCTGTTCCTTTCTGATCTACCACTTGTAGGCTCCCTCTTTTCTTAGAGGACCCCTTTAAATATTTCCCGTAGAGCGGGTTTGGTGTTTGCAAATTCTTTCAGGTTTTGTCTGGATATAGTATTCTTGGCTGCATGTTTTTCTCATTTAGTGCTCTGAATATATCATGCTAGCTCTTTCTGGCCTGCCAAGTCTCTGTGGATAAGTCGGCTGCCAATATAATATTTTTGCCATTGTATGTTACAGGCTTCTTTTCTCGGGCTGCTTTCAGGATTTTCTCTTTGTCACTAAGACTAGTAAATTTTACTATTAAGTGATGGGGTGTGGGCCTATTCTTATTGATTTTGAGGGGCGTTCTCTGAACCTCCTGAATTTTGATGCTCGTTCCCTTTGCCATATTGAGGAAATTCTCCCCAATAATTTTCTCCAGTATACCTTCTGCTCCCCTCTCTCTTTCTTCTTCTTCTGGAATCCCAATTATTCTAATGTTGTTTCATCTTATGGTGTCACTTATCTCTCGAATTCTCCCCTCGTGGTCCAGTAGCTGTTTGTTCCTCTTTTGCTCAGCTTCTTTATTCTCTGTCATTTGGTCTTCTATATCACTAATTCTTTCTTCTGCCTCATTTATCCTAGCAGTGAGAGCCTCCAGTTTTGATTGCACCTCATTAATAGCTTTTTTGATTTCAACTTGGTTAGATTTTAGTTCTTTTTTTTCTCTTGAAAGGGCTTTTATATCTCGTGAGAGGGTTTCTCTAATATCTTCCATGCCTTTTTCGAGCCCGGCTAGAACCTTGAGAATTGTCATTCTGAACTCTAGATCTGACATATTACCAATGTCTGTATTGATTAGGTCCCTAGCCTTTGGTACTGCTTCTTGTTCTTTTTTTTGTGTGTGTGTTGAATTTTTCCTTCTTGTCATTTTGTCCAGATAAGAGTATATGAAGGAGCAAGTAAATTACTAAAAGGGTGGCAACAACCCCAGAAAATATGCTTTAGCCAAAATAGAAGAGATCCCAAATAATGAGGGGTGAAAGACGGGATTAAAAAGAGGTTCAAAAAGAAAGAAAGAAAAAGGTAAAAAAAGAAAAGAAAGAATTTTAAAAAGAAAATGAATAAGAAAAGTATAAAAAAGAAAAAATATATATATATTAGATAAACTAGTTAAAAAACGTTAAAAAAGAAAAGCGTAAAAGTCAAAAAAAATTTTAGCAGAAGAAGAGAAAAAAAATGAAAAAGAAAAAAATTAAATTAACTGCAAGACTAAAAAATCACAGGGAGAAAGCCATGAGTTCCATGCTTTGCTTTCTCCTCCTCTGGAATTCTGCTGCTCTCCTTGGTATTGAAACCGCACTCCTTGGTAGGTGAACTTGGTCTTGGCTGGATTTCTTGTTGATCTTTTGGGGGAGGGGCCTGGTGTAGTGATTCTCAAGTGTCTTTGCCCCAGGCGGAATTGCACCACCCTTACCCAGGGCCGGGCTGAGTAATCCGCTCCGGTTTGCTTTTGGGAGCTTTTGTTCCCTGAGCGCTTTCCGTAGAGTTCAGGAGGACGAGAATACAAATGGCGGCCTCCTGGTCTCCGGCCTGGAGGAGCCGAGAGCCCAGGGTCCCACTCCTCAGTGCGCCCTCAGAGAACAGCGCTCAGTTACTCCCGTCTGCCTGACCTCCGGCCGCGCTCCGAGCTCACCGAGCCTGCGCCCGGTTCAAGGTAACCCCGAGCTGCGAGTTTACTGTCGGCTCTGTCTCTGTAGCCGGCTTTCCCGTTCCAATACCCGCAAGCTCTGCGACACTCAGACACCCCCGATCCTTCTGTGACCCTGCGGGACCTGAGGCCACGCTGACCCTGCGTGGGCTTCGCCCCGGTTTAGCCTCTGGCGCGATGTCCCTCAGCGGAACAGAATTTTAAAAGTCCTGATTTTGTGCTCTGTTGCTCTGCCCGCTTGCTGGGACCCGGTCCCTCCCCCCGGGGTCTATCTTCCTGTCGCTTTGGATTCACTTCTCCGCAGGTCCTACCTTTCAGAAAGTGGTTTTTTTTCTGTTTCCAGAATTGCTGTTCTTGCAATGTGGGAGTCAGCATTTGTTTAAAAAGAAGTCATCTCCGGTTTGCTTTAACTGATCCTGGTCCCCTTGCATTTTTTTCTGCACGCACACATAATAGTTTGCTTCGTAACTCTCGTATTATGCGGTATATTACAAAGCAGTTTGCAATCATTTTCTCATATTAACTCACCATTTTATTCATTGTTTCCTTCATTTAATATGTATTGAGGTTATACCATATGCCAAGAAGCATGCTGAAAGATTTAGATCAATATTAGTATCCCCGTATCACAAAAAGAAGTGGAGTAAATAAATACAAACCAGTACAAAGACAAAGAGCAGATCCATGTTGAGTTAAATCTAGAATTCTTCTCTGAATACACATGATGTTGCTTCTTTTATTCATGTGCTGCCCTTGTGAACTCAGAGAAAAGCAGGACTTCTTGATGTTTGTCTCTCAGTGATGTCTATGAGAGAAGATGGTCTGATTTTGGTCATTAGATATCTCTGGCTAAAAAGTTCTGTATGAATGGTTCAGGATTTATGCTTTATAAGTAGTATATTCCATGAAGGAACTACAAAAAAAAAATTCTTTGGTCAAGGAAAGAGAAGAATTTGCCATTAAAGAAAGTCAGTTTTCTGCCTAACACAATGAAAAGATCTGTCCAAGAGGTATTCATCTGTGCTAACATCTGACCTCCTTCCTGAGAAGATGTCAGTGAAAAATGAACTCACTGAGATGCATCCCAGTTCCCTTGGGGAAAGAAAGACATAGAGGACACAGGAATAAGCTTGAAAGCAAACCCTAGGAGAGGACTGAGAGCAATTTCCAACAATATTTTTCATGTGTTACCAGGAAAAGACAATACATCTTAAAGAACACTGAGCTGCCCAGTCAGCTTCCATTTCTTCATTGAACCACTCCCTGTGACCTGTAGGTCCTCTGAAAGAGAGCTTTATATTGGCACTTCTTTAAAGTCTGAACAATAGTAAAAAGCAACAATCACTGAGGGATGATCTCAGCAATTCTCCTTGACAGAAGAGAGAAAGCCAACTTGATGCAAAGCAACAATGAACCAAATGCAATAATGTCCTCACTGAAATTATATTGTGATTCCTCTGGAGTAAACAATTAGAGTCTGCAAGCCTGACTGCAGTATCAGGTTAGGCACAACTTCTCAAAATCACAGGGAAGTCTCAGTCAAATGCTCAGATTCCATGTAAAATGCTAGTCCTCCATCAGAGGACAAAGTATAGACCCAACAAAATAGCCCCTTCAATTGAAGCAGTGGTAGATGGCACAAGTGATGACATTAATTTCAGTCATCTTTTTAGGAAGCTGATTAGTTTACAACAGGTTATACTTCTCCACATGGTTCACTTCTCTCTCAGGAAGCATGGGTTGAAGAAAGATACCACTAGATTTCTTATGGACCATAGTGCTATGGGAGGGAAAAGTTTAATGAAGAGGCTCTGAGCTTCAGAGAAGTGTTCTTTAACTCTCTTCCTCTCCCCAGCACACATACATTGGTGGATGCTTCTTTTAGTCTCCCTTGCAGAGGTTGGGGGCTTTAGGAAGTGGTATACTTGGTCTGACCCTAATTGTCTCTTGTGGAAAGCTAGTTGTAGGGAAATGCTGAGGGCTAAGTTTCAGCTGGAATAAGGAATGGTGGAGTGGGGGACTTCCAGTGAGCAATCAGTGGTCATTGAGACTGAAACTTTGTGTGGGCACCTGGGTGGCTCACTTGGTTAAGTGTCTTCCTTAGTCTGCCTTTGGCTCAGGTCATGGGCTCAGGTTATGAACTCAGGGTCCTGGAATTGAGCTCTGCATCAGGCTCCCTGCTCAGTGGGGAGTTTGCTTCTCCCTCTCCCTCTGCCTCTCCCCCTGCTGGTGCTCTCTCTGTCTTGCCCTCTATCTCTGACTCTCAAATAAATAAATCAACAAAATCAGAAAGAGAGGAAGGAAGGAAAGGGAAAGGAAGGGAATAGAAGGGGAGGGAAGGGGATGTGATGGAGATCTATGTAGAAGATCAGTGCAAAAAGTGGATCACTGAGAGATGTGTACAAGAAGTGATGGCCCATCCTGGAGTGGGCACATTAATCGGCCAGAGGGTATAAATGCAGGGACTATCATCATGGATTCTAACCTGCTACACACTTCAGAGTTGGCTTGTCTGACCTCTTTAACAAATGAGTGTTATGTTGTAGAGCCCTGACATTATAGGTAAAATGTATCCTTTAATTATTATTATTATTATTATTATTATTATTATTATTATTATTATTTTTAACATGGTATACTCTCTGCTGAGATGGGCTTCCACTCTGGAACTTTTTTTGTCATTATTTTTCTTTCTATCTATTTTGTACAAGAACTCCTTCCTGTAACATGCAACCAGAAGTGTTTTCTGTTCTCGGTGTAGATTTGGTTTGAAGTCTTTGCTACCGGGCCCCCCCTCTTCCTGCATTGATGTCTGTGTTTAGACTTATCTTTGAACTTACATACAGTAGAATGGTCAAATGTTTGACATTCTGTGAAGTACAAGCACTGACCAATCAGAGTCAATGTCAGCCCTCTTGTTGGAGCAGAATCTGGAAACTCCCTGCTCACATGTCCTTTACGTATTGGTTTCTGTATATTGAGATATTGGTTTCTGTATATTGAGATAATGGTTTTTGTATATTGAGATGGTCCATGGAGGCATGAGGGTGTGTGGACATCACAATATTTGAAATGAAACCGTTTGATATCAGGACAGAAATATTGCAGTATTTTAGCAAATGGTATAGCCATATGGTGCATGGAATTTAGCTTTTTCAGATGGAAGTTAGAAAGCCATCAAACTTGGCATCAGATTACTTGCTAAATAACAATTTTGTGAATGTACAAAGATGTTGTCATGAGTTCATCTTTGTGCCATTCCCTACCTGCCCAATACATCATGTACTCTCAATTGACCAGATTCTTTAAGCAAGTCTAAAAATGCTGTGTTAAAGGTAAGTTACAGGGAACAGATACAATTCCCAGTGGTGAACCTAATATTACTTTAACTGGGATTTTAATCTTTGATAAGAGAGAAGTAACAAGAGAGGGGAAGTGGAAATAAAATAAAACTGCTTGAGTTCAGAACCTGGTTACCTACTCTGTTAGCTGTGACCTTGAATAAGTGCCTACATTTCTTCATAGGATTGTAGTAACAGCACTTTATTTATTAGGTTGATGTATATAAAGTATATACAATGATATGGCTTGTAGAATAAGCTTGAAACATGCTGTTATTGGTAATCATTATTTCTCGGGTTTGACCATTAGATCAAGGTTTATTACACCAACTTCTTTCTTCTGCTTTGCTTTGCTAGTGTGAGGCAATCTTGTAACAGCAGAAATATACCCATTGAATGATGCAAGCATTAACTAGCCCTATAACATTGAGCAGGTCACTTACCTTTTTTTTTCACCCATATTTTTTCATCCATTTTTTTCATACACATAATAGGAGGCAGTAATTTCCAAGATTCCTCCAATTTTAACATTGTGAATCTAACTGTAAGAATTAACACTAATTAATGCCTGTTGATTACCCTGTTCCATAAATTACCTGGACATGGTAAAACAGGTAATTTTGGGTGAACAGTTTTTAAATTATAATTTTTAAATTTGATTTATAAATACTGTCTTTAGTGGCTTCAGAATTTTGTGAACTAGTTAAAATGGCCTTCTCCTTTCTAAGATTATATAAGAATTCTTGACTTATTCTAGTAATTGTTTAATGTATTTGTTTATGATTACACTTGTATCTTTCATCCATCAGAATTTTATCCTGTTTAATTAGTTGTGGTCTAGATGGCTACCCAGGTGTCCCAAACATTGATGTAATTATTCTTATTTTCCTAATGGTTTGAGATTACACGTATTTTCCCATATATGTTAACTGGTTTTTGGACTTTCAGTCCCATTATCTTTTTTTATACTAACACTCAAATACTTTGTGTGGCAACTTACAACGTCAGGCTCATCCCTCAACTTCTTTATGATTATTTTTTTTAATTATTTTTAAAGGGGAGCAATGATACTGTGCACCTCAGAGATGTTGCAAACATGGAATTGAATAACACTTTAAAAAATTTAGCATAATAACTGATCCACTCTAAGCTGTCAAAAATATTTGTTGTTATTACTGAATCACAGCATTATTGTGTTTTCTTCCTGCTGCTGAATTTCATTTATATTTTGTAATCTGTTCCAATGCACTGTGTGTGTGTGTGTGTGTGTGTGTGTGTGTTTTCCAGGTTGTTTTTAGACAAATTAAGGTAGTTTATTGTAATAGTTTCTGAGAAAGCTTTTCCTCCTAATTCCTTGGGCTCATATGGCCCAGCAGGAACCTTTTTCTAGATGGTGTGCTCTACACTGAGCTGCTTTTGCCATCTGCCCTAGGTCAAGCCTGCCCTGGTTAATTATGCGTGGCTCTTCCCTCTTGAAAATAAGCTAGAGTATCTCTCCTGCTTAAAACAAAGATTGATTCCCTGCTGATCCATTTTTACAAAACCTGCCAACAGTGGATAGAACTGGCCTTTTTTTTTTTTCTTCCTCTAACTCTGCAAGGAAAAGTTTACTTATAATCAAGAATAGGAATAGTGCCTTTAGCTGAGCACCTGAAATTAAATCTAGTAACTGTGAACTTGATATAGGGCATGAAGAGTGTTGGAGAGATCAAGGCTCAAAAATTCACAGGCATTATAGCATCTTTTATATCTGCACCCAAAGCAGAATCTCAAAAATTTCTTTTTTTTTTAAATAAAGCATCATTGGCAACAAAATATGCCTCCAAGCAGCAAAGCTCATAAAAACTAGTTTTTAAAACTTGATTATTTATTAGAATGTTTTTCCTTTTTTTAAGGGCAGAGAATCTAGAATAGAATTTTGTAACAGAAGAAGGAGCCGAAGGGATATAGATTTCTTATATACCAGTCAGTGAAATGAACTTTTGATATCAGTATTCACATTTAGAAGGTTTAGCAGAGAGACCACATGGACTTTTCAACTTTATTTGATTTGGGAGGTAAAAAAGGAAAATATCTAAGCCCAGGAGTAAAGTCTTTTAAAACAACACAACACCCAGGTCATGAAAGAACATCATTGCTCTTGGGTAAAATAGAATTGGAAGCAAATATAACTAGAAATTACAGAATTTAATAGTTGTTGGGGTTTATTTGTTGGTTTTTGAATATTCAAATCAATTCTGGATGTCTAGAAATGATTCTTTTTCTCCCCCCCCCCCGCCCATTTTGATGTTTGGAAGATCAGCTGCTAAATCAGAGAATTATTGCTGCATTTTTACTTTCGCCCTGTGAAATACCTCTAACATCATGTTCCCAAGGGTAGAGCTATATGGGATATTTTCCATGGAAGTGGAGTAATCAGACAGTTAAAATTTGGAATCACTCCCAGTTCTTCGGAAGTAAAGTTAATTAATCTGGAAGCACATCATTTGTGTATAAGAAATTCAAGAGAAGTGTAATTAGTTCAGCAATTAGCTTTAACTTTTTAGAAACATTTCTCAAAAATAGGCATTAAAATCTTACCCCTCCTCCTTCTAACCATATTTTTAACTGATTTATTACAGCTGGTTGTTAAACATGCTGTCTCATTCGTTGATTTTGTTGTAGAGGGAACAATCCATTATCTGCTCTGCCTGTACAGTAAATTCGGCTTTACCTACATTCATGATTGTGACTTACTGTTTGTTCCTAGTGAGTGTATGACTCGGATGTGCAGTGGACATTGTTTAGCATCTTGAATAGAAAGGATTAATCATGCTTCCTTGAAGATTGTTTTTTTCTAACCATCCCTTAGAATACACTGCCTCTGACTGTTCTCTAAGTGGAGTCTTGCCCATTCCCATACACAGTTTATTATGATGATTTTTGACAAAAGAACTTGAATAAAAGTTATTCAGGAAGTGGGACTTAAGTCATATTATGTATACAGGATTTTAAATCCTATTGTCTTCCCCAAGTTAGAAAATGTAACTTCTAGGGTGAGGTTTCATTTTTGGTTATTGAACACATTCTAAATCCAGATGGCTGTTTAACCAATTTTGATCATATAAATTAATGACTGCCACAAATGCCTTTAATTTGATTTTTATCTTCTCTGCATTAATATAATCATAGTGTTTCATAGGTTCAATATTCTCTTTCTCTCTCTCTCTTTTTAATTTCTCATGTTTCTATTAGTGAATGAACAAGGAATTAAACAGGTTTTTTATTCTTATTATTTTAAAACTGCTAGGGGGAATTCCACAGGTAAATGATAGGTAGATGATTACAACTATTGGTATATTTATAATCTGTCTGCTCAAAGTCTATACTGTCTTTTTGTTCAAAGTGAAGTGGCTGTGCCTCCCAGTGTCTATCACAGTAGGTTAAGAATGAATTTGAAATTATTACAATATCTAGCCCTTTTAAGACTATGTTGCTTCCCCCCCAATTTTTATGTCTTGCTCATAGATTACCCTTGAAGTTTATACAATTTTAGTGAAGTTTATTAAATACTATATACATTTTCTTAAAATTTCTTAAAATATTTAAACTCAGTCCGGAAGTTATCATGTATTATATAAAGTAGAATTTCCATAGAGTTCCAAGCAGCCCAGTGACTTCTGTCTGGCAGTGACTGGTGCACATCCAAAACACTCCGAGTAGACACTATCTCCATCATTCCTTTCATTTTATAAATTTTTTTTAAAGATTTTATTTATTTATTTGACAGACAGAGATCACAAGTAGGCAGAGAGGCAGGCAGAGAAAGAGAGAGAGAGGGAAGCAGGCTCCCTCCTTTCATTTTATATGGAGTTTGTAATCCTGAACTACAGAAAGATATTGGTTAAAACACCAGTCATAAAGATGTGTGTGTGTGTGTGTGTGTGTGATTGTTTCACTTTGGGTTATTCTGCTTCTATTTTCCCATAAGCCAAAATTTCTTTAACTCTCCTAGCCTGTTCCTCTTTTCAAATAAATAGGAAATTGAGTTGAGGGAACCTGAAAATGGACAATGCCAAGTCTAATATGCTGAAGGTCAACTAAATCTAAAAGGACATGTTATAATAATAACAGAAGTGCAACATTCATCCATTCAACATATACTTACTGAGCATCTACTCTGTGCTAGGTACTTATTCAACTGCTGGATTTTGAAAGAAATGTACATAATAAACAACGGACAATAATAATGGAAGTCTTGTTTAAACAACCAACTTTACTATAATTATCTTATAAATAGGTTTTAACCAGCTAGCAGATTATTGTGTCATATGTTATAGTAGCTTACGGTGGATAGAATAGTTAGAACATGGAATATAGCTTTTTTTAGGCAAATATACATTCTTCTTTGGCCATTATAGTAAAAAAAAAACTAATTGATTTTGTGTTTTCATATATCAACAGCAGTCATGGTACCACTGAAATATACTTTAGCTGGAAATTGACATTCTATCTCAAGAAAAAGAAAGGCTAACATATAAAAATAATTCAAAACTCTCTAAGTAGGCTTATAGACATAACAAGAAAGAAATCAAAATGATTATATTTTTATGTTCAGGATTTCTAGTACTTTTTATATAAGCATATTGCTTCAAGGAACTTTCTAGCAATAATTTTTACTTTTCCATATTAATTTTTAAGGTAGACTTTAAAAAGATGAGATGGTTGCTATTCACCTTTTGTTTCTCTTTTTCTCTCTCTCTATATTTTTAATTATATTTGCTCAACAAGTCTAGAAGAACAAGATTTTTGGAAGCCTAAAAACAAAAATGAAGCAAAACAAAATCTCGGGGCACCTAGTATACTTTACATAGGTTGATTTTCTAATGTCCTATGCGTGGGCAAATCAATACAAAGTGAACCTATTTTCTTTATTTCTATGGATGTTGATAATGATTCAAACTCAGTTGGTCCACCAATGTTAAATAGACCCTTGAAATACATGTAAATTTATTTTGAACAAATAATTCAAGAGGCATCAAACATGTATTTTTTATACAGTTTCAGTGCTTAGATTGTATTTTTAAGCTTCTGTTCTTCTCCAGAAACTCACATCAGTAACAAGTTTATGTACACTTAGGTATCAGTTATAATGGGTAATAGTTGCTATTCTTGAAAACTCAACATTTATTGAACACTTATTGTATATACAGTGTATACTTATTATCTCATTTGTTAAGTGATTATAAAATGAGTCAAGGACAAAGTGATGGTTTTTCTATAGTGAAAGATACAACCTCTTGAAACACTCTATTTCTGTCTTCCCTAAAGTTTTTCCTCATTGCAAGTCATTAACTTGATTTCATCTCAGTTTTTCAATTCCTCTCCTAATATCTAATGGCAAGACTGAGGCATTAAGATGTAGTGACATGTCAAGGAGTTTGGGCATAGGAAAAAATAGAGACAAAATCCATAGGGAGGTTGGGGTGCCTGGGTGGCTCAGTGGGTTAAGCCGCTGCCTTCAGCTCAGGTCATGATCTCAGGGTCCTGAGATCGAGTCCCGCATTGGGCTTTCTGCTCAGCAGGGAGCCTGCTTCCTCCTCTCTCTCTAACTCTCTGCCTACTTGTGATTGTTCTTTCTCTATCAAATAAATAAATAAAATCTTTTTTTAAAAAATCCACCAGGAGGAAACTCCAGAGTTGAGCAGGACCAGGGCACCTGCTATTATACCTAGTAATTTGGGAATTTCATGTTACTTTTGCAGAGCAGGCAGCAGATGGTCAAGTTCAGACGCTGAGAATCTAGCAGAGCACTGAGCACAGAATCTATCCTTTCTAAGCATTTCAAATGAATAAGTGAATGACTGAGGAAAGAAATTCATCTAAGACCATCCGGTCTCAAAATAGTTGGAAATCAGAATCAAGCAGCATTAATTTCTAACTACATACTACATGCCAACTATTTTACTGTGAGACTTTTCATACTGCACTGCAGTAAATTCTATAACCATTTTATGAAATAGTCCACCTTCAGGTTTGTAACTAGCAGGGAAACCAGATGTTCAGATTTCAGCAGGAAATCCAAATAGATGAACTTAATCTACAGTAGAGAAGAGTTTGGAAAAGTGAGAGTGATGCTGTCACTAGTCCTTGGGGCCATGTTTACCTCTGGAAACTTAGCTGATCAACACAGGAAACAGTAGCAAATTGCATGATTTCCAAAGCCTAGAATCAGAGCTCTTAATATCCCAATATGCTAGACTCTCACCGCCCATGGGTGAGGGACCAAGACCACGGGTCTTGTGAGCAGGCAGGGTAGGAATGGGCCAACATGCAAAAATGATTGTAGCTGAATATTGCAGCTTATGAGCAAACCAGAGACACACAGATGCAGGCTGCCTGATGAACTCAAGGGCAGGAGTCCCAGCCTTTAGGGTTTTTTCTTATAAATGAGCAAAGTCAAGAGTCATAGTAAAATCTCCAAGTCTTAGGAGCAAGGAGTTTGGATCTTGGTTCCCAATACACTAGTCATTAGCATTCCAGTTTTGGGCAAATAGCTTCCTTGCCCTCAGTTTATTGGATTTCTTAGCTGTAAAGTAGGAATGCTGAAAACTAGACTATGTGGCAGAAGAATTTTAATAGGTTTCCTAAGTAGATGTGAGGGTGTTGTATGTGCTCAGTGCCTCTAATTTCACGTCCCATTGAGGAACAGTTAATACTCTAAATATACAGACTAATTTGACTTCTTTTGATCCTGTTTTGCATCATGAGGACAAATTATAACTGCTCATTTATTCATTGTTCATAAATCTGTATCCATTGAACTGAGAGAGTTTCTGAACTACCTCTCAAATTCTTGGAGTGATCAGTATGATGGTTGGATGAGTGTGTCTGTGGGGTAGAATGGGGAAGATGAAGGTAGAGGATTAACATTTCCTAGCCTTATTACAAATTAAAATCAAGGCTAAACCTATCTTAATCCACTACTAAGATTTCATGGAGTTCTCTTTTCATGTTTTACTCTTGGAGTAAAATACATAAATAAATAAATTGAATGCAAGTAGAATTAGAGTCAAGTACTATGACTTAATCATTAACTAGACATCCTACATCTAAAGCAGTTGATTTACTTGCTAGGCTCACATGCACATAGACATGCTGCCAGCATCCAGTAATTCTTTTCAGTTTTTAACTGAGTATCAGCTTGAGAACACAGAATCACACTCAAAACACTCGCTTTTTCCAAAGCTGTTTATTAGTTACCCATCACATAAAGGCCACCAGCAGGGTTCGGGGGTATGTGTAACTCTAGAAAAGAAATCTTTGGTGTCTTCCTATCCGAAGGTGTTTCCACTGACTCATTAACAATGGGTATGCCTTCTGAGAGGCCTCCCAAGGACTGGCCGTGTTTCTGTTTGTCAGAGCAGAGATAATTGGCCCCCACAGGAATGAAAGCTATGACCCGGGTTTCTTAAGTGAAACTGTCAGAAATGGCTTCCCGGGTCAGACCTGCAGTCCAGGCAGCCTCCCAGCTCATGCTGACAATGGAATGAGGAGGCCGTTTACACAAGGATGTGATCTGCCCCCTTGAAATCCAGCAAACCGGGGAGGGTCATGCTCCAGGCTGTGCATGGGTTTCCCTTTGCACTCTGCACGGGGCTCTTCTCTGTGAAGTAGCACAGCCATCCCCTTCTGCTCTGAACTCTTTTCTCCCAGCTGCCAGTGCTCTCCCCACTCCCTGATCTCTCTCCCAGGGCCACTTCCAGATTCTATTTATCTTTCCTCCTTATCCCAACTTTTCATCTTCACTCAGACCATCCCCGACAAAGTCTGGCGGTTCCAATAATTTGATCTGAATGAGGATCAAACCTTAGACTGAAATAGTATATTTTTTGGTTGTTATTTATTTATTGGAATTTCTGCATTCCAATAGTAAGCAGAATCGGGTCCTATACATGTGTATGACTTTATAAGTTTTAAAATGCTGTGTTAATCAATGACATGCCTAATGACTTACTTTGTCAGTGAGGATGTGTCCATGATGCGGTACAAAGATTACACAGACTTCGGAATTGATAATGGCAGGTTTAGTTCCAGGTATACCAAGGCTTTGGTACTACGGACCAAGAACGATGATACTATAGATGAACCTCTCTAAGCATCAGTTTTGTTATTTGTAAAATGGGAATAATTCCCTGTACCCCCATTGAAACATTATTGTGGTTGGAGAAAGTATACAGAAACCCTCAGTAAGGTGTTATTGTCAAGGGTGACATATGTATAGTTTGGCCACAGAGTCATAAAGATGGTGACTGAGGATGGCATTGGGGTCTAAATTCTTATGGAGGCTTGCTTTAACAATGAGTTAAGATGCTTTATCATCACTCAGGACCACAGAAGTCTAAAAGATTTGAGCCAATTTTACAAAATCCAGGTGGATGCCTTAAGTAGTTAATTAATTAATTAATTAATTAATTATAATTTATTTATTTATTTATTTGAAAGACAGAGATCACAAGTAGGCAGAGAGGCAGGCAGAGAGAGAGGGGGAGGCAGGCTCCCTGCTGAGCAGAGAGAGCCCAGTGCGGGGCTCGATCCCAGCACCCTGGGATCACAACCTGAGCCGAAGGCAGAGGCTTTAACCCACTGAGCCACCCAGGCACCCCAATTAATTTATTTTTTAAAGATTCCATTTATTTTATTTTAGAGAGAGAGGAGAGACCATTAGCAGGAGGGGCAGAGGGAAAGAGAATCTCAAGCAGCCTCTGTGCTGAGCTCTCTATCCCAGGATTTTCAGATCATGACCTGAGCTGAAACCAAGAGTTGGATGATTAACCCATTGTGCCACCAGGCACCCCTTTAAGCAGTTAATTTAAACAACTATGTGTATACCTGTGTATGTGTGTGTATATAAATATAAATATATATGTGTATATATATACACATATATATAAAATTTGATTTCTTCTCTTTATAAAGTCATCTTTTTAAGATTTTTATGGAACTTACAATAAGAATTATTCTTTTGATAGCCATAAATTTAAAAAGCAAAAGCAAAGAAGTGGCAGTATCTATTATTATGAATTCAGTAAAAAATTAAATAAAATTTTGTTTTATTAGTCATAATAGTATCTTTGCATTCTTGGAAAATAGTTCTGGATGTGCTTTAAAATTCATATTAATAGGGGCACCTGGATGGCTCCATCGGCTATGTGTCCGCCTTCAACTCAGGTCATGATCCCTGAGTCTTGGAATCAAGTACCATGTCGGGCTCCCTGCTTGTGGGGAGCCCACTTCTTCCTCTCCTCCAAGATCAGTGCTCTCTCTCTTTCCCTCTCTCTCTCTAAGAAATAAATAAAATATTTTTTTAAAATATTTTTTTAAAAAGTCATTAATAGCTTTGAGATAATGCTATCTATATCTATCTATATGTATATATATATATATATATATATATATATATATATCAATTCATGGACTCCTTTCTACATGTGTAAAGCATGTACCACACTTACTCTAGAGTTCCTTGGCTTATGAATTAGGAATAGTTGCTATACAAAAATCTATGTATAAATTAAAGGAAATTTTGGTCTTTACCAATTCTTCCGGTTCAGGCTATTAGTGTGGATTTCAGCTGTAAGTCGGTGGTTTGCATGCTACATGTTGAAGACGATTCATATCCTTTTAACTTTCCTAACCTTTCTTTTCCTTTAATTTAAAAGTTAATTTAAATTAACTTTTAATATTACCAGAATTTTGTTATTTAACTGTTCTGTCAATATTACACATGCGTTTGGGGGAGAAAAAGGTAAAAAAAAGATAGTATCATTTATATTCCTTCTTAAAAAGATTGGATGCTCTGCTAAAAACAAACACTAAGTAAACGCCTAATGGGGTGAATCTGTGAGGAAGTGCTTTTAGTAAATTCAGGCTGTAGACATGTTTGAGTAACATTTTGCTATCTTTGCTCTAAAGACACAAGCTAATGGATGGGCTAGAGTAGCATTAATGAGCTCACTCCATTAAATTAGTTCTTTTTTCTTGTTAAATATCCAAAAGAGAAAGATGGTCCACTTAACCAGGAAAAAAAGTTTTCATTTTAGTGCAGTAGAAGCATGATGCATATTTCCTTTCTAATTTAATTTCTAACCATTAAGACTCAATTCTATAAATGACCCACTGAAGTACTTGGAGAGATTAGAGAAGTATAAACTGAATGTCATTTGAATTTGGCTGGCTAGACACCATGATGTTATATGGCATAATTCGAATTTAAAATCTTATTTTTATGAGGCCACCAAGATGAAGCCCAGTGACTTCCATGAACAATTAGTAAGAAGGCCCTCAAATGGAGAATGAGAATTGATCTCTTCTCTGGTCACTGCTGTTATTAGGGGGTCACATTGGTCAGGCCTTCCAGTCACAGTGATTTGAACTTCTGTTATAATAGTCAATTTCACTCTCAGAATCATAGGAAAACGTTACTTTCAGTCTGTAGGCTGAGGGAAAAGGATTATGGCTCTAATGAGCCAAATCTGTGCAAATGAGAAAATAATAATCTTCTCATAATTAGAACTTCCTTTTTGAGACTAAATGTTGGCCATGAGTTTTTCAAAGGAAGAAAAATCATTTTATTATTTGGTTAAAAGAATATATTTAAATTCATGCCAAAGACTTTACTGGAAAGAGGAAATTAAAGTGACTTTGGTTTGTTTTCACAAATATGTACATTGTTGGAATCTCATTCTGATTTTCTATCAAAACAATCATTCTTTTCTTTGTAGTCCAGATAGCAAGGACTGATGTGTTGTCTATTCAAGAAGTACTTGATGGTTCCTACATAAAATAATCACCTTCAGTCTTTCTAAAGATTGTCCCATAGGGAGCAGGGTGACCACACCTACTTTACGGGTGGAGGAATGGAATATGACTTGCTCAAGGTTTAAATGAATTCTTGAATAGTAATTAGAATTTAGGAATGTCAGCTCCCAAGACCTGCCTCTGGGCCCTTAAAAGCAGTACTACTGTTAACAGTGATGGTGGCAAAATGGAGAGCAGAAATCCTTGCATTAACCTAGCAGTACTTGGTTTATGAGCAGATTTCGTTTTGAACTCACAACCAGAGAAGCATATCTGTATGTGGTGGTGGTTGGGTACTCAGACCTACCTATAATGAGGTGACTTATTACTTAATAGAGGCATACAATTCTGCCAAGGATCCTGGGCCCCCTTTTTTGTTTTTTTTGGGCCCTTTGAAGTCTGTTGAGTTCCTCCTTACCTCTCTGAAACCTAACCTATCTGAGGCTTGAGACCAGAGAGTTGATAAGTCAAGTTGGAGGTTAATAGCCATTTGGAAAACACTTCTGGAAAGGGCAGTCCCAGAGGGGAATTCAAATTGAAACGGAAGACATTGAAGGTAGAGGAAGTGAGCCCTCCCATGTGACCTCTGGGAAGTCCACATCACAGCAGAGGAGGACTCTAGACATTTAAAAATGGAGGAGTGGGTCACCATGGGGAGGCCCCTGGAATGGTGGAATGGGGCAGCAATATTTGTTTGCTTGTATTATATTTAGGGGTTTTTGGAAAGCTGAAGTTCAAAAGCTAGGAATTTCCCATACTTAGAATATCTCCCTTTCCATTTTCAAAGGAATATCACTATGTATAATCTTGATTAATCACCATGGCAAAACAATAAGACAGTCTGAACAATAATTATATTATTTCCACATTTTAGAGATGTTAAAAATATCCCAGGGTGGGGCACCTGGGTGACTCAGTGGGTTAAAGCCTCTGCCTTCTGCTCAGGTCATGATCTCAGAATCCTGGGATTGAGCCCCGCATCGGGCTCTCTGCTCAGCAGGGAGTCTGCTTCTTCCCCTCCCCTCTCTCTGCCTGCCTGTCTGCCTACTGGTGATCTCTGTCTGTCAAATAAATAAAAAATATATATATTAAAAAAATATATATATCCCATAGTGGGGATGTGGCTGCCCCCAAGATTACAAAACTGGTTAGTGTGAGAGTTTGACCCTTTATTGAGAGCTAACTGAGTAATTGGTCTAATACTTACCCACTTCACAGAAGGAACAGGAGGTCCATCTCTATCTTTTCTGGTTTTTATAGCCCATGATTGAACTGACTTATCAGTCATGTCTATTTGAACATGTCTGAGAAAGTGTCATAAAGTAAAAACCTCCAAGGCAGACTTTGGTCATACTGACAGTTATTTCTAAGATAGATAAAACAATATGAATGTGCTGATCTACTGATTATATTATGGTTCTTTCAGGGGTTATTGCTACTAGAGAGAGGGCTTTGATCAGATGTCAGTGATTATATGACACTTAAAAAAAAAAAAAACAACAAAAAATAAAACTTCTCCATTACTCTTTATTAGTTGTTTGGGCTCCTCTGGTCACTTCAGAAATACAAATTGTAAATAAACAAACTAGTATACTTTTATAGAATAATGACACAAGACCTTTGAAAAATTTCCAGTTTATCTAAGATAAACTGTGTCAATCCTGCTGATAGCCTACTTATAACCTATTAATACTGTGAACTTCATTGGAATCAGTGCCACACTGAGTTCTAAATTCCTATAGAAATATTTCCATTTTCCCACAAGTCCCACTCAAAGCCATCCTCAAATAAGCACACAATTTTAATATAAAAAGGAGGAATTAGATAATTCTCTAAGTCTTCAAGAGTCAAATTTCCCTCCAGGACTTCCTCCTTTAACATTTGCTAAATTTGCCTTGCTCTTCAGAGCGTAGTCAATAGTAGAAGGGTGAGACAAAGCATTTCATTCATTCAACATAAAGCTGTTGAACCCCAGCGATGTACATGGATGCTTGGTGGTTATCTTAGTCTTGAAAATAGAGCCACGATGCAGAAAATACAAAAAGATCAATTAGCAGACAAGTAGACCATCTTGTTCTAGAGGAGTGTTTTTGGCCTGGACTGTTTTAGGGTATCTCTTTACTTCCCCACTCAATCTGAATTAAAGCTTTAGCACTTAAATCCTCTGACCCTGCCAAAAGTATAGCCCTCAATGGGTGTCTAAACCTCATGGGTGCAAGAGGCTATCATTTGTTGAATGTTTTACCAAAGTGAAGGTCAACCTTGTGTATGAGGGTCCTTTGATTTACCAAAGGGTACTAGACCAGTCAGTGCATGGGATAGGGCTCATGTGGCATGTCTTGTTCTTTTTACATTGCATTGCTTCCTTGTGGGTATATGACAGTCAAAGTTAAGAACATAGTAGGTGATAAGTAAATTTGTGCTTGCCAGATGGATGGTATTGACATGAGTGATATATGTTTGGAGGAGGAAGGGAAGGGACAGTTTTCCGTGAGTAGAACATGAATATCTGCTATGGGGTGGTTGTCCCTCAGTTCAAAATCAGATGAAATCAAGCTGGTGAGTTGAAACATTTTTCCTTGCAGATTTTGGAAAGGAAGGTTCATTATAAGGATTTGATCTAAGACTACTTTGTTTTATTTTCCTCTCTCTTATCCAGGTTTTTTTTTTTTTTTTCCTTTTTGTTCCCATGATTAGAACCAATGAGTATACTACTATTGTTTTCTTTCTGTGTCAGACAAAAACTCATATTTCATTGGTTGAGTGATGGAGACGAGGTCCTTGTAGTTATCTCTGGTAGATATCTCTGGGATTAAAACACATGTCATAAACTTAATTAAACTGGTTATAATTTTCCCAGTGGATCAGGATTCAAATATAATCTTAAAGAATAAAAACCAAATCGCTATTAAGAATTAGCAGTCTTCAAAGAGATGAACCAAATTGTATTTTCCTATCTTATAAGCCAATTACTATTAATCATTGGCAAATAAGAACTGTCTTCATGGTTTAAAATAATCATGAAGGCCCACTTAAATTACTTAAGATGATTTTTAGAAAAGCTGACTCCTTGCACTGAAAAATAATTAAGTGTTCACAGAAACTTCCTTATAATCAAAATTGACCAATGTCAATATTGGCATAGTATATAGATATTTAAATACAAAAGTAAAATTGTTTTTAAATTTATTATCCCTTGTTGGTTTGTTGTCATTCTTTATACCCAACTGACCGTGCTTAGGAGAGGATGAGTTTCTTTTGGTGAAAAATTTTCAGGTTTAATTTTTCATCTGGTCCACTATTCTACCTATACTATCTTTCCCTTATGGGTTCCTGTAGTTGCCACACATACATTTCATTCTAAGCAACAAAAACAAAAAGTTTTGGTTTGGATTCTGAAACTTTTTTCCTGGGGGGGGGGGGAAGCTGCTTGCTATTATTCTTTGCTAGAACCAATGAAAAATTTCCCCAATACATTTAAAAATTCTCTATAACTCATGACTTCGAGCTAGCCATCCAAACAGCACTGAATATAACTTGTTTTAGTTTTCACTAAAGAAAATGCGGTGGCATTACAATCCGCCCGTCTTCCTCTGACAGACAGAGATGTGAAATGCAAACATTGAATATAATGTTCTCTGTGCACTCATAAAACATCAAGAAACACCTGCAGAAAATATAATAGTAGAGAATCAAAGAGAATTGCAGTCTCTAGTATCATCTCAGCTGTGAATAAAAACTAAACTTGTAGTCAGGGAAGCTATAGTATAAAATATTCATGTTGTTACTGGTGCCGAAGGCCACCCCTGATTTATGTGGAATTGGTAGGAAGGTGCTCCTAACAAGAGGTGTGGTGCTCGGCCCTTAAAATCCTTGGGCGGCTTCTGTATTTTTCAGGCTTCTGGTTCTCTTGCCATTGCTATCAGTTTTTCAAGGAGAAACAGCCAAGCCTTGTCAGAAATCACTGCGGAGCATTCCGAAGACTTTCTTCTCCAAATTGAAGCTAAAAGCGAGGGAAATCTCTCATTTTCATCAGTTGGCTCTATTGGAACACCTGCCCTGGGATGAGGAAATCATAGCCCATAATGGCTTATTTGAAATATTTTAGACCCTGTGGGTGAGATGGAGCACAGATTAAAATGAAAAGAAAGTCTTTCCATCCTTTCTTACATTGCTTGCAACTTACTTGGTGTGTGACCTGATGAACCTAGCGATCTATAGTTTATTGATCTGATATTCCTGGTAGCTTTTCTCAGATGCATTTTGGCACTACAGTCCTTTTCTCCATGTTAAATGTTATTTAGAATGGTGTTAACTAATTTACTAAGATTATTATTATTTATTTTTAGGATTTGTATCATAATTAGTTTTTAACAAATTCGGCATACAAAAACATATATTTTTTTCACTTGATGACTGCATTATTGAACAGTATATTATTAGGAAAGCCCTGTATTTAGATGAGGTATCAGAGTTTATAAAGAGCATTTCATTATTTATTTATTTATTTACTGTTGGTGTATAAAAACACTTAGAGGCATTTTGCCAAACTGTAGAACTGAGCTTTATGGTGGCAATTCCCGTATAACAGGCCTTTAATCCACTAGGGTTAATTCTTCATTTTAATGGTTAATAGAAAGAATGGTCTGGATCAGTGCTTCTCAAATTTTAATGTGTTTATGAATTTCTTGGGGATCTTTTTAAATGCAGATTCTGATTCAGTAGTCTGGGGTGACTTTGGAGAGCCAGCCTCCAGTAATCTTCAAAACAGGAATGTAGGAAGATCACATACGTGATTCTCAGCAGTTACCATAGACATTCTGGCCTTCCATGCTCCTCCTTTATAACTGCCTCCTCCTTTTGCTTTTGAACTGGTCTTTAAAATACTGACCTGCCAGTTTGTTGTCTCCTGCATCAGACTCTCCAGCTCCCTAGAGCAGCATTGCCAGACAAAACAAAACAAAACAAAAACTACAACCCAGGATGCTATTAAATTTTAATTTCAGATAAACAATGAGTAATATTTTCCTATAAGAACACCCAAAATACTGCATGGAACAGACTTACACTAAACACTCATTGTTTATTTGCAGCTCAAAGTTAATTGAATGTGCTGTGTTTTATCTGGTAAATTTACTCTTGAAACTATTGCCTTGATGTGGATTGGTCTAGATCAACTTCAGTTCCACTGACTATGGGGTCAGAAAATTCTGTGTTGTGGAGGAGCTGCCTTGTATAAGGTAGGGGATGTAGTAGCATCCTTGGCTTCCACCCACTATGTGTCACAATTGGGAACAAAGTGGGGAGATGTCTGCAGATATTGCCAGTGTCCCCTCAGGAAGCAAAATCACCCTCAGGTAAGATCCACTGGTCTTAAGAAGAACAGACTGTGCACGTGGTGTGTGTGTGTGTGTGTGTGTGTGTGTGTGTGTGTGTTTACATATATGTGTGTAGTTGTGTGTATATTTGTTTCTAGCCAAAACTAAAATTTCAGGCAAGTTTTGGTTCTTTTTCAGTCAAGTATGACATATAATGGGGTTTTCCATGGTAAGGCCAGGAAAAATTATGTGATTATTGAAAAATTTAGATGAAAATATTGTTTTATAGTTATTTATGAATCTCTCTTCTCATTCCCTGTCACCCCAACATATGCACCAATTTAACATGTAAAAGCTGAGTTAATCATAATCTTCAGTATTCGGTTCCCTGAGTATTTTACCCCATATTACAGCCACGGAATATGCATTTGAGCTGGGTGCCCATTACATTAAACTCACTCTCCTCCCTAGCATCCCTGGTTCCACCTCCTTCCTCCCTCCTCCCTTGGGTTGTCCATTCTGTTCCCTAACATTTCTCTCTCATTCTCTTCATTTCACAGTACCCACCAGACTTACACCACTCAGTGGTTGTGGTGCTGCACGGCATTTTCTGATTAGGTGCCCTCCCCCATGTTGCCCTTCTTCCCTGCCTCGTGCCATCGTCTCAGGCAGTGCATGCCAGCCACCTGTCACAAAGCCCTATGTATTTCCTGAGCCTGAAAGAATCGCTCTCTTCTCTGGCACTTTACTGACACAACACACTTTCTCCCTTGGGTTAGAAATGTTGGTTTTGACTTTTCCCTCTTCCTCGACTGAAAAGACCTTTAGAATAGGTTTTGGGGCCGATTCAGTGTTGCATCCTCTATAGGACCATTCATGTGCAGTCTCCTAAGTGTTCCACCTCAAGGCCCTGGCTTGCTGTGTTTTCTCCCACAAAACCTCATGGCCTATTCCCTCATCTCTTTGAGACCTTTCTCAATCAGGCTGAACTCCCTACCAAATCACCAAAGCTCCCAGCTTCTACTCACTTTACTTCCTTTCCTGATTTATTTTGTCCCATGATAGTCTTCATCTTCTCTTATACTTAGTTTTTACTTGTTTACTTATTATCTGATTCCCTTTATAATGCATAGTTTTTACTTGGGTAGGACATTTTTATCTCCTTATTTATCACACTTTTCTTGGGGCCTAGAGCAATATCTAGCACCTAGTAGATGTTCAGTGAACACTGTTTGAATACATAAATTAATGTACTGGAACATATGAATGCCCTTCAAAAAGATGTAGCCTTAAAAATCTTGGATACACAGGAGTGTAAGTGTAATAACTGGTAGAAGCAGAACTATTTTAGCCATTACTCAGACACAGATGCATCACTTTATAATCCTGTCTTGTATTTATGTCACACAGAAGCTTTAGGAGAAAAAGCTGCTAAATTACATTGATTGAAATTTAGAGGGCAGGGTCCTGATAAGGGCTTCCTTGCTTAAACTTCTCTAATACCAGGTTCTGCGAAGTTCTACAATCCCTGACATAACAAATACTGTATTACTTGTTACCAGCTGAGGAGCTGTAGAGATCAATTTGAACCTAAAAGAAAGTGCAAGAAAGCTGTTTCACAAAGCTTTGCTTCTTTTTCCTTTTACCTCTTTTATTGTTTTCATAAAGCCTGCATTTAAAATGAGCAGGTGCCCATGGGGTGGGGCTGTGTCTACATGGAATGTTAAGGTATCACGTGATCATCTTTGTGTAATCAATCACACACACTAACTGTGCCAGATCAGTAGACTATCCTCCCATCCACATTAACCAACTGTACATGAGCCAACATTTCCACAGACAGGAATCAAACTTTTTTTTTTTTTTCCTAAAGGACCAAATAGTAAATATTTCTGGATTTTCAAGCCATCTAGTCTCTGCTACAACGACTCAACTCTGCCACTGTAGCTTGAGAGCGGTCATAAACAATAAATGGACAAATGGCCATGGCTGTCTTCCAATTAAACTTTGTGTTATGGAAACTTTGTTTTATGGGTATTTGAATTTCATGTAGTTTTCACATGTCATAAAATATTCCTTTTCTATTTTATTCAGTCATTCTTACCTTGAGAGCTTTACAAAAACAGATGGCGGACCAGATTTGGCCTGCAGGCTATAGTTTGCTGACCCCCACTAGAGATGATTTGCTGCAGGATGTCCTCCTAGGCTATTCTAGTGCAATCCAGGCAGGAGGAGACTGAAGTAGCCATAATAAATGTGTGTGAGACCACGCCCTTGTTAAATGAAAGAAAAGCAAGATTGGGAGTCAGGTAGCAGTTTGCAGCAGGTTATTGCCAAACTGGGTCCCAGTTTAAAATTCAGTGAAGGGGCGCCTGGGTGGCTCAGTGGGTTAAGCCGCTGCCTTCGGCTCAGGTCATGATCTCGGGGTCCTGGGATCGAGTCCCGCATCAGGCTCTCTGCTCAGCAGGGAGCCTGCTTCCCTCTCTCTCTCTGCCTGCCTCTCCATCTACTTGTGATTTCTCTCTGTCAAATAAATAAATAAAAATCTTTAAAAAAAATAAAAATAAAATTCAGTGAAGAATTTGTAGATTCTCTCTGCTTTTATCTAAATCCTGTCCTTGCTCTGTGACTTTCAGGCCTAGTCAGTGCAGGCTCACCTACCCTTTCCCCCTTGCATTTTAAAGTTAGCATTAATATATATTTGTGGAAGTGGAGAGTCAACCATGTTATTTTCTACCTTTTGTGCTGCTTAAGGCTTTAGATTGTGTTTTTTCAACCTGTATCATTTTAACTACAAAGATAGTTCCATCAAAAGGCAAAGGAAAGTTGTTCAGAGTTTGATACTATACAGTTAAGACTTAAAGACAGTAATTGTATAAACTTATGTTTTTAGATCTTGTCCACAGTGATCATTTCCTTTCTCATCATTGACAAATGTTTAACTTGCTTAAAACATATAATCTCCAATGTTTTTATAATAAAATCCTTATGGAAACCAGAGAGTGTCTCTCCCAATATAGGTTAAGTAACTGTTTGTCTCAATTTCCTGATTTGTTTTTTCCTCCAACAATGTCAAGAGATGCATTTCCAAAACCTCATTGTATAGCTTCTCCAACTGTTACTGGCTATTATTAATGTAGTCGTGACTGTTCAATCCAATTTATCTCAGAATTAGACAGTTTACAGCCTCTGGACCAGACCAAACCATCTGCCCTTCGATGTGTTGGTTTTTCCAAGCAGGAGACCTTTCTGATGCTTCTCTCTGAAGACAGGGACTCCTTTCATCTTAGCAGGGGAAGATGGGGTTTAGCCTTTGAAAAGAAATTTGTTAAGATGCTGATAATGTATTTTCAATCAGTAAAATTAGCCTTTCACTTAATAAATGAACCATTTTCTACCCACTTATATCAGAAAGGATGAAGATGTCCCTGGTTTTAATTGCAGATTTAAAATATGTTTTCATCTAAATGCATTAGCATTGAGTTCCCCCACCTCCCCAACTTGTGCTTCCTGTTTGAAAAGCCGATTAAATGGTTTCATTGCTGATTGGCTGGAAGCCTATACAACTTCCTGGCTGCAGGCCATTAACACCCTGGCCAGAAGTGCTGACAGGAAGATGAAGAGATTTACACCCTCTGATTTCTGCATTAACAACAAGGATGAAACAGTATGTGGTCTTGTCAGTGGATAATACAATTTAAAGATATGATTTCTTTTTCCACAGGTGCATTTGTCTCTGAAAATTAGCAGTTCAGCTTGGTGTGAATAATAAGGCGTCTTCTCTCATGAGTCTGAATCATATTAAAAAATCTGTATTGTGGACAAGTTTCTGATTTATAAGACTATTGCCATTTCTCTGTACAATAGAATTGGAATCAGCTTATTTTTTTAGGTTTTGGTTCAGATAACTTGAAAAGTTAGGGGGAAGGAACACGTATACAAAGTGTTATGTTTTTTAAAGGGCAAACATACATATTATTAATGGAGAAATACTGCTAGTCATTTCAGTTATCTAAGAGAGAACTGATTTGTAACAACTAAGCACAATGTGCTATCATAATATGATTACTTTTGACCAACTAATTCTCTGCTCATTTCAATGATTAACTTACATTTTTGCAGGAATATATGTGAAATAAGTGTGCATATGTATATATAAACTCCCATGTAATATAGAGGGATATATGTGTGTATTTGACTATAGTTATATACATACCTCTCTATATCTGTATCTGTGTCCATGCAACATACACACGTCTATGCAGACACATACATACATAGACTTATGCAATTTATTAAGCATGTACATAAATACACATATACACAAATGTCAATATATCAGATAAATTTGCACTCATCTATAGAGAATCTCTAATAAATAAAAATTGGAAAAAATCAGGAATGGGGTGAAAATATTAATTTTATATATTCAATTTTTCATTTTTGAATAAAAATATTAATTTTGAATAATTCTGTATATTCACATATTTTTTCCATAGAACAAAATGATTGATTTGAATGCGCTCTAACACATCTTCCAAATTTAAATGATGAGTCTAGATTTATTTATCTTCATACTCCCTTTCCTAAAACCACAAAAATTCTGGGAATGATGATAGATAATTATTGGAGGATAGAAAGACTGTAGAAGTAAGACGAAAGATCAGACTTTCAATAATCAATTGACCAATAGCCATTGATCCCATGCTAAAAAGGCACTGTGCCAGACAGAAGAGAATACAAAGGATTGAAGTCTTAGTCTTATTTTTGAGAAACTTACAGAATTGTGGAAGGATTTGTAGACATCAACATCAAAGCCATCAGTGTAAAGCAGGGATTGATAAATGGGTTGGAAAATGCATAACCAAGTCCTACATTTCAGAATCAGGAGTGGTCCCTTATAAAAACGTATAAATCTTGTTTCCACAATTAATTTGCTTACAAAGTCTTTTTTGGTAGCTGTTTCAAAGATAACCCAGTTCCTTAAAATTTGATAAATAGATAATAAATAATCTAAATAGATACAGAATCTAATTCTTTAGCATCTAAATTGTTATAAGTTCTACACTGTAATAATGAGACTTTTCCATAAATTGAAGTCACCACTGAAATTCAGAGCAATGGAAAGGACCAATCTTCAAAACTTTAAGATGAAATAAATCAACTAAAGCCAACTATTTTAGAATTTCCTTAATTGATGGTTCTTCACCTAAATGGGCAAAACAAAAATAATCATTCCTCAATGTGATCAAACTTAAGGGTACTATTCAATGTCCTCAGTATATATGACACTGTACCATGATTGTTCACAAAAATATAGAGCAATATATGGATACTTGAGCAATCTAAAATTTAATTGGATATAATAAGCAGGGATGCATGAAAATATAACAATACCAGTGAACACTTGATAATTACCAATGAGTGCCCCTGAAAATAAATTCAATGAGATACCAGAGAAGAAAAGGGAAAAATAGGTTTATTTTGGATCTAGAAAGTTGAGTTGGATTCATATACTTTACTTGAACATTCAACAAATATTTATTGAGCACCTAATTAGTATCAGACACTGAGGATACAACAATAAACAAATGAGCCAAGGCTCATTCCTCATGATGTGTGAAACAGTAAAGAAATCAGGCAGGTGATGGAGAGCAGAAGGTGACAAAATTGAAGAGATGGAAGGGAAAGTGCCAAGACATGTTTAGGAGCTCACTGGAATGACCAGTTAAAAGAGGACATATGGTTGTTAAAGGAGAATTAAAGGACATAAAGACAGGGAGTGAATGATTTCTTAAAGCCAATGTCTCTGTGGTACATATCTGATTAGAATTTTGGGAAATAATACCATGTTCTGAGATCCCCAAATTTAAGCTATATCAGGTTAATTCTTGGTAAATTTACAGATGAGACATTGCCTTAAAAATGTATGTCACCCATCATTCATCAGATTGATGGACTTCATGGCATCTTACTAGATGATTCTAGATCTAAGAACCAGTTCAATATTATATTTCTGGAAAGGACAAATAGAAATTACAGTAAAATGCCAATATGTGTCTCAGACACCAGTCTAATGTAGAAGAATCTGTAAATCACTCTGAAGACTATCACAAGTTCTCAATTGCTGAGGCCAGAAGAATAAAATACATAAAAAAAAATTACATCAAAGAAAGTAAAATTCAAAGTGAATTGAAAGAACTTGGCAAAATCTAGAATAAAACCGAGCTGTTTAAATGTATACTTTTGATCTTCTCTCCATTGAATTCTATATGATTTTAAATTAATAATATTTTAGAGAGCCATTAAGAACAAGAGTTTTATCTACAGAGTCCAAATAAATTAGGGTAAGTGACTCTAAATTAACAAAAAGCCTCAATAAGTTATAAGATAGTTTATTTGTGATTATCAACAGAGGAAAACAAAGAGTAATTCAAATTAACTTGAGTTTGTCACTTTTTGCAACTTTGGGCAGATTTTATTGGCTTCTCTCAACCATAAATCTCCAAGCTTATGTTTAGGCTCTCTGTTATGAATATTCATGATAAATGCCTAATAAGTAACTTCATCTTCTACTAGATTGGCAACTTCATTAGGGCAGTGATGAGGAATTTTTTATTTTGCCTCAATATAACCAATGATTAAACAGTGACTTGTGTGTTTATTAGATTAATTTGGCTAAATGTTGGTGGATGAATGTAAGGTCTGCCACCTATTAGTTTGTTTCGACATAGAATCACAGGCTTAAGTAATTTTATATATGCAAAAGCTTTGATGACCACATTTTCTAGTCCTTCCATTTTTGAGATTACAGGATTTGGATCTGATAACTTAGCTGACCTCTGACTCCGCTCAGTGTTTAGTACCACATCTCGTATTCAAGTGTCCTCCAAACCACCACATTTGATCTCACTTTAACCCAAGCACAATCCCTTAGGTCACAACCTAAATATTTTATAAAACCTGGGCTCATCCTTGGCTTACCCCTTTCCTTCACAAACCACATTCAGCTGTCAACAGGTCCTTTTAATTATGCCTCAAAGTATACCTGTTCTCTTTCTTCCTCCATTTTCACTGTTACCTCCTTTGTCGAAGCTCTGGAACAGAACACTGTGCACAGGTTATCAGTCCCCGTGGAGGACCCCCACACACTTCTGCCCACTGCATCTTGGTACCAGAGTTGCCAAGGAAAACACAATATGGTCAAGCACCGGTTAGAACGATGCTTTGCTCGCATGGAGAAGAGACAGACTAAGGTCAGCCCAGTAGCGGGTGTCAGATGCCACAGCTTGTGGGGCCCCTTGACAGCTGACGCAGGGCAGTTGGCCTGCTCACGTCCCTTCTGCAGAGCAGCAGAAGGACCCTACTCCCTCCTCTGTGGAGTCTTAAATATACAAAGCTGTGAGTGTGTCTGAACGCCACTGACATACACACTTCCACAGAACTATGGAACACTCCTTGAGCCTGAAATAGGGAAAACTATTCTCACTCTAGGCTGTAAACTCAATACAAGCTGTCCCAGCTCTTCATCTCTTGGTAAGGAAGTGTTCAAGGTCCTAGGACCATTCTTGTACAGCTGGGTAGCATCTAGAGACTGCATACCGACTGGACTCTGCCCTTCTCAACACAAGCCATACTTTCTTTCACGTAGACTACTATTCTAAGATTCCTGTTTTGTCCTTGTTTTCACAAACATCCCACACCCCACAAATATTCTCTGCACAGCAGCCAGAGAATGATCTTCAAAAAATGTAAGCCCAATCATGTATTTTCCTTGCTCAAAATCTCTTAATCATTTCTCAATGTCGTTGAAATGAAGTCCAAACTTCCTGAGATGGTGTAAGGCATCTGAATTATCTACCCCTGTCTACATCTCCAGTCTAATCTTTTGCTAGGCTCCTCCGTGCTCAGGGCTCTTCAAAGCTCATGCTCCATTAAAGAACCATGTTTTCTGTTTTGTTTTGTTTTTTTAAAGAACTACTTCTGAGTACTTTAATGCTTATTTACATTTATAGTTCATAAGATCTGGCAAGATCAATAAACACACTTAGAAGAAATATTGTTGCTGATTCTATAAAAACTGTTCAAATATGCTGCTACCTGGGGCTTAAGGCTATTCTGGAGGAATATTTTGTTTCCTACCGTACACACTTGTACCCCACTTCTGTCCCACTTAGAACCAGGGGGAAAACATGTCTGTGACTGCTCAGGCTTGCCCCCTTTTTTCACCTTTCTCCTTAGTCAAGTGACCTAGGATACATTTGGGACCAGGAGAATAAGTCCATGACAGAAAGCTTTTCAGGAAGGGTGATTTACCATTCTCTCATTTACTGAAATTCTCTTACAACCAAGGGATTGCTGGAGAGTAAGTTCAAAACAGATAAGTCTGAATAAATGAGTATTTCATGTGCTTGTAGTAGACTTTGATTCGGGCGAGTCTGAGACACATCCCAACTATGAAAGTAGGTGTCAAACATCCATTTTTGTTTTTCTTTTGAATAACTCGTTGTATCAGATATATTTGGTGACTCTGGACCAAACTACCAAAAAGTTTGGTAATTCTTTAAAAAGTTTTTATTTGCTCAGGGTCTCAGTACAAAAGGTAGAAAATCACACAAGTTCAGCAGTTAAGCTGAAATGCTCTGGCTTTGCATTTTCATTGTGCAAATGTCCAGCATGCAAAGTCATTTCATCAGTTCCAATTTTCTCCCAGTAAGCACTTCTAAATCAAAATGAAAATTACATAAGTTTACCGGAAGTCTTTAATCTAAATTATTATTTATGCTGGGTTTTCTTGATTCTCATGTACTGATGGATTTGGTGGGGAGGAAAAACAAAGATATTAAATTATGAGAGAAAAAATTAATCATTTTAATATATTTGATGTGAATCTTAACTATTATCAAATTAATTTTAATCTGTTATGTACTGAAATAAAGTTAATGAGCTAACTATCCATGCTGTCTACTTGAATTGAAAACTTATTCCATTTTGGTTTCTCCTTTCTTTGGTCTATGTCTGCAACTTCTAAATACATAACTCAGCTACATATTTTTGACAGGAGAAAAAAGCCCAATCATTTTTTACTGGGAGGAGGATGGTCTTACCAAACAGAGAGTAAAACATATTGGCACGAAACTTCAGTAAGGCCTTTTATAGCCATGTAAAGGCTACCCTATTTATTACTATTCCTAATATAGTGTCTAATATAAACTCAGTGCTGCTGGTACTAACAAGAATAAGCATTTGCATTAATAGATTGACTAGTAGAAAGCAATTTAATCCTTTGGATAATATGTTCAATTGTAAATTTGAAGCAATCATAACCCAATAGATTCTTATTTCAGTAATCTTTGAAACATAAGATAATCTCTTGCTGAGTTTTTCTGCTTATTTGCTGTTATTGGGTCTTTGTCATGTTTTGCTTATGAAATATGCTGAATGTGAATCTCACTTTTTCTCCTCTGAATTTCCAAATAGTAACTGTACATTAACATAAATATAAAATAGTGTAATTTGTCATGTAACATGTTACTATAGTACACAAATATAGCAATAACTTTTTGTTCATAATATGGAGATTAGTCAATGTTCATTGAGTACTATGTGTTCAGGGGAGTAATACTAAGACATAGGAGCTACTGATTCTGCCCTCATGGAGGTTATAGTACTTCTGTAGTCAAATACACATAATCTATCATAAAATTGAAGAAGCTCTCTTTAATACCAGTCTCTCATATATGGTAGAAAAAAACAGTTATAGAGATGCTTTAGTATTTTTCCATTATTTACTGAATTATTTACCATATCTAAAAAATGTTATAGTCTTCAGATTAACCATTGTTTGTTTTGTTTTGTTTCTTTTCCCCACATTGTTCTTCTATCGAAAGTGTCCTTTTGATGGGGCGCCTGGGTGTCTCAGTGGATTAAAGCCTCTGCCTTCAGCTCAGGTCATGATCCCAGGGTCCTGGGATTGAGCCCCATGTCGGGCTCTCTGCTTGGCAGGAAGCCTGCTTCCTCTTCTTTATCTCTGCCTGCCTCTCTGCCTACTTGTGATCTCTGTCTGTCAAATAAATAAATAAAATCTTAAAAAAAAAATGTCCTTTTGGGTTTATGGTACCTAATGAAAACCCATTCATTGTTCAATACCCAGTTCATATTCCACCATTTCTGGGGCTCTTTGCTTATTATTCCTTTTCCAACAGACATCACTAGGAATGATTTTATCTCTGCTCCCACAGTGCAGTGTATTATAGTATTGTTCTTGTGTACTTGCTTTTCCAACCAGACTGTGAGTTGTTTAAGGAAAGAAGCTAGTATTAATTGTTAATTTTGCCATTGTATGCCTTAGAAAATCAAGATGATGCCTGTCTCACATTAGGTGTCCAGTGAATGTTGACAAATTATATCAGTGTGAGTTTTCCAGAGAAATAGAACCAGTATTTTCTTCTTTTTTTAAAATATTTTATTTATTTATTTAACACAGAGAGATCACAAGTAGGCAGAGAGGCAAGCAGAGAGTGGGGGGAAACAGGCTCCCCGCTGAGCAGAGAGCTTGATGTGGGACTTGATCCCAGGACCCTGAGATCATGACCTGAGCCGAAGTCAGAGGCTTAACCCACTGAGCCACCCAGGTGCCCTGAGAACCATTTTCTTAATAACATTTTCTCTTCTATAGCTTCCTTTATTATAAGACTATACTATACAATATATATGACATATAAAATATGTGTTACTTACCTGTTTATGTTATTGGTAAGGCTTTTGGTCAACAGTAGGCTATTAGTAGTCACGTTTTGAAGGAGTCCAAAGTTATTCATGAATTTTTGATTATATAGAGTGTTGGTGTCCCTAACCCCATGTTTTTCAAGGGTCAACTATTTGTCTGTTTATTGTAAGGAATTGGTTCATGTGATTAAGAAGGCTGAGAAGTCGAAGGACCTGCACTTGGCAAGCCAAAGACCTAGGAGAACAAATGGTGTATGTTCAGTTTGAGTCCAAAAGTCTGAGAACCAGTAGAGCAGCTGGTGTAAGTTCCAATCTGAGTCTCATTTCAAAGGCATCAGGAAACTGATGTTTCAGTATTAAACTGATGTTTAGCTTGATGTTCTCCTGCTCCACCTTTTTGTTCTGTCTAGACCATCAGTGGGTTATATGAGGCCCACTCACACTGGGGAGGGCAATCTGTTTTATTCAGTCTACTGACTCAAATGTGAGCTCATCCAGAAACATCCTCAGAGATGAACCCAGAGTATCTTTTAACAAGATACACTAGTACCCTGAAACCCAGCCAGGTTCATATGTAAAATTAATCATCACATTGACTAATTGGCTGAGTAAATGAGCAAATAATTTGGAAATCTCAATGAGTTGATATGAGCAGTGATGGAAGGTGTTCACGGCCAGGTTAACAGGAGAATTTAGACAAAGAAGGGAAAGGATGACGACAATGACAAAATAGAAAACAAAATATCACACAACTTTAAAAGCTTCCTTTTTTGTTATTTCAGTGATTTGCTTGCTTAGAATTATGATTTACAAGTAGGCCAAACAAATATCACCCACATTCATAATCGACTTTCATGAATGTTGTGACCATTCATTAGCCATGCATAATGAGATTTAAGCTTGATGGAAAGCCTAAGCCTGAATTCTGTAAAATTATTCATTATTATTGATTACAAACCAATCTCAGGTTTTATAATAAGAATTTTATCTGCAGAGTAGAGAATGAAAATAAAGTTATGGTCAAAGCCTGTCGAGGGAGATAATCTCTTCATGAAATCAATATGTTCTTGAAGAGTTGTTTGCAATTGAATATAATACAGTGAATAGAGCACAAGAATCATTAGTGATTTTCTCTTGCATATTTAAGACACTTATTTTAGAAAAAAGAAAAATAATTTTCTCTCACTTTTAAGAATGTATAGTAATATAATTTTACATGGTTGTATGATTTTTAGTACAATTGTATAATTTTCATTGGGGATGCAATAATTTGCCTAAGCAATCATCAGTTGTAGAATTAGCCCATTTTCTATCATTCACTATTTTAAACAATGATATCCTGAATCATTTTATATATCTAGGTCTTCATATATTTATGTGTAGATTCCTAGAAGCAGAGTTCTTGGATTAAATTGTTATGATGAACATTGCCAAATTACTTTTCAGTGGTAGTATATCAATTCATAATTTCAGAAGCATTGTTAGTCATCATTTTGAAATCTTTGCAACATTAATAGGCTAAAGTGCTATATCATTTTTGTTTATACAGCTGACTTGAACAATGCAGATTTGAATTGCACAGGTCCCCTGACATGCAGATTTTTTTCATAAATATACTACAGCACTCTAAAATTGTTTTCTTTATTATTTTCTTAATAACATTTTCTTTTCTCTGCCTTACTTTCCTGTATGACTACAGTATATGATACATACACAAAATATTTGTTAATCGACTATTTATGTTATCGATAAGACTCTTAGTAGTTAAGTTTTTGGGGAGTCAGTGTTACAGTTGGATTTTTGACTACATGCGGGGATTGGAAACCTTAACTCCTGCATTGTTCAAGAGTCCGCTGTATTTTCTGTTTTTGATTTCTAACAAGTGCTTTTCTATAGTGGAAGTTTATTCATTAAAAATTCCATTACAGTATTATACGAAAATCTTAAAATAAACAAAAAACTCCTAATTGAGTTTCCATTTGGCTTTATATATCAATCCAGGTAAAAGACCTATTTCAGTCATCAAAGGTATGACAGTAAAGTTAAGAGGAAAAGTATCCTCCAGTCAACAGAGGTTGCTGTATAGCTCTTTCTGTAAAAATATATTCTATTCTAACTTTCATATAGAATAATGACATTGATATTCAATATAATTTGATTAGATTTTATGAAGGATCTTTAACCAAGAAGACAATAGCATGCACATTTGAGGAAAAGGTGGTAAAGCTTTCTTCATTATTTAATCTTGTGCTGAGAAATAGATATTATATAATAACTCAGATGAATGAAAGAAAAGCTATTAATGCTACCTAGACAAATGCTTCCAGAATCCACCTCTGTTGATGTTGAAGTTAACAACACGGAGGGGCTGAATCATGCTTGTCTGATTGCTGATAATGAAATCAGGAAGGGCAGGGTGGATGGTACGTAGTATAATTCATATCTGAGAACAGTACGTAGAGGAGAATTGTGTGGAGCTGAAATCCAGCTCTGGATTGTTGGCCAATCTTATGGAGCACGTTTTTAAACTTCATCCCTTCAAAGATCAAAGATCACTCTTCCCAATTCTTATAAAGGCACCATGTAGGCTGCCAGGAGCCCTAGTGATGTTATTAAGAAGGGTGGTTTGGAGAATTCTGAATTACTCCATGGATTTGAAGATCAGGAGTCCAGCAAGGCTGCTTGGTGAGATTATGATAGATCAGCATTCAAACTAGGTCTCAATTACCCATATATTAGAGGTGACCCCAAGTGACCACCTGGTTCTAAGCCTTATGTCTAATCAGTTTTCAAGGACTGGGAAGCAGACCAGTCCTTCAGAGCATTTATAGTGGACAGGCCTCTGAGGTGATTCTGAGAAACAGTGGTGACATGTCTCCTTGACTACTTTTGCCCAAGGGATGAGTTCATTGTGTGTTGCCATTCTTATAGAGCTGGGCTGACAAACTGTATGATGTGCCTATATTTGTTTTCCTTTTCATTTCATACTCTGTTACATCCTTCTGAGGTTCAACTGATTACCCACATGGATGTTTCTCATAAGATCACACACTGGGTGAGTAAGGCTGGCACCCACCAGACATACTCACTAGGTTTGTTTCACAATGCCACATTTGAGCAATGGCTCTTCGGCCAACTACCTAGATGTCTGTAATTTTGCCAATGAAAATGAAGCTAAAACAAAAATCTGGAAAAAAATAAAGAAGGGAAATGATAACTCTCAGAGGGACATACTGGCAGAAATATGCTATAACAAATTCTAAGAATCATTTATTGGTCTTCTGGCTTCCAAAAAAAGACCAAATCTAGAGAACTTCTCTTTGGATTACCTTTATTCTCTTCTCTTCAGCTAATTTAGGAATTAAACAAAGGCAAACAAGGTCCTGACTTTGAAGGGATATAGCCTAGAGGCTTTAATTTGGAGCAAACAAAGCATTTACCGCAGTTCTCTGCCAGGTGTAGAATATCACCACATTGCTGAATATTTAAAAGCGAGGCATGTTTCCAACCCCAAAGTCTGTCCCCCAATTGATAAGTCTCTTTTTATTAAATGAATTTTAATTACTTAATAATTAGACCTTCCATTGGAGGGGATGGGGATCCCGATAGTCTGCCAGAGAGGCTAGAGGGCAAATCAGAAGAATGTGCCGTTTTCAGATTAGAATTTTAAAAAAGGAATAGGCCCAGTCTAGGGGTGTGCGGGTACATGGTAGGCCTCCCTAGAGGCAGAGTCTTGGCATAAACCTGGACTCGAAATGCTTCATTTCTACTTTTGCTTAAAAGCCAAAGTAGTTTAGAATTCAATGAATGAAAGTGCACAGCTAAGATATTAAAACTTTCTGACTGTCTGGGTCCTCCTAGGCTATGTGGTGTGTATATGCATGGGTGGAAGGGTCCAGAGGGACTATTGTTCTCATTATTTTAATTCTGGGAGCCTAACACTTTTGATGTCCCTGCAGATTTAGCAGCTTTCATTCATTGCCATGGTGATATTTTACCTCATTTTTTTAGCATCACAAAAGAAAAGCCTAAATGAAAAATGTTTGCTGCTTTTGCTATTAACATTTCTACTGCCTCGGTGACAGACAACGGTTTAGTTGTGCCTGGTTCCAGAGGAATTGGATATTGGCTGAAACCTGATTGATGGTTATAGCCATAGCTCAGGCTGTCCCAGTTGGGCAGGGGCTGGCCCAGGGACCACTGATAACATTGTTCCTGGGGACAGTGATTTGGAAGGAAGGAAGGAGGGGGAAATTTCATTCAAAATATGTATCACTGCTCAGCAATTTAAACTTATGAGGCTTGGTTAAAACATTCATGGATGCACTAGGCATAGCCCCTCCCCCCCAATGATTTTTCAGATGAAAGATTTTGTGGTTTGACTTCATACATATACATACATGTGTATGTATGTATGTATGTGTGTATGTGTGTATATATATATGTATGTATATATATATATATATATATATATATATATATATATACATATCAGCCTTTTTGCTTTTTCACATCCCGTGAGGAAAATACATGGTTTCCCTCTCTTTATGCCTCCCTAGCCATTGTTGTCCTTTCTAGACTTCCCAATGTTTAAAGTCTGGGATAGTTGCCTAAACAAAATATCTTATGGATAATACATTTTTCATTCAACGAATATTTGAAGTACAAGGATATATCATGCACTGTGCTATGTCTGAGAGCAGAATACAATAGACTTGGCCCTGCTTCTGTGGACTTTTATGTATAAGCTGGAAAGATGGCTGTTAAATCAATGCCATCACTAATTACAGTTGAAGTAAGTGCTGTGAAGGAGACGTGCGGAGATGATCGGTTCTATCTAGGCTTGGGGGAGTCCTCTCTGAGGAACTGAGGATTCCGGTATGGCACTGGGCACACTTAAATCCCAGGTATTCAAGTGCTGTGTTAGAGAAGAGCTTAACAGAGTTAAACTTTACTTCCCTTCTCCTTGCATGGGTAGGTAGTAAATGTTTTAGGAAAGATTGTGGTTATAGCTGTTTAACAGGCCTTGAGCAACATTAACAAAGTAACATATATAAGTGGGCCTGCAATGAATCCTTTTACTGTGAAAATTAGTACTAAGAATAACCGAAGGATCTTTCACAAAAATCAAAATAAACAGGGTAAGACCCATTTCTCCATAGTACTTGCATAATGGTTGTATATCTCTTGCTAACAGCACTTAATGCTTCCTATATTAGGATAGTTAATGTCAATAAAATTTCTGATACTGAAGCCCAGGCAATTTTACTAACTGTTAGGAACTTACAAAATTTGAATTATAAGTGTCTGTGTTTATCATTTATGGGACAGGAGATAAAATGGAGCTCCTCTACATGTCTTGACTTTTCCAAATGCAAAGCAATATGTTGTCTCCTTTTAATAGTTCCCAAATTCATCCTTCCCTAGTAGTTGCTGGTCTTTGTTAATGTACAGAACTGCAGATATTGTGTGAACCTGCAATTTGACTGGTAGGGGACACTTCCCAAGAGTCCAGGTGTTGCTAGATTGAAAGCTGCCGTAGTATCCTGGGTCAGACTAAGTGTGAAGGTAGGAACCTTGACTGCAGTTCATTCTTGGAAACAGCCTTTCCTCCAAGGTAACAGTGAAACACCTCCTGAAAGCATCAAAAAATTAAGTCTGTTAAGAAAAAGAAAAAAGAAAATAAGTCTGCATGCTATTTTCCAAAGTGCCATATTTTAGGCTGAAGTGTATCTCTGAGAATACGTGTTAAAAAACAGTTCACCCAGCACTGTGCAGCTTCGTAGAGGTTGAGGAGTTCGGGGATCCTGATCTACAGAAGAAATTCCTTTTGACACATTTCCATGGGTTGGGGAAATAAGGTATTTTAAGAACTATGATAATTCAGCACTAAAACTTAAAAAGAAAAACAAGCAATCATACATATTGTAAACATTGGGAAGAATTTTGCTCCTATTCTAGTTCCATCTGTAAAGTGGAGACAGGGACACTTACAGGTCTATCGTGCGGGTTACGTGAGGTGATTTATAAAGGAACTAACAATAGTGCAAATGATAAAACTGAGAGCTCGCCTGGAGTCATCCAGCTGGTTAAATGGCGAAGCCTAGAATTGACCCCAAGTTATCTGGCACCCGTGTCTCTCCTTTACCATCGCAGGCTACTGCTGAATATGCTTGTGGTAGAGCCACACTCACATGCAGTTATCAACATTTAGGTATCTCAATGCTCTTTTTAAACATTTAGAGTCACCTAGAACCTCAACACATTTCATGTATTTTGTTTTTCTTTCAGGAGATATTTGATATACTTTGGAGACATAAAATACCCATCTCCCCCTCAAAAAAAAAAAACCACATATGCAAACATGTAAACACTTCTCAGTATTTTATTGGTATAAGCAGCTTTGTCATTGTATCTATAAGTTATCACTGCTGTTAACATGCAAAAAACAATTTCTGGGAAGCAAAACTATAGAAAAGGTGATTTTTTTTTGAGTCAATAACAAGAATAATCACAGTTTTGATAGGTAAATATTTTGTTTTTTAGAGAAAACTCGATAAATACAATTAAGAGGAAGTAGGCTTAGAGAGTAGACCAGTTCAATAAATACAAGAAATATTTTGCCAGGGTTATAGAAGATAAGCATAGAAAATGCCTTGCACTAGGTTCTTATACCCTTGGGGTATAAGACGATTCTAGAAAAAACTGGGGATATTTGAGTTTCTTAAGTGAAGCAAAAACCTTGGTAATTTAGGAACACTGATCTTTTACTATGTTTGGAATATATTAGGGTAAGAAAAGAGTAGAGCTAGGAAGACCACTTTTGCTATGATGACAATGGATCAGATGTGTCTGAGTCAAACTTTTTTTCAGGAAAAGCCTCTTGTGGATCAGGTAGCTATTTTTCGTGAGGATCTAGTTAAAATTATAGTTGTATCTCTCTGTGAATGAAGCACGGGAATCATTTGTATTGCCTTAGAGCATTAAATGGCTCTTCCGAAAATACTGTATTTCATTCTTACGAGTTACAGTGAGTTTAATGTTCATTACTAAGTGCTTATACTCATGCCTTGAAAATTTAGTACTAAGGTGATAGCCTATAACTTCTTCTTTTAATACTGTTGCTTGGTTGTTACATCACCAAGAGATGTGACTGCTAAAATTTGGCACAATATTGGGAACATTAATTTAAGCCATATAGAGCCTTGTAAACTTACAATTGCTTTTTGATGTGTTGGGTTTGCTTTGCAGAGACAAAAAAGAAAAAGCTACAAATCATGTTAATAATTTCTCACTGTGTCAAATAATCAACTATTTGAAATTTTCAAATATTATTACATCATTAAATTTTAAATAGGATGCATTCTGACCTCATTTATTAAAATACGAAATAATCATAGAGTGCATACTAAAAATCATGTGGAATAAGTCTAATTATATTAATATAGAATCTTATGTCTTGTGTATGATTCTTCTAGCTCATTTTAAGTTTACATAAAGAAGCTGACTGTTGAGTACCAGCTCATTTTACCTCATTTAATTGCACTTTGCTTTATTTTGCTTCCTAGATATTACAGTTTTTACAAATTGAAGGTTTGTAGCAACCTTGTGTCACATATCTGTTGGCCCCATTTTTCCAACAGCATTTGTTCACTTTGTGTCTCTGCATCACGTTTTGTTAATTCTTCCAATATATCAAGCTTTTTTCATTATTATTATATTTGTTATGCTCACCTGTGATTAGTGATTCCAGTGTTACTATTGTAATTGTTTTGAGACACTAGGAACTACGCTCATATAAGATGACAAACTTAATCCACAAATGTTCTGTGTGTTCTGACTGCTTCACCAACGGGCCATTCCTGCATCCTTTTCCCTCTACTTGGGCCTCTCTCTTCCTCAAGACACAATATTGAAATTAGACCAATAAATAACTTTTCTGTGGCCTCTAAGTGCTCGAGTTAAAGGAAAAGTCATTCATCTTTCATATTAAAACAAAAGCTAGAAATTATTAAGCTTAGGGAGGAAGGTACATCAGAAGCCAAGACAGCCCAAAAGCTAAGCGTTTGCCCCCAAACAATCAATTGTGATTCAGTCAGATTGTGCGGAGGAAAACTTCTTGAAGGAATTTAAAAATGCTATTCCCATGAACACAGAAATGATAAGAAAGCGAAGCAACCTTATTGCTGATATGGAGAAAGTTTTAGTGGTTTGGATAGAAGGTCAAACAAGCCATAACATTCTTTTAAGCCAAAGTCTACCGCAGAGCAAGACCCTAAATCTCTTCAATTATGTGAAGGCTGAGAGGGGGTAAAGAAGCTGCAGAAGGAAAGGTTGGAGATAGCAATCATTGTTTAATGAAGTTCAAGGAAAGAATCCACCTCTGTAATACCAAAATGCAAGGAGAAATAGCACATAGTGATAGAGAAGCTGTAGCAAGTTATCCAGGTCCAGCTAAGATAATTAATGAAGGTGACTACACTAGACAACAGATTTTCAACGTAGACATAATAGCCTTCTCTTGGAAAAAAATGTCATTTGCCATTTTGAAGATTCTTGGGCTCTTAAGAATTCTGCTAATTCCACTCTGCTCTATAAATGGAACAACAAAGCCTAGATAACAGCACATCTGTTTACAACATGATTTACTGAATATTTTAAGCCTACTGTTGAGACATACTGCTCAGAAAAAAAAAAAAAATCATTTCAAAATATTACTCCTCTTTGACAAGGCACCTGGTCTCTCCAGAGCTCTGGTGGAGATGCACAACAAGATTAATATTTTCATGCCTGCTAGCACAACATCCATTCTGAAGGAATAATTTGGACTTTCAAATCTTATTATTTAAGAAATACATTTTGTAAGGCTATCGCTGCCACTGATATTGACCCCTCTGATGCAATAGGGCAGTCAATTATAAACCTTCTGGAAGGGACTCACCATTCTAGATGTCACTAATCCTGTATATGATTCATAGGAGGAGGTCAAAGCACCAACATTAACAGGAGTTTGGGTGAAGTTGATTTCAACACTCATGGTGAGTTAAAGGGGTTGAAGACTTCAGTCAGTGGAGGAAGCAAATTATGGATGTGGTGAAAATAACAAGAGAACTAGAATTAGAAGTGGAGCCTGAAGATATGACTGAATTGTTGCAGTCTCGTGATAAAACTCAAATGGATGAGGAGTCACTTCTTACCGATGAGCAAGGACAGTGGTTTTTTTGAGGTGGGATCTACTCATAGTGAAGATGCTGCAAACATTGAAATGAAAATAAAGGATTTGGGATATTACATAATCTTAGTTGAAAAAGCAGCAGCAGGGCTGACTCCAATTTTGAAAGAGGTTCTACTCTGGGTAAAATGCTATCAAACAGCATCACATGCTACAGAGAAATTGTTCACTAAATGAACAGTCAATCACTGCAACAAACTTCATTGTTGTCTTACTTTAATAAATTACTGCAGCCACCCCAGCCTTCAGCAACCACCACCCCCTGATCAGTCAGTAGCCATCAACAGTGAGGCAAGACTCTACTGGCAAAAAGATTTTAAGCTGTTGAAAGCCCAAATGATGCTTAGCTTTTTTTTTTTTTTAATGTTATTAGTTTTTGATGTAGTGTTCTAAGATTCATTGTTTACATATAACACCCAGTGCTCCATGCAATATGTGTCCTCCTTAATACCCATCACTGGGCCAACCCATCCCCCCAACCCTTCCCCAGCATTTTTTAGCAATAAAGTACTTTTAAATTAAGGTATGTTATGTATTGCTATTGTGCATTTAATAGATTGCAATAGAGTGTAACCACGGCTTTTCAATGAACCAGCAAACCAAAGTTCATTTGACTTATTTTATCACAATATCCACCTTATTGAGTTGCTCTAGAACTGAACCTACAATATCTCCAAGTTATTCTTTCACCCTTTCATTCAATATTTTATTCTATTATATTTATTAACTAGAATTTAGTAAGCGAGTTTTTGGAACACCACAGACATTTAAACATAAAGTATGTATTGAGAACTTTATCCACTGTGTATTACTTACACAGGAGTATATAGCTAAATATATGTAAGTATCCAGATACTTCATCAATTTATTCAAAATATTTTCCTGTGTTTTATAAAACACATAATTTGTATGTGTAGGTAAATTATTCCAGCTTTATTTCCTTAACTACAAAATAAAATATAAGAAGTGGAGGCCAAGAAGAAAACTATTAAGTTAAAAAAAATTTGAAAAAATCCGTTGTCCTACATAACACTTGCAACATCTGGCTGACTATCCATTGCAGTTTTGCCTTGTGTAGTATATACAGCCATTATCTCTTTAAGCACATGCTTTAAATCTATACTTTAGCAATCAGTTGTAGATTAATGTACTTAAATTTTGAATAGACTGGACGTGACACTACAAAGAGTGTAAAAACTGGACTTTGAACAATGAGCCAGGACACAAGATAGCAGATTCCTTTTGGTCTTTACTCAGTTACAGAATAATTCTGGATACAAAATAAGAATAGAATTATGCATGTGGCTGGCACCCCCTGTTGATACATTTGTAGCATGGAGACAAGACAAATCCGAGAATCCAGATTCTAAAGCCTTAACTGGGGATCCAGATGAATAATTTTAGTACCTTGTGTTTGGGATAAATTTCAATCGATAAATTAATATTTGCACAAGTATGAGTGGTTCTGCATGGTCTGGAATTAATCATTCTTACTTAAGAACAGCCTTAACATTGCATTTATAGATCTGCAGGTCTGTTAATGTGAATGGAGGTATAATGAGTGGCAAACCATCTTTGATATCTTCTACCTATTCTATATGTGATATTGATATAATTTCCTATTTCATATATTCAATTATCTGGTGGTTCAAATAGTCTAATCCCTGAAAGAGATAATGAAATCCCACTTTCAGCTACAGAAGGAGGCTTTTCTACAGCATTTCTGAATGTGTCTTTCCCTCTTTGACTCCCCCAATTTTTTTTTCAAATTGTAAGGAAAGTTAGGTCTGTGAGAATTAATAGACTCAAAATAAAACTAATAGTAGTTAAAACTGAGTACAATAGAATTTGTTATTGCCTACATATTGATGGAAAATTCATTGGTAAAATTTGATCCTGGGCCTAGGAAATTTTGACTCAGTTAAAACAAATACTTAAAATCAAAAACATTGCAATAACATAAAATATGGTCAGAAAAACTTGATTTGAATCCCAAAATTATGACTGAATTAAATTTTATTATGAAATGAACACACAATGAAAACAATTCCAAAAAGATTGAAGTGAAAATCAAAATATTGGAATATAACTGTAATGAATGAAACATGAATCAAGGAATTTAAAATTATTTAATTAAATGAACTCTAGAAAATAAAATTGCTAATGTTCTATCAGTGATGGCATAATTCATTCAAATATGTTTATATTTAAAAAGTTTTCACTGTCAAAGCACTAGGGTCATAAATATCCATCTGTTCTGAAACAGGGCAAGATCAAAATATTTTCTACCCTTCTCATGTACAACATCATGATATGGGAGACTTCTCTTTCACTATGCTCATGCTCAGTAATGGTCAATTTATTTTCTTTTTGTCATTTCTTTTTTTTTTTCTTTTTTCTACATTTGCTTAATCATCCATATGAATGCATCTTTTCACATGTTACTGTACATGAACATCACAGTGGTTGTACAAGTTGAGTTAGCTCTTATCACATATTACAGCCCATAGAAATGAAAAAAAGTTACCAAAGGAATATTACAGAGTAGATCGCCCAGCCAGGCTGGAAACACAAGCTAATCTAATTCATTTTCTCAGTATACCACAACTATAACTGGCAAATACTGACGATCATTTACCTGAAGCAGTCAACCCAAACAAGAGTGCTCTCTGTTACTATAATTAGTGGTTAATGTCACCCATTTTACTGAAATTGCTGTAGGCTATGCCATTTGGCCAGTCCTTTGTCAATCTCCTTAACTTCATAATCCTTTATCCAAAGGCATATACTTGGAAGCACATAGGACTAGGATTCAAAAGAACTAGGTGCCTGGCTGGCTCAGTCAGTAGAGCAAGTAACTCTTAATCTCAGGGTCATGAGTTCAAGTCCTACATTATGTTTGGAGTCAACTTAAAAAAAAAAACAGGTCTTAGTTGCAGGATGGTGTAAGCTTGTGTGTGGAATTCCATTTCTCTAACTTCATTTTCCTTATATGTAAAATTAGGATGTTCTTGTGTATTCTGTTTATTTTACAAGGCTGTTTTATAAATGAAGAATAACAAAATAATAAGCTTCTAGAGATTAATGGCAATACATTTATCATTTTTTTAGTCAAAGAAACTATTGTAATGTCAGACACATAATGTGGTAAAATATGAAGAGCAAATGAGATAAAATTGTACAAAACATCAAATATAATTTTTTTTCTTAAAGATTTTATTTATTTATTTGACAGAGAGAGAGATCACAAGTAGGCAGAGAGGTAGGCAGAGAGAGAGGAGGAAGCAGGCTCCCTCCTGAGCAGAGAGCCTGATGTGGGGTTCAATCCCAGGACCCTGAGTTCATGACCTGAGCCAAAGGCAGAGTCTAACCCGTGAGCCACCCAGGTTCCCCTCAAATATAATTTTCTATAAAGAATACCAATGTGATTATTTTTATTGATGATTATTATGCCTTTTCTAATGCATTTATCCTTCCTTCTTTCTTTTTCCCCTAGGACCACTGAGGTTCCTTTCCCAGACAGAATCTGTCACAGCTTTCATGGGAGACACTGTGCTACTCAAGTGTGAAGTCATCGGGGAACCTATGCCAACAATACACTGGCAAAAAAACCAACAAGACCTGACTCCTATCCCAGGAGACTCCCGAGTGGTAGTCTTGCCCTCTGGAGCCTTGCAGATCAGCCGACTTCAACCGGGGGACATTGGAATCTATCGATGCTTAGCTCGGAACCCAGCCAGCTCAAGAACAGGAAACGAAGCCGAAGTCAGAATTCTGTCAGGTATGGCTGTGCTCTTTATTTTCTTATGAATTATATTCTTTGGAGTCGTTTGAACAATGTTCCCCTTAACAAATGCTTTGTAATTGGTTTTAAGTTCTGGGGTTTTGCTTTACATTTTTTGTTGTTGTTGTTGTTGTTGTTGTTTGTTTGTTTCTATCCAAATTAGATGAGGGTAAGCCAAAAGCTTTCCATATTCTTCCCAGTCTTGTAGCTGAAGTTTCCCGAGAAATATATATTTTCTTTATATCTGGCTTTATTCATGAATGCATTCACACATCCCATTAATACACAATGAGCGCTTCTTTGTGTAAAGCTCACTGCCAAGCATCATTAATGTATTACTTTATTTTCCCCTGATAACATTCTAAGAAGCCATGAATATTATCCCCATTTTCAAAGGATGAAGGTGAGGCTCTGCAAGGTTAAGAATGTTCCCCAAGGGGCATCTGGGTGGCTCGGTGGGTTGAGCCACTGCCTTTGGCTCGGGTCATGATCTCAGGGTCCTGGGATCGAGTCCTGCATCGGGCTCTCTGCTTGGTGGGGAGCCTGCTTCCCTCTCTCCCTACTTGTGATCTCTCTCCATCAAATAAATAAATAAAAATCTAAAAAAAAAAAAAAAAAAAAAGAATGTTCCCCAGGTTAATACTGAGCATTCATTTCCTCACCAATTCATATACTCATTTCTGAGAAACACTGTGCTATGTACAGGGATGTAGCAATGATTAAGACTGACCCAGAGCCTGGTTTGTTAGAGTTCTGGGTGAACATGGGCACGTAAATCATTACAATATGGTGGGACTGATACTATGATAAGGAAAATTGTTTTCCTCTATCTTAATCTTCCTTTCTCTTCTGGCAAATCTAAGACTCTGGGCTCCTTTTCCTCTCCTAAATGACCAGGGGTTAGACTGGAGATTTTCTAACAACTCTTTTCTTGCAATAACTGCTACGATCTTCTATGTAATATCTACTTTCTTATTTCGTTACCCTTGGAGGGTTTATAAAGACTCATTTGTGAGAATCACAAAGAAGACACACACTTGGGTAGTTGGGACAGACCCCCTATCAAAGCATTGATGTTGGCTTTTGTCTTCACGTGCTCGTGTAGTTATCACAAGCCCTTCAACTAGGCAGAGGGTAACAGTCCTAAGTCTCTTCAAAAGTAAACTGGCAGTTTGAACATTTCCAGGTACTTTGATAAGGACATTTTGAAGCCTCTTTTAATTCTTTTGTGTACTCTCCTCCATCAGTCACATCATGTGACTGATGTGTCAATAATGTGTCAATAATCATCAGCACCACTGTTTCCTTCCATCTACTAGGCAGTGACAAATGCAAATGTAGCATTTATTCCCAACACATGCATGCACTTATTTAGGCATCCATTAGATACACAAAAATTTTAAATATTTATATTCATATGTCCTTAATAATGCATCTAAGTCAATCAGATGGGAAGCCTAGGAAAGCCACATAGCAAATTGGCAAGACTATGTTAGTCTATCTTACTATGACTGAAAGGTGTGTTTTCCAGAGGCATTAAGGGATAAAGTTGGGCTATTAAATATTAAATCTGAAATAGAAAGTTTTGAAAGACACAAACACCAAAACACCATTCACATTTATTCACCTCGTAAGACACTTTTGCATTATAATCTGTGGAGAGTTTATTTAAAGCCAAATTTCATATTATTAATTTGGATAAAATCAAGGATATGTCAGGGTACTTTGGAAGTGTATGGGTATTTTTTTTATCTGAATGGAAATGGAAATCTTTTGAAGTTATTACAGCTAATGAGAAGTTTTCTTGAAGTTCTATGAATCCAAATATAAACTTTAAAAAGAACTTATGAGGTGAGGTAATAAACACACACACACACACACATTATTGTCATACTTGGTTAAGCCTGTTTTCTATGCTACTGATCATGTAAAGTATCTACTGAAGGAGCATATGTTTGTCCAATTTATCACTGAGTTTACAAGTTGTTTTAGAGGTCAAATACACAAATCCACAAGTACAAAATTGAGCGAGAGAATGGATGGATGGATGGATGGATGGATGGTTAATTCCAGTTTCTTTTAATTGCCATTTATGATTTTCTCATTTTTAAAATCTTGCTAATCCTTTCTGAATGGATATCTCTTTTCTGTAAGTATCAATATGAGGAAGTAATAAATTACATAGAGAGATGACCCACTCTCTATTCTAATGCTTATTTAATCACATAAGATGGAATTAGTTAAAATAGGAAACCACCAAACTTATAAGTATTAAAGTGGTATCTGAATAGTCACCATTCTTTAAAAAATATGTATTCTTCTTCATGGTCATTTAAGTACTATCTTGATTGAAGATATCTGTTTTGTGTTAGTTTGAAACATAAATGCTAATGTGTGTAGAGAGTTATCTAGTACTAATTAATATATAATTTGATATTCTTATTGAAGTTTATGTAAAGTAAAAGTTGTCCCATTTATATATCAAGTGCTTGATATCACCAAATAACTTAGATCCATTAAATTCAAATTTTAAGAATCAAATAGTTATTTTGAAATGGTGCTATTCAGTGAGCAATTTCAGTTTATTTACTAAATAAATGAATACATCATTCAACAAACTTTTGAGTGAATTTAATATACCTGCCATCATGCTGGTTCTTAGGAATCCAAACTTCAGAGACTGTGCCCTAAAACAGCAATAACGTAGTGGGGAAAACATGGGGCATGTGGGTGGCTCGTAGGGTAAGCATCTGCCTTCAACTCAGGTCATGATGCCAGGGTTCTGGGATTGAGCCCTGTATCAGGCACCCTACTCAGTGGGGAGCCTGCTTCTCCCTCTCCCTTTGCTTACTCCTCCCCCTGCATGTGCTTATTTCTTATTGTCTGTCAAATTAAAAAAATAAAATCTTAAAAAAACCAACCAAACAAACTAACAAACAAAACCCCAAAAAGACAAAGAAAATGGACTATGCTGTGAAGGAAGAAATGTAGTAGCATCCCCTCACATAGAAATGCCAGGTGCCAGTTTTGAAAGGCAAGCAAATGTACCCCAGGTCAGAAGACCAGCATCAGCACAGCATAGAGAAAGGAGACATCATAGCTTTTCAGGGGACCTGCACTTAGTCTTTTTTAAATTTATTTTTTAATTAACAATTAATGTATTATGTGTTTCAGGGGTTCAGGTCTGTGAATCATCAGTCTTACATAATTCACCATAGCACATAGACTCCCCAATGTCCATCACCCCACCACCCTATCCCTGCCTCCCATTCTCCCCCCACCCCCAGCAGCCCTCAGTTTGTTTCTGAGATTAAGAGTTTCTTATGGTTTATCTACCTCCCCGGTCCCATCTTGTTTCATTTTTCCTTCCCTTCCCCCCCAAATCCCCACCCTGCCTCTCAAATTCCTCATATCAGAGAGATCATATGATAATTGTCTTTCTTTGATAGACTTATTACACTTAACATAATACACTCTAGTTCTATCCACATTGTTGCAATGGCAAGATTTGGGGGCTTTTTGATGGTTACAAGTATTCCATTATATATAATGGAATACTGTATACAATATATATTTATATATATATATATATACATGTAGATATAAAAATATACATATATATATTTTTTATATTTTTTATTTTTTATAAACATATATTTTTATCCCCAGGGGTACAGGTCTGTGAATCACCAGGTTTACACTCTTCACAGCACTCACCAAAGCACATAATCCCACCAATGTCCATAATCCCGCCCCCTTCTCCCAACCCCTTCCCCCCAGCAACCCTCAGTTTGTTCTGTGAGATTAAGAGTCACTTATGGTTTGTCTCCCTCCCAATTCCATCTTGTTTCATTGATTCTTCTTCTATATATATATTTTTTTAAGATTTTATTTTTATTTATTTGACAGACAGAGATCACAAGTAGGCAGAGAGGCAGGCAGAGAGAGAGGGGGAAGCAGGCTCCCTGCTGAGCGGAGAGCCCAATGTGGGCCTTGATCCCAGGACCCTGGGATCATGACCTGAGCCGAAAGCAGAGGCTTAAACCACTGAGCCAACCAGGTGCCCTATATATATATTTTTATATATCCTATATATAGGATACATGCAAACATGTTATGGTTACCTAGTATATATAGTATTCCATTATATAATGGAATTATATATATATATATATATATACACACACACATATAATATATATATATATATACATATAAGATATTATATATAATCTTTATCCATTCACTTGATGGACATCTAGGTTCTTTCCATAGTTTGGCTATCGTGGACATTGCTGCTATAAACACTCAGGTGCACGTGCCCTTTTGGATCACTACATTTGTATCTTTAGGTAGATACCCAATATGCACTTAGTCTTTTTAACAAGGTCATAGGGCACAGGAAGTGTTGGAGGGGACGAACTGGAGGTAAGGAAGATAAATTGAAGGGGGGGAGATAAGGTAGAATTCTCTGTTTGCCTCTCTCTCTACCTCCTCACCCAGCTCTCTCAAATTAATTAATTAATTAACCAATTGCCCTGATTCACAAACAAGAGGTTTTTCTGAGCATGTGTGGAAGCCAGACCTATATCCTATGAGTGTAAAGTCACAAGATTCATCTCCATTCCATGGAGAGAACTGACCCATGGTGGTATCAAACGGGATTCAGAAATGAAGATGAGGGAAGAGACCTTCATTAAGGATAAGTCTTGGAAACACATCACATAAGGCATATGAGGGAGAGGGTGGAAACCAGGCTCAGTAAAAGTGAGGCAGTGGCATATTTCTCTGAGATTGGGTATGTAACAGTGGTGCTACTGTGTTCAAAATAAATTGCAAACTTTTAAATGTCATACTTGCTTAAGATTTCCTCATAACATTTTATATTTTTCAGATTAAATGCATAATTCTTTCATTCAAAGGTAGGGAAATCAGTAACTAATTTAATTTGACTGATGTTTTAAGACAGAAATTAAATTCTTGCTTATTAGGAATTGTATGTTTTTAACAGAGTAAGTTAGTATTAAATTGTCGCAAAGGGTTTTTTGGGGGGAAATAATGGTAATACAACACTAAGTAAGATCGAGATGGTTTGAAGTATTTTGTTGCACATGATGGGGAATGTATGAGGTATTGTGGGGCCCCTGGGATTGTCAGGTTTGCTTTATTCAGTTCTCATGACATCTGAGTGCCAAGCAGTAGATTGAATTGCTGAATTATAAATTTGCTTTGGGCGCTAGGTTGACTAAAATAACTGGCCCATCCACTGAAACTCTTATTTCAGTTTTCTTAATGGCCTAATTGAATTGATCAATTGGTAATTCAATCTATTGTGCATTCGTTTAACTGCAATTAAATGACTCTGGGTCCTGGATAGACCTGAACTCTAAATCTCTGTATAATTTAGAAGCATTGGCTTTTAATGGAATCAATTGGACTAAAGGTATATTTTGAATGATTTTTCTCTATAATATTTATTTTTATTGAAAGGCATTTTAATGGAAACATTTCAAACTTCATATTACTTAAAGGAAAACTATTTTATTTAGTTTTAAAGCAAACAGTTTCAGAATTGTGTCCATGACCAAGAATTTATTATTGATGGGTACATAAAACTATTTAGTTTGACTAAGTATTATTTATATTATAAAATTAATTACATTTTGCTTTGTTTTATAATTTTTGCAGAATAACAGTTTGTAGGAAAAAACAAAGATGACACATTCTTTGTTTTGAAATTAACCATTGAGCCAGACAATTCACTTATGTAACCATATGAATAACATAAGGCTGGGAATGGTAAATTCAGGTAAACATCTAGTTCCAAATCAGCACAGACAAACAATAAGTCAGTTCTAGGTGGAAAATTTCCAGACTCCTTGTAGAGATGATTCCTTTGCCAGATATTCAGGAGGTAACCATTTGTAGAATGATAGCAGATGATAAATCTGGAATGTGAAGTTGGACCTGTTTTATGGAGAATCTTGTATCCCATTTTTAGGAATTTAGGCTTGATTCTATTCACCTATTGATGGCTGGGAATCCTTGAAAGTTTTTAAATAAGATATATCATGATATAAACATACACACAGAAAAGCAGAAATAAGAAAGTGAAGAGCAAATCAGATTAATGTACAGATTAATGTATTACTGATATTTTTGTATCATCCTTAATGTTTTTCACTGTACTAAAGGATTTTTCCATAGTTTGCTGCTTCTTTCTTTTTCTTTTTTTTTTGGGGGGGGGCTAGCTTTGAGTGAAACTATTTCTTATGCCAGGCTATAAACAGAACACTGTTAACCTTTCATAGATCTAAGTTGGATAAAATGGTTTCCTCTGCTTCTCTCTTACATGTACATACAAAAGAATGAAATATAAGACTATATTATATTTGAACCAAGTGAAGTCCATGTTTCCTAAATATTTTAGACTTAATTCAGACTGCATGAAGCAGTCAGTATATGGACGACCACACTCCATTTCATATTGAGTTAATATTGCTCTATTGAGCTATTATTATAATAAGTTGCTATAAACATGGAGTATGATACCAGACTAAGTATAAATCTCAGTCATACCACGTACTAGTGTGCAATTTAGGGCAGGTTACTTAATCTAAATCTTAATTTATTTTGCAAAATGTAGAGAGTAATGTCACATATTTCTTAGGGTGGTTATGAGGTTTTAACTTATAAGCCAAATACAATTCCTAGAATTGCTAAGTCCTTAGTAACTATTATAGTTACTTTCATATTTTAGAAGTTCCGGTCTTAAATAATTTGATTCTCATGTCAAGATTATTTATCTGAGAGTAAATTAGCTGATTTTTATTCTGGATATCTAAGTGTTCATTTTTTAGTGGTAGTTATATATATTTTATGCTATTTACCCACAATACTGTGTTTCTGCTTTTGCTTTTCATATCTATTAAAAGGCAAAGTATACTCACCTATTTCTTCTCTAGTAGTGCATTGATACATGATTTTCACCCTAAAGTTTACATCAACATCATTTTGTTTGTTAGGCAAAATTTTGCAAAAGACACTGGCTTAGAAATAAGGGTTAGAAGATAAATAAGACTTCTGTATTTTATCTTTATTAGCAATTACCAATTCACTGAATCTTCTTAAAATCCTTAGTTTCCTTATTTGTTAAGAGAAGAGGTTGGCCTAGAACAGGCTTTCCAAATTTGCTCACTACCAGGGCTCTCATTTATTATTTTATTCCACATTCATCTCCAACTGCACTTTTGTAATCACAGTGCTTAAGAGTCCAAGTTTGCTTGACAAACTCTGATTATTAAAAACTAGGGGCACCTGTGTCGTTCAGTCAGTTGTGCTCAGGTCATGATCTCATGTTTGTCAGATCAAGCTCCACTGGATTTGGAACCTGATTAAGATTCTCGCTATGGGGGTGCCTGGGTGGCTCAATGGGTTAAGCCTCTGCCTTCAGCTCGTGTCATGGTCCCGGGGTCCTGGGATCGAGCCCCACATCGGGCTCTCTGCTCAGCAGGGAGCCTGCTTCCCTTCCTCTCTCTCTGCCTGCTTCTGCCTACTTGTGATCTCTTTCTGTCAAATAGATAAATAAAAATCTTAAAAAAAAAAAAAAAGATTCTCGCTATGGGGAAAAAAAAATTCTCTGTTTGCCTCTCTCTCTACCTCCCCACCCAGCTCTCTCAAATTAATTAATTAATTAATTAGCCAGTTGCCCTGAATCACAAACAAGAGGTTTTTCTGAGCATGTGTGGAAGCCAGACCTATAACCTATGAGTGTAAAGTCACAAAAATTAATGAAGGGACTGGTAGAGCTTCCTTCTCTGGTCTTGCTTGATACCAGTTTATTCCCAGAGCATAAAAAAGACATATTTAGTAATGAGTCATATATATATATATATGTGTGTGTGTGTGTGTGTGTGTGTGTGTGTATGTGTATATATATATTTAACATATATTTAACAAAACTAAGAGTTAGAGTAGGGGGATCCAGGTGGCTTAGTGGGTTAAGTGTCTGTCTTTGGCTTTAATTATGATACCAAGATTCTGGGATTGAGCCTTGCGCCTGCTCAGTGGAGAGCCTTCTTTACTCTTTCCTCCTTGCTTGTGCGCTCCCTAGCTATCTCTGTCGCCATCTCTCTCTCTCTCTCTCAAATAAATAAAATCTTTTAAAAAAAAGACCTTAAAAATTCTTAAAAAATAAAAACAATTTAAAAATTATAGAATAAATAATTACTTTTCTAGAAAATTTAAAATGCCACTTTATGCATTTATATAAATTATGAAGATTTCTGGGTTCCCTAAACTAACTTTGACACATCATAATGATAGCATTTGTTTTCTGGGACTCTACTGTCAGCTGTAAAATTACAAAAAAAAAAATTGTACTATAAATGAAAAACCATTTCCTTCAACTCTGCTACAAAATGAAACTGATAGACTCAAAATTTGCCTGTGAGACAGAAGGGATATAACCATATGCCAATGATAAGAATAGACACTCCGCTTTCATCTTCCAAACTCTATCTACAAATAGCAGTATGTGTGTGTACATGGAGAAAGAAGGAGGAAATATGAGCAGATGTAGGAATATTTACAGAGAGGGAATGTCATTTTTAGTACTGAATTGGTGTAAATGAGGAAGGGAAGTAATAGAATCGTGGAGTGATGACTACTAGCTCCTGAGAAATGGTTCTCTTCTTCTCCGTTCAAAGCTCCTTGGCTTTCAGCCAGATGGAGTTTTTTTCCTTTTTGATTAAATAAATTTTGATTCCTGTGATCAGTCTGGATTAGGTTGGTTTTTAATAAAAGACACTCTAAATACAGAGTTAGAAGGAGTTTGATGGAATTTTTCACTCAGAGCACATATTACACCTGCTTGTGTTTGAAGACACAGGGTACCTGCTGAATTTCCTGAAACAGAACTAGATGGGGGATGACTAAGGAGCCAGCAGGTGAACAGTCGGGCAGCTTGAAATTGAGGATGCAGACAGGAAACTCACTCTGTGAAAGTTAAATTAATTTGTAAATCTGAAGACTGGGAAGAAATCAAACAGAATACCTGACGGTAGCCTGCAGTGTCCTTTCATTTCCAATTGGAAAAGTGTTTGATATTCCATTGAGGCAGTCATTTAATAAAGGAAACCAAAGAATATACAACAAGGAAAAAAAAAGGGTTTGCATTCAGAAAGCATAGAACGTAAGAGCAAGTACTGGTTATTTTGAGGAAGATAGTTATTAAGTTGTGAAAACTGGTCTTCTTGCTTTTCATTCTTTCTTTTTTTTTTTTTCTGACACAGATGCCAGTAGTCCATAATTAAATTTCTCTCTTCCTCAGTTATTCTTTATTTTTATGCATATAAGTTCAGAGTTGAGATTCATGAACAGTAATGGAAGAAAATGGCCCCATGAAAAGAAAGTCGTGGTCATTACTGGGTGAGCTTGTGTTCCACTATGCAGGGAATAGGGTCAGGCAGATCTAGTGTCCTAGAATAATTATAAAGAGAGTTACCTTTCACTCTAAATTGTACCCAATGTTGGATAATATATGTAGTGAGTCTGGTTATCTATGATGAGGTAAGACAAAATCATGTGGTCTTGATATGTATGGGACAACCTGGGAATGAAGAGTCAAATTTAGCTTCTCGTTGGCCTCACAGACTCAGTTAATATGGCCCATGTAACATCTAATAGAAACTTTTTTTTTTCATTGAAATGCCCTAAAATGGAAAATACTCTCTCTCTCTTCCTTTACAGTGTGCCTTCTCCATGAGGTTTCGGGTAATTAGGCCTGAAGACAGTTGAGTTACTATTTCTAAATATGTGAAGTGTAGGTAAATGTGTCAGGTTTTTTGATCCAAAATACTGCTTGACTTTTTTTTTTTTAAGATTTTTATTTATTTATTGGACAGACAGAGATCACAAGTAGGCAGAGAAGCAGGCAGAGAGAGAGGAGGAAACAGGCTCCCTGCTGAGCAGAGAGCCCGATGTGGGGCTCGATCCCAGGACCCTGGGATCATGACCTGAGCCAAAGGCAGAAGCTTTAACCCACTGAGCCACCCAGGCACCCCTACTGCTTGACTTTTAATAATCTATTGCTGAAAGACAGTGACTGTAAATACGTAAGTTTTTCACTGCCTTCACAAATGAAAGTAATAATAACAATAACGATAGCAATACGAAGAAGAAGAAGAAAGAGGAAGAATGACATCCACCTTTTCTTTCTTTTTTTTTTTTTTTAGTAGGCTCCACGCCTGGAGCCTAACACAAGGCTTGAACTCATGACCCTGATATCAAACATCAACTGAGACCAAAAGTCAGACACTTAACTGACTGAGCCACCCAAGCACCTCTACTTAATCAATTACTATTTCAAGGATGCAAAACTATTCCCTTGTTGAAAGGAAATGGGCTTCTTGAATGTCTCAGGAGATAGGCTAATTTTTTTGAACTATCTAGATTAGTTCTCAAAGATTGGTCTGGGGATCCTTAGTGTTTCTCAAAATGCTTTTAGGAGATCTGCAGAGTCAAACCTATTTTAATGATAATACAATTTTTTGTATTGTTTTGCCATGTTGACTCAGAATACCTTTCATGAAGCAGTAAAATTTATTACCATTATTAATTCTCAATCCTTAAGTTCATATATTTTTTAGTATTCTAAGTATCAAAAGAGGATATATATAAAGAATGTCTAAGTGCATTAGTTTTTGATTTTTGCTATCATCAGAGTTTCAAACTGAATTAGCTCTTTTTTTTTTTTTAATGGAACTCCATTTTTACTTGAAAAGGCAATCAACAGAAAAACCAGAGCTATTCAGACATGGGTATTAGTTAGACATTTTCTGAAAAATGAACAAAGTGAACCAGTCAGTTTAAGGAAAATAGTATCTGCCACCAAGGCTTTCAGGCTTTTAAGTTAAAACTGAAATTTGGAAAACTTGTATCTGCCACTAGGAGCTTGACAGCATCACAACATTAAAAGGCCTTTCTGATGGGATTGGTAATGATAGTAACAAATGGGATGTTTTGATACTGTGTAATGAAATACGCCAACATTAGGAAGATCTGTCTAATTCCCTGTGCCATCCCAAAGGATGATATATTGATGGGTCAGTATCACGCATGGGTAAACAGATCTATACAAAATGCAAGATACGGCAACAGATTTTTATATAACAGTGCAAAATGTTTGTCAATATGGGGTCAGATTCCACATTACAACTAACTTTCAAGGAACTATTTATTGGTGTTAGTGTTAAAGGATAAAGTTGACAATTATTTGAAAATGCTATTAAAATACACTTTCCTTTCCCAACTATTTATTTGTTTGACATCGGATTATTTTCATAGAACACAAACAAATCAACATATCAGCACAAAGTGAATGCAGAAAGTAACACAACAGCCTAGTTATTCTCAATTAAACTACTCATTAAAAAATTCACAAAACTCAGGGTGCTTGTCTGGCTCAGTCAGTAAACATGTGATTCTTGATTCTGGAGTTATAATTTCAAGCCCCATTTTGGGTGTAGAAATTATTTAAAACCAAACTCTTTAAAAAATATATAAAAATATGAAGTAGTACCTGTCTTCTAATATTTTTATATTATTTTAAAAAATGCATATATTATGGTAAGTTATAAATAAAAATTCAATAAATATTTTTAAAAGTCTCTCAATTTTGACTTTTAGTATGGTAAATATTTATGGCTATAACCTACAGAAACAAAAATTCTTTGGAGTCCTTGATAGATTTTAAGAGTACACATGTTTCTGTAACCAAACAGTTGTGAGATCCACAGTCTATATCATGATTCATTTTCCTAATGATTATAGATTAATCCTGTCCAACTCAGACAACAGATGAAGCTAAACAGGCCAAATTTTCCATTTAAAAACTTAGAAAGGGAGGAAGGAATAAAGGAAGGCAGGCAGGCCGGACAGCATATGCAACGGTAGCATGTTGCCATAAGGTGATTTTACACTTGAAATGAAACTTGTGTATGTCAGAGATCAGTATCCCTGTAAGGACTTTTTTCCCTCTAGTTACATACTATACCCGCTTGCTCTCTGAGATTAGCTCTTTTGCCACCAGGATGACGATGAAATCAGGTCAGAGGGAGAGGCCTGCTAATATTCCTCACCCCCAAAAGGAAGTAGCTAAACTGATTCTTACTCTAAGCCAATCTGACTGGTTGTAATCAATTTAGAAAAACTGTTGTATGATTTTTTTTGCATCACTTCCGTGAACATGATATGAAGGGGGTCTGCTTTTTTTGTTTGTTTGTTTGTTTTTAATTTAAAAAAAAAGGACAGAGGGAAAACTATCCATTTTCGATTTTAAATCTATTGCCAAATGTGTTTTCTCAAGTCTGCTCTGGCATTTCCCTCCCCTTTTTATTTTAAAACGTACAGAACATACATAAAAGCATATGAAACGCGTGTAGTTTAAAGAATCAATATAAAATGACCATTTGTATACTTACCTACCCAGTTTATGAAATAGAGTATTGCAAACTGGTATTCTAATGCCATTTCCTGAGATGAAATCATACTCATTAATTAACTGGAAAAAATTGCCATGTTCAGCTGAACAATTTCATTTGGATCTGAAGAGTCAATGCCCATATAGCAAGAACAAAACTGATTTCTATATTTCCTAATTCCATCATAGTCGCATTAAAATCAATTTAGTTAACAAAAGAGTCATGACCTAGAATTTCAAGTTTGCTCTTTTTAGGGCTTTTGTATCTATACCATTTTAGAGCTTAGAGAGAAAACTTTCATCTGTTCTTAAATATATGTCTTGTATTTTAATCATTCATTTTTATAATTTCTTTGTTCCTTGTATAATTATCCTTCACCTTGCAACACTAGAATTTAACAGAACTCCCTACTCTAAAAATAATATGTCTTTATAAAAACCTTTGAAAATAGAGAAAAATCCAAAGATGTAAATAAAAACCACTCATGATTCTGTCATACAAAGATAACCTTGGCAATTATATCTCTATCCCCCCTCTTTTAAAACATAAATCTACTTTTTTGACACTCCTCTTAAAATAGAGCCACATTTTTAAGGGAGAAAAATAAGGCAAATAGCTATTGCTACATAAGAAAACACTTCAAAATTTAGTGACTTGAAATAATTTATTCTCTCTTATAATCCTGCAGTGTATGTCAACAGTTCCTCTGTTGGTTTCACTTGACTCCCTTGTGTATGTTTGGCTGAAGTGGAAGGTTCAAGATGGCCTCAGTCACATGTCTGTCAATTGGTGCTGGTTTTGGTTTGGGGGTCTCATTTATCCTCCATGTGCCTTTAGGTCACTAGACTAAGATGACTAAGATGCTGGTCTCAGAGTCATGACAGAAACTGTAAGACCTCTTGAGGTCTTGACTCCGGAGCTCATACAGTATGAACCCCACCAAAACACAACATAGGGTCAGGCCAGTTTTAAATCCTGAGGAACTAGACCCTCCATTCTGGATTAGAGGAACTCAAACAATTTGTGAGCTTATTTAATCCATCACAATGTTGTGAAATATATGAACTACTTACTTTTAAAGAAAATTTCTATTAGCTTTCTTGGGAACTTCCATAATATTAGACTTTATGAGGTTATATATTTATAGAGAATTATCTTTGGAGAAATAAGACCAAATTTCTCTGCCAATAGCTGACATTTTTATACCTATCATCAGGCCACAAACCCTAATGCCTCCAATGAAGCTACAAAGATAATAAACATAGATGAAATGGGCCAGGCAGAAATTGAAGTTGTCTGGAATATATATGCTCTGTCTAAAAAAGTAATAGCCGATGGTTATTCTGTGGCAATATGAGCCCAGTGATGCCTGAACCACTGATATTTTAAGATAAAGACAAAATCTCAGTGAGTTAAAGTTATTTTGTGTATCTTCATAAATTGATTTGAAAGTATTTATGGGAAGACAGGAGACCTGGAAAGGTGAGAATAATACACTGCCTGACATCAAAACTCATTAGAAAGCTACAACAGTAAAGATTCTATGATATCGGCAAAATAATAGTCAAACAGATCAATGGAACAAAATAGGGCACCCAGAAATAGACCCACTTAGATGGTCAACTGATCTTTCACAAAGGAAAAAAATCAAGTCAACGGAGGAAGGATAGCCTTTCCAACAAATGGTGCTGGAACAATTGGACATTCATATGCATCAAAACAAAACAAAACAAACTTCTAGTCACAGAAGTTATTTTCTAAAGAAATTAACTCAAAGTGGATCATAGACCTCAATATAAAACATAAAACTATAAAAACTTCTAGAAGATAACAGAGGAGAAAATCCAGGTAGTCTTAGGTTTGACAATGAAATTTTAGACCTTTAAAATAATCCATGAAAGGAAAACTTGGTAAGTTGTGATATTAATAATTTTTTCTCTGTAAAAGACAATGTTAAGAGAAAGTAAAATCAAGCCACAGACAAGTATTTGCAAAACACACATCCTATAAAGGATGTATATGCAAAATATACGAGTGCCAGAAATCCAATGATAGAAAACATATCCGTTAAAAAAATAGGCAAATATCTGAACAGACACCTTATTGAAAATGATCTAAAAGAGGGAAACCAAGCATACGAAATATGCTCAAGATTATATGTCATTGGGGAATTGCAAGTTAGAACAATTACAATGCTAGACACCTATCAAAATGGCTAAAATCCAGGGACTCCTGGGTGGCTCAGTGGGTTAAAGCCTCTGCCTCCAGCTCGGGTCATGACTGCAGGGTCCTGAGATTGAGCCCCATGTGGGGCTCTCTGCTCAGCGGGGAGCCTCCTTCCTCCTCTCTCTCTCTGCCTGCCTCTCTGCCTACTTGTGATCTCTGTCTGTCAAATAAATAAATAAAATCTTTTTAAAAAATAAATAAAACAAAATGGCTAAAGTCCAAAAAAGTGGTCATACCAAATGCTTAGGAGAATGAGAGAAACAGGACATTCATTGCTCTTGGGAATGCAAAAATGCAAAAACTGTCTTTGGAAGACAGTTTGGGAGTTTCTTACAAAGGTAAACATAGTTTTGCTCTCCAAGATACTTACCCAATTGAGTTGAAAAATTATGACCAGAAAAAATCTGCACAAGGATACTTATAGCACATTTGTTCAGAATCACCAAGCAATAAAGGTATCATGCCATAGGTGAATGGATAGATGGAACTGTGGTATATCCATATAAGGGAATACTATCCAGCAAGAAGAGCAAATGAACAACTGAATCCCCCCAAGACATAGAGGGAACCTAAAGGCATATTACTAAGTGAGATAAATCAATATCGGAAGATGATATATTGTATAATTCTAACTATAGGATATGCTATAGGACTATCCTGTATTTCGAACTATAGGAAAAGGTGCACTTACAGAAATAGTAGAGAAACCAGTAATTTCCTGGGCTTTGAGTTAGGCGTGGTGCTGGAGTGATGAATAAGTAAAGCTTAGGAGATTTTAAGGGTGGTGAAACTATATGATAGTGTAATGCTGAACACATTGTGCATTTTTCAAAACCCATGGAACTATATAACACAAAGAGTGAACCTAATGTACACTATTGACTTTAGTTTGTAATAATGTACCAATATCACTTAATTAATTGTAACAAATGCACCAGTTTCATGTAATCATTCCCTATGTCAATCATAAGGAAAACAATTTCAGGGGATGGGGAACTGGTATATGGAAACCTCCTACTTGTCAATTTTTTAGTAAATTAAAATTAAAAAATAGCACGCAAAAATACTTGTCCTGATTTTGTTTTCTAATAAAAGAAAGTCTGATAGTTGATTAAATTATTGGCTCTTTTATGGATAAATAAGTAGTATTGGACATAGGCCCCAGGTAAATTTCCTTTTAGCCATAAGATCAAATTAAGTAGATCTTACTTGATGTTTGGATAGTATTATTATAGTGTGTGGTGTGTGAGTGTGTGTGTGTGTGTGTGTGTGTGTAGAATAGTATAGTATTATGCAATATATGCAGTTGAAACATTCTGCTAAGAACAGGTGGTAGAAGTAAAGCATACAAATAGATAACACTCCATTATGAACTTAGCTATTTGTAAATATAGATTTTGGGAACTGTTCATTTCATGAAATTTATTGATAAGCAGCATTATCCTTCAAACTATTCTTATTTGATTTGAAAAGTCACTCTCAAAAAAGGGAAATGTCACATACCACCAGCAATTTTTTTTTAATTTATTTATTTGACAGAGATCGTGAGAGAGGGAATACAAACAGAGGGAGTGGCAGAGGGAGAAGCAGGCTTCCTGCTGAGCAGGGAGCCTGATGTGGGGCTCGATCCCAGGACCCTGGGATCATGACCTGAGCTGAAGGCAAAAGCTTAACGACTGAGGCACCCAGTTGTCCCTCACCACCAGCAATTTTTTTTTTTTTAAGTTTGAGACATTTTTTCCTACAATATTGGCTTAATAAGGATTAACACATTTCAAAACTTCTTTCAATATTTTCATTGTGAAGAGTATTTATTTTTGTTGCTTCACAACAAGAAAGAGATGTGAGAAGACTGAGAAAGTGTGAATTTATCTTTCTCCACACTTTGGATGACAATTACCATTCCAGCCATTACCTGGAGAATTGGTATTTTTTTATTAACCTAGAATCAAGCTGCGTGGAGTTGGGTCAGGCCAACAAGGATTAACAGCAGGGTTAAAAGGTGTCCCGGATCTACCGTACTTCCGCTCTGCTCCACTATGGCTCCCACTCTGACAGTTGGATCTACATTTCCTTGGCAAATCTCTGTCCCTCCCAAAATTAGTTTTCAAGATTTCATGGCCTCATTTCTTTTCTTCAAGATTGTGCTTTGCATTTAAAAAATGACAGATTAGGGTGCCTGGGTGGCTCAGTGGGTTAAGCCGCTGCCTTCGGCTCAGGTCATGATCTCAGGGTCCTGGGATCGAGTCCCGCATCGGGCTCTCTGCTCAGCAGGGAGCCTGCTTCCTCCTCTCTCTCTGCCTGCCTCTCCATCTACTTGTGATTTCTCTCTGTCAAATAAATAAATAAAATCTTTAAAAAAAATGAAAGATTACATGTTAATTCCATTTAATGCATTAAGCTGAAAAGAGCCTAAATCAAACCTCCAGAGAGGGATGCAGATTTTAATAGGGATGTGGAAATACAGCATCTTATCTTAAGTGAACTTTGAGTGATTGATGTTTAGTCAGCAAACAGGTCAGAGATATCACCATGGCTCGGAGGATTTCCTCCGAACTCACCTGACCATGGATTACTGTTGGTGTGTCCCAGGCTTTAGGAGTGAAATATATGGGAGGTGGAAGAGAAGCTCTTAACTCTCACAGAGTTTTATCTTGACTGTAATTTTTTTTCTTATTCCATCTGATATAATTTTAGCAACTATGAAACAAATGAGCACTAAGGCAAATGGAATGAGTAGTCTTTAGGTTGAAAAGACACTATTTCAGTGTCTGCTAGTAAAAATAAATTATGTTGCGGTGCCTGGATAACTCAGTTGTTTTAGCATCCAACTCTTGATTTTGCTCAGTTCATGATCTCAGGTCCTGAGATGGAGCCCCATGGTTGGGCTCTGCATTGAGTGTGGAGCTTGCTTGGGATTTTCTCTCTTCCTCTTCCCCGCCCACCCCCAGCCCCGCATCCCAGCTCACTTGCTCTCTCTTTGTGAAATTAATAAATAAATAAATTTTAAAATATTAAAAAATTAGAATGAATAATGTTGGTTATATAGAACTAGAAAATGCATTGGGTGAAGGAGGAGGATACAGGAGCTTTTCATCTACTCACAGTCTCAGCTTAGGGACAAACTCTCTGCAGTGCTGTTAAAAATTAAAAATAAACAGGAGGCGGGGCGCCTGGGTGGCTCAGTGGGTTAAAGCCTCTGCCTTCGGCTCAGGTCATGATCCCAGGGTCCTGGGATCGAGCCCCGCATCAGGCTGTCCGCTCCGCGGAGAGCCTGCTTCCTCCTCTCTCTCTTTCTACCGGCCTCTCTGCCTACTTGTGATCTCTGTCGGTCAAATAAATAAATAAAATCTTTAAAAAAAAAAAAAATAAATAAATAAACAGGAGGCTTAGAAACAGCCTAACTTAACTGTATACAAAACAAAATTTAATGTAAGGTCTATTTTGAAGACAGCAGGTATTTTTTTTTCCCAGAACCTTCTACACTCTACCTTCTTAATATTTGTATGTTATTTATCACATTTCTAACAGCCACAGATTTAATAGAGCAGAAGGAAGTGGAATAGATATTGGTGGAGACGAGTTGAACATACCAGAAAGTTCCAGGAGATAATGTTTAGAAAAATTACTGATCGCATTTTCTTGTTCTCTAATGGGAAGTCCCCAAGTCCAGGAGCCCACATGAGTGACGTGTCACAAGATTCTGCCTGTTGCCTTATACCATGGTGTCATCAACAGCTAAGAATATTCTATCATGATCCTAGAAACTAGGGATGGAAAAACCTTTTAAGAGTCTAGTTGATAAATTTCATTGGTGGGCGCCTGGGTGGCTCAGTGGATTGAGCCGCTGCCTTCGGCTCGGGTCATGATCTCAGGGTCCTGGGATCGAGCCCTGCATCGGGCTCTCTGCTCGGCGGGGAGCCTGCTTCCCCCTCTCTCTCTGCCTGACTCTCTGTTTACTTGTGATCTCTCTCTCTGTCAAAAAAATTAAAAAAAAAATTTTTTTCACTGGTAACCTTCCAGTTTTTCTTTCCTTCTTCTCTATCAGCACATCTTATTAGGAGGAAAAAAAAAAAAAGTTCAAGCTACACCATTTCTCTTTACAGTGTTTTTCATAAAAGTTGTGATTTTGTGTTTTCTTTCCACAGACCCAGGACTGCATAGACAGCTATATTTTCTACAAAGACCATCCAATGTGATAGCCATTGAAGGAAAAGATGCCATCCTGGAGTGTTGTGTTTCTGGCTATCCTCCCCCGAGTTTTACCTGGTTACGAGGAGAGGAAGTCATCCAACTCAGGTATCACAAATTGACGACTTTCGTGAAGTATATGTCACTGTTTCCCCTTCTCTAATTTGATATAGGTACCTAGAAATACTAGAGTTTTTGATGATACTTGATTTTCCCCCTCACATTCCTTGACATTATATAATATATGAAAAACATTTACCCAATAGGATAAAGAGATGGGGAACAGAGTCAAAATCTATGGGATCAATTTAGAAAAGAAATTTAGAAAGCCAATGTTGCTGTTGAAAACTCCCTGTCCAAAACTATTCAGCAAAGAAACCTTGGAGGGTATCATCTTAAGGAAGTGGAATAGAGAATAAAATATTTATTAAGAAATTAAAGCTTTCTCGGGTGCCTAGGTGGCTTAGTTGGTTAAGTGACTGCCTTCAGCTCAAGTCATGATCCTAGAGTCCCAGGATCGAGTCCCACATTCGGTTCCCTGCTCGTCAGAGAGTCTGCTTCTGCCTCTGATTCTCCACTTCTCCTGCTCTCTCTCTCAAATAAAATAAAAACAAAACAAACAAACAAACAAAAACCTTAAAAAAAAGAAAGTAATTTTTTAAAAAAGTAAAAAATTTAAAAGGGGTCCCTGGGTGGCTCAGTGGGTTAAAACTTCTGCCCTCAGCTCAGGTTATGATTCCTGGGTCCTGGGATTGAGCCCTGCATCAGGCTTCTCAGCAGGGAGCCTGCTTCCACCTCTCTGTCTGCCTTCCTCTCTGCCTACTTGTGATCTCTATCAAATAAATGAATAAAATCTTAAAAAAAAAAAGAAAAGAAATTAAAGCTTTTTTTTTTAGATTTTATTTATTTATTTGACAGAGAGAAAGCACAAGTAGGCAGAGCAGCAGGCAGAGGGAGAGGGAGAAGCAGGGTCCCCTCTGAGCAGAGAGCCAAATGCAGGGTTCGATCCCAGGGCCTGGGATCATGACCCGAGCTGAAGGCAGATGCTTAACAGACTGAACCAGCTGGCACCCCAAGAAATTAAAGTTTTCTGAATTGAAATACATAGCATGTCATTATAGGATTTGTGCAACTTTTTCAGCTCCAATTTTGTCTTTCACACTGCAGATGTAACAGATTATTTAAGATAAGGCAAAAGGAGAACATGGCTGGCTTTGAATTATTAGAAGTTCATCTTAAGGCATAGTTTAGAAAGTAAACTCCTAATATAATGGAACACAGTCTGAAACATTTTGATTGAATGGATTTCACTTAAGAAATTAAATTCATTGATTTGGAGGTCTGGTGTGCTCCTTTTTAACACATTTGTTTTCTGTGATGAGATAGGTTCATAGACAATAACTTAAAATCTTTAAATTTAATTTCCCCTCTATATTTGTATAATAACACTATATGGTATGGTGTCACTATTCTTCTGAAACCATGTGAGAAACCTGGTTGCGGCTTTAGCATGTCAAAACACGTCCTCTGAATGTAGCCAGATATTCTTGGTACAGTATGAAATGTGGCCTTATACAAATGTTACTAAATCAGATGTCAGGACACAAGACATTGACTTCCACTGTGGGGAATCACTTCCCCAGAGCTTGTGGTCCTCAGATCCAAAATGAGAGAATTACACCAGAATATCTGTAAATTTCTTTTCAGTACTAAACTTGGTTCCAAGTTTAATCTATTTAATTTCTTTGATCATTGCACAAAGACTTCCAGTGCGAGGGCTTTATTTTGAATGGATTTTTGATCAATAAATGTGGTGTTACCAAGACCCCCAAAATAGTTTTTCTAATTTTATAATCAGATTTTGTAAAGTTTATTCAAACCTCTGAGTACCTTGCCTGATATACACATATAGATTAGTACATTAATCGAATCTCTAATTTTATATGCCTGTGTCTTACAGGTCCAAAAAGTATTCCCTATTGGGTGGAAGCAACCTGCTTATCTCCAATGTGACAGATGATGATAGTGGAACTTACACCTGTGTTGTTACATATAAAAATGAGAATATTAGTGCCTCTGCAGAGCTCACAGTCTTGGGTAAGTCAGTGGCTCGAGATTAGTTTACACTCTCCTTTTCAAAGTACATCACTGTGACACTTTAAATGCTTATCCCTGAATTGCCTCCTGTGTTTGTTAGTATGAAATTACAAAGTTGAAATATTCCTTACATGTCCTTACTCTACTTTGATTAATTACATAGGGGTTAAAAGCAGTGTTTGAATATTGTTCATTGACTAAAATCTTAGATGCATCGCTCTTTAGTCTAATTATTCCATTGATACAACTGAAACCTATGAAAAATTATTATTTAACAAATGTGTTAAACAGCAAATGAGTTTAATAACAAATGAGAGACTCCCAAGTATTTTATCTGGGGAAAATAAATGAAGGAATGAATGAAGAAATTGTAGAAACGATGTTCAGTTGAGTGGGAAAGTCTGATATCACTTGAGATGATGGGGTTCCTGACATTAAATTCAAATGTTTTGGTAAGATTGTTTTGTTAATATGGAAATACTGTAGATGTTATTTTGAAGGTTAAGCGATAAAATCAAACATATCTAAGGAAAACACATATAAAGAATCTAATTTTTAAAAGTTAAGGGGCGAGGACGGTATGTATGATTCAGAAAGGAAGGGTCACTATGTATCATTGTAAATTAATAATGGTTATACATTGTAGGTACTCAAACACGTATCTTATCATTACCCCAGATTTTTTTTTTTTTTAGTCAGTTTAATTTGAATCATGTAATTTGGAGAAAGTGCTTTACCATTTGAATTCCAGTTGTTTTTTCCTTTAACAGCAACAAAAAAATTATTTATTACTTTGGATTTTTCCCTCTGGAAATAAATTGTTTTACCTTGTAAAGAGTACAGGAAAAATCATAGGCTCTTTAAAAGTTATTCAGTAGAAATGGAAAGGTATGGTATGCTGATTATTTCTGCTAACCTATACCATAATAATCTTATGCTCTCCTTTTTACTTTTTGGCTTTAAAGTTTATCCAGAAAATGCTTTCATCTTCAGATGAGGGTAATAATGCATGTGATGGGTGAGACAATGGAATTGTTTGTTCTTTGATCAAACCATAAATATTAAACTAAGAATAGGCAAAGGACTTTAATTTTTTGGTTTTAGAGGTAGCATTATTCTAACTAAAATAGCTTGTCTTTAAAATAGCAGCAATTTAATATTGTCATTTTATATGGAAGTTTTTGGTGAAACAAAGAACTTTTACATTTGTAACATCAAAGTATAGCAACACAGAATGACTATATAGAAACTATTTTGTAAAGTATACTACTGATAATAAGGCAAATAAAGTTATAGAATTAACTAGAATTTATAGTGATCATGGGTAAACATCTAATTGCAAATAAATGAGGTCAAATTTCATACTGGATTATTATGTAATATTTAGATGCACGATGCCTCATTGATACTAAGTCTATTGTATATAAACTATGATTTCTGAGTAACTTAGCCAGAAATATATGTAGGAATATCCATATAACTGCATATATTGACATGTATAGCATCTTCTTCTATATGTTCTGTGTGCATGTGTGTGTTCTCCAGTTCTTTATTGTTGAGTATTGTCTTGTCTCTAAGTTCTTTTTAAAAAAGCACACACAAACAACAAAAATGCTGAGATGTTTATTCCAAATCTTTCTCATTTATTTGCTTATATGGTAAGGAAAAGTATCACAACAATGTTTATACTCACACCAGCAATGCAAGGATTGCATCTCTTCAAAAGCTACATTTCTCTCAGGGCACCTGGGTTGCTCAGTGTGTTAAGCATCTGCCTTTGGCTCAGGTCATGATCCCAGGGTCCTGAGATCCAGCCCTGCACTGGGCTCCCTGCTCAGCGGGGAGTCTGCTTCTCCCTCTCTCTCTGCCTCTCTTCTTCACTCAAGCTCCCTCCCTTTTAAATGTGTGATTAAAAAAAAATACATTTCTCTCTACCAATATTTGCCTAACATTTATTTATTTATTTTTTATTTTCTTTTATTTTTTTATAAACATATAATGTATTTTTATCCCCAGGGGTACAGGTCTGTGAATTGCAAGGTTTATACACTTCACAGCACTCACACCAGCACATACCCTACCCAATGTCCATAACCCTACCCCCATCTCCCAACTCCCCTCCTCCCAGCAACCCTCAGTTTGTTTTGTGAGATTAAGAGTCACTTAGGGTTTGTCTCCCTCCGGATCCATCTTGTTTCCTTTATTCTTCTCCTACCCCCCTAACCCCCCCATGTTGCATCTCCACTTCCTCATATCAGGGAGATCATATGATAGTTGTCTTTCTCCTATTGACTTATTTCACTTAGCATGATACCCTCTAGTTCCATCCATGTCATCGCAAACGGCAAGATTTCATTTCTTTTGATGGCTTCATAGTATTCTATTGTGTGTGTGTGTGTGTGTGTGTGTGTGTGTGTATACACATACCACTACTTCTTTCTTTTTTAAAGATTTTATTTATTTGACAAAGAGAGATCACAAGTAGGCAGAGAGACAGCCAGAGGGGGAGGGGAAAGCAGGCTCCCCGTGGAGCAGAGAGAGCCCGATGTGGGGCTCAATCCCAGGACCCTGGGATCATGACCTGACCCGAAGGCAGAGGCTTTAACTCACTGAGCCACCTAGGCACCCCAATATATCATTACTTCTTTATCCATTCATCTGTGGATGGACATCTAGGTTCTTTCCATAGTTTGTCTATTGTAGACATTGCTGCTATAAACATTCAAGTGCACGTGCCCCTTCAGATCACTACATTTGTATCTTTAGGGTAAATACCCAGTAGTGCAATTGCTGGGTCATAGGGTAGTTCTATTTTCAACATTTTGAGGAACCTCCATGCTGTTTTCCAGAGTGGCTGCACCAGCTTGCATTCCCACCAACAGTGTAGAAGGGTTCCCCTTTCTCCACATCCTCGCCAGCATCTGTCATTTCCTGACTTGTTGATTTTAGCCATTCTGACTGGTGTGAGGTGATATCTCATTGTGGTTTTGATTTGTATTTCCCTGATGCCGAGTGATATAGAGCACTTTTTCATGTGTCTGTTGGCCATCTGGATGTCTTCTTTGCAGAAATGTCTGTTCATGTCCTCTGCCCATTTCTTGATTGGATTATTTGTTCTTTGGGTGTTGAGTTTGCTACATTCTTAATAGATTCTGGATACTAGCCCTTTATCTGAAATGTCATTTGCAAATATCTTCTCCCATTCTGTCAGTTGTCTTTTGGTTCTGTTGACTGTTTCCTTTGCTGTGCAAAAGCTTTTGATCTTGATGAAGTCCCAATAGTTCATTTTTGCTCTTGCTTCCCTTGCCTTTGGCAATGTTCCTAGGAAGATGTTGCTGCAGCTGAGGTCAAAGAGGTTTCTGCCTGTGTTCTCCTCAAGGATTTGGATGGATTCCTTTCTCACATTGAGGTCCTTCATGCATTTTGAGTCTATTTTCATGTGTGGTGTATGGAAATGTTCCAATTTCATTTTTTTGCATGTGGCTGTCCAGTTTTCCCAACACCATTTATTGAAGAGGGTCTTTTTCTGGGCTCTCTATTCTGTTCCATTGATCTATGTGTCTGTTTTTGTGCCAGTACCATGCTGTCTTGATGATGACAGCTTTGTAATAGAGCTTGAAGTCCGAAATTGCGATGCCACCAACTTTGGCTTTCTTTTTCAATATTCCTTTGGCTATTCGAGGTCTTTTCTTGGTTCCATATAAATTTTAGGATTATTTGTTCCATTTCTTTGAAAAAATGGGTGGGGTTTTTATAGGGATTGCATTAAATGTGTAGATTACTTTAGGTAGCATAGACATTTTCACAATATTTGTTTTTCTAATCCAGGAGCATGGCATGTTTTTCCATTTCTTTGTGTCTTCCTCAATTTCTTTCATAAGTACTTTATAGTTTTCTGAGTATAGATTCTTAGCCTCTTTGGTTAGGTTTATTCCTAGGTATCTTATAGCTTTGGGTGCAATTGTAAATGGGATTGACTCCTTAATTTCTCTTTTTACTGCCTTGTTGTTGTTGTAGAGAAATGCAACTGATTTCTGTGCATTGATTTTATATCCTGACACTTTACTAAATTCCTGTACAAGTTCTAGCAGTTTTGGAGCGGAGTCTTTTGGATTTTCCACATATATTATCATATTATCTGCGAAGAGTGATAGTTTGACTTCTTCTTTGCGAATTTGGATGCCTTTAATTTCTTTTTGTTGTCTGATTGCTGTGGCTAGGACTTCTAGTACTATGTTGAATAGCAGTGGTGATAATGAACGCCCCTGCCATGTTCCTGAACTTGCCTCACTTTTCTTTTTTAAAATGGACTCTCTTTGTTCTAATTTGCACCCTTGTTAAATTTGGATTTATTTTTATAATTTTACGGGACATTTGCATTTTATATTTTGTAAGTTAGCTATCAATGATTTTGACCTTTATACATTTATTAAAATATTCACCTTTATTTTATTGATTTACAGGAACTCAATGTAGGAGGAATAATAACTATGCTGAATAGGCTCTGTGTGTATATATTTTGTTGTTTCTGGGTTTTTTTTTTTTGTTTTTATTTTACATTTTGTATAGGTACCGAGTATTTTTTTATATAGCTGCTGGCTTTGTTGCTGTTATACTCACATTTTTATTATAAATGAATCACCCAATTTCCAACAATTTCACTATAGATTACATATTGAATGTGTAAATTAGAAGCATTATTAATTTTAAAAAATAGATAAAGTTGTGTTTATGTCTTGGTAATTTTCTTGGTAACTGGGTATACATTCTAAAGATCTTCCACATACCTAGTATGATCTATGACTATTATAAAAGACATGATTGAATTCAGGAAATGATCATAATACTGTTTTAACTGTTCTACCCAGGCTTTAAAATGAATGTTAGTGTAATAAAATTTTTGATATAGTCTTTGACTATTCTAATATAAAGTTAAGTTGATCCTGCAAGACTGAGTTTAAATAATGGAAAATGGAATTTATTACTTTTACTTAAAAAGTTGGGGATGGCGGCTGGAGGAGGGCGCCTTGGGTGGCTCAGTTGGTTAAGTATCTGCCTTCTGCTCAGGTCGTGATTCCAGGGTCCTGGGAATGAGCCCCATATCAGGGTCCCCCACTTAAAGTGGAGCCTGCTTTTCCCTCTCCCTCGGCCTGCTGCTCACCCTACTTGTGCTCTCTCTCTCTCTGTCAAATAGATAAATAAAACCTTTTTTAAAAAGATGGGAATGGGGGCGCCTGGGTGGCTCAGTGGGTTAAGCCTCTGCCTTCGGCTTGGGTCATGATCCCAGGGTCCTGGGATGGAGCCCCACATCAGGCTCTCTGCTCAGCAGGGAGCCTGCTTCCTCCTCTCTCTCTCTGCCTGTCTCTCTCCCTACTTGTGATCTCTCTCTGCCAAATAAATAAATAAAATCTTAAAAAAAAAAAAAAAAAGATGGGGATGGGGTGCCTGGGTATTTCAGTTGGTTAAACATCTGTCCTTGACTCAGGTCATGATCTCAGGGTCCTGGGATAGAGCCCAGTCTGGCTTCCTGCTCACTGGGGAGCCTGCTTTTTCCTCCCTGCTCAGTCCCCCCCCCCCACTTGTGAGTCCTCTCTCTCTCTAAATAAAATAACAAACAAATAAATAAATATTTAAATAAAAAATGAATAAAGTCTTTAAAATGAATAAAGTCTTTAAAATAAATAAAATCTTTGAAAAAAATGATGGGGAGAAAAGAGCTTGATTATCAGTGTTATTTAAATAGTTTTCATCAGTTTTAAGAATTTAACCTAATGTAGATTCTTCATAAGATAAAATCCCACAAGAATTCCAAGCTCGTGCTTAAAAGTTTCAAGCATGCATTTTATCAGACTTTTCTTTTGCCTTTCAAATCATGGTCCTTTCTTGCACTTAGACTGGCTTTGAATGTGAACCTGCATGAACTAACAGACTTCTCAAGCATGATACCATTTTATATACAACAAGAGAAATTCTGTGGTTTTCCTCAGGAGTTTCAGAGTTAATAAACATTAAATATTATTTAAAGCATTTGCACTATAAAGTGAATATTGACATTTCCATAATAATTAAACAGGGAAATTTTAATAGATAAGATTAAGGACAGCTTGTCTAAAGTACATGAACTATAAATAAATTAATAGATATGGGTTTTTTTAAAAGATTTTTTAAAACATTGATTTATTGAAGGGAGAGAGACAGAGATAGTGAGAGATGACAGGAGCAGGGAAGAGAGGGAGAAGCAGGCTATCCACTGAGCAGGGAGCATGATGTGGAACTGATCCCAGGACTCCAGGATCATAACCTAAGCTGAAGGCAGACACTCCACTCGCTGATCTACCCAGGCATCTCGAAATGCATTCTTTAAAAAAAAGTTTTGATACTTGACCAAGGAAGTGCCCAGCCTTGGACAAACTTTTTCTTAGCCCATGCACACACAGGAGATAGGTGGAAAGTTCACTCTTGAGAAGAAGCCATCAAGTCCAGCACTGGTGACAAAATGAAAACAGTTTGAACTTTCTAGATTCCAGAATTCTTTTAAAAGCAGTCTGCAACCATATATGCAATCTACTATTAAAAGTTTTTACCTTAGTGTGTAGGTTCTCTCTCATTTCTAGAGAAATCTTGGCTAGAATTGGTACAATCTGGCTTCATAGACACAAATAAGTCTGCTAGGTCTATTCTTGGCACATAATTGAAAACCCATAACCAAATCTAAGAATTCTCCATATCTTTTCCCCCTTCTCCCATGAGTAGTACATATCAGTTCATGTGGTTTCGAGTTTATATTTATCAAGAGAAGTCCCTTGAGGCAGGTGTTTTGTCTGCCTGACGCTTCTTCTTATGGGACAGGGATCCATGGGTCTCCCTCCTGCACCGTGTTCCGAATGGCTCTCTACTCACCGGGAGCATATCCAGCTCACACAGGTTATGTTCTTTAAGTCCAAAGGCAGTGGATTCAGAATATTAAATTATATTTCAATGTCTATTGTATATATACATACACATATACATACATGTACATGTATATGTAATGCATATATATACCATATATGTATAAAATGCACATATAGTCCTTATTTCTAAGAAAATTTCTCTTCATAACCCCTTCCCTTATTATTTTAAATGCCTATGGTTACCTCAGCCATTACATAATGTACTGATTTGACAAGTAGATAATAGACCAATCTATTTAGAAAGTTTTAGAAAAATCATCTTAAAAGCAAGTTAAAAAGACAGCAGACTAAGATTTATAGAAGAAGTTAAAAACCCCGTTAAAAACTATCATTTTGTAATGTAGTGGGATAGGAAAAATCCCATGAGTAGCTCACTGTCTTCTGAAAATGCTTAAGAATAATAAAAATGATGGCTGGGTATATAATTAGTTGACCAAGTACAGTTTCTAGGCCCAGAGACACAACTGAACCCCAGTGTCCATACTGACAGCAGCCACCACTGGAGTGCATCTTCTGTACTTGGCCAGGCACTCTTTGGGCATGGAAAGATGCATATGGCACCAGTCTTGACTTCAAAGACTAGTTAGATAAACAGACAAGAAATAGAAGAGCTGAGGAAAAGTTGGGAAAGAGGGAGGCTGTTATCTAAGCCACTGAGTCCACGGTGATACTTTGTTTCAGCAGCCTGAGCAGATGAATATAACCACAAAAAGAGTAGACATACTGTGTATTATACTGTTAAGAAGAGTTTTGATTAGTTTCATAGAGACATAAGCTACAACAGAGAAGTATATTGCCAACATTTCTTATATATTAATACTGACAATCTCAAATTTCCAAGCATGTAAAAAAAAAAAAAATCCCTCATACGAGAGCAATAAATCAAAAGCCATTTCTCTGTTTATATATTAGGTTATGTGTAGGTCAACATCTAAATGTTCTATTGTTTATTTTTTCTCTTTAGTATCATCAGCTTCTTATTTAGTAGTTTATAGGATTAAGGTACTACTAACATTGAGATCTTATAATGCTGAATGGTCTGTCCCAATTTTAATAATAAATAATGATTAACTATGAAGAAGTTATGTTTTCTATTTTTTTAACTCAATTCTTAGATATGCTCTATAAATTCAGTTTACTACAACAAGCATACAGATGTTCACACTCCATCAACTCTCAGATGTGTCTAGTAATGGAATATGATAATTAAAAATTGATAGGGATTTGCCTCCTTTTATTTTTTGTATATGCTTTAGTGTTGCTTTTTTTTTTTTTTTAAACTGAAACGTATTGGATGTGTTGATACTTTCTAAGCATGTATAATAGGTCAAGCAGCGAACTGACCCATCCATTTGTTTGGAGAGTAACTGACATACCCACCTCCGTTAAGGTGTTCAGTTGCCTCCTTTACAAATTTGCTGTTGAATCACCCATGTGGGGTTTTTGGCTTAGGTTCTTAGCTATAAACAGAAAATAGTTACCATAAAATATATTAATAAAGATAATCTTTAACTCCTCTATTACAGTGTGTAACTTTGAATGTAGTTCTCCTGAATTTACTACATCACTGCTTCCCCCAAAGTAACAGTCCTTAAATTTCATGTCTCTATATAATTGCCCTTTATTAGCAGTGACCCCCCCCACCCATATGCATTTAATGGTCATAGCCATAAAAGCAGTGCCTTAGGTAGGTTTGTATTGATTATCTTTCACAGGGTAATTGCCAAATGGATCATAATGAAATTAGTTGAGTTTTTTTTTTCTTTTTCCATGTAGGAGTATGATCCCAAATGTATGATAAAAATGCATACTATAAGGGAGAATTAAATTTAAAAAAATCAAAATCATCCATCTGCTGTGCCTTCTTATAACTATGTTGATTTCTTACTATAATCTTTTTTCCCCTGAAATCACACCCATCATAAGAGTATGCAAAAGTTCTACCCAAACTGATGTTTAGGAAATTCTGTTGAATGCATATATTTATTAGAAGAAGAAACATGGTATGTCCGGGCTGCTAGTATAAAATGATTTGGTGTGACAATTGCAGTTAGAGACTATCTGTGAAAATAATAGTTGAATTTGTAATGGGATTTATTTATTGATTACACAGTTACTTATTTAAAGACCTACTATGTGGATCCCTCCTCTCCTTCTGTCTTTCATCGGAGAAAGCAGTTTGAATAGTGTGTGTGTGTGTGTGTGTGTGTGTGTGTGTGTGTGTGTGTGTTTATCCCTGAGATGGCTGTAGATGTAACTTTTTTCTTCTTTCTCAGAAAGATGAGAAAGAAAGTAGAGGCTCCAGAGGGAAAGATGAAGGCTATGTGCTAATTCAGAGCATTCTAAGGCTATGATTTTAATTAGCCCTAACAGTCTCAGCAAGGTGAATTGACCATCTGTGGTTTAGAAGGAGGAGAACTGCTGACAGTGGTGGAAAGATGCCCAAAAGGGCATGCTATGCCAAAGTTGTCCTGAGGTACCAGAAGTATACATTATCCCAGAAGGAATTTGACTGTTATAGGACTCAAACTAAAGTAGACAGAAGTGTTTTAATTAGAGTTAGCAAGAGTTAGCATCAGTTGTGCTTGCCAATTTTGAAAGGCTGGAGAACAAAGCATGACATTTCTTTCTATACTTTCCAAGGACTTTTATTTCTGATTTATTATTTCATGTGTCCAGATATAATCATTTTAGTGATTGATTTACACAGTAAGGAGTGGACTTACCTTTAGTATCATCTGGTATATTTTAGTATACCACCAGAGTATACCTGTATCCATACTCCTGAAATTTGTACCATAAGACCAAAGCTCCTTCCACCACTTGGTGGCAGTGTGCCTAAGGGCAAAAGCCACCAACTTGAAAACATGTCTTTCAATGGCACACTGGATTCAAGTAAAGCATTCGAAGTTCGACATACATTTGTTGATTTATCAGTTACTCAACAAATGTTTATTGAAAGTGCAGTAAGTTTCTTTCCTAATGCGCTTTATTGAGATACTATCCACCACTATAGTTCACACACTAGACAACTTCACATTTAAACTGTATAATTTACTGGTTTCAGTACAATCACAGATGTTTGCAGACATATCAGACCATAGTGAATTTTAGAATATTTCATAACCTCAAAAGAATACTCGTACTCTGTAACTTTCATTCCCTCATCCTCCTCTTCTTCCTTTTCCCTCTACCTTACAATGCCCCTAAGCAACCACCAGTCTACTTTCTGTCTCTATAGATTTTTCTATTTTGGACATTTTACAAAAATGGAATCATAGAGTACATTGTGTTTGTGACTGGTTTCTTTAGCTCAGTATAATGTTTTCAAGGTTCAACCAGATTGTACTGTATATCAGTAGTTCATTTCTTCTATGGGCAAATAATATTTTCATTATATTGATATACCATGTTTTATTTATTCATTAGCAATGATGGGCAATGGAATTGCCTCTACTTTTGTCTGCTATTAATAATTCTGTATAAGCATTTATTTACAAGTTTTTATGTGGACCTATATTTTCAGTTATCTTGAATATATACCTAGGAATGGAACCACTGAGTCCTATGGTAATTCTATGTTCAATCATTTGAGGAACTACCAGATATTTTCCAAAGAGACTCGGCCATTTCACATTCCTACCAGCAATGCATGGGTGTTTCTATTTCTCTACATCCTCATCAATACTTGTTATTAGCTAACTTACTTTTTTATTTTTTTATTCTAACTAGCCTCATGGGTGTGAGGTGGTATCTCATTGTGAGTTTCATTTGCATCTCCTGGATGACTAATGATGTTGAGTATCTTTTCATGGATTTATACACCATTGGTATATCTTTTTTGAAGAGATGTCATTTCAGATCCTTTGCTCATTTTAAATTCATTATTTGTCTTTTTATTATTGATTTGTAATGGCTTTTTATGGGCATATGTGTGTGGGGCACAGTATACCACTCTCTTAGGAACGAGCTAAATGGAATGCCACACAGAGGAAGCACTGAGGTCACTGGCTATCTGTGCGAAAAACCTCTGAGTTCATAGAAACTTATTTTTTGTATATTTTAAAGCAGTGCTGTGCCCCATATGCGCAATGATCTTTGATCATTGGATCTAACATCAGAAACACCCATGTGACAGCTCCTCTTCCTTCCCTGTGCTTCCATAATTTCTTGAGACATCCATGATTAACATGTAACATGCTGATTGAGACTTTCTCAAGGAGGAGGCTTTGCATGTTAGTCATTGTCAGGTCCCCAGTGGCTTGCATACCAGTTGGCACAAATTAAGCATTTAAGAAACATGTAAGAAATATACATTTTTTTTACTCTTGGACTTCAATTTGGATTTTCTTCCTGAGTATCGAATTTCAGCATGTGAAGAAAAGAAAAAAAAAGTCTCATTAAGTCCTCCCTGTCACCAAAAAAAAAAAAAAAAAAAAAAAAATTTGTACACAATCCTCAGACTCAAGCATTCTTTCTCATTTTACTCTTATTCTTGTTGTTCAGAGAAGCTGTTGCTGTGTAATCGTAATAGCAATTGTGCTATTCTAAATAGCAATAGTGATATTTTGGTAGTTTTTCCTTGCAAAACACATTTTGGGTGCAAGTCGGAATGAATAAAAAGGACGAAGTTAAAGATGCAACAACTGTGCAGTCAAGTAAGACCTCTAGTAAAGATGAAGGCTAAACATTCTGCTGACAAGCATTCCCCAAGCTGTATGTGTATTATTAGGTATTCCCTAAAAAAATGAAAAAATAAAAAAAAATTTAAAAAACACACAAAAAATAAGATAAAACAAAAAAATCATCTGGGATTACCTAAATTTGGAAAATGTTGGTTAAAACAAAGTTGAGTTAGACAGGTACATACCACGGGACTTCTTAGAATCTCTAACAGGCTCATGTTTGGGAAATGGTATGTGCAAACACAAAAGCCTCCAAGGTTGAATTTTTGTTTTTTCTTGTATTTGGAGACTGAAGGAGAGCTTCAGGTGAAGAAACTCCTGCTATCAGCAATAAAGCTCTACTACTTTGGTTTATATGTAATGGCTGCTTACTGTATACATTTCTATGGAAACCGCCTACCCAATTAAAAGGGGATTTTTACTACAGTTAATGGGTGTACCTGCTTTTTTATTCCCATTACACATTCTGTAAGAAACAACACGATGCCACTTTAATCACAAACCAGTGCTCCTCTCCTGCTAAGAAAAATAAATGTGATATTTGTGAGTTCTCATCCATTGCTTCTTTAGAGGACCAGCAAAGAAAATAATTAGCCCAAGTGATTACATTATATAATTCAATTTTCCCTTGGTATATTCTTACTGACATTCAAAAAGTAGTTAGTGAATCCAACTGCCAAATGCTCAGTAATAACACTTTATCACCAATTTACAGTGCATGAAAACAAAAGAAATTTCAAATGAGCTGGGGGATTGTGTGTGGGGGTGTGTGTGTGCGTGTGTGCGATTTTTAAAGGATGCTTAGCCAGATAAATGTGGGGATTGTGCACGTAATACTGTGTTTCCTTTGGAATAATAATTTAGCTTGCAAAATACCTGGGGAATTAAGATGACACAGGGTCATTGTGTAGATATATTTTGGAAGGGAAAGTCACAGAAGGGGGCATTTTCTTTGTCTGATTTTTAAAACAATAATAAAATAATAATAAATTTAATCTGGCCTCAGAAGAAGATATCAGTGAGTGAGTTTCTCTCCTCACCAGTTCTTCACTCCTTTCCGTGTAAACAGAGAAACAAGTTAGTTCTCATTTTTTACTTCTTCTGCAAGCTGCTTGTTTCTCTTCTTTTTGCCTGAACATTGTATAGACAATTTATAGTACCTCCCCTAAAAGCAGGAATATTTATGTGATTATGATTCTCATCTTTCCTTCCATCCATATCTCCTCATTTTGCCTACCATTTTGTTTCCCTTTCTGCTCCTCCAACCTGCTCTAGTTAGGCTTGAGGGTGCTTGGGGGGGGGGCGGGTAGTGGTAATGAACACATCTTCCCGTCTCTAACACTGTCTGTGCAATGGGCCAGCAGAGTCATGATGGAGATTAAAATAAGCAAAATGATGCATGTTCAGTACAACTCCAGACAGTGCCTGGAACAGAGCAGACACTCAGTAGGTGGCACTGTCATCATTACTGTTATTAACAACAGGGTGTCTATATGTTAACATGCTTTGTCCTTGATTACTCAAACTCAGATTAGGAAGTCTCGTTCAGATCTTGTGTTGTCAGTTGCACAGTTCTTGCCATCGCCTGACATTTCAGAGAAGCTCAAGGACAAAGAAACTGTGGTAAAGAAATGGATTCTGAGAATAGTGGAACTTAAATCCAGGCAGAACGATTTATCATAAACACATAGGATCGCTGAACCAAAGTTGTACAAGTGGAAATTCAAGTGATATTAGTGAGAGAAGATGAAAAAATTTTCCTGCTTTGGGTGGGTTGCAAAGTCTAGTGATTTGGGCATGAATCAGGGTCTGATACATATAAAGCATTAAATAGATATTAGCTAGTATCATTTAAAAAATAATTTGAGCTCAAAATATTGCAAGCTTTCTGGAGGGAGCTTAAGAAGTGTGCCACCATTATATACACTTTACCGAAGACTACGAAAAACGTTGACTTTGTAAGTTATTAGGAAAATCAGCCAGAAAATAAGTAATCACAATTAAATTAGCTTCAGATAAGATGGAATATTTATCATTCACCTACACAATACATATCAAAACTGTCAAACTCCGTAAAGAAAGTTTAGTTTAATAAATATATCCTCAGTATTGCAATATATCAAACCTAGTCATTAGCTGTGAGCCTTCATTTCATAATACTTTGAATTAAAGCCCTGGCAGTTCAACCTCCAGAAAGTATTTAAAATTTACCCACCTCTCTTCATCCTGACTTCTCTGACCCTAAGCCCAGCTACTCTCCCCTGCTGCCTAGACCACACCTAAAACGTCCCACCTGTTTCTCAGTTGTGTCTTATCGCACCCCATCCTTATCTAGAATGATCTTGTTAAAATGTTCTTCAGGGGGCGCCTGGGTGGCTCAGTGGGTTAAGCCGCTGCCTTCGGCTCAGGTCATGATCCCAGGGTCCTGGGATGGAGCCCCGCATCGGGCTCTCTGCTCAGCGGGGAGCCTGCTTCCTCCTCTCTTTCTGCCTGCCTCTCTGCCTGCTTGTCATCTCTCTCTGTCAAATAAATAAATAAATAATCTTAAAAAAAAAAAAATAAATAAATAAAATAAAATGTTCTTCAGAATGGAGGATGCCCCTTCTTAGAAATTAAAACCCTCAAAGTCTGTGTTTTTCTTAGACAAACTCAAAACTACACAACACATACTACCAGTCTCTGGGATTTAGCATGTGTTTCCTTCTTTTCTTACTTCAGCGCATTCTACCTCTGTTTAATTTAAGATTCCTCCGATGCGGCCTGCAGCCTTCTCATTGAACAAACCAAACAATTTCCAGTCTCAGAACATTTGTTTGGGCAGTTCCCCATCTCTGGGATTCTCTCCTCCAGCTCTTCATGGGGCGGCTCCTCACTTAGATTGAATTGCCAATGCCACCTTCCTACAGGGATTGTCCCTGTTGGTTCTGATGAGAAATCAGCCTCTCCCAGTTACTCTGTTCTCTTTTTTTTTGGGGGGGGGGTGGTTAGTACTTACTGCAATCTGTTATTATCTGTGTACTCATTCACTGTTTCTGTCTCCACCAGGGCAGAATCCTTATCTGATTTGCTCACTATTATGTTCCCCCAAACAAATCAATCAGTCTGTTGAATTAATGATATGCTGTGATCATCCTCTGCATTGGTGGCCTCATAACATTTACTGGGTACCCATTATGTGCCAGGCATCATGCAAAGTGTCGTGCTTTCTTGTTTAATAGTTTCAGAAATCCATAAGGGACGTACCATTTTTATCTCCACCTTAAAGATGAGGAAACTGAGATTCGTTATCATTGCCATTGCCATTGTCATTGTCACCATTAGCACCCTCATTTCAAGAAGCAGAATTAGAGTCAGTATTGTTTACCTTCCTTGCACAGTGGTCAGAGGAAGGAATAGGGTCCTGAGATGTGGGAAAGCCCATCAGGACAACCCAAATGAGCTGGCTGGATGGTTGGGTCATCAGGGGATGCCTCTGGCAAACAAAAGACAAATGGAAGTCATGGAAGTTGTGTGATTCTCAAAGCGGGGTCTCCAGGCCAGCACCATTAGCATCATCTGTGAGCCTGTTAGAAAAGCAGATTTGTTGGCCTTGCCCTGGCCTACTGGCAGTACTGAATCAGGATCTCTGGGGTTGGGGACCAGGAAGCGATAGGCCTTCCAGGCGATTCTTAACCATGGGTTTTGGAAAAAAAAAAGGTTGATCTGGCAGTTAGCAAAGGAAGCAAGAGTAAGGCAAAGTGTTCTATTTAAAATCCAAACCAAACCAATGAAAGTAGGATGACGACAGACCACAGACAAAGACACAGACCTATCATAAAAACTGGAGTATGAGGGAGGGCCTTGGTCATAGGAAGAATAGTCAAGGCGGGGGGAACAGGATGGGAAGTCCAAGTGGGACTAGGTAGCACCCAGGTGAACCTTTTCTCACTCGTAGCACCTGCTCAAGTTCTTGAAAGTCCCCTCTGGTATGCATCACTAGTGTCCTTGTGTGAGGCTGGACTAAGCCAGAAGTGGAGTAGAAGTATACTCCACCATGACTCCAGTGAGAGCAACTGGAAGAATGTGAGCCTAGGGTGTAGGACTGTATTGAGACTGTAAGTTTGCAGGTGACTCTGACAGCATTCAAAACTGGTGAGATGGATGGGCCCCGCAAGAACATTTGGTAATGCTGTAGGAGTAGACCAAGTAATAGTGGCTGAACTTCAGGTGTAGAAAGTAGAAGGTAATGTATTTTGGGAAGTAAAACCCGAATCATGCTGATAGAAGGGATTACTCTCTGTCTCTATTACTTGTGTTTAGAAAAAAAGATATCTGAGCCTATGTCAACTATTTATTGAAGCCCATCCAGTGTAGAGTAGCAGTTCAAAAGGTTCAAAAGGTTCAACTGAATACCAGAGGTAACCATGATAAAACTGGCAAAACAGTAATATGTAATTTTGTTACGTCTTTGAACAGAAATAATAATGTTTTTGTACCTGGAGTACAGCTCATAGCTTGATTCAGTGCATTCCATTAAGGCCATAAAACAGTTAGAACAGCCTGAAAGGTTAATGGAAATGATCAAAGGAATGAAAGAGTAAGACTGGATGTGAAATTTTCAGTTCAGAAAAACGATGGGTGAAAAGGGTCACAATCAAATTCATGTCCATGAAGGGTATTAGTAAGTGGAGCATGGACATGTTCAATAAATTAAAGAATACTATGCCTAGGAGACCTCTCTTGAAGACTGAAGGTAATTTTAGGACAAAAAAAAAAAAAAAAAGAAAGAAGAAAAGTAGGATTTCTTTATATAACTGGTGGTAAATGTATTGGTGTTATTCCCCACAAAAGAGTTCGCAAACTGTGGGTGCCTGGGTGACTCAGTCAGTTTAAGCTCCGCTCAGGTCATGATCTCAGGGTTCTGGGATCAAAACCCGCCTCTCCCTCTCCTGTTGCTCTCCCTGCTCATGCTTTCATTTGCACACTCTCTCTCTCCCAAAAAAATAAATACAATCTTAAAAAAATAAAAAAAAAGAGGTCACAAACTAGAAAGATAATGAGAAACAAAAATTAGTATTTATGGAAGATGAGATTCAAAATTTTATAAAATGGAAGCTTTTAGATTATTCTGGATGTTTCCTTAATGTTTAAAAAAGGCATTATCTGTCCTCATAAAACACAAAATCCAGGAATAAGTGACCACTGCAGTATTAGGGTTTTAGAATATTCCTTAACATATATGTATACATATATTATACATGCATACACACTCATACTCCCATATAAGTATACACATGTATGCATTTATATTTTCTTTCTTGTAAAATAAAATGTTTTGTTATTATAAAAAACATATGTATTATGAAAGACATGTACACATTAATTGCAGATACATTTGAAAATTTAGAGTAATAGGGGCACCTGGATGGCTCAGTCAGTTAGCATCTGCCTTTGGCTCAGGTCATGATCTCAGTGTCCTGGGATTGAGCCCCACTTCAGGCTCTTTGCTCAGCGGGGACCCCCGCTTCTCCCTCTTTCTCTGCTCCTCACCATGTTCATGTTTACTCACAGGCTGTCTTGCAAATAAATGAATACAATCTTTAAAAAAAAAGAGTAGGAAACAAAACACACACACACATAACTTTATTATCTAAAAACAACTACTATTAATATTTCACTATTCAAATTCTCTATATAGGTTTATACCTTTTGGTTGTTTTTTTTTTTTTTCCTTTTTTCTAATTTTTATACATACTTACTGCCTGTAGGATTTTGCCACTCTGTGATGTGAGAATACTAATGTTCTGTGAAATTCAGTTTACCAGTATATAGGATTTTTGCTTATATACACAATGAGTTTTAAATATGAATTTTTTGGTTTTCTTTTTAAATTAGGTTTTAATATTCATTTATTACACTCATGAAACTAAGTAGTTTTCTAATTCTACGTTTTATCTATTAATACTCCATTTTATTTCTCATGTATTTTATATGTCTTAAAATACTATTCTGTTCAGTATGTAGAGCTGTTGTAGGTGTGTCTTTTAATGTGATGTGGGTGTCTCCTGTGTTGGTTCATACCTACCCCATTCAAAATATTTTGTCTTTTCCAGAGGTGCCTGGGGGGCTCAGTGGGTTAAGTGTCTGCTTTTAGCTCAGGTCATGATTCTGTGGTCCTGGGATTGAGCCCCACATTGGGCTCCCTGCTCAGCAGGGATCCTGCTCCCCCTCTGCTCCCCAGTTGTACTCTCTCTCACTATCTCTGTCTCTCTCTCTCTCAAGAGAAGTAAAGTAAGTAAATATAAGTAAATATAATCTTAAAAAAAACCTTAAAATATTTTGCCTTTTCCAAGGGTGGTTTCTTTTATATTTATTGTCATCACAGTTTAAATTATTCTCATGAGATATTTGAAACAAATACAGTCTGAATTTGAATACTGGCACTGCTTTCTAACTGTATTACAAATTGTATGAAGACTTAGTAGATTTAAAACGCTGTAGAATTCCTGGCACAGAGTAAGCATTCGTATTATTATTGCTTTTGTGATTATCTCCTCTGTCTTATTTTATGCCTCTGATTTTCATTTTAATACAATTTTGGTATTTTCTTTACTTATATCTTCTACCGCGTAGAATTTTTGTTTGCTTTAATTTTTGCAGTAATTCAGAAGATAGAAATGCTTCTGCACATTTGACAGGCAATTGATTAAATTGATAAAAACAGTTGTTATATAAATCAGTACTTCCAAAACCTGAATGTTTTGTGGGGAATTTAGAATGCCATCATTTCTTCTGCCTTCCCTCCTTTGGATCTCATTGATGTGGGTATTTTGGTGCCATATAAATTTTATTTGTCTAAAATTGTTGCATCATTTGCTTTTTTTTTTTTTTTAAAGATTTTATTTATTTGTCAGAGAGAGAGGGAGGGAGAGAGAGCGAGCACAGGCATACAGAATGGCAGGCAGAGGCAGAGGGAGAAGCAGGCTCCCTGCTGAGCAAGGAGCCCGATGCGGGACTTGATCCCAGGACGCTGGGATCATGACCTGAGCCAAAGGCAGCTGCTCAACCACCTGAGCCACCCAGGTGTCCCACATCATTTGCTTTTGATTTTTCACCCTATCAGCTATAATAATTGTACATACTTTATCATGTCCACATAAGCATTGTAATTGTTCACTGATAGACATAAAATTAACATTAAGATATAAAATTAACATGTAAATGCAATGTCTGGTATTTAGTGAAATACATGCAAAGTGCAGCTGGAAGTTCAGTGTATGAATACTAAAAATATTTGTAATCTCTACTTATATCATTATGATCTTTTTTTTTTTTTTGGTGGGGGGAGGAGCAGAGGGAGAGAGAGAATCTTAAGCAGGCTCCATGCTCATTGAGGAGCCTGATATGGGGCTCAATCTCATGACCCTGAGATTACAACTTGAGCCAAAACCAAGAGATGGATGCTTAAGCAACTAAGTCACTCAGGCTTTCAATTGATGTGTGAAAACATTTTCTGTGTCATTTACATAAGACCCATATATATTTACAGTTAAACTGTAAGTTCTTTGAGAAAAGAATGAATGTTCCTCATTTATTATTATTTTTTTAACATTCAGGGAAGCAAAGGACTTCCTCTGTTATTGGTATTTTTTTTTTTTTAGAGGACTAGGTTGTGATGGTCAGAGAATATAAAAGTTTGACAACAAAGCTGGGTTTTAGAAAGCCATAAAAACCTTATTCTGGTGAATACCATTTCCATCTCACTTTATACAAGAAAGGGGGAAAAAAAACTAATGGAAGCAAGGGTGTTTCTTTGGTAATGTGGATTATCGGAAAAACATATTTGCCTTCTCAAGATGATAGTGATATTTTGGAAGTCTGAGAAGGAACTAAAGAATGTTCACATTCACAAGAATGTTAGAAAGGCTTTGGAGTTGTCCATACTTCATGGTAAATGATGCCTTGATGTCCTGAGTTCTGTAAGTCCAGATATTAAAGACAGAGTCTCTAAGGATCAGAACCCTCAACACTGGCTCTGCATCCAAACTGGCTGTGTGGTTGCTGCTAATAAAGGGCGAAGCCTAGAGTCACAATCATGATCTGAAGCAGTAGGAGGAGAATTAGTTTTTTTTTTTCTGTTTTTTTGGTTTTACTTGTTGTTGTTGCTGTTTTCTCCGGTAGGTGTTTAATAAACAAGAGCACGTGGAAAGCATTGATAAGCCACAGGTGAAGCAGTAGGGTTTAGGAAATATATTTTAAAAGGATGGAAGGAAGGGAGGAAGGAAGAAAGGAGAGAGGGAAAGAGGGAAGAAGGACAGACGGAGGGAAGGGGAAAGGCTGATAGCAGTGGAACTAAAATACGGTTTCTGGACGAGCAACAAGCAACACCACCTGGGAATATGTTAGAAATTCAAAATCTTGTTTTCCAGCACAGACCTACTACAAAAGGAACTGTAGAGGAGGGAGACCAACACTCTGTGTTCCCATGGGTGATTCTGATAGAGGAGAAACACCAGGCTGCAGACTAGATCAAAGGCCCTTTCCCATATGGCTCCACAACCCCATCTCCTACTGCAGCCACATGTGTTGTGTTGCATTACAGCATATTATGCTCTTCATGAGGATCAATGTAAAGAATCCAAGGTTTTGCTTTACTTGTCTATTTATTTTAGTCTAGTCTGTTTAAAAAGGCAGATAAATTATGTAATAGATCTTAGATAGCTTCTCATCAACTTTCTTAGGGGCATTTGAAGTTGTAACCTCCAGCTATCAAAAACATTTGTGTTCCTAGAATACCAAATTTCTCTGCAATGCTAGATAAATATCATGTTACCATATTGTGGTGTATTATTTATGAATGAGGAGCACTTACGCAGTCTTGCTAAATTTGACATTTATCCTCCCAACCCCCAAAACACCTTCTACTGTTGGTGCTATTATTTGTGAATAGGAATTTTGATTTAGACAAGGAAAAAAAAATATTGTCCTAAGATTTATACAAATAATACCAAAGCTAGATGATTTTTATACAAAGGTACATCTGTTATATTTTAAAAATACATTTTCCTCTATTACCCCAATTTAATAGTGAAAATATATGAGCACAATCTGCTTTCCTAAAAAAAAAAAAATTATAAATTGTTATCATTCCTAGACTGAAATATGCATAGTTGTTAAAGGAAACATGCCATCTAGAATATTAGAGAGAGACGTTGTCTGAAATTACAGATAATTAAAAGTGCATTTTATATTACTTTAGATGTTTTCATTATGTTTATTATTACTTTGTTGTTATTAAGAGGCGGGAATTGATGAAAGAAGCAGGCCCTTCAGTGACTTTGAGCAAACTGGAAAAAAAAAAGAAAAAGAAAGGAAAAGAAAAGAAAAAAAAACAAAAAACAAAAACAGCTCCCATTCTTCCCAATCACGCCAACACTGCCAGCGAGTGCTGGCTTGAAGAACTGAGCTGAAGGCAAGATCTCAGTCCTGCCCGCCCCGGTGAGGAGGCCACTGGACCCTGTCCAAGCTGGCTGTCTCCTCATTTCATACCTATTGTCATCCTCAAACTAGAAAGCCAAGGTTTAAATGTGGCCCATGGTCTGATTGCTTGTTGGGTCTGGGGACTTTCTTGTCCGTGCAGAAGGTAGAAACAGTTTGAAGTCATGGCCACTATTTTTAAACTATATATATATTTTTAAGAATAATCTAGATTTCTCTTGAAGGCTAGAAGACAGGGTAATATTGAGCTTCCATTTTGCCCAGTAACAATTAGCTAGAGCTGAGTTGCTTCTCTTTGTGTAGGAAACATGTGCCCCACAGTGCCACGGTCCCCATCTGAACTTCTTTAATTCCCTGGCCTGGGTGAGCATCTGGGTTTAATTCCATATAATAATCATATTAATCTCTTCCATTAAATCTTTTCTCTCTAGTAGGTTTGATAACTTTTTAAACTCTGTGCCTACTGTTCCAAATGCAGATTTGCCTTTCAGCACTCTTAACAACTAATTGCATCTACTCACTCATAGTCTTTCTCCTACCAGACAGTAAACTTCTGAACAAAGACCAGCATTTTAATCCATCTCTGAAATCCCAGTGCCTGTCACATTGTAGTTACATAATGAATGTCTGTAAATAAATAAAATGATTGATTATTATTTATAAAAACATACGTATGAGGGATAGAGAAGCATATTTCCAACCTCCCCTCTCTACTACTCAGAATTGCTACAGTAATGCTATATAACAAACTACTTGCTCACCTCACTGATTTAAAAGAACCATAGTAATAATTTCCTAAGATCATGGGTCTGAAGGTGGTGACAACTCATCTAGCTGTAGGTTCAAATTGCAGGTTGTATTCAAGCTTGTTCCACATCTTCTTGGCTTAGATATTGGGTTGTAGCTACTAAAGACATTCTCTGCTCATGATGGCAGAAATGCAAGAAGGAAGACCCTGTCCTGCAAACAATTTCAAGTTCTGCTTACATCCTATCTGCTAACATTCATGTTGACCAAAGCAAGTCACATGACCAAGCCCAAAGGCCAGAGGTACAAAGTACCTTCTACTCAGCCAAATCTGTGTGGACATGGACAAGGGAGTAATTGCAGCCAATATTCTAAACCAGGGCCAGAATTAGGATCAGGCAAATGAGGAGCTTGCCTCGGATATAAAATTTAAGGGGAAACCAAAAAACTCAACAATCAAGATAAATAGTACTTTAATACTATATTTTAAGGAATAAAAATTACTGCAAAAATCTATGATAAACTAAATAGCAAACTATTAGGGGAAAAAAGCATCTGATCACATAACTGCATTTGTCAACTTAAGTACCTTGCCTTGGTCCAGGCTGCATTGGATCTTATTGCCACCATTGATCCCATCAAAAATACTGTTCTTGGCAGCACTTGTTCCACTGTTGCTTGAATGTTGACTCTCTGCATTGCTGTGAATATTTGTAATGAAACATATTAGAAATTCAAGTCTCCAGGAGATAGATACAAAATTTATCCCCAGAAAAAAAGAATTTAGGGCAAGTAACTTTTAACATAAAAACATCTTTAATTTGAAAAGAAAAGTAAAATAACCTATTTCACCAGAAACCTGCATATCAGTTTAGTAGAAAAGCATTCCTTGCTATTAAATAATGTAAAATGCCTGCAAGTTTATCTTAGTCAACCCCTTATATTTTCCACATCTTGAATTTGGGTGTTTAGGCAAGAGCACCTTGACATCAGGCTGCAGAATGATATAAATAACTGAAAATCCTCCATCGTTGGAGAACAAATGCAACAACAATTTTCTGGTCAACTTAATGATTTTTCACTAAGTATTTTAGGATGTAACTGATCTCATTAAGAGAAGGTAACCACAGGTATTTGACGGTCCTTTATGTGAGGGAGACAAGTAAAAAGACAATCTTACATCCAAATCTTCAAGTGTTTTATTACCTTCCTACCTGGAGGTTGCAAACTGGGCTCAGGCCTACGTATGTGAGGAGACTTGTGAAACACATTTTATGGAAGCGGCCATCCCATGCCATGCTCTCAGAGACGACATCTGGTTTCCTGAGTCCCATGAAGCCCATGTTCAGTTCGAGGCACCATTCTGGCTGAAGACAACTGTCCAAGAATCTGTAAAGGATTCCTACTGCATTTCAAACTTGGAGTACATGGTGGTGATGGTTCTAAGATGACTGCAACATATTCAAAAGGGACTGATATAAGACCTGTAAGATAAGAGTCAACAACACCAATCTCTTACAAGTAGAAAAGTATCTAAACTTTTAAAAAAAAAATTAATTATTATTAAGGAGCAAACACAGAAGTCTGTAACTGTAAGTATTCTAGTTAAATTAAGTAAAATAATATGAGTAACATGAATGTTTCCAAAAGAAGGAGGGTGAAGTTCTAAGAGATGATGATGATTGATTGATTTAGGATATAGAAAACATTTTTAGTGTGCTGTTATTTTATGTGCCGTCATGACTATTCTTTTTTAGTGTACAGTAGCTTAATAAGAACTTTCTGGAAATCATTCCTGATCCATATCTTTCACCTAAACCACTATATTTAATGGAGTTTTAGGTTAGTTCTTCACCCCCTAATTCTTTTCATCAGTGTACACCTCAATAAAGTTGCATACTTATTCTTTTACGCATTAGAAAGCGGAGATTGAGGAAACATTAAACCTTTTACCCACACAGCTAGCAGGTGTTCCAGTCAAGATGCAAATCTAGGTCTTTCCTCTCCTCCACGTGAGCTCCTCCCACTCCCCCCTCCCTGCTTCCTCCCAGGAGCAGGGTTGCCTGCTGAGGCTTTCAGCCTCCCAAGTCGTCCTGGGGCTGGCAGCTTTCCTCTTAGCATATTAACAAACTATGTTCATCCCGGGGTGACTTACACTAGACCTGTGCTTCACAGAAACACATCTTCCCTCTTCCCATCCTCACACGGAGGGTGGGTTATCACTGCCCCATTTTGTATGTATGAAAATCAAGGTTCTGAGAGCTTAAGTAAACTACCTTGGGTACACATCCCGGAAATGGCAGGATCCAGTTGCACATCCATATCGGTATCGATCCGCCTTCTGTGTTGCGCTCTGAACCATAGTGCAAAATGGTCTCAAATCGTGCCACGTTTCTCTTGTGAGAGTGGGAAAACCGCTGGATTCATTAAGAGTTACAGACATCAGGTTTCTATCCCGGCCGTGGCTATGGTCCAATCCCGTTTCTTCATCTGTAAAACTATGATGGATAGTCCCTACCCTGCGTAAGTCCTATCTTTGCTGTGAGACTTGAGCCAGCAACTCTAGGGGACACACTGTAACCTCAAGTCACTGCTCAGACACGGGTTAGCAGCCTGAGAGGCTGGGGCAGCTGTTGCTGGTGTGTGTTATATCTCACACAAGCCTAGAAGACTCCTTGACACTGAAGCTTTCAGGACCCGGGCAGATGCCAAATGAACATAAGCTGTTTTGGTAACAGACGAGTCAAGGGCATTTCTTGGAAGGACATTCCTTGAAAGTGACTTCTTTCTCACTCATCTTAGGGGCAGAACCAGCCCAACAGGTCATTAAGAAGATTCTGAAGAACAGATAGAATATTCAGGAAATCATTCCTCATTAATATGTTTTCTATTATATGTTTTGGTGCATTTTTCCCATTTTCATCCTAAATTTGTTGTTTCTTAGAGTGAAAAGGAAGCAAGGAATACCAAGGGCTTCTGGTTTCTGCAAATAATCCTTAGGACTAACATGAAAGTTCAGATGCCTGCTTTTCTCTACCTTTCTGGTGGCCTTCAGCGCAGTCTAGGCCCAAGGTTTATTGACATTCGCTGGGGGACAGCTGGTGGTCATTCATGTGTTAAGGAGGAAAGAGTCTGAGATTCTAACATCTTGGTAGTAACAGATTTTGCTTCCTTATTCCAAAGCACTTCATTTAATGATATCAGAACTTTGATAAATATATGTAGGTGTTTCTGGGTTTCTTTTTTCGAACTCCCTCTCCTCCGGTCTCCTTAATCTCAATTTGGATTTATTTCCATCATAGAAAAAGAACTAGAGGTCCAAAGCCCAATCAGTAATAGTTAGGGACATTTCATCTATTTGATTGCTATTTCTGGAGAACCTACTTGCATTGCTACTCTGCTAAGTACTGGGGGGAACAATTTGCTGGTTTCTGTCCTTGAAAGGCTTACGTTTTCCATCTGACCCTATATTGTTTAGAGGCTAATACTGTTATCTTTGCATTAATCTACACAGTATTTTGATATTTTTCCTCATTAATTATTTCTCATTTCTCACTTCACCTATTCTATTCCATTGAGTTATCCCCTGAAAAGGGGCTTTAAGGGAAATTTTGCAAGAATATGAATTTTCTACTCCCTTTGTATTATATTTTATTCTATTTCCTTTAAAGATTTTATTTATTTTTCTGACAGAGAGAGAGAGAGAGAGACAGCATGAGATGGAACACAAGGAAGGGGAGTGGGAGAGGGAGAAGCAGGCTTCCCGCTGAGCAGGGAGCCAGATGCAGGGCTCGATCCCAGGACGCTGGGATCATGACCTGAGCCTAAGGCAGAAGCTTAACAACTGAGCCACCCAGGCACCTCTGTTATATATATATATATATATATATTTTAATTTATTATCAAAACTCTTAACATGAGCTCTACCATCTTCACAATTTTTTTTTTTTAATTTTTAAGTGTATAATACATTCTTGTTGCCTCTAGGTATAATGTTAGCTCGCACATCTCCAGCCTTTACTTGTCTTGCTTACCTGAAACTTTATGCCCATCAACTATTAACTCCCCATTTTGACCTCCTCCAGCTCCTGCCACTGTTCCACTCTTTCATTCTATGATGTTAATTCTTTTCAACGCCCCAGATAAGTAGAATCATGCAGTCCTGGTCTCTCTGTGGCTGACTTATTTCACTTGCTATGATCTATGCAAGGATCACCCATATCGTCACATACTCTTTTATCTGAAAACACATTATCTTATTTCTGGAGTTACTCTCCGGCTATGTCTGCAAAAGCTCACAAATGGTCCTCTTGTTATCCTGGCCCATGCCATATACCGGAGCTGATGGATCTTTCCTTTTAATAAATGAATTCTTTGAAAACCACTGCCACATTATAATACCTCAGTATCAGCTTTCTGACAACCAAATATAATTTGATTGCAGAAGGCTCTAAACAAGTTCCTTTCAGATAAGAGATGTATAGCTTATATAACTCGCACCCAGAGATGTTTCAGGCAAAATGTGTGGTCGTGTCACTATCAAGATCAAATCCATTCCCCCAGCAATGGCTACCTTGAAATGGATAACCATGTTTTCCTCTAAAATTGCAGACTTTTATTTCTGACATGTTACCTTGCTTGTTGCATATGCCTTCATTGCCAGGGAGCTAGAAAACACAGCACACCATTGCTACAGTTGAGCTTGCTTGGGCTCAGAGGGGTTAAATAGCTGGCTGTCAGTCACAGTGAGCAGGTCCACTACTAAGACGGGAACCTCTGTTTTCAGAGTTCTAGCCCAGGACTTTCTATCCTACTAAACTGTCTCCATAGCACATATTTATTTTATAAGTTGTTTGTAAGTAAACTTGTATTTTCAAAGCAGTGTGTAGACTCCTAAGGGGAAACTGTCATTTCAAGTTGAAGATAATTCTTAGAATTTTGAACATATTGACTAAAATGTTACATTATTCTCCAAACATGTCATTACATTGCCATAGTATTATGTTGTGTTATATTGCTTGCATTGCAAAATACTATTACAATTTTTGTTATTATTACTAATAATGAGGCAGATAAGGCACATATGCTCATTCCCATCATAAATAGAAGATATCCAATGTTGGTATTTTCAGTGGATTTGTGCCGGATGCCCAGCTACTGCACATGATATAGGGTAGAATTTCTCATGAATGTATGCACATTTGCCTGGACTGTAGATGTAGATGAATATTTTGGGGGGATTATTTGATTCCACATTGAGGGTGATTTGCCCTTGGAGTAGATCAAACCTACATATTATGGTCAAGTGATTCTGCCCATTTATCCCTGCCTGACATACTTTTTCATATAATCTACTCCTTTTATATTCCAGGTGGAATATACCCTTCCCTTTTTCTCTGTATCTTAAATTGTCTATGTCCTTATTTTCCTTATTTTATGTCCCCCTTCCCCCCTGGATATTTTCTTTTAATTATTTTTAATTAGAAAAGGAGTATATAATCACTAAAAACTTGAAATAGTTCAACACTATCCAAAAGGAAGTATAAATTCATTCCTTCTAGTAATGTCCTATTTCCATCGACTGGAGAAAAACACCCTTATGAGTTTCTCAGATCTTCAACAATCTTTTCTAGAGACTCTATGATCAGGAGAAAAGCCCCTGCCATATCTGAAAGTAGAAGACCCTAATTCAGAATATCATTTTTGTATCATGACCTTAAGACTGACATTAGATATCTCAAGAAAACCCATTTTTTTTAGTTGTAAAATTGGTTAATAAAGTTTCCCCTACTTATATGCCAAGTCTGTTGTGATGATCACACAAAATAGGGTATAGCAGGGAAGTTAAAAGTCCATACAAATTTAAGTTGCTGTACTCGTCATATAAAGACTATCCTAGTCAGATCAAATAGCCCCTTTACTATGTATAGCTTTAGGCTTTGTTGAGCTTACATTCATCCTCATATGCTGAACCAATATACTCATTTATATATTAACAATCACTTTTAATCAACCAGAAGTGATTTCTCACTCATTTGAAACCCTGTAGTATTGCTTTTGTGATTCTCTCAGCTTTCTCCACATTCCCCTCTATGCCATTTTTATCTGTTTAGGGATCCCATAGAGATCTCTGGTTTGAGATGCCCATCCAACAGCACCCAGTTTTCCTCCTCAAGAAGATATGCTCTTCAAATACTTGTTAAGTTTTAAATGAACAAATAAACAAACCAAAGGATGAATTATGGGAGTATTTCAGAGTTATCGTGGCCATTCATTCTAGTCCCCTAGATGACAAGCCTTCATCTCAGGAGTGGAGGTATCTGTACATATCCTCAGCAAACCCCACCAGTGACCACTGCTGCTATTAGAACAGTCTTCGAGTGGGGTATCAGTTCACAGCACCGACTGCCTGCCTCCTCTGGGTCTTCTGCCTCTTTGACCTGCCCCCAATTCTCCCACATATTATACTGAGTGATTCCTATTGTATTCAACCTGTCTGACAGTTCCATTTCCCAGTGGAGTCCTTTGGCCCTTCCAGAGCAGTGGTCTGTCTGTGCCTACTGAGCCGTTCAAGTACCACTCTAAAGACAGGACATATAGCTTATCCATTTATATCACTGACTTTCAAAGCTGCCTGAACAAACGTTTCTGGCTGGACTTATTTCAAAGCATTGACTGAAGCAGACAGAAAGCTTCCTGCCAGGCAGTTATATTTACCACACAAATTTGTCAGCTTAACCAAACATTCCAATGCGTTAGGAGCAGAAATTTGAGCTGATTCATCTAAAGGGCTCAAACACTATGAAAGAGATGAAGGTGTGGCAGCCGACAGAGGGTCTGCACGACTCCACAGTCATCACGAGATAAATGTTTCTTGGAGGAACTGTGCAATTGCCCTGCTGCCCCACATCCTGCAAGGTTCGCCAAAGCAGTCGGGAACTTTGGTGAGTGTTGGCATGTTTCGGCCAAGGCACAATGGTGGTGTTAATAGCAATCTTGAGATGCCCCTAATCTGCTTAAATTACACGGCAAAAATGTGATTATAAATCCTCAGCAAAATCACAGGATGCAGTGATCCTTGAATTCTTATTTGCAGCTTTAACATCACCTCCCTCTTGCATGGGTCTGGGCTTTACGTCTCTTTCTATCAAGTGGGAATTACTCCTCTTTTGTCATTTTCCCTCACCCTATTTTCATAATTTAACGTTAGGCTCGCTACAAAGAAATTTGCAACCCAATGCCACAGAAATTGGCATTCCTCCTCTTCCCAGGTGTAAACCTAGAAAATGTAGCAAAACTGATCATTCAAGAAGATACAGCAATTTTGACATGCTGAAAAAATGTATCAATGGTTAGTTGTTTAATATCTTTTAGAAGTAATATAACCATACTGGGTATAATGGTATATTACACAAATTACATAGAGCAATTACTAGGTTTACATGACTTGTCATTTCACCTTTTCTTGTGCATGTAATTTAATTTTGTCTGACTTCTTTTATTCTGTCAGTAAGCAGTCTGTTGGGGAAAAATTAAATAAGTAAAATAATTTTCAAACATTTAAAACTGCATGCAGGCAATAAACATTTACCTTGCAAGTGAGTCTGAGGATACTCTTAGAGAAAAGTGGGGACATATTTGAGGAAGGTCTGATGTGCCCACACAGATTTTGTAATCCACAAGACAGAATAATAGACCAATTCTTTCCAAGGGACTACTGCCAAATTTTATACATCTGATCACTCAAGAAACTATCCACTGATTGATTGATTGTGTGTGTGTGTGTGTGTGTGTGTGTGAGAGAAAGAGAGAGCACATGTGTCGACAAGTGAAAGGAGGAGGGGCACAAGGAGAGACAGAGAAAGAATCATAAGCAGGCTCCATACCCAGCGTGGAGCTCAATGCAGCGCTCTATCTTAGGACCCTGGGATCTTGACCTGAGCCAAAAATAAAAGGTTGGACATTTAATTGACTAAGCCATCCAGGTGTCCTTCAAGAAACACTTTGTAAAGCCACATTACTTTAATAACAATATAAATAGAGCAAATTGTGTTTTTTCTTTTCTCAGTCTCTTATAAATCTATTGTAGTTTATTCATTAGGTATAGAGAAGAGCCATAAAATTATTTTAATTTCAGTTTCTCTCAGCTATCTCCAAAGAACAGCTTAAGTTAAACCTATATGTTAAAACTACAGTTTTTTTCAATGAATAAACTTCATGTTTAAGAGCAGTTTTAGGTTCACAGAATAGTCGAATGGAAAGTACAGGGGGTTTCCATGTACTCCTGACCCCACACATGCACACACTTTCTCATTGTGGATATCCCCCATCATGGGATGCATTTGTTATAACTGATAAACCTTTAATGATACATCAGAATCATCAAGATCCATGGTTTGCATTAAGGTTCATTCTTGCTGTTGTACATTCTATGGATTAAAGAAATTTATAATGACTTGTATCCATCGTTGTAGTATTTTACAGTATAATTACACTGCCTTAAAATTCCTCTATGCTCTGCATATCCATCCTCTATCTTCTCTAACTCATGGTAACCACTGACTTTTCTACTGTCTCCATAGTTTTGCCATTTCTAGAATGTCATATAGTTGGAATCATATAGCATATGATCTTTTCACACTGGATTCTTTCACTTAATAATATGTATTTAAATGTCTTCCATGACTTTTCTTGGCTTGATGGCTCTTTTCTTTTAAGTGATGAGTAATATTTCTTTGTCTAAATGTACCACAATTTATTTATCCATTCGCCTACTGAAGGACACCGTGGTTGCTTCCAAATTTAGGCAATTATCAATAGAGCTGCTTTAAATATCCTTGTGTAGGGCTTCGTGTGGATAAGTTTTCAATTCCCTTGGGTAAATACCAAGGAACATGATCACTAGATCACATGGTAATAGTACATTTAGTTTTATAAGATACTGTTGAGCTGTCTTCCAAAGTGTCTGTGCATTTTGCATTCCCTCCAGCAGTGAATGATTATTTATGTTCTTACACATCCCCAGTAGCATTTGGTGTTGTCAGTGTTTTGGATTTTGGCCATTCAAATATATGTTCTAGGTGGTGTCTTGTGGTTTTAGCTTGCAATTTCCTAATGACATATGAGTTGAACATCTTTTCATATGCTTACTTGCTGTTGTCTGTATATCTTTTTTGGTGAGGCGTCTGTGTCTTTTGCCAATTTCTTCAAAAAAAGTGATTCATTTTCTTATTGTTGAGTTTCCAGAGCTGTTTGTGTATTTAACAATCTTTTATCATATGTGCCTTATGCATATAATTTCTCTGAATCTGTGACCTGTCTCCTCATTCTTTTGAGGTTTTTAATTTCAGTGTAGTCCAGTAGATCAATTATCTCTTTTATGGATTTTGCCTTTGATTTTGTATCAAAGAAGTCATTGCTATAACCAAGGCCATCTTAGATTTTATCCTGTGTTATCTTCTAGGAGTTTCAGTATTTTACATTTAGGTCTATGATTGCTTTTGAGTTAGTTATTGCAAAGGATGTAAAAGACACATTTAGGTTCATTTTTTTTTTCCATGTCCAGTTTGCTCAGCATCATTTGTGAAAAGAGTATCTTCACTCTGCTGTATCATCTTTACATCTTTGTCAAAGGTCAATTGACTATATTTTCGTGGGTTTATTTCTGAACTCTGTTGTGTTCCATTGATGTGTTTGTTCTATCTGTTCTTTTACCAATACCACAGTCTTCATTATTGTAGCTTATAGAATGTCTTAAAGTCAGGTAGTGTTAATATTCTAAATTTGTTCAATACTGAGTTTGCTAATCTGGGTCTTTTGCCTCTTGATATAAATTTAGAATCAGTTCATCAATATCTGCAAAATAACTCGCTGGGATTTTAATTTGGATTGTGTTGAATCTCTAGATCAACTTGGGACAAATTCACATCTTGACAATATTGAATCTTTTATCCATGACCATGGGGTATCTCTCCATTTATTTAGTTCTTCCTTGATACATTTTATCATGTTTTAAATTATGGTTTCATGCATAAAAATGTATTTACAAAGTTATGATTTACTTAAGAGGTGACATTTTCCTCTATAAAACTAAAATTCGATTGTAAAATGATCAGAATTTTAATGGTTTCAATGAAAGAAATAAGTATTAATGGACTCTGATATGCTGGTTTTGCCAGTTGAATTCAGTTTATCTTTAGCAAGGTAAAACCAGCCATATGCCTTTGGATCTCTTGCCCAAGGATTGGTAGAAGCATCTAATCATTCCAGATGAAGATAAATTTCTCCACAGAGAAGTAGAATATTTTTTAATATGTAGTTTATTAAGGTGTTGATGTAAGAAGAGGGGGGAAAAAAGATGAACAGTCCAATGGTGAAGATATGTAAGAGGATATGTTGTTTAAACTGAAATTGTAAAGGTTTACCAATCTGCAGTGAAATTGGAAAAATGTATTGTTGTTGTTGTTGTTTTATGATCTTCTTTATGGACATCCTAATAAGGACCTAATATCAGTCACTTGGTTGTTTATAGTCATTAGATCATATACCTAGCCATTAAATGTGTACTAAGAACCTACTACATATTACCAATATAGGAGATTGCAATTTAGCTGGAGAGATAGACATTTAAAATTATGATAATGTGAGAACACTGGAGGTGGGACAGTTAATATTTTAAAAAAAATTAGTGGTCATGTGAGCTGTTTCTTAAAATATGAATACAGTTTTTATCAGCTGAGTGAAGAGGTTAAGGAGATGAAAGATAGTGGTCTAATGTTCTCAACAAATATTTATGGAACACCTGCTAAATACCATTTATATAATTAACAGGTTCATATTATCTCAGATTTTATAGAGGTATTAGCTAGTGATCTCACAATTAAATATAGCAAATGTGATTATAAGAGAAGAGTGTAGAAGTGATTGTGCACAGAGGAAAGCTGTCTCATTCTAATGTGGACTTTCAGGTCCCTCTGAGAGATTGGTTTACAGACTAATGTCTGTGGGAACAGGAAGAGCAAAGGCCAGGAGGTGCAGAGAGCACTATGTGCTCGAGGAGCTAGGGCCTCAATAGAATGTGAAGGGGATAAATGATAGGAAATGAGGCTGAACAGGCAATGAGGGACATCATGCAGAGCCTTGCAAACTACATTAAAAACAACAAGATGCTCTGGGATAGTTGTATCAAGGAAGTAATGTGCTCAGATGAGCATTTAACACGAGGACCCTTACTTTATAATGAAGCACAGACCGGGAGGGGAGACAAGATTAGGAGCATGGACACCAAGAAGGCTGTTGCACGGAATCAGGATGTCATGATTTTTTGAATTAGAATAGTGGTGTGGGAAATTGAGTGTGGTAGAAAGGGAGGCAGTTTAAAAAAAAAAAAATGTGATTACTAGAAGTACAGGATCTGCAGTCAGAGAGCTTGGCTTAATTCTTTGTCAAATCAGCCTTTTTTTATTGTTTTGTTTTCTTTTAAAATTACAGTTTCTATTTGTTTTATCTCTTCATTATTTAGCACTTCTTTATTTTAGGTTTTCTATATTCTGTAGTTTTTATGGTGCTAATCTCTGGTTTGTTGAGTTTTCTGATACTACTAAAACGTTCTTTAAAACATTTTCAGTGAGATTGTTGTCAATGGGGAATATTTTTTCTGTGGTAATGTCACATGTCCTGAGTTGTGAAAAGTTCATATAGAGTGGTGTTTTTTTTCTAGGCCTTAGGGATTCAATATTTTGAATAATTTTCTATTAATTTCTTGGTTTCTCATTCTTGTACTTTACAAATGCTTTTTTAAAAAAATATCTTTGTCAGGTAAAACTCTTAGGACAGGGGTGACTGGCTCGGTCAATAGTATGTGTGACTCTTAAATATATATATTTTTAAGATTTTATTTATTTATTTGACAGAGAGAGGGAGTGAGGGGGGGCAGAGGAAGAAGCAGACTCCCCACTGAGCAGAAAGCCAGATGATGGATGCAGAGCTCCCAAGACTCCCTGATCATGATCTGAGCCCAAGGTATATGCTTAACTCACTGAGGGACCCAGACACCCTGAATATGTGATTCTTAAATTTGGAGCTGTGAGTTCAAGCCCCATGTTGGGAGTAGAGATTACTTAATTTTTTTTTTTTTAAGTTTAAAAAAAAGATTAAATCTTGGGACAAATTTCTTCCTTCTCCTCCTCTTCCTCTACCTGGTCCCCGTGCTAACAGCTTATACTATTATTCTGATTTATTTTCTTTCTGGCATCTATATTTTTTTACTGAAGTGCATATATATACATATATGTATATATATGTGTATGTATGTATATATATATGCACTTCAGTAAAAAAAATAGGTACTAGAAGAAATATATATATAGATGTATATAAAACAAAGAACACCACTATTCTAGTTCTATTCTAATTCAAAAAATCATATATATATTCATATATATAAATATGTAGAAAAATGCATATTTGTGTATTCACATGTATAAGTGCATATGTATTCACATATATAAATATGTATTCACATATGTATGTGAATACATACTGAATGTGTGCATGTGTGTGCACGTGTGTGTGTGTGTATACTTATTCATTCCTGAGGATATATTTTATCTAGTGCCATGTGTATTCAACAGTTGCAAACAGTGAGCATTTGGCATAACTTTTCTACATGAGCAGAATTTACCTTATTATCAGGAGAATACTTACTTGGTTGGTATCTTGGCTTTGGTTTTTCTTATTAGCTATATAATCTTCAGTGTTGGAATGTAGAAATGCATTCAATGCATGTAAGGCTTTTTTTTTTTTTTTAGTTGATATTATTCTTCTGTAAACAGTGTAACTTGGCATTGTGAGAGAGACATCTGAAGTGAGGACAGGACCATAGAGGTAAAAAAAGAATCAACAAGGTCACTGGGTGGCTCAGTGAGTTAAGCCTCTGCTTTCAGCTCAGGTCATGATCTCAGGGTCCTGGGATTGAGCCCCCCATCAGGCTCTCTGCTCAGCAGAAAACCTGATTCCCCCTCTCTCTCTGCCTACTTGTGATCTCTCTCTCTGTGTCCAATAAATAAATAATTTTTTTTTAAAGAATCAACAATAGTTTTTAGTAATGTGGTGAGCATAGGCCTTCAGGATGAAGGAAGACAAAGATTTATAGATGACTCACTTAAGTGACAGAAGAGAGGTGACGTGGTCCGCTGGAGAATGGATGGAGATGAGCCCCATGCGCATGAATGGGTAGTAAAGAGTTTGTTCACATTCAGGTTGAAGAGTTCCCAGTATTAGTTTAAGAGTTTCAGAAAGAAGTTGAAATTAGAAAGAAGGGTTTAGACGTCTTCAGTTTTGTTTAATTCACAGGACTAAATACCATTTCCTTGGAAAAGACTGTTCATGAGAGGATTAAGAATGGAATACTAAGGTTAAAGTAAAAACAGAGTTTTAAAGAAGTTTGGCTGACTGGATTCAATCTTAGAAATCACAGAGAATTAAGTAGGTAGAAGCTGGTTGACTCTTCTGAGCATCCATGGGTAAGCCATGCCCATAAAAATAAGTGACTCTTAATCTCACAAAACAAACTGAGGGTTGCTGGGGGGAGGGGGTTTGGTAGAAGGGGGTGGGATTATGGACATTGGGGAGGGTATGTGCTTTGGTGAGTGCTGTGAAGTGTGTAAACCTGGTGATTCACAGACCTGTACCCCTGGGGATAAAAATATATGTTTATAAAAAATTAAAAAAAATGCCTTGTTTTAGCCCAATTTCACAGGAGATGGAAAGTCACTTAAACCACTGAATTCACTAGCTGTGTGCTCCTGGATGTGTTTTTGAACCCTCTAAATTCAAGCGTTTTTAACTTTTAAATGTGGAAAATAAAAACATGTTTGTAATTACTTGTAAGCACTTGTTATAATTTGTTTTTCATAATTCCTGTAACATGGAAGTTACACAATAAATAAAGTACTGATGATAAAATGCCAATCAGAATAGGAAATACCTCTTGGCTCCTCTAAGCATCTGGTTTACTAAGGAATTAATATGTTATTAGAAGATTAACATGGATTCAGAAGACTGTTGGTAATTGAGTGATGGAAAAGTTTAGCTGGAGTACTTGGGTGGTGATTCTTAATCTTGACTGTAGCTAAATACCTACTCTGAAAGTTTTATGTGTACAGATTCTTGAGCTTGCCCTTGTCTCTACTGACTTTAGGCTAAACAATAAAGAAATTATGAAAATGCAACAAAATGAAAGGTATTGCCCCTGCTATCAAGGATTTTAACCAGGCAGCAGAGATATGCGTAAAGTACAGTATTCATGAGAGGACATCAGTATTCAAGGGACTGTTCCTGCTTTGATGATTCAACACTCAATAGATGAATCAAACAATGCATAGAGACTGGTGGTGTTTGTCCAATCCTAGTCTACCTCTTTATTTCACATCTGCATCCTCAACTCAATCTTTATTACCATGTCCTTATATATAATGTAGGTGCTCAAAATTTCCCTGGGACCCACACCCATAGACCTTTGAATATTCTAGGTATTTGTGGATTTGGTTTATACTAAAGTTTTTATTTTTTTAGAACTTTTTAAAGTTTATTATTTATTTATTTATTTAAGTAATCTCTATACCCACCATGGGGCTCAAACTCATAACCCCAAGATCAAGAGTTCCATGCCCTTCTGACTAAGCCAGCCAGGTACCCCAGAATGTTTCTAGTTTTTGAATATATCATTTTCCCTATAGTATTATAGAATGGCAGTTTAAGGAAGGAAAACTTTTATCAAGTGTGTGTCCCTGAAGCCTCTTCCTGTAATTAAAATGTTTTAACATTTTTAATAATTATACAAATCATCACACTTTATATTGCCAGCGGAAATAGGTTTAGAGTTTTACAGCTTACAACTTCAAGGTCTGTCACTTTATTTATTTTAACTCCTACATTTTTAATAGTGCTTTGGGCTTTCTTGCTTCTTCTTTAATAATTGGCATACTTTCATTTTTCTTTTTTATTTTCCTATTTGAGAAACTCATCTGCTTTCCTTCAATCATCTTTTTTTTTTAAGATTTTATTTATTTATTTGACAGATAGAGATCACAAGTAGGCAGAGAGGCAGGTAGAGAGAGAGGGGGAGGCAGGCTCCCTGCTGAGCAGAGAGCCCTATGCGGGGCTCGATCCCAGGACCCTGAGGTAATGACCTGAGCCGAAGGCAGAGGCTTTAATCCACTGAGCCACCCAGGTGCCCCCCTTCAATCATCTTTAAATAAACCCAACATGATTCATCACAGTTTATTGTCCAGTGACTTCAAAATCAAAATGTCCAAGGTAAATGCTATCACATTTCAGCCACCCTTAGAAAATATTCACAGAGAACTGAAGTATACCATGCTTTATGATACTATTTCACACTCTTACCTGTCTTTATTAATAAACTGAACTCTGTATTATGGCTTCTTTACTCCCCACCTTTTATCCCTCCAACACAGTTATTATTGCAAGATAAATCAGATTCACTTTTTGTGAACTCTAAGGGATTGTTCAAAATCAAGAGTTTATTGATTGACTGATGTTTGAAGTAAGTGAATGATAGGCTTAAAAGTATTTTTGTCTTATAGTGATATTCTTTTATAAAAATCACATTTTATCAGTAAGACTAAAGTAGGCCAAAAGCTTAATTTGATGACCCTCCACCGAGTACAGTAAGATTTCATGGATTCCTACCATCAGAACTGATGCTACCCATAAACATTTGCTCATATTAATTGAGGGCACTTAAAAATATGCTAAAATAAAGTCTGCAACATGGCACTAGCACACTTCTAAAATTTTGTTGTGTGCAAAGAGGTTATTTCTTAAGAAAGCCTCAGCGTGAAAGAACTTTCCTGGGAGAATGGCATTAGGTTGACACAAGTGTTAACAAGTCAACACAGATTTCTGAGAAAAGCAGAACGCCAGACGGTGGAGCAGAGCCCTGCCCTTGAACTCCAATCTGATGAACAAAGGAGAGGTGGACTGCACAAAATTGCAAAGCAGCCTGAGGAATGCAGGCCTGGGCCAAACAGGGAATGTGTCCTGGGAAATAATGGAGCAGGAGGAAGGCATTAGGGCACCTCTCCAGTAGGTGGATGTTGTGAAGGCCAGGTTGAAAGGGGAAGTGTAGCAATACAAAGGGGAAAAGATGCTCAACACTTAGCCATGTGGCACAGGGTAAGTGCCTCTGTTTTAAGCCATGGTATTTTTCTTTTGGAGCCATTGCTTATATTATCAGCAGCATACTGACAGCTATTTCTGGTTGTCTTTAGCTTTATATATATTTTTCTTTTCAGATTCCCTGAGCACTCTCAGGTATATTATAATTTTAACCTATGTAAAGATTAATTAATTCCAAAAACATTTATTTAGTGCTTACATGGCACAAGCCTTGGGAAATAAAAAATGGTACATAAAAATTATCCCCAACCTTAAAAAAATCATAGGCTAACTAGACTCTAATGTACAGAGACAGCCTTCTAAATAAATAATTATAATATGGTATGATAGTGCTAATTAGAGAAAGATGTCTATTCAGGAGCTACAGAGTATGGAGGCAGGAGTCATTTTCATCAGTAGTGAATTGCACATTACCTTTTTGAGGAGTCAACTTAAGAAGGAGAATTGGAAAGAGGGCCAAGAATTCTTTCTAATCCATCATGAGTAGATTTCAATTGAGAAAGGATGTTCCAAGAAAAGGATGAAGTTAAAAGTAGTTTATCAACATCATAGTTAGCAACAACAGAGACATTTGATGTTGTTGAATTTAAAAATTACTTTCTGCCTGTCCACTGATAGGTCTTCATAAAAAAAATGAGATGGTATAAAATTTAACAGAAAAAGTAAACCATTCTTATGAATTCATGAGGGTGCCTACAAATGGTGATAGAAAACTCTATGTGTTCTTTTGCCTGTGTGAGTTTGTAATTTTTTTATCCTGGATTTTTTTTTCTTTTTAAAGAATCATATATAGGGCACCTAAGTGGCTCTGTTGTTTAAGTGTCTGCCTTCGGCTCAGGTCACAATCTCAGAGTCGTGGGATAGAGTCTCACGTTCTGCCCCTCCCCTCGCTCATTCTCCTAATCACTCTCTCTCTCTCTCTCTCTCTCAAATAAATAAATACAATCTTAAAAACAAGAATCATGTAAAAAAAAAAAGAATCATGTGAAACTATTATAGGGGTTACCACCTTGCAAGTCAATGAATAGATGGCTTAGTAAAATTTGGGGGATTGTGGGCACTATTTCCTGTCTATACCCTTCTCTACAACTATTACAGGATATGAAATCATCAGAGACTTATTACATAATTATATGTTCACTTCTTTAGTTAGTGGAGATTTGTGGGTCTTTCCAGAAGATCTATTTAAAATATTCTTAGAATTTCTACTCACTACTAGTGTGATTAAAACAAAAAAAATGCCACAAATTTAGTGGCTTAAGACAAAGTAATTGTATTATTTTATAGTTCTGGAGGACTGAAGTAAAAAATAAGTTTCACTGGGCTACAATTAAGAGGTCAGGAGGGCACCTTTCTTTTGGAGACTCTAGGAGAGAATTTTGCCTTTTCTAGCTTCTGGAAGCTGCCTACATTCCTTGGCTAAGGGTCTCATCCTCCACCTTGAAAGCCAGCAGTGTAACATCTCTCCTCTCTGACCGCAGCTTCCATCCCTACATCTTCTCTTTCTCTCACTTGATCCTCCTTATCAAGTTCCTTGTGATTACATTTTTCCCACCGGGATAATTCATGCTAATCTTCCTATTTCAAAATCCTTAGTAATCATATCTGTAAAGTTTCATTCATCATGTATGGTAACATATTCAGAGGCTCCAGGGATTAGAAGGCAAACATCTTTAAGGGGCCATAATTCTGCCTATCACAAAAGTTAGTATTCATATTCTACTGTGATCTATGGATACTATCTTAGAGAAGATCTTTATAAGGAAAAAGTTCTTGGAGAAACATACCCAATACTGGTGATATAGATTGAGGAAAAAAATAAAGAAAATGCTTGAGTGTTTAAAGAAAAAGTAAAAGAGAACCACCACAAGAGGATAAAAAGAAGATCCCCACCCCCTCAATAAAAAAACCCACACTATACAATCGTATCAAGGACGAAGTCCAAGGCAATGTCAGGGCTAAAGTCCACCCTTTTATCTTTAGCTAATAAGCTCTCTCTACACCTTATGTATTTAATTTTTATGGTAACCTATGTAACTGTGAATTCTAAAATCACTTTTAAAAATGTGGTCAGAAAAAAGTACCTATCCAGAGAAAGATAATTATTTTACTTATTTTATTTATCCTTTTTCCATTGCTTATTCTTCAATAAGGGTATCTGATTGTTTCAGTGAATGTCTTTTGAATGTAGATCTAATTTTTAAAGTTATCTTGAGAAGGACATTGGAAATAAACTAACACAGACTTTTATAGAGAAAATAGTGTGTTACAAAGAATTTACATTTCTAGTCTGTGATTATATTACTACTTTACTGGTAGACACAAACCTCATTTACCAAACCCAGATTTCCTGTCTTCTAATTCAGTTCTCTTTCCACTAAATCTATTAGCTCCGTGATTTGCACATGAGTTTAGCTCTCAGTGCAACATACAAACTACCCATGAGTCTCTTCCTTTCATAAACCAGTTAATCTGTGAGCCCGGAGCATTTTTTTAGTACATTCAATAAAATACATTGATGGGCTCTGATCTGTGGGGAGTCATAAAGGAAGATCATGCTTGTCATACAGAAGTGCTTCTCTCTATTGCTAAAGAACTTCAAAATACCCAAGATAGACGGCTAGGAATTCTTTCCAAAAAAAAATCCATACATCATTTCCCATAGTAAACAAGGAAGCTTATCTAACTTGTTTCCCTTGCTATTATGAAGCTAAAATTTGCCCTAAAGCAAAAAGTTGTTTGAGCAGGGGGTTATTCTATGGCCATGAATAAAGAGACATTGCTTATATAGTCTGACAACTTGAACGATTTACTTTCCAAAAATGAGTAGCAGAAGGAAAGCATTTATTTATTTATACTTTAAAACACCTAGGAGAGCAAAAAATAGTTTTCATATTGTTTTTGAATTGCTCAGGCATTCATACACTTTTGAGAACTGGCTAATATCCTGAACAATCTCAATTTATTGTCTACTTACTCCACCCCCAAAGCCATTCTTTGTTCATCTCTACCATGCAATGTGTCCCAGGAGGTTGACCCCTTGGAACTGCATCAAACAGGTGCTCCTGTCAGCTGCTTCTAGTGTGTTTGTCCAAATGAGAGGCAGCAGCAGGAAAAGATAGGTGGTGGTGTGGGGGAGCGGTGTTAGATGGAAAGATGTTGGAGTTTTTCTTTTTCACTTTCTATTACCCTGCATGGGTACAGCTGCTCCAGGGACCCACTCTTCCCAGCTCCCACTGTTACAGAAAATAAAGACTTTATTCAGTGGGGGCAGGGGCTACTATAATGAGGTTTGTATTAAGGGAAAGAAATCAGGCTCAATTTTGAATGTAACAAGGAAAACAGGATTTTATAGCCAAGGAGTAGAGTTAGGGTGTCAGCGGTTAGAAAATGATGAATGGGGGCATTGGGGGTAAGGGTATTCTGACTAACCAACTGCCACCGGATTCTTGCTGAAGACAGTCCAGAGTGGTCAGACATCACCTGGGAGTTGGGGGAGTAGGAGGAACTTAATGAGATATGGAGAGTGGAGATACTGGTTAAGCTGACTTAGAAGGATTCTTCTTGAATTTGACAAGGCTGAGACTAACTTGGAAGCCTAGTTGAGAAATTCTTTGTTACTGTTCTTGTTGGAATCAGGAGAACTACTTTTCTTCCCTTTGCTCCTTTAAGCTTACCAGTGCTTATGACTGCTCTGTTTCTGGTCTCTAGGTGTGTCCCTTGATCCAGCCCACACAGCCGTAAAAATTAGTCTCTTTATTAAACCTTTGCATTTGAATCATCTGAAATGCCTTTTGTTTTTAATAAGCCTAAGTCAATGATGCACATTTTCCCCTCTGGGTGGGAGGAATCTCGGTTGCCATTTGAATGTCTTTATAGGGAACCTGTGCTCTGTTACCAGCCTACGCTACTCTTCCCTCGAACTTGTCCAGTTTGCAGTGATGATGGGCAGGGAGACAATCTCAAAATCCCTTTGAGATTACTTGAGTCTTTTTTCCTGACGGGGGATCTCACATTTCTATTGCTTTTGAGCTCTGGTGTGTAGACTAGCACAGACAATTTATATAAATAAATAATAATTTATTACTTTGGCTGTTTAGATTAGAGGACCAGAGTCACCAGGTTCGAGTACAGGTGGGCAATCCCAACTTCATTTCAATTTGTTTAACATAAATCGTATTGTTTTCCTTCATGGCCTCATTCTCTTTCTATGGAACAAACCCAACCCACACTGCTCTACAGAACTTCCCTGAACATGGTTAGCCCAGCTTTCAGTGTTGCTTGTTTGATTGGCAGGTGGTTTTCTTCATGACAATGTGATTACCCAAATGTTGGGATTTTTTTTTCCCCCAGGGGCCACTAACTGGGGAATATATACAGTAAAGTTTTGAACAGGACATTGACTCAATTTGGTCATTTTATTTCAGTGCTCATGGCAATAAATAATTCTTGCAGTGAAAAGAATCCAGGCCATTCCAAGGTTTTTCCTTTTAAAAAACTGTCCTCTTTGTATTGCGTATGGCTTTTTGCAAAGCCTGACTCTCTCCTCGAGTTCTGGTGGATCTGTAGTTTCGCCTGCATTTACCCTGTTAATTTTCTGCTGCTTTTCCCTCTTCTCATGTATTAAGTATTCCTCTAAACAATCTTTCTATTCAATATGCTCACTCTTGATAACTTCAAAAATTACATATGGGATATGGGAGCTATATCCCATAGGTAATAACACAAAATGAAATACAGGAGACTGGATTTTTCAGCAATGTAACTGCGGCAGTGTTCTGTATCTTTTATGAATGTGAAAACTAAAAAAATGTTAACTATGCATGATATCAGATGCAGTATATGTCCACATATTTATATAGCTATTTAATGTATCTGAGCTTGGGATTTGAATGGATCTTAAATTTATTTTGTCTAGTAGGCATTGGATTCTTGAAGTTCCTCTCTGTGTGGTTATGATAGCCAATATAAGTAACATAAAGGCTGGTGGCAAGGGGTACGTTATTCTTCCATCATTCATTTATCACCCACTCTGGTCTAAGAATCAGGCTAGACTTTGGGATTATACAGTTTAATAAAGCACAATCCTGTCCTTTAGCTGCCCCCGATGAGTCCGAGATATTTAAAATAACTACAGTATAAAGTCTAAAGCATCATAGCAGAAGTTAGAGTGACAGAATGAGGAGGGTTGACAGGCATGTTTCCTACAAATGGTGTGGGTGTAGAAGAATGAATGGCAGGGCAGCAGGCAGGGATGAAGGGAAGGATTACATTGGGAAGGGGCCCAAGCTTCAGAAGACAGACAGATAACAAGGAGACTTGTCTGGACTTGGCTGTGGGTAGGTGGGGATGGAGCAGCTGTGTTCCCTATTCAGTGTAGGGAACGGGTTCTTTCTTTTCGTTCTTTCCCTCTTTTCCTCCCTAAAGAGACTCCAGGTCCCACTCTAGATGTTGCCCTATACTTCCCCCTTTCCCATCACAGCAAAGACTTTCAAAAGAATATTTTGATTTTAGGATTCAATTCTTTACCCCTTATGCATCCACTTCTCATCCCATGGTAAGATTTAAACAATACAATAAAATTATTTTGTAAATATGATTAATGAAGGCTAATCTTGCCAGAGACAATGGGATCTTTGTAGTTCTCACACATAATTTGACTAGGGTTGTCAGACAAAATACAGGATGCCCTGGGGGCACCTGGGTGGCTCATTGGGTTAAAGCCTCTTACCTTTGACTCAGGTCATGATCTCAGGGTCCTGGGATCAAGTCCTGCACGGGCTCTCTGCTCAGCAGGGTGCCCGCTTCCTCCCCTCTCTCTCTTTCTGCCTGCCTCTCTGTCTGCTTGTGATCTCTGTCAAATAAATAAATAAAATCTTAAAAAAAAAAAAACAGGATGCCCTATATTTTAATAGTAAATTTAAATTTAAATAGGAAAATTTAAATTTCAGATAAAAATTTAATTTTTTTAAGTACAGTCACATTCAGGCCCCCACTTGGCTTGAAGGGACATGTTCAGAATTTTCTTTCTGTCACTTGGGGTATCTTTGCCTCTCGTATTTCCCTAATAAACTCCTCAACTTAAAAAAAAAAATTGAGATATACTAAAATTATTTGCTTTCTCTCTGAAATTCCAGTTTAGCTGGGAATCCTGTATTTTAATTTACTAAATCTGTCAACCTTAAAATTTCCCTCTGTGCCGGTGAGACTCTGGACCACTCAATCCTGTCTTTCCTTGACTTATAGCTCCCCTGATCTACCTGTGATACTCGTCTTATCTATCTGCTGCTCTGCCTCTAACAACCTAAACTCAGTTGTTATCATTAATCAGGGCTTTATTTTTGTCCTTTCTTTATTCCAACACCCTTTTCCTAGGCAACCTTCCTTGATGTTAATTACTGTTCTCCTCTTATTCCTAAATCTCTACCTCCAGCCGAGACTGCTTCTTTGACTTCTAGACCTATATATCCAATGCCTACTGATCATTTTCTTGTGGATGTCCTAAAGTCATTTAAGCCCCCACAAACCCAGGAGGTCCTAGGTGGCTCAATCGGTTAAACAACTGCCTTCAGCTCAGGTCATGATCCCAGGATCCTGGGATTGAGACTATGTTGGGCTCCTGTTTAGCGGGGAGCCTGCTTCTCCCACTCCAACTCCCCCTACTTGTGCACTCTATCAAATAAATTAAAAAAAATCTTAAAAAAACAAACCCCCACAAACCCAAATTAAGCATGTCACCCTACCCCAAATGCTTCTGTGAATTCTTTTTTATTTATTTATTTATTTATTTATTTATTTATTTTTTAAAGATTTTTTTATCCACTTGAGAGAGAGAGAGATCACAAGTAGGCAGAGAGGCAGGCAGAGTGAGAGAGGGGAGGAAGCAGGCTCCCCTCAGAGCAGAGAGCCCAATGCGGGGCTCGATCCCAGGATCCCGGATCATGACCTGAGCCAAAGGCAGAGGCTTTAACCCACTGAGCCACCCAGGCGCCCCGCTTCTGTGAATTCTTCATGTCAACAACACCACCACTAGCAACCCAATTCCAAAGTAAAAACCCAGTTATCTTTATAGACTCTTTCTTCCCTCCCACTTCCATTTTTTATTTCCAACAGTAACTGGTTATAGTTTTCCTTAACATAGCTAAATTTGTCCCATCTTCTAGAAGTTCCCTGGAACCTTCCTATTTTACTTCCTTATCATCTCAACCAGAATATTTGATTAGTATACAATGCAATATTCTGTTCCTGTGTGTACGCACACACCCACATACACTCATGTCTCTAAGACTTCAAATTTGAATATATTATTTTATTATTTAATGTTCTTCAATAACATATTATGTTCTGCAAGATAGGCTTGAGACATTAAATTTGGATCATACTTTCCAGATCTGACCTCTGCTATCTTCTTAATTCTTATCTCTGAGGAATAAAAGTACACATATAACATGACTTCTCCATGGCTTCATGCTTCATGTGTAGTAGGCATACAACATGTTTATTCTATGAATAAGAAAATGATAGAATATTCAGAGTGGAATCTGTAATATTGTCAGGAAAAAAACACACTCAATGTGCACTAATGAGATAATTTTTACATTTGAGGGACTTTTATATGACACATGGTATTTCAAAAATTATACGATGAAGAATCATGATTTTGTGGGCTTTATGTATGAATGTCTATATGTATAAATAGTTAAATACATATAAGCATTAACTGTCCCTAAGAAGGTATATGTTTACATAAATATTTAAATACACTGAACCTGCTTTACTCTTTGTCATAGTCAAGAAATGTTGACATCCTGGTTATTTGAATCTTCTGAATAATTAATCACCAGTTTTCTAACATTTATAAAATAGATTGAAATATAATCCACACTACGGTTTTATGGAGCTTAATGAAACCTTTGTCACATCATCCCACCCACAGTTCAGAGGACTGTAACTTTTATTTATCTTTGATGACCATTTTTATTTGTGAGAAAACAGAGAGACACCTGTTTCCAAACTATCGGCATTCATTCAGTGCTCCAAAACTCAAGGGTATCAATCACACAATACATAAATTGATCTCTAAAATACATATATCAGTGTTAGTCTCAATTATTTTAATTAACTAATAGAGATTTTCCCCAGTGGTAAGGCAAAAAAACATTTTGTTTAGTGTATGATGGAAATAAATGCTTCTTGTAAAGTTTCAGGACTGCTCAAAGCATTGATATCTGCTAAACACGTGTGGCAAATTTAATTTAACCTTCCAGATAATGTGTGTGAATGAAAAGAAGTTGTAAATGGACTAGGGAGGATTACTTGCCATTAATAAATGAATTTCTTTTGGCATGCAATAGCCTAGGCTTTGGTGGAATTCATGTTGGATAACACAGTTCCAGTGGAAGCCTCTGTAGAATTATTTCTATTTAGTTAGTAACAAGTGGAGCTTGGGGTATTATTAGGCAAAATTACAATAGCAGTACACCGCTGTGCAGAGAAAGATCAGGGCATCTCCTCTAAGCAGCATCTTTAAAAGTCTGGCTCCTAAAACTAATGTTGTGAAGCTTCAGTTCTTTTGAATTGAGACTCCAGGGAATGCGAAAGGGTCATAATTATTAGCTAGGAATTGATGCTAAATTTGTTTATTCACTGATTTCCCACCACTTTCTATAGTATGTAAATGAGATTTTTACTTAGAAAAAGCATTCCCACTCTGAGACAGATGACAGCTGTTCCAGCCCAGGGGAGAAAGAAAACACAGCTTTTCCTTGGCCTTTTTCTTCTTTCGCACAGCTTCTAAAGCCTCGCTGAATTTTCCCAGAATTCCCTGAACAGGAGCTTTCACATTCTGATTGATTAGTCATCATATCAGAGCTTACTACTTTGTAGCTCCCCTGCTACCAATTGAACATTATGAACTGGGCTCGGAAAATTAGCTTGCTCAGCACCATTGGGATTTTGACCTGTTTAGCAATGGATGTCTAATTCCCTATGACTCTTGTTAGTAGAATTGGAATCAGAGTGATAGGAGCAGAATGCCTTCAGAAAGGAGTCTGAACATCTTTTCAAAGTTTATAGCGCTACCAGAAGATGTTGGGAGGAACACACATTCTCTTCCAGATCAACAGCAGGGGGAATTTATTAATTATCTGGAGTAGGGGTCACACTCTCAGATCTCACTCTTTCTTACAAAAAGCTTCTTAGGCAGAAAGAAGTCAGGTTATCACCGATCACGGACACCTAGCAGTGACAATCAGTAGCAGGTAGAACATTTGTCTCCTCTTCTCTTGTCCCTGGAGCATCTTTTCCAGGTATGCAGTCCCCAATCTTTAGCATCCACACAGGCTTCTAGAAAATGCCTGCATCTCCCCAACAATGTCAGAAACCCATTGCCTTCTGGACCCATATAGAAGTTGAGCTCAGAAAGTAACTCACTTTAAGGAACTGTTGGCTAATTTGAAGTTAATATGTGACCTCCCTCAAAATGATGTGGATTTAAAGTAGGCTGTGAGGTAAGAAAATATACAAACATAAAGGAAAAAAAAATAAAAAAGAAGAAGACTTGCCAGTGTTCAAATATAATCAGACTAGTAGATGTCTGGAAGAAAACTGTAAAGCAGGGGAGGTATTTCCATTTTTCTTCAAATTTTAAGCCACAGGATGGTATTAGTAATAGTAAAATATATATTTTTATATATTATATATATATGCACACATATACACATATGTACATATTTATAATTTATTAATAATAAATGATATTCATAAATTGAGTTGTGCCTTCAGAAATAAGTTGCCTTGGGTGGATTTTGTAACATGGCACTAATTAAAACACAATTAAGTAAAAATAAATAGACTAAAACTCTTACTAGCCTTATATCAATTTAGGTTAAAACAGGCTTTCATAGAGATAAGCTCCACAGCCCCCAAATCAACAAGCACATGTTTCATGAGCTGCTTTAAACATATTACTGCATTAAAGGGACATAGACACATTTGAATATGAAAATGTCTCCCATGATTCCTTTTAAAAGCAATCCTGTGATAGTTTTAATGCCACGTCCACATCAAGTTGGATAAGACTGCGTAGTAAAATGCATATTCATACATGAACCTATATGCATATGTGAATAGTGGGCCAAAACATGTGAAGCTCCAGCCCTGAGGAAGAAAGTCTGCCCTGGACACGTTTTCCTCTCTGTTAGCACCAGCATGCTTTCCATCCGAGGGCCCATGGTGGAGCAGCTGCCAGCCCTTCTCAGTGGTACTCGATGATGCTGTTGAAGAGGAGACCTGCTACTTGTTGGGTGCTCAGGGTTAAGTGTGTTTGGTATCCACTGCTGCTTTACATTACCCTCAGACACAGCAGTGAATGGAGTTTTGAATGATTCTTGGTTATATATCATTTTTATGTGGGTGCTCTGGGCTGTGCAGTGTGCAGCCACTACGTTCCACATGTAAGCCAGCCACAGAGAAATAGGCCCGGTGCCAATGCAGAACAAGGCAGACTTAACATTCATGTTCTGCTTGGCCACATAGCCAGAGTTTTCGTGCTGACACAGTGCTACAGCCTAGTAGATGCTCAATAAATGTTGAATTGGTAAATGAGAGATGTATAGATGCATTATGTGACTTCAGTTTGGCGTTTCCCTACCTGGATCTTCCTACATAGCATGAGATTATAGCAACAGATATTTTTATTAATGATAAATATTTAATGCTTTTAATTAAGGGAGTCACAAAGTCTTCAAATTAAGAAAAAGGTGAAGTTTGTTTGCTTTTTAGCTTAACACACATCATTGTGAATTTTTAAAGATTTTATTTATTTATTTATTTGACAGAGAGAAAGAGAGATCACAAGTAGGCAGAGGCAGGCAGAGAGAGAGGGGGAAGCAGGCTCCGTGCTGAGCAGAAAGCCCAATGTGGGGCTCGATCCCAGAACCCTAAGATCATGACCTGAGCCAAAGGCAGAGGCTTAACCCACTGAGCCACCCAGGCGCCCCCATTGTGAATTTTTAAATCACTATCAAAGCTTATTATATGTGTACTAAATAATGTTATTTGCATTTTATGTATATTTCAAGTTGTGGTGTGTTAAAATACTGGCTATCCTACCTGCTTCTCTGGTCACAAGTGGCCTGGGTAAGTAGGCCTTTATTCTTCCTCTCCCATCATTGTACTTTCTAAATAAAATGTTAACCTCTCGGCATTTTCAGAGCTCCAACTCAGCTCATCTCTAATTAGGCTAGTGCAGGATTTCCTTTCTTCCCACATGTACTGTGTTTGGTGAGTTCACACAGAGACACATCCTACCATCTGAAAAGACTGTAGTGATCCGTAGTGCAGTGTGCAGACTCTAGTCAGGAAGGTACCATTTTCACCCGTTTGTAGAAGGAATCCTTGGGAGGTCTATAGAGAGAATATGTGGGGTTCAGAAGCCGCTAGGCATGGTAGAGAGAAGAAGCTGGACTTTCAGGACTTTTTATTACTATTCTTAATATTATTAATTAATTATTATTATTTTATCAACACATGTTTTTTGAGCCCTCCTTATTTTTCATTTCTGTAAGTGACAAAACCAAGTGTTTAAAAAATGCATTCAGTGGTTCAAAGTCTCCTCATTTAAGTGTCAGTGCATTCATGTGCTGTGGTGTGTATTTTAAATAAGGACAGATGGCACTTTATGCTAGATACGGAACATAGATGAACATTAAGTTTAGGGTGTTAACACTGTTTATGCCAGTGGAAAGTATTTTTAAATGAAAGCTCTCCTACATTCTAAAGAGTAGATTATGTAAATATATTACGGGGTTTTATTTTCATTTCAATAATAAAGTAAGAATTTGAGATACTAAGATGTAGTCAATTAAGGGCAAGCCTGACACAAATTTTAAGGCAGCTTGAGACTCTGGTCTGCTTAGATATCCCTTGTAGGATCTTGCAGCGCGCAGAGTTGGACATAAAGAAAGCTTCCTCTAATTTTCTTCATGTAATAGCGTGATGTCATGAAAAATCAAGACACTTGAGTCTTTTAGCTGTTGCTAATATTAACTGGGTGTGTGTGTGTGTGTGTGTGTGTGTGTGAAATAGGTCGTCATTAAGGTCTATTCCAACTTTAACAAGCTATTAATGAAATGTTGATTGTCAAATAGAAAATGTGCATTCCGTTTTTTGAAGGAGCTGCATTTGCATAAGGCTGCCCCAGCTACTCTGAATGTTAATAAGAGCCAGAGGACTTGCCGCAAATCAAAACACAAGTGCTGCTAAAATGAATTTATAAGAAAAAGAAAGATTATTTTGCTTGAAAAGCCACAGGGTGGCCTGTAGAATCTAATGCAGGGAGGCTTGGAGAATATATGAGAATCAACATGAATGGTGTTATCTGAGCCTACGTTGTAAGGAGAATCCAAATGATCCAATATGTTCCCCTGTCATTTTCTACTTGCAAGGGAGACAGCTAATTTTTATTTTTCCGTTTTCATTTTAAAACCATACTCAGAAGTGATGACTGCAGTAAAGGGCCCAAGGCTGTTGGGAAGGAATTACAGTGTGGCGTGTCATCTTTCACTTTAAAAAGTATAATTGACTTGTAATAATTTTATGTTAAGTTGTATTTTGCTGTGAGTTAGATCACATGCAAAAATACTCCAGACATTTACCATGGGTGTGTGGAAAGTCTGTTGGGTTTTATTTCCAGGTGATTTCTGTCTAATGTGTTTCTAGCCCGTGTCCCACTCTGCCTCCTGAACAAATTCTGTTGGAAGCAGAGGAAGAGTCTGGGTACTCGTTTGGAATTCTCTGTGTCCTCCATGCTGTATCAGTGCTGATCCTAAAGAAAAACAAAACAAACAAAAAAAGTTCACCTTTGTATCAGTCTGTGAGGGCTGCTGTATCAGAATATACATCCTGAGGGACTTAAACAACATAGATTATCTACCAGTTCTTGAAGTTGGAGTGCCAGGTCAAGGTGTTGGCAGGTCTTCTTACGTGTGTATGTTCAAGGTGGGGATAGGTGGTCTCTGGTCTCTTGGTGTCTCAGATTAGAGTTCCTAACCCTTCTGACCTCATATAACTTTAATTACTTCCTTAAATAAAATCACATTGGCACTTAGGACTTCAACATGTGAATTTGAGGGGACACCACTCAGCTTATAAAAAGCTTTAAAATTATTTTCAGTTATAATCCTTATGTGTTGAAAATCTCTTAATTCAGTCACTAAAGATATTTTCTACATTTTCTTTTTAAATCTGACTATAGTCAAAAAATAAAACATAATGCAAGAGGATTGATTTATTAGTTTTTCCTGAGGGAGTTCTATTTTGATATTCAAATTTTAAATGCAAGTTCACTTCTTAAAGGAGAGAAATAGTGATCATTTGTTTCTGTTGTTTTACAAATGCAAACACACAGAAATTAACTCTAGGTCAATATTGTAAAGGGTACACAGCTCTTCATATGGAAGCTATAAGAAGAGAGAGAATTTTTTGTAGTACTCTTGAATGTTCTTTTGATTCATTAATTCGTTCTGATACATTTTAAATAAGTAAGGAAGTAAATAAATAAATAAATAGTGTTAATCACTATTCTAGGCACTAGTATGGCAATAGAGAGTAAAATTTCTTCTCAAAAGAAGCTCAGAGTGCCCTAGTCTGGATAAGAAAATATATGCTCATTCTTTCTCACACAGAACAAACTTTTCTATGTTCATCTGTGGTTCTTCTCTTCTGCCATCTTTTTGCTGAGCACTCATTGCTAACCTCCGTCAGTTTTGTGAAGCCAAAAATATGAAGAGGGAAATGAAATCAACTATGTTATAATATGTTCATTTGTAAAATGATGGGTTAGACTAGACCCATGGTTTTCAACCCAGTCTACCCATTATAATTACCTACAGAGTTTTAAAGATGCATACTGGACGCTGGAGATTTTTGTCCACTTGCTCTGTGATGGGTCATGACCACTGATACATTTAAAAACATTTTCGGGTGATTATATGTGCAGTCAGAATTGAGAACATTGGAACTGGTGAACACTAAGAGTCCTCACCGATCAAAATGTTACATCTCCATGGAATCGTAGATTTTCTCCCCAAATCTGGAATTATGCTCTAGAATAAGCTGGGAGAGTTATTTGTATTCCTCAGCAATTGTGTATGCAAGGGGCTGTTGATGCTTCTTTGAACAAACCTCTGCTCTCAAGGAGATTGAATTAAATTAATTTGGTATAAATTCAGGTTGTTTAAATGTAGCTTAAGTGTGGAGAACCCAGAGGAAGTGACATAATATTAAACTGGGCCAGCAGAGAGAACCATGTCCAGTATCTTAAATGCTTTGGAGTCTGCCTTGAAAGTGATGTTTGTTGTTGAGAAAATAGCATGCAGCAGTTACAACTAAAGAAGTCAGTGGCTTAGAAAAATCAGAAGGGAATCTTTAGTGGCGAGAATGGATGGAAAGGGGCAAAAGGCAATACAGTTAAAAACTTGGGAGGCTGAAAGAATTTTAACAGATACAAAAGAAAATAACTATTTGGGTCTCTAAAGGAAATTAGAGGGACACCCAAGTGACTTGGTCTCTTAAGGGTGCATCCAACTTTTTTTTTTTTTTTTTTAATAATTGGAAGTTATTTATAAGGTTCAAACTGCCAGGATTCCAAATTGGGCATTTTTAAAATTATGTTGAGAACTTAATCTTCTTGCAAAACTGAAACCCTGTACTCTTTGACCGGTATCTCTCCATTACCCTCTCCCCGAGCTCCTGCCACCCAAGATTCTACTCTGCTTCTATGAGTTCAGTTATTTTATATTTTGCATAAGTAAAGTCACAAAGCATTTGTTGGGGAAAAAAATGGTCTCTTGGGAGGTCATTACAACAATGCAGAGAGGGAATGATGAGTGCCTAACTAAGAAGTGGGATACAGACAGAGAGAATAGATTTATATCAAGAGAAACCTTGGAAGAATTGATAGAATTTATGGAAAATAAAGCAATTTCTGTGTTCAATTTTTGGCAAATGGCTGGTTTGGTGAAACCTCATTGAAAAAAAAGAAGAAGAAGAAGAACAGAAGAGACGAGGGGCAGACCTGCTGAGTTTGTAAGGCATTCAAGAAAAGTTATTTAGTATAGTCAGATCCTTATGAAAAGGTTTAAGCTACAGGAAAAAAGAAATATGCAGTGTTGTGGTTATACTAGAAACAAGGAAGATGGATGAAATTGCTTCCAGAGAATGTGTAGTTCAGGAGGAAGGCATGGACAGATCCTCCATTATAGAGAAGCAGAGAGGGAAAAAAAAAGAAAGAAAGAAGAAAGAAAGAAAGGAAGGAAGGAAGGAAGGAAGGAAGGAAGGAAGGAAGGAAAAGAAAAGAAGGAAGAAATAGACTTCAGAAACAAAAAGGTAAGCACAATCTTGAATAAAGAGATATCCTGGAAGTTGAATGGGAGGAGATTTCAACAAGAAGGAGGTGGTCAGCAGTGTCAGACTCAGCAGAGTGGCTGAGTACTAATAGTTACCCGTTTTGAGTACCAATTCTCTAGTTGCTTTCTGTGTGAGATTCACTGCATTCTCTTAGTAATTCTGGGTGGTAGGTATTATTATCACCTCATTTTCTAGGAGAGGAAATCAAAGTGCAATTAATCTTTTGCCAAAGACTGTACAGTTAATAAATGGCACCGTGAGGGTGTGAATCCAGGGAATGTGACCCCAGAAGTCCTTCTCTCAATGATCCTGATGAACGGGGGGCAGGGGCAGGAGTGAGTGCTGCAAAGCATCCGTTAGAACATGAGCGTAGAGCTCGGTGAGATCACTGTTCAGTAAGTGGCATGGATCTCACTGCGGGGGTGGAAGAGAAAGTTAGGGGTAAGGAAATGCGCTCTTTTTAGATTCCTCATGTGTGAAGGAAGGTGCATCATAAGGCCATCCCTGAGGGTGACTTAGTATAAAGAAATGATTATATTTAAAGACGAGAGAGGTGGGGTATCTTTACAGTCTGTCAAGAAATAGCCAAGAGAAATGCAGAAGGTAGAGATACAGATGAGTCACTAAGGAGGTTTCACATGAAGGGGAAGGGGGACAGAGGACCAGAAACTAGAGGGGAACAGTCATTACCAACTGCCTCCTCCCACGAGAGAAGAAGAAAGGAGAGGGTGTGGAAAGTAGCAGCAGTAACAGCCTATAAGGGTAGGGAAGTTGTGAAGGAGTATTTACACAAAGACCACTTTCATTCCATCCCCAAGAAATAAGGAATATAGGGTCTGCTCAGACGGGGGTCTGGCCCTTTGGCTGTATACATTGCTGTGCTCTATAGACATAGGTGTTACTAATTAATTAATTTTGTATAATTAAAGATTATACAAAAGATATTGATGGGCACAGACCCATCTTTCTTAGCATATTCTTTGAGTTTTACTTATTGAATTCAGTTAGTATTTCCTCCCGTCAGTGAGGGAGGAAGGCCAGCACCAAGCTAAAAATACCTCTCAAGCAAAGAATGGCAAAGGACAGGATCTCACAGAGCTTCTGTCTGGAGTGACCCACGAGGAGTCTGAGATGGATTTGCACTCTGCCGCTGCCTCTCAGTGAACTGAATTAGAGGAGAACCAATGGGTAACACGTCCAGTCAGATTGGGAGTGATCGGCCTGCCTGTGGAAAGGATGAGACCTGAATTAATAACGCTTCAAACTTAAGCAGAAGGAGCCTTGGAGGCAAGATGTCTTCAAATGAAATCCCAAATGCAGCCTTTCTCCCCCTCACACTGAACAGGCGGAGTGGTTGCAAAGGGCAACTCCAACAAGTTTCTACGGGCAGCCCCGTCACTGTCAATCTTAACTTGAAAAGGAAAGGGGATGTCAGTTCTCCAGAAAGCACATGTCCCCTGAGACACAGGCACGGCTTTCGTGTTCAATCACTGTATTTAATTCAATTATCTGCCCCCGCCACCCCCAACTGTCTGCCTTACAAGGAAGGTTGGGGAGAGAGTGATGCTTGATGCTTCTGCAAGTCCCAAAAGATGTGCATTCTTTATCGGGGAATTCAATAAAGGATGAGCTCTTACTCACCCAGCTGTTTCCTGTGAGAAGTCGTCATGGGGCTCCAGCTGCTTACAGCAGGAGGATGACCAGGTCTATGCAATGAGTTATTATTATTATTATTTTTTTTTAGATTGGATTCAGCCAGCTGTCTTTTAAAAAGATAGCGTATTTTAACTACTTAAAAATGTCATGTTTCTGGGTGTGAAAAACACCACACAATCTTAATCAGTTTTAGAATGTTCTAGTTATCCAGGTAGAGCTATAATTAGGTCTAATGATTTTCTTGTCTTCCTTTCTTTGTCTTATCTGTCTTCCTGTTTGCCTGTTCCAAGGGACTGTTTACATTTAGAATCTTTCCAAGAAGTCTAGGAAGAGGAGAAAAAGAATTTGCAGTTTGCCTGTGTTAGTTTTATTTTAGCAGTGATTCTAATGAAACAATGAAATAAAAAATCACTGAGGTTAGAATTGCGAAAATTGTTGTACAGTGAAATAGGTCTTTTAAAATTTACAAACCCTTGTGTTTTCTTAGATTAAGGAATGCACACCATTGACAATAAATGAATCATTCGGTGGTTAAACTTCTCTTGAATAACCAAAACTTGTTGGTTGATGAAGAGATTCGATTCTTTATGTCATATAACAGGTAATTCACAAAGTGGAAAAAAAAAAAAGAACAAATAGGCCATATCAAAGACGATCAATTGCAGAAAATGAGGCTAAGCTGATTTTAGCATTAACAAGTCACATATATTCTAATTGGTTCAAAGTTCAAGTACATTGTTACTATTTTTTTTTATTAAAATAGACCAGAAATGCCCATGAAGATGTATCATAAGCCAGTGTTCCCTGATTTCAGGCTGTAGGGAACCTCTTTGAGAAAAGAAATTCTCAGAACCTCAATCACTTGTGCTCTCATTTTGAGAAATGTTGATTATGGAGTCTAAGTCTCAGTCCATGAAAATATGTTTTAAATGCAAACAAACAGCAAAATATAAAATTTATCTTTATAATGGTAAAATTCATTTTGGGTCCTAAATGCAATGACAACTAGAAAACAAAGCTGACAACAGAACATAAAACCTTGTGGACCTCAAGTTTATGCCTGTAGACTCAATAAAAAACAAACAAAACAAAACAAAACAGGGCCTGAAACACTATTTAACCCAAACTTGAAACTTTCCAAGGATTTTCTTTTTCATATATGTGTTAAATTGCCAACTTTCTCTGAGCTTTATATTTAATTCAGTCTGAATCCTGCTCCCAAGATTCCTCCATCCTTGTAGGATCTGAACAATAATGAAAGGGCTGGCAACAAAAATGAGTATCTTCTGAAACTCTTTTCCCCAAGGGTTTGGCAAGTGTCTTTCTTTTTTCCTTGCATTTCAGACTGGGAGAAAAAAGTTTCTGCTTTGAAAGCTGATCTCATTACGAGCTTATTTAGTCATAGATATGTCTCTGTGTATGTTATTCACAACATACATTTATTAAATACCAGTAAATGTGACTAAGGTGGCACAATTCCTGTTCTAGGTGATCGGTGGGTAATATTTCTTGAATATTCTTTGTGAATAATTTGCCATAAGTAAATTGACCATAACAAGATACTTTATAAAATGCAAATTCCTGTTTTTCTCAAGTATTTTTTATTATTAGTTTAGGGTTATTTTATTATTAGATTAGGGTTATGCACATCAAAAGATAATGATCATTAAGCAAATGCATAATGAAGTAGGCAGATAGAAGGAGGGATGCTTTTGAGGAAAGTGGAATTAAAGCAAGGGCAGGAGGGGTGCCTGGGTGGCTCAGTGGATTAAAGCCTCTGCCTTTGGCTCAGGTCATGATCCCAGGATCCAGGGATCGAGCCCCACATCGGGCTCTCTGCTCAACAGGGAGTCTGCTTCCTCCTCTCTCTCTCTCTGCCTGCCTCTCTGCCTACTTGTGATCTCTGTCTGTCAAATAAATAAATAAAAATCTTAAAAAGAAAAAAAAAAGCAAGGGCATGAAAGCAAAGTAGGATTGGGATAGACAAAACCGAGGCAGGAAGGTATTGTAGACAGGACCCACCAAAGAGTTAGAGGCAGGAAATCATATTTGGAGGACAGAGATAGCAAAATAAGTCAATCAAAGAAAGAGAGTTATATGATTTCAATCATAGGCGGAAATTAAGAAATGAAACAGGATCATAGGGGAAGGGAGGGGAAATGAAATAATATGAACTTAGAGAGTGAGGCAAACCATAAGAGACCCTTAATCATAGGAAACAAACTGAGGATGGGGAGGGGAGGTGGATGGGGGATGGGGTAGTGGGGGGTGGGCATTAAGGAGGGCATGTGGTGGAATGAGCACTGGGGGCTACATGCATTCGATGAGTCACTAAATTCTGCCTCTGAAGCTAGTAATACACTGTATGTTAATTAGTTGAATTTAAGTTAAACGAATTATGGGGAAAAAAAGAACAATATGGCTGAAGTGAGATGCTCATAGAAACCGCTTCAAACCACTTCAAAAAGTGTCAGCACTTAGATACTGGCGGTGTTTGAGCAGGGCATTGAAATGAAGAAAGAAGTGCTTCTGGAGGGTTCACCAGGCAGTGGTGGGAGAAAGGACATAAAACAAAAAAGGAAGTAGAATACTCAATTCAGAAAATTTGCTGATTTTTGTTTTCTACAGCAAAATGCTTCAAGGAAGGTGTAGAAATAGAATGATCTTTCACGTGTAGCCATTTCTTCAGGAACAGGTACTAATGAGAGCCGCAGGCTCATGAGATGACTCATTGAGGATGGCTTTGAAATCCTGTGGTCCTTACCAAAGGCTCCTCTGCACGGGGCTGCGTGGCTGATGCTGTAAATCCAAACACGGAGGATATCCTCTGCCTTGATGCTTTATGCCCTTCTTGCCTGTTGACTGTATCACTTGCCCAGGGCAGTTATTTCTCAACATCGGCACTCTTCACATCTGGGTCTGGGTGACCTTTGTTCTGAGATGTGTCCTGTTGCTGGTCTCTACCTGCTAGAGGCCAGGAGCACCTTCCCCTGCCTTTCTAAATTGTAACAACCAAAGAGTTCTCCAGACATTGCCAGACGTCCCCTGGGGACAAAATCACCCCCTGTTGAGAACCAGGGGCTAAGCGGAACACAGATTACATTGTTAAATGGTAAACATTTATGGCAGGAGAAGATAAATTTTATCCCTTCTCCAATAATACCAGGCTATGGATTTTGTGAGGGCTGGGGGCAGCTGAGAACCACAAATGTCAGCCATGCCGTTTGCTACGGCTTCTTCACTGGCATATTCCAACCTACTCTTTTCTTCTTCCACGTAACAATAATGGGAAACTGTCCAGGTAACTAATGGATTGTCTGTAAGTCCTAGTTTGCCCAGGACAGTCTTGGTTTATACCTATTTTTTTTAGATGATAAATTATATGATCGTTGGAATACAGAAGTTAGTACAACTGTGAAGGAACAAGCAGGGAGTGCCAAGAATGGGGGAGGCCAAGAGGCATACTGTTCCTCCGGCTGCTTCAAGTCATGTTTCCTGGTGAAGACCCTGAAATTAAGACTTGAAATGACATGAGGAGTTAACCAGGAAAAGGGGCAGAGGGGCTTGTAAGACAGATGCAATAGAAAGTTTTATACGGGGAGACACTGAAAATAAAGAAACGAAGAGTTAGACCAACTGGGTAATATGAAACTCCAAACTTCCCTTTGCAGACTTCACTTCAATTTTGAATCTACCTATCAAATTGTTATCCTATCCAACATAATGGGCGATGGCATTTTGAGGCTATAAATTCTAAATGTGACATATATTTATCTTTGAGAAAAGGAGAAGGATTGATTGCTAGGAATTGTCCAAAAGGAGCGGGAGGTCATTCTCCTAGCTGTGGGTTTGCATATGTGGTGATAATGCACACACCCATCACTTTTTTTTTTTTTTTTATCTGAATGTTTGTAGCTGAGACGTAACTACAGAGGATCCAGCATACCATTACACATATAGATTTCAAAGACTTGGGAAGAAATCTTATTTCAGCATCTGTAGTTGGTTTTATTAAAAGCAGTTTAAATTCCCCTGCCTAGAGCAGTTTGGAATTATAGAGATGGGCTGCAGAAATTTACATTTTAATTGAGGCAGAAGACAAAGTAGGGCATGGTGCAGCATTCACACATTACAAGGAAGAATAAATAAGATATGTATCAGCTGGGAGAAAAGAAATGACTGGTCGTTTTTCATTGCTTCCCACACTTAATTTTTTTTTTCATATGGCAGGGAACTGAGTTAGGTTTGCTCTGCAAAGACAGTTTTTACAGTCAAAATGTTTACCATTTCAGAGTTGTCTTTGCATTGAAATATCTTCACACAGTGGAGTAAATATGCAAATACTCAAACAGGCATGGATGGGTATATGTGTGCCCGTGTGTTTAGTGGTGCCTGTAAATATATTATTTCAAATATCTGTAAATATTAAAAACATCTCAATAAACTTCAAAGGAAATTATTTTAAGGTGCAGGATATAACTGAGAATTATTGACAAAAATAATTGATTTGTTAAAGATGGTAATTTGAGCTGTTGTTAAGTTTTATAGAAATTTATAGAATTTTTCTCTGTGGAAACTTTTTGTCCTGTGATCTGTGTGAAAATCTCTCTGGGGAGATTTTCTCTGGGGAGGACTCAGGTTTTCAAACATGAAGATTTACCTGTGTTGAGCAATCTCTAGGAGAAAATGCCCCATTGATTTTTATTTTCCATACTCATTTTATGTTTGACTCATTCTTAGAAAATTAAGTTAAGCATGCAGTTCTCATAAAGGAAGAAATATATATTTAAAAGTCATGCTATAATAAGGGCTTTTTAAAAGCAATGTACTGTCAATGATTTTCAGAAAATTGCTGTGATTAAGCATATTCACCCATTTTCTTGAACCTTCATCAATTTTATGGTATTTTCCATCAACTGTACATGCATTTTTACAATCTTAACATGTTCTTTTAAACCATAATTGTAATTATGGTTTAATTACATTTACATATTAATTATAAAATAGAAAAGCAATGAAGGACACAGTAGTATATTGGGCTGTCTTTGAGCTAGTTAGTGTAACTAGATCCATGAAAAGGAAATGTAATTCTTTGTCCCCAAGCATGTGCCTCTCACGCATAGAGATCAAAATAATTCTCTACTTTTAGCCACTAAAACTTTTTAATTTGCCTTATATTTTGACTATGAATTTCCCTTTTCCTTTTCCTGGAATTTTAAAATGACACTTGATAGTCTATTAAAAAAATAATAGCATGCCTCCCCCTTGTCACTAAGATTGCTCCTTTCTTAATCATGTACTATTGTTAAATTGAAAAGGCATTTTTCTTAAGGCTTTCTCTCTCTCTCTCTCCTTGTTTTTTTTTTTTTTTTTTTTTTCCCTGCCTTGGAACCATCTGGATCACAATTCTAATTTGTATTGATATTTCTTTTAGTTCTACCCCATAACTGTCACCTCAGGATGATTTTGTTTGTTTGTTTGTTTTTGTTTTTTTTTTTTTTGTTTTCTCCTGTTTCACTCTTAGTCCATTATTATTTGGGTATGCTTGTTATGTTTTGATCTGTTTGTCTCTTCCATGTTTGGGTTTCCTTTTTAATTTTTTTGCTTTCTTTTGGACATCCATAAACAATGTTTTAGAAAATATTTGGAAAGTGAATGTTTTGAGTCCTTGTATAGTTCAGATGTCATTAACTTGCCATTATGATTGTAGTAGTATGTAATAGTATGGCTGAAAGTAGATTTCGAAGTTCACAATTATTTTTCCTCACAATTCTGAAGGCATTCCTTTATTGTCTTACATAACATTCAGCGTTGCTTATGAGAGATATAATGCCAACTTGATCGCCATCTCCTTGCAGACGCAGCTTTTCCTTTTGGAGGCTTTTATAATCTTTGAATCTTTGAAGACATGACATTTCATTGAGTTATCAGTAGGTGTGGGTCTTGCTGGGCACTTTACCACATAATAACCACTTTATTTTGAAGAGTTTTTTTATTTTTCATTTCTGATGGTTTTTTATACTGTTTTTTTTTTTTTTGAGGTTTTTCCAAATATAACCTCTCTTACAATTTGTTATGCCTTCTCTTCTTAAAATTCTTATTAAATAGATGTTGGCATGCTGTCTCTCTCTCCCTCTCTCTCTCTCTCCTTTTTTATAGTTTCCATTTATTCACCTTTTTGTTTGGTACAAAAATGAGATTTCCCAATTTACAGACTTTTAATCCTCTAGAACTCTGTATTCTTGGATTTCTTTTTATCATATCACCTTGTTCTATTTTATAGATGCAACAATTTCTCAAAGCATTGATGGAATATAGTAAAGTCCTTTTCTGTTTCTTGCATTAACTTAATGTCTCTTAAGATCAGCTGTTATCTTGGCTCATTTTGGATCTTTTGCGTTGTGTTGTTAATTTTCTCAGTGTGTTTGCTAATCATTGATTGTTCATTCATATTTATGAAAGAAATACGACCTGGTAGTGACCTGGCTGGTTTCACTGTAGAGTGGAAGGAGAGGTAACAGAAAAATACATTAGAAAGCTCACAGAATTAGAATGGCTTAAGCCTCAACTCTACTTACAAAATTCATTAAATTTCTTTAGAGAGTAATCTTTAATTTTAGAAATGCAAGGACGCCTTATTGGTAATGGTCTTTCAGTAGATACCAGACAGTGGTAGGTGGCGAATGGTGTAGATATTCCTTAGACACACTTGTCTCATTTTCTTGCCCCACTTTCTATATTTTTCTACATATCTGGGTCTTGTGTTATAAAGAATAGCTCCCACCTCCTTATAGGCTTTGTCTTATAAATGTTACAAGTCTTACCCTCAACCTGCTTTGTTTAAAACAGCAATATCATCTTACTCATTTTGTCTCTTCCAGATATTTATCCCATAAAAGCTGCTCCACTGAGACCTAACCATCTCCTCAACCCATTATTTTTTCAGAACTCCAGTAGGTTTCTTATGTTTTGATCTCTCCCTTCTAATTTCAGTAAGATTTTGGGGAGGCAATAAAAAGAAACTCTTCATTTTCATATTTTGTACCAGAAGCAATATTTTCAAGGTAAAAACAAAATCCAAGGATGTGCACCCCTCTTTGTATCTATACTAACCCTCTGATTAAGAAGCAGTAAATGTAATCAGGATTTCCATTAAGAAAGTGAGCTCCATGGTTCTTAGTTCTGGTACATCTGTCTATGCATAATGGCTACCAGATAGAACAAGTAAGGCAGAATGGCAAAACAGTGTAGAAATTCCAAGCCCAGACCATCATCTAGGGACTCTGTCATTTGTTGACTGTGTAATTGCTCTCAAACTCCACCGCAAACATGGTGTAAATTAGGAGAACATTTGTTTCTCGATCCTTGATTCATTTCATTCATTTCCTTGTAGGTTTCTCATTATAATACCATTAATCATACTACAGTGGGATTATACCTGAGAAAATGGGCAGTGGAGCCCAAATGGTCCAGTTTCAGTAGTCCTCTATTGCAGTCAATTGACTCCGCCTTGGAATGTAGCCAACCATACTCCTGGGTTCACAAGCATCTAGACACTGAGCAGTCCTTATCGGCATTTCCATTTTTCTGACTGTCTGTCCTGAATTATCTGATTCATCACATTCTGTTTGCATGGGCATAACATGAAAAGTAGTTCCAAACTGTCTGAGTAAATGCATTTCATATAATTATTACTTAAGCTAATGCATTTCTTTCTGCCTATATAATAGTTTTCCCTTCTTATCAATATTGCCCAGCAAGAAAGCTCAAGCTATTTAACCAGCAAAACTGCCGATATTTACAACCTTTTAAGTCAGTAGAGGAATTTAGGTAATTTGTTTTTTAGTGTTTACTGGTTACTTAATGAATATTGTGCTCAGGGTTTTTAAATATTTATACTCTATCTCATTCCAAAAATAATTTTAAGTGTCTTGAACATTACAGAATATAAAATGTAAAGAATTAGAATCTGAACGCTGTGTAATGAAAGCAAATTTTTACCAAAATTAGCTTACCAAATAAGGAAACTCTGGAGATTTATATAATGTTATGCATATTTTAAAGTTCTGGATGTTATTGTTACAAAAATCAACCCTTCCTCTTTCTTATACAATTATTCAAGAAAGATAAAACAGAAAGCTTATATATGTAGGTCTGTCTAACTTATACCTGAAACATTCAGATGATTGACATTTTTTATTCTATCTATGAAAGGATTGCTTCTCTGTGGACTTAACTGAAATGTGTCAAAGAGAAATTTTCTATGAGAGAAATACATACACACTTAAAAAATGAAAAACTTCTTAATTATGTATCTTAGTCTCATGTTTATTCAGTCTTCGATTATTGCACATTCAATTGTAAATCTATAATAAATTAAGAGACTATTATTTTTAAAAATCATGATATAAACATTGGGTATGATAAAGCATTTTGTACTCAAATGTTTTATATTTCTATTAGTTTAAAAAATTGTTACTCCTGTTTATGTGCTGTGCATATAAAAAAGTTTAATCTTCCTATTAGGAAGAAGACACATGTGCATTGTGTATGAAAAGATTGCCAATAACATTTATATACATCCCTAAAGCAGCCTTTGTTGAAAAAAAATGAACTTGCATGGGTCATGTTCTACGCCCATAGCAGCGTACTATTTCCTGTTAGGTTTGAATTTACTTATAAGTGACAAAACACAAACAAGTTTTGTTCTCGTTTCAATTTTTGTTCTTTTTGTGTTTTTGTTTTTGTTGTTTTTTACATGGCTATTTTAAAAAAATTCAAGCAGGCATCCCTTTACCATCTACTAGGATAATATAATGTTGGCTACCTAGAAAATTATTATTATTATCTTTTAAGAGAGCACACAACAAAGAACATTCTTTCTCTTTGGAACCTCTTAAAATAATGTGGTCCTAAATTTTAGAAATATTTTCTTTTAATTAAAGTGAGTACAAAGATATAGAGAAGAGTTTCATTCTTATGTTTTCTCTCTCTCAAAATAATTATACTTTTGATTAAAATATTTTGTTTTAATCTTCAGAATTTTGACCATAATTTTATTTTTTAAAAAGTATGACCTACAGGATTGTTTCCCAGATGTGATTTTGGAGAAGTTAATAACTGAACATAGTGAAGACACTGTCTTGTCTCCTTCTCTCTTCTTGAAAATAGAACAAACATAGATAAGACATTATAGTGGCATGGTTTGTATTCTCCATAACACACTGAATTAGATGATGGAAAAATTTCCATGGCTGTTAGCATGACTGGAGTGGCAGAAAATAATTTCAGAGACAGATAAGGACCAGAAATGGGGGTTGGATTCACAATACCAGTGCCCAAGTACCCATTCATCCTACAGGTAGAGAGAGGTCTATAGCAGTTGCCTGTGATCACATAGCACCTAAAATGTAGAAAGATACTGCCTAGAGTTTGGCCAGTACTTACACCTTGGAATAGTAAATCACTGTTGGATCCATAGTATACATTTTGGGGGTAAGAAGGAAATAAACTATAGTCCTTCATTTTATGGCTAGAAAATTAAAGCTGAGAGGACTATTTATTTGTCCAAAGTCTCACAGCAGGTTAGTGGTGGAGACTAGAGTAAAACCTAGAGATTGTAATTCCTGATATATTGATCTTTCCTCAATAGTGCCTCATCCCCTGTGTGCTAAATAAAATAAAATTAAAGAACAAATTAGCATATTCAGCATCCAAAAAATTCCTCTTGTGCCCTCAACTAAAAAGTGATAAAAGAGATTGTGTTAATAATAAAAATATCATTGGTTTTTATTTCCCCACCTACATGCAATACCCAATGTCTATCTTATCTACCCACACACATATTGATATTTTGAAGATCACAATTGGAAAGATAGCTTACATGTGCTAAATTGTGTATAAGAAGAAGTTCTTTTAGAAATCCACATGAGGTAAATATGAAACAGACCAAATATGACTGATTTGTAACAAAATAATTAGCTTAAGCCAATAGGATAATAATAAGCATAACTAACATCATTAAACATTTTAATGTACCATGTAGTCTTTTAGGCATTCATATTTAATTCACTTAATTCTTATAACAGCTCTTCCCTACGTATCATTATTTCCCCTAGTTCATGGATGCCTAGAGAAGTTAAGTAAGTTGCCTGAGATTATACAACCAGTGAGTGGAGGAGATAGGATTCAATGATTTACATTTTTGAAGACGACATTTATGTGTCTAAGTTTATTTATATATGGCTCAATTGTATGTCCATCTTATCTGATGTAGAAAGATGTTAGGGTTTGAAGCCCATGGCCAAGAAGGAATTCTTGAGACACCTTTGGTGCCAAAAGATGGTTTTACTAAAGCGTGAGAACAGGACCTGTGGACAGAAAGAGCAGCATTGAGGTCAAGAGGAGTGGCTGATTATATACTTTCAAGTTGGGAGGGGGCTAGGGATAGCGTAAGTCTCTAATGAATTTTGGAAGCAAAGTTTCTATGACCTTTAGGTGGCTAGCTATTGTTAGGAAAAGGTCATTTATTATCATCTAATAAAACCACGGTCATAATGCCCTTCAGATATATAGGGGTGGGTCATACATGTGGGAGATGATTGCCAACATATATCTTGGGGGATAGAGGTAGAGATGATATTTCCAAAGGAATTTTTTAAATACTATTTTTTTAAGAATTTATTTATTTATTTATTTATTATTTTTAATTTTTAATTTTTTATAAACATATAATATATTTTTATCCCCTGGGGTACAGGTATGTGAATCACCAGGTTTACACACTTCACAGCACTCACCATAGCACATACCCTCTCCAATGTCCATAACCCCACCCCCTTCCCCCAACCCCCCTCCCCCCAGCAACCCTCAGTTTGTTTTGTGAGATTAAGAGTCACTTATGGTTTGTCTCCCTCCCAATCCCATCTTGTTTCATTTATTCTTCTCCTACCCCCTTAACCCCCCCCGTTGCATCTCCACTTCCTCATATCAGGGAGATCATATGATAGTTGTCTTTCTCCACTTGACTTATTTCGCTAAGTATGATAACCTCTAGTTCCATCCATGTCGTCGCAAATGGCAAGATTTTATTTCTTTTGATGGCTGCATAGTATTCCATTGTGTATATATACCACATCTTCTTTATCCATTAATCTGTTGATGGACATCTAGGTTCTTTCCATAGTTTGGCTATTGTGGACACTGCTGCTATAAACATTTGGGTGCACATGCCCCTTCAGATCACATTTGTATCTTTAGGGTAAATACCTAGTACTGCAATTGCTGGGTTGTAGGGTAGCTCTATTTTCAACTTTTTGAGGAAACTCCATGCTGTTTTCCAGAATGGCTGCACTAGCTTGCATCCAGAGGAATTTTTATATGTTAAAGTAGACTTACAGGATCCTGGGAGTCAGGCTAAGATTGCCTTTTGCTCTTGGCAAAGTATTAACATCCAGGCAGCTAAGTTCCTAGAGGAATGTCACTCCTCCTGTTTCAAGGAAGTGGGCTATAGGTAGTAAGGAAATTTAATTTTTCTTTTGCTTTTGTTGCATACATCATTAGTCATAAAGCTTTCTTGATTTCTTAGATCTACACTGTTCTATTCTTTCTATTGCGATTCTAGAGCCCGTGGCATATAGCCAAAGAGTTTAAATATACAGTCATGTAGCTTGCCTATCCTTGTCTCCTATGTTCTTTGTTTCTTGTTTTACCCAAGTGTTGTTTATTCAGGAGACCAAAGACTTTTTTTTATAGATACGGATTTTATTTACTTATTTTTTTCAGTACATTATTAAATGCTGAGTTTTGTTGACTGACTGTGGATGTTACCCATACATATGGATTGATTGAAGAGCATTTTAGGAGACTAAAGGGAAGTAATAAGAGATTCGGTTAAATAAGGTTGTACTTGTTCCAGTTTTCTAGATATGTCTTCCTCCAGTACTAATCCCTAGCACTGCCTCAGCTTTTAAGTTGAGCATCTTCTCTTTGCTATCTATAGTGATGCCCTCTTTGCTTCTTTCCCTGCATATCACCCATTCTTTATTTGTAAAGACTTCAAGAACTTCACATTCAATTCTGTTTTCTCATTTATCTTATCACTTACCACTGCTGCAGGGTGCTTCATACTTAAACTTACCATATGGAAAGTGAATTCATTATTTATCTTTATAAAGTAAAACATTCCTGTTTCTAAACTACCTGTGCTATTCAGTAGTATCATAATTTGTGAGGCCCTGGAGTAGTGCTCATTTGGATTAATTTACCAAACACTGTGTGCCAGAAACTACATGCTCAGTACAAAGGGAGAAATATGTTACCATTCCCTCCTGAGGTAGCAGGTAAATAAGATGATTGTTAGAACACAAGGTGAGATGTTTTACCCTAGAAATCTGCATAGAAACACATGACAATCACCGTTTGCATTTGCATAGATCTCAAAAAGTACTAAACAATTGTGTGTAAGTTTAATCTTTGAAACAACCCTGTGAGGTACTGTTGCTGCCTACAGATTCTGAGGAATCAAGTGACTTGCCTAAATGCTCCCCTGTCTTAGTCCATTCAGGCTCCTAGAACAAAAATACCATAGACTGGATGGCTTATAAACAACAGAAATTTATTACTCACAGTTCTGGGGGATGGGATGGCCAAGATCAGGATACCAACAGATTCAGTGTCTAATGAGGACTGCTTGCTGGGTCCTTACCTGGTGAGAGGGAGGAGGGAGCTCTCTGGAACATTTTTTTTTTTTTTAAAGGTTTTATTTATTTATTTGACAGACAGAGATCACAAGTAGGCAGAGAGGCAGGCAGAGAGAGAGAGGAGGAAGCAGGCTCCATGCTGAGCAGAGAGCCCAATGCGGGGCCTGATCCCAGGACCCTAGGATCGTGACCGGAGCTGAAGGCAGAGACTTTAACCCACTGAGCCACCCAGACACCTCTGGAACATCTTTTATAAGGGCACTAATCCCATTTGTGAGGGCTCCACCTTCATGAGGTAACCACCTCTCAAAAGCCCCACATCTTAATACCCCCATGCAGGGGATTAGGATATCAACATATGAATTTGGGAGGACACAAGTATTGAGTCCATAGCACCTCCTCAATGTGTGGTGGCAGCATGACTGTTACAGACCTCTCAGTGGTTCTCTGTTTCTTGTGTTCTTCCTTTGCTCCTCCACAACGTGGAAGGAGAATACATGTCTCATACATCCTTGAATATCACGGCAGTACTCAATACTAGGGCTGGTACACAGGGGGTCCCCCTCCCCAAGTATTTGTTATTTTATAAGCAGAATTAAATTCAATGTGTTGAAATGAAAGACAGATTATAGCTCAGTTTCCATGAGAATTTTCAGCTACCTCATCTTGAAATGAAATGAATTGCTTCATCCATAGAAGTCTTAAGCAGGGTCTGGATGAACCCTTTTGGGGGGGGGGGGTTGGGCAGTATTTATGCATATGGTAAGATATTTGAATAAATGACTTATAAGATTCCTTCCAGCTCTCCATTTCTATGATTAATTTGTTTATCTACTACCTCTGCTCCTATAGACTGAGTTTGGTTTTATCTTCTTTTAAAAGATACCTAATACCACTATCCTCAGCCACTAATTCTCAAAAGAGAAAGGGTTGTTATTTAAGACAGTTATGCAAACTCATCATCCATCAGTACAACGCAGAGTACATGGTATTCTTGAACCCTCCCTCTGACAACTTAATTTAGGACATCTTGTGTGGAATGAGTTCATTTCCATCCTTGGCATGGTGCATTGTCTTGTTAGAGGACTGAACCTGAAGATCATCATCTTTTTTTTTTTTAAATGATTGTTCTAGTTTCCATAAAAGTAAGTTAAATAAAGCTAAAACTTTTAAAAGAAACATCTCTGGCAGAAAAGGACAATTATTTTGTGACATCTAAGGAGATCTGTAAAACTTTGAGGAGTTGCTGTGAGGCTTGGTGGGATAGTCAAAGGCAAGAAGGATATGAAAAGCTCTTTCCTGCTTTCATTTTACATAGGGAGTTTTAAGTGGGTTCTGACTCCAGTGTACAAGAATGTTTGGCAAATGTACAAGAATATGCTTAGCAATGGAAAGAAGTGTGAGAGGAGCACATTATAAGTCTAGAATATTCTAACTCCTGAATAAAATGGGATGAATGTATTTTTTTTTCTTAATAACAATAGCCACCTCCAATGTTAATATAATGTTTCTTCATGTGAAATTTAAATGAAAACCTGAGGTGGTATCATTGCCTCATGTGGTAATGAATCTTCATACAGGTGACTGAATTGTCAGGAATTTGGGATGGATCAGGCTATGATCTGGCATGTTTCAAGTTCAAATGTGAACAGAAATGAAAGGATGAATTAGATGAGTTCTCCGGGTACCCAAGAAATGGTAAGGATTGAGGGTCTATGGTGTCATTTTCCTGGGTGCATATTTCTGCTGTTTCAGTGACAAAAATTAAAATCTCTGCCTTGCAGAAACAAATAACTCTCAGTTTTATAAATTCTGAGAATTTCCTACAATTTTCCATGCTACCTATCAGAGAGACATTCCTTTCACTCAGGGTAATGTTTAACTTAGGGTAAATGAGGAGTTTTCCTTGAATCAAACCAACATTTTAAAAAGCATCACTTATTTTCCTTTGAATGATTGCAACATGAAAAATGTATTCCACACAGATGGCCAAGCTGACAGTTCTCCACACTGGCAAAAAAGAAATCAAAAAAGAAATCTTAACCTAGGTGCGTGTAGCAAGTATACTTCAGGAATAGTCATAGTGCTTACGTCTCTTTCAAAATGTTAAAATTAACGTTGCCCATCAGATTTTCTATAAGAGGCAACCATCTAGTTTCATTGTTTTTTTTCTTACTTGGATTTGTTATTATGATATTCTTTTTAAAAAACTATCTTTGAAATAAGTGAATAAAATAGTAGATTCTTGGCAAATTGGTCTCAAAATGTCCACCAATTTAGGGATATGAGGGAAGTAGGGGAGAAAAAGCAGTATTTACTTCAATTAGTTGCTTCCCTTAAGAATAAAATGTCTTTTTTTTTTTTTTTAATTATTTTAAAAATGAGGGCTGGGGCTCCTGGGTGGCTCAGCTGGTTGGGCGTCTGCCTTTGGCTTGGGTCATGGTCCCAGAGTCCTGGGATCAAGCCCATATCAGGCTCCCCACTCAGCAAGGAGTCTCCTTCTCCTTCTGCCCTTCACCCTGCTTGTGCTCTTTCTCTCAAATAAGTAAATAAAATCTTTTTTAAAAAGAAACATGAAAAATAAAATGGGGGAAAATAAACCCATACGTTAAAAAAAATGAAGTATCCTGAGCACACTCTAGTTGTATTTTAGTGAAACAGGTATTCTAGTAAAACATGAACTCATGGTACTGAAACTTGTATTATGTAGGCATGACCTTAGTGGCAGTTAATATAAAATTAGTTGCAGATATAGTTTTTGCTTTACATAATGTAAATTAAATTCAGTTGGAAAAATAATTCTAATTAAATGTTTTAATTAGAAGCCTTTTGACTCTTCTGTAATTTAATAAACAGCATACTTCTAGTAGCCAAGGTACCAAATTTATTTAAGAAAGGTTTCAGTGGATCAAATTTCTCACTGCAAATAAATCTCATAAATCTGATTACTCCATGCAGGTTTTTGTTTCTTTGTTCATTTTGTTTTTAACATTCATTAGGCAATTAGTTCTTTCTATGAGAATGGGGACATTCTCATAGAAAGATGTTTTGAGATTTTTTTTTTTTTGTCTCATGCCTTGTCTTTTATCCAGTAATAGTCATAGCAATGACAAATAATAAATATTTCCATAGCAAATCCTTATTTACCAAACATGGGTCCCAAATGTATTTTAAAGCAGTAACATTTTAAGACATTAAACTCACCTAAACAGGGTGACTTCCAAGTAGCAACATAATTAGTATGAATTTAATTAGCTGTCTATGAAAATATTATTTAAGGAGACAAACACCTCCATTGTCAGCCATTTGTTGCTCAGCATCTAACATGGACCCAGAACTGCTTTAAGTGAATATGTGATAGAGAATTACTTGGTCTTTTTTTTTTTTTTTTTTAAAGATTTTATTTATTTACTTGACACACACAGAGAGAAATCACAAGTAGGCAGGCAGAGAGGGAGGGGGAAGCAGGCTCTCCACTGAGCAGAAAGCATGATGCAGGACTCTTTCCCAGGACCCTGAGATCATGACCTGAGCTGAAGGCAGAGGCTTAACCTACTGAGCCACCCACGTACCCTAGAATTCCTTGGTCTTTTGTAGTACATGTTAGGTCCTCTCTCTCTCTCTCCCTTTTAAATTTTATTTATTTTATTTTTATTTTTTTTTCAGTGTTCCAGAATTCATTGTTTATGCACCACACCCAATGCTCCATACAATACATTCCCTCCTTAATACCCACCACCGGGCTCACCTAACCCTCCCACTCTCCTCCACTCTGAAACCCTCAATTTGTTTCCCAGAGTCCACAGTCTCTCATGGTTTGTCTCCCTCTCTGATTTCCCCCAACTCACTTCTCTCTATCTCTTAACCAAAAGTCAAGATAGGAGGTTTAGAGTAAGCAGCAAGAGATAGTAAACATGGACACGACTTTTATCTCAGCTTAGACTATTAACAGCTTAATCTCAAGAAGAAATTTAACTTTGCTGTATTTCCATTTCCTCTCCCATAAAATGTTGAATGTAATATCTACTTTGAATGATTCCTGAGAACCTGTTTTTGCGAATCCCCTAACACTGTTTAGTTAATATTCCCTCTATATTCCCCTTCCCCTCAGTCTCCTCTCCTTACCACCTAGTGAAGGTCAGAAGAAGATCTGGACATGCAAAGATCAGGTCCCAGTCCAATTGACTCTCATCCCTTCTCTATGGAGACTGATCAGCTTCTAGAGAATCCACATCCACTGCTTAAACTAGAGTGTCCTTTCTCTGCTGCTGTATCCTTTTCACTGAGAAATAAAAAAGAACACTTGGCACATAACAACTTTGTTCAAATTCTTATAGAAACTTAAACACTAGCATAATCTCTCACATTTCAAAGCTGAGAACCTAGGGTGGCAACTCCAGGCCCCTAAAGTTCCTACCTAATGAAGGTCCTAGCTGTTCGTTCCAGTCAACAACTGAAAATAGGGCCCATCTCCCAGTCTCTGTAGAAGTGTAGGAGCTTAACTTTAAGTGCCAGTTAAAAAATCCAAATGACCTAGCCATATGAATGAAATTCCCATTCTGTCCTGTACTGCCTTTCCCCCAGCACATCCCTTCCTTTCAAAAGGCTGTATTCTCTTTCAATGAAGTTGGGTTGATTTCACACTGAGCTCTCTTCCCTACTGCAGTAGTTATTACTGAGTAAAGCTTGTCAACACCACTTTAACAAGTTAATGTCTGACTTTGATTATCTTTGACACTACCCAAAAGTATTTTTCTTATCCTATTTATCCCCATGTCAGATGGAAGCTCTTTGGGCAGAGGAATAGGGAGATTGCATTGTTAGGGGAACATACTTTATTACTGCATAGCCATGGGTCACAGCATGAAAATCACAAAATGCATATACCATACAACACCATTCAACAACCTCAGTATTTTACAAGTGTACTTTAAGAAATTTTATTGGATATAATAATTGTTTTCCATAATTATATTTTAGTCACATCATTGTTTAAAAGAATGACTTTAACAATACTTGCCATAAATTGCATGTTTTGAGGAAAAGTTTCATAAATCTTTATGGGATTTACATTTTGGTTTAGATAAACTGCTTTTGAAGTAGAATGACAATTGCTTAGATGAATCTTTTGGATATATTTATCAATACATCTTAACTTCATGTTCATTAAATATTTTTGAAAAATTGTATGTGAGCAGTTATTCTTAATGGATAGTTTATTTCAAATCCCAGAAATCTTTAATTCTACATCTTCCGTTATTTTCCTTGATACCATCATGTTGTTCCATGGAGACAATAATGCAGACACTAATGATTGCTAAGAAAATCACATATAAATTGATTAAATACTCTCACAGTCAAAACAGAATCTTGACAATTATTTCATGTTTTGAAGAGGTAAGTCCTTTCTCACCATCCCCTGCCATGTTCTCTACTTTATTTTCCCTTCAAATACAATCACCTTTTTCTTGCTCTGACTCTCTGAAGTTAGAAATGCGCGCGCGCACACACATACACACACACACACACACAAACTCTCTCTCTCTCTCTCTTTCTCTCTCTCTTCTTTCTCCTTATCTCTCTGTGTCCCTCCCCATTCTTCTGAAATCACATTTGGCTCATGATGTTCCAAGCTGTGCACATTTCAGTAGACAACAATTTTTGATGAAGACACACAGTATACAGCTGAGGACAAGGCTGTCACTTTATTCACGTATACCGGCTTCTCAGGCTCTTCAGAAGATGAGCCAAGTCTCATCTTTACACTTTTGTATCTCAGAGTTCACAGTAGCAGCTGGTTAAAAACAAAAGCAAAAGGCCAAACCAAAAGAAAAGCATCAGGAAAATATATTGTGTGTTGAATTAAAACAAATATACAGTGTGTTCCTTGAGTAACTAAGGAAGGCACAGACCAAATGTGTACTTGAAAAGGTAGTTCGAGAATGCTAGACCTGATGACTCACCTTGATACTCACCTTGATATTCAGCCATCTCTGACAGCTCTCAGCAGGGCTCTGTCCCTTTCCCATCCTAATTAGATTTTTGTCTTTTAACACTGATGTGGACTGCTTTTCATAATTAAAATGCAACACAAAGTTGGATAGAAAATTTAATCCAGAATTTATCCAAAGAAGACTTATTCAACATTAAAAAAAAAAAAAAGTCTCCAAAGGCTAAACTATGTTTTTTTAAAATTATTATTATCTAAACAAACTGTAATACACACATAAAATCCTATATCTTTGTTCAGAAACTCACCTTTTCCAATTACAATAGGAGAGGCTTGACTTATTAGCAGTTAGGCTGAGAATTTATAGAATTGTTTTAATTAAATGTAAACTTAAATTGAGCCATTTTTTCTGCCATGAACATTAATTTGAATTTCAGATGCACATTTTGAAGCATGGTATTCAAATAAGGAAAGAAAGTGTATCACATTTTTTTCTATACATCAGAACAAATTGTGTATACAATATGTTTTAAAAACAAATTTTATGAAGGCCATGAAGAAAATGGAGTTTATACTCAACATCACACAGCCAGATTTTATGTCCAAACTAGTATTGGAATTCTTTGTTCTTAGTAGGCTCATTTGTGTCTCTTTATGATTTTTTGTTGTTTTTGTTTTTTGTTTGTTTTGTTTTTCCTTGAACTCTTTCTCCTGTCCATCACCTGGCTTCATCACCAGCACCAAGACCCAGCTCAGACATCTCCTCCTCAGGATAACTAACACGGCTGCTACCTAGTCTCTCTGTTCAACTCTTCTCTGCCAAGAGCAATGTATTTATTATCATATTAGGTCATGTAAGGGTCTGACTATTTTACCAGACTTGCACTGTCCATTGCAGTAGCCATAACCATATGCAGCAACTTAAATAAAATTATATAAAATTTTTATGACCCTATCACTTCTCACATTTTCAGTGGCTCCATGAGGCTATTGGTAGCCGTATGGACCGGTGCAAATATAGAATATTTCTATTATTGCAGAAAGTTCTATTGGCCAGAATGGCACTAGACCAAACTCCTTAAAAGAGATTTTCTCTCCCGGATTTCTGGTCCCTTATCATTTGGGGTGGTATTGGCACATGGAAGATAGCCAGTAGCAAACTACTGAACACAACTGAACTGAGAAATGGTGGGTGTGCTAATGTGAAAAGTAGAATTAGATTGAGTCTGTGTGCTCAAGAGTTGAGAATAAAATTTCTAATGCATAGAGGAATCATGGAGGCAGATTTGAGTTCAGATTGAAAAGCAGCTTTCTCTCAATCAACCTATTGGAAAATGAAATAAGTTTCCATGTTAGGTATTTAGCTCAGGCCCCAAAGTCATTCCATTAAAACCAGTGCTTATCTTTTAGGACTCCAGTATAACAGATCCTTAGTTTGTGGGGTGAGAATTGTCACCAGAAGAGAATAATTGAGTTTCAGTCATTCTCATGAACATTTTGAGAAAGTTTTGTGAAACTCTTCATAAACTTTGACTTCCTGTCACATTGCCGTCTCTATCAGCAGTGATCCCTGATTTAGAGTATCTCAGATGAATACATTCTCTTCTTAGGATAGTGTTTACTAAACTACTGTAGCTCTAAAATTTTCCTAGTTTTCCTTGTTTCAAGAAAGCCCAAATTAGGAATTAAATGTTTGTCATACACACTAACAGCAGTAAGCAAAGAATGATTGAGAAAACAGTATCATGTCAGATTCCTGCATCATTGACTAAAAGAGGATAGGGGACAAATGTGAAATTTCCAGATTTTTAAACTCGGCTGCATTGGGGGGTTTTTCCCATAGGGGGTGCACAATAGCCATCAAGTGTGAAGAGACTGAATGTAACTTGCCTTAGTTTTCAAGCCCATGATGTGCTGGGTGGAAACCCTACAGTATATTAACTGATCCATTTTAAAAACTAGTCTCTTTTTTGGAGCAACGACAATAATTTTTGTATGTTTATCTCTGGCTTCAAAAATAACATGGCTCTAACTATAAAATATGCTTAAAATAGGAAAAATTAGCTGAGAAACAGTGGATGTTTTGTAGGTTTAAACTGTTTGTGTCACTGAAGGCATCAAGCAAAATGTACTTTTTTATGCACGAGGTTAGGTGATCTGGGGAGTAAGAACATTTCACTTCATTGTTAGGGCTACTCTGTTAATAGAACATACCCAGATTGGCATTGGACAAAAGGTTTCAAAGAGGAAGAAAGTGAACTTGAGCTTTACAAAGAATCCTAGCTTTAAATCGGGCAAAGTTCTAGGCTCTTCTTTGCTACAATGGATAATCTGGGGCATTTTTTTTTCTTCTTTCAGTAAGTCAGTTTCCTTCTCTATTATATGGGAATACAAATCTGCTCCCTTTCAAAACAATGAAATGATGACATTGACCTAAAAAATTCTTTTAGGTAAGAAGACCTCAAATATAGGAGCAATCATTATCATCCATAATTTATTAAACTATTAACTTAAACATCTGTTAAGGTTTAAATCGTGTCATCCAAAAAAGGACATGTGGAAGCCTAGTGCTCAGTACCCCTGAATGTGACCTTGTTTGGAAATAGGGTTGTTGCAGATGTCCTTAGTGAAATGAGGTCATACTGCAGTATGAGAAGCTCCTCAACCAGCCTAACTTGTTTGCAGTTAAGAGGACACACAGAGATACAGGGAGAATTCCACCGATGCCAGAGACAGAGACTGACTGGAGTGATGAAGCCATAAGCCAGGAATGCTTAGGACCGATGGCCACCAATAGGAGCTAGTGAGAGGCAAGGAAGGATTCGTGTCTCTGCCAACACCTCAATTTAAGACTTCTTGCCTTCAGAACTGTGAGAAGTGCATTCTGTTGTCTGGGGCCACCAGTTTGTGGTCTTTTGTGAAATAAGAAACTCATTCCACACCCGAATGGATTAGCCAGTCAGTTTCTTATTTCTAAGTTAGATACTTAATAACTAATTGGATGGAAATAACTTGTGTAAGATTGTGCGCCCGTGTCCTTTGATGAGGTTTCCCTGTCCCCCTTTTTCCTCTAACGGTCCTGTCAGCCATTTCCTCATCGCTTGCATGCTCATCCACTCACGGCTGTGGGAACGGGAAGGGGACAGGCACCAACTCCTTGAAAATATAAGCAAAATTTGGTAAATATTTGTGGAGGTTCAATTTTCTGAAGCTGGAATTCTATAGTTTCTATTAGATACTCCAAGGAGAGTCTAAGAACTAGGAACCATCCTCTCTCTTAACACTGCAGATCTAAAGCACTAATCTTGTTGGGAAAAATCTGCCTGAATTCATTTTAACACCTAGAATCCACAAGACCAAGAGCTCAGGGACAGGAACTCAGTCAGAACCAGCAATGTGTTACAGCCATCTGATAGCAGTTTGTGAGAGCCAATTGGTAAATTTTCAGGATTTTGGCAAGCTGATAGCTAAGCGCAGCCATTATTAAAATTAAATTATATAAACCTACATTTAAATGCATTATATAAAAATCAATGTAAAAACTACTTATAACTCACAACATTCTAATTATTTTCACTATATTGTGCTAGGATCTATGTTCTTGAGGTTATTTGAATCTCTATGATAGACATACTATATAAGATATGTTTCTATGCATCTCTTCCCAGCCCCAGGTGTCATTAAGTTGGTAACTTGAAATCAATCATAGTAGGACTTTTGATCACCACGGAAATTGGCAAATGCTACTAGTGGGGGCTTTCACATTTCTAACCCAAAACCAAGATAGTTGATAATATTTACCAGCTTACCTCTGGTTCAGACTTGCCTGCTTGTCTAGGCTTCTCATATCCCTGGGGTTTTTAATGACTTTAGGTATTATATAAGGAATCTCGATTCAACTATAAGGAAGGGACCTTGGAAAAGGTTAAATAGGGCTATTTTACTTTTAATAAGAGAGCTCAAAAAGATTTGACAACAGTACTTTTGGTATAGAGCTGACCTTTTTGAATATAAAGTATTTGTCAGTTTTCCAATTACAAATTTTTCTGGGAACTAGATGCTACCATCTTTCTTATGCCTTATCACGACCAAGTGTTCTCCTAAGAGATAAGAGTAAAAATGTTTACAACCTTCTGAAGACTTTTTCCCTTCTTGATCCCAGATTTTGCATGATTGAGTGGCAATTTATAAAAACAATGAGTCACACTTTGTCTTTGAAATACGACCCTTTTCTCTTGGGTCACCTTTCTAAAAAGTTTTGATACTATCTGTAACCTACAGGAGACTGTTTCTTGATTCATTATGTTACACTGATAAATTTCTCTAGGTTTTTGAAATAAACCATGCACTTGTTTTTGTTATTTTTTAAGTGTCTTTTTCTCCTCTTAAATGAGAGTTCTGAGGTGGGATATACTATAACTCACCCTTAATTTTATTTGAGTGAGATCTTGGCGGAAGTCCTTCTTTAAGTTTAATATTTGGAACTTTTTCCTGGGATTGTCAATGAGTGTGACCACATGATGAAAACTCACTCTGGTCACCTAGTGCAGATTTTCAATTTTTTGTTTTTCCTGTAATTTCATTAACCTGTATTGCCCAACCACTGTGTATCACAATCTGATAAAATTATCAGAGTCATAAAAAATATATATTGGTAGCTTTTATCCCATGAGAAGCAGTTTTTAAAAATACATTTCTTTTATTTTCATGGTGTTATAACCCAAATAGAAAAGCAGATGAGCAGATTTTCCAAGACGTGGTTATTTTATTGTTAACACCTGCTGTCTGGATTTGGCAGGACTCTCCATGACACAGCTAACATTGCTCCTCTAGCCATGTGTAAATATCCTTTAGTTTCCCAATGCATGCACATCTTGACACTATTCTTGTGCTCAAGCCCTTCTGTGTTACACACTACAACAGAGCATTCACAGGCAACACGAATGAATGCTTCTTCTGCATAATAGACAAGCTGAAATGGCATTGCCTTCTCTGGGGGGAAAAGAAGTCATTTCATCATCATGATGAAATATTATATTTTAAAACAAAATATTTTAGCTACAAGTTCAGTGGACACAGCTAAGAATTATGGATCTCCTCTTTGGATAATCCAACTTGCCTCCTTTTGTAGTCAGGATGGCAGCACTGTACTGTTTTTCTTATTGTGGGCAAAGAGGCCAGGGATATTAGAGATGAGTAAGTAATTCGCAATAGACCAATGATTATTTTTGGCTTTTGGTGAGATTCAAGATCAACTCATTTCTAATTAAACACTGCACGTCTGCTCATTATTCCTTTAATTACATCCTTTTTCTATTGTTTTTCTCAGAACTTTGACAATAAGCACACGAGAGATGGTTTAAAAGCATTTGTTTCTGGAGTGGTGTTAGCCTTGAAAAGACAAATGGGAGAGTTCGGGAGGGCAGAAGGATGGATGTGCACCTGATATATTCACAGGCAAGTCTGAATGGTTCTCCAGTGAAGAGCTGTTTTAGCACAGGGTTCTTTATAAAACATAGGAATGGAAGTGGTCAACTTGCCTATGTTTTAATTTCTTTGTCTGGTACCTACATCTGGGGGGCTGCCTATCAAGGCCTCTCAGCAGGGAAAGGAAACTCTGTCCTTAGGATACCTCTCGTGTTTTACAGAAGCCAAGGGTACATAGCTTTAGGAAAAATAAAATTGGCCTCTGCTGGAAACAACTGGATTGTGACTAGACTTAGGTTAAGTATGAGGAATGCTGTCAAGGGTACAGGTATGAGAGGTGACTTGGCAGGCTTCCCACTGAGTCTTCTTCTCTTGTTTCCTCAGCAGTTTGGTTTCTTGATGCTCAGACCTTAGATAACTAATTAAAGTGCTGAAGAAGTCATTATTCTTTAATTAAATAATGGATTATTGAAGACAAAACATTCAATACATGATTGAACCTGCTGTTAAACTGAGAGATCCCTTCCTTTTAGATCTGTAATAACATTGATCCCAATAATACACCCCCAGGGGCAGGAGTAAAACTCATGTGGCTCTGAAGGGAGAAGGGTTTGGATGGAACTCCCTAGATCCAGTAAAATAGTTCAAATGCTACCTACTTCTCTTGTGACATGCATACTCTCTTTCTGATCTCTTGGTGTTGTGCATAGGCTCTCGGTGTTATTAGTCAGGAAGGGTGTAAAGCCCTAGGAGATGGCAAGCAAGTTTCTTCATTTTCTCAGGAAGAGATAGAGTGGCCATTACTAAGGCTTTCTGTCTCCATCTCTGTGCCTACTGTAGACACTGAACTTCAGGCTCCAATTAATGGTGATGGTCCAAGGCAGGAAAGAGGTGCATTATTCTTTTGTGAATGGTTTTAAAAAGCTATAAGAGAATCACAAAAGTCATCTGTAAGAAAACACACACACACACACACACACACACCTCTGATATTCACCTCCTGTTAGGCATTCACGAGTTATTAGTGTTCATATTAAATCCACTCAGTGTTTGGCTTCACGCCTATGTTTATATCACTCAAAACTCTAAAATTATATCTATCTCAGACTTAATTTGTGTGTATAAACACGATAATACATGTATTTTGTACAACTGATATGCATATTTATATACTTACACACATTTTATTTGAAAAAATTATATATATGTATATATATAGAAAGAGACATTTTCCTTTCTCTTTTCTTTCTTCCTTCCTTTCTCTCTTATTCCCCATCCTGCTTCCTTTTCTTCTTCTGTTCCTGTCTCCCATTTTTCCTTTTTTCTACACATACCAAAATGATGTATAAAGTATTACTGATTTATGTCTAAATACCAGAAATGCAGACTGTTGATGATTACACAATAAAATGTAATTCTAATGGGATTTGAAGAACAAACTCTTGGCAACATAGCAGATTATAGTGACTAAGACTGAGTCCTGAATCAAGGTTTGGCACAGTTATTTCCTGTGACTTGGAAATGTCACTTAATCTCATCAAGACTCAGTTCCTACATAAATGAAATGAGACTGCTCCTCCATTGTGTTGTATTTTGACATATACTGTTTAAAAATGTCTGATTCATCTTAAGTGCTACTTTAGTTTTTAAATTTTTTATAAGATTTTCTTTATTATTTGTCAGAGAGAGACCATAAGCAGGGAGAACAGCAGGCAGAAGGAGAAGGAGACTCCCTGCTGAGCAAGGAGCCCAATGTAGAACTCCATCCCAGAACCCTGCAATCACAACCTGAATGGAAGGTAGACACTTAGCCGACTAAGCCACACGGGCATCCCTTAAATGCTGTTTTAAAGGGTCTGTCCTGTGTTTTAGGAAATGGTGACACCTCTGAAAATACATGTATGATATGTTTGTCCCAAAGTACTTTTTATATGGAGCTTTTATTAGATTTTCAAAGGATTTTTCACAAATTGGTTAGGATTAAAAGATAATTCATTTTTCAGTTAGGAGATGTGTCTGTTAATCTCTTAAATTCACCAGTGTATGTGTGTGTTCCCAAAATTGGTTTGGGTCATTGATGAGGTAGCTAGAAATTATTTTTTCAGCTTGTCACATCTATTTAAACCACTTTATTGGGTGGCAAAATCATTTTTCAAATATATATTTCTTTTGTGATTATGTAAGATTTCAAAAGTGCGAGAGAGTTTAGACATTTTATGGTAGATCCCAATGTATTCTCCAGTCAACCACGTCCTAATTTAGAAATTTTTTATGTGAAGTGACCTGTATTGCATATGTTTGGCATCTCAAATTGTTCCTCAAGGTCTGTTTAATGTTTTCCTTCCATTAAGAGCAGTTCCCTGTACTATGTGTGGATGATCTGATTGTTCCTCTTTGTAGCAAATTAGGGAGAAAGGCACATTAGAGAGGTTCCTATTTCATAGAATGTCCACTGACAAATAATTGATCATACCAATTATTTGATTATATAATATATATATTATATATAATATATATAATCAATAATTAATTGATTGTACCAATTATTGATTATACCAATTGATAATTCAATTAAATGGGTAATTATTTTAATTGAAGAATGTTATTCTATTGACACTGGAATGTTTTTTTAGGAATGAGACATCACTCCCTTCTCAACTTCTAACTTTAATTATACTATAAGTAAGTTACTCAGTTGTCTTCAAGTTTTCCTACATGGATACCCCTTTGGTTGAGCTTATACTTATGAGTGACAAAGGCTGTATTCAGAAGCTTACTACTCATAAAGAACTTTTACCCTTGTGTATTATAGTTGTTTTTTGGTCAGCCACCCCAATCACCATTTGGGTCTGATGGTTATTAATAAGCATGTAACACTTCATATCTTTGCTTTGCTTTCCATGTTCTGCCCTCACTAATGAAGGATCTTCATGTTGGAACTTATAAATAAATCAGTGGAATTCTAATGGCATCTTCCTCTCCTAGTGGCAGTCCATTATACTGGATGGTCAATGATGAAATCAGGGAAGATCACTCCATAATGCTCATCTCTGGTTATAGATTTGGCATTTTCTCAGCTCACATATATATGCCTTTAGTCATTATGTAAAAATAATAGTCATAGAATTTTTAATGACCACTGTCTTTGTGTTCTTATGTGGACTTTCAAAATACTTTTGCTGATATAAGGAACAATGAAAATCCAAACTATCTGGGTATCCCATGATAAACAAGTAGAGTTGTCTTCTCAACTTTCCACAATTAGATTTATAAATGGTATAAACCAGATTTAAAGTGTCCAGGCAGGTGTCTTCTATGTAGGTTTATTAATTAGGGAGTAACTTTTTTTAGGCATGGCAACGCTTATCTCAAATCTATCCCTGTCTTCTGGGGTGGTGATGCTAACAATAAAGCAAGGGCATGCAATTAACCAGTGAAAATGCTATCTGGAAAAATAAAAAGTGATGGCATAAATGGAAGGACCACAAAATAAGAATGACTTTGAGTTTGTGTGTGTGTGTGTGTGTGTGTAATTTATATAATTTTTATTTTTTCCAGCTTTGTTGATATATAATTTGCATATAACATTATAGAAGTTCAAGGTGAACCATGTAATAATTTGATATGTGTGTGTGTATATATATATGCATATATATATATATATATATATAGTAAATGATTATCATAATAAGTTTGGTTAACACATCCATCACTAGACAGTTACAATCTTTATTATTATTACTTCTTATGGTGAGAACATTTAAGATCTAGTCTCTTAGCAACTTTCAAATATACAGTACAGTATTATTAACTATAGTCATTATGTAGTACATTATATCCTCAGTGCTTATACATCTTGAAATTTAAATTTTGTACCATTTGTCCACCTTCACCCATTTTCTCTGTCCTTTCTCCCCCCATCTAATCCCTGGCAACTACCAGTCTGGTTTTGTTGTTGTTGTTTTAGAATCTACACTTACGTGAAAGCATACAGTGTATGTCTCTCTCTGTCTGGCATATTTCACTTAGCATAATGTTCTCAAGGTTCACTCATGTTACTACAGATATCAGGGTTTCCTTCTCTTTATGGCTGAATATTTTATTACACACACATGCACACAAGCTACATTTTTTAAATCCATTCATCCACTGATGAATACTTAGGTTGTTGCCATGTCTTGGCTGTTGTAAATAATGTTACAATAAACATGCAGTACAGATATCACTTCAATATTGTGATTTTATTTCCTTTGCACATATTTCCAGAAGTAGATAGTATGGCAGTTCTGTTTTTAGCTTTTTGAGGAACCTCCATATTGTTTCCAGTAATGGCTGCACCAGCTTGCATTCCCATCAACAGTGCACAAGGATTCCCTTTTTACCATATCCACACCAGCATTTGTTATCTCTTGTCATTCTGATAGTAGCCATTCTAACAGATACGAGGTGATACCTCACTGTGGTTTTGACTTGTGTTTTGCTATGGTTCATGATGTTGAACTCTTTTTCATATACCTTCTGGCCATTTGAATATCTTCTTTGTAAAAATGCCTATTTAGGTTCTTTGTCTATTTCTTAATTGGGTCATTTATGATTATTATCATTATTTTTGGTGTTGAGTAGGGCTTTGGAGTAACGTATGATCTGGTAAGGACATAGCCTATGTCAGATTGTAGAATGGACTCCAGAGCCAATAAAGTTCATTGGCTGGGGACTCCAATTAGAACTGCTGACTGAACTTCCTGACCATGTGGGGCCATTGGCTCAGCTCTGCAGATGGCATGCCCACTAGCTGGGATCTCACATCGGGTAATCCTAAAAGCAAGAATATGGTCTGCCAAGATCCGAATGCTGAGTTCTGTAAGCCCAGCCCCTTTCTCCATCTGTACTTGATACCTTGTGGTTGAGTCCTCCAGATTCCTCCAGTGATTTCTGTGAGGTGAGGTGAGCCCCAACTGAGCTTCCCAGAAAGCAGCCTGCAACGACAGGGGAACTAGGCATCCACCTTGAGCTTCCCCCACACACGCACTGGAAAAACCATAGACCCAGGGTGCCCTTTCTGTGTGTACTGTGCTGGCCTAAGGAAGGAGCAGTGTGGTCAGAATATAGTCTCCCCTCTTACCTTCCTAATGTGGTCTTTATTCTCTATTGTCCAAGGAGTGCTTTAGCTTTGCCACAGGTTTCTGGGATTGTCACAATGGTGTCTTGTCCATGGGTAGATAGTAGTTTGTCTCACTGTGAAGGAAAATAAAATGGAAAATGACCTATGTTGCTATCTGAATGATGTCATGGAAATCCATTATTATTATAAAAATATTTTACAGGAAAACATAAACTTAGAGGTAAATATTTATATCTACCTCCAACATAGAGATGTGGAATCCAAGAATCCCAAACGAACATAAAACTGTATGCTGATACTAATATTAGTTTGATAAAGTGAAACTGTGCCATGGTCATTTTGGTACATTGTTCATTTTGGCCTGTATAGAGGTTGGTCATTCATAAAAGCCAGGCAGGAGGCAGACATATGTCAAACCATCATGTAAGCACAACTGTTTGAATTAGTTTCATTATTACCTGTAAGCTGCTCTGACCTTGTCAGTTCTGGAGAACAGAGCTCTTAAGTCTTGAGTCCTGTCAATAAATATCTGGCAGCTGATCCACTTCCAACAGGGCATGACAAGGTCATGATGTTTTGCAATCTCCTCTTCCTACAAACAGTAACGTCCTTGGATTCCAAAGAGATTGCTTTACAGCATGTGATGTTACCATCAGAATGGTGAATTCAACTGGAACTTATTAATCACCATAGGCTGATTTGAAGCAGATGATAGACCAGTTCTGTGGGAATGCCAAGGCAATTTAAAAACAACAACAAAACAAAAACAAAAACAAATCTCTAACTGAAGTGAAGTGACTGATTAAGTTGTTTGTATGGACTCCAAGCTTCATACTTAGAACAAAATTAGCTGCATCTGGCATTATGGAAGTTAACAATCTAGCCTCAGTTGAAAAATTCACTGAGGTTGAATTATAATGGCTATGATAATTTAGAGAGATGTGGTTACTTGTAGAGAAACCCAAGTTGACAATGATAAATTTCATAATAAATTTATGGAAAGTTTGGATGTGGGTGTTAGTCAATTAAATGAGCAATCAGAATCCAAATAAAATTACTTTCCTTTGAACTACCAACTCCATGGAGAGCCCCATTACTTGGCAAAAACAGACAACTTATAGAAGAAATCCATCAAAATATATTGTCTGGAACTAAACAAGGGCTGAGGTAGCAACTGTGTTAGATGGAAAAGAAACCTAATTTGGAATCAGAATCAACTATTAACTTTTAAGTAAAATAGGCTGAAAGTCAGAGGCAACTTAGGGCTTGAAAGTAGAAACTACACCTCACATTTTTTCTGAATGTATGCATATACTATTTTATATACACACACATGAATTTCAGTAAAGTAATGATCGGTTCCCAATAGGACAAAATTTAAGTCCAGAAGTTCTAAATAAAAATACCTATAGGGCCAGGAAATTAACATGAATATTAATATAAAGTGCCCAGTAGTGAATGTTGGGAACTGTGGCCAAGAAGGGAGCTTATGACTTATTTAAAGTCATTTTCATTCAGTTTTCTGGTTTAGACATAATTTTTGGCCAATACAGATTCTGGGAATTTTGACCAGTAGACCTCTAGATTTGAGAACTCATTCTGAGACTATTAAGTAATTATGTGAACCAAATCTACCTAAAGATATACTACATAAGGGTAAGAAAGATTTTACAATTCCAAGATGATAAAAAGAAGTAGCCCCAGAATTTGTGCAGAACATGATTTAAAATGCATCTAAAATAAAATAGAATAAAATAAAATGCATCTAAATAACATGTAGAAATGGTGGAGTTCTCACCTAAAAACTCGGGCTCTAATACTTACTAACATTTTAGCACCGTGCATTGAATTTTTTGATTAAAGTTGCTCAGCTAACACATTTTATTCAATTGACTTAGATCACACCTTTATGTTTATTGATAGCACTTCACTTTACTTACTATTTTGCTGACTCATAGGTCATCTTTACCATTGATCATTAGTATCTATTCTGCCTAATTACACTTCTGTTGATATCTCAGTATTTCTACTTAATTTGCTTCCTAGGAAGTGGTGGGAAACAGAAACCTTTAGCCATTTCCATTGCTCCAGGATATGCTTCTGCCTGGTACTATTTATCTATTTTCACTAGAGAGTATGTTCTATGGAAAGAATAATTAGAATTCTTTCCTGTACCTAATGAGTACTTGGCATACAAAATTTTAAATTTAGTTCTAAGTGAATTCATAGGTTTTAAAATATACTCATATAAATTAAATTGGTAATAAACTCATGGCATAACTGTAGCATATTTTAAGCTATGTCACATTTTTTTCTAAATTCCCCATTTTGGTAACTTTGTCTACATTTTTGGAATTTGCCATTATTACTCAATAAATATAAGTAAGTGGATGAATGGCTGGGTATATTATACTTAAAGTTATTATTAACAAAAACTGTAAACTATACATTTAGAAGAAAATTCTCAGTAAACACTATGAGTATGAGCAAACAGCGTCAACTTTGATACAGGCAGAAAGTGAAGGCAATACAAAACAACACTAGTAATTCTAAAATGAACAGGTGACAGATGAATCTCTACATGCATCAGTAATGCCAGAAGTAATGGTTATAATAAGCGATGTATATTAGAACTCCCATCTCATATTCCTAACCCTCAAATTCAGAATTATATTGAAGAAGGAATTTTAAACAGACCTGAAAAGATTAGATCAGCATGTATAGCAATCCTCATTAATAATCCTTTTGCCACTGTGGATTCTTATCTCACGTAATTTGTGGGTGGTAGGAGGAATTATTTTTATCTGAACTGACCATATTTTTGAGCCCATAGATTGATGCATCCTCATTTATTTAGAACTGAAAAGAAAATACAAGAAACTGAGAGATATTATTCTCTGATTCTTTAAACCCATTGTTTTAAGTTAAAGATGGTTATAATATTAATGAAAATCAGGGATATTCCTCAAATCCAGAGTCCTTGGTCACTGTATTAAATTGTCACTGGTATTATCATTGGAGGCCTGGGATTGGCATCTGTGAGACACCAAAGCGGTCTCTTCATTATGTTGATTATATGGTTAGGGAAATGGTGCTGGTGGTTTCAGAGTGGGAGTAAAAACAAAAAGGAGCAAAAGTCCATATAAGAAGTATAAGAAATTTTTAAACTTCTGAACTCAGATTTGGCAACTAGGTGACTTCTTTTTAGATCATATATTAGAGATTTGTACCTGTAAATATTTCTCCATCATACAGTTCTTGGATGGTGGAGTAAGTCTGTTCTGCATGTACCAGTAAGAAGATACAATGTTAGCATTTTGGTTAGGTTTTGGCATTTAGTTAGGTTAGTTTGGTTTTGGTCAAAATTCCTGGTTAGAAAATTTGGAAATTTAAAAAAGCAATTGCGTTTTCTTATGGTCTGAAGTGGGCACACAACAGTAAAAGTTTTAATTCCACTATGCTTTCACATAAAGTCTAACTCAATTGAAAACATCTGCCCTGGTGGCTCTCAGAATCAATGGCTTTGTCACTGGTCTAATCATACCTTGAACTTGATTGTTGAACGCCCAAAGTGGCTTCTCTGGGGAGAGGCAATGAAGCAGCAGGAGTAACTCTGGGAAATATATGTGACAGATGTTTTAACAATCAAATCCATCAAATATTACTGCTTTAAATTCACTCAAAATTGATTAGACCCACTTGCGTGATCTTGCCTCACACTGATTTTGTTTAGTTTAGTTAATGTTGCAATTAATCTTTGCAAAAATCTAATTCATCCCCCAGCTTCTTTCATGCTATGATCTGTTTGCGTAAATCTTCTGAAGCAAAATACCCTGTCTAATTTGATCTGTTGTCCTGACTGAAAATAGTAAGTTGATATTGCTTTGTTTCTACAGTGATATAATTAAGATGCCCACGCTTTTCTAATTAATCTAATCTAAAATTGCTTTGGCTATTAGATATCCTAATAGAATATAATGCATTGTTTTTCTTTCTTATCTCTGTCATTAGTCAAGAGAATTAATTTTACCAAGTTTGAAACGTACCCAATATTTATTTGCATATTCAGATTTCAAACCGAACCAGACTTCTTTGTCAAAGATGATCCATCATTTACTAAATAGTATTACTTCGAAGAATCATTTTAATAAGTTTTAAAATATAATATATAATAATAAATAATGCTATATCATTTGTAATTTTATTTATATTTAGCATATTATATGTATCTATATATTTATAGTTTATAACCTATTTAATATATTTAGGGTTAGGTAGTATAATATGTATATAATGCATTTAATGCATTACCTTAAACAATATATTGCATCTAGTAATATATTTAGGTATATGTATATACCTAAATAATTATTTATAAAGCTTATAATATGCTACCTGTTATATTCTAGATGAGCAAAAAGCACACTTTACACTGAACAATATAATGGGACAACAGATAAAAAATAAACAAACATCTAAGGAAGACAAATTTGTATATAGCCATTTCATTTTGAATTTATTAGAGATCATTATAGCTTATGGTTAATTTTTAGAAGTGAAAAAGAAATGTGCATATTCTGTCAAAATTATTTTACAGTATAAGACTATAAACAGGAAAAAGGAGTTGTATATTGAGTCTTTGTTACAATTACTTGTATAAATAAAATTTACAATTAAAATTAGCAATGAGATACTTATTGTAAATTTTTCTAGGAAAAAATATCAGATTCAGTATTCAAAGAAAGATATATTTACAGGTAGACATGCACCTAGAAATTTTAAACTTCAAATTAGCCTTTCTGTTAATAAAAAGTAGGGGTAGGAAAGGCTTTAGAAAACCATAAATAGGAACACCTGGGTGGCTCAACTGGGTAAGCGCCTGCCTTTGGCCCAGATCATGATCTCAGGGTCATGAGATCCAGTCCCACATTGGGCTTCTTGCTCAGTAGGGAGTCTGCTTCTCTTTCTCTCTCTACCCCCGACTTGTGCTCTCTTTCTCTCTCTCAATTCAAATAAGTGAATAAAATCTTTAAAAAAAAGAAAAGAAAATTATAAATAAATTTTCTCTGAATTTTTCTCTGAGTGATACCTTTTACAAATCAGAATTTCTTCCTCTGGCATATGGCAAACATTATTTTTAGAAAAGGCTGTGCAGAGATTAGAATTAAAAGAGTTTGTTTGTTTGTTTTTTGAATGAGTAAGTCACATTACATTTGTTAATGAAATGATTTAGTAAGGAAACTAAAAAGTATAAGTCCATTAAGCAACTTTAGACTGTAGCTCTACCATCTGCAAAGAAAAGTAGTCTGATTATTATTCTGGGATGTTCAAATATGATATTAAATACACTTAAATTAAAAGTATAAATTTAATTAGATGACTCATAGAAATATTAAATTTGCACCATATATTAATGTGCTGATAAAACTATTCTTTAAAAAAAATTCCTAAATTCACTTCGCTAATACTCTGAAAGCATATAGAAGAGTATATGAATAATAGTTTACTCAATATATCAATTGTTGGCACTAAGACATTTTAATAGATTGTTTTGGTTGTTTGCATATAATTGAAAGAAGTTAGTATTATCTTCAGAGTTGTTTGCATCTCAGGAAAACTCTTTTTACATGTTCTGTTTAGGAACAATTTTGTTTTAAATTAATTTTGAGCATTTTTGTTAAGCATTTCAATGCTTAAAATATTCCTTTTCTAAAAACATAATCTAGTCTCCATATGTTTTCAGCTTTGGCTATATTTTTTTCCTTTATGTCTAAATTTAGTATTTTAATTTTACTTCACAAGGTTATATGTATATTTTTAATTTTGCAAAGAGAGTTATATATAAGCTCAAAAATTAGCCTTCCATGATTTAGACTGTTAAAAATCAGCCCCTTTATAACAAATGCTTTTAAGAACATTTTACTCATAAAAAATTACATGAATGGAAAAACTTGTAATACTGGGACAAAATTGCTATGGAAAAGAGTTTCTAATGAATAAATACATTTTCTAATTGCATATGTTTAGGGCAAAATTCAGATTAAATTGAATTAAAGGCATTCTGCAGCTAAATAGGAATGGATTAAATCCTCCTTTCCTACTAATTAAGTTAATGGAGTCTACCATTGCTTTTTTCTACCAAGGTATCCCAACTTTCACATATGTTCCACAGTAACATATATAACACAGATTTACCCAGTCCTTGACTATGTTGTATATTCATGTTATAATGACTATAAATATAAATAGACTTAATAACATTTTTTAAAAGTTTAAAAAAATCATGTGGACTCTATTGATGTCGTGAAGAAAAACATATGGAAAACTTCAGCATCCTTAGTTGTGGAAATGCAAATTAAATAACAATGAAATATCTTCCCATACACGCCAGGATGCTTAAATTAAAAAGACTGACAATACAAAGTGTTGACAAGGATGTGGAACAACTGGTGGAACTACAAACACTAAACCTAATGATTCAGAAAGACATTTGATGATGTCTAACAAACCCAAGGCTTGCATATGGCCAAGCAATTCTACTTCTAGCTATATATCTAAGAAATATGAATATATGTGCACAAAATGATTCACAGTGGAATAACCATAGTAGCACCAAACTGGAAACAACCCAAATATACATGAAAAGGAAAATAAATACTTTTAGAGTCAACAGAATCAGTAGAATACTGCAGAGAAATAAAAAATAACATACAAATTGTTGTAGACTACAATATGGATAAATCTCAAATCCATTATTTTGAGAAAAAGAAATAAAAAACGTACGTACTCTAAGAATCTATTCTTATGAAATTCAAGAAAAAGGCAAACTTCTTGTTTATGATAGAAGCCTAAATAGAAGTTACTTCTTGGAGGCAGATTTTGACTAAAAAAGAGTCCAGTAGAAGTTCAGGTGAAAGGAAGTGCTTTATATCTTGATTTTGTTAGAGTGTACATACATATGCATAAATATATATATTCACATGTAAATATTAATTATGTGATATGGTTAAGTGTTGTACATCTTACCAAATGTAAATTACACCCTAAGAAATAAAAGAAACATTTTACTATCAATTATTATTATATAGAAAAAAATTAGGATATTTTCATGTGTATTGATTATACTCACACAAAAATACTTAAAGGCCTTAAAATCTGAGTTTAATTCTTCAGTCTGACTACCCTTGCTTTCTACCAAACTCTTGCTTTCTTAAGAGTTGTCTTTGTCACATAGCACACTTTAATCAAAGCTCAAAAACTCTACCAATATAATGGGGGGAAAGGGAACAGTTTATAAATCAGAAGTTGCCTACCTCCATCACTGATTTACTATATTTGAAAAAATGATACAAGTGTAAAAGACTGAAACATTGATCTGTGGATACATACTTGTATATGCCAAGACTGTGCCAAGTCCTCTTACATGGACCATTTCACTATTCCTCGTAACAAGACTGATGACATGGGTACTACTGTTTAATCTTAGCGGTCCTAGAATCAGATCTCAAACCCAAGCACGGTGAGTGCAGAGAACCTGTCCTTAACATTGTATTATTTGTACACCGAGTGTTCTGAGTGTGGCGATTACATGACCAAAACAGCTGGTCTGTTGTGAGTCACTATGCATTTGGGCTGTTTGAAAGAACGAGATGAATCACTTGCTTATTAGCAAGTTGACTACTGCAATTTGAAATGTAACCAGTTCTTTGGAAAATGTAGATAACTTTTTATGCTCTTGACACTTTAAGATGCAGATACAGATATAGATACTTCAAGTAGGATGTTTCTCTATATTTGAATGAAGTAAATTAGCATTATGGACTATAAAAGGAAGATGCAGGGAGGCGCACATCAAAAGGGTAATATATTCTCTGACTCTGGAGAAAAGATCATTGGCTTTGAATTTGAAATTACCAAAGGAAATCTTAGAAAGAGTGGGTGAGGTGCTGCATAAGCATCTGAGGTTGGAAAAAGGAAATACTGGGAATATCAAATTGAAGGTGGCCCCGGAAGTACTTTCTGGTGAAATCTGTATGATACAGTATTGTGAAGGAATGTGGTTCTCCATTTAATTAAATTCCCTAGGGAATAAAAAATTACCTTACAGATCTTAGTGAAGATGGTTTTCCCCAAAATAATTAAGATTATTATGTAATGAATACTCTACTAAGGGAAGGAAAATTCAGTTGTAAAATTATCATCCCTTCAATTCCCTTAGAAATTTGACCAGAGGGAAGGAATGTCAACAGTTACACTCAGATTCTAGAGTACCACTAAATTTCCTCTCTATAGTTTTCCCAACTTCCAGGATGACGATTGATGATGAGAAGTTTAACAAAGTGAGTTCATAACTGATTCTGAAATTCAGTTATAAATTATATATAGTGAACCCCAAATGCGGAAGGAGCTGGAATCTTTCTTATCTGCCAACTAGCCAAAACCTTAGAACATAGAGTTTCAGGATGAACATAAACTTCATTTGCTTAGCTGAATTAAACAACATTCAGCTTGGATGAATGTGGTTAATCTGAGACTCTGTTAAGTACAAATGCAATTTCAGATTTTCTCCAGCTTAAGTTTATTGACATTTTTTTTTTCTCTCATGCAGATTAACCTTACTTGATTGTGCTGAGTTGCTGCTGGTGGATTTAGGTGTCCCTAGCATCAGTCATATTTAGGGTATGTGCATGCATGTGAAGGAAGAAAGTTTGCAATGTTTTTTCAGCTACTTTAGATAGATCCATTTTTATCTGTAAGTCTGAAGAGGTTATATACTTACACAAGCATTATGTTTATAATTTTTTAGATAAAATTACTGTTTTTTTAACTGCAGCAATAATGGAGATCCAGAGACTTACTCTATCATATGACAGACAAAACATAAAATCATTACTTGTGAGGATATCACAAATTTTTTTAAAAATGTAAAAACTACATTTTAAACAAACTTATCCCTAGTCACAGATGAAGAAAGTTCCATTACATTCTATAGATGAGGGCATTTCAACCATTAACATCTTTCTTAAAAACCTGTATGTTACTAAGACATGATCTCTCACCAAGACACATGAAAATATATGGAGAATAATTTTCTAAAACTTGTGGAATTGACTCTGAGGGTCCACAGAATCAACTTTATCACTCTTTAGTGTTTGTCCATGATTGATAGGGGAAGTAAATTAATTGGACCAAAAAATTGTCCCTCTTAAGAATACCTATTTCTGCAAAGAAAAAAAAAAGAGAGAGAGAGAGAATTTATTTACATTTCCCTTTATCTTTTTTTCATCTTCTTAAGCTCCATTAAAATGGAAAATATACAGAGGTGAGTTAGAATGTAGAAGTCAAACTATGCCCTTGGTGTAGTTGCAAATAAGTTCTTAATTCAGATCCTGCTCAAATTTCGACTCGGTGTTTAAAACTATTAAACTGCAAAGGCAAATATTTCTCACTGAAAGCACTGATAAAGATATACCCCTACAGAACAAAATAGGATATGTCTTTGAAAAAGCAGATCTGATAACGTAGCTAGCAAAATGTATTTGAGAAGCGTTGCCCTTGGTCTGGCTCTAGTTTTATTTTTATTTTTTTTTCCAAAGATTTTATTTATTTATTTGACAGAGAGAAATCACAAGTAGATGGAGAGGCAGGCAGAGAAAGAGAGGGGGAAGCAGGCTCCCTGCTGAGCAGAGAGCCCCATGCAGGACTCGATCCCAGGACCCTGAGATCATGACCTGAGCCGAAGGCAGCGGCTTAACCCACTGAACCACCCAGGCGCCCCTGGCTCTAGTTTTAAAAGTTACGTAACTTTAATCATTGTGATCGAATTTAAAAATAAGAACAAAACCTGCAAAAATTGGTTATGTGCATTTCCATTATGTATTATCTGTTAGAAATAGTGGAAGTTAAATATGTTGCCTCACATTTTTGAAAGTCATGACCTGGCAAAATGGGGTAACTATATAGTAAAAACTTAATTCTTCTATTTGCTTAATTGCATAAAGGAGGTCTCAGAGTATTTAGTTTCTCAAGACCAGGGAAATAACTCTCTGGGAAGATGCTGTAAAATCAGTTTTGCAACTGTGTCAAATTATAGAGGCAATGAGCAAAGAATAAATATGTTTGTTTTCCAAATATTTTTCACATGTCTGCTCTTCAATATTTGGGGCTTATCAGCAACTAAAAAATTGAGTCAAGTATTTATGGTAAACTGGGTTTTACTGAAGTATGTTTGGTGGTTGATAAGGATTTCCTCTCCAAGAGGCTAAAATGGAGTTAGTCCTCTTCAGTATATTTTATGTCAATGTGCAGTCGAGTACTTTGAGAAATGGTTTATAGCAGTTCTTACTTTGATTTTACAAAAGGCAATGTAGCATTCCAGAGTATGGCAATGTTCTATTTTTTTAAGATTGGTGGGGAGTTCACAAATGTTCACTTTACTATTGTGTTTTATAGCATGCAAATGTATTTTACTTTCATATGACTTTATGCAGCAATGCCTTCCAATAAAAATTTAAATTAATAATATGCCATTAAGCATTCAAAGAACACATAATTTAAGTAGAGAGCTAACTCTTTACTTCAATGTTTATTAAAGTGTGACTTTTTTCCCCACCAGTTTTGTCTTCAGTTATCTAATTATTTTAACTCCATATAGTTTAGAAGGGATAAATCCAATCTTAGAAGTGTGTGAATTATTTCGATATCCATAGTAAATCCTCAATCTCTAGTTATGGGTACAGTTAATGACTTTAAATTAGTACTTCCATTCATGATATATTCAAGGTATATTTAGAGCAATGGTTCATAAATTTATGGAGACTGAAAACACGAGGGCTTGTCACCACCCCATCACAGAAAAAATGTATACATGCTTATACATACATTCAAAAAATAAAGCTTAATATAGGAGTTAATATAATAGTTTAAATTTAAATCCATCTCCATCCATCACTGGTAGATAAAACACCACTGACTCTCAGTGTGCAACACAAACAATTATAGTACTTCTTTTTCCAATACTGTAGGTTCCCCGAATTTGACCCTGATGCAAACTTACAGGACTTGTTTAGTTTCATGCCGCCTGAGTTCCCTTGTGTTATTTTTTCCATGGCGGTCCTTCGATCTATTTCTATTACCTGTTCTTAATCCCTCTTGTTTAGAGGATTTCAGTTGCAACAGACATTTATCCACACAGAGGCACAATCTGTATTCCACTGAAGTGTGTGTATTCCTGTCTTAATCTTTGATGTTAAATGTGACTTTCAGGTCTTAATAAAATTGTTTAAGAGTATCCAAGGGATCGAAAGCTGTCATTATATTATCCTACCTAAGCACAATGATACTAACTCATGGCTGCACAACACATACATACAAATAAATATTGACATTGCAGTGAGGAATACACAACAGCATCAGGCTTTCAACTGCAGTGGCCTTCACCCATACTCTGGATAGAAGTATTACGTTAGGTGTTCCCAACCTGGCTTTAACGGATAAGCACTCTTCACTAACTTTTTTGCCTCTGTGATTTATTTTTTCCAGGGTGTTTTCATATTCTGTTGTCTCCATAAGGAACATTCCTGTCTTACCAACTGTAATTTTGTTTTGTTTGTTTAATACATCAGCTTTAACATTCCTTCCTCAGAGTCACTTTATCTGAACATGCCCTTTTTCTATCATAGCATGAAATCCACCCCCCCAATTTCAAAGAACAGAATAGTATGATGCCTAGAACATTGCATGTGCTCAAGCAACATTCATTGTTGAACATTGAATATGTGACAGACTGACCTAGTGAATGAGTGAATGCTATCTTCTAGCATATATTAAAAATATACTTGCTAGGTAAGAAGTTGTCCTTCACTTTTGATTTTAGAGATGCTCAAGTCAAAAACTGAAATAATTGATTTTTCACTTTTCTATATATAATTTAGGTACAAGTCCTGTCGTATTATACCTAAATTATGATTGTCTATTTTTTAAAGATTTTATTTATTTATTTGAGAGAATGATAGAGTGAGAGAGTGCATGCATAAACACAGGGGAGGGGCAAAGGGAGAGGGAGAAGCAGACTCTGAGCTGAGCGGGGAGCTTGATAGGAGGCTCCATCCCAGGACCCCAAAGTCATGACCTGTGCTAAGGCAGACACTTAACTGATTGAGCCCCCAGGTACTCCAAGATTGTCTATTTTTTATACAATGTCTTTTTTTTTAATTTTTTATTTTTTATAAACATATATTTTTATCCCAAGGGGTACAGGTCTGTGAATCACCAGGTTTACACACTTCACAGCACTCACCAAAGCACATACCCTCCCCAATGTCCATAAGCCCACCCCCTTCTCCCAAACCCCCTCCCCCCAGAAACCCTCAGTTTGTTTTGTGAGATTAAGAGTCACGTATGGTTTGTCTCCCTCCCAATCCCATCTTGTTTCATTTATTCTTCTCCTACCCACTTAAGCCCCCATGTTGCATCACCACTTCCTCATATCAGGGAGATCATATGATAGTTGTCTTTCTCTGCTTGACTTATTTCGCTAAGCATGATACGCTCTAGTTCCATCCATATTGTCACAAATAGCAAGATTTCATTTCTTTTGATGGCTGCATAGTATTCCATTGTGTATATATACCACATCTTCTGGATCCATTCATCTGTTGATGGACATCTAGGTCCTTTCCATAGTTTGGCTATTGTGGACATTGCTGCTATAAACATTCGAGTGCACGTGCCCCTCTGGATCACTACATTTGTAGCTTTAGGGTAAATACCCAATAGTGCAATTGCTGGGTCATAGGGAAGTTCTATTTTCAACATTTTGAGGAACCTCCATGCTGTTTTCCAGAGTGGCTGCACCAGCTTGCATTCCCACCAACAGTGTAGGAGGGTTCCCCTTTCTCTGCATCCTCGCCAGCATCTGTCATTTCCTGACTTGTTGATTTTAGCCATTCTGACTGGTGTGAGGTGATATCTCATTGTGGTTTTGATTTGTATTTCCCTGATGTTGAGTGATATGGAGCACTTTTTCATGTGTCTGTTGGCCATCTGGATGTCTTCTTTGCAGAAATGTCTGTTCATGTCCTCTGCCCATTTCTTGATTAGATTATTTGTTCTTTGGGTGTTGAGTTTGCTAAGTTCTTTATAGATTCTGGACACTAGTCCTTTATCTGATATGTCGTTTGCAAATATCTTCTCCCATTCTGTCAGTTGTCTTTTGATTTTGCTAACTGTTTCCTTTGCTGTGCAAAAGCTTTTGATCTTGATGAAATCCCAATAGTTCATTTTTGCCCTTGCTTCCCTTGCCTTTTGCGTTGTTCCTAGGAAGATGTTGCTGCGGCAGAGGTCGAAGAGGTTGCTGCCTGTGTTCTTCTCAAGGATTTTGATGGATTCCTTTCGCACATTGAGGTCCTTCATCCATTTTGAGTCTATTTTTGTGTGTGGTGTAAGGAAATGGTCCAATTTCATTTTTCTGCATGTGGCTGTCCAATTTTCCCAGCACCATTTATTGAAGAGGCTGTCTTTTTTCCATTGGACATTCTTTCCTGCTTTGTCGTAGATTAGTTGACCATAGAGTTGAGGGTCTATTTCTGGGCTCTCTATTCTGTTCCATTGATCTATGTGTCTGTTTTTGTGCCAGTACCATGCTGTCTTGATGATGACAGCTTTGTAATAGAGCTTGAAGTCCGGAATTGTGATGCCACCAACGTTGGCTTTCTTTTTCAATATCCCTTTGGCTATTCGAGGTGTTTTCTGGTTCCATATAAATTTTAGCATTATTTGTTCCATTTCTTTGAAAAAGATGGATGGTACTTTGATAGGAATTGCATTAAATGTGTAGATTGCTTTAGGTAGCATAGACATTTTCACAATATTTATTCTTCCAATCCAGGAGCATGGAACATTTTTCCATTTCTTTGTGTCTTCCTCAATTTTTTCATGAGTACTTTATAGTTTTCTGAGTATAGATTCTGTGTCTCTTTGGTTAGGTTTATTCCTAGGTATCTTATGGTTTTGGATGCAATTGTAAATGGGATTGACTCCTTAATTTCTCTTTCTTCTGTCTTGCTGTTGGTGTAGAGAAATGCAACTGATTTCTGTGCATTGATTTTATATCCTGACACTTTACTGAATTCCTGTATAAGTTCTAGCAGTTTTGGAGTGGAGTCTTTTGGGTTTTCCACATATAGTATCATATCATCTGCGAAGAGTGATAATTTGACTTCTTCTTTGCCGATTTGGATGCCTTTAATTTCCTTTTGTTGTCTGATTGCTGAGGCTAGGACCTCTAGTACTATGTTGAATAGCAGTGGTGATAATGGACATCCCTGCCGTGTTCCTGACCTTAGCGGAAAAGCTTTCAGTTTTTCTCCATTGAGAATGATAATTGTGGTGGGTTTTTCATAGATGGCTTTGATGATATTGAGGTATGTGCCCTCTATCCCTACACTTTGAAGAGTTTTGATCAGGAAGGGATGCTGTACTTTGTCAAATGCTTTTTCAGCATCTATGGAGAGTATCATATGGTTCTTGTTCTTTCTTTTATTGATGTGTTGTATCACATTGACTGATTTGCGGATGTTGAAGCAACCTTGCAGCCCTGGAATAAATCCCACTTGGTCGTGGTGAATAATCTTTTTAATGTACTGTTGAATCCTATTGGCTAGTATTTTGTTGAGTATTTTCGCATCTGTGTTCATCAAGGATATCGGTCTATAGCTCTCTTTTTTGGTGGGATCCTTGTCTGGTTTTGGGATCAAGGTGATGCTGGCCTCATAAAATGAGTTTGGAAGTTTTCCTTCCATTTCAATTTTGTGGAACAGTTCAGGAGAATAGGAATTAGTTCTTCTTTAAATGTTTGGTAGAATTCCCCCGGGAAGCCGTCTGGCCCTGGGCTTTTGTTTGTTTGGAGATTTTTAATGACTGTTTCAATCTCTTACTGGTTATGGGTCTGTTCAGGCTTTCTATTTCTTCCTGGTTCAGTTGTGGTAGTTTATATGTTTCTAGGAACGCATCCATTTCTTCCAGATTGTCAAATATATTGGCGTAGAGTTGCTCATAGTATGTTCTTATAATAGTTTGTATTTCTTTGGTGTTAGTTGTGATCTCTCCTCTTTCATTCATGATTTTATTTATTTGGGTCCTTTCTCTTTTCTTTTTGATAAGTCTGGCCAGGGGGTTATCAATTTTATTAATTCTTTCAAAGAACCAGCTCCTAGTTTCGTTGATTTGTTCTATTGTTTTTTTGGTTTCTATTTCATTGATTTCTGCTCTGATCTTTATGATTTCTCTTCTCCTGCTGGGCTTAGGGTTTCTTTCTTGTTCTTTCTCCAGCTCCTTTAGGTGTAGGGTTAGGTTGTGTACCTGAGACGTTTCTTGTTTCTTGAGAAAGGCTTGTACCGCTATATATTTTCCTCTCAGGACTGCCTTTGTTGTGTCCCACAGATTTTGAACCATTGTATTTTCATTATTATTTGTTTCCATAATTTTTTTTCAATTCTTCTTTAATTTCCCTGTTGACCCATTCATTCTTTAGAAGGATGCTGTTTAGTCTCCATGTATTTGCGTTCTTTCCAAACTTCCTTTTGTGGTTGAGTTCTAGCTTTAGAGCATTGTGGTCTGAAAATATGCAGGGAATGATCCCAATCTTTTGATACTGGTTGAGTCCTGATTTAGGACCGAGGATGTGATCTATTCTGGAGAATGTTCCATGTGCACTAGAGAAGAATGTGTATTCTGTTGCTTTGGGATGAAATATTCTGAATATATCTGTGATGTCCATCTGGTCCAGTGTGTCATTTAAGGCCTTTATTTCCTTGCTGATCTTTTGCTTGGATGACCTGTCCATTTCAGTGAGGGGAGTGTTAAAGTCCCCTACTATTATTGTATTATTGTTGATGTGTTTCTTTGATTTTGTTATTAATTGGTTTATATAGTTGGCTTCTCCCACCTTGGGGGCATAGATATTTAAAATTGTTAGATCTTCTTGTTGGACAGACCCTTTGAGTATGATATAGTGTCCTTCCTCATCTCTTATTATAGTCTTTGGCTTAAAATCTAATTGATGTGATATAAGGATTGCCACTCCTGCTTTCTTCTCATGTCCATTAGCATGGTAAATTCTTTTCCACCCCCTCACTTTAAATCTGGAGGTGTCTTCAGGCTTAAAATGAGTTTCTTGGAGGCAACATATAGATGGGTTTTGTTTTTTTATCCATTCTGATACCCTGTGTCTTTTGACAGGGGCATTTAGCCCATTAACATTCAGGGTAACTATTGAGAGATATGAATTTAGTACCATTGTATTGCCTGTAAGGTGACTGTTACTGTATATGGTCTCTGTTCCTTTCTGATCTACCACTTATAGGCTCTCTCTTTGCTTAGAGGACCCCTTTCAATATTTCCTGTAGAGCTGGTTTGGTATTTGCAAATTCTTTCAGTTTTTGTTTGTCCTGGAAGCTTTTAATCTCTCCTTCTATTTTCAATGATAGCCTAGCTGGATATAGTATTCTTGGCTGCATGTTTTTCTCAATTAGTGCTCTGAAAATATCATGCCAGCTCTTTCTGGCCTGCCAGGTCTCTGTGGATAAGTCAGCTGCCAATCTAATATTTTTACCATTGTATGTTACAGACTTCTTTTCCCGGGCTGCTTTCAGGATTTTCTCTTTGTCACTGAGACTTGTAAATTTTACTATTAGGTGACGGGGTGTGGGCCTATTCTTATTGATTTTGAGGGGCGTTCTCTGAACCTCCTGAATTTTGATGCTCGTTCCCTTTGCCATATTGGGGAAATTCTCCCCAATAATTCTCTCCAGTATACCTTCTGCTCCCCTCTCTCTTTCTTCTTCTTCTGGAATCCCAATTATTCTAATGTTGTTTCGTCTTATGGTGTCACTTATCTCTCGAATTCTCCCCTCGTGGTCCAGTAGCTGTTTGTCCCTGTTTTGCTCAGCTTCTTTATTCTCTGTCATTTGGTCTTCTATATCACTAATTCTTTCTTCTGCCTCATTTATCCTAGCAGTGAGAGCCTCCATTTTTGATTGCACCTCATTAATAGCTTTTTTGATTTCAACTTGGTTAGATTTTAGTTCTTTTATTTCTCCAGAAAGGGCTTTTATATCTCTCGAGAGGGTTTCTCTAATATCTTCCATGCCTTTTTCGAGCCCGGCTAGAACCTTGAGAATTGTCATTCTGAACTCTAGATCTGACATATTACCAATGTCTGTATTGATTAGGTCCCTAGCCTTCGGTACTGCCTCTTGTTCATTTTTTTTGTGTTGAATTTTTCCGTCTGGTCATTTTGTCCAGATAAGAATATATGAAGGGGCAAGTAAAATACTAAAAGGGTGGCAACAACCCCAGGAAAATATGCTTTAACCAAATTAGAAGAGATCCAAAATCATGAGGGGGGGAGAAAGGGGATAAAAAGAGGTTCAAAAAGGAAGAAGGAAAAAAAAAAAAAGAAAAAAGAAAAAAAAAAGAAAAGAAAATAATTTAAAAAAAAAGAAAACACCTAAGAAAAATGTAAAAAAGAAAAAATATATATATTCGATAAAGTAGTAAAAAATCATTAAAAAAGGAAAAGGTAACAGTTAAAAAAATAAATTTTACCCGAAGGTGAGAGAAAAAAAAACAAAAAATGAAAAAAGAAAAAAATTAAATTAACTGCAAGACTAAAAAAAATCACAGGGAAAAAGCCATGAGTTCTGTGCTTGGCTTTCTCCTCCTCTGGAATTCTGCTGCTCTCCTTGGTATTGAAACCGCACTCCTTGGTAGGTGAACTTGGTCTTGGCTGGATTTCTTGTTGATCTTCTGGGGGAGGGGCCTGTTGTAGGGATTCTCAAGTGTCTTTGCCCCAGGCGGAATTACACCGCCCTTACCCGGGGCCAGGGTGAGTAATCCGCTCCGGTTTGCTTTCAGGAGCTTTTGTTCCCTGAGCACTTTCCGTAGAGTTCAGGAGGACGAGAATACAAATGGCGGCCTCCTGGTCTCCGGCCCGGAGGAGCCGAGAGCCCAGGGCCCCACTCCTCAGTGCGCCTCCAGAGAACAGCGCCCAGTTATTCCCGTCTGCCTGACCTCCGGCCGCGCTCCGAGCTCACCGAGCCTGCAACTGGTTCAAGGTAACACCGAGCTGTGAGCTTACTGTCGGCTCTGTCTCTGTAGCCGGCTTTCCCGTTCCAATACCTGCAAGCTCTGCGACACTCAGACACCCCCGATCCTTCTGTGACCCTGCGGGACCTGAGGCCACGCTGACCCCATGTGGGCTTTGCCCCGGGTAGCCTCTGGAGCGATGTCCCTCAGCGGAACAGCCTTTTAAAAGTCCTGATTTTGTGCGCACTTGCTCCGCCGCTTGCCTGGGAGCTGCCCCCCCCCCCAGTCTATCTTCCCGTCGCTATGGATTCACTTCTCCGCCGGTCCTACCTTTCAGAAAGTGGTTGTTTCCTGTTTCCAGAATTGCTGTTCTTCTTCTCTTCGATCTGCCGATGGATTTTCAGGTGTTTGCAATCTTTAGATAAGCTATCTAGCTGATCTCCGGCTAGCTGAAGCAGCCTCAGCCTGCTACTTCTCCGCCATCTTGACTCGCTTCCTGACTTCTTAATCTACAATGTCTTTTTAATATATTTTCTTCATTTAATTTCTATTCCTTCCTACAAGAATTTAAGAGTTCAGAACCATGAAGAGTTCCAAGTTGATTTGAACCAACAAAGAACCTGATGTCTGAATTTACCTATGTGAAATCTAACAACTTCCTGTTATCAGTATGTCAAGCTCTGTTGTTCCCTGAGTAGGTCTTATACTATCTAGAACAATTCTTTCAAAGAGTTTCATTTTTTAATAAATAAGATAGCTGAAATCCTTCAGTAATTCAAGAGCAGACTCCAAAATTGAGGATCTTTTTCTATAACTCTCTACCTCTTTGAAACTATAGTTCTTATATTGTATCAAAACTGAATTTCCCCATTTTACCTGTATGGTTCATTGGAATTTAAAAGTCAATACCTCCTAATTTTTCAGAAAATGTTAGAATTCACCTTGTGATTTGAGAATAAGTTCCGGGGTAGGACATTTTATATTTTAAAAATTGAAGAGAAGCTGGAGACTCTGCCACGAGCTACTTTTCTTGAGCTATAATCTCTAGAACACTTTTGGTTACATGTACACATCCTTCTAATTTGTCATTTCTTTGTTCTTGGGATCTACATACTTCTAATGGTTAAGCACACCAGCCTCATCCCTTCCTTCATCCTTAAACCTTCCTCTTTCTTGTTCATAAAATATCAAATCCACAAATGAAATTCCTACTATATGATATAATATCTTTGCCATGATATATTACAGATTCTCTGATTCCTTACACCAGAGATTTGGAAACTATGGACTGTGGATCAAATTTAGCCCACCACTTGTTCTTTAAAATAAAGTTTTATTGGATTTCAGCCATGTTTATTTGTTTACATGTTATGTTATCTATGGCTGCTTATATGCTACAACAACAAAGCGGAAACACTTGGCTTGCAAAGCTTAAAATATTTACTCTCTGGCCTTTAACAGAAAAGAGCCTTTACTGACCCCTAATTTGGACACAGGGAAATGTTAAGTGCAGTTTTCAATAACATATTAAAGACAATAAAGTTTCCTGGATATTAGAATTACAAATTACAAAGATTGTGGCTATATGCAGGTAAACTAAAAGTGAATCAGAGTCATAAGGAACAGAATGATGGAGACTGTGGGGCACTGGTAGATTCACACTTAAGAAATACCACTACTACCCAGGCCCATGTCAATTTGCCCTACTGCGTTGTGGACCGTTAACAACCTAAGTTTTCAAGAGAAGCCAGGAATTTATATTTTTATATGAAAACTTCAAAATAAAATTGAAAAAAAACACCTTAGTATATATTTTAGGACTATTTGTGCTCAAAAAGACAAAACTTGAATTTGGCTACAGATCATCATTTGTAATCAGCACTTTAAAAAAATTCAAGTTTTCCCCTATAAATCTAAAATTGAACCATATTATAGCCCTAGAGAGATAGTAGTAAAATATAAATATTTCTGTGAATTGCTCTTAAAATGTAATAGAATTTCTGTCACTTAAATTAACATATTTATAAACTAGTAGAAATGTTATTGATCAAGCTTATGAGGGGTTTCTTCAAAATTAAATCTGTAGCAAAAGTTATTTAGAACCAGCAATAATCAAAAAGAGAAAGGTCACGTACTATTCCTAATCAATATGGTATGCTCCACACTCCTTATTAGTTCTTAACCCTCAATGTAAATGTTAATGAAATCTAATTAGCCTTGGGTGAACACCTGTCAATATCTATTGAGGCAAAGAGAAAACTGTAACAAATACCTTAATTGTGTCTTCGTGCATCTTGGCTTTTAAAAACTTTTCAGGACAACAAATTTCCCATTTAGAAGGGTATGGATAAGTCAAGAGTTGGGAATTCAGTCAAATTTAATAAAGAGACTCTTTAAACAAAGGTGGGAGTGGTTTAGGCTATAAGAGAGAATACAGAGCCCTTAGCCTTAGTTCATTACCTCCTCTAGGCCAGTAGAAGCAAAAGAAGGACCAGGTTATAGAATTTGGAGTGAAGTTCTCTGGCCACCTGATGAGGGATATTGGTAGAGACATAACCAACCAACCAGCTACGGCTTACAAGCCAGAGAACAGGGAGGAAAACATCCCGTTCTTCCTCCTCCCTCTGGTTCTTCCCTTTGCTGAACTCACTAGAAGCCTTACCACAAGGCAGCTGGTAAGGACCGTCCTAAAGGTCAGCCTCCGGGGACACAGATCCGAGTGAAGAAGGTGAGGATTGGCCATTCGGGGACAAAGAGGGGATACTTAACTGGGCAGTCTTCCTCTCTTGTTGGGTGAAGGGTTCTCTCTAACCTTTGAAAATTGTAAATTCTTCTAAAGCTGAAAACCTAGTAATGTAGAACATCAATTGGAGGGTTTTCTATAAAGCAATTGAAGTGAATGAGCTGTGAGTGAATGCTTGCGCAGAGAGCATCGAATGTGTCTGTTAATGACTATTATTATATCTTGTTCTATTATGTATCCGGTGAGCTGAGAAGTCAAGTGAGGGTGACAGACACAGTGGAAACTGAAATACCATACCCCTTCCAGCATCCTCTGTGGGGAAGTGTTGAGCAGACAATTGCTATTCTAAATAATCTTGCACGTTTCTTGCTTTTGAAGGAAGGATTTCCATGGAGAATAGGATAAGAAGTTGTGTGGTTATTTATTGGAGCATTCCCCACTGATGAACTCAACTGACTAATTTTGAAGTTCAATTGATGGCTTTAATCAGACCATGTTGTTGCAGGTATTACTATAATCGAGGGAAATAAAGCTCTTCACCATTAATTCTAGTTGTAGGCTAGCCTGATAAGGAAAATAAAGCTGGATGACTTGATGGATATTGCACAATTCTGGAAAACCTTAATTAGTGTTTTGGGGTAAGCAAGCATTTGGCCGCATTTGGCTTTATCCAGACTTTATTTTTTTTTTTTAAAGATTTTATTTATTTATTTGACAGAGATCACAAGCAGGCAGAGAGGCAGGCAGAGAGAGAGGAGGAAGCAGGCTCCCTGCTGAGCAGAGAGCCCGATGCGGGGCTCCATCCCAGGACCCTGGGATCATGACCTGAGCCGAAGGCAGCGGCTTAACCCACTGAGCCACCCAGGAGCCCCCTTTATCCAGACTTTAGTCAAAAACCCTGGTTTCACTTACACATAACTGCTCCGCATATTTGGCTAAAATTCCCAAAATTGGTTTCAGTAATTAAGTTGCAATTAAAATGGTGGAAAAGGTATAATTTTTCAGCTATTTCTAGGTAAGATTAATAGGAATAATATTTCGGTCTTTTTTCATATGTGCATTAATGCATCCCAGCACATAAATTTATCTAAATGCTTTTTTAGTTCAAAAGCTTTTTATTTATTTTAATACATACATTTGAGAATATTCTTTAAGGAAAATAAACACAAATATCAAGAATTTAGCATGAGTATAAATTTATAATAATAGGTTTTTTAAAGGACTGAGCTAAAATTGGATATTCTTATTAAAAGATGGATTAAGAACATAAGCTTTAGAGGCACAATATCTAGCTTGATCTCTGATCTGCCACTTATGAGTTCTGAAAACTTGTCTCACTTTCCTTATCAGTAATATAAAGCTGATAATACTGTCTCTCTCCTGAGATTGCTTTTAAGAGCTAAGAATTAATAATTACAAAGTACTTAGAATAGTGCCTGGAATATAAGGAGCATTCAGTAAATCTTAGACACTATTACATGTTCACTAAGAAGGGGCAATAACAAAATTATGAAAACATTTGTGAAAACTAGGAACTATAAACTTATTTGAAAAGTACTATAGTGATATGAGTAAAAATATGAGAAAGTGTTGCCAAGATGCAGATTTTTTTCACTAGTAGTTGGTAGAACTCCTCAACTCCATTATGTAGAGGTTTGTAAAAATCATTAGTAAGCTGAATGTTTATTAGTAAACCTTTCCTGGTTTGCTTAATTTGTGAGATTCAAATTTGATGACTATAGGAAATCCTGAGGTTTGAAAAAAAAAAAAAAGAAAGAATAACGTAATTCTTTTCTTTAACACTCTAAAAAATAAATTACTTGTCCCAATATTTTAACTTAACAAGATAATTTATATTAATAGATTAAAGAGGAAATAAATTAAATATTAAAGAGTAAATGAGTTTGAATATATATTGGATTATAATGTCCTTTGCCAGAGTTAAGGAAAGGGGATTTCACGGAAATCACTGTCTATCTTTCAAACAACTTGTGGCAAGAACAATATTTATTCTTTCTAAGAAACATTAAAAGCTTATATAAGAAAAATTAATAAAAGATTAAAAAGTATCTTTTAAATACTCAGATTCATTGTTAATCTTTATACTCCAAGAAAAATTACAAATAGTTAAGCTATCATATTATTTTGGGAGCAGATATGAAAGAGAGATATTCTTAGAGGTGTGTCCCATGAAATTGCATAAAAATGACCACAACAGGCTAGTTTTCAGAGTCCTTCTTTTCATTAAAAAAATTCAAGTATTTGTTAAATCAATAAAACAGAGTAAAAACAAATAGGAATAAACCATTACAGCGATTATAAGAAAATAATGATATGTCTTCTGCTATAAAAACACAATCAAGTTAAAGGAATGTTTATATTTACTATTTTTATAATAGTTCTTTAAAGTCTCCCCTTAGATTTTCATAAAGAAACAATTCAAAACATGAAATTTTACACTATTGGCTGTTCTAGCTCTTGAGACCTGAATGAGCACATACCTCTCTTCCCAAGTTCACGTTTAATGGCATCACCTTAGAAGTTGAAAATAAGCAATGAGGGGAGTATTTATATAACATAAACTGGCTAAAACTATCAATCTGCTTTTTGTTTTGAGAGCTTGTTATATATTTTATCAACATACCACGACATATTCTTTACACTTGAAGATTCTAGTTAAATTCCACTGTGTTTTCATCCATCTTTTCTAGTTTTTCTTTAATAATTAATGCACCATGGTGATTACTATCAAAGAATATAGAAGCTTTTACTGGTTCATGAGAAAGCTGTTGACATAACCACAGAAAATCCTTTGGGAAAAATAATTTCAGGAATTTTAGAAGGATATATAGTATTACAAGCAGGTTGATCTTTAATGCTATTTTTTTTTAATGTTCAGTTAGCCAGTGTATAGTACATCATCAGTTTTTGATATAGTGTTCAATGATTCATTAGTTATGGATAATACCCAGTGCTCATCACAGCATGTGCCCTCCTTACTACCCATCACCCTCTCACCCCTTCTCTCCCCCTCTAAAAACCTCGGTTTGTTTCCCGGTCCATAGTCTCTCATGGCTCCTCTCCCTCCTTGATTTCTACTCCTTTGGATTTCCTTCCCTTCCCCTGTAGTCTTCTGTGGTAGTGCTTATGTTCCACATCTGCATGAAACCACATGAAAATTCCTTCTCTGGTTGACTTACTTCACTTAGCCTAATCCCCTCCAGTTCTAGATTTTTTCTAAAGTAAAGTAAGTTTGTTTGTTTTATAGAATTCTGCTACTGCACTCCAGGATTTGGTAGTATGTTATCAAACTCAAAAATTTAGAACCTGGAGCTAGTCAAAACTTTATTTGAAGTGTGGTTTGCATTGACCAACTGAGTGACTTTCAGCAACTTTTTTTTTTTTGTCCTTTCTGATATTTTGATTTTTACAATGGATGTGAAGTAACAATATAGAGCTTATGAGGCACTACGGTAATGATGTCCCTAGGGTTTGCCACAATGGCGCTTCAAAATCCTCACTCATCTGTGAATTGATTTGACAGCAGCTATGTAATAGGATATATAGAGTTGTACTGGGCTGGATCAACCTTTACTATACCAACTACAGAAGCCCGCAAATTCCAACTGTTCATCTAGATAGTAAAATTACTTTACAACTGCTAACCTATAAATTGAGTCCAACATTTGCATTTATATGTGGTGTATCCACTATTGTTCAGGTGAATACATTTAGAGGGATGTCTTGATGATTAGATGGGCAGAATCAATAACTCCATGACTTGATTAGGGAGCAGGTAGGGAATAGAGCAAAACATACTTAGATTGGAAAGGACAGACTCTCAGAAAAAAATTCTTTGAGTGAAATTTGTCATCTGTGCCTTGAGCCCATCATGTCTACCTATTTTAAAAGAAACATGATATTTTTTTTCTTAAAAGAGTTAATTCCAAAGAGTTTTACAAAAGATATACAGAAGATAAGAATCACATAGTTAATAGCAAGAAAACTCTTAAGAATTGGGAGAAATAGATCTTTTATACATTTGGGGGATAGCTTTGTGAAGGCCATTTCACCAATCTGGACCTTTGTCTTCTTCATAATCTCAAAAGTACATTTCCATTCTAAAATTCCAAAGGTATATTTTATGAGGATAATCTGTGAAGTTACTGTTAATTCATTGCATTTGCATAGTATTTTTCAAACGCTTAGTATTTTTCAAACGCTTTTCACGTACATTAGTCAAGGGAAACTGCCTACAAGCCAAAGAGCTCATCAAAGTAATGAAGAAGGAGGAAGATGAGCCAAAGTATCACCCAATGAATCACGGGGAATGGGAAACAAGTCTTTGACTCCGCAAAGGAGACCCAGTAATCCGGGGCAGCTAAATCAAGGGCTATTCCATTACAACTGGTCTCCAGTGAATTTTTAGTCCTTTGATCAACTTTTGAGTCATAACAACATTGTAACTACCAGTCTAATTTAAATTTCTTAAGCCTTGTGAAATATGTAAGTGTGAAATGTTAAATTTTTATCAGCAGTGTGTAAAGGGATTGCAGTTTTTCTTAATAGGTATAAGCTTGGTGTGTTTTTTGTAGTTAATGACACTAACAATTTCCTGTAGTTTACTATGTAAAAAATAAACCACTCTACTCTTATATCTCCTTTCTTTTATCCATTATCTTCACAGAAGTATGGGAAAATTATCATTATAGATTTTTCATCTCTTTAAGTATTTTTTTTTATTTAATGTAAGTAATATATGAACTCATGCTACTTGTACTAAAAATTTAAAACATCACAGTGAAGGTCAATTCTTTAAAAATGTCTTGATTTCTCACAAAAATTGAAGAATTTCAACCTATGACCTATGAGTCTGGTCTTAGTCTGGATACCACCTTTGGAAAGACATAATCAACAAATGATGTGTGAATATTTACTCAGGGTCACCTGGAGCAGATGAAGTTTCATGAAAAAACAAGCTATGCAAAATAAGTCTCCTGTCATTTTTAAATTATATTAGTAGTCTGGAAGATCTAGAAATTTCTTTAGAAAACTTCCCCCAGCTCCCAGCCCCTTCAAATATCTCGTGTTATCCTTCAGGAAAAAAATGAAGACAGCGGGCTAATAAAGAGAACATTTAACGATACATGAGTATAACCTGAAAGGAAAGAGTGGTGAACTGATCATAACTAAAAGGATTGTTTGCTTCAGGGCTCTTCGCTTGGCCCTTCCCTGTTTGTTAATGGCTGGTGTGATGTCACTGGGGCTGCCACCATCTCATACACCTCAGGTTGAACTGGTGATATGGAACTATAGTTCCCAGAAGTAGGGGAACGCCAGTCCTTATTTATGACATTCCTATTACAAAATGAGATTCTAATATTTCACTCTGATGCCAAACTCTAGGATGTTTTACTCCACAATATATTTAGAATGTCTTGCCATAGACAGTTGGTTAAAAAATGAAAATCATGCTATTTGTGGGAACGAAAGACATTTAGATTGGAGAATTAGAGATTAAATAGACAAAAACTACCTTACATAAAGAACTTCCATATTGCAGAGTTAAACTATAAAATGTATCTTTCTTGATGGAATAAATTAAAACTGAGTACAGGATAAATAGCTTACTTTTTGTTTAATATAAGAAAAAATCTTTATAACATTCATAACTGGAATAGCTCCCTTGTTCAGGAATGATTTTCTGAGATTCAGCTGTTTAGAGGATAACTTTTCAGGGTAATAGGTCATAGGATTTGCATGAGTTAATTGAATAATATCCAGGAATTTTGAAACCCTGAGGTTCCTTCCTTCCCCCATCTACCTATGGAGGATATACATTAAGTTTTTATGAAAGGTTGATGAAGTTATTGACATTTAATTATCTTTATTTTAATATTAACACATAAACGTAAGTGAAAAATTAGAAAAAAAAAAAAGGAGAAAAAATAGCCCAGTAACACCAATACAACACTTTCTTTTATTTTACTATAATATAAAAAAGCACTTCTTTAGTCTTTTATATTTTACCCATTTTCCCTCTAAGGACACAGTTTTCTTAGGCATCATTTAAAAACTGTGTTATATAAAAAAAAGAAACATTGTCAACTTTTCATCTCTTTGCTGGGAAATCAATTTTTTTCCCCAGTCCCACAGTTTAACACTTGGTTATATCCTATTAAAATCCCCTTTCACATTAGAAAACATAGTGTGGCTTTTTAACTTACATCTGGGCAATCCTCCTATCATGCCCACTCTTTCTTTAAAGGCAAATTTTTAAGAAGTCATAAAAATCTGTAAGATTTTTTTCTAATCTTTGTCTAATGACATCCCATCCTTGAAAGAATTTTTCTTATCTCTTTTAGTCACCAGAGCTTATCTAAAAGATTGTGATTATCCAAATCCTATAGTACTCACTTTAAAAAATGGAACCCAGATCATAGTTTCCTGGGCATTTTTAAGCTATTAGAGTGCTATTTGTCTTTCTTCTATATCTTGTTCTTGACCATAAAGGCCTAGAAAAACATATAGGGTGATTATATTCTCCCCTTTTTCTAGCAGAACACATACAGAAGTCAGTGGAGTCTGGTGAACCTACCTGGAGGCATGGAGATCTGGTTCTTAGTTTTAGTAAGGATGCTGGAATAAATCCACTGTTTATAGTGAATATAGAGATTATCATAGCTTAGCAATGAATAGGCCTCAGAGAATCCATACTGATGGGAAATACCATAAAGTCCTCTCTAGTTCAGTAACAGTAACACTAACATCAACAAGGATTGATACAGTTCATTGTAGTTTGTCAAAAGCTCTAAATTACTAAGCTCCAAATTACTCAATAAGTAAACTTATTCTCAAAACCACTCTGATGTAGTGCATAATATATAAACAATTTCTCGACTAACCCCAAACTGGGGACAAGAGCCTATCAGTGTTCTGCCTCAAGTCACACAGCTGCAAACCTGGGGCAGAAAACCACACGACTTGAGACCAGATCACATTTTCTCTTTATCTTTGATGCCACCCGAGCCCCCACCATTTGATACTGAGTTTTCCAGCAACTGGACTCCCAGCCCATGCTTGAATTCTTCCGGTTCTTTCTAGTAACCCATCGCCTTACCTCTGGTTAATACTTTAAGTTACCGATTACACTAAGAGCAAACAAACTATCTGTGGTCTTTTTACCTTTGCTTGCTTTCAATGGGACCGCTTCTAATACTCTGTCATTAAAAAATTTTGTCTATTCATTTATGAAAAGTTTTTTTTTAATCATGATAGTTTTTCTTTAATTTACTAGAAATTCTTTAAAATAATGCATTTTTATGTCTTCTAAAATGATCATATTCTTTTTTCTTAACTTGAAACCATCCTTGTATTTTTGGTGATAAATACTTTTTGCATCAGTTTTCATATATAATTTTTTAAAATTTAATCATTTTAATTATCACCCTGATATTTGCATTTCAAGTTTATGCTAGTTTAATTAGATAAATTGAGAAGTTTTCCATCTTTTCCTTACCCTAGAACAATTTAATTCACATAAAATCATCTGTTTCTTGAAAATTGGAAGTAAGTCACTTGTAGAGATAGTGATTGTTGGGTTAGGCAGCATTTTTGTAGTTAAACATTGATGTTTTTCTCAATTTCTTTACTTTTTGTAAGTACAAAAAGTACTTACAACAGTTTTATGATTTATATCTTTGTTGTCTAAACACGAACTTTATGATGCTAATATTTATAGCGTCTTAAGGATGCTTTCTTAGCATTTGTTTGTTCCCTCACCTCTCTTCTAGCATTTGCTTTTGGTGCATCTCATATGCCATGCTCTCACTCTTGATTTAACTGTTGATACTTCTTCTGTAGATTCATTATATTTTCTGTGACCTTCACGTTCCTTCATTGTTTTCTTCAGTCCTCTTTATTGTTGTTTTTGTTAACTTTTGAGTTGAACCTTAAGATGGTTTATTTATGCTTTCCTATAAAATGTCGACATTCAAGACTATGACTGTTTTTCCTAAGTACAACTTTGATAGATTCCCTTTGATAGATACGTGGTATTCTTGCTGTATTTACATTATAATATACATAATTATACCTTTGATATCTTCTTGAATACTATGTTTATTTAGGAGAGTGAATTTTATCCTGGGGTAGTTCTTTTTTGTTGTCTTTTTGTTTGTTTGTTTTTATGATCAAATGAAATGCATCCCTAGAATGTATCCTGTAAGATTTTGTCTTTGTTGGAAGTTTTTGAGGTGGCACTAACTTTAAGAAATTCTTTAAGTTAACAAAATAAAAACTGACTTTCCTGTCTTCCAAGTACTGACTTTGTTCTGCATTCTGTGGTCACCCAGAATGAGTCTGTTCTCCCTTTAAATACTAGGATGCATCATCATTTCTTCATTGTGTCTCATTTCTCCCAGAATATTTGTTTGTTTCTGATAGCCTTTCTCTTATAAATACTACTTAGAATACAACAGTTCTCTTCCCTTTCCAAGCGACAATGTCAGAAAGATTTATTTTCCTTGAAATAAGAGATGATTCCTGTGGACACTTTAAATATGGCAACAATGTGGAATAGTCTTTATAAGTGGTTGTAATCTTAATTAGACTCATAATTATGACAAGAGAGACAGAGACAGAAACTGATTCATATAGCATTGCCTCTCCCTTGTTGGCTCTTTTTCTTTTCTTTCTTTCTTTTTCCTTGAATTAAAAAGCATCTCTTGTGATTAATTAGTGGTTTTGTATGCCAAAAATAGCTTCTGATTCCATGACAGTTAACCTATGTGCCCTAATAAAGTTACCATTTGTCGAATTCTGAACTGTACAGATGGTGCTTGTAATAGTCCTTGTCATCCCTCCCCACCCAAGATCATCCCTCTGCAAGATCTCTATAACAGGATTTCCTCTCATTCTGAAAAATGGCAAGAAAACTGAGACAGTATGCAAGGCACTTGTGAAATTAAGTCTGGAATTATGCTCACTGGGTCTGAATCTTGTTTCTCCCACTCATGGCCTAGGTGACCTTTGCAAGTTTTACAAGCTTTATGCTTCTCATTCATAAACTAGTGGCATCTCTTTCCAGGGTCTTTGGTATGAGTATGAGTAAGTGAGAAGATTCACCAAAGGGCTCAGCCTATCATAGGCACTTCATAATTATTAACAAATGTTTTTGTGGTTCTGTAGTTTTGGGTTCACAGTCAATGATTATTTATACAGCACTTAAATGGATTTGTTAACCTTTCTGATCCCTTGTGATGAGTCTTGACTTATTTTAAACCAGTTATCGAGAGATAAATTTTGATGTTTTTATCGTAAAAAAAAAAAAAGGAAATTAATTCAACATTTTTGAAGCCAGCATTTCCCCAGGTACTTAGGGAAAAAAAGATAAATATATATATATTCACATATATATATGTGTGTATATATACATATATATATATATCTACCATGACTTTCCATCTTACAAAAAACGTTCATTGGGAGAATTATTCTACACAAAGCTATTCACACCTAGTTAGCAAACACTCAAAATGAATTGACACTTTTTGTGTGTTTTCTGTTACTACCTTGTCTATGGCTGCTAGGCCTCCAATATTCCACCTCCTCCCCTGATCATAGTGATAACTACAAAATAAAAATAAAGAGAAAGCTGATGAGTCTGTTCTTCTAACAAAGAGAACATGACAATGTGCTAAGCCCTGAAGACTTTTTAATTAGCCCCAAGGTAAGCAAATTATGTAGTCTGGATGAGTAAATATTGTCAAACAGAAAGCGGATCTATAATTACAACATAGTAATACTCTGGCTGATAAAACACCTTTTTTTCTCAAGTACTTGTAAATTTATCATATAATTTTAACCTCATAAGGACTTTGCCTAATAGGAAGAGACCATCCACATTTTACACACTGATGCTAATGGCTAGTGAGTGGTAACAGAACAACTGGGTATCCTCCAGTGGACAGTGATAGACAGACCCAGGCTTTAAATCCAAATTTTCTTGAGGAAAAAAAACAAAAGAAAGAAACAGTGGATAAAACCACTGATTACTATAGGGGAGACTGACTCATTTTATCCAGCTGTTAAATACCTATGGAGTTAAGACAACCTATGATAATATGTTCTGGGTTGGGAAAAGAAGTTTTTGATTTCTGGCTCTACATATTACTCATTGCCTTATCACATTTCTGCTGAACTTTCATCTATAAAGTGTAAATAAATATTTTATCAACTTGTGAGATAGGATTGCAATGGTCTAATAGAAAATCACTTCCAGAACCTCCAATATAGTATAACCATTTGGAGTTACCTTCTATTTTCAGCTGCAGTCATAATAGGTAAATATGGTTGTGTCTTATATAGTATTTTTTTGGCAAGCAACCAAAAGCTGAGATGACCCTCAGTCTTTTTAAATTCAGTGTTTCCCACCACTAGGAATGTGGGAGAGGTAGAAGAGATAATTTGTATTAATCATCTATTTAATTAATTGTAAATTACTGTGTATCTGTTGGTTATAGCAGCTGAGTTAAGTATAAGCATTATTACTGTTATTATTATCATTATTATTATTATTATTATTTTGCTTAATGAACCAACATTTAGAATTCTTGAAATAGGCATGCATTAATTGATGTTTATCTTTCTAGGCAGATGTCACATTATATGCTAGTAGTATAACAGGAACCTTAAATTCTTTCTTAGGTAGCCAAAATTATACACCTGACTGATCCCGATTTAAGATGTTGAAAGTGATATTTTATAAGAACTTGGGATATTTTCTGAAGCTTTCCCATTTATCAAATGGCACTTAAATTATTAGAGATATTTTATTATGGTATCACTCATCAGAATTATTTAATAATGTTTATTATTAGTTTGAGTACAGGTATAGATCTCTTTGTGCAATAAATCTGAACACAACAAGTTATGACTAGATTAATTCTTTCATAAATGTCAGATGGTTTAACTATCCAATATTAGATAGATGGGTAACTATCATGTTACTTGACATATTTATACTATAAATCTTCCTGCAAAATGAAGACACATATTTATCTTTCTTTTGAACACAGATTTTTATGTGTAGTGTTTGCTTTAAGGAAGATGTAGCTCTATATTCTCAATTACACCCCAGTCAAAACATTGCATTAGAACCCAGTATTTGGGCTAAGCCCTCTGGATTTTCTAAATGGATCTCTCCTTGTGTTCATCCTCTTTACCTTCTTATTCATAAAGACACTTACCATTTCCCCATGAACCCAGAAATACTGTTTTTATAGCCCACCCAATCACAGTAATAAAATAATAATAGTTCTCATCTCACGGCTATTATTATAGCTGACACACAAATCCCATAAATTATCAATTTTAATCATTACACAAGTACTGCATGCAAACCTCACTCCACAACCACAGAGTTTACAAAAATGAAGCTTTCTTTCGTATATCTGATCTAATTACTCTCTTGAAATGAGTTTTATCTTACTGACAATGGAAACAATCTCTACTCACCCTGGAGTGGAAATAATTTACATATTGCCAAGGCCAAGGTTGGGAAGCTGGGATAGTCATTTTGGTGTGGTCATCTCTGTGTTCCAGGATTCAAACTGCCATTTTTCTAGCTGGTTGTCTGACTGTGATCAGTAAAGGCAGCTACTGCATTACCCTTCTTTAAATAATCTAATGGCCTCTTCAGTTCTACTGACTATCCAACCTTGACCAATGTACTGAGGACATTGTAGACAGGTAAACAACTTCTCTTGCCCTCCAATTTTCTGTTCTTCCCAACCCAATGGAGAATCACTATCCACTAGTAAGTGTGAGAAAGAGACTCATTATCTTTGGTTTATTGTTTTGTTGTTGTTGTTGTTGTTGTTGTTGTTTTGTTTTTTTCCCCTCTGTCCAGAGTCCCTTGAGTTTCTAGACTATTGAAACTCCAAAGCCTTTTCTTTGCTTTTACTTGAAACATCCCTTCCTTGAGTTAATGAATGTTTAACTCTCTAGCTAGCTAAACTCAGAAAGGATCAAAAGGTCATGAGGGCAGTGGGAGAAATCAATTAATATTTCAGAGTACTGTTCTTCTTCACTTTCATTATGACTCTCTGGACTTGTAGGAGTGTTTCACATTAACTGTGGTGAGGAATTTTGATTGGGATGTTTGGTCTGGTGTTGGTGCATTAGAATTTTACATGGGATGTTCTCTGAGAAAACATTTCAAGAGTATAGTTTATATAGAATTCTCTCTTATTTTTTACCACTTAAGCAGGCACTTACTAGCATACTCAAAAACTGAAAATATCACTGTATATTCCAAAGCAACATTTAAAACTTAAATGTGATGACATTTGTAATAATTAAATGATTTTTTAAAATATTTTATTTATTTATTAGACAGAGAGAGAGATCACAAGCAGGCAGAGAGGCAGGCAAAGAGAGAGAAGGGGGAAGCAGGCTCCGTGCTGAGCAGAGAGCCCGATGCGGGACTCGATCCCAGGACTCTGAGATCATGACCTGAGCCGAAGGCAGCGGCTTAACCCACTGAGCCACCCAGGCGCCCAGACATTTGTAATAATTAAATCAAACTTTGCTTCGTACCACTAAAGATATTCAACTATACTTTGAACAGGGAATTTGCATGGTTTGGTCTATAGGCAGGTGGTAATCTCCTTTTAAAGGCAGGAGGTGTGTAGTAGGAAAGGGGTAATGTCCAGAGAACAGAGGACCAGAGCTGAGCAGTTAATAAAATAGATGCCCATCTATTGGAAATATTTGCACACCAGAGGGCCTTAGAGGAAATGAGGCTTTGGGTCCATTGAGTCCACAGGAAAAGTCAATGTTTGGCAAAATTGTCACAAATGTTGTAGATATTTGGGGGCATCTGAGGGAGTCCCATATATCAAGGACTGCTTTCATTCTATCCTCATCTGTATGCTTTTCCTCTCTCGCCCCCCCCCACTTTTTTTCTCTTTGAATTCTAGTCTTCTAGTCTCTAACTTTTTTACAGCTCTACTATTTCTTTTCCTACTGATGGTAGCATTAAACTGTATATAGCTTTGGGTCACAGCAAAAGCAGTTCATATTTTTCCATTCAGTCTCCTATGGGAATCTGGTTAAAGGGACAGCAGGCATTATAAAGTGCATGATCCTTGGTTACTTATGAGAGAGTAAGGTGTCTTAGGGTTGAGATTAATATTATCAAAAGTAATATTAATTAATATTAATATCAAAGGTAATATTAATATTGTCAAAGGTAACCATGGAGGCCAGAACAGTATATACTTATGAATGCTGATAAGGACATATAAAGGAATATTTAAAGGTAATCTTATAGTAACAGTCATTAAGGGAAATGGACATTTTTATCAAAGCCCAGAGAGTCAGCCTGAAATACACTATCCTCCAGTAATAACATCACAGAAAACACATTGCCTGTGTCGCCTATACAGCCAAGTTCAGCTCTAACAAATAATGCCAAAAATGATCATTAAAGATGCTATTATCCAAATCAGAGTGTGCCTGTTGTACAAGCAGCAGCAGCGCTTTTTGTTTTGTTTTTTACTTTCTCAACTTTAGAATTTACATTATTTTTATTAAAATGAGTCTTGCATTAAAAATATATCTAATAACAACATTTATCACTTAGTCAGTTAATGATGCCCTTGTCCCCCGGCTAAATGCCCTTGGTCCTTTTCCTCACTTAATTGCTAAAAGTAGAAAAAAAAATACAAATAGATTTTTCACTGCATAAAATTATCCTATGTATGCATAATATTCAAAGACCTTTGCCAGAAACAACATAGCTGTACTGTTATCAATCATGTAAGGCAGTTGTTAAAACTCCAAATCCTTAAATGATTATTCCAATTTAGGCTGACTTAAATCTTCCACAACTTCTTAGCCTACCAATTTTTTTAATCATCATTGGTAAAGTTGATTTTTAACCATTTCTCATTGCAGTATCGTATGAAATCTCCCAACAAAGATAGGTCTCCATATTAAACAAAAGAAAATAATTCTGCTGGAGTTTCTATGATTTCCAAATCTACCTAAATCACCCACCATGCCTGCACTACCACCATTGTGATTGCGAAGTGTGGCAATAATGAAAACAATTACTACGGTGCAAGTGAATCCGAAAATGGCTCTCATTATACCACATTGTATTCAGCCACATAGTATAGAATTTTTGGAATGAGAAAAAATTACTTATCCTGGAAAGAGTTTCACTTTCCCCCCCCCCTTCTACCATTTGAGTTATAATTCAATTTAGTATTAGGAGAGGAAAATGTATATGAGCCACATTTTGTCTTTTTCAACTAATTCATAAAGAAATAAACTAAAATTCCTCCAAATGTGGACATTTAGGTAGCTATAAATAATTCTCAAATATTAATGCTAGTTGAGGAAAGAGATGCATTAGATCCTGAAACTTGCCTTAATTTAATACAGTGGAACTTAATAAACATTTATTTGTCATCTTATTTGTCCAGTAAATCATTCAGCTAAGACTATTTCTAGATACATCTGCAGTAGAAATAATCATTAGGCAGAGTGTATCATACCTCCTCCATGAACCCAGAGCAGCATCAGAAATGCCCGATATGGACTCTGTACCATACTTAATGGAAATTGTTCTTCTCTATTTTCAATTGCTATCATTAGGTTGTGAATAACTTGAAGGCAGATACTGTGTTCTGTGTCTTCTTCATCTTTGTGTACCTACACAAACTCAGAGGTACAACAAATATATTTCTTTATTTCTCTTAAATCAAATTAACTTTAAAACCCTTCTATTAGGTTGAGGTGATGTTTAATCTATGCCATTAATGGGCTTCCTTCCCTCTCACAGGGTTACCAAACAGCTCCAAGGAGCTTGCTAAGACAGAATGTTTGGAGCGAGTCCATTTATTTCCTCCAACCTGATCACTGTTGGTTATTGTCCTAGCTTGCCGAAACTCTTAAAGGTGTGCCCTCCCTCCCCACCTTGATTTTGTGCTAAATTTGCATACTGGAATAGTTTCTGAAGTTGGGAACCTTGACCTCTAGAATCCAGCATACCTAGATTTTCAGCAGCCATTCACTTCTCAGATTCTGCCATCTTCCCAGAATGGAGGAGTGACTTTCTGATATTGAATCTTAAATCCATCCCCTAGATTGGCTCACATCACCCTCCAAGAACTTCCTTTTCTTCTTCAATCCTGTCGGAATCTTGTCAGTTTTAGGTTTTAAAACAAAAGACAAGAAAAGAGGTAGTCCTTAGGAAATATAGACTTTCAGTCAATAATCATGCCCCCTCTTTACCCCCACTGAAGCAGGGACCACAAAGTTCTGTCTGCCTTGGTTGGAGCAGAAGAGAGAAGAAAATGCAAGAGAAGTAAGCACACACTGATATCTCATTCTGTTTCTTAACCATATTAACATCTCTAGTACAAAGAAAATTCTTCTACATAATAGATACTCGATAAAGAATGTTGAGTGGCTAAGTAAATGAATGGGGCTCTTTCTGATGTAAAAACAGGGGCTCTTCTGTTTTCATTTCTATTTTAATGCTCTATCTGGCAATCAGGATTAATATTATGGATGGCAAGAAGCACTCTTTTTTGAGCTGGGAATATTATTGTCTTAATTATGTCAAAACTTATCTATGCTTGGACCTATTGCTATAGGTCCCTACCCTATCTTTGTAATAGCCCAAGACTATGTTATAATAGCTTCCATCAAATTAATGTATGCATTTTCTTTCTAGATAAAGTTCAGTGGATACCACACTCTAACTCAATGGAAAGGTATTCCTGATGGGATTTTTAGTCACCATAGGAGTGGAAAGGATATTTTATAGCAAAGCACAGTGTTACTGTTCCATTTCATGAGGCCTACCAATAGCAACTCTACTGAAACACATAAAGTAGAAGACATAGATCAGCACACTAGAAATCAGGGGACCTGGATTTTATCTACCACCTGTTCCACCTGTTTGAGCAGTGTTCTCACACCAACAAATGAGGCTCCATGACTCGTGTATTAGGTCTTGGGTCTCTCTTTAAATCTTTTCTGACAAACTATCTTTTAGAATCTTCAGTCTGACGCTCTCCCAACTGAGCTATTCCGGCCGCCCCCCAAGGAGGAAGCAGGCTCCCCAATGAGCAGAGAGCCCGATGCGGGGCTCGATCTTTTTTTTTTTTTTTTTTTTTTTTTTTTTTTTTTTTTTGATGAAACTATTTCCTACTAGATACACTGTGAATCTATTTTACTCTGTGTGTATATTACACAGTGTGGCATATTATATTAGGGTTTCCCACATTTTATGGATATTTGGTTCATCCTAAAATATCATTATTTGAGAGTTGAAAGTTGTTAAAAGTGCAAATCTTACAGTATTAGAGATGAGGTTCCATTTTGTTCGTATTATAAAAGTGATAACTGATTTGCTGTATATCCATAGACCCCAATCATTTAGCTTATTCATATTTTGAATACATAATAAAGTTTAAGGTAAGAGAAAAGATTTAGGGTTTACAGAAAAAGTATTTAAAAGAAACAGTTTCAGGGTAAAGTAAGATAAAATGCATGTAATGTTAGGATTTGCCAAAATTATATATCCTAGATCTCAAACTAAAATTACTTTTAAAGAATTTGACTTTTTTCAGTAGATTAAGTTATTGTGAAAAGATAAGAAAGGACTCCTAAATGGTCTTAGATTCCTCATACTATGTGTTTTATTTATATCAAAAATTGTAGATCAGTATATAGGGGTATATGCGTGTATGTGTGTGAATGCAGGTTTAATTTTAATTTTATGTTAAGCCATTTTCTTTTTTTTCTTTTCTTTTTGAGAGAGAGAGAGAGAGTGATCATGTACACATAAGTGGGGGAGGGGAGGAGGGAAGGAAAGAATCTCAAGCAGACTCCCACGGGCACTAAGCCTGACCCTGGGCCTCATCTCAGGGGCCTGAGATTACGACCTGAGCTGAAATCAAGAATCAGACGCTTAACCAACTGAGCCACCCAGGTGCCCCTGTTAAGCTATTTTTCAATAAATAACAATTTAGTGTTCTTTGTGGAATTGCTTTGGGGATAAAAAAAATGTGATATTCTAATAACTATGCAAGCTGATGGCAGATAGTGTTATTTTGTGAAATGCGTATTTCCTGTTTTGAAGGTCAGCCACAAACTTTCCTAGTATTTGGAGTCCAAAAGTATGTGTATCTATACATACATTCACTTTCATCTTCTCAGAATCTTCTTTTTAATGCTGCAAAGACTTAGAACCACCCTCCCCAAATTAGAGGGAATAAAAAGCCTGTAGAACCAAAGAGAGAGAAAGAAATAGAAAGACTAATTTCTTTTGATTTTCTCTGTATAAATTCCTTTTCAGGATAAATAGAAAGAAAAGAAAGCATATTAGAGAAGCTGTTTTACTCGGGAGAAAGGTAATTTCCTGGCCAATAGTTAGACCAAGTGTGTATTTTTTCCATTTGATTTCCCTGTTATCACTTCTTTGGACATGATTCAGACACTTATTGATCTAACCTTTCTCTCATGATGTATGGGGTTATTTGTGTTTCGAGAAACCTATTTTGCATGTATGGCATGAATTCATTTTGAAGAATAGTTGAATGTATAGGTGCATTGTCTTTAATGTGAAAATATTTCTAGAAGTTAGGAATCTGTAGTCTTATTTTTATATTAGTGGGAATAGGGAAATCTCAAGCTCCACATATAATACTTTACATTCATATGGAAAATAGATCAGAAATTGCATGCTCAAAGTCATCCTTTAGGGATAAAGATCTAGTGTTCCCTGGGCTACTGAAGGAGCTTCAGGGTACAGAGTGCACAGAACATATAGGATTCTTTTCTGAGCAGAATTTTTAGCACTGAAGCTGAATGCTGGGGAAAGAGGTTAATAATAACGAAGGAACCTTACCATTCCTGTCAGACTTGAGGAGGAAATGGTGACTCTTCCAGAAAACTCCCTCTGGCTCTAAGTCTGACTTTTCTCAGCAGCCCACATAAAGTCTTAAAACATCTAATGGCATACCCAGTTCCTCACATAAGGCCTCTTAATGAGTTGAGAACTCTCTCCTTTAATATGTGTTACATCCAGTTATAAAAGAGTCTCCAGTAAATTCTGTAACAAGTAACTGAAGACTCCCACACTGACTTTACCCAAAAGAGAATATAAGGCCTTATAGGAATAAAACAAAATTATGGGTGCAGAAACCTTCATGTAGCCCGATGAAGGAGCTCAACTGGCAAAACACAACCCCAGTTAAACCCGATTTTTACCCAGTCTCCCCTTGAATTCCTGAAGCCAGACTTGACTGGAGAAAAACACAGGACCTTGCCGGCTTGTAGTGGGCTTTAATGGTGCCTGGCGACCTGCCCACATTCCCCTATTCCATTCACTCTCCCACGTGCCTCTAAAATTATTTCACAATGTAGCCTTTCTCCTTATCCATTCACTACCTCTTTGTGATAATGCCGTTTTCCATTTTACTAACAAAACAGAAGTCACCAGAAGAGAACATCCATATAGTCTATAATCAGACCAGCGTTTTGCTCCATGGTTTGCTTTCCTTCTCTATGAGCAGACCTAACATTCACCCCTCTCTCCATGCACTGCTTCATCCCTTCTTGAGTACCTAAAGAATTACTTCGGCAATTGTCCTCTCTTTTTTCTGCATCATCGATATTTTTCTATTTATTTTATTAATAATAATAAACTTCCCTATATGTAATTTTCTTTACATTGGCCAATCATTTCCATGATGTTCATTCCTAGAGTTCTTGCCAAAATTGTATACACATTTTAGAAAAATACATCAAAATACATCACTAGCCTGAACTTTTCCCTATAAATCTTTTTTTTTTTTTTTTTTTTTTTTTTGTGGGGAGGGATGGTTAATGGTTTAGCCATTCTTTACTTAGAGCATTTAATATTTCACTGTTACAAATAATACCTAAGTGAACACTTATGTTCATAAATCATTATCTCCAACTCTGCTAATTTCCATGGGCTGTATTCCTACATGCTGCATTACTTAGTGAAAGAGAATACACCTATCTCTAATCCTAAAAGGACTCTTTATATGTCTTAAAAATCACCTTATAAGAAAATAGTAACAATTTATCTTTCTTTCAGAATTATATAATGGTGTCTGTTTCATTTCAACCTTATAAACACTTTGTACAAAAGAAAAACACATTTTTAAGAAGATACTAAAGATTCAAAAATTCTTTACCCAAATTGGTCAGGAAATGTATCTACATAATTTCAGGTAGAGTTGTGCTATAATGCTTGTTTTGAAATGTGAACTCGTTTCAAGGTAATCGATATATTAAGGAAAAATTGGAGTATGAGGAGTTTGCATTTTCCTAGATGTGATTTCATCTGCAAGAGATGATAGGTGAAGAGAGAAAACTGTGCCCTGCTGAAGCAATCCAATCCAGGAATGCAAAACTCAGCAATCTACTAGCTACTTTAGTTCACCATATGTTCTGAGCCATACCTATCCATATCTGATACTACAACTTCCTATCTGATTTCAGATAACACTCCTATCATTTTATTATAGCATGGTAATTTTTTGATGAGTACATATGTCTCATTATAGCAAAACCGAATATATATATATAAATTCAACTTACATCAGAGATTACATCTACACTAGTGTTACTTGTGTTTGTTAATAGCCTGTAAGTACTATTATATTTTGGAAACTTTCTGAATCACTGGTGAAGACACTGGGTGAATTTTGTATTCAGTATAGGTCCCTAGCCTCCTCTCTGCTCCTTAATTGTGCATGGAGAAGGAAAACTTGAGACAGCAGAAATTGAAGTGGAAAAGGAAGTGTTCAGAGCATTTGGTGTAAGCAATATTAGAACTGAATATCTCTGTTTGAAAAATATGCTTTAGAGTCTGGGAGATGCGTTCTCTTAAGCATTGCTTCCCATATTGGGTACAACTGAGTCCTTCAGCTCTTTGGAAAGATAAAGATTAGTCCAAACTTGAATGCATTTTCAAGGTAGCAGGGGCATGAGTATTTTTCAATCAGGGTCCATATCAATCCTTCAAGACTCAGCAAATGAATTATTTTTACTAGTTTTAAACAAAGCTGACATTCTATTTAGGCAGAGTCAATGATTTGGGGAGAGGTATCAGAAAAGACCCTTTGCTCAAAGAAGCATTGCCAACTCAATCAATGATGCCTAAATAGTTCCTACTACAGTTAGAGATTCACTTCAAATGCAGCCATCCCCGGATTTGATTTCTTTGCATTCCCATTTAGATTCAGGCACAAATGGCATCAACCCCACCTAGGAAAATTTGGAAAATAAGGGAACTGACATTGAATTGAAGAAAAAACCCAGAGGGAGTCCATTGGAAATAAGCATGAATACAGCGAAACAACCTGTATCACCCACTTAACCAGCGGACCTTGATCTGTCCTTTGATATAGCACTACATCTGCATGAAGTTGCCAGAAAAACCTGAAACCTGAGAAGACTTTGTTTTTGTTTGTTTGTTTGTTTTATGGTCATGAACAGTATTTACACAGGCTTGTTCTGTTATTACCTTTCATCACTGCCCCTCTTCTTTTAATGTTTTTTTAAATTTATTTGACATACAGAGGTCACAAGTAGGCAGAGAGAGAGGAAGGAAAGCAGGCTCCCCACTGAGCAGAGATCCCGATGTGGGGCTCCATCCCAGGACCCTGAGATCATGACCTGAGCCAAAAGCAGAGGCTTTAACCCACTGAGCCACCCAAGTGCCCCTTCCCCTCTTCTCTTAAGGGTCTTTATCACATGCCTTGAGTTGAAGATTATAGGAAGGTGTTACTTAAAAGGCTAAGCTCCTAAAATTTGCCAACTCAGAGCAACTAAACCATGCTGATATAGAAAGTACAAAGAAGGAACACCTGAGTGGTTCAGCTGGTTGAACATCTGACCACTGATTTCAGTTCAGGTCATGATCTGAGGGGCATGAGATCAAGCTCCCATGTCAGGCTCAGCACTCAGCAGAGAGTCAGCTTGAGGGATTCTCTCTCTCCCTCTCCCTCTGTTCCTCCCTCCAGCTCACACTCTAAATAAATAAATAAATAAATAAATAAATAAATAAATAGGAAATACAAAGGATAGGTAGCAACAAATAACCTCTGATAAAATAAGTAACCTCTGATAAAATAAAAGACTACATGGTGCTATTTGAACACATGACCTTTGAAGTCAAGAAGACTGGGGCCTCATCCCACCTCTTTGCGTATGGGTTCACAATATGGAGGAATTCACTTAACCATCATGAGCCTCACTTTCTTCTTCTGTAAATTAGAACTCATGAGAACACTTAGAAGGATTTTTTTTTAAAGATTAAATAAGAGAAGTTATGTGAAAATATTCTATAATGTTCAGCACTTGGAAAGGGTGAGAAGAGGAATCTACCTAAGAATAAGAAGAAATAAAGGAAGGGGCACCTGGGTGACTCAGTGATTTAAGCCTCTGCCTTCCGCTCAGGTCATGATCTCAGGATCTTGGGATCAAGCCCTGTATCGGGCTCTCTGCTCAGCAGGGAGCCTTTTTCCCCCTCTTTCTCTCTGTCTGACTCTCTGCCTACTTATAATTTCTGTCAAATAAATAAAATAAAGAAGAAACAAAAGGAAAAAAACATTGTCAGAGTCCCACATCTGGAAACAGATCTACCTCCACAGATGGCCAGGTGATACGATCCTAAAGTAATAATAAATAAATTTGAGCCCTTGGGGCGCCTGGGTGGCTCAGTGGGTTAAATAAATTTGAGCCCATTATCAACATTTAGTGCTATTATTTTTTGATTCATGCTTGCGCTCATTTATGTGTCAACAAGTATTTGAGTGACTATTTATAAAGCACTAAGCTACTTTGCAAGAGATAAAACAAAGTAATAGAAAGACCCTGTTCTCCATATTCTCATTTGTAAGGCTAGAAGTTGGGACAGGAGATCTATTCTCTTTAATTTTTGCTATTTTAAGATTCTGATTATTACTGATTTTAATTATATAATAATTCCTATTGTCTTATCTTGACTGGCAATAACAAAATACCATGGAGTGGGTGATTTAAATAACATATTTATTTCTTGTAGTTTTAGAGGCTGAGAATTTCAAGATCAAGGTGTCAATAGATTTAGTTCTTAGTTCTGCCTTATCAATGGTCACCATCTTTCAATGTATTCATATGACATTTTTTGTCATATGAGGGGTTGGAGGGAGATCTGCCTGTCTTCCTCTTCTTATAAAGTTGCTAAACCCATCATGACAGCCCCATCCTCAAGACTTAATCTAAATCAAATTACCTTCAAAGTTTCTATCTTTAAATATCATCACTTTGGAGGTTAGGCCTTCTAACATATGAATTTGGGAGGGGGACAAAAATATTCAGCCCATAACACCTATGTACTAGGGCAGAATCTTTATAGGATTTTCTCTTACCCTAAAAATAATCTCTATTACATAGCTATTAGTATGCTTATTTTACAGATAGAAGCTGGGACTCATGAGAGGTGAATTAGTTGACCCAAAATCCCATAGCCATTGAGTTGCAGTGACAGAATTCTGACTGACAGTTGCCTGGGTGATTATTCAACTTGGGCTCTTTCAACCATCCAAAACTGTGCCGTTCAATACTATTAAAGTAAGATTTACAAAGCATCATTTGGAGGAGATGTTGACAGAGGTCAGCCAATTGGTTGAGGTGAGACTATCCTTTGAATCCGTAGAAACACATTTTTTAAAAATCTAAACGTATAGAGAAGGACACTTTGTGTTAGAAAATATGACATTTCTGAAGATACAGTTGTTTCTCACCCAATCGGCTGTCACTTAAGGGGAAGAAAAAATATCTTCAAGAAATGTTGAAGTCACTAAAACAGAGAACTTTGTAAGTGATCCATTCCATCTGCATGGTGCCATTAGTCTTAGAGGCTTTTGGATAGATTTATTATAGAATGTCTATGTCTGTAGCTTCCAGAAATGTGGGATTTTTTTTTTCCTTCCAAAGTCCATTGGTTAAACATTACATTTATACTTTCTCTGGTATACCATATTTTAACATTCAGGTTTCTGGATGATACCAAGACTGCAGTTCTAAGGAATTAACTTATAAATTTTGTTCTCAGACATGTGCTCTCCAGTTACTATTTTTTCATGAAAATGGGAATATTTAATCAAATTCTGCCATTTTTTATAGTTTCAAAAAGTGGGAATTACAAAGCTCCATGTTTGAATTTTCTGTGTTACTTAGTCTTGATCATGAATCAAGAATATTGGCCAGATAAAGATCTATTCTGTGCTTTCCTAGCCATTATATTCTTAGAAGGAATGGAGACAATATTTGGTTCATATTTGTTATTTTTGCTTGTTGAGGGGCAGGCTTATACCAAGTCCATATTGTGTTAGAGACTGGAAACAGCTTTCTAATCCTACTTATGCCCATGCCACAGTATAGGCTCTCCCTGCTGTGTTCCCTTAGGTCTCACCTCCACATTTTCCTATCTTAACCATGGATTTTCAATAGTGCTGTCTTCTCTTATTTGGTGGGAGCTGAGAGAATGTGATCCTCATCATGAGAGACATAAAAATTGTCAAATCCTGTGGATCCCTTTTTTTTTTTTTAATGGTCTAGTGTACCTACTCCTCTTCTGTTATAGCAATGATCACAGCATGTGGATTTTAAAATTATGTTCCTCCTCTTCCCCATTGGACCATCCATTACTTGAGGGCATATCTATGGTCTTTGCTTCATCAGTTCCTAACACAATCCCTAATATGTAGGTGCTCCAGGGACATTTTCTAAAGTAAGTTAAATTGGATTGTCAAAGTGATGGGAATAACAGTAGAGACAGCAAAAAGCAGATATTACTGAGATGGAATGGCAAAGCTTGACAGTGATTAAATGCAGGATATCAAAGAAAGAAAAAAAAAATCAAGGGTAAAAAAATATAGATAAGTTGAATGACAGAGGTAAAACACTGCAATGGATTTAATAAGATAAAATAGCTACAGTTTATTTAACAGTTACTATGTTCTAGACACTCTGCTAAGTGGCTTTCCATATATTATCTCATTAAATATCAATAAAAAATGAGTTTTGCTAATGAGGAATTTAATCAAAATGCTAAGTAAGTGGTAAGGCCAGAATTTGAATGAAACCCTCGGTCTCTGTATTCCATGAAACCAGTTTCCCAAAGTGTGATCTAAGAACTCAGCAAATCAAAAATCATATAGTAGTTAAAAAGTATTCCTGAATCCTGCAAACATGCCACTATTAATGTCAAGAAGCTGAGGAATGTGCATGTTTAAAAGCACACCAAGCAACTCTTAAGCCAGCTGAAGTTTGATAAATATTGTCTTTAATTCAATTTAGTAAACCTTTATGAAGCTGCTATAATATTGTAGATCTTGGCCTAGACTCTGCAGATATAGAGAGAAACAACATAATCGTTTCTTTAGTTTAGTAGCTCCCAGCTACTAGGCTAGAAAGAAAGAAAGAGGAAAAGAAAGGAAAGGGAGAGAGAATGAAAGAGAGAAAGGAAGGGGGTAGAGGGGGAGGGAGGAAGAGGAGGAGAAGGAGGAGGAGACATGAAAACACTTTTTAATAAATGCTTGGGTGGCTATGGGAGCACCTGATAGGAGAACTAGTAATGCTGGCCAGTGGTACGTTTGAAGTGACAGACACAGAGTTGAAAACAGCAACCAGTTAGTTGTAAACGTAGGACTCATGAGATAAACCATAATTAAATATGGTGCTCATCCATTTCATGATGAAGGTGGAAAGGTTCAGGAAGTGAGAATGCCCAGGAAAAGATTTTAAAAAGAAGAGGAAAATGTCTTTGGAGACTATTCTCATCTGACATTTTCTTCTTTAAAGCATAGTTCCTTGAGTAAGCAAGTCAGTTATTGGCATAGCCAATGAAATTGCCCTTTTGAATGGCCTAGAAACTTCAGAACAGTTTGTGAGTTCTCCTTGACAAAGGAGAATTTTGAAAGTGATTTGCCTAACTTACGTTTGAAGCTGATTCAAGAAGAGTATGCTCTACCACTGAAGGCCAGAGTCGCGTTTCAGATAGTTTGTTCCCAAATCTTGTGCATGAATCATTTCATGATTCTAATTTAACTCTATATTAGATGATTTTGTACGACCAAATTCTAGTAAACAATCATTGTGTGAACTAAGATTCTACCCCTGCTACTCTTCGGTATTACTCCCAGCTACTCACTATTTAATGATGTCATTTAACGCCTCCATCTTTATGCAGCAACTGTGTCTGGGATTGCCTAGCTGAGGGCAGGACAAGCTTGAAGTGAAACAACAAATTCTGATTCTGAACAAATAGGTCATAGTACTGACAGCTTCAAAGACATTTTGTAAAGAGCTCAGTATTATTGTTCTTGCCTATTCATTTTAAGACATATTGAAGAATTAATAAAAAGGAATTGCTTTTGAAAACAAAAAAAAAATAAACTATATGTAGATGTAACAACAAGTTAGATTGTTGGGAATCCTTTCAGAGACAACAGGAAGTAAAATCGCTGGGAAACAAGAATTTTAAAAACACGGCAGAGGAGAATTTTGGAGTTCTGTGGCTAACATACAGTGTTACATTAGTTTCAGGTATGCAGTATAGCAGTCCAACAATTCTACGTTATTCAGTGCTCATCAAGATAATTGTTCTCTTAATTCTGTTTACCTGTTTCACCCATCCCCCACCCGCCTCTCCTCTGGTAACCATCAGTTTGTTCTCTACAGTTAAGATTCTGTTTTTTGGTTTGTCTTTTGTTTTTCTTCATTCGTTTTATTTTTTAAATTCCAAATATAAGTGAAATCATGCGATCTTTTTCTCTGACTTATTTCACTTACACACACACACACACACACACACATCACATCTTTATCCATTCATCTATTGATGGACACTTGAGCTGTTTCCATGATTTGGCTAGTATAAATAATATTACAATAACATTGTTATTTATTATAAAGCATTTCCATTGTTACTTATTATAAAACATTTCCTCGAGCCTTTCTTTCCAACCATTTCCCCATGAGCTTTTGTATGTAACAAGGTTTTACTATGAGATACGAAAAGGTAAGAACACAACAGCATTTCTTGGCCTTACATTTTGGCTCTTGTGTTTAGTGAGTAGAGGGGAGGCAATGAAGAAGTGCTCCCTTGATATCTGAAGAGTATTATTTACAGAAGAGGATATTTAGGGTAACAAATTGTTACCCTGGCACTGACAGCCAGATCCCAGGTGATAAAGTTAGTCAAATATTCCTTAACATACACATACACATATGTGCTCACATATATATGTGTATTTGTTTATGATGTGCAGGGTAACTTGCATAAAGTGTTAAGAACCAGGGCAGGTTTCAAAGATTACAAGTCTTAGCAGTCAACAAAAATTCCTAGATCCCTTTTGATATAAAGTTCTGTTCAATATATAGTAGATTTTGCTGTTTTTATTCTAATGCATGCCTTTATCATTTGCCCTTAATACATTGTATTTTAATATTTGATACCAGTTCTTCCCAACTGAGATGAATTTTATGAACTCTGAGTTTTAATAAATATCTTAGCATTGTGAATTTCACACAAACTTTATAAGCATTTCTTCTTGGTTTTTAAATATCAGGCAAAATGCTCAAAAAGGATGTTTGCATTTACTATTCAAGAAGCCATTCAGGGGGCACCTGGGTGGCTCAGTGGATTAAAGCCTCTGCCTTCGGCTCGGGTCATGATCCCAGGGTCTGGGATCGGGCCCCGAATCGGGCTCTCTGCTCAGCGGGGAGCCTGCTTCCTCCTCTCTCTCTGCCTGCTTCTCTGCCTACTTGTGATCTCTGTCTGTCAAATAAATAAATAAATAATAAAATCTTAAAAAAAAAAAGAAGAAGAAGAAGCCATTTAGTTTATACAGGTTGTCTGTGTGGTAAGATTTTTGAATCTTAAAACATACACACACACACACACACACACACACACACACACACATTTTTTCCATGGTTCCTGATACCCACACTTATAAAGCAGTGAAATTACCATGGGGTTTTGTCTTATCTGTAGGGAGGTAGCTAATATCTCTGGAGGCCAAAATGCAGGAATGAAAAAGGCAGGTAGAATCTCAAAATCAAGGGTGGAAGGGCTCCTTTACCAAGTAATCTTAAAAGTAAGCCATTCTTAAGTGTTAGTATGAAAGGAATTCTGTCTTTTTGCAGCAAGGCATTGAACTAATTACCCTTGACCTGCCTTTGAGTCACTTTCTGTGATTTTTATGAGATGCTTAGGTCTGTATTTATTGTTTGAAGCAATGCATTAATGCTAGCCAAATATTATTTTAGTGGCGGAATAAAAAGCAAGCTGACAACTTTATTTCCCCCATTCTTTCTTTGCTACATCACTCTGGATAAACTGTTCATGCTGATTAACATTGGACTAGTCATATATACTCTTGGACTCACAAAATTTTGAAGTAGGGAGAAAAGCTTGGAGATCATTTAATTTCTTTGTTTTAGCAGCAGAGAATGTTCTCATGCAGCTTTCAGTTAACACAGAAGCTCAGTATTCATGGTTGGTCAACAAGGTGTTCTTTTCCTTGAAGGGATTACAGGTTTGGAGAGTAATATCACAACCATACCCTCCCCAGTAACAACTGAAGGAATTCCGAAGAATTTGAAAATAGGGATTCCATTTAATCTTCTAAGTTTTCAGACTAAGAAACAGAAGTCAAGAAAAATTCTGTTAATTGCTCCTTGTCCTTATCGTCCTACAATAGAACCAGAGTCAGGAACCAGCGTTCTAACTGTTCTTGCTATCATACAGTGGTTTTCGCAAGTCATCCTGTAAATAGTCTCCCTTCAGTAAATTTGAGGTAGAAAACCTTACATTGCTCTTTCCTCTATATAATTTCCCTCGAGAGTTGGTGTATTCTTGTCACTGGCAACAAGTTCCTCTAAAGTTTTTCTAAGCCCCAGTGGAGAAGTAGGATTAAAAAAAAAAAAAAAAAGAGGATAAATGTGTTTATCATATTATCATATGTACCATTTATGCAAGCTCTTAGAATTTCCAGTGAGTTCTACTATTTAAAACTATGGTGGTAAGTCCTTCCAGAAAGAAGATCAATTTTCAGTTATTTTTTTAATCATTAGAATATTTTAGCAAGGGAAGAAGATATATCCATATATCTATGACTACTGTAATGTCTTAGAATATTTGCTTCCAGAGTCTTTTAAAAGAAATGTTTTGGAAAAAAAACTACTGTATAAATTTTGTGAAAATAATCCATCTGAATTAAAAATCTTCCCATGTCTTAGTGTCCCATACCTCCTTCTATGTACATGAGTAGTTGAATGGTTAGGTAGAAATACATTTATGACAGTGTCTTGCAGCTGTAAGGACTGATTTTGACTTTGTAAATTCATGTTTTATTTAAGGGCAGAGCAGATTAAATTCCTACCATGAAGGCAAGAATGCCTCCACAGCAGATTAGCATTCTCACTCATCGCTCATTCCCCACGTCTCGATTTTGGTAGTTACAAAGTTGGGTGTCTCCTGTTCAGGATATAACAATTGAATTCTCTTTAGTAATCTTATTTTCATTGTGTTTACTTTATTTCTGTGTAGAGATATTGTCAATATATCTTCACTATATCATCAATATATAGAGATACTGTCAATATATCTTCTGTATAGAGATATTGTCAATATATCATCACATTCTTCAGGATGTTTAACTTTTTATTTTGATGGTACTTTAATTGCCTGGATTTTGTTGTCAGACTTACTTTAGAAAGTGTTTTTTTTTTTTTTAAAGAAAGAAAGCAACAAGGAAACAAAGAGCAAGCTATATTTTCTGAGTATTTTCATAATTGAGAAAGTAGCTTTGCGTAGAAAGGCTCATGTATAATATTCCTTAGTAATATTGCTTTATTGTCTTCCGACATTGGATATTACTATTTGGGCATCTGATTCCCTCTTACCTCATGCAGATTGTTTTGATTTTGATTTTTCTTTCCAGATGTTCAGATAATTCTTTATCTTCCAGATTTAGTAGCCCAAATGAGGTATGTGTCACTAACGGGAGTTATGTGTTCAATTTCCTAGGAACATGGTATAGTCTTTGATTCTGAAGTCTCTGATTTATTTTTCAGGAAAATTTTCCTATTATTTTAATCTTTGAATATATCTATTCTTTTCCATTTGTGGGCTTGATGAATCAGAATTTCAGTTATCTTAAAACTGGATCATTTCTGCTTGTCCTCTTTTCTATACAAACTTTGTTTTATTTTAGTTGTTGGCTTTTATCATCTATGTTCACTGTGATTATGTTGGTAATATGGTATTTAGTGTGTTTTTTTTTCTTTTTTTATGTTACTTGAACTTTCTAATTTACATATTGTCTCTCTATGATCTTGTTTTAGTCCTTGATTTATTTCTTAGATCCACTATTTCTCCTTCTCTTTCATTCTGTTATTTTATTATCTAGTCTTTGACCTCTAGTTATATTGAATTTATTTTCATATTAAAAAATCCATTGTGTAAAGCAACTTGAACAATTTCTGTTCCTACCCTTATATTTTCTTCTGGACTGATGGCTTTAGTGTCCTCTCTCTCCCTTCCTTCAACCACCTTTCTCTTTGTCTCTGTCTCGGTGTCTTTCTTTCTCTCATTATTGTTGACTGTAGTATATTTCCATATTTCTCAAATATGTCTTTTATCTTGCTCATGTGTGGGTGGATCTGTCTAGACACTTTTTGCTCTAATACAATAAAAGTTACTTGGAGACTTATTTATCACCCTGCCTTAGACCGTTTGGGCTCTAGTTTAAAGGCTGGAGATTTCAGGTTTTGTGCCCTTTTTAAGGGCAACCAACCAACAGGAATGGTTGAGGAATGAGTACAGTAGAAGCAACTTACTGTGTCCACTGGTGCTGCTCCCCTGCCCTTCTAGAGTGCAGGCACTGATCATCAGGTTTCCGGTCAAGTCTCTAGTTCAGTGTTAGCCCAGAAGCTCTCACCTTAGTTGCCCCCATCTCCTGTATGTCTCTTCAGCAGCCCTCCAGCTTCTCCTCTCTCAGAGAAGGAGAAACATAAGGCTATATCCATAGGTTTTGCATTGATTCAGATTTGGAAGGATTACTGAGAATTCTTAGGCTTTCCCCCAAACTTCAGGGCCATTTCTGGGGTTTAATGACAGAAAAGGAATTCAATCCTAATCTGCCTTTCTGTTCTACTCCCAAAATGTCTGTTTCAATTTTTTTTTTTTTCCCATTGACTGTGCTTTCTTTTCTTAATTTGTTGTTGATTTTATGTTCCTGTGTGTACGTACTGGGACTGAAGTTTATTTCGTTAGGTATTGAGGGAGAGAAATTACTTGTGTCTTAGAATCTATCATTTTCTTAGTAAAATGTGCTAAAAGATTACCTGACTGAACATCTACTACTATTAAGAAACTTGAAAAATAATTTTTCTACCACAATTTATTGTAAATCTTCAAAGGACATTTGAAAACACACAGAAATAGTTCTCATGCATGGCAGAAACATTTTTTCCTAGACTTTACAACATTCACATCTTTTGCTGTCAAATACCAAGAAGACATTCTAGAAAACATTTAACTGAGGGAAAAATGATAACTCTCAAATACCTGTCAGTACGCAATGATAGAAATTGGATAACTTATTTTATAGATGCATTATTTTTATCATCATACAACATGCATGACTTACTATTTTTATCTTTTTTTTAACCTGCTTTCATTTCCTTCATAGCTAAAATTGAAAACTGGCAAAGAAAGATGTTAATAAACTATATATATGTGGATGTATTATTTTATGTGTTTATGTATATACATGGCCTTTTAAACACAAGCATTATATGTGATTATATAGTTTACTTAGAAGTTTATGGGAACACAAATATATATGTGATATAGAAGTACATATTTTAAAATATTTGTTTATATTTACATATACATACATACATATTTGTGTGTGTGTGTGTGTTCACAAACCTAATTGTTGGATAGTTGCCAAAATCTACCTAAGGCCTTAGTGATAGCACAAAACCATTCCAAAGGTATGACAATGGCATCAGGAAGTGTATAGAATTAGGACCTTGAGGTAAGCCTCACAGCATCATTCCACCCATTTGGTCCTAGACTCCACAACTGATGAGAGAAAGGAAAACTTAGTCTGGATTTATAGAGAAGCAAACCCTGATTACAGAAAGAGCTGGAACTGAGAAAGAGGAAGGGATTATTTGTCTGGATAAAGAAGATTGTGAGGTGAGATCAGAACAGTTTCCAAGCATATATAAAAGACTCTAAAGTAAAGTTGAAGATCAGATGTTCTTCATAGACCAGAATTTTTAGGTAGGAGGACAAGTTTTTTGGCATACTGTGTCCATAATAAGAAGCACTGATAGTGTAGAAAATGAAATTGAAAGGTCTACATTTTCATTTCTCTAAGGTCATTAAAATACTATCTTTGCCAACTGCAACAGAGTAGCTTAAAGTTGATGCTTCTAATATTCTATTGCTGTAATTGTTACTAACCTTGAATTAAAGTATACTCTTATGTCTTAAATGCTGTTTATCGTCTAGCTTTTTCACAGCTGTTACTCAGTTGCAGCCAGGAAAGGATTGTCCTATGAAGACACCCAGGCCTAAATAACGTTCATTAGCACTTACCGTGTGCTTGGCTTTGAGGACACAAATTTGGAAAGGCCGTCCTGTCCTTAAGAAGCTAGTAGCTTAGTGGATTCCTAACGAGATTGATGTTACAATGAAAGGATTGCTCTTGTTTCACCTGCTTTTTATTGTCACTTAGTTTTTAGTGATGATATATTTACTTCTGTGTAAGGAAAAAAAAATATATATGTATTTATATAAAATTAAATACACCACTTAGGCTCACAAATATGTCAGGGAAAAAAGGTAGTGTACATTCTAGAAGTTATTAAAAGAACCCCAAACCTAATTGTCACCCCATTTCCTGCCCCCCTTTCTCTCTCTCTCTGTGGAAAAGATCACTGATGGACTAGATTAAAATACTTCTTTGAATGGAACATGCTAAGAATAAAATCCATAGCTTAAAAAAAAAACTTTTTTTTTTCCCGGAAGAGTGGGAGCCCCAGTCAATATTAATAGTTAAAACTCAAGTGAGATTTTACTTCCAATGCAGAATACATTCTAGTCACTTAAGACTAGAACCCAACCTAATTTTTTTAGGAGAGTACAGACAGGTATGTGTGAGAGACAACCCAAATTGAAAATGAAATGCAAATCTCAACACCGTCCCTGTGGGGGAAGACAGATGTGTAGGTAGGAAGAGCAAACTAGAGAGAAATACTCAGCAGATTTCAAGTTACTTGTCACCTAAGACCTAGGCCTTTCCAAATTTGTGTCCTCAAAGCCAAGCACACGGTAAGTGCTAATGAACGTTATTTAGGCCTGGGTGTCTTCATAGGACAATCCTTTCCTGGCTGCAACTGAGTAACAGCTGTGAAAAAGCTAGACGATTGGGCAGAGATAACATCATATAGCTCCTTGTTAAAAAGGGAGAAGGAGGATTATGCAGTTAGAGATCAAGTTAGCTGAAAGAAAGTTACTTTGGCAACAAAAGTTAGTGCAAGAAGAATTGAATTGAAACTATGAAGTAAGAGAGCAATTTCTCGTCTATAAATCGAGCTGTCCATTAGAAACATGGTTCTATAAAACTAGGATTTTGCTGAGGTGTGTTTAGCATGAAAGCCTGAATTAATAAAGATGATTTCCCCCACTAGGATATGTTATCTCTAGACCTACATTCAATGCCCAGTGGCTTCCTTTGTAGATCTGAATGTGTTTCCATATGAAACTATGGCTCCTTAAGGTGAAATTATCTGTTGATACAATTGTGATAGTGCCCTTGAAAGAACTATTTGTTTTGAACACAATTTGGTAATCCAATTTGGCAGCCAATATGCTTTAGACATTTAGTGTGGTCTCTCTCTTTAGATACACGTTTTCAAGAGAAGCCTGATGGGGTTATGCCCACTATTTTAACAACAAATTAACTAACCTCAAAGGGCCTGGGAACTTGGAGAGAATTGTCATGCTCTGGGGAATCTAGCTGACTTTCCACTGTACTCATGCTAATTTTTACTTTCTTCCTAATAAAAGCTCACCAGCCTATTTTTTTTTTCCCTCAATTCTTGTCAATCATTCACCAAAGTGATTTGTGCTGCCTCGTTTTAATTTAAACCACCTGCATGGTTTTAAAAATGCACTCACTGCCATTTCAGAATTTTAGTAAATCTTTAGAATCTTCTCAAAATCAAGGTAATACAGAGTATTAGTTAATTATTAATTATATGTATTAGAGCAGTATTTTACAGTTAACTCATCTTTATTACATACCTAAATAACTGGAGAAGAATAGCTAAGTAACTTATTTAAAATAAAAATACTAGAAGCCAAGCCTAAAGAAGATTGAGGAGTGATATGAGACACTCCTAAAAATACTTGTGAGGCATCTGCTATATGAAATAAGAGTCAAAATACTATTTAGATTGTTGTTGGTGACTTTGAGGTTGAAATTACAGAAGATATTTCACTCTACAAAATTCAAATGATTAGACATAGCATAGAAAGTCTTATGAGAAAACCAAGTAAATTTATGAAAAACTTTTATTCAAATTTAAGATTTAGTTATAAAATTTGAATGATTTCAGGATAGAGGGGTTTCTCATCTATTAGTCATTTCTAAGTATGATAAACACTTTCAAGAACAAACTGTATTTTTCCATGATTCTGTTGGTTATTAGTCATTTTTGGTCATTATGCCTTATTCCCTCAGCCCCCATATTAAAATAATTCTTTATGTATGTACTATAAGTACTGTAGAAGATCCTGAGAAACTAATATCTAAGGGAAATGTAAGTAATTTATTTCTGGTCATGAATTTTTATTCTATCCAAAGAGAGTATAACCAAAATCAATATCTTTCCTGAAATTGTTGTAACATTATATGTGTATGTTAAGCAATTCTCTGAAATGAATTAATTCCATGTAAATGGCATAATATGATAAATTTGAAAATTCATGGTACTTCATTTCTATTAGTCATTAGAAGTCACTACGCACCAAATAGTTTGTGAAGTAAGTGAAATCACTTCTTACATGAGAGTGGAAGGGAGGGATATTGTGTTCTATTCAAAGGAAATTAAAAGAAAAAGTATATGCTTCAGATCCCATCTGTGAGAATCATAACGTGGTTGGTAAATAATGATATATGTGAAAGATATCTTAAAATAAGAAGTGGTATAAAAACTGGGCAGAGAGAGAAAGCACTACAAGAAGCAGGAAAATCCATTGTCAGATTCACGAAAAGACAAAATATCATGGTAAAAGGAGTATTCGAGTTTCCTCTTAGAGAATAAATAGAAATTATATCATCTGAGGAATGTAATTCCAGGAAAGGATCCATGATCAGAAAAATGCTGACAAAACATACTTATAGCCATCGATAAATCATATTCCTTCTTTCATCCCAGTTGCAATTTGTGTTGAGAATATAGGACTACAGAGCTGTGAAAGATAATGTGATTATACCTAGATCCCAAATTCCAGGCAGCAGATTCTAGTCTGTTCAGCACAGAAAAAGATAAAGGGATAAAATAAGAAGAGAAATACTGGGTAAACTTCAGTTGTTCACTGTCTTCCAAAATAGTGTCAACATCAAAATTATATTAACCAATAGGTCGAATTAATATTAGTGTGGTAGAGCCTCTTCCCCCAAAACATTATAAACTACTGCTAAGGTAACCAAGTGCCATAAAAATCAGTAAAAATAGTACCACTGGGATTTCTAAAAGGAGAGAGAATTTTACAAGAAGAAAATTAAGGTGACCTTTTGGAGAAGTGGATTCGTGACGGATCGGTAGGATGTCTACACTCTAAGACAAAAGGGAAAACAGCTCAGGAAGAGAAAAGTAAATGAACAAAGACAGTATCAGAAAAGGACGGAGTACAGTTTGTTAAGTTGAGCCCTCAGATGTATATAAGGTATGTGTGGATGGATGCTTCAGGAAAACAGGTAGCAGTTGGCAATGCACTATTTAAAACAAGATTGAAAAGCTTTTACCTGATTTCTAATCCAACTCACACTAATAAATTTAAGTCTCTTGAAACCTCTCTCTTAAATTCTGTATTTATCTCAATTACATTTGCTCAAACAGGGAAGAGCTTTAGGACTTTTGGAAAGGTGTCCAATATAAGAGATACTGTACTCCTTTCTCCATGTAGCTAAGCTACACCATGCTTCGGTCTTTATTATTTTTCTCATCATTCACTGACATTTTATTTTCCAGGACAGTGAATAGCATGTTGTTAGTAATGTGGTTTCCATGACATTGTCCAAACTCCTCTTCCTCATCTTATATTAATATTGCCACAGAAAATGTAAAAATGTGCATTTTATTGAGTTCATATAAGCATCACCATCAAGAAAGTCTTTGCAGAGCGTATGCTGAGTATGAAGCACTGTGGGAGCCATTGAAATATGAAGAGAAATCATTATCCCTTATCTGTAGCACAAAAATTACTCATGACTATAACACTGCCCCACTTAAGCAGTATATTTTCAGAAAACATGAGATGTAGACCCATTTCTGATGTGTGGTATAGTCTCATGCTTCAACTTCCCCATTCAAGTGAGAAGCTACTTTTTCTTCTTTACTTACTGTCTGGCTTAGTGTGAAAGCTGGAAACCTGATAGAGAAATGAAGGTATGAACACAGCTAGGGAAGACAAGGTATCCAATGTAATGCTGAGAGCCTAAGGAATAAAAGAAAATCACAAAATTTAGATTATGGTTCACATATATGTTTGGAAGTGGAAAAAATTATTGAAGCATCCTTGCTACTCACTGTTTTATAATTATAATTGCATATTTAAGCCAAATTATCCCCTTAACTAATCAGAAGTCACTATTATTTTATTTTATTTTATTCTTTTCTTTTCTTTTCTTTTCTTTTCTTTTCTTTAAGTAACCTCTGCACCCAATGCCTGGGGCTTAGACTCAGAACCCCAAGATCAAGAGTTGCACACTGTACCAACTGAGCCAGCTAGGAGCCCCAGAAATCACTATATGTTATTAATTGATAAAACTGAATGTTTTGATAATTCACTATAATCAGCTTTGGTTTATTTAGATCCATTGAGAGGTAATAAACAGGAAGAAGATTTCTCAAGTTGAGCAATTAGAATGAATCTACCCCAAACTATTAGAAAATAGCCATCATTTAACTTTAGTTGTTTGTATTTAAGAAATTTTTCTGTGTAAAACACACTATTTTGAACATTGAGAATACAAAAGGATAAGTCAAATTGGAGAATCACACACACCCATATATATTTACATATTTATGTGTATATTTATATGTATATTTCTATACACATACACAATAATTAGTTTGTTGTGGGCAGTATACTCAGATACACTTTTCTATTCATTGTTTTTCCTTAACATACAGTGATGTGCAGTACATTTAAACATGACCTGTCTGGGGCACCTGGGTGGCTCAGTTGTTAAGCCTCTGCCTTTGGCTCAGGTCATGATCCTAGATCCTGGGATGGAGCCCTGCGGGAAGCCTACTTTTCCCTCTCCCACTTCCCCTGCTTGTGTTCCCTCTCTTGCAGTCTATCTCTCTCTGTCAAAAATAAATAAATAATCTTAAAAAAATTAAAATAAAATAAAATAAATATGACCTGCCATTCATTGTCTTCAATTTTTATCTCCAGATTATAGATGGGGACAGTCACTGAAGCTATTTGCAGTGAGTGGAATGTCTGGGACTTAAGCCCAGGCAATCTGGCTCCATCGTGAGGGCTCCTGGAATTTCACTTTTCTTTGCTCTTCTTCAGTATAGATTTGGTATTCTTTTCTCTTCCTTTCAACTCCTAAGTGTTCTTAGTTCAGTTCTACTCTTCCCCCCACCCCTGCTCTCTAAATAGATAGATACTATGTACACACCCTCCCCCTCGGATACATATCAATAAATAGGCATACCTCTCTCTCTCACACATGTGTGATATATATGTATATATATGTATGTGTATGTATATGTGTATATTTATATATACATATATATATACATATATATGCATCTGTGTGTATGTATATATTTTTTCCCAGATCCCATAATAAACTGAATATGGCAATAAAGTGAGTCAGAGGAGTGCCTGGGTGGCTGCTTCATTAAGCGTCTGCCTTTGGCTCAGGCCGTGATCCCAGATCCTGGGATTGAGCCCCGCATCAGGCTCCCTGCTCAGCAGTAAGCCTGCTTCTCCCTCTCCCACTCACCCTGTTAGTGTTCCCTCTCTCTCTGGGTCTCTTTCGGTCAAATAATGAATAAAATCTTTAAAAAATAAAAATACATAAAGTGAGTCAAATGAAACTTTTGGTTTCCCATTGTGTATAAAATTGTGTTTCCATTATACTGTAGTTTATTAAATGTACACTAGCATTAAGTCTAAAAAATGTATCACATACCTTAATTTTAAAATATTTTATTGCTAAAAAGTGCTAAGCATCACCTGAACTTTCAGTGAGTTGTAATCTTTTTGTTGATGGAGGGTCTTGCTTCAGTGCTGATGGCTGTTGACTGCTCAGGGTGATGGTTGCTGAAGGCTAGGGTGGTAATTTCTCAAAGAAGACATCATTGAAGTTTGCCACAACAACTGATTCTTCCTTCCATGAATGGCTTCTCTGTAGCATGTGATGTTATTTGATAGCATTTAGCCCGGAGTAAACTTCTTTCACAATTGGAGTGAATCCTCTCAAACCCTGAGGCTACTTTATCAACTAGTTTTATGTAATATTCCAAATCTTTTATTGTCATTTCAACAATCTTCATAGCATCTTTACCAAGAGTAGAATCCATCTCAAGAAACCACTTTTTTCGCACATCCATAAGAAGCAACTTCTGTTCAAATGTTTTCACAAAATTGGCAGCAGTTCAGTCCCATCTTCAGGCTCCATTTCTAATTCTAGTTCTTTTGTTATTTCTACCACATCTGCAGTTATTTCCTCCACTGAGGTTCTGAGCTCTCTCCAGGTCATCCAGGAGGACTGAAATAAACTTCTTCTACACTCCTGTTAGTGTTGGTATTTTGACTTTTCCCCACGAATCACAAATGTTCTTAATGGCATCTAGACTGAGGAATCCTTTCCAAAAGATTTTCAATTGACTTTGCCCAGATCCTTTGGAGCAGGCATGATCTATGGTAGTTATAGCCTTATAAAAGGTATTTCTTAAATCATAAGACTTGAAAGTCAAAATTACTCATTGATCCATGGGCTGCAGAATGGATATTATATTAGAAGGCAGGAAAACAACACGAATCTCTCTGTACATCACCATCAGAGCTCTTGGGTGAGCAGGTAAATTGTAAAAGAGCAGTAATATATATTTTTTAATTTTTTAAATTATGTTAATTTAACCATCTCTCCACACATGACAACATAAATGTGGCTATACATACATGTCCCCCCCTTTTTAATTAACATATAATGTATTATTAGCCCCAGGGTTACAGGTCTGTAAACCACCAAGTTTGCACATTTCACAGCACTCACCATAGCACATACCCTCCCCAATGTCCATAAGAGCAGTAATATTTTGAAAGGAATCATTTTCCCAACAGTTGGCTTAAAATATTCAGTAAGCCATATTTCAAACAGGTGTGCTATCATTCAGACTGTTGTTCCCTTTATAGACCACAGGCAGCAGAATGAGAATAATTCTTAAGGGTTGGAGGAGTTTTGGAGTGGCTCATGAGCCCTAGCTTCAACTACAAGTTGCATCAGCTGCATCAGCCCCTAACAAGACAGTTAGGCTTTGAAGCTCTGAAGCCAGGCACTGACTTCTCCTCTATAGCTATGAAAGTCCTAGTAACATCTTCTTCTAATACAAGGCAGTTTTGTCTGTACTGAAAATATGTTGTTTAATGTAGAGACCTTCATTGATGATCTTAGCTAGGTGTTCTGGAGAACTTGCTGTAGCTTCTGTATACTACCACTTGCTGCTTCACCTTGCACTTTTATGTTGTGGAAATGGCTTCTTTCCTTAAACCACATGAACCAACCTCTGCTAGCTTCAGAGTTTTCTTCTGCAGCTTTATTACCTCTCAGCCTTTATAGAATAGAAGAGATTTAGGGCCTTGCTCTGAATTAGACTTTGATTTAAGGAAATGTTGTGGCTGTTTCGATCTTCTACCCAGACCACTAAAACTTTCTCCATATCAGTGATGAGACATTATCCATTTCTTATCATTTGTGTGTTTACTAGAGGAGCATTTTTAATTTCCTTCAAGAACACTTCATTTGAATTCACAACTTGGTTGTTTGGCACAAGACTTTAAGGCTATGTCAGCTTTCAGCCTGCCTTCCTCAACTAAGCTTGATCACTTCTAGCTATTGATTTAAAGAGAGAGACATGAATGACTCTTCCTTTCACATGAACACTTGAAGGTCATTATAGGGTTATTAAATGGACTACTTTCAATATTATTGTGTCTCAAGGAATAGGGAGACCTGAAGAGAAGGAGAGACAGAGGAGTGGTCTATGGAACAGTCAGAACACAACATTTACCTGTTACTTTTGCCATCATATATGTGAGTGGTTTGCAGTGCTACAAAACAATTACAAATTAAATCAGAGATCACTGATCACAGACCACCACAATAAATACAATAATAAAAAAATACAAAATATTTGCAAGAATTACCAAAATTGACACAGAGACATGAAGTTAGCTAATGCTGCTGGAAAAATGGTTCCAAGGGGTGCCTAGGTGGCTCAGTCAGTTAAGTCCAACTCTTGATTTTGGCTTGGGTCATGATCTTGGGGTCCTGGGATCAAGCCCCACTTTGGGCTCCACGCTCAGTGGGGAGCAGCTTCTACCCTGGAGAAGATCTTAAAGGGAGAAGAGGAATAGACAATATGGTGTTACATTTTTAATAGCTCTAATTATTTACCTCCATTATCTTTGAGGCTTCAAGAATGTTAATGAGTTATTCTTCCACCTGAATTTTCAAGTTGCAAAAGAGGCAATTATTATAAAATAGTTCAGAATGTAGGCAGAGGAGTCAGCCTGTCTGGCTCCACAAATACAGGTTGTATGATTTGGAGAACATTACTTCAATTCCTTGTACCCCAGCCTCTTTGTAAATGGAAACCACAGAGTCTCGGAGAATCATGATGAATACAATAAATATAAAGTATGGGACAGTTGGATGGCTCAGTCAGTGAGGCATCTGCCTTTGACTCTGGTTAGAATCCCAGGGATCCAGGGACCCCTGGGTGGCTCAGTTGGTTGGACGACTGCCTTTGGCTCAGGTCATGATCCTGGAGTCCCGGGATTGAGTCCCGCATCGGGCTCCCAGCTCCACGGGGAGTCTGCTTCTCCCTCTGACTTTCTCCTTGCTCATGCTCTCTATCACTGTCTCTCTCTCAAATAAATAAATAAAATCTTTAAAAAAAAAAGAATCCCAGGGATCCAGTCCAGCATTGGGCTCCCTGCTCAGTGGGGAGTCTGCTTCTCCCTCTACCTGCCACTCACCCCACTTGTGCTCTCTTCTCTCTCCAGACAAATAAAATCTTTAAATAAATAAATAGGGCTTAAAACAATCAATTATACAAGGTCAGCTCCCAATAAATATTGGGTGTTTTCTAGTAAACAAATACTTGATCAAAATCTATAATAAAATCAGGAACAGAATCAGACAACTAAGGTATTTGCTCAGAGGCATTCAAGAACTATTTCTGTTGCCTTTTAGTTAGTCGCCTTTTAGTTAGTTATTAGTTTGGTTAGTTGCCGTTTAATTAGTTTAGTTAGTTGTCATTGAATTTGGTTAAGGAATAAAAGATAGTCTCTTATTAATATTATCAGTTATAAATAATTTCAACTCTATATACAATGGGGACATGTTCTCTTTAGAAAAGCTCTCTGACATTTTTTTATGTGTTTGATCTGTGAATATTAATGTATCCCAGCTGAGTCATATAAATAAATTTGCCCATGTGAAAGATCAAATAATTTTACAGTTCTTTTTTACTGGAGGTCTTAAATATTTAATTAAAAATCAGGAAAATAATATAGGGAGGAGGAAGTGAAAGAATGAGGAAAAGGGAGAGGAAGAAAGAGAGAGATTAAGATTTCTATGCTCTTCAGTAGAAAAAATTAGGGATTTTCCACTGGTTCTGCCATTTTTCTAGAACATTCATCAATGTTTACAAGTTGACTTCGAAGTCAGGGGTAGTCAGAGACTACCCCTGATATATTATATTACATAATACCATATTAACCCAAATGAGCATAACAACAAATGAACATAGCAACAGCAATGACATAAAAAAAAGCAATCTGACTTTTAAAATGGTTATTAAAAATGCATGTCCATGTCCTACCTGGAAACAAGTTCAAGGCAGCTATTTCACTATGAATTTAACCTGGGTCTAAGGCAACATGAATATTAAAATCTTACATCACTTTAAGATTCCTAGTGAAAGAGGGGCACCTGAGTGGCTCAGTGGGTTAAAGCCTCTGCCTTCAGCTCAGGTCATGATCCCAGGGTCCTGATATGGAGCCTCAAATCAGGCTCTCTGCTCAGTATGGAGCCTGCTTGCTTCCTCCCCTCTCTGCCTGCCTCTCTGCCTGCTTGTGATCTCTGTCAAATAAATAAATAAAATCTTAAAAAAAAAAAAAGATTCCCAGTGGAAGAGAATGAATATATATATATATATATATATATATATATATATATATATATATTTTTTTTTTTTTTTTAATTTCCCTCTCCTAGGCAGGGTTTTGAAGGACCAAGCCTGAGAGATTCATTAGCAAAGGTGTGTTATATTTTAATTGTAATTTTCTCTCAATTACAAATTTCCATCACAAAGTAACGAGTATTATGGCAATTAAGACATTAAATTAAATTAGTATATCACCTATCATGCTGAGAAAATAATAAAGCAGTATAGTAATGCACCACAATAGATAATTGCTAAGACAATAGGAATGCATCTACAGTAAAGATGATAGTCATTGTTCGTGCCCATCATCATAGCCAGTTTCAACAGGGACTGAGTCCATCACATTAACTAAATCCCAATGAAATTCAAGAATTACAGAGACACTAGGCTTTATTATGTTACAGTCTGGGTTGTCTCAGAATTATCATCTTCACTTTATTTACTTTATTAGCATAGCTTCCATAGTTTTATGTGCTGTTCAGTATCCTTTATGTAAGTCAATTGGATACAAACACTGGGTATTAAGAATGTTTATTAAATGTTACTGTTTTTTTTTTTTTTTTTACAAAACTGTTCTCTTTTTCTTTCCTGAGGCAAAACAGCACTAACTACAACTATTTACTGTGTTTGGGAGGAGGGAGAGGTGATCTATCATGGTTCCTGTATAATAAACTAATGGTTTCAGGGAATTATTGAATTACAAGTATTCTTTCTCCCCGTACAGTGTTTCTAACTGGGCAAAGACCTTAGCATGCAGTTTCACTTTCCCACCCACTCACTTTTGCTTTCTGTCTTTGCAGTTCCGCCATGGTTTTTAAATCACCCTTCCAACCTGTATGCCTATGAAAGCATGGATATTGAATTTGAATGTTCAGTCTCTGGAAAGCCTGTGCCCACTGTGAATTGGATGAAGAATGGAGATGTGGTCCTTCCTAGTGATTATTTTCAGATAGTGGTAATTATCTTTTTTTTTTTTTTTATTTGTATTAGCTTTATAGTCCCACTCATTGTTTACTCTATTTTCAGTTGCTTTTCTTTCCTGGCAAAAAGGTTCCTGTTGGGAATTTTTATGGTGTGTTAAGAAAATTGTTCCAGTAAAGCAAATGATTTTCTAGACTGAACAATTTTTTAGCTGAAAAGAGTGATCAAACAGCCCAGCCCCCTTGTTTTACACACAAGGTTTTTTTGAACAAACACAATGAAAAGAACAGAAGACCTAAGAGACTATCTTCCAAGTATCCTCATTGCTAATTCTTGGAAGAACTGAGTTTAGAGTCTAGTTTTAGGCTATATGAAGCCAACAATCTCTTACTTCTTTGACTTTTACCGATTATAACATGTTCAGCAAGATGTGCCACTATGATTATAGTACTTTTACTTTTGTAATATAGACAAGTTTTCTCTGCCACTCTTACAGATAGGACAGCTGATCCTATTTGAGCAGTAGAAAAGAATGTGGTGACAGTGACTGTGACAAGAGGTAGTGGCGGGGTTAGGAAGCCATGGAGACCCAGAGTTCACATGGCATTGAACTTGTGAACATTGGAAAAAAAGTAAAGCTAAGCATAATAGTTCTTGTAGTTTCTCTAAGTTCTAGTGTACTCTCTGCCCTGTGGGAGATCACGGGGGTAATGGTATGTTATATTCACTAAGTTATTTTCCTTGTACACAGTGAGAACTCAACACCTATCATTACTATCATTTGTTTTGCTTTTACCAGCAGAACTCTGCTCATTTAAAAATATGCTGAAAACTCTCCATTAGGTGTAGGTTAGCATCGGAAGTTCCAAATTCAAGGAAACAAATATATGAGAGATATGAAAAGCACTTTCCAAATATCAAAGAACTTTATAGCTAAAAAGGAGGATTTAGGTTCACTTTCCTTATGCATGAGACCCAGACATAAGCTGTCAAAGAAGAGTGTCTAAACGAGGTCCTCTGGCAGAAGGGGAGTAGACTATAGGTGCCCTGCCAGTCCAGGCATGTGCTGTCCTTAACCTTGCCCTGGCTCTCATTGGTGGATCCATGTCTCTGAGGCTTGATCAGTTGACTTTCAGGAACTTCCATAACCTCCCCATGCATGCGTCTAGTCATACTTCCAGGGTTCTTAAGGACTACATCCCTAAAATATATCTTTATTACTTTGATCACCACTGTATTTTCACTTTTAGTTACTTTTTTTTAATTGGTTGGGAAGAATGTAAGAAAGGGAAAAAATGAAACTTTTCAATGCCACGCCAATCCATTAGTTCCTTTAAGTGCAATGCTATTTCTGCTACCACTGAATTAAAAATGACCTGCCGTGGGGCAACTTGAAATGTGTTGTGTCCGCCTAGAATATATGCTACTTGCATATAAAGGAAATTGTTGAGTGCCCTTAAGGACACATGATAAAATACAACATTTATTTTTTCTACAATTTGAATAATCTTTCTCCCAGAATGACTCATTACACCCAACCTATTTAAATGTTCTTTTCTTAAGGTGAAAAGAAAATGTACAATATGAGCCCTGTTCACATGAAGTTGTGCTTAAAAATATTTCCCCAATAGCTCCAGAAATCTGAGAGCCATTGTCTGTCGCACAGTAACATTTAACACAAATAGTAACTTATACGAGGATTGTTAATTAGAAGTTAGTCAGCTTTATCTCAGAATTTTACCTCAGCAGAGAATTGACTACAAGACACTAAAAACAATTAAGAATTCCCCATGAGGTAATATTTATCTCTTAATGACTTTAGGGGAAGTGATTTAACACGTTTCACTTACTGAACTAATTCTTACACTAATATTGAAGAAAAACTGAGTCAGTATAATTAAATGCTATCTCCAGATTATTTTATCATCCATCCTTGAAAAAGATGGTTGCTCAATTTATATGAAACTGGAGTTAATATTGCTATGTTTAATTTATGGATTGCTGAAGGTAAAGCATTTTGGTCCTATAACAAGAATGACATGGTGTAAAATATCCACCATACCGTCACTCCAAATCCCAAAAGGGTACATGTCAAAGCAATTACAATTTTAAAAGGATTTTCAGATTTTTTTTTCTCAGTAAACACTTCCAGAAAATATCCAACCTAGATTTTTTTGTCTTTTAGAAGCTGCAAAAATCAGTTTCTTTTTTTTTCCCCAACAGCTGCTAAACCCAATTTTCCTTCAATAATAAGTGAAAGAATGACATTTCTTTTGATGCTAACTTTTGATTCTTGCCTATTTAATCAAAGAGCTTTCTGTTGCTGCTCATTTAGATATTGAGGATGATGTGTATTTTTATGAGTATAGTTTTCATTGCAGAACTAGGTTAAATGTATGCACATGAATTCCGCAGGGTATTGGGAATCTGTGACATTTCCCAAGTGACATAGGACATATCTGTGAGACTGAGAACTCTTATGGCTTTCTTTCTTACTTCTTCTGTGAACTTTTATCAAAATTTATGTTCATTTTGTCTTTTATGAGGGTTTTGGGGGGGGGTTGTCTTTTTTTTTTTTTTTTGCTTTTTAAAATATTGTACCTGCTTTTTTCTTCTCTATAGGGAGGAAGCAACTTACGAATCCTTGGAGTAGTGAAGTCGGATGAAGGCTTTTATCAATGTGTAGCTGAAAATGAAGCTGGAAATGTCCAGACCAGTGCACAGCTCATTATCCCTAAGCCTGGTAAGTTGAGGGGAACTATGCCTTGGCACAGGTTAATCTCTCTATGATTGGTCCACTTGTGAAATCCATATTGCTTTCCCTATCTCTCAACGTCAATTGGAAATTACTTAATTATTTAATCTTAAAAATATTAATTATTTAATTATTTAGTTTATTAAGGTGTACACATGCATGTTGATGTGATATTCTTTCTAGAAAACTGGGTATGTATCGCCATCCAGTGAGCTAGAGTCATCATGAACAGTATGTACTTCTGGTTGTCAAGATAACAACCACTAAATTATTACCTTCTCACATTTTTTTTGTGGCCTGTGTTTCTTCTAGTATTTCAGGTAAACTTAGAATACAGAGAGAGATGTGTGTGTGTGTGTGTGTGTGTGTGTGTATATATATATATAGTCTTGAATCATGGATATTGGCATAAAAATACCAGGAACAATTACTTGAAAATAAACACATTTTTCTATTTTTTTAAAACAGATTCTGATAATTTGTCTTTTTCCATATTATTTATTTATTTATTTTTATTATTATTACATTCAATTAACCAGCATATAATCTATGAACTTTTTATTATATTTTGTCCTGTAGTCTTTCAGAAGTTTAATATGGTGGTGGATTCAAAGCTGGTATAACTTAGGACACCTGGGTGGCTCAGTCAGTTAAGCATCTGACTCTTGGTTTCATCTCAGGTTATGAGCTTGAGCCCCACATCAGGCTCCATGCACAGGGGGAATCTGTTTGAGATTCTCTCCTTCTGCCCCTCCCCACCCCACAAGTAAATAAATAAATAAATCATTAAAAAAAACCTATCATAACTGTATATTAGATGTATCACATATTATCTCCAAAACCAAAATATCCTGCTAGAAAAAAAGAAAAGAGAAAGTAAAACAAAACAAAACAAACAAACAAAAAAACCCCCACAAATTGGTCAGCTGCTCTGAAATGTTATAGCACTAAAGAAAGTCAAGAATATTCATTTTTCCCCTACCCCCTTAAGCCCCCATGTTGCAAAAAATACTTGTTTATAAAAAAATAAAAAATTTAAAAAAAGAATATTCATTTTTTAAAAATAATTATGGAAAACTTGTTTAGATAGACCTAGATACTTTAAAATGTTAGTGTCTTCTATGAAAGCTTTCATACCACATATTGATTATTTTAATTACAACTTTTCAAGACCAATTTCCTACCTCTTGCCGTGACTCACTATTCTTATGGCACTTTACATTTTATTTTTTTTTTTTTAAGATTTCATTTATTTATTTGACAGAGAAAGAGATATCACAAGTAGGCAGAGAGTCAGGAGGAAACAGGCTCCCTGCTGAGCAGAGAGCCGGGGCTCTATCTCAGGACCTTGAGATCATGACCTGAGCCGAAGGCAGTGGCTTAATCCACTGAGCCACCCAGGCACTCCTGCACTTTACCTTTTAATAGAAAATAACTTAAAAGTATGAAATAAAGCCTTTCCTTGGCTTCTATCACTTAAAATATGTCTGTGAATGCCTTATATTTGTGCATCCCTAACCAACTATTTGAAGACTCTCAGACTTTCACAGTATTCCTCATGACAATGACCCTCCCTTTTTTTTTTTTTTTCTTGATTGAAACAAAAGCAGCAACCATAGAACAGTCTCAGATGAGTAAAGGAACTAAAAGAATTATCTAGGAATTAAAAGGGACAGTTAACACTCTTTTAAGAGTGCCAGTTTCTCCAGTGGACTATTTCTTTTCCCTACATTTACTGTGCTTTCAGTGTTAGTGTGTATTCTATTCTGCTGGAACAGTAAGGGATAAGTAGGACAAAAAGAACTTCTAACATCGGTCTCTAATGTGAGCCATGCTTTCAAGACTGTGCGCCGTCTCTTTAGTAATGACAATATGACCCCACACAAGAGAATTCTGGTTAACCTGGATTCTCAGCTATGGCCATAATGCTGAGGAAAATGCTGGATAAGCAATCCCATATTTCTAAAAGGAGGTGTGCAATTGTTTCTCCTAGGACTTGTTAGCATTGACCAAACACAGCCAGTGGCAATCCCCTGCAATTGCTCATAGGAATGGAGAATTCTCTGAAGTTCTTGAGTTCATAGGATTAGAGATGATCATGGTGTTTTCCCTTCCACACAAGTCAAGTTGTGGAAACATCAGGAAAACCTCTTGAACAGATTGTGTGTGTGTGTGTGTGTGTGTGTGTGTGTGTGTGTGTGTGTGTATTTTACTGGGAATTGCTTGTAAAAATGGAAATTGGAAAAATTATGCAACCTGGAAATTGCCTGGAGCTGTCCACAAGGACGCCAGGAAGAGAAAGGGGAAGGCAGCTGTGGGGAGAATCTCTGTTCCCACCTTAGGGAAGAACAAAGATAGGAGTTGTGCTTGAAGCTAGCAGATCTGGAGTTGTTTTGAAAGGATCATGCCTGAGAGGGCTTGCCTGCTGAAGCTGCTCCCAACAGAAGATAGACACTGCCCAGGAGGGAGCTGCACTGAGGAGCTGGTGCCGACAGCCCACTAGGTCATACAGGAAGTCCAGTGTCGGGATTCCTGAGGTGAGGGCAGGAGTCTCTGAAGCACCCGCAGAGCTCCTCACAAAAAAGAAGCTTGTGGATGCTTTTCACTTTTGAAAGCAAGACTGTTCGCTCCTGTCTGACCCCAGAGAAGCTCTAAATAGAGAGTCTCATAGAATCTCTAAATAGAGACCTAAGAAACTGGGAAGAAAAAAAAAAAAAAAAAAAAAAAAACAAGAGTCTCACTGCTTTATCCACACTTTTGGTCTCAGGCCTACTCTTTTAGGTGGGAAGAAACTGTAAATTGAACATCAGATTAATGTTTTGATTTAACCTTACTCTGTGTGAGTGTGTGTGTGTGAGTGAGTGTGTGAGTGTGTGAGTGTGTGTGTGTGTGTGTGTGTGTGTGTGTATGTGTGTGCTGTTTTTGTTTGTTGTCCTTAGTACCTGACGGTAAGGCTTTTTAAATACTTTAAGACCCCAGGACTAGAAGATTGGCCCAGATTGCTATCAGGATTGGGAAATAGATCTGCTAGAGTGCGTGTGAAGGTGGGCCACAGGCTGACATGCAACTGTTGTGTCTTAGAGTTCTAGCAGTTCCGCCCATTCTGTAAACCAGTTACAAGCATCCATGTCGCTTCTCCCGGCAAGCTCTCAGTTCAGAGGGTAGCCGCTTGTTCTTGGCATCTTGCCTTCCACCTGGGCCCCAAGTCATTTAGGTCTAAGTGGCCATACAGAGCAAGGCTCCCCTCAGGAGGAGAATCATTTACCTCCTCATGAGGGAAAGCCTCGGAGCATCCGGGTAATTCTTTCTTCCAGGTAGATGGTAAAGTGTTATCGGTGAATTCTGCACTCTCGGTCAGAATTCATTGTATTTGGCAGAGGATTAGAATGAAAGTAAAAGCAAATGAAGATAAAAATCTGAAAGCGTGACAGGACATGATTGTGACTGTCTTACATCCCCCCCTTATAAATGATGGATTGCTTTTTCCTGGCTGTTCCATCAGACCTTCAAATCATGCTTCTCTAGCTCCTTGGAGCTGCAGTGTGGGCCACATGCACAGATGGTGGAGAGGCCCAGCTAGAAATGTAAATTCGGCAGTGAGGCTGACCATAGCGGGCAGAACATAGCCCTCTCTGTTTAAGTTTCCACAATAAACGGCCACCATGTATTTGGAGGCACACTGTGGACCCTCATTGCCAGCTGCTCAGCCCTGGGCTGTCCACAGGCTTGTGGCAGAGAGTTCCTCTTGGTAGCCATAACCATCTGCTCTTCACTGAAGCACACACAATGACCCGTTCCAGTCAGTGTCCATTGTTAATGGGTATTTACACAGGCCTAATGAAGTTTCAACATAGTCTTTTATATACAGTTAGCTATTCCCACTTTAGCAATTAGTGACTTAGGAAATAAAGTAAACATAATCTACTAAATTAAACTGAGTTAATGACTTGTTTTGCTCTCCAGAAAATAAGTTTGGGAAAAATATTGAGATGTGTATACTGTAACATGTAAAATATATACCCCCTAGGCAGGGGTCAAGAAGATCAATGGCAATTTTACTATAGGAAGTCCTATAATATATATATATATATCTATATAGTATATATGTAACAACATAGTATATAGTATATACTAACAGTATAAATGTAACACTGTAATGCCATATACACAGTTCCAGACTGTTGCCTCTGTGCCTCGCTCTTTCTCTCTTTCACACACATATACCACACGCACACGCACACACACACGCACGCGTGCGTACACACACACACAGGAGGCATGAAAGCCTGCATTCTTAAGACTGTGTATATACGTCAAAAATACTTAACCGTATTATGGAGTGGTAAATGGAAATTAAAATACTTTACCTGATTTATATTACTTGCATTATCTATTAATCTCTTCTAATAGCTAAGGAAAAGCTTTATTGTTGTTGCTTGTTTTAGTTTATTTATTTACTTTTTTTTTGGTGGGTGGGGAGGGCACATTGGTTTAAGAAGTTGTTTTTCCAAGTGAACTATAGCTCCAAGTCCACCATTCAGAGCATAGACTAGCCAGAAAGTATCAAGAATCAATGTGTCAATATCCATCACCTGACTACCCCATAACCCCACCACTCTCCTCTCTGAAACCCTCAGTTTGTTTCCGAGAGTCCATAGTTTTCATTGAACAATTCATCAAAAACTAATGATGTACTGTATGGTGGCTTACTTAACACAATAAAAGAAATAAAGAAAGAAAAGACGAGTCAATGTGTTAGGTGTCATAAGAACAAGAAGGTTCAATAGCCAGATTTGCAAACACATGAGCAGTAGGTTATGATCTGATTGGCATAGCAGTTGCTGATGAACTATTTAGTATCAAGGTATCACCTAGTAAACTGTAGTGTGGGCAGGTAGTAATTAAATTAAGAAAACTATTTGATAGCTGGGTGGAAAAGTTAATAATTTTCTTTTGCTGAGGGTGTGTGGGATAGGGAACAAGACAGGAAAGATAAGATAGATGTAAGGTATCAATTATCTCTGAGTTAGTTTTCCTTTTTCCAGCTGCTGGGTGGTGTTCAGTTTCCTGGCAGTGGTCTGCAGTGAGGGTCATTGAAAATACTTAACTGTTGGCCAGGGTAGTGGAAGGCCAGGAAACTGGAAATGAATGTGATGATGATCGGGACCTATGTTGTCTGGAATATTTTTAATTTAAAGGTAGAAATGGGTAAAGATAGAATAAAGTTGCCATGGGAAGAAATAATGTATTCTTCATATTCTCCTCTCTTTTTTTTTTTTTTTTGCATTCTTCATGCTTTAATGTGCACAAAAAAGCTAAATTTCAAAATGAATATATGCCATTATAAATATTCCCTAAGTATAGATTTGCTTAGGGAAAACACCATATTATGCCTTCCATAGAAGTAAATATGGACTATGTGTCTCATGTTAATATTGAATGCTTTCTAATCTGGTTTTATTTTATTTGTTTTTCTCCTCCAATATTGGTACAAAAAAAAAAACCACAATAGAATTTCCTACTGTAGAAGGGGAAATATATTGGCTAGGCATTTAGGAAAATGTGAATTGTTTTCAATTCCCTGTCGTCTTTTGGGAAAGGTTACTGGTCAGAAACAACTTTGAATTGCTATATATATATATATATAGCATGAACACTAAGGCATAAAATCAGAAGTTTGTTTTTTGTTGTTGCTGTTGTTGGGGGGATGAGTTGGCTTTTTTTTTTCTTTCTTTTTTGATCTGTTTTTATGACTTGTTCCCTTTCCATGTGAGACGAATACCTTGAAATCCAAATGGACCAAAGTAATATTTGGATGCTCACCCATATAATTGTATATTAGCTGCAACCAATTATAGTGTTTCTTACTCAACATTGACTTTTACATAGTAAATTCAGTGATACTGTGTGAAACAATCAAAAATTGTACAATTAGTCTTAGCACTTAAAATCTGTTGGAATTTGTCCGTTTAATAGCACACCAGTGACTAGATAAGAGAGAATGTAACTAAAGCAAACAGGAAGTACTTCTCAATCTCCTATTAGTCATGGGTAGTCAGTTAAGTTGAATTTTTATCTCTCATATAAAAAGGGTTATTATGACTTAAATGCTCAATTGTAGTTACTGTGGGATTGTTCCTGAAATTCTGTACGTAATTTAGAAGAGCCAGTTCCATGTTCTAGACTAACGTGTTTGTGGATCCAAACTAAAAAGTAAGTCATTGGACAGTTTTCCTCATACAAACTGAGATGCTCATTAAAACCATGAACATTCTCTTTCATTTTTCATCATTGAGTCTAAATGAATAAAAGTCAATTTAATGTTTTTGAAACATCTTACCAGTGTGGTGATATTATACCCCTAAGTTTTCCATGAACATTTTCTCTTATAAACCTTGGAAATTAACTGTAGCTAATAGGATACAAGAACCGGAATTTTCAAGGTAGTTTATAATGTCAGCATATATGGCTATGAATGTGTTCAATCTACTGAATGTTATTTTTGCTTGCCACGGTGAAGATAAAATAAGAGGATGGTAGTCTATGCTCTTTTATTTTCTACCTCAAAGTAGAGTGTTGACTTAGAGTGTTGATACTCAAACTACTACTTTTCCTGAAGGATTCAGAGTTTATCATAAATCAGTTTGATCTTTTATCATATAACATTCATACGCTAGGTGAGATGCACCTAAATCTCATCTCTGTATCCTTTGCTAATTTACCTATAGAGGTTTAAAAACATAATGGAAGGGGTACCTAGGTGGCTTAGTCGGTTAAGCATCTGACTCATGATTTTGGCTTAGGTCATGATCTCAGGGTCATGAGACTGAGCCCTGCATTGGGCTCGGTACTCAGTGGGGAGTCTGCTTGAGATTCTCTCTCTCTGCACCTCCCTCACATTTATGCTTGCTCTCTCTCTGTCTCAAATAAATAAAGAACTCATTAAAAAAACCCACAATAGACTATAAAATATATGTATATATATATAACATATGTATATATGTGTACATATCCATGTGTATATATACATAAGTACACACATATACATACATGTGTATATCATATGTATTTGCATATTTATATGTATATTATCTGTATATATGTATGTAGATATGTACGGACAGAATCACAGATTGTGTTGCCTAACCTTTCCAGGTCTACATTTCCTCAGTTGTAAAATGTAGTGGGTGACTGTCTTGAAGATTTATTGCAATAAATATATGTAAAAGAGATTTGTAGACTCTAAACTGCTACCAAATGTTAGTTATTATAAAATCTTCTGTTGGTTTGTTTTCTCAAGAAAAATAGCAGGCATTTATTGGGATGAGTACAATGATAGCTTTCTTCTGGTATATTTTCCCATCTTCCAAGAAAAGAATTAATAAGCAGATATTTCAACAACAGTGCCCATTCAAAGTTTAAGTTTTTAGCCCAGTGGACAAGGTTAAGGGAAAAGGTCTGTTTGAAAATGACTGCCGGTGGAAAGGTTGGCTGCAAGGTTTGCAGTATCAGTTTAATGACTTGCTCATTCCAGTTTTATGTCGGCAGAGGTTTCTCAGCAAATAAAGGCTTGTCATTCATCTTGTCCCTGGTTCAGCATGTGCTTCAAGTAGGGAATAAGCTCAGTACTAATCAGGAGGATATGGCTATATGGCAGACTTTAAAATTAGAAATGAATTCTTCAGTAATGTGAAGTATCCTGAGACAAGTGATAACTCTAAATCCATACAATATGGAAGAATTGATAGATTCATAAATATTGATCATAACATATTTTGGTGGTAAAGACACCAAAGACGTTATTCTAGATCTTTTTTTTTTAACCCTATAGTGAAGAAGTGAAAAAAAATCTTAATTTTTACAGGGAACCCAAATGATGCATGCTTGTTGTGTTTCTATGTTTTACATATAAATCACTCTCTGATAACAGTGTCTGTGTACACATACACCATACACATGCAATTACATATATTCCTTCTGATACATTATTATTAGAAAATTTTAAGTTATCAATGTAATAATTATGAAGTATTAGTAATTAATTAGTAATTAGTTAATATTGTATGGGTCTAATTTTTAATTATGAAGGTGATAATATCCACATTGATAGAACTATAATGAAATGGCACTCATATGCATAATTTGAAGACATGAATTACAATTACAATATAGTCACAACAGATATCTCAGATGATCCCAGTAGAAGCTTTGAAACTGGGTTAGCATGAGGAGTCATTTCTATCTATGCCCAAAAATGAGTGTGGCCTTGAGTGAGGTCTTCTCTTTAGCTAAAGGCAATCACTACAGGTGGATTCAGTAGGGAATCTTCAGCCACTATCACTCCCTCCAGCTGGAGGAATGAGTGCTATAGTCCTGAAAGGTAGCCCTGGATGGTGTACCGCTCCATCCACTATGGTCCTACCCTTGTCCCATTTAAATCTATTTGCTTCTTGTAATATATTTTGGAAATAACTATTCCAGAATCTAAGTTGATCTTATTCCCTGGGGAAACGAGGAAGGTTAGAGGTGTGAATTAAATCCTCCTCCAGTGCAACTGCAACTGGTCTCACGGCTGAAACTGGTCTCATTCTTTCTATCCTCCTACTTATATATTCTTCTCACCCCCACCCCCCAGCTAGCACCTCTGCCAATCTATCTCGCTCATCAAGTGGGATGACTCAAAGTCCTGTCCCTTCACAGGTCATAGAAAACATATCAGTCCACTTACCATCAAAATTGGGGAAGAGTACCAAGAGACACCTCAAGCAGATGACCTGAGTGCCAATAGTAGTCTTTCCTGTTTTCCCTCCTCCTCTTCCTGATGATCTGGGCAATTATTCTTGCCTTGCCTACTGGTGTTTTGTCACAAGAGGCCTGAAAGGACCAGGCAGCAGTGATCACTCAAGTTCAGTGACATCTCCTCTGAGATCTAGGAATTTTAAATCCACAGAGCCTAGAGTTGCAGGAGTAAGAAAGACACATTCTGCAGCTGGGTCAGTGGGCGTGATGATAAGCAGGACCACACCTACTTCAATCTCTTGTTTCCATGTACTCTACCTATTGGGGACATGGTCTTTGGTTTAGAGTATACACTGCACCCTAGGGAAAGGCACTCCATCTTAGATATCATCTCTGGCTTTTTCCTCAGTTGCTCCTCCAAAAGGCTGTCCTTTAGCTCTATCAAGTCAACAGCTTCACAGTGGTTGGTATATGATAGCATCAGGAGATCCTTTGGTCATGTATTCATTCCCACACCTCTTTTGCAATTAAATGAGTTACTTAATCTTTTGCAGTGTTTTGCAGGATCTCATGATGGTGGCTCACATACTTTGTGAGCCCTCAGAGCTGCAGGCTGAAGTCTGAGAGCAGGAAAGGAAGAACATGTGTATATCCCAGTCAAGATGAACTGTGCACCTTTCAGAACAGAAGGGGTTCAATATAAATAATACATCACCAATAGGCTAGTTTGTCTCATCAAGGAATGGTGTCTGATTGAGTGTTCAGCATTTGTCTTGTTTATTAGCAGACCAAACCTACCTGATTGTTTAGTGCCTCTTTAGAGGAGGATACAATCTGATGTGATTCAAAGATCTTGACACTTGGTATTCACTCTCACATATCCACCTACATCCTTCTTTTCCAAACCTCCCTGTCCTTGATCTTCCAGCCACTCTCCCTCCAGACCCATAGTCAATCAAGCAAACTATTTGACTTTATTCATAGTCCATATATATATTCTTACTTTGGGCCATTTTTCTTTTCATATAAGATCGATGACCTGGTATACTCAACACTCTGCTTTCCAGGAAAGGTTCTCTTACTGTCCTCCTTTAGGGCTATACCCAAGTGAAGCTGTGGTATTGCAACCATCTATTTTTAATGCACCCACATACAAAGCTGACAAAGCTTGGTCTTTTTCTTTCTCAGTCATTTAGCCATAGAGTAAGTTGAGGGCGAAGGTACTTATACAACAGTGATTGAAAATGTGGTTGTACAGGTCACCTGCTGTTATGCCCTCTGGTCATGCTTGTGCCTGATGCCCAATATAACACTTTAATCTTACTTAAGTTGATGATGGTACCACCTGGCCTTTTGACTCGAGCCATTTCTAATAACCTAGTTCATGATGATCAGTTATACCACTTGGTCAGTTGATTATCCCATGGTTGGGCATTCTTATTCCAACAGAGTCTAGTATTCTGCCAGAACCCATTCTATAAATGGTGTATAATTTTCTGCTGCAGATGGCATGGCTTTACAATAGAACCCTAAGGGTGATTCCTTTATGAGGGCCTGTTATTATCTCTGCACATATTTTTTTCAATCTACCACTAATACTTCTAATACTTAAGAGTAAACTTGGTTGTATCACACAAGTGGTGGAACCACTGGCTTCATAGCCTGGACTGGATACAATACCTGTTTCCACTCCAGATGCCCTACTCACAAGTGACAGTGTTTCATATTATCTGATAAGTAAGAGCAGAATGTGCTGCCTGCAGAACCCAAATGTCTGAGAGATATTGTGCTTTTTTCTTCGTGTTTAGAGATATGAAGTCCAGTAATTTGTCCCTATTTATAGGTCTTGTCTTTTCCTGTTCCAAGCCCTGTGCCCCTAAAAACTTCATTGGTATCATGGGCTACTGTACCTTCATAGGATTTGCCTGCCACTGCTGAGGCATGTGTTTTACAAAATTCCTCCATCTATAGGCCATTTCTCACTCACCTTCTCTGATTATCATGATGTCATTAACATAACTGACAAATGAAGTGTGCTACAAAATATCTGGATGGTGCAGATTCACTTGGACTATTTTATGACAGGACATGGGACAGTCACTGTAGCCCTGAGATATGACTGAAAAGGAATAATGACTTTTTATTCCTAGTGAATGAGAAATGTTCCAATAGTCTTTTCTTACAGGGATAAGAAAGAACACTTCACTCTGGCTAACTATATTATCCTGGAGATGTTATGTCAATCTGCTTACCGAAAGGTACAGCATTTGACACAGTAGATGGAATGGGAACTACCACGTAGTTAAATTTGTAGTTGTCCACTGTCATTCTCTAGGTTTGCTCTGATTTTTGTAGGGATCAGGCTGTGAAATTAACTTAAAATATGATGGGAATTACCATTTTTTAGGATTCTAAGGGTAACCTCAACCATTCCCCCAGGGTATGACATGCTATGGTGGTAAGTGGAATATAAAGTATAAATAATGGGATATTAATATATAGTAGAATAAATATATATAATATGTATATAGTGGAATAAAATATAAAAGTCAAATATAATTATTTTATACACTATGGGACTCAACTTTTATAATAAGTTTAAATCTAAATCTAGCTCTATATTTATAATTCAAAAGACCACTATATTATTTTTTTAAAGATTTTATTTATTTATTTGTCAAAGAGAAAAAGAGTGTGCAAGCACAAGCAGGGGGAGTGACAGGCAGAGGGAGAAAGAGACTCCCTACTGAGCAAGGAGCCTGATGTGGGACTCGATCCCAGGACCCTGAGATCATGACCTGGGCTGAAGGCAGACACTTAACTGACTGAGCCACCCAGGTGTCCCACTACTATATTATTTTTATTTGAGAAATCAAAGTACACAGGTCCTAAGAAAGCATCAAACAACAAGTGACATATACTGAAGTATGACAAGGGTTTTAGAAATGTATGATTTTGCCTTTGACTTTAGCCTTCAAATAAAAAACTTGGAGTATTCTCTGCCTCTTGGACACTTAAGAGGTACTAGGAGATAAGGCTTTTGTATTTGATTATTTTAAATCTAACGAGAAACTTAGAAAGACAGGAAAATAAACACCATTTAATTATGGAAGGATATGCTAATAAGCTCTAATCAGCCCTGCTTCGAGTAAGATTTATATAAATACAGAAGAAAAGAAGAACACAGATGAGAAAAGCATTTTCCAAAACCTTCCTGTGTCAGGTACCATGTGTTAAGCACTTCATATGCATCATTCTATTTTCTGTGATAATTTGGTGCAGAATATATTACTGTTCACACTTCACAGACTAGAAGATTATGCTTCAAAGAGATCGGATACCTTGCTAATATCCAACAGCTATAAAGTGGCAAGGCTGGATTTGAAAAACACTATTCAATCTTTATTAGTGGGCCCCCCATGTTGAGTCAGGGCTTTACAATACCGTATTAACTGATTCTTCTCAAGAATCCTATGGAGGGTATACAGTTCTTTTCCCCTTACTTGGTGGGTGAGGAAAGTGCTGCTCAAGGAAGTTAGCTAACTGACCAAGGCCACTCAGCCAGCATCGTCTGACCTTCACACCTGCTGTTTCTATTACTCTGCCATAATGTGGATGTCCCCCCACGTTTGGTCTACCACATGGAGCTTGTCAAGGAAATGCATGATGTTTAATATTTACTTGGGTCTCATCAGACTAGTTTGGGAGAGTTACTAATAAGAGTTTGGGAGTTATTAATAAAGGAGAGGAGATTGAAATTAATTAAAATGCCTAAAATTCTGCCAAATGAATGGTATCTGCCTGAATTCCCAGAGTGCTGGAAATCATTGCTAAGTGTGGGCCAATTGTAGAATGTGTCCTGAGTCTTAAGGGTGAATACCACAGAACTCCTGTTACCCAGGAATCTGTAATTTAACAAAAAAAAAAAAAAAAAAATTGACACAACTAATCCTAATTATCAAATATAATTAAGACAGAATGATTTAATGATATATTAATTATTTAGCATTTACCAAATACCCAGAATATGAATAAAGACTCACAAGACTGTAATGAAAATTAAGAGGCAGTAGATGCCTTTTAAAGACAGTTCTCTGTATTAATATTCCTGAAATTCTAATATAGTCAGTGCTTCATCTATTCTGTCTTTTATTCAAACCCTATTTGAGGAGGACAGCGGTGCCACATGTCATGCTCTCAAGGCTTCTGTTGTTTAGAAAAGTTCTTTCACTTACTGTTTTGTTTTGTTTCCTGTTTAAACAGAGAAGTTCCATTTTCTAAAATAGGTTAAAAAAAAAAGGAGGGGAACAGTTTTCTTTCTTATAAATAACTACACATAAGTCTTTAATTTATGATGTAGTTCCATCTAAGAAAAATAATTAGTTAACAAGCCTAAATGACTAGTGTATGTGATTTATAGCTGTCCTTGTTATTTGTATTGACAAATACTCACCAAGAATCCTTAGATGACTTTAACCTTCCCTGACGATATTGACAACACATATTTCTTTTATTTAGATTATATCTGAGTTTGATATATTGTAGAACATAACAAAATTCACTTGAAATAAAAAATAACCCATCCCTAAAGTAAAAACATGCATTGTGAGCCAAGAAAAGTCAAAGAGAAAAGCCGTTTTCCCATATTTCCTGATTTTTTTAGTCCTAGTTCCTATTTAAATGATGAGTTACCTGGTAATGAGGTAAAATGTTCTTTAGTTCTGAAAGATGTCAACAGAGTTTATGTATATGAACATGTATAAAAGCAAAATCAACTATTTTGAATGGAGAAGAATGATTCTTTCTCTAGGACTTTCTCTTAACAGCATGGCAGTTATTTGGAAGAAGAAGGAAGTGAAAATACTATGTAGCTTATTTTATATGCTATTCTTGCCTTGTGTTCTTGATTTCGTAAAGAGAAAGAGGCAAGAGATAACAGAATTTGTGGCCCATACATAAGCCTTTGGATCTCATGAATGCCATGTCTGATTTCTGACAAATGGGCCACCCGTTTTCTTTTCAAATATGAGCCTTACTTCTCATTATTTAATATGAGCCTTTAAGCCCAAATTCTTACCAGATATTTTAGGTCTTTTACCACACCTGCCTAGAAAGGATAACATGATCCTTGGGGAAATTCACCTGAGTGAAGTGGTAAATACCTTTTGCTTTTTATATCAGGAACAATAACAACAACAATAAAACCTCATTCCAAGTATGTAATTTCTTGCACATAAACCATTATCCTAGAAGTTATTCCTATTTTCTGAATACAGATGCTAAGTAAAATCGCTCAAGCTTCTAGTCTAATAGAGACGTTTGGAGCAGAACAAATCATCACCATGAGTCCCGGGAGTATGTAAATACAAGGTGGAGGGGGTAGTACAATGGGGGCTTACGAAGTTCTTTCTATGGGAGTCAGAGGAACTCATTGCTGAGGATCTGACCTCTGAGCTGAGATGGACTTTGAAACAGAAATGTGACTTTGCCAAGCTGTCAAGAAGGGCAGAAAAATGGCTGATAGAAGAAATGTTTCTTCCCAAGCCTAGGGAAACAGCACAGAAGCAGAAATCTGTGTTCAGAGAAGTGTGCGTGGCTCAGTAAAACTAGAGAGAGAGATGCAGAGGCTGGATCACAGAGTATCTTTCTGAATATGTAAAGAACATGTGGCTTTTTGTCTAGGCTGCGTGGGACATTGATGTCTAGAATGTAAAGGATGCTATTGGTGTTCTTAAAAGATAACTCGGGAAGTAGTGTCGATGATCGCTATACTGGCAGGAGCAGGAGGAGGGGCTGGAAATACCAAAACCAATTGGGAAAGTGTATCAGCAAGAGGTGAAGCTAGACAGAGTAAGGCCACCCACCACAGTAGTACAGAAAGAGTGAGCAGATGTATCAGAAGATCTTCACAACATGGAGATTTCTTTATTAATATACAGAGAATGTATATTTATGAATCAATAGGTTCTTGATTTAACTAAATAAGTGCCAATGCCATTGTTTCCAAAAGTAGAACACCACATAGTGACTTAAGTGTATTTTGACAGAAAAAGCCTGGATGTTGAGTTCATTGAAGTTTCCTGTCTTGATCGTCTCTGTATTTCAAGCACCTGGTAAAGGCAAAAGAGGTAAATATTTAAAAGATATCAGGGCATATAACTGAAATAGGCAAAATTAACAGTGTGACTGAAAAGCAATATTCTGTCATGTATATTAAAAAGACTGGAGCAGAAGGAAAAAAAAAAAATGCAGGTATTTTATAATATCCCCAGAGGGAAATAGTTATGGTCTGAACTGAGTGGCAACTCTGCTCCTAGAGAGAAAGATAAATTCAAAGAATCCTATGGAAGGGGAAGTGATTAGCAGATTGCCTTTGAATTGAAAAGGAGTGTTTGATGCTGACTGGAAATCCTGTGAGTTACCGGCATCCCCGATGGTAATGAAAAGCTTAAGGGAGAGTTGACAGGGTCTTATTATGTATCCTTAGTTCCTTGATAGGATATAAGTGAATCATTCTCCCCCTGATGAGTCCATTCCTCCTTGCTGAACGTATTTTACCCAGCATTGAAGATGGGACTCATCATGCTGCCATCTTGGAAGAATGCGTTAAAGGGTTATGCATGAACATAAGATAATCACGGAGTACTGTCACTGCCAGGGCTGGAACATATTGATTCGATTTAGCCCTTACCTATCAGAAGAGTAAAAGTGATCACTTCTTTTTATTCTCTCTCTTTGTATCTCCTTCTGTCTGTGGCAGACACAGATTAGAACCAAGAGATAAAAGAACTAACTTTGGCTTCCTGCCATCTGGAAATAAAATCCATTTAATTCACTCTGACTATCCTTGTTATAGTGTTAAATATAGACTAAATAGTTTAATATAGATTTATGTAATGACTTCAAAAATTGATTTTGCAGTATATATTTGCTCTAGGAAATAAATACCTGTTTACCATGCCTTGAATGTCATACCTATACGTGGACTCACTTTGATATGAGGGATTTGGTTAAAAAATAAGAAATTTAATGTATTATCATTTTACCATTCTAGTATTTTTAAAATGCAGTCGAAAATAAACAAAACAGGGATTTAAGAACTCCAGTTATCTCCTAGTGGAAGCCATCTCTTTTGGGTGGTGATGCTAATGTTTCATCTTTGAGTGACAGGATGAAAAATAAAAGACCTCGACCCTGTGTCTGTGAAGCCTCCACTTCTTCTTTTCCCTTGTTCAAAAAAGTCATCTCCACCTTATTTAAATATTAATTATTTAACCTGGATTCTATGCGACGAATTTGTAAAATAAAATCCTTGCAAGTTTGAAGATGAATCGGGAGTGGTGCCTCTCTTAGCCAGGCCCCCACCTTCCCTACCTCTGGTGGCCAAATTGGATGTAATTGTAATTGGTGACAGGACATGTCAGCCAATCATTCTCGGAATGGCTACTAAGATTTGTAATTATAATGTCCTTTATTCCTATTTAAATTCAACAGTGTCTTCACATTATTATTCCTTCTCTTGAAACATGGGAATTTGGGCGTGGGGGTTGGGGATGGTTAAGAGTCAGGGTTTTGCTTTCTTGAAATCTACACTTTTTCACAGCCTGTCCTGTCTCTCTAAGGCACCATAGGCAGGGGAGGCCTGCTATCAAGAATGGTAATTTACAATCTAAGAGTGCTTAATCTAAAATCTGTCCTTGTCAAAGGAGAACACATTGGTCCCAATGCAGCAGTAATGGGAATTTTATTTCAGCATAAGATTCAATGTGGGCTTTCAATTGTATTCTTTAAACTACCCCATCCTTATCAATTTATGCAATGTATAGGCCTTGTGGGTCTATAACCTCATTCTATTTTTAAAATTGAAAACACTAAATGTAGTAAATAGTTTAATTCACATCTGAAAATATGTAAACTAACCTTGTAAACTGGCTGTAAACAGAACAAAAAAGTCTTATATAGTTATGATGGAATCTAGCCTTATTATTAATCATCTCTCCTGGTGATTAAAATTTAATCCTTCAAAGAGAACTTTTCCCCCAACAGACCTGTCTCTCTTTCACTGTTACCATTTTATAATCTAAAATTGATTTAATTAATTTCCACTTTCATATATGTTAGAGTTTTGCCTACCAAAGGTCTTAACAAAAATCATAGATGCAGAATATAGTACTCTAAAGTAAAAACTGCATCAGGTAGCCAAGAATTAAAATAAATATGTAAATATATAAAGTCTGTGTAACTAAGCAACACATTAAATAAAGTTACATCAATGACATTTTAAATTAGTAATCATGGGGCACCTGGGTGGCTCAGTTGGTTGAGGGTCTATCTTTAGCTCAGGTCATGATCTTCAGGTCCTGGAATCAAGTCCCAAGTCAGGCTCCCTGCTCAGTGGGGAATTGGCTTCTCTGCCCTTCCCCTGGTTGGTGCTTTGTCTCTCTCTCTCAAATTAGAAAAAAAAAAAAAAAAAAATAGTAATCATGGATATTTTGCTTTGACTCCTTCAACCCTTGATTTTTAGAAACATTTAAAATTGTCTCACCCTCATAGTTTTCATGTGCTGTATGTAAAGTTGTTTGTTTTGCTTCAGCAAATTCATACTGTAATTTCATTGACCCTGGTTTTCTGGCCTAGGATTAGTTAACTAGCAATATCTGTCTTATGAGTCCTGCCTTATTGGATTTCTGTTCACTCATTCTTTATTTACCATATTTATACCTGCTTCTGTGGGTCCCTAAATTCTGCACTTCACTGGTTTCGACATCTTACTATCCCCATAACACTGGACCATTCCTTCCTTCATAATAGTTTTTACTAGGGAGCAATTAATCGTGAAATCCTTTTCTCCTTGACCTTTTATTCCACCAACTTTTCCAAGATATCATGAACCAACAACATATGACAAAACAAAATAACCCCCCCCCCCAAAAAAAAGACAAAACAAAACAAAACCAAAAAGCCACCCTCATTATCACATGGTCATCATCTCCCCTTCCTCCTTCTCCTCCTCCTCATCATCTTCACACCATTTATTTTCCCCTTCTGGGTTTTAACACAATGTTCTCTCCCCAAACCCCCATTCCTCTCTTTTTCTGTTGTCCCAAATGGGAATGACAGTTGGTGGGCTTGAGATGGCATAGTGATGATGGTGGATGAGATATACATGTTGTATTCCATATGTTCTTACTGTAGTAGATGTCGTGTATCCAAGTTGTCTTGGCAAAGACTTGATTCCTGATATGTGAAATCCTCCATGCCTGAAGAAGCATAGCACAATAGTTTAGATGGTTAGCAACATGGATGAGCGCTGATGATATTAAAGGTATATACTGCATGTTGGGCCAGTTTCTCCTAAAATGTGTGATGCTGTCAAGAATACAAGGAATAGGGGCGCCTGGGTGGCTCAGTGGGTTAAAGCCTCTGCCTTCGGTTCAGGTCATGATCCCAGGGTCCTGGGATCGAGCCCCACATCGGGCTCCCTGCTTGGCAGGGAGCCTGCTTCCTCCTCTCTCTGCCTACTTGGGATCTCTGTCAAATAAATAAATAAAAATCTTAAAAAAAAAAAAAGAATACGAGGGATAAATAAGACCTTTAGTTTGTTGTTGACTACTTGTTAGATTCATCCAAGGAACATTCTGTGATCTGGAAAATATTACTGACTCAAATGTATTATTGATAACTAGCAAGATTCCTTGCATAGTAGTTGTTAGAATGACTACATTTTAACTTCCTTTGCTATTCACAGTAAATTTAAAGACATAAAGATACCAAGAGTTTGTGATAATATGCTATTATTTAGAGAGAATCGTGTGGAAAATATAGGGTGTTTTTTTTTTTTTTTCACCTATGCATAGAGACTTGATGAACATTATGGAGTACTTGTGTTAACAGTCCAGTTCTCCTACTGTGTTTCCAGATATTTGAGACTTTGGGGGAAAAAATGAATGGCTGCAGTGATGTCAGCAGAAATCAGCGCTTACAGCCTTTTTCTGTGTACAGACATCTAAATATCAAAGGGTAGACATGGATATAGTGGAATTTTACTACACCAGTTAGTCAAGCTGAAACAAATTTTCCCAGGATTTCCTCCCTAAATGGTTCTAGGTTAGTGTAGGTCCAAAGAGAAATCTTGTAAAAGATTTAGCAGGTAGACACAGAGCCAGAGCTGCACTTCTTTATGTTATGAGGGTTGTTGCACGGCACATGTTTGCTCCCCTGTTGGCACAAGACAGCAGCCTTACCTTCCATTTCATGTCTGACCTCCCACTTCAGCTTCTCCAACTCTTGGGCTAAGTGCATGTTTACATATGAGACGGAGACAGTGAAAGGTTGAAGCAGATCCCAGTCTCTCCCATGGGTTCCATCTAAGCTTACCAGATTCTGTCTTGTCCTTGCATTCTCTGGTTCACATCCATCTTCCCTTGTCAACTTCCTGCTGTGATAACTTCAACCTCAAGGACAAGACTCGGAAATAACAGCCTTATATACACTATATAACCAGACCTTAGAACTGTATATTATTTCATCATGTAATAGCCACTTCCTCTCACCCTTTGACTGTAATGCTCTTATCAAAACTACTTGCTGCAGTAGAAAAATGGTAGAAGCAATAAAAGCGGCCAAGAAATTTAGGTGAACACCTAGTAAAGAGAGGGACACGTGGATGGCTTTGCTAAGACATATCCTAACAATATTTATGCTTTCTCCTATAAATTAAAAGCTGTTTTAAAATTCTCCTTTTCTACTAGAGTTCTAAGCCTTAAAATTTAAGCCTAAATATATAAGGGCCCCAGAAAGAAAGGAAGAGCATACTTAATTCAAGGAGGGTTTAGTGAAGAAACTGTTAACAAAGGTGTAAGCAGAATGTATGAAAACACAGGAGATAGTGCAGTACTGAGGGGCTGTTAACAGTGGAGCTGTTTTCACTATTGGGTCAGAGGGGGAACTTGATGAAGCAACTACCAGAGATGGAAGAACAGAGTTCCTTACAAAGGGGCTTATTTCAAAAGGCGTTGTGACTTGCACTGGAGGAAAGTAGTTAGCCTCAGACAAACCTGCAGTTTGGATACAGGCATGAATAAATACGCCGATTCACTCTCATCCCTCATTTGATTACTTTCAGTGCTCCCCATTGGGTGTTTTCAAAGAAAGCCAAAGGTCAATGAAACCTGTTAAGGGGTCAAGCTCTCAGAGCAGGGTGGAGAGGAGTGCAGAGTAAGTACACCTGTGTGAAAACAAAACATATCCATCACAGCGACTTAACCAACCAACCAACAAGAAGCTTATTCTTCTTAGTCCAAAAGATTTAAAATTAAGGAAGAGTTGACGGGGAGTCACAGACCTTTGGAGTAAATTTTTAGTGTTATACACAGAACAGTGCCGGCCCTATGAGGCCCACTTCCTAATCTTTAGATTCTTCAGAGTATCATGTTATGTTGCAAAAGGAAATTAAAGTTGCAGATGGAATGAAGGTTGGTAATCAGATGGCCTTAAAATAGAGAAGTTATCCTGGATTATCCAACTGGACTCAATAGAATCTTGAGTCCTTTAAAGTGGAAGAAGTAGGCAGAGCAACAGGTCAGAACAATGTGATGGGAAAAGGACACAGCCTGGAATTATTGGGTTTGAAGCAGGAGGAAGGGCCTGTAAGTCAAAGAATGTGAGTGGATAGCCTCTATATACTGGGAAAGGAAAGGAGACCAATTCTTCTTTAGCGCATCCTAAAGAAAGGAGCAGAGCTTCGCCAACACTTTGACTTTAGCATAGTGGAAGCCATTCAAGCTTTCTAACCTTCAGAACTACAAAATAACAAGTATGTGTTTTTCTAAGCTACTAAGTTTATGGTAATTTTCTACAGCAACAGAACATAAATACACTCAGATGCAAGTTTCTTGAATTAATTTTACCCATACGTTTTGATCACCTCGGATAATTCTTACAGAAGTCAAACAACATTGAGCAAACCATAATTTTATGTTAATGCTAGGACTATCGCTGCTAAGAAACTCTGCCTCCATCGTTTACAAGAAGAGTAAGTGTTCCTTACAGAATTACAGAAATGGGGGGTGGCCTTTGTGATTCTGACTCTAAATAGGAAGATCATTCCTGCCAAGCAGTTTAAAACCTCCCTTATCATCCCAGTACTCAGAATCATCTCCAGAACAGGAGAACATAGTCCTCACTGGTAGGAAACAGAAGTCAGGAAAAACCTAGGGTGCCAAGCTCAGGGTGGGTAGATAAGACCTCTCATGTTCAACAGCTTTTCTTGTAATTAGTAAGTAAAGGCCAACGATTATTTCGAAGATCTGAAGCAAGAACTGAGTACCAGGGAGGCCATATAGAAGAAGAAAAATGTATATAGGAAAACCATTCCAAATCATACTGAGTCAGAGATTTATTTATTTATTTATTATTTCTTTATTTTAGCCAAAGTAATTAAGAATCTTTATAATTTCCTTAGTAAAGAATTGTATCAAAACCCAGCCTGGTCCTTGTTTCTTCACTAAGAAAGTTGATTCAACAGTGTCAAGTTGTCATTATGATTTGAAACTTAAGTAAGCCTCCAAATCACCTAGTCATCTTCTTAAATTTCTTTCCTGAAGACCCAAGTGGTATTGTTACAAGGATTTACCTGGATTGTTTAAACTCTTTCTAATCAGTTTACTCAAATTCCGGTGTCAGGAGTTCTGGGATCGCGCCCCACATCGGGCTGCCTGCTCAGCGGGGCTCCTGCTTCTCCCTCTCTCACCCCCCCACCACTTGTGTTCCCTCTCTCTCTGTCAAATAAATAAATAAAATCTTAAAGAAAAAAAAAAGAGGTTAGGAGAATCACCACAGCCCCTTTAAAACCACCCTGCTGATGCTGGTTTTTAAGCTTAGATGGTACAGAGTTATTCATTCTCAGATATTTGCCAAAATGGTTGTTCTTTAAAACATAATCCATCTGTATGGACTCAATAATGTCGAAACAACAAACAGAATCAGTCATTCAAGCAGGATAAAATGAGCACATATTCTGTACACAAGATCCTTATCTATGCCATGTTAGTTTCTGGTGGCTTGTTTTCGTACCTCATTGCTATCTAAGCTTCTTAACAGTGATGCCATAATCATTTCCAGCGGTGATTTCCTATTAGTTTGCACTGTATTTAAACTCGTTTTCTTAAGAAGCAAGTTAATGATCATATAGCTCTCATTTTTTTAAAAGATTTTATTTATTTATTTGACAGAGAAAGATCACAAGTAGGCAGAGAGGCAGGCAGAGAGAGAGGAAGGGAAGCAGGCTCCATGCTGAGTAGAGAGCCCAATGCGGGGCTCCATCCCTGGACCCTGAGATCATGACCTGAGCCGAAGGCAGTGGCTTAACCCTCTGAGCCACCCAGGTGCCCTCATATAGCTCTCATTTTGAATATTAGAACAGATTGGCCAGCTAAAAACATGAACTCAACACTTGAAAAGTGTGTGATGCTTGAGAGTACGAATATTCTCTGAAAGGAACTCTATCCAGTTGTGTATACCTAATTATAAATGCAGCCAGGCTTTCCTTATAGTGATATGACTAGCCTGGTCATCAGTTTCATAAAGCAATGCAATGCTTATATTCTTATTTTTTAATAATTGTTTTTCCTTTAATGACTCTGCTGTTCTTCTGTATCTTATTTTCCCTGGAAAGGAGGAGAAGAAAAGGTGTGAGAGTGATAGGATACAAAAACACGAAAAATAACAATCTTGGTACCTACTCCCTTTCCAGTAAACTCAGGCCTTTTTATAGTGAGGGTTTCACATAGCTTTCATGGTCCAGGGACACTTTTGCCTCTGTAGGTCTCTTTCTCCATTAAAAGTAAAATAATAAGAATTATTCTTTATAACTGTATTAGTATAAAGACTAATATAATCCAGGATGGATTATATGTCTATTTCCCCCCCTGCTGATTAAAAATATAAACAAATAAAGCATCTTCCTTGTCCTTAAAAGTCCTGGACCCTTGCACTGTACCTACCATATCCAACGGATAAGTCAGCTCTGTTACAGCCTCACAATGGTTACACTTTTAGCAAATTTGGCTTACCTTTTGAAGTGCTCTGCAGTCTTTTGATATATGAGTTAATCAATTGTTTCATTATCCCAATTTTTATATTACTTAATAAATCATTTTTATTTTAAAATCATTTTTATTTCATAGGTACATTCTGTAAGGTTGTGCCAATTAATTGTTCAATCAATGGAATCATTCTTTTTCATTAACCTATGTTATTACCACAAAGGAATTGAATTTTTATTTCCTATCAATTCCCAGTTCAAATACCATCTACCTCTTGAACTTTGAGAATTTTGACTTCTAGTTTCTTACCATTTCCCTCGGACTACTGACACACAGGTTCATACTAGAGCTCATGCTCTGTTACATATACTTGTGAAAGTTGTTGAAATTTAGAAAGTCTTTTACTAACAAAAGTGATTATCCATAACTTACCAGTGATGTCACTTGTAATGCTAATATGTCAGGGTTTTTTTTCCTTAAAGCAAGAAATATAAGAAAATATTTTTATTATCCTTAATATTGTTCTTTAGAGGCAAATATTTATCTGCATTATTTAAGGAGCAAATAAATCTCTAAATACCAGTTCACAAGGTTAGTGCATCTCTTGCTGTCTGATAATTGAAACTATCCTTTCAGCATATTAGAACTTGGCTTGATACTCTATGCTATGCAAAAAAGTATTCCCAAATTGATGTTTTGAGGAGTGTTCTAAGGAATGTGCTGTGTTTCTTAATGCTTAAGACTAACATAACCAGTTCAACCAACTTATGAGGGTTAATAATTTTTCTCAGTTGATTGAGAATGTCTTAGAGTTCAGGAAGATTTGGAGGTAAACTCTGGTGGCGTGCTTCACAGTTAATTTACAGCCTTGCTCTGTGGACTGCATGTCTTGGGGTCATCCTGCTCCCAGCACCTGTGGCAGCTGCATCCTAATGGAATGTAAGGAGTTAGTGCAGAATTCCAACAAGCATTTTCATGTCCTCAAGCAGCAATTCATTCCACAGGTGTCTATCTTACCAGGAGTTGAGCCCCAACTACCTACAGCATGTAAATATAAGAGAGAAGGGCTATTTTAGTGGCTACATGCTAAGTTAGAAACTGTAAATCCAAGACTTCCAATAAATTTGATGTTCAGTGTACTTAGAACTCATACAGCCATTATAAATCCAAACTGCTTAAGCTAGCTTTTCATCTCTAAAGTACTGGAGATGTGATAACATCCAAGAGAATGACATAAAGAAATATATATACACACACATTTATATATATATATATATATATATATATATATATATATATATATATATATAAAAGTTTGTCCCTTTTATAAAACAACAAAAACCAAACCAAAACATAAACCTCTTTCCTCTCTAATTGATAGTCTTTAAAATTCAGGGAATTCTAAATACTATTAGTTAACAAAACTTGACTGAACTGAAATTTTCATGGATTTCTCGTTTTAGACTTTGAAGTCATAAAGAACTCTGTGAATGATCTGTTTTATAAGAATTCTGAAAATTGTAAGAGATTTAGTACAATGGTAGATTGCTATAGGATAACCTTTTTGTTATTCCTAGACATACTATACTGGTGATCAAAATGATTTCTTAGACTTCAAAATTTAGAGACGGCGTCAGTGCTAATCTTAATTAGAACACATTTAAAAGGGTTTTAAAAATTATTTATCATTAGAATACCTAGTGTTTCTGTTTTTGTTTTTAAGTTTAGTGCATGCAGGAAGCTATATTTTTAACAAGCAACCCAGATGACTCTTGAAATCAAGCAAGTTTTGGAACCAATGCCTTCAGCACATGAACTATATAAATACTGTATTCTGTCCTCTTAATTTCTGCTTTACTTCTGACCTCTCCCCGAGAGATATATGTAAATCCATAATAAATTATTAGCAAAATTAGTCATTAGTCCATGATTAGAAAATAGACATTATTAACCAAGCGCACCTTCATATACTTATTATATCCTTGAACAATGTTTTCTTATAACTCATAAATCTGGCATAATGTCATGTTTTTACTTTATTATGGCAGTCTATTTTAGGAATAGAAATTTCCTAGAGAGATACTTTGCGGCATAAAGAAGAAGGTGCGCATGTAACTATCCTGCGAATCTGTTGGGATTCATGACGCTCAAGAACCAACATGAATGAAACTCCTTTCGGTGTGGCATTAACTGACGTTACTTGGAGGCATAGATTTCAAATATTTATTTTATTTACAATTATCAGTCTACCTGTCTCTCTTCTGGAGGAAAAGGGGACTTCTATTTCTCCCATATATCCATGCCAGTACCCGTCAGAGAATCTGATATATTATAGATCTCGGAACACTAGTTGACAAAATCAATTACTACTCACTGTGTATAAACACATGTGCATACACAATCTAGTGTTTTTAATATTAGCAACTGAATCACATGATTAGATTCAAAGGTGCATTCTTTCTCTAATAGGAATAGCTCTGTTACTGTTAAGTGTGCATACGGTAACATTGCATATTGCAGTTATATTACTATTGCTATTATTATGACCATTCACGTTAAAGCATGCTTACAGAAGGGCTTTTATCATTTGATAACAAAACATTTTGAAGAACCTATTACAATTGCCTCACACATTTTATCACTCTAAGTAAGAGCTAGATGCACAGCATTTGCCAACAAATATCAAAAGATTGTCAGCCCTGGAAAATAATCATCAGAAGACGGGCTGAGGGTCTTCTCAGCTCAATACATTTGAGCCCATGACATATTTTGAACTCTGACCTCAGAGAAGGAAGCGTGGGGCATGTTAACAGGATAGATCAGCCAAATCCCATCTGTCTGATCTTATTAGGATACCCTCAGGATTTAGGGTCTGACCTTCTGTAATTATTGACACCTATTTAATTTATCTTTTCATCCATAGCCAAGCCGAGTACAGCTGTGATGGCACATGTAAATACATCACTGTTGCCAGCACCGGCTGATTGGCATTCATGCTTGAGTGTCTTTTTTATTTTCTCCTTGGCTGCTGGGAGTAGCCTGAGCAGCGTGGAAACTAAAGAGCTTCATCTATTAGGCATGACAGATTTGTATTCAGCGGTAAACGCCTGACCTTGCTCTACTGCCTCATCCATCCCCATCATCCTCTCGCCAGATGAAAGAGTCTGCTGAACTCCTGCTTCCTGGCTGTTTCCTTGGCAACAATAACTGAGTCAATCTGAGAGAATAACTAATAGAATACCCTGGTAGTAGGATTAAGTGCTAACATAAAATAAATAAATTAATTTTAAAAATCACCCACAGAATTATAAATGAAGAATGTTTAAAACTGAGATGTAAAAATAGAAAAAATACCCATCAGTGAAATTTTTGATTTTTATTATTAACCCGTTTCACTTTGTGGTAATACAGATTTTCCCCAAGGTACTCTAGCCTGAGAGCAGAGTATTTAAGCTTTTAGCGTCCATTTGAGTTACACTATGAAAACAGGTTAGTTTGGTAATTAAATTCATAGTGTTTTAAATGTTGAATGAGTGGAAGATGTGTGCAGCCAGTGTCTCAACTGGAGAACTGTGCAGTGAAATGAGCACTGTTCCCCCCCCCCCCTTTTCTGAAGGCGATATGCCTTTTTAAGGTATTAGACCTGGAAGATCATAAACTTGCAAGTTTCATTTTCCTTTAGGATTCTGTCACTTTAAGCTCCAATTCTTTCTACCTGAAAGATTCATCAGCATTCTTGCTTTGTATTATTTTTTGACAACACATCACAAGGTTGTCAAAAGTCTAAAAATCCCTGTGGAATTCTTTAATTTTCAGGGAAATTCATGGCATCAGCTGAAAACTAACCTCCTAAATTTTTCAGTGAAACTTTGATGGACTTTTATAGAATGATTCCCGATGACTCTATGTCTTAAGAATGCACGTAGCTAAGAGCTCCTGTACAGAGAGATCCTCCAGAAACAGTGGGTTTTTTTGATAAAATGTTTTCTATTCTGGACATCCCTAATGATTGCATCATTCTTTTTTTTACTTTTGCTTGCTTAAAGAGAAATTTTAAATGATTTCTAAAAAAATCCAATGTTTCTATTATTCTAAACTTATTTTTCTACTCATATTTAGTATTTATTAAGGCTGTTTGACATATCGGTGTACTTAACTGGGTCTGATAAATAATAGAAGGTAGTAATAATGTAATAATGTTAATTCAGAGAATCTCCTACTTTAAAACTCTGTATTAAACAAAAGTTTAACATTATTTATATTATGATTATGTATCACTATTACCACAAATTATGAGAGCATAGTTAACTCCTATAATAAAAATCATAATTTCAGTTGAAAGCTTATTTATCTATTTTCTAATTAAAATATCAGACTCATGTTTAATGCTCCTGATTAGAATGGACATTATGCTTTACAGTCTTTTATAAAGGTTAAATATAAATATATTCCACTTGTCATTGCTGGTACTCTTTTCAGGAACTCTGATTTATCAAAAAATAAAGTCTGAAGGAGATGAAGACCCCTCAGTGCCAGGTCAATGTATAGACTTGACTGCTCATGCGTCTTCAGAAAGACATGGGATCGGATGGTCTGTCTTCCTGTGGGTATCCTCTGCCCATCACAGAGGAAGCAACTGCCTTTGCTGGTATATCTGATAAGGGAAAGGCTTTCAGATACTGTTTTTGAGTTGTTCTAACAAAATAGAAAAAACTCTATTAGTTTCCTACTGCTGCTGTCTCATACTTCCACACACCAAGTGGTTTAATAACACAAATGTATTATCTTACACGTCTGGAAATTAGAAGTCAAAATGAGTCTAACTAGGGTAAAGTCAAGGTGTTGGAAGGCACAATCTGTCCTCAAACCTTAGGGAGAATCATTTTATTGCCTTTTTCAGCTTAAAGGGGCATTTGGCATTCCTTGGCTGCTGCTCATGACCCCTCCCTCATTTTGTCAAATTCTAGCTTCTGTTGTCACTTCTACTCCCTTTGACCCCCGGCCTCCTTTGATAAGGATCCTGTGATTGCACTGGGCTCACCTGGATAACCCAGAGTAATCTCCCCATCTCAACATCCTTAATATATTCCCATCTGTTAAGTCTCTTTTACCGTGTAAATTAACATAATCATACTTTCCCCAGATTAGAATTGGGAAGGCACCTTTATTTGGGGGAAGGGAAGCCTTGTTCAGTCTACCACAGACACAGCTCAGTCTTCTGAAAGGCATACAGAATGGGCTTTTAACAAATAATTCTCAAGTGAATAAATGAGAATAACTACACAGAGATGTACAAGAAATAATATAAGGAAAGTGCACGGGAGTTTGTAATGTTCTCAAAAGGAGAAGCATAGTTTTCAAGTGAGTCATGCGCAGTCACAGGGTCAGCTCTCCAGTTGAGTATCGCAGGGGAGGGAAAGTGGACTTTCAATTAGCAGTTGTTTGTCTAGTTGACCTGGCATCTAATTTATTATTATTATTATTATTATTATTATTTATATCTTTAATATTTCTACTATTTTCATGGGAAATCTAAAATGGTAGAGAAGGTATAGGCTATAAAATATGACAAAGACATCAAAGAAATATAATGAAAGGGTTGTATTTTGGTTGGAGTTTATAGCTTTATGGTGGGTTCCAGATCCCCTTTAATTATATTCCAGGATATATCAGTAAGGATAGGAAAAGAGGTGAAATTAAGCCGAGACCCAAAGCAATTGTTTAAAAATCAGCTTACAGTTTATGATATGATAATTATTATTATGATCCTTGTCTGTGATAACATTACCATAATTACCATGCTAAAAATATCATAACTACTCTGTAATGAAGTAAAACGTATTAATATTTAGTGTTGTGCATTTTACACAAAATACATTCTTGAAAGGTTTATAAAACAAAAAATGTAGTTAAAAACATACATCAAGAAAAAGAAAGAAGAGGGGAAAAGTAAAAAAAAAAAAAAAAAAAAGATGAAGCACAAAGGAAAGGTGGCTTTTATGGTATTTGAAATGAGTTTTTAGGGAATGATACCAAAAGGTTTCAAGGAAGAAAAACCTAGTATGACAAAAATAGAGTTACAATGTACATTTATTTATTCATTCAATAATAAATCACTTGATAGTTTCAATTTTATGTCCAAGCGGTTGATTAACCACTGCAGACAATCTGTGGTTTAAATTTACACACCTTCTATGTTGTTTTCTCAATTCTGAATACAGTCATAGACATAGAGTGAGTCACTTGTTGGTCAATGAAGAAGTGAGCCCTCCACTTCCCTGTGTCCCTTTCCTTATCTGGTCCATGTGGGCCATCATTCTGCTCTCTCTGCATCCTGCTGGTGCCCATCTTTTCTCTCTTCACCTTGACCGACCATAAAGACATTTACACAAAGAAAGATGAAGAGTTTCTACCAAACTATAGGCCTGGAATGATATCAAATTAAAGATATATCTACTTGCAAAGGAACACAGACCTAACTGAGGGAGATCAATCAAGATACCAATAAATTAGAGAAACCAGACTAAAACACATGCATTCAGTATTCATGCATCTTTGTAAGGCCCCAAGTATATCCAGTCTGTATTATGATCCTGAATTAGCATGCTTGGATTGCCATAACAAAATATCACAGACTGGGTGGCTTGTAAAAAATAGAAATTCATTTCTGACAGTGCCAGAGGCTGGAAGTCCAAGATCAGGGTGCCAGCATGGTCTTGTGAGGACATTCTCTTCTGGGTTGCAGACTTCTGGTGTTATCTTCATATGGAGAAAGTGTTGGGGATCTCTCTGAGGAGTCCTTTATGAGGGTGCAAATCATGAGGACCCTCTCCTCATGACCTATCACCTCCCAAAGTCCCTACCTACTAATAACATCACATTGGTCATCAGTTTTAGGGTGACATATACATTCAGACCATAACATTTTGATATTCACATTCCATATTTGGCCAGTAAGAATCCTTCTAGATATTTGCTGTATCCTTTCGACACCTTCCAATTTCATTGTAATCTGAATAATTTCTAAGATGCTTAATCACAGAGCCCCAAATAATGCAATGAAAAGCACATGAAGGCACATAGAATTGAGTTTCAATTCTGGCATTGCTAGTTCCTAGCTGTGCAGTCTTAGCAAGTAAAACCTGAGTCTTGGTGTTCTAATCTAAGAAAGCAGAATGGGGATCAATACGAAAGCCTACATAAACCAAGCAACCCAGTGCTTAATATAATAATAATAATAATAATAGCAGCAGCTAATATTTATTGAACAGTGCGTCCTTTAATCCTGTAAGATAGATATGATTGAGTAACCTATTCTTGGACATAATATTAGTAACTTGCTGAAGAAGTTTTGGAATCCAGAAAAAGTGGCTTTAGAGCCAAAGCAATAGGGTAATCAATGAAAATTCAGTTATTTTTAAATACTATTTTTATTTTTATGAATGTGGAAATAACTAAGATTTACCTTTATTAATGAAATAGCAGTGGGCCCACCTAGTTTCAGTTAGAGGATGTGGGGTTATGAGTGATACTAGCTTAGGAGCCTTCAACCACCCCACCCCACCCCTCATGCGTAAGATTTTAAGAGAAGTGTGTCTGTGATTTAGCAGAGTATCAGGAGAGAGGTATATTCATTTACATTCTCTAAAATCTGTTCTAATTAAATAAAAATGTTTTGTAGTTTCAAATACCATACTTGGCCATAGGAAAGAAGAAAGGATAGAGAAACTGTTTTAGGTACTAAAGTAGAGTCAGAGGAAAGAGACAGAAGACAGGGAAGGAGAGGAGGGAGGGAACACCATTGTCTCAGGGGTCAGATGCTCGGTGGTACCAATGTAATATCATGACAAACCTGAGCATTTCATCATCTGTGTGGTAAATAATATGATTTTAATACTTAGCGTCCAAGAAGGGTTTTGCAAACAAAGGCAGGCAAAATACAGAGAGCCTATTTTATTTTTAAAAAAGATTTTATTTATTTATTTGGCAAACAGAGGTCAGAAGTAGGCAGAGAGGCAGGCAGAGAGAAGGAGATGCAGGCTCCCTGCTAAGCAGAGAGCCCAATGTGGGGCTCGATCCCAGGACCCTGAGATCATGACCTGAGCTGAAGGCAGAGGCTTAACCCACTGAGCCACCCAGGTGCCCCAGAGTGAGCCTATTTTAAAAAGGGGGAGACAGTTACCATCCTTTTGTCTCTGGTGTTATGAAACACTGTCCACAAAAAGAATGTTCTGAGGAATTCATTTTTGACATAGTAGTTGTCAGACCCCAGTGAAGGAGGAAGTGTACCCATTTATCCCATAGCTCCTTCACCTTGATCCTGCTCTATACAGTCAACCTTTGTTTGGGTGGCCACTTTTTTGACTTCCCTGAAAACCCTACAATTTTGCTTGAAAGGCGAGATATATCAGGAAAAAATTAAACTAGGAACAATTACAGTCTTGAAATTGCCTTAAAGAGGGGTCTCCTTCCTGCTAGTACCAAACCATCAGAGCCCAAGGTTGATTCCAAATGCTATGTGTGAATGACCTAACTGTCCTCTCCCTGAAGGTGTGCTGGTGGGCACACACATTTGTACATGCACTTGGCAGTGCGCTCATTCTCGATGCCAAAGGAAGCTGTGATATCACAAAGTCAAGGAGATGAGTAGAAGCTCACTCAAAAAGTGGGTTATTTTAACCCTTGGGGACTATTCTATGCAATTGCTGCATGGGACAGAATGAGAGGTGTGACCAGTGCTAATCCACAGGCTTCTTGGGACCCTTTAACAGCAGGGCTAACCCCAAATCTCGTTAGCCCTGAAAAAGATGGCCAAGGTGAACTTTACATTAAGAATTCTGTGACTTGCTAGTCACACACCAGCGTACTGGGAACAATAAGTATACAGAGGTATTTGTTCAAAATATTTGATTTCCCCTATGGCTACTTAGCTACGAAAACATAGAGGACAGCTCACTTTTTTACTGACATGTTTGTTGTCTTTTGTTCTGTAACCATCCTCCCAGGATGGGTATAAAATGCAGAGACTTGATTCTAAGATACTTTGTTTATGCCAGAGATGCCATCAAGCTCCTGGTGATTCCCTGGGACAAGTGGCCCTGCCTCCTGACACTACCGCTGGGCTGTTTTCTTTAGAGTGTTGACATTGATTTCTTTCCTCTTGGCGTGTAGAAGTCCCAAGTGCCCCACTGACCCATTACCTGAGACTGTAATTACTCCAGGAGCAGGGAATGAAAAGGGCATATCTCCTCTGCTTTCAGGGAATGACAGACTCAGGGCTAGAAGCAGGCCCTGCATTAAGGCAAATCTCTCCAGAGAGCTTAAAGAATCCCGAGCCATGATTCATGCATTTTTGCATCAATAGAGGCCAGGCTCATTATCACTGAAGGCAGCAGAAGTTCTGGAGTTGGCACATGACTCTGAAACCGCTTCATCATAAAGACAGATCCTAATGCTCATATTGGAAACCCAGACACACGAAAAAAGGTAATTAGTATAACTAGCTACCATCCCTCTTCCAGAGTACCACCATTTGGTGAGTGCTTTCCTACTTCATTTGGGGGAAAAAAAATGTTCATTGTAAAGTGAGCTGGTTGTTCACAAGCCCTTTTTTAGAGACACATTGATTTTTAAAAAGCGTTTTTAAGCAATATGAGTGGTTCCACATGTTTTTATTCCTCAGAGCATATGAGATCTAGAAGATTTTATAATTTTGCAAAATCCATTTCCAAACTCTACAAGGTTCTTTAGACATTATATTAATAGACCTCTGCCTAATTTTTTAAAGTGAGTGTATTACCAGCCAAATATTCAGGCTATATTCCTGTGAGTGAATGAGCTTTGCTCCCTCAAATAGATAGTCTGCTTAGCTGATTTTTAAAGTTAATTATGGTGCAGTGAAATTTAAAGGTCAGACCATGTCTATTTTCCTGGCTTGCTCAGTGCTGTGGGCATATGGACACCAGATAAATCCCTTCACTGCTGACCCAACTAATAACTTTCCTGTACACTTTAACCTATTTCCTGTCCAGGTTTCTAGAATATTTAGTCTGTTTTTAGGGTCTTCAGAATGGATTATTAGGGTGCATGCCACTCAGGAATTCCATGAAGACCCTCTTAGAAATTTCAAATCATAAAATATAAGGCAGCTTTTCTACAATATGCCCCCAAGTTATCTACATATTTCACAGATTGCCTGGCTTATTTTGTTTTGTCCTTACTACTCAAGATGAAAATCAAATTTCAAAGAGAATTTTGAAAAGCATGTAATTCTTAGGGATGGTTAGCTCAGAGATTTGCAAATTATCTTCTTATTTATTTCTTCAATCATTTTATTCACACATTCATTCAGTGACTTCTTACTGAGTTACTGAGTCATCATCTGGGCATGTCATCATGCTAAATTCCATGAAATACAAGAACACAAGACATGGAAGCTGAAGTAAACATGTGATTATAACCTGAACTAGAAATCCAGACCCACCTTTTATTTTTAAGATCTGTTTTCCTTATTCTAGAGAGAGAGTAAGGGGAGGTGAGGGAGAAAGAGAGAGAATCTCAAGCAGACTCCCCACTGATCATGGAGCCCAATGGTGCTCAATCATAGGACCCATGAGAGCATGACCTGTGCTGAAATCAAGAGCCAGGTGCTTAACTGACTGAGCCACCCAGGCTGCCCCTCCGACCCAGCTTCTACCAGGGAGACATGGAACCACAGTACACAGCCCCTGCAGTCTATGACAACAGAAGCTTGAGGGGGTTCAAAAGGATTCAGCTACTGGAATGTTTCTACTAATAGAAGTGGAATTTAAATATATTAGAAGTAAAAGTGCCCCTGTAAGTCAAATGGCTGTCCAAAGAAGAGGGGACGATGTGGGGAAGAGAACGGGGTGGGGGTGATAGAAAGCAATCCATTTTGGTTTTGTTTATGGTGTAAAACTCTTCTTTGAAATAACCCAAAATACTCACATATCACTAAACTGTTACGCTATGATTCCATGAAAATCAGAAGCCAATAATTGTGGTAAAATTGTATTCTAACTGATCATATCCGATATCCCCCAAATCACTTGTGGTATGCTTTCTTTGAATGAGAGGTTTATCTTTCTTCCGCATTAGAGTAGTTATTCTCTAATATTGTGGCAACAGTATTAAAAAGACAGTGGTTGGGGCACCTGGGTGGCTCAGTGGGTTAATCTTCTGCCTTCGGCCCAGGTCATGATCTCAGGGTCCTGGGATGGAGCCCCACATCAGGCTCTCTGCTCAGTGGGGAGCCTGCTTCTGCCCCTCTCTGTGCAGCTGCTTTGCCTGCTTGTGATTTCTTTCTCTCTGTCAAATAAATAAACAAACAGGATCTTAAAAAAAAACCACAACAGTTTATGGGGTGCCTGGGTGGCTCAGTGGGTCAAAGCCTCTGCTTTTGGCTCAGGTCATGGTCTCAGGGTCCTAGAATCAAGCCCTGCATCCGGCTCTCTGCTCAGCAGGGAGCCTGCTTCCTTCTCTCTCTGCCTGCTTGTGATCTCTGTCTGTCAAATAAATAAATAGAATCTTTGGAAAAAAAAAAAAAAAGACAGGAGTTTCTGACTAAACGCTTGTTACATAGTTTGTTTTCTCTGCCACAATTTGAATCCAAATATTCTCAAATAGGGGGTGGTAAAGCATGTATGCATTGATTTCTTTGCCTCTGTGTCAGCTAGACTGATAAATGAGAACTTAGAGACATGATCTAGAAATAAGGCAGGGACTAGGGTGAGGCAAGTGAGGCTCTTGCCTAGGTGCAAAATTTAAGGGTGTGCCAAAGCACTTGTTAATCAAGATGACATTTTAATGTAATAATTTTCAAAAATCAAAATTAATGCAAAAATTCATGACAAGAAAAATATCAACATTTTAAATAAAGACAAAATTTGTATCACCAAATTTTCCTCTTCCTCAGCCTCTAATGTGGCTTAGCATGATACCACTCTAAAATAGTTGTAGACCCAGGTGAGACACTTGTGTTCTATAACAGCTATAGATCTTTAACTCCAGGTTATATCATTTCTCAGATTTTTTTAAAAACCTGCCTACTTGAATTTCTGTTGATCCTACAAAAGATATTATTCATCACTGGAATGTTTCTACTAATAGAAGTGGAATTTAAATATATTAGAAGTTAAAGTGCCCCTGTAAGTCAAATGGCTGTCCAACAGTATGGACTCAATTAACAAATGAATAAGCAGCAGTGTTTGGTCTAGAACCTTCTCTTCTAACCCCCAGTGTAGTGTCTCTCTAAGTCATCATACTTCCCTGGGGTGTGTGTGTTTAAGAAGTAGAAGTAGGTTATTTATCATTTAGGGCTTCTGTCTGTGAAATCTCCTAGAGATATTCTATGGAAATTCAATTTAACCTTCTAACACAAAATGAATACACCACATGGGAGTAGACAAAGAACAGATAAATTAATTCCCATCTATGATTATGTAAATGCATTCTGGTTTTCATGCATGCATTTAATGGGTTAGCAATCTTAATTTTAAATACTGTACAAAGAAATGGCATCATTTGGAAATTTGTTAATTAAATGTGTTCATGTATTAACTGCCATTTTTAGAATTCCAGATCTTGGACAAATAGGGTGCGAAGAAGCTCTAACTAAAGCTCTTTATGTATGAGGGAAGCTCTTTATGTATGTATCTGATGCTGTCTCTTGCCACGAAAGTCCTTTAGCAAGCAGTTCTGGTTTCCTTAATGGAGAAAGCTAAGCCCCTTCTTGGGGTACTTGGATAAAATACTGGGAGCAACAAGTTCATCTTGTTGGTGGCTGGAAACATACAAGTCCTCATACTACTCCAAGGGCCATTTGTTTTCTGTGATTATCTGTCTCCAGAGATCCTATTCCCAGAGTATCCAGCTCAAAATCCCCAAATTTTATGTCATCTCAGTCCTTGCTTTATCTTGGGCCCGACTACAGGAAAGGATGAATATGCTTATTTATTTGACTATTGTTAAATAATCAGATTTCAGACTCTGCAAGGAAGATCCAGTTTAAAAGAAATAAGTACTCATATTCATAAGTGAACTGTTTTGAAAGGGTTGTGATATTCATCCTCTAACTTCATCAGAACGATGACAAGCTGTACATCTTATAAGTAAGTTACCTAATTTCCCTCACTCATTTTGGCCCCCTCCCCTCTGCACATCCCATTTTGCTAAGGTGTTTCCAGGGCCTGGGAAATAGAATGCATTTTTTTGTAGGTAATAGGTTATTTTCTTATCGGTCTCTGACAATTTGTAGTCTCACACCCTTGCTTTCTGCCATCATGCCTGCCGGAAAGAATCATTCTAGTGTGACCAACTTTTGAATGTCCTCTTTTAGTATATTTCCAAGGGCTGCCCCAGGCATTTTGTCTGCTTGCCTTCTTTCACACCTCCCTCTGACCTGAGATGAGAGAGTAATCTGAGAAGCAGAAGCACAGGAGGCTATTTGAAACCCTAGCCTGGCTTTCCTTGATTTCTGTCATTTTTTATTTTATTGGACTGTGGCAGTTTCATGGGTATATCAGAGCTTTCAGATATGACTTAGGGGAAGCTAATAAAATCCCTGACAGATTAGATTGTTTTCTGTTTCTTTCTATTAAACTTTTGGCAATTGGGCTTGATGGGTTAAAAATCAAAGGAGGTGTCTCATTTCGCCATGCTATCTACATTAGATTCTTTGTTAAGAACAGATGTAACTTCCTGGTGCATTTTGCCATGTGTAAAATGCAGAGTGGAATGTCCTGCTCTTAGCTTTCCATCATGTGCCTGGTTCTTACTTGCTCACGAACACAATCGGCATGCTTGGTCCTGTCAGAGTGTATAGGGGATTTCACTGTATGCTGGAAGTCTGGACACACTCCAGGGCTGGAATGTATTTTTACTTGCCTTCAAAATCTGATCACTGTGGGTGCTGACTTGAATATAGGTATGATTTGGCTTGGCTACCTGGTAGTCAAGAAGTAACAAGAGAGGGTAATTCACTATAGACTAACTTTCAGTTAAGGCTCTAGAACTGAAGATCTAACAGAAGACCTCAGATGCTGCTCTGAATGTAGAAGAAAAAGACTCAAACCTTGAAAGAAGATCAAAGATTATACTGAGAACAGAAGGAAACACTGAGACATGTTAAATTCTAACCACAGAGAGCCACTTTACCCACTGTATGTCATATGTAGACATAGAAGAATCTTCTATCTCGTTCCTACCATCTTGTCTGTTCTTCAATTGGCTTCATTTTCCTGGACTTTCTAAAGAAAACTTTCGCTCAACATGGAGTTCTAGTCTCAAATATTTAAAGCATTGTCCTAGAGAGAGCAGAGTTGGATTTGATACTCTCTCACCCTTACAACTGTTGCTCTCCAAAATGGAAATACAGAAAAAAGATGAGACCTGATCCCGAACCTCAAAGAGCTCATACTAAATTTGTCTTTTCTCTTTAATCAGAACTTACCTGGAGGTATTGCCAGATGACTAGTTAAGCTGATAAAGAAATTACACTATTTGTTGGTGACCATGTGTTACTTCCCAAAGGTAGCATGAGAGACTTTCTGCCTCATGGTGCCATAAAGTTTTAAATGGTAGTTCATGCTCAAGTAGGTAGACTTTGAAGAAAATGGGTGAACATGAAGGTTATGATTTTCCTTTAATTTATTTATGCTCAATATTTGTTTAATCTATTGTTTTATTTCGTCTTTTATTTTTAGGTGTTTTGTTTTGTTTTGTTTTACTTCTGTCTAGGATTGTGTATAGATATTCATCTTACTGTTCTTTCTTCCTTATCTGTTTATTATTTTCCCCTTACTATCCTCAAGTAGATAATCACTAGTGTAGTAATGAATCAGAGCAAAAGAAACTAAGTACAAAACCCAAATAAATAAATCTCAGAGATTTAGAAACTTTAAGTTTATAGCAATAGCTTTTTGTTTAGTTACTTTCTTTTCTATCTTTTTTATTATGAAATAAAGACTCAAAAGAGCAATACTTGTGTGCAGGGGCATACACTCAAGCAACTCAGTGAATTCTCGCTTGATTCCTTCAGATCGAGAACTAGAATACTGCAGCCGATCATAACCTTCCTCGTTGCTGACTGCTGTTTCCTACCAAAGGAAGACGCTATCTGAATTGTACTGAAACCATTTCCTTGCTTTTCATCGAGTTGTATCTCCTAAGCAAGGATCTCTGAACATTGCAGTTACTTGTTCTTATTTTTGAGTTCTTTGTAAATGAAATCATAAAACATGCCCCAAAATACGTATTGCTTTGTGTCCAGCCTTTTCTGTGGGCATTATGTTTATAGGAGTCATCCATGCTTTTGCATATCTGTAGCTTGCTCATTTTATGACTATTTAGTTTACCATAGTATCAGTATACCTTAATTTATTTATCCATTCTACCAATGACGGATAATTGGGTTGTTTCCAGTGTGTGACTGTTATGCTGGTCAGACTTACATGGACAATTCTCTCTTCATTCACAAGCACATGCTTTCCTGTTGGCTGTGTATCTAGTTGTAGATCTGCACATTTTCGACCTCAGTAGGTAATGTTAACCTGTTTGCCCAAGCAGTTTTAACAATTTATACTCATACCCAGTGTTTATGAGAGTCGCTATTACTCTATGTTTTCACAAACACTTTCAGTCATTTTAAGTTTAACCTCTCTTGTGGGTAGGTACTGGTTTTATTTCATTGTACTCTCAGTGCATGTTCCTGAGAACTAATGAGGGTGGCTACCTTTTTATATATTTATTTATGGGTATTTTCTTGAGAGATGCATATTCAGATCCATTGTCCATCTGTTTAGTTGTCTCTTTGTATTGACTGTATTGATCAGTTTGAGGAGGCATCATGCAATTACCATATTGACCATCTTGATACTATATAATATTCAGTATTTCAACCTTCCAGTCCTTCATATAATATGTCATATGTTTATTTTTTACAATATTGACTACTTACCTGTTCTAAAAACTTTAATATTTAGTAGATCCTTCTTACCGTTCCTAAATATTTTATAGTGTTCTATGTAGAAGTCATGATCATCTTGCATTAAATTCATTCTGGAGTTTCCAGACCTCCTCCCGTCTTCCTTCTTTTCCTTTTCCTTCCTCCTTCCTTCCTTCCATCCTTCCTTCCTCCTTTCCCCCTTCTTTCCTCCTTCCTTCCTTTGCTCCTTATTCCCTTTCTTTCTCTCTATTTGCCTTATTTATCATCTGGACATTCCAATAGAGAACTGGTTCACAATCCAGGACAATTTTGTCCCCCAGGAGAGATCTGACAATACATTTTTGACATCACAACTCAAAGACTGCTATGGGCACCTCGTGGATAGAGGCCAATTATGCTGCCAGATATCCATAATGCACAGGTCACCCCCCCACAACAAAAATAGTCTGACCTCAAATGACATTAATGCCCAAATCAGGTAACTCTGTAGTATAGTACAGTACAGAGTGGTAGAGAAATGACAATAGTGGACATGGTTGCCTTGTTTTTATAGCAAAGTAAAAGATTTTAATATTTAAGCAAGCAGTATAATGTATATTATAGGCTTTCAGTAAATAACTTTTATTGAATAAAAGCCATTTCCTTCTATTCCTACTTTGCTGAGAGCTTTATTGTGTGACAGGCATCATATCTACAAAAATGTTGAAGAAAACAAATTGAGACCTAAGAAGATGCTGTCTTTCTCCAGTGAAAATTCACATTGCCTCTGCCTTAAGATCCCCCTCTGCAGGGATTGAGATAACTAAAAACTGACTCCAGTCTATACTTCTCTATTCTTGCGGTTTATGCCTATTCTGTTTTATGCATATCCCTATCACTATCTGTATCTATTTCCCTGTAAGACAAAATTAGGAAGGCTTAGCAAGACTCCTCGAACAACCCATTCACTATCCCTAGGTACAAATCCTAGTTGCCTTAGTTCCTCAAGGCTGTCCAAAGCAGCAGCATCCTCAGGGCCTTTTACTCTCTCCCCATGGAAAGTAACAAGTGTTCTGGAGTAAAATGGGTCCTAAACCATGGGACCATTTCCCTTTGTTTCTATTTTCCCATTTCACAGTAATACTTCACTCTGTTTTAGCTCTCCCATGCTTTCAAGTAGACTAGTTTTGTTTTGCCCCCTCCTCCCTTTGTTTTCTAGAGTTTCTCAATGGGAATATTCTTTTGAATTATCTGGTCTACCATTACAGGAAGCAGAATTCTTGTTTTAATTGTACATGCATTCATTATTTCTAGATAAGACTTCAAGGAAATCAGCAATGAAAATTTTAAAGACATTTCTTCTAGAAAGTAGTGCATATTCATCTGTAAACTATTGAAAATGTTGAGATATGATGCTCATATTTCACACACACCCCAAATTGTTCTTATTTGAGTGAAAACTTTGTGCCATTTTTTTCTCTAATTGCTATAATCACAATTCACATATTTAAGCTGAAAAGATGTCCACCTACGCTCACCATTCCTGAATTGGAATAATTAAATGATTAAAAAGTAATTCTGAAATAAAGTGAGGTGACTTGTAGTTCCCCAGTTTTTTAACTGAATTAGCACAGCTTTATGAATTGGCATGTCAATATCATCAATAAGATGTGTAGACAGATATGCAAAGCCCACTGTTGGCATTTTCTCTCTTCTTTGTATTATGCAGATACATTAAAAGATTTCTTTATCTTAGAAGTAGATTGGAGGTTGAGTGAAATCAGATAATTAAGCAATCAGCAAGTTTTAAACTTTTGGGGACTTCCATATCTGACCAGGGAGACACAATCAGATTTTTGCCACTTTCTACCAAGTTGAAGTAAATCTAAGTGGCTCCCAATTTTAGACTTCACTTCTCTATCCTAGTTGTATACAGCCACTCAGAAAAATATCCACTCTGGTATCTCTTCTTTCCTCACAAATGAGGATTTTACAATCTGCGTTTATTAGTCTGCCTTTTGACAGCACAAAAGCTTATTTAAGTTGCTTTAAAGGAGGAAGAAAAAAATGACTCTTACGATGTTTAGACCCTCAATCTTAATTCTAAGCATTTATACTGACAGGATGAATAGATGTCCATTTTCTAAATTTTCTCTGCAAACTTGTGACCCTGTTGGAATTAATTGAATAACTTCATACGTAGTCGAATCTCTAAGGATAATGAATGTGAAAAGAAATGAGAAAAATGGAAATGCAGCCCAGAGCCAGTCACTTTAGACATTTAGTTGTTTTGCAATTTGTAGTTTCAATTGCTGAAATTTTTCTTGAATGCTTCATTGTCTCAGTGATCTACCAGGGAATGAGAGCTGTATTAAGGGGATGGGGGCAGGGGGAAGAAAACACCCATTTCATTGTGGCCTGAGTATTGGTCCGACTGGATACTGAGTATTGTTTCTGCTGTTGCTTTTTTTCCTGCACTAAGTGACTCTAGCAATGCATTTAGAAAACACTACACCAAAAAACAAAAACTAAACTAAAACAAAAACCTAAAGTAAGTAAAACCTTGTGTTATATGTAGGCCTTATAACAAAAATGTATTCGATATATTTTTGGAACATTAAAATACTGCTAATTTGGAAAAAGGAAAATAATGTTGGTTTTATACTAGTAGCTCATTTCCCCATAGCAATCAACTCCTTGATATTATTAAAAATAGCAATAAAGGAAAACATTTAGTGGATGCTCTTTCTGCTAAGTAACTTATCATTCATTGTTCCCATCATTTAATCGTTGCAACACTATGGTGAGGGAGGTTCTGCTGCACGGCTGAAGAAAATGAAGCTTTAAGTAGTGAAATAATTTGCCTGTTACCTGCACAATAAATGGCAACAACTGAATTTGAACCCAGATCTGGCTTTATTTTCAACCACAGTGCTAATATATCATGTATTGGGGGGGGGGGGGCTATCCAATGACTGACTCTTGGGGATCTGAACAATGGAATAAGGAGACATATTTATTAGACTCTGGGAGGACATCCTTGAAAGTATGGGAAGAAAATTTATTTCATTTCAATTTATTTTGATATGGATCCCACAGTGACAGGATTCTTCTGGTAGAATTGAGTGTTAGTCATATTCAAAGATCATTGGGCAGTGAAAATAGAATAAAGCAACAGATACAGTGACTTAGCTCTGTTTGTTCTATCGTGAAACTATTTTAGCTTTCAGCATCCAAATGTGTAACTGCTATGCATATTATTTGTCATTATTACTTATAGGGCTTGTCACTTAATTTCAAAATTGAAATTAGAATAGTGACTTACACTTCAAAAATCCCCTAAAAAATATCCTCTTTCACTTGGATTCTTACTCATGACTGATTCATAGAATCAGTAATATGCAGGGCCAGTATTTTAAGAGGTTTTCTTTTAAATGAGTTTCTAGGGCTCCAATGATTCAAAAAAAATCCCATTAAAGTATATTTTAAAAATTAAGCTGAACCCACCAAATAATACATCCCAGAATGCTTATTTGAAAACAATGTAGAAGACAAGGTTAAAGAAGTTGATGTATATTTTATTCTTTTTAAAATATTTATATGGGACAAAAATTCAGAGAGTTAAATCTTTTATTCAGAGGCTGCTCAGTAAATAAACTACAGAATGTGTAAGATTCACTTTTACGTAGTTAGATATAATTTATTAATTCTATTCCAATCCCAGTGAAAGGCTTAGAATAGTTTAATAATTAACATGATAAATTATGAGATATGTATTTTCTTCATTTACTTCCCTTTTGGAAATCTCATAAACTTATCCCTACATAATGATTTTCATTAGCCCTGATCTATTTTTCCTTAAAAAACAAAACAAAACAGGGGCACTTGGGTGGCTCAGTGGGTTAAAGCCACTGCCTTCCGCTCAGATCATGATCCCAGCGTCCTGGGATCAAGCCCTGCATCAGGCTCTCTGCTTAGCAGGGGGCCTGCTTCCTCCTCTCTCTCTCCCTGCCTGCTTCTCTGCCTATCTGTGATCTCTCTCTGTCAAATAAATAAATTAAAATTAAAATAAACAAAACAAAACAAAACAAAACAAAAAACCCAGATCTTGTTATTCTCTTTACCTGTGTTTGTTTGCTTATTTATTTAGCGTCAGCTTTATTGAGATATAATTTACATACCATAGATCCTATTCTTTTTTTTAATTACGTGGGAAGTAAAAGTTGATGGATGCCTGTAATACAAAATGGATATAATTTTATATGTATGTAATACATATAATTACATATATGTAAAAATCACATGCATATGTATGTAATATAATTACATATATTACATACATATGCATGTAATACAAAAAGTTTGGAATGTAGATCATTTTTAGAACTATCAAAGCAAAAACCTTCATTTTTTTACCAAAGCCTGAATCTCATTTAGAAATAATAGATACATTTCTTAACAACAAACTAATTGTAAATCCCAAGTGTTAAGCTTATTTAATCTAATCTAATAACTTTCTTTTCTTTATTTCTTAAGTTTTGAAGACTGTTTTTTAGAACAGTTTTATGTTCACAGCAAAACTGAGAGAAAGGTACAGAGATTTCCCATAAACTACCCATAACCCTACACGTGCATAATCTCCCCCATTATCAACATCCCCTCCCAGAATTGTACATTTGTTAGAATTGTGGACCTACATTGACCATCATAGTCACCCAAAGTCAGAGCTTACATTAGGATTCACTCCTGAAATACATTCTGTGGGTTTGGACAAATGTAGAATGACATGCAGTTACCGTGATAGTATCATACAGAGTAGTTTCACCGTCCTAAATATTCTCTGTGCTCTCCCTGTTCATTCCTACCGCCCAAACTCTGGCAACTCCTAATCTTTTTACTGCCTTCCTAGTTGTGCCTTTACTAGAATGCTTTGTACTTGCGATCATATACTATAAATATAATAATATCAGTTACTTATAGCCTTTTTCAGATGGGCTTCTTTTACTTAGTAATATGCATATAAGACTTCAGGTTTTTTCATGGCTTGATAGCTCATTTATATTTAATGCTGGATAATATTCCAGTGTCTGGATAGATCATGGTGTACTTATCCATTCAGCTACCAAAGGGCATCTTGGTTGCTTCCAAGTTTTGATTATAAATATAATGGATTATAATATGCTATATGATATGATAGAATAGAATATAACATAATTTATATTATATTATTATGACATACATAATATGATATAACAATTATAAATAAAATGCATTTAAACATCATGTGCACATTTTTGGGTAGACTTAAGTTTTTCATTTTTGTGGATTAACAGCAAGAAGTGAGATTGCTGGATCATATGGTGACAGTATGTTTAGTTTTGTAAGAAACTGCCAGTCTTGTCCAATGTGGCTGTCCCATTCTCCATCTACACCATCAATGAATGAAAGTTATTGTCATGTCATCTCCTCATCAGGATTTGGATTTCTTAGTGTTTTGGATTGTGGCCATTCAAATAGCTGTATAGTGATATCTCATCTTTGTCTTAATTTATATTTCCATGATGACGTATGTTGTGAAGCATCTTTTCATATGCTTATTTGCCTTCTGTGTATCTTCTTTGGATATTCTTAAGGTCTTTGGCCATTATTTGATCAGGTTGTTTATTTTCCTATTACTGAGTTTTAAGAGTCCTTTAACATATGTGTCTTGCAAATATTGTCATCTAGTCAGTAGCTTGACTTCTCATTCTCTTGACATTGTCTTTTACAACGTGGAAGTTTTAAATTTTAACCAAGTCCTGCTTTTCAATTGTTTCTTTCATGCATTGTGCCTTTGGTGTTGTATCTTAAAAAGTTACTGGCGTGCCCACAGTCACCTAGGTTTTCTCCTGCATTATCCTTTAAGAGTCTTACAGTTTTGCATTTTATATTTAGGTGTGTAATCCATCTTGAGTTACTTTTTGTGAACTGCATTAAGCTCTGTATCTCAACTCATTGTTTTGCATGTAAATGTCCAGCAATTCTAGCATCATTTGTTGAAAAAAACTATCTTTGCTCCATTGTATTGCCTTTGCTCTTTTGGTGATAATCAGTTGACTATATGAATGTGAGTCTATTTCTAGACTCTCCACTCTGTTCTAGTGATATAATTGACTAGTCTTTCACCCATACCACACAGTTTTGATTATTGTAGTTTTATAGTAAGCCTTAAAATCTGGTAATATAAGTCCTCTAATTTTGTCCTCCCTCAATAATGTGTTGACTTTTATCATATATTTTTAAAGATTTATTTGTTTATTTGAAAGAAAGAGAGCATGAGGGGGTGCAGGCACAGTGGGAGAAAAACTCAAGGAGACTCCCTGCTTAGTGTGGGATCTGATATAGGGCTCAATCTCAGAACGCTGAGATCATGACCTGAGCCACAATCAAGAGTCAGACACTTAACAGACTGAGTCACCCAGGTGCCCCAATATTGTGTCCACTTTTGAAATTCTGGGTCTATTCTGGGTCTTTTGCCTTTCTTTTGTGTTTAATTAATGGAATTTTGAGCCATGTTGCTTCATTTCTGTCACTTTATTACATAATCTTCATTAAGTCATTGCAATGCATTTTGATTACAACTTTATTATTATATTAGATTCACATTTTCTTTGTTGCTCTACATTTCTGAATTTTCTGAAGCTTTCATTTTCTCTAAATTTCAAATGTATTTTCTTCTTTTCAAAATTAAAGTTGTGAACATGACGATTGATGGAAAACTACTAATTATCAAAGAAAAACAAGTAAATAGCTCTCTGCAAGGTGGTATCCTATGGCACTTTGTCATCATGACTTTTGCACTAATATAGTCTTGTGTATATAAATGATGTCCTATCAAGTAGTCGCATGTAGTACCAGTCGGTAGCATTGTTATTGAATCTTGACTATGTTTTATTTCTAAATCTTACCATTTCTTAAATAACCCCCTTCTTTTGATGCCTTTAAAAGACAATGTGAAGAATGTAAAATAGTTGAGATTTCTGTAAAAAATATTTAACATTCAAGGGGTCCCTGGCCGGCTCAGTTGCTGGAGCAACCAACCCTTGATCTTTAGATTGTGGGTTCAAGCCCCACATTTGGTACAGAGGTTACTTAAAAATAAAATCTTTAAAAAAAGATATTTAGCATTCAAAATAAAAATAACAGCCTGGCAACTTCATAGTTCACTCTCTCCTGAGATTCAGAACTTGTATATGTTAACATAAAACACATTAAAAAGTAATTCTCTGTATAAAACAAATTCAAAAGGTGTTTTTCTTTTACCTTCGTTTCAGTATTTGTTAAAATCTAAGTGTGCCATTGAGAAATGGGTTTTGATTTTTTTTTTTTAAGGGAAGCTACAGTTTTCAAAATGTCAAGTGTGTTATGTAGTGCACACACTGAGCTATAGGGCTGCAAAGGAGCATCACTGGGAGCCAGCCTGATGGGTTATTTACATGCAGATCAGCCACGCTGGGCTGAGTAGCCCCCACAAAGAATAGCTCAGGACTAAAAATCACTTTCAAAAGACCAGACCAGGGCTATAGATTTCTATGGACTCTTGTTTCTTGATTACATTTATGGTTGGATTCACAAATGTATAAAAATGAGCCAGTTCACTTATTTGGGGCCAAATGGAATACAGATGAAGAAATTTTTATACACTTGATGAAAGAAATGTGTCCAGATGCAATTATTATTTTGAACTTTGAAAGCAAGGCCCACTGCTGTCAATGCCAAAGCATGAACCGTTGCATTCTCTGTCTGGCAAGCTGAGCTCATGTTTGAAATGAACTCTTAAGAGTCTCCCTTACTTCAGGCAAACATTAAAATTTTCAAGTTTTACTTCTTAAGAAAATACTTATTATTTATTATCTAACCAGTGACTTGGAGAAAATAGAATTTTAAAGAGAGAGGAGATTAAAATTACACTTATGGATTATTGGTGATATCATCAAATACATAATTTGTTGTAGGGCCCAGTAGAGCAAACTAGTTTACTGGTTTTTAACAAATGGTGGTTTTCTGAAGTATGCAAAATACACTGAAATCTTTCTATCTAAAAAAAAAAAAAAAAAAAAAAAAAGGATTAACACAAGGAATACACATAAAATAAAAATAAAATTAAAAGGCAACTTCTCCACAATAATATCTAATATATTTCCTTCTAGTCTTAGATATCTAAAAAATCTTCTAAGAAGTAGTTTTGCATTTTTACCCAATATATTAAAGTTGGTGTGTGTGTGTAAACACATTGTGTTTAGTAAAGGGGGGTGGAGAATGGAAAGCTACAGTGGCCTAATGTAATGAAATGACTAGCTGCCATCTTTCTAAATTCTATTTCAAAATTAGGCCATTGAATCACTCTCCTAGATTTGATTCACCCATCTGATTATTACAATTTGCCCAGTAAGTTGTGAAAAGTTTAAACATTGCAATGGTTGTATTTTCATAACTAAGGTACCATTTGACTTACAAAAAAGAGTTCACATAACTCTTTTGGGCATAAAAACAATGTGCATTTTGACAATTAGAACCATGCTAGGATTTTCATTCATTCAATGTGTGTTTTTTGTTCTTTAGCATTAAAAGTACCATCGGCTTGAAATTGAAACAAATTATGGTATTTGCTAAGGTGTCATTATGGGATGTCTTAATGGGAGGATTAACATTCTTTGAAAAAAATTTTTTTCTTACTATTACTTATTCTGTAGTGATAGTTTATACCAGATTAGTAATTTCAGGAATATAAACTACGAGTCTGTAGGAAATATAGAAAGATGGACCAGGGAAAATAAGTCAGAGATGATAAACTGATGGACCAGATGAAGTTTCATCATGGGCTGAAGGAACATATCACATAATTTTATATATATCAATATTATATAATAATATATAATATAATATTATTATATCATATTATATGATATAATAATGCTGACCTGTTACTTAGTAAAAAATCCAGATGGAGCTGGATTTGTACCAAATGGAGTGATTTGAGTTTAGCTCAATGGTTTAGTTTATCACTGTTTTGTAAAGTTAATTCTGCCTTAATCAAGATAGGTTCATTTTTTGATATGTTATACATTGCTCCAGCTATTTATTATTGAATTTTTAACATAATCATGAAATGTATGCCTGAGTTTCAGATCAAGAATTATTGAAAATGATTTGCAGTAAAGGAGTGTGTTTTATATCCTGTTCAATATCATATACTGCTAATTTGTTCTTAGCAAAAAATTAATCTAAGGCTTTCCCTATCAACTTTAAGACAGGATTTCTGACCTCTTTTTAATTTATAGTATATATTGCTAACCTTTGAAAAAAAGTCCACATTTATCTCACCTACTTCACTAATTCCTACATCTAGACCTAAAGGGCAGATCCCCCATATTAAGTTAGTTTTGAAAAAATAAAATAAATTTATTTTCTCTTGTGACCAGAATAGTTTAGTTTTTCAACCAGCCCATCAAGTGAACTTTTAAATAACCAAATTCACATTGAGCTATTTGTGAGATGGAAAGTTATAATCAATGAAAATCCAGTTAGATGCATATATAAATCCTTCAAATGTCAAAACAAACTATCCGATCTAAGCTTTGGAATACAAAACACTTTAAACATTTTCAATTTAAAGTACCTATATTTCATTAAAATTTGCTTATATGAGATAATTTAATTCATTTCTAATTTGGGAGTTATTTTGGCTGGATAGTCAGAAACTGCCTTTGTAGTGTAGGAGCAGAAAAAGTTTCCCTTCTAGTTTCTTTGGCTGGTTATTTAATCAAAAATTAAATTGATATAAGACATATTAACAGGAGAAAAACACACACTTTTCCTAAGTACAGGATACCCATAAAAATATGAGACCTAATAAAGCCGATATTAATTTCTACTTTGGGGGGAAAAATGTGACCCAAAGGACAACCAGGTTTATAGAACCTGAAGTTCCATACAACATCCTGAGCTGAAAACAGAGGTTAGGGGGTCTGGGGGTACAGAAGAAAAGAAGATCATTCACAAAAAAATGTTTGTATAGTACCCACTTAATATATATGTTTCTTTCCTTTTTAAAAAATTTAATTTTATTTATTATTTTAAATAATATATAATGTATTATTTGCTTCAAGGGTACAGGTCTGTGAATCATCAGTCTTACCCAATTCACAGCACTTATCATAGCACATACCCTCCCCAATGTCCATAACCTAGCCACCTTTTTTCTCCCCCAACACTGCCCAGCAACCCTCAGTTTGTTTCCTGAGATTAAGAGGTTTGTCTCCCTCCCTACCTGGGGAAAAAATGAAACAAGATGGAACCAGAGTAGGTAAGTTTCTTAGGTAAAAGGTTTCTCTGTTAGTAGCTGTCTTTCTGGTACAGGCCCCCTTTCTAATGTAAATTTTGGCAGTTGAGGTAGACTGATAAGAGTTTTTCCTAAATCAAAGGATTTTTGATTGCCTTTAGCTCAAAATGCAAAGAGGTATTTTGAGGTGGCAAAATCCATTCCCTTTTGGTAATTTTGTCCCAAAAGTTTATTTGCACTGCATGAAATTGCCAGTATTGGATGGTTTTTGACCTACAAAAACAGCAATTTCATTTGGGTCAGACTAAAACTACCCACGCTAAGCTCCATTTAAGAGTAGAGGAGTATGGCACAGAAAGAAGCTTCAGGGTTAAGGTCTGGTTTGCTACTCATTCTCTGGCCTTTCTTCAGTCTGAGCCCACCCTATTTGTAGCCAATCTCTTTGTTGCTGGCTATTTGGGGCTCTTGAGATGTCCAATTTGTATCACTGTTTCAAAGTGGGTGGTTTCTTACCTTCTGCTTATATGCTAACAGCTATCGGAGAATAAGAGAACTTTTAAGCCTAAAGGATCCTGAAGATTGAATTAGGGATATTCAAATTCAACTAGGTTTCTGTTTGTTTGTTTGTTTGTTTTCCAGTACAGTCAACATACAGTGTTGTATTAGTTTCAGGTGTACAATAAAATGATTCAGCTGTTTCCTACTTTCCTCAGTGCTTATCAAGATAAGTGTGTTCTTAATCCCCTTCACTATTTCACCCCCTCCCACCTCCTTTTTGATAACAATTTGTTCCCTTTGGTTAAGAGTCTGTTTTTTTATTTTTTTCCCCCCTTTGTTTGTTTTGTTTCTTAAATTCCACATGTGAATGAATCATATAGTATTCATCTTTCTCTGACTGGCTTACTTTGCTTAGCATTATTCTCTCTAGAGCCATCTACCTTGTTGCAAATGGCAACAAATTCATTCTGTGTATATACCACATCTTCTTTATCCATTTATCTGTTGATGGATATTTGGGCTGCTTCCATAATTTGGCTGTTATAAATAATGCTTTAATAAGCATAAGGGTGCATATATTCTTGCAAATTAGTGTTTTCATAGTCCTTGGGTAAATACCCACTAAGACAATTACCAGATGATTGGGTAATTCTATTTTCAACTTTTGGAGGAACCTCTGTATTTTCCACAGTAATTATACTAACTTGCATTCCTGCCAGCAGTTCATAAGGGTTCCTTTTCCTCCACATCCTCATGAACACTTGTTGTTTCCTGTGTTTTGGTATTAGCCATTCTGACAGGTGGGAAGTGATATCGTGGTTTGAGTTGCATTTCCTTGATGATAAGTGATATTGAGCATCTTTTCATGTGTCTGTTGGCTATCTGTATGTTCACTTTAGAGAAACGTTTGATTGTGTCTTCTGCCCATTTCTTAATTGGATTATTTGTATTTTTGGTGTTGAGTTGTATTAATTTCTTCGCATGTTTTGGATACTTCAATGAGTTTTTATTAAAATGATCACCCTACAACAGGGGTCAGCAACCTTGTTCTATAAAGGCCAAATAGAAAATATTTGGGGCTTTGTAGGCCTTATGAACTCTGTTACAACTAGGTAACTCTAGCATTATTGGGCAAAGCCAACTAGTTAACTCTAGCATTATTGGGCAAAGAATAGACATGCTTGCATTCCAATAAAACATTATTTATGGATACTGAAATTTGAATTTCATATCATTGCCACCTGCCATGAAACACTGTTCATGTAGAACTCCTTCCTATCTCACAGGGTGTATAGACAGGCAGCCAGATGGATTTCTTCCATAGGCCATCCTTGACCAACCCCTGCTTCACGGCAGCTCTGATGTGGGTCATCCAACATCATCAGTAAACACCTCTTTTGGTTGGAGGGTGACACAAAAGAGCACATTCCAAATGCTTCATTTTGATACTGAACAGGGCCCTTGGGCTCTCTAAACAATAGAAATTGAGAAGAGGGCAATAGGGAGTTCCTGGAAAGACTATCCTGGGACTTAGGCTGGAGCACAAGGGAGACCACACAAAGGGAAGCGTCCTCAGGCTAGCTGCCTGAGGAGAGGTTGGGAAGAGTTTTCAAGAGATTAATGTGGGAAAAGGGTAAGGCTGAATGTGCAAAAGTAGAAATTTTGTGGTGCTTGCCCACCTACGGTCATACGTCTTCATGTGTCACATGTCCAATTAGTATGTTAAATCTCCCTCCTTGGGTGTGATTTTTAGTATGAAAATGAAGGAGGGGGCACCTGGGTGGCTCAGTGGGTTAAAGCCTCTGCCTTCGGCTCAGGTCATGAGAGCCCTGGGATCAAGCCCCACATCGGGCTCTCTGCTCAGCAGAGCCTGCTTCCCTTCCTCTCTCTGCCTGCCTCTCTGTCTGCTTGTAATCTCTGTCTGTCAAATAAATAAATAAAATCTTTAAAAAAATAACTTAAAAAAATAAATCCTTTCTTTAAATATGACAGGCAATGCATTGAGTATTGTAAATATATCATCTCATTGAATCCTCATCACAACTCTATGAAAAATGTCATTTTCCCTGCTTATAGAAAAGAAAAATCATGAGTGGTTTTGATAGAGTCCAAAGTAGGACTTAGGTCTTTTTGACACCAAAAGTATATTGAGGCATTTTATTGCCTCTTATCAACTTATAGATATACAATGCCCATGTGCCCACATGATAGAGTGGTATTTTTAGTTTTGTTTTCCTCTCTTTTTCTGTCAGGTAAGATTCTTCTTACTCTTCAGGTCTTATTTTAATGTTAAAGCTTCCATGAATCCTTCTTCCAACCCCATCAGGCAGAATGTGTCATTCCTCTTGCATTTCCAAATTTTCACAGTATATTATTTTTAGCATTTTGAGGAAGGTACTACAGTGTTTTTATGCAGTACCCTTTGAGTTGTCTATCACAAAGCACTGCATGAAGTCGAAAATCAATAATTAGCCATTGAACATAACTATAATGTGTCATGATATGCTTTAGAAGCTTTGTCCCATTGGCACAAGTCCTCTGTCTCTGCTACAAAGAGAAGACTATTATATCAAACACTTTGGTCTTATCTTTGCTTTATTAACTTCGCCTTCTTTTCAGGTAGCTTACTCAACTTCTCACCCCTGTTTTGTCCTGACAGTCTTATCTCTGTATACCTAGCTTTGGGATGTGTGTTGGTCCAGCTGTTTTACCAGCAGGTAGTGTGTGGCTCTCCAACGCCTCCATCTTCAGTATAAGGTCTTCAAGAAGAGTAGAGCAAGACCAGAGTTAACCTTTTAGAAATTAGAACCCTCAGGAGACCACAGATAGCACAGATTTTACCCTTCACATTGTTATTTAAACATCCTGAAATACTAATTGTTATAATTGGAATTAGATTTGGAAATGTATTGGATAAATATATTTCAATGTTTGGGTTCTGATTCTATCAGTTTGCCTTGGAGAGAGTTTCATATATCTATCAACATTGCACTTGATCTGCTCCATTGTCATTGTCTTATCATCATTTTTGTATGATCATAAGATGTGTAGTAACCTTTTAGGCAATTGAATAGGAGGGCTGTGTCATCATAGTTGGTGTTACTCAACTAAGTGTTTTTATCTCTTTACATATTTTGTATTGTTTTCTCTACTGTCTCTAACTTCTATATCCTATACATCTTGGATAGGATGAGACTGAGAAAAGGAAAGGCCAAATTATACCCATATAATATGGAAATTGAACAATCTAATGTTAAATGATAACTATTCAACTTTGCTTTAGAAAAATTGGATTGAAAATTGCATCCCAGGCAACTTTACTACCCTGAAAGTTTTGATGAATGGAGTTTTATCAGAAATTTAAACAGTGTACAAATCATGCTACGTATCTAGCTGTATTTCAACAATATGTTTTTCAAATTCTGCAAATCTCTAAACATAAACTTCAACAGGTCAATTTTATGTAAATAATTTGAGTAGTTTCTACAAATTCTGAAATGGGAATATATCGTATATGAAATCTTTGCATGTTTTGTCATATGGTCGTGTGTGTGTGTGTGTGTGTGAAGAATTTCATTTTTATAAAATACTATCCATTTCCGTCAATTAGCCTAGAATATGATTAAAATGCACTTCAAATTTATAATATAATCTTAAAAGGGGATGTTGATTTTAATTGGTATAGATTTTCTTTAAGAAAAAATGCATCAGGCAATTTGCAATTGGTTAAGACTATCTTCAGTTAAATAAAATGTTATATCTTAATTCTTTAACATAGGTGAGAATCAACTCTTACTTAGTAACCAGAAGCTATATGAACACTAATGAGAAGGTTATATAACGCAGTTTAACTCTATGCTCTGCTTACCTTTATGCTCAGCAAAAGTGAATTTACAAGGAAGTCAGAGGAAAAATTGCCCTGGTAATAAGCACAGTAATGATTATGAATAATGAATATTGGAATGCTATTATAGAATAAAGCCACAAGCCATGATGTATCTTGCTGCTAAATTATTTAAAATGCTGCCTGATAATTATAGACTTGTTTTAAGTCTACATCTGTACATGTTAAAGCAGGAATCACAGTTTCTAATCAGTACCCTTTTTTCCTTCTTGGTTGGGTGGGAGGAGAATGTTCTTGATGGAAAATACGTTTTACAGTTAGAATATTTAAAGGGAAACTATATTTTAAATTAATAGGTGTTTGGGACATGTGTTATGCCAGGGCAAGGATTACTGAGATTTTAGAAATACACTGAAGTAAGACTATCATGATTACTCGAACTGTTACTTACCATATTCTATAGGAAGTATTAAGGGAGGAAATACATTTTATCATTAAGGAAACAAAATATGAATTGCATATTTAACACTTCATTAAATATGTAGATTGCTGTGAAATCTGGTGAGAAAGTTAAGGATAGTGCGATGCCGTAAAGCCGTCTCCCCACACACGTTTCATTATTTTTGTATATGATAAAGTTAGAAAATTAGAAAAGAACCAAAGAAGAGCCAGAGTTGGTTAGAGGTGAAAAATGAAAGATTGGAAACAAAAGCACATTACTAGGGATATATCTTTCCAAAGGTAAATTAAGGACCATTTAAGACCCTCTTAATACAAAATATTATTTCAACAAACTACATGTGAAATAATGTGAGCTACATTTGAGAGTGAAAATTTCATCAAATATTATAGCATATACCAAATGAAATGATGTGTCACTACTCATTTCCTGCATTTTTGACTTATGTGCACATTTTCTCTTGTCCCCTTGTTCATATTCATGAGCCCCTGCCTCAAATACATTATGTAAACTTACAATTATATGCATATGGTCGGTGATTTTGATTTGAATTAATACTTTCTTCATCTTTTTTTTTAATGAGTATTTTACCTGTTAAGATAATATTTACATACCTATTTTTTAAATTTTGGGGAAGGTCAAAACTGTTATTTTTTAAACTTTACATTTTTGCCATTTTTCAGATAGAATGCAGTATAAATAATACCAGTTAATCACCTATTATGTTCAAATACTGTGGTTTATATTATCTTTTATAATATTAATCATAAATCTTAAACTTATACAAATTTTAGATGGAGAATCTATGAGCTAGAGAAGCTAAAAACTTACCTTGAGGTACAGACTTTATGTTGAATGCTTATTGGTCTATAAATCTCACTCAGACTAATTCTATTAATAAAAAGCTGTTACATTTTTATAAAATGATTTATTGGATGCTTTATAGACCCACTTGGTGCTGAACACATTGAGGCTCTATGCAAAAACTATTTTGAGAAAGAGAATAATTCAAAAATCCCCTTCTAAATTCCTCACAGCAACCTTGTGTTTTAGAATTAATAAGTGAATTTATTCATTTGTTCCTTCTCTAATTGTTTGTATCCAATGGCTACACGAGTTTTGACTAATTGAATGAATGATTTCATATTTTCAACTTTCAAGCTGACTTGTATGTAAATTAAATCCAAGAGGTTATTGTATAACTGAAGACTTGTGGCCTGATATGTTGTAACTGGTCACAGTTATGACAATAAGCACTGATTTTACTGTAGTAGATAGAGGAATAGAAATTAAAGTATTTTTTTACTCTTTTATTACTAAAGAACTTTCTTTCTTTTTTTTTCATCCAGATTTGTGGTGTCTGCTAACCATGTAAACATATACATTAGCATCTCTTAAAAAAATGAACAGGAACTATTGCAGGTGTAGCGATAGGAACCCCCCGTAACACACACCCCATTTCTCTCACAATTGCATTTCTTCTTGTCTGTGAAAAACTGTTGTTTTAATGGGGAACACAGTATTTCATTAAGATATAGATTTGCTCTGCCAGTTCTCCCTTATTTCTGTAAAATTCAATAGTCTAGAAAAAACTTTATCTTAGAAAACATGTAGTAAACATGATTGACCATATTAGCTTTGCTGTACCATTAGGCCATGAGACTGGACTCTTTAGCTGCCAGAATCAATTCAGGATTTAATTAAATTGCCCTATGATCTGACCTTAAAGAGGGAATGTCACAGGACTTCTCAGATATTAACATCATGGTTATTTTTGAAGCAGAGAGAAGGAAAGGGATTTTTTTTTAAATAACTAACTATTACAAGAGCCCTATCTTGACTATTTCCCATGCTCTGCAAAGGCCAGATACTTCTGAACTTTAGCCTTCCTGCGATTATTCTATTTTATCTCCCTTTTGAATACACATCCTTGTCGAATGCCCCTTCTTCTCTCTTTGATATGCAGCCATTTTCTTGTGAATTCAGCTACAACTAAACATAAATTGCATGGATAATATGGGCTAAGACCCATAAGGATACAGGACCTCTCATAATGAAGGAAACAGATTTTGCATTGGGACTCATAGAGCTTATATTCTAGTGTGGGAGACAGATGTCAGTCAACAAGTTCTTCACATATTATTATTAGAAACTGTTGTAATCACTGCATAGAGTGTTATTAGAATATATAATAATAAATTTAAAAAATTGGAGAATATTGGGAGAATTACATAAAGGTGATTGGACACAGACTTTCCTGAAGAACTAACTTCTTGCTGAGGTCTCAAAGAGGCATAAAAGGTACTTGGGTAAAGTGGAGGGAATGATGGGTCAGGTGCTGGTGATTCAGGACTAGGGGCCAGTACGGACCAAGACCTAATAGGGGAAGAAGCAGAACCTTGAAGAACTAGGGGACATTGAGCAGGGAGCAATGGGGTCTGGTGGTGGGTATAGGGTTCTGAAGGAGATGGAAAGATGATCAGTACCATACCCAGAAGACCTGCATGATGCTCTACGGCTTTGGAATTTTTAAATCTGAGCTCCCTAGGGGGCACCTGGGTGGCTCAGTCTAAGGGTCTGATGCTTGGTTTTGGCTTACATCAAGATGTCCCTGTTGGTAATGGGATCTGTTGGTGGATCCATTGGTGCTGGAATTGGGCCCCATTAGTGGTAGCATTGAACCCCATTGGTTGTGGGATCAAGCCCCACCTCGGGCTCCATGGGGCTTGTGCTCAGTGCAGAGACTGCTTCAGATTCTCCTTCTCTCTTCCCACTCATGTGCTCTCTGTCTCTCTCATAAATCAATCTAGAATTTTCTCACTGGGAAGTTCTATGTACAATCAGCTCAAATAAGTTTCTTTCAATATATCATATTTTTTTTCTCTTGAGACAATTTAATGATACATAGTTATATATATTTTTAAATAGGACTGACCTTTCTTATGAAGACATTTTAGAATTTTTGACAATTAGATCATGTTTACTATCTTTGATTCTCTTGATTTCATTCTTTCTATCCTTTCTTCCATCTTTCTGCTTTTCTAAAAATCACTTTCATGTATAGTCAAGGTCTCCATCCCTCCCATCCATCATTACAGCACTCTAGCAGGATATGGTTCAAGTGTTCCCCTTGCATCCATCCCATCTTCCTGTTTTTTCTCCTTGGCTGGAATAAAGTCCCAAGCAGCCATTTTGCTCATCACTTTCTTTGCTTTCTGGATGATGAAATCACCAGTGAGGCACATCAAGAACATATCAGATGATCAGCTCACATCTGAATTATACTTCCAGCAGATGCACAGGTAACTGAAGCTTCCCGTGGCTGGAATGCCTTCTGTCTGTGCCATTATTAATTGGAGGGGGAGAAGAACCATGAGAGACTGTGGACTCTGAGAAACAAATTGAGGGTTTTGGAAGAGAGGGTGGTGGGAGGATGGGTGAGCCTCATAGTGGGTATTAAGGAGGACACATATTGCACAGCGCACTGGATGTGGTGCATAAACAATGAATCTTGGAACACTGAAAAAATAAAATATAAATACACATACACACACACACACACCCAACAGCATGGGTGGAAACTGTGGGCCAAAATTTTCTGTTTTATATATATATATATATATATATGTATATATATATATATATATATACACACACACACACACACACGTGTGTTGCTGTTGGTTTTTGTCCTCTTCCTGTGAAAACATTTCTGTTTCTCTCTTCTCTCTCTTCTGCTCTTGACCAGTTGCTTTCTCCTCTGCTCTCCTTCCTAAAGTTGGTAGATTTTCTTTTAAATGTTGCATATTCTTTTATATATATTGAGGGCTTGACTATGCGGTGAGGCTTAAATAAAACATTAAATGCCTAATATTTGAAAAGATGGGGGAAAATCAAGAATAAGATGTGCAAGGACCAGAGGACATTAACCCTGTGAGGATAGCAAGGTATCTCTGTCAGTGTTCAATGGGGTCAGAATGGTAATTATTTTACCTAGGGTTTTAAGATAGTTACAGCACTCACTGTAACTAATCAATACAGTACATGATTGAAGATGATGGTGATAAGGACAAAAATGTGCTACTAAAGATACCCAATCATCTTCTTTATTTATTTTCAGTTTTTAGGTGTAACTTTATTATTGAATGCATGTTCAGTCTTTAGAAGGCTGTGGTTAATTTTTTCAAATTAATGGAGTGATTAAAAAAAGCTTAACAAGTTGAAACCAAAATTTGGACATATGTAATATTTTCTGTAAAGCATTTCCAAGTTAAAGATGAGTAAATTTTCATAATATGTACGTAGTAAAATACAAGTCCATTTCAAATACTATCAGGCTCATAGTCATCAATGGATTCTTTGGAGTTCTTCAAAATCTTCTGTTAAATTTGCAAATTTGTTTTCTGTGGCAAAGGGAAGTAACAAAAAGCTTCCTACCCATCCTCATCCCCCACCACCACACTTTTTTTTTTTTAAATGTGGTTTTTTTTTAATATTTATTTTATTTTTTATAAACATATAATGTATTTTTAGCCCCAGGTTTACACACTTCACAGCAGTCACCATAGCACATTCCATCCCCAGTGTCCATAACCCCAACACCCTCTCCCTCCTGCCCTCCCCCCAACAACCCTCAGTTTGTTTTGTGAGATTGAGTCACTTATGGTTTGTCTCCCTCCAAATCCCATTTGTTTCATTTATTCTTTTTCTACCCCCCAAACCCCCCATGTTGCATCTCCACTTCCTAATATCAGGGAGATCATATGATACTTGTCTTTCTCCGATTGACTTATTTCACTAACCATAATATCCTCTAGTTCCATCCACATCATCGCAAATAGAAAGATTTCATTTCTTTTGATGGCTGCATAGTATTCCATTGTGTGTGTATATATATATACATATATATATACACACTACTACTTCATTATCCATTCATTTGTTGATGGACAACCATGTTCTTTCCATAGTTTGGCTATTGGAGACATTGCTGCTATAAACATTCGGCTGCACATGCCCCTTCAGATCACTACGTTTGTATCTTTAGTGTAAATACCCAGTAGTGCAATTGCTGGATCATCGGTAGCTCTGTTTTCAACTTTTTGAGGAACCTTCATGCTGTTTTCCAGAGTGGTTGCAAAAGCTTTCATTTCCACCAACAGTGTAGGAGGGTACCCCTTTCTCCACATCCTCGCCAGCATCTGTCACTTCCTGACTTGTTAATTTTACCCATTCTGACTGGTGTGTGGTGGTATCGCATTGTGGTTTTGATTTGTATTTCCCTGACGCAGAGGGATGTAGAGCACTTTTTCATGTGTCTGTTGGCTATCTGGATGTCTTCTTTGCAGAAATGTCTGTTCATGTCCTCTGCCCATTTCTTGATTGGATTATTTGTTCTTTGGGGGTTGAGTTTGCTAAGTTCTTTTTTTTTTTTATTAAAAATTTTTATTTTTATTTATTTGACAGAGAGAAATTACAAGTACACTGAGAGGCAGGCAGAGAGAGAGAGAGAGAGAGAGAGAGAGAAGGAAGCAGGCTCCCTGCTGAGCAGAGAGCCCGATGTGGAACTCGATCCCAGGACCCTGAGATCATGACCTGAGCCAAAGGCAGCGGCTTAACCCACTGAGCCACCCAGGCGCCCCTGCTAAGTTCCTTATACATTTTGAACACTAGCCCTTTATCTGATATGTCGTTTGCAAGTATCTTCTCCCATTCTGTCAGTTGTCTTTTGGTTTTGTTAACTGTTTCCTTTGCTGTGCAGAAGCTTTTGATCTTGATGAAATCCCAATAGTTCATTTTTATCCTTGCTCCCTTGCCTTTGACAATGTTCCTAGGAAGAAGTTGCTGTGGCTGAGGTCAAAGAGGTTGCTGCCTGTGTTCTCCTCAAGGATTTTGATGGATTCCTTTCTCACATTGAGGTCCTTCATCCATTTTGAGTCTATTTTCATGTGTGGTGTAAGGAAATGGTCCAATTTCATTTTTCTGCATGTGGCTATCCAATTTTCCTAACACCATTTATTGAAGAGGCTGTCTTTTTTCCATTGGACCTTCTTTCCTGCTTTGTCGAAGATTAGTTGACCATAGAGTTGAGGGTCTATTTCTGGGCTCTCTATTCTGTTCCATTGATCTATGTGTCTGTTTTTGTGCCAGTACCATACTATCTTGACGATTACAGCTTTGTAATGGAGCTTCAAGTCTGGAATTGTGATGCCACCAACTTTGGCTTTTTTTTTTTTCCCAATATTCCTTGGGCTATTTGAGGTCTTTTCTGGTTCCATATAAATTTGAGGATGATTTCTTCCATTTCTTTGAAAAAAATGGATGGGATTCTGATAGGGATTGCATTAAATGTGTAGATTGCTTTAGGTAGCATAGACATTTTCACAATATTTATTCTTCCAATCCATGAGTATGGAACATTTTTCCATTTCTTTGTGTCTTCCTCAATTTCTTTCATGAGTACTTTATAGTTTTCTGAGTACAGATTCTTAGCCTCTTTGGTTAGGTTTATTCCTAGGTATCTTATGGCTTTAGGTGCAATTGTAAATGGGATTGACTCCTTAATTTCTTTTTCTTCTGTCTTGTTGTTGGTGTAGAGAAATGCACCTGATTTCTGTGCATTGATTATATATCCTGACACTTTACTGAATCCCTGTACAAGTTCTAGCAGTTTTGGAGTGAAGCTTTTTGGGTTTCCCACATATAGTATCATATCATCTGCAAAGATTGATAGTTAGACTTCTTCTTTGCTGATTTTGCCTTTAATTTCTTTTTGTTGTCTGATTGCTGAGGCTAGGACTTCTAGTACTATGCTGAATAGCAGTAGTGATAATGGACATCCCTGCCATGTTCCTGACCTTAGTGGGAAAGCTTTCAGTTTTTCTCCATTGAGAATATTTGCGGTGGGTTTTTCATAGATGGCTTTGATAATATTGAGGAATGTGCCCTCTATCCGTACACTCTGAAGAGTTTTGATCAGGAAGGGATGCTGAAGTTTGTCAAATGCTATTTCAACATCTATTGAGAGTATCATATGGTTCTTGTTCTTTCTTTTATTAATGTATTATATCACATTGATTGATTTACGGATGTTGACCAACCTTACAGCCCTGGAATAAATACCACTTGGTTGTGGTGAATAATCCTTTTAATGTACTGTTGGATCCTATTGGCTAGTATTTTGGTGAGAATTTTCGCATCTGTGTTCATCAAGGATATTGGTCTTTAGTTCTCTTTTTTGATGGGATCCTTGTCTGGTTTTGGGATCAAGGTGATGCTGGCCTCATAAAATGAGTTTGGCTTTATAATTCTTGGAACAGTTTCAGGAGAATAGGAATTAGTTCTTCTTTAAATGTTTGGTAGAATTCCCCTGGGAAGCCGTCTGGCCCTGGCTTTTGTTTGGAGATTTTTGATGACTGTTTCAATCTCCTTACTGGTTATGGGTCTGATGAGGTTTTCTCTTTCTTCCTGGTTCCATTGTGGCAGTCTATATGTCTCTAGGAATGCATCCATTTCTTCCAGATTATCAAATTTGTTGGCATAGAGTTGCTCATAGTATGTTCTTACAATTGTTTGTATATCTTTGGTGTTAGTTGTGATCTCTCTTTCATTCATGATTTTATTTATTTGGGTCCTTTCTCTTTTCTTTTTGATAAGTTTCGCCAGGGGTTTATCAATCTTATTAATTCTTTCAAAGAACCAGCTCCTAGTTTTGTTGATTTGTTCTATTGGTGTTTTGTTTTGTTTTGTTTTGTTGGTTTCTATTTCATTGATTTCTGCTCTGATCTTTATGATTTCTCTTCTCCTGCTGGGTTTAGGCTTTCTTTGTTGTTCTTTCTCCAGCTCCTTTAGGTGTAGGGTTAGGTTGTGTATTTGAGACCTTTCTTGTTTCTTGAGAAAGACTTGTATCACTATGTATTTTCCTCACAGGACTGCTTTTGCTGTGTCCCACAGATTTTGAACCGTTGTGTTTCATTATCATTTGTTTCCATGATTTTTTTCAATTCTTTAATTTTCTGGTTGACCCATTCATTCCTTAGAAGGACCCTGTTTTGTCTCCATGTTTTTGGGTTCTTTTCAAATTTCCTCTTGTGATTGAAATTTAGCTTCAGAGCACTGTGGTCTGAAAATATGCAGGGAATGATCCCAATCTTTTGATACTGCTTCAGACCTGATTTATGAGCCAGGATGTGAACTATTTTGGAGAATATTCCATGTGCACTAGAGAAGAATGTGTATCTGTTCTTTGGAATGAAATGTTCTGAATATATCTGTGATGTCCATCTGGTTCAGCATGTCATTTAAGGCCTTTATTTCCTTGTTGATCTTTTGCTTGGGTGATCTGTCCATTTCAGTGAGGGGAGTATTAATGTCCCCTACTATTATTGCATTATTACTGATGTGTTTTTTTGATTTTGTTATTAATTGGTTTATATAGTTGGCTGTTCCCATGTTAGGGGCATAGATCTTTAAAATTGTTAGACCTTCTTGTTGGACAGACCCTTTGAGTATGAGTATGATATAGTGTCCTTCCTCATCTCTTATTATAGTCTTTGGCTTAAAATATAATTGATCTGATAGAAGGATTGCCACCCCAGCTTTTTTCTGATGTTCATTAACATGGTACATTGTTTTCTACCCCCTCACTTTTAATCTGGAGGTGTCTTTGGGTCTAAAATGAGTTTCATGTAGGCAGCATATTGATGGGTTTTGTCTTTTTATCCATTCTGATACCCTGTGTCTTTTGATTGAGGCATTTAGCCCATTAACATTCAGGGTAACTATTGAGAGATATGAATTTAGTGTCATTGTATTTCCTGTTATGTGACTGTTACTCTATATTGTCTCTGTTCCTCTCTGATATCCTACTTTTAGGGTCTCTCTTTGCTTAGAGGACCTCTTTCAGTATTTCCTGTAGAGCTGGTTTGGTGTTTGCTAATTCTTTCAGTTTTTGTTTTCCTGGAAGCTTTTTAATCTCTCTATTTTCAATGATAGCCTAGCTGGATATAGTATTCTTGGCTGCATGTTTTTCTTGTTTAGTGCTCTGAATATATCATGCCAGTTCTTTCTGGCCTGCCAGGTCTCTGTGGATAAGTCTGCTGACAATCTAATATTTTTACCATTGTATGTTACAGCTTCTTTTCTTGGGCTGCTTTCAGGATTTTCTCTTTGTCGGTAAGACTTGTAAATTTTACTATTAGCTAACAGGGTGTGGACCTATTCTTGTTAATTTTGTTTGTTCCAGATAAATACAAAATATGTGGAGAATAAAAAAGAGTACAGACTAATACCTATCACTGAGAACTATTCATTTTGAAGTTCATGTTCTTTGTTGTCATTGTTTTTTTGTAATGCTGGCATCATCCAGATGCTTGGGTCAAAGAGAGCCTAAGTAAGATAGAAATAGCTATGACATTTGAGTTGACAGGCATAATTCTGAAGTATAGAAATCACTAGACAGAAAAACAAAATTTAAAATCACAAATGAGAGCTTAAAATGAGAATCATGCTGTCTACTTCAGAATTACTTTTTTGTATACCCAATATTTTATGCCAAATATGCCTGGCTTTAAAGAATTGAGGACACAGAAGAAAATAGGTGACTACTTGGATGTGTCCCAGGAACCAAAGTCTGGCAGGTGGTAACTCATCTGTTTCAGACCCAACATGTGTTAGATAGAGATCAGTTTTAGCAATGATTTTTGGAAGGATTTACTCAGATAAGAGATGCTTCTCTAAAGACTGGACTCACTTCTAGTTAATGACTGCGAGCATCATTCAGATAGAGCTTGCTCATACTTTCCTAGAAATGGCTAAACTTGGAAGCCCTACAGTTTGCCTTGGTTCTACTAAACTGGATTCTAAATCTTAACACTGCTTTCTCAGTCTACAGGGACCTTGGAAATCCACATTCAATGGTGCTGAATCTATCAAATTTTAGAGACCACTCTGATCACTACTGTCACCAGCACCATTTAAGGATTTTTGTTTTTAATTTGTATCATCTGGATCTACTGATGCTTGGCAGGCATAAAAAGTGACTTTGAACTAATGAAAACCTTCCCAGCAAAAACATTGATTAACTTCAATGTCTACACGAATGTTTTCCTTCCAAGTACTTACTTTGGAAAATTACTTTGAATGTTTTTGGAACTCTGCCTTTAAAAGTAGCTCCAGATTCAGTGTACAAGCCCATAGTAAAACACTGTCATTGCTTTATAGTTATACCTTATTTTCCTCATAAATGCAAAGTGAGCCATTCTGCTGGAACACCAAACTATTCAATACATACGGCACCAAGTTACTTTTTTTTTTTTTTTTGCTTTTTGTTTTCTCTTAAAATCTTGAAAACACTAAAATCTCTCATAACTTCTTTATATACAACAAACTCTAAACACAATACCCAAAAAAGTTCCAGAAATTGTGTTAATAACTTCATTATTAAGGCAACTCCTTGAAAAAAAAGAAAACAAAACAGCACTCATTTGAGTGTTAAGCAGTGATTAATTTTGTTAAACCTGTGAAAAATATAAACCTAAGGTCACGTCAGCCATATGTCCTGATGGTAATGGACTCAACTTCTTTTTTCACTTACTTTAGTAAGGAAGACTATTTCTATTTTTTTAATATCTGCTTTATACCATGAACTTTGCTGATTTTACATAAACATGGTTATTTGCCCCTAAGTCTTTTATTGTATTTTGCTAAAAATAACATGGCCAACCTCAAGAAGAGATGTACACAGAAAATGAATGCATAGACTCAGCTCAACTTGGCTTAAAAACACATCTTTCTGTCCAACATCTGATGGTAACATGGAGACTTCACATTTCCCCTTTTCCATCCTTGTATCTGTCCCTAATGATATTAGAGATGTCTGATGATAGATTGTTAACAACTATGAGAATTTGCAAACCGTTTCTTGTGAAACTCTCAATAATACTCAGAGCTCTTAATGAATGCTGATTTTCTTGTTTTGGTTTGCTCTCTTTGTTGCATTAACTTTTCTTTCCTTGATTTTATTAAGTGTTTTAATTTAATTCCACTATAGTGAACATACAACATTATATTAGTTTCAGGTGTACAATATTGTGATTCGACAATTCTATGCAACACACAGTGCTCATTACGTATGAAAAATTCACTCCTTAATCTGTGTCACCTATTTCGCCCTTGCCTCCACCCACCTCCCCTGTGGTAACCATCAATTTGTTCTCTATATTTAAGAATCTATTTCTTGGTTTGTCTCTTTCTGTCATTTCCCCCCCTTTTTCTTCTTTGTTTCTTAAATTGCACAGATAAATGAAATCGTATCATATTTGTCTTTCTGTGACTGACTTAATTTGTTTTGCTTTATACTCTCTAGCTCCAACCCTGCCATTGCAAATGGCAAGATTTCATTCCTTATGTGGTTGAATAATAATTTGTTGTATGTATATACCACATTTTCTTTATCCATTCATCTTCAATAGACTGCTGGGCTGCTTCCATAATCAGCTGTTGTAAATAATTTTGCAATAAACATAAGGATACTTATATCCTTTTGAATTAGTATTTTTGTATTCTTTGAGTACATATCGAGTAGTGTGATTACTAGATCATAGGATGGTTTCATTTTTAAATTTTTGAGGAAACTCCATATTGTTTTCACAGTGGCTGCACCAGTTTGCATTCCCACCAACAGCATACGGGGGTTCCTTCTTTCCCACATCCTCACCAACACTGTTGTTTCTTGGGTTTCTTATTTTAACCGTTCTGACATGTATGAGGTGATCTTATGACGGTTTTGATTTGAATTTCCCTGATGATGAATGACGTTGAGCATCTTTTCATGTGTCTGTTGGCCAGTTGTATATCTTCTTTGGAGAAATGTCTGTTCATGTCTTTTATTACATTAACTTTTAATTTTTTCTTTATTTTGCTTTTTTAATTTTTTACTTTGTTTTATTATAAAATACAAGATAAAAAACATATATTTGAAAGGTTACTAAATTTAGAAGGAAGGGAAGAGAAATAGAGGAAGGTAAGATAGAAAAGCCATGCTTCTTTCAACCTAGACAACTTACCCCTCTGAGATAATAATTTTCAAAGTTTTAGTTGTTTCTTCTAATACTTGCCTCCATATTCTGAAATGATATACATGTTTAGTTATCACCTTTAGATATTAGATCTTGATTTCCTATTCAGCAGATTAATATTTAATTATCCTATACCTCACCCTTTATCTTCTCCATTACTTTGCTTTTAAAAAAATTGGTGCATAATTAATTTGTAATACAATGCATTTTTATATACCTACGTAACTACCACTCAAAACAGGATATAAAAGACTTATATTCTTCCAGATTTTCCTTCATAGTCTCACCCAGTCAGTTTTTTATTGCCTTTCCCCTTATACACATACAACATTTTGTAGTAATACACAATTACAATAATTTGTACATTATTGTATACAATAATTTTTTGGCCTGTATTTAGATTTTATATAAATGAAATCAAGTAGTACTGCCTCTTTTGATATGGCATTTTTCCTTTTACCTAAAGTTTTTGAGGTTCATTGTGTTGTTGTTTGTATCAATAATTTATTCATATTTTATTGCTAACCCATATTTCACTGTATAGGTAAGTCACAATTTCTTCTATTGACTTGTTGATAGATATCTGGACCATTCCCAGTTTTTTACTATTATCACTAAAGCAGCTTACAAACATTCACAAAGAGGTCTTTGTTATTATGTATGTTTTCATTTTTCTTGGAAAATACTAAGGAAGAAAGTTTTGCTAGGTCATATGGAAGATGCATATTTAACTTTATTAAACACTCCAAAATATTCTTCAAAGTGGTTAAAATCAAATACTATTTTGCAATTCTTCCAGCAATATATGAGGGTTCCATCCATATTCTTCATTATTTGGTGTTTCGTTTTAGCCATTATTCCTGATTTAGTTCCATGTTTGCTCTGTTTCATATGTATTCTATATGTTCTCCAGGTTCTCCTTTACTTTTTGTCTCTCTTTTTTATGCTAGAGGGATTCCTCAAATTCTAGGAATCCTAGGCTACCAATTCATAGTTAAAAGCGAAGCACTAAGAATTTATTGAAAACATTGTGTTTGTAGAAAGGAAGATCAAATTATAGACCTCACTTTAGGACAGTCAAGTGGCCATCTGTCTTCTGAGAGTGGTCTCTTAAAGAGTAGCTTCTTTTAGTTTTTACCTCGCAGTGGTTCAAACTATCCAGAGATCCTCTTGTCTTATAGTTTGGGTTTATAAATTTGGTTCTGAGGTTCTGGAGTCCAACAGGTGAGGGGGTGTGAGACTTCTCTCTGTACAGTATGTAGATTTTATTTAGTGTTTCTGTTTCCATTTTTATACTTCACTATTCCACTTCTCTGTATTTGGTATCCCAAAGTCTAGAGTTTTTCTCATTAATAAATCCAGAGGCTATCCCTCTTTTCTCCTGCTCAGGGAGAGGAGAACCAGTAACTTGACTATCCTCTGTGGGGGTAGAAATAGAGAGGGTTGGATGTGCTTTTAAAACAAAATTGTAAACAACTCTTCTGTTTTCAGCTCTACATCACCTTGGTCTTCTGTAGTACTAGGCTCTCCGGGGAGCTTGGGGTGAGTCATTCACTTATCATCAAAGTCTTAGATGCACATAGGTTTACTGTTCCTCTTCTCTGCTATATCTTGTGCCATCCACCATCCATATTTTCTTTACCTTTGGTTATAGAAATGTCCTGTTTTCCTAAATGATATCGCTTGTATTTGTTCCTTGATTTCCACTGGTTTTTACTTTTCAGTTGTACATATCCATATAAGATGTTCAAATTACCCTCTACTTGAGTCCCGAGGGAGAGTGAGTTAGAGGAAAACTGTAGTATTTGCTGATGAAGAGCAAATTTAGTATATCTGAAGAGCCGAATCTTGTGGGGCCATTCAGTTTATTTTCAAGAATACTTAAAAGACTGCTTTAGAAAATGAAACAAAAGAACTTCAGAATGCCAGAATAGGGGTGGCACCCAGTCTCTCTTCATCACCATAAGGGTTTTGAGGGTAAAAGTTCAAACAAAAGATATATTCACCTTTTAAAATGTAAATGAACTGCAACATCAGCATAATTTTCTTGTCCTACCTTTGAAAAAAATAAAAGTAAGTACATTCACAGTTTTTCTTTATCCTCTCAAGAATGGCTTTGAAAACCCATAATTATGGAATTTATTAAGGAAAAAATAACTGATAAATATATTGGAGACAAATACTCAAAGGTTTAAGGATTGCTGGGCAAAATATCTTTATTTTTAGACTATTTTGGAAGGATGCCGAAGTTGTTGCTCACTGACAAAGATAAAGACAAGTTATAAATTAAGCATGCTGGAAGCAACAGAGAGGGTAAGAGCTGACAAATTATTGACATTTTGATGATCTGACTGCAAGTGTGACTCTTGATGTATATTACCAGTAGGGAAAAATATCCGTACTGTACCTATCAACATATATAATCAAGAACCTATGACTTGCTAGTCATTGTGTAGGCTATCAAGAAGTATGAGCACATCTATGATTTCAAAAGAGGTTAGTTTGGTTGTAGAGGCACACTCAAAAATCCATAAAGGAACAGACACTGAGTATCAAGTGATTCAGACAGTGAATACCACCCTAGCTCAGAAGGGCCTAGAAAGTAATAGGTAGATGGAAAATAGAGTCTGTGCAAGAGAGGCAGAATTTTCCATTGGTCTTAAAAATAAATCAGTGTGAATCAACATAATCTAAATTTTCTAGATTATAAAGGAACATAGAGTGACACCTGGGGGGCTAAGTCGGTTAAGCTTTCTCTCAGGTCATGGGTCCCGGGATCAAGCCCCAAGTCGGGCTCCCTGCTCAAGAGAGAGCCTGCTTCTCCTTCACCCATTCCCTCTGCTTGTGTTCCCTCTCTCACTGTGTCTCTTTCTGTCAAATAAATAAGTAAAAATTTTTTTTTTTAAGGAACTCAGAAAACATGGTATCATTGTCTCTGAGTTTTCTTTTTTCTTTTTTCTTTTTGTTTTCATACCTATCTTGTATTTTGACTGAAATAAAAATTCATATAATTCATCATGGTCTAGTAGGTACAAGTTGCTTAGATACTTTTATAGTGAAGATAAGTCTTTTTGCTCTATTTATATACTTATGTGATCATCTTTGTGGCATGATCACAAACTACCAAATTTGAGAACTTTGGCCAATGGAGATAATATTATATTCAATTGTGTGCTTTTTATTTCTTTTAATAAGCAAAATTCCCAGGGAGAATTCAGAGTGGAAGGGAATCAACTAGTGATGTGCAGATAAGGAAGACATCCATGATTTGTAGCACTGACTGATTTGCGTGGTGTGAATATTTGCACCCTGGCCAGTTTCAAGCTGCCAACTCGAGGTTACTGTATACTGACTAGGGAAGAGTTAAGCACAGTTCACTGTCCTGAGCTGGTGCAGGCTCCGTCCAGCAGTTGCTGAAGCTCTCAGAATTTCAGAATCCATCCAGTGAAATGTGGGGAGGGATGCTAGTCCACTTTTTAGCTTTTGTTTTCCCAGTCTAATCCATTCTCAGTCTTCCCATCATTCTTCCTTTTCAGGTAGATGACTCTGGTGACAGCATTATAGAAGTCAAAGATAATTTATCATAATATGTATCTTGTTCATTTAACCTGTCAAAGGTAATTTAGTTGGTTATTGATAGCAGCAGTGTCTTGCTGCCTGAACAGACTAGTGGCAGGGATGCAAAGAGCAGAGGAGAGAGGCATCAGGACCTGAATGCAGTGCAGGTGTGATGCAGCTGGATATGACAAACTTACTTCTAAGACAAGCTTGTCACTCCAGGGTTCCTCTTCTGAACACTGGGGGAGTAATCCTTGAGTCCTCCACAGATTGTGGGTAAGAACTCAGAATTACATAACTCTGAAGGCCATGCCAAGGTCAATTTTTTTTTTTTTTAAGATTTTATTTATTTATGAGAGAACGTAAGAGAGTGAGAGAGAGCATGAGCAGGGGAAGGGGCAGAGGGAGAAGCAGGCTCCCTGCGGAGCATGGGGCCCGATGTGGAATCCCAGGACCCTGGGACCATGACCTGAGCCAATGGCAGAGGCTTAACCCACTGATCCACCCAGGTGCCCCAAAGGTCAAATATTTTATGTGATGCTTCATTTCCTCTAATGGATCTGAAACACACTGTGTATGGGTGTTCAGAAGCCACAAGTGCCTATACCATTAGGCAGCATCCCAGTATCAAGCCTGACCAAGTCAGGTGTTTACCCAGAACTATGTGAAGCAGAATAATCAAATGGTGAGTGAGAATCTAGTTAGAGCTTGTTTTGCCAAAGGCCAGTACTATTAAAAAAGGACTGACTTCCTTCCTCTAAAATGCCACATATTCGTGGGCCTCTAGTAATCCTCTCAGCTACTACATGGCGTTTACTCTTTTCCTGCTTTCTGCATTGTCTGTGGCTGTAATGTTACCAGATCTGTCAGAGCCTGTGCCAAAGTACAGCTGCCCCAATGGGTCTTGTTGATGCACAGGAAGTTCCTAGGGAGATCCAGGTGGTGTCTCAAGGCCATTCCAGTGCAAACCATCCACACTAGCATGACTGAATTTAATAGGAATGATGTGAATTTATAATCATTCCTGAGATTTTAGTGGAAAATCTAAAGACTGTTTTAATTGTTTGTCTCTTCTTTGGCTGAAAACTCTTTCTAAAGATTCAGCAGAGTCCACAGGGCTGAGCTAAGTACTGTGGGTAACAGACTTTCTACCCCTTCTGTAATGAGAGAGTTTCCTAGAAGTGCACCTCCATGGCTTACCCCTTCTCTCAGGCTATTATTCCTTCTTTGAGATTCTCGTTTTGAGAATCCACCACTCAGTAAGATCATTTCCACCTTTCATAGGCCACACAGATTTTATAAAGATGGTGGAAGGGATGGGAGAGAAAGTGATTTCTGGTGCATGAACTACTCCACCTCTTCCTTGTCACTGAAAACACTGAACAGAAGGGCACACTGGTTTGAAAACCATTGTCCTAGAAGACCCATCTTGGAGTCTCTAAAGATCTTTTTATAGGAAATCACTTATTCAACAGACGTTTAGATAAAGCCAAGGGTCAGACCCAGGGATGCAGCAGTATTGCCAGTTGTGAAGAACTGGGGGAGGTCATTCAAAGAGTAGAATGGAGAGTTGAGATGCTGGAGTCTGGAATGAATGTGAGTTGGGATGACAAGAACCATTGAGAGTAGAAGCCGTAAATATTGTTAGAGAGCAAGAGACCATTTTTATGGAGTTCTGGCTAAGTTAATGGAGTCGGGCAGGGTGGAATCTGTGAGCTATATACGATTATTTATTACCAGCCAGCTGGGGCAAGTTGAGGCAGCTTCTCTTTTTGGAGTATCTGCGTTTTAAAGATGAATCTACGTTTTGCTATACTTTGGGTTTATTAGAACATCAGCATACGTGTTGACAAGGCAAAGGTGTGTTAAATATCTTTATGGGTAGTCAATCCTAATAAAGCAGGACATATGCTTAATTATAGTCATTTGATGGTAGCTTTTCTACATTAATTATAATTTTATATAATCTATGCTTGATTTAGTTGAATAATAATGAAGTAGTATTCATATGCTGTGTGTGAAGAGGGTTTTGGACCCTGTATACTTATGAATTATACTCTCAATCTAAATATATAAGCATATATAAATGATATACAAGCTTTTCAAAAATATCACATTATTAGAGCTTCACACTTAAATATAAACAAGATTTCTTTGCAGGTCATTGAAGATACAAGGTAATGTTGAGTGACACGCTTTTTATACACAGATCTGGATTTCACTTAGCCTGTAGTTATGTCAGAAGCGAAGGGCCCAATGAATGGCTCATCTCAGTTCAGAATTTGACTCTGGGGTGAAACGACTATAGTTAAAAGAAATTATTTTTTTTGACATTTTGTCACAGTGTTATTTCCTTATAGTGATTTACTTTGTACATTTACTTGCACCTAGAGATTTCAAAGGAAAAATATATTTAACCCAGTTGCTGCCTTTTTGGCTAGAGGTGGGATTTGCAGAAGAGTGATACTCTCCATCAGCAAATGCAAATGACGTTTGCAAACATCAGAGTCAAAATTGGAAAATCTATTTGCCCGCTCCCTGGCAGCATGCTCTCATTCCTTCATGCCAGTGTTATAACTGCCATCACCCTCTAGAGTCTCTCTGTGGTATTAGTACTAGATTGTTAGTGGTTCTATTAGGCATCATTTCTGGCAAGAAAAATAATACCAGGAACCGTAATTGCTTGGAAATTTTCATTCATTTATTTTTGATTGTTAAAGACACATTTGCATAATGGATTCTCTAATCTGTTCACTAGACATGTTCCTTGAACCTCTGCTTCTCAGAATACTGGGATGACTGAAGCAAAAACTAGGTCACTCTGAGTTCCTAAAGCTGACTTTTGGTGATAGAGGGGAACTTGGGGAAGGGACCACGTAAGGAAAAAGTTTCCTGCCAAAGATGATGGACCCAAACTGACCTTAAGGTCATGACATGAGGGTGGAGAGAAAGATGAAATAAGAACTTGGCCAATCAAGATTCATCATTCTAAATATATTTACATCAAGATTTGTGGAATAAGGATCATAAGACAAGAATGCCAACTAAAAAATCATGTCTATTGCATGAAGAAAAGACAATGAAATATGACATTTGCTTTTTATGTCCTACATTGTATGTCTGGATAAAATTCTCTAGCATTGTAGGATTTTTTTTTTTTTTTTTTTGGTGGTTCCTGGTGATTTTTAATCCATTCTTCCTCTTCTAGTATGATTACAGTTGGGGGTACTGCCACCTGGAGCTGAGAGCTGCTTTCAGTTGGGCAAGGTTTTGTGTTTTTCTTTGCTCCCCAGAAGGATCTCAAGTCTCTTATATTTATTTGTGTATTTTAGTTTGCATGAATGGGAGAAGGAAATAATGTTCAGCAAATCAAAGGTGGCTGAATGGAGTAACAGACTTCATTTCCTGAGGGAATGTTTGAGGGTGATTGAATTGCTCTCAATCTGCAAGCCATGTTTTTACACCATTTTTCTACTTGACTAATTGATTATGACAGGTGTCACCCAAGCTCTGCAGCTCAGTGTGGCCCTGATGCTAAGACAGAAGCAGAGCAAGCAACCTGTGTTGATGAAATAGAAAGGCTATGCATGGGCATTTTTCTTATTGATTTTTCCAGTATATGATGTCAGTTAATTACTGAGAGCCATTCACTGAATTAATGTAAGCAGTCATTATGACCTTATTTCCAATTGATTTTGTCCCCTGCAAGCATGATCAGTGATTTGTTCATTTGGAGCCAAAAAGAACTTGAAATATCCATGGTTGTAAAATATATATAAGCATTAGATAATGGTAACTATCATATACCCATAAACCCCCTACAATATAAGTCAACGCCTTACAATATAAGCATGGGTGTGTTTGAGTGAGTACCGAAGGAGCAGCACACAGCATTGCCATGCTGAGACTCAGTCATGATACCCAAAGGCAGAGTTTTTGGTTTTGAGATACTGAGTTTTAAGCACACTGCTTTTTCAGTTTCACAACACGATGAAAAAATTTAGAAGATCCACATTGTACCAAGTGAAAGAGGCCAGACACCCAAAAAATTGTATACCTATGAGTCCACGTATATGAAATTCTAGAAAAAGCAAACTGAACCTCTAGTGACAGAAAGCAGGTCACAGGTTTCCAGGAACTGGTGGTGGCAAGAAGAATAGCTACAAGGAAGGAACTGGAGGAAAGTTTTGGGGTTGACCAGTAGGCTCCATTTCATGATTCTGGTGGTAATTTTATGAGTTTATACATCTGTCAGAACTTGACAAATTATATGCTTCAAATGAGTACAGTCCATTGAACAGAAATCATACCTCAATAAAAGTTGTTTTAAAAAATGAAAAGATCTATTTCTCCTCACTTAAGCACTATTTAGAGAATTACCATAGATTTACCATGTCTCTAATAATACTAAACCATGTGTGCATATGGATGAAAACTTCATATTGCTCAGAATGTACTCTTAGGAGAAATTGAATTGACAATATCCTTCATATATATTAAATATTCAGGCTCCAAAGGAATATTCTGAAAACAATTGAAATTTTCTCTAGTGGACTTAATAATCTCTACTCTCCTGGGAAGAGGAGAGGCATAACTGACCTTTGAGAAGTATCTCATATTGACCTGTATGATAGGTTGGTGTATTCATTTCCCACTGCTGTATAATAAATTACCATAAACTTAGCCATTTAATATGATATACATTTCTTATTTCTTAGGCTCCTTGGGTCAGCACACCAAGCATAGCTTTGTTGAGTTCTCTGGTTCAGGATCTCACTAGCATACAATCCAGATATAAGTCAGAGTCTACTGCAGTCAAGTTTGACCCAACTCCAAGCTTCTAGGTTATTGTCATAATTTGTCTGGAGCTACAGGATCAAGATCCCCATTTCCTTCCTGGCCATTCCCCAATGGCTACCCTTAGATCTCAGAGGCTACTCATAGTTCCCTGCCATATGGCCCATTTCATAAACAGTTCACAAAATGGCAGCTCATTTCTTTAATACCATCCGTCTACTAAGACTGAGATTTATAAGATGTTACCTAATCAAGATAGTGCTCCTTCACCTCTGCCAGATAATGTAAGGGAATGCCTGTCTCATCAGTTTTGCCATATCTGTTGACTATAAGCCCATCGGTACTCAGTGGAAGTACAGTCAACTTAAGTCATCTTATGATGTAGTCATACAGTTGTTTAAGAGAAAGCCCCTTAAATAAATAATTATCTAGTAATATGTTTAAATAAACAAATAAGATACCTTTAAGTAAATTTTTATGTATGTGTTTCAGAACTGCTTAAACAGTATGTGATTTGAATTTTAAATAATAGTGTTATTGGTATACTTAAGTTTTGAGTTAATTTATACTGGTTTGGTTTTTATACAAAATCCCAGGATCATAGCTATGATACAGAATCAGGCATGTCCTTACAGGCTGCATCAGGCTCTGAAAGAGTTAATGTGCCTCTCTGAAGTTGTCGATTTCCTTCTTCCTCATCAGTAAAATAAGACCTATAATTTGCAAAATGAATCTACATTCTTGAACAGTGACTGAATATAAAAATGGAGTATTTTAATAATTAGCTATTCAATTATCTTATGGTTGCCTACTGTTCATAAAATCAGAAACATAATGTAAAATAACATAGATCATAATATTAGTTACAGATGTCAGCTTCTTCCTTTTTTCATGAAGAAAAGGTGTTAATGAATTACTCTAGACTGATTTCTGACATAATTGCCAGGATTGTACAATATATCATTCTACATTTATGCCACCAAATTAGCATCTGTGATTCATACCAGGGTAGCTTTCTTAATTTTATCATGTACTAAATACATGTTGTTTAGGTTTTCAAAATAACAGGTGGCTCTATACCTTCTAGACTGAAAAGAATTTACAATTCTGTCATGGAATTAGTGAATATTTCAAAGATGACACTAACAATATGCCTATGGGTTTACAGTAAAATAAGGCTGCAAGTCTGACAAGCTACTAAATACTGCAAGTGCATCAATAATTTGAACCTGAGAAATATGATTTTTAATAATTTTTATCTAATATATTTTTTCATGACAAGTGTACAACACTTAGAACTTAATATTCATTTTAGAATATCAGGAAGGCAGTTACATGTGGTATCAGTAGAAGTTTGTAATGCCCTCTGTTCTTATACAAACTATATGGTTTTATTGCCGCCAAAAGCTTGGGTTTGCAACATTCTCTACCCCTTGATCTGTGTGACCTTAGGTGCATCCTGAACTACCGGGTGTCTCTCATGATACAAAATTACAGTAGATGCCACTTGATGTGTATAAACTGATTTGCACAATACATGATACATAGGGATCATTCAAAAAACAATGATGATACAGTCCCTTATCAAACTCAACCTTGGATGTCCAGTGTTTTTGTCTTTTTCCAGCCTAAACCACTCTCTTGGGGCTAGCAACTAATGGGGCAAAAAGCAGCAGAGTGTGCTATTTCTAATTACACAACTTTCTTCTGGGATCAGGAAGTCATTTGGGCTCACTCTGCCCAAGTGAAAGAGGCAGTTGAAGTTTATGTTATTATATTTGTCTTTAAAATGACCAAAGAGAAACAAAGTAATATTAAAGTGTTTGCCCAATGTAGTGCACTGGTGAAATTGGAATCAGTAAGCACTGTCTCATGATCTAATTCCTAGTTGTTCTTTTTCTTTTTCTTTTTTTTTTTTTTTTCTTGTTTTTCTTCTTGGACATCTCCTTTATTCAAAAGAAGCTGATGGAATACTTCTTTTCAGACAGTCATTCTTGTATGTGTTTTACAAATTTGCACTCAGTTGACTATTAAAATAGTCTTAGGGTTTAAAATAGTCTTAAGGGTTAGGTATTGCTGTTATCATCCACATTCTATAGATGAGAAAACAGGTCCAGAAAGGAGAGATAATTTGTTTAGGATACATACGTAGTATGTAACCAAAGAAATCTGGCTCTGGAATCTTTACTTAATCACTGTCCTTTGCTGCCTTTAATTTTTAGATGTAACTCTTTTTTTCCTCTAAACCAAAAACACATCAGATAATACTTAACTTCCCCACTCTGATCATTAGAGCATCTACTTTATTTAATATTCACTACTCACTCACCAAAGAAGGTATGAATGAGTTATGTGAGTTCCAAGAATGCAAAGGGTTATCTTTTTTACATCATTTCTATGACCTAGAATGCTGCCTGTAACAGAGGAGGTGCTCAGCAAAAACATTTTGAATGAGCAAATTATCAGACAAATAGATAAATGAATGTATAAGTGTACAAATTATATATGTGCCTTGTTATAAGGGAGTTTTTAGTCTATGAAGACAAACCATAATTCAGATAAGTAAACTATAATTCAATAAGAGATAAGTAAAAGGGTTTATGTCTTTTTATTCTCTTCATATTGTTCAAAGAATCTTTCTATATATAAGACTATTCCAGTCTGAGTGAAACAGATTTGCTCAGTTTTAAAATATATATTAGAAAAACATATGGTAAAATCCAAATTAAACAAGATTTTATCTGTGTGGCTCAGTCTCAATCCAGATTAATTTGGTAGAAGTGAAAATGAATTCTTTCACAGAAGTTATCTTGCCATATTTTAGCATGACGTTTCTGTATGGGTGACATTTTTATGAGAGGAAACTGAGAAGCAGAACTAAGAATGGGAAAAAGGGGGTGTTGAGGTGACTTCATTTAAAATATACCCTCAATATACCAGAATCTAAAGAGATCAATAACATAGGGAGGTTAATAGAAAGGATTTGGTAGATGAGTTTCCATCTCCTTATCATTATAAAAAATAATGCCAAGTTTATGTTTTAAAAACTGTGGGCCATTCAATTTGCTCAAAAAGGGAGATAAAGGTAGATATGATCAAGAAGGGAGGCTAATACAATCAAGAGGGAGAATGTTTTTTTGTGTAAAGACTAATATACGCTAAGGGAAAAGAGGAAGAAACTGTCAGTGTGCAGTAATGGGGGGGATGAAGTTATGTTTTTTAAGATTAGAAAGATAAGGTCTGAGAGGGGAGTTATATAAAAATGTGTAAAACCATGAAGGATATGGAATGTGGTCACTGATTTATTCAATAGATCCCAGTATCCTATACCCCAAGAATCTACTCAAAATTCAGAAGTAGTTGTTTTAACATGAGTTATAAGTATATTTCCTAACATGTAATGAATTTTCAGAGTGAAAATGGCACAGGCAGCTCCCTAATAAGTCATTAGATAACTTATAACATTTTTAATATACATCCCTAAATTTTGCAAACAGTACCATGAGAATCATGAGAATCAGTCAAGTATTTATATAACATGGTTCCTGGTGAAACCTCCGTCAGAGAAAAATCTGCCAGACTCATTGATATTGAGTTGATAACTATAGCTTTCTTTAGATGAGATTATTATGGAAACAAAATTATAATGAAATTACCTAGTGACATATTTTGTGGTTTTTAATGAGCTAAAAATAGTGACATTATCTGAATGTAAGGGTTAGGAAAGTAAGAAAGGTAAGAATAGACATAGGTAGGTAGCTCCTAAAAAAACAAAAACAAACTAGGCTATGTTTTTGGGCAAAGATTCATGAAGCAGAGGGCAGCCATGAGTAAGAGTAAAGTGAAATTTAAAATTATTTACCATAACTGCTAATAGTTGAAAATGGAAAAAAGCCTTGGAGGAGAAAGAAGTTGAAATTGCTAACCAAAATGGACTTTATAGTTATGTTAGAATCATAAATTGCCATATGTAGAGGACATATTAAATTATGTGGAAGTTTATCCTAGATCTTAGTTATCTATGATATTCTGACTCTGGAGTAACAAAATCTGTGTCATGTAGGTTTTAGAAATACTATTTTAATTGTATAGATTTTATGAATTCTTCTGGTTATTCAGTCTTTTCACTTGAGTCATTGGTATATAAGTGTTCTCTTCTATGAATTTTAGTTTTCTAGACTTTCCTCAACAAGTTGTTCTCCTCATTCCTTCTCCCCTCTGTCTGCTCCATGGTTATGCGTTTACAAAAAAAACAAAGCTTCCCACCAATAACTTTGAATTTTGTTGCCTTGGTCGTTATTACCTTTTCTTACCATCCTTTAGAAAATATACAGTATTTCTCAAGGAAGCACATAGAACACCAAGCCACCCAAGGTATGGTGGCTGTAAAACCATCTGAGCGCAAATGTCAACTTCTTACCTGAGAATTTCCCCACATGACAAACATGGTGATTAGCTAGGTCCATGCTGTCTGGGAATTTACTGTGTCAACGTAAGCAAAAACAGTTTTTCCATTCTGTCTCTTTAATTTTACAAGCTATTAGCTGCTAAGTAGGTGAAAATGAAATGAAACAAGAATCTAGTTGGAATCCATTGCATTACTTGTAGGATGAAATACAAAGTGGATACACAGTTAGACTGGTGCCAGGGGATACAGAAGCATCAGCAAGAATCATAAGCACTCTGGGAAGGAGGACAATTTCCAGATCCATTAACACTTTGTCTCTCAAATCTGTGTTTGGAAGTCAGTATGGTGCACATCCCTTTTAACTCTCCAGAAATAATTTTTCCTCACTGACTCGTAGATGTTAGGTCTGACCACACTAAGAATCCTAAAAGTTAACACTGTCCTTGTTTATTTTTTCTAATTTTTCACTCAGAAGTGAAATGATGCACCCTAATAGATAAGATTTCTTTTGTCACGTGTCTTCATGGAGTCTACTTTCAGCTAAAATTAAGCAAACAAGCAAATAACAGCAACAACAACAAAAAACAATGCTAAGGGCATTAGAGTTGACCTATCAACTATGATTAAAGACACAGCTCCTCCTGTTTTCTAAATTATATATATATGTATATATATATATGTATATATATATATAATTTTTGATTTACAAAAAACTTGTGAAACTATTACAGAGCTCCTGTATACCCTCATGCCAGTGTCTCCACTGTTAACATCTCCCTTTACCATGCTATGTTTTTCAAAACTAAAAACAACAACAATAACAACAACATTGGGACCAGGACTTCTGGGGAAGATGGTGGAGTTGGACCATCTAAAACTCACCTCATCCCATAGATAGCAAACACATAAATATAAATAACCAAGAAAACTACCCAAATACTGAAAGAAAAGAGTCTCCATGGCTAAATGTAGAGAAGAGGCCATGTTAAAAAGGGTGGGAAGGGGGGAGTTGCAGTCAGGAACCAAATGGATTTGTAGGACTGTTCATGGGAGGAAGGCATGCTATGGGCACAGGGAAGAGAGAGGACCAGACCCCAGGTCAGTTATCCCAGGTATGGGAGACCCATATGGGAGAGATGAACCCTTGTAACATTTGGTTTTGAAAATCAGAGTGCCCTAGTAATCAGTGGAGCTTAACACCAGAAACATTAAAAATCAGCAGGCAGAGACAGGAAGGCAGAGTCACATCTTTACAGAGACAGCACAACAAATAGCCCTGCTGAGATATGTATAAAACCTGCAGTTCAAAAAAATGCCTGGTGTATAGATTAAGGAGATTTATTTACAAATCTCAGAACTTGTGCTGGAGGGCAGGGATCTTTGGCAGACTCCTCTAAGAACAAAAGAGCTGGTGGCCCCTTTTCCCTCTCCAATCCCCCAGCTGAGATATACAGATATATATTGTCAGAACCAGCATAGCAGAAATGCTGTCCACCTAACTTATTAACAGCACACCTCACCCCCGTTCTGCAGATACACTGCCTCCATGCAATCCTGGGCAGAAGTTGTCTCTGGTGGCTGTAAGTCCCCTCCCATAGTAGACCTATGCAGAACTTGTGTGGCACTTCACACGCCACCCCTACCTAACTTCTCCTGTGGGCCTGCCTTCTGCAATACATCCTTAGCCAGAGGCCTTTCAAAGCAATGCTGTAAGCCTGGCAGTCTGCAAACAGCCCTAGTGGGCCAAAACTACTCCAGAATGACTCATGTCCCAGGGAGAGGAGATGACAACCACACATACCAGTCCCACTGCAGCCCCACAATAGGCTGGGCACATACATCAGGTCTGACTACACATCTTACCCACCTACTAAAGCTTCTCAGGGGACAACACAGGGAAAGTGCCCTGCAATTCAGTGCTACTGCATCTTTAGCAAATGCCTTGTCTGACTCAACTGAAGCCCAAGGTGGCCTCAGATTCACCTACTATAGGAAACATACCCTGCTTATAACTAGCAAAGGATCCATTGCATGTGACTAAACTGAAGGCAAAAACAGCTCAGCCACAACAGTAGGACATACACAATACACCCAATACACACAACACACAGGAGACACTTTTGTAGTGCTAAGTTGTGGTGAACAGGGACATTGCAGGGCATTATATGACCAATTCTTATAAGGCCACTACTTTCAAGAACAGGAGACATAGCTGTTCTAACATAGAAACAGACATAGAGAGTTAGACAAAATGAGAAGACAGGAATATGTCCCAAATAAAAGAACAGAGCAAGAGCATAGCGAGAGAGCCAAACAAAATGGAGATCGAGTAATATGTCTGATAAAGAATTTAAACTAATAGCCATAAAGATATTCACTGGACTTGCGAAAAGAGTGGAGGACCTCAGGGAGACTCTCAGAAAAGAGATAGAAAACACAAAAAAAGAGCCAATCAGAGATGAGAACTCATTAACTGAAATTAAAAATATACTACATGGAATAAATAGTAGACTGGAGAAAGCAGAAGAATGGATCAACTACCTGGAGGACAGAGTAATGGAAAGCAATCCACCTGAACAGGAGAGAGAAAAAAAAATAAATGAAAGTACATAGGCAAAACTGTAACGTCTTCAAGCATAATAACATTTGCATTTGGGGGATCCCAGAAGGAGAAGAGAGAGAAAAGGGGCAGAAAATTTTATTTATTTAAAAAGATTTATTTATTTATTTGACAGATAGAGATCACAAGAAAGTAGAGAGGCAAGCAGAGAGGCAGACGGTGTGGGGGGGGGGGCGCGGTGGGGCAGGGAAGCAGGCTCGTTGCTGAGCAGAGAGCCGGATGTGGGGCTTGATCCCAGAACCCTGGGATCATGACCTGAGCCAAAGGCAGAGACTTAACCCGCTGAGCCACACAGGTGCCCCATAAAATTTATTTGAAGAAATAATAACAAAAAATTCCCTGGAGAAAGCTGGAAAAAGAGACAGAAATCTATATCCAGGATGCACAGAGAGTCCCCAACAAAATCAACCCAAGGAGGACTACACCAAGACATAGTAATGAAAATGGCAAAAAGTAGTAAAGGAGAGGGAATTTTAAAAGCAGCAAGAGAAAAGAAAACGGATACATACAAGGAAAACCCCAAAAGGTTATCAGCTGTTTTTTTTTTTTTTTCTTTTTTTTGGAAGAAAGTTTGTAGACCCGAAGAGAGTGACATAATGTATTCAAAATGCTGAAAGAAAATATAACCTGCAACCAAAAATACTTTATCCAGCAAGGCTGACATTCAGAGTAGAAGGAGATACAGAGTTTCCCAAACAAACAGAAGTTAAAAGAATTCATGACCACAAAACCAGCTCTGAAGAAATGTTAATGAGGACTCTGAGTTGAAAGGAAAGATGATAAGGAGAAGCAAGAAAAGTAAGAAGCACAAACACAGTAATATTTCGTATAGCTATAAAAATCAGTCAAGGGGTTCACAAAATGAAAGAATGTGAAGTATAACACCATGTACCTAAAAAGGAGTAAAAAATGGGTTCAAACTTCAGCAACCATCATCTTAATACAGACTGCTATATGCATAAGAGGTTATATATAAACCTAATGGTACCTACAAATCAAAAACTGGTGATAGAAATGCAAAAAATAAAGAGAAAAGAATCTAAGTATATCATTAAAGAAAGTCAGCAAACCATGAGAAAAGAGTAAGAGAAGAGAGGAATAAAGAAAAACTACAAAATCAACCACAAATCAAGTAACAAAATGACAGTAAGTACATACCTATCAATAATTACTTTGAATGTAAATAGACTAAACACTCCAATCAAAATACATGGAGGGGGTGACAGAATAGATAAAAAAGGAGAACCACTCTATATGCTTTCTACAAGAGACTCATTTCAAACCTAAAGACATGGGCAGGCTGAAAATAAAGGGATAGAACAGCATTTATCATACAAATAGCAGTAAAGAGAAAGCTAGGGTAGCTATACAGATAACAGAACAACAACAACAACAAAAAAAAAAACTTTAAAACAAGACTTTAAGAGACAAAGAAGGACACTATGTAATTATAAAGGGGAAAATCTAATAAGAAGATCTAATTATTGTAAATATTTATACACCCAACATGGGAAAAATCGAATACATATAAAGCAGCTAATAACACACATAAAGGAACTAATTGATAGTAATGCTCTAATAGTAGGGCACTTTAATACCTCACTTGCATTAATGGTTAGATCATCCAGAGAATCAAGGAAACTGTGGTTTTGAATGACACATTGGAGCAGATATATTCAGAACATTCCATCCTAAGACAGCAGAATATACATTCTTTTCAAGTGTACATAGAACATTCTCCAGAATAGATCACGTTAGGCCACAAAACAAGTCTCAACAAATTAAAAAAAGATTGGAATCATACCAACCACCTTTTCTGACCACAACACTGTGAAGCTAGAAAGCAGACACAAGAAAAATATCTGGAAAGAGCACAAGTACATGGAGGTTAAATAGCATGCTCTTAAACAGTGAATGGATCAATGAAAAAATCAAGGAGGAAATAAAAAAAATACGTAGAAACAAATGAAAATGAAATGGTCCAAAATCTTTGGGATGCAACAAAAGCTGTTCTAGGAAGGAGGTTTGTAGCAATACAGGTTCACCTTAAGCAAGCAAGAAAAGTCTCAGGTAAACAGCATAACCTTACACGTAAGGAGCTAGAAAATCAAGAACAAACAAAACCCAAAACCAGTAGAAGGAAGTAAGTAATAAAGATTGGATAAGCAATAAAAGAAGTAGAAACTAAAAACAAAAACAAAAACAAAAAACACAGTAAATAACTCAATGAAACCAGGAGCTGGTTCTTTGAAATGATCAACAAAATTGATAAAAATTTATCCAGACTCATCCAAAAAAAAAAAAAAAAAAGTTAATACCTCTTCTTCTCATTCTTCCCCCAACAAAATAGAAGAGGAAGGAAAGCTTCTAAATTCATTCAGTGACACAAGCATCACCCTGATACCAAAACCAGATAAAGCCACTATCAAAAAAAAAAAGAGAGAACTGCAGGCCAGTATCTCTGATGAGTACTAATGCAGAAATCCTCAACAAAATATTGCAAACTTTATCCAACAATACATTTAAAAACCGTTCACCATGATCAAGTGAGATTTATTCCTGGGATGCAAGGGTGGTCGCAAATCAATCAACATGATACGTCATATCAACAAGAGAAAGGATAAAAACAATATGATCATTTTAATAGATACAGAGAAAACATATGACAAAGCACAACATCAATTCATGATAAAAACCCTCAGCAAAGTAGGTTTAGAGGGAACATACCTCAAGATAAGAGAGCTCATATGTGAAAAACATGAAGGCAGGGGTGCCTGCTTGGCTCAGTGGGTTAAGCCTCTGCCTTTGGCTCAGGTCATGATCCCAGGGTCCTGGGACCCAGCCCCACATAAGGCTCTCTGCTCAGCAAGGAGCCTGCTTCCCCCCTCTCTTTCTGCCTGCCTCTCTGCCTACTAGTGATCTCTTTCTCTCTCTCTCTCTCTGTGTGTGTTAAATAAACAAATAAAATCTTAAAGAAAAAAAAAGAAAAAGAAAAACATAAAGGTAACATCATCTTTAATGGGAAAAAACAGAGAAATTTTCCCAAAGGTCAGGAACAAAACAAAGATCTCCACTCTCACCACTTTTATTCAACACAATACTAGAAGTCCTAGCCACAGCAACCAGAAAACAAAAAGAAATAAAAGATATCCAAGTCAGTAAATAGTAAGTAAAACTTTCACTAGTTGCAGATGACATGATATTATATATAGAAAATCCTAAAACTCCAATAAAGAAATCGCTAGAACTGATAAGTGAATTTAATAAAATCATATGATACAAAATCAATGTACAGAAGACTATTGCATTTCTATACACTAATAATGAAGTAGCAGAAAGAGAAATTAGGAAAACCATCTCATTTGCAGTTGCACCAAAAATAAGATACCTAGAAATAAACCTGGCCAAAGAGATGAAAGATTTGTAATCTAAAAGTTGTAAAACACTGATGAAAGAAATTGAAAATGGTACAAACAGGGCACAAGTGAATAGGGGTGGGAGGGAAGAGCAATGGAAGAGGGAGAGAAGCAGACTCTGCTGAGTGCACACCCTGAAATGAGGCTCAATCTCAGGACCTGAGCCAAAATCACCAGATGCTTAACTGAGTGAGCCACACAGGTGCTCTGGTACTTTGTATTTTTATGGTGACATCCTTTGCAGTTACATGATTATTTTTGGTGGAATTAGTAATTATTCTGACAGATAATAAGAGTTTTCAAATATATTGAAAGCTGCATATACTGATACTATTTTCCCATCTTTTTTGGCTCTGCCTTTCTTACTTACTTTCTTGTCTTGGTTAGTTTAGTTAATTTGTGACAACTATTTGCATATTAGGAAAATCAGTCCTTTATAATATCATTAGAAATACTGTTCCAATTTGTCATGCATATTTTAATCTCACTCATTATGCTTTTCCATACAAAAGCTTTAATTTCAATATGGTGGTAATATTTATTTTTCTTTATGGGTTTTTTTTTTGTCATATCCTCACAACTGCCTGCCCATGTGTTTTATGATGAAAAAAATGCAGAGACAGGAGACATTATAATAAGGTTATATAGTAAGTAATGACTCTGGCATAGAATTCCATCATTTTAACATCCTAATCCCAAACCCCGCCACTCCCAGTATTATGTTATCTTTAAGGATAACCATTATCCCTAAAGTGGACTGTGATGCTGCCATTGGGTTCCAAATTCTATCCCATATTTTGATGAATCAGCTTCAGAGAAAAAAAGAGAGAAATAATAAGTAGAAAAACAAACAGGAAAAAGAGACAGAGATGGAAGACACTGTTGCTTCCTAGCATGATAGAACCTTAGTGGTAGCAATCTTATAACCTACCTTACCCTAGAAGATATCTGTCCAGCTACTGACTGAAAGACAATATAGCCTTCTTTCTTATTGCAATCCTAGGATTCTTTTCACTTTGCTCTAGAAAAAAAAATGTCATCCATTATACCTCTTGATGAGGAAAAATATGTGGATATAGGTCAAACATATATTTTGCTTTAATTATAATAGCAACCAAGAATCAAATTTGAAATAGATACATTTATTACGATAGTTGAATACATGTATCTTATATTTCAGAATAATACATGCCCTATGTTATATTTGGAATTATTCAATAGATTTACAAGCCATCATTCAAACTGATACGGGCCTTTGAGTAAATCAACACATTTATGGATTATTTAAAAAAATCAAACAAGACTTTGTGAAAGACCCATCTTCTTCTGTAGGAATTAATACTGTTCTGTTTAGAGTGAACAAAAAAGAATGCTGGAATTTGATTCACAGCCATAATTTATAAAATAATGTGTTTTTATTACTTGATCATCTGTGATGGTTATTCCTTTTGTTTGCCTACTTAATGGATATGAAGTATGAGTGCTAGGTTCAGATCAATAAGCCTTTTTTATAGTTTACAGCTTTACTAGCATTTTCTTTACTTCAGTACACTAAAAAATAAAAAGAAGGGGGGGAGTTTATGTGAGTGATCACTCAACTGTGGCTGCAAGTTCTCTATGCTCACTGTCTCAATTCCCAGAAAGGGGACTAGAATAGAATTGTACTGCTTCTCTCACTTATGTGTGTGCTCTCTCTCTCTCGCTCTCTCTCTCTCTTTTTCTTTGTCTAATATATCAAACTCAAAAGAAACAGGGTCCTAAGGAAACATATTTCCTATGCATTCTGTGCCCCCTTGTAGTTTTTCAGTGGCTTCATAGTGGTGATATGAGACTCTACTTGTATAGACTTAATTGGAATAAGTAATAATTTATCTTAGTTTTATATCCTCTTTTATTCTATTTATTTCCCTTTAATATGTTTGGAGGCTATAAAACTTGAGGATGAGTAGCTAGGGGTTAGAGCCAAGTGAACTGCTTAATAAACCTCCATGCCCTGTCAATGCACTCCTGGCCTGAGATGCTGCCTCCCACGCTCATTCTCTTCTGGTCTACCAGAGGCATAGCATTTGGTGAGTATGTTCTGAAATTCTTATTCTCAGAGACGTTTCAGAACACCAAAACTAGCCCATCCTGGCAATGAGCATTTCCATGGGTACACTTATACAGTAACTTTAAATAAATTATTTAAAAATTTATTTTAAATCCCATGGACAAAGTTGGGCATTTGCCATTAGTAGAACTCACCAAGCCATCAAACGAGATTGCAGCTTTTTTTTTTCTTTTCCCTGAGTGAGCGGGCCATGGGCCAGGTGGGTGACTCGGTATCCAGAAACAGTAAAAACAATTCTTAACAGTACCTACATTACTGAAGAGAAAAACTAAAACTTTTCAGCTCCCCCTACTTCATTTGTATTATTTTCAACTTACTTTTACTTGAGTTTCTTAACAGAATAATTCAGCTCTTATAAAAAAAAATTAATACTACCTAGCATTGATTCAATTATTTTTTTTCTTAACAACATAGCTTGTTAGCTATTTTATTTTGGTAGCGTCTCACCAAAGGAAATTGCATAAAAAATATACTGTTTCTTAATGCCTACCATGCTGATTCGTATCAGCAATACATGTGTTCTTTAGATGTTCTTCACGGCTGGAAAAGAGGATTGCATGGCAGCCAGGGACAAAGTACCATATGGCTGAGATAAGGTGAATGTTGATAAAGGCACGTAAGTGATGGGAGGGGAGATGTCATAGCTTGTCAGTCTTTATCCCTAGAGGAAGCTCTGGTGACAGGGGAATGATTGAAATGGCACATTTGGGGTCCCTGGGCATGGAGAAGGGATGAATAATGACTAACAATTCAATGACATAAACTCAAGGGAAAGATGGAAACAAAGGGACAGAGTAGAAGTGGAGCTTTCCTACAGTTGGTGAAAGATGCCAGGAAGAGACATTGATGAGAGAGATGATTAAAGGTGGCCTCACAAAGCCTTGAATAGTGACAGATGGGAAACGTACAGTGATTAGTAAGAAAATACAGAGAGAAAAGAGACCTGAAATGAAGTACAGGCTTGCTGAAATAGACATGTGGGATAACAAAAAAGAATGAATTTTCTCTGTAACCTGAGAAAGGAAATAGGGAGAGATATTGAGCTGATCAACTCCTATCCTTGCATGGCAGAAGCACCCTTGTCCCCAACTCACTTGACCTATCAGATTTAGCCCAAATCCTTCCCAAAGCCTTTCCAGTAGGAATCCTAGATTTCCAGCCAGATATCATGAAGCTGGTCCAGCAGAAGCTGACTTTCTGCTTTCCAGATCTGAAGACAGATACATAACAATGAACATTCACTGAGTGTGTATCATATGCCAGGTACTGTGAGCAGCCCTTAAATCCAGTTTACATCATCAGTGAATTGGGTCAGTTTTCAAATGTAGAGTGTACAGCTCAGAGAAGCCAAATAGCTTGGGGTTCCAACCCCATCTATTTAATTGCAATATTCTAGTTGAATCCACTTGTTTACAAAAAGGTTGGACTAACCACCTTCTCAACCTGCTTGAGGTCTGCTCCATTTGGGTAAACCCTTTTAAAAGGCACTTTCTTAAATAAAGTGAAAATAAATAATATAATTGGTTCACACATGTATAGGTTGGCCAGTTTCATTTACCAGATATTATTTTCCTATCATTCTGTCTTTTGAAAAACTTTAAACTCTGAGAGATATAGTAATCTCTGCTGACATGATAATATCTTCTAGAATTTTTTTTTCATCTTTTATCTTTGTATGGCCATAGGTAATCCTTCTTTTTTTTTTATTTTTTATAAACATATATTTTTATCCCCAGGGGTACAGGTCTATGAATCACCAGGTTTACACACTTCACATAGGTAATCCTTCTTACCATGCAACCTTGTCCTGACAATTCTCTTTGATAGAGAATTGGTTTGGGGATAAGAATCACACTTCAAGTAACAGATTCCCAGATTCCTTTATGGATGCATTAGTCAGCTCAAACTTCTCAGGCTTCTGCTCTGCTTCTTAATGAAAGCATTATTTTTCTTAGAAATTATTCCTATATGAACACATCTTCTACATTTTTTGGCACATAGTTGGATTTTAGGAACCTGTTCCCCTCTCATTTGGTCTGAAATGAAGTAGTCTCATCATAAATCTACATTCCTTTGGAACCTGCCTCAGAGTTCAGCTTTTTAATCTACTTTGTCATTTATTAGCAGAGTAATAGTGATTAGCATGGCCAGCTTGTAGTAATAGCTCAGTCCCCTCCTCGTACATAATCTCAGATACCTATTTTTAAGCTTTCTGAGAGGGAATTTTTTAGTCAAAGTCTTAACATTATAAATTTCACAATTTTCCAGTGCCTTTCATTTAACTAACACTATAAGAATGTATTGGATGCCTAGGATGTCACTAAACATATGCTACTAGATTTGGGGATTAGATTGGTGAACAGTGTAGACTTTGCTTCTACTCTTACAGAAAATACAATTTGGTATAGAATTTAAAAAAAAAAAAAAACAAAAAATGACTAGACCATTAGAGTTCAGTATACAAAGTTTCCAGAGGGGACTTTTTCTATTCCTGTGAAAGTCCAGAATGAGGGGCTCCTAAGCCAGGGTGGGAATCAGTGAAGTGACACCTGAGCAGAAGGCTGAAGGAGAAGCCCAGGTCAGGGCGGCAGAGCAGTTGGAGGGAGATATTCCCTCCAGGTTGCTGTACACAAAAGTAGCAGAGGTGAAAGCATGAGATCTTCATGGAACCAATTAAGGTCAATGACCCCAGAGACCTTCCTCTGTGCCCTTCTCAGGCTTACAGTTACCCACGACAACTGAGAACTTAGAACTGGGATGGAAGAAGCAATGTGAGAGGTAGAAGAGATAGGTCCTTGTCGGTGAAGATGGGGGGGACAATCACCAATGGCTGAGCTGGCTTCCGGCTCTGGCCTTGAGACGTGGATTTAAAAAGGCCTTCATGCAGGGCACCTGGGTGGCTCAGTGGGTTAAAGCCTCTGCCTTCAGTTCCGGTCCTGATCTCAGGGTCACAGGATCAAGGCCTGCATCAGGCTTTCTGCTCAGCAAGGAGCCTGCTTCTGCCTTCTCTCTACCTGCCTCTCTGCCTACTCATGATCTCTCACTCTCTGTCAAATAAATAGATAAAAATATTTTAAAAAATTGGAGCCCCTGGGTGGCTCAGTGGGTTAAGCCTCTGCCTTCAGCTCAGGTCGTGATCTTAGGGTCCTGGGATCAAGCTCCGCATTGGGCTCTCTGCTCGGCAGGGAGCCTGCTCCCCCCACCCTGCCTGCTTCTCTGTCTTCTTGTGATCTCAGCCAAATAAATAAATAAAATCTTTAAAAAATATATTTTAAAAAATAAAATAAATAAAAAGACCTTCATGCAGTTCCTTACACATAGTAATCCCTCCATTAATATTGAATGGACTAATGATTGGATACCTGAAATGATTTACCAAAGAAAATGCAAAAATGTATGATCCAATTCCACAGCACTACTACTATGCTAGTCTGTAAAATGATAAATTAAATAGGTTTCTGGGGATGGAGTAGAAATGGTTTAGGGAGAAAGCGTGTTGTGATTTCTAAAACAATCACCCTACTGAAAATTTAGGATGGAATTAGTTTATAAATAAGAGACTATCTCAGACTTAGTAATTGTCTTACATGAATACACCTATGTTCTTAGGGAAAAAGCCAGAGTTTAAAAATGATTTTTTTATGGAGGGGGTGCACTGTTCCTGGAAATACTACAATACCAGGTCCATGTGTGGAGTAGAGAGAGCAAACTCCTCTTCCATCTCCCCGATCCAAAAATCCATTGAATATATTGCCCTCAGTTAGAGGACGTATCAGATATTAAACTGATAAGAACAGATGCTATACTTGATCTTCTCTAAAATGCACAGAAGCAATTAAAAATAATTCTTCAAATCAAGCATAACAGTAGAAACTTGATAGACATTCAATAAATATTGATTATTCCATTTTAGAGACTAACCCAATAAATTCTTTTATGTAAAGATTAAGATTTAATGAAATATGGAGATCATTAACTTCCATCTCATATTAATTTAAAATTAAAAAGTCATTTCAAATCATTATTTTTTAAAATTCACATTTCTTTGTTTTACTAAAGTTCTCAATATACTGGCTAGAAAACCATGATTCTTTGAATATTGAAAATAATATGAAACCTTAGAAAAATTGTCATTCTCTATAATTTCAACCCTATATTGCTGAGCATCTTTCTGGCAAGTTTGCAAAATTACTTTGTGAAATATAAAAACTTTAAAGCAAAATGTAAATTTTATGTGCTTCTTCATTTGGACAATTAAAAACTAGAGTTTGAGGTCAAGGAAACAATGATAAGAAAAAAATGCAAAAGGAAAAGAAATAATATTTGCCCCAAGAACAATTAAATGTTTCTTTAATTTCCTTAATGTTACCCATTTATATTTTACACAAATCTTCAGGCTAATAAGGAGATGATGTGAATAAAACATCTAGTTGATATGGTGGCTACATTTATAGGTATTTTCATTAATAATATGGGGAATGACAAGAAAGTAAGCCTATTGCTTGTTTGATATTAATAAAAATTAAATGTTTTTGTGAATACATCTAATCATAATTCATGTGCCTCATAGGGAGTAGAGGTCAGGCAGTTAATAAGGTTAAGGAAAAATTAATATCTGTAAACATATAGTAAAATTCTAAGAGAAACAAATTTTCTGGTATCTAGGCAGACATGGCTTTATAGAAAAATTAACCCAATAATGTAATTGTTACCAAGGCTATTGCACTGCCATCATTAAATAGTAGTAATAGTACTAGTAGTAGTAGTAGGGACAAGGAACTTAGAAACCAAAATTTCAAAACTATTCTTTGAATTTCTATTATTTTCAGAAATCACTTCCTTTTTCTGGATTTTATTATGATAATTTTCTTTGATAAAGAGATTCTTCTAAATAAATTTTTTAAAAAAGACTCTGTTATAGTATGGTAAATTCGCCTCCTCTTCTCCATGACCACAGATAAAGAAGCCGTAACCATGGCAACAGTAATGGGCCAGGGAGATTAGGGCCAGACTGGAGATTAGGTCTCCAAGAGCAAAGAAAAAAGTCCTGATTAGTTCCTTATTGAGACCTTCTGTGGAGACGAGTAACTGTAGAGAGAAAGCATGGAGGATTAGTAAGAACAAAATTAATTCCTTGTATAAAGAAAGAAGCCATCCCTTTGTTAAAAAATGTGTCCGTTCCTTTTCATACGAGGACTGTTTAAATTGAGGTAAAAGGGTCTATGATTAATTCTATTCTGAGCTTTATCTGTGTCATCTGCGTCTAGACTGGCTCTGTGAGAAGGCACTTCTGGAAGCCTGAGGAGAAAAGCATCCTTGCGCAGACTCCCATTGCTCTCCCTCTTGGCAGCCTCTGAATAGATGGGGAAACCACCTCATTTTTGATGTGATACCATCTCTAAGTGAGGTGCATTTTGGGAAAAAGGAATTGAAATTTTTTTTTTTTCCTGTTCTTTTAAAACTAATTTGTCTAACTTCTTGAGAACTCTCAAAAGATTTATACAGGTCATCCTGGATCATGTTTTGTTTTTTAGAAAATCTTTTGTTTAAAAAAAAAATCTAGTAATAATCCCATTTGCTTTAAACTGGCAAGATGTATAGGGTTTACATTTTGAGAAAATGAGCTATGATTTTGCCAGGATGCATGGATAACGAGGTTACTTGGGGTGTTTTAGATGATAAATTTATAAACCTGAGAATGGTCAGATGGCATGAATATTACTCATATTAAAGGATTTTGTGAAATTAACCTCTAAAAAGACTGTCCTTTTTCAAACTTCAGTTGACAGTGTAAGAAAATGTCACATCCTGGCCAACCCTAGATACTAACATTCTTTAAAAGTCTTGCTACTCTGACAGATTTTTTTTTTAATACACTTTATTCTGACAGACTGTTTAGATTTTATTTTAATGCACTTTATTATTTTTTTTTTTTACTGTCAGGTTGAACCCTAATTTCAAATAAGATTCTTTATTTTTATTCATTTTGGATTTGTTTTTAAATATTATAGATCTTAACTATCATGTTAGATATTTTGCAAATACTTTAGGTTATTCTTTCCAGAGGAAATAGCACTAGACTAAGTGAAGGGGAACAGCAGGAGTTAGGTGGACAAGATGGGTCTGTTAGCGTGGGAGCTGCTGTGGGAAGGCTTCAGGGAATCACCCGTGGATCCACATGGGGAGAGCCTGCTTAGTGCAAGCAGCAAAAAGCCAGGGAGCCTCAGAGCCTCTTGTCATTCACAGGTGTGATGATTAGGTGGCATTTTCCTCCCTCAAACCTTATTATGATCTCAGTGCATCCCCCATCTGTGGGGCAGTGATGGGGGATGGTGAGGAGAAAATCCAAGAAACCTCCATGTGAGCTTCAGGAGGAATGCCGTCATCTATTTTTTGCCATTGACTTCTCCATACCTAGAAGGGCTGGCATTAGATAAGCAATCTATGAGTTTTTTTTTTTTTTTTTTTTGGATAAGTGGAGCTAATGGATGCTGCTTATTGTGGAAACTTTGCAAGCCTTTCCCCAAAGTGGTATTTTTCTGGCAACAGGAACACACTAGGCTGTTATGCAGGATGGCCCTCGGAATCACCCTCAATCGGTGGTGGAGGAGTAGTGGATAAATACTTTAGCGTGCTTCTTTCAAGACAGTTAACCTAGAGGCCAGTGCCACCTTGTCCCCCAGAGCCCCCCATGGAGCTGCCATCCAGTTCCCCACAGTGCTAACTGCCAGATAAGTCATGTTTTCTAGCTTTCACTCCCTGCTGTCTCACTTGCCAGCTTGCTTGGATCACTTCCAAATTAACTCTTTGTGCTTCAATCTGTGTCTTAAGCCTCTTTGTGGAGGAAGCCGAACTATGAAAAGGGATAAACAGGAGCCAGGCCTGTAGACCCATTTCAAAGTTTGGTGATTCCCTGAGGTAAAGAACAGACACTGAGGAAAAATAAGTAGTAGATTAATATGACCAGATGTGTCTTTTTATAAGCTTATTCAGGATGCTGTCTGTACACAGAGTACATTTGAGGGAGATGAGTGGAAGGAAAGCAGAGGAGCTGGAGAAAGCAGAGATAACTGTGCTTATCACAGTTGATAATGTAGTGGTAGAATGATGATGTAGTGGTAGAGCTAACATGGGGTAGGTTTACCAGATGTCCGGGGTTGGAGGACTTCTAGAAAGGTTGAGTGAGAGAGAGAGTCAGGAGTAGGAGATACCTTTTGCATTTCTGTGCTATACAGTTGTGAGGAAGGTGTAGATACAACTGAGTTGAGCAACCCAAGTGGAGAAGTATACTGAGTGGACAGTGAAGGGGGTGGGGAAGATAAATTCACATAGCTGTACTAGTATGAGACGTCCATGGTGTGTGGAACTACAGGTTTTTGTCAGGAGGCTCAATATCACCCACATTTTTGAGACAGATGCTACATATCCAGGCATCAGTCTTCTCCCTCTGCTCACCACTATGCCACATAAGATTGACTAACTTGCTGCCAATCCACCATTTGTTTCAAATACTGGGTTGACCAAAAAATCAAGGGGAAATTTTACCTATAAAGAAGTAGGCTAAGAAGATATGGAGCCAGAAACAATTGTGAAAGATTTCTGTAGTTCTTTAAAGCTTCTTTCTCTCTATATAGGGTATGTATTGTCAATTGATAATGTTTCTGGAACCATTAGGAAGTAATACAGCCCCCCTGACCCCAGTGGATTTTCCTGCTAACAGGAGTGTAGTGCACAGTAGGAATAGTGACTCAGCCAGCCCCTGGAGAAAGTGAATGCAAGGACGAAGACTCATTTTGGTAAGAACTAGAGAAAATGTCCCATAAAAGCCAGTTTGAAGATTAAATGTAGGCAAATGAGTCCTTGTGATTTGGGGCTAGAAATCACCTGTCAAAATGAAACATATGTTTCCTACCCTTTGGGAACCTGAAAAAATAAGAACATGAATTATGAATATACACATTTAATAGAAAATTTCATTATAGATTGTAAATGCCCCAAATATTTTTTAAAAAATGAGTTCTTCAATGTGGATGATTTATTCCTGTGAATAACAATTCTTAAATTTTGCCATACATGCAAAGATACTCTACAAGTATAGAACATTTGTGTATCTTTAGGTCTGGTAGAATTTTTTTCTGTCAGTTCCTTTTTAGCAGGTCATCTGTAAGAACTCTTTCTGCTCTTGGTTAGCTTCTATCAACTTTGGTTTCTTGTTACTTTAAATTGTATCTAAAACAGGCTCAGCGTGGAATAAGGCTTTACAGTAACTGCTTGGTTACCTGAGGCATTTATCCATGGCTATGTTTCTCTGTGTCATGCCTAAACAGAACATTTTACTTGTTACAGATCCCATGAGCAATGTATGCAAGAGAGTCATATATGTTATTAATTTGCCACCTTTCATAAGGTCCAAGAAATTCTAATATATCTTTGATTCCATTCACAGTTTGCTTTCCCTTGTTTTTCTTCCTTCCTTTAGAATGGACCATTCTATGTTTGCTAATAGATTGGTTTTGCCTTCCTGCACATTTCCCATCTATGGCACCAACACCTCTCTCACAGCCTCCTCTTCTTCTTCCCTAGCTATCCCAAGCTCCAGTGTCCTTCCTTCCGCTCCCAGAGATGTGGTCCCCGTGTTGGTTTCCAGTCGGTTTGTCCGGCTCAGCTGGCGTCCACCTGCAGAAGCAAAAGGGAACATTCAGACCTTCACAGTCTTTTTCTCCAGAGAAGGTGACAACAGGTAAGTGCCACCAGTACGTAATCTGCCATCTCTTTATATGTCTACTGTGGCATAAAGGCACCTGCAGGGGATTTTTAGCAGGGGCATTGGAGACCATGTGGAATCAGCTCTGCCCATCGCTCATCTGTAAGTGAAGACAATATATCTCCGTGGACTATGTGTGTTTTTTTAAAGTGGGATTGTTTATAGAATAAAATAAAGTCTTTGATAATAAACTTCCTTTAAAAGAGACAAGCATGTGAATATTTAATAATCAGGTATTTTTAATTTTTTTTTTATTTTTAAAGTGCTAAGTGGAGAACAGAATTAGGCTGTATATTAACAGAGCAGGATATGAAAGAACCACAGTAGCCAGAGTGCCATTGATATCATGTGAGCTCAAGACAACTGCATAACTTCTCTGAGCCTGACTTTACTGTATAATAAAAAGTGAATAATAATGCTTAACTCTCAAAGTTTTTGTTAGGATTAAATTAGGTTGCATATGTAAAGATCATACCAGAGTATCTAATATTTGGTAGAAATTATTGTTTCTCTCCCCTTTTAAAACTATTTTATTTATTTATTATTTTAGAGAGAGAGAGCTTGGGAGGAGGACCAGAGGGAGAGGAAGAGGGAGAGAGAGAATATCAAGCAGACTCCATGCTGAGTGTGGAACCTGAAACAGGGCTGGATCTCAGAACCCTGAGATCATGAACTGAGCTGAAATCAAGAGTCAGACACTTAACCTGCTGAGCCAACCGGGAGCCCCATGTTGTTCCTCTTTTTACTTGTCACTTATAGACAAGAGTATTTTGTATATGTCTAGTTTCAAGATCACAATCCATTATTCTTGATTTTTCTCAACACTTTCTCTTTGAAATGTTTCATGATTTTAAGACTTTGAAGTTTGATTTGTAAGCCTAACATAGATATTGGGTAAATTCCAATTTCTTCTATAAGAATAAATGGTGAGGGCCCCTAAGTGGCACAGTCAGTTAGACATCTGAGCCTTGGTTTCAGCTCAGGTTGTGATCTCAGGGTTATGATATCGAGCCCCACATCACACTCTATGCTCAGCTCAGAGTCTGCTTAAGATTTTCCCTCTCCCTCTGCCGCTGCCTATCTCTCAAATAAATAAAAATTTTAAAAAAACATAATTTAATAAAAGAAGAAACTGTGAAATACCTATTTTATTTCTTTAAATGTATTAACTTATTTTGTATTCCATGGTTGATTATTCTAGTATCTATAGTCTTTGAGAGTCTAGTTCAATGATTTGTTTCTGCTGAATTTTACTCATAATGGCTTGTTTGTTTTCATAAATGGGTGATTCTTGATTGTTAACTCTAATCCTAATTTCTCTGAGGGAGATTTTTGTGACCAAGTATTACAGAACAATCTTGGGAGAATGCGCTTTACCAAAATGAGACCATGTTAAAACAGAATTTTGTTAAGATTTATTTGGCCCATACCAGTATCATGTTGATATTTTATTGAACATGAGAAAGTCCACTAAGTATGATAACATTTTTTTCCTGCCATTTTTAACATATCAACTCACACAGGTAAATACAGACTTGTGGAAAGGAATTCTCAGATTTTTTTGTTGTTGTTCTATTTCCAATTAAGCTAAGACTGGGATCATATGTTCACCTGTTCTCTCAGGAGCCTAATTTCATTTTCTAGTTCACCCACTGAGGTTTGCTCTTTTAGGATCCTGGCTGATGCGAGGTTCTCTAATCAGACTGTACACCCTTCTTTATCTGCAAGCTTCATTTCCTATTCTCTTCTCCTACCAGTTCTAAAACTCCTCGCTCCAGACTTCTATTGAGAGGCACATACCCTCAGGCAAATACCTGCACCACAGTCTGCTTTCTCACTATGATAATTCTCTTATTTTGCTGCCAATATATTACAGATAAAAACCGCCTTTTTAAATAAAAAAGATTTTTAATAATTTGCCCAGCATTTTAGATGTGCCATAACAGAAGAGTTTTTCATGTAATACCTAGTAGCCATATCGTTTGAAATGACATTTGGAAATATTTATTTTAATGCCTGTAAGATTGGTATCATTATTATATATAATTATTGACAGTTGAGCAAGTATATTTGAATATGTTCAGTGTTTAGGAAATCTTATTTAAGATTAAAGCATAGGGGTACCTGAGTGGCTCAGTCGGTTAAGTGCCTGACTTTGACTCAGGTCATGATCCCAGGGTCCTGGGATCCAGCCCCACATCAGGTGCCCTGCTCAGCAGTGAGTTTGCTTCTCCCATTCCCTCACCCCGCTACTCTGCCTGTTTGTGCCCTCTCTCTGTGTCAAATAAATAAATAAAATCTTTTCTTTTTAAAGATTAAAGCATAAAGCCACTCTGTGAACATTCCACTTAGAAGGAATCATTCACTGAGACTAATATTACACTGTATGTTAACTAACTGAAATTTAAATAAAAACTTTAAAAAAATAAGGAATCAGAAAAGCAAGGCATGCGGCTTTCTTAATAGACCTTTCCATTCTATTCCTTGGGCTTTTTTTTTTAACTTTCTATCCTCCTCATCAACAATTAGTTTTTCTGTGTCCCAAATTTAAGGCAGTCAAAGAGATCTGCCCAGTTTTCTTCAGAGAAACACTATGTTGCCAAATCCTCAAATTCTGTAGAGAACAACACCTATTTACAAATGTACTCTGCAAACCTACTCGGTGTCTCACACAAGGTTGGAATGTCATCATTATGCTCCTCAAGAGGTGAGGATTTGGGTAGGGCAACTAGGATGTGCATGAACATTGGTCTGCTGATATGATTACATCCTGAGATCCACATCTTTTCTTCCCTATTAAATTGCCTCTTATCTAGAACCAGTCTACAATGGACTCCCCTTGGTAGGCAGGGGTTTCTGGGATGTGGCAGCTTCTTTTTTCATCCTTCCAATGCAGACTGCATTCACTTTCTGTAAAGTTTGCCAGCCAAGGGAAATGTGATCTGCTTGACGGATCTACATAGATGTTGTATTTTGGGGGTTGGTGACAGCATGGGAGAAGTAGAAAGGGAAAGTGAAAAAGAAAGTGACAGAGGTAGAAGGAAAGACAGAAATGGCAGGTGGCCCAGTGAGACCCACTTGTTCACAGGGCTGAGTTCACACATCCTGGCTTTTACCGTCCATTCTTCTGTAGAAGAACAAAGTAGACTGCTGTCCCAGGTATTCCGGTGCCAATTGAGTTATCAGTAGAAAGTGTGTGGGGAGAAGCCAGGATTCAAGTGTGAAGCTTAATATAGTGTCTCCAATGTGTGAGTGCTCTAAACTCATAGTGATCCTTAAGAACCCCTCAGGATTCAAAAAGCTCAATACAGCTTGGGCTGACCAGAGTGGTCTTTAGTGCAGTACGATAAGCAGAAGGGATAGTACAACTTCGTTCATGCTGTGTCTCAAAATGCTTCCCTCTCTAGTCCACAGCAATAAAGTATGTCATATTTAAGTTTCTTTTTTCTTTCATAATTTGACCTGACTTTAAAATGAAAGAAATAAACATGAGTACACATATAGCCTATGTTCCCTAAGATCACTCATTACCACAAAGAAGCAGGCATTCATTTTAGTCTCATCTGCAGCTCTTTAACTCTGTGACCTTATCATGAGCCTGATAGTCTTTGGATCTCAGTGTATGCAGCTAAGAAAACTGGAGGTAGTAATTCTTGCCCAACTATCTTCATGCAGTCGTATGAACTTCCTGGAGCCACCTTAAATTTACCCTGCCCCAAAGCATCCTATCTCCTCCTTAAATATATTTTCCTCTCTTTTCTTGGTGTATGTTAGTACCTTCCATCCTGTTGACCAAACAAAAAACCCAAGTCATATTTTACTCACCCCAGCCTCTCGACTCTGCCATTAGTCATTGTGTCCTGTCAAGTCTACCTTGGCCACAGCTCAGCTCTGCCCCTTTATTCTGTCATCTCCATCATCACCGATCAGATCTCTGACAAAGCTTCTTGCCTTCTAATCCATCCTCCTCATTGTCTCTAGTTATTGTCCTGAAATACAGTTAGGATCACTCCCTCTGTTGTGAAAAAAGTGTGAATGTTCTCAAATTTAGGTATGATAAAATTTCTGTATAAAGACATGCCCATAATAACTGAAAAAGTCTTTTGAATGGAAGTCTATATCCAATCTATACATAGGTAGAGTGTGATTCCTATGACCTATCATGGTTAAACCTTAGCCTAAACGGCTGGATTTGAAAAAGGTACTACTGTTTTATTAGATGTGTGACTTGGGGCATTTAGATATGGGAAAGATGGAAATAAGATCTCTCTGGTGTGACAGATAGAGGGAAGATGAATTATGCCTCTCTGAATTGCTATGAGAACTAATTGGAGGAATTGAAGCAAAGCATCCAGGGAAGTCACAGCATAGGGCAGAATGGAAGGGCTCAAAATAGTGTGCACTCAGAGACAATATGGGAAAGAAGCTGAAAATAAGGCTCAAATGTGGTAATCATCATCATCTGACTTACCTACCCAATGTGTCTTTCAGCATATAATTTGTCTCCTCAAATTTCTATAAAAAATGCCCATACTCTTAACAAATAAGGCCAAACTTTCACTTATGCACTGGATCTCATCCTTTTTTAAGCAAAAGAATAAAATTTCAGCGATTCCTTTTCTCCCCTCATTATCAATGTTTTTCAGTCTTGTGGATCATGTCCGTCAACATACAGGCGTGCAGTTGTATTTTCCATCTCAACGAATTTTCCCTCAATCCCATTTCTCCCTCCTCCAGCACTCTATTCTGTGTTCCCTTGCATAACAAATCTCCTTGAGTTGTCTAACTTCACCCCAATACCTTACCTAATATTTTAATCGTGATTCTGTCCCTAATTTCAAGCAACTGTTCTTATCTAGGTTTACCAGTGGCTTCCATGTTGCTAAACTCAATAGTCAATTCTCCATCCTCACATTACTTGGGCAGTAAGCAAATTTTGTCATATTTGATCACTTCCTTTTTTGTGACACTTATCATTCTCTTGGGTTCTATTACACAGACTTTCCTGATTCTACTCTAATCCCTCTGGCCACTCATTTTTAGCTTCTACTTTTTACTTCAAATCCCCCTGGCCTGTGAATATTAGATTGCCCCAGGGCTCAGGCTTTGAAGATCTCTTTTTATCCAGTTTGTAACTTTATATTTTGTCAGTATGCTGATGTCCTCCAAGTTTGTAGCTCTGGTCTTGACATTTTACCTGCATATATCCATATATATATATATATATATATATATAATCCAGATTCTGTCTTGGTTTCTTAACTTTTGATTTCTTATGAGCATCTACAACTTATCAGCAAAACCAAATACTTGTTTTCCTTCAACCTGCCTCTGAATACTTTATTATTACAGAGATTGCTCTGTCTCAATGAAATCTACATATTTCTCATCACTCAGGCCAAAATCCTTGGAGTAATTGTTAATTCTTTTCTTTTTCTTATATCCTATAACCAAAAACATCATCAAGTCTTAGCAGCATTATCAAAATATATCCCAAATACTGGAAATAATATAATACTTGGTATTTGTTATAAAATAATACTGAAGATTTTCAGTTTTGAGCTGAGTGATAGGAATAAAGTGGTACATCCTCTCATTCTGTCTAGTTGTGTGTGGCTTACAATTTTCCATGATAAAAAAATAAAGCCAAGTAAGTAAATAAAAATAAAACATATACGGAATCTTACCACTTCTTGCCCCTTTATATTACCATCAAGTCTCATCTGAACTATTGCAATAACCTTTCAAGGCTGTTCTCTCCACAGCAACAAGAATAAATCCTTTAAAACATACCTTAGATCCTGTTATCCTCCTGCTACAAAACCCTCCAGTGACTTCTATCTCATACAGAGACTAAGCAGATATCCTTCCAGACCTGGTCCCTTGTCACCTTCCTAGTCTCATCACTTATTCTTACCATTTACCCATTTTCTCACTTCTCTCCAGTCTCACTGGCTTCCTTGTGTTTCCAAAATATAAAAAGAACCCTCCTCCCTCAAGTTTTTGCACTTGCTGATCAACCTGTTAGAATGTTCCTCCCCTTGGTATCTACGTGGATCATTCTGTAACTTACACTGAGTCTTTGATGAGTGGCACTTTCTGCTGGATGCCTTAACCTGACCTCTATCATTCCCGATGCCCTTTTTCATTCATATTTTTTCCATGGCTTTATCACCTTGTACTTACTGTTTCCTCAATCCCCTTTCTTGGTGCCAGGATATAAGCTTCATGTGGGCAGGGCTGTTCTTATCTCGTTTCTTCCCTGAGCTATTCTTAGCACCTAGAGCAATATGGAATCCATAATAAACACTCACAAACTATTTGTTGAATTGAAGCCCCAACTGAAATGTCAACTACTATATGAATCTCTTCACAGTCCTCCAACTCTGAAGTCTTTTTTCCTTTATCCCTCCCTTATACTTTGATTACGATTATATTATTCCTACCTTCTGGCCAATTTTGTGTGTGTTTGAGTACATGCATGTTTCCATTCCTGATGATGGAAACTAGATCTTATTTATAATTCCATACCCAAGTGTCTAGTATCATGAATTCTGTAGACATTCATTGATTGGAACTAGTAGGAATCAAGTGGCAGAGAGACAGATGTGGTATTCCTAATAGGTAGTTCCTTAACCAATAAAACAAATTGTGTTACTGAGGAGGATGAATAAACTGACTGGAGTTCAATAAAAACTTTTTTAATTGAGAAAAAATAAAAGTTGATTTTTGAGATTTGATTCCAATATCCCTGTTCATTTTCTGGCTCTCAACTAGAGCAAATATACGCCATATGTCTCTGAGCGGCTAGCTGTGATGCTCATTTGCTCATACAGCTTTATGTAGCTCCTTAACACAATAGCTTTTTAAAAGGTAGTGGATTTAACATTTGCCTCAGACTAGTAATGACTTTGTCAGGCAAATGACTCTAGCTCAGATTATCATTAATCTGTCTGACTGGTTAATGGTGTCAATAATGCAAGTGCCATAGTTAACATCTTATTTTTTTCTACTTTATTTTGTTCAGCCCCTTGGGTGCTTTCATTTCATAAGTCAGGGAGTGGGATAAATTCCAAAACCTGAAAGCCAGACTTCCCAGCTATCCAGCTATCCCTTCCTTGTACCTAAAAATCATTGAATAGAAAGTGATCTTTGGAATCATAGTACAACTTTCTGCTACTTAAACATTTAGAAACTGATACTCAGAGGAGGAGTAAGTCTCACGCCAAAGGCCATAGAGTAAGCATTCATGATGAGAGAAAGTATTTATTGAATATTTACTGTGCCAGATGTCAGGGGAAGCATCTCTTACATAAATTGTCTTACTTCATCCTCACAATAAAACATTATCCACATGAGGCTTAAAGAAGACGTTTTCTTCTCTGATACACAGCTAGTAAGTGGTAGAACCAGGATATGATGCAGGTGTTCTCAGTCACTAGACTGACTTGCTCCTCACAGATGAACCTGGAAGAGAATCAGAGTTTTTTTTTTGTTTGTTTTGTTTTTTGTATTTTCAGAATTATGACATGAATTCTTCCATAGACTTCTTTTCAGTAACTTTCTGACTTAATTGCTAAGTTGGTATGCGTCATTTCTTTAGCAATTATAGACACAGTAGCAAACTTTTTGGACATGTATAGAACACTATACTTCCCATTTCATAATCTAAAGTCACTTATGGAGTGTGACACAGGGTAGCCAGAAGCTTAAGGTAATGTTGCTGTGGAATTGAACTGCATGGGTTTCAATCCTGGCTCAGAATTTTACTAGCTGTGTGGTTGTCGTGTGAGATAGATCCTTCATATGGGATAATAATCATAATTGACATGTAAGCCTAGGATGGCTTCAGAAATCATTAGTGCCTCAAACATTTGTTTATTGCCTGGTGTTCCAAAAGCACTCCATTCTTGTCAGCCAGTGCTATGTGTGGATGACTGTGTGTATTAGAAATGGAGAGCAATGAAATACAGGTGTATATGTACAGAGGACTTTATCACTTTATAAATGTTAGCCCATTTGATCCTCAGATAAGGCAGGTATGATAATTTCCATTTTACTGATCGGCATGCCTCACTCTGTTCAGAGAATCTGAAACAAAACAAAACAAAACAAAACAAGCAAACAAACAAAAACACCACTGCTAAGAAGCTACACAACTAGTAAATATTGGAAGAAAGATTTAAATGCAAGGTTTCTAGTCCAGTGACCTTTCATGGTACCATACAAAGTAAAAGATATCCCCTAAAAGACATACATATAAAGTACTGTGGGAGTTCAGAAGAGAGAATTAAAACACTTTATGAGCATCATTCAATTTAATCCTCACAATAACCCTGTGAGGTAGGCAGATAAAGGACTGGTATCTTCACTTTGCAAATGAAGCAGGGAAGGTTCCAAGATAGCCCCTGACTTGCTTAAGGTCACATGCCTATTCTGCGACAGGACAAAAGTGGGACTGGGCCTTCCAACTTGCAGCCCGGTATGCGTTACATTGCTTTGTGCTGCCTCAGAAAACCTCTGCTCCCTGCTCAGGATTAGAGGGCCGCCTTTGCGTGATTGACATGGAGGATTCATCTTAGAATTCATCGTGCATTACATTTCCAACACGGTGTTTACATCTTCCTTCCCCGCTCTTTAGTGCTGTGGCTGTGCAGCTGATGAAGCTCGTTATGAAGGGAGGGTGTTGTGAAGGAAAGAGAACAAGACTCAGAATCCAAAGCTCCACACTGTGGTCCTGGCTTACAGCCTGGCCAAGTTAGCCCCCCTTTCACTCTGCTTCTCTGTAAAAATGTAAAGCCCTGTCCTTTCTACCTCGAAATGTCCTTAGATCATTGAGTAAGAGAATAGTGATTTAATTCTTCCAATGGGCTTAATGTATACGGAAAAATAAAACATGCCCTCTATAAAAGCCATATACAAATGAATGACCCATTATTCACTCGTGAGTTGACTATGTGTCCGGCTCTGTGTTGAGAATAATACAGAAGCCAACAGCCTCTTTGGAGGCAGTTTAATAATGTTGGGAGGATCATTCCACTGAGGAATATATAACTACACACTGAATTAAGAGCTCTAAAGGAAAGGAATGTGCTTCTGTGAGAGAAGACATGTGTGCATAATGTCCTGGCCATAATCAGGTCTGTATTTTGAAAAGAGGACTGGAACTGCAGCGTGGAAGTTAGACCCCTGTGGTCATCCCGGTGGATGCAGGGAAACTATCTAGTCTATTGCAAAAGTCCGGGTGAGAGAGGATGGTGGATCAGTGGAGACGGAGCAGAGGAAATAATATTATTCTAGAGATATTTAAGAAGCAAAATTGATAGCAGCTGACAGATTAGCAGTCATGGTGAGACAACGGATGTTTGCAAGGATAGTTCCTAGTTTTCGGGCTTATTTAAATTGAAGGATGGGAGGGTAAGCCGCTGACATTAGGGTGCTGCAGAAGACCCAGGCTTGAGAATGAAGATCATAAATTCAGCTTCAGACAATTTTTTTTTTTTTTTTTACATACATTCAAGTGGGAATGTAAGTAGGGCCTTTGGAATAAGGAACCTGGCTAGAGCTCAGAGAAGTTTGGGCCAGAAATATGTAAATATGTCAGTATTTTGTCAGCATATGGATGGTAACTGCAGGTTTCAAAGGAGAAAATGGGTCAGCTCCCCAACCTCCCCCCCAAAACTCCCCCCTCCAAAAAAGCAAGAAAAGGACCCAGAACTGAGTCATATTTATTAGAGACAGAGGCTAAAACTAAATAAAATTAACAATTTGAAACAAAAAGCTTTTTTTTTCCATGAACGATAGGTTTTTTTTAATGTTTTATTGCAGTAGCTACTTGTTACATAACTAGTCCCTTGAATGTTTACTAGATGCTAAAAATTTTAATTGAAAATTAAATTGAAAATTGAAAATTAAAATTTTGGGGACACCTGGGTGGCTCAGTTGGTTAAGCAGCTGCCTTCAGCTCAGGTCGTGATGCCAGCGTCCTAGGATTGAGTCCCACATCGGGCTCCTTGCACAGCAGGGAGCCTGCTTCTCCCTCTGCCTCTGCCTGCCATTTTGTCTGCCTGTCCTCACTCTCTCTCCCTCTCTCTCTGATAAATAAATAAAATCTTAAAAAAAAAAAATTAAAATTTTTTAAAAGTCTGTGCCTCAGACTATGCTTTTTAACAATTCAAGAAAAAAAGCAATTTTTAGCCAAAATTTAGTCAAAATACCTTTGACCAACTAAATGATCTCCATTTTCCATTATGCATTAACTGTTGGCAAGTCACCTGTGAACCCAGTTGTCCTTCAAGATAGCTCTTGATTTCAAACTCTATGACTCTAGGGTAATAAAGAATGTAGCACTGGATAAGCTATTGCTGCTGTCATTTTGAGCCTTATTTTAGTAGACACCATATTTCAGTTTTGAAATCTTCTCATCATTGCACCATTTTTGTTGTCACTAAAAAAAATCAGAGTGAAAGCAGAGTACATAAAACAGGGATGCTAAAAATCTTTCCTTTAAAATTAACATAGTTCCTTCTCTATAAAGTAACATTACTGTAACTCACCCCCCTTTAAGCAACTAATTAGGTGTTTGATACCTCAAGACAACATCCGTTGCTCACCTCACAGCTGTAACTAAATGTTAATTCCCTGGTGCACTTGGGCAAGACAATATGTGTTTACTTAATTTGTATACTAGAGACATGTTGTTACAAATGATCCAGTAAGAAACAGTATCATGCTTAATCTTTAAAAGTCTACTTACTTCTGAAATGTAAATACAGAAGTGTTGAATTCAATTACACACACATCCACACACAATTTTCTATTCCCAACAAAGACTATTAGATTAGAAAGGCTACTTTGAGTAGATCCCACTCTGTTTTCAAATGATGAAAGCGAAATATCTTCAGGAAGATGAAGTGGCATGCCAAAGGCCACCCAGCTAAGATGGGATAGAAAACTGGAATCAGGTCCAGCGCTCTAAACATTGTGGAGATTACACTATGTGGAAATGGTATGCAGTTATTCTATGAACATTTTTGCATTTATTTACATATTCATTTAAAAATCTTTGAGCACCAGCAACATAGTCATGTTTATATTCAGTGGGTACATATGCTGAGTGAAAATGTGAGTGGAATATGGCTTTTCTTCTAAATTCACAACTGAGTGAAAGACAGGCATCCCTAGTAATGCAATGTGATGTGTGCTACAAAAGATCTATAAACCAAAAGAGCAAAAGCATGAAAGAGAGTATTTAATGCTGCTGGAATCAGAGGACATGATAGTAGGAAAGCTTCAGTCAAGAGATTTTATTTTCTTTGGATTGGGCTTGAGAAATGAACAAGCTTTTGCCAAACTGAGAAGGAACTGTAAGTCAGGAAACGGTAACTCCAGGATAATTGAAATAAAACAAAATAAAACCAAACTAATGTAAGGCAGAATGGCAACAGACCAAGAAGTAGAGATGGATATGGCATTGTGGGGCAGGGTTAGTTGTTGTAGATAAGTGTGAAAATGTTTGAGCCTCATCTTGATGGTCTTCAGACCTTGTCACAAGGAGTTGAAATGTATTAACCATAGAATGGCAGCCAGCACAAAGTCTGGGGCATGGAGTTTACAGACTACAGATGTTAGAAGAGTATGCCCATCCGTAATCAATAGAAGAAAGAACTGGGAAGATCAATGATCAAAAAAAAAAAAAAAACAAAAAAAACAAACCACCATCACCACCACCACCACCAACAACAAAAAACCAGAAAAAGCTATTATTCTAATACAATACATTGTAAGTACAAACCAGAGCAGGGCTGGATGTCAGGCACAGAAGAATACAGCCTAAGCAGAGTTAGGTCTTAATGCAACTTGTACAAGGATGCCTTCTATGATGCCATCTTGGACTTTGTGCCTCAGAATTTATCAGCACCTAAGACTTCACCATCTGATCTCAGAAAAGCAGCAGCATCCTCTTTATTAAGTCACAGAGTGTGGAGTTGCTTTTATTTATTTTTTTAAAGATTTTATTTATTTAGAGAGGGAGAGAAAGAGAGCAGTGGGAGGAGTAAAGGGGGAGGGAAAGGGACCAGCAGATTCCGTGCTGAGCATGACCCCAGCAAGGGGCTCAGTCTCAGACCCTGAGATCCAGTTAAGTCAGACACTTAACTGAATGATCCACCTAGGCACCCCAAGAATATGTTTATAGAACATAGATAGTATTGTCTAAGAAATCTCTACCAGTTGATCTAAAGCACCTAAAGTTTTACTCCAGTAAACTCAGGTTTACAAGGAAGAAATTTCTCCTATTTGGAAACTCTTCTTGGTCTCCATGTAAGGGTCAAAGAAGGCAAGTGGCCCACAGTTGTGTTCGACCAGCAGAAGGAAACGGACTTTCTTTCTTTCTTTCTTTCTTTCTTTCTTTCTTTCTTTCTTTCTTTCTTTCTTTCTTTCTTTCTTGCTTTATTTATTTATTTATTATTCTTTGTGGATTTTCAGTTTATGGATTTATAGTGAATGGATTCTAGAAAGCACAGGTGACTTGTTCCCTTTAGTTCATTCAACTAATTTTGAACCTGCCCAAGTCACGCACTACCCTCTCAGAGTTCGGGGAAGGGAAGGGAAGTCATGAAGCCTTGTCTGACAATATATCTGATGCCACAGACCATGCCTCTGAGCTCTGTGAATTTGAAGACATTATGTCTTCAGAGTCAGAGGAGAGAACTTCACCAAGAGACAGCTGGTCTGGGCCCCTGCTGCTTTTCCAAGGGTAGTTGGTACCATAAGAGGCAGAACAGCCCTCCCAGTCATTGGGCAAACGCCTGACAGCTACTGGTCTCTGTTCTTCAGACCCTAGGGTGTTTACCTGCCCATTCACAGAGGAGCATGGACCAGAGTGCACAGAGAGAAAATCCTAATTACCAGTTGGTGCAAGTGAGGACTCTGGAGAGTATAACCACTTCAGGTGGCTGCCATTGGCTTATTGGGAGACGAGAGAAACACAGAGTAATACATTGCTCTTCCAAACTCAGGTGTGACTTACTTGTTGGGAAAAGATTTGTGATGTTTTATTTTTGAACTCTTAAAGCATGAAAGGAATGATCAAAAGCCTGCGAATCTCTGGGGCTTGAACCGTACAGATCTGTGAAGGACAACAGGCAGGAAATGCCCGTATCCCAGAATGCTTTAGTATGCCTCCAGCAGTTTGAAGACCACCCCCCACCCCCTTGTAGGACCCGAGGAAGTACCAGAGCAGCCTGGCAACAAAGCCCAGGCACTGGCAGTAAGGACACCACATTTCACAGGGCTGTTCAGCTACCCCGTGGGACACAGAGAACACCAATTCCTTCTCAGTTTGCTGTCAGTGAAGCCTCCGCCTTTAAAAGTTGTTACTGTTTCCATTATTGGAACTTATTCAATACTTCTGGTTATGCCCACTTTTAAAATTTAACTTCTCTTGGAAAACAAAATTAATCTTACAAAAAATATTTTTAAAAAGTGTTTTGTTTTAGGAGAGTAATGGAGCAGACCCATAGAGCTCAATGAAATCTATTGATATATTTTTTTATTTTATGATTGCACCTCTTAATTTCTCTCCTCAAATATATATATATATATATATATATATATATATATATATATAATTATAATAATAAAAATTACAACAATAACTATCACGTATATGAAACTCCATGTTGATTCCCAGGCAACCTGCCTCTTGCCTTATGTGGTTTATACAGTATCTCATTTAATTTTGGTTATTTTTTTCCTAATATTTTATTTATTTACTTGACAGACAGAGATCACAAGTAGGCAGAGAGACAGGCAGAGAGAGAGGAGGAAGTAGGCTCCCTGCCCAGCGGAGAGTCTGATGCAGGACTCTATCGCAGGACCCTGGGATCATGACCTGAGCTGAAGGCCGAGGCTTAGCCCACTGAGCCACCCAGGTGCCCCTCTCATTTAGTTTTTGAAAAACTCTGTGAGTTAAACATTTTCATGGCCCCAATCAGCACCTGAGGAACCAGGCCCAGATAAATTAATAAGAAAGTCAAAACAACAATTCCAGACTTAAGAATGCTGAATGCACCCACAGCTTCCAAAGCATTTTGATGCAAACTCACTTTGATAAAATGAGCAGATTTCTGAAAAGAGGCACATAAATTTGAAATGTTTATATTAAATCATTGTTTTAAGCCACTAACCGCCTACACTGAAGAAAATAGTGGTCAATCCAGGGCAGTACTAGCATGTGATGAGGGCAGAGGGATAGAGTGGTGTTGACGGTATTTAAGAAAAAATACACTGTATTTGCTTAAATTGTATTTATTTTTCCAGATTGCTACTGTTGAAGTATTTTCTAAAATTGTTTTGTTCAGTGTGCCTGGGTGGCTCAGTTGGTTGAGCGACTGCCTTCAGCTCAGGTCGTGATCCTGGCGTCCGGGGATCTGGTCCCACATCAGGCTCCCTGCTCACCGAGAGTCTACTTCTTCCTCTGACCTTCCCCTTTTCATGTTCACTCTCTCTCTGTGTCTCTCTCTCTCCAATAAATAAATAAGAAATCTTTAAGAAAATGCTTTGTTCACATTTAATGTAATATGGAGGAAGCATCAATTTTTCATATAATGAATATACTTTTTTCTGGACTATTATTAATTTGGAATACTTTTTGGAGGCTGATAGAGATTATGAGTACCTAAAACTCCCTCCCTCATAATAAAATCTAGCATCTACTTTTATATGTGAGTGATATTTTCATTATATGATCTTGGACATTCTTACATGGGCTTACCCAAATTTTCTTGATTATTTTCTCTTTTCCTTTGAAGAACACTTGCTGAAGAGATTATGTCAGCATGTCCCAGAACACAGCTCATTTACCTCGGTTCTTTAGTAGTATATGAATAAAGTCAACTATGAAAGCTCTTTCCTCACAGATACCCAAGAAGTTTGGTATCTGACCTTCAATAACAACTATGTTGTCATGGATGGCTAGAAAAGATATCAGAGTGGGGGACAGATTCATCTCACAGTGGTTTCTGAATTCCTTCTACTCCTTTGGAAACTCGGGTCTTCTACCCAAAGTGCCCATGACCCAAATAGCCCCACGATTCTTTCCCTACAATTGTTGAGTGATATCAATACTGGGTTTAGAAGCTGAAGCCCCAGATTCTGTTTTTAGCTCTGTTATCCACTATGAGTCCTTTAGGGAAAAAAAATGCTGTCTTCCAAATACCTTTGCATCTATAAAATGATGATAAAATCACCCTATCTATAAAAAAGGTCTGCATGATGAAATGTATCTAAAAGTTCTTCTGCTAAAGAGTAATAAGTAAGTTGCAAAAATCCATATATCCACAAGGCGTACAATCTGGATTATGAGCTTTCATTGTTTTTTTTTTTCTTTTCTTTTGTTTTGTTTTCCCAAAGCAACTTGTTGGCCTAAATAATCTTAGGTGGATAGAATAGAGCAGTGTGGTATGTGGTATATGGGAGCATTATCTGATGTCTTACCCCTACCTACTTTCAGTTACTGTTAAATCCCACCCAGACTCTGCCCTATCCTCAGCCCCCACCATAAGTCACAGTTCAGCCTTGTAGCAACTTAAAAAGAGCACTCCTAAGGACTATCTAAACCTTAGGCTATATTAAGATTCACACAGGTTATTTGTTTGTTTGGTTGTTTTTTATTGTGGTAAATATATATAACACACAATATTTACAGTTTTAACCATTTTTAAGTAAGGAGTTCTGTGGTATCAAGTGCATTCAAAGACCTATCACCATTCTCTGTCTCCAGAACTTTTTCATCTTCTCCAATTAAAAATCTGTACCCGCTAAATAACTTCTTCCTCTCTCCCCCTAGACTCTGGTAACCACTCAGGGTATATATTTTAATTATTAGTAGTACTGGATAAAACAGCACTAACTGCATAACAAACAAAGCCTAATATTTATAATGACTCAAAACTGTTTGATTCTTTTTTTTTTCTCAGTTGAATAGTTTTATTAACATATAATGTATTATCTGCTTCAGGGGTACGGGTCTGTGAATCATCAGTCTTATACAATTCACAGCACTCACCATAGCACATACCCTCCCCAGTGTCCATAACCCAGCCACCCTATGCCCCCCCCAACACCTCCCAGCAACCCTCAATTTGCTCTGTGAGATTAAGAGTCTCTTATGGTTTCTCCTTGACTCCTCTGTCATCAATATATAACTCCCAACATAACCATGCTTGTATACCTCAAGCTCCTAGGTGAAGGAGGAGAACACAGAAGTAAACACGTTACTAGGCTAGGCCCGGAATCAGAACATGAGGAGTTCACTCAGACTCACTGGGTAGACCGAGTCCCATGGCTTCATCTAGACCTCACAGTGGCTGGGAAATCCCATCAAGCATGTTAAGAAGAAAAATGGGTTTGATGATGAATCAACCAGTCTCTGTCATATCTGTCAAATTCACATTGCATACATGCCCAAGATTCACCATCAATGCCCTTAAAAGTTTGTTTTTATTTTTCTCTTTGGAAACTTGTTTGCCCTGAGACAAAACTAGGTTTCAAGTATCTCCCCAGACAAAATAAAACCAAATTGCAAAGTTAAAATGTGCATCCTATCCCACTAAGATGCAGGAGATACCATCTAGAAATAGAAACCTTAACAAACAATTGAGTAGCTCAGGAGTTCCTTCTTCACCCAAGTCAATTCTATGAAACCAAGGAGGATACAAATGTCTATAATCATGTGTATCTTTAAAGAACACTTTAGTAGCTATTGTTTCTTCTATGTTAGCATCTATATCGGGAGAGCTTGCCCTCTCCTAATATAGACTACCGGTTGCACCAGGATCAGCACATTAATTTGTTTGTGTGGAACAACTGAGGAAGGTTTTGGTTGGGAAATGGATTGGACACATGTAGATGTGGCTTGAAGAACAAGGCAAGTTGACCTGTGTTGCAGTTTCTCCTCACGTAGAAAGGAATCCACCCTCCTTCACTAATTGCACTTAACTTAACCACAGGAGCTCAAGCTCTGTGCACAGCAGCACTTAGCATCTGTCTTTTCCTTTCCTACAATGAGAGAAAATGCATAAATGCATTTGTTGGCAACACTGACAAAGACCGATTTGTGGAATAATTGAGACCTTGATTTCTAGCATTAGCCGGATGTTTACGAAATGCATCTTCCTGTCTACATTCCAGATGTTTCTTCTTATTTTAATAGCTCTTTGTCATGAGTTTTGCATTCTGAATTGTAAAGTGTTGAGGGAAAAGACTTTCACTTGCAAGTTTCATGGCGATGGCATAAACTTGAGCTCCCCCCAAACCCTGCAGTATTTATGTGTGGGTCCTTCCAGTGTGCTTTTCACAATAAACCTCAGAGGCCTCGATTTATAGCAAAAACAGCATGAAATGGTCAGCAAACCTTGGTCCACCTCACTGCTTTGGCACATTAAATAAAAGTTTGGCTAAAAGCATTGATGTTAGAATAATCTTTCCCTGAAACTTTTACTTCCCAGGGAACGAGCATTGAATACATCCCAGCCTGGGTCCCTTCAGCTTACCGTGGGAAACCTGAAGCCAGAAGCCATGTACACCTTCCGAGTTGTGGCCTACAATGAGTGGGGACCAGGAGAGAGTTCTCAACCCATCAAAGTGGCTACACAGCCTGAGTGTGAGTATAAACATAGAAAGACACATTTAGAAAGTATTTCTTTTTGCTGGCAATCTCCTTGAATCCTCTCCTAGAAATTAAGGTTAAAATGGAAGGAATAATTCTGGAAGGGACATATTTAACTTGAGGATTTTTAAAGGTAAGATAACGTTTTAACAAAATGGCCTCCCCACTTAGGCCGTCATGGAAAATTAACAACTAGGAAGGCCTAATTCATCCATACAGTTTCCAAGTTCACTTCCTAAGTGACTGACGGACTCTGCTGATTAGGCCTTTATCATCAGCATCAGGTTTCAGCCGCCTTCGACTGACTTTTTAGGTTTCCCAAGTTTGTTTATGAAGAACACCAAAGGTGAGAGATCAACCACATGGGACTTCCAAATACAGGGACCCGTTAAAGAACTTAAACGTACTCTGGATGCCCTTAAGGAGATTCCAACTGCCAGTCTCAACTCAAGAAAGGGAAAGGGATAATCTCTATTGGCCAATCTCACTATCTTCCAATTTAAATCCCTCTTTTAAGCTATATCATCCCAAAGTAAAGCAGTTCAGTATTCCTTGACCATGTGATAATTCAGTGATTTCTACTTTTATAAAATAGCTCCAAGGCTATACATTTGAAGGATATCTATTTTATAAAATTTTGTGTTTTTTTTCCCTACAAACTCCTAATGTTATTTGAAAAGATGGATTATGGATGAACAGTTTTTCAGCATTATTTTGTTAAAAATTTATTATAATCTAAAGTGTAAATGAAGTGACTACCTATAACAAACTACATTATTTGAAGACCTAGCTGTATCTACTCCTTTTTCTTTTTATGAATGATACTATTCTGCTCAGATTCCTGCTCATTTTAAAAACAATGTTTCATTTCAGAATCATCTCATATGCTTTTGGAAGAAGGTGAAATACTAATTAGAAATATTTTAGTTGGTAAATATGAGGAAATAATCTTTGCATTATGTCAGTTCTTGAGTATTTTAATTTTTTAAAGATCTTATTTATTTATTTGATAAAGAGTGAGTGTATGTGTGCATGGGTTGGGGAGGGAGCAGAGGGAGAAGGAGAAGCAGGCTCCCCCCTGAGCATATGCCCGGCTTGATCCCAGGTCCCTGAGATCATGTCCTGAGCTAAAGCGAGACACTTAACCAGTGGAGCCACCTGGTGCCCCTACTTCTTGGATGTTTTAAATCATCATGTAGAGAGAGCAGTTACCCTCTGATAGGTAGTCTGGGTACCTGTATCATGTTCTATATTTGGCAAAATCTACATTTTTCCCCCCACTTAGCCAAGGTTGCAAAGAAAAGATGATAAAGAATTATAATGAAATATTTATTAGGGGTGGGGGAGATACCTAAACTGTACAAATCTTAGAAATACTTGCCTCACAAAAATAAAACCTCAGCATTTTTAAAGGCATAGTAATGTACAGGTTTCAGATAATAATAGGAAACACAGGCTCCTGTGCAGGATCCAGAAGCTACAACAGGGTATTAAACCTCATTCCTTGCAGGACTTTGCACAACATCACTGGTTGTTATGCTCATGAATGAGGTTGGTTCTACTTCCAAGTTTCTGTTCTTGAGAATGTTTTTAAATGTTTGCACTTAAATCACTAAATAATGCCAATTTCCACTTCATAATATCTATGTTTTACTCGACAGTTTCTTCATTGACTTACTCTTAATAGATCATATAGAGAGAGAATCAATAACTTTTATGAATATTTGATATTTGTAATCAACAAAGTTGAATAAAAACAAACACTCAAAATACGTATTTTTAAAAAAATGGTATATGCCATGTTGTATGTATTAATTAAAAAACATCAAAAATTCTCTAAAGGGCATGGTCTGAAGGGGATTATGCTAAGTGAAATAAGGCAATCAGAGAAAGACAGTTATCACACGGTTTCACTCATATGTGGAATATGAGAATAATGCAGAGGCCAATAGGGTTAGGGAGGGAGAACTGACTGGGAAGAAATCAGTGAGGGAAACAACCATGAGAGACTCTGGACTCGGAAGCAAGCTGAGGGTTGTGGAAAGGGAGGTGAGGGGGGAGGGGTCACTGGGTGATGGACATTAAGGAGGGCACGAGATGAGATGAGCCTTGCATGTTCTGCATAACTGATGATTTATTGAACATTATATCAAAACTAGTGATGTACAATATGTTGGCTAACTGAACTTAAGTACAAAAAAGAAAAAGTTCTCTAATGGAAAACTTCATTCAGTTTGCTAGTGCTAGAACTTAAACTTTAAAAGTATGTTCATTTTCAAAATATCCAATTTCTATGAATTATCTGAATTCTTTACTTTCCTAATCTTAACGTTTTCCATAGAATTGTTTTAGTGTACATTTTAAGGCTGACTAGACATGATTACATTACATTCTGTGAAAACCCTAAGTAGTCAGCCTTGTTTTCTAAGATTGAGCAACATTATTTTTTTTTTCTATCAATTTCATTGTTTCTGTCTCCAGCTTAAATAATCAATTCCAAGAGGATTTTTCTTTTTTAAAATCACTTTCTTTTATGCCAATTTTTCCAAGCCACAGGAAAGAAAGGATACCAACTAATAATAATGCCTCATTTCATGAAACTACTACTCGTCATATAACGTTCTCTGCCATATTTAGTATCATTACTAAAAAGAAAATCAGACAGTAATTATTGGCATCACACATGTGGCCTTAACTTGTTTAAAAAAATGCCATAATTCAGTTTATAATTTTATCTAATAAACATCTGCTATGTTCCCAGTACTGTTCCCTGACATCTGAGGCACCTTAGAAAAGCATATGTGTGTAATGAAATAACAGCACTTAGGGATCTCAGAAGCTTCTTGAGGAAGCACATATTCTAAATGTGCAACAATAATAAAGCAAGTAGAGTAAGGGAACTTGTAACAAGTTGTTAAGTGAAATATTACCATCTCAATCATGGATTTACATGTGGCCCCCATTACCTGTGATAGCTGAGGTATAATGTCTAGTTATTTTTGTATGCCCAAATCACATTGTGTCTGCCTCACATTGTATCTGAAATATGTGTATTTCAAAGACAGCTGCCTCAGACCTTTGTATGTCTTCCATTCAGAAGGTAGTCTGAGAGTTGGTGCAGAGGACCTCACTGGGTGCTTGTCTCTGTAAGCATTTATTTGCTTAGAAGTTAGCATAAATGATGATAAAACTAAACGATTGAGTGAATAAAGCACATTGCTTGTTAGTACTACTGTCTCATATATTTTCCCCAGAAAATGAAATGTAGAATCTTTCTGCTTTAGTGACATGAAACTGCTTTAAATTTTTTTCATTAACAGCGGTGATAATGGCCTTAGGATTCTAACTGTACTTTGGCCTTCAGTAACAGCACTGTTTTATTAAATCACTTCTGGTCTTACCACCGTATGGAGTAAGAATTCTTTCCTTTGCCAGACATTGTTTACTTGGATGGTGACCTAAATCTGTTTTGTTGAGAGTTACCTTGGAAAATTCACCTCCTACTCGGTGGATAGGTACATAGAAACAAATCAGCTAGATAAACAGTACATTCAGAATATCCTTTAGATGTGCAAAGCAGTTAGCCAACTCCTTCAATTCATTTAGATTAAGAATACTGTGTAGCTCACCTGCTGTCTTTACTACAGACATTAGGATAAATAAATTACGTTATCATGACTAATAGGCACTGCATGTGTACTTTATCTTCTGTTGTTAACACAAAATGCCATTTTGGCAATTTAAAAATATGTCTAGGATAAGGAACACTTCATCTTCTTCAAGTCTGTTCAGTCGTGTACCAGTTGCTGAGGAAGACAGCCTGGAGATGCTGTGCTTCATTTCTCTCCTCTCCCCCCTCCCTCCCCCTTCTTTTCACTTTCTCCCTTCTCTCCCCTTCCCTCCCTGTCCCTTTCCCCTCCCCCCTTCTTTGTTTTGAGAGGAAGTTCAAAGGCTGATTTTATTATTTGGGTGGAATTTCAGAATTTAGAGGGCAAGGTTCGGGGGAGGGGACATTTCTATCTCTATTTCTTTCCCTGACAAAATGATCTTATCTTTTGAAAATGTGTCTCATCTGGATGTGTGTTCGGTTGCTCCTTTTATCACTGTTTTTCCAAATATGATGGAGTAATTGTACACTAAAATTACATAGCTTTTATACAAATTGAATTTCAAGTTTTCCATAATATTTGAAAATATCAACTCTATTATGAAAACCATATTCTCAAGGAATAAACACTAATGGAAAATATGTCTGAAATATAAATCAGCCAGCAACTGTTTCTAAAAGTGCATAGATTTTGTAGTAATCATTTAAAGAGATCAACAGCCCAAGATCCAGTTTATGAAATAATCACGCAGAATAGAAAAGCTTGATTTATGGGAAGGTTTATGTCCCCCGATTATATCTTCCTTTTGCTCAGCCCTTGCTTCTTTCCCCTGCCTTTATGGTGTATAATTTCTCCACTGTATTATCGGTCCGATTTAAGCCCCTGCCTGCTTAAGACTTGTCTAATCTTTTCATACCACATGTGGAGAGTTTTTGAATTATTATTTGGGGTCTTTTAAGATGCTGTTAAGTCAGTTTAATCATGAAGGATGTTAAAATGGACCACATACAGGCTAGAGGTTTCAGTTAGAATGGGAAGCCTATTTGCTAGACCACAACCCAATTATCCACAAAGCCCTTTTATATTTGAGTTATAAGTAATATTCTTAGTCTGTTATATTTACACTGAAAAGATGAGTGAAAGCTACCCCCCCCCCAAATTGAGTCACTTTGGAATATAGCATCTAGAGGAATAGGCATATTTGCTTTTTCCCTCCTTCTTTGGAGATACACACACACACACACACACACACACATAGTATTTGTAATCAACAAAGTTGAATAAAAACAAATTATATCAAAATACATATTTCTAAAAAATGGTATATGCCATGTTATACATAAGACTGACAACTAAAAAACTCATCAAAAATTCTCTAAAAGGAATGGACTGGAGGGGATTATGCTAAGTGAAATAAATCAATCAGAAAGAGACTATGTATATATATATTCTCATTCATTCATTCATTCAATCATTTCTTCATTTGTTCATTCTTATAGGGCTCTATGTGTATGGTGTTATGAAAGCAGCTGATAGGTCTCTGAGCATTGTCTGACCAAACATTACTACCCACATCCTAGGTCAAGTTTCATAATCTTTGAGACTTTAGTTTCTCCAACTATAAACTGGAGATATGATTTATTCCTCCTCTTTCCGGGTTGTGAAGAAGAAATGTGGTAACAGATAGGAGACTTCTGAGTCTTAACTGGCATCTAGTAGGCAGTTGACAGAGAGAAACTCCCTGCCCCTAACAGGATCAAATGGAACCATAATCCCTATTTCCTGGCACTTGCAAAGGAAGTGGGACACTCAGTAGGTAATAAGGCTAATATAATACCTTGTTGATAGTTTGGAACTGGCTTGATTACTATACAATCAGCCATTTATATATTTTATTACTTTTCCCCTAATTATCCTCTGCCTGTAATTTACCAGGCTATGATAGAAAAGTTTGTCCTCCAATTTTACCCAATATACATCTTTTCATCCCTAACTAAATGTTGAGGTCTTAAGATCAGAAAATACTCTTATTATCCCATAAAATGTATCACAACATTGCCATTTTATGAATAGCTGGTGGCTTCAAATTTGCTGGGAGAATCTGATCTATATATAATGTATGGCCGAGATAATAAATATCAGTTATATTTATTTCATACTGTTCCTATAGATTGAGTAAATCATAGTTCTGTCTAGCTCATTTATTTTTATCATGTGAGCTGGTTTTTGATTACTAAGTGCACTGTGTGGTGATTTGAGTGACTATTTGGGATGACTGTGGAAGGAGAGTTGACCATGATCCAATAAAAAATGATCCAGTTGCACTGTCATGTGCATAATCGTAGGTTACTCATAGAAAGAAATAATGGTAAGTGCTGACATTCCATCGTTTCTTGGTAGCACACAGATGCTAATGCAGTTTAAAAGGTCCCTCATTGCAAAACAGGCTTTTAGGTGTACAAATACAAGATGAGAGACATTTAAAGCCTTATGGTTTGGCATCCTCAGCAACAGAAGACTTAAGTAATCCATTTGGATTTAATGGTCAATTAGGTGAGGTATTATGTCTTTTATAATGAAATATAGCAGTGGAAGAATTAGAGGGAAGCTTGGGAGGATGGGTTGTTTAATCACACTAGAAGAATTCAAGGCAAATGCAAGTCACTCTGTAGTTCATTCATGCATGTATTCATTCAATCAAAAATGATTCTTTTGTGTTAAGTTCTAGACCTTCACTGTCCAGTACAGTAACTATTAGTCACATGTGTTTATATAAGGTTAGGTGCACTGAAGTAAAACAAAATTCAAAATCCTGGCACATTAGCTGTATTTCAACTGTTAAACACTTAAAATTTAAATAAAGTTGAAAACTAAAATTTTAATTCCTACGCCATATTAGCCACACTTCAATGGTCTATATATGCTATTCACTACCATGTGGGATGGCACAGAGAACATTTCTATTATTGCAAACAGTTCTATTGGACACCATTAATCTAGACACTAATCTAGTACATGAGGCTACAAAAGCAAGTCAGATATTACTATAGCTTTTAAGGACTAGTAGTCTAGTGGCAAATACTTTAAACAGAGCATTAAAAACATTAATGATTAATCCTCTTTGAATGTTGACAAATTAAATATAAAAGATTTATTTTTAAAAGCCCACAGAATCTAGAACTGAACATGTTCTCTGGTTAGTCATTTAAAGTTTTCTAAATATTTTCTCAGGTTAAAGACATGTAAGTATCTTTTCACATTTAAAGATGAAAGACAAAGATTACCTATTGCTTGAGTGGGGCATTTTAAGTTCCATTCACCCAAAAGAGTCTGTTGGATCACTATTTTCTTTTACTCTGAGCACAAAGCATAATTCAAGACTCTTCCACTGGTACAACCAAATATCTAGAGAAGCTATCTGCTTGGTAGAAATTATATAAATTATAACATCTGTGTTAGGTAGATATTACCTGTCTATATAATTTCTATAGATATTATCTATGTTAGATGTGTATAGATAGATAGTAATACTATAATGTAGAGAGATATTAGAGAGTATGAAGAAAGAGGACATGGAAATATAATAATTAAATATAATAATAATGAGAAGTTTTTGAGAAGAGTAGGTATCCCGTTTGGAACAAATAGGGTTCCCCTAAGATAGATTGATTTGGGGTTTAATTGCCTAGTCTGGTTGTGCACCCTAGCAAAAATGAAAGTAGGTTGCTTGTTAAACTGTATTAGAACAAACTGGAGTTTGAGCATCTTTAGGGATATTGTCATCATGCTGGGGCAGCCAAATAAAACTCTACTCCAAATATGAAACAGCTGAGCTGAGTGTTTTTATGGGATTCCTTCAGTTACACCTGAGTCTATGAAGAGCTGGTGAATGTGGCTAGTGAAAAACAAGGACAGAAAGAGAGTATGCTCTACTCATCTGTACAAATACACACACTGTATTTGTACCTTTTCTCATCTTGAGAGGCTTTTTAAATCTATTCTGTCTATAAAAGCATTTTTGAGCACCTACTATGTGCGCAGGCCTCTGTAAAGCATTGAGGATAGGAAGAAAAATAAGATGGGTAGACTAATACCCAAGAAATTAGGGATGAAATTTTTGATGAAAATGTATCTGTAAGATACATTGTTCTAAATCATACTGTGGGATCAAATTATTTCTTTTTTTAAATCTGAAGTTACAATTACAAGGTATTAGTGTACAAGTACTATCGAATTTAATGCCTATATATGTTATATTATTAGAACACAAAAGCCATGACATTATATGTTACAATCTCTAAGAGATAATGCTATTTAATACACATATGTTATACACACATATATATGTTGTGTTTTAGTGTGCAATATTAATGTATTTTAGAAAGAATTACATCAAGAAACTGATATGATACTCAACCCAAATTAAATTACCTCACTATTACAGATTCTTTTTGCTGTGGCTTATATTCTGCTTGCTGCAGTATATAATAAATCTTATGTGCCACACAAAAGGGCATAATGTGACTATTGTTCTCTAACTCCAATGTTCCTGCATTACTGTATCGTTTTAATAAAGATATTATTTCTACTTTGTAGACCTAAGGAAAAGAAACCCATAACTGGTCACTATTCTATGAAAACTCTTTTCTGTTTCTGCCCAATTTTCCTACCTTGGGATGCCCCAAATCATATCTAATATAAGAGTTGAGTTGAGTCAGAATTTCTGGTTACAGGATATTTGATAGGTACAGGGGATTGCCATGGGTCAAAATTGAAAGATTTTAAGGTGATGATACACAATTACTGTGTTAGATTGCAGCTGTTAAAATCAGAGTCAAAACATTGCCCCTCCACGTTCAGGAGGAAATAATCATGGAGTTTTTATCAAACCGGTGGAACTCTGAGCCCAGGGTTAATGCAAGTAACTTGTTAGTTACCACCTTATTTAAATCTATAATTGGTGTTCCAGGTCTTCCCAATGGAAGGAGAGTGAAAGGTGGTTAAGAACAATAATTCAGAAGTCAGATTGGTTTTGAATTCTGGCTTTTTCACTTACGAGCTAACAGGGTCTATTACATTACCATTTTCTCAGAGGTAAAAGAGAGACATCTTGCAGCAATGTTGTAAAGCTTAAAAGAAAATCTGTAGAATGGATCACAGTACATCATCAAAAGGTTATTCAGAAGACTGAGTGAGATAATTACTATAAAATATTTAGCCTGATCTCTGGTACTTTGCCAGTCCTCATTAATGGTAGCTCTTATAATCATGTATTCCTCCATTGCTGGATTCTAACCATTCTTCTTGCAATCATGTTCCTTAACACTGAACATAGTCTGTTCATTTCTATCTCTGTGTTTTTCATGTGTGTTTGAAATGATCTCCTTTTTTCTTTAGGGTATTTCATAAGTCTTTTTTTCTTTTTTTAGACTTAAGATTTCTAAGAGCACAGAGCCTGTTGACCTAAGTTACCATATGGATCAGTCTCAGCCTGCATAACCTTATTTTTCACTCCAACTTTGTTGGAATTCTATCATGCCATTCACTCATTCATTCATTCATTCATTCAACAGATATTCATTGTGTGCCCCCATGAGCTACCCTGTATTTCCTAGTACTGGGAATTCAGCAGTAAAAAAGAAAGACAAAATATTTACCTTGATGAGGTATTTATATTAATTATATTAGTGATTATTTATGCTAGTGATCAGGAGATATAATAAACAAACAAAAACCAAATATGCAAAATAATAAAAAAGTTTAAGGGGGTAGAGAATGAACAGAATGATGATTCTAGAAAGGAAAGTCAGGAAAAAAATTCTAGAGAAACAGCATTTTAAGGAAACATCTGAATGATTGGGAGGGGTGCCAGCAAAGATTTTGGGTGGAGACATTTCAGATAGAGACAATAGCAAGTACTCTGGCCCTGGAGAGGAAGCACGAGAAGACCACCGACCATGCTGCAGGAGGGCAAGGGAAAGAGAGAATGGGAGATGGTTTGACAGGTGGCAGGGCTCAGCCAGGAAAAGCCTTGAAAGCCACAGTAAGGAGGGCTGATTTAATCCTCAGTGCAGAGGCATCTGTGCAGGGGCGAGTAGCATAATCTACTATTCCTTTTCAAGTGGGAATGAGAGCAGAGAGGAGGCTAATGCAGTAGTTCAGTCAAGAGATGCTGGTAGCTCAAGTTTTGGTTTTAGATCCAGGACACCTTGGGAAAGTAGGGACAAGTCTTGCTCGAGGGTGTAGGATGCGAGAAAAGACAGGAGTCAGTTTTCCTCTTAGGTTCTTGCCCTCAGAAGCTCAGTGAATCAAAGGGCCATTTGTTGGGATCAGAAGCTGAGGAAGGAGCTGGCTTGGAGGGCATTTAGGACAAATCAAGAGTTATTTTTTGACATATTAGGTTTGAATATTAAATGTGTGTAGGTTTTATTTTCTAGTTAGACTGTATTTGAGGAAGGTGCCGAGTATGTAGAATATAAAAATAAGAGAAAATGCCACATAGTACTAGGCCAATAGCCAAATGCATGTGGTATTCAGCTTCTAATAGTGGTAAAGCTGAACAATTGTTGGAAAAACATGGAAGAATTCCCCATGCTATAAACTGTAAAACATCTGTGCCCAAATGTCCCTAATGAAAGCACTGCAGGGATGTGTGCACCGCCATGCACAGCAGACATTCACAAATTTGTCAATCACAGAGAAGCTTGCTTCTTAGACTGCCTCCCTACAGACCAGTGAAGTAGGATTTGATGTGACTGCTACCAGCAAGAAGTGCCTAAAAGGAGCCTCTGATCTGCAGCCCAGTCTGCTAGCTGCCAAGATTTTCTGAGGAACTGATCCAAAAGGGGCAAGTTAGTGCCAAAATAAATGTTATCCCAGAACCAGCTTGTTTTCTGACATGTACCCTGCCTGTGTTCACTAAACCGGAGACTGGATTCTAATGAGATGTCTGTTCACAGAAGATCCTGAGGTTGAATCACCTTACCGCTCTGGGACTGCATTGGAATTTTACCAGCAGATGCTGGGTTTAGGCCCAAGTGGAGACCACAAAGCTGAGGAGTTTGCCTTTTATCTTTCAACATTCCTTTTCTTTATCCTTTTCTTGGTGTGGCAGGGTCTTTTATCCCTCATTACCTCAGAGCACCCAAAGTCTAAAACATTTATCCAAATGATCTGAAACATAATGTTGAAACCATACAGTAAGGTTGACCTTGTTGATCCCAATGGTGGAATTTTGCAAAGGTAAACTTTGGAATCCAGAGACTTGAGGCCAGTCCCAGGGTTGGTCAGAGCACTGGTGGCATCAGCAGGCCTGTGTCTAGATTCCTGATCCTGGGTTTTTATGTTAAACAACTCTGCGGGCAAAAATTGTGTGTTCCCTTTTGTTTATGTTTTTATTTTCTGAAAATGGATACAATGCTAAACCAATAAGCAAAAGACATGGGTTCAAGATTGGCATGTTCTCTATATCCTGCTGCGTATGTTTAAGAAAATCACTTACTTTGTTTATTTATTTATTTTAAGTAGACCTCATGCTCAGCATGGAGCCGAGTATGGGGCTTGAACTTAAGACCCTGAGATCAAGACCTAAGCTGAGACCAGAGTCAGCTGTTTCACCACCCGAGCTACTCAGGCATCCTATCACTTACTTTTTCTGATTCTCAATTTCTTCTTATGAAATGGGGATCATATTAGCTGTATTACTTTCTTGGGCCTCCAGTGACAAAGTGCCACAAACTAGAGTGTTTAAAACAACAGAAATTTGTTCTATGACAGTTCTGGAGACTAGAAATCCAAAATAAAGGTGTTAGCAGAGCCATGTTCCCTCTGTAAGTTTTAGAGAAAAATCCTTCCTAGGTGCTAGCAGTTTTCAGCAGTCTGCCCATCATGTCTCATGTCTCTTTGCCTCTTTTTATAAGAACGCCCATGATACTGGATTTAGAGCCCACCCCAACACAGTATGACTTTATTTAATTTGACTAATTGTATCTTCAAAGGCCTTTCTTGGTACACATGAATTTGGGGGGGGGGGGGATAGTATCCCATCCAGTACCTATACACTGTCCTACAAATCACACAGATTGTAAATGAAATTCCAAGTAATCTAAGTGAAGACTGAGCAAACTCTAACATATATATATTTTAGGGATGCCTGGGTAGCTCAGTGGGTTAAAGCTTCTGCCTTCTGTTCAGGTCTTGATCCCAGGGTCCTGGGATCAAACCTGGCATCGGGCTCTCTGCTCAGCAGGGAGCCTGCATTCTCACCTCTCTCTCTGCCTGCCTTTCTGCCTACTTGTAATCTTTGTCTGTCAAATAAATAAATAAAATCTTAAAAAAAAAAAAAATATATATATATATATATATATATATATATTAAACTTTGGAATGCAGAGACTTGAGTCTATATATATATATATATATATATATATATATATATTTCTAATTAATGAAGAAACTACTTTTTCATTTAAAAAACAATCTCAATCATTATCTCTCAAGCAAAGAAGTACTAAGAAACATCCTTCATTTCCTTAAAATCATATATGATTATGCTCCTACCTGCTTCCTTTCTCCAGAATTCTAATCCTGCCTTGTAGGCTGTAAGACATAGTGTTTTCTGAATATTAAGGACTGCAAACCACCCAGGTGGCCCTAACTAACTAAGTGAAAGGAATCATCTGAATAATGAAGTTTGCAGAAGCTACGAGTGAGAACAGTTACCAACTGCATGCTCAGATTCCCCTGGTTTGATCATCAGTTGATAAAAATCCCACGAGCATTTCCTCCTGAATAGTGAAGGCCATGTGTTGGCTCTGATTTTAACAGCTACAACCTACAGTAGTAATTGTGTGTTACACCTTAAAATCTTACAAATTCGACCCATAGCAATCCCCTGTACCTGAGAAATATCCTGTGAACAAGAATTCTGGCCCAGCCCAACTCCCATGAGAGAAATCATAAAGTTAAATGTGTCAAAATTAACACTGTCATACTTGGATTTGAACCTAGCGTACCATTCTTGCCACAGTGCTAATGTGTGAGTGCATGTGTGTGTGTGCGTGTGTGCACAAACTAAGACTAGCAATCATTCTTTCAAAGCAATAGAAAAATAATTAATTGAAAGTTAACTGCATTTTAAAACATTTATGAGTTAAAATTCCCATTACTTCAAAAAACATAGCTATGATAGGATAATTTTTTTTTTTTTTTTTAAATCCCAACGTTACTGGTTTATCTGAATGATTTGTACTAACTACTGCTGAGGAACATGCTAAGTATATAATTTCTACTTTCTCTTATAAATCACGTAATTGATCTTAACCCGCAGTCTGTTGCTTTGATTCAAAATCTTGTCCCACAATCTTGTGAGGAAATAAAAAAATAATAATTATTACTTCCATCCTTCAGTGGGGCTAGTTGGTTTGTATTTCATGCAAGCTTCACAAAAAAATACTTAAGACTCCCAGAAATAAGTTGTTGCTACTTCTGATGTTATGTTTCATCATTTAATATATTTAACCACAAATAAAAATGTAATCATAGATTTAACATATCACTGACTTATTTTAGATTATACCAACACCTTGATTAATTTTACCACCTCAAATGTGTTGGTTTTTTTTTTTTTTTAAGATTTTATTTATTTATTTGACAAACAGAGATCACAAGTAGGCAGAGAGGCAGGCAGAGAGAGAGTAGGAAGCAGGGTCCCCACCGAGCAGAGCCCAATGCAGCGCTTGATCCCAGGACCTGGGGACCATGACCTGATCCGAAGGCAGAGGCTTTAGCCCACTGAGCCACCCAGGCGTTCCTTGAATGTGTTTTGTTCTATACCCTCTTATAATTTAGTGTAATTTTGCCACTATCTTTGGAAATATTGAAGTGTTCCCCATTTCAATCCATGAGTTCTTGAATTAACCTAGTCGCACTGTCTCCGTTTGCCATGTTCAGTGTGGTAGCTACTCACCATAAGTGGCTGTTGAGCACTTGAAGTATGGCTTGCCCGAACTGAGATGTAAATGTAAAAATAAACACTATTTGTTAAAGACTTAGTATGGAAAAAGTATGAAATATCACATTAGCAAATCTTATATTGATTATAGTTTGAAATGATAATATTTTAGACATATTGGGTTAAACATACATGATTATTTAATTTTTACTTTTTGAATGTGGCGACTAGAAAGTTTAAATTACTGTGAGCCTTCCTAGATCACATTATATTTATACTGAATGGTGATGACTTAGATGTAAATACTCTTCTGTCGTACCTCCAAGTAGGAGGACGTCAAGAAAATGGCCAGTCTGATATTCAGTTGAGTTTAGGAGTTACTGAAATACAGTGGTTAAATTTAACAATCTTCGAAGAAATACTTCTTAAAGTTTTGCCTAAATAGCATTCATAGTTAACTACTACTTTCCTTATTTGACTCCACATTAATGGACATCATCATAATCGATAGCCTTTGTATGTTTGAGTCAAAGGCATTGTTTTCCTATTAGCCTGACACTGTATGTGACCACTGAAAAGCAAAGCAAAGGAAGTGGGCTTGGGGAGAGAAAGGATACATTTGATGATCCAGGGCAGTGCACCATGTCCCTGTGTTCAGTTTTACTTAAAGTCGTCGTCCAACTTCTGTGAGATGATTTACTGCTGAAGTCTATTTGTCTTCCTGCTGCTATCTCGGAGCAAGCCTAAATCTTCCATGTGGTTAATAAACTTCTTATCTTTTGAATACTGAAAATAAAATAAACTTAATCCTCCGGGTGGTTCAGTCAGCAGACCGGGAGCCTTTTAGATGCTTCCTGGAGATAGAGGACAACTAGGTTTTCTGCCCTGTGCGATTATCAATCTTCCCCTTGCATGCATGCACGTGTAAGGGCATTAAAGGTGCTTCTCAGTGATAAATGTCAGTGGAATCGCAAAGTGAATATTAATTTCAGTATTGTCAAGGTCAAATGTGTACCCAGGTTCATTGTTACCGGAATTTTTATGTTGCTGCTGTTAGGAAAGATATTTTATCTTGGGCTCTTTTTGCAAGAGTCAGGAGAGAAGGGGAACAACATTTCTTAACATGCATATACATTACTCAGAGAAAAGTGCCTTAGGCACAGCCTGATCTGTTAATTGGGGTAATTATGTTGAGTGCCTTAAGAAAAATCAAAGTGTGGGTTTAGAGGAGCTAAGTAAGGTGGGAGCAGAACAAACAGATGATCCCCAAATCTTCAGACTAGTTGATGTGCCTGAAAAGTGGCTGACTATGTATGTGGAAAAAGGAAGGAAAAAGTTCAGGAGAAATAAGTAAAGAAGAGAAAAATTATGTGATGAGGACATTCATCAAAGTTGGGTATGAAATTATCTAGTTAGGAGCTCAAGAAATTAAAAAAGAAATGAAAGTGAAGAAAAATATTAGATTATGACTGTCTGTCTGGGGATAAAGAAGCCACTGGACATGTCTATATAGAGTGAATTACCTCAGACCCCACAGTGGGTACAAGCACGTAATATTCATCTGCCAACACACTAACACACGTGACAGATCTAATTCTAGTCTAGTATTAACAATCTTAGTGAACAACGCCAGAAACATCCAGCTATGCAAATTAGAAATACAGGAGTCACTCCTGGTGCCTCCATCCTCCTCACAGCCCCATCTCCAGTACATCCAATGCTGCTGATTTTACCTTCCACACAGCTCTTGAATCCCTCCCCATTACTGTTGTTCTAACTCGAGCTGTTAACCATTGTCTTTTATACTACAGAATACTCTCGCAACTAGGCTCCCAATACCCACATTCATCACCTTTCATTCACTCTTCATGGAACCAGCAGAGTATAAAATGCTTAACTCATCAATTCCATTCTTGTTCTTAGAATAAAAGATCAAAATCTTCCCAAGGCCTTTTAAGATCCAATTAGTTGCACCCCAGCAATCTCTCTCACCTCATCTGAATCCCTCTTCAGACTCCTTGTGTCCTGCAACCCAACACTGTCAGTTCTATGGAAGTTTTCACTGATTACTCAGTCAATTCTTCCAATGCCTTGTACACTGTAAAAAAATAAAATAAAAAATAAAATAAATTACTTAATATTTATTGAGTACTTCCTTTGTGCCAGAAGCTATTTATTATGAATCTCCACAACAAACTCATGGGGGTAAGTATTAGTATTAACCCCATTTTTAAGATAAGAAAAACTAAACTCAAAGATATGAAGTAGCTTGACCCCAGCCAGCTAGCCTGAGCAAGGGTACTGGATTTGAACGCAGGTCTTTCATTCTGGAATCCATATTCTTTACTGTTAATTTCTCTCACCAAATTTTATTAGATGGGGTATGTTGGCATCTCCTGCATCAGAGAAGCCCAGATCTGCGACTTCTGGGAAACCTATGTGGCAGGAGAATAGAGTTCTAAATTTCTTCCTTAAGTTATGGTGCCTCCCAAAAGAGCCAGTTTACCCAAGGCAGTTCCTTATCTTTTAAAGCCTAGAGATAGATAAAAGATAAATTTCTTCCCCAAAGAGATCCTATCTTTTTAAGATAGGATCTCTTTGCCGTATGTAGAAAAAAACTCGAGTATGTGAAAAAGATTGCCACTTCCTTCTTCTCTAATAAATGACAGCAGGGCTCTTTTATAAAAGCAATCTATACAAGTCATTTATTGCTCTATTAAAACTACAAACATCAAATATTGATTCTTCCCATACTGACCATAATACAAACCAACTTTGAGAAGGGTTGCTAGGATTTAGTTGCATTATCACCATGGGGAACACTCCAGGTTGCACATAAGCTGAAGATACCTGATCCTCTGATGCATATCTGTTTATAGAGAACTGATATTTTTGTGTACAGAAATACAATCCTGAAGTACGGATGAATCTCAAATAAGTGTGAAGCAAGCATGAGGTCTGTGCATGCCCTTCCGAGGAATTTCTGCTTCCAAATCTGCTGTAAGAATTAAACATGAATTTATGGTCTGTGTAACAGTGAAAGTAACTCTATTTGGAGTATTTATGAGGAGCATGAAAGGCTTAACTTTTATGTGTTCTTATGACACAGCAGGCAAATCTTTACTCTCTTATCAGACGCTCTCTTGGCCACATTTGTTTTGTAAACATAATCCTGATTCAGGACTCAGGCTATACCTTACAGAACTATGGAATGCTGTGTTTCCTATATTCCTGTCACATTCATCATTTCCTTGCAGTCTTCCAACAATGTTAAGTATTGAGAAGAGCAAATATTCCTTCCTCCATTTGTCTGATGAGGGAACCAAACTATGGAAAAGTTCAAGGAACTTAAGTCCAGATAACAGTAATATTAACTACCATGTTATCTGGAACACTTGCTTCTCTATATAGCCTCATATAATCTTAGTTTAATCCTAGATGTTTTTCACCTTCCTATTATTTTTATTTAGAATCTCAGAAAAGTTCCTGACAACTTTTTGGAAAATCAACGTGATTTCTTTTTTCTTTTCCAAACCCTTATTCCCAAACTGAAGTTTTAGAGACAAACATTTTTAAATAAAATGGATGAATTGTTAAACTTTCTTCAAGTATCTTGAGGCATACCATATTTTCTTAAAACTGGTAGAATATTGATTTGTTGATAATACTAACAAAATAACAAAATAGAAAATAACAAAATAGAAAACATAGGAAAAAAACAATTTAATAATTGATAATTCTATGCTTCTGGTTGTTTCCCTAATATGAGATCAATTGTGTCATCTTTAATTTAGTTCACTTTGGAGTTCTTCTCATTATCTTTACTTAAAGGGCTCATTGTTGGAAGACTTCCCCAAGCTATAGAGCAGTTTTTCTACTTATCAGCTTGTAAATTCTATTCCAAAAATGCTAAATTCAAGGTCATTACTCAAAATACTCATTCACACTCATGTGTACAGTCTTACCAGTCTCCTTCTTCACTCATGAACTTCCTTGTCCTTCCTTTTTTCATCAGTGCAATTCTTTTTTTTTTTTTTAATTAATTTATTTCTTTGAGAGTGAGAGCATATGCCTGTTTGGGCGGGGGTGGGTGTTGGGAGGGGAAAGTAGACTCCCCACTGAGCACAGACCCCCCCCCCCTACCCCTCAGCTGGGCTTGATCCCATAACCCTGAAATCATGACCTGAGTAGAAATCAAGAGTGTGATGTCCAACTGACTGAGCTACACAGGCACCCCCAACAGTACAGTTTTTAACTGTTCTTCAAGAAATGTTCTTGAACAAATTCCCCTAACCATCCCTAAATACTATATACTTCATCAATAGATATATGTCAGGAATTCTTATATACTTCATTGTCTGTCCAGAGAGGTTTTAATCTTGGTTATATACGGTCTGTTGTTCATGTTTGGCTATTTCCTGTGTGTATGTTTTCTCCTCTAAATTCCTAGAAGGTTTCTACCATAATAAAACATTTCACAATGCTAGAAGTAGCACTGTATCCTAAGAACATAAAAAGTATGATTAGATTTTAAAATCAGCTGACACTTCTATCTAAAATGGAATGTAACACAAAGGAAAGTAACTGAACCCAAGCTATTCTGAAAAAATATATATATATATTAGGGGGGGAAAAAAAGAGTCAGTGTGATTAAGTTTCTATTACATCTAGCTCTCAGGAACATGGAAACTTGAGCATATTTGGCTAAAAATTTAAGTTTTCAACTTTTCAATGTTTGGTATATTGTAAGCAATTTTCCTAGATCATAAAAACAATTGCTTTTGACATGACTTAGAAATCTCCAGTTTAAATGGTTTGAGACCTCAATCATGCAGTCAGAAATCTACATTCTCCATTACATTTTACATTTCTAAGCCTTGCCTATTTTCTAAAGTGAAGTTAAAAATACTCTGCATGCTTCACCAAGGCTATTTACTACTTGACTATGTCAGGGAAAAACTGTAGCTATCCCACCGAAAAGGCCTTATCTTGAAGTCAATTTCTGAAACCACTTTTATTATCAAACTGCTTCCACTTCTAGTTCTAGGAAGATTACTTTCAGTACTATTATTTTTCAGAGAGACTCATTAAAGTTCTTTTCTACTACACTGTCAAAAATACCCATCATTTGTTATATTAGCATATATACATATATGTGTGTGTGTGTGTGTATATATATATATATATATAATATGTAAGTCGTATATATCACACATGTCATATGTGTATAGATGTCTCTATATTTCTCTACACACATACAATGACAAAGTTGAGTATCTTGTGGGTTAGCTGATGCCACCTATTGAAACCCCAAATAAAATGATCAGGTAATAACCCCTTCCTCCAACTGAGTCTAGTCAGATTTCTGTGGTTTTGTAATAGAAACCCACCCCATAGTTTGTGCTTCTTTCTTGCAAAATGACTGTCATATTTCCTAACTACGTATAGTTCAGTCAAGAAGGGGTTTCATTATGTTAATAATTACATTGCCCGCAGGCTTTTTGATGTTGCATTCCCCATACAGAATAGAAACAGATTTCATAGAAATATCACTAAAGCTGTTAACTACAGGAGGAAAAAAATCAAAGAGGCAATCAAACCATGCACTTTATTATCAATAAATGCAAATACTTTCAGAAATGGCTTTCATTTGAAACACATTCAGTTAGGAGATCATCAACAATGGGAGCCACTGTTTAAATAAGAGCTTTGTGGCCTAAATCCATTTAGATCACTACAGACAATTACTTAGATCTGTTGCTATCCATCTTAAACAATGAACTCAAGAATCGTTTTTTTAAATTAGCAAATGAATAAGGAGGTAAAATCATGCTCAGAATTTTGGCCTGATTTGAGCACATGTGAATTATAGCTCATTATTTGAATGACAACACATGTGATTTTTTTTTTTTTCCAAATGCACTAGTACTTTAGTTCCATTAAAAAAAAAAAAAAAGATTTGGTAGCTGTTAAATTGACGATTTAGGAACAGTAGGACACATTGTACTATACAGTCATTTTGAGAAGACTTTAAATATTCAAATCTTCAACTACACATTCTCTGACACTAACATTTGTCTTCATTTTGGACTTCCAGCTGAGAAACATCAGTATAATGGTGAAAAGACATCAGCCTCATTCAGTATTATGAAGGCAGTAACATGTCTTGATCCTTCTAAAGCTTTTTCTATGAAAATCTTATATTTACATTCTCATTTAGAAGGGATTATTTAAATTCCCAAAATATTTTTCAAACCTTATATTTGATAAACCGTAATATATGTTTTAGTCTGATTAATACAAATATCAAATTACTTACGGTGAAGAGATGTCAGGAAGGAAGACGTGTAGAGAGACAGTAGAATAGAAACAGCAAGAGAAAGGAAGAAAAGGAAAAAAAAAGATATTCGTAAGCTCTAACACCTTAAAAACCTAAAATATTTGATGAATGAAACCAGATTAATTCAAAAGCCTTGAATTACCCATGATTTGGAAAATTAAATAGAAGAAGTCTATGTCTTAAGCGTGTTTCAGCTTTTGAATTTTATTAAAAGTTGAAGAGTCTCTTTAAACTGAAATTATTACCATATTTCCAATTGTCAAGTAATAACAATCATTACAAATGAATTGATATTAAGGAATCTTTGGTTTGGGCACTGGGTGGTTCAGTCGTTAAGTGTGACTCTTGGTTTTGGCTCAGGTCCTGATCTCAAGAGTTAGGAGATCTAGCCCTGCCTAAGGCTCAGCACTCAGCGGGGAGTCTGCTTTTGAAGAGTCTTGCCCTCTGCCCCTCCCCCCACTTGTGCACCCCTAAGTGCAAGCACTCCCTCTCAAATAAATAAATAAATAAATTACTCTTTAGAAGAATTTAAAAAATGTATATTGGTTTTCAGAGCCAAAAGAAGCCAGAGATATTATCTACTCCATTGGGAGCTACCATTTCAAGAATCATAGACCCCAATGATGGAAACTATGGACCCTATACCAAAAAATGTGCACAGTACATTCTTGAAAATGTGCATACAGTTTCAGGGGCTCCATGGACTCCTTGATGCCATGACTGGTCTTTATCATAAGTAGAGTAGGGGCAAGGAACTATATATACCTTCTGACCTTCAACTTAATCCACTGTAGCTCATTAAACTGATACTCTCTCCTCTTCTCCCTCTTTCTATCTCTTGCACTTGTGTACACACATACAATCTCACATATACAGTACAAACACACATTCTGTTTTCAGTATGATTACATATGATAAATGATGCTGTCTTAGAGATTCAGCAAACTTTTATATACCATTTTGGGGGTTAATATCCAATAAGATCTCATTATAAAGTGCTTTGTTATACTATAAATATATATAGTGAGAAATTACTGTCCTCAATGCAAATAGTGACATGTAATACATCTCATTTACTCCAACATTGTATTTGATTTGTTCTTTGCTACAGGTGTTATAATGAATTTCTACTGAAATACAATATTGAAATTTAAGAACGGAGTTGGTTAAGGTGACATTGATTGATGAGTTACTTGCATAGATTATGCATCTATTCTGAAATCTTGCCATTCTTTGAAGAAATAGGTAACTCAAATAGAGATGAAGAGAAATTAGATGCAGTTTGCTACAAAATTATTGTCCAACTGAGGGGATCAGTGGGGATTATTATAGACAGCTTGGAAATGATGAGCAGTTAAGGCCATTAAGTTTCTTGACTGACATACTAAAATGTAATGAAATGGAAGGCTGAAGCTGTTAACTTTATCGATTTCACATATAATTCCCATTGTTGAACATTTTTTGTTTCTCTTTTTCTGTCTCTCCTAATATGCATATAATAAATCCCATATATAAAACTACATAAGCTTTCTTAAATATATAGCTATAGGTTTGGATAAATATACAAATAAATACATGCATACTTCCACGATTAACACAAGCACAGTATATTACCCACAGACCTATGTTTGGGCTATAATTCAAAGGAAATTATTAGGAAATTCACAAATTTGAATGTATAGCACTGTCATGAAGAAAAATAAGCATGTACTAGCTTATGTGAAATAATTTTGACACTAGCCAGGAATGTTGGAAAGAAAAATATCCCATATGCAGGCAGTATTTGGTCTTATAAATGATGAATATATCATTTGGTGTTAATTATTTGATGTTTTAATGTTTATATTTACTTGGAACAACAACATGGTATTTTAATTTTAATACATGACAATGTTAAGGAAATTCAAACAATGCAATCAGACCATAAAACAAATTGTATTTTAAGACAAAAAGTTGAAGTAGGAAATAGTTTAGTACTAAGATGTAATCCTTTCTGAGAAAAAGCCAAATGGAAACCTTACAACAACAAATAGAATGTTATCGTTTGGCTGGAATTAGTAAAAACACATACTGCTGTTAGTGCACACTTACACTAAATGCTCTGAATGCTCTTTTTTTACTTCTGGTGTCTATTAACTCTGCTTGAAATTCTTCTGAAATCCCAAGCACCTGTTTTTCCCTGATACTGTCTAATGACCATTAGGAAGGGAGAATAATTCAGCTGTGAACAGACAACAGAGTGTAGGCACTACCAAACTGAATCTCAATTACCTAACTACCTGATGTTATCTTGTAGCATATAAACAAATCATACAGTTGGCAAAGCATACCTAGGTTCACGTGCATACAACAAGCATGGACATGTACACCAACTTTCATTCTCATCAGGTGTCAGGAAAACACTTCTGCAATCCTGCATTAACAAAATCAAATGGGTTAGACTACGCAGAGTAGCTATTTTTATTTTATGCTTGTTATTTGAAGATTTTATTTATTTATTTTTCAGAGACCGACAGAGAGAAAGAGAGAGCACATGCAGGGCCAGCGGCAGGCAGAGGGAGAAGCAGGCTCCCGGCTGAGCAGGGAGCCCTATGTGGGATTGGATCCCAGGACCCTAGGATCATGATCTGAGCCAAAGGCAGACGCTTAACTGACTGAGCCATCCAGACATCCCTAGACTTGTTATTTAGGGTAACATTTGATAATTATATACAAACTATATGCATTTGACACATGCTTATTGAATATGTTGTGTATGGTTAACAATGCATATATCCCTGTGGAGAAGACAACTGTTCCTATTATTTGGGAAAGGAAGTGGAGCGCTTTAACCATTTTCCTGACATGGAGCCTAGACTCTAAGCAGACCTCACTGAGTGCGGTCTATTGGTAGTCTTTGTGGGGATGCTGCCTTGAGCTGTAGACATCTGGGTAATCTGTCTATTCTCCCCACAATGCCTGATAGAGATTGCTATGAGGTTGGAATATTTGATTGCTATGTGCTCAGAGTCCTAGTCTGGTGGGCTGTGCACTCCCACCCTCACTATTCTAGATGGCTCCCTCAGCTTGGCCTTCCAGATTCTCATGTGGCTTACTCTTCTTCTCATTACCCCCTTGTGTTCCAGTGGAACAGATGAGCAGGAACTTCTAAAACATTGTCTTCCTTTCCTTTCTCCAAAAAAGGGAGACTCACTCATCTCCCAGGCCTCTTGGAATCATCCTGCTTGGGAAAACTTCCTTGAAATGTGGAGTGATGGCCTTGGATGTTGGCCATTTTTAAATCTTAGTGTTAGTTTCCAGAATGAGCCATGTTTGTTTTTAGTAAGCAGTGCCCTTTCGGTTTAGCCACAAGAGAGCTAGAAAGAGCACATTCGGTTAATACTTTATACATCACTGGGCCACAAGGATATGCTCTGTGAAATTTCAAAATCCTGATTATGTCCCATTCAACATGTACCTAAAAGCGAGTCTCTCAGTCTCCGTTCTCTTGCTTCTTTCTTTGTCTCTCTTCCTTAGAAAAATACAGATTCCCAATCAGAAAACAAACCTCCCCTTTGAAAATGTTTGCATTTTCATTGTGAATATATCAGTAATCACAGAAGCATGAAAATTATAGTTTTTTATCTCTGTTCTCTAAACATTGTACTTTGAAAATCCAGTTGAATGATGTCAGTGGGTAACTTTTTTTTTTTTTTTCTGTGCCCCTCCCACCATGGAGCAAAATGTCTTCACTACAAAACAGTTCTAACAGTATCATTATGAACCTAGACACAGGCAAGTCTCCTCATTGTCGTGTAGTATTGTCCACTGACATCCCCTTTGGGAATTAAGGAATTTCCCACAGAAAAATTACCCCTTCCTGGAAAAGGACCACAGGGAGAGCACTCTCATAAAGTATCTGTCATCTTTGGGAGCCATTGTTTTCTCTATGGAAGAAAGGACATAAAAGGAATGGGGAACGTAAGAGCAAACTCTGTAGAGACGTATTGGAATGGGAGGTATCTCTGTAGAGTCATGAAAAGTGTAGATGTGTACCTGTATATTTGAGCATATGTAGGCATGAATGAATTTCTGTATGTATAAGTGTATATAAATTCCTGTTTCTCATTCACCAATAGGATTTAGAAACAAGACACCCAAATAGCAATGAACGCAGCTGACACCCAGGTCTTTGTCTTGAATACCACTCCCCACGAAGAGGAAGGAGACAGCTCTGGAGAAATGTTTGATTCCAGAACTGGAGCAGGATCAAGATGAGCCTGAAATATATTATGCTAGGAAGACAGGAAGTGCTCCAATAAATGATAGGGCGTGTTATAAGGACAGAGGAACCAACTTAAAGAGGACCTCACTGGCCAAATTTGAACTCAGCAATTTGAACACCGAAATGATTAAGGACAACTATGAATTATAGACCATGAAAAAGTAGAAATCCATGTGCCCGTACTAATAGGAGATACATAAATAGAAATGTGAGATCACATTGGGGCATCTGGGTGGCTCAGTCAGTAAAGCATCTGCTCTTGATGTCAGCTCATGTCATGATCTCGAGTGCTGAAATCAAGCACCACATGGCGCTCCATGCTCAGCATGGAGCTTGCTTGTCCCTCTCCCTCTTAGGTTCTCCCTACTCATTCTCTCTCTCTCTAAAGTAAATAAATAAATAGAATATTATTTTTTAAAAAAAGTAAATACAGATTCTTGCTTCTAATAAAAATGTTGAGTGCCAAGTGGTTGATACGGAGGAAGTGCTTAAATTTAAAAAAAATTTATAACCACCATGCCAAAAATTTGATTTATCAAAAACTGTTACTCAGTGCTAATTCTAAGGGGTTTTGATAAATAACGTGATATTTATATGGTCCTGACATAGTCTCTCCCCACAAATTGCTTATTGGTCGTGAACAATAGAGCAGGGTTTTGGGGTTGGGAGGGATATAGGGAGATCAGTTGACTCTACGTGGAGAAATCTGGCAGCACCTTCTATTCAGAACTAATATAACAAACCAGGGAGGGAGAGAGGTTTTATGCCTCTGGCCATGATGCTCTGAGGAGACAGATATCATGCATGTTTCATTTCAGTCTAGAATGCCAAACTGAAATCCAACATGAAGAAACAAACAAACTCCAAATAAGTAATATTCTATTAATTTAAAAAAGGGACTATAGTCTTCAAAAGTATAAAGGACCTAAAAGATAAAGATGGGCTTTGGAACTGTTCTAGCATAAAACCAACCAAAGAGATCATGGCAATGAAATGCAAATTTGACCCTAGACTGGATCTTGCACGAGAGGGGGAAATGCTACATAAATTACATTATGGGGTCAGTTGACAAAATTGGAAAGCAGATGAAAATTAAGTAAAAATATTGTATTAGAATAAAATACACTGAAGTTCATATTATCCACATACATAATGTTTAGGAAATATGCATTTGGGGGTAGAGAACCATGGTATGCATAACTTAATCTGAATAGATAGATTCAGACTCTCTGTCTCTGTATCTCTGTCTCTCTGTATATGATGAATATGATAAATACGATATATATGTATATATGGAGAGAGAGAGAAAAAAAGAATATGTGTATACCTGGGAAAAGGGAACATGGGTATTCTATGTACTATTTCCATTCTTAAAATTTTCTGTAGGTTTAAAATTATTTTCAATTACATTTTTAAGAAATTGTTAACAGTCAGGGTACCTGGGTGGCTTAGTGGGTTAAGTGTCTGCCTTTGGCTTGGGTCATGATCCTGGCGTCCTGGGATGGAGTCCCACTACTTCTCCCTCTGCTTGCTGTTGCCCCTGCTTGTGCTAGCTCGCTAGCTCGCTCTCTCTCTCTCTCTCTGACAAATAAATAAATAAATAGCAATCATTTGTTAAGTTGAAATAATACAAATGTCAGTAATAGGGATACTCAAGATCTGAGAACTGGTGGAAAAATAAGTGAAGGTGATAAATAAAATACATCTAAAATATATAATATATATATTTTCCCCCAAGTGAATGTGTGAGCAGTGATGCCTTAAGGAGGCTGGATACCATGGAATACGTTCTGAAAAATGACTGATTTGGGACACAGGTGCAGCCCTGATCTAAGGAGTTGTGTTATCCGATCTCTGTGAGCCAGGTTTTCACAGACTGTTTTACTCTGGACCTTCAAACTCACAAAATTCCAGTAGAGGCCTAAAACGTGCATCTGTTCAAAGCTAGGTGGCCTTTAAGGCTGGGGAAAATGTATGGTACATTGAAGATAAAATTATTATACTTGCAATGATGAAACCATTTAATTTAGATTGTATTAACAAACAGGAGTATGGGATTTTCAGTTTACAAACCATATATTTATATTCAGGTCCATAAATAAAAAATTATGCCTACATTCAAAATTTACAAATCTGGAATTCAAAAGAGTTTAGTACATGTCATACCCAAACCTGATTTGACTTTATGCCATGCTATGTATAGTCTTTAGTAATTCTGTTTGATGTGAATATCATGTATTTTTTTAAAGAGTTTCTTTCTTTTTTTTTTTTTTTAAGATTTTTATTTATTTATTTGTCAGAGATTGAGAGAGAGAGCGAGTACAGACAGACAGAGTGGCAGAGGGAGAAGCAGACTCCCTGTGGAGCAAGGAGCCCGATGTGGGACTCAATCCCAGGACGCTGGGATCATGACCGGAGCCGAAGGCAGCCGCTTAACCAACTGAGCCACCCAGGCGTCCCGAATATCATGTATTTTGCTGCAAATACATGATCTGATAATAGGGTGCTACCCTATACCCCACTTGGGGTGTTAAATAGAACACTGCACATGCACCATATTACCGTTCTAAAACCTGAAAATTTCTAGATCTCAAAAAATATCTGGACACAAGTGTTTCAGGTAGCCAGTTGTGGACCTGTGCTATTTAATTTCTTTAATGAACAAGGTACTTATTCTTGATTAAGTAAAGTAGCAGTTATGAGAGAAAATGGAATACTAGAAAGTGAAATAGAAAATTGATGCTAAAATTAATTTAATGACTCAGGATTGGTCAAGATTTTAAAATGCTGACATAAATAAAAATGTGGTAAGTTATCCATAGCTGTGCTGCTTATTTGAATTCTAAGTAGAAACATGACATGTAAGTATTCTAACTGTATTTTCTCGTTTTCCTTCTGTGGTTATTAGTCATACACAAGTGAAGGCATGCTGGTATGGTGGAAGATTTTCCATACTAAGAATTTGAATTAAGAGTCCAACTCTTTTTCTGTCATTTTCCTAGTCAGTTAGACTCCTTGACCACTTTCCTCCGCTGTAAAAATGAACTAAGTAATTTAGATTAATAGAAGTCCCCTCCTGAATTTCAAAATAAATGATTCTAAAATTCATTGCTTTATATTTGCATTTTACTTTCTTATCCCATTTGGTTCTAAAAATAATACATAGGGGTATAATCTCCATAAGCTGTAAAAGATGTATTTTGCTTGTTTTGAAAAAAAGAACCCTCTTAGACCAATCAGTTTCTTTTTCATACAGTGCAAGTTCCAGGACCAGTAGAAAACCTGCAAGCTGTATCTACCTCACCTACCTCAATTCTTATTACCTGGGAACCCCCTGCCTATGCAAACGGTCCAGTCCAAGGTTACAGATTGTTCTGCACTGAGGTGTCCACGGGAAAGGAACAGGTAGGCAAAAGAACGGGCCCAATGCTGCCACCTGTTGGTTTTTCCTAGGACTAGAGCCATTAGGAGATCTGCAAACTCTTAGTTCAGTCCAGACCAGCATGTTAACTGGATAGCTGATCAGTTTTAGAGTACTTGTTATTAGAAACTTTAAGCAATTTAATTGAATTCTGATTGTAAGAGAGGCAACTGTGATATGAGATAAAGTCACTATAAAGGATGTAATTTTTCTTTTTTATCTGAGTAGGGAGTGGCCTGGGCCAGCATAGCCACAGTTGTATTAACTCATCTGGTCCTAGAAAGCATTTGCATCATGAGTCCTTATCTTAAGGACAATTGATCTTTTGTTCGATGACCTCAGTCAACTTGCTTATCTCATCCTTGTGCATTTGAGTTATTTCTGTCCTTTTGTCCTTCAGGTTGTAGTCCCCTGTCCTTTTCATTGTTTTCAGGAAATCTCACTCCAGAAGGCTACTTGCCTCCTTCTTACATTTTGTTTGTAATCTGTGGTTTGCACAGATCCCTAAAAACAGGAAAATTAGATTTTCAGATAAATAAGTATATATAATTGTTGAAAACTCAACAATTCTGTGTTGTGACACATATAAGTCTACTGAGAGATGTTTATTTCCAAATTTTCAGCCTCATGTGGAAAAAGATATATAGACAAGTGCCCAGTTAAATGGAAAAACCAAGAGCCCATGTTGAGATAACAGAGTTCTTTGCATGTGTTATGAAGCTTGCCAAGCATACCTTGGTCTTCATGCTTCCCCATAAACTGCATGATAGAGATTTTGCCTTTAAAAAAATAAATGTTTCACAACACTCCTATTCAGAAATAGTTCAAGCCCTAAGTTTTATTGCGCAATAGGATCACTAAGATTTCCTTTTATGTAATTATCCATCCCATCTTTGATTTGTTTGCTGTCCTCATGCCGTTTAGCTATTGCTTCCACCTTTCTATCCTCTCCATTTTCAACGCATTTTTGGCTTTTCCATAATGAATTTCACCAACCCACTTAAGTAAATTCAGAAATGAGGTTGCCCGAGACAAATAGAAGTGTGAGCATCTTTATGGAGAGTGAAATAACGTGTCTTCTAAGAACACACTGGCTCTGATTTCTCAATGACCTTCACCTCCAGTACCTCATTTCTGCCTCTGTGTGAAGTACTGAAACTGTTCCAAACCCCCTCACAGCCTTGGGAGACACAAAGATTGTGGCAAAGGATCTGCCAGTTTCAAGAACTGTGGTTCTATTTCAGCAAGGGAAAAGAAACCTACTGTTTCGTAGTGAATTATTCCACTAGGGTAGAGGAGCAACTCTCTGTTCCCACGGATCACAGGCAGCCTTCTGCCTGTCAGAGTTTCGGTGTGGGTGGAATACGGTGCACCGTTCAATGTTTCGGGTGGCGTTAAACATATTGGAACTTAATGACTGTAAAAATAGCACGGTGCTGTTTTAACTAGGAGTCTACAGAACAGTTTGGGATTTAGTGGGGGAGTGTGTGTCACAAGTTAGGTTTTACAACAACTCATGATAAGGCTTGAGTGTAGTTTTGTGAGTAAGAGTCTAATATTCAATTCACTGATTGTGCAGAATGGCTGCCATTTCTGCTTAATGTGCCTCCTGAATAACAGTTTGGCATTTTATGTCTCCAGAATATAGAGGTTGATGGACTATCTTATAAGCTGGAAGGCCTGAAAAAATTCACGGAATATACCCTTCGATTCCTAGCTTATAATCGCTATGGGCCAGGAGTATCTACTGATGACATAACAGTGGTTACACTTTCTGATGGTAAGTTATAGACAGTGAAGCTTGATTCACATATTTGATAATGATGATGTAATATTGCATGTATGTAATAGATTGCATCTTCAAGGCTTCCTAATTAAAACTTTTTGGCATATATTAGCATTGATTAAAAATTTAACTCCTTCGCTCAGACTACCTCTTACAGTTAAATTTAAACTTTCCAAGGTATATTTCAAGCTCTGTGTCAGAATGTCCTAATAGGTAATCTTCAAAAGTGTGACTACTGCCTAAGAGTTCAAATTATTGGTGGGGGGAGGGGTATCTTATTGTCTATAAACACAAACACATTAGTGCATGTGTTTGGACTAATTTACATTGGTTTATTTCTTTTTATTTCTCATTCTGAGGGAGAGGGTTGTGGATAATTAAAAGTGTAAACGATGGACTGTCGTCCTATATATATATCACTTAATTCGAAAATATGGTGTTAAGGATATAAGCCAAATAATCCAGTACTGAAGGTATTAAAACTAAATAGGGCAATGCATAATTTTAGTTGTAAACTTGCCTCGTAAGTGAAATATTAGACATATTTTCTGAACTATCATAAAAGAGAGGAAAAATTCTTAATTAAAAAAAGGGTTTCGCAAAGCAGTAGCAGAGGAAACCAGAGATCTAAGAAAAGGACAAAGAAATGTTGGGAAATTTAATGACAAGTGAAAATAAATGGCAGCAGAATATATAATGTTGGACCAGTGGAAATTCAGGCAGGTGTAGAAATGCAGAGATGGCTGCCATGAATATTAAAAAAGGCAACAAGCTGTCTCTTTTCAGCAAAGGTTTCCATGTTGTTGTATATAATTCTATAAATTATTGATCCTCTGAATTTCAAAGGAAAAAAGACTTTAACTTGTGATTCCTTAACCAATCCATCATTGTTTAATCTGGAAAAGTACCTGAAAGCGTATTTCACACAGTATCAGTGGATTGAGGAAGGTCATGCATGTTATTAAGGACAGCTCAGCACAGACACAGGAGTGATGCTCATTTGCAATTTCAACTTAAAAAAATAGTTTATATGTGACACCACTTCAGTATCATTTTTAATGCCCACCCATCTGATTCTGTTATTGAGGACAGAATAGAATATTTATTGGCAGAATAAATTACTTCACAACTTATAATTATAAAAATAAAAGGAAAACAAATGAAAATGAATATTTTACATAATTTATGTAGATTTCATTCACACTCTGAACTGTAATACTATGGCCTTATTCTCCACTTTGGTTTTAAATGTCATTAAGTGAGAGTGATAGATTATTACTCATTAGTCCAAGAATTATTATCTCTAAGTGTTGCAACAGTTAGGACTTAGAAAATGTCTGTCACTAAATAAAAGGATTTCATGACCCTAACCCAACAAGAGTCCCTGTGCAAAGGATGCCAACTTGTCTTTATCAATGCATTTGATAGGAGAAAGCAAAAACTGAATGGCCCCCTTGGAGTCTGCTCCTGGACCTGGTCTGCAACCCTCTTCACAATCAATCATCTCTTTTGATTTCCAACAAAATCTCCTGGATGCTTAGCTTTCTCTCTCTTGTTATCCAGTCCCCTTCTTTCTGCTCAGTCTGATACCTTCATTCTATTAAAGCTGGCCATGCGGGAGTCATGCCTCATACAGAGGTATATTTTATCACATTTCATAGTCTGCTACTTCCCAGTCCTCAGTCCTGAAGCTGTCTTCTCCTTGACTTTCTGGATGTTATGAAGGGAAGATGTTGTAGAAATTAAATGGCCTAATCCATATGAGCACCTTAAATGTAAGCATGGCATATATTTAAGTGTTCAATAAGTGTTATCTATGACAATATATATGTCATTTTTTCTCCTTATATTACATGTTCCTTAGCATGAGGGATGCTGTTATAGTCATCCCTGCATTCATCATCTCAGTAATTATTTACTGAATTAATCAGACAGTTCAGAAAACAATACAGTTGTTAGTATGTATAGACTTATCTTTAGTACTTTCCATTTATGGGGCAATTTAATAGATGTGCGTGTGAATGAATGCATCTGTGTTATAGAGAACACTGTGTTTCTTATCAGTTCAGAGGTACCCCTACTACAAAAATTTATACTGAGATCATAAAAAATTGAATAAAAACAAAAAAAAAATGAAAACAATGTTTTTATTCTTCTGAATTAGTTATCCCAATGGTATTCCATGCTAAAATGCTCATGAAGATGTTTATCCTGATAAGCTGTCGTCTCTAACTTAGTTTACTTTCACTGTTTTTCTGGGAAGAAAAACTGTTTTTCATTCAGATCCCTCCACTTATTGTATTCTTTGTTTATCCACTTCTTTAAACCATTTGGGATTTTAGAATGTCAGATCTAGAGAGCCTAAAGTTAGGGTGGAATGTAACTAATTTTGCTAGTTTGTTCTCAAACACCATCTCTTGAACTAGTTGACAACTATAGGTCATTAAAATATTTTATGAATCAATTAATATTTATGATTTCTGTGCCAGCTTGCTCTGTGCCCCAAAGTAGAAGGACCCAATTTCATAGGCGCACTTAACTATAAGAATGTAATTTTTGCTGTTGTCACTGGTATTTATTGAGTACTTATTAGTGCAAGGCCCTGCTCTAATCACTTAACATTATTAACCTTTAATCCTCATGGTATTATATTTTTTTTCCCTACTTTACAGATGACAAAACTAATATTACAAAGAGGCCAAGGCTTGTAAGCAGCAGAGCTAGGTCACAAGTAAGAAAAGGAGCAAGATTTAATGTGAAAAAATCTTGAGTTTCTCTTATTCTGTAATGAATTTCTGCTGCTAATTGCTTAAAGTACAAAGCTCATCATTATATATCAGTTATTTCAATCCATAAATTGTGTGTAAAGGACAGCACACATTTGGTAAGGGGAGGAATTCGAGTGCATTTCTATATGGAGATTCATTTACAAATGGGAATTTTATCTACTTTGCAGAATGCATCGTCATCCTCTGTATCAAACCTGCATGTTTTACCATATTGAGGGGAGTTTCTGGACCAAATGCCTCTGATTGGCTTTAACAAGCCAATTGTAAATGATAATTGCTTGACATTTTGAAGAGAAAATAATGAACTATGGCTTTCCTCTTTCACTCATGAGATAATGAAACATCTTGGGAAATCAAATAAAGAAAAGTTCAGATAAATGTGGATTCCATTTACTTCCACCAAGCATCTAATTTTACCTACTGTACATCAATAATAGGGGAGCCTATAGTGAGAGGGAGGGAATAGAGATTGATAACTAAAAATGCTCTCAGAGGAACTCACTCCTTTCTTTCCTAATTACATAAGGCAAGAACAGCTAGTGTGCTCCAAGTTTGTGAAGTTATATGATGTAACACTTGGCATTTTTTTTTAGTCGGTGCTTATTTTAACTTTCAATGCCTTACAGAATAATTTTAACATAGATTATATTAAATTCTTTCTCGTTGTGAGGATGTCATTCTGTTCAGTTTTTCTGACCACACACATTGTTATTATTTCCAGCCTCCTCTAATATTTCCTCTTTCATGGAAATAGAATGTGGAGATGGTCTTACTAAAGCCTCTGCATTATTCCCTTTCCTGGAAACTGAACAGGGATGTTCACAGTCTGTGAAGATAGTTTAGGAAAGTCCGTTTCATTAATAGCACTTGGGAAGAGTCGAGAAGATGGGAAGTTTGTCAAATGCAAAAGAGCCCTTCTGATTAATCTTTGGGGAAAAAAATCTTAGTGTTTTAATCATAGTAACATGAGAATGGAATCTAAGACATAAAAGAAAGAAAATTTTAGAAATGAGTTTTGAAGGAAACTGATCTGCTAAAACACACACACACACACATTTTAAGAACTTGACAAAAAAGGACATCCAAATGCCACCAAACATGTGAAAAGATGTTCCACATGACTGGTCTTCAGGGAAAGGCAAATAAAAATACTACATACCTACCAAATGACTAAAATGGAAAAGATTCAGAAAAAAACAAAGGTTGGTAAGGATATGGAAATTTCTGGAAATTTTCTATATTTAACATATATATAACCCCGTAGGAGTTTCCAATGCTCCCAGGTTTTCCAGGCCTAGGTATATAACAAGGAAATGAATGCAGTTCTTCATCAAAAGACATGTACAAAAGTTTTTGTAGCAGATTTATTCTTCATAGCCCCAAACTGAACGTAATCCAAAGCCATTCATCAATAGAATGAGTAAATATAAAATATAATGGTAATATTTTAGAATACGACCAATAAAAAACCAAACAAAATAACTGAAACCACTGCAAGATGCAGCAGAAAGAATGAATCCCAAGAAATCGCAATGAGAGAAACCAACCTGAACAAAATAACTGATTTCATTTTTAGTAAGCTCCAAAGCAAACTAAGCTAATCAATGGTGTTAGAAGTCAGACTCGTGGTTACTCTCAGAAGGATATTGATTGGGAAGGGACCCAAGTGAACTTTCCAGGATACTGAAAATATTCTATATCTTGATCCAGGTGTTGTTTAAATGTGAATGCTCCTACAGACATATAACTTTATCCAGTCACACATACACGATTTGTGCATTGTACCATATGTATGTCTTACATTAATTAAAATAGAACTGCAGAAAGAAAGCTTGTTATGGCCAAAACCCTGAGTATGAAAAACATTTTTATTATGTCTTGTAATCTCTCTGTTAATTAATTAATTCAACAAATATCTGCTGCATGTGACCTTCACACTTGATACTCTTTTTTTTTAATTTATTTTTTATTTATTTTCAGCATAGCAGTATTCATTATTTTTGCACCACACCCAGTGCTCCATGCAATCCGTGCCCTCTATAATACTCACCACCTGGTACCCCGACCTCCCACCCCCCGCCCCTGCAAAACCCTCAGATTGTTTTTCAGAGTCCATAGTCTCTCATGGTTCACCTCCCCTTCCAATTTCCCCCAACTCCCTTCTCCTCTCTATCTCCCCATGTCCTCCATGCTATTTGTTATGCTCCACAAATAAGTGAAACTATATGATAATTGACTTATTTTACTCAGCATAATCTCTTCCAGTCCCATCCATGTTGCTACAAAAGTTGGGTATTTGTCCGTTCTGATGGAGGCATAATACTCCATAGTGTATATGGACCACATCTTCCTTATCCATTCGTCCGTTGAAGGGCATCTTGGTTCTTTCTACAGTTTGGTTACCGTGGCCATTGCTGCTATAAACATTGGGGTACAGATGGCCCTTCTTTTCACGAACGACATCTGTATGTTTGGGGTAAATACCCAGTCACACTTGATAACTCTTATTGATACTGAGGATTCAGCATCTAAAGTGACAAGAATCCAGCACTCTGTAAGCATTATATTCTGTATTTGAAAGAAATGTAATATGAACTAAAATAAGTTGAATGATAAAGTCTATTTCTTAAATTACTTTCTGAAAGAATTATTGTTGACCTAATTCATGAAAACAAGCCTCTAGTGAGTGTTTTTTTGTTGTTGTTGTTTGGTTTGGTTGGTTTGGTTTGATTTTTGTTTTTTGTTTTTGTTTTGTTTTTTTTTTTGGTCACAAGCTACGTTGCTCACAACCTTCACCTATTACTAAGATAATAAGATAAGAAGTTCGAAATCAAAACAGAGTAAGTGATTATAATTCCTATGGTGTCCAGAAAGGCCTAGGAGCTAATATTTCAGTAAGCATTTATTTGTTTATGTAACCATTGAGTCAGTAGCTGTTAATTGAATGTCAGTCTGGGGGCCATACAGATTAATCAGACACATACCATGCCCTCATGGTGATTACTTTTCAGAAGGTAAACTCAGAGTAGGGCATAAATGAATTCACGGTAAAATATAAGTACCCTCAAGAAATGTAGATATTGTCCAAGTTCAAGTTAAAAAAGGGGCGACATGACAGAAAATGGCCCTTAAATTCTTGAAAATGCTGAGAGCCTTTCTTCTCTGTTAAATTAATCAAATTGTCATGAACAAAATAAGGACTACTCATTTTACAGGTTAATACGTGTTAGGCATTTATTGAATGCTACTTCTGTTTCTTTTGTGGGGCAGAAAGCTTTATTTTGTTTATGATTCTTCTCAGACATCTAGGAAGTGTCTGACACACACACCCATTTAGTGAATGGAGTCTCTGATGACTGACATGATAGAGTATTCATTTTTTGATACAGTAAATATCTACTAGAAGTGTTGTTAAAAAAAAAAAAATGTACATGTTCTTCCTTCTTCCATGAAGGAAAGGGGCAATCAAAATTCAAGTAAGAGGAAAAAACAAAACAAACAAACAAAAAAAACAGAAAAATCCACAAAGAAAAATAAGCAGTTGTGTTTTGTTTTTTTCTTATTTTCTTTTTGGTTAATGCATTTGACTCACTGAGAGCTATTTGATAACCTGCTTGCATCTATGACACATAGGTTTAATTACACACAGATAAAAAGACATATGTATTTCTTCTTTTCACATTTTAAGAGATAATAAAAATTGCAGTGAGAGGATTAAGCAACATGAGTGACCATTAGAATGACATATTTTATAATAAAACCATGCAGATCCTGAAAGACACAATATCTTAAGCCTTTAAAATCACTCTGGGAAATCTCCTGTGTATTTTTATTGGTTTCTCTGGGAAGGTTCTAACAAGAAAGCTGTAACTAAATGGCAGTATTTGGTATCCCCACAGGTGCTCTCTTGCCTAACGCATTTTTTGGGGGGTGGGGAGAACTCCTTATATGGATGCCTGGTGCTACCAAGTGAGAAAAAATAAACAGAGGCAGTTACTTTTCATCTCTCCAGGAAAATTTTGAAGTTCCACCTGGATCAGCCTACCTAATTACCATCATGAACTGTGAAAGTCCCACTTTCTCTTTTCACAGAAGGTTGTGGTTTCTCTTTTCTGACTTTGGCAGTAACCGTCTCACCTTGTTTTGTTCCTTTTAGTGCCAAGCGCCCCGCCTCAGAACGTCTCCCTGGAAGTAGTTAATTCAAGGGTAAGTCATGGAAAGGTTCACTGTTTCATTCCCTACACGTGTAATTTTCACTTGCCCCATTGATTCACCTCCTTGGGTGCATGGTGGTTGCCATGTGAAGGAATGTTCCAGAACAGCTCAGTGAGCGAGCAGCACAGATTCCCCGTCTTCTTCAACCACACTTGAGTTAATTAAAGGAAGGATTGTTTTTCTAATAGCACACAGTTTATAAATGTGACAATGATTAAAGGCTATTCCACCAGGAAGCAAAATGTCTATTTACTTATATTTACCAGTTTAGGACACAATGTGCTAATGCCACAATTGATTGAAGGAACGAACAAAACCTTCACCTTGAAAGAGGTGGAATAGAGAGACTTTGTTTCCTGACAGATTAATTAGAATGGGATGTTTCCTACCATCCCTGTTTTCCACTTACAAATATACACATCAAAAGACCTTCTTGAGGTCCAATAAGGTTATATTTATGAAGCAGTGATCCAGTGATTAATATTTTCCTGGCCTGGAAAGTTGCTAAAACTTCCAAAAAGACTTAAATTAGTCTAGGTGTGGCTGAGGATAAGGAGACTAATGCCAGAACTCAGTTCTTTAGAAACATCTTATTTCAAGTGTGCCTTGGGGTTGAAAATAAGCTAAAGCCGTATAGTACAGTGAAGCAAACAAGGATTGGTTTGGGCTGACTCTTTCATCACTTTCTTGTATGTTCTCCTGGAAGTGACTTCATTCTCCCCGGGCCTCAGTGATGGTGGGTGGTGGGGGGGGGGTGGTGGTCGTCAGCCTAATTGGTCTCCAAGCTCTGGGAGACAGCTGGGAGATCTTACAAGTCTTAGAAAAAGGCATACCCTGGTTTCTATTCTGGCTTTCTCTTTTAATAACTGTATGTGCCTTAGAAAAGTTTCTGACCTCAGCAAGCCTCAGTTTCTATATTCATGGAGTATGAATGTTAATGCTTTCCTTATCGATTTACCATGAAGAATAGTAATAGGGCATATACAAAGGATTTAACTTTGTGTCAGTAGCTGTTCACTCAATGTATGATTCCTTGCCACATTTTGCAAAAATCTCTGATGAAGTCCTGTTTTGTGGTTGTGATCAGATTTGCCTCTGTCAAATGAATTTGTCTTTTGAAACAAGTGAAATGTCTCTAAAATCATTAGCCTCTTATATTTTTAGTCCCTATATTGGATAAGAACTAGTAAAATGAATTTAAAATTAGAAGGGGTAAAATAAGTGAACTTAGGAAGAAAAAAATGAGCTAAAGGGAAATAAGGAGAATTATTGAATGACCTTGGTTGCTGACTGTATTTAAATATGGATTTTTACCTCCCTGAAAAGGGAATTTCTGTTTTACAAAATTGAATTTTCAACTGATTTCTATATATGTATACAAATATCCTAGCCTGTACTCTTCCATAATACGCAATACTTGCTACAACCAAAGGTAAGCACTCCTGTTTCTATCCTCCTGTGGTTATATCTGGAACACTGCACTCCTAGAAAATTTAACTTGTTCATTAGCTTTTAAGAATGAATACAGCAGGCCCAGGCCCTAGAAAACTATTTGCCTCTCTTTCTTTCTGTTATCTTTTTTCCTAGCACTTAAGGAATTAGAAAATATGAGTTTGGATTCTTCTTGGTTTGTTACCAAGGAGAAAGTAATAGGATGGTCAAAACACTGTTACTGTTGTTGTTTTTAATTTCCAGTATTGGTGAAGTGAAAGACAAAAACAATATTATATTTTGATGTTCTTCTTATGTTTGGAACAAAAGTTCTCAAATATATTAATATTTACCCCATTACCATTTTAAGAAACAAAATATATTTAAAAAGTATTATTTCCTTGAATAAGTAGTAGTATTATCTAATTAAAAGAATTACATTTGTGTTATTCATTTTACCTGAGATTTTTATTTATATAGAAAAGAGCCATATTTTAAAATTTTATTCTATATAATGTTTATAATTAATGAACATAATTGATCATGTTATTGACAGTCAATGAGAAAATTTGGATATGTTAATACTTTTGAACATAGCTAGGATTTCTGTACATAGAATTCATAAGTCACTATAAGGTATAAAATGACCATTTATAGGCCCTTGTTAAGGTTCTGGCTATCAATAAGCCAACAGGACTGAGATATCATGTCCCAACTATGGGAATAGTAAGATTCTTACAAATTTATATAAAAGAAACAAAAATTCTGTTAATATATTGTTCTTAAAAACCCCACACATCCGATAACCTTTATAAAGCTATAATCATAGGACAGACTTGATTCCCTTTCTGCAGGCTTGCTTGAACACAGATTTTGTTCTGAATGAATGGCTTTACCTATAGATACTAATTTTAGGTAATAGTGAGTCATGATTATATGGTTATTTGTCATACTAAAATTGCTTTACAATAAATAACATCTTCATAAGAAAAGAGAAAATAAAGATTTACAGAATGGGCTTTAAAATCTAACTCTTTTATTGGGAAAACTTCATAGGAATAATTTTCTTAAGATTTTTACTTTAAAATTCAATTATTATTTGAAGAAATACATATTACAACTTAATTAGTTGGGTAGAATATAAAGCATAAGTAGTAGACTAGGAAGAGCTTTTGTTGGTACTTGACTATTTTCCAATACAAAAGTTCTGAGATAAGAACATTTAGAGAATGCTACATTTCAAGATGCTAGCTCTTTGAGATCTTGGAAAGTCAAGATTGGTTTCATTGATTCATTCATTTGCTGGGTACTTACAGTGTATCTGTTATATACTGTATACTTATACACATATATCCATATATACAAACATACACATTGCACATACACCTACTATATTACTATATATAACTAAGTGACCCAGTCTTTGCCTTCATGGAACTCATAATAGGTAAACATTCCTTTAATAAGAAAACATATGAGAGAAAATTCACTTTTAATGTAACCAGATTTAATTGATTGTATCTCCTCAAAGTGACACTTTTTTTCTCATTGATAAAATGAGAGTTAGAGAAATAATCTCTAAAATCTCTATGACTCCCGGCATCTATGACTGTATTTTCACTTGTCAGACCTTTTCTCAATCACTGTATCTTTACAGAATTTGAGAAAATGGTATATATATTTTGATTAAAGTATACTGGATTCAGTTCACATGTTCAGATATTTATTGATTGATTACCAAGAATGAAATTTAAAAAAATAAATAAAATCCAGTATATCACCGGGCACAGATCTTGTGCAGAATTAATTTTTTTAATGTAGAACAGTGGATTTCTCTTGTTCTTTCACTGCATCTTTCTTGTGTTGAAATTCTTATCCTTGAACAGCAGTTAAATCTATGTGGATGTAATTTTGTTGCATTCCTAAAAGCTAATCCCCAGCTAGTCACTCAGCAGTTTGATAAGTGTGTGTGATGCCTTAATTGCTACAGTAGAAAAATTGATGTGTCCTGCTGCATCTTAGTGCCTCACTCCCTCATGTGTGAGCACATTTTGGCATGCTTAAACAACTTGAAAATTAGTTTAGTGATCCTACAAGTCCCTTTACCTAGAAACTACCCAAAGGGAGAATTAAAACAGCAATTTTCAACTCTAGAAAACATACTGATCATTTTGGTCCCAGATATTTTAACATCTTTTTTCTTTTTCTTTCTTTTTTCCTTTTCTTTCTTTCTTTAAAACCAAAACAAAACAAAGTAACAAACAAAAACAATGCAGAGATAATCTAAGGACTGTATCATTAGGTAACCTCAGAGGGGCATATGCTTCTGAAGATGTGGAGTGAAATGGGTTTGACTCATGTCTCTGTCCCCTGTCATTGAGCTGGTTCTCGTTATCAACAGAACATTAGAGTCAGGTGGACAGCTGAGTGAGTCATTTGCATTTGACTCCCAACTGGGATACACAGTTGTTAGGGGCTGTAAACAATAGTGCAAAAGGGAGGAGAAGGGAGAGAGTGGAGAATTGTAAAACCAAGGGCAGTGTGAGTTACAATATTAATTTGCAGATCCCCTCTTCTCCCCTCCCCCGACTGAGGGTTTCTTCTTCTCTTGGTTGTCCAGAGAGTACTGGAGTTGACACCACTTCCTGCTGCATCGCATCTTCCCGAAAACACACTGCTCACACCTGTTCTAGACCCCCTTTATCAGTCTAACCACGCTTCCTGCGACTGTTGTTCTCACCCTTGTATGCTGAACAAAACTATTTGGTCTGTAATTAGGAAAAAAACTATTTGGTCTGTAATTAGGAAAAAAAAAAAACCACCTTCAGATATCTGCTGCCCTGTGTACTTTTTTAAAAAATCAATACTTTTATGGTAGTCAAATAATCTAACATAAAAATGTACCATTCTAACCTTTTTTGGGTGTATGGTTAGTGGCATAAGTACATTCACATTGTTGTGCAATTATCACAAGCATCACTCTCAGAACACTTTTTATCTCCTCAAACTGAAACTCTTTCCCCATTAAATAATTATAATACTCCGCCTCTCCCCTTTCTCCAGGCTCTGGCAACCAACATTTTTTTTTTTAAGATTTTTTTTTATTTATCTGACAGAGATCACAAGTAGGCAGAGAGGGAAGCAGAGAGAGAGGAGGAAGCAGGCTCCCTGCAGAGCAGAGAGCCCGATGTGGGGCTCGATCCCAGGACCCTGGGATCATGACCTGAGCCGAAGGTAGAGGCTTAAACCACGGAGCCACCCAGGTGCCCTGGCAACCAACATTTTACTTTCTGCTTCCTGACTTGTTTTATAAAAAGTGAGGAGACTAATTCTTGAGAAAAAAATGTGACTATCTTTTAATCTTAATAGAGAAATGAGAACAATCTTTTGTTAAAAAAGATTTTATTTATTTATTTATTTATTTGACAGACAGAGATCACAAGAAGGCAGAGAGGCAGGCAGAGCAGCAGGCAGAGAGAGAGGAGGAAGCAGGCTCCCCACTGAGCAGAGAGCCGGATGTGGGGCTCGATCCCAGGACTCTGAGATCAAGACCTGAGCTGAAGGCAGAGGCTTAAACCCACTGAGCCACCCAGATGCCCCGAGAAATGAGAACAATCTTAAAGTTTTATATCTTCACAGAGAAATGAAGGATCTAATGAATGATAATACTCAGGAATATAGGCAGATGCTGTAATAGGCTGGAAGAAACCTCACTTCCCATTATCAATACTGCTTTCAGAATAATTCTGTTCCAAGGTCCCATATTTATGATTTTTTTTTTAATCTACTGACACTATTTATAATGACTGTATATACTTTAGCGGTCTAATTCTGCAAGTTGAGTTTATTTCACTTAAGCACACTATTTTGGAGTTCAGTAACCTACATTCTATGATAATATATACTTTGCATTTGTAATATGGGTGAAATTAGACATTAAGTTAGCAAGTCTGTTTTGTTCTTGTAATAAAATAACTTACTCTGTTTGAAAAAAAAATCTACTGACAAAACCAACTGCTGTAGTTAATAACAAAGCAGAAATATACGGATGGGATTGTTCTGGACTAACTCTGAAAACATACTTTTGGTCATAAACATCAGTTTTATATCCCATTACAGTTTAGACCAGAGCTCCAAGCCAGTAAGTAAATTGATCCTTTGATTTTTTTTTTCAAAGTTCCAATAAATCAACAGTTTCTGTCTTCTTTCCACCCCCCGCCCCCAGTGGAAACATAGGGAATGGATTAACTGTGAGGGAGAGAGTATTAAGAGAGTGTAAAAATATAGATAGAGATATAGATAGATATAGATAATCAATTTTTATATAACAAATGCATCACACCAATTTAAATGCATTCCCGGAATAAGCTCAATAAGAGAATACACTGCAAATTCAAGGCATATCTCCATATCACACTATCACTCATTCTCTTAGATCTGTTCTTAGAGAATACTGACTCATGGTACTTTCCCAAGCAGTGATGTTGCATGATTTTAAATGCTATGAGAAACATGATCCCCTTTAGAGATACTAAGAGCTGCAAAAGTATTTTTTAACTCTGTTTTGGTCAAATAATTTCTTTCTATAGATGACGTTTATACTAAATACTATCCTTAAAACTTTTTCTGTGTTACTTATTGTGGTAACATCATAAACATTCCAAACAAGAACAATGTAGTCCATAAGCTGAGCTAACTCCTCTCCACAAGAAAGTACATTCTTAACATGAATTAATTTCAAATAAAAATAGAAATTAAGTGGACAAAAGAAGAAAAAAATAAATTTCGGAAAAACTAGAAACGAGTCTAGGAAAAGTCTTTACAAAGCACCTATGAGCAAAACTGTGGAATAGGGAGTTGAGAATGACCTATGATCTCTCTTACAGGAGTTGAATAAATTAGAGGCATGATTAAATCTCAGTATCTATATGAACTTTCTATACTATACACACGATTAGAAAAACATTTCCTAGAATGTTTCAAATACTTAGAACTATCATTTTTTGTTCTGTGATTTGGGGCCCTTGCATTTTGTTCTTTCCAAATTCATTCTCATCACTGCCATCTGGGATCCCTGCACAGATGATTTGGAAAAAGAGACTAAAATAGGTGGTGGGATACCACCTTCTTCATATATCGCCTTGCAATTTGTACCTCATCACACATATCTAATGGCTCCATTTCTGGTTGGCTCTGAAGGCAAAGCTCACTTTCGCCTCTCCATGAAGTTTAATGAGATTTCCCTCAAGTCATACATTTTTGAAAAGTGGGAGGTTTAATAATGGGCTTAAATTAAATGAACCTAGGTCTAATGATAAGGTCTCTGATTTTAATTTAGTTCAAGGAAGTTGCCCTTATATTTGGAAGGGTTGATTAGTTAGAGGACATGAATAGGTTCAGTCTTACCAGTAGTTAAAATCAGTCACTAACCATGTGATTTGAATTTAGAGATGTTGAAACATTGACCTACATGCAAAAAAAATGTATTTACTTGTCTAGCTTAAAACATTGCTTACCTTAGAAAACAACTGTTAATATACAAATCCTTCATCTGAATTATTTAAGATATTAGCACGAGTTATTTTAATTAACATTGCTGATACATATTTGAGGAATAACTGATTATAATAATATAGGCAGTAACTAAACTTTTTCAGCAGATATTCTGTGGCTGGCAAAATACTACACAATTAAAACACTCCTTTATTTACTTTTTATAATAACCCTATAGGTATTAGTTGTTGAACCGATGACTGGAATACTAACTTTGAGCTGAGCTTATTGCTGGAAAAGCCACAATGAAGGCAGTCAAGTCTCCTTCTTTCCTAGGGCTTACTTAAATTCAAATACAGGGAGGTAGATTGATAAACAAACAAGGAACTGGGCAATTAACACAAGAGAATGATGACTTATGTGAAGAAAATAAAATACAATAATATGATAGGGAAGGACATAGTTTCTTTGCACACCTAGGATAAAGCATTCTGAGGAAATCTCCCAGCTAGTACAAAAGCCTTGACAAGGGAACCGTCTGTGTGTGATTGAAATAATAGCCATATGCACGGATCACAGATCTCTGGGTCAGGGCCAGATCATGTGGGGCTTTATAGGGCATGGCAAAAATTAGAATTTCATTCTGTGGATGATGAAAAGAGGCTTGAATGGGGAGTGATCTCTTTTTAAAAGATCACATTGGCTGTTGTGAGGAAAATTATTAGGGATGGGGCAGCGTGGGAGCAGGGAGACCATTTATGAGACAATTGAGTGATCTGTATGAAATGATTGTAGTGGGGACTTGGGAGTCATTACAGAAGATGAAGAGAGAAATGGGAAAAATCACGATGTGTGGTGCATTTAGAGCCAGTAAGATTGGCTAATGGATTGGATATAAAGGGCAGGGGAAAGAGAAGGATCAAGGATAGAGACTAGATTTTTGCTACAGCAAATGGGTGCACTGTGGGGCTGTTTAATGAGATAAGGATGGGTGCAGAAAAAGATTGGTTTAAAGGGAACAATCAATTTTTGGACATTTTGAATTTGAGATAACTACTAGACAAACAATTAGGGACGTCAATCATGTAGACAATCTGGCATTTGAGACCAAAGGTCTGATGACAGGTCATGACAGGAAATATAAATTTAAGAGTCACCATCATATCAATGACACCTAGGGAGAGATTATAGTTAGAAAATCAAATGGCTGAATCTTGAGATACTGCACATTTAGAGATTGGACAGAGAGGAAGGAGCAAGAGTAGTAGGAGAAAACAAAGAGGGATGGTAGCACAGAAGTGGAGGGGAAGGGGGTTGGGAGTGGGGGTGCTGCTAACCATGTTGGTGCTGATGAAAAATATAGAAAATAATGACTGCAATGGGGCCACTTGGGAGGGAGCATGAAAATGGAGAGGAAGGCAAGGGAATTGCAGAACATGACCTCAGATGTCTTTAAGTTTTGTTCTGAAGTGCAACAAAGAAATGGGCAGTAACTTTAGGTGGTGGTAGGCTTAAGGGAGATTTTGTTGCCTATTCTATTTATTTACTGTTGTTTCCTTTTTGAACATAGGAGACTTTGCAACTTCTGCAAGTAGTGCAGTCTAAAGGGGCATATGAGTGGTGCAAAAGAGAGTGGAAATTTTGCAAGAGTGCAATCCTTTGTTGCAAGTAGGTGAGAAGGCAGACGATCTAGCTTGCAGATGGAAGGGAACAGATGCTTCAATCTTAGGAAGGTGAGGCTACATAAAAGGAGTGGGCATGGATACAGTTATATCAGTAACTGAGATGAGAAGTATGACAAAGGTCTTCACTAGCGTGTAAAGTCTTGGAGGATCAAGTGTTGAGAGTTTGAAGATAGGGAACAAAATGAGAAATAGTTATTTCAGATGGTAGGGAAGAGCACTGTGGAAGGGCCATTGGAGATTTGGTGTCATGAATTTAAAGTGAAACTAGCCAATTATGTCTGTCTATCCCTCTCCAGGGGTGGTTGCTTGGTTGCTGGCCTGGGTTAGGCAGATAGTTGGGTTTTATTTTGTTTGGAGTTTGCCAGGGGAGAAGGGGGTGCAGTGGCGAAGAGTTTTAGTAAGGGAATGATTAAAAAGAAGACCCACTTCTTAAAAACTAAGGAAGGCCAGTAGGGTATGGTGGCAGGGGTGATGGAGAATGAAAAAGTGGTTAAAGTCTGTGGATTATAGAATTATTATTGTATAATTGTATAATAACTGTATCATTATCATTAATATACCCCATTTTCCAGAGAGACCACTGAGATTTAGAGAGGCTAGGTAATGAGCCCCATTGCCACACGGGGAGTAAGTGACAGCTCAAGGATTCGAACCCAAGCTGAGGTTGTTGGTTATTTGACCACAATGCGTCCCATATATGGGGTTTTATGAGAGAAGGGGTTCAGGATAAGCGTGGCCTTCAACAGGTTTAAGTTCTCAGTAGGAATAGTTTCCAGTCAGAAGGTAAGGTCTAGATCAGAAGCTGGAAGATGGGTTAATCCTCAAGTGACCAACAGAACTAGCTGTGGAAACTATGGATATAAACGTCATTAAGAAACATAGATATAAATATCAGAAAAAGAGGTCGTAAATGTTCAGAAAGGAGAGCTCCTGAGAAGGAGATTCAAAAAGACATGTGTCTGGCTCCCTAGTTCCCCCCAACTGAACCAATCTCTAAGATTCTGTTCCTCACGACGCCCACCTATTTCTCCCTGATGACCCTAAAAAATACCTAGAGGAGCCGTACATTTTTCACTGAGCAAAGCTGATCCCTGTGAAGCTTTATTAAAGAAGTTTAAAGACTTTTGGCATTCCAAAGGTAATTCAGGATTTTCCTCAATTCCAAGATATAGAATATATCAATGAAACTTTGAAAGGGAAAAAAATGAGCTCTCAAGATTTTTTGGCAATAAAATAAAACTTGTATTTATTTATTTATTTATTTGTTTGTTTGTTTATTTATTATTTACCTTTAGCAGGGACAACAATGGTCTGGATCCATTAGGAAATGTATGTAAGGTTCAGAGAAAATACAAATCAAACCAATTGCCATACATTTTATTAGGAAGCATGGTTAATTTAAATAATGAACAAAACTAAACAAAACGGGCATTAATTAGATAAGAAGCCTAGAGCAAATGTTGCCAGGAAATAGTGAAACTCTCTAAACAAGAATGTTGTTTTAAGATATCGCACTTTAATAACCAAACTAAGTCTAATATATCATTGCTCTGAAGTCATTTTAGTTTAATCTCATTAAAAAGCCCACTAACATGATGTAATTTCAATATATGCCCTCAATAACACTGAACATTGAAATCTACTTATTTCATTTGTTATGTCACTCTTTCACATAGAAAATAGCTTCCATTAGTTTCCCCAAACTGTCCAAAATATTACTCAGTCCACTTGAAAACTCTCTATTGAATTTGACAATCTAAAAGCATCACCTTCATGTTTCCTAAACATTTTTAGAAAATACTCTACATACTGTATTGAATACAGATAGAGTTTTCAAATATATTGAAAAGTATATAATAGGAGGGTAAATGCTCTGGAAGAACAGGGATTTCTGGGTGGCTAAATTAGTTAAGTGTCCGAATCTCGATTTCCACTCAGGTCATGATCTCAGGGTCAAAAGATTAAGCTCTGGGGGTACCTGGGTGGCTCAGTCAGTTAAGCTTCTAGCTTTGACTCAGCTTGTGATCCCATGGTCCTAGAATTGCGCTCCATATCAGGCTCCTTGCTGAGTGGAGAGCCTGCTTTTCCCTCTCCCTCTGTCTGCCATTCTGCCTACTTGTGCTCTCTATGTCTCTTGTCAAAGAAATAAAATCTTAAGAAAAAGGAAGAGATTAATCTCTGTGCTTGAAATCCTCTCCTTCTGCCCCTCCCCCCAGCTTACGTGCACTTAGAGGCACACGCCCTCTCTCTCTTTCAAATAAACAAACAAATCCTAAAACAAAGTATAGACGAACAATGTAATATTTCCCAAAAATTAACTTATGATCATATTACATATATCATCTTCACAGAACTAGAAGAAATTACTTGTGTCTTCTACAAATTCCTTTGTCCCAAGGAAAATGAGAAATTCCATTTTCTTTTTTTATTGTAATAACTCAAGTTCCTCCTACCTAAACATTTCTCATACTTCAGAGAAATTTATTTGACAAACCATTTTGTGTTTCAGCTGAGAGGCAGTAGCTATTAACTAGATAGTTGTCTATTTTATTTTTACACGGATGAAGTTGAAGGGATACACATAAGAGGGATTTATACCTGAAGGAATGCCCCATACTGACTTTAAATAAAATTCGTATTGTTTTAAAAAATGAAGCCGACTGTAGATTTTTATCTTTGATGCACAGATGAATCTAAATGGTGCAAAGAGTACATATGTCTAAGTCCATGGCTATGATATCAACATGTACTTCTCTAGAGGTGTATTTCAACATTTCCAAGTTAAGGGGTTTTTTTTGGTACTTCCAAGAGAGAACATATTTGTGTTTCATTTACATACTAATGTACATAATTCTCTTGATGAAATCAAATATAATGACATTTAAAGGAAACATCAGTTCAAAAAAATCTAAATAATTTCTTCATTTGGAGGCTTTATTAGCAAAAAAAAGGAGCAAAAGTTTTTTTTTTTTTTTAAGATTTTATTTATTTATTTGACAGAGATCACAAGTAGGCAGAGAGGCAGGCAGAGAGAGAGGAGAAAGCAGGCTCCCTGCTGAGCAGAGAGCCCGACACGGGACTCGATCCCAGGACCCTGAGATCATGACCTGAGCCGAAGGCAGCGGCTTAACCCACTGAGCCACCCAGGCGCCCCAAGGAGCAAAAGTTTTAAAAATTGTTTCTGTTACAACCTTGGGTTAATTTTTCATGGGTTTATTCATTGGTGCATTCATTTATTTCTATGTTTGCTTAATAATAAATATTCATTGAGTATAGACCATGTGACAGATGCTAGCTAGATGCTTCTTCTCTGCCAGTTTAATAAGAGGCCTCCCTGTTGCTTGTCAGGCAGGAAACCTCAACACCTCCATACGCAGTAGCAATGAATGAGAAACCCTGACAAGTGACTGCACCTGACATCGAATAGCATTTCTGTTCATGTAGAAGAAATTAAGTTCCCTATCTGGAATAATGGAGCAGTTACTCGCCCCTCGCCTGATGTGTCGGGGTGGTTGGGACGTTTTTTTGATTGTACTTAGCTCTGATACAATCGGAGATGTTCTGGGTTGATGGATGAGACACCAGGTCTCGGAAGCTGCCCCTGAGCTCCAGGTGGGACGGAATCTTGCTCATTGCCTTGCCATCCTGGAGCGGAAGTTGAACGTGACAGAATCAGCAGGTGGAGGCTCATCATGGCAGCTGGGAGAAAAAAGAAGTTGAAGTCTCTGAGGTAAAGTTATCAAACTTGAAGAAGCATGAAGACCCTAGAAGGCAGGACTTGTTGAAAATGAAGAATCCCTTCCCCACCTCCCAGCACACATACTTTGGATTCAGTAGGTTTCCTGTCCAGGAAACTTGTGTTGTCAGAAACTTGTGTTTTCAGGTGACAGTTTCAGTGTTTAATCCAGAAGGCAGTCTGTCCATCTTCAGTGATCATGATGAATGATAGATAAACAACCCGATACCTTTTTTGAAATGTAAGAGACCATCTTCCATAATAAAGCCCATGTTTAGAATTTAGCAACTTTAGTGACTTTTCTGTACTCTCTTTTATGGACCCTTTGTCTTTATCACTAATTTATAACTTGAGATGCCCCCAGAGGAGAAGAATTACACAGTTTCTTTAATAATATCTTTATAATAAATACCAGCCATTTCCTTAGTAATGGATTATTTGAGCCTCTTGAAATGAAATAATCAGAATTTTTTAATGATATTCACAAAACACAGTTGTTTGTTTTCTTAAGGGAGTCCATTATCTAATTTTACTAATAATGTGTAGTCTTGTGTGTGTTACTCAGCCATTTACTCACTAATTAATTTTTCTTGATTCATTTACTCAACAAAGAGTTATCATGTACCTGTTCATTAACAACTAGGCGGTGGCATCTCTTAAGAGGCCTTATCAATAAATAACCTGAAATTTAGATCGTTGAGGTAAACCGTCTGAATTGCAGTATGATAAGCTAAATACACCAGTGTGTAGTTTTTTTCCCCTTATTTTTGAATTCTGTATAAAGAGAGCAAATGCTTGTCTTAAATATCTTCACTTAAAGATTACGAAAGATTTAGAAATTCTGTATATTCATTGTAGAACACCAGAAGAAAAGTTTGTTTCAATCAATCATTTGCATGATTTCCCTCTATAATTGATAGCAGATACCATGATTTTTAGAAATATCTCCATGTGTGACATGTAGTTTGAGGCATGAGTTTCCTTGATGTGTGTGTGTAAGTATGTAGGGTTGGCTGGAGTAGTGAGTATCCCTCTTCCTGAGATGTTTGCTAGGATCCTATTTTGATTTTTAGAATTGATTTTTTTCCTCTGTCCCAAAGAGGACATGTGTGTCAAGAACTTGACTATGGGATACAACTTGACAGAGTGACACACACAGGAGTCAGATGTTATCAATAAGAAAACACACTTATTCTCTGACATGTGGGTCTTGTGAGGAGCTGACATTGATGGGAAGCGATGCTCTTTAGCCAAAGGGAAATATATCTATCAAGCTGTCACATCAGATTTACTTCAAACTAAAGTAAACATTGTGTTATGATGCTATTCTTGGGAAATACACTTCTGAATATGCTCTTGGCTCTTTGGATGAGAAGTCATAAATAATTTTAAAGTGCATAAAATAGTACCTGTCATAGTAAGCACATGATAAAAGAAATTTATACTTATTATAACTATCAATGGCTGTGCCCATAAAATAGACTATGAAGTAAGTATCTCAACAAGGCAGCACATCGCATCTTTACCTAATGTCAGCAGTCAGGGCTTCTTTGCCTAACTTGGCAGAGAATTGTGACTAATGATGTAACTGGCTTGAGGAGGTTCTTTTTGTGGAAAAAAAAAAAAAAGTGCTTGAGACTTATTTCAGTTCTGAATTTTGTAGTTGATGGACTGATTTTCAAAGCCCAACAAATAACATTTATATGAGTATTAATTGGATTGAAACTTTTAAATATGTGTCTTACACAAATTCTATTTAATCCTTAGGATGTTAGATGGATCTCACAGTATTAACATTTTTAATTCATTCCGCTTTCCCTAATCTATATGGTCTCCTGTACCACATACACAACAGCAACTATAGCAAACCAGAATCACCAAGAATTTATCTTGAACCTGTAATTTTATTTTTGGGTGCTTCAGAAAATGAGTGCTGAAAGGCTCTTAAATGCCAGGTTCTCCCATATTCCATCTCTTATACAAATTCCCTTGATACAACCTTCTTCTAGCCCATGCCTGAACTGTTCTGCTGACAGGGAACATTAGCCCCCCCACCCCAAGCAGCCATTTTTGTCATATGTAGGTCTAACTTTCAGAAATTTATATTCAAAATGAATTGCTCTATCTCCCTATAACTTCCAATCATTTGTCATAATTATTTCCCCTGGGACTATAAAGAAAAAATCAAGTGAGTCTAGTGACTTCTCTTATGGCACGACTCTAAATATTTAAAGATGTCTGTCAGGATCCCTTTCCCTTCACCGATTCTTTTCTGAGCTAAATATCTTTAGTTTCTACAAATATTTCTCATTTGCTTGTCAGCTCCCCACTTGATATGTCATCCTGCTCTGCACAGTTTACGGATGGCATGTGATTATTAAACATCCCTTAAGGGTACCTTCTTTGCCTTCATATTACATTATTATTTATATAATCTACAATCACGCGGAGGTTGATGGTAGTCACACTGTCTCCTGGACTGACGATCGCGTTGGTTCTCCACGAAAACCTTTAAGTATTTCATGAAGGATGCTCACTCTGTTCGTGCCAGCCTTTGTCTTATTCACATGCAAGACCTCTTTATTTATTTTTATTGCATTCTGTCTCAGGTTAAATCCATTACAACAACCTCTCAAGGTCCCTTGGAATCTTCATGCACTTATTCAACATCAATAAACAGAGATTGGTTTGTACACCTGGTACGTGTCAGGCAGTGTGCAAGATGTTTATTCTGTGGCCCATTTATTTGATATACCGCCCAACTTCAATTGGCCTCTTCACTCCGGGGGCGATTTTCCCTCGCATTTTAATTCATCCACCACCCCTAAACCATGGTGTAACCTTGTTTTCTTCTCCTTGGCAGGACGTACATTAAAAACCTTCAACTTTAGTGCTGGGGGGAGGGGGTTTGGGAGAAGGGGGTGGGATTATGGACATTGGGGAGGGTATGTGCTTTGGTGAGTGCTGTGAAGTGTGTAAACCTGGTGATTCACAGACCTGTACCCCTGGGGATAAAAATATATGTTTATAAAAAATAAAAAATTAAAAAAAAAAAGAATAAAAAAAAAATTAAAAGCAAAAAAAAAAAAAAACCTTCAACTTTAAAACCATCCTAGGTAATGGTTGCTCTTCCCCTTTAGATTGCTGCTATCTTCACTCTGAATAAGCTGATGAAACTCATAAACACTTCTACTTTGATACCTTCATTTTCATAACCAATTACCATTTTCTGCATTATCTCACTCTGCTCTCAACCTGGACCTTGTGGTTGATCACGTGTCTGGACATATTCAGCACCCTCAAGATTCTTTATTTGGTTTTGTTTTGCTTCAACACTATTCTCATTTATCTCTTATCCCTTCTGTCAACTCCCTAGCCTGTTCCTAAACTCAAGCTAATGAGAGCTATGGGGGCGGGGGGGGGAATCTTAGAATGGCTGAAATGCCAGATCTGAAGGATCCGAAACAAGGCACTAATTTTATTTTCCCCTTATGTTAACATTCTCCCAATCTTTCTATTTAGTTGTTATATCAGTTATTAATGTACTATTCCTTTAGTTTTCCCTATGTCGTGCACAAATTCGGATATTTATTCTGCTTTAACCAAAGTCCACATTTTTACCCATTTCCAAAAGGTCAATTAATATGCAGGGACTGGGTTCCATTGATGTAAACTTTTTTCATCCAAACTAAAATTATAGCAAGAAATGTTTTTTATGTACATTTACAAAAGTATTTGAAATTGATTTATTTAAGCAATTATTATAGGATCACATTTATCTCATTTCCTGTACCTTCAGGGTTAATGTATTTATCATATCATATTCTCATTCAAAGCCACAGCAAAAGGAGTTGATAAAAAGGAAAATGTTTTTCATGTTTCACTTGCTGGTTTTTCAAATAACTATATCTGATTTTACTTAAAATATTTTTTTAAAGATTTTATTTATTTATTTGACAGAGAGAGAGAGAGAGCACAAGTAGGCCGAGTGGCAGGCAGAGGGAGGGGGAGAAGCAGGCTCTCTGCGGAGCAGGAAGCCCAACACTGGGCAGCATCCAAGGGCCTTGGGATCATGACCTGAGCTGAAGCAGACACTTAACCAACTGAGCCACCCAGGCACCCCTATTTAAAACTATTCTAAAAATTACTTCTGGCACCAAATATGTGGGCTAGTGCTTACAGTTTCATGATTGGTATAAATATTATTTTATATGAAATACTTCAGGTATCCACATAAAAGCAAGAAGAAACGAAAAAGAAGTAAATCTTTTTCCCATTCCTGCTAGTCTAAAAATGTCGTATTGGCCATCCAGACTTTTTTTTTTTTTTTCCCTCTTTATGACGCTAAAAAACCCAGTAAGGTATACCACATGAATCTAGCTATACCCTACAAAAAAAATCATTATTCTCTCAAACATGACTTAATGACATATTTGGGAGAACTTTAGAGATAAAATAATCCAACCCCACTCATTTAAAAAAACTATATAAAATAAAGACAGTCTAAATCCCTCAGCCATTTAGTACCAGACTCTAACTGTCTGGCTAAACTGATGCTTACTCTGTTTTGTACTGAAAGGCAGAACAGATGCACGCTCACCAATTCTCAAATGAGCTGATAGTGTCTTTTAATACCTAGATCTCTTGAAAAAATAATAATTTGTTTAATAGTGATTTGTTTAAAACTGAAGCTTTTGATAATCATATGGTTTGTTCCTTTCTTCCTCTCTTCTTCTTATAAATATATTCATTTTATTACTAATATAAGACAAATATGTGTAACAAAGGGAGAGTCACATAATTTTTGTTTGACAAACCTTCTAAGTATGAGGAAGGATGCCCTCTAGCTAGCCAATTTCCATTCTTTTCATTCTAATGTTAATGATGTTATTTAAAGTTATTGGATGCACGGCATCAAATGACATTATTTCAAGTGACTTCATGACACAGAGGGTACATTGTGTAAGGAATATCAAGTAGAAGTTCTCAGGTGTTTTTCTCTTTAAAATGCAAAGGAAGAAATGCAATTACTATTTATTATTTAGTTACCTAATGCCTGCCCATCATGTCTTTTTGAATTTGGCCCACTAACTTATAATTAAAAGAATCATTATCTCTGCTGGATGTGGGCACAGATTCACATTATTTCCGTGAAAGCCTGTCTGCTGTCTCACTTTAATGAAAATTTAAACCTCTTAGAATGGCATGTGGTACCTAGAATTATTTTCCCTTTGTCTGAACAGATTTACAAAGGGAAAGAACTCCTAGACATATAAGTCCCTGTTCCTTTCCATAGATTCTTTTTTTTCTTTTAATTTTATTTTTTCAGTGTTCCAAAATTCATTGTTTATGCACCACACGCAGTGCTCCATGCAATCTGTGCCCTCCATAATACCCACCACCAGGCTCACCTATCCCCCTGCCCCCCTCCCTTCTGAACCCCTCAGTTTGTTTCTCAGAGTCCACATTCTCTCATGCTTCATCTCCTTCTCTGATTTCCCCCAACTCGCTTTTCCTTTCCTTCTCCTAATTGCTTCCGTGTTATTCCTTATGCTCCACAAGTAAGTGAAACCATATGATAATTGACTTTCTCTGCTTGACTTATTTCACTCAGCATAATCTCCTCCAGTCCCAACCATGTTGATACAAAAGTTGGGTATTCATCCTTTCTGTTGGAGGCATAATATTCCATTGTATATTTGGGCCATATCTTCTTTATCCATTCGTCTTTTGAAGGGTATCTTGGCTCTTTCCACAATTTGGCCATTGTGGACATTGCTGCTATGAACATTGGGGTACACATGGCCCTTCTTTTCACTACATCTGTATCTTTGGGGTAAATACCCAGTAGTGCAATTGCAGGGTCATAGGGCAGCTCAATTTTTAATTTCTTAAGGAATCTTCACACTGTTTCCAAAGTGGCTGCACCAACTTGCATTCTCACCAACAGTATAAGATGGTTCCCCTTTCTCTTCATCTTTTCCGTAGATTGTTTTCCAAGCATCCGTTTTCTGTTTTAGAAAAGACTGATGAGCACAGTATTTATACAGTGCCTTAAGATTATAATTTAGTGGTACAGAAACAAAACAGTTGGACTTTTCCCACTTTCAACCCAGATTTATTTGGCTTTTTTTAAAAATCATGGCAAAATATACATAACATAAAGTTCACCATATTAATCACTCTTAAGTGTATGACTCACTGGTATTGAGTATATTCATATGGCTGTACAGTTACTACTATTGTCTCTCTCCAGAAATTTTTATCACCCCCCCCAAAAAAAAACCTCTATCCCCATTAAGGAATAACCCCCTTTTCCCTTCCTTCCTTAGGCCCTGACAATCACTGTTCTCATTTTTGTCTCCATGATTTTGCCTATTGTAAGTTATCTCATATGAATGGAATCATACAATATTTGTCCTTTTGTAACCAGTTTATTCCTCTTAACATAACTTTTTGAGGTCCATCTTTTTGTTGTGTGTTACAATAAGCTCTTCTTTTATTGCTAAATATAATTTCATTGCATAGATGTACTTCATATGCTTTACCATTCCCCTGTTTATGAATATTAGATTGTGTTCAACTCAGGGCTTTTATAAAGAAAACCACTACAACATTTTACACAAGTCTTTCATTGACACAAACTTCCTTTAGGATAAGTATCTGGAGGAAGACTCTTAAGATAGAATTTAGATAAATGTCTTACTGTTAGAAACAGTTTTCCAAAATGTTTTTTTCCCAATTTGAGTTCCCAGAAGCAGTGTATGAAAGTTTCAGTTGTCTAATCTTAACAGCACATGCATTGTTCATATTGTGTGACTTGTTAATCATAGCAAATCTTAAGGGTATGTAGTCATATGTTGTTGTGTCTGCAATTTGTCTTTCTCTTATAACTAAGGATGTTGAACACCCTTTCGTATGTTTCTTGGACAATTGATTGTTTTATTTTTCCCAATATTTAAAAAGTTAGCTTGTTAATCTTTTAAATTATTGATTTGTCAGAATTCTTTAACATTCAGGAAAGAAGCCAAACAGACTTTTTTATTGTAAATGTTTTCTCCAATCTGAGACTTACCTTTTCAAATTCTTAATGGTGTCGTCTGATGAACAGAATTTTCTAATTTTGATGAAGTCCAAGGTATTTTTTTCCCTCTAGCATTAATGCCTTTTATGAATTAAGGAAGCTTTAATTATCCAATGTATGGAGCTAATCTGTGTTTTATTAGCTTTTCCCTTTAGCACTATGATCCATCTTGAGTTAATTTTTGTATGTGGATTGAGGAAGTGGCCAAAGATTTTTTTTTCTATATAGATAATCGTTTTTCTTAGCACCATTTGTTAAAAGACTCTCTTTGAATTATTTAGTGCCTTTTTTGAAAACAATTGACATATATGTTTGTATCTATTTCTGGACCCTGTTCTGTTCCGTTAACCTATTTGTTTATTCCTATGCTAATATCACATTGTCTTAATTTCTGTACATTTATAGCTAGTCTGGAAATCAGTTAGCATAAGTCTACCAATGTTGCTGTTCTTCTTCAAGGTAGAATATTACTATTTATATTTCCTTTCAGACTATTAGTCTATACAAGGAGCATATAATCTTAGTAGGAAAATGTTCTAGATTCCCAGTAGGACCTTGACCATTAGCTTCTCCTCATAATTGAATAAGGTAAGGCCCATTTAAAGGACTTTCTACCAAATATGCATATACATGGGTGACTGAGATAAAGCAAGAAGAGAGTTAGTGATTTTTGGAGAACATTTTTTTAGCGGGCCCCCACTGTGTGTGCGGCCTACTTGTGATAGGCAGCAGATGATACATGGATGTGTGATTGTACGCTTAAAACTAATATAACACTGTATGTTAACTACATGGGAATTAAAATTTTCTAAAAGCCAATTTTTTTTTTTATAAACATATAATGTGTTATTAGCCCCAGGGGTACAGGTCTGTGAATCGCCAGGTTTACACACTTCACAGCACTCACCATAGCACATACCCTCCCCAATGTCCATAACCTCATCACCCTCTTCCTGTACCCCTCCCCTGGGTCACCCTCAGCTTGTTTTGTGACATTAAGAGTCTCTTATGGTTTATCTCCCTCCCATCTTGTTTCATTTATTCTTTTCCTACCTCCCAAACACGCCCCCCCATTGCATCTCCACTTCCTCATATCAGGCAGATCATATAATAGTTGTCTTTCTCCGACTGACTTATTTCGCTCAGCTTAATACCCTCTAGTTCCATCCACGTCATCACAAATGGCAAGATTTTATTTCTTTTGATGGCTGCATAGTATTCCATTGTGTGTATATACCACATCTTCTTTACCCATTCATCTGTTGATGGACATCTAGATTCTTTCAATAGTTTGGCTACTGTGGACATTTAAAAGCCAAGATTTTTTTAAAAAGTAAATAACTGAAATACATAATAAATTCACCCTCCAGATATTGAGACTAGAAAGGACAATAAATAATAAAAATAATAATAAATAAGAGGGGCTGCAAGAGAAGTCCCATTCTGATTCCTATTGTTTTTCAAAATCATTATTGACTATAAAAAAATCAAGTAAAAATACCCTTTTTTCTGCCCAAAATATGCGACAAACTGAGCTGACAGCTTTAAACATTAATAGTTGCAAACTTATATCTTATTTATATAATCAATTTAAATAAATAGATGATTATCTACTTGTCCCCACTGAGAAAGACTTTAGCATACAATTAGGTCTAACCTCGAAATCTATCATTTACTGAGAATTCCTAAGAAAATAAGTTGCCTGAAATATTTAAATCAATTACTTCCTGAAAGAGCCTATTAAAACACTGCTCGATCTTCACATGGGAAACTGTGTTTCTTATAGTCTTTAAATTTATCTAGTTTATATTGCTGATGCATTTTTTTCATGTCAGCTATTTTTACTTATGGTATCGAGGAATGCACCACATGTAGGAAAATTTTGTTTGGTATTTACTCTTCTAACCCATCTTCCAATTTATAATTAGAGGATATACTGTGCTGAGTTCTAGATGTTCTGAGTGAATCTAGCTGAAACCCGGCTTCTAGAATACACCTTTTGCTGTTAAATATTAAACTGATACACTGTGGTTATAGGACAAAAGATCGTAAATATTTTAGAAAATTTTAGGAAAATTTTATTTGGAAGGATGATAAACAATAAAACAGTAATCTTATAAGTGTGCGTCTTCATACTTGCAAAAACTCGGTGACAGAATTAAAATATTACTATTTCCATTAAAGATGAGGGAATAGAGAATCAGAAATATTGATGATTTGTTTGTCCAAGCTCACACACATTGCAGGGGCCCTGTTTTCCTTATGAGCCTTACAATAGTAGCAGACTCTAAAAATGATATATAAGATGTGTCACTGCAACTAAGGAACTTACAACCTAGAGGAGGATGAAACAAGCAGCCAAATATGTAAAATTGAATTTGGAAAATGCTATGATAGAGGCACGCTAAAAGGAGAGACCCTGACCCACAATATGGGGGACATTAACCCACAGAAGGTGAACTCTGAGAACTTAGACAGCTAATGTTTATTGAAAGGACCTTCAAATGTCTGTTATGTGCCATATGCATTCAATATACCTGAACTTCTTTAACCTTCACAAAAATCCAGCAAAACCCATTATTATTCTCCATTTTATAGTTGTAGAGACTAGAGGGAAGAAAAGCCCAAAGAAGAGAAAATTTTCTCCCAGGTGTATCATTTTGTGATTCTTCAAACTTCCAGTAGCCATGAATCATGGCAGTTTTCTTCCTTGTTTCCAGTTATTAATGTTCTCTGTTATAAGCTCTTTAGTAGTGGCTCATGTTGAAAGAGGCCATGAACCAGAGCTGACTGGTGTTCTGATCAATGAGTGAATTCACAAGCAGAGCTCGTGGTAAGGGGGGAATATACCTACAGAAAGGCCCACAGTGGATTAATATGTCATCATGCCGTTTGATAAGAGTTTTTGACTTGATTACCAAAAAAATTACTTCCGAATATCAAACAATACCTGTTTGGTAAAGTAGATTTCCTGCCATGAGTAGACGAATTCAAATGTTGTGAACACAATATTCCACCCCAAGAATTAGAGAGTTAAGGGGAAAGACCTCTGATTTTTCTTTTTCTTTTCTTTTCTTTTCTTTTTTTTTTTTTTTTTTGTTTCACTTCAAGGGGGCCAGAAATTATAATATGATTAACAGAATTTCAGCTGGTCTATTAGAAGAATTCTTTTATTTTGAATACCCAAGGGCTGATATAACACTATAATTTATGGTTTTTATCTTAGCATAAAAGTCTGCATAAGCAGAATAGTAACATAATACACATTTTATTATTTATTTATTTATTTATTTATTTTAAGATTTTATTTATTTATTTGACAGAGAGAGATCACAAGCAGGCAGAGAGGCAGGCAGATAGAGAGAGGAGGAAACAGGCTCCCTGCTGAGCAGAGAGTCCGATGCGGGGCTCGATCCCAGGACCCTGAGATCATGACCTGAGCCGAAGGCAGTGTCTTAACCCACTGAGCCACCCAGGTGTCCCCATAATACACATTTTAACCAGAACTAAGGACAACAAAGACTATGCTTATAATTTCACTTTTATTAGCAAAGAATGATAACAAAAGAAGTAAAAATATTTAGGCACCGAAAATATTAGTTCTAGAATCAGAAAAACACCATTTTCTCATCAATGTATAATATACAATCAGAAACAGTCATGTTTCCACTGCTTTCCAGAAGGATAAATAACAGAGTTTTAATTATTTTTATATTAGATTATTTTTCTCTGGGGAATTTTTTTAAAAGGAACCAATGTCAGATGAAATTATAGACAAATGCTGATATTTACAAAGTAAATTAAGAAGCAACAATAACAAGTGCATAGAAAGCTTCCATCTTCGATTGTTCCTTATATTGGATATTTTTGCCTTTCTGAGGTGGCCTCAGCCCACCCTGAGCCATATCAAAAATCTGCTCTAACTGCTGTTGGATCAACAATTGTCTCTGTGATTGCCATAGTTACTGTCAATTTTATATATGAAAAGCAAAGAAATAAAACCTACCAATCATGGTTCTGTTGTCCAAAGGATCAGAAATAGAGCTATCAATTGTATCTAGGTAGCAGTATTGGTAGGAAATGTGTTAGACGATAATCTTCAAGGCATAAAAGACTTTGGCATCAAACAGACCTGATATTAAGTCTCTCTTTCCAGTGACACCTCAGTGTAGTTAGTCATTTATTCTTCCATCTGTAAATGAGACTGATACTGAGTCCTCACTCTCATGAGATTTTTATTCAAATTAAAATGTTGTCTCTAAATGCACACTACCTTGCAAAGCTTGTTATCCTTTTCATTATTAATATTTTCATTTGTCTTCCCAGATTATATCTTCTCTCCAAAACCCGTTTCTCAAAGTCATTTTTTATAAGCATGCATTCTGTTAACTCATTTTAAAAATATTTATAATAATGACAGATATTTTCACCTCTATAGGTTCTTGTTGCCTTGTGTGTCTATATTGCTTAAATGTATCCAAGAAATATCTTAAGAGTCTTAGCCTGTGCTCTTAATGCAAAAGAATAGTTGAAAAGTTTTATGGGGTTGGGAAGACCTCTGAAAGAGCACCTCTTTGACCACAGAGATTTCTGAGCTTCTGAAAGGATCTCAGTTCCTACACATGATTTGGCTCTGACCTGAGGGCATTCTAGTAGGACGCGTTTGAACCATCCAGTGCAGAAAGAGGGCAAGATGCGGTGCAGTCGAAATCTGGGACTCAAAAAGGTCATCTGGTATCTTAAGTGTATGAGTGTCAAAGGCTTGGCTGAGCTGGAGAGAACTGAGTTGCTAGGTGTCAGAGTGTCCCATCAAGACAAAAGGCCAAAGTGGAAGTAACCTTCAAGTCTTTAATCACTTTACAGCAATAATAAAAGCAAGAGGCAAACCAGAGATAACACTTGACTCCTCCTGCTCCATTTTCCCTCACAAAATGGCACCCATGGATGTTCAGTTGGATTAGCACAGACACTGGGGTTGTCTCACTGCCAAGGGAGTCCTGACAGAAGCTTTCTGCAGTTTTGTGGACCCGGGAGCTGGAGGTTGGGGGAAAAGGCTAGAAGAGGAGAAGTGCTGAATACGGAGTCATAGCAGAGAGAAGAGTCTGTATGGTTTCCTTTGTTTCCCCGGAGGGCTACCTGGACACAGGTGCCTGAGAAAGAGACACCTGCTTGATGCTCTGAGGAAAGAAGCTTCTGAATGAAGGTGTCTGGGTTGGAAAAGTGGAGATGAGCGGGTGCCCTGCTACTGCAGGCTAGGGGTCCTGAGGCCTTCACTGCGCCTGCCTTCAGAGGCTGCAGTGCATTGGCTGGGCCAGGTCAGGTGTGGGAGGGAAGCTTCCTCCCAGGGGGTCTGCAGGGAAAGCCTTTCTAATTTCCTGTGGTCAGGACTGAGAAAATGACACAGGGTTTTAACCAGAAGCCAGACTCCTTAATGAGAAGCAGTTTATAGACATCCAGTAATAGTAAAAACAAGCACTTCTTGCAACTAGTCCAGCCTTTTGCTTTTCCCCCTTCTCTTGACTTGCAGTAAAATTCGTAAAGCAGAAAAGGAGCTGTGGATTTATATTGAAGAAGAAATGAAAGAAGAGAACTGGGAAGACTGAGAGCCAGTGCATAGCCAGGTGTAAGGAAGAAACTATAGTAGCTGCAAATTTCAGAGCAAGAGAAGTTATGTTAAATCTTTGATTTAGACAGCAAAAGAGACTGAATCAGCTAACTTGGAGCCTTCAGAAAGGCCTTCAGGCTTAATAATATATGTTTTCAATGGGGACGGCGGAAACTACAGTTTGTTGTTCTAAATTGCATTTAGGAATAAATGAAATGACATATAAAGAGCACCTTGTACATTATTTGAAACATCGTATTTGCTCAATCAATATCTGTTCCATTTTCCCAGGAAAGGGGAAGATGGGTGGATGGAAAAATGTCTTATTCAACAAATAGGTCTTAGAACTCTAGTATGCCAAGGTTTATTCTTGATCAAAACAAGTAGATAAATACTATAAAGCAAGGTTATTGCCTGTAGAGAATATTTACTCTTATTGGGGAGATAGAAAATGAAATTTAACTCTATCAAGGTTGTATTTAGGAACTAAATAATTTTGAGAAAGTAGCGTGATACCTCTGTCAATGACAACTCATTGTTGGGGTTAAGAGTTTAAATGACTTTACAACGTAAGTCAGAGAGACCCCCTTAGAGACTACTGGTCTGGTTTGTTAGCTTTTGTTTTTGTTTATTTTGGAAATGGGCCACTATCCCACTCTCCAGCCTTTCAGTGAAACACACATTGCTCTTAGTCACGAAATAAAATCCCCTTTATTCCCCAAAGATGTCCAGACCTATCCTTTGGTGTAGAAGAGAATGAGGAAGGGAACATGTGTGGTCCCTGACACCTGCCCGGGGAGCTTGAAAGGTTCAGGCTCTCACTTAGTACCCTTCACTCTAAGTGGTGAGGGAGAGGACCCCAAAGCTATAAAAGCCACTTAACTGTGATTTAAGAAGGAACATTTTCAACATGTTGAACTCATGTGACTCTAAGCTGTAGGTATTTCTGGATTCAAAGGAGAAGCAGAATGATGATAGAAGACATCCACTTTGGTGACTGTGGCACAGAGGCTGGCACTGAAGGAAATGTCACTTGCGCTGTCAAGACGTTGGATCCTCATTAGGAGTGTGAAGACAACTTCTGGCTGTTTTATAGATTTTCTTAAAAAAAAAAATCTCTCAAGAAATGATCATGCAGTACAGTGGAGTGGAAGACACTTCATAGTGACCACAAGGAAACAAATCAATCCAAAGCCTGAGAGTTCAAGATGATACTGGTACTTGGCTGCTATCTTCAGCAATGATGTTTTAAGGATCTCCTTGTGCCAGACGCTGAAAATCATTTCATATGTCTACCAAGAAGACATGTGTTATGTTCTGAGCAACCAGAGGCTAACAAATGAGAGGAGGCAGGGACGAGGTGCCCCTTTCTTTCTGAACTACTCCCACGAGCTTCCATACCAATGTCATCAAAAGAAGTAAACCTGGTAGACTTGTGGAATGATATCCTTCAGGGCGCTCTCAGGAAGGAGTTAGAATAATTTACTGACAGCACATGTGGGGTAAGAGGCTACAAGGAAATATTAGATTCTGGGAAATTTGTAAACTATGGAAAAGCAGGATTCAGGCTCCACCTTTAAGTGAGATTTTTATGGAGTGTTAGCCACGTAATATTCACATGTACGACTGGGTTACTCAGCTGTTGTGAAGGGGTGAGGAAAGCTATTCGAACTCCACAGATTTAGCTGCTACTTTCCAAAGAAATCTAGTCCTTTTTTTAAAAAAAAGTGTGTGTGTATGTATATATATACACATATCTATATCTATATCTATATCTATATCTATATCTATATCTATATCTATATGTATCTTCTCTTTACATTTTTAAAAATTAAATCTGCAGTGGATTCAGCACTCAAGCAAGCTTGTGAGGAGAAAGAGATCAAGATGTGAGTTGTCCTCAGGTTAATGTGTCAAGTGCAATGCCCTAACATTCTCAGCAAAGCAGCACAAGACACAAAACAGTCTCCCTTATGATTATGAAAATTATGAGTTGGCTTTGGCACGTTATACACGGTTTTGTATCAGTGAACAGCCAGGTTATTCTGCTGCTGCAGATGTAAGCAGATTTAATCCACTTTCTCCTAGCCCACTGAGTGTTATTTTTTCCACCATGGGAAACTGAAGATTCTTCATGGGAAGTTTGATATTTTATAACTTCAATTTCATTTTGTGCACTTGAGATATACTTCCCTTCAAAATATGAACTGCCTACAGAAAAGATGATGTTCCAATTCTAGTATCTACAACTACACAGACTAAGACTTAAAAATCTGGGGTTAGGTGCTTATGACCAATTAATGTCGTGTGATCTTCAGACTAACTTCACAGGACTTGAACCAAATATTCTCGTACAGATGTGTTTTGTTATATATTATATTATATTATATTATATTATATTATATTATATTATATTATATTTGAGTATGTATGTATGTATGTGTGTGTGTGTGTGTGTGTATATATATATATATATATATATATATATATATATACATGCTTATATATGTTATATAAGCCACCCCAAACCTTAGTAGTTTAAAACAATAATGATGTGGTTATCTCTTGTGATTCTGTATGTTCACTGTGGTCAGGTGTGTAGTTTTTCTGCTTCATGTGATGTGGGCAGGGTTGGCATCTGACAGAATCATCCAAGATGGCTTAGTTGTGCTGTTGCCTGTTGGCTTGGGCTTTGCGGGGAACTTGGTGGGGACTGTTGATTTCTGTGGCTCTGTTCTCCTAATATGCCCTGTCCATGAAGCTTGAACTTCTCACAGTGTGGCCACTGGAGTTCAAGGGGAAGTGCGCCAGGTGGGGTGGGATGACACCAGACTCTGCCTCACCAGGGCCCATTTTTTCGAGACCAATAAACATGAGTTGGATCTGGCTGATCTATACCCAATGTGTATATATCCCAGAATCGCAATATGTGGTACTATCCATAAGATACCAAATTCATATCGCCCACATTATATTCTCTAATTCACCCCACGTGGTGGGGCAGCTAAGCAAGGTATCTTATGATTTTAAACGATTTGTTGAACTTTTTTTATAACTTCATTCTAAAATGTGAAATAACATCAAAGTCAGCTTAGTTATTTAGGACATTTAATAGTTTTCTCACTTGTGCCTAAACTTCAGTATCCTGAGAAAATGTAATTAGAGCTCTGCCTTGGGATGTCAAAAATATCATCTTACCATAGCCCATGCCACAGGGAACCTTAGAATCCATCTAAGTCACCTCCTGTGTTTTTACAGAAGAAAAGCTGAGACCTGTGAGGTTATAATTGCTCAAATCCCTCTTCCCCACTTCTCTCAGTGCTGTTTCTCTATCATTTGCTTTATGGATTGTGGCTCAGGTATGATTTTATTTGGAGTCCAAGTCCAATAAAATAAAATTTGGAAAAGAGACAACATGGATAGTGGGTAAGCACAGATCCTGGAGTCAGACTGCCTTGAGCTGTGACTTAAATGTTGTGCCTCAGTTTCCTCATTTGTTTTATAGGGGAAAATAACATAGGGATTGCATGAGTTTATATTGAGAAAGTGCTTGGAACTGCTTCTGGCTTATGAACAGCATTATGTAAATGTTAGTGAACTAAATCTTCACTAACTTAATGAACTTAAATGCAAAGAAACATCAGACATGACAGCTTATTCTTCAAATTCAGGTCCTAGTAGTGACCTGTTCCCTCTCATGATATTGTGTTTTTAGACAAGAAGGCAGTCTCCTTGAGCAAGACTGGCTAAGAAAGTATCACCTACCCCCACTAATAAGAAAATATTTCATGATAAGTCTTAATTTTCACTTAGGATGTCATAGACTATAAGTCACTGGAAATCCTATTTAGTAGCCTCAACAGATAAGGGATATCTTATCTGGTGTCTCTGAGCAAAACCCAAAGTCATAGCCATGCCTTGACTTCCTGTTTCTAGACCTCCATAAGTCACTTTGCATCTACTTCATCCCAACTTCCTGGCTACCTCAGGGGTGTAAGCCTCTCAGTATAGATCCTGAAGATGTACAGCATTCCGTTCCTCTCTGTGGACTGTCTGGGTATGGGTTCTGCCACACTTTCTCAGGTCCTTGTCTACCACCCTTTCTGTTATACCATATAGCATGCTGATGGTGTTGATTAGTTTTCCATGAGGCTTGTTAACACTATGGCTTTCACCCAGGTATGAAAGATGAGGACCTCATCTTTCAGATTTCCACTGAACTTCTAGAGTCTCTGTCATTCACCACTACTATTCCCAGACTTAGCCCAGGTTCCAGGATCCTTCTCTGGAATGATTCAAATCTAACCTCTTTCTCCTGCACCCAGGTGATCTTTATTGTTGAGCAGGGGTTCTCTGCCTATTCCCTTAATTTATTTCCAGTTTTGTATTTACAGTCCCATCTATATATTGATTTCCTTTAGGACTTTGTCTTTTGCATATGAAAATACTTAGTTTTCTTTGTCTGTATGGGGCAGGAAGTTGTTCTTACATAGTTACTTGGACATGGGCAGGGGTCTTGCAATAAGGAAATGCAATGATAAAAAAATATCTCAACTAATATTTCCTAATTTTATCTGGACCAACTAATGCAGTTACTTATATTGCAAAGGAGAATAAATAGGTGAATTAAAGTAACAAAAGAGTTAAATATATCGGGACAACAATATGGAAGATACCTCAAACCTATTTACGATTAACTCAAAGCATTGTAGACAATTACTACAAAAATTCACGATTTATTTCAGGGATAAATTGGTTAAAGAAGGCCTTATGGAGAAAGTGGGATTTTTATCTGGGTCATGAATGATGAGGAGGAGTTGAAGGAGAGTAGAGGATCTCTCCGGGCACATTTCTAGTGGAGAACTTGCAAGAATAATCCTGTAAAGCCTGGATTATAAAATGTGTTTGGATGGTAACAAAGTCAACATCTGCCTGCAGTTGCAAATTTATAGAGAGCAGTGAAAGCGGGACTCTAAAGGAAATTAGAAAAGAAGATAAAATTGAATGTGTCCTATAAAAGGTGTGTGACTTTCCTAAGGTGATCAAGCCAGGGAGTTTTCATGCTCTAAGTAAAGGAAACATCAGGGATATAAGCACAGAAGAGATAGACTTTCAGAAGGCTCAGTCAGAGAACAGAGAGCACTCTATTTTTATGGCAGTGAAGAGTCCATGGTGGAGTCTTATGGATCATGAAACTATATACATTGGGCCAGGATCAGGAACTTAGGATCCTTGAAAATTGGGCAGAGGAAGAGACCTGGAAGCATCTATCTGTTCCACAGTCTCTAGATTGAAATAAAATGCCCCCAGTTTAACTCTAAAGGAAGCTGGGAAGTGTGGTTCTTCTGGGTGCTCAGGAGGAAGAAACTGTGTATAAGTAGTATCATGTGAACTCACCATGAATCTTTATATCTAAAATAATGTTCTGTGAGAAGAGGACAAGGAAAGACATTTCAAAGAAAAGCTGTGTTTTTTGGTACAAATGTGTCCATTTCCAGGAAAATTGTAAGAGCTTACAACTAGTAAAAATTTTTTAAAGGTTTGTTTATTTATTTATTTATTTATTTATTTATTTGACAGAGACACAGCAAGAGAGGGAACACAAGCAGGGGGAGCAGGAGAGGAAGAAGCAGGCTTCTTGCTGAGCCAGGAGCCTGATGTGGGACTTGATCCCAGAACCCTGGGATCATGACATGAGCGAAAGGCAGACACTTAATGACTGAGCCACCCAGGTGCCCCTAGTAAAGATAATTTTTGCAAGCTGACATTAAATTGACCTACTTACCTACTTTGATCTCACAAATATCACAGCATAGACATATAATTAAAGGGAAAAATTGATCAAAAAGACACCATCGGGGTGTCTTAGTTGGTTAGGCAGCTGCCTTCGGCTCAGGTCATGATCCCAGCATCCTGGGATCGAGTCCCGCATCGGGCTCCTTGCTCAGCAGGGAGCCTGCTTCTCCCTCTGCCTCTGTCTGCCTGTGCTCGCTCTCGCTCTCTGATAAATAAATAAAATCTTTAAAAAAAAAAAAAAGACACCATCATTTTTTGTTTTGTTTTGAGTGGGGTCATATAAAAGGTGATGACCAAAGTTCATTTGACATAGCCATTAAGTTAAATCATTTTATAAGCTGTCATTTTTTAAAAAAATATTGTTTGAAGCTGACTATTTGCCCAAATATTTAATGGAAACTGACTCTTGAGACTGACTGCTCTTGCTTGGGACTTGGTCATGTTTGGTTTGGTTGCCCTCAAAAGGGTTTCTTTTAAAATCTTTTGAACTTCAAAAATTCTGCTTTTATTCTTTTTTTAGAGGATTTTATTTATTTATTTGAGAGAGAGAGTGAGCAAGAGAGAGCAAGCAGGAAAGGGGAGAGGCAGCAGCAGACTCCCTGTTGAGCAGGGTTTGATCCCCCGGGACTCCATGATCATGACCTGAGCCAAAGGCAGACACTTACCCTACTGAGCCATCCAGGCACCCCTGCTTTTATTCTTAATATGGTCAGAGAATTCTTTTCCTATCATTTAGTCTTGAACCAGAGGGCTTTAATATCCAGGGTGACACCCTACTTAATATTTTAGTTTAATAATTTCTTAACTTTCTCAGCTCTAGTGGCCTTTCAACCCATTAACTGTTCTGTTGCTGCTCTCTTATCCCTTGGCTTAGTAGACTGCCAGGAACATAGTATATGCTCAATAAGTATTCATTGAATGAATAAATGGACTAAAGTTAGGTTCTCCATAAATACAGAATAAATACAAATGAATTATTTGTTGGCCGGTATCCATCCTACTCTTTGTCTTTCCCAACAGCACCCTGATTTTAATTGCATATCCAACCCTCCCCAGCACTTTCCATGTAGTTAGGAGATGCTGACCCCAATGCAAGTTTCAGAGATGGGTACAGGTCAGTCTATGACAATACTATACCCTTGTCAATGATTGCCTACAGAATGGTCCTATAAATAAATTCTAGCCAATGGGACTTATGGAAGGATTATGAAGGAGTCTCTTTTTTAATGGTTATTAAAAAATTTTTATTTAAATTCAATTCATTAACATATAATGTATTATTAGTTACACAGGTGGAGGTTGGTGATTCTTCAGCGGTTATATAATACCCAGTGCTCTGTATATCACATCCCCTTATCAATGTCTATTACCCAGTTCCCCCATCTCCTCCTCCCCTCTAGCAACCCCCAGTTTGTTTCCAATGATTAAGTCTTTTATGGTTTTTCTCCATCTCTGATTTCATCTTATTATGTTTTTTCCTCTCTTTCCCTATGATTCTCTGTATTATTTCTTAAATTCCACATATTAGCGAGATCATAAAATTATCTTTCTCTGATTGACTTATTTCACGTAGCATAATACCCTCTAGTTCCATCCACATTGTTACAAATGACAAGATTTATTTTCTTTCTTTCTTTCTTTTCCATTTTATTTTATTTTATTTTATGGGGTCTAAAGAAAATCTTTCCTTGTTCTTAGAGGAGCAATGAGAAACTTCTTTTACTTTCTTCCTTTGGAAGCAATTAAAAACACATGTCATCCTAGTTGTTTGCTGGTGGCAGCTAATATGTGACCCTGAAGGAAGAAACACTGAGGACAAAGTCTCTCCGTGGAGGACAGTTGAGCCTGGAATATATCCAAGAAACAAAGCCAGAGCTAGGTCCTATCATGTGGAGGTTTCCAATCCCCCATCCTACCTCTGCACCTCCAGTTGTGTAAGCCAATTGAACTCCTTTTGTTTATGCCAGTTTGAATAGTGTTGCTGATTACTAAATATCAAAAGTAACATCATGTTACAAAAATCCCTAGCCAATTAAAAAAGTTATACGCTGACTTTATTTTTCAGTTTTTTATTTCAATTTATATTTAAATTATAGTAAATATAAATGGTAAAATTGGTTTCAGGTACATAATCTGGTGATTCATCACTTACAAATAACACCCAGTGCAGATCACTAGTGCCTTCCTTAATACCATTCCATATGCATAGATATATAAAACATATTCATGCATTTATCAATCGATGGACATTTGAGCTCTTTCTATAATTTGACCATTGTTGATAATGCTGCTATAAAGATCAGGCTACATGTTTCCCTTCAAATCAGTATTTTTGTGTCTTTTAGGTATATACCCAGTATTGAGATTCCTGGGTTGTCGGGTAGTTCTGTTTTTAAAATTTTTGAAGAACCTCCATAGTGTGTTCCAGAGTGTCTACATCCATTTGTATTTTCACCAACAGTGTAACGGTTCCCCTTTCTCCACATCCTTGCCAACATCTCTTGTTTCCTGAGTTGTTCATTTTAACCATTCTGACAGGTGTGAGATGGTATCTATCATGGTTTTGCTTGTAATTCCCTGATAATGAGTAAAGTTGAGCATTTTTCATGTGTCTATTGGCCATCTCTATGTCTTCTTGGGGAAAATGTCTGTTCATGTCTTCTGTCCATTTCTTAGCTGGATTATTTATTTTTTGGTGTTGAGTTTTATAAGGTCCTATATACTTTGGATACTAATCCTTTATTAGAGATGTCATTTGCAATTATCTTCCCCCGTTCTGTAGGTTGCCTTTTAGTTTTGTGAATTGTTTCCTTTGCTGGGGAGAAGCTTTTTATCCTGGTAAAGTCTCAGTAGTTCATTTTTGCTTTTGTTTCCCTTGTGTCAGATGTGTCTAGTAAGAAGTTGGTATGGCTGAGGTCAAAGAGGTTGCTTTGAAAGAAGACAATAAGGCTTCCCTCCTTTACTGCCCTGCAGGGATTGAGAACACATTTTTTTGTCTCTGTATGACCACTAAATAAATGATAAAAATATTTGAATAATTCAAGGAAAATTGACAACTAGGTATACGTTTCAGGGGAAGGTACTCTTTGGCGGTTCGGAACAAATGTCTTTGCTTGAAAGTTCCCATTTTACCCTCAGTGGATAGAAAATCAGGATGACTGCTCTTGCTTTTGTTTGACACCTTCAGGAGTTAGTTTTTATTTCTTTAACATAAAAAAAAATTCAGCACAGAGATTTCTCTGGTTTCCTGCCGAGTTTCCTTGTTTTAGGACAGCTGGATCAGGCCTAGTGTGAATGTGTGCTTTGAATTATCATAGTTTATGATGAGCTTTAGGAACTTACATAATTTACAGAGTTGTTTGTTACATTTGCTATTCGTCATTTAGTTTTAAAAAAACCAGTTTTTTCTTTTATTTGAACAGACATTTCTTATTATATTATAATTATCTTTTAACAAAAACAAAAATAAATCGTCGATGTGTACTTTGTATTCTAAAGTAACCTGACTAGATACATCTCCGTGAGAAGGCTTAATACTAAATGATGACAGAAGGTTCTATCAAATCACTTGTTTTTGACATTTTTCATAATTAGCTTTTTATAACATATCAGGGGCTGTGTATATAAGTGTGGAGTATTTAGAATCTATTTTATGAAGGAAAGAAGGATAAAAATGTATGTGCAAAGTAGTGGAGGTAAAGCCAAAATCATTGTCTTGGAAATGTGTAGTAGAATTAACTACTGGCTTATTGTACCAAATTTGACTCTGAGTGTCTTACTGTCCAAGGCAAAAAGTAAACAAAAGAAACAAAGTTGTGGTAGCTATTTGCTGTAATAGAGGCATGACAGTTGAAAGATATGTTTTTCCCAAGTACCAAGTTTCAAAGGGAACTTATTATACGGATAGTTTCTTTCTGCGTAGATTTTACCAAACCTATAGCCATGTAGTTATATGGTTAGCATTTCTATCAATCTTCAATAAAAAGTAATGGCATCATAATTAATTGTAAACCTCTGACAACACTAATAAGGCAGCTAAAATAATACCTTCCAAATATATTATTCTCTTATGATTGGAATTTTATAGGCATTAAATCAAATTATATTTGGAATACTCTACTGGAAGTGTAATTGGGTTTTTTTTATAAGAGCTAGAGAAAGATAATTTGAAAATAAAACCCCTCACGTGGATCTGAAGTGCAAATCTTCTAAGGTGCTGAAAAGTCAATAACAGATCTTAAAAATCGAACTTGTAATGGAATTGTCTTTAAGAAAGAATTACTCCACTAATACGAGATGAGATGCTATGCTCATAATACAAGTCATGTCAGAACCTAAGGAACTTTGGTTTATTTATTAATCATTAGGTACCCAATCCTACCCGTTCTTGATGAATCAAGTTCTTACAAATGAACTAATCATTTACTTTATAAAGTAGTTTGCTTACCTCAAAAACATTATAATAGCAATCTGTCAAAAATAACCTGAAAATTGGAGAATGTCCAGGAGCTTATCTTTTTGGAAAAAGTAACATGCTTTCCTATAACATTTTACATTTTAAAACATTCGACATTGCTTAATCCCAAGACTGTGGAAGTCCATAAACCCATGACCAATGACCTTATTTGTAGTATTCTTGAGGTAGTTTTGCTTCTGAATTGTAATATGTAGAGCAAAAAATTTTAATTTGAATTACTTTGTATAAATCGTTTTTCATTCACTTATGTTTTCTTTCTTATTTAAGCTAGCTGACTTATAAATTTATTTTCCATAAAAAAAATTTTGCAGGAATCTAACATTTATTAAAGAAATCAAAGAAGGTAAAAAAAAAAAAAAAAGAAAGAAAGAATTACTCCAAGTATTTAAAAAAAAGGATGAAGTTAAACTTCCCCCAGGAAGTATTTTCTGATATATCCTAATGAGCAGATTAAGTGGCTTCTATTACTATATTAGTGGTTAAAAATTCACCAAACAGAATATTTGTGTTCTGAATTATACAGAAGTAATAATAATGTTTTGCTGTAAAAACCTCAATTTTTGATTAAAAATATATTTAATAAAAAAATTTCACAGTAAATAATGAATGCGGAATGCGATTAAATAAATTACTTCATCCTGAAGAGTCAGTGTTGGAGTTAGCTGATCCAGCTGGCCTTACCACACTTTAGATCCTTCCGCATTATTTCCCACCAACCTGGCCTGCCGCCTCCTCAGCTCCCGGACCTACAGTTGAGGCAGCATCCTCCCCATTCTCTTTTCCTTCCTTCCCCAGGCTTCTGGAAGACCCACCCTTTCTAGCGCCCATCCCTCTCCCTGTGTTCCATAGCCTCCAAATTCCTCAAGGGTCTCAAGTCTTAACTCTGATTATCCTCTCACTCTCTTGTGTCTTCAACTTCTCCCTCTGTAGCCTCCTCATTTGCATTTGACATAATCAATTTTCTAATGTAGTAACAAAAGGTGTGTTTTAACTTCTTGCTCTCTGTCCTAGCCTTCATAGCTGTGATTTTTAAAGTGGCATCCACACTCAGTGTCTCTAATTCCTGAGCTTTGCCTGGCAATTGCTGCATTATTTTCCTGCATCTATCCTCTGGAAGGTCATCTATGACTTCTCTGTTGTTCTTTCTTAATTGTTGAGCCGGATTTATCACTCCCTTTTCTTGGAACGCATCTCTATCTTTGGCTTCTTGTGCTTCTGTTCATCCTTCTAAGTCTCCTATGGGGCCTCCCTTCCCTTTCTCTACCCCTTGAATGGGGACTACTTGGTCTCTTTCATAGTTGTCTCCCATCCCATTCCTTGATCTTTTTTCTAGATTCCATCCCTTTTCCTCCTGATTTCTGACTGATGTGACTAAAGCACTTCTGTGATTATATCTGTTTCCTGCTTGAAACGTCTCCATAAATTTTCCCTATTGCCTGCAAACAGCCTGGTTTGAGCCTGAGTCAGCTTTGCCATGATCAGCGTTTATCCTACCATATAAAACCTCTGTCTTCTATTTTTAGTGTGCTTTCTTTCCTATTTCACACGAAACACCCCCCCCCATTTTCTATTTTCACATCTTTTAGTTAGGATTAATTCATTTACATGGACATGAGCATTGAGCTATATGTTCTATTAACATAATTAACAATAACATGAATATGGTTCCTGAATTCTGGTACTAAATAATCAATAATTCTTCCAGATCATAGCGATAATCGCAAATCCGAAATCAATCCCAAATCAAATCCCAGTTCACATGGAATCTTCCCACCCTTTACAAAATCCTCGAATAAATACAGATTTTCTCTGAAATCACATAAATTTATTAAGAGTATTTAAAATTACATACAGCACTCTCCCTGTTATATGTGCATGTGTGTGTAGAAGACACTTTATCAAAGAGGTAGAAAAATGACCAATAACAATAAGGATGCTCAGTATCATTAATCATTAGGGAAGTGGGTTCATTGATGAAACACTGCATCCCACCAACATCTATGATTTGTCACTTTCAGTACACTGAAGTGGGAAATAAATGCCTCTTCTCCCCCATTATTCTCCCTCCCACCTTAGATTCCCACAACATTGTCCATTTCAGGGGTGTTGCCAAATGCCTCTTCCTGCAGAGGTTTCTTTGTCTCACCCCATTAGGCTGGGTCTAGATTAACCCCAGGAAGACGTTATCAGAGATAGCCCACATTCTCTGTAAGAAATAAGTATGTTTGGCCTGTCAAATAGGGAGTACAACCCTCTATTTTGAAACTACAGATAAAAGAAGGACAATTATAAAATCTCTTTGAGAAATCTTTTATTTTGTTAAAAAAATTTTTGAGCATACAAAGAAAGCAGAATCCTATAAAAAAAAATTAGCTCCATACTAAAAGTTGGTGGTTATAGTAGCAGAATTATATATAAATATATGCAATTACATTTACAGATTTCTAATATCCTATTGATGAATATATCTTCCCACAAAAGTAATCAGAATAGGAGCCAAGAAAAAGTTGTTTGATTTAAACCAAATGATTTTGTCTAATAAAAAATATCAAACATACTGCCTCAGACCCTTCTTCAGTATATTTGACCTACGCTTTTTGCAAGAAGTCTCTTCAGATGTTGTGTCGCCTGTGTCTCTCTCTATATATTTGCAGGTGTTTATTTATATGCTGCATAGGATATCATGGTCTACAATAACGAGGAAAAAAACAGAATAAAAATAAAGTATTAGGACATGATAAAAATAGACTTACTACACGAGGAAAAAATGACAAGGGACGACTAGACTTAATCACTCCCCAGGTTTCAGGTGGTTGGTGTGCTAGACTATTCATAGACAGAAAAATAATTGTTGTCAAATCAGATTTCACAACATATTCTAAATGTGAAGTTTATTTTTAAAACTCCACTTATTTGGGGGTGCCTGTGTCTCTCAGTGGGTTAAGCCTCTGCCTTCAGCTCCGGTCGTGTTCTCGGGGTCCTGGGATCAAGTTCCACATCGAGCGCCCTGCTCGGCGGGGAGCCTGCTTCCCCAGTCTCTCTGCCTACTTGTGATCTCTCACTCTCTCTGTGTCAAATAAATAAATAAAAATCTTAAAAAAAAAAAAAAACTACACTTATTTGGCAGACCCCAAGAGGCATTTTAGAGGTCCCTAAGTCAACAAATCAGCATAATCGTAAAGGGTTCCAAAATGCTGTGCAAAAGAATGAGCCATTGCTACACCCAGCAATAGAACAGTGAAGTACAATCCATCACCAGGTATCTTTCTAGGTCCTTTTCTATGCCCAGAACTAGGAGAAGGGCCATGCAAAATTGAAGAAGGGGAAGGCACAGTCACTGAGGTTGGCTGATCCATCCATTTGGGCTCAAAGGCATACAGAGGACTCAATTATTGATCAAGACAGAACAGACTGAATTCGGTTAATTAAACAGTTTGGAAAGAAATCTTATATTTTTGAGACCTCAGCTTACGGCATTAGCTTTCATTTGTATAGTATTTTTCACTCCATCCAATCCTCTCATATTGCTTTCATAAAATGAAGCAAAGACACCAAGAGCTAGAGTCCTGTCACTAATGAAAATAATAGGATTAGCACTTAAATTTCCTGACTTCCTAATCGATAGTTTCATTCACTCAATTATTTTACTTTTATTTTTTTATATTTTTATCATTTTGTTTGAAAGGGAGAGAGATCACGAGCAGAGAAATTACAAACTCTCCACTGATTGGAAAGCCCGACTCTGGGCTCAACTGCAGGACCCCCAGGTTCACGACCTGAGCTGAAAGCAGATGCTCAACCAACTGAGCCAACCTGGTGCCCCTCACTTATTTATTTATACTCATTTTACTCATGTTTCTTCCTCTATTAGTTAATTGTAAATACCACCATGCACCAGAAAATAATATAGAGATAGGTAAATAGATATGAAAAAATTAGCTTACTTCAATCACAGATGCAAATGACCAGAATTTAGATGGTCAAGTGAATCTGAAACATTCTGATAACCTACCACAGCTGATTCTCACCTGCACAGTAGTTCCCCCTTATCCACAGGGGATACATTCCAAGAACCCCAGTGGATGTCTGAAACCATACATGGTACTGAATTCCATATATAATATGTGTTTTATGTATACAGAAACACCTGCATAAAGTTTAATTCATAACTTAGATACAATAACAGATGAACAGTAATAACACAATAAAATACAACAGTTATAACAATATACTGTAATAAAAGCCTTGTGAACATGGCCTCTATCTTATGGCACTGTACATACTCTTCTTCTTGTGATGATGTGAGATGATAAAATGCTTACTTGATGAGATGAAATGGGCTAAATGAGGTCAACATGGTGATGTACCCTTGGGCTACTCTTGTCCTGGATTCATCAGAGGGGGAATTATCCAATTCCAGACTTCAGCTGACCACAGGTAACTGAAGCCATAGACAGTGAAACCGAGGATAAGGGGTATTACTGTATTTTTTGAAGCTGTTAAGGTTTCCATTTATCCATCTTCCTAAATTAGTGGCCAGTTTTTACTGAAATCTTATTTTATTTCAGGCAGGATTGTAAGCTCCTTATTGTTTCACTTTGATTTCAAAAAACCCCATGAGGTAGCATTTGTTTTTCCTTCCATGTTGCAGATGAGGAAACAGAACAAGACTGAAGAAATTGTCCAAGGCCACTCCATTAATAGATATCAGAATCAGGGCTTAAAAGGGAGGTGATTTTGAATGTCACCTTCAGTTGGGGAATGTCTAACTCCAGACCTGGTGCCCTGTTGCTTCAAATAAGGTACAGAGCAGTTTGGTCTCATTATAACAATTCTCTGTATTAATATTACCCTCTCTGAGGAGTTGACAAGTACTCTGAAGAAATTAGCTAATTAACCATCATGTCAACTATATTGTATTATTGTTCTTTTAATGGAAAGCATCAAGAGCTTTCTCTAAGCCAGTTTAGTGGGAGTGTCATAAAGAAAATACAGATCAAATTTCTCAAACTAAGAATTCTCTCACACAGATTTAAGGAGTGTGATTGAAGCTAATTATAAATCCATGACATTTTTATTTACCTTGGTATAAGAAATCACCCCACCCCTCTCCCCCATCCAATGCCATTCTACATGACTAATGAGTTAATTTAAGAACTGATCTTCATATGAAACAGGGCAATGAAGGATATACAGGAATCAGATTTAGGTGGCAGGTGTCTAAACAATGCCTGATTAGATGAAATGTGTTTTCCTTCAAATACGTATTAGCATAAAGTGTCAAATAGCCTTAGAAGTCAAAAACATCCAGGCAGTTTTCAAAGCTAATGAGTGAAGGGATATTTCCAGGGTTCCCTCATTATAAAAATGAATGATACTTAGTATAGGGAGAACAACCAGATGTCTTTCTCAAGCAAATATCTTCACCCTGAGCATTAGAAAAAAAAAAAAAATCATCTGTGAGATGAGCAACAAGGTTTACTTAAAGCTCCTGTGGCTCTTCGCTCTGAAATGATACTGTTTCCTTCTGGAAGTAGAGAACCCAGTCAGCACACAAGAGATAAGAGAATGGGCTCAGATTTACCCATCACTAAAGTGGTGATGAATGCCTGAGTGGGTTTTACAGACCAAATGCATCCCTCCAAAATTTATATGTTGAAACACTATCCTTCAAATATGATGGTACTAGGAGGCAGAGAATTAGGGGAGGATATAAGTAGGATTAGATGAGGGCAAAGCCCTCATGAATGGGATGAGTGCCCTTATAAGACATGAGAGAGCTTGCTTCCTCTCTGCTCTCTGCCATGTGAGCATACGAGAAGCTGGAAGTCTGCAGTCCAGACGGGGCCTCTCTCCTGAACCCAAACATACTGACACCCTGATCTTACTCTCTCAGCCTCCAAAACTATGAGAAATAAATGTTAATTGTTTAAGCCCCACCATCTATCGTCCTTTGTTATAGCAGCCCAAAGAGGCAGACTTTATTATCTGCCTCTGAGTTGGCATCCTTCCCAAGCTGTACTGGACTTCTTAGCTAGCTAGCATCCCTAGTGAGAGACATGCAAGAGCTGCCAGCAATCACATCACCATTAAAATGTAATTTCAGTGCCCAAGCCAGTCCGAGTGAGTCAGAATCAGGTACGATTTCCATTCTGGGTATTGTTGTGCTTCCCCCATCCCCAAAAGGTTCTTAATCAGTGGTGTGGTACTCTTTTAAAATATGCATGCCCAGCCCACTACACCCACTTCTGTTTCGATGCAAGAACCTTACACTCATTTTTTTTTGTTCTTTGTAGGGACCTAAAATCGAATCAAATAAAAGAACTGTAGGTACAGGCCTACAGACCGAATGCTCTCTTTTGCAAATTGTTATTCAAGAACCCATTCCATGGTAATATATAACAAACACCCTCACATCAGTTCTATTCTTCAATACAATGTGTAGATACAGTATGTTTTATATAATTCATTGTCCATGGGTCTTCTTGTCCAGACATTTAAAGCTAACATCCTGTCTGATTCTAAACATCTTATAATACTTTGAGAAGAGATGATGCATGCTAAATTTTCCTGCACATATTCAAATGTCTACTGAGAATGGTTCCCTAGGGAGATATCGCACACAACGCAAAGGGTTACATAATTTAATAGATATTCTCCTTCTCTTTATATAATAAAGAACACTGATAAATTCTAAAAGATGAATAAAAACACTTTGCTGCACATTCTTCCTTAGTCCTTGATTAGAGGTTTACTGGGTGTTTTGAATTTTAAAGAAGGGTACAAAGTAGCAAATAATCCTACGAATCTTCAGGAGGTCAATAAATTCATTTCTCTGAAATAAAGAACTCCATTTATGCTTAGAATACATCTCATGATCTTTCCATAAAATGAGGAGAGTTGTTTATTTGTAACAAAAGATTCAAGTATTAGATGGTGATTGTTTGAAGTTTTTAAGAATGCAATATGCATATCTGTGTATTTCTTGGTCTTTCACTGATAAGACTGAAAATGAAAATCTCCACTGAGAACTGGGTAGGAATTGGGGGAATCAGCTTTTGGCCATTCTAACAAAATTAATAGTGAATATAAATCTGAATATTAAAATTAATCTCTGTTCCTCTGAATGAGTTCCACATTATACAGAATGCATACTCTTAAAACATATTTCTGTATCTTGTTTCATTTTTGCACATTATTTTTGGAAAACAGAAATTTGAAGACATGTTTAATTAAAAAAGAGTTTTCATTAAGTTTGCATTCATTAGGATATATTTGTGTATATCTCATAATGGGAAGGATTGTGACCACTCTTAATCCTGCATTTAAAACAATAATGATCCAAAAAATAAATAAAAAATAAAACAAAATAAAATAATAATGATGGAGCACCCAATGTAAGTTCCGAACATCTTCAACATAAAAGACAAAGAAGTTCTGTACTAGGTGTGCAATATAATTTTTATTTGGTTTTATGTTTTTTAAAAATACAGGCCAATCACATATTTACTGGATTAGACACCCTGTTAGTAGCTTTAAATGTTGCTTTCATACTTTTTGTAATTATGCTGTATTTATAAAATTTTGACAATTTCATAATAAACTCTGGCCCTTCTGATATTTTTCTTAATTTACAACTGTTCTTTTTAGGAACTTTTGTTGAACTATTATTTTTTTTAAAGAGAGGTACACAGAGTTGACAATGATTTAAACTTTCTATAAAGTACATTCTCTGATTTTAAATGGAATATAATGATTCACAAGGTGTATTTTTTTTAAGATTTTATTCATATATTTGTCAGAGAGAGAGAGAGCATAAGTAGGGGGAGCAGCAGGGAGAGGGAGAAGCAGGCTCCCCCTAGAGCAAGGACCCCAAAGTGGGGCTCAAGTCCAAGACCCTGGGATCATGACTTCAGCCAAAGTCAGATGCTTTTACACAGAACACTGGGAAGTGGTACTAAAAAGAAGACCTCTTCATCACACTTAGTGGGCTATCCCCAACGAACACACTTGGCTCAGAGTTTAACTGTCATTAATGGACTTCCTCCATCATGTCATAGATGGAGTCAGTGGCACCTCTGATTCTCTTCTAAATTGAGAAAGGCTGGCATCAGTCCTTCAAGTTCAGCAGTAGGAAGACCTGCTGCTTAACACTTCACTCATTATAAAGTAGTTGTCATATAGCTCTCCTTTTAGCTCAATAAGTCTCATCATTTTTCACTGAACAGAAAAAGGATGAAAAAATCAGCACGGACAGAGCAATATGCCATAAAGTCAAGTAATACGATAGGAACATGTTTCATATCCTGAAAAAGGAATTGTAACTACTTGCAGAGAGCATGCTTCAGAACTATTAGGTAATATTTAGAGGAAAAGGAATCTTACAACTTTTGTTTCAGGATTTCTTCTTTAAAGAGTATTAGATCATCCTTCAGCAAGTATTCGTTAAGGGTGTTCTAGTCACATGATGCCCAGTATGTGCCCAGAAGTGAACTGTGAAAGTCAGCTAATGCTTTTGTTCGTAGGAAAGTGCCTCTGTCCTAAGCTAAGCATATTCCATGTCAGAAGCAACTGGTTGGTATTAGGGATACAGTCTATGGAAAATAGCGTGTTTTTCTTTTCTTCCCTAATGCTAACTAATGAGTACCTAGGTCCTTGGCCTCATTAGCACTAAGTTTTCTGAGCTATAACCCGGCTCAATATTCCTAATAGAAGTGACAGCCTATGAGAAATTAGAGGTGAAAGGTGAATATTTGCATGTCATAAATAATTTCTGGGTGATGAATTTCAGTCATAAGAGTGTACTGTGCTTTGAAGAAATATGCTAGGTATAAAGGGGACCTAGAAAGTGGCTGACTGAACATTATCAGATTCAAAATAGATGTGATGATTGACAGCAAAAGAAGGTTCTTCTGCTGCAGAGAATGTTTCAAGAATTTGAAGACCATTTTTATTTTCCTTCTCCCTAACTGATTACAGTCTCTTAATTTTCTGAATCTTAGTCTACTCAAGTTTAATCGTTCCATTTCCTTGACCTTCCAATAATAATGGGAAGTGAAAAAGTTAAGTTGCTCACTTGTTACATAATTCCAGAAGTTTAATCACTAAAAATGTCAAGGCTATACATGCCAATGACTCTTAATAGTCATCCTCAGCTCTGACCGCTTACCTCAGCCTTTCAGAGCTTACAGGTCTCCTTCCCATCACATTGAACCCAGAACTGCAAACCCAGAAGCAATGATCTTTCCCACAGAACTGGCTCTATTCCCAAGAATCCATTTTCTGGTAGTGATACCTCTGCTCTTCCAGGTTCCTCTGTTAAATACATTGGACTCATCATTCAAGACTCTCAGGGGTTCATGCCACTTTTCCAATCCTCTTATCACTCACCATTCTCTCACTGGAGCTCCAATTCAGGCTTCTTACTCCATGGGTGTGCTATGCAATTCTCTGCCTCTAGGCCTTGCTTGTGCTCTTTCCTGTTCTGGTCCATTTTCCCTACGTCTTCCTACCCATCGAAATGTAAGCCAGCCATCAAATCATGTATATCAAATCCATACCAATCTAGGATTTCTTTGAAGTTCTACTTCTTATTTTCTTTTTCTTTGTTTTTAAGGTTTTTTTTTTTTTAAATTCCAGTATAGTTAACATACAGTGTTACATTAACTTCAGATGTACAATATAGTGATTCAATACTTCCATACATCACCCAGTGCCCATCATGGCAAGTGTACTCCTTAGTCCCCTTCACCTATTGCACCCATTCCCCCAATTCTCCCACCCACCTCCATTCTGGTAACCATCAGTTTGTTCTCTGTAGTTAAAAATCTATTTCTTGGCTCGTCTCTCTGTCTCTTTTATTTCCCCCTTCCTCATTTGTTACTTAGATTGCACATATGAGTGAAATCATATGGTATTTGTCTTTCTCTGATTTATTTCACTTAGCATAATATACTCTTGTTACTCCATGTCATTGCAAATGGCAATATTTCATTTTTTCCTTTAAATTCCAGTATTTTCATTTTTAACTTTATTTATTTTATTAACATATAATGTATTATTTGCTTCAGGGGTACAGGTCTGTTAATCATCAGGCTTACACAATTCACAGTACTCACCATGGCACATATCCTCCCCAGTGTCCATAACCCAGCAACCCTATACAGCCACCCCATCCACCAGCAACCTCAGTTTGTTTCCTCAGATTAAGAGTGTCTTATGGTTTATCTCCCTTTCAGGTCCCATCTTGTTTCATTTTTTCCCCTCCCTTTCCCCCATGAGTCCCCTGCTTCTCAAATTCCTCATATCAGAAAGATCATATGATAATTATCTTTTTCTAATTGACTTATTTTGCTTAGCATAATAACCTTTAGTTCTAGCCATGGTACTGCAACTGGCAAGATATTGGGGGGGGTGTTAATGACTGTATAGTATTCCATTGTGTGTGTGAGTGTGTATGTGTGTGTGTGTGTGTGTGTGTGTACCACTTCTCTATCCATTCATCTGTTGATGGACATCTAGGTTCTTTCCATAGTTTGGCTGTGGTGGACATTGTTGCTATAACATTCAAGTGCACATGCCCCTTCGGATCACTACATTTGTATATTTAAGCTAAATACTCAGTAGTGTGATTGCAGGGTCATAGGGTTTTCTATTTTCAACTCTTTGAGGAACCTCCATACTGTTTTCCCGAGTGGTTGCACCAGCTTGCATTCCCACAACGGTGTAGGAGGGTTCCCCTTTCTCCACATCCTTGCAAAATCTGTCATTTCCTGACCTGCTGGTTTTAGCCGTTCTGACTGGTGTGAGGTGATATCTCTATGTGGTTTTTGATTTGTATTTCCCTGATGCCAAGTGATGCTGAGCACTTTTTCATGTGTCTGTTGGCCATTTGGATGTCTTCTTTGCAGAAATTTCTGTTCATGTCATCTGCCCGTTTCTTTTTTTTTTTTTTTTAAGATTTTATTTATTTATTTGACAGACAGAGATTACAAGTAGGCAGAGAGGCAGGCAGAGAGAGAGTGAGAGAGGGAAGCAGACTCCCCGCTGAGCAGAGAGCCCGACGCGGGACTCGATCCCAGGACCCTGAGATCATGACCTGAGCCAAAGGCAGTGGCCCAACCCACCAAGCCACCCAGGCGCCCTGCCCGTTTCTTAATCAGATTAATTGTTCTTGTGTTGGGTTTGTTAAGTTCTATATAAATTTAGATACTAAACCTTTATCTGATATGTCCTTTGCAAAGATCTTCTCCCATTCTGTCAGTTTTCTTTTGGTTTTCTGGACTGTTTCCTTGGCTGGGCAAAGTGTTTGATCTTGATGAAGTACAATAGTTTATTTTTGCCCTTGCTTCCCTTACCTTTGACAATGTTTCTAGGAAGAAGTTGCCATGGCTGAGGTCAAAGAGGTTGATGCCTGTGTTCTCCTTAAGGATTTCAATGGATTCCTGTCTCACATTGAGGTCTTTCATCCAATTTGAGTCTGTTTTTGTGTGTGGTGTAAGGAAATGGTCCAGTTTCATTCTTCTGCATTTGGCTGTCCAATTTTCGCAACACCATTGTTGAAGAGACTGTCTTTTTGTCCATTGGACATTCTTCCTGCTTTGTCGAAGATTGGTTGACCATTGAGTTGAGGGTCTATTTCTGGTCTCTCTATTCTGTTTCACTGATCTATGTGTCTTTTTTTTTTTTTTTTCCGTGCCAGTACTATACTGTCTTGATAATGACAGTTTTATTTTTTAAAGATTTTATTTGTTTATTTGACAGACAGAGATCACAAGTAGACAGAGAGGCAGGCAGAGAGAGAGAGGGAAGCAGGCTCCCTGCTGAGCAGAGAGCCCGATGTGGGACTCGATCCCAGGACCCCGAGATCATGACCTGAGCCGAAGGCAGCAGCTTAACCCACTGAGCCACCCAGGCACCTGATAATGACAGTTTTGTAATAGATCTTGAAGTCTGGAATTGTGATGCCACCAACTTTGGCTTTCTTTTTCAACACTCCTCTGACTATTTGGGGTCTTTTCTGGTTCTATATAAATTTCAGGATAATTTGTTCAATTTCTTAGAAAAAAAAACAACTAATGGCATTTTGATAGGGATGGCATTAAATGTGTAGATTGCCTTAGGTAGCATAGACGTTTTCATAACATTTGTTCTTCCAATCCATGAGCATAGAATGCTTTCCATTTCTTTATGTCTTCCTCCATTTCTTTCATGAGTACTTTATAGTTTTCTGAGTACAGATTCTTTGCCTCTTTGGGTAGGTTTATTCCTAGGTATCTTATAGTTTTGGGTGCAATTGTAAATGGGTTAACTCCTTAATTTCTCTTTCTTCTGTCTTGTTGTTGGTGTATAGAAATGCAACTGTTTTCTGTGCATTGATTTTATATCCTGACACTTTACTGAGTTCTTATACATGTTCTAGCAGTTTTGGAGTAGAGTCTTTGGGTTTTCCACATAAAGTATCATATCATCTGCAAAGAGAGAGTTTGACTTCTTTGCTGATTTGGATACCTTTTATTTCTGTTTCATTGTCCTAGCTGAGGCTAGGACTTCTAGTACTATATTGAATGGCAGTGGTGATAGTGGAAAGCCCTGCCATGTTCCTGACCTTAGGGGAAAAGCTCTCAGTTTTTCCTTGTTGAGAATTATATTCGCTATGGGTTTTTTTATAAATGACTTTGATGATATTGAGGTATGTATCCTCTATCCCCACACTGTGAAGAGTTTTGATCAAGAAAGGATGCTGTGCTTTGTTAAATGATTTTTTCAGCATCTATTGAGAATATCATATGGTTCTTGTTCTTCCTTTCATTAATGTATTGCATAACATTGATTGATATGTGGATGTTGAACCAATCTTGTAGCCCAGGAATAAATTCCACTTGGTCATGGTGAATAATCCTTTTAATGTACTGTTGGATCCTATTGGCTAGTATTTTGGTGAGAATTTTTGCATCCGTGTTCATCAAGGATTTTGGTCTGTAATTCACTTTTTTGATGGGCTCTTTGGTTTTGGGATCAAGATAATGCTGGCCTCGTAAAATGAGTTTGGAAGTTTCCCTCCATTTCTTCTTTTTTGAAACTTTCAAGAGAATAAGAATTAATTCTTCTTTAATGTTTGGTGGAATTCCCCTGGGAAGCTGTCTGGCCCTGGGCTCTTATTTGTTGGGAGATTTTTGATGACTGCTTCAATCTCCTTACTGGTTATGGGTAGGTTCAGTTTTGCTATTTCTTCCTGGCTAAATTGTGGTAGTTTATATGTCTCTAGGAATGCATCCATTTCTTCCAGATTGTCAAATTTGCTGGTGTATAGTTGCTCATGTAATGGTCTTATAATTGTTTGTATTTTTTTGGTGTTGGTTTTGATCTCCCCTCTTTCATTCATGATTTTATTAATTTTTGTCCTTTCTCTTTTCTTTTGGATAAGTCTGTCCAGGAATTTATCAATCTTATTAATTCTTTCAAAGAACAAGCTCCTCATTTTGTTCTACTATTTTGTTTTTCTTTTTTTTTGTTTTGTTTTGTGTTTTGTTTTTTTGTTTTGTTTGCATGATTTCTATTTCATTGATTTCTGCTCTGATCTTTATTTCTCTTCTCCTGCTGGGTTTTGGCTTTCTTTGCTGTTCTTTCTTCAGCTCCTTTAGGTGTAGGGTTAAGTTGTGTACTTCAGACCTTTCTTGTTTCTTGAGAAAGGCTTGTATTGCTATCTACTTTCCTCTTAGTACTACCTTTGCTGTGTCCCAAAGATTTTAGACAGTTGTGTTTTCATTTTCATTTCCATGAATTTTTTTAAATTTTTCTTTAATTTTGTAGTTGACCCATTCATTCTTTAGTAGGATGCTCTTTAGCCTCCATGTATTTGAGTTCTTTCCAACTTTCTTCTTGCAATTGAGTTCTAGCTTCAGAGCATTTTGGTCTGAAAATATGCAGGGAATGGTCTCAATTTTTTGGTACTGTTTGAGACCTGATTCGTGACATGAGGATGTGATCTATTCTGGAGAATGTTCCATGTGCCCTAGAGAAGAATGTGTATCCTGTTGCTTTGGGATGGGATGTTCTGAATATATCTGTGATGTCCATTTGGTCCAGTGTGTCATTTAAAGCCTATATTTCCCTTTTGATCTTTTGCTTCAATGATATGTGCATTTCAGTGAGGGGGTGTGTTAAATTCCCCCACTATTGGTGTATAATTATTGATGTGTTTTTTTGATTTTTGTTATTAATTGGTTTATATAATTAGCTGCTCCCATGTTAGGGGCATAGATATTTAAAACTGTTAGATCTTCTTGTTGGACAGACCCTTTAAGTATGACATAGATGTCCTTCCTCATCTCTTATTATAGTCTTTGGCTTAAAATCTAATTTATCTAATACAAGGTTTGCCACCCCAGTTTTGTTGTTGTTGTTGTTGTTGTTTAATGTCAATTAGCATGGTAAATTTCTTTCCACCACTCACTTTAAATCTGGAGGTGTCTTTGGGGCTAAAATGAGTTTCTTGCAGACAGTATATTGATGGGTTTGGGGTTTTTTGTTTGTTTATTTGTTTTTGTTTGTTTGCTTTATCCATTCTGATTCTCTATGTCTTTTGATTGTGGCATTTAGCCCATTTACATTCAGGGTAACTATTGATAGTTATGAATTTAATGCCATTGTATTGCCTGTAAGGTGACTGTTACTATATATTGTCTCTGTTACTTTTAGGCTCTCTCTTTGCTTAGAGGACCCCTTTCAATATTTCCTGTAGGACTGGTTTGTTCTTTGCAGATTCTTTTAGTTTTTGTTTGTCCTGGAAGCTTTTCATCTCTCCTATTTTCATCAACAGCCTAGCTGGATATAGTATTCTTGGCTGCATATTTTTCTTGTTTAGTGCTCTGAATATATCATGCCAGTTCTTTCTGGCCTTCCAGGTTTCTGTGGATAGGTCTGCTGCCAATCTAATATTTCTACCATTGTATGTTTCAGAACTCTTGTCCCAAACTGCTTTAAGGATTTTCTCTTTGTCACTGAGACTTCGCAGTTTTAGTATTAGATGATGAGGTGTGGACCTATTTTTATTGATTTTGAGGGGAGTTCTCTGTGGTTCCTGGATTTTGATAGTTGTTGCCTTTGCCAATTTAGGGAAATTCTCTGCTATAATTTGTTTCAATATACCTTCTGCCTTTCCCTCTCTTTCTTCTTCTTCTAGGATCCCAGTTATTCTAATATTGTTTCATCTTATGGTATCACTTATCTCTTGAATTCTCCCCTCATGGTCCAGTAGTTTTTTGTCTCTCTCTTGCTCAGCTTCTTTATTCTCTGTCATTTGGTCTTCTATATCACTAATTCTCTCTTCTGCCTCATTTATCCTAGGAGTAAGAGCCTCCATTTTTTATTGCACCTCATTAATAGCTTTTTTTAAAATTTCAACTTGATTAAATTTTAGTTCTTTTATTTCTCCAGAAAAGGATTTTATTTCTCCAGAAAGTGACTCTCTAATAACTTCCATGATTTTCTCAAGCCCAGCCAGCACCTTGATAATTGTCATTCTGAACTCTAGTTCTGACATCTTACTAATGCCCATATTGATTAGGTCCTTAGCCATCAGTACTACTTCTTGTTCTTTTTTTTTTTTTCCTTTTACGAGGTGAGTTTTTCCACCCTGTCATTTTATCCAGATAAGAATAGATGAATAAGAGAACAAAATACTAAAAGAATAGCAACAACCCCAGAAAAATATACAGTAACTAAATCTGAAGAGACCCTATACTGGGGGGAGAAGAAAGAAGGGGGAAAAACACACACACACACACACATATATATATATATATGTATATATATACATATATATATATATTAGACTGGTGAATACACCAGAGTCACTCACTTGACTTGGGGTATATTTTGGTCTGTTAGAAGGAACTGCCTCCCAAAATTTTAAAGAAAGAAAAATTATACAAAAATAAGTGTAAATGATGAAGGGATGGGATATGACTGTAAAGATGAACATTATTATGGACATTGGGGAGGGTATGTGCTTTGGTGAGTGCTGTGAAATGTGTAAACCTGGTGATTCACAGACCTGTACCCCTGGGGATAAAAATATATGTTTATAAAAAATTAAAAATTAAAAAAAAAGAATATAATTATTAATTATCAAAAAATGCAAAAAAAAAAGATTCTAAAAAAGGAATTGATAAAATAAGTTGTTTGAAAAAAGAAAAAGAAAAAACAAAAACAGGAGGAAAGAATGTGATCAGGCTGGAGACTAGAAGGAAGTCATGTGCTAGATTTAAGTTGTGTTTTGATCTCTTAGAAGAAACTGTATCCCAAAATTTTAAAGAAATAAAAACCTATATTCATACAAAAAATAAAGTTAAATACAATGAAGGGATATAATATAACTATTTAACAATGAAAAATTTTAAAGATTTTTTAAAAGGTCCTGATAAGATAAAATAGTTAAAAAGGTTAAAATAGGAAAGAGGGAAAATTAAAAAAAAAAAAATAGAATAAAGAAAAAATAAAATAAAAAAAATTAACTTTGAAAGACTAAAGAATCATGGTGAAAAAACCATGAATTCTATGTGTTGCATTCCTCTAGCTCTGGAGTTCTCATTGATTAGTGAACTTGGTCTTGGCTGGATGTTCTTGCTGATCTTCTGGGGGAGGGCCCTATTGCAGTGATTTGTAAATGTCTTTGCCCAAGGTGGAATTGCACCATCCTTGCCAGGGGCCAGTGTAAGTAATCCGCTCAGGTTTTCTCTTAGGAGCTTTTGTTCCCCAATTGCTTTCTGTAGAGCTTTGGGGACAGGATTGAAAATGGTGGCCTCCCAATCTCTGGCCCAGCAGAGCTGAGAGCTCAGGGCCCCACTCCTCAATGTACCCTCAGAGAAAATCAATTAATCACTCCCATCTCCCTCATGTCCTGTCACACTGTTGCTCACCTGGCCTGTGATTGAGTGTTTCTATCTCTGGTGCATGGCCCCATTTGGAGTCTCCAAACCCAGCTGATTCCTGCTGTACATTTCCGTGCCACTCCTCCCAGAGAAAGAAGGAGGGGGTGCCTCTAGATCTCCCACTTTTGGGATCCCTGCTCAAAAACAGCAGCCCAACTGTGCCTCAGATCATGGTCTAAGGCAACCCTAAGCTGAGAGCCCATTGCTCAACTCTGTCTCCCCAGCCAGATTCAATACCTGGGAGCTCTGCCACACTCAGGCACCCCCAGTCTTCCTGTGACCCCATGAGTCCTAAGACCACAATGTCCCCATGAAGGCTCCACACACTGCTCCGCCCTCTGCTTAGCCTCTGGAGCAACATCCCTCAGTGGAGCAGACTTCAAAAAGTTCTGATTCTGTGCTCCTCTGCTCTCTCATTTGCCCAGAGCTGGCCCCTGCCCTCACAATCTCTCTTCCTATATATCACCTCAATTCACTTCTCTGCATGTCCTACATTCCAGAAAGTGTTTGCTTTTCTGTTTCTAGAATTGCTGCTCTTCTTCTCTTTGATCTCTTGTTGAGTTTGTAGGTGTTCAGAATGGTTTGATAACTGTCTAGCTGAACTTCTGGGACCTGATGATATATAGGTCTCCTACTTCTCTGCCATCTTGCTCCTCCTTTCTAAGATTTCACTTTTTATAGGTGAATAATATTTCATTGTATATATATACCACCTCCTTTTTATCCATTCATCTGTGGGTGGACAGTGGGCTGCTCCCACAATCTGGCTATTATAAATAATGCTGTAATAAACATAGGGTGCATATATCCTTTTGAATTAGTGTTTTCATATTCTTTGGGTAAATACTCAGTAGCACAGTTATTCAATTGTAGGATAGTTCTATTTTTAACCTCTTAAGGAGACTCCATACTGTTTTCTACAGTGACTGTACCAGTTTGCATTCCTGCCAGTAGTGCACAAGTGTTCCTTTTTCTCTACATTCTTGCAAACACCTGCTGTTTCTTGTATTGTTGATTTTAGTCATTTTAGATAGGTGTGAAGTGGTATCTTATTGTAGTTTTGATTTCCATTTCCCTGATGATAAATGATGGTGAGCATCTTTTCATGTGTTTGTTGGTCATCTGTATGCATTCTTTTTTTTTTTTTTTTAAAGATTTTATTTATTTATTTGACAGAGAGAAATTACAAGCAGGCAGAGAGGCAGGTAGAGAGAGAGAGGAGGAAGCAGGCTCCCTGCTGAGCAGAGAGCCCGATGTGGGACTCGATCCCAGGACCCTGAGATCATGACCTGAGCCGAAGGCAGCGGCTTAACCCACTGAGCCACCCAGGCGCCCTCTGTATGCATTCTTTGGAGAAATATATTTTCATGTTTTCTGCCCATTTTTAGTTGGGTATTTGGTTTTTGGTTGTTGAGTTGTATAAGTTCTTTATATATTTTGGATACCAACCCTTTATGAGATATGTCATTTGCAAATATCTTCCATTCTGTAGGTTGCCTTATAGTTCTATTGATTACTTCCCCCACTGTGGAGAAGCTTTTTATTCTGATGGAGTCCCAATAATTTATTTTTGCTTTTTTCCCCCCTTACTTCAGGGGTCCTATCTAGAAAAAAGTTGTTATTAGCTAATGTCAAAGAAATTACTGCCTGTGCTCTCTTCTAGGATTTTTATGGTTTCAGGTCTCATATTTAGGTCTTTAATCCATTTGAATTTATTTTTATGTATGGTGTAAGGAAACAGCCTACTGTCATTCTTTTCCAGCTCCATTTTTTGAAGAGACTATCTTTTCCCCATCAGATATACTTTCTTGCTTTGTCAAAAATTACTTGACCATTATATTTGTAGGTTTATTTCTGGGTTTTCTATGCCATTCTGTTGATCCATGTGTTTATTTTCTGTCAGTATCATACTGTTTTGATTACTACAACTTTGTAATATAACTTGAAGTCTAGAATTGTGATACCTCCAGCTTTGCCTTTCTTTTACAAATTGCTTTTGTTACTCAGGGTCTTTTGTGGTTCCATATAAATTTTAGGATTGATTGCTGTAATTCTGTGAAAAATGCTATTGGTATTTTGATTGGGATTGCATTAGGAATTCTACTTCTTTTATAATTATTGCCATATATTTTAGTACCTGATCTCATGTTATCTTGTTTCTCTTGTGTTCCTCTACAAGTCATCTTTATATTCTTGCTGTCCTTTCTTGGAGATGTACTTACTGCATTCCTCACATATTGCACAGGCCATGCAGTAGGTGCTCTGTGAGTATTGAGAAAGACAAATCTTGAAGCAAATACAAGAGAGTATCTCACCTATTATTATTATTTTACTATTATTTGTTTGTTTTGGTTTGTTTTGGTTTTAGTTTTTGTTTTGTTTTGTTTTTTTGGGTTTTTTTTTTTCAATGGTGAGGAAAAAATGTGACTGAGGGGGTGAAAGTTATTGAACAATATGCAAACCTGAGAAATCTGGATGTTTCAATCAGTTGAACATCCAAATCTTGATTTCAGCTCAGGTCATGATTGGGCCTCAATCTCAGGATCCACACTCAGTGGGGAGTCTGCCGGAGATTCTCTCCCTTTCTCTCTGTCCCTCATCTATCTATTTCTCTTGCTCTGTCTCTCAAATAAATAAATAAATATTTCTTCAAAAGAGAATGTGCAAACCTGAAACCCAGCCCACTCCAAGGTTCCTGATCCCTTTCCTGTGTTCTTTGTTTTTTTTAATAGCTATATTGAGACAGAATTCATATGCTATAGAACTTACCCCTTTGGAATGAACAAGTCAGTGATTTGTAGTGTATGCGCAGAGTTGTACAATCATCACCACAATCTGATTTTTAGATTTTCATCATGTGTCTGTTAGCTGTCAGTCACCCCACACCTCAGTTCCAGGAAAACATTCATCCACTTTCTGTTTCTGCTAATCTGCCTATTCTGGACATTTATTATGAATGGAACCATGCAATGTATTGTCTGTTGTGATTGGATTCTTTCATTTACTAAAATGTTTTCAAGGTTCATCCATCTGTAGCACGTATCAGTACTTCATTCCTTTTGATTGCCAAATAATATTCTACAGTATGGGTGTACTACCTTTTGTTTGTTGGATAAACAAATGGACATTAGTTATTTTCCCTTTTTTAGCTATTATTAATAATTTTTCTATGAATATTCATGCACAAGTTTTATGTGACCTTATGTTCTATTTTTCCTGAATAAATACCTAAGAGTAGAATTGCTAGGTTATATTGTACCCCTATATTTAACATGCCAGTGTTTTCCAAAGCTGCTGCACCATTTAAATCCCCACCAATAGTGTATAAGGGTTCTAATTTCTTCATATTCTTGCCAACACCATTTTGATTATATCCATACCACAGGGTATAAAGTGGTATCCCTTTCACCCTGGCTTTGATTTGCATCTCTCTGATGGCTAATGATGTTGAGCATCTTTTATTCTCTTTTTTTTCCCCAAAATTTTATTTTTATTTTTTAAATTTTAATTCCAGTGCAGTTAACATGCAGTGCTATATACAATAGAGTGACTCAACAGTTCCATGTATTACTAAGTGCTCATTAAGATAAGTGTACTCTTAAACTCCATCACCTATTTCACTCATGTTTCCCACTCACCTCCCCTCTGGTAACCATCTGTTTGTTCTCTATAGTTAAGAGTGTTTTTGATTTGTCTCCCTTTTTATACCTTGTTTGTTTGGTTTCTTAAATTCCACATATAAGTGAAATCAAATGATCTTTGTCTTTCTCTGACTGGCTTATTTTGCTTAGCATTATACTCTAGCCTTATTCATACCACTGCAAATGGCAATATTTCATCCCTTTTTAGGACTGAATGATACTCCATTGTATGTCTATACCCCCTCTTCTTTATCCATTCATCTATCGAAGGGCACTTGGACCGTTTCCATAGTGTTGCTATTGTAAATAATGTTGCAGTAAACATAAGGGTACATATAATCTTTCCAATCAGTTTTTCATATTTTGGGGGTAGATACCCAATGGTGCAATTACTGGATTATAGGGTAGTTCTGTTTTTAACTTTTTGAGGAACCTCCATACTGTCTTCCACAGTGACTGTACCAGTTTCCATTACCACTAACAGTGCAGAAGGGTTCCTTTTTCTCCACATCATTGCCAATACTTGCCGTTTCTTGAGTTTTCGATTCCAGCCATTTTAACAAGTATGGGGTGATATCTATGCTCTTTCTTGTAAACAATAACTTTTCTCTTACTTTACTGATTGTGTGTTTTTATTTTAATACTCAAAAATGAGTATAACCTCCAAGAGAGTCACATGTCTATCTTAGACCCCTTTGGAAAGGAGTAATGAAATATTTTCCTTTATTTACTATTATTGCTTATATTCCTCAACTAGAGAACCTTGGCTAAATTTTTAAAATCTCATGTTCAAATCTCACCATTCAAACTGTGAAACACCTAACCAGCTATTGTTATTGCTGAACATGACTGCATGGTTTCCTCATATGTTAGGTTTTGACTAAATAAGATTCCTGGTCATTTTTTTTCCAGTTCTACATCTGAAATTTGCCTAAAATTTATCACTTACTTTATTCAGAGTGGTGAGAGTTGGGATCTTTTAGTTTCAAATGCTTACTTCCAAACACATCTGCAATATTTTTAATGAGGAATGGGTGATACTTTATGTTTCAGATTTGTCAAGTTGAGTGGACATAATTCAAACACACTTAGCTCTATGAATAGCAGATTTCCAAAGCGCAATAATTAATAAAATCCAACCCTGGCATATATTGGCTACATCTGAAGAAGGTTCATTTATATTATAACCACAGATATAATTATTTTGTAGGCATAAAAAGGTAAGCACTTCAAAGCATTCTGAGATTCCCCTGTGAGAAAACTGTATTGCAAACTTATTACTTTGGGGGTAGCTGAGAGCTTCCATTGTATCTACAATATTTGATTTCCACTTGAACACAGGCAGCAAAAATGATTTTGTAGAGAGTCTCTGAAGTAAATTTAGCCTGAAACAAGATTAATATTAAGTGTTGTTGTTGGCTTTCTTTCAAAGGATTTGTTTTCCACTTGGGGATGGTGGTCATTTCTTTTTATCCTGAAGCATCGTGATTTTATAGATTTGTCAAAAAAAATTTTAAAGATTCAAATTAGAATATGATTCATACATACTTACGTAAATAGAACATGTGGTAAATAGGTTGACTTTATTTAAGTATTTAAGTAGCCTCACATAGATTTTAGGAGGAAGAAAAACATGTACTTCTACATTAATACAATTTAAAATCAAAAGCTTTATCACTTTACTAGGCATATTGGATTAAAATTAAGAAATATCTCTCTTTCACCCAGGAAAATGTTAAGATATAAAATGCCTTCTTACATATTCAATAAGCTCTTCTCAAGAATGTGTCTAATCAGGATTTCTCAGCCTTCAATTTTCTCATTTTCAATGCCATTCTAATCTTCCTTCTGCCTTCCCTTTGTTATTTGGCCTTAAAAAAAAATGACAAGATTCATATCTCTGTCCAAATGCTGTACTCTCTTAAGTTTAAGATGGCAATGTTTTTATAGGGGAGTCGTGGTGCTGTCACATTGATTTCAGGAAGCCTTGTTCCTTTCTGTTTTCCCTGTCTTTAAGATGACAACTTGAACAGGATGAGTAGCCACAGATGCTGGCACTGTGTGTCAGCCAAAGAGCAGAGGACCAGACTTGGCCTGTGGAGAGGAGTTGTACAGAATGAGGATGGATGAGAGGAGGGGGAAGTAGAATTACAAAAACCACCTTTGGGATAGAGGGCAATTGCTCTTTATAGACTGTAGTTTCCAGGTCATTTATACTAGAAATGTGTTTTCAAAGGAGAGAATATTGTCCATTAGCGAGCTGATGGTTGCAGTAGGAAAAGCATCTTAGAGACAAGTTTTAGTAAGTTTAGAGTTCAGGACAAAAATATCCAATTTATTATTCTGATAGAGGTGTATGCATGCATGCATGTGTATATAATGTGTATACACATGTGCTTGCAAATGTGTACATGGTTTAACATTTTATTTTCCTTGATCAGTTTGATGAAATAGTGTTTCTTTCATTTATTTGTTACAAAATGATAAAATGTGATTTTAACAAAACTGTAAATTTTTGTCTTCTCAATTGTATTTTAACAACACACATATATTAATTATTCCTGCATTTGCTAAATTGAAAGAGGTTTAATTCTGATGTGCTGAGTTCAGTAGCAACACCAAAATCCAGTCATCATTCTTGGGTATTAAGTTCCATCCAAGATGATTGTTTCAATCATACCGTTCCCTCCCCAGCAAATCAATGCGGGTTGTAGTAGAAAAAGCAGAGGAGAAAATTTTTGTGTTGGTTGCAAGAAATAGGAGAAGAGAAAGATATAGAATGTTTACAACAGCAGTAATAATACTAATGACAATAACTTCAACCATTAATGTCTTCTGAGAACCAGTTTTTTGCCAGGCACAATGCTAAGTGGTGTGTGTATATTATCTTATTGTTTCTCTTAGTAGCTCCACATGGCCAGCACTATTATTAACCCCATTTTACAGTAGAGAAAGCAGAGGCAAAAACCTTTTTAGGAACAGTTCCCAAATGCTCTGCTGGCTGCAAATCCAGAAATCATACATGGATACTCTGACTTTAGAATCCATCTCTAATTCTTTGTCCTTTCATTTCTTAACACAAACACAAAATATCCATAGGCCACCCATCTGCCTCAGAGTACTATCCATACACTCCTGGCACCAAGGTGCTTTTCTTCAAACATAATAGAGGATTTGAGAAATCTATTTAAGCTATTGCAAGTTGCTTTGAAAATGCTGGTTCAAATATTTTAGCTAGTACATCATTACAAGACTGCCCAGTTGAAGGTTTTTGTGATTCTTTACTTTTTTTTATTTGGGGAGGGTGCAGAGTGTTGAAGATTATTGTATAAAAAGAGCAAGATATTCAAAATCACCTTAAAAACCTAATTTTATGTGATCAGTGATATGGTCTCAATCCTGGAATTTAGACAGACCTTATCATTGAAATGGTTGATTTGAAGGCTTGTTTAAAGAGATGAATGTCAATCTGCCTCCTGGGATCCATCTACCAAGAGACTTTCCCCTAAAACAATTAGAAGAAATTTTGAAATAAAAGGCTCACTACTTCTTACAATTTTATCATATGTCTCATGATGCAGAAAATGTAATTCCCTCCAAGATACCATATGGCACATTGGTTCCAATTGTTAGCCTTTGAGAATTATGTTTTATCATCTTAACTTCTACAGATTTGAGCTCTGAAGATTTATCCAAATTGCTTCCTCTTATTATGAGCATGTTTCTAAGATTTGGGTCTTATAGTCCTTAGGATTTCTTTTCCAATATAAGCAAGTAATACCTACATAGTGCTTACTGTATCTCAGGGACTATTATAATTACATTAAATTTGTTTAATTCATTTAATTCTTGCAGTACCCTGTGAGGTAGGCATTACTCCCCATTTTACTGGTGAGAGAAATGAAACACAGATATTTTAATAACTAACACAGTGGAACATAGCTCTTATATATCAGAGCTCGGTGTTGAATCCAGGCAATCTGGCCTAGGGACTTTGTTGCTCACCACTCTATTGCCCTCTAATGTTAAGCGGCAGTCCGCATGTCAAGCAAATACAATGCTGGAGTATTTTGCTTAGTGTTTATGAGTATTTCTGTGTCTACAATCTAGAGAGGCACTACTGAATGCAGAGTTCCTAGTCTATCATCAGAGATACAGATGAGGTATCTGGAGGTGATCTTTAATTATATCACCTTATATCTGCCTTTGAATTGAAGGAAGTAATCTGAGATAGGTATCTATTGCTGCATAACAAATTATCCCAAAATTTAGTGACTTCCAGCCATGAACATGTGTTACCTCCCAATCTCTGTGAGTCAGGAATCCAGGGACAGCTCAGCTCCATGTCTGGCTCAGGGTCTCTCACAGAACTTGTCATGAATGTGTGGACTGGAGCTGTGCAGCCTCCTCCAAGCATGACTGGGGAGGATCTGCTTGCATGGCAGTGGGCAGTTCCCAGTGCTACATGGACCTCTCCAGGGAACAGTTTACAGCATGGAAGCTGCCTTCCTCATAGTAAGCCAGCAAGAGAGGACAACTCAAGACAAGCTACCATTCTTCTGTGACTATCACTCTTGCTGTATTTCATGTATTGAAAGACAGTCAGTAAATCCAGTCTAGACTTTAAGGGAGGGGATTACAAAGCACATAAATATCAAGCAGTGAAGTTGTTTGTCAAACAATGTGCCTCCTATTGTCAGCTTAAGTTAATTTAGAATTGCTATGGAGTAATGAAAGACCAGTGAATCTGTTGTCTCCTTGCCTGTTTATATAGTTAATGGACACAGCAATTTTCTTTTTTTTTTTTTAAGATTTTATTTATTTATCTGACAGACAGAGATCACAAGTAGGCAGAGAGGCAGGCAGGGAGAGAGGAGGAAGCAGGCTTCCTGCTGAGCAGAGAGCTTGATGTGGGGCTCGATCCCAGGACTCCGGGATCATGACCTGAGCCAAAGGAAGAGGCTTTAACCCACTGAGCCACCCAGGCACCCCTGGACACAGCAATTTTCTATTTAACACTGCTTTTTTTTTTTTTTTTTGAAAAGAGCTGCTTGTGTACCCTTCATTAACTTCACACCAATTTTGCTCAGTTTGCTATGCTATGATAAGATGTTTTAATTATATCCTCTCTGCTTCAGGGTGACTGGTCTTCTTTGCAGGGATAAGAGAAGTTAGTATTTTGGCAGAATTGACTGGTTAATTTGTTTAAACAAGTAGTTAATTCAGGCATGCAACCGACTTGACTGATCTGAGTCCATTTAGTAATGCCTCTTTGGCTGAGTTAATCAGATGGCATGCTCATTTAGCTTTAAGTCAAAAAGGTCTGAGAAGGAGAGTGGGTTTTCCCTAACCTATTTTTCAGATCCAAAATAAGGAGAAATATAGTATTAACAAATAAATACCTCACGAATACAATAAATATAAATTGTACTTTTATATGTAAGATTATTTTTGATGAATGGTTATCCCCATCACACAATGATACCAATTCATTCACACAATGAATTTTGAAACACATCCTTTCTCAAAGAATTATCAATTGTTATTATTTGCCAAAATGTTCTTTCAATGATACATGCATTTTTCGTCTAGTTATCATTACAAAATGATTTTGATTTTTAGGGTGAATTGGTAATGGATCTACTGATGTCATATTTGTTCACATCTCAGATAATTTTTGTTTCTTTGCAGAATTCATTAATATGCCAGTCATTTATTAATTCAGCAGTTGTTGATTGAATGCTACTTTGGGCCAACCAGCATTCTAAACACTTCAGTTCAATTCCAGCCATTGCATCTTGCTCAAAAAATCCTTTGAAGTATGAGAATATTTAGTACCTTGCACTGGATTGAGGTAGCAATACTAATTTCTTAATATTTTCATTAGCAAATGAGCCTTAGATAATTATGTAATCTTTTTATTGTTTCAGAAAAGCTGTTCTCTTAAAGAGTATTTTAAATGTCACCAAAAATTAATATATGATTCTCTAAGAATGATGCTTCATAAGGAGATTTTAAAAAAAAACCCCTCACACAGATATAGAAATATAAATTACCCTAGTGAGAAAAGAACACAATTATTGATTGGATCCAAACCTTGATTATGAGTCAGTAGCAAATAGTAAAAGAGGGATAATGATCCATTACTAAATGGAAATAATTTAGCTTGATTATTTCTGCATTTTCAAGTGCAGCAAGATCAGCCACATGCAGACAAGTGGTACAGAGTTGTAAATTAAATGTAGTGATGTTGCGATTATATTTAAGATATCATAATCTCATTTAGTCCCACAGAGCCGAAAGTATGAGCTTCTATGAATAATAATCACCTTGTGATTTTTTCCTATTAAGAAATTATACTTGAGACCCTGAATTTTCTTAAGGTTGGTGAGAATTATACCTTTCATGCTCTTACCATTGGTGGTTGATGTGGTTACCTGTACATGTACATGCAATGTCTGACCTCACTCACCATTAGAGATGGATAATAGGTAGGTAGATAGATACATGGATGTATGGATAAATGGATGAATGGGTGGATAGATGGATAGATATGTAGATCATAATGGCTAAACAGCTATATTGAATGGTAGTCAAATGAAGCCTGATGGGCAGAATTAGCAAATTGTGTACTTGTTAGGAATTTTTTAAGGTTTTATTTATTTTTATGACAAGAGAGATAGATCCAGAGAGCTTAAGCAGGGGGAGTGCCAGGCAGACAGAGCCTGATAGGGGCTTGATCCCAAGCCCCTGAGATCCGGACCTGAGCTGAAGGCAGATGCTTAACCAATTGAGCCACTCAGATGCCCCCAAACTTGTTAGGATTCAAGAGCAAATGTCAGTTATATATACATATACATATACATATACATATACATATACATATACATAAACATATATATATATTTTTTAAATAACCTCAAATGATTCAATTCATAGTTTTTAATGAAGTCAAGAAAATCATTCAGTACTGAAATCCAGTTAAAAATTAAATATTAAATTCTATAAGTGTTGCCTGAGAGCTGACTATTTGCAAATAAATTCTGGGTTTGTTTTACAGGGCTCCAATGCCATTGAAATTATTGTTCTTCTACACTTTCCTTTTCCCCCATAATTCATCTCCTTAGATCACAGCTATTTCTGCTACTCTTTTTTTTCACCCAAGTCACTAAATGTGTAGATCTTCTTTTCAACTCAGCAGCACTTGAGGGGCTCACTCCTCTTATCCAAGTAAGTCATTTCAGTTGAGTCCACACATGACACATGGTGGCCCTGGCACATCTGTGAGATGCCAGCAATGTGTTCCACAGTCATCACAAAGTAGCTCCTTGCTGCTGATGATATTGTGCAGGAGAAAGAAATCAATAGGGCCCCAGGCAAGCCTGAGGAAAAGAGTTAATTAAGGGATGTAGAAAAAAGAAGCATCATTGACAAGCTGCAAGATAAGTTTAAAAGGAATGTTTCCAAATGTATTTAAAATGAGAAGGAGGGGTTGAGGATGGGGCACAGCGGGAGGAAGCCATGCTCTAACTTTCCGAAGACAGCATCATATATTTAATTGTTCAATAAATTATAGATATGTAAGTGCATGTTAACAAATTTAAAGTCTTCCGATAATTCTGTGAGGACAATGTGTATGAGGGCCATTATTGATTCCACAGAAGAATCATAGCATGTGATATCCATCATGGATGGTGTACAGGGGCTAAAATGAAAGAGTCATCAAAGAATCCCACAATCAAGTTACAAGTCTGCCCCTCAAACCTCATTTTTCATCCTATTTGGAACAAACTTGCTGTGGTAGGCAGTGTGATGTTTGTAAAGATTTTCAGTGGACTAGATGCCAGTATGCTCTCATTACATATGATTTCTGGGTATGAAGTAATTGTGCCGGATATGGAGACTATCACACAAGTTGCATCTGTGTTCTTTACCACATGCCTCAGGATTCCAGTAGGGCAGGAGAGTATTTGGGATACCAGCAGACACTGAGTCTTGAGTTTTTAGAGAAGCTACATATTGGTTTTCCGTGTAGATGAGATGGTTTTTGTTTCTTTGTTTGTTTGTTGTTTCTGTTTTGGCATTCTAGAGCAGACCCATTACAGAACTTATGAGGGAAACCCAAACTGTACGTAAGAATTTGCTCTTCCTGGTAACACATTCTCTTTAGTAGTGGAAAGGGGCAGGTGGGAAAAATCTCAAAGCTTTTTTGTGGAGCAGTTATATGGATCTTTTTTTTTTTTCTAACACTTGTGTCATTTTGCTGGCATTGAGAGCATAACTTCTTTTTAATATTTTTGTACTTGATTTCTCCTCTTTTTGCTCTTCATGTGCCTCTAGCATTTCTTCAAGCATTTGACATGTCAGTAATCAAAAATTCCATTTTCAGTACTAAGGATCTTTGTACTTGCTGTTCTTCAGCTTGGAAAACCTTCCTCCAAAACTTCAATGTGCACCTCCCTCTTATCTAGGTTTCAGATCACATGAATATCACTTCTTAGATCTTACCCAGCCTCCTAGGTTACCAACATCCTTCTCCCCACCATTACTCTCAACCACATTACACTGGTCTGTCAATGTCACAGAACCTATCAGTAGTTGAAATAGTTTTTTGTGTCTTTATATGTGTGTCTCTCCATACCAGAATGTAAGTTCCTGAAAACAAGGAACTTTTATTGGTAAACTCTAATGTTTACTAATCAGTTGAATGAATTATGCATCATGAACTGATATTAAAGAAGGAAAAGAAACAGTGGAGAAGTAGAAGAAATATTTTCCAAGTATGAGGGAGTTATTAACTTCAACCAAGTAAATATGTGTGTCAAGTGAGTAAGAGCATCTGGTGAGAAAAAGATTATGACTGAACAGTTTAGGTAGTTTACAGAAGTCATGGATGCCGAGCTAAGAAGATGAAATATCTTTCTGTGGGCAAAGATGTCACTGCAAGTTGTATAGAAGATGAGATAGATCAACTCCAAGAATTAGTTTGGGTTTTCAGAAGCATAATATTCTTAGTGAAATAAGGAGGGATTAGAAAAGCCTAACTGAAATCCTAACCATATTAAAGTAGATGGCTCTGCTTCCTGATTTTATTGAGAAACTAGAAGGCCAAAATGGATTGCCATTTGCTTTTAAGAAAACTATCTAAGTGTAGTTGGTCAACACGTTGATTCTTGGCCTGTAGCATCAGCATCAACATAACCTAAGATCTCCTTAGAAATGCAATCTCAGGTTTCAGATTAATCCATCTGAATCCAAGTCTGCATTTAACAGGATTCTTCGGATGATTCTTATGCATTCACTGAGCACTTGCAGTCTTGTGCAAGGATTGAGCCCTAGAAAATTGCATCTTGGGTAGGGCATGTTCTAAGGGGCAGAAGAGAACCATTTCTGCTGTAAGGCAACAACTCTGAAATCTTGTCCTCTAGCTGTAAAACCTAACTGCAATGAAAATTTCAAATTGCCCATCAGCACAAATAAAGATAATTGTATTTGATGCCTCCAGTGCATGCTTAAGATAGTGAGGAATGCCCACAAAGTAAAAGAAAGATCTCAGCTCTGCAAAACAGTGGAATTACTTGACTACGATTTCAATTGCCTTCTCATTACAGATGATAAAACATGCATTCTAAAAATGACTGGAGAACAGTATCAGCCCATACTTAGTCAAGTGCTAGATTCTGAGCTTAAAGCTATCACTGTTAATATAAGTCTTGAGAAGGTAGAGATTATTATACCGAGGAGCTGAAGAAAGTTTTGACTTTTTTGTTCTCAGTCATCTCTGCAATTGCTACAAAATTATACTAACCTTTGTAATACTCAGTGAACTCTTTGCTCTCTGTTGGCCTTAAATTCCACAATCTGACTAAATATGTCATAGAGAAAAAATTCTTTTTAATTGTTTTTAAATTGGTAGTCCTTTTATTCAGCTCTTTTACTGCTTTCTTTATTTCATTGTATTACACGTAGCCCAGAAAAATGGGAGCAAAAAGGTTTTCCAAAGTCTATGATTGTAGTCAAGTAAAAAACACAGCTATTTTGAGAAATTGGTCAGGATGCTACAATGAGCAACAACCCACCAAAAAAGGAAGCAGCTTGCTAAACTTCTCTTCTGATTAATTTCCAGTCCGTTTCACTTTTTTCAGGTAGGTCTATTCCCAGAGTTAATGTGATAGTAGATACAAGAGGGTTATCACTGGTAATGTGAATGACCAAATTTTATTGACTTTATTTTTTTAATCCAACTTTTTAAAAAGAGAAAAATATTTATTTGAGAGAAAGAGTGATCAGAGAGCAAGTTGGGCAGAGGAAGAGGGAGAGAAAGAACCCCAAGCATGCTTCATGGCTAGTGCAGAGACCAACTCTGAGCTCAGTCTCATGACCCTGAGATCACGATCTGACCTGAAATCAAGAATCGGATGCTTAAATGAATATGCCAACCAGGTACCCCTAAATCTAACTTCAGTAATAGCTTTTCTCCCTTTATATTATTCCAACAATGCAAACGAAGACACTCTTCATGAGTTAAAGCAGGTTTTCTTAATAATCAGTTACTTCTAAGCCACTGGTAAAGCATAATTTTTTTGAAAATTAAAAAATATGACTCTCATATAAATATGAAATGAACATATCAAACATTTTATTCATCTCATTAATTAATGACAGAACTAGGAAGATGGCAAGGCCAGTATTTATAGGCACTTTAATAAAGGAATGTTAGAATAAAATTGCTAGGATAGTTATGAAATTGGTTAATATTCATTGGGGTAATAAACTACAAACTGACATTTTTTCCCCTGCTGTACAAAAATTATTTGCATTTTTACTGAACAAGATATCTACAAGTTAACTTCATTGAACTAGGGCCCTCTAGTCAATAGTGAATAGTAAGTTTAATAAACTGCATTTCCCTAAATAATGGAATGATCCTTGTCTAGGCCTGCTAAATCCCCATGGAAAATATCACTCACTTCTTTTCTCCTTTACCCAATGTCCTCTATGTTATTCCTTATGTTCCACAAGTAAGTGAAACCATATGATAATTGACTATCTCTCCTTGACTTATTTCACTCAGCATAACCTCCTGTCCTATCCATGTTGATACAAAAGTTGGATATTCATCCTTTCTGATGGAGGCATTATATCCCGTTGTATATATGGACCATATCTTCTTTATCCATTCATCTGTTGAAGAGCATCTTGGCTCTTTCCAGTTTGGCAACTGTGGCCATTGCTGCTATGAACTTTGGGGTATCTCTCCTTGACTTATTTCACTCAGCATAACCTCCTGTCCTGTCCATGTTGATACAAAAGTTGGATATTCATCCTTTCTGATGGAGGCATTATATCCCGTTGTATATATGGACCATATCTTCTTTATCCATTCATCTGTTGAAGAGCATCTTGGCTCTTTCCAGTTTGGCAACTGTGGCCATTGCTGCTATGAACTTTGGGGTACAGATGGTCCTTCTGTTCAATATTTCTGTATCTTTGAGGTAAATACCCAGTAGTGCAATTGCAGCATCATAGGGTAGCTCTATTTTTACTTTCATAAGGAATCTCTACACTGTTTTCCAAAGTGGTTGCACCAACTTGCATGCCCACTAACAGTGTAAGAGGCTTCCCCTTTCTCTACATTCTCTCCAACACATGTTGTTTACTGTCTTGTTCATTTGGCCATCCACATTGGTGTAAGGTGATATCTCAATGTGGTTTTGATTTGAATCTCCCTGATGGCTAATGATGATTAATATTTTTTCATGTGTCTGTTAGCCATTTGTATGTCTTCATTGGAGAAGTGTCTGTTCATGTCTTCTGCCCATTTTTTGATGTGATTATGTTTTGTGTGCATTGAGTTTGAGGAGTTCTTTATAAATCTTGGATATCATCCCTTTGTCTGTAGTGTATTTGCAAGTATCTTCTCCCATTCCATGGGTTGCCTCTTTGTTTTGTTGACTATTTGCTTTGCTGTGAAGAAGCTTTTGATCTTGATGAAGTCCCAAAATTTCATGTTTGCTTTTGTTTCCTTTGCCTTTGGAGACATATATTGAAAGAAGTTACTTTGGCCGATGTCAAAGAGGTTACTATGTTCTTCTCTACGATGATAGATTCCTGCCTCACATTCAGGTTTTTATCCATTTCAAGTTTATCTTTTTGTATGGTGTAAGAGAATGGTCAAGTTTCATTCTTCTATATACAGCTGTCCAATTTTTCCAGCACCATTTATTTAAGAGCCTGTCTTTTTTCTGTTCTGCATTTTTTTTCTGCTTTGTCAAAGATTAGTTGACCATAAAGTTGCAGGTCTATAGCTGGGCTCTCTACTCTGTTCCACTGGTTTATGTGTCTGTTTTGTGCCAGTACCATGCTGTCTTGGTAATAATCACAGCTTTGTAGTAAAGCTTAAAATCAGGCAACATGATGCCCCCTGTTTTGTTTTTCTTTTTCAACATTACCTTAGCAATTCTGGGTCTCTTCTTGTTCCATACAAATTTTAGGATTGTTTGTTCCAGAACTTTAAAAAGTGCCGGTGGAATTTTGATTGGGATAGCTTTGAAAGTATAGATGGCTCTAGGCAGTATAGACATTTTAACAATGTTATTCTTCCAATCCACGAGCATGGGATGCTTTTCCTTCTTTTGCTATCTTCTTTAATTTCTTTCATGAGTGTTCTGTAGTTCCTCAAGTACAGATCCTTTACCTCTTTTGTTAAGTTTATTCCCAGGTATCTTATGGTTTTCAGTGCTATAGTTAATGGAATTGATTCTCTAATCTCCTCTTCTGCATTTTCTTTGTTAGTATATAAGAAAGCAGCTGATTTCTATACATTGATTTTGTATCCTGCCACATTACTGAATTGCTCTGTGAGTTCTAGTAGATTGGGGGTGGAGTCTTTTGACAAGTTTTAAATATATTTTTAATAACACTATTGGCTTTTAGACAGATCACAAATAAATTCTAATTCACTGTTTATTCTCTGTACTTTATTTTGATCAGAGTCAATGAATGGTAATTTGATTCTTCAGAATTTCTTGGAAGAACAATGTCAAGTTATTCTAAACATCCCCCTCCTATCAGTGATCTTTCCATGTTAGGACACTCCCTGTCCCATATGACCCCATAAAATTATGGACTCGCTACAGTTTATTTATGTAGTTCAAGTGAGAGATGATTGGAGCAGAACCAGCCTTATGATCATGCAGATAGAAAGGAAGAGATGAAATACACCTAGAAAATAAAATCAATAGGTACTCATGCTACCTTGAGCACAAAAAGACTGAGAGAGGAAAGAGCCAAAATTGATCATGGGATTTTACTCAGAATAAATATGATCTTTGACATTTTGGCTTTATGGTACTAATGAGACATAGAGATTAAAATATTGATAAGGCAGTTAAAATTTTCCCCCTGGGATTTGGGTCAATATTGGAGACAGGTATACACTTTGCTAGGTACCCATTGATGGTGATAGTTGAAATCATGTGAACAGATTTAAGTACAGTCACCTACAGAGGTGATTGATAGGAACACAGGACCTAAGACCAAACCCAACATCAACAGTGCTAGAAAAAGAATAGGCAGTGAGGAAAGGATAGTCAGATACTAAGATAATTAGAATATGGTGATCTGATTGCATGCAACTCACCTTGAAAATATAAAAAAGAAATACAGTACCTTCAACACACATACAGAAAAATTTTAACTTCACAAATATTAATATTTCCTGCTTCTTTCTAAATTACTACAAACAATTTTGTAAGGCATAGATTCTGAGAGTAGTAAGTAAGTCCATAGATTCTGAGAGTAGAAATGAAGTGCACAGATCTGTAATTTTCTTTTAAAACAAGAGCTGATTGAGACTTACCTGAGAGGGCTGGGAAATAAGGGTAAACATGAAATTCAAGGGATACAGGTGGCCATAGATTCATCCACCAGTCAGTTTGGGGGGACTTTGGGTCCTATATTGATGTACTTAGAGTGGATTTCACTACACTATGTAAGCTATTTGAATTGACTGTTGAGAGTCTTGGAAACTCTAGGTAGATCATTATTTCATCAGGTATATATTTAATTAGAGGTAATAGCCCAAGACACTTACTGTCTACCTTAAATGTCAGAAGTTGATGTAGGCAAGAAGAGAATCATAAGACTATTTTGCCAAGGAACTACAGGATACTTGTTGGCCTACATCTCCTACAGACTGGGGTTCCCAGCTAGTCCCCTCATTCAGTAATCTCATAGTGTTTCATTTACTTTGTCTTTGGGTTGAATGAGGATGATCCTGGGTTGCTTGTTATTCTGCTCACTCCCACATTTGCTTGCCAAATGTGTGCATGACCTGAGAATTCATCTGTCAATTTCACGACTGCTTCTACATTCCAATAGTTGGCTTGACAGCAGATATAATTTTGACAAAATTAGAAAATTTTATGGAATGTGTTTGTCTCATTTGATTTCTGACACAGTTGTTAAAGACTTGTGTTCTTGCCCCCAACTCCTCTCCTCTTGGCAATCTGGATAATACTGGGGAGCAGCAGATCGGGGAGCTAGTCTCCCAGTGAAATCTTGCCTTTTTCAGTGGACTACTGCCCAGATGATCCTTTGATCATCTGGTTAAGTAAAGCCCTTGCTCTCTAAAAAACCTCAATTCCACGGGGCCTCAGCTCACAGAGCACATTAGCAGCCATTCTGGCATATTTATAGCCAGTGGGAATCCGGGTTTCTCCACACATTAGTAAAGCCACCAGATAAGATGATAGTCCATGTGACGGCAGTTTTCCACTGCTGAAATGTTCCTACACAGACACTTAGAAAGGAAGAGAATGGCATATTCCAGGACCTTGACTGTAATGCTTTTGTTTTTTTATAGAAATAATGGTGACTATGTTTTTCTTTTCCAATGAGATATTCTGCACTTACATAAATAATTGGAACTGTAACAAATATTTTACTTTTATTTTCCTTTAAAAGAACACAGAACAATCTGGTTTACTTTTGAGTAGATTTGATCTTAACAACAAAAATAAAAAAAAATATGCACAGACACACGACTGGACTAGTATAATGCACATGTGATTCTTAAGATTTGAGCAAAAGTACAAACATGCAAATATTTGGCATTGTGTATATAATACATCTGAATAATTAACCTCATGGTTCTTTCATTGACATGCTTGGGAATTATACGGACCCAGGATGTGGAAACATGTACTGATCTCATTTTCATGAAAAGACCAGAATTATTTTTCACATAGAAAAATGTTCATTCAGATTGGAATTAATATTCATTTTATGCAGTAACACTACCATAAAATGTCCATAAAAAGTATTGGGTTTTTTGGGTTGTTTTTGTTTGTTTGTTTTTTAGATTTTATTTATCTATTTGAGAGAGAGAGAGCATGAGCTGGGGCTGGGGTGGAGGAACGAGTAGACTTCTGGCTGAGCAGGGAGCCCCTCAAGAGGCTTAATCATAGGATTCTGAAAATCATAACCTGACCTGTAGTCAGATGCTTAACCCACTGAGCCACCCAGGAACCCAGAAAGCTCTTATATGATTCTTAGATGGGCAATATATTAATTCAATGCACCATAACATCTTTTTTTAAAAAAAAGATTTTATTTATTTAAGAGAGAGAAAGAACACTTGAATAGTGGGGAGGAGCAGAGAGAGAGAAGAAGGTTGACTCTTTGTTGAGTGCAGAGTCCTACTCGGGCTCAATCTCAGGACCAGAGATCATGATCTGAGCTGAAATCAAGAGTTGGATGCTTAACTGACTGAGGCACCCAGGCACCCCATACCATAACATCTTTATCTATTCTGCGAAATAACAGGCTTCATTATAAAGGTTTGTGTTAACTCCTTTAGTTGATAGGATTAATATTTACTGTTTCTGCACGAATGTGGTATAAGCAAGTTCTCTTTCTTCTGTTTTATCTGTCTTCTCCCTCTCCTTTTCTATTGTTAGTTTTCAAAAGTCCTTCTAGATGAAAAGAATATTGCCCAGTGTTGTGACTCTGTCATTTCTTTTCTTTCTTTTTTTTTGTAATTTTTTATTTTTTATAAACATATATTTTTACCCCCAGGGGTACAGGTCTGTGAATCACCAGGTTTACACACTTCACAGCACTCACCAAAGCACATACCCTCCCCAATGTCCATAACCACCCCCCTTCACCCAACCCCCCTCCACCCAGCAACCCTCAGTTTGTTTTGTGAGATTAAGAGTCACTTATGGGGGCGCCTGGTGGCTCAGTGGGTTAAGCCGCTGCCTTCGGCTCAGGTCATGATCTTGGGGTCCTGGGATCAAGTCCTGCATCGGGCTCTCTGCTCAGCAGGGAACCTGCTTCTCTCTCTCTCTCTCTCTCTCTCTCTCTCTCTCTGCCTGCCTCTCTGTCTACTTCTGATCTCTCTGTCAAATAAATAAATAAATAAATGTTTAAAAAAAAAAAAAATAAAAAGACTCACTTATGGTTTGTCTCCCTCCCAATCCCATCTTGTTTCATTGATTCTTCTCCTACCCACTTATGCCCCCATGTTGCATCACCACTTCCTCATATCAGGGAGATCATATGATAGTTGTCTTTCTCTGCTTGACTTATTTCGCTAAGCATGATACGCTCTAGTTCCATCCAGACTCTGTCATTTCTTAACATAACTAATTTTGGTGTCTTCTGTTGAGAACTCACTTTTAGGCTTAACATTTAGTTTTACACAGCACTTGGAATAGTGTACTGATAAATACTTTCTTTACAGCTGTGCCCCTTTGAGCCTCTTAACACAATGAAGTTGTTGTCATCATTCTCTTGTGTAGATAGGAAAGTAAGTGACAGAGAGGGTAAACAACTTGCACTCAAGAACTCACAGTTGTTAAGTGTTAAAACAGAGATTCAAATCTAGGCTATTTTATGAGCTTGTGGATGAATCTCTTTATGACACTGCTCTTGATTGTTGATGGAATGGAGTATGAAACCTATAAGTTCAACCACAGGAGATACAATCTAGTTATATGCAAAGTGCCATTTTTTATTTTCTACAAGCATCAAGATTCAATACTTACTTCTGTTCCCAATATTGGATTTATTTTATAATAGCCTAGTCTCATTACTGTTTACATTTCAGAAATGTTAATGGGTTTTGCTGTTTGTTTGTTTTAGAACAGTATATTGAGAAAGTAAAATGTTCATGAAGTTGCAGAGAGGGTCATTTCACATAGCAATGCCAGATCTTGCTCCTCATCTCAAACATTCAAATGCCCATCTGATTTGAATTCCTTCGTGAAGATCTCTGAGTAGAATAAAGGAACATGCTCTGGACTTAACCAGAAATTTTGTTCTTTGTTATGACCTTTCTCTGTTTTGTTGATGTGAGTCCTGAGTTTCTAGCACAGGTGACTTCCTCTTTTACAAATGTCTCCTGGTATGGGATTTCTTTTTGCTCACGACCTGAGCCAAAAGCAGAGGCTTAACCCACTGAGCCACCCAGGTGCCCCAGTAAATGGAATTTAAATGCAGGCCCCACTGACTTCTAGGCCATCTTCTCTCCATCTCACTGTTGCGTAGGCAAGAACAGCTGATGAGTAGAACCAGCAACCAAGCCACTGTCTCCTCTCTTCTCCCGTACAGCATATATTCCCAGATAAGATAGCACACATCGAAGACACATGAAGAGTTCTTATAAAAAGTTTCTAAAATAGAGATTTAGAAAGTTAACGACTTTTGTAATCCATATCCAAAGAACCAAGGATAACTTTGCCTCAGTGGCCTCAATTGCAAAATACCTCTGGTAAAAGAAACTGAGCAAGAAATGTTATTTAATGTCTTTGGAGTTTATTATAGTATTAAAGTGTTTTATCAGTGTGAAACATTAGAAGTTAATCATCTCTACGTGTTAACATCTCCCTACACTCTTCCTGCTATCCCTTGCTTTCAGAACAATTTTTTAAAAATATTTATGTCTTGAAAGTGAGAACAGAATGAAATAAGGACTCTTTTTTCATTTCTAATTTAAGATATACACAGATGATGGTGCTTAGCCTCATGTTACTGAATTTGTGCAAGGAGCAAAAAAGACATCTAATTAAACATATGCTACTGAGTACAAAACTGAAAGACCTTCACAGAATAACCCTAGTCATTAATCCTAAAAAAAGATAATCAATGTGCAAAGAATGTTGTCTGGTGACTTCTGGTCATTTACCTTTCCCAGAATATTCAGTAGCTATCTCCTATGATCTTTACGTTACTTGCTAATGAACAAAAGAATACGAGAAGACAGAAAAGAAGAAATCAGCAAGTCAGCACTGACCTAATTATTGGAAATTGAATGTCTTTACAACTGACCTGCAGGCAACTCAGGAGTGGGGAAATATTTTTGGTTAAGCATTTCATTATTTCATATGAATCATACAGCTTAGAGCAAAAAGAAGAGAGTTCAGCCAGAATTCATGAGTAAGGTAAAACTTGAGTTTGAAAGGTAGACATGTTTATCTGTACATTGGCTGTATCATGATACACCCGGACAGACAAGATGATGTTGCCATCTGCTTGGTCACTGACAAATGTATTCTGATGAAGAAAAAACAACTTTCTTATTTTCCTTCCTTCCTCCCTCCCTTCCTTGCCCTTTCTTCCTTCCTGCCTTCCTTTCTGCCTTCTGCCTTCCACCCTCCCTCCCTTCTTCCTTCCTTCCTTCCTTTCATTTCAGACTCCGCCTCTTCCTCTAAGACATTGATTTAGGAAGAGATTACTGATTTGACCCATATTATTTTAAAGATGTTTAAAAAAAAAAAAGGTGTTTTCATAATGGTTCATAATATTTCAATGTGATTTTGAAAGCAAAGACAATAGATAACAAGTGAAGATAAAAAAATTAAAGGAAGGAGTCCCTCATCGGGCTCTCTGCTCAGCAGGGAGACTGCTGCCCTTCTTCTCTCTCTGCCCGCCTCTCTGCCTACTTGTGATCTCTGTCTGTCAAATAAATAAATAAATAAATAAATCTTAAAAAAAAAAAAAAGAATTAAAGGAAGAAGGTCAAAAGGTAACCTTTTAGTTATGCTTCTTCTGTTGGTCTCCTAGACTTCTTCCTTCATACCACAAAACCGAAATTGAGCTGGAAAATTAAACCATGGGCCAGTATTAAAATTCTGTCTGATATATGTATATCCTAGAAAAAAATATATATATCTCATAGATATGTAGATATATAGAGAGTTAGATATAGAGATATAGATATCATAGAATGAAATCTAAATAAAAATTATATATGTGTCATGATTGTTACTTGTTTGGCATTTACTTAAATTAGTTTTTCATTAATGCTAATTATGGGCACGTCCTGCTTCATCAGTGCCCATCTTGATAACTTTATAGCAACATGACCCCCATCATGCCCTGCCCTCCTTCTGGGTCCTACGGACTCCTTTCTTTTATCTCCCTTTCAACAGTCTCTCTCCCAACATACTCTCGTTTCCCCAGATGTCTGAGGAGATCACCTGGTAGAAGTTATGAAGAACCTAATTCAATTTTTGTTTCTTTGTTTACGACAACTTGTTTTATTGAGTCTAGGTAATCATTCTCTTCCTCACAAGAGTCCTCTCACTTCTCAACTCTCTTCTTTTTTTTCTTCGAACTTTTGTCAGGGACCTCATGAGCTATCAGCCCTTCCATCTGGTGTTCCTTTATTTCTTCCTTCGTTGCACCTGTGTGCCCAAATCAGGCCAACACAATGTCTTTAAAGTATAACGGAAATACTGTGGATATCCTGGTAACAAGGATAAAGTAAAGAAAGTAAAGAACACCCTGCGTAGGCTGGAACCACGTTTTGTCATCTAATTTTGTTGTACAAGAATCATTTTTCAAAGGAGTTGGATTGGAGCCTCCACAAACTTCCCATGGGCCTTATTAGAGCTCTTAACCGGTTGAGCTCTTTGCACCACACCTTACTTCCTAAATGTCCTCAAAGGAAATGCCTAAAAAACAGTAGAGTAGGACTCTACTGCTCTCTACACTGCCTCCTTCTGGAGGCCATACTTGTTCAGTCTGTCACCGCTGCCATCTGGAAACATATTGTGAGTACCATATATACAAAGCATCCTATCAGGGATGAGGATTAAAGATAGATTGTGTTCAGGTCCTTCTGGAATGTATTTCTCACTTATGGGGAGGCCCACACACATGGGTGCATTTCTCCACTTTGCAGGATTTCTTTTAAATACAATCTCAGTCCAGCGGCTTAGCAGATACATATAATAAGAGTGGAAATAAACTGAAAATTTGAAGTCAATTGATGGGCATATTGGGGTTCATTATGCTAATCTAATTTTTGTGATGCAATTGTTTTGGTAACATCTTGATTGAGATATAGCCCATATACCATAGAATTTACCCGTTTTAAGTTATGCATGCTTCACCACAATTCATTGTATGACATTTGGCCATCCCTAAAAAAGCCCTCTACCCTTTAGCAGTCACCCCTCTTTTCCCTCCTATCCTCTTCCTCCATCATTCATGGGCGTTCATTCTCTAATCTAATTTTGTCTCTAAGATGCACATTCCTGTAAATGAAATACAACATGTGGTCCCTTGTAAGTGGCTTCTTTCGATTAGCATAATGTTTTCATGGTTCATCCATGTTGTAGCATCTATCAATACTTCATTGCTTCATATGGTCAAATAATAATACATTGTATGGATATGCTACATTTTGTTTATCTATTCAAAAGATGGTGGGCATTTAGATTGCTTCTACTTTTTTTTTGGTATAATGAATAATGCTGTTATGAACATTTGTGTATAAATTTTTGTGCGAATGCATGTTTTCCTTTTTCTGGAGAATACCTAAAAAAAATTGCTGAGTCATAGTTAATGCTACAGTTAGCTTTTGAGGAACTGCCAGATTATTTCTCAAAGCAGCTGCACCAATTTACATCCCTACCAGCAATGTATGAAGATTCTAATTTCTCCACATCCTCACCAATATTGTTATTATCTGTCTTTTTTTATCATAGCCATCCTGGTGATTGTGTAATGATATACTACTCTAATTTTGTATTTGCATGGAACGTTTTATAATAGAATTGCAAAAAGGAAATAAATATCAAACTCTCTGTTTAAAACAGTCATTTGCACAAATATTTCATTTATGCTAAAAAAAGGTTGTAAAAAACCTACCATAACTTGTGCACCAACCTATTTTTTGAAGTCCTAAATCCCAAAAAAGAATATGATGTGATAGTATGAAACTGTGGAGAATATGTATATATTTTTTTTTACGTTTGGAGCAGTTGTTGGCTCTGTGTTGCTACAAATCCTCTCTTAGAATAGTAAAATGAAAACACATGGTATTTTGCACACCAGAATGTTTGCAACTATTACCTAGTTTTAAGATATTTTAGTTCAAAATTGACTTTTTCTTTTTAAAAAACTGTGTTTGAAACAATTGTGTTCCTTTTGTGGCTAAAAAATACAGTCCAAGATTTCTTTTGAGGATGATTGTTGATGGGTCTGTCTTACTCATGAAGAAGGATCAACATACCTTTCCATTTCTAAAACATGAATATTTAAAAAGCAGATTAGAAATGGGGCTCTATTGTTATCTATTGTTACTTAGGATCTTCTTCCTTATGCTTGTTCTGATGGACAATGGCTTATTCTGAAATACTTCCACATCATCCAGGAAAATGGCAGATTAGTTACATTAAATAAACCATTAGTTAGCTTCTCTCCATATTGTATAACTTAAGAAAAATCTATTACCATTGCTTAAAATAAGAATATTAAAAATATTTCATTGAATTGGTTTTAATCTCCTTTTTAATAGAACTAATTATTCTGGAATTGTTTTATTCTTTTCTTTATAATCCAGTGGTGTTCATGCAGGTATCATTTTAAGTAATCAGCCTTAGTGTAATCAGTAATTAAAATTATAGCCAACTACAGGTGCTGCTAATTGTTAATCAATTAGACACATAATGAATGCATATCTAATTGAAATACTGATTGAAGTATTGATAGTTACCCAGAGGTTTTTATTTTTTTTTCCAAAATAAACTATCTCTTACTGTTCTTAAATTAGAATGAGTTATTGAGATGATGCTCCTAACTACTCTGAGTAGCTTCTCTGAATTTTAGTGAGAAAATGGACCCATTCTTTCTGCATGTATAAATAAAATTGGTACAGTTGATCAGAATTGACCTGAGTGCCTGTTGAAGAGGTCTGTGAATCTTAATTGGTTTATTAGCATATTAACAGGCAACATTTCTGCAGATGGTTCTGTGGGTCCTGAGTATCTGGATTTGGCAAATTCGGGGACAATGATATAGGAACCTAACAGTCATTAAACATTGATGGAATCCCTGTTTTGCCAGGAGGCTGCAGTTGGTATCACTGTCAGCCTGCTGATCAGTCTTTACAGGAATTAATTAGCTCACATATTTATAGCAATTTGGTAGTTATAATATCTGCATGACAAAAAAAAAAAGATCTGACATTTATTCTTTTTGAAAAAAATGATTGTTGAAGTTCACAAGACAGGCTAAAGCTTAGAAAAGAATATTTTGTCTATGCCATCATAATTGAACATTATTTTGTACTTTCTGATCATTGAATCACATGAACAGAGGCATCTTAGCAAGAATAAGCAAAGGCTGAGCAATACTGTTTGCATTTCATAATTCATCTAATAATGACCAATCTAATTGGAAGGCATAAACTCTGAATGTAAAGCCAGAATTTATTTAACCAAAAGGAGAGCATCGTATGGTGTGTTTGTTAAGCTTAATAGACGTAGAAAGTCCAATCTACCTACAGAACATGGAATCTATCACTGAAAAGATCGTGTTTTTTAAGAAAAATGTTTTAGGTGAATATGACTCTGTTCTAACAGCATGCCTAGAACATAGCAGGCATTCAGGGTGTTATTTCAATAAAAAAGAAATGCACATAATTTGCTTTGGGTGTTAATCCAAAGAGAACAGATAATTATAAATCCAAAAAGGTTTTTATTGTCATTTTTAAAATCAGCAATGTAGTAATGAGAGCACCGAGCTCTCCATTATTCATATATCAATGATGTTTCAGGTGTAACAAGCACAGAATCCTCTTCTCTCAGCTGCCATAATTCACTTGTTAGGCAAAATAAGAATTTCCAAGTATAATCTGGGATGAAGGGAAGAATCGTGAAAAACACACAATTTTGAAATTTTACTGCATATTTAAGAAGGTGTGAAAATCTGAATAAATACCATTTTTATCCAAAATAATAGAAATGGAAAACAGAAGAACTGCTCTTTTATTATTCCATCTAATTGTGTGATGTGTCATTTGTTAACACATTATACATGACCTTGTTTTTAGTCCAGCAACTCTGTTGATGCCTGGACGTTCAGGGTTTGTATGTAAGTATAAATAATAAATTATATTATTGGTTTATCTTCTGGCTTTACCTGAGCATTGAAATTGAGAACAGTTCCACTCACTCATTCTTAGAAGGAATATTTCTCCAACCTTCATTTCTAATAAGAGAGCAACACGAAACACGTGACTCTGGAAGCAGCCAGCTGTTAATATGAGTTATGTGAATCTGACCTGTAATCTCACCTGACATTTAGAACTCAAATATTTTCCCTTATTTCTGCAACACAATTAAAATATTTAGTCTCACTTCATTTTATGAGACATAAATAGCTATGTAAGTACTCTGTAATTACTGTACATTGTAATAAATGACCTCATAAATACATTGTAATGTCCCATGTAATTACATGGTAAGTCATGTCTTTGAGATGGCTGCTCTGAGATTGAAAGCCTGCTGGTTTCAGAGATTAATTACTTAGGGCCTAATTTGACAGTTTACTTGAAGATATGCCACTGTTAAATAGCCACTTCTGCTTCTTTAAAGAAAATTATTTTATAGTAACATTTTCCCTTATTCAATATAGACCCAGCTGTATATGTTTATCACTAAATATTGGACATGCCTAAATTTTAATGTACATTAAAACATAGAGGGCATTGTTCTGTATAGGGTGAGACTCATTTGCAATCATATTTATCCTATCAAACATCAGATAGAAATTATTTTTGTGATGAAGTCTCTGGTTTCTCACTAAAGCAATTTTTAGTATATAGTGTTATAAAAACTTTGGTTTTTATTCTCTTACTGAGCACTGTACAATCTTTAAGCTAATATTTCATTTTTTAAGAGACCATTTGGTATATCGTGACCATTTTAACATGAGTGCATTATTGCAATACTCTGAGTTCCTATTGGTTATTCTTGATAAATGCATTTTAACTCATATATTAAAAAAATTTTCTTTGGTATAAATCAGTCTTTAAACTCTTATGTCTTGCCTCAGTTGCTTAAATATTTGGTGAAATTAATTATTCTGAAGTTACGCCATTCACCTTACTGCTCGAATGATATCTTGGTTTCCATGTTCTAAAACAAACCAACAAAAGAAGTAAGAAATAAGTGGATATTGTATTTTCTGACTTAAATTGTATATTGGTCTATTTTCTTGTGCCTTTGAAGGGTATAATTTTATATATAACTCTGCCGATGTATTTGTGTTCTGGCTTTCCTAACTCCAGGTCCTGCATCAAGGCTATTACATTGTTTTTAGTAGTTTTATTTAGTAGAAATGAACAGTCTGAGAAAGGACCTAGTGATCTGAAAGAGTTAATGAGCCTCCCTAAACATCCAGTTTAGTTCCAGGGAAAGACTTGGGTACTGGAGAATAAAGTCTATTGATACTGACAAATTCTGAAATGTATTACTCGTAAGATCGCTTTATCATGAACTCCAGGGAACAACCAAATTGCTTTATCGTAATGGAATTTTGTCAAAATGTGAATACCTCCTAGAAATTACATTTCCAGTTTCTAGGACCTAGAATAAAACAGGCCTGGCTACTAGACTATGCATAGCAAATTATCATGTGTTAAAAAAAAAAAAATGCTCTTTTAAATCCAAGAGATTACAAAAAAAAAAAAAAAAAAGATGCTAGATACATACAAATTCTACCCTTCTTTTTTTATTCCATTTAGTGTGGATGATAGTGTGTATTTGGGAGTGATTTTCTTGGTTGGCTTAGAAACATAAAGTTAATTTTATTTAGTTGGCCAAGGGAGCTTGGCTAGCAGGAAAAAATAATTGATTTTTCCTCATTTTTCATCCAGTAATAGAGACCATGCATAGTTACATACCTGAGAATCAACTCCAACAGGGCTTTTGTAATCAATGGAAAAAGCACTGTTTCTATGGGTCACTCAAAATATGTCAAAATCTACCATAACAGAACTACCTCTTTACACATTCAGTGAATGGTTTTTGAGAGGCAAAGCAAGTTGTTTTCCAGGAAAATGTAATCTAGTTGTTGTGATCAGTTGAAGTGTTCATGAAGATAATTCTGCCTCTATAAGAATCATTCATTCATTTATGTCTTTTTATGTCTTCGACACACAATCATATGAAGCCAAAGTGACCTGATAACTCAAGAATGGTAAAAGGAAAAAAAAAATTAAAACAAGAGTAGAACTTTGTATTTTGCAGTATTTTTATGTTTCTGAACTCTTCCTCCCTGATTACCCCTCAACAATTAGCTGAGTGAAAGAGAGGTCCGTGATCTACAATCCATGCAGTTAGGTCAATGATTCCTGATGTCACTTAGCAAATTAATGAAAAGCTGAGAGTAGAACAGTATGCTTTCTGTCATCCATCTTATTATACTTATTGAACATCTTTTATTTACAAAATATTATTGTCTCTCTAAATGGCAGTTTAGGGCTGCATACTAGACAGAACATCCAGTAAGGTTTTTTTAAGCATGAGTTGTGAGAATTAAGGAACTCCCAAGTATATTTCCATTTACCCGTGCCTAGGATTTAAGCTTTATTTAACATTTGGAGTTAATTCTTAAATAGATGACTAGTATATGTAGAATAGGTATGCAAACTTGGGACCAGAGTTGAATTAGTGACACCCTGGAAAAGAGTCTGTGGACCACAGTGGGCTGTTGTCCCCTTTTCTTCTAATTGACTTTTGTGCCTCATCTTTATATTACAGAGGAAAATTTTATTTTTTAATTTTGCTCTGAAAGTATCCAAAATGCTAACTTACCAGACTGCCAAATTACCAGTATAACACGGATGCCCTCTGTCTCCATGGACAGTGATGGATAGATGCTCTTACAGTGTAGGTTTCGAAACCTATTTGACCTTAATTTACTGGTTCAATTCCCCATGCTACTAAAATGAAGTAGGTTAGATAAGTGATTAGTTTCCCCCTTTTTCCTTGGAATTGTGAAGGTTGAGCTCTCAGAATTTGATTAAAGGAGCAGGGAAAGTGGTGGCTTGTCAATTTCCCAGCATCAAATTAAATTTAGCCCAGTTTACTTTAACTAAGAAATATAAAAATGGAATACATAAGAAATAGAGCATATTCCAGATGCCATTTCTTAGTGTGTGCAGTTTTTGGTTTTTGGTTTTTTGGGTTTTGGTTTTGGTTTTGGTTTTGTTTTGTTTTAGTTTTATATGTGTGCATTTTCTACACCTAAAAAAGACAGTTCTGTGGGATGAATGGGTGTGGAATTCAGATCCAGTGTCAGGAGGGCTATGCCCCTAAATCAGGAGTAAGGAAGGTAATTAGGGATGCTCCTTCAGGAAGACTGGTCACAGTAGCCAGAAAATAGAGCAGTAAATCAAAGCTGTACCCAGTGGGTGCAGTCAGAAAGGGCTGACAAGAATTTCCAAGCACTGAATCAGAAGATCAGGAGGTTTGGGCAGTTCAGAATATGAAAGCAGGGAGTGCCTAGATTCAGAGAGATGAGTAACAATTGTCGGGGAAGTTGGCCAGCCTCAGAGATGCACAAAAGAGGAGGTGCTGGGGGACTCACTCTTGGGTGTTTTGGAAGAACCAGACAGATTACCAAGGTAAGAGAATACTGACAAAGATGCGGCATCCTTACCTCCTGACCGGAGAAAACCAATCACTAAAACTAAGACCCAACTCAAAGTGGATTTGCAATATGATTTGAAGTTGAGCAGCCTGAGGAAAAAAAATCCCACTGTGGCTTAGTACAACATAACCAGGAATAGGATTTTTCAGAGTAGGTCAAGTAGGGTTTAATCCTCAGGGAGGAGACCCGTTGGCACTCTCTATGGGGAGCCAAAGGCCACCAGGGCAGAGATAAAAGGAAGACTATTTTACAACTAAGCTAACCTATTGAAAAATGTCCTTATCATTTCAAAGCCGTCAAACAAGATCACAACAGGCTAGCTTTTCTCATTTTTTTAAATAAAAGCAATGTTTCTTTGAATTTAGGACATAACATTTTATTTAAAGTGGAATATTTTTCAATTTGTGTATAAACATACTTTTATTATTGTACAAATATTTAACTTAGACTTGACTAACAGACTTCACTCTGGAAATGTGTCACACGAAGTACTTGCTAACATGGCTTTATGTCATTTTGGATAACAGTTGCCTAAATGAACTCAAGAATACCAATTTTATTATGCTACCCAGTTTTCTAACTTCACTTATCACAAGAGATTGCACATTTATGATAGTGAAGTAAAAAACATGTGAACATGCATATTTATGATAATGAAGTAAAAACAATCTGCAAGAACAGTATATAACTGCAGGAAAAATATATATAAACCTTCATAATATTTTATTGACATTTTATCAAATCCATACTCGGTTAGTCCCTTTAAGTGTATAGGTTTATAAAGAGCCAAAACACATTTTGGAAATTGCTCACCCAATTATATACATTAAAAAAATTTTAAATACTCTTTAATTAGTGAATTAAGTTCTATTTCAGTTTGAAATTCAATTTAGTTTATTTCAGCACCAATAAAATATTTACCAGCTATTTAGATAAATATCAAAGGTTAAATATTAAATGTTGTTATTGAATAGTTTGGATATTATTAAGATATCATTTATTCTAAGTGATAAAATTAGAACATGCCCTTCTCAGCATTAACTGGAATATCATTAATATGGGTAGCTTCATTCTGTGAGGTGTCATTTATTAATACTACGAGAAGGTCTAGGAAACTTCTTTTTTTTCTGAAAGTGGATTGTTTTTCAGACAGTCTTATCCCAGTAAATGCATTATAATCTACTGAGTTGCTTATGCCAGAAACTTGAGTCAATATTAATGATTTTTCCTTCTTCACACCTGATATTCAGTGAATCGCGGTGTCCTGTCAAGTCTACCTCCAAAAATATACACAGCATTTCTTCACTTTTCCACATGCCTCTACTCTCTATTGTATTCCACAATCTCTTCTTTTCCACCTATGCCAGAAGGTTCTTTGGGCTACCCCAAGAAATGTAAATCATACTCTACAGAGTAAATTGCTCTGTAAATATTCATGGAAGAAAAGGATTTTAAGAAGTGTTGTTAGGTAACTTCTTTCTCTCGATGCTGTTCACGTGCAGAAGAAAAGTTGTTGAGTCAGTGTCCAAGTGAGTAGGTCCACATTCGGGGAGCATTATTGATAGACAGGGTCTTGCTTCGGACCTTTGTCTACTTCTGCCTTTATTTTCCCCCTCTCTGTCTTTTAAACTCTTAACGTCTTGCCTCACTCCTTTTCTCTTAACACCTTCTCTCCCTTGAAGTTCCAAGCACGTTCCCATCATCTGCTTTAATCCACACCACAACCCTTTAAGGTAGGTTTTTCTTATTGCAGATGAGAAAAACGACTCGGAGAACTTTAGCAGCCCATCACCTGATAAGGAAGATAATGCATAGGGGTGTTAGCAGGGGGACACCTGGAAGCAGGGGGATCAATTAGTGAGCAGTGGCAATATTCTGGGCCATAATTAAGGTCTGAGTTAGGGCAGTGGCAGAGGGAATGTAACTAAGGAGATAGATGAGAGATACAATAAAAAGAGGTTCTTTAAAAGTGCTGATGGCACTCTTTAATAAAAAAGTATAGGGGCACCTGGGTGGCTCAGTGGGTTAAAGCCTCTGCTTTCAGCTCAGGTCATGATCCCAGGGTCCTGGGATCGAGTCCCGCATCGGACTCTCTGCTTGGCAGGGAGCCTGCTTCCTCCTCTCTCTCTGCCTGCCTCTCTGCCCACTTGTGATCTCTGCCTGTCAAATAAATAAATAAAATCTTAAAAAAAAAAAAAAGTATAGGATGTCATGAGTATGGAAAGCATATTTCATTCTTCATGCAACATGAGATTCAACAAGTCACCAGAAATACAGAACAGAAATAAGGGGCAAAGTTCAAAACCTATTTTCAATTAAGTGTGAATATCCTTGGATTCCTGCTGTTTTGGCCAAGGCATTCTTATTTGCTGGAAGGACCTTCTTTCAAATGGTACCCTTCAATTCCCTTCTATGGGAATACTATCCAGATGAAACCATTAAAAAAAAAAGTCTTTCCTACAACATCTGAATATGTTTGGAATGGGACCCGTCTTCCTCTACAGTACATTCTAGAGAGAGTAAAGCAGAAGGTCAGTGTCCCGTGGGATATGTGGAATTAAAAATAGGAGCTTATGAAATGTGGCTTCAGAGAAAAATTTGGGGTGGCAGGCATATCAGTTTTTTTTTTTTTCTGTTTTGTTACTTACTACTCATATGCTAGAGTGAAATAAAAGTAAAGAAAGGAATTAGTGGAGCCCATAAAAAGGATAATACCACATCACCAAATGGAATAGGGTTATCTCAAAAAGTTAGAAAATAATGGCCAGGGAAATCTTTTCTTTTCAATCAGTAAACCTAACTGCTCCTATCATGCTAACTTGGAAACAAATTCATTTTTATGATAATCAAAAAGGAGATAGAAGGATTTGGGGAAGCTGAATTTTACAGTTCTTCTTTTATTTCAAATCTGGAGAAAAAAGTGAAATTAATCCTTGATTCAAGATAGAACACTGGCAACAGATTGAAAAGGATTAATTTCACCTTCTCAAGTAATGAAAGAACCAAAAGTCAAGCCACAGCTATTAAAATGGATTTTTCAAATGCCAAAGGTCATGTGTTAAGTATTTTTAATAAAAATAATTACCAGGCTTACCCATGAAGACTAGGTACAAGAATGTTCCCATAACAGTGACAGCTTTAGGGGGAACACGCAATGAAGTCTGACCTACTAAGCACTGACAACAAATCCTATACAGAAAATAAGATGTGTTATGCCATTGAATATGAAAAATTTACTGAATACTTTCAACGAACGTTCTAAAACAATATAATTTAGGACATCCAGCCACATCTGCAGAAGGAGAACCTGCAAGGAAAGAATTTGATCATTTGAGACTTTGCCATCTGCTGGTTCTTGCTTGAAACCAATGAAAAGCATAAAAATTGTTAATAAACTTAGCTGCTGCCCATCTATGAGAATGAATACAAGTGACGAAATTACTTCCAAAGATGAATGATAACCATTGAGGGGCTTTGTCTCCAGGCATGTAGAGTGTATAACTGATTCTATTAATTAATTTCTGCTAGACATCGATATTAAGGTATTGGCTATGTGGGAATAATTTATACAATCACTGAAAATCCTCAAATATGATCAAGAAAAATTATTATCTGTCAAAAACTAAGTATTGCTCATGTAATCATTAGTATAATTAAGTTCCCCGGGCTTAGCAAGTGATTTGTAGACATACTAAAGCACAATCATTCTCCTTGTTTCAATATGTGCATTGGGATTAGGGTCATTTATAAGACTTAAAAGAGGTCACTCAACAAAGATACACAGCAAAGTAATAACTGGAAATCATAAGCTTCTACCTCTTGGTCAAAGTTTAATGTCTTCTTTTGTATTTATATTTTCTATTTGAATTTACTTTTGACTTTAAAAAATAAACTTGTAGTCTATAGAAAATAACCCTTTTTGATTTGCCAAGGGCCACTTACGGGAAGCTGATTGGATGTATTAAAACTATTTAAATTCAGATTTTATTTCTTTCAAGAATATTTTGGGGACGCCTGGGTGGCTCAGTTGGTTAAGCGGCTGCCTTCAGCTCAGGTCATGACCCCAGCGTCCTGGGATCGAGTCCCACATGGGGCTCCTTGCTCGGCAGGGAGCCTGCTTCTCCCTCTGCCTCTAGCCTGCCACTCTGTCTGCCTGTGCTTGCGCTCTGTATCTCTCTCTCTCTCTAACAAATAAATAAAAATCTTAAAAAAAAAAAGGAATATTTTGTAGGTAGGGGCATTTGGGTGAGTAGAATTGCCAAGTAGAAGATCTATGATTATTTTAGTGTAAAATAATAAAAATATTAGGCTCAAACATTAGATAATCTTTCTGTGATAGTACAAGATGACCTCTGTCCATCATTTAACTCTGTGCCTCAATTTCCTTTTTTGTAAAATTGTAAAATAGTAATAATATCTGCCATGGCTACCTTGAAGCATTGAAAAATAAAAGTAAGATAAGTAGTGGATTGTAAATAGAAGGTATGATTCTTCATCAAATCTGGGTTTCTTTGCTAGTTTCTAAAACACTTGAGAACAACACATCCACGTATATGCATTTACATGTGTGGGGAAGGGGTGGAGAAAAGGGATAGGTAAGTGTATATGTATTTAAGGCTATATATTCTTTGGGGTCCAGAGACATTATATTACTATTTTTTCACTAGTTTGTCTCTTTAGCCAAACGCTGTGAATGAGCACACTCATCAAACATATGTCTGCTTGGCATGTTCCAGAAGACTTTTAACTTTTTTCCAATCTACATTTCTATTACATTGTCCTATATGTCCCATTGGCTCTAGCCATTAAGAGATTACTTGACCTTCACTTGAAAGTGCTGCTGTACATTGTCATGAAATCTTGAGCTTCCTCTTAATATCCTCTTTGTCTTATGTATCTTTTCTATCTCCTCCATAAAGTTTCATTCATATTTGAAGTCTTTCTTGTTTCATATGTGAAGTCTTTCTTGACAACATGAGACAGTTAATTTCTCCTTCTCTTGTATTTCCATTGTATTTTCTGGACCTCTCTGTTTTAGTATTTAACACTTTGTATTTTCATTGAGCTTTTGTGTCTATATCCTCATCCACAATGGATATACCATGACTTATCTGGATGTTTCTATAGTCCCAAGATAGTGTTTTCTACACAGCAAAGATGCAGTTAATATATTTTGAATGAATAATAACTATATGAATTAGACTCTCAGCCTCTTGAACTCCCATGGTAGGCCATATTAAATAGTAAAGAATACCAATTTCAAAATCAGATAATCTCAGTTCAAATCCTGCCTCTATCACTTGGTGGTCATATAGGTTCATATATGTTACTTCTCCGTGTCCTAATCTATGTGATTGTACAAAAATGGTGGCAACCGACCTTAACTCAGGGTCATTGTGAGGATAAAAAAACCTAACTGACTTGGATATATAGGATTCTTAGACCATTCCCAGGTCTATAGTAAGGAATCATAATATTGTTAACAAGTATTTTTAAGAGTGGCATTTAGTTTGTCACATTTAAAGGGTAGAGGGTGAGATAAATGACCTTAGTAGTGTCGTACTCCTTCAGATATATTCTAACTTAAATCATCATATTAATTCTATTCATGTAAGTTCCCCTAAAATTATTAAAATGTATTTGTTGTATATTTACACTTGATCCTTATTATTTTCAAAGTCTGAATTTGCAGATTCACGTACCTGCTAAAATGTATTTGTAACCCCAAATCAATACCCACAATATTTTTCCAGTCATTTGCAGACTTGTGCACACACTGAAACAATGAAACAATTGGAATCTCCAGAAGAACACATTCCCAGTTGAGGTTGAACAAGGAGAAACTTCTTGTATTGTAACCAAGTGTCCTTCCTGTGGTCAGATAAATGCCACTTTCTTCTTTTGCATTTATTCATTTACTTTTGCTTTCTGTTGGTGATTTTACTGTTTAAAATTCTCCCCAAGCATAATACTGAAGTGCTACTTAGAATCACTTATTGAGAGAGACTGTGATGTGCCTTAGGGAGAAAAATCCATGTGTTAGATAAACTTTATTCTGGCATGAGTTATAGTGCTATTGGCCATGAGTTCAATGTTAATGTGTCAACAATATTGGATAAGATGTCTTTAAGCAGAAACACCCATAAAACAAGGTTATGTATTGATGAATTGACAAAAATGTAAACAGAGGCTCATAAGAACCTAAATCTGTATTTTCCCTAGGAGTAGTAGTACCATATTTACAAATTCAGTGTTTGAGGCAACGTTATAGAACATGGCTACTGCAAGTCATGACAATTGACTGGCATGTCATTGACATTTTAAAAATGCTTAGCCAATAACTGACTTTACACAATTTTTTAAATCCTTTTACAAAGGCACTTACTCATTTGTAGAGCAATAGCTAATTTATAGTAATCTAAAAGAAGGGGCTTTGACTTCAGTTCCCCTGGAGAATAGTGCCCTACGTCTGCTACTTCCACATGATTGAAACAGTATCAGTCTTCCAGCCGTTGTGGGCCAGGGACTCAGAAATCCATTCTCTGACGTTGTGTCTGACCTGCTTCTGACAGTCATTCATTACTACCACCTCAAAAGAACAACAACAAATGTTTATTTTAAAAATTTCTCTAGGGGCCTGGATAGTTCGTTCAGTCGGTTAAGTATCCGTCTCTTGATTTCAGTTCAGTCATGATCTCAGGGTTGTGAGATCAAGCCCCGTGACAGGCTTCATGCTCAGCACGGAGTCCGTTTAAGATTCTCTTTCTCCTTCTTCCTCTGCCCCCCACAACTCTCAAATAAATAAGTAAATAAATAAAATCTTTAAAAATGATTAATTTAAATGTTTATCAAAGTGTTACATGCCCATTATTTTTTCAAACAGGCTTGCAACTAAAACTAATAGACTCTTCCCTTACCAAACCCTTCTCCCATTCCCTCCAGACCCCCATGTTCGTCACTCTTATTTGTGTGTGTGTGTGTGTGTGTGTGTGTGTGTGTGTGTGTGTGACTCTTTCTTTTCTGGAATTTACCTTCATGTTTTTCAACAATGTCCTCAGGTAGCTGTTCCTCAATTTCTTTGCTTTAATTCACCACTTTTAGACCTCACCTGCTGATTTATTTTTATGTCAGCACTTTGCACTCCTCTACATGTCCATCCCTATTCCCCTTCACCCAACATCTTCCCTTCTTTCTCCTCCTCTTCATTTTCATTCTAGTCCTTCTTCTGCTCAGAGGCATAATTAATTAAAGTGAAGTGCACAAATCTTCAGTGTTTATTTCTATGATTGTGTTATTTCACTGGAACTTCCATAGCAAACCCCACAGATGAGGAAACCTAAACAAACCCAGTTACTCATTTTCTTAGAGTCAAAGTTCAAGGTATCAGGAGAGTTTTTTCTCCCGAGCCCTCTCTCCTTGACTTACAAATGACTCTCTTCTTCCACTCTTTACATTGTCTTCTTTTGTGTGTGTCTCTGAATCTCTAATTCTTTTTTTTTCTTAAGATTTTATTTATTTATTTGACACAAAGTGAGAGAAATCACAAATAGGCAGAGAAGCAGGCAAAGAGAGAAGGAAGCAGGCTCCCTGCTCGATATGGGGCTCGAGCCCAGGACCCTGAGATCGTGACCTGAGCCAAAGGCAGAGGCTTTAACCTACTGAGCCACCCAGGTGCCCCATTAATCTCCATTTCTTAAAATGACATTAGTCATATTGGATTAGGTCTCATGCTAATTGGCCTCATTTAACTTAGTAATTTCTTCAAAGTCCCTACCTCCAAATACACTCAAATTCTGAGGTATTGGGGATTAAAACTTTTGAATTTAGAACAGGGACACAATTGACCCAATAATGATATATTTTTCTTTCTTTTTTTTTTAATTTTTTTTTTATAAACATGTATTTTTATCCCCAGGGGTACAGGTCTGTGAATCGCCAGGTTTACACACTTCACAGCACTCACCAAAGCACATACCCTCCCCAATGTCCATAACCCCACCCCCCTCCCACCAGCAACCCTCAGTTTGTTTTGTGAGATTAAGAGTCACTTATGGTTTGTCTCCCTCCCAATCCCATCTTGTTTCATTGATTCTTCTCCTACCCAGTTAAGCCCCCATGTTGCATCACCACTTCCTCATATCAAGGAGATCATATGATAATTGTCTTTCTCTGCTTGACTTATTTCGCTAAGCATGATACGCTCTAGTTCCATCCATGTTGTCGCAAATGGCAAGATTTCATTTCTTTTGATGGCTGCATAGTATTCCATTGTGTATATATACCACATCTTCTTGATCCATTCATCTGTTGATGGACATCTAGGTTCTTTCCATAGTTTGGCTATTGTGGACATTGCTGGAGGAGCCGAGAGCCCGGGGCCCCACTCCCGGCATAATGATATATTTTGACAATTATATCCACCCATGTAACAAGCGTGAAATAAAGATGCAGAATATTTCCATCACGCTGAAAAGTCTCTTTCTTCCCATAGCCAGTCAGTCACCCAGTACAACTACCATGAGCAGCAACTGCTGGTCTGTTTTGTATAACTATAAATTAGTTTTGCCTATTCTGAACTTTATATAATGAAATTGTATAGTATGTACTCTTTTGAGCTTACGTCTTACTATTTCTAATCTTATATTAAATTTTTTTTTACTGAATTCCTGAGAATTCCTTCATTTTTCTGTTTTAGATTCTCCATTTCTTGGATTTCTTACCTTTTTCTTTCTGTTTGCTCTCATTTTCCCAAAGCACGCCCTCATTAGTCTCCTGATAAAGGGAATGGAGATGGATATTGTCGAAACCTTGTATTTCTGAAAATTCCCTATAGTTGTACTTATATAAGCATATATTCTTATACTTGTGTTATATTTTCCTTACAGTTGGTTGTTTGTATAGCCTTGGAAGTCCAGGTTTAAAATACTTTAGGATTAGAATTTTGTAAGTACTGGTCTGTTGTTTCTAACTTTAAATGTTGAGAAATCCTACTCCTTACTATTTTTACTCCTGATCATTTTATATGGGACCTGCTTTTTGTCCTCCATTCTGGAAACTTTTGGATCCTCTTTCCCCATGAGGCTGTAGTGTTTCACAGTAATGTGCCTTAATGTAGTTTTTTTTTTTTTTTCCATGCATGATGTCAGACATTCCATAATCCCTTTTAGACTGAAGTCTCAAATTTTCTAGTTCTGTAAGTTTTTTATTTCAGGGGAGAGTTCTTGTTTTTGTTTTTGTTCTTCAGTAATTTTCTGCTTTCTATTTTTCCTATTTTTTTTTCATTATTTCATCTTATTAGTTGGATGTTGGAAATTATGGACTAAACCTCTTTTTTCTTTTTTCTCTAAATTTCTATGTTCACCTTTTTTTTTTTAACCCACTGAATTTTAGGAGATTTCTTTTAATTTATCTTCCAGTTTATTTGTTGAATATTTAACTGATGCAACCAGATTACAAATATCATATTTTAAGAGAATCTTTTATATTTTCTGTATTTTTATTCCTTTCACAGATGCACTGTCTTCCTTTAGATTATCTGGGTATTAATGATAGGTTTTTAGATCCTTTCTCTTCTCTAAGCATCAGTGCTGTTTCCTTCAAGGGCCATTATGTTCTTATGTATTTTTTCCTCTTTTATAGTAAAGGCTTTTTTCTAAATGTCTGATAGTCTTATATTTTTGGTTTACATTAAAATGAAATAGGTACTAAAAATTTGATTGCAACATGCAAATTCTAGTGCACGAGTTGGGTTATTAAGTGGGAACCTCATTATTGGGGGATTAATCAGAAATCTGGCTGTTGTTTTCTCTAGAAGCTAACTTAAAATTCTCTATAGAGAGTTATTACCTGATATTCTGCCTGGGAAATATACACCTGCTTTTCACTGCTCTGACTTCAGAGGAACAAAGAAGACTTGGGTGTCTTTGACTTAATAAGTCAAAAATAAGTCCCTCGCCCTCATCTCGACTCTCCTCTGCCTCCTATCTCTGAATCTGTGGATTCTGTTTCAATATCCCTAGAGAATAAAACTGCCAGCTACTCCCAGATCACTGAATTAATAGATTGATTTTACTGAATGTGAGTAGGATTCTCAATCCATCTTTTATTTCAACACCATGCTTCAGTCTTGTCTTTCAAGGTACTTTAGGAAGCAACAATTTCTAGTCCTCTCTGAACTTTGTCATGTAAATCACCTTATTTTTCATTAATATCTCTTAAGGGGTAATTTAGGTTTCATCTTTCTCCTTTGACTCAGCCACCACATGTCTCTCAGTTTGCACCTCTTAAATATTTGTTAACATCTCTTATCCATTAGACTCCTATTCTCTATTTCCTTATAGGTTTATACCCTTTAGAATATTTTACTGTCATTTTAGTGGCATTTACAAAGAAGAGGCGATAATGCATGTAATCAGTCGAATTATATATTTTTGTCAAAATCATACGAAGAGGAATACTGTCAGATAGTAAGAATGGCTTTAATTTGGTTCTGTGGGGTAATCCCTAGCACTTCTTGCCTCTCTACTTTATTCACACTTAGGTTTGGGTCATTTCTTTGACCCCATCCTGTCGTCCTTACTCTCTCCAATGTTTTAATTTGCATCTATTATTTTGCAGAGTATCAAAGTAAGCTGGCTGCCTCCTCCATCAGGCACACAAAATGGATTTATTACTGGCTATAAAATTCGACACAGAAAGACGACCCGCAGGGGTGAGATGGAAACATTGGAGCCCAACAACCTCTGGTACCTTTTCACAGGTCAGTGTTCTCATGGTGTAATGTTGCAAGGTTTTGATGAACTAAATGCTTTAGAAATAAAATATACTCTCACTTCAAGGCAACATTCTTTGTTGATGTTGTTGTTTTTCCTGACAGGTGACATTTATGGGTCTGAACAAGAATAAGCTTTATATTCTTAACTTGATATTCTCTATAATGCTTTCAGTACATATTTTGCCTCTGGATCATGATCTTAATAAATGTATCAATTTTTTTTTATCCACATTAGCTTCTCAGCATTGCTGATTCAATAACAGCTTCTCTTGTCAAATAATTTTTCACTTTTTAACTAATAACCTTAAAAAACCATCTAATCAAATGGTCCCAAGTTTAAGTTACTTTGATCTCTCTTCCCCTAATCTCCAGCAGTGAGGATGGGGTTGGAAAATGTGGAGAAGTGTAGTTTGGGAAATAAAGACTGTTCTACTTTCCATAAACATAAACATAAAAGTAAATTCACTTTTGTAGCAATATTGGTATAACTCATAGTAAATAAAGCTTCTTTATAAAAACTGGACCCAGTTTCTGTGCTATAGTTGAAGAACATGCATTTTATTTTATAAAATTAATAATCATGTGTTTATTTAATTTTAACTATTAAAACCTTTAATTCATGTCAGGCCGGGTTCCCAGAAAACAGAGCCTGAGGTATGCTTTCACCATAATGCCTCTCAGGGGGTGAAAGCCCAGGAAAACACCAGTGAGGGAAGAAAGGAAGGGAGAAAGGGAGATGAGGAATCAATGATGATGACATATCATTGGGCTGGCCACAAGTTTAGAGTAAACAGACTTCACTTGGCCTCCCGGGGTATCTCCTCAGAGGCCACAGGAAGCACTATGTATCACAGTCAGTGGCTGGATAGGAAGACTGTCATTGGTCAAAGTTTGCCAATAGGCTATTATCCATTCTGTATCTCCAAACAGCACCTGAGAAGTCAGAGCACCTGGTGAGTATGCAAATATGGAGTTCTCTCCTTGTCATTGAGTACTTTATATGGTGGTTGCTTGGTTTAAGGTAGCAACGGTAATCAACACGGCCTTATAGCTCTAAGAAGAGCATGAGCTATTGCCGGGGACTTGGGAAGCAAAGCATATAGCAGTGGCTTGTGATAGGAACTGGTGGGTGAAGTTGAGCAGATCTGGAATGGCGCATAAACTGGGTCCAGGAAAATATACAAATTGGAATTCATAACTTACAGCTAATAGATAAAGTAAACTATCATTGCAAGTGAGAAGAGGTGAAAATAACCCCTTATTTACTCCTTTCTCTATTCCAAATACTCAATAAATTTTCATTTGAAATCATAGTGTGTACACACACACACACACACACACATATGCCCCATACATTTTAAGCTGTTTGTTCAGCCCACAAGCTGAGACTTGATCAAAACCTGCTTTTTCCCATCAGTTTTTTTTTCCCTTTTATGCCTATAAAATTTTAGCATAATGGTGAGAATTCTTCCAAGGTAGATTGTCAAAAATCACATTACTTGTTTTATATCTGTACAAAATCTCTTAAGCAGGTATTATTGTCTCTAAGCAGAAGTTGTGACACTCTACCACATCATTTAAAAAGCTTAAGAAAAGCCAAGACCCTAAGTCTTTTTTCCTGATGAAATTATAGGAAGAAGGTAACAATAACCGAAGTTGATATTTTGAAAGAAATCACCAAGATTGAAAAAATCTTGCTGAAAGTTTTAAGTATAATTCCCAAGATATAATACTAGACTAGAAGAAGAGCCTCTAAGGATAATTGTATCCAAGCACCCCAATTTTATTGTGGTATAATTGTCATACGTCTCTGTATAAGTTTAAGGTATACAATGCAATGCTTTGACTTTTGTTTATTGTGAAATGATTGCCACTGTCAGTTTAGTTAGCAGCATTATCTCAGATAGATACAACAAAAAGAAAAAGAAAAAAATTTCCGAGTGATGAAGACTCCTAGGATCTACTTTCTAAAAATTTTGATCTGTATCATACAAAATGTGGAATGCATCCAGAATTTACAAGTCATCCTCGTACAGAAGCTGTACTAATCTCCTCTGTATCACTCCGGTTTTAGTGTACGTGCTACTGCAGCAAGCACCATGCCTTAGTTTTTAGTAGCTATTGACATTTGAAGTCCTGAAGCTTTTTTTTTTTTAATTTTTCTTCTCAAAAGGAAAAGGTCAAAAATATTTTTAAAAATTTTATAGAATAATTATATAAAGGATGAATGTTCTGATTGAAAAACTAAAGATTGGGTACTCAATTTATAGAACTATAAAAAGCCAATACGCATGATAAAATGTTCAAACTCATTAGTAGAGAAATGCAAACTGAAACAAAAATGAGTTAGCATTTTCCTTTGATTAAAGTAATAAAGATATAAATGAATGATGATACCTTGTTCTGGAAAGCATCTGAGAAAAATAATGAATACTCATATACTTCTGTGGGCCAGAAGATTCTGGAATCTCTCTGGAAAGCAATGTGGAGATATGTGTTATACACAGGTGTAAATATGTATGTGTGAGAGAGAGAATGGGAGAGAGAAAGAGACAGAGATCTTCATAGATATATGATCTAAGTTTTCTACTAAGAATTTATTCCATATTTTCTGTGAAGTTTTTCACTATAAATAAGTTCATTGCAATGTTACTTTAATACCCAATTATAGGAAAAAAGAATTCAAGTATCCAAATATAGGCAATTTCCTAAAATATTTCATCAAGATCATATCATGGAATACTGTAGATCTATTGCAAATGATATAATGTAAAACTATTAAATAGCATGTTAAATATTTAAAACATACTGTTATGTGAATAACTAAACTCTAAATCAACATTAATGTATGAGCCCATATTTATAAATAAAAAATGAATTGGTAGAAAAGTATTTAGAGTAATATATATACCAAAATATTGATAGTGATTGTTATTTACATAACAATAAAATATGTATTTTTAAAATTGTATATATAAAATGAAAAAATTCAAGACTCTAGTGTCATATTATGTCATATCATATGTCATGTCATATCATACCAAAATTGAAAATTCCTACCACGGAAGCCAATTCCATGTCCACTGAACAGCTAAATGACAAGTGGTCCAGAAAATAAAGAATAGTAGCCCCACAGCCTAGAGAAACTGCTGGTATGAAATGTTTAGTAATTATGATATTTGTGGCAAAAGGAATTTAATACATTCAACTCAGTATTTTTTTTAGAGATTTTATTTATTTATTTGTCATAGAGCGAGCACAAGCAGACAGAGTGGCAGGCAGAGAGAGAAGCAGGCTCCCGGCTGGACAAGGAGCCTGATGTGGAACTCGATCCCAGGACCCCGAGATCATGACCTGAGCCAAAGGCAGCAGCTTAACTGAGCCACCCAGGCATCCCCATTCAACTCAGTATTATCAAAGATTCTGAATCCCTAAATTTACAAACTTTTAGGATCTTTACTCTATAGAAAGTGAAATCATTAAAAAAAGAAAAAGGCAAAAAAGTTTGTAATTAAGGCGTCGTCAAGGATGGTTCCTTCTGAAGTTTCTGAAGGAAAACTCATCCATGTTTCTCTCCTCACCTCTGCTGGTTGCTAGCAATTCTTGTCATTCTTTGGCTTATAGATATGCCTCTCCTATCTCTGCATAAGAACACCAGTCATTGGATAGACCCCACTATAAATCCAGGATGGTTTCTTCTCAAGATCCTTGACTAATTTTATTTATAAAGATCCTATTTCCAAGTAAGTTCACATTCTGAAGTTCCAAGTATACATGAGTTTTGAAGTGAATACTCCTCAACTCACTACAGACTCCTTTTATTTTTCTTCTTGAGGACAATCTTGAGGACAATTCTTTTTTTTTTTTTTTAAGATTTTTTTAATTTATTCATGTGACAGACAGAGATCACAAGTAGGCAGAGAGGCAGGCAGAGAGAGAGAGAGAGAGAGGGAAGCAGGCTTCCTGTGGAGCAGGGAGCCCGATGCGGAGCTCGATCCCAGGACCCTGAGATCATGACCCGAGCCGAAGGCAGCAGCCCAAACCACTGAGCCACCCAGGTGCCCCTTGAGGACAATTCTTGAGGACAATTATATTCTCTAATAAAGTTTATTCAAAAATAAATAATCCAGTCCTGTATTTTATTCTTCTAAAATATATGGGACAATTAGAGTTTTTAATTAGCATGAAATATAACCCATTACCCATCTGGTTTAATACCATTCTGGTCAAAAGCAAAGAAATAGGATGGATTAATTAGCTTGCTATTGGAATAGCTCACAAATGCCCAGTCCCATCTGTATATATTTGTATGAATCTGAACTCCAAATTTGAATCCTTCATTCATACTGTTCCTTCTTCATTTCAATAATTATAAAGGGAATTTGGGAAGATAAACAATCTGGGCAGTTATATTTGTAAGGTTATATGATATTTATTGTAAAACATAGTCACACAGACTCTATTTTTCATTTGAAGTGAAGAAATAAAAGTCTTCATAGAATAGCCTCATATCCTTAAAACATTAAAAACAAGTTTTGCAGAGCCTCTGCCTTGCTCTCCCCTGAAGTGGAACCCAACTTCGGTAATGCCTGTTGCTTTTCTAGATGCAGAAATGTCTTCCGTACTACAAAGCATCAAGGAGCCAGAAAGTACTACACACTGGTAGATTGGTTGTGGTTTTGACTTGTCCCCAGGATATGTTTACTAATTTATGCAATTTTTAGTTTGCAGAAGTAATTGATTTTTTGTATGATTCTGCAGTACTTTAGAATGTAGAAGATTTGACCCCATGTTTCCGATACCTTTAAGATATGTGGATATATTGATTTGTCTGTTAGAAAATTGGAAATGTCAGAATGTTTTATTTGGGTGTATGAATATTCAGGTCTAGAGACTCAAACTTTTTTTTTTACAGTCCTTTTTCTGTTAGACAGGTGTTTTTTGTTATGTGTGTTTTTTACTAGGATAATGAGGCATCTGCAATAACAAAGTAATTCAGTTATAGCAAGGATTTTAAATCACTGTTATCAACTTCATTGTGAGATCCCATGTCAACTAAATTTTAAAGTGTTGTTTTTAATTTTTGAGTGCCTTTCAGAGGTTATTTGGAATTGAATATAAGAGTTTTCTTGTGTTTCATGGCCAATATAGAATAAACATAATGATAAACATGCATTGGTATTTTATGGACTGAAAAATGAGACAATAGCATAGACTTTCACAACAAGGTTAACATTAGATTCTTTGAATAATGAACCATCTCTAACCATAAGTCATATGAAATTAGAAAGAGAACAGAAATACAGAGCTTGGAGGCACTTAGTATTGGGGTTACAAACAGGCAGAAGACAATCTGCTTTCAACAATACATTTTTTCACAGCTAAGAAAAGCATTGCTACTTACACCAAATTATACTTAGAATCATCTAGGAAACACTCAGGCACAAGCATGCAACCACACAGGCACAAACATACACACACACGCCCACCCTCACATACACATACGCACATTGAGATTGATCTAGAGTCCCTGTAAAACAGAGTGGCAAACACACCATTCATCTCATGCATGGCCCTTGTTTTGCAGAAGAGGTAACAGATCTGAAGAGTGACGTTGTTAAGATCTACCAACCAGACTGTAAGCATTTCAGGTCCTAGTTATGTACTCCTTGTACTACAAAATATTGTCATCTTTAACTCACTGTATTATGAATGACTCTGACTATCATATGAATCTGTAATTGATAATTGGTATTAAAACTAACTTTAACATTTACAACAATAATAATACCAACATGAACTTTGACAACAGCCACTATGTTGAAAACAGTATGGAGTTTCTTCAAAAAATTAAAAATAGAACTGCCATATGATCCACCTATCTGGCATCTGGGAACATATCCAAAAGAATTAAAATCAGGATGTAGAAGAGTTATCTACATTCACATGTTCGTTGTAGCACTATTCACAACAGCCAAGATAGACACTTCAGATGTCTACTGACAGACAAATGGATAAAGAAAATGTGGTAAAAATAGATACACAATAAATATTATTCAGTCTTAAATAAAATAAGGAAAGCCTGCTATTTGCGACAACATAGATGGACCTGGAAGACATGCTAAGTGAAATAAGTCAGTCACAGAAGGACAAATACTGCATGATTTTTTTTTTTTTTGCATTTTTTAAAAGATTTTATTTATTTATTTGAGATAATGAGAGCATGAGAGCAGGGTGAGGGCCAAAGAGAGAAGCAGGCTCCCCACCAACCAGGGAACCTGGATGGGACTGCATGATTTTTTTTATATGAGCCATTTAAAATAGTCAAACTCATGAAAGCAGAGAATAGAATGGTGGTTGCCAAGGGAGAAGGGGAGGGTAAAATGGAGTTGTTCAATGGGTATAAAGTGACAGTTATACAACATGAATAAATTCTAGAGTTTTGCTATAAAACAATACTGTATTGTGCACTTAAAAATTGTTACGAAAGTAGATCTCATGCTAAGTGTTTCTACCATTACAAAAAAAAGAAAAAGAACATGAGTAATCTTTTGGAAGTGGTGGTTATGTTTATTACCATGGTTGTAGTAACAGTCTCATGGATGTTTGCATATGTCCAAACTCATCAAAATGTATACAGCAAATATGTCCATTTTTTGGTGTATTAGTATTCCTTGGCCAAGCTGGAAAACCTCTATAGGAAAAACACTTTATATATATATTTTTTCAAATTTAGTCTTTGTAACAACTTTTATATATATTCCCATTTTATTAATGAGGACACTTAGACAAAGAGGGAGGGTAAGCAAGGTTTTCAAGGTCACATACCTCATGAGCAGTGGAGTAAAACTAATATTTAGCCTGAATTGAAAACCTGTACTCCTAGCTCTTAAACCGTAGGTAATGTGTTGCCAACCACAGACAATGAATGTGTGATTTTGTATGTATAAAGGGATACACAAAATGGAATAAATAAAGTGGAATAATGCACAATTGAAAAAGGTATCTGTTGGATAATAAAAATTGACTCTCAGCTTCACAGCTAAAGGAGCTGCATAACTCTAGAAGAAATTAAATCAAAGCTTTCCTACCTATTTCTTTAAAAAATGCTATTTAAATTTTCTACTTGCCCAACACAGGAAACACATCCCGGGACATGACTTTTAGAAATACACATACAAAAAAAGCTTTTGACTCCAAACAGATTTCCCTTTACCCCACCTTCAGTGAATGAATGAATAGATAGATAGATAATAGATAATAGATAGATAATAGATAGATACTGTTTTGAAAGATCTTTAGATATCAGCTATCCAGGTTTGTGTCTCAAAAACTTGATTGTTCATGGTGATCATTGTTACAACTTTTGAAGACACCTCCTCTTTCCAATGGTAATACTTTTTTCTAAGTGAGAGAAAAACTTAATTCTACACTGAATTTGAAGTTTTACTGAACTCTTAGGTTGATCCATTTTTAAAATTATAGAATCATGGATTCTTTCCTCCCTGCCTGTTTATTTTTCAATTCTGGATATAATCATTTTAGACAAAAATTCCTTGCATATTTGCAGGGCTTTATGTTTGTTACTGATGTCCCTCTTAGGCCCCAGCCTGGGCCAGGTAGGTCTCTGAGGAGAATGTTTCTGGGGTCCCAACAGGAGATAGGACAGAACCAAGGGTGTTCACCCAAGAGCATCCAGGTTTTGATTATAGCTCCACGTAGTAACCTTGCTTAATTTCTCTGAACCTTATTATCTTTATCCCTAGACTGGAAGTAATAATGCATTCTGTGGCAAAATCATAGAGTATGTGAAAATCAAGTCAGAAAGTAATTTGCCAATGTTATCTTTATATCCATTAAATGTTTAATTATAGAAACTATTTTAGAAAAGCAGTTTGTCATTTGATTCTCAAAAGAACTTTATAAGATGGAAAAACAATGATTTCTTAATTACTTTATATGGGAAGTTGAGATTAAGAGAGCTTTCAGTACATCTAAAACTTGCCCAGGCAAGTATCCCTCACAACAAAGAAGCAGGAATATTTGCAACCTAGAATTCTGAAGGTAATATCCAGAATGCCTCTCTGAAAAGCCAAAATGTCTGGTTCTGCCTATCACTGCATCTTATATTTATCTAGATATAGTAGAATGTCATAGGTTTAATCCTGTTGATACAGGTTTCAGAAGACAAAATGTAGATTCAGAAGATTTGGGTAAAAATATTTTAAGAGAGGAATTTAGTTTCTTTTTATCCCTGCTGTATAAAACTAAGCTTATCTACAAACACACTACAGTAAAGCATATTTAGTGCAATCTAAGGAAGAACTCTTCTAATAAGTTAAAGGGTTGAATAAGTGCCTTCACTTGGTGAATTTCTCATTCCAAAGGCATTCTTGTTTACAAGATCACTTTGTTATTTAGACATACATATAAATAATGCTCGATAGGCCATCTGAATAAATATTAAGACCTCTTTTGATATTGGGATTTTATGTATATATTTAGACTTTTTTATACTTAATCTAGAATTTCTAGGTGTGTTTTGGTGAGAGAGATTATGCAGGTATATTCTAGAATAAAATGCAAAATAAAAAATTTTAAGCTAAAATACAGTAGTTCAAGGAAATTTGGCTAGATTTCCAAGTGACCTACTCATTAATATATACAGCATGTCAAACCCTCACTACAGATGTCAGAGAGGATGATTATCAACAACCCCTTTCCCTGGTTGGAAGGGATGTTCTGATCAATAGGTCAGGGTGGTCAAGCAAGGCTTCACTGGGGAAATATTAGATGGGTAGTCCCTAAATTTCCTCATTTAATTAAATTAAAATTTCCTCTATTTTCCTCATGAAAATTTCACTTGAAATTGTTAGTAGCTTTTTGTTTTATTCAAAACTGAATTAGTGATACTGGCAGAACCTCAGCATAATATATATGAATATATATAATATAAATGAAAATTTTGCAAAATTTGGAGGAAAGATCTTTCTTCTTCCTAGTGAACTATTTTTACTACTCCTATCTACTTTCTAGTGAGATGTTTTAATACATTCCTACTAAAAATTGATAGATTCTGCACACATAAACTTACTTGATTTAAGTTCCATTCAAATGAATGGAACAGAATATAGGGCATTTAAAGATTTCCATTTTATATCAAATATTGCGTGTGATAAGATGGTATTTCAGTCAGGGTTCAACAAGAGGCACAGAACCTGTGGTGATATGTACTAAGACATTTATTACAAGAAATTGGCTTAATTGATTGTGATGGCTGGCTAGGTGATTCCAAAATCTATAGGGCAGGCTTAGGAAGGGCAGGCCGAAACTCTCAAGCTGAAGTTGCTGTCTGCACGTGAAATTTCTTCTTCAGGGAAGCCTTACTTCTGCTCTTAGGACCTTTCACCAGGTTGAATCTGGCCCCCTCCTCGCACTTGGATAATATTTCTTACTTAAAATCAACTGAATATGCACTTTAGACACATCTCTAAAATACCTTCACAGCAACTCCTTGATTAGTGTTTGACTGAAAAGTGGGCACTTGAGTCTAGCCAAGTTGACACATAAAACTGACCAATACAGATGGTGTTCCTAATCATTATTGGAGATGGTATTAGCACAATTGACCATCCATTTCAGAGAAAAATAAAGTTAAATTTCTATTTAATACAAAAGAATATTCTTGATGGTCTAAAACTATGTCAGATAAGAACACTATGAAAGTTATGAATTATAATTATTAGGTAAGCATTTCTTCTCAGAATTCTCTCCCTATTATTTTTAATAATCTGGAAGAACTCTAAATCCCTCTGCCTCAGTAATCAACTATGGGGCCTAGGAAAGAGTGCAAAATGTTAACAAATCCAGATCAGTGTCATGTGAACTAAGGGACAAATCAAAGTGAGCACAAGCCTACCTGATGATTTTGGTTATTGTATTTTAACCTCAGATTTTCATGTGTGTTAAGCAATGCTTTAGTGGATCTTTCAACAGCTGCTTTTTTGTGTGTGCCTTCCGTGTGTCAGGGAGTGTAGTGGGATCTATGGATATACAAATAAAACATCAGCATTAACAAAAACAACAGCAATATTAACCATTCTCAGTCTATTTCTTCATGGAACTTAGACTATCTTACAAAATTAGAACTCTCTTGAGAAGATAGCACTTTGTGTTATAGATACTTTTGTATGGGTGTATTTATCAAATTGTCTTCTCTAATAGTACAATTTATTAAAGGTAACTGCCCTGGATATTAACAAGTCCATTCTAACCATCATTTGAAGCATTATCTCCAATTAATAATAAGTTAAAATTCCCCTTAGGACCAAGATTTACTCATTGGCTTCAGCAAAAAAAAACTACAAATATGTAACATTGTACATGATAAGCATCATTTCTCCAATATTTCATTTTCTTTATGAATTTTTCTCATTACTAAATATTTATGTCACTTTAGAGTAACAGAAAAAATAGAGTGATTATATTTTTAACTTTTTATTAGGGTTGTTCAACTCCTTGAGGTTTAAGGATTTGTTGCTTTAAGCCAAACCCTAAGTGTCTCAAAAAAGTCACACAGTTTTTTAACAAGTTTCATTTGTTTTACAATAATATGTCATGGTAATGAGCTGCTAGCTCATTAGCTAAAAGGAATATTATTTAGGTAAAAATTTACACATATCACACTAGTGATACATGAGCCGTTTCTCAGCAATCTGTGTTCTCTGTACAATCTAAACTAAGGCCTGATATCATCACTATGTACAATAGTTTATGTCCAAATTGTTATGGAGACAGACTTTTTTCATATTTCTAGTATGAAAGGTGATTCAAAACAAGTATGTTTTGCGATGGCTTTGAAACACAAAGCACCTAATATTTTCTATTTAAGTGCAGTGGCTTTGGATTCTTTTTTCTTGGCCCAAAGAAAACATAATCACTGACCTTGAATAAATGATGGAGACATAAATTTTTAGAATGACTGCTCTTGATTTATAGAGAGCGCTCTTAATTCACGGGCAGACTGTGAGAAAAAATGATCCTTGCTATTTTTTATTATTTCTTCATTGTTCATATTTTATATTCTACATCTGCCCAGAAGCTATTTTCAGTGATACAATTTTATAAACTAGAAAAAAAATGAGAATATATGAAAAATAATTTGATTCCTTGACATAATACTTCTGCCCTTTTGGCCAAAATAATTACCACAACAGTCACAAACCATGTAAAGTGTGTCTACTGTTGTTAAAATTTTACTAAAATTTTGGAAATCCTGCTAGAAATACTTGTTAATCAGTAACTTTTTTCCTCTTTCTGGAAAATTCTCTCATAGGTCTGGAGAAAGGAAGTCAGTACAGCTTCCAAGTGTCAGCCATGACAGTTAATGGCACTGGACCACCTTCCAACTGGTACACAGCAGAGACTCCTGAGAATGATCTAGATGGTAAGATCTATCTCCAATCATTATGGTTCTGATTTCTATGTTCTTTGTTACTTCAGCTTCTAATATTCACTTAATAGAAGATGATGAATTCCAACACTGGGGATATCTGTTCACCCTATATCTTTCCATGCAAAACAAAACAGTACAAAATACAAAATCTTCAATAGATTTTTCAAGCATGCCACATAAAATTATGCATTAATTATAGTCTTCATAAATTATTTTTTCAAGATAATTTAAAATAATCCTTTTAAATTTTATTGAATAACCAACATCGAGATTTTCTTCATAGGAACTGCTACAATTTCTGATAGTAATCATGAAATATAATTACTTTACATAGCTTCTCTTGTTCCTTATGATGTTTCTGCAAAACAGCAATACATATTTTTTGCTTGTTTGCGATATGGTCATTAATATTTGACACTTTATCTTTTTTTTACATAGGAATAATCTGCCTTATTTACTTAATTAATTATTGTCTTAAGACATTTGTGGATGAGATATTGAGATTTGTATAAAAGTCACATATCAATTATTTAAATAAAATAATAAAATTAGCAGATGTGAAATAGCTTTTGAAATAAAAACATCATGACTAATAAGAAAATAAAATTCAAGAGAACTGAGTAATAGAAGTGACAGGAAAAAAGTCTAAGTAATAAAGCAGAAATAAGTACAAGGTACTTAAAAAAGAAGTTGGTTATGATCAGTATACTTCAAGTTAAATGATTAAAACTGGGAGTAAGCGGGGATGCCTGGTTGGCTCAGTTAGTTAAGAATCTGACTTTGGTTTAGGACTCTGGGATAGAGTCCTGTGTCAGGCTCCTTGCTCTGCCTGCTGCTTCTCCTGCTTGTTCTATTTCTGACAAATAAATAAATAAATAATATTTTTTAAGAATTAAAATTAAAAAAGAAAAACCGAGACCAAGGAAAAGTGGCTTAAAGAATAAACACACATGTATCTGGTGCCAGATGACTGTCTAAATCACTGACAACAAAATCTTCTTTTTCCTTCACTGGTAGACCTGAAGGCATCCAAGTTACTGCAAGGTGAAAATGCTATGTCCCTTCCACTTCCTCTCCCTTTTGCTCTCTCTCTTTCCCTTATTTTTATTCTTGTCCTAGTTCTTGCAGTGTCCCTTCTGGCTTTTCCTACCTTCTTCTTTGAGCTCCTCCTTCTCATTTTTCTCCTTCCTGATCTTCTGTTCCTCTAAGTACTTCACCATCACTCATGATTTTCATAGATTACATTTTATAAAGTAATTAATGTGGCAGGAAAACAAGCAAAAAATGCCATTTCCACAATAACGGCTATTCCTACTGGCACATTAAAGAATATTCATAGGAAACTTACTAAGTTTTGGGTACTGTGCTTAGCTCTGAGAATATTAGTGGATAAAAGGCATGATCTCCTTGTGGAGCTTAGAACATAGCAAAGAGAAACAGACATTCCAGGTGAAGCCTTAGGAAATTGCCTTTTCCTGGATAAATATTGGTAGTATCTGATCTGTCAACATAGAATGAATAGATAGGTTGATAGGCAAATAGACATACAGGTTTGCTTTTAAACCAAGACCGAAAGGGTGAACAGGAGTTTGCCATGCAAAAGCATACATGACAGTCTGAGGGAGGAAATGTGGAGGGCAAGGTGAACGCAGGTCTGAAATTAAGACAGACCATGACAGTATTCAAGATCTGAGAAAAAAAAAAAAAAAAGACCATCAGGACTGAAACACAGAGATGACATGTGTTGAGATTTGTAAAATAGCAGATTCTAAGTCTTGCAAGAACAAATTAAGGATTTTGGACTTTATCCCAAGAATGTCATTAAAGCAATAATGTGGTTATTCTAAGCAAGTCATTAAAGGATTGTTTTAAATAGTGACCTAATTATATTTGCATTTTGAAGAGATTACCGTGGTTGAAGCATGAACAATTGTATTAGATTAGACAACCATGGGCCATCTTAGGAAAGCTGAGAGGTAATGTCAAGTTTTATGGAAAAGTAACTTGGGAATTAGCAGATGTTATTTAACTTGTCTTAGGTATTATAATTCGAAAAGTTGTAGAGCTACACAAAGCCACACTTCATAAAGCTTATATCCTTCACTAATAGATTAGGGAACATTCATGTATTTGTTTATTCAACATATATTTCTTTTTGAAGGTCTATATATATCAGGCATTATTTTCAATACCAAGGGTAAAGCAATAAATAAGATCCCTATTCTCAAGGAGTATAAATGTTATTGAGATAGAGATGGGTAGTGATGAATGCTATGAAGAAAAATAAAGCATCATAGAGGAAATAGAAAGATTAAGGAGTACTGTTTTATGTAGGGTGTTGAGAAGATCTCTCTGATTGGGTAAAATATCAGCACGGTCCTTAAGGCAGTGAGGGAGGCAGCTGCATGAATAGGTCAGGCAAGAGCCCTCCAAGCAGAATAACAAGATTAGACATCTTGAAGTTATAGCCCAGTTGGTGGTGAAAGTTATTAGAGACCATGGTGGCTTGGGTCTAAAGTCATGAGGATATGCTCTGTCTTATTCAAGAATAAAGACAAGATAAGCTACACAAATACCTTGTTTTTCTATTTATTTAAGAAATAACTCTTAAAGTTTATAAACTGGTATTTAGCCTCTCATTTATCTTTGTGAGGTATATATTATTAGACTTAATTTTAAAGAAAAGTAATATAAGCTAAGAAAATTTAACTAATTTAATCAAATAACTAAGCTAGTAATTGTGGATCTGAAACTCAGGACCAGGTTTTTCATGTCCAGTGTCTAATACAGATTATCTGAGCAAAGCCTCCGCGAATCCTCTAGAATTGACCCAGTGACAATAAAAGACAGTGATTCAATGCAAAAGATTCTAAGAAATGAGGTCATATCATTTACCCAAACCTAAGGGACTATATCTCTTACTGGAAGGAGTGAAAATAAATGGAACAGAGGTGCCGAAGGTCCTATAAAATATCCAGGATGAATGAGGCTCTCCACTTGACTTATGAGCTCTTTCTCCTCACTCCAAATGACTCCCAGTCTTGTGGAATCAAAATCACAGCCCCTGGGATGGCATCAAACATTCTACTTAACTGAGTGCTTCTCGTATCTATGCAATCTTAATATAATCCAATCCATACATCTATTTTAATCAAGAGTCTCTATGCTGTGTTCATGAATAAAATCTTAATAAATGTTGCTTAATTGGATTTGCTTGAAAGTTTCTATACTCTTGGCTTACTAATGTCCCTCTTCTGCATGCAACCTTCTTGGTTACTTTTTCTTTCTTGAGTATTGATGCAGTTATTATGAAATATAATTAATAACCCATCATGTGGCCAGTTATGGGGAGTATGAACATGAAAGAGAGAAGAGCAGTTCTCTTGAGAGATAAACAGATAATGACTGTACTGATTGAAAAAGCTTCATGAAAAGAAATAGTACTTGAACTAAAAACTTCAGGAAAAAGAGGTAGACTAAGGTTACAAGGAAGGATGTATAGGACAGCATAGTAAATATTCTTCAGAAAGAATGCCTTTAGGAAAATTATTTCTGCCACAATTAATTTAAAATGTGCCTTCACTCATCCAAGTGTTACTCATTTGCCAATTATCTTAACACACTGCAACACATTTCAAATAATGCCTCTTTTCTCATTCTTTCACTTCTTTATTTGGATTGTAATTGTTGATGCAGCTCTTGTCCTTGCCCATAATGTATACATTAGCAATCTAAAAAGGCAAATAAAAAATTAATAGAAGAAAACTAATACAGTCGATGCTTCTTGCACATAGTACAGTTATGGACTATGACTTGAAATTGTTCATTCTTTTTTTTAAGATTTACTTATTTGAGAGAAAGAATGTGAGAGGAGAGAGTGCACAAATGCAAGGAGCAGAGGGAGAGAGAGTCTCAAAGAGACTTGGTCCTGAGCACAGAGCCCGCCTCAGGGCTTGATCTGAGGAGCCTGAGATCATGACTTGAGCCAAAACCAAGAGTCAGTTGCTTAAATGACTGCTCCACCCCTGTGCCCTGAAATTGTTCACTCTTAAAACATAATGGAGGGCACCTGGGTGGCTCAGTTGGTTAAGTGACTGCCTTCCCCTCAGGTCATGATCCTTGAGTCACGGAATCGAGTCCCACATGGGGCTCCCTGCTCACCAGGGTGTCTGCTTCTCCCACTGACCTCTCTCCTCTCATGCTCTCTCTCTCTCTTCCTAAAAAATAAATAAGAACAATATTTTTAAAAATCCATGATGGAAACAGCCATTTTAGGGCATATAATTATATGAATATGGGAGAGATATGTTTTACTAACTTAGAAAAACAAAGTGTCTTATTGGCTATAAGAAATTAGTAAGTCCACATATATTTGGCCCATATTTATTGACCCATAACTTTTTTTCATGGAGATTTCAATTTTTCTTCCTTCCTCTTGGTTTTCTTACTTTGAATGCATCATTCAAATATTAAAAAGTGTTACCCTTGATAGGCATTGATGTTTGGACAAATGAACAATCTCAGGATTGGTTGTGAGTAGCTTCAAAGAATACACAGCCTGATAGCTTGTTCTATTTCCATATATAAATACACGTATAAATACATACATATATAAGTATATATATATATATATTTAAGGGAGATTTCTTTATTCGTCTAATTTTAATTTACTGATGTAAGTGTTTAAATCATAAGATATAAGTGGCTTCTCCTAAAACTTTCATGGCTAATGTAGGAAAGTTTTGAGTCCTAAAGTCAGTAATTTCCATATAGAATTGCTCTGATATGCCTGAAATTATAGCTAAGGGGGAAGCAGTCATTTTGAAAACCAGCTGGAATGGGAGGCATTCTTTGCAGTAGCCAAAGAAACCTCTCCTGGGAGGGAACTGCAGTGTTTGTCCTCCCTAGGTGCGTTGTGTTGCATAACTTTTCCCCTCTTGCTTTTGAGTCTCCTGGTGAACTCCAAGGGACTGATCTACTCATTACAGTGGTAATGAGCCCTGCAAGTCACTAAGGAGAAGCAGTAGGACGTACAGATAGTTAAAAGCTGTGCATTCTCTGCTTGGCTTAAGCAGTGTGAAGATCAGCTGTGACTTGGAGAAATACTCCAATTCCTTATGGATGGCCCTTTTAATTAGGATGTTTTGTTAAAGTAATTACAGAGCCAAACCTCACTGTTTGTTCAAGGCTTTCTGAAAGCATGTTCGCTTGTTGTTACCAACAGCTGGAAAGTTTTAAAATATTTATTTTGTGTCTCAAAATTTTGACTTAAGAAAACAAGATCATTAGAATTCCCCAAAGTTCTTATGTAAATGTCTTGCGTAAGGATATGAGAGAATTTGTAATGAAGATCAGCAAGGTACCCTCCAGGAAGTTGAGCTTTGGGATCAGTTTGTATTGCTTCCCCCCCCCCCCCAATTTTGAAGTGAACAGGTAGAAATTGTGATATGCCATCATTAGAGATGTAATTTAAAATTAAACTTCTGTCCTAAAATGGAGGAGGTTGGCCAGCAAAAATTAGCAATGCAGAGAGACTCCTGAAAATGCAACGAAGTGGTAATAGCAAAAATGGTGACCCTATGACCAGGCTCTAGTTTCCTGCCCTCAGGAAAGAGATAATTAGTCCTATTAGCCTGATTGAGTAAGGGTAAAATGGGATTACTGCAAATTCACTTCACTTGAGAAGTCAACCACGAAAAAATTCCTGTGTTTTAAAACCTGCATGATATATGATATTGCCAAGAACGTGACTCTGAGAAGGAACACGTGAACGTTTATTTTCAGAATAATAATAAAATCTAAAATGATGATGATGTATGTGAGATATTGGGGTTCAGAGCCAACAGCCAAGAAAGAATTCTTGAGACATCTTCCATGCAAAAATGTGGTTTTATTACAACACGGGGCCAGGACCCGTGGGCAGAAAGAGCTGTACTTGGGTCATGAGGAGTGCCTCATTATATACTTTCAAGTTGAGAGAGGGTTAGGGATAGCGAAAGTCTCTAATGAATTTTGGAAGGAAGGTTTCCAAGACCTTGAGGGGAGCAGCTATTGTTAGAAAAGGCTCATTTATTACTGTTTAGTAAAAACTCAATCATGAGACCCTTCAGATGTCTATCAGTGAGTCATATGCTAGGGGGTGATTGCCCACATATATCTTGGGAGTAGAGATAAAGGAAGTTCCCAAAGGAATTTTTATATGTTAACACGGACTTTTAGGATCCTGTGGGTCAGGCTGAGATGACTTTTGCCGTTAACAAATTACTAACATCGAGGCATCTGAGTTCCTAGAGGAATGTCACTCTGCTTGTTTTAAGGACTTGTCAGTGGGCTGTAGGTACTAAGGAAATATAATTTTTCCTTTTGCCTTTGTTTCCCATATCAATAAGACCACCCTGAAAGAAGGAACACTACCTATTAAAATTGCCCTCCTCATTCAAAATCTAGAGCAGGAAAAGTGGAAAATCCCTGGGCAGAAGAATGAGAAATGAGAAAAACAAGTATTGGCTTATTTGAATAAATTGAAGAAGAGAAAAAGAAAGATAAAAGGAGAGGAAAATGGAAGGAAAGATGAAAGGAAGTCTGGTGAAACATTTATGTGTGAGTTATAATAGGCTGAATGAAGCATAGCTTCCCTCCCCAAAATGCCCTTCCTAATCCCTAGAATCTGTGCATCTGTTATTTTACATGGCAAAGGAGATTTTGCAGATGTTATTAAATTAAGAGTGCTTGTATTGAATTAAAAGTTAGCATAAAATAATATGAACCAGTCAGTTTGTGTTTTATTTTAGTTTCATATTGGCCAAAGGTTTTGAAGTTAAAAGGTATGAAAACAATAAGTACTAAGCTTGGAATAGAAAAGTAGGTCAAGGGAAGGGAAATATAATATTATATAGAAATGAGAGCTCAAAAATCTGGAATTTCACAGAGTCTGAACATTTACTGAGAGCTTCATTTTATCAGGAATCAGACATAATGTTCTATGATGATGGTATTACGTAACAGATACCTAAAGAAATAAGCCAAGGACCAGAACTGTTGATGATTTGATGGGAGACAAACACCATGGCAAATTGCATATCTACCCAAAAATTGCTTTCAAAAAATATTTTAAAATATGCATTTTCTAAATTATTGGAAAATAAAATAAGTATCATGTTACATAGCCAAGTATAGAAAATGAAGTTATTAGAAAGGAAAAATGAAAAACACTTTTAGATAAGAGAAATTCTAAAATTGAAAAAACTGAATTAACTTTCTTTTGTGAAAGAGACTTTTATTTCAGCTAAAAACAAAATAAAACTATGTAGTTTCAAAACAAAGGAAAAATATTAGAGAAATAGAAATTGGTCAAAGAATTAAGTTGATAGGATTCTAGTGTAATGATAGTACATACAAATACACATGTATACATACACACACACAGGCATACGTGCTCACATACATGTGTGCATGAGTGTATACACATGTACACAAATGCACACATATACAATTCATAAACATACAAAGCATACATACACATGTGCACACATACATAGACACAGACATGCATACATATATGTGCACACATACATATAACACATTGTGTACACATGTAGGCAAGTGCATATACATATATCAACACACATACATGCATATGCAGTACATACATATACATATACACATATAAACATGCATGCATGAAATGGATAAATAATTTTATTGAAAACTACAAATAAAGATGCAAGTTATGAAACTTTAAATCTCAAATATGTAACACTTAAAGTATGCAAACAAAAGTATGTTTTCCAAAAAAATTCAAAAGATCAAACCAGATCTGAGAAAGAATTCTTTTAAATGCTTGGAACAGCATAAAAATGCACACAGAAAAAAATAAAAGAGAACTTAAAAGATAAAGCATGGACTGAGAAAACTTAGCATGCTTCAATCACAATTTGAAAAGAAAATAAGCAATGAAGGAAAAATAATTTTCAAAGAGATAAGTGAGAGTTTTCCAGAATTGATGAAATACATGGATTATCAGATTCAGAAATAATGCTTTATCTTTGATACATTGTATAATACCAAAGATAAAGACAAAAGAAGAGCTTAACATGCCACGGGGAGAGATTACTTATTTAAGGGACTACAATTAGATTGATGAAGACTCCCCAATAGCAACAATTAAGGCAGAAAACAATAAAATATCTTCAAAGTGCTGATTAAAAAAATTACTATCATTAAAGAATTGTATATCCAACTAAATAATTATTCAAGGAAAGGAGACACATAAGAACCCTTTAAAAAAGGAAAATAGACTTTGCCCCCACCATCTTTTTTGTAAAGAATGTACTTTTAAAAAAAGGTAGAAAGAGAAAGAAAATAACCATAATGACTATTAGAGAAACTGGATAAAAAATAATATAACATATGGGTATATCTGAACAAATTATGATTATCTAAAACAAAAATTATATTTTGGAGAGTTTAAAAAGTTGATGAATATGAGGTGGTAAGGAAGAAGGAGATTGTGGAGGTTAAACAGCTTTGAAATTGTTTTTATGATGTTCTTGTAAAAAGGAAAGACATAATTAACTTTAGACTACAAGATATATGTGATCTCAAAATTGAAAATATTACAATCAGAAGAATATGGAGTATATTATTTCTTATCTGGTAGAGAAGAGAAAAAAATTATAGGGGGATTGGCTCTTCAGCCTATACAAATGAAATTAAAAAAGCAAAAATAATTTGTTTCAAACAAACAGAAAATGAAAAGTGCATAATAAAATATAAATAAGTTTTTATATAGTAGTAATAATAAGTGTAAGTGTATTAAACTCACCATTTCAAGAGTAGATTACTAAATAGAATTTTGAAAACATCCAGATCTGTAGTATTTATAATTAGCAACATTTACAAATATTAAGATATTATTTCAACTTTTTCAAGATATTTAAGATATTATCAACTTTTTCAAGAAAAAGTTGAAAATAAATGGAGGAAAAATAGTCATCCTAACAAAAAACAAGTGTAGGTTTTTCTTTGGTAATTTTCTTTTTTTTTTTTTCTTTAAATTTTTATTTATTTGACAGACAGATATCACAAGCAGGCAGAGAGGCGGGCAGAGAGAGAGGGGGAAGCAGGCTCCCTTCTGAGTGGAGAGCCCGATGTGGGGCTCGATCCCTGGACCCTGAGATCATGACCTGAGCCGAAGGCAGAGGCTTTAACCCACTGAGCCACCCAGGCACCCCTGGTAATTTTCTTAAGACCAGAAACTTCTTTAGGGATAAAAAGTTGCTCCATAATGAGAATAGGATTGACTTATTAAAAAATAATGTAAATTGTTGAAGAAATATCGATTACTTATAAATATATGGCTTTTATAACATAAATTTTTACTATTTAAGCAAATCTTGACAGGTCTTTATAGAAAAATTTGCAAACCCACTGTAACATTTGAGTACACATTCATCATTATAGAAGCAGAAAATGTATACAATTATAAGTAGAAAATACAGATAACAAATCAACACAAGTCTTACCATCCAAAGATGATCATATTACCACACTTAACACCCTAATGCATATCTTTAATTTCTATCTTTATTACCCACATGTAAATATATACATACATACACAAAATATTTGTATATTATAATGAAAAAATATAGATATAACTTAAATGAGAACATATGATACTCAACTGTTCTTCAAACTTCTGTTTTCAATTATTTTAATTTTTATTTTTGCAGATTATGATTTTACCTGAGACCTTGATCATATTCCAATTTCCTCAATGGACCCCAAAAAACTTTCTTAACAGATCATTTGTATAAACTACAATTGAATCTAGGATCACACACTGCATATAGGTTTTCTTTTTTTTTTTTTTTTTTTTTTTTTTTTTTTTTTTTTTAAATTTATTTATTTATTTTAAGATTTTATTTCTTTATCAGAGAGAGTGGGCGAGAGAGCAAGCACAGGCAGACAGAATGGCAGGCAGAGGCAGAGGGAGAAGCAGGCTCCCGGCCGAGCAAGGAGCCCGATGCGGGACTCGATCCCAGGACGCTGGGATCATGACCTGAGCCAAAGGCAGCTGCTTAACCAACTGAGCCACCCAGGCGTCCCGGTTTTCTTTTTTTAATTTTTATTTTTTCTTTTCAACGTTTTATTTAAATTCTAACTAGGTAACATACAGTGCAATATTGGTTTCTGAAGTAAAATTCAGTGGTTCTTCACTCACATACAATACCCGGTGCTCATCATAATAAGTGCCCTCCTTGATACTCATCATCCATCTAGCCATCCCTCACCCACATCCCTCCATCAACCCTCAGTTCGTTCTCTGTCTTTAAAAGTCTCTTATGGTTTGTTTTCTTCTTTTTTTTCCCCTTCTCATATGTTCATTTATTTTGTTTCTTAAATTCCACATATAAGTGAAATCATATGTTGTCTTTGTCTAACTTATTTTGCTTAGCACAATACGCTCTAGCTCCATCCACATCATTGCAAATGGCAAGATTTTATTCTTTTTGATGGCCGAGTAATATTCTATTATATGTATATACCTCATCTTCTTTATCAGTTCATCAGTTGATTGACATATGGATTCTTTCCATAATTTGGCTATTGTATTTGTATCCCCCCGGGCTCTTAATCAACCACAATTCCTTTTTTCCTACTTGGATTTATTGAAAAGACTGGCTTTTGTCCTCTGATTTCAACAGCCTAATTATTTGTTTTTGTCTAATTATTTCTTGTGGTTTTATTTAACTTATTCCTCTAGTTTCTGTAGGTTTGTAAACTGTAACTTACACACAAAGACCAATGTTAATGGATTTTATACATCTTTCTCAGAGTTGGGAAAAAAATTAAAAATGAAGGAGTTCTGCTGATTTACCTCTCACAATTGAAACACTCACACCATCAGAGAGTCACATACTTTTTTTTCCCCTAAGCATCCGAAGAATATTTAGTGCTTGGCTTTAAGAAAGTGGATATTAAAATTCTTGGATAGTATTAAATACATTCATTGATCACAATGTAATTATACTAATACTCAATAATAATATGATATCCAATACATTTAGAAATATAAAAGCATATTTCCAAATAACTTATTGGTCTAAAAGAAATCATATTTCTTAAATATGACTTTTAGCACCTAACACCTAAGCAACCTTGTTTACTTAAATATCTACTAGATTAAAAAATACTAGGGAGGGCGCCTGGGTGGCTCAGTGGGTTAAGCCGCTGCCTTCGGCTCAGGTCATGATCTCAGGGTCCTGGGATCGAGGCCCGCATCGGGCTCTCTGCTCAGCAGGGAGCCTGCTTCCTCCTCTCTCTCTCCGCCTGCCTCTCTGCCTACTTGTAATCTCTGTCTGTCAAATAAAATAAATAAAATCTTAAAAAAAAAAATACTAGGGAAAGTTTTAAAAAGTGGATTTTTTTTTATTTTCAAATTTTTTCCTTGGCTATTATTTGGTAAAATTCTTGGTGAAAGTCAATGACATGGCATTAAAATACATTCAAGTTAAAGATATCAATTTGAGGGTTTACTCTAGTTAGCTCACAAATGTAGTCGCCTGGTGATAAAACATGTTCGTATGTGATTTTATGCACAGAGGAATGTAGGTGTAGATGGTATGTCATGAAAAAGGATTTCTTTCACATGGGCTTTTGATAGGAGCCATACATGATATTCTGGGTTACTGGTTGACAAAAAGACTTGCGAATGAGATGAGCTATTGATATAGCAGCCAATCCATCATGAAATTGAAGAATCCAGCCCCTTATTCTCATTCAAGTAGAATTCATCTTACCTATAAGGAGTGTTGTAGGCAAAGCCAAACTGTGTTCTGAAACCAATTTAAAAACTGCTTTAGTTCTTGGGCAAGTAGTTGTTCAAAGTCTCAGAGTTCTACTATACAAAGGATGACACAAATTATTTAGACTTGGATAAATGTTCAAAGAAGGTTCAAGCCCTTTCCTTAGCCATAGCAGACTTTCTAATATCCTCATCAAATGTTTGGTCCCTTTATGACTTCCTTGGCTTTTTCTAAGTGTGATGTAGTAGATAAGGTTGTGAGCTTTGAAGTCCTAATACCTAGGTTTGAATTCTGCTCCACTCACTGTATTATCATGCACAAGTAATTTAAATTCCTTAATACCTATTTTTCTCATCTGTAAATAGGGTATAACAACAGTATCCATCTCAGCAGATCTGTGTGAGAATTAACTGTGATAATGGCAAGAAAGTACTCAGTAATGTGTCTGATACTTATTAAGCACTCAACAAACGTTTATTTTTGTTGCTGGTTTTCATAGATTAGATCTCAGTGGTATGAAATACTAATACCACTTGTCATATTATGAAGCCTCTTCTTGTTCATATTGATAAAACTCTAATGTCTGCATTAGGAGAATAGGTATATTCTCTTCTGATATAAAAGCAAGGCAAACCTTTAAGGTGTCTTAAAAGACCATGATTTAATTAAAGGTGCATTGTCATACAATTATACCAATATATGCAGGAAGGCATTTTGTAAAATTAAGCAGTCATTATCAGCTTTTTAAAAACTCATGTTAATATCGAATATAAGGAAACTCTTGAAATGTTACTGTTTTGTAAAAACTAAAAGCAAGCATTCTGCTAAATAATAAAATACTAAATACATTGTCTTTAAGACAATACTAAATACATTGTCTTTAAGACCCAAACAAACCAGAGATGTTTCCTACTATTTCTGTTATTTGACAAAGTATAGAGATTGTGGTGAGAAAAACATACATACATACACACACACACACACACACACACACACACACAACTTAAAAACCTGTAACATTTTATTACAGAAGGAAAGAAATGTTATTTTTATAAACAGTGTGATAGCATATTTGGAAGTTCTAAGATATAGCTATAGTATGATACATCTATATTCTAAGACACAGCTGTATCATACTGAAATAATTAGTTCAAACATTAAAAAGAAAAGAAATGCATTTATATGGCAACCTAAAGTATAATATCAAAGACTAAATTTAACAAACTGAATAAAAATTTTTATGAAGAAAATAAGTTTGTTAAAAGATACAAAATAAGACATGAATAAATAGAAATATATTTTTGATGCAAAATGTTACCATTATATAAATACTAGTTATTCCCAAATTAATGATTAATACACTTCCGATCAGAATGAACATCATATGTAAGAATAAATGTAAAAGAATTCCGAGAAAATTTGAAAAGTAGAATAAACATTAACATTTACAATAAAGCCTGATTTAAAATCAATACAGTACTGTCTGGCATAGAATTAGACAAGTTAGATCAGTGTAACAGAATATATAGGACAGAAGTATTTCCTATTATATTTGAGAAATAAACTTTAAAATGAAGTTGACATCTCAACCAGCAGATTATTCAATAAATGGTGTTGAGACTATTCCCAGTACTTCTGGTAGAACATAAAGTTTTCCTTCTCCTACATCAAACTAGTTGACAGTGGTTGATATTAGTGATGGAACTGAAAACAAAACAGAGCAAAGTTATCATTTCTTATATAAATCAAAAGTAGAAAAGTCAAGGATAGTTTTAAAGAGTTTTTATTTTTATTTTTATTTTGGTATCTTCAAGCATAATAAAGATGGAGGGCTCAAACACCCATCATTTTGTGCAGTTGGAAGTTGAGAGATGAGATGATCTCTCAAGGTATCATTCCTACTATGAAAGATTGTGTTCTCCCTCCTGTGTTCTTCACATTGGGAGTGGTACCCATATTCACCCGTCATCCAAGTCCGCAGATTCCCTGTCCTCAACTCCTCCATTATGGTTCCCTATCCATATATCCAAAATCTGCCATTTCTACTTCCTTAAAAGACTTGGACTCCATCCCCTCCTCTCCACTCCCACCATTCTACTTTATGTCACGCTGTGATCCTTTGTCACCTGAAAATAGCCTCCCCCTGGTCTTCTGACACCAGTTAGGGTGTCTCTCTAGACTCCATCATGCTGCCAGTCTGACTTTTCATAACCAGATCTGATGATGTCATTTTTCTATTCAAATTCTTCCTGATGTGGTCCCACCCTTAGCCTCAAGTCAGACATACCATCACATCTTTGCATCTGTATGCATCTCTCCAGATGCACTCCATCATATCTCGTACTTTCACACTTAATGTTCCCTTTGCCAGAGTTCCTTTCACATGATTTCACATCTACTTGTCCTTCAAAACCCACTGGATGTTTTACTTCTAGGAAGATTTTCCTATCTGAATTAGATGTCTTTCCTCTAAGCCTGCTCTTTTGGGCATGTCATGAGCATTGACTTCATTCTTCTCAGCAAACTAGAAGCAAAGATCAAGCTTTATTTAATTTGAGATTCTCAGTGCTTGACATGGTGCCTTAGGCCACATGGTAGATGCTCAATTAATATTGAATAAATGGGTCAATATTTAAGCATTCATAACCAGGTATTAGTAATGTTAAACTCATACAATTTATATAGTTTGATTCTCTATTGATGTCCATTCTTACAGTCAAAAAATAATTTCAGATAAACGAGAGCTAGAAACATCCTTTGTTCTATTTGGTATATTTTTATTTAAATGTAAAAAATGCATTACCTTTTTCTCAAGTAGAATGTTAAAATGAAAACTCAAGTTTTCTAGAGAGCAGCTTGGCATAAGATTTTAGAGATATTAAGTTTCTTGTTTGTTTGTGTTTAGAGTACATTAGTCTACAGTTTTGAGAGAGTATGGTTTTAATCCACTTAGAGGAAAATGAGCCTGAAAAATTCATGGAAATACATCCTTTGGCAAGGACTGAGAACTTACTCCCCATGCCCTGTTAAAGAATAAGATTTATTATTTGAATGGCTCCAAATCTGGAGATTATTCAGTATGAGGGAGCTGATGAAAGTCATGATGGTAGGAAGACATAAGATTATAATGAGATTCTCGGGGTGCCTGGGTGGCTCAGTGGGTTAAAACCTCTGCCTTCGGGTCAGGTCGTAATCCTAGGGTCCTGGGATCGAGCCCCACATCAGGCTCTCGGCTTAGCAGGGAACCTGTCTCCTCCTCTCTCACTGCCTGTCTCTCTGCCTACCCGTGGTTTCTGTCTGTCAAATAAATAAATAAATCTTAAAAAAAAAAAAGATTATAATGAGATTCTATGATTTTTTTTATCCCCAGGGGTACAGGTCTGTGAATCACCAGGTTTACACACTTCACAGCACTTACCAAAGCACATACCCTCCCCAATGTCCATAATCCCCCACCTTCTCCCAAACCCCCTCCCCCCAGCAACCCTCAGTTTGTTTTGTGAGATTAAGAGTCACTTATGGTTTGTCTCCCTCCCAATCCCATCTTGTTTCATTTATTCTATGATTTTTGAAGTTGGTGTCCCTGAACTCTAAATTAAGAAAATAAATCTCCCAGATATTCATAGGCTCTGATCCCACAGTGCTCTTAGAAAGCCACATCAAAGGTGTCACCTCTAACTACCGAGCTTTGGTTTTCTCACTCAAGAATTCAGGAGTTTGTAAATAAAATTGAACTTCATTATGTTTTATTTTCCTGTATTCTGTTAGCATGCCAAACTCCTCCCTCGACAGGCATCTTAACTTTCTGTTGGTATTTTTCACATCAAGAACTCAATAGATGGAGGCCATTTTCCCCAACATTCATAGAAAAAACAAAGGTTTGAGGTGGATGGAACTGTTTTGTCCCACAACGGAAGTGGCAGATGCATGACTCCACTTGTATACCTCTGAGTGAATTCGCTGCATATAAATTTTTAAAATAAAATTTTAAAGTTAATACTGAAAAGATGGTAGGAGTAAAGCATAAATAAATAAATAGTATAAATATATATAAGTAATAACATATATTTCATTATATATTTATTTTATATTATAGATAAAATATTTTATATTTTATGTTTACATATAAAATATTTTATATATCTTTACATATATAATGTTTTATATGTGAAATATGTGTAGATTTTAAATTTTATATTTATATATAAAATATTCTATATTCTATATATTATATATAAATATATATAATAAATAAAACAAAATAAAAAGATATAGTTCAGTGGTAACTAAAAGTGATTGTTCACCATAATAACTAAACAAATATCCAAAGTTTACAGACATTAGTGGCTTAAAGAAGCTGATGTATTTTCATGAGAATAGACCCTACCAACAGAAATGATTGTATTCGTATGTATCCAAATACTCTGGAACGATAGAATATGGTTCTATCAATTGCCTTATGTAATTCTCTGTAAAGAAATATAGGCTATTAGGGACTGGAACAAAACTAGCAAAATGACCCATAAAATACAGCACACTAAATCGAAAACAGATATGTGAGTATTTGTCAAAAGTACCAGCTGCCTGATGCCGTGCGGCAGAGCTGTCCACAGCAGAAGGTATGTGGCAGCAATCACTTTCATTAGCAGGAGCCAGCAGACACAAATCTTTCTGGTCGCTAGGAGAAAACAACTTTAATAACTGTATTTTCATCTTGTTTCATTTCTCTGTTATTTCATTTTTTCTTAAAATTCTTATTTTGAGAGAGCTATGTAAAATTTTGGTAATGTTATAGTTAATGACAGTCGTGTGTAATAACAGTTATATTATACCTTATAGGAAGTGTAGACATTGTTCACATATTTTGGAGCACTTTGTGCCAAGAACTGTTTCAGGTACAGGAGTTACAGAGAATTTATGGAAGGAGATGAGGCAAAGAATAATGAGATAATCACATTAAATAGGAAGCAAAATTAATGGCAATAAATCCTAAGGGGGGTGGATAAGACGGGTGATTATTAGATTAAAGATTAAGGAAAGATTGCAATTTTAATTGTGGTAGCCAGGAAGGCTGAAGTTGGAAATTAAATGGCAGAAACCAGAAGAAGATAAAGGAGGAAGGCATATCTGAGCGAAAGCTTCCCAGGAAGAGGGTACAGCAAATACACATGCCCTGAGGCCAAAGCATATGGGCCTGTTTGAGGAACAGCAAAGTGTCCAGTTCATAGTAGATGGCTGGGGTAAGATGAGCAAAGGGGAAAGTGGTTGGAGATGAAGATAGAGAGCTAAGGGGGGATGGGGTAGGTCATACATGAACTTTTAGGTCATGGTAAAGATCTTGACCTTACAGTGTGCTATGGAAAGGCCTAAAGGAGTTTGGAGTGGTGTTATTTATTTGACATTATCTTATTTGTATTTTATTTGCATTCATACATTATATATATATTCATACACATTTATTCTCAATACGATCTGTGATGTTGATGGCTTTCACATCTGTATAACTGACCATGGCCTTTCACTAAAACCCCAGACTTATATACCCACGTACATCCCTGAGATCTCCACAGATGTGATGAACAGGCATCACAAATTTAACATGACCCAAGAACTTTCTTGTTTTTCTTTATCTCAGTAGGTCATCCCCAGTTGCCCAAGCCAAAGATCTGTGAGTCCTCATTGAGTTTCTTCTTTTCCACACCATTCACATCCAGTTTATACCTCTGTTGATTTCACCTCCCAAATGTCCCAAATATGCACACTACATTTCCACAATGGACACCCAAACAAGTATAAAAACATATTTAGGGTTTCTAATTTTTCAAAATTGTTTTAAAATGCACATAACATAAAAGTAACCATCTTAACTAGTTTTTTTTTTTTTTAAGATCTTCATTTATTCATTTGACAGAGATCACAAGTAGGCATAGAGGCATAGAGGCAGGCAGAGAGAGAGAGGAGGAAGCAGGCTCCCCGCCAAGCAGAAAGCCCGATGTGGGACTCAATCCCAGGACCCTGAGATCATGACCTGAGCCGAAGGCAGTGGCTTAACCCACTGAGCCACCCAGGCGCCCCTTAACTAGTTTTAAGTATACAGTTCAGTGTCTTTAAGTACATTCACCCTGTTGTGTGATCATCATCAAAACCACTCTCTCCAAAACTTTTTTTTGTCTTGCAAAACTTAAACTCTGTTCCCATCAAACAATAACTCCCTACTCCACCTTCCTCTCAACCTCTAGCAACCACCATTCTACTTTCTGGTGCTATGAATTTGACTACTCTGGGTATCTCAAGTGGAATCACACAGTTTTAGTCCTTTTGTGTCCAGCTTATTTCACTTACCATGATGTCCTAAAGGCTCATGCATGTTATAGCATGTATCAGAATTTCCTTCTTTTAAAAGCTTAAATATATCCCATTGTATGTATATATCCCAATTTGTTTATCCATTCATCTGCTGATGGATACCTAAGTCTCACCTACTTTTTGGTTATTGTGAAAAACTGTGCTATGAATATAGGTGTACAGATATTTGTTTGAGTTCCTGCTTTCAATTCTTTGGGGAATATACCCAGAGTGGAATTCTTGGATCTTATGGTAATTCTTTTTTTTTTTTTAACTTCCATTCTGTTTTTCATAGCATTTGTGCCATTTTACATTCCCACTGGGTAACTTTCTTTATATCTTCTTCATTTTCCTTCTTAGTCCAGGCACAATGACCTTCTTTGATTTCTCCAAATACCAAGTTCATTCTTGCTGTAGGTCCTTAGTAGTAGTTAATTACCTCTTCTTGTAAAACTTTCTAGCCTGCTGTTTACTCAACTGGCTCCTTCTGATCATTCACCTTGGACTCTACTGGGAATACTTTCCTTGAGTCAGTTACTATTCCATCATCATAATATTTACAAGATCTCCCAATTTCCTTGTGTGTTTATTCTTATTTTGTTCATCTTACCTCCAAAAAGACCTATATACCCAGTACCTAGGACTATGACTGGCACATAGGAGATGTATAATAATTGTTGAAACATCATGGGGGTTAATATGATAAATTCCTTATGTGCTATCTGTGAACACTACTCATTAGTGAAAATTACAATCGTCACTCAAAAATAATAACTATTCTGTAGGAACAAATTAAACCAAGATAGAATCCATAATTCTATAGTGTAGTCAAGAATGGCAGTTGACCTAGTTACTGTAATAATTCAGATTTCAGTAGAAATTTGGGGCTCATTAATTTGGATATTTCAGGCAAAATGTGTTCTTTGGTTTCAAATTATTTCAATAATTACTTTAATACTTCTCTATGCTTTATATACTCAATTATTGTCCTAGAGGTACTGGTAAAATCTTTCATGTACTTCTGAGTAGTGAATTTCAGTTTCAATCTTCAAACATGTCACATACTTTCATGGCACATTTTCTAAATTGATGTTTTATAGTTCATTCCAGTATTAACCATTTGCCTAATCCATAAGGTCATCTGTGTTAGAGAAAACTGACTCAGGTCACATAAAAGGTAAATGTCATTTCTGTCTTTACATTAAGAAGTGAGTAGGTGGTTACAAACTGGCTATTCTAGATTATGAACTATCTCCTAACACAGTTATTTTTATGATGACACTATATATTATGAATGACTTAGGTGTACTACTACCTTGATAGACACACTCTCTTATGGCCCTATAATCCTAAAGGGTGGTAAAAGCCCATTAAATATTTAGATGGGAAGGCAGCATATATTCTTATGTATAGACACCCTTATTTTTATCATGTTAAAATTGTTTTGAGGTTTGGATTTATGATTGAAACTACATTTATGCAGGAAAAAAAAAAGATGATTATTGTGAGACCAAGAGACCCTCTTCTTCAAGAGCATTTGTGCATTCATTACCCTGGTCCCTTTATAAAACTCCAGTGGATGTAATTCTGTGGGTACTGACCTAACTAACTTGTAGGGGAGCTACTCTATGGCTTACAGAAACATGGAGAAGAGATTGTTTTGAAAACATTTTATATATTTTTCCTTTTATTTAAAAGATATTAAAAATTGTCATTAAAATCATAGGTTTTTATATTGTTTTTAAAAAGTCATAGCATTTAGTTCATTTTCTAAATACAAGATTAGGCAGATTTTCTTATTGTTTTCAGTAATTGCAAAAGCTTCAAAAGTGTTCAGCAGAATTCACTGTAGAGCCCATTACATTTCAAGGACACTGGAGAGCCTCTGTGGCAATTGAGTTGAAAATTATTAATCCATTCCTTTTATCTCTTTTATTACTTCTCCTTAGGGTTTATAGTGGGTTTATATCCTTCACAAACATTGTTTTTTCTGTTGTTAAGATTTATATCCCCATTTTGAGGTAATTTTTTAATGACACCTTTACATATTATGTCACAGGCTTCTTTAGGGCAGAAAGAATCTTGTCCCTTTTCATTCACAAATGGGCATCTTCAGGGGAAAAAAAAAAAGAACTACTTTAGAAAATGCTGTTGGGGGGTGCCTGGGTGGCTCAGTGGCTTAAAGCCTCTGCCTTCAGCTCAGGTCATGATCCCAGAGTCCTAGGATTGAGCCCCACATCAGGCTCTCTGCTCAGCGGGGAGCCTGCTTCCTCCTCTCTCTGCCTGCTTCTCTGGCTACTTGTGATCTCTGTCAAATAAATAAATAAAATCTTAAAAAAAAAAAAAAGAAAATGTTGTTGGTGTAGCATCTTTAGAAGGTAGCATCTTTTGAAAAGCTGTTAGTATGGGACCTACTTTAAAAACTCTGATAAAAAACAGGCTTCCATATATCACTTAAGCTAGAAACATGTGTGTTGAAGGTGGCTAAAGTTGGTAGTAGACATTATATCACCCTTTGCTATTATATCAAGGAAAAAATGTATTTTAATATTACCTTTAATCATCAAACTCTTTTGCTTCATCTGACATATGTTACCTTTTGAGATTTTCAGTTAAGAAAGAAATAATGAACACAAGCAGTTCGAATAAAGTTCACATCACTAATATTTTTGAGTACTCATTAATTGCCAGGTAATGGGCTGAGCAACTCATGGATGACTGAAGTTTAGATGGGCACATTCTTGCTTAAATTTCTTCCTAAAATACTTCTATGATTTTCAAAGAATAGGGTATGTCTGCCTGTATTAATCCTATCAAAATGTGTATCATAGTATATTATAACTTCCTCTTTACTTGTCTTTCCCATTAAACTATAAACTCCAAAGGTGCATGTGTTCTGTCTTCCATATTGACTCTGTCCTATACCCTGATCATCACAGGTACTTAGTCCCAGTCTTCAACATAGTAGGTGCTCTATAAATATTTATTAAGTGAATGATGATAATTGTTCAGAAATTGCATCATTTCTTTCGGGATGGGATCAGAGAGAAGAAGGATGATATAAAGGCCAGAATTCCAGTTTATTAATTTTCAACACACCATCTCCTTCAAAGAAAACTTAGCATGTACATTTACTTCCTAACAGCTAACATCAGCTGGTGCTACTCATAAGGAGAGCACTTTTACTCACTGTCTCATTAAATCTTCTCGGCTTCCTGTGAGACCATTGCTATCTTTAGCCTCATTCTACACAGGAGGAAATGGAGGTAGGACGAATAAGGTCTTAAGGTTTCTCTGAGATGATGAGTGTACAGTACAAATTGGAACTCTTACTTCCAGAGCCCAGGCTTTGAAGCAATCAATATTTGGAATGCCAATTTAATTAGAAGGTAATCTCGGAGATCACAAATAACTTCATGAGGGTGCACAGCTAGTAAATGACAGAGCCTGGTTTGAAACCAAATTTGCACACTCCAAAGTCTGTGTGGCTGCAATCCTAGACACTGTCTCCTTTTCTTGAACAATGAGTGTGCTTTTCAGAGATAAACTAAATTATGGGTCAAGTGCCATCCTAATTACGCTGAACAAATCATGGCCCTAAACTGTTTCTCCTGACAATTTCTTCAGAAAAGACTGCTCTATTTTTGTTTTTTAGTTAAATCAAAGTAAATAATCCTTGGGCAAGAAAATTTTGACATTTCATTTCCCTCTCTATTATTCTTACATTCTCTTTGATTTCATTCAGTATTGACGAAACCTGAGAAGAGTTATATGGGGGTAGGGGGAATAGCCCAAAAGAAAGGAAAAAAAAAAATAGGATAAAGGTGCATGATGCTGCATGTCTGCGGACAGCACTCAGAGCCTCCGTGCTTAAGAAACTGTGAAAGTCGAGAGGCGCCTGGGTGGCTCAGAGGATTAAGCCTCTGTCTTTGACTTGGGTCATGATCTCAGGGTCCTGGGATCGAGCCCCACGTCAGGCTCTCTGCTCAGTAGGGAGCCTGCTTCCCCTTCTCTCTGCATACTTGTGATCTCTCTCTCTGTCAAATGAATGGATAAATCTTAAAAAAAAATTAAAAACTGTGAAAGTCGAATGAAACATGGAAAATATATCACATGTCGACACAAAGAGGAACTTGGGCAGTAAGTGATGAACCATCTGAGGTCTGTGGAATACAATATTAAGTCTTGCTCAAATGGGAAGTCTTACCATGCTAAACGTTCTAGGATGAGACAGACTAATAATGCTTCCTTTGAACTTTAGAGTCTCAAGTCCCTGACCAACCAAGCTCTCTTCATGTGAGGCCCCAGACCAACTGCATCATCATGAGTTGGACTCCTCCCTTGAACCCAAACATCGTGGTGCGAGGTTACATCATTGGCTATGGTGTTGGGAGCCCTTATGCTGAGACAGTGCGTGTGGATAGTAAACAACGATACTATTCCATCGAGAGATTAGGTGAGTTGCTGTGGGTTTTATTCTATTAAGGGAAATAAATGATTTGTTTGAAATTATTTTCTTTCTTAGAATCTTGTTCTTTGGAATTTTAATTTGTGACACATAGTATTTCATAAGACAAGTCTCTCTCTTTTTCTGTCTTCTATCAATCTACACACACACACACACACACACACACACACACACATGTTTTTCCTCTCCGGATTTTGAATTGGGGAAATTTATCTAGAGACATTCACAATGACAGTGGGTACTCCACAGTGTACTTTTGCCTCTGAGCCATAGAATAAATAAAGGGTATTATATTATTTTGTTCCTCATGGTCAATGGAATCATCTAATCTTAATAATTCTTATGGGTTGGGAGAAAGGGGTGGGATTATGGACATTGGGGAGGGTATGTGCTTTGGTGAGTGCTGTGAAGTGTGTAAACCTCGTGATTCACAGACCTGTACCCCTGGGGATAAAAATATATGTTCATAAAAAATAAAAAATTTAAAAAAAAATCAAGTCAACACATTTTTTTTTCATTTTTTCTCACTAGGAAGATATTCTGTCAATTTTTCTTTAACACTAAATTATCTAGTCACCTTGCCTTCTTTTCTCTTATATTTATAGGTTAAGTTTCTTGGCTATGCCATTATGATTATAAAACAAAAGGTGAAACAAGGAATTTTCAATCAAGCCTCTAAACTTAGTTTTCAGACTGCTCTCTGCCTACATTCCAAGGCCTGTTATACTCAATGTCATTTTAACAAATACTTGAATTATGACGTTTCTGAATTCATTGAAAACTTGTTTATTCAAAGAGGGCTAACATGTAGTAAAAGGGTTCATATCCATTTTATATCTGATTTTCCATAATATCCTAAGAGATTATGTCATTAAGAGAGAAAGAAACATATGTCATATATATAGGGTGTCAAGAAGTTAAATTCTCATAAAGCACAAAGCAGGTTGATCCTCCCTGTTGATTTAACATGGTATTATTTGGAATGAAGTATGCTGACCTTGCTGGGAATACAACCTGATTGGTGGGAGTTGGAGGGAGGGGCGCTACTTATTTGTAATGTCTCTCAAAAACAGAACATTTTGATGAGAAACTTGATTTGAATTTGAATACCTTTTCGTGCAGTAGCAAGAAAAGATTTTTCCCAGTGCAGGAGGAAAATTGCACTGACCCATTCTCTCTGTAATTGCCTCAAACTCTAATAAAAGAAGTGCCTACTGAAAATCTCCACAATTCTAGTTAGCTTGGCATTTAGAAATAATATTCTCTCAGTCAGTCCCTGAGTTTGAATGTTAAGGCAATCACATAACGTGTTTTATGGCCATCAAACCGATGTCAGGGGACTGTTATGTAGCCATTATTCAGCGGGCATCATCTCTGACAGTTGATCTCATCATCACCCAGCAGAGGGAGGTCCGCGTGGCCAGGCTTCCCTGCAAGGAGAGTGTGGTACAAACGCATAATGAAGTCATGAAAGAAAACCGCAATGCTTCACCAGGGCCTTTCAGTAAAGATGTTCTTTACTACAAGCGGTTCTTTCCAGAAATCTCCAACGCTTGTAAAGTTGAGGCTTTTGGAAGATTAACACTGGCAAATCTCTCCAAAATCTTAACAAGAAAACAAGAGATTTTCCTTTGTAAGATATATTTTAAAGAGCTAGGAAGACTGTTACAAGCAAAATGGATATGAACCTATCTCTGTGATAGATCATGTATGTATTACACTTTAAAACTTATCTGGAAAGAGAGTTACACACATACATTTGCATACACACACGCATACACCCATATGTATATATACACATGAATTTAAGTTCTACCAGCTCATACTCTTCTAAAATAGTCCCATGCCTTAACATAAAATATTGAAATATAATAGTGTTTTATTATTATTGTTCAAGTATCTGCACAGTTACACAAAGAAACTTATTTTTTCAAAAGTGTTTGCCATTTACCCAAGGTGTATCTTAAACATATCTTAATATATATTAAATAGGAACAGTTTTATATATGCATGTAGAAATATATAAAATGTCTAGACAATTTTGTATTTCTATAAGGCTTTAAAAATTATATTTTAAATAGCTTTCAAAAAGATACTGTGAAACTGGTATGCTTACTTTAATGTTTAATAGAATAAGTGAAACAATTGGTGCTTTCTTTGCAAAGTTTCTATGTGAGCTTGAGTGAATCCTTTATCTTTTTAAAAGTTAGAACTTATAAGATATGTCTAACAAACTTCAGCTAAGTCAGGGAATATATATTTTCAGGACTCTATAACAGTTATACAATTAAAAATGAATTAAGGAAAGCTATAATCTGTTAAAGCGTAACATCAGCTATAACTTCAACTGTCATGGTTGTATTTTAGACTATAAAAAAGCTATCTGGTTTTTTTTTTTAAAGCTATCTGTTTTATAATTGACCAATAAACTTCCTGTTCTCTTTGATGACAGACCAGAACTTTCAAGTAGCATTTTGTTTATCACGCATAATAATTGAATATTTAGATACCAAGCACTGTGACCTTCTTCAGGACTACAAAACAAAGCTTACCATGTGCAGATCTAGAGATTCATTAACCAATGAATTATACTATTGTTTGTACCATATAGTACCAATATAGCAATGTTTGCAATTAATTTTTTAACATCATACGCCTCTTGGGTTAAAAGCCATAGGTGCCAGCTTTGATGTATACACATAGCATAGATCAACAAGATCTGAATTCTGGAGATGTTGGCAAAATTAATCTGAAACCAAGTTCTTCTTTTAAAAACTCACAATATATCTACCAATCTATTTATCTATTTATTTATTTATCTATTTCTACATCTTTATGGAGGTATTTGTATGTGTATAAACTGTACATGTTTAAAGTGTACAATTTGTTGAGTTTTTAAGAACTTTATCATGGATAATTGATACACGATAAGCTCTGTTTTTCACATTTCTTCTTTAATATCTCTCTGTAATGTTTTATAATATTCAATATAGGAAGTCTTGAATGTTTTTGTTAGATTTAGTTAATATGTGTGTGTGTGTTTATTAAATTTAGTCCCTTTTTATAATGTGTGTGTGTGTGTGTGTGAACTACTTTAAATGGGGTTATTTCAGCTGTTGCTGCTAGTGTAGAATACAATTATTTTTAAACATTAATCTTGTATGCTAGACCTGTTAAATTTACCTATTTGTGATACTAGTAGAATGCTCTAAGAATTTCCATGTAAACAAACAACCATATGTAAACAGGAACAGTTTTACAGTTAATTTCTGATCTCCTACTTTTTATTTCTTTCTCTTGCCCTCTCTTGGTTAAGAACTCTAGTAAAATATTGAAAAGAAGTGGGAAGCAGGCATTTTTGCCTTGTTCCTGATCTTAGGAGAGGCATGAAATAGGATATTAGGTACAGGTTCTTCATGTGTCTCTTATCAGATTGAGGAAGTTTTCTACTTTTTCTAGATTTCCTGGGAATTTTTATCATGAGTATCTGTTGAATTTTTGTGAAATAATTTTCTCCTTTCCTCCTTACTAGTATTTTTAATATAGTGAATTATATTGATTGATTTTTGAAGGGTAGCTAATTTTGAATTTCTCATATAGATCCTACATGGTCACAATGTACTACCCTTTTCTTGTATTGTTGGATTTGATTTGTTAATATTTATTAATGATTTTTTTATATCTTTATTCATGAGGTGTATTTGTCTACAGCTTTCTTTCATGTTATGACTTTATCCAATTTTTTAATTAAATTAATTCCGGTCTCATAAAATCAGTTGGGCAGTTTGTTCTTCTGTCACTGAAAAAGTGTGTGCAAAATTTATATTATTTATTCCTAGAATAGTTGATAGAATTCATTAACAAAACCATCTGGATCTGCAATTTCCTTTTTAGGAAGGCTTTTGATAATCAATTTAACTTCTTTAACATATATACATCTTTTTTGTATTTTTTATTTTTTCTTATATTGATTTTAGTAAGTTACAATTTTCATGACATTTATATACTTCATTTTGTCACATTTATTGGCATAGAATTGTTCATTCACAATGGTCTCTTTTTATCTGTGGTGATAACTGCTATTTCATTTCTGATATTGATCATCTACATCCTCTCTTTTTTGTGATCAGCCTGGGTAGGGGTTTACTAATTTTGTTGATCTTTGAAGTTTTAACAGTACTGATTATCTCTACTATCTGTCTCGATTTTATTTCTTTCAAATCTGCTTTTACCTTGACTCTTTTCTTTCTTATGCTTCTGTTAGTCACACTTGCTCCCTGTTTTTAATTTCTTAAGGTAGAACTTCATGTTGTAGGTTTTTAAAGCTATTTGTGTTTTCTAAGCACCCCTTCCCTTGTCTCCCACAGATTTTGATATGTTGTCTATTCATTATCATTTAATTCACAATATTTTCTAATTTTCCTTAATTTCTTTTTTCCCCATGAGTTATTAGGTGTGTTGCTTACTTTTCAAATTTTGTTTTTCATCTTGTTATTGTTGATTTTAAATTTTATTTTATCATAAATGGAAAATATTCTGACTTCAACATCTTTAAATTTATGGTGACCTATGCTCATTTTGTTGGATGACTACATGAACTTAAAAATCATGTATAGTCTGCAGTTAGATACAGAGTTCTGTAAATATCCATTAGACCAAGGTCTTTGATGTCTCCCTTTAATTCTGTCAGTTTGTTTGCTTCTATTTATTTTGGGAGTCTGTTATTAAGCTGATACACATTTATAATTGTTATGTCTTCTTAATAAATCACCTCATTTAGCATTACAGAGGCCTCTCTCTATTTCTGGTAATACTAGTGGTCTTCAAGATGATTATATCTGTTATTAATATAGCTTAAAAATATATACTTCTAGCCTTCTTACACTTACTGTTTACATGATCTGCCTTTCTCCACCTGTTAGTTTCAGCCTATATCTTCATTTAAAAAGATTTATTTATTTATTTGAGAGAGAGAGGTTGAGGGGAGCGGGAGAGAGAGAATCTCAAGCAGACTCCCTGGTGAGTACAAAAACGAACTTGGGACTCTACTAGGAGCTGGATCTCAGGACCCTGAGATCACAACCTGAACCGAAACCAAGAGCTGAACACTTAACTGACAGTGCTATCCAGGTGCCCCAGCCTATGTCTTTATATTTAAAGTTTTTCTGTACCCTGTAGACAGTTTATAGTTGAGTCTTGTCATTTTATGCCCCCTGAAAAATTCTCCCTTTTAATTGAGGTTTTAGGCCATTAGAATTTAATGTACAATTTAATGTTAATGTACATACATAAATGGTTGGAGTTAGGTCTATCATTTTACTTTTGTTTTCTGTTTCTCCAATCTCTTTTTCATTTACTCTTATGAACTCCTGAGCTCAGAGAACAAAAGGGATTATGTTTAAATGCCCAGACGCAGTCGTTGTTTTTCCAACTGAGATATTCCCACAAGGAATTTTGTTCTTTTCATCTAATCAGCCCATCTGAAACTATCTCATATCTTAAGGAGAACTGGTTAAAATCTTCCACCACCACTCATGTGGAAAGAAGGAAAGAAAAAAAGAAAGAAAAGTGGTGGTGGGGGGGGAATGTGAGCAAGGGAAGGAGGAAGGAGGGAAGAAAATGGGTGTTTCATTTGTGACTAAACTTGTTCAGCATCCGGTAGTATCAAATGTAGGTTTAAGTTCCGTCTTTAACAAGGAATTATGTCATCTCACGGTAGGCTTTACATCCACACTGTTTGACTCTCAAAGTCTCAGTTTTCTCATTTGTGAAGCAGGATAGTATGCAACCTTACAAACTTTCTATGATATTCCACTTAGATAATAAAAGTAATGCCATTTACAATTCTTCAGAAAGAAACATTATAGAAATGTGAATAGGGCATTGTTCTATAACTATTTGGTATTTCAGTGGTTTAGCAAATATAAAAAAGTCCAGTTCCATAAAGCTTTCAGTTATGTATTTTTATAAACTTTGAAGTTTATATTGTTCTGATTTATCCCCTATACCTAAAAGTAGACTATATAAAATACAACTTAGAAAATAGGGATTCCAGGGTTTTCAATTTCAATAATTCACCAACTGCATAACATTATATAAAACATTTGTTTAATGAAATTAATATGAATCACAAATCTAAAAAACACAGTGACATTCAATTCAGTGTGAAAGACAAAAATGTAAACTCCTGTTTTCAGCTGTAATAGAATGCTGATTTAAAAATCTTGAGTGGAAAAAAAAAAATCTTGAGTGGGAGAGTTAGATTCATTCAACATGAGCACTAGTTGCTCGGAGAGGAGTGAGAGGGGAAGAGAAAAGTTCATTCCATGAGATCATTACTTCGAATATATCAGGAAGAATAGATTTTATCTTTTATGATTTTTTTCCCTGAGGTTAGTGTCGTCTAAACCTATAGGCATTTTCTAGTAATCTTTAAGGGCAGACTTAGGGTGATTCATTAATATTACATATCATTCTATTTGTAACTCTTTTCTCACTTCTACTCCCTGAGGTCCAAAGCAGATGTGCTGCTGAAGCGAGCACCCCTGAGGTCCAAAGCAGATGCATTGTCTTATACCTGGTAAATTTTCTAAGGCTATTTAGAAGAATCTATCATGAAAGATGAATACTATTATTGAAATAGAGCAGAAAGGATCTCATTGGAATAAATATATGTATTCTTGTGGAATTAATCTATATATATGGATATATATTTACATGGATATAATTATATGGATATGTATATATCATTAAAAATCTCCAATCTCCCCTCTTTATTTTCCTTTTTATATAACTCTTCCACATTTTACCTTGTGTTTTACAACCTGAGTTATTATTTGTAAAATCAAATTGGTAATATAAAGGACATGTAGGTCATTTATTCTACCAACATTAAATTCAATATTTGATTAAAATTTTTTCTCCCATCAATGGCACCTGGGTGGTGCAGATGGTTGGGCATCTGACTCTTGGTTTGGGCTCAGGTGGTGATCTCAGGGTCTTGAGATTAAGCCCGGCATTGGGGCTCTGCAGTCAGTGTGGAGTCTGTCTGGAACTCTGTCCGCCTTTCCCTCTACCTCTCTTCTCCCTGTTTTCTCTCTCTCTCCCAAGTAAATAAATAAATCTTTTTAAAAATTTTTACCCCAGGGGCACCTGGGTGGCTCAGTGGGTTAAGCCTCTGCCTTCAGCTAAGGTCACGATCTCAGAGTCCTGGGGTTGAGCCCCATATCAGGCTCTCTGCTCAGCAGGGAGCCTGCTTCCTCCTCTCTCTCTCTCTCTGCCTGCCTCTCTGCCTACCTGTGATCTCTCTCTGTCAAATAAACAAATAAAATTTTAAAAAAATTTTCCCCAATTTCTATATTTTTCTAGAAAATACTTTACTTATATCAGAACAATCTAGATTTCTTCTTAATTTTCCATGTCATTTAGTCATAATGAATGGCTGCTTAATCCATTTCTTCCAAGTCCTTTATAAATACAAATTTATTTCTTCACCCCTCCATGATCTTAGTGTCAGATATCATCCCAGTTTTAAAGTGAGGGAAGATAGCAAGAAAACTGAAGTAAGAAAAGTCAGCTAATTTTTAAAGATTTTTTAAAATTTATTTATTTGAGAGGCAGAGACCACAAATAGGCAGAGAGGTCGGGAGAGAGAGGAGGTGGAAGCAGGCTCCCTGCTGAGCAGAGAGCCCAATGCAGGGCTCAACCCTAGGACCCTGGAATCACGACCTGAGCTGAAAACAGAGGCTTTAACCCACTGAGCCACCCAGGTGCCCCCAAAGTTAACTTTCAAATGAAAAAAGTTAAATGTTATATTAATACACTCAGATACATATTACCATAAAGCAAAGACCTGGCTCTTTCGTATGGAGAGAAGCGGGTAGGACCCAATCCCAGCCTGATTAGGGCTTGCACTAGAACACATGACTACAGGGAAGTTTTATTTCTATAGGGAAAAACAAGGTGTTCTGATAAAATTAAATCCCTTTAATTCAACAGCAGAATAATACAATCTAGGGAGACAGTCCTAAAACTTCTGATCAAAAAGCAAGTCATACTCCAGGTATGAATCTGAGAACTTACCCTTAGAGGTCTGTGAATTGTTATTCTGTGAGCTAGGGTCAGAGCTGATATAAAGAGAAAAGAGAGAAAACCAGATGTCTGGACATTTTGCTTTATTAAGCAGTTATACTTGTAGATTAATATTTATCCTCTTCTATCAGTTTTTGTCCTCATGTGATTTGAAGCTCTGTTACTAGTTGCAAAATTTTTGATGATTATTTTGTTCTCTTGATAAATTAATAAATTCATCATTTATGAACTATTTTCTTTATCAGCAGTAATATTCTTTGGTCTGAAAACTATTTTGTGTCTGATATTCATATAACTCTTCCAGCCTAATATTTTTTGTGTGTTAGCATGATATATATTTTTCCATTATTTTTCTTTCAAACTTTTTGTGCCTTTATATTTAAAATTTTTTATTGTAGGCTGCATATAGTTGGATCTTACCTTTTTATCTAATATGACAATCTCTGACTTTTAATTGAAGTATTTAGGTCATTTATATTTAATGAGAGTATTGATATGTTTGGATTTATACCATTATCCTGCTGCTTGTATTTCATTTGTTGCTTGATTGACCCATCTGATCTTTGCATTTTTCTTTCTCCCTTTTTTTGAGATTGAGTATTTTTAATAATTTATCTTACATCCTTTGTGGATGAGTTAGCTATAACTCTTTTGTCTCCTTAATGGTTGCTTTAGAATTTAAGGTGTGTATCTTTAATTTATTGCTATTGACCTTACAAAAATATTATATCATTTCACAAAACATTGTTTTTATATAATAAAATATACTTTAAAGCTTAAAAATAAGAACAAAATGATGTATTTTATATCATAACTACTCAGTTACTGTTTTAGTGTTATTTATTACTTTGTGTTAACCCATATGTTCAACTGATATTATTTTTCCTTGTTCCTGAATGACTTCTTTAGTATTTCTTATAATGGAATTATGCTGGTGCTATTTTTTTTTAAATCTTTGTGCATCTGGAAAGATTTCATTTTCTCTTTGTTTTTTAAATACGTTTGAACTGGAGAAGGGATTCTAAGTAAATAATTATTTTCCCTATGTTTAATGATATTCATTCACCATCTCCTATACTGCCTCATTTTTAACAAGACTACTGCAATCATTCTTATCTTTATACCTCTGTACACAATGTGACTTTTTTCTCTGAAGGTTTTTTTTTTCCTTTGTCACAATTTTACACAATTTTATTATTATGTCTTTACATAGTTTTCTTTGTATTTTTTCTTAGGGTGTACTGAGATTCTGGGATCTGTGGAATGATTGGTTTCATTAAATTTGGAAAAATTTTGGCTATTATTTTTTCAATAATTTTTCTTTTGCCTACCTTCATGCGTCTCAGTCAGAGACTCTAGTTACACATATGTAATGATGCTTTAGGTTGTACCACAACTCACTGATTTTTTGTTTATTTTTTTCTAGTCTTTCTTTGTCTGTTTCATCTTGGATAGTTCCTATCCTTAAAGCCACTAATTTGTTTTCCCCTGATATGGCCTGATCTGATCCTAATCTTATGCAGTGTATTTTTTCATGTTACCCATGGTAGTGTTCATCTCTAGATGTTGGATGGGGTCTTTTCTATATATTCAACATTAACCTTCTCAGTCTTCCCTTTTTGTTCTTGAACATATGGAATATAGTTTGAATAACTCTTTTAATATCCTCATCTAAAGCCATTTCTGGGTCTACTTCTATTGACTATTTTCTTTCCTCATTATGGATTTTATTTACCTGCTTTTTGCATGTTTGGTTATTTTTATGTGTTTCTTACAAATTGTATTTTTCTTGTGGGATACTGGAGACTTTTGTGTTTTAAAAAATATTCTTGAATTTTGTTCTAGGATGCAGTTACTTGGAAAAACTTAAACCCTTTTGAAGCTGGCTTTTAACTTATTACATGATACCAAAGACCTTATACCATCTAACAGCATCAGTCAATTTGCTTTGATTCTGAGATAATACTTCTGAATACTATACCCCATATCCCATCAACTGTGTGTTTGTCCATCTGACTTGTGGAGCCCCACTGTTTCCTGGCTTTGAGTGAACACCAGAGATTTTTTCTTTGCTTCTGTTGGGTAGTTTTTACTCTACCCCTGGGAAATTTTCTCATAAGCATGCACTGATAAGTATTGCAATGAAGACTCAAGAGAGACACTCACTAGACCTCCAAAATGCCTCTTCCATGTATTTCTCTTTTCTCTTCCTTACAAATTCCAATTGCTTAGGTCATCTCGGGTTTCTAATTCCATATCCTTAATTCAAGGAGACAACTGGCCTCCTTCTAGCTTTCCCCTTTCTCTTTCTTACCTTGGAAACTTTCTTAAGGCAATAAGCTGGGGAAATCAATGGACTCATTTTGTCTTTCTTTTCTCAGAGATCGCTGACCTGATCTGCTTGATGCCAAATATCTGAAAATTGTTATTTTTTATATACTTTGTTTCATTGTTTCTTTTGTTTTTGTGTTGTTTTGTGTTGATCTAAGTGGGAAGGTAAATTTAGTTTATATTAACTTCTTTTGATCAGAAGTGAAAGTCCTCTAATAAATAATTAAACAGTCATTTTATAATTTCAGTATGCAAAATTTTTGGTTTTTCAAAAATGCCAAATTGCATCATATCTGTTTCCTGATTTCTGTCACAAATCTAATCAAGAATGAATTCTAACTGTCATACTGTATTTTTAGAGAATAAATTTAACTTGAGTGCTCTTAGAAATGGGACTCCAGGCCTGTGGAGAAATGAACCTTTATAACTCCCAGAGTGCATTCTGAGTTCAGCAAATACAATGTAAATTATAATGTTAACCTCAGCATCATTCCCCCCATCAAAAAAAAAAAAATTCTTTCATGCATGGAATATAGAAGTTTTGAGTTTATGACATGCAAACATTTTAAATCAGAAAAATCAATGCACTATAGCAGCTTCAAGAATAGTTGACATACATGAATAAAAAATGAGTAAGCACCCTGTAGAGAACATTTTATTATTTTGAAATGAAGTACATTATAGGTGTTAGTTAACAAAATTCAGTTTTTTATTTTTTGAAGCAAAGTGTGAGAATTGTGGAAAATGATTTTTGACCCAAAGCCCAAAAAGCCTTTAAAGCCTTTGAAATAAGTCATTTAATGATAAATAAAATAAAAAGGGGAATAGATTTAACCCCTTTTTTATTTCCAATTAGTTTATTTAGAGCATTTATGTACAGTGAAGCAATAGTGAACATAACTCCAGCTGTATTTCAGACGGGAAGATCAGAATAGATCATTGAAATTCATACATCGTATGCCATATAAACTACTTCCGAAGGACGTTAATTTAGCTGGTAGTTATTCTTATTATGTGCTTTTGTTATTTACACAGAAAATGTCTCCTTATTTTCAAATTAATATTAGTAATTCTATAATACAATGTTATTCTGACAGTTTTAATGAATGAGATCTAAGATGAAATTTCTATAGAAACATGTGAATGCCTATTGTTTATCTCAGGTTTAGTTGTATATGCCTCTTATTTTGCTGTGTATTACTTCTCCCTGTCAATACTATTCACCTGATACCTATATTTTAAATTTGTGAATGGAACATGACTCTAATGAATCTAAAGGACAATATATCTTCCTATTTTCTTGGCACTTCATAATCTCTTTGAAATTCATCGTGGTAGGTTTCAGTGCTTTTATTTTATGTAGATGAATTCAGTATAACAATGCATATTATATAAATTATAATTTCATTTTCTTTTTTCATTTTAAATGTTGATCATTTAGTTCACATTAATCAAAACACTAAATGGATGAATTTTCCATAGTGCAGGCAGTTTTTTAAATAGAAAAAAAAAATCTCTCTTGTGGTAGATAGTATGTTAAAAGACCAAATAATTTATCATTTGTTACCAAAGTTATTGCATATGATTATTAATTGAGTGACTTTTAAGCATTAAGACACCATGTTGAGGATAGTGAAGATTACTAAGAAGTATAAGGCATATACTCTGAAATATTCTAGGTTTCCGAAGTCTTGTATGATAAGCAGAACAGAATTTCTTAAAAAGAATTAGTGAGGTCAAAGGTTTCTATGATAGCCATAATTTTATTGGTAGGTTGGAAGCTTACTGAGATAAGGTGATGTTAGAAGAGTTCTGGTAGAAATACTGGCTTGAGAATTTTGATTTAAAGGATAGATAGGATTCATTCTCATGGGGGAAGATACAATGCAGTATGTACAAGGCTACAAAGCCAAAAAAAACACAAAAAACAAAAAAATGAGGTATAGATCTAGTGAATTAATTTTAGCTAGCTGGGTAGGTGTCCCCTACACATTGGTCATTCTCTTTAAAATTCTCTGTTCAGTGTCCAGAGTTCTCAAGGTGGAACACTTGACATGCTTACGAAGACATTTGGAGTGTAATTTCTGCCACCCTTACTTTGGAGAGTTCTGACTCAATATTACAGTGGAGTGGCACCTGACTTCCTGCCATCCTCACATTATATTCTGGCCTCCTCCCTGTATCCTAGTGTCTAGTGATGATATAAGTCTTGTTACCTTTCTCAGGACTGTGTCTGGATACTTAATTGTTTTGAGGGTGATAGCAGGGGGGAGAGCAGGATATGGGGCAGATAGTTAGGGTTTAGATAATTAAGATTTATATAGTTAAAGAGTTTAAAGAAATCCATATTTTTAAAGTGGCAAATCCTTTCATTAGATAATGCATCTAAAGATGCTTATGTTTTTCAGGTATTCTATATGTGTGGGTGTGGGTGCATGTGTTTTATTGATCAGTATTCCATTGGACAAACATGGAGGATAAGACATATAGTCATAGTCATGTGACTGGTACCAATAAATTAACAAATTAAGGATAGTAATAGAAAAAATATATATTATTTCTAGCAATATCTATCCTGAAACATATTAATCAGTTAATCAAGTAATCAGATAAATATCCAATATATAAATTACTTTCATATTTTATTTAATTAACACTGTTTTTTGGAGGCACCATTGGTTATACACAGCCCAAATTTTAGAAAAACGTTTTAATCATACTTGGAAATATGTTTTTTTAAATTCTACTCATTTAGTAAGAATGGCTTATTCCCAGAGCTAAGCATTTTACTATTTCCTTAGAGTAAGAAGAAAAAATGGCCATACAGTTCAGAAATAACAAATCGTTAAAAGAAAACATAGCAAGTTGCATTGTATTTCCACAGTGCTATTGTATGTTAGTTTTTGTAAATAGTATGTAAAGCAGAACTACAAGGCTTTCACCCCCATAAACAACTCGTGTAAAACACTTCTTTCACTAGGAGGGATTAAATATGTGTGCTGGTGGCCTAGAGTATTCCTGAGAAATCATGATGTTATGAGCCAAGGGATCATTTTTTTCTAGAACCATTTAAGTGAATGTCAACATAGCTTTCTTAAAAATTAGCAGAAGTTATTTTAGAATTTTAGAAGTTATTGATTTCTTACCTGTACTTCTATATAAGGTATAATGGTTTGAATAGGAGCCCCACCAAAAATATGTCCACCTCCTAACCCCTAGAACCTGTAAAAAATAAAAAAAAAAAGGCATTTTCAACCTTCTTTGGAAAAGGAGTTTTTGCAGATGTAATTAAGTTAAGGAGTTCTGGATAAGATTCTCCTGGATTATTAGGAGGGCCCTAAGTTCAAGGACATGTCCTTATAAGAGACACAGAGAGGAGAGGCTCTAAGAGAAGAGAAGGTTATGTAAAGGCGGAAGCAGAGACCAGGACAGCGGGGCCAGGAAGAATGTTGGAAGCCATGAGAAACTGGAAAAGGCAAGGAAGGATTTTCCTTTGTGCCGCCAGTGTACGTGGCCCTACATGCAGGCTCCTTCTCCAGTCGTGTTCTGGACATCTAGCCCTCAGAATTGTGAGAGAATAGATTTCTAAACTTAAGTCACCAAGTTTGTATAAATTGTTACAGCAGCCCTAAGAGAACAATAAAAAAAGGTTATTCTCTATTTTCATTGTTTTTTCTTAACCTCCTCTTTTTTTAAAAAAAAAATTTCTGAATCATGCCCTATATATTTCCTAAAGCAGCATAGTCAGTATTAAAACAAATAGTAATAATAATGAAAAGTTAAGAAAGAACTCAACACAAAAATAGTAATAATAATGAAAAGTTAAGAAAGAACTCAACACAAAAGGCAATGTTACTGAGTGGCAGGAAATGACGTGTGAAGATTCTTCGTGGGGGCATGAGATGCATAAAATGGATGTTTCTCTCTTTGTAGTCAAGGGAATATTACCTCAGTTATCCAAAGGAATTGTGTTCTTCTGGCTGGTCAGCCACACCTCTTATGCTAGTATCTGGAAGCATACTGGAAACTGAATACAGACCTTGCATTTGTTCCTGTCTACCTTCTCTGTGATATGGCAAGGCCTTTGTTTCTTGGGAGGCGACAAAGGAGACACTTGGGAGGAATGCAGTGACTACTGTACTGTACTTTGTTTGGGTTTTGGTTTTCTTTGTTTTATTTTTTTCCTAGCTAAGAGCAGAGCATATTCACAGCAAAGAAATCAAATTATCCTAAATAACTAATGTCAGAGCCAGGAATTATATCCACCAGATTAAAAGTAAATGATCTATCTTTGTGGTAATCTAATTCACCATTTTTACACGTCAGTCCGTCATTTCTGAACAGAAATTGGAGAACACTATAAAATTACTGGACAAACCACATTTATTTATGGAGAGGTTGTAGGAATGGGGCAGAAAGGTGATAAATCTCTTCTTATGCTTGACCTCAATTCTATCGATGGCCTTTACTATGATGTTATCTCACAGTTTGAGTAATAATTCCATTCTTAGTTGTTACTTTCTGTTTTTCTCACATCTCTTATATTAGTGCCATGCCATCTTTTATTCTTTGAACTTGCTATGAAATTTTAGAGACTATTATTGGGACCACAACTGTGGGATATGTGTTTGATGACACTCAAAAACCAAAAGCATGGACGCATGTATTGCCAACTGGAATATATTTTTAAAAATTTTTAATAACAAGTAATATGAAATTCCTTCCCTTGACAATGCTGGGGTGAAAAAAGTCCATTTTCCTTCTTGGTGCTTTCCTTGTCTGAATGGCTGTGGGAGGTGTTTTTAGGTTCCAAAATATGGATGCATACAACACAGTGATTTGTCTGTTCTTGGTCAGATTACTTAGACTTTGTGTCCTGGTTTCCCCAATCTGTCAAATGAGCATAACAAGCACTCCAGGCCTTTACAAGAACAAGTGTGGGAGGAGAAAACTGGTCCGCGTGTGTGGTAGAGGACCAGGTTATTTTTGAAACAAGTCTCATGTGCCTTCAGGAACCTAATTTGGTTTAAGATTTTCTTCTTCTCTTTTCTGAATAGCTTATGCCTGTAAACATTTGAAAATGGTTTTTATGCGAAGATGATACTCTTATTTTCTATAAACTCTCTATATTAATAGACCTTGAGGAGAAAACAAAGGGGGTAACTGATGCTAATAATATTCAATAAAACAAACATATTGTTTATGCTGCTATATTTTAAACCCTTAGGAAACTCCTTTAATATGTGCCTTAGAAATAATAGAAGGCTTGTACAGCCCATAATAATGGAAAAGAAAGGCATTTATTGAACACTTACTATTATATTTTATTGCCCTGCTTCACTCGATTCTCAAAATAAATCCAGGAGAAGGGTGCTCTGACTGATGCCACCTTACAGATGGGTTAACTCCAATTAGATAAAGTTAAACTGAGTCAAAGAAGGCTTAAATGACTTGCACCACATCTCTTAGTACATAAGTGCCAGAACTAGGACTCAAACTACTTGACTCAAAGCATTTCTTAACCACTCAACCATATTACATCACGTGAAGTATCTTCCACAAGCTATCTTGTGAAAGTCAAGTACAGCTTTGAAAAATACTTAGCAAATGGAGCCGATCCAACTGAAGTTCTAGGGTAATATGGAGAGAATATATATAACTTGTATTCTATTTAAAATATGTATTGAATTGAATAATAATGGCATGTACAGTAAGCTGTAAGTAAAACAATTTGTTTTCTCTAAAAATAAGTTGCCTCATATGGAAGTATGGGCCTCCAGTGCCTTGTTCGGTTCCCAAAGAGTCAATGAACAGACAAGAATTGGTTATTATCAGCAAGATACATTTAGAGGTACAAAAATCATAATAAATAAATTGTTCAAGATCATTAACATTATAATAACAGCAAAATAAAATTACTTGGATAGGTCTATTCAGCTAATTAGATGGAGTTATTGGAGCATTAGTGTGTTTAGAGTTTAATGCTGTAAATCAGTAATTCTAGCAACATATATCAAGTGCCAAAGAGAGAAGCAATATTGCCTAATATGACTGAATAGGAGGAACAGCAAGCTTAGAATCAAAGACTTAATTTAGAATCTGGCCTCTTTTTTTATAATCTGGAAGAACATTGACAAATTATATTATAATAGAGTTTTTCTAAGCCTCAATTTCCACATGCCAAATAAAAACAAATGCAGGTTTCTTGAGCTTATTTGAAGATTAAAGAAGTAAAGTATATAAAACCACTTTACATATATCTTTATATAAAGTCCCTCTTTTTTCTTTTTCTTGCTTCATATTTAAAGAAAAATCAGCCCCATTTTCTCATGAGAACATGGATTCATGTTTGACTGGGAAGTGTAATCTTTATTTTGCCAAAACTTGGACACAGCACATGTTCATGGATTTTCTGACTGAGGAAAAAGTGGAGAATGGTCAGAAGGAGAACTCTGTATTAGTCAGGGTTTTCTAGAGAAATGGAATCAATAGGAGACTTATGTTATATATAAGGCATGCACATACACACATCTAAATGCATTCATACATGCACACAAGCTAGAGACCCAGGAAGGTTGGCAGGCTAGTGAAAGAATTCAGCCCAAGTTCAAAGGCCTGAGAGTTAGGGCAGCCAGTGCTGTAAATCCTAGTCTGATGGTAGGAAAAGAGGAGCTAAAATGTCAAATCTCAATTAGTGAAGCAGGAAAAAGAAGGAGGATGAATTCCTCTTTCCTCTACATTTGTTCTGTCCAGGCGTGCAATGGATTGGATGATGCCCACGTACATTGCAGAGAATAATGTGTTCTGCTCAGTCCAACATTTCAAGTGAAAATACACTCACTCACACACAGACACATCTGGAAATGATGTTTAATCTGAGCACCTTGTGGCCAGTCGACTTGACACAGCATATTCACCATCGCAAACACTGACTATATCTGCCATATTACAAAATGCAAAGTAACTTGGAGAATTAAAAAATCCCAACTTTAATGAAACATTTCCACATAAGTAAAAATAATTTGGGGGGGGAATATTTTTATATTTGTTCAAGTTGTCTTTTACTCTCTCTTTGTGATATACATGCAAATAAGGTCATGACATCTCTATTTTTCTTGGTTTTGCAATTACCAACCTCTTTTCCCACATATACTGTATCATAACTTTCCAATTTGTAAATGTTAAACATAGTCTTTGAACACTTATGCAGCTCTCCTCATATGAGTACACGCATGAGTCACACACACACACACACACACACACACCCTCACCATGGTGTTTTGTAAACTGTTGGAGATTTTGTCCTATGTTAAATATTCAGCACACTCTCTCTGAATTCTACTTTCAAGGATAAAGAAAAAGCAGCAAACTTTTCATTTCCTGAGTGAGCATTAATACTTAAAACCATGGATGGGAGCCCAGTTAGTCCATTACCAGATTTAATGGTTTTTGAAGGGATCAGTTCAGAAATCATTATAGTTGATGGGTAAAGGATGAGACCAGGAATACGTGAGTGTTCTACTATTGAGCATTTGTTAAAACAGCCATTAATCAGGTGTTAACCTTACTATTTATAATCATAAGCAAAAATGCAGCACATTAGAAATGAGCCTACTTGTTAGAATTATTCATTTGAAAATCAGTCAACCACAGACCTTCCTGACATCCAAAAGGCTGAGAGAACACTGGGTGATTGCTTAGGAAATTTATGAGACCAACATGAGTATCTTTCACATTCCACAAAAGAAATACAACAAATCCTTTGCTGACAAAGCTGTAGTCATTACAGATTTTATATTTCAGTTTACGGAGGAAGAGCTTCCCTCAAGCAGATGGCTTGTTTTATCACGGAACTTTTTTACAGGAGAATTGCTTAGGAGAGAAACTTCAAATAGATTTGGGTGGAATCCTGACTCTACTGGATATAAGCTGTTTGACCTTGGCAAAGGTATTTAATCTTTTTGAGGATCAATTTTTACCTTTAAATTTCTTCATTTAGCCATTAAATTTCATGCAACAAGTAGTTTTTAAGTGCTTACTATATGCCAGAAACTTTGGTAGGTACCAAGTATATGTATAAAACCAGAGAAAAATGGCTCCTGCCTTCAAGGTGAATAAGGATATTCTTCTCTTATGGGTGATGTGTATATTAAAGGAGAGAGAACTAATAAATAATTACTGCCATTCTAAATCATCCTGGTGATTTTCTCATTCTCTTTTGGAAAAAACTCTCCATGGATTGTCTCTTCTAATTTCATCCAAAGGCAGTAACTTTAGTAGTAGCCCCTTCTACCTGATTTTAGCAAGATACTCACCTAGACAAAGGTGAGTTTCACGTGTGACCTTCTCTACAGGTGTGGATGTGGCTGCATGACTAAGTACTGGCCAGTGTAGAAAAGTAGACATGACAGTGCCATGCTCAGGCTTTGTCCCCTCACAGAATGCATGCACACATGTGAGCATTCAGACCCCTTTCTTTTTTTTGCTAGCTGGGTGATGACCTGTAAATAGAGATGGAAGTCACAGAGAGTGGCCAACTCACAGGACCAGCCCTCCTCTGCTCACTTCTAGACTGCTATTTCTGCTTTCCTTAAGATGTTGTATTTTGGTCTTTCTTAATGATAACATCTTTATCTGTACCCTAACACAATGTATTTGTATATATACAAATGCAACTTACACTGTATTCATCATCTTGAATCCTAGAAAGGACATGAATGATTAATATTAACATTCATCACTGAAAATTTTTTAAAAATATTTCTTGATTCATCTTTGAAACTACTACTGCACTACTGAATATCTCTCTCTAATTATACTTCCCTACTTTATTATTTTATCTTTGAGCCAAATTATCTTATAATAATTACAGTGCAGGGAAAACTGCTTATACTTACAAAGGAAAAAATCTTAGTCTTTGTTGATAGCCATCCTATTTCAAGTAATACTCAATAAAGTAAAATTCATGAACAACAATTAGGGAACTCAATAAAGTAAAATTCATGAACAACAATTAGGGAATTCTCTTGAAATCTGAACCGTTTATTACATTTTTATAATATTTTAAAATTTGATCTTTGTCTTTTCCTCAATGCATTAAAACTCATGAATGTAATGTGTTGAAATAAATATAACATAAAAATGAGAATATTCCTTTCAGCAGTGTACCATGGATAGAAGCACACAGTGAGCACATTATGATGTTTAGCCAACAGAACAAAATTTATAGAAACAAATGAGTGATTCTCTATCTGAACTGATTCCTTAAGATTTTAAACACTTTCTCATTGATGTTGTTGTTGACAGTGTCTTTTAGAAATCTCTGTTGGAAAAGGCTTTCAGAAAGTACAGCCCATCTTTTGAGTTTCCTCATTGACAGAAATTTGTTATTAGTTGATTTGATTTAACATACCAAAGAACAATGATTCAAGGAGAAATCTTATAAAGAAGATGAACAACAAATTATAAACCAATATTTCAGATGAATAAAAAAATGTCTAAAGGTAGTGAGATTATCCTTGGATTTGCAGCTTTTTTAAAGTTTGTTTCACCTGTAAATGATATATTCAGATGGCTAGTAGCAAACACCAGAGACATCTCTTGCCTTATAAATCGCCCCAGGGTTAGGTCTTCTGGTCTAAAATATAATCCCAATTCATGCTCTTCAAAGGAAATGGGGCTGGTGAGTGTTAGAAGTAAAAAAAGTGGTCAGTCCTGGGAGCACGATTGTGTTTCTTTTTGATTTTTTGTCATCTATGGAGTCCGATGAGTGTCCACCCTCATTGTTTTTGCATAGGCATAGAAGTGGTGAAACAGTGTTTTTGCCCCATTACACCAAATGATGGTTCTTGCAGGTCTTCAGGAAAGAGAATAGGTATCAAAGAGAAAGTTAGGGTTCCCCCCCCAAAAAAGTGAACAAGTTTTAATCAAATATATAATGAGCAATTATAAGAGGTGGCATTTGATATAAGTCATAATAATAAGACAAATACCATTGATTGAATGTTGACTAGTGACTACTAATTTTAAAATACAGTATCAGGGGCGCCTGGGTGGCTCAGTGGGTTAAGCCGCTGCCTTTGGCTCAGGTCATGATCTCAGGGTATTGGGATCGAGCCCCACATCGGGCTCTCTGCTCAGCAGGGAGCCTGCTTCCTCCTCTTTCTCTGCCTGCCTCTCTGCCTACTTGTGATCTCTGTCTGTCAAATAAATAAATAAAATCTTTAAAAAAATACAGTATCAATAATATATATCTTAAATAAAGAGAATACAGTTCACACAAACAGTTTAAAATACAATAGCAACAAAGACGGAGCTTAGAAAAATAGTCAAGAATATGTGTGCGTCTTCTAACTAGTCAAACCCATATGAAACTCAGATATGTTTGCTCCCAGGGCCATAGCCTTACCACTCTGAATTTTCACTGAGTTTTCACCCTTAGAGGGTAAAACCTGGCCTGGAAGGAAGAACTCTGTCCTTTTGACCCTTGACTCTAAGAGCTCAGTGGTTCTCCATGACAGTCAGGGGCCCTGTGAATTCAGTAAGGTCATAACCAGCAGGGTTCTAGGTTGGTAGCCCCTTTGGAGTTTATGTGTCTAAATGTTCTCCTGTACCTAGTTACCCTTTTTGTGGGTCTCTCTCTTTAAGCACGATGCCAAAGACAGGCCAAGCTTACCCACATGCTTATCTCCCTGTAACTGGATAGGTTGCTCTTCACTGTTTCCCTTTGCCTATAGTCTTTCAGCAGAATTTTCCTTTCATTCAGCTATATTACAAGTGAGGTCCATTTAAAACAATCATATACAAACCTGTCAATTATAATCCAAATATATATCAGTAATATTATAACTCAATATCGTTTGCTGGGACCAAAGAGTCTATTTTGTTTGTATTTCAGTGGCTTCCTTACACTGACAGTGTTTTTCACTTTTACCACACGTGTACTGAATATTATCACTAATGCTGACATTTAGTTGACTCATGGATCAGCTCATTTTTAGTTCATTTGATTTTGTCTAATTTTTTTTCTCTTCCTTTCCTACCCACTAATCCCGAGACAATCCAACTGGGTAATTACAATGCTAGTTGATTTTCTTGGGAACTTAGGTCAGAAGCTATATTTGTTTTTGATCAAACGGTCTAAATCTTGTTCTTGTGCCATTTATCATTGGTAGCTATTATTTTTACCAGGTCTTTATTCTTACCTAATTATTCTGACTTTATTCCTTCATGTTTTATTAAAGCATGAGGTTAAAAATGAGTTCAATTTTACAGTTACCTTAGAATTATCATTAATGTAATGTTCCTTTCTATTATTAACAAAGTTATTTTCCATCTGGTCGTATTTTCTTGAGTTGAGTATATAATTAAATGAGCAACAACTCCTGGTTTTAGAGCACAGAACCGACAACTATGAGTATTTGAAAGTTTCATCAGTTGTGTCAATCTCAGTACCGTAGGCATAGAAATTAACTAAGATGTATATAAGATACTGAATCATATACAAGCCAGATGCTTTTAGTTTACCTTCAAGTGTGATATATGCATGCAGCCTATTAAATTAAAGCTCAGGCTATAAAATCATAGCATGTATAGGTAGGTTTATTTCATATTCTAAGAGGAAAAATAGCAGCAGAGACCCTCACAGTGAATCTGTTCCATCTGCTCTTAACATTGTCCACAAGCTTCTAGTAACCATGGCAACGTCATGAGAGATAAAGGTAAACAGAGCTTCTACATAGGTATATTGTCCAACATGGAAGGCAATAGCTACAAATGGCTCCTTAAACTTAATCAAAATTAAATAAATGAAAAGAAAATCAGTTTCTCAGTCTTGTACTCCCATCTTTAGTGCTTGAAGACCAAGTACGACTAGTAGCCACCATACTGGATAGCCTGGTAGGGAACATCAACATCATCAAAGAAAGTGCCATAGGACAATGCTGTTTTATAGTACTTCATGTGTTGTCTTAAATGGGGCTTAGCCTAAAGACAATGAAGCAAGAAAAAGCAACAGTACATGGAGAAATGATAACAATGGTTGTAACTAAAAGCACCCATAGATGCATGTAAGCTGCATGTCACTCGAGTGTTTGGAGTTTCATCTATTTCGCATACTGGCTAATTAAATGTCAGCGTTCAGGTAACAAAAGACATTGTCCAGATGAAGGCAAGAATTTGAGTGAATATAGAACCTGACAGATTGAGCAGGCTACTTTGATACGTGTACATGTACACACACATACACACACACGGTTTTAGGCACACGCATGGTGAAGTCCCCAAATTACTTCTGTTTGTGTCTTTATTTCTACTTTTCCATTTTAAAGAGAGTGTAGATTCTCTGGAGCCTCTTTCCTCTGATGTCTTATTCAGTCTTTATCCTGCAATGACCCAAGGACAGACAGTAGGACAGATCTGATTTGAATCCAGGCACTGCTTCTTTTCTTTCCTTTTTTTTTTTTTTTTTTTTTTTTTTTTTAGATTTTATTTATTTATTTGACAGACAGAGATCACAAGTAGGCAGAGGCAGACAGAGAGGCAGGCAGAGAGAGAGGAGGAAGCAGGCTCCCTGCTGATCAGATGATCAGAGAGCCCAACACGGGGCTCGATCCCAGAACACCGGGATCAGGGGCTTGATCCCAGAACACCAGGATCATGACCTGAGTCAAAGGCAGAGGCTTTAACCCACTGAGCCACCCAGGAGCCCCTCCAGGCACTGCTTCTTAATGAGTCCTATGACCATCTTTAAGCCTGAACATTCTCATCTCTGGAGGGGGGACCAATCACTGTACCCACCTCTCAGGGTTCCTGTGAAGATAAAATCTGGCAAGGTTGGTATCCAGTACACCAAGTGCCCATAAACTAGAATTTGAGGCATTACAGTAATATCTGTTCTCTTTCCCCAGGACTTATGTCTTCATGCTTGTCATTCTTTCTCTCCGGATCTTCTGTTTTCTGTCCCTTTCTACTCCCTTGTTGCCTTCACCCCACCTAGGAACTCAGAGGAATGAGTCAGGAGAGTCAGAAGCCCAGGAAGTAAAGACAAAGGAGAAAGGAAGTAGGAAGCGAGGAAGGAATGGCATGCATCTGTAAAAGGGAAACATGTGCTCTCTCTTTCCATTCCTAACCAAAAGACTTGAATGTTTTGTTTTTTTTTTCTTTCTGTGAGGGAGTCAGTTTGACTTTTTATGCCAAAGTAATGATTTGTTTCTTTTACTTAACTAAATGAACAGTGTTGGTGTTTTTTATTAAGTCCTTCAGGGGTCGGTCATACAACAGTAATACCTTGTCTTTTATCTAATTCATTTTGTTTTGCTTCAAAAAATATGAATACAAGGGGGAAAACTTGTGTATGTTTGGTTATGTTGTCTCTGGAAATTTTCTAATGTAAAGCTTCGTTGAGAAATTTCACTAAGTCCTCGATTTGTGAGCTCTTTGTAGTACTTCATAATCTAAGCATTTACTCTATCATTTTTTCCAACTCTGAGTGCTCTCTGCCAAAGCGCACCTCACTAACTGCATTAACTGAAGCCAGCGAAGAAGGCTTATTCTTCATTGGTGACCAAAGGCTGCTCCGCAGAAAGGTCAGAGAAAGCCCCAGACCTTCTTGTCTGGGCACTGTTGAGGAGCAAATCTGAGTAAACATAAGGCACTCGGCTCTTCCTGTGTCTTCTCTGGCTTAAATGATTACAACGAGACCTTAGTCTCTCCATTTATAAAATGGAAATGCTTATTCCTTTCCTATGTACTTTGTGGTATTGTTGAGCTACTTGATTAGAAAAATTGTTTTTAAAATCAAAGCTCCATACACATGAAAGAGCTTGCTTTTCCTAAATGTGATGGAAGGTAATAACCGTGTAAATGTGGTAGCACTCACCAAGGAAGAGCCTTGGTGATCCTCACTCTAAGGAGATAATCTCTAGTCTGAGCCTAGAAACCCCAAGACAACTAGTTAATTTGGTGGAGGTAAAAATAGGAAAGCAATTATTTGGGAGAGTGCCTTGAAGTGACATGCACTGCCTTCCCAAGGCTTAAAGTGAGAGTCCACCATAACACAGGTTACATATATACAATTCTTACACCAGGACTGAAGCCCAGCATAGATAGCCAGTCTGTTTTATCTGTGATGCCACTTCCTCTCTATACCAAATAAGCCAGAAACAGATTTTTTTCTCTCCCTCTTGACTTCTGAGCCCCAGTAATAAGTTCATCTCACTACCAGACTCAAAATCAAAGGTCATTCTTAATTTTTCCCTTTCCCCATTGTCCCTCCAAGCACATCTAGAAATTATATTATTCACACCCATCCTTTGCTCTTCATTTGTACTAGTCCAGTCTAGTCCAGGCCCTTGTGATTTTTATCTGCACAGTTACAATAGCTTCTGAGACATAACCTCTTTCAACCTCTTTTTCATCTTTCCTGAATCACATAGTTCTGTGGATTTAATATCCCTAAAGTCCCAACTCAAAACGTGTAAAAAATGTTCTCCCACTCCCACTTCTTATTTGGTAAGAAGCAAGTAGTACAAAGGATAAGAACTTTGGAATTAAAACTTCTTCATGTACTTACAAAAGGGGGATAATTATTCAGCCATTCAACAAATATTTATTGAGTACTTACTGTATGTCAGACACTGGATTAAGGTACGGATTACGTAAAATGAGGGATGTGAGTTAGTTAAGAAAGGGCCCAATGATCCAGTAAGTGTTAGTATTAGGAGGAGGAGAAATTGTCACTGTCTTCACACCTTGATCCTAGTTTGTGTGATGCTACGACCACTATGAGCTTGCGCTTTATTCCACTCTTTCTTCTCAACGTTTTTTCACCAAAAGATTCAGCAAAACTGCCGTCTTCTCCACAGGGCCTCCCTATGATCCTAGAACACTTTACTCTGATTTTTTTTAAACTTCCAACAAAGCTTCTTCATTAAGAGATTCATCAAATGGCCAGTATCAAAAAGATAAGCGATAACAAAAGCTGGCATGGATGTGGAGAAAAGGGAAAACGTCTGTACTGTTGGTGGGATTGCACATGGTGAAGCCACCACGGGAAACAGTATGGAGGATCCTCAAAACATTAAAAATAGAATTAGCACATGACCTAGCAATCCCACTTCTGTAAAATATCCAAAAGTAATGCAAACACTAATTTAAAAAATCCTCACCCCCGTGTTCACAACATTATTTACCATAGCCAAAACATGGAAATAATCTAAGTGCCCATCAATGATGAATGGCTAAAGCAGCTGTACCATATTGCTTATGTGTGTGTGTGTGTGTGTGTGTGTGTGTGTGTGTGTGAGAGAGAGAGAGAGAGAGAGAGAGAAAGAGAGAGAGAGTGAGTGTGTGTATACACACAGTCATATTATCATTGAGGAAATTCTAAAAATTGAGGAAATTCTACCATCTGCAACAACATAGATAGACCTTGAGGTATTACGCTAAGTGAAGTGAGTGTGACAAAGACAAATACCATATGATCTCATTTATATGAGGAACGTAAAAACAACACAACAACAAAAAAGAACTTACAAAAAAGAGATCAGACTTGTGGTCACCAGAAGAAGAGGAGAGGGAGGGGGAGTTGGAGGAAGAGGGTCCAAAGGTATAAATGGGCAGTTAAAGGATAGATACATACTAGGGATGTTACGTACCACACCATGACTAAAGCTAATGCTGCTGTAGGACGGATAAGAAAGTTGTTAAGAGAATAAATCCTAACAGTTCTCATCACAAGGAGATTTTCTTTTCCTTTTTTATCTATATGAGAAGATGGGTGTTACCTGAACCTATTGTAATCATTTCTCCATATGTATGTCAAATCATCATGCTGTACGCCTTCAACTTGTACGGTAATCTATGTCGATTGTTTCCCAATAAAACTGGGAGACTCATCAAGGCACAGGAACGGTTTTTCCCCCTTCATCTTCAGATGCCCTCGAAAACTTAAAACCAGTTCTTGCACACAGAATATGTTCAATGATGATTGATAAGTGAATAAACAGATGAATGGATCAAGAATAGTTAAATGTGAATTTGCAGGCGAGAAGGGGAAATGTTGTACAATCTCAGTGGAAGTTTTTCATGAACCTACAAGTATCAGAAAGTGCAATTTGGGATCAGGAAATCTGAATTCTGCATTCAGATTGATTAGGGGCTTGCTGTTTAAACTTCAGTAAGTAATATAGCCTTGTTGGGTCTCATACATTCATCAATTTAACAAATATTTGTTAAGCATCTTCTATCTGCCAAGCACTAAAACATCTCTTATAAAGTTTATTTTTACCTGACTTCTTTCCTGGTGGGTGATAGACCTTGGTAGGTAAAAACAAAACAAAACAACAACAATAGCAAGAAACCCATAATTCAACTCACATAGACTAGCCGAGTCTCTGGAACCTTTAAAGACTGGTTAGTGAGCAAGTCATGTTATAATGTGACCATTCTTTGGCAAAGGAAAAGTAAAATGAAACAAAGCAAAAGCTTCATAAGGGTGCTAGTTAGATTAGCTATTAATTAAATTTGCAAAGACGTATATGCAATAACATAGAATTGAATATTGAATGTATTATATAAATGGCATCTTTCTCAAATATGAATTACTCATCCTTTTAGGAGATCAATGCAATCAGATCTATTTGCTATACACCCATTACATTTAATTAAATGGTTTAGGTCCAGTGGGGTCAGAAGTGTCCAATAACATTTACCATCTGACAGCCATCGGTTGGCCTGGAGTCTGTGTGCACGTAGCCCTGGTTCCCTGTAACGAGCAGGCTTCCACATTAAGAAAACAGCTACCACTCTAATTTTCTCTAATTGACTGGTTGGCAGTGCTAATGGGAAGGGCAAAAGATGCAGGGACATGGAGACTGGGTCCTGACAAGCTCTTGGTTTGGAGGGGGGCCACTGAGTGAAGTACATAATCTGTAATGAGTAAAGGACTACAGGTTGTCAATCTGGCACATGCCAGGGGCGTTTAATTCATCCCAAATATTAATTAAAAATAATGATGTTCTTCTCTTCACTTTTGTTACCACGTAAGGCATGTTGGGTTAGTCCCTGAGGAACTTTCCACAGGTCTTTTGATTCACTCTCTCCACCCCAGAAAGCCATTCATCTCACTAGCTTCAAGAAAACCTCAACAAAGGCTCTTAGAATAATGGGTCTCTCACCTACCAAGTTTTTGGGGAAGGAGAACCAAGAAGCCTCTCTATTGCCCATCCCTTGTCTCTACAGCTCTCATAATCAGTGAATATGCGTTTATTCCTTTTTTTTTTTCCTGGTCATAGAAGAGATACTTGCCGGGAGCCATGTGATTTAGAGGCTCACAGGGTTATTAAGTACTTTTTTCAGCCTCCCTTATCCCAGTCCAATTCATTCTGTGAGAAAGGTTGGCCAAATAGTGATGAAAACCTGATCAATAATTTGAAACCTGTGGAATCACTGAGAATATCCATAATTAAAAATAATTCCCATGGACATCTACCAAAATCCAAGTTATTTCAGTGTGATTTGATCACAGTGAATTCAAACGAAAAAAAATACTGCTGTACTTTGTTTTCCACAGGCAACTGGTACATTTTCAAGCCATGTATCTGCATCATTTCCGTAAATCCAAAAAATAAATTTGCTGTCATAATTGTCATGAAGTGTATTCCTGAACAATGGAGTCTGACCACAATTAATGATTAATTCATTTGGAATTCATTATGATATTAAATGTGCTTAACTCATTTGATTCTTCTATAGAGGGAGCAATTCCAGGCAATTCTTTTGTGATTCACCGGTTTTAAAGTTGAAGAGCTCTGAGCATGTGCAGGAAAATAGCTCCACATTGCCCTCTAGTGGTGCGCCCATAAATGACACTCTCCTTTTGTACTGGGAGAAAACCGCTAGGTTGCTCCCTGCCTCTCTCCCCCTCAACGCACAAACAAGAGGCCAATATCACAATATAAAGGGGATCAAAGCCCACTGATCAAAGCCCACTGTCCACTATTAACCAATAACTGAGTGATATTTTTGTTATTATTGTTCAGGTTGATTCATTACTGCAAGCTCTGTTGAGGGCATGCAATATTCCTGTTGCTTTCTTAGGAGATTCAGATGCATTTGACCAAAGCACTATACAGAGGCCAGGGGAAGCTCAAAAGATGTTGATGAGAGGGTAGAGTATGAAGAACATAAAGGAAAGGGTTTTTTTGTTTGTTTGTTTGATTAATTTTTGTTTCTTTGTTTTTTCCATAAAAAGGGGAGGAAGAGGTAGACAAAACAATTGTGGCTTTGACCTTGGTCTTTTATTTCCTTGGTAGCTCTATGTTTTTTTAGAAAAGTCAATGAACTTACCTGACCCTTAAATTACTAACCAAAAACAGAAGAAACCCAGACCAGATCATCCCCAGGACCCCGAGCTCTGAGGGATATTCTTATATCAGTTACAACTCCATTGCAAATCTGTTTTCCTTTTCCAAGGCTAAGCCATTACCACATTTTATTTAAATTAAAGCTTGGTCTCCCCTAGGGTGTGCACAGCATAGTTGGGATCTGTGGAATTTAGCAATTTGTGTAACTCATTAATTCAATAGCTAAGAAATTCTAAAACTCCAGAGTCTTTGCTAGCCTATCCATGGCTAGCCATCATGTGGAAGAAGCTGCCATTACTCAGGTCATCAGAGACTTGTAAGCAAGCGTGAGTATTGAAATGACATTTATCTCACAGTTACTATGGGAGAGAGATTAAGAAATTATAAATACTGCTTGGGAGCCAGAGAGCAGCTAGATGAGGCGCACGTGTTGTTAAAATTCAGATTGAAATAAAAATTCAAAGTAGTAAAATGAAAATGAACCAGCTAAGACACATTATTTTCCTCTTAAATGAAAAATAATATCCACTCCAAAAGACAGAAAACCAATAGTGCACAAATGTTGCAGAAGCTCTCAGAGCATGTTTTCTAAGGAGGTATGAACTGGGCAGCTGCGAGCGGCGGACAGAGATGAAGGCATGAATTCAACGTCTCATAGACCATACTATCTGTGAGCTTCAGCTCTTAACTCTGAGCAGGAAGTAAAGAACCTCTGATCAAGTCAGTCTTCACTATGAATTCCAAGCAGAGAAGTCAGCATGAAACAATCATATTTAATCACCTTGCATAAATGAGACCTGCTTTATAATTTTATTACACCATCCTTACATCCTTATAGTGTCTCATTTGTTGCTGTTGATCTTATGGTTGACATGCTGGTTAAGGAAGCCCAGACTTCATTTATTTTTCCATGAATATGGGTAGATTTGCATGTATTTGTGTATATGGGAATCTGAGGTTATAGATTTGTGGCTTACCTTCCATATGCTGAGAGCCTAGAAGACCGCCTTCCATATGCTAATAACATCTTGGATTGGTGGCTCCATTCCTTAGGTGAAGTACTTAGAGAATTACTGTCTAGCATCCTCTCATACACTGTTAGTAAATCTCTCTCTCTCTCTCCCTATCTCTTTTCCTTTCTCCTCTTCTCTCTCCTTCAGATTTAAAAAGTAAAATCAAACCAAATCAAATAGAAATCGAAATCCTAGCTCCCAAGCACCTGAGTGTTGGAATTGCTGACCTCTCTTTCACTCCCTTCATAAACAAATACATAGATAAATGCAAATAGACGTTTTCTGCAATTTGACCCCACAGCAAGGCAATTTTATAGATCTTGACCCTAATGCAAATGTTTACATTGTAGTTGTATGGATAAATCGTATGTTTGAAATCAGACTTTGTACCCAAAACAGTAACTATAAAGGATGTTTCCTAGTAGAGAAGTATTTTTGCTGACCCATCTGACTATATTTTTGACATGCATCATTTCCCTGATATTGTTTTCTACTCCCTATCATTTTTATCTCTAAATCCTGCCCATACCTTCAAGCCCTTGTACCAAGTCCTTATCTGCCAAGAAGTCTCAGATGACCTAGTCCCTCACTAATTTTCCAGATCTCTAAGCTCACATAGCATTCACAAGCTGTATCACACACTGTACTACTTAATTTTATGTAGTCTTTCATTGTTCATTGTTTTCTCTGCCCAGAATTATGATTGTAACCTGGCAATAGAGGTCTATCTTTTACATATGCTCCAAGAGCATTTAACACTCGTAGACTGATGACTTTCTTATTGGTAAACTAGGTTGACAGCAAAAATTAATAAAGAAATATCTGCTCTTGTAGAAGAAGCAATTCACTTAATAGAAGCCCTTTGACAACATTAAATATAATTTTATTTTATTCCTCTGGCTGTATTGTGGCTCTCGTGTCATTGTGGTTTGGAATGTCAATATCTCGAATGCCAATATTTGGGTCACATTAAATCTCATGAAAAAAAAAAAGCCATCTAATCAATTTTCAAAGAACATTCGCTGTCAGAGATAAATCCAGTCATTTTTAAAACTTTTTTAATTGTAAAGTAAAAGACAGATACAGAAAACTACAAGCAACAAATATATAGCTTAGTGAATTACTGTAAGTTGGACTTGAACTCTTTCTTTGCTCTATTTCCTGCAAACTGTTATTTGGATCAGACTAAGTAGGTTCCATCCTTGGGGAAGACTCTAGAATGAGTGTGTTCTTTCTTTAGAAGACACATAATGCCCTCATAAAACAAACTGAGGGTTGCGGGGGTGGGCGTGGGAGGGGCCGCGGGGTAGGGAGAGGGTGGTTGGGTTATGGACATTGGGGAGGGTGTGTGCTATGGAGAGTGCTGTGAAATGTGTAAGCCTGACAATTCACAGACCTGTACCCCTGGGGCTAATAATACATTATATGTTAATTTAAAAAATGAAAATTAAAAAAAATTTAAAAAGAAGACACATAATGCCAGGGTTTCTCCATTTTATCTTAGCAATCATGAGTGCTTAATACCCAGGTCCATTTGTTCATTGGGGCCGCAACATAGTAATATTTGAATTCTATCATTGAGTTTTCACTTGCTAGTTGGAATATTTTAAGGGTACAGTTCCCCTCACATGCTGTGTGGTTACACAGCCGAAAAGTTTATTTAGGAAAATCATAATAAATGTCTGATTTTTTACCTGGCTTTCAAGATAATGATTTGGTTCTCTGTCAACCTCAGAAGTGACTAACTTTTATTTTTTTTTTTTAAATATCTTTATGAATTCATACATTCATGTTTGTTTGTTGAGTCTCCACTCATTGCAGCTCTTACTCAGGTTGTCTTCATCTTTGGTCTGTGGAAGCCTCTTCGATTTGATTCCTGAACCCATTGTCGTGAGCCCATTAGTGTTTGATTGTTTCCTTTCTATCTGCTTACATCAAGATGTTTTAGGATCCATTGATATGTGTCCTATCTCAGACCAGTTTTACAAAAAACCCTTGTTTCTTGCAAAGAAAAAAAAAATTATTTTATTTATTTATTTTTTTCCAAAATCCCAGTTTGGGCATTAGGGGTCTTTTTTACTAACAATGTCTCTAGGCTTCTTCAGTGGATAGAACTAGGACAGACATAAAATACCTTTTGAGTTGAAACTGATTTTCTGGTTGAATTCTAAGAACAGGAGACTTTCCATACCTCTTCTATTGCACATCAGTATGTTCTCCCATCTACACTAATCTCCTGGTTCTCAAGGACACAGGAGATAATAGAATTATTATTTCTCATGATTATTCATTTGCTTTCCCCCATGTTACATTAGTCTCAGAACAACAATAATAATAGTATCACCATCCATAATAACTATTGAAACATTAATTTTTACATACACACTACCCCCAGGCTCCCTTATTTTTGACGTACAATTATAGGGTAGCTACAACAGAAGACCATGTAGCCATTACAAAACAAAATCTCACTTAGTCTTAGTTCCTAACATTCGTTTTTCACCAGTTTGCTGTTGGGTTATCTTCCGTGGTCATCGAGGAGCTCATTTCTCAGTGGTTTGTAGTTCTCAGGATCACGGGAGAAATGCTCCCTGGTTGCTTAAATGTTGATAACAGCTTGGCTGTGCCCTTTTTATTTAAACTAACTTCTGTTAAGTATAAAATCCTTGAATCCCTTTTTTTTTTTTACCTTGGGTATCCCAAATAAATTACCTCAGCTCCCTCTGGCATAAAATGTGGGTGTCCAAAAGCCAGATCATAATTTAAGTTTCCCCTTTTCAACTCATGTATTCTTTCTGTCCAGATACCTAAAATTTTTTTTTAAAGATTTTATTTATTTATTTGACAGAGAGAGATCACAAGTAGACAGAGAGGCAGGCAGAGAAAGAGAGAGGAGGAAGCAGGCTCCCCACTGAGCAGACAGCCCAATGCGGGCCTCGATCCCAGGACTCTGAGATCCTGACCTGAGCAGAAGGCAGCGGCTTAACCCACTGAGCCACCCAGGCGCCCTTTTTTTTTTTTTTTTTTTTTTAAACTCAGCAAAAATGTCTTGAATTACTCTGTGGTATTTGTTCTGTTCCCTTTCTTTGGTTTTCCTCCTTAAGGAAAACTATTACTCATCAGTTAGACCTTCCTTCTCTTCTATTCGTCACTCTTCCCCCAATTTTCTTTGACTCTCTCTTGATTTCCTTTTGTTTTGTTCATCCTTGTACTTGTTTGTTCCTCTAGTTACTCCTTTTATTTTCTTTACTTTTTACTCTTTTTAATTTTTTAGATTTTTTTTTTCTTAGCCTGCATTGAGTTATACTACCTCATTTCTGAGTTTTGTTTTTGTTTTTTTCCTAATGCTAATTTATATTACTCTTGCATATCTGGCATTTAATTTTCTTAGTGTTGTTTACCTCATTTTGAAATAATAAATTTCAAAGGTTTGATCTACTTTCCTTGCATATTTTTTTTATCTCTGTTTGTCTATAGGAATGGTATTCTCCTCAGTATATTTTGTAAGACATTTAGCCTCAACAGATTTTTCTTGCTTGCTTTCCTTCACATGACCTGTTTCCCTACATTCCTAGATGCTCAAATAGCTTTTCTAAATACACAGAGCTCCCTCTCCTGTTGTTTTCATTAGACCAGAGCTGAGGGCTCAGCAGACTATAGCCTGGGGGGTGGGGGGAGTTACAGCTGGCCCAAGTCCTATCTTTGTTTGAACCTCACTGAACCAAGTATGGTTTTTATACTTTTGAAGAGTTGTAAACAAACCAAAAAAATGCAGGTGAGTTCATGACAGAAAACATGTGGGCTGCCGAGCTAAATATTTACGATCTGGGCCCTTTACAAGAAAATTTGGCCAACCCCTGAAGCACACTAAAAACTATACAGCTGCTTGTTTTCCAAGTTTTCATGACTTTTCTCCTTGAATTTATCTGGACACTCTCTTCCCTTCATTTCTGTTGCTTCTGTCTGCTCAAGTTTTAAGTCTGTTCCCAGCTGTTTGTCCCCTGTGTAGGTTCTGTCCTGGAAAGGAGATTTTGCAGGGTAGTTTTGAGTTTTACATATACCATCCTCAGATTGTTCTGTTGCATTTTCTAGCATTAGTTGATAGTTACTTTAGAATTATCCTGTTTTCAAGTTTGATGCCTCTCTCTGATTTCTCCTACACAGATGCTGATAACTTACAAGTCCTAAGATTGTTGGTAGTTTGTCCACATGCAATTGTATTTCAGGGTCTGAGAGTATAACTCATCTACTTTTGTTATAATTGTCCAAATACTCGTGGTTGTCTATCTAGTCACTCAGTCTCTATTTATGTGGAGATTTAGGAAGATTAAAAGCTGTATTGTCACCACTGCCCCCTTCCTCCCAGAATCAAACTTCTTCATTCCTAAACACCTTACTTAATAGGTTGTATTAAGTTTTATGGCAGGAAAATGTTTACCCTATTTCAGTACACTAAATAAATCAGCATGTTTATTTTCTTTCTGTTTTTCTCCAGAGTCAAGCTCCCATTACGTAATCTCCCTAAAAGCTTTTAACAATGCCGGAGAAGGAGTGCCACTTTATGAAAGTGCTACCACCAGATCTATAACAGGTAAGCTGAAATAGTTCATCATCTTATGACGAGGTAGCCAATGTTTGAGTTACGGTGGGAAAAAAAATTAAAAAATAAAAAAAAAAAATACAACAGAAAAAAACACAAAAACACGAACACGCAAAATGTATTTAGTTGTGTTCTGAGCATTGAGTGTGTATGTGTGCATACGTATTTGTGTATATGTGTGTATACATATACACACACATAGTTCATTTTTTTCTTGGTTTACAAAACTGAGAGGAAGTCAGTCTATAAATTAATATGTGGATTCAGAGAATATAAATCTCTCCTTCTCTTTCTTATCTCAGTAGCTCATATTTTGGTAGCCCAATACCACTCTTCATTCTGTTGAGCAACCTTGTCTCATCTTGCAAATCAGGCAAGAACGTTTCTGTGCAAAAGCCACCCAATGCCCAAATGGCCACTTGCTTCTCTACAGAGGATCCTTCAGTCTAACCTGACAAGGAAGGACCTACCTCCTGGGACTGGTTTGGACTAGTCTGAGTCGGAGGGGTGGACTTTTCCTGAGCCAGGCCTATAGGTCACCCCAACAGTTCTCAGAGCCTATGACATTGAAAGGACTGGCACCCTCCAGGGTTTTACACCTCTGGGAATTCTTATGTGAGTTGGACCATAAAGGCAGCACATGAGAGAAAAAGAGCCCAAGGAACTCAGAAAGGAAAGGGTAAGAGGAGTGAGATTCAGGACGTTTTATTGTTTATTGTTATATAGTTATTTATTAATTTATTTAGTTTTACAGAGACTATTTGTGACCAAGGCTGCCTTACTCAAAAATAGAATAAATACCACCCCTGGAGTGCTGTTCAGAGTCACTGGAAAGTCACACAACCATCCCCAATAGCCTTATGTCTGAAGTCTGAAAGCAAAACCCAGGAGGTCCATCTTTTTAATGAATTCTTTGATCCTGCCTCCTTTCAAAACCCAAAAGCCTCAGAGCTCCTTTAACTCATCAGTTACTTTCACCTTAATGAGAATAAAGGATCTGAGAGCAGAATTTCATAGAGAACATGGAAAACTACTTGGTGCCTGAGTATGAAGTCCTGACAAGGAGGAATAAGTCAGCATAGAATAAATAGTGGGATCCACTTAAATTATGTAAACTTGGTACAGTTTGTTTTCCAAACCCACAAACTCCATTCATAGACTGTCTTGCGAATACACAGTTGTAAAGTGAATTCCCAGTTGTCCCATGATGGTATCCAAATATACCATCACTTCATTGATTTTCTTTGTGAGGCAAAGTTGATCCAGAGTTTGCTTGAATCTTTGGTTGCTGTTTTCAAGGTCTACAATCTGCCTAAAGAGGTATGCAAAATTTTGGGTATGTGTCAATGTATTTATTTATCTGTGGAGACAGCATGGCTCCCTCATTGTGTTATCAAAGGGAACCATGTCTCTCGAAAAGGGCAAATAAGAAGTATTCCCTGAGAGAATGTCTACTATCAAACACATTATCTCTAAATACATGAGGCAGATGGAGGTCAAAAATAGGAAACCATGAGGTAACATGATGGAGGGTATCTAGAATTTTCACTTCCCCCTATTCTCTTATTCTGTCAGTAGCAGGGTTCTTTGGGAGATAGCAGGTCACTTTAGCTGTATTTGTCCTTCCCATAATTTGCATCCAGTAAGCCATCTCTTTCCTGTGTGTGGTAAAAGATGTTGAGGACTTGCTCATCAGTGTGTCCTTGAGATTGTGATCAGGCCACACAAATTATACTATGGCTAGTCTTTTCAAACACTACTTTCTTGCCAAAACTAAAGCCCACAAAGAAGGGACACTCAGGTGATCCAAAAAAAAAAAATCAATTTTGAGCAAAAAGCAGTGGTAGCAAAAATAGAGTTTACATGAACCAAAGATAAGCTGCTCACAAAGAACCATTTGGGACATTAACTTCTGCCTTCACTTTTGTTTTCATTCTTTAATCCTTGGCATACGGCATTCCCAGAGTGGTTTCTAAAACACCAGTGATCCATAAGACTGTTTTTCCCTGCTAGGACTCTAATCCTAATGCATCTGGGGGGGATGAATGGATACCAAAAGTTGGAAATCATGTGAGGCATTTTCTTACTGAAGTCAAGTCACTAGGGCAAGGTTGAAGAGGAGTGAATAAAGCCAGTCCTTTCTAACGGGAAGGATGTGGCAGACTTATTTTATGGTTTCCACATGTCATAGAGAACAGAGGACAAATAAATAGAATCAAAGGTTAAGGTTCTGGGAGAAATTCTATCAGTAAATGTGTCATAGTGCCACAGAGAAGACATTCTCTGTCTCTGAATTCTGCAAGTATTCCCATGAGCAGACTTAGAAGAGGCCAGCATCAAGTGAATAAAAAATCGGAGGCAATAAGTGCGTCAGGCTGGAGTAAGTATCAGGCCGTGATGATTTCCGCTAACACCTGCTCTTCAGTGGGTCTCATCTCTGGGGCCCCATCTCATCCCGAGCATATTAGTATGAGAGCAGAGGAAAGTTTCACTGGGTCAAAGGAGCATGTCAAGAGTTTTATTCGTGCAGTAGAGCTTTCTAGTTCTTATTGTTGCAAGAACAAGACAATTTGAGCTTGGAGAAGGCAGGGGAATAAGGAGGTGGGTTGCTTGATTTTGCTTATTCTCAACTGTTTTATCACTGTCTGAATGAAGTATAATCCAGATGTAAAATTATGTTATTATTTTTAAAAGCTGGTTTGGAATGCTAGTATGTGAACTGAAAATTCATGAACTCTACCAAAATACTTATTAGGAACTGAATGGGCTTCTCTTTTTAGCAAAAAGTTTGAGACTATGTTTCTTATTTTCTTTTTAATTTTTAATTTATTTAGTTTTTACTCTTGACTATAACCACTGCAAATCAACAACATGTAAGGCACCTAAAAATTGCAAAAAAAAAAAAAAAAAGTTATTTAGCAACAAAAATGTCTTTTTTTCAAGAAATGTTTTCTTAACAAAAAAAAAATGCTTATAATTTAACTACTCAGTTTCTGTGCTCAGTTTTTAATTTAACTACTCAGAAATGTAATGAGCAGTGCATGTAGCATATATGTATTTAGAATAGTGCTTGCTATCCACTAGAACATTCTGCTTTGTTGGAAAAGCTCTATATCTATACTATCCAAGATGGCATAAATGGCCATAGGATGCTTAAAATTGGCTAGTGCAACAGAAGAAGTGATTTTTAAATTGCATTTAATTTTAATAATTTAAATGTAAACTATCCACGTGATTAGTGTCTCTTGTATTAGACAGTACAGATTTAAAGGAGATGGCAAGTACAATGACAACCCATTCCTGAAAACAAATCCACTAAAAAAAAAGTCAAGAAAAGCTTAGCCAGAGATAGAAATTCTTAAGTTATGTAAGTCCATAGATAACTACCAACAAACATAATTTGAAATTTGAGGGACGCATGCTGGAAGCTGAGACTTTAAGAAACTCCACAGGTCATGAAAAATAGACTATTGTAAAATCCAGAAACAGCCAGATTGAGTATTAGTATTTCTCCAAGTAGAATCACTTTTTGAAACCTTATATATGACACCTGTGGCGTAGGATGAAATTCATATAGGTTTAAAAACCAGGTTAAGCAAAGAAACAGCAAATACAGTATAACACAGTATGTCGGTTGGTCAAAAAAGAAGTCTGTGATTCAGAATAGTCTTCCCGTATGTATAACATTCTTCTTGGAAAGTCGGCTAAGAACAGAAACCAGGGAGGCAGTACCTGCTTCAGTCTGGCCAAAACACCTGCCACCGATGCACCAACCTGGTGACTGATTGGGATCCTCCTGGAGGCTCTTCAGCTCCCCCTTCATCATTTCATGAATCCATTTGGGTTTAAAGGAGCCCTTAATAAAAAGACACATCAAAGGAAATACAGAAAGCCTGGGCTCTGTCATTAAATTTTAAACACACATTTTTCTTTCTCTCTCTTTCTCCTTTTTTTTTTTTCCCCCTTTCCTTTTGTTCTGTTTTTGTTTTCAGGTTTTATATTTTGCTCCAAAGACCACAGCCCAGTAAACTACTAAATAATTCATTGGAAAACACAGTAATAAGTAGGGGATAGGCATTTGAAATACAGTGGACAAAGTGAAGTAATCATCAAAAACCAGCCAGCATCTGCTGTGCTTGGAACTAGGCTATTTAAAAATATAAACTCTTTATGTACACTCCTTCAGAAACTCTACATTTTAGCAGGTCAGCTCCCCAAATGTCATTATATGCCCAGCCTGAGGGCTTTTTTTTCTTTGTTAGTGAGAATATATATTACATGATTTAAAGGTAAAATTTCAAAAACTGAAAAGTCTTAGTTACAAAGGACTCAAAACTGGACTCTTGTTATGGCCACAAGATAAACTCTTGTGACTGTGATATCCACAGCATAAAAATGAGTACAAATTTTTTCTAGAGAATTTTCTAAAAGCAGGTTTAGATTATGTCGTCACGCAGGTTCTGATTATGTTAATCAGGATCAAAGCCTGTGTGTACCTCACACAGTTTATTCTGTCTTCCTAGTCGATAACATAAAGTCTTCCCATGGAACTTGACATTTTGGAACAAGTAATACAGAATATAGGTATGCTTTAAGAGCCTTAGTGAATTACTCTGTGGGAAAGTGGATAAAACAGCTACTTACATACTTTCTTTAAGGATTTCAGTCTTTGAAAACCTGCCACCCCAAGTGCTAGGAGAAACCTACTTACCAAATATATCATTGGGCCACACAACCATGGACTTGGTCAGGCTAGCTTTATGTAATCATAGCCGTAGATGGATTGCTGTAGACCACAGAGCCCTTTGGGCTTTTTTAATTATTTCTTGCCTAAACAATACTATGCAGATATAGTCTAAGCATTAATGAAAGCACTAGAGAAACAAATCAAGATAGAAAAGGAGAAAAATAAACAAGCAAACAAACAAACAAAAAAAGATACTGGATAGACATTTATTTCCTTACCAGGAGGAAATACACCAGACGCTCCTTTTGATCTTGGTATTTAAGCTATCTGTATAGTTATAAAACCGACAAGTTCTATACTAGACCTTTTAGAAAAAAATGTGCAACATTCTAAGAAGAAATGGACTTTTAGGATATATAGCTAGAAGTGATCACCAAAATGGAGTTGATAAAACCACTATAGGGAAATGAGTGAATTACAGAAAATAGTCAGTTATTTTTGTAATAAAGCAATACTGTTTCTAATGAGTTTTCCGATTGAATTAATTGTATTTTTTTCTGTTCTTCTCATGTTCCCTTTCATCATTATTGCCATGCATTTAACTCATCGTGACGTGTTACCACTGATATTTATTTTTTTTAACTCTTTTATTTATGCATTTATTTGTTTGTTTCATTTGGCGGGTTTTTAACCCCAGATCCCACTGACCCAGTTGATTATTATCCTTTGCTTGATGATTTCCCCACCTCGGTCCCAGATGTCTCCACCCCCATGCTCCCACCAGTAGGTGTACAGGCTGTGGCTCTTACCTACGATGCCGTGAGGGTCAGCTGGGCAGACAACTCTGTCCCTAAGAACCAAAAAACATCTGAAGTGCGACTTTACACTGTCCGGTGGAGGACCAGCTTTTCTGCGAATGCGAAATACAAGGTGAAGTTCTAACTGATAGTGTAAAATTTAAAATGAATTGTCATTTGCTTAATACCTTGTTTTAAATGCTTCCTGGACGGTTGTGAGTCATTTTGCTGCAGTGACACCAGATGGGAAACAAAGCATTTTAATAACTCAATATCTAAAATTAGAATGGGAATAATTGTATCTTAGGAAGCAATTCTAAGGCAAGGTAGAACAACCTCAAGAAATGTCGAATGTTACTCAAATGCCAGCAGATGCTGCGTTTGTGTAAATGATTCGATTCTGGACAAGGGAATGCCATTTTCCTTAGAAAATAGCAGAGATCCACATTCATTTTTCAGGGTAGATGTTGGTGTCTTTCCTTTTATTTGGAATCTAGATGGGACACAAAAGGCAACCCTATTAATGTTACAGAGACACATTGTATAGTGCATATGCCTCGGAACACAACCGGAAGACTTTGTTATAAAGTCCTTAGAAAGCACTCGAAGCCATTAGCATCTACTTCCTCAGTTAGCCTTGAAACACACTCATGTGGTAAAGAAAACCATAGTGCACACTCCCCTTTAACTATTATGCATTAGACCAACCCCTTTCACTGAGTCATCCTACAACCCTGCTAAGAGCTCAGTAGAAACAGATACTGGAGGCATTGTCTTTACTTCTTTTAAGTCTCTGTCAGCCAGCCTTAGCAACTCCAGCAAATAGCTGTATGCAGGGACAATTTTCTTACCTCCTAAGCCTGCCACAATGTTAGTGTATGCAAACAATACACAAAATGTGGTCTAAATGAGAAAATTAACAGGGGTCTGTCAAGTACCTACGATGTCCCTAGAACTGTGCTAGATTCTAGAGGCAGTTGCGCACAGTTTAGTTGTTGCTGCTTAACATATTATTTATAATTTTGGAAGGAGTAAGACACTTAGTTCCACTGATACACTTCAAAGAATCTGTAAGTTATTCAAGTGAGATAATATCTGAAAACACATTTAAAACATAAACCTTCACAAGACGATGGTTTGGGATGAAAAAGATAGCTCTAAAAATAACCAAGGAACCAGTAGTGCAATCCTGGCACTCCAGCTCCTTCAGATGCCCCTTATCTGAGAAGACATGATCGGTTCTCTCGGAGAAAATTTGAGTCTCCTGATATTTCATGCAGTGTTCTCCATGAAGCTGCCATCTTGCTTAATTTAGCTTCTAGCCCGTGGTGATTTCAGGGTTGACAATTTCCTTTGGGAGTGTCTGACTTAAAGCAAAATCCCACCAATAGTATTGTAAATCTGCCTCTCTCTTCCTGTAGGCATGCTGCATCTGCTTTTAGTCTCTTTCAACTTTTTAAGTGTTGTAAAATTCACTTTTCATCATAAATCAGTTTTAGTTGAAACCATTTTAAAAAGCTTTCTTTGGTGCTGTCACCCTGCTAGGTCAGGTATTTGGAAAAATTCTCCAGGCAAGTCCAAATAGTATCATTGATATAACATATGTTTTAAGTACCCTATCCATCTCCTTGCAGTATTAGATTTAGGGCTCAGCAGAACGATAAATAAAGATAACATTATCAGATAAGACAACCAATGAAACATATGAGGACATTTTAAAAAAAGCTCTCTTTATATACAGATTGTCCAATTCTAAGTTTACTTTTAAAAGACTACTCTAAAAATTTTATGCTCATAATTGCTCTACTCTGTCAATACATTCATTTCACAGAATGGCCATGAGTACTTTGCCAGTATGTGAAATGTTCTGAAGGACAGTGATTGTTCTCTGCAGAATGGCTTAAGTTCCAGAATTTCTTGAGGCAAATGATTTCAGTTGAATAGTTAATACAGCACACATGGAATTATTGAGTCTCACAAAGAATGCCTGTAAAGTAAGACGCAACCCAATAACTATTCCTTGTAACCAGAGGCTGATTTCTGTCATGGATTGAAGATTGGGAATAAACAAAAACAAAAACAAAAACAAAAACGGGGCACCTGGCTGGCTCAGTGGGTTAAAGCCTCTGCCTTCCGCTCAGGTCATGATCCCAGGGTCCTGGGATTGAGCCCCGCGTCAGGCTCTCTGCTCATCAGGGAGCCTGCTTCTTCCTCTCTCTCTGCCTGCCTCTCTGCCTACTTGTGATATCTCTCTGTCAAATAAATAAGTAAAACCTTTAAAACAAATAAACAAACAAAAAACTAGATTTTAAATGTTCCTCTTCCCACCATCTTCCCTGACCTAAGGCTTTCAGTTACTAACATTCTGTCCCCCTTCGCAAACACCTTACCCTGAGATGAAGAGTTTTAGAGAAAAGGGTGGGGTAAGTTGGATAGCAAGGATAAATACAGACCATACATAGCCCACTAAAAAGTAATACAAATAAGCTTACATTTTTCAGATAGTGGTAATAGAAGGCTTTGGTTTTACACTGTGAACTTCTCAAACGACTTTCTTATTTATTATTTCATCTCACTCCCAAGCACAGTTTTATTCAGTAGGCAGAATATATACAAGAGAGAGGGGGGAAAGAATAAATACATGAAGTCCAATGACCCAGGTGCAGGAGTTGGGTTTGCTATGTCCTGTCATGTCATTGAACTTGCTCACTTCCATTTTTGTCATCTATAGGATTGGAATATCCACACCTACTATAAAGAAAGTAATGGTCTTCGTAGTTAAACCTGTATGTAGATTCCTTTTTGAAGACATCATTAGGTTGTATAACTTGGAAAAGATTTCCCATGAAACTTCAGCTAGAACTCAGGTGACTTAATGTCTTTATCCAAAGTTATCCCCACAGGAATACTTCATTTAATCCCAAATCAAGCCATATTCCAGACATTTATATCTAAAACTCTGTCTTGATCTTCCTTATCAGAAGAGGAAATTTTTTGTAATTTACATTCTTTTGAAATGATTAATCACATGATGTTTTATATAAATTTATATCTGAAATATATTCACTGAATATTGACTAGTGCTTGCCAGATATAGCATAGCTATTACAGAATATACAAAGTTGTGCAAGACTCAGTCATGACCTCAAGATATTTTCAATTCAAAAGGGAAGTTAACGCATGCCTAAAGTTATATATCACATTAGACAATGCATGAAATATTGTAGGTAACATTTATTTAATACATTCCCTGGACCAGATACTATGTTTTACTTTACAGACACTTTAAATAATGCTGGGAGGTTAGTGCTATGGTTATCTCCATTTTATGGATGAGTAAGTTAAGGCTCAGTGGGGTAGTACCTGTTGCACTGTATGCTCTCAAGTAACTGGCCATGATTTTCCAAAGTGCTGCTAGGCTAATGATTTATTCTGAACAATAACCTTCCATGAGGTTCCTGAGGAAACCCAGTGGATTCCTGGCATTTACAGAATGCAAGAGTGTCATTCTAAAACACAAACAAGGACAGTGTTGCTTAGCAGCCTCCCAAATGCCAGTGATGTCTATGCTCAAAGAGACTAGTTTTATAAAAGTATGATCTTTTCTTCCTAGCTGAAAAATACTCATTGTCCCATGTCTTCCCCTTATTTCCATTTCTAAGACTTAGAGGTGTTCATGGTAGTAAAAGAAGACAGGTTTGGAAGTTATATTTCAGCCTGTCAGATACTAGCTGCCCATGTTGTGTTTTATTTGATGAAATTCTATTTCCCTGAGTCTACAGAGTATTTTTAAATTTACTTAGGGCCCACATTTTACAGTTATTTTAAAGAAGAGCTTCTGATAGATGTTTACGAGGTCATCACTTTAATAGGGTGGATGGGCACATCATCAAAATGTTATTAGCACAGTTAAATATTTATTTGGTTTTGTAATGAAGTGTAGGATTTTCATAGCTATAATCTAAGGATTCATAGTAGAATAAAAAAGACACACCATACTACAGTAGTATAGGAGGAGATAGGTGTGACATAGGGAAAAAGATCTCTCCTTGATTTTCTAAACAGAGATATTTAAAAATGTAATAAATATAAAAGTGAAGGTAAATATTAAACTTTGGAAAAGAATCAAGATCTAAATACCAAGCATAAATTGATACTTATAAGAGGCATAAATAAGGCAAAATTTGCCTGATTCTATGGAAAATATTCATTAACCTGGAAGATTAACCTGTTCTTTTTTTCTTCATTACCATTTTGATCTCTTGAGTAAGCTGCTATAGAAATAGATACTTTGTTTTCTAGTAAGATATCTTTAACCTGCTATTCAAAAGACAAAGAATGAATTCAAAAGACAAATAATATTAACACAATTATAATCTTTTAATACATATCCAATTTGTTGTTCCTTCCCTGATCAGTTGCTCCAGTGACCATACTTAAATGTGCGTTTCATGTAAACTTTGCATAAAAAGAAGACCACACAATTCAACATTTCTTTTGTTTATTTTCTTTATAATAGCCCCACAGATTCTGGGAACACTAAAAGTTTGTTCTATAAAGAATATTTTTAAAAATCATAAGTAGCAGATCTCTAGAAATTACTTTTATTACTAGTGAAAAATAATCATGATGATCTATTTAAAATATATAAACTAAAACTTCTGGAAAAAAAGATGTTGGTTATTACAAACAAATGAAAGTTAAAGTCAGTGGAGATTAGCTTAAAAATGGAATTGACAGAAGCAAGCAGAATTGGTCCCGACACAGTGCTTACTGCCCTCCTTGGGAAAATTGATCAGCTAACAGCCCCTCTGAACAACACCGCACCTGATTGGATCCATTGTGTTTTGGATCTACAATTAGCCAGTGTAAACTAGCTGACAGAAAGGAAGTACAGCAAGTGCTGTGTCCTAGGTCTTGTGCTATTTGGAAATAGACTCCTTGTTTGTTATTTGGTTGTCTCTTTACATGCTTTGACTAAGCAAGTTGGTAGAGTTCATCTTTTTCTCTTTGTTTATTCCCCATTGGTACAGTCAGAAGACACAACATCTCTGAGTTACACAGCAACGGGCCTCAAACCCAACACGATGTATGAGTTCTCGGTCATGGTAACAAAAAACAGAAGGTCAAGCACATGGAGCATGACTGCACATGCCACCACGTATGAAGCAGGTACGTGAAGGGAGCCTTGCTTCCAAATTTCTGCTTTTGATGGTGTTTCCCAGGTTTTGTGGAAGTTGGAACATTCATGTGCTATGATGTCTAAGTTATACCTTATCCAGCAGAAAATATTTTATGCTTTGTAGTTCAAAGCACTTTTATATCTAGTATTATCCTCCCCACTCTAGAAAAGAAGAAAATGAGTCCCCAGTGGTTTGAGTGCTAGTTTTAATCTGGACATTAACTTGGGAGATCTGAATATAAATCTTTTCTCCGATACCTTCCAGTAAAGGCTGAAATCCATGCACTGAACTCTGTCCAAAACATTTGAGGCTTTGACTAGCAGTCATGGTGGGTCTTTACTTTTTTTGGAAAGAAATTAGATACGATGCATTACAACCATAACTGCATTGACGTTTACCATAAATAACCTCAGCTGGGAAGAAGTTTCTGGGTGGTTCTGTTCACTCCTTAGAAATAAGACAATGCATGGAAAATCTTCATGCAATTCAAAATAGTTCAAATCACAGGAAAATGTAATTCACTGTAAATTTTACCAGTCACATTTACTATGGATCATAAAGGTTAAATTTATAACCTTAATAGACACGTGGCGCACTTGGCTTTTACAGTTCAAAGAAATCCCAACATCTGGAGAATACAGGGTTTAACCTAGTGTTTGGTTGGTTTCATGGTAGTCTGTTTTGGGGTAAACTACATCACACATTTCCAAATGTAAAAAAATATGTACCAATAAAACTCTCTGGGTAAGTTTAATTTCTTTTTCCATTGGAATTTGCCCCATGGTATCGCAGTGCATTTCTTCCAAGCTACTACCTTAACTCAGAGTTTGCTGTTAATATTTTTTATCTTTTTGTGGATACTTCTTTCTATAAGAAGTTTTCTAGTTTGTCTGATTTAATTCCAACATCCCTCTTTTTTTAATCTTCTATTTTATATGTTTACATATTTTAACTCTTTCTCTTAGAATTCTGCCCTGAATGCCAGATACTCACAGCTTCTTAGGACAAATAAGACATGCTGAATGGGTTATGCTCTGTGGGGAGAATAAGGGTCCTGCTCTTCCTTTTTACTTAAAAGGAGATGAAAGGAGTTAAACATAAACCAGTAAGACATTGGGTCTTCCCTGAGCAAAAGAGAAGGAGCAGTCATTTCCTCTTAAAGCAAGCAAATTCATTCATTTTTCCCTTTCATGAACATAAAGTGTGCCCTAACACCTGGCTTGATAAATATATCCTATTCATTTCTCATCAACTGCATAGCCTTGTAGGGACACCAACGGTGAGACCCATTGCTGACAATAAGATATTAACTGCTAGAGAGTGGATAGTAGGAAGGTGATTGTCGAAACAGATAATGATCTGGACAGAAGTGTGAATAGCATGTGGATGAGATCCCAGGTGATGATGAGAAGCAAGAAGTAATTCACAAGTGTCTGCAGACTTTATAGCTGTTAGAAGGAAAGGAAGTGAATGAAATAATTCTAGGTTTGCTTCTAATTCTGCAGTAACATAAAGACTGTATGGGACTGCATAGTTACGCATTTGTGCTGAAATGGCTTGTGATAAAGATAAAAGTGGTTGACAAATCCTTGAAATAAAACATTTCATTCTGTCCAGATGATAAATCCTTAATTTTATTCCAGTTAAGTAAAATAGAAAAAAACTTGAAGGATGCCTGACACCATTCAGAGAAAAAAAAAAAAAAAAAGAAAGAAAGCCAAAAATCCTAAGTCACATAAGAAATACAACCGCAGAGTTTTGGCCAAGTTGGAATCTGAACAAACAGATCCAAAGATAAATTCTGTCTGGAGAAATCAAGGGAGGTTTCATGAAAGAAAAGAATTGAGCAATGGCCTGGGTGGATCATCCGGGACCCATTCCAGGGACTTCAAAGGAAAGCAGCCTGTACAAAAGTACACAAGCCAATATCAGAAATATGTCTCCTAGAGACACTTAGGAGTGGTTCAGAGGGAGTGGAGCGCAGTAGTCATCAGACAACAAAGGGAAATGAGGCTATAAAAGAAAGTGTAGTCAATATCAGGGCCTGATACTTATTATTTGTTATTTATTTACATTGTTTAAAGACTTTATTTATTTATTTATTAAAAGATTTTATTTATTTGACACAGAGACAGAGAGAGAGAGTGAGACAGAGAGCACAAGCAGGGGGAGCAGCAGGCAAGCAGGCAGAGGGAGACAAAGTAGGTTCCCAGCAGAGCAAGGAGCCCAATGCGGGGCTCGATCCCAGACTCCGGGGATCATGACCTGAGCCAAAGGCAGCCGCTTAACTGACTGAGCCACCCAGGCTCCCCAAGTCTTTTTTTATTTGAGAGAGAGAAAGAACAAGCGAGAGAGAGCCAGCAAGCGAGAAAGAGCAGGAGCAGTGGGGGATGGGCAGAGAGAGAAGGAGAAGCAAAATCCCCGCTGAGCAGCCCTCCTTGGGGCTCCATCGCTGAGATCTCAAGACCTGAGATCATGACCTGAGCCAAAGGCAGTTAACTGAGCCATGCTGGCACCCCAAATATATATCTATATATAATATGATTATACATATATATTTGAGAGAGAGGGACAGTGCAAGAGAGAGATGGCAGGGGGGAGGGGCAGCAGGAGAGAGAGAGAGAGAAACTCAAGTAGTTCCCCTCTGAGCATAGAATCCTACTAGGGCTTTGATCCCACCACCCCGAGATCATGAACTGAGCCAAAACCAAGAGTTGGATGCTTAACCAACTGCACTACAAGGTGTCCCTCTTATTATGTGTCATTTATTTACATTTACTCTGAAGAAGAGTGGTAGTCAGTGAAGAATTTCTGAAAGGTCTCCTCCAGGCAGAACCTGTGAGATGGGAGAGGAAGAGCCCAGAGCCGTTCTGCTGGACTCAGTAGGCAGCCCTGAGGTCGTGAAGGCCTCCTTCCTCTCCAAATAGTGTGAAGTTTATCCAATAATTCTAAACATTTGAGTTATTGATTCCAATACCAGAATCTCTGTTCACCAACATTCACAGGGCTTGAGGAAAAAGAAAAACGCGCACACCACCTAAAATAGATTAGTTGTTAGATTGTTTTGGTTTTTTTTAAATAACCACCTGTTCAGTGTATTATTTTGCTAGGTGAAGCTGAAGGCATTTTATCTTTTTTGAATACCATAACAGATTTAGTGAAGCAATCTAATCATCACCATTTGACTATTTTCTAAATAAGTGTCATTTTGAATTTTAACCCAATTAAAAGAAAACAGAATATTCTGACTAGTTAGAAAGACAGATTATCGTTTAATTACTTCCATAATAGGACAATGCCTTATTATCCTTGGTCTAATACTCTAAGTCAATTTGTGACCATATTTTACCTTCCTGTTGGCTTAGGAAACATCCTGAATGAACCCTTTACGAGAATAACTCTTCTCAAGGTAGTATTACCTCTTTGGCATTTTGCTATAACAAATCTTCTTTTCCTTCTTTTCCAAAATGTATTTGTTCTTGTTTCACTAAAACCATATACATGGGGCGCCTGTGTGGCTTTGTGGGTTAAGCCTCTGCCTTTCACTCAGGTCATGATCTCAGGGTCCTGGAATGGAGCCCAACATCAGGTGCCCTGCTCAGCAGAGAGCCTGCTAACCGCCTCCCCAACCCCCACCTTTCTCTCTGCCTACTTGTGATCTCTGTTTGTCAAATAAATAAATAAAATATTTTAAAAATATATAATATGCAGTTTCTTTACTCAGGATTCAGCTGCACTGGACCTATGTATGTTCCTTCTGCTTTTTTTTTTTTCCTTAATTTAAATATATTAAGTATCTTGTCAGGGTATTATATTATGATTAGGTGATTATGATTGATTACTGTGGAATACTAGAGGCTTTGAGAATCAGTGCATTAAAAATAAAATGTTATGATGGGGCACCTGGGTGGCTCAATGGGTTAAGCCTCTGCCTTTGGCTCAGGTCATGATCCCAGAGTCCTGGGATCGAGTGCCGCATCGGGCTCTCTGCTGAGCAGGGAGCCTGCTTCCTCCTTTCTCTCTGCCTGCGTCTCTGCCTACTTGTGATCTCTCTCTGTCAAGTAAATGAATAAAAATCTTTAAAAAAATAATAAAATAAAATGTTATGATCAATGGAAATGTTTGGTGTCTCATCCATTTGAAGTTATATGCAGGAAGAGAAACAGAAGTAGGGGTGCTCAGATTCTGCATGATAGGGTCAATGTAAGGGCTAAAGAGAATGGCAGGAGTGAAGACTTCAGAAGTAGACCAAGTTATACCTATCTTGTAATACACAAATATTCTCGTGCAGAGATCTGAAAATTCCTCTAGAACCCAACTATAGATCTTAGACATGTTCCAAAATTTCCCATGTCAAACTACCTAACCCTAGCAAAAGAGACTGTCAGTAATTGACTTGGAGTATTATACTTTGCCTAGAAGGAAAACTCACTGCATTTCAAAGCATAGACAATGAGAAAACGCATCTAAAGGAGACTGAAAGATACCAGACTGGCTTGGCCAGTTTACTTGCCGCCTTTAAAATATATTTAAAATTTTGTTGAGCTCAATGTAGGAGGAAAAAGAATTTCTCTTTATTCTTTTAGGTTCTTGGCTGAGACCCCACTATAATAAAAGATAGATCAATAGCGGAAAAACAAAGAGGACTTTAATAATATGTGTATCTCCTCTATACATAGAGGATACCCAGGAACAGAATTAACTCCCTGAAATGGCCCAAGCCATCACCTTAAATACAATCTCCAACTTAAAACAGAAGAACACACTGAGGTTTGGGGAGCGAGTTATGGGAGGTTTTCAGGTAGATCACAATAGACAAGGGTGTTGTTATTAGGCAGATTTAAGTTCCAACCTTCTCCCTACTAAGAGTTTCTAGAGATTTTATCAACCTCCTCTTCCTGATACAGGGAGGGAGACACTCATAAATACAAAATTTCTCTTGTAAAAGGGTAACATCTACTAAGTTTTCAGAGCGTTCCCTGTGTATACTGTTTCTTAAAAATAATCAGCCTAAAATAACCCTTATGCCAAAGAGGCTTATCTTGGAATGATAAATTCTGGCCCATTTCAACAACATGTGGGAAAAGAAGCTCTAAGCTCCCCCTCCTCCCCCCCGCCAAGGTCTCGTGCCTTCTTTTCAATGCCAGGCTGATATTAAGACCTTCACAGATTCCATACCTTCTCTATTTTCAAATATTCCTTTGCCTTCTTGCTAAGAGATACCTAGAATGTTTATCTAAGCACGATGTCTTAACCTGCATTTACATTCATTCCTTTTTTTTCCTTCTTCTTGCTTTTAAGAAAATATAGAATTAGGTGACGTTTTTGTTTTGAAATCCTACAGTTGTAGCAGGACTGTGTCTCTGGGAGACATGTAGCCATCAATCTCACGAAGTATGTGTACATTTCTTTGTTTTTATAATGATTTGTACACGTTTAGTGCGGTCCTCGCTTAGAAATATCCATTATACTTTTCTCCCCCCGCATTCATACATATATGCTCTCCTCTCTCTATTTATACCTTTGGAAGTCACTCAACTTTCATGGAAAAACTTTTATTTCTATATATTTGTTTGGTTGCTTGTTTAATTAAAATACTTGAAATAAATCATGAATGGTAAGATCAGCATGGTACACTGCATGATGGATTCTGAATGTCAACATCATGATTAGAAGTCCCATAAATGTCTGCTTTCTTTCACATCCAGTGACAAGGCCTTGTCTCTGTTTCATCTCGCAGCCCCGACCTCTGCTCCCAAGGATTTGACAGTCATTACTCGAGAAGGGAAGCCTCGCACTGTGATCGTGAGTTGGCAGCCTCCCTTGGAAGCCAATGGGAAAATTACTGGTAAGCATCTCTGCTTTCTTTCCAGCATTGCTCTGCTTAGCCTAAAATTGCTCACCTCATGTGCATGGCTCATGTCTTTTGTGTATGAGTTTTCTGGCCCAGCATCTCAGTGGACTTCCTGATCCTTTGTGGTTGTCTCTTTTGCCTCCCCGCTAACCATGGAATTTCTTCAAATGGTGCCTGCAAATACACACGCATACTCATTTTGTTTGAGCTGGTTCCTGAGTGATGTATACTTCAATCTTTTGTTTTTCATCTTGTGGAGCATTAGGACAACCTTCTAATGTAATGTCTCTGAGCATAAGTGACTAAAAAGAAGCCAGTTGTTTGGCAATTATAAAATACAAAAGACACCTAATGACCGTGTATTTTTGAATGGCACAGACAAAGGACGTTTGTCTAAGGGTTTTTAGTCTCTCACTTAGCTTTTAGCTTCTTACTTAAATCATAAGGTTCATAAAATACTTAATATTGACTGACAGAAATTGAACTTAATGAATATTTCGCAGTGACAGATTTTATTTTGCCAAATATTGCTGATAACATCAATGCCTAATTAAAGCGTCCATTAGAAGCCTGTAATGTTAATTTAGTATGAAAAATATAATGGAGCTCTATCAAGAATTTTGCATTTAAATGATCACTTTAGGCTTTTAATAGATGTCTCCATAGCATATAATTATTATGAAAAATATTGTATAAGTAAAAATGTGCACATTATAGTCTAATTAACTTGAACCATTGGGTTAGGCACATGTAAGAGTCACTCCTTTTTCTTCTTTTCTTGCATACAAGAAGTGGATAGCACTATTATAAATTAACAAAGTAATTCAGTCATTCTCTGATAACAGAGATAAGCATGGAAATTATAGTTCAGATGACCCACTTACTTTATGAGTTACTTTCAGAATTTTCCAAAATGAAAAGATAATGTGAAAATTCCAAATGTAATTTAAATTTAAGCTGAAGACTTGTTTTCTCTAGGAAATCGTTCTGAATGCAATACCAAACAGAAATTTCATTTGAGCTAACAAATATGGAAAAAGAAGAGGGATGGGGCACCTGGGTGGCTCAGTGGGTTAAAGCCTCTGCCTTCAGCTCAGGTCATGATCCCAGGGTCCTGGAATCAAGCCCCATATTGGGCTCTCTTCTCAGCGGGGAGCCTGCTCCCTCCTCTCTCTCTGCCTGCTTCTCTGCCTACTTATGATTTCTCTGTCAAATAAATAAATAAAATCTTTAAAAAAAATAATGAAGAGAGATATTAAATCTCCCCAAAACTGTATATGCTTAGTTGTCACTCTGCCAGACTTTTTAAAACTGAGGCTCGATGATTTCAATTTTATTTTACTTTTTGCCCTCAATGTTATGATTTATTTTCATTGGTTCTATTTCAGTACTTTTGTAGATTTTGATTTGTTTACATGAGGACTTTTTATTATGCTATAAACAGTAATTTATAAGCATATGGTAAATCAATAGATAATAAGTTTAAGAAGAAAAAAACAGAACAGAGGTTGTCTAAATAAAAATGAGTTCTGATGGAAAAAATGTATTTTTGGTAAAGGATAAAATAAGCCATATACCATCCAAATTCTCCTCTCATATTTAAATAAATCTTATCTAATAGTCAGTGTAAACAATAGAATGTGTTTTCAAATCTGGAAGAAGCTAGTTTTGCTTTTTGAGGGAAAAAAATTGAAGTCTGTCCCATATTAAGAAATGCAAATGAGTCTAAGCAGTAAAATCCTGTGTGGCAAAATCACAGTGGATGTATAAGAAACCTCCTCCAGGGGTGCCTGGGTGGCTCAGAGGGTTAAGCCTCTGCCTTCAGCTCAAGTCATGATCTCAGGGTCCTGGGATGGAGCCCCACATCGGGCTCTCTGCTCAGCAGGGAGCCTGCTTCCCCCCACCCCGTCTGCCTCTGTGCCTACTTGTGATCTCTCTCTGTGTCAAATGAATTTAAAAAAAACAAAACAAAACCTCCTCCATATATTTTGAGTGTTTATTCAGTGTCCCTTCTCACAATGGTCAAGTAAAAATATGGGAGGCAATACTTTCTACCTTAAGAGTCTAGTTCATTTATTAAAACTAAATTGTTATCAAGTTGAGATATTTTGACTCAACTCAACTGGGAATAAACACCAAGAACCCTTAAGACAACTTCTCTTCCATATATATTTTGATTCTTTTAGTCAGATTACTTCCAGAAAACAAGATGATGAAATATTCAAAATACCATTTAGCAGAGGGCCCAGATTTACTATACTCAGTTTCTCATTAAAGTTACAAAGATGCAAAGGAAACGGGGGTGCTTTTCCAGTGTGTCAGAGCATGTGCCTCTGTGGAAGAGGGTGCTCACATGCTACTGTTAGATTTCTTTGTTTAACCACATCTCTGCGTATACACAGCTATGAAGCAGGGTGGTTAAGAACTCAAGCTCCTGAGAGAGATGCCTGGGTAAGCTGACTTTCCCAAGTTCACCTTCTCATTTATAAAATAAGGATAGTAATAGAACCTCTTTTGTTGAATATGATAATGAAGTGCTGAGAAAAGTCTCTGATGTCCAGTGAGAACTGAAACTAATGAACTATCATTATCCCTACTTGAAATCCATTCTAGGGTAAGGCTTTCTTAACGTACTCTGCATAGAATCTGGATCATCAATTTGTAAATACATATACTTCAAAAAAATTGAACAAAAAGAAGAAAGAGATCTAGATAATGCCAGTTTCTAAAGTCCTTGATTGTAAATTGGCAGTTTAGGAATTTGGACTGACATTTTCAGGAAAGAAGGTTCAGAAGGAATTAAGTGTTCATTATATGCTTGGCATCCTGATAAGGGCTTTGGTATTGTTAAGTGAGCCTATCTTCCTGTTATTTCTTGTTGAAATGAAGAGTTCTAGGGTAAATACCTTTCCCAAAGTCAAATAACCAAGAAGTAGCAGAGCTAGGATTTAAACTCATGTTCAGACTCTTCCTATTACTCCATGTTTTTCTCCAGCTTATTAGTATTCTACTAGTCCAAATCAATGACTCTTAACTGATTTACAATTTAATTTATCTGAGGAAGGGTTGAGCATGCTATATTTTAAAAGCTCCCTAAGTGATTTTAATGTAGAGCTAAGGTTTTGAAACATTGATCTAAATAAATGCAGCGTCCAACATTATTTATGATCCGAGACCAACACAGTTGGAAGAGTTAGGCCTTCAGAAATTGCTTCCTTATCAATACTATCCAATGGATAAGATTATGTTATCTTTTTGGGTGTCATGTGATACCCTAGTCCAGTTCCCCTTTCTTGAAATTCTCTTGCATCTTGACATTTTTAAGATCACCTACCCACTCTTCTGCTCTATTTCAGGCTACAGCTTCTCAGCCTTATTAGCAGACATTTCTTCCACCTGTTTCTTAAGGAGATCTTTTTAGTTCCTTTGTTACTTTCTCTGAAAAAGTGTGGATAGTATAGCCAGGGCTTCAGTGAACACAAACTTATGTCTAAAATCTATATGTCCGTCCAAGGAATTCTAAATACACATATCCTACCATATTTTATACATTTCCACTTGCCTATCTTATTAACACCTCCTTCTATTCCCCAATCTCTCTTTCTCTCCGTTCTTCCTCTTTTTTCCACTCTTTTTGTTTTTTTGTTTGTTTGTTTGTGGAGTTTTCTTTGTCTGTCCCCCACCATAACCAACCAAATAATGCTCTATTATATTCCATAATAGGTTATGATGATCCAAGATGGCAGACCAAGCTGGGCACTCACTGCCATCACATGTGTCTAAATAGTCTTACTCCCACCATATAAAAATTTTTCATGTTTACCTAGTTGCAAAAGTTAGAAATTTAGCCATCTTGACTTCTTTCCTTGTCCCCTTCCCATATAATCAGGAAAGGAAAATGTAAATGCTCATAATACAGGGCTGAAAATTCTATAGAAACAGGTTTCAGATTTTGTTCATTCTCTTCAGGATCACCATTGACACTTAGTAGGTAGTTAATAAATATTTGTTGAGTAGAATAATCATTGAGTTGCTATTAAATCTATTATTAACTTGAAATAAAAATTCCAGGTGTTCCAAATATAATATTTTCTTAATTATTAATTAATTAATATTTATTATAATTATTAATTATATATGTCTATATCATATATTTATGTGTGTATTATATATAATTTATTTATTTATTATATGATTATTAATTAAGAAAGAAGGCAGGGAGGAAGGAGAAAAAGAAAAAAAGAACAAATGTACCATTTACTAAGTAGTCACTATATAGAAGTTAATATAAGAGGAATACCACATATATTAATTTCTAAAAATACATTATCTGAGAGCAACTTATTTTCAGATGAGAAAAAGTTACTTAGATTAAGCAAGGTGCTCAAGGTCACAAAGCCAGGAAATGATAGACCTATGAGTTGAGGTCAGGTCTTCTTGAATCCATAGCCTGTTATTTTTTTTTTTAAGATTTTATTTATTTATTTGACAGACAGAGATCACGAGTAGGCAGAGAGGCAGGCGGGGGGTTGGGGTGGCAGGCCTCCTGCCAAGCAGAGAGCCCAATGCAGGGCTCAATCCCGAGACCCTGGGATCATGACCTGAGCCCAAAGCAGAGGACTTAACCCACTGAACTACCCAGGCAACCCTAGCCTGTTATTTTTTAATAATGTTTTATTAGGAAGGAAGAAATAGGTCCTTCATTATGCATTTATCTATAGATATGATTATCAGAAACAATTTTTGAAACATGAGGAGTTCTCACTGGGCTGAGCTCCTTGCTGGTAGGTATCATCTTGGTCTTCCTGGTACTTAGCAGCTGAACCATGGAAGAGAATCTGATCTGTGGAAAGGAGTATGGGGGGAAAAAAAAGGAAAGAGGTGGAATTGAACACTTTTTGACACTTTCTTTTTACAATTACAACAACTTCTTTGTAGAAGGAGTCAAAAAGGACATATGTATGATGTTACATTTTATGTATATTTAAACAAATGTAATTCTGATGCCAGAGTGTCCACTGGAGTTAACAATCCCAGCCCTTATCGCCTAGGAGAGGAGGTAGTTCTCATTATTTGACAAGTTATGGTGAGTAAGGACAAACATGAAGTAGGAAAAAGATGAAGGAAAAAAAAACTGAATGTGGGGAAATGGACATATAGGTACAGAAAGGTTCTGACAAATCAATGAATTTGTCCCAAACTCTGTGGTTATGGAAATCTCTACAGTTAAGACTTCAGTAACAGATTTAATATTTTCCAAACACACCAAACTCATATACCCAGATAAAATTGTATGCTTTCCCTAAGACCAATCTTTAAGGTTTTGAATGTTGTAGTAGTATATTTTTATTCTGTATCTAAGTTCTCAAGTTTACACATGCACATATACACACACACAAGATCAGTTTTGCCATAAATACCAGGAAATCACTTCAAATACAGTTTAAAATTGTCAGAACCTGATGCTTGTACCTTCGATCGTACTTACTTGAATGCCAGAACTATCATTTTTAAATGCGTAACTGAATACTTTTTACAAAGGGAAAAAAAAAAAAAAACCAGCCAAAACACAAAGAGGGCTAAATATTTCCTTCCCACTTGACAAATCAACAAAATCAAGAATACATGCAGCTGACCTGGGGTGAGAACAATTCTCCAAACTTTCAGTGTCATTGGGAACCTACAACAGCCCATGAAAACTCTACGATTGCACTAAATGTCACAAATGTAAAGCATCAGTGCTTACTGGCTAAAGGATTTCATTCAATAAGTGAGTTTCAATACCTATTATGTGAAGACAATTTTATTGGTTTCTCTGAAGAATAAAAGGTAATATAAGATATGGCTCTTGAACTAAAGGAATGTTTTTATTCTTTTGAAGAGATAAGACATGCACATAATAAAAGTTAAAAAAAAAAAAAAGATCATCATACCAGGGTCTTTTATTCAGTACATGTGTTTTTTGGGGGACAAGAAGAAAGACTGCTCTGACTCAAAAAATACTAGATTTTATTGCTGCTGATCATGGAGGCTGAGTTATAAATGAGTCATAAACAACTCCTTTGTCCAGTGATATTTCACAATCTCTTTTGAGTTAGAGTATTCCAATTTTAATATTAACCAGAGAGTCCTACAACCTTTCAGTTTTACAGAATTCTTTATGTTGTTTTTTTTTTTTATCTTTTACTGAGCTCTCTGCATCATAAGACATTCATAGTTGCAGCAGCAGCATCTCAACAAATACCAAAAATATTACAGATTCCACATATATACTAATGCAATGATTCCTGACCTTGCTTGAACACAGAAATCACCTGGGGTGCAGATTGCCAAGGTCACCGTTAGCCTATTATAGTATCTATTGCTGTGTAACAGGATAAACACAAATTTAGCAGTGTAAAACAACACATGTTTTTTTATCTCAGTGTTTCTGTCAGTCAGGAATCCTGCACAAGATTTATAGGCATCAGAAATACCCATATTTTTTAAAGATGGCAGATACTGTTATTTTGAATGGTCTGTTCCATTTTCAGATTCTGTACATGAGACAATGATTTGTCTAATCTTTGCAATATCAAAAAAAAATTATTACTTGATTCACTGAATACTGTAGTTTATAGATTGTGAATGTATAATAATCACTGCAAATCATATTTAGGAAAACATGCGTGTTTAGAAGCAGAAGCAAGCATGTGGTGAGCACGCTAAATACAGTTGCATTCATCTATTTGTGCAGCTTACATCTTGTTTTACACCTTGGACAAGAACATACCAATTGACGACTGGGTGATGGAAACAATCAGTGGTGATCGGCTTACTCACCAAATCATGGATCTCAACCTTGACACAATGTACTACTTTCGAATTCAAGCACGAAATGCAAAAGGAGTGGGGCCTCTCTCTGATCCTATCCTCTTCCGGACTCTGAAAGGTTTGAATCATTTCCTACTACAGCAGTAGCTTTCTTTTCCTGTGGGATTGTTGTAAAATACGGTGTCTGCATTAGTTACTATCTTTGCTTTCTCTGTTGGCAACACGACAATGGACATTCAAAATAAATTAAAATTTACTGTTTCATGCTGAAAGCCAATGTGTCAGAGAAAAATCTATTGTGTTATCACATTTTCTGCCTTCAACACAAGGCAGGTATATTTAACTTAACTTTTTTTTCCCCCCATTTATAATCCTTTTGGAATTTTGTATTGATTTCATGTGTATTGGTTCTATTCGAAATATATTGAGACTTTTTAGTCTTTTTATGTAAGGAAATAAAAACTAAAAGGCATTGAATTAGGTGAATGTCATACTACTGCCAACTTTCAACATTTTCTTTGAGGAACTATTGTCCTTATATATAAAAAGAAAATTTGATACAGCAAGACAGAAAATCTCAAACAAAATGAATGTGTTTATTTTAAGGACCTAGGATAACAACAAGGGGGAATAAAGAGTCTTACAGTATGATTACGAGAAGAAAACACCCCATGCTTGCAAGAGTAAAAATAGCTGCTCAATTCAAGCATAGTTAGATGTTCATACAGAAAAAAATGCTGAGGCCCTAGAACAGTGACTACATCAAAATAATCTTCATGTTAGTCCTTACTATTTTAGAACAGTATTATTTTTCTGGAAGACAAATAGTTTCAAGAGTCTCTATTATTTGGCAACTGAAAAAAAATTGAATGTTTCATAGCTGATATTTAAAGATGTATACTTAGGCATGTTATGTGTTGTTTTAAAGGATCTGTGACCACATTCTGTCTATCGTTAGATCTGGCTGAGAAGCTGATAATAGATCATAGCAAACTGAAAAATTAGAAACATGAAAATGGTTGACATTTTCACCCAGGTGCTTGACATATTAAGAGAAGAGTCTTAGAATAATTGTATAGCCATTCAATTCCCCTAGGAACGGTACCCTAATAAATAGTGGACTTTTGGATTCTGGGAGGGGAGCTAACCATTCAAAGCTGGACTTGGTAACAGCTAATCTGAAAGTTTGCCAAGAACACACAAACAAGCATTCAGCCTAAGCCTTCGTGACAGTTCTTAGCGACAGAGTAGAAGTTGGGAGGGAGGCAGGAGGAAATGAGCTAATCTTCTCTGGGTTTTCAGGACTTCATGTCTAAATCGGGTTTCACTCTAAATGAGCAATCGAAAGGAAACTGGTTATTCATTTTGTGGGAGCATGAAATGTAACTAGATACCATTTCACAAATGCTTCCTCTTTATCTATAGACGAGTGCCAGATTAATTTCATGCTCACATTGTGTGCCAACTAGAGATCTCAGGGAGGGTTTAAGATGACTTAAGGCATCCAAATGTATTAAGCAGCAGAGTGATGAGTTATCTCAGGATTCACAGGCCCACACTGATAACCATCCTGGAGATTATTTAATGAACTCCCATATCTCATTTGGTACTATTTACCTTAAGTACCCTAAACTCATCTATGAAATGATGTTCAGAACTGAGAACAAACTCAGGAATTTGTTATGTTGCAATAATTCACAAGCATTATTTCTAATATCCTGACTTGAATGTTTAGTATTGTTTATCCTCAGTATATCTTGCTCAAATAATAGACAATTAGATTTTAAAACAAATCTTGCTCATATGGCAAACCAAGTTTCAGATGTCTTGATTGAATTCTAAATTATTTAGAGATACTGATCTTGCCCATCTTTATAAACAAATGACATTGTACACGCATGCATCCTACATGTTACAATAGCAAATATTTTTAAGGCAAATAAACTACTCTTAAGAGATTTGAAGCCACAGTGAACCAAATCTACACTAAACACATCACATCATGCAGTTTCCAGAGCTGCTTTAAGACATAAGGCCTCTGTTCATCAGAATGTAACTTTGTTTGACAGCAAGAAAGGCTCACATGTTATCCTGAAGCTGAGAAAGCTCTCAGTAGTCTACTGGGTAACAGGCAAGTGTTTCATTGCAAATCATGCCCCAGGCAGGTGTCTACAAGCTTCATTCTTTCATACGCAGTTTTTGCAAAGACAGTAGCATTTTACTTCTAGAGACTAGAGGTTTGTCTTTGGTTTTAGTCACAAGCATGAGACATATAGGAAACTCAGTCCATACTTATTGGTTAATGAAAAGGACAGTTACAATTAAAAAGGGATTAAATTACATTACCCTTGTGTACATGCATGCGTGTGGTACATCTGATTGTTTCTTTGGATTGTTAATTAAAAGAATCTTGAACTTGATTCTCTGACCACACAGGACTCTACAAATACACATCTCCCATCCCCAAATATTCCCTATTAAGATAACCATACACGATGAAGCCCTTGGGAGACGTACAAGAGGCATGGCAATCTCTGCCTTTCACGTGGATTGTTCTCTTGGGTAAACTGAGCTTCTCCACGTTGGCCTGTAAAATAATAGGAAGAGAGGATGCTTCTGCTGAAACAGACCAAAGTAGAATTCTGTAGTGGGATGGAGTCACCTCTTACACACAAAAAAGCAGAGTTTTCAGCAATGGAAAGCACCAGAGTATAGTCTGTTCTCTGGGCATCTTTAATCAACATTCTGAAAGGTACATCTTTCCCATCCAAGGATGTAGAACTGAGAGTTCCATACCAGAATACAGAAAAGTTTTACTCTTCACATTATTTTTGACAAAATAAGTGATTTTCTTGACAAATAGCAGAAGCAAATAAAAAGCCAAGACCCGAATTATGACACTTTTAAGCAATTATTTGTCTGTAATAAAAACTAACTTTTAGGATATGTTTTATCCCTGTTGGAAATAGTCTTTAGTTGATAACTTTCTTGAGACACTCAAAATTTCTCAAGTTCTAGCCAGTCCAGATTACTAACAGTAAAACAAATTCAGAAGGTAAGAATGAGGAGGCCATTGTTGCATATAATATACATTTATTTGTCAATTGATAAAAATTTTCTTAAACTGTAGTGATGTGTATATGATTACAGATGAAGGGAGAAATGAAGAATGAAAATGAGACGAGATTGATTTTCTTCTCTCTCTCTCTCTCTCTTTTTTTTTTTTTTTTTTTTTTTGGATGTCATTCCAAACATATCTCACCTAAATATGATATCCTAATTAGGGTAGTTTCTCAAGTGTGTCCTGGTCTGGCTGCCAAACTTTTACCCTTCCTGAACTGCACAGTCACATGTGATCTCCACAAGCCCTCCTCATTCTTACCAGATACCTGGTTTGGCACGTCCTACAACATAGTATCCTTTCTCAAAAACTATGATAGGATTTCAGTGAAAACTCTATCCCTGTCTATAAACTACAGATAACACAGTTGCCTATCAAAAACACCTTTCATCAATAATCCCCTAATACTGTAATAAAACAGATCTTGAGAAGTCATTAGTCTTTAAAGGGAGATAGGAGAGAAAATTAAGATAAAAATTAAGTTGTGATGATTAGACTAAGGAAAAATTAGGTTGGACGGCCTGTGAATTTAAAAAAAAAAAAAAAAAAAGGTTTGCTAAATCTCGAGGAGCCACAATAACATTTATAAAACTTATTTAAAACTGGTAGAATCTTAATATAATAAGCACTCTTGTATGTTCAGTGTTTTCCAAAGAGTCATTCAGAGTTCAAAGTCCACTACTTATTAAGATAACCTTTCTTGGTCTACCCTTTCTCATAGAATATGTTTACATATTATTTTAAAATGAAAGAAATGCTAAGTGATAGGAATTTGTAACTAAGTTTAGTATTTGTCCTTCTATGAGGTGACGTTCATAAACCCTGTTCATCTGAAAGGGGTATTTATTAACAACATCATTTTTTTTAGTATTTTCATTTCTGCCTATTCTTTTGGGCAATGATATGTATCCCATCAATTAAAGGAAGGACTACTACTTCTAAGACCTTTGCTTTATCTTTCAAACAGTAATGATGGACTTGCTAAGAGACTGCCACCCAGAATGAGAGAACCGGGTGCTTAGGTTATAGGTTGCTGCCCATGGGAAAAAATTTCTCAAGTTATAGCCAGTTCTCTGTGTGATTTTAACTGAGACATATAAAGAAGCCAACAGCAAGTGTAGTAGCCTACATGTCAAGTTTAGTGCAATTGAGTTCAATAAACCCAGAAGATTTGAAGCTCAAAGAAAACTCATGTATAGGGGAAATAATTCTAAGTGATGGAGACTGGCAAAGATCTACATTGGTCAAAACATCCGATCACAACTTCTGTAAAAGCAAAGATATTGTAGATTTACCTCCTATACAGTTATATTTGTTTAACAGAAAAGAAGCTACTTAAAAAATTTTTTTAAGATATTTTTTAAATTTAAAAAAAGTCACCTTCAAGGACATTATTCATAATGCACCTGAAGTTGTGAACAAGTAAGAATTCCTTCACAAGGTCTAAAAATTTATTAAACCATTTAGATTAAAACTCATTTACAATATTCTATTATTTTACCCTATCTATGTGAGAATTGGTTAAGCTTTCTGGTTGAAAAAAAGAAAAACTGAAGACAAGAAAATAGCCTCTTTACCGTATTTAAAATATATGGGTGATAATTACTTGGTGATCACATGAGTTTTTATGTATTGTGTTTTTAATTAAACTTACACGATGATCTTTTTGGAGTTGATGTGTAGAAGAATAAGACAAATAACATATTTTTAAGAACATGTATAGCGAAACCATTTTCAATTTTTCTTCTCTGACTACTATTTAATAGAAATAATCACATCACCCTTGGCTCCTTATCAATTTGATTTCAACAGGGCTTTAGCCTTGATATGAAAACTTGCTAAGAAAACTGTCGATTTGAAGTGTCAGCTTCCTTGCTAGGAAGTGTCAATGTCTAATAATATTTCTTTTTCCCCCACAGTAGAACACCCTGACAAAATGGCTAATGACCAAGGTATGGCGGCTCAATCTGTCATCTTTTCTCTCCTTGAATCAATTCTATCTGTTAGAAATGTCAGTCATTATTTTGTATTCCTTTTTTCACCTGGGCCATACACCTGATGAAGCATTCGCTGGCGTGATAATTAATCTTGTTAATGAAGTTCTGTTTGGCTGAAGCTGCAGGTCTGTTGGGGAAGATGTAAATTTTCTTGAGAGGAAATTGTTTTGTCTCTATTCTGAAGGACCAATTAAAATGTCAAGCTTCTTTGTATGAAATAAATTTTTAGTCTCTGTCTGCACTTCTGAATAATTCACATTAAGTATAATTAAGCTCAGCATAATTTTCAGGCTGCTCTTACACCCTTTCATGAGCTATGGATTAAAGTTCTGTAGCTCCACAGAGAAAAACCATAAATCAAGTGTGCTTTTTCTCTACAGTGAGCTTCTTTTAATAAATAAAAACAAAGTTAGGACAACTTTTTTAGGGCGTTGCTATTGTTCATTTTGAAGCCAGAAAGCTTTCACTCAGTGAATCAGATGCTGGTTTGATTCAGAGCATTTTATTCTCCTTCCATTCTTTTGCTAAAAGCTGATTCACGTAGAGAAATATGCATGGCTTTACACAAAGGAAAGTGGTGACAAATAAGAGTTATCCATCAATTCACAGGTAGATAAGAATTTGCTATTATCATGATTTGCAGATGGAAAATTATTTTTACATTAAAGGTAATTGGTAGCATTCTAGAGGAGAAAAAGAATAGCTTATGAGTGGTATTTTTCGGCTCGTTATATTCTTTAAGAAGGGGGAGTTGGGACGTATTTGCAACTCGTGGTGTAGTTGGTGATGTCCAGATTTTGTCCATATTTGTTGGCCCAGCATCTACAGTTTGTGTCGTGTGTCTCCTGCTTTGGACAGTCTGTCAGCAGAAACTGCTTGTTTCTTAGAAGGTATCGTGTCTTAGAAGGTACCATCTTGTAAGTTGGAGGGAGCCATTCTTTTCAACATGAATACTTTTTAATTTTTAAATATTAAGCAGCTGGATATTAAGGCTCACTAACAGAAGATTGTCTACACGAGTAGCATTTTATTTAATTATTCTGTGTTCAGGTTTTTCCCTGGGTCCTTCTGTCATACCCTTGCTTCAGAGAACATGGCTGGGACTTCACACATGGAAGTAATAAAAATGAACAATACACAGAAATATCTACCCAGAGTTCACATTTCCATTAATCACCTCAACCTACTTCCTGCTTATTTCTACTTAAAATATTTTTGTAAGATCAATATCTACTAAATGGTAATATTTGTCAACTATTTATGATGAATACTGATCAGTTAGCCTGTATTTACTTTGGTAAATTAAATATTAGTGCTGGCTAGATCCAAAGCTGGAATAATTAACTAGCAGAAGTGGTGTTACTATTTCATTCATTAAAGTGATTACAACAACTTTGCATAGCCTTCTTAACTTAAATGAGTTTAAAACTTCCACAGGCAGATAATTCCTAATTTTTGAAATTATATTTAGAGAAATACATAGAGAAAGAGAGAACATACCAAAAAATGTTTTAAGTCAGTGAACCAGATGAAATGCTATATTACTGGCCACTCAAACAATGACATGCCCAGGTTTCTGAACAAATGGATTTTGTTGCTATTTTTCAGTTAGCTGTTTTTTTTTTTTAATATGATTTTAAGCTACCAAATGTATATTTTGTAAATTGGTCCTTTTATAAAAGAAAAAAGGAGTAAATTATTCCCCAGTCCCTCTGTTCACACACTCTCCATGGATTTTCCTCAGATTTTCTTATCAATAGTGAAATCAGATCTGTTATCAGGGGAAAAAGGAATTCCCAAGAATTACTGCCAGTGTCTTGAGTCTATTAATATTATTTGGGCAGTTGTCCTTTTTCTTCATCTAATACTGCTTAAAAGATTCTTTCACTTATTATACTACTTGGTGCCTTATTCAATCACAGCTGGGATACAGTTGTTCAAACTGATAGGTTCTAAATTTTACATCAAAATCAAATCACTTATAAAATAGAGAGGAACTGACAACAGATAATATAATGATTATAAATAAGATCTTTAAATTCTTACAAAGAAAACGTGTCAAGTTTGCTGGCCATCGAAATCTCTTTGTAAATAAAATCAGTCTTCTATGTTGATGACCGTGTAGAAGAAAATTAACCCAGATTGAAGATCCTTCTAAGATTAATGAAAATAAGAGGAAAATGCCATTCTGAATGTTCCCACTCTTAGCACAGAGCCAATCATTTGAATATGTTTTACTGTGCCCACAGTTAGACCTATTTGCTGCTCCCCGTTGTGAAGTGATCCCACTGTTAACATCTGCAAAAGGCACTGAATTTCTTTTGAGCGTAAATTCAACACCCCGGGTCAGAGTGAACCTTGCAAAGATGAATCCTAAATAGAAAAACAGGAGGTCGAATGTAATTTATCTGTGAGAGAGGAGGAAAAGTTTCGATTATTTTAACAAAGTATCTTTGTAGACTTTTGTCACAATTACTTTTCTTGGAATCTGAGATATGTCCTAAGGAACATAAATGGGAAAACAAAAAATCAGTTGCATTTGAATCAGCCGTGATATGAGGAAAATATTTTCTCCCGAGTAATAGCAGTAGTAGTCTGAAAATGATAGACAATTTTCATTGAACTCTTTTTCCCTTCGTGTAGTGATAAATTGATTATATCTAGCATTTTCTTATCTCTCTAATCTCAGCCTCCTCTATAATTCCCTGGTTTTTGCAGCCCCTTATCTCTTGCTAAACATCCTAATTTTTTTCTCTAGTCTCTTCCAGGCACAAGTGGCCAATAAGTTTGAAGGTAATCATGAGATTTTAGAGATTAACCACAGAATTTAATTTTTAGGAAGGTCAGGTAGGATAGGGAAATTATATGGCCTATGTGAAGTGAGTTCAGGGGACATAGAAATGCTTTGCTTTTTTCCCCCTTCTTTTATTTTTCATATTTTGATAAGAACCCTGTCAATTTGTGTGTGTGTGTGTGTGTGTGTGTGTGTGTGTGTGTGTAATGGCAAAATGAACTCCTGTGAAGCCCTACCAGTGTTTCTGTTTATAGACTTCTCATTTGAGCCTCACTGCTATACTATTAAGTTACAACTATTGTTCTCATCTTGGCAATGAAGAAAATGAAGCTCAGAACATTCCAGTCCCTTGTCTGTAGACACAGCTAGTAAGGAGCAAGGCCATTCGAACCCTGTGGTTTTTAACCAGAGTATGTTCATCCCATGTTCGTATATGGACACATAACTGACCACACACTCCTGTTTAACATGTATTTATAAGGCTGCTGCATCTGAAGGTTGTGTATGGATATCTTCCATACAACTTTCCTTTCTCCATTTCTGTGAATACTCCGGAGAATAAAACAGCTTTCACTCTGGGGTCCTCTTGTTCGAGGGAAGTCACAGCACTAAGTAGGTGATCGTGACAGTCAGTTGTCTCGGGAAACACAGAGATGGTGCTAATTCCACTGCCTCAGCCAGCTCAGGCTGCTTATACAAAATGCCACCGCCTGGCGGGATGAAACAACAGAAATCTGCTTCTCACAGTTTTAGAGGGTGTAAGTCCCAGATCAAGGTGCAGCCACGTTGGTTTCTGGTGAGAATGTTCTTACTGGCTTGCAGTCAGGTGTCTTCTGGCTGTGTCCTCATATGGCAGAGGGAGAGCCGGCTCCCTCATAACTCCTCCTCTCAGATCAGGGCCATACCCTTGTGACCTCATTTGGCCTTAATTACTTCCACAGGGCCTCACACTGGGTGTTAGGAATTCAGCATCTGATTCTGGGAGGTGGTGGGCGAGCACAGTGCAGTTCACAGCATCCACCTTCAAAAAGAAAGCTGCTCTCTCGCTCTCGCTGATTACCTCCCCAGGGTTTCAGATGCGGAGGCAGAAGGCGGTGCTTTGCCCAAGGTCGCACAAATGTAGTTGTGGGCAGAGGTGGACGCCAACATGTTTCTCTCGGACTCCCAGAGTGTAGTGTGTCCACTGTAGACTGCTGCTCTCTACATGAAATATGTGGCTCTTTGGTCTTCTGTAATGAGCTTAAACCCTTTAGAGTCTCTCACAGAAGCATTTATAAAAGCCTCTGTCTGGAATTGCAAAGAGGGATAGCTATGACTATAAAATATAACCAGTTCTCCGAAGTGATAGTCATCTGACCAAACTTGTATCTTAAAGGATTGTTTTTACATCCTTGTATTCTGTTTAACCCCCAAATGTTCTTCTCCACTTCGAGGTGTCGATGTGTAAAAAGTGGTCATTCTAAACATGAGCACAAATGTCTACAAGGTCATGTGTGTTTCCATGTCTGCCCACAGAGGGTGTGCAGAGTAGGTGTTAGGGTCCTGTCGCAGGACCTGAAAGAAGGCAGGAACCTTTATGAAATGACCTGTGTCATGGCTGAGATGAATCAGAAACAAAATGCTGACTTCACACACTCTCAAGTGTCTTTCCCTCTTCATAGCCGGCAGAGCTGTGATCTAAAACAGCAGAGCTACCAAGGAGATGGAAATTCACAGGTCAGTTTATAGATCTAGAAGCAGGTGACCTGCTGAGAACTACCCTCCCACCAGGAGAGAGAATTACTCACTTCTGAATCATGGTAACAGCTGATAATACCCAGCCATCAGCACGCAGTGGGTACTGCAGGAGGGGTGGAATGGGTTTGGAGACCTCAAAGTCTAGTGCCGTCTTGCCACTGTGACCTCCTGTGTGACTTTAGGCATGTGGTTGACCTCTCTCAGCATCCTCACCTGTCAAACGATGACTCCTGCCCAAAGTATCTTTCGATTTCTTTCAAGATTTCAGATGATCAAACCTGAGGACTGGTGTTAGGTTTAAAAACCCAGGCATAGCATCTTCACATAACATAGTACTTCACATTTTTAGCATTCCCAGGATGCATCATTCTTCTATGCACTGTTCATGTGCTATCATGTCCTCCTAAAATCCTTCCAGATATAGAAAAGGAGACGCAGAGATGCTCAAACTTGCCCAAACACTCACAACATGTAAGAAGAGGTTAGCCCGAGATACAGACCCCGGCTAAGTAATTGGAGAGTCTCTGCCCTTAACCGCTGTATAATTTCTGGAAATGCAGTGAGTTAATTGGTTCCTGCTTCGTTATCAAGAAAGTTAAACCTAACTGGCATCACCATACGTTCACCTAGTTTAAAGTTCTTTGTCTGTCCTCAGTAGGGTATTCAGGCGAAGTACTTAACACTACACCTGCCATTTTACACCTCACCGGGTTTAATCTCATGAATAAACAGAACGTTAATTGTTTCCAATTTCAAGGAAATAGGGCTTTCAAGGCAGTCTAGTCAAGCTTGGAATTTCGTTAATGTAATCCAGACTTTGCAGGGTTTGGATTACACCAGCCAGGGTGTTGTTTGAAAAATTGAAGCCTTTAGCACCTTTCATTGGGAGCTGTTTAAATGAAAATTAAAACCTCTTTTTACCCTATTACTGGGCAGGGTGTCAACCACTTTGTTATTCAGTAGCTGCTACACCCCCTTGAAAGAGAGCTAGTCTCACCGGTGCTGTTCTCAGGTCCAAAATTTTGCAATTCTAGAAATTATGATTATGATATAAAAGTGGGGGGGGGTGAAAAATGAGTAGTGTGCTTTGGATAAAGGGTTGAGGTGCTTCTCATGCTCCCAGCAAGCAGTCAAGTAGCTGCCTAAGTCAACCTCTCAGGAGCTTTTATGTTTCAATAGGTAACTTTGCAAGAAAACACATACTAAGTACTCTTTAGAATTGATGCGATTCATGGCATAATTGTAAATTTCTCAGACCCGGAAGATAGACAAGCCCTCCCAAAGATTTCTTAATAAGTTTTTTGGGTTTTGTTTTTTTTTTTTTTTGTAAGAACCACTCCACTACTGACTGTCCTTTGCTGTAGACATTAGCCAAATACCAGGTTCCTGGCTTGATTTTTCTGCCCACTACGTTAGACCTGGACTCTGCCTCTTCAGTTTTCTTTCCAAAACAGATGGCTCACCTATGCTTACGGAGTAAAGACAGTTCTTTGACATCGAGACCCCAACTGCCCTTTTCTAGCCTTAAGACTAGGTCATCCCTCTACATACATCACAGTCTATTAGCAAAACTGTATAAATCACTCTGAGAAAGGTGCATTTTCCCAACTCCATGCTTTTACTGGTACCATCCTCTTAGTTGTAGCAATACTTTCTCCCTTTCTCTGCTGAGTCAGGTCCTCATCTTCGAAGCCTCCCTATCTCATTGTGCTTTTTCCAAGAAGCCTTTCTTGCCTTTTCAGTCTTTTGTTCTTCTGTATGTCCATAACACCCAACTCTTTGCTCTGTTCTTCATTTCTTATATTTCACTATTTATATTCCCAACCTCTGGACCAGGTTGTAAATTCCTTGATGGCAGAGGACTCATGTGATTCACACTGCCATCCCTACATCTCAGTCTCTAATTGAGAATCTGTCATATTGTAGTTGCCTGGTAAGCATTTGTTGAACTGAATTATGACACACATCTTTGAAGAAACAGTCACAGAGTAATCTGGAAAGAAAGACTTTACCAGCTGATCAAAAGTGTAGGTGGGACCTAAAATCAATAATGCTCAGGGTTATGGACACTGTGTATGTTACTGATCTTGGGGAAGATGAAAATGATGTGAAAATATGTTTCCAATAAGGCAAAAATATCTTGAATACTCATCTATCAAGTTAAAGCTAAACTGGAAAAGAAGTTCTCTTTAATTCAGAAAATGGTGGTCACATTTGTAGATGACTCTGAACTCCTACGCACTTTTCTTGATCTCTACCCTTCCTGTCATTTCTTGTTAACAAAAAATTTATTTTTCTTGCTTTTCCCTTACTGCTTGTAATTCTGAGTAAAGAAAGGAGAAAAATCAAAACTAATGTTGATAAGGTTTTGAAATTTCAAACATGAAGTATGAAAAGAATTGGACTCCTTTTAACAGCTTGCTGGTAACAATGTACCTAGCATTGTGCTGGTTGTGGTGAGGCATGAGAAAGAAGTACAGTTTGCTGGGTCTGTTCTCAAGAATCATGCAATGTAGTTAGGAGGAATATATAAATACCCCATCCCAACATTAAAAATATGAAATGTGAAATTAAGTGGTACCATCTCATAAATAAATATATATATATATGATATACACACAAATACATACACACACACATATATACATATATATTTATATACACACACATATATATACACATATATATTTCTATATCTACACACACATATATATACACACACACATATATATATACACACATATATACATATATATTTATATATCTATATCTATATCTATCTATATCTATATCTATATCTTCATTGTAGGGTTTCATATGGGCAATCACTATTGGTAATAACAGAAAAGACCACTTAAACATAACACTGGACTTTTGCTCTATGGGTAGAACTTGATTCAACACTAATGATTGCAGAGGGAAAGATTACCTGAACCTTTACTTAGAGATATCCTAGAATTAGAAAATCCAGATGCCAAATAGTTGCTCATAGAGTGAGGATCGCAAGGTGCATCCAGGGAACACTTAGGGCCACTTTGCAGAATAATGCACAGTGGTAGGGAGAAGGGGAGAAAGAGAGAGAGATAAATTGGTGATACTTTGCTCTTTCCCTTTGATCTGACACAGCAGTTCTCTGGCTTTCCTACTTTTCAACACATCAAGTATCCACTATCCACACTGGGCACGGAAGATCAGCATGCTCACCTCCAGAACCCTAAAAACCCCATTCATTCTTCGCTGCTGTTGCCAAGCATACCTTGCTTCTTGGTGCTGGGTGGGGTCGGGAAGAATTATGTGGAATAGGAAGAGGACCTAAGTATCCTGATCTTTGAAGAGTTTTCCTAGCCTTATGTGCCCACTTCTGCTCGGCCTTTTCTGAACTGTCACATTTACTTGTCCCAGTGCTCAACATGGTTGCTAACTGAACTGTTTCCTTTTGCTTCCAAAGTCTATCATGTCCTGTGTGTCCTATTGAAAATGAAGCTACCACTTCAAGTCACACACCAGAACCAACTTTGAGAGATGTTCTAATTTTTATCCAACTCATGCCCAGTCCTTTTATTTATTAATTCACCCACTAATGGTAAAATCATCAGTCAGAGTCAGACCTATTCAGCTGCTTAAAATGAGCTTACTTGTAAATCTTTCTGAGTCACGGTTTACTCACCTATAAAATGGAACTAAAAATGTCTGCCTTATGGATTCATAATTAATATTATTCTCATACTACTTATTACCACAGTCTCTTACAATTCATTCTTCACACTCTGCCACAATACTTTTTCTAAAACACATATTTAATTGAGTTACTTTTCTGCATAAAATATCTGCAATGGACCTCCATCTTTTACAAGATAAATTCTAGACTCTGGTAGAACATATAGGTAATTTTATTATTTCATGTCTGCCTATCTTCCTAAGCTTACCCACCTCACTCTTTTCTGTCTGAACTACTCATCTTTTAATTCCCAACTCAGATGTCACCCCTAAAAAGTCTTTCATCATTTTACTAGGCATAAATAGTCAATTGTCCTGTTTTTCCCTTATGGCCCCTACTTATAATATTTTTAAAATTTTTGGCCATAGAATATAGTTATTCTTACTCAACATTTCCCCCCTTTGCTAATTTATGAGCCTTTGCAATGTTCTAGGTATATCCCTAATACCTAGAACAGTGGGTCTATTCGATACTTTTTTTTTTCCATTTTATTTTATTTCTTTTCAGTGTTCCAAAATTCATTGTTTATGTACCACACCCAGTGCTCCATGTAATACGTGCCCTCCATAATACCCACCACCAGGCTCACTCAACCCCCTATCCCCTCCCTTCCAAAACCCTCAGTTTTTTTCTCAGAGTCCACAGTCTCTCATGGTTCGTCTCCCCCTCCAATTTCTCCCAGCTCCCTTCTCCTCTCCATCTCCCAATGTCTTCCTTGTGATTCTTTATGCACCAAAAATAAGTGAAACCGTCCGGTAATTGACTTTCTCTGCTTGACTTATTTCACTCCGCATAATCTCTTCCAGTCCCATCCATGTTGATATAAAAGTTGGGTTTTCAATACATTTTTTGACTACATGGATGGAGCATGAGCTGATACATGAATGAAAAATTTTGTGCTCCAACAGCGTCATTACTTATATATACTAGCAGTGCAACTAGTGTGATCCTGGCATTCTCGTGTTTTTCAACTGTAGTTGCAACTTCCTGACATACAGTCACTTGGAGAAGAAAGAGTTTTCATGCTCTTTTGTTACTTCTCCTTGCACTGCATGGTAACTTCACTCAGAAACAAACATATCTCAGACTGCCTTCGGGATAAGCTTGTAGACCATCCAGGTAGGGGAGACTTCCATGATCATTCAGTAGATTTGAGAACTGTTGTTCTTTCATAATCCATGAAAGATTCTTCCTCATCTTCCACATTTTAGTGAGTGAATGAGCTAGCTGAAGATGTAGTCATCCAGGAGAGTGCCCATGTTTAGAGAAACAGGAGGCTTTTTAGATTTTGATTAAGGCAAGACCACACCTAAAAGGGATGTCTTAGACCCATATGTTGGCCATTATTTCAGATATACTATAGACAAGAATGCATATAAGGAGAGAGGAGAAAATTCCATAATCACCATATGATTGATATATATATATATATATATATATATATTTTTTTTTTTTTTTTTTTCTTTTCTTCTCATTGGCTGACATCTATCCTCATGGAATTCAGATACCAGAGAGTCTGGGATATTGCTGCTTTATTCTGGTGCTTGCAAAGGAAGAAGAATGCAATGTTTGCAAACTTTTTTCCTACCTTAGAACATTTCTCAGGCAACTCTTCTTTACCTGTCAGTTGCCACACTGCAAAGAACTTCAGGAAGTCAGGACCCAAAATCAAATGGAGATGTCAACCAAGAGCCAGAAATTAGAGGTTCATTTATTGAAATTGTTTCTGTCTATGATGACTGCAACTTCCATTTTGCACAGAAGTGCCCTGAATAATACCCAGATCTGGGCATAATTGATCATAGCATGCTCTTTCATTCTTAAAGTGGCCTGGTTTTCATAACTGTATGGTCACCCAATTCATGGTATTTGTCTGTAGAAAAATAATCTTAAATTTTAGATTGATTTCTAAAGATTTTAAAAACGAATTTGCTTTTCCTTGTATTCTATTCTATCCATATTTTATTGCATAAAGTCAGAAGTTCAAACTGCAAAAAAAAAAAAAAAGTGCTTCTCATGGTCAAGGAAAAGATGGATAGATGGATAATCACATACATGGTTCTCTTATGTTGTGTCTAACTCAGAGTAGGTCACCAAATACATTCCCATTCTCAAAATTTACTGCTCTTAGACTTGCCACAGGTGACAAATATAAGGAGATATTGTGACGGAAGGAAGGCAAAAAGGATTTGTTGAGCACCAATATATGGCAGGCATGTTAGCTTCTCGTACATATGAAGTAGTAACATTCTAGTTTCTTTCAGTCATTGGGCTTTCTTTCATATTTACTTGAAAGCATGTGTTCAGGAGAGCACATTAATTCTTTTCCATTAATATATACTTGAAATATCCTAGGTATGAGTTATGATCTCACTCTCTGGTTTTTAGATATCCTGATGCCTTTGTTCAAAGTCAGCAATATTATCAACCTTGTGATAAATTGATCTCTTAGACATTTTCTCAGCCTCTGAAAAATCATCTGCTTCAAAATAGATCTCCATATGATCTGTGTATTGGACCATAAAACTGTATTCAGGTGTCATTAATAGATATCCTTTATCCACTCGTACACAGGACACAAAATCAATTCAGTTTCCATCATTATCACCAGAATTATTTTCACAGAAGCTATTCTAAGATCAAGAAGATACCTCAGTGTTCTGCATCCTTGAGAGAATGTATATTGAACATTTGTTAGATGACCAATCTGTTCATTCAATTTAGATTACGGACCATAGGTTTTTCTCAGGATTGATTGTGTGGGTACCATTCCAGAGAACCCTTCTTATCCTCCCTCAGGGAAGAGAGATTAAAGAATAGATCAGAACTACCACATCCAGTTTTCTTCATGTCCTCTGCACATTAATTTTCTATTAACTCTTCCCTGAACTTGTGAATATCTATTCAAAAAAACAAAACAAAACAAAACAAAAAAAACAGACTCTAGAAATCCCAGTTAAATTAATCCTTGTTAGGTGCTGATAAATATTTTTACCGTGGATTCTCCATCTGTCCATGACTGCTAAAAGTAGGGACTTAATGTAGACATTAATGTTTCATTTTATACAAACACACACACAGACACACATCACAATAAAGACATAAAAACAATATTTCAAGTGATATGTAAGAAAAAGAACATAGTGGGCGCCTGGGTGGCTCAGTGGGTTAAGCCGCTGCCTTCGGCTCAGGTCATGATCTCAGGGTCCTGGGATCGAGTCCCACATCGGGCTCTCTGCTCAGCAGTGGGCCTGCTTCCCTTCCTCTCTCCTACTGTGATCTCTCTCTGTCAAATAAATAAATAAAATCTTAAAAAAAAAAAAGAAAAAAGAAAAAGAACATAGAAAATAACTTGTATAATAATTGTAACATAGACTCTTGTTCACATTAATAATATATCATTGAGCATTGTAATTCACATTAGTCACTCATCAAGCCTTGAGAACACAGTATACCGTCACTTTGGTAAACACCAAGGAATATCATAATGAACATACTTCTTACAGGAGGTCATATTACCTCTGCCCACTTTTCCCCTCAATCCAGGAAGTATATGGTAGGGAAATCATGGAGACTTTAACTTTTGTTCAAGGGAGCATATGTCTCTTGCCAAAAAAAAAAAAAGTTGAAAAGAAGTCTCCTTCTGAGATCTATCCTTTATTGTTGGAAGAAAATATAAAAGTTTACTTTTTAAATGGCTTCATACTTTATAATACTGTAAAAATGCAAATAAGAGGAGGAACATGAAATTTCTGGTTTGGACTTACCTAATAGGTACCCATATAAAAGAAATTTAGAAATATATAAATATTTTTTAATAATTCTTAAAATAGTCATATACTTCCTCTTTCCAAAGTTAACCATGGGCTCATTTGTTTTATTGTTCTTTCTGAAAGTACCATTTCCTGGCTTCAAAACCTAAGGAAAAGTGAAAAACATCTGTTTTAATTATCAAAAATGACCTGGGTGAAATGAAATTACCTGGATAAAATACCTAGTTGGTTTTATGATATATGAATTTATTACTTTTTAGTATCTTGATTCCTTTCCTCACCCTCATTTCTATTACAAAGAAAATATAGTTACAGATTAACACAAGATTTTCTGCAGAATATAATAGTTTATTCATAAAAATATATCCTGATTACTGTGTCACATAAAGTCATGATACTACTAATTATATAAAAAAGAAAACATGCCCATTTCCAATTTTTTGAACCATGTTGAGCTTTATTTCAATACAAGAAAGCTGGTATACATTGAGATGTATTACATTAGTTTTACGAATGTTATATGTAAATATCATATATTTATTGTGAATTTTCTATTTCAAAAAATGTTAGAGATTTAATGCAGTATGCAAAAATAATCAGGAGCTTTAATTTAGGTAGAAGACATGAGGCTGAAAATAATACATTATTTTTATTTGCAAGTAGTTCTTTCAACAATACTAGACAAATTTTTAAATGATTATTTTAATAATTTAATAATTAGTACTAATTAGTAATAATTATTTAATAATAATTATTTAATAATTATTACTAATTAGTACTAATTATTAAATTATTATTAATATTTTAATGATGATTTTCTAATAAAATTATTATTTCTAAAAATAATAATTATTACTAATAATTAGTACTAATTATTAAATTATTATTAATATTTTAATAATGATTTTCTAATAAAAGATGGGTTAGCTTGTCCTTAAATCTTTAAAGTCAAGACAAATTAAAAACCATCTGCAGCTGGTTTTTAATCCTATGTAGAATCGGGATAGAGTGAACCTACTTGCTCTGTTACGGCAGGATCCTCACTTACTACGTGTTTTTCTATTACCACTTCCTTGAGGATCTAGGACTGTGCCTTGCATTTAGTAGGCCCTTAATAAACTTTGAATGAATTATTACCAGTTTTATGCTCCACTAATAAAACAAAGACCTCTGGGATCAGACAATACTTTATACTTTTGCGTCAACTGACTTTCCATCTTGCAGAATCACATTCATCTTCTGTTTCCCTAGATCAGTGCTTATGAAATTAACCAAGTTAACACATTCGGTATTTGATCCACATCAAAAAGCCCTTAAAAATACTGTGAAGTGCAAGCAATGATACTCCATGCCTTTTTTGGTCTTCAGTGTCCCTCATGTGACAACTTTGTGGTTCTGGCAATGGGACAGTCTTTTTTTTTTTTTTTGGTCTTTTTTAGCTTGTTATTTTCCTCACAAAGGAAGCTTTTCTGTAAGTTAAAAGACGTATTTTAGAGAATAGAAACGTACCAGGACACCAAGTTAAAATTTTATTCTCGCATCCTTAGATGAAGAGATCCCCAGACTCGCCAATATCCCAGAAATGAGTTTTGTGTTTCCTTACTGAAGTGGTGCAGGGACTCTAAATTACCGTAAATCCAATCTTGCTTGCTGATGATATCAAGTTTCTTTAAAGGACTTTCTGTTGGGTTTGTTAAGAGTTACTTAATTTTCTTTTGTAGTATCAATCTAATTATAACCAACAAAAAGTTAAGCAATGTCAATACACTAGATTGTGTGGGTAGAATGTTCAAGTTTTAAGCTGCCCTCTCTTCTGTAGAAAGCATTTCCAGAATTCCTTTATCTGGCATAGAGCTCTAACCATCCGACATCTGATTTTCTCCTACCTATTGAAATTCACAGTGTAATCAATAGTCTCGCTAAATCCAGGGGGAGCCCTACTCATAGAATTTTATGTCTGGGTAATATATGGATGTGCTTGTGGGCTTGTTTTTGCATCTTACTACAAACTAGCTGGGAGATGGAGAAACTTCATTAAAAAGACATTTGTCAGGATGCTAGAGGAAAAGGAAAATCCTCCACAGACTATTTACCTAATTTCCAGCCAATACAGGATTTCTCCCACCAGGAATCATTTATTGCTTAACTGGCCTAAGTGATGGGACTGTTATCATCTCTTTTGGCTGACTGCTTTGCAATCTAGCTACTTTCAGATGTGAGAAAAGCTATCTTAATATTCATACAGAACTTCTGTCTCACTTCATTTCTTCCAGCATTGATCTTACAGTGTCCCGTGGGCAAAGCTTATTCTCTGTTCATTGAAACCCCAAATGTGTCAGAGTCACACAAGTAAGGTATCTGGGAAAAGGCTTGTCCACAGTTTAGTAGGTCCACCAAAATGTTCACATTTGCTGCTTATTTCATTTGCTTCTCTCCTGCCTTTTTCCATGGGAAGCCTCCATCCTAATACCTGCTTTATAAACCCACAGTCACTGGCCAGCAGATTTTAAATTTATCAATTTATGCTGAAAACAGAAGATGATATGATTAGATTAATGTATGCATTGCTTGTTGGAAGCTTGACATCCTAACTTCAGCTCTGGCTTGCTAGGAGAAGAATTTCTAGAATTCTGAACGAATGGTCTGTTAACAAGATTTAAGTTGTTCACTCACAACAGTTTTGCAAATAAAATGACATCTTGGGAAAGCATTAGCGAGAGGAGTGTTTGGGATGCCAAACAATGTCACAAAAGCAGGACTTGAAAGTCTTAAAGAGGAAGAAAAATAAGGACACCTAGGGGGCTCAGTCAGTTAAGCATCTGCCTTTGGCTCAGGTCATGATCCCTGAGTTCTGGGATGGAGCCCCTCCCCCCCGACCCAGTGGTCCCTGCATGGAGCCTTACATTGGGCTCTGCACTCAGTGGCGGAATCTGCTTGAGATTCTCTTCCCTCTACCCCTCCCACTTGGGCTCTCTCTCTCTCTAAAACAAATGAAAATCTCAAAAAAAAAAAAAAAAAAAAAGAAGAAGAAGAAAATCTATGCATGTGAGCAAACAACCTGTGTTATTGTGGCTGACTGCCTCAGTTGGCTCCCTCTACCTCATCATACTGGTAGTAACTGCTTGCGGAGAGAACTCTCCAAAGTGAATAAATGGAATATTAGCTGTATTCTTGTATGTGTTTGCATATAAATTCAACTCCCAAATGTGTTCCTATAATTGTCAGCCTAACAGATATTCTAGAATTCAAAATCTAACAAAATAATTATAGGTCTACAAATGTGCCAATATAAAAAGGTATTACCTGTAGTGAATCACCGTTAATTAAACTTGGATCATGATACAATTCTGGTTATTTCCTGGCTCTATGCTCTTAAAGACTGCTTTTACAACTGTTGCACACCTACTGGAAAGCAGTCTTTCCAGTAATGTGATACTAAAGAAGCCTTCTTCCTTCCCTGCTGTGTTTGTAAGAAATATTCAGAACAGGTATGTGTGTGGTGCCGTAACCCCATTCTTTACTCCCGATCTAATATCTCATTCCCAGACACCTGTTTGCCACATACCACAAGGACTGCTCAAAACCCATATATAAGACAAAATGTGCTGTAGAGTAATAATGCTAATTTGCCACAAAGTCACGTCAGATGGATGGACCTCTTACAGAATGAAAGGCGTGGGGGGCTCTACCTCTCTAGGGGCCATGACCAGCACCTTTTCTGTTCTGAGATGACCTGGAAAACTGGGGATACTTTTTGCAAGAAGGTTGGGGAAAAAAAAAAAAAAAAGAGGGCAGACGACATTTCAGAGAGGAATTGAATTTAGCTTGTTTAAAAGAGTCTCTATTCATGACAGATTTTTGTCACACACAGAAAATAACATTTTCTCACAAAGTGTACTGGAATTAATATTCTGAGCCTTTCTCTGTGGTGGCCACAATACCTTGATCAATTGTTTGTGTGTTTTAAAATATTTATTATTTCTGTCTGTTTTCTCTCACAGTGCTTTCACGCTCTGTATCCCTAACATTCTTGTGTTTTCCCGACAAACAGGTCGTCATGGAGATGGAGGTTATTGGCCAGTTGATACTAATTTGATTGATAGAAGCACTCTCAATGGTAAGTCTATCAATTAGGTTCTATTGGATTAGTTATATTAATTAAATGGTTAATTCTAGAGTGTCTGAGGCGATTTTTTTTCAACTACTGAAAGTGTTCAGAGCCCCAGACCTAGGGTTTTAGTGGGGATAATAGAAATGTGAAATTATTAGCAAACCTGTAGCATATCTTGCCAGCAGACAGTGCCAGTGAGAGTCAACAAGTGTACAAAACAGAATCAGTTAGAAAAGCTTAGAAAAATCACTTTTGTAAGTGATGAGGGGTTGTTAACAATTTAATATTTAGATTTTAAAGTGTTATATGTACTTAAAATGTTTCCAAAAATTTAATATTATTAGAGAAAGGTGATATCTAAGGTAGTTTGAAATAAACCCATCAGCTTCCTAAAATGAAGTCGCTGGAACCTTTTGCCTAGAGAGTTTACTCTCCAGAATCCTCTGGCACCTTATTGCTAATTTTTCTTTACACTGCCAACATTAAACATTTCTGGGCGCCTGGGTGGCTCAGTGGGTTAAAGCCTCTGCCTTTAGCTAAGGTCATGATCCCAGGATCCTGGGATCAAACTTCACATTGGGCTCTCGGCTCAGCAGGGAGCCTGCTTCCTCCTCTTTCTGCCTGCCTCTCTGCCTACTTGTGATCTCTGTCTGTCAAATAAATAAATAAAATCTTTAAAAAAAATTATTTCTGTTCGCTCTAATGGATCACTCACATGCTTTGGATTTGAGCAGACAGAGGTAATCTCTTAACTGCATAGAAGTAGCTTGTTGGTGTTGGAGCTGTCTTCTAGGACCTTGTCCTCAGTTTTGCTGACATGGAAACTGTGGGAGAATGGAATAATACTAGCCAAACTCCCACAGGACTGATGTATAAACACTAAATTCCTTTTATAGGTTTTTATAAAATTGTTCCAGTTGCTATTGTTTGGTATGGTTTACTATAAATATATTCCATATATTAAAAATACAAATATGAACACTGTGTATCCATCAACGAGATTAAGATATTAAATAGTCAACTTACAATTGAGATCTCTTACAATTGATATATGTCTGACTTATCACATGCTTGCCACCATGTCCTCCATTCCTCATTGAGGTAACCACTCTCCTAAATGTTCTATTTTATACACAGTTGTCACCTTATAGAAATGGCATCATACTATATGTATTTGTTGCAACTTGTATTCCTCTTTAATTTTGTTTTTAAGATTTATCCATATGTTTACAAATACCTCTCTTTCATTTATCTTTACTGCTGTATACTGTTTTATTTTATGAAAATAACACAATAGATGTATATAACCATTTTAGCAGGATTTCATGAGAAATTTGATTACTGGATAGATAAATATTCATTTGGGTGGTCTCCTATTAAAAAATCCATATGGGAAGCCAAAACTGCAATCTAAAAATTGCTTGCTGAGTGAGAAACTAGAATAAGGGGGTGAGTTACATGATTATTTCCTATTCTGGGCTATGATAACTTAATACATCTATTTCCCCAAAGAGAATATATGTGTCTGTGGAGTAGACCAGATGCCCAGATAAAGACTCAGTGCCCCCTCCTCTGGCCAGTGGTGGACTCGGGGACATATTTTTACCTCTTACCTCTTCTTTTGTAATTGCTACACACACCCTCTTCCAGTAATAATGCATTTACTTGACCACACAAGTATAATTTCTTACATTTAAGCTTCTTCAGTATATTCCAATCAGACCTATCTGAAGTTATATCCAGGAAGCTCCTTCCAGAGTACTACAATCCTCACCACTATTGTCTTGCACACAGATCCTTTTCCCTCATTAAGCAACACTATTGTCTCCTATAGGTATTTCAGGTTTAGACACCTGGTATAGCTAGTACCTGGCCCTGGTAGTTTCCAGACTCTCATACACACAAGGGACACTTTGGGGAGCTCACAACAAAAAGATGAGAAGAGGGATATGTTGGGACTGAAAACAGACCAAAGACGTGCTCCTTAAATAGGTTTAGATAATGGTGGCTCCCTTCCCAAAAGCATGCAGGTTTTATCATCTCATTATTTTGCCTCAAATTTTAAGCCTCAACAATATGCCAAACACACTTCACGCATTCAAGCAGTCAGTTAAGAATGGCTACGAAGCCCTCACTGCATCCAGGGAGCGCACTACGAGCTAAACCCGTATACTGAAAGCTAGACCCCCACAGGAGAGACAAACGAAGGAGAATTACCCAGGACAAGGCAGAGAAATACACTCCGGGAAGATGAAAGAAAGTGAAACAAATCCCAGGCATGTGAGGGAGGGTAAAGAAGGTTCTTATTGAAATTGGGTGGGAAAACAGCATTGTAGTGGGTTTTGCCCTGAGATCGGGATGTTCTAGGTTTAGAGTCCATGCCAGGAATTAACATCATCTTCTTTCATTTTATCCTGCAGAGCTGATGTTCAGATGCTATTCTCTAGAGAGTTTCAAACTGGAATTCATCCATAGCTAAGGGCATAACTATACTGGCATAAGATGGTGTTGTTTTTTTGTTGTTTTTTTTTTTTTAAGATTTTATTTATTTATTTGACAGAAATCACAAGTAGTCAGAGAGGCAGGCAGAGAGAGAGAGAGAAGCAGGCTCCCTGCTGAGCAGAGAGCCCGATGCGGGACTCGATCCCAGAACCCTGAGATCATGATCTGAGCCGAAGACAGCGGCTTAACCCACTGAGCCACCCAGGCGCCCAAGATGGTGTTTTTTGAAGAGACAGAGTGCCAGGAAATTAGGAGAGAGTCAGAATGGTTAACTGAGCAGAAACGGTTGTCCCTTCACAGTTCCTGCTCTCTGCTCAGACATGGTCATGTGTGTCAAAGGTGCAGCCGGTGCAAGCCTCAGACAGAGAGCCGTGTGTTCTCTTAAACTGCATGTCCTGAAGAGCTTTCATTTTGGATAAAACTGCCAAATTTAGCAACTCAAAATAGAGGAGGCCCGCGAAAATTTCAGTCATTTCTAATTGCCTCTAAATAAAGGGAAATGTTGCAAAGAGTTCCTATCTCAGTGTATATACGCATCTCAAGGTACATACAAACAGGCAACTAGAAATACTTGAAACTTAACAGAGCCTCCTATATTCTTAATTACTAAATCTAGCAGGCCTCATCTTGGATCAAGTTTCAAAGTGTGATATTAACTATTTGAACTTCATGTTCAAACTAAAGGGAGGTTTCTGAAAAGAAACCCCGCACCACGATGGACACAAACAGGTAAGTCAACAAGAACTTTACAGAGGAGTCAGACCTCAAATGAAGAGAATGGCAGTGACAGTAATTAAGGGAAATGCATGTCATTGCTTTTTTTTTTTTTTTTTTTTTTTTTTTTTGCCATTGAAGCTTCCTCGTGAGAAAGATAATTGCAGTTAAATTGAGTCTGATATATGTTATCTCACCAGAGAAAGTCATGGAGATAAAATAGAGGAATGACAGCCAGTGACTTTGAACTAGTTTAGATAGATTATTGTCATCACCCCTTCGCACTTTTCGGCATCACTTAATGACGTTTTAGGTATTTCCTGTTGAATGAATGGGATGAACAAAGCACCTGAATCATTTCTAGAGCCCTTACTGGAATAACAAATTGTTACAAGCTACTGGACTAATTAAGGTGAATTGATAACCTCTGAGAGACATGGGCAATGGAGGGCAAAGTTCATCTGTTTCCCATTCTGTTTGGCTAACCCATAAATGATGGTAAATATGTCATTTAACTTTAGCTCAGGTTATTGCAAGCCAATCAGCTAAGGCATCTTAGAAACCCTACCTTCCTAATTAAAGTTCTGCTAATGTCTTAAGCCTTAGGAAGGGGGTATAATTTCTAAATTAATGTGCAAATGAAACCTTGACTGATAAAACCCTGACCCCACCCAACCGAGTCTGCATCAACAAAAGTATTTTAAAATCTGAGTTTTTGAACCTCAAAACCACGAAAAATTTCATACAGCTCCTTTTAGAGTGACGTTATTATTAAGTTTTCCTGTCTCTCCCTACACTTCCTGGAATCTATCCTTCAAAGAATTATAATAGAATAAAGGCTTATTGTCAGGATACTCAAGCTAGTTGCAAATAAATTTAGACCTCACTAATCACTTATGCTCTCTTACAGAATGCCACTCTTTTAAAAATGCACTCTTGGAATTCAAGTAAAGAAAAACAAAGCAATAGTTCATGTTTACTCTTGTAGTTGGAAGCCCTTAATTAAATTGAGGGAACTGAAGAGGCATCCTAAATTTCTTGTTGATGGCAGGTAGAATCAAAGCTAATATGTACTGATATGCTCGTATTTTACTTTTATGGTGCATTCAATTTTATGGTCCACATTCTTAAAGCAGGAAAATCTTCAACTTCTAAAAATGTGATTTTGTGGTTTATATTTGTATGAATAAGAAAAACAGTGACAATTCCTTTAATCCTGCCTTTCTCATTGGGGAAGATAAATCACCAATTTCTTTTTGTCAGTGGCTCTATCTGTAATTTGTTAAATTAGTAATTTTAGCTAAGAGGTCTAGGATTCCTCAAAATAAGTTACTATATTGATCTCAACCTTTGGATACCAAATTAAGTTTGATAGGCATTGATGCTTTGGTAAAATATTGTTAAAAAGTCGATATTATTAATCAATTTTTAAATATTCAGAGTCATATTAGGTGCCCTTAAAACATGACTTACTCTGTGTTCTTAGGATAAAAAATAATTATTTTCTCCCTACGTTTGAAAAATTTTGTTTTACTATTTTCAGAACTTAATAACATTTTATCTAAATAAAGTCTGCACTAAAGCTCTTCCATATTTGCATGAATTGATCATTCTGAGATTGGCAAGCTATTATAAGATATTGAGCAGACAACTTAATGTTAAGAGAAAGGTCCAGAAATAAAACTTTATGTTGTTTCCCTGATAGAAAGTCATTGGAGTCTTCCAGGTTCTCAAGCTCTAGTCTACACATGGCTCCGCCTACCTACCAAACAACCGTTATCTATGGCAAATGATTTTAAGGATCCCAGACTAATCCCAAGTCCCAGGTTCTAGAATGACTTTTTTTTTTAATTTTTTTTATTTCTTTTCAGCGTAACAGAATTCATTGTTTTTGCACCACACCCAGTGCTCCATGCAATGCGTGCCCTCCATAATACCCACCACCTGGCTCCCCCCACCTCCCACCCCTCGCCCCTTCTAGAATGACTCTGCCAGGAATTAAGACTGTAGGAATCAAGTCACTTAAAGTTTTGGGATCTCAATTTTTCATCTGAACCTAGAAGGTGTTAAGCTAAATCAGGGTTTCTCAACTTCAGAACTATTGCCATTTGAGACTGGACAAGTATTTGTCATGGGGCCCATCCTAGGTAACGTAGGATTCCTGGACTTTACACACTAGATACCAGGCGTATTTCCCCTCTACCATGTTGTAAGAACCAAAAATGTCTCTAAACTTTGCCAAACTTCCCTTTGGGGAGCAAAATCTCCCCAGTTAAAAACCACTGATATCCCCCAAAGGTTGTTTCAAGGTAAACAGGTCCCATGAGAAGCTCTGAGGAAAAAAAAAAAATGTCCTTTGTCAAATGAGGATTAGGAACCTGGCTGGGCCACTCATGTTTCTTTTGCCAATTCCCCCTCTTCTACCTGAACACTAGAGGTATCGGTCTTGAAAAAGCATGTCTGCTAACTCCGCACTTGATTCGGTGACCTCATCTACGCCGAACAAGACCTCATCTTGTTCTTCTCCCACTGGTCTTTCTCCCTCTCCCTCACCTCAGACACAGGACTATGGCTCAAGTCTGAACCTGACGCTTCCTTTTTTAACTCTTGCCACCTGCAGTCTGCTTTGTTTGTCTACTTTCAGACTGTATGGTGTGTCCGTCTGCTTTGCTTGACTGCCTGGCCAGCACCTCAGTGGAAGCTGTATTACTGTCTCTCTCCTGCAGAACGTTAACATCATCTTGGCTGGTCTCTCCCTTGTTTCTCTTTCCAGCCTCATTTTGTGCCGGCTCCCAGTGTTCCAGACACATGATCTGCTGTCAGTTCCCCTGTAAAGAAACAGGCGCTAACTCCTAGGATACTCCATGATTCTGCCTAAATGTTACTTTTATAGTGAGGTCTTTCATTATGACCTCCCTCCTCCTACAAGGACTATTATGGTTTCATATTACATCTTTCTTTTGAACTCTACTGTTTTTAAAAAATGCCAATTATGGTCGTAATTTTATATGTATTTACTTCATGATTTGTTTAATCTTTTCCAGAAAGTCATAACCTCCATGAGGTCAAAACAATCATGCCTCTTTTTGAGAGGCTTGTGGGGGGTGGGAGCAATCACAGTGTTCTGATTTGATATTTACTACTTGTATTCCTCAGATGAGACAAACCTAGGATTCTCCTACTCTGCCTCCATCCCACAGTGTTCTACTTTGGAAACTATTCTCAAACCACATAATATACAAGAAGATAACGATGTGTAAAGTATTAGGAAATAATATAAGCATGGCCCTATAAATACTTCCTAATGGTTCTGTAGCCTGGCTATGCTCCCTCTCTGTTCTTCCAGAAAAACAGCTCAGAAAAGGAGCTTTCACAGCTCCCTTCTAACAGTTATGGGTTGATCCCAGATGAGACGTAACCTGACATTCTACTCCCGTCACATGATCCAGACAAGGTACATGTTTCAAGAATAGAAGAGATAGGCCACTTAATATATATTGATTTTTTTTTTCCTTTTCTGGTCTAACCAGTTAGACAGACTTATGGCTATATCACAACTATGTGTGCCTCTTACAGTTTCCTTTCTGCCTTCTTGAATACTTGAATGAATTCTGTCCCCATAAGCCCCTCAGCTTTACTGAGGTATCATAGATAAATAACATTGCCTAAGTTTAAGGTATACAGTGTGTTAATTTGATAGACTTTTATATGTAAAAACAATCACCACCATAGCTTTAGCTGACAACCCATCCCATTACATAATTACCATTTATTTGTTGTAGTAAGAAAATTTAGTATCTACACTCTGAGCAACTTGCAAGTATACAGCACAGTATTATTAACTGTAATCACCATGATGTACATTGTAACCCCAGAATTTATTCTTCTGGTAACTGGAAATTTATACCCTTTGATCAATACCTCCTCATTTCCCCCAGACCCATCTCATTAGCTACCATTTTACTCTGTTTCTAAGAGTTCAGTTTTTTCAGATTCCAAATACAAGTGATGTCATAAAGAGTATTTATCTTTCTCTGATTTATTTCATTAGCATAGTGCCCTTAAGGTCCACCAGTGTTTTGATCATAGCTTCATGTCCCCAGCACCTAACTGGTCTTCAACATATTTTTCTAGAATAATTGGATATACTCTTTACCATCCCTGCCCTGTCTCTTCTGGCAATCCACAGTTCACATTAGCATGTTCAAAATTCTGAGATTTTAGAAAAGAAATATGTTTTTCAACTAAATTGACCAAGGAACTTCCTCCCCACCTCATAATGCTGATTAATATTTCATTTTAGGGAACATTGGGCTAGATTATCTGTGAAATTTCTTCCAGCTGATTGACTATATAGCATCTTATTTCAGCAGGAGATGCTTTGAAATATTCAATGCCATAGGAATTTCTGTTCGAATTCAAAGACCTGTAAAATTATTGAGATGTATGTTGAGCTCAAAGTGTTCTAATAACAAAACTGTTATCAGTGAAGACTGCAATTGTAGGAAAGAAGCCCAGTCCCCAGGCAATCATTGGATCTGTTCTCTCCCAAGTACTATAAAAATTAAAGACATTATTATTTCACAAAACCAATTTTCCAATTACTACTAAGACTTTAGGCCCATCGGATTATGAAATATATATTTGTTTTTACTGAATTTATTTGAAAAAAGATGAAACCTTTTATGGTAATCAAACATCATGAAAATAAAAACTGGATTGAATGCCCATGTGACTTTTAAACATTTATTTCTTTCCTTATCAATTTTAATGAGACACATCTAGGTCTTTGATGACTCAGACAATGGATATCCAAGCTATTTATGATAACACCAAGAAAAGATGTATTAAGACAGTGTATTTTTCTTTAATTTGGAAAGATCACATAGAATAAATTTATTGAATGACATAATATCTACTGAGGGCCAACTCTGGGCCAGGGCCTGTGGCCAGTGTGTTATATCCATCATCTCATGAAATAATCTCCGTGTTCTGGTGGATATTTGCAAATCTCTGAATTACATGCAGCTCCCCCTCTGAAGCCCCAAAGGTGCTAAGTGTTATCTGGCCTCTTCTGGACTCAGACTGTCATTCAGAACTCTTAAGGGTAGTGATCTAGTTTTGTGAGCTCTAAATTTTTTCCTAATTTGGAGCAGTCTTTGATGCATCCACATACATGGTTGATGGCCATTGCTTGCAGATTGCATATTTGTGAATTTACCTACTGCTAAAATTTATTTTTAGCCACCAAAATCAGTACCTGTAGAACTTCTATGGTCATCTGTGGACATGTGCAGAGCAGCCAAAAATTTAAGTAGCTCAGTAGTCACAGACTCAGCCAAATTGGAACAAGGGGAACCTCTGCCTTATTATTTCAGTTCTCACAGCATAAATAAGTGTCCTTTCTACCGTGTATTTAGTGTCAATTGTTCCTATTTTTGTGAGTTTTGTGGTGGAGGGAATCGGTGTTTAAAGTGGCCCTTATAGGTAGTGATGAGGGGCTGCTCAGTGTTCCTATGTGCAAAAGGCCGTGTGATGTACCTTGTGGAGAAAATGTGTATGTAAATTAAGCGTCACTCAAGCATGAGCTGTCATGTTGTTTACTGTAAGTTCAATGTTAATGAATGTACATTCTATATTAAATAAAGTGTCTTTAAGCAGAAACACCCATAAAACAAGGTTATGCATTGACTGATAAAAATGTTGTAACCAGAGACTCCCAGGAACCTAACATTGAATTGCCTCCAGAAGCTATACTTAGTATTCCTTAATTCAGTGTTTACAGCAACTTTATAGAACAAATTACTGCTAATAATGAGGGTCAACCGTATCAAAAGAGTCCTTTCCACTTGACTTTCTGAACTATGCACTTGATATCAAATATTCTGATTATTCAGGCTTTGAATTGAGATTGGGAAATTAATGAAAGATCCTGAATACCAAGTTTTAAACTGATGGGAGCTTTTTTTTTTTTTTTTTTTTTAGATTTTTATTTATTTATTTGACAGAGATAGAGATCACAAGTAGGCAGAGAGTCAGGCAGATTGAGAGAGAGAGAAGCAGGCTCCCGCTGAGCAAAGAGCCCGATGCGGGGCTCGATCCCAGGACACTGAGATCATGACCTGAGCCGAAGGCAGCGGCTTAATCCACTGAGCCACCCAGGCGCCCCCTGATGGGAGCTTTTATGAGGAAGTCATAAAGGCCTGGAGTCAAAGATTTATAATGGGAGTCCTCAAGATCCCTAACTCTCCGAGGCAAATGGCACCAATATAATCTCACTAATGTGCAGCAGAGTCCAGAGTCATTACTTTCTGACTTGAAATGTGGTGTCTTTCTGGGTGGAAAGGAAAAAAAATGAGTAGAAATTTGAAAAATTCTAGTTTACAAGGTTTTAAAAATGTTCGCAAGTTGTACTGCTCTGTAGGACTCAAACTAAGTTGGTCAGAAATGGTGAACTGTTAAATTTAAGTCATGCTAATAAAAACCCATGATATCTCCAACTGTCTTCATTGGAAGCTCTCACATAAAAGGTTAATTTATTCCAATCAATTAATTTATTAAGCACAGAAAGGGCATATTGAGATACTACAGTAAAATGACTTTTTAAACGGTAAGTAAAACTATGTTACAGAAAGTTCTGACCTTTCATTACTTGCTTCATTCCTTTGTAGTAAATGTAAAAATTACTTCAAGGAAATCATTTCTTTCACCTAGAAGCAGAATCTTTTAACAGAAAGTGCTATTTAAACACTTTTGATGAGTTTCTCTCCAAAGATTCAAGTTCTATCAGAAGTGCTTAATATTTTTCCAATAATAATGACTCAGCAATAACTTAAATTTAGGTGACTATTGTTTCAAAAAAGCATTGATTCTTAAATAACTGTCAAAAGATAATGTTTTGATTTTGAAGCAAGAACTGGGTTTTCTATTCTTTTCTGAGAAATTAATTTATTTTTCACATTGAGTATTATTTCTAAGAATTTTGTAGTTGGGAAGTTTACATCAAAAGTATCCCAAATGGTATGGTAGATTATCAATTTAAGCAACATCTTATTTAATGTTTTCATAGTACAATGAAATTATATTACTCCCTATCAGGTGCTAAGTTGATTATTTTGTATATTTTCTCTAATTCTGACAATAGCTGTATAAAATAAGTATTATTATTTCCATTTTATAGGCAAAGGCACAGAGGGTCCAACGGCCTAAATATTTTACTGAGGAGGTACCGAAAACTAATATAGCTTGTTAAAGAAGCACATTCAAACTCGGGTCTAGGAAAACATCTGAACTCGTTGCTTTCTGCTACTTTTTATATTAAGTGATAAATAAAATAAGCTAACATTTACTTTTTAAAACACTGTGACTTGTAATGAATCACATGATGTATAGAACACAGTATTTCTAATTGATCACTGAGGGTTTAAAGAAAGCAACTTAAACCACTCTCACTTACATAAGCAAATTATAAAAAATATCTTCTTAGTCTGTTATTTTCACCAAAATATCGTCTACCCTGAGGTACTATCGCAACACAGGAGAAGGTTTATATCAGGACTTAATGACACTCTTTCAAACCCAATGATTGACATTTAAGTGGGATCCATACCTTTTTTTTTTTTTTTTTAAAGATTTTATTTATTTATTTGACAGACGGAGACCACAAGTAGACAGAGAGGCAGGCAGAGAGAGAGAGGAGGAAACAGGCTCCCCTGCTGAGCAGAGAGCCTGATTCCGGGCTTGATCCCAGGACCCTGGCATCATGACCTGAGCCAAAGGCAGAGGCTTTAACCCATTGAGCCACCCAGGCACCCTGGATTAATACATTCTTAACAGGTTGAAAATTAAATGTGTTTTATGAATAGTTTCTTTAAAAACAAAAATGGAAATAAATTGTGCGTGATTGGTGTCAAATAGTTTGTCTTTCACATCATCTTATAAAAAGTATTTTCTCATAAAGCACAGACTCCTTGATTCTCATCACCCTGGAATATTCACAGTACAAAGTAGCCTTTTTCCTCCTCTCCCTACTTTCTACTTACTATGGTAGGTTAATTCTTCTCTAAAAATAAATAACTAAATAAATAACTTAGAACTCACATACCATAAATTCACCCTCTGAAAGTGCACCAAGTCAGGCGTCTTTAGTATATCCACAAGCTTGTGCCACAAGCACCACTATCTAATTCCAGAATATTTTCAATACCCCCAGGGGAAAACCTATACCCATTCTCAGCCCTTTCCCATTCACTCCTCCCATCCACTGGGAAACACTAATCTACTTTCTGTAGCTATAGATTTGCCTATTATGGATATTTCCTATAAGGGGAATCACAATATTGAGCTCTTGTGTCTGGCTTCTCTCCAATAGAATAACCTTTTTTAAGGCACATGCGTGTTGTAGTGTGTATCGCGTATAGGTTCCTTATTATAGCTGAGTAATACTCCCTTGTATGGAACAACTCCATTTTGTTTCTCCATTCTTCAGTCAACAGACATTTGGGTTGTTTCCACTTTTGGCTATTCTAAATCATGATGCTATGAGTGTTTCTGTGCGAGATTTTGTGTGGACATATATTTCATTTATCTTAGGTAGATAACTGCTCTTTCCTCTCATTTTTCACTGCTTTTATTCCCAGCTTCAGGAATGCCCAGAACAATAGGGACTTTCACATCCTTAACAGCTTGCTAAACACCAAGCTGTCACATCTCCCTAAATCTGATCTCCATTTGCCTGTCTTTCCCCAGAGCCACCCATTGGCCAGATGCACCCCCCACACGGCAGTGTCACTCCTCAGAAGAACAGCAACCTGCTTGTGATCACGGTGATCACCGTTGGCGTCATCACAGTGCTGGTGGTAGTGATCGTGGCCGTGATTTGCACCCGGCGCTCTTCAGCCCAGCAGAGAAAGTAGGTAACAGCTGGTTCCTAAGAGGAGAGAGGTCACCATTGGACCTATCACCTTCTCGAGTTAAATTTTTGACAAGTCTCTTCCTGTGTTCTTTCATAATTCACAACACATTCCCTTATCCTCTGACCTGAGCAAAAGGTTGCCTTCTGTTGATTCCAGGTCCATAACTTGAGGGAGTGAGGGCCAGACTTGAAGACTTAATAACAGCATCCATGTGGAGACCCACTTGGCATTTCTGCTTGATTTTACTTCTCTGGGCCAGATTCTTCCTTTCAGGTGATGGCAGGTGTTCCTTTAGCAACATTTAGAGAATGGACTTCATCAGGTCCCAATGCATGGCCCTCTGAACAATTACGTATAAAATGTTGGAGTTGTGTGATCCTCTGAAAGTATTTCCCATTCTGGCAGGCAGACTCTAGGCATTGAATCGATGTTTGTTGCAGGAATGACTGCCACACTCAGTGCCGTTACAATACGGTGGAGTGTTTAGTTTGAGATTCTAGAAATTCAGAAGAGTTTGGATTTCCTGGCTGTGCTTGATTCTCAGAAATTAAACTTTTGGAAGGGTTTAAAAATATTTTCATATTATGCAGTTCTAGGTTATAGCACAGGCAGAGGATGATACATCAAAGTCAAAGTTTAGAATGGAAAGATGGCTTTAATTCAGTTTATCCCCTTCCAGCAACATCCATAACCAGCATATTAACCTTGTGGCAGCTAGCTGTGGGAATCAGCAATAATATCCTGGTTATCCTCTGCCTCTCTGCCTCTCTAGCACTTTTCAAATCTTGCCTGATATGTCCCTTTCAGCTGTACTTTCTCACTGAATTGGCTGTAATAAGCTCTTCCCTTGATTTTTTTTTTTTTCCTTTGGCCTCAGGCATGGTGCCGGCTTGAAAGCCCGAGGCATGGACCCATCCGTTGCTGGTTTGACAACTACATGCTATACACTGTGTCAGAGAAAGATTCTCCAACAAATAATTGTTCCTCTTCCCTTGCTAATATCTTAGTTTCTCTCTCTTTGAAACAGTCCTATGACCCATTCGCTGATCTGTATTGTATCTTCCAACTTTTGAAGTAAAGCGTTTAGAAATAGGATACAGGAAGATGTACGGACTGAAGAACGGGACGTAGGAGTGTCAGTGCAGTCTTAACTGACGTATGTGGCAGGGCACGTTTTCTATCTGGCTGCATTTATGAGCCTGACCATCTTCCTGCTGGTACTCGCTAGTGTCCTAACCCTTTGTGCTTAGACAAGAAACCAGCCCCACTGAGCTTAACTGACTCTCATGTGTTAGCATTCTGGGAAATCCTAATCACCCACAGAACTTTCACACACTGGACACTTAGTGAGGCTCTGGAGAAAGGGAAACTATAAGCGAGGAAGGCATGGAATAGCCTCTCGGTCGAGCTACCCCAGGAAAGGTGTGGTGCAGGTGTAGCACGGTAGAACACCAGTGGGGCCGGGCTCTCAGGCTGAGCTGAAAAAGACTCACAGTCACGGAAGTGGGAGGGCATCGAAACCAAACTGGCCCTACCTCAGGAGAGCTTTAAGAACAGGGATGGGTTCCCTAAACTAAGTTTAATTAACTCAACCATCTGTCTGTAGCAGGGTGTTGTGTTTGTTCCGTTTTCATCCTTGTGAGAAAATGTTGGAGGGTTACATCGACCGGATGAATCGGGTTCCTGAGCACGTTGCTTCCTGAGAGAAAATGCCAGTCTTCTCAAAGTGCAACAGTGGGATCTGATGCTATTTTGAGAAACTCTTAAATTGTCTTAAATCCCACTCTAAGCATTTTGTTAAGAGCTTGAGGGTTTTATTTAGAAAGAGTCGAGGCTGAGCCGTGGGTATGATTTGTTTTTAAAATTAAGAAATGAATGAGAGAATAAATCACTCCATGAATGACTGGAAACCAAAGACAGTGGATTTATAGCTTCTGTGCTCCTGCCACTTTGATTTTTCCTCAGCCTTCACCCAAAGTCTCTTAATATTTACTCGGCATATTTTCACAGTTTTGCTTCATATATCTTTCTCCTGTAACAGACCCATTGGCGTTCATCTCAGCCTCTTTGTTTGTAGTGTTAACAGAAGAAAAAAAGAAAAATTCTTCTCCTTCAGGATATTCCTGAGTTTTAATTTAGCTTTCTTTGATTTGACTGAGGATCCTTCCTCCTGATACCACCACCACTGAGCCTTTTAGAACAAATTAAATGATGCAGATGAAAGCAAAATCAATTCCAATCTGAGACAGAAATAAGGTTCCTTACAGAACTCTCAGAAAAATGAGAGTTTAATGTAATTAATAAAGTGAAATAAGAAACACCTTCCTGGGATCCTTCAATATCTCTTTATCTGTTGGTGCTGGAGAATGTAAATTGTCTTTGCGTTGTATTGGGGCTCTTGAATTATACCCACTGGATTTGAAACATACTTCTGTGTACTATCAGTACACAGTTTATTCAAGTTAGTGTCCACACATTTTATCTTGCAATTTATCTATTTAATAATGATGTAGTTATCTGATTGATTCACTTTCCAGTTGGTAAGATCTTATTTTTATAATATAAATTAAATAATGGAAGTTAGAACCCAAGTTCTAATTCTAATTCTCCACTTCTTGGATTAAATTAGTGGTATTTAATTAAACCTAAAGGAAAACCTAACCCCTGAATGTTAGTTTCCTGAAATGATAAACAGGGCTAAATACTTCTATCATTTGCTCTATCTTAAAACATTGAAATTCCCCATGGACTATTATCAAATTATAGAATTGTATGGTAGCACTTAGCTTCAAACTAATATGAAGTAAAAAGAATTTTGCCTTTCTTTTTAGTAACCAACTTTTTTTACTACTTTGAAGAGAATCCCTTCTGTCGCCGCCAGCGCGACAAATCGACCAGGAACTTGAGCGTAAGAGGATGAAGAAAAGAACTCGAGAAGCAGAGAGACGGGGGCAGGAGGAGCACTGAGGAGGATGTCCAACAGTGCTAAGTTTATTCAAAGCATTAAGGCCATATATATAGTGATATTACAGTAGGCGAAGCAATACGTCTGTGTCTAGTTAAACAATCACGAGTTCCCATAGTAAGTTTCACAATTAACTATAAACAGACCTCGTGATGCCTAATGGCTGATGCCAGTACAATTGTTCTGAACTGATACAGTAAACCTGAAAGTGATTTATGGGCTGTACTAGGGCAGCAAGGACCAGCCACGAATTTATGACCCCAACCAAATTGTTCTCATTTGTTTAGCAAGCATGTGGGAAGTCACGTAGGTGAGCCCACAACACATAGCACAGACCCTTTCTCAGTGCTACTCAACTTTTCACATCCTAAACCTTTTGTTAGGTTATTCGGACTTTAAAGGAGGCACAAGTCAGGGCCTGGTTTGGTCCTCGTTTCAAGCCTATTGTGGACTCCCACACCCCTCTCACATTTTGAATTAATGAAATTATAGTAGAATATTATAATGTAGAAAAAAATGTGTTTATGAAAGCTTAAATTAAAGGGGTTCTGTGCCTTTTAATAAAATAATAACATTTTGTTAGGCAAAATATAGAACATGTGTCACTATAAGAATTTCTCTATAGATACCAAAGACAAAATAGTTGACATTGAGAATATCCTGGAAATTCAAGACACATGGTTATCACATTTCTAAGGCAGCTACCTGGGTAGATAATAAACAACTTGTCTGAATACACTAAATTTAAATATGTAAATAAAATTGATAGAGTCACCAGTTGACTAAGCCTCCTATTTATAGATTTTAAATGTTAGTCTACATTTAAATCTTGACAAAAATAATTATCTCCACTACTGAGAGTCAAATGTTTTAAACTCTTAAATGAGGGGCACCTGGGTGGCTCAGTCAGTTAAGCATCTGCCTTGGGCTCAAGTCATGATCCCAGGGTCCTGGGATTGAGTACTGCATCGGGCTCCTTGCTCTCCTTCTGCCTGTTGCTCCCCCTGTTTTTGTGCTCACTCTCTCTCTCTGTCAAAGAAATAAATAAAATATTTAAAAATAAATAAATAATTTAAAAATATTAAATGCAATCTACTGTAGGTTTGGTTACTTTCACTGATTTTTCAAATTTTTGACATCTTAATTGGTTTTCAGTCCACAGATGCAACCCATTTGGTCTTCAATATAGCTTAATTCTGCCACAGAAAATGCAGATTTATTTGAGTATCTAGAACGCATGTTCCCTAGGATTCTGGTACAACTGTTTTTTGTGGTTGTTGTTGTTGTTGTTGTTGTTTTGCTTTTAATAGCAGTTAGTAGAATAAAAGTCATTGTAGAGAATTAGGAGGCTGAAAACATTTGGCAGAGATTTGGATGAAAGAAGTAGGACAGGTACTTATACATCCCAATATGTTTTTTCCCCCGTTAATTTGCATCATTCTTCACACTCACTTTAGGCCTTCTTCCTTTCTGAAATCTTTTGTAAATCCCCAGTGGGGCAAAGTGTCCTTGCTTCAACCTCCCAGCAGATCTTGGGCACACGTGTATCTGACCAGCAGAATTAGAACAGAGCTATTTGTAGCTCTTGTCAACAACTTGAACAGAGGATGCCTCAGCACAGAAGGGAATTTAATAACTTATTGCAATGTAAAAAAATAATAATTTATTACAGTGTGGCAAAAGAATCTATGAGATGATAGTATTTTAGAATTTCAAAGGGTGCAGCCTTGAATGAAATGGATCCTAACCCAATGTTGGTTTCTACCTCATATCCTAATTAAAAGTGAAAAGGAAACAAACTTCTCTTAAAGTAATAGGTTATGTGCAAAGTGAGAAACATAGAGGACAATCAAGAATCAGAGAACCCTGCAAAAAAAAAAAAAATCCTTTGAAGTTGATAATGAAAAATTCTTATTATTTAATTCAAGTAATTACTATGTGCTTAGTATGTTATCTGCATGATACAAAGTAACAAATCTGATTAATGTTAACTCTTGAGCTAAAGAGCTTTCTGCAGTTCCTCTACTAACTTCCTGATATCATTAAAAATGTTTCTGTTAGGGGAGGCTGGGTGGCTCAGTGGGTTAAGCCTATGCCTTCGGCTCAGGTCATGATCTCAGGGTCCTGGGATCGGCCCCTGCATTGGGCTCTCTGCTCAGCCCAGGGAGCCTGTCAAATAAATAAATAAAATCTTTAAAAATAATGTTTCTGTTAAAGGCAAGTCCCCCTATGATTTAGTTCCTGCACTTTTTCAGCTTTACCAACTGCCAGTCCCTGTGGTTGCTCCTCCCTCCCACAATGCAGAAATTCACAGTAGCCATGCCATTTTTCATTCATTCATTAAGCTCCCAATGTCTCACCTATCTTTGCATTCCTAGGGCTTACCAAATTTCTTGACACGTACTCAGTATTCTGTAAATGTTCACTGAGTAAATACATGAATAAATGTAAAACAATGGACAAGTGAAAGAAACAGAATTTCCTCAGTTTCGTGAGGAAACCAATTCACACACTGGGAGCGCATCTGGCCAGCTCTGTAAGACAGACAGGAATCAATGCAAGATGAGTGGTAAAGAAAGAGACAAGGAAAGTGATTTAGATATGCTAAGATTACACTGACCTAACAGAGTCGGCAAGGCTTCCTGAAGAAGAGACGTGTCCAGAAAAATCTTTAAGAGTCAGTAGTTTGAGCTAAATAGGATTGTGAAGGCAGTCTGGACAAAAGTAGGATGAGAGAGATGAGAGAGATGAGAGAGAGGGGGTGAGAGAGAAATAGGGAGAGAGATAAGGTGGAGAGAACAAAACCATCAACACTTGATGATGCTGTGAACACAGAGCCTTTATTCAAGAATTCATGGGGGAGGAAGAGACCCTCGCATCCTACAGCTGTGTTTGGAAGCTGAAAGTTTACTGGTACCTGTGAGAAAAGATGCATATAGGGAGGGATAAATATGATAGATATTCTATATCTAATAGATATTCTATATCTAATACAAAAACTAAGTTTAAAATAAAAACGAGCCAAATTCACTAAGACAGTGTTTCTCAAACTTCAGGTGCCTCTGATTTCCCTTGAGGGCTGTTAAACCACAGATTGCTGGGCCTCGCCCTCTCACAAGGCTCCCTCCCACACCTGCAAGCTTCTCATCTGGGCTGGAGACCGGGAATGTGCGTTTCCAGCATGTTCCCAGGCGTTGCTGGTCCTGGGACCATACATACTTCAGGATCCATTGGGTCAGGTTCCTCTGCATACAAATTTTGAGGATTCTGAAATTTGTGGGAGAGAGGAGCTAGGGTACCATAAAGGGCAGCAGTCATTATGTCAGAGAACCGGCAGATGGACAGAAGGCTGGAATGACAATGTTCCTGCAGGTTTTAAGACAAATTTCAGGCAATTTAGTTATGAGCAGATGTCAGTTTTATTACCAACCTGCTGGATGGGCAGCTAGGCTACCACCAGCAGGGAAGGGAGGCCTCTCCAAGGTCAAAAATTTTTCTCTTGAGAAGGCATGTTATAGAGAAAACAAAAGTAGTGAGTAGATGGTGTTTCATAGAACAGATACAAAAAGGAAATAAAATCTGTTTAGTCTTTAGATTCTTGACTGACAGCTGAGCGGATGAGTCGCTTCTCAGGAAAGGTCTTGATCTGATTAACATCCATCAGAAAAATGTGTATGCATTTTATTGGGAATGATAATTTTTGTTTTCCCAGGTGGAGGTTATATATCACAACATATAAAAAAATCTCTCCCTCAGTCAGGTTTGGAATTTTTTAAAATAAAATACATCTGGGGAAGCTTAATCCTGAGGTTATGGGGGCTGGTGACTGACTGACTGACTGAATGAATGAATGAATGAGTCATGTGTGTAAATGAGAAAATTCATAATTTATTTTTAGTTTCCAAGATTATTTGACACGTTTTCCCCCACGGGCTATTTAAATATTGAGTTATTATGAAAAGGTTTGCTGTCTTATCCTGGATATGGGAACTGGTACTTCTCTGTATGCAGTCTTGTAGGCACTGGGATTAAAAAGTTACTTAGCATTTTGATTTGTTTGAAAGATAACAGGGTGAAATCTCCAAGTTCAAAAATGGCATTAAATTGTTCTAGAAGTTACCAGGGGTAGATTACATAGAGAGCTGTGTGTGATTTGCAGATTGTTTCCTGTGGGCAGGTGAAGTAGAAAGAAATGAATTCAGGAAACGGATGGTTAGCAGAGAGTTATTATTTTAGACTCAAGAAAATGATCTAAGGGTTATTACGGACCATTGTCTAGAGTCAGTGTGGTAGTGCTGCCGGGAAATCAGCAAAAGGTAGGTAATGGTAGGGAAAACATGAGAACAGAAAATACTGCATTATTTCTCCGCTAAACTACTCGATAAATATGAAGTCTGGCGTTGCCTCCTCTCTTCAGCATGCTTCAAAAAAGACCCCAAAAATGTAAAACAAAACAACAACGACAAAAAACAGATCGCACTACTAAATATTCATTAATTGCCTCATATGCATGGAAGTCCATTTCAGCACGGGAAAACAGAGCCCCTTGCAGTGGCCTTGTACACGTTACAGAGGTTTTGCAGACTGCTTTCTTTGGACCATTGAGCAACCATGAAAACAGTTAATCCTCAAATTGCCGTTCCTTGCGAGTGAGGAAGTAAGAAAAAGTTACTTCTCTGGGGTTCTGTAGAGGTTAGATTTTAACAATCTGAATTCTGTCTTAGAAAAGATACTATTAAACCCCCCCCCCAAAAATAATAATAGAAGCTACAGTTGGAGATTTTAAAAAGTGGGGAATTGTAAAGCAGAGGTTGAAAACTTTCTGAAAAGAGGCAAGTAGTAAATATTTGAGGTTTGGTGAGACATGCGGGAAACCTGGGTCTTTGTTACAGCTACTCAACATACTACAGTGTGAAAACAAATGAGCTCAGTAGGATTCCAATAAAATTTTATTTACAAAATCAGGCCGTGGGCAGATTTGGTCTACAGGCCATAGTTTACTGACCCCTAGTGTAGAGAACGGTGAGCAGGAATATCATGCTACTTGACTTAGCCTGTAGGGACATTTGTATCTCACTAGCCCCCCAAAGAGACCACCACTGAAAAATGAACTTACAGTTGCTAAATTCTTACTGAGGAAAATAAGAGATATTTGAAGCCTACTTCTAAACTGTGTTTTCTCTTCAAAGGATGGGTCCTACTGTGTTTGCATCCAGAGGCCCAAGTGCTTTATTCTCCTTAGAATATCCTCAGATTACCTTTTGTCTTCAAATGGCACATTAAATTATACAGCTGAGCTATAGGCTTCCTTCTAAGCCCCAATCTTGGCCGGCACAAATTCTGGCCTTTTTATTTCTCTTTGCCCCTTCAAAGCAACTCCACCATTTATCTCCTAAACAGATGTTTCAGTCAAGTACCTTATGACTAGCTCTGAAGATTGGCAGCTGGCTCCATCTAACCCACTGTCACCTTCTGTGAGAATTTGTAGCTGGTGAAGCGGGAGTCAGGCACTCTCTGGCAGGCAGCCGAGCCCTTGGGGATTTAGCACCACGGCTCGGATCATGGGGTGAAGCTCCAGGGGAAAGGAGGAAAGGCAGCCAAGACACGCCTGCCAATTCTTAGATTTCATAGGTTTCCTCCTGGGAACACTCTTACATCCTTCTCTGCTTCTAACTTGAATTGACTGAGAAAAGAGAGCAAAGACCATTGAATAGACGCACTCACACTCACCTTCTAATTTTGTGTTCCATAGGAAGCGGGCCACCCACAGTGTTGGAAAGAGGAAGGGCAGCCAGAAGGACCTCAGGCCCCCTGATCTTTGGATACACCATGAAGAAATGGAGATGAAAAATATCGAGAAGCCGTCGGGTACTGATCCTGCAGGAAGGGACTCCCCGATCCAAAGCTGCCAAGACCTCACACCAGTCAGCCACAGCCAGTCAGAAACCCAGCTGGGCAGCAAAAGCACCTCCCATTCAGGTAACTCTCCTGGGGCATCAGGACAAACCCTCCATTCTGAACCCCACGGGAAGTTTTCCACTCCCTTTTTGGTGGGGTCATCCTTCCCTTCAATCTGCGGGTCATTTACCAGTAGTTAAAATAACCTGATGTAAATTTGGTTACCTAGTTTCTTTTCCAACATCCTATTACCTGCCTTTTATAATTGCAGTGCCTCTTAAAACTTTTAAGAGGTAACAGGTGGTACACTTGGGAAATACTGAAATGTGAAAGCCAAATGAATTTATTGCTTTTTGTTAAATCTTGAATGAAAGATTTGTCAAAGAAAAATTTAAGCTGTTTTACATTTTTTTAATTCCCTATGTCTATGGATAACTGTAAGTTGATTTTAAATTTGCTCTCAATTTCTTGCATTAAAAAAAATCATATTAGGAACACATGGCATATGAGCACATTGATTCTTCTGTTACTTTGGCCTTGACTGTGACGATCAACGTTCATCCCCATGCAATCACATTTTATGATCACTAGCCTGCCTTGGTGGAGTCTATGTGCAGGCTATGCTGATATACAAAGTGACCACAATGGAAAAGCCTACTCTTTGATGATTAGGTGTAGAACAATCCATATGCAAAAAAATAACCAACCAAACAAACAAGAAATCTAGAAAGTGGTTGTAAGAGAGTTCATTTTCTATTGATTCTTGTATTTTAAAAATGTTTATGGGAAGCAGAATAATCATCTCTTTTCAACACACACACACACACACACACACACACAACCTCTTGATCTACTCATGATGTGTTTGCAGAATGAGTAGCTGTTGTTTTTAAACTGAATTAAATATTTTCGTTATTTGAATGTGTAACTGGTTTACTAGACTTTTTTAGCTTAGAGTTATTTAAACAAGGAATTCACTTACTGATTTTCAATCATTGTTTAGTGTTCTTTTTCTAGCTCTTAAAAAATATCTCAAGCAGATTCCCTAACTCTTCCATCATTTTCAGTGGTTAAACTACCTTCTAGCTCTATTAAAAATTGTGATATGCAATTGAAATTAAAGTTTCTTCTTCCCTTATGGCCAGCTCACCTTTGGCTCTGAGGACTTGGGTCATAATTTGTTGTTTAAAGCCTCCAGCACCTTGAAGGAAAGGGAGTGGTGGGGGTGGGGCAGAGGAGGGGGCACAGTCTGTTTCAGAAACCCCTTAATTCATTCCTCCCATCCATCTGATCTTCCCAGCTGTATAGGAGGATGGGGAGGGGAGATGAAGAGGGGAGAGGCAGAGAGGGAGAAGAGAAAAGATAGTTTGAAGTTTGGTGCTGCTTTTTGTGCACATGGGCTGTCCTCATGTGTCATCCAAATTCTCTCTTGTGAAACGCAAGCAAGTATGAATTCTTTATGAGACCCTGTGGGATTCTTCCACTGGCCAATTACATGATGTGAGATGTCAAATCAGGGCTTAACCCACTCCTACTGGTATATAACTGTGTCAACCTCACTATCCCCTGCTGGGTCAGCTGCATTTGAGTGAATTCCAGGAAGATGACTCAAGCTTGAGCAACTTTTCAAGTGCCCACCTGACCCGGGCCAAGTGATGAGAGAGCCTGTATTCCAATCCTGGCCCTGTTTCAGTCTTGCTCTCTTTAATAACTTCTTCCTCTGTTTAAATAGACGCAGGGTAGACCAGCAAGCCTGCCGCCTGAGCAGACTAATACCTGGAGAATGAATGAAAGTTGGACATTTTTTGCAAGAACCTCCACCCTTTACAGATGCTTATTCTGACTGTTTTGGTTTCTAGAGGGCACCAGAAGGACAGCCTCCCAGTGGAAGGGATAATACTGCCTCTCAGCCCTCAGAAGGTTTTACCAATTATTTCTAGAATTTCTCCTTCTTTGCATTTCCCTTTATCTTTTATACACTGAAATGACATTTTGGGACAGCCAGACTACTTTTGATCATTTAATAAGTCCTGGGAGAATCTTAACTCCAAACAATGGCTGTTTTCTTTTTTTTATTGTGTTATGTTAGTCACCATACAAAACATCATTAAATTTTGATGTAGTGTTCCAAGATTCATTGTTTACAGGTAACATCCAGCCCTCCATACAATACGTGCCCTCCTTAATACCAACCACGAGGCTCACCCATCCCCCCACACCTCTCCCCTCTAAAACCCTCAGTTTGTGTCTCGGAGTCCACAGTCTCTCATGGTTCATCTCGCCTTCCAGTTTCCACCCCTCCACTGTTCCTTTCTTTCTCCTAATGTCCTCCATGCTATTCCTTACTTTCCACAAATAAGTGAAACCACTTGAAAATTGACTTTCTCTGCTTGACTTGTTTCACTCATCTCCAGTCCCATCCATGTTGATGCACATGTTGAGTATTCATCCTTTCTGATGGCTGAGTAATATTCACAATGGCCATTGTCTTTAGAATGAGAGGATGCTTTTGCCTGTCTGTTTTTATTTGAGGACCTACTCTATAGTAAAAGGAAAAGCAGCACTCAAAATCCTGCTGGGTATATTTTACATTATAACAAGCGTTCTCTACACTCTCCTGGTTAAAAGAACAAAACTCCATGTCAATGAATAGTATACTCTTAAGTGCTCTTATCTACTAGGAAACTTTAAAAATATTTTACATTTGGGGTTGACTTTCTTTTTTTGTGCATGATTTTAGGTAATCTTAGGAGGTTTAGTTCCCTCTTCTCTTTTTTGTATGGTTTTCTCAAATATTTAACTTCCCACAAACACTTTATGGCAGCAACTGGAGTTATATCTTGGCTAGAAAATAATATTTATTTCTGTACTTTCAGGAGATTCAAAATTTGTTGCATTCTCTCTCTTTCAGTTGTGCCTTAGGTGTATAATTTGTGTAGTTTTATTGTCTTTTGGTAATTCTTTGGAGGATGTGTGGACAGATTCAGATCTAGGCAATTGTCTTTATCATGGCTGTGTAGAAATTTCCCCCAACATTATTTTAAATTTTAAATTTTATTAACTACTATTTTAACCAAAAAAGAATACATTTATGTAATTTTAGAAGAAAGAAAATAGTACAAGAAGTTGTGAAAAACAATACCCAAAGGAACAAAAAGGGTGTTTGCCTTTTCACCGTCCCCAAATTCCTTATCCCTTTCATGAAAGGACAGCAAGGTTGAGAATTTTGTTTGTAACCTTTCTATACAGATATATATGGACACACATTTATAGAGATACATAAACACACCTATATACATATGCATTATGTACAGATATAGAACATATGTACATATATTATGTACAGATACATCTGTTTATATACAGATGCACATACACAGAAATGTGTATATACACAACAGGCTTTTATGTGTGTGTTACACAAATGGGCACATATGGTGCTCTTCAGAACTTCAGTTTTATTGTTTTCAACATATATTTTTGCTAACATTTTAAACCTACACATATATTTCTTATTATTTTTAGTGATTCTTTTGTGTGGTATTTTATGGAATCATGATAAATTTATATAAATATACCTAGCCTTACTTTTGAAAAATATAGTTCATTCCCTGTGTTTTTATCATAAGATATAATGCCTTTGGGCCTTAAGTACTAGTTGCATAAACTGTGGTATATTCATACAACAAGGTATCTATGGAACTGTTAAAAATGATAAAACTGGGACACCTGGCTGGCTCAGTCAGTAGAGCATGTGACTCTTGATCATGGGGTCACAACTTCAAGCCCCACATCGGGCATCCAGTGTACTTAAAAAAATAAAACTAAATAAATAAAATAAAATGGGTGTTGCTCTTGAATATAGAAGTATGAGTGGTTTAAAATAAATAAATAAATGTTATAAAACTGACTTGACAGAGAAAGATATTCTTAGTATTTTCCTAAAATGATAACAAAATAGGATGTATGATGAAATGCCACTTACGAGCAAAATAGGCATGGTAATATCTGCCTTTGGACTTTCACATTTAAACACATAGGCCAATCTTGTACAGAACAAAACATGTATAATGGTTCTTTCTGAATAACGGGGTTATGGTAAATTTTATTAATGTTTGTGCAATGAGACTATACTGATTGGGTGACCAAGAAAGTAGATATAACTATTTAAAACCTCAATAAAATGAAAAAGGCATCGGTGTGCCTAGTAGAAATTATGTAAAGTATCGCAACATTGAAGAAGGTGTGTCTCTCAGGAATATTGTTTTTCCTGTAGGTCAAGACACTGAAGAAGCAGGGAGCTCCATGTCCACTCTGGAAAGGTCACTGGCTGCACGACGAGCCACTCGGGCCAAGCTTATGATTCCTATGGATGCCCAGTCCAACAATCCTGGTGGGTAAAGATTGGTACCACAAGGAAGAAATAGTGTTTTCTGTTTTCATCTTTTCTGTATTGAATTATCAAAAATATTTAGAGTCTTAGAAAGGAAATCTTGCTTTTCATAATTCCCTTTCTCTGCCTCCTAATTTGATCCTCCTTCTGTTTTCCCTATTTCAATAAAGGGTACTACGGTTCATCCATTTATTTTTGTTCAAAACTATAGTTTCATGCTCTTTTATCCAAATTTCATCACATCCCAAATTAAATCTATCATCAATCTTTTTTTTTAAAGATTTTATTTATTTATTTGACAGACAGAGATCACAAGTAGGCAGAGAGGCAGGCAGAGAGAGAGGGGCAAGCAGGCTCCCTGCTAAGCAGACAGCCTGATGTGGGGCTCGATCCCAGGACACTGGGATCATGACCGGGGTTAAAGCAGAGGCTTTAACCCACTGAGCCACCCGGGCACACCAATTATCAATCTTATAGTTCTCGCATACAACACCTATCCCAAATCCAACCTTCCCATCTCTACTGCTCTGTCCTCAACTATGCCACCACCAACTATTTCAGATTTTAAACTATAGCTCTAAGCCTGTAACTAGTCTCTTTTCTTTAGTTCTTTCCCCTATAGTAAGTTATCTACAGAATAGCCTTACAATGTGTGAATCAGATCATGTCACTCCTCTTAACTTCCCATCATATTTAGAATGAAATCCACGATTTTACCATGTCCTACAGGCCCCATGTGATAAACTTCTGGACACACCCCTCACTCCATCTCCTACTACTACTCTAATCCATTTCAGCCTCATAGCCTTCCTCCCTGTTCTTTGGACATAGCACACATTCAAACTCACTTGCTGTTCTCTTTCCCTGGAATTTCTTTTCATAGGTATTTACATGGCTTTTTCTTAATTTCATTCAAGTTGTGTTCAATGGCCACCACCACAGGTCTTCCCTGATCATTGTCTCACACAGCATTTTGGGTCACTCTCTGTTCTATTTATTCTGCTTAATTTTTCTTTATTAATGTGGATGACCATCATGCTTGCATTTTTGTGTTTGCTTATTTATTATGTGTTCCCCATATTGTAAAGTCTATGAGAGTAGAGATTTTGCTTCTTTGATCACCTCGTATCTTTGGGGACCCTGGGTGGCTCGGTTGGTTAAGTGTCTACCTTCGGCTCAGGTCATGATCCCAGGGTCCTGGGATTGAGTCCTGTATCAGGCTCTCTGCTCAACGGAGTGTCTGCTTCTCTCTCTACCCCTTCTCCCTGCTAGTGATCTCTCTCTCACACACACCCCCTATCTCTCAAATAAATATATAAAATCTTAAAACAAAAAAACAAACAAAAAAACACACCTCATATCCTCAATGCTCAGGACAGAGCCTGGCACAATTGGCAGGCTCCAGTGGAGACAAATTAAGTGAATGAATTCGTAGCTGCTGCTTTCTACTTTACTAGATACCATGTTTCCTCCATGCTCTAATAGAGCTCTCAGTCTTACTCTCATGAGTACAAAAATTTTTATGGAACTTGTAATGAGTTCCAACTGTTCAACTCATAGGTTGATATAATTATTGTGCCTATTTCACTAATAAGACAACTGAGGCTTAGAAACTTAAAGTACCTAGCTTTTAGTCATGCAGCAACTAAGTGGCAGAACCAGAATTTGGACTCAGAAAGTCTGGCTTCAGAGTTCTGAGCTCCTAATCACGAAGCTCCCGGCTGTAGTACTCTGTGAAGCCATTGTCCTTCTTTCATTACTTTTACTACATAAAGAGGCACTGTAACCCCCCAACTACTCTCCTCTTATAACAAAGTTCTGTATGTGCTAATCTTCTATAGCTTTCTTCTTAAAAATCATTGTTTCATGAATTAAAAAAAAATTAAAAAAATTAAAAAAAAAATCTTCCATGGACCTTTATGTCCCATGTATAACTTCCTTATCCAGTAAGTTCCCATAAATTATTGATTTGATTTTTTTTCCACAATGTCTTTTCAATCCCTGGCTACCTTCCTATTCCCCAGAGTCAAATATTAATTCTCTTCTTCATCTCTTCTTCATGACCTCACATCTGAATTGTCAAACAGCTTCATAATGAGTTTTAGGCCTTTCTAACATCTTCCAGACGGCTATGTATCCTGCTTCTTAGACGTCTTACTAAAACAACTTAAATACGGCATTCATTCCATAAATTTTTGCAAAGGCTCCCCATTGTCTGTCACGAAAAAAAAAACATCCACAAACCACTGAGCATCTCACATCTGAAACTACATTTCTAGTTTCCTGTTGCTATGCCTACATGGATGGATGGATGGATGGATGGATGGATGGACGGACGGATGGTTGGATGGATGGATGCTTGGATGGATGGATGTATGTATGGTTGAATGGATGGATGGATGGATAAATAGATAATAGATAGATAGATAGATAGATAGATATAGAAAGATATACAGATGTATCTGAGACTCCTGTCAGTCCATAAATACAATTGCCCTTTCTTGTTTTTTTTTTTTTCCCTCTGAACATTGCTCTCCTTTTGGAATGATTCCTTGGCTCTCTATCTAACAAAGTTGTCTGCATCACTCTCAAAGTGATGCTCTCATAAATTCTTTCTTCTGAATGTTGTATCCAGAAATGATGGCTTCCTTGCTCATGTTTGAATAACATTTCTTTCCACTGCATTTGTGGCATTAATTATAGATAGTGCTGCCTCATATGCTTAGGTATTCAAGTCCAAATCTTTCCTCTTCTAACAGATTGTGAATTACTTCATGATAGGGAAGGAATGTATCTAATTCATCTTCACATTCATACATTGTATAGCTCAATACTAGCACAAAATTGGTGCTTGCTAAATATCTGTCAAATGACTGAATGAATAAGTAAATGCTTTATAAGAATGCCTTATATTTGTAACACACAAGTTTAGGGAACTTTTTTTTAATTGGTTACAGTTAGATGATCTTCTAATAAGATTTTATGATATATTAAGGGCAATTAAAATTATTTTCATTAAATAGGAAATGAAATAATGAGCTTAGAAAGTAGGAAAAATGAAATGAAATCTAACAAATATTGAGAATTTCTGAATATTATTCACTTGCTAAACACCTTGCTAATTACTATTTCATTAAGTCCTCATAATATTATCATGTGGTAAGATTATCCTGATTTTGCAGATAGCAAACAAAGACTCATATAGCTTACTGACTCACCAGGAGATAACTGGGCAACCTCTGAACTTCTATTAATACTGCTTTCTCAAGTATAAGGATGCCTTGAATGCCTTGTATTATTTGTATCCTTTTTTTTTTTTTTTAACAATAGGTTTTTTTGACAATAGCACCTCCAGTTTACAAACAGGCAAACTAAGATTCTGAGAGTATGAACCCAAAACCTGGTCTTGATCTGGCTACCTCACTGTGCTGCCTTATGTTGTCACCTGGAGCTCTGGGCTGCTCTATTTTCTTACCTAAAATGACAAACCTTTTCTTATTCCTAGAGTCTTACTCTACATGAATGGAGGCCCTAAAATGACCAGCAATTAATTTTGCTGTTATTTTTTAAAATTATCATATATTATGGGCATATTATTTCAAACAGTTAAATAGCTTTGCAAAATGTTCAAGGACTTTGTAACCCAGCGACCCTGTTCTTATACCTATTTTGCTCTTGGGCATCTACTCAGCAGAAAAACATACTATGTTCATCAAAAGTCACATACAAGAATGTGTGTGCAGTCCTTCTCCTCATGTCACATCTTTATTACACTGTAACATATTCACACAGTGGGGTGCCATGCATCATTCAATGAACTAAAATGCTACAAACAATAGGTTGTAAGACAGAAACTTAACATATCTGTGTGATTCAACTTATGAAAAATTTAAAAACTGGCAAAATGATCTATGGAGTTAGAATTCTGAAGAGGAGTTACTCTTGATGGGAAGTGATTAGTGAGTGACCAGAAGAGAACAGATAGATAGACAGATAGATAGATATCAGATAGAACATCTGATAATGTTCTGTTTCATCCCCTGGATATGGTCACAAGGCATTTCACTTTGAAAAATCACTGAGCACTACTTTGGATATTCCAGGTTTCCAGTACATATATTATACTTAAATAAAACTCCAATAAGAAATAAAGAATTGATAGAAAATACATCTTTTGAAATAACTTTGTCACATTATATTCTTTGTCATCTCCAAGCTCTGTGTTGGCAAAACTCGATCTAATGAAAGGAAATTACTTCAACGTATAATCAAAGTTGATTTTAAAATAAATTCTTCAGCTTTCTGATAAATAAAATAAGCTCTTTGCAACTGACATGAAGAATGGGCTTTAGATAGTTCTGCTGAACAAATTGTAGATCTCTATCTTGGCAGAGCAATGATTTCATGCAGAATAGAAGATGCATTTTCTGATGGCCCCACTTGCGGTTCTTTAGATTTATCAAGTCTTATATAAACCACATCATAGCGCCATGCTGATTTCTAGTCACATGTATGAAGATGTTTGCTGTTCCACTTAAGAATCATTAGTTTTGTAAGACTATTTTTCCTCTCTTCCTTGACATTTCTCATCATGCTCTATAAACTCTAAATTAGCAGATCAAATATAGACTATCTGAAGTGGTTTTTCGTTTTTTTCAGATCCGTGGGGAAATGTCTTTAATTTCATTGGAGTGCAAAAATCTGTGTATTTGTCTATGATAATGTTAACTTATTGGTTGAAAACATGATGTGGCATATGTGACTTCTTACCCCTAAACACATTTCACAGTTAAATAAGCTAATGCTTGTGAAGCGTACCAGCTCAGAACACAGGCAAGAGAACCCAGGTATTTTGATTTTAGGATCCAGTGCACTTTGTTGTAAAATGGTGGCAAAGACTGACTATTTTTATAATGGACAGAAGAATTATACTACATATGAAATTACTTATAAGAAATCAGGAGAATCAGATCTAACTTTCCTGAATTTGTAACGGCTATATAAGGGTCAGATGCTCGGTTTCCAGGAATCAGACTCTGAGACAGAATTTCAAATCAGGCAATTTATTAGCAAGTGCTTTCTGGAATAATACCTGAGAGGGTAAAGGATGCAGGATTGGGAGGAGGGAGAAATGGAATTGGAGGTGCCCTTTAAGGGGGACTTCAGCTGACCCCACAGGTTGTTCTACTGATGGATCGTCCTTCAGAGTTGTCCCAAAGGAGGCTTCTGGACTTTGTCTCCAATCTTTGTCTGGATATTGATGCAGGCTACCCCCCAATCTCCCACAAGAAATGGGGTATAATCCTGGGTGAGCAACTTCTTTGGCTAAGAGCCATTTCTGGAAAGATGTAGATTTACGTACATTTCTAGTATTTTATTACTTGATGGAACATACGTATTTGTTCAACCTTCGATCCTCTTTCCATTTTCAACTTGTGTTTTCTTGTGGAAAATGCTGGAGGAGAGGAGGGGAATCAGAAGTAGGAGAGATTTGGATTGAAGAAGATGGCCTTTAAGATCACATGAGTTAAGGGGGAGGAGTCAAGATGGCGAAGAAGTAGCAAGCTGAGACTGCTTCAGCTAGCCGGAGATCAGCTAGGTAGCTTATCTAAAGATTGCAAACACCTGAAAATCCAGCGGCAGATCGAAGAGAAGAAGAACAGCAATTCTGGAAACAGAAAAACAACCACTTTCTGAAAGGTAGGACCGGCGGAGAAGTGAATCCAAAGCGACAGGAAGATAGACCCCGGGGGGAGGGGCCGGCTCCCGGCAAGCAGCGGAGCAACCGCGCACAAAATCAGGACTTTTAAAAGTCTGTTCCGCTGAGGGACATCGCTCCAGAGGCTAAACCGGGGCGAAGCCCACGCGGGGTCAGCATGGCCTCAGGTCCCACAGGGTCACAGAAGGATCGGGGGTGTCTGAGTGTCGCAGAGCTTGCGGGTATTGGAACGGGAAAGCCGGCTGCAGAGACAGAGCCGACAGTAAGCTCGCAGCTCGGGGTGACCTTGAACCGGACGCAGGCTCGGTGAGCTCGGAGCGCGGCCGGAGGTCAGGCAGACGGGAGTGACTGGGTGCTGTTCTCTGAGGGCGCACTGAGGAGTGGGGCCCTGGGCTCTCGGCTCCTCCGGGCCGGAGACCAGGAGGCCGCCATTTGTATTCCCGTCCTCCGGAACTCTACGGAAAGCGCTCAGGGAACAAAAGCTCCTGAAAGCAAACCCGAGCGGATTACTCACCCCGGCCCGGGGAAGGGCGGTGTAATTCCGCCTGGGGCAAAGACACTTGAGAATCACTACAACAGGCCCCTCCCCCAGAAGATCAACAAGAAATCCAGCCGAGACCAAGTTCACCTACCAAGAAGTGCGGTTTCAATACCAAGGAGAGCAGCAGAATTCCAGAGGAGGAGAAAGCCAAGCACGGAACTCATGGCTTTTTTCCTGTGATTTTTTTTAGTCTTGCAGTTAATTTAATTTTTTCTTTTTCATTTTTTTTTTTTTTCTTCTCGCCTTCGGGTAAATTTTTTTTTTTTTTAACTGTTACCTTTTTCTTTTTTACATTTTTCTCAGGTGTTTTCTTTTTAAAAAATTTTTTTTCTTTTCTTTTCTTTTTTTTTTTTCTTTTCTTTGTTCTTTTTTTTTCTTTCTTCCTTTTTGAACCTTTTTTTATCCCCTTTCTCCCCACTCACGATTTTGGATCTCTTCTAATTTGGTTAAAGCATATTTTCCTGGGGTTGTTGCCACCCTTTTAGTATTTTACTTGCCCCTTCATTTACTCTTATCTGGCCAAAATGACAAGACGTAAAAATTCAACACAAAAAAAAGAACAAGAGGCAGTACCGAAGGCTAGGGACCTAATCAATACAGACATCGGTAATATGTCAGATCTAGAGTTCAGAATGACAATTCTCAAGGTTCTAGCCGGGCTCGAAAAAGGCATGGAAGATATTAGAGAAACCCTCTCGAGAGATATAAAAGCCCTTTCTGGAGAAATAAAAGAACTAAAATCTAACCAAGTTGAAATAAAAAAAGCTATTAATGAGGTGCAATCAAAAATGGAGGCTCTAACTGCTAGGATAAATGAGGAAGAAGAAAGAATTAGTGATATAGAAGACCAAATGACAGAGAATAAAGAAGCTGAGCAAAAGAGGGACAAACAGCTACTGGACCACAAGGGGAGAATTCGAGAGATAAGTGACACCATAAGATGAAACAACATTAGAATAATTGGGATTCCAGAAGAAGAAGAAAGAGAGAGGGGAGCAGAAGGTATACTGGAGAGAATTATTGGGGAGAATTTCCCCAATATGGCAAAGGGAATGAGCATCAAAATTCAGGAGGTTCAGAGAACGCCCCTCAAAATCAATAAGAATAGGCCCACACCCCGTCACCTAATAGTAAAATTTACAAGTCTCAGTGACAAAGAGAAAATCCTGAAAGCAGCCCGTGAAAAGAAGTCTGTAACATACAATGGTAAAAATATTAGATTGGCAGCTGACTTATCCACAGAGACCTGGCAGGCCAGAAAGAGCTGGCATGATATTTTCAGAGCACTAAACGAGAAAAACATGCAGCCCAGAATACTATATCCAGCTAGGCTATCATTGAAAATAGAAGGAGAGATTAAAAGCTTCCAGGACAAACAACAACTGAAAGAATTTGCAAATACCAAACCAGCTCTACAGGAAATATTGAAAGGGGTCCTCTAAGCAAAGAGAGAGCCTACAAGTGGTAGATCAAAAAGGAACAGAGACCATATACAGTAACAGTCACCTTACAGGCAATACAATGGCACTAAATTCATATCTCTCAATAGTTACCCTGAATGTGAATGGGCTAAATGCCCCTGTCAAAAGACATAGGGTATCAGAATGGATAAAAAAACAAAACCCATCTATATGTTGCCTCCAAGAAACTCATTTTAAGCCCGAAGACACCTCCAGATTTAAAGTGAGGGGGTGGAAAAGAATTTACCATGCTAATGGACATCAGAAGAAAGCAGGAGTGGCAATCCTTATATCAGATCAATTAGATTTTAAGCCAAAGACTATAATAAGAGATGAGGAAGGACACTATATCATACTCAAAGGGTCTGTCCAACAAGAAGATTTAACAATTTTAAATATCTATGCCCCCAACGTGGGAGCAGCCAACTATATAAACCAATTAATAACAAAATCAAAGAAACACATCAACAATAATACAATAATAGTAGGGGACTTTAACACTCCCCTCACTGAAATGGACAGGTCATCCAAGAAAAGATCAGCAAGGAAATAAAGGCCTTAAACGACACACTGGACCAGATGGACATCACAGATATATTCAGAATATTTCATCCCAAAGCAACAGAATACACATTCTTCTCTAGTGCACATGGAACATTCTCCAGAATAGATCACATCCTCGGTCCTAAATCAGGACTCAACCGGTATCAAAAGATTGGGATCATTCCCTGCATATTTTCAGACCACAATGCTCTAAAGCTAGAACTCAACCACAAAAGGAAGTTTGGAAAGAACCCAAATACATGGAGACTAAACAGTATCCTTCTAAAGAATGAATGGGTCAACCGGGAAATTAAAGAAGAATTGAAAAAAATCATGGAAACAAATGATAATAAAAATACAACAGTTCAAAATCTGTGGGACACAACAAAGGCACTCCTGGGAGGAAAATATATAGCGGTACAAGCCTTTCTCAAGAAACAAGAAAGGTCTCAGGTACACAACCTAACCCTACAACTAAAGGAGCTGGAGAAAGAACAAGAAAGAAACCCTAAGCCCAGCAGGAGAAGAGAAATCATAAAGATCAGAGCAGAAATCAATGAAATAGAAACCAAAAAAACAATAGAACAAATCAACAAAACTAGGAGCTGGTTCTTTGAAAGAATTAATAAAATTGATAAACCCCTGGCCCGACTTATCAAAAAGAAAAGAGAAAGGACCCAAATAAATAAAATCATGAATGAAAGAGGAGAGATCACAACTAACACCAAAGAAATACAAACTATTATAAGAACATACTATGAGCAACTCTACGGCAATAAATTTGACAATCTGGAAGAAATGGATGCATTCCTAGAAACATATAAACTACCACAACTGAAACAGGAAGAAATAGAAAGCCTGAACAGACCCATAACCAGTAAGGAGATTGAAACAGTCATTAAAAATCTCCAAACAAACAAAAGCCCAGGGCCAGACGGCTTCCCGGGGGAATTCTACCAAACATTTAAAGAAGAACTAATTCCTATTCTCCTGAAACTGTTCCAAAAAATAGAAATGGAAGGAAAACTTCCAAACTCATTTTATGAGGCCAGCATCACCTTGATCCCAAAACCAGACAAGGATCCCACCAAAAAAGAGAGCTATAGACCGATATCCTTGATGAACACAGATGCGAAAATACTCAACAAAATACTAGCCAATAGGATTCAACAGTACATTAAAAAGATTATTCACCACGACCAAGTGGGATTTATTCCAGGGCTGCAAGGTTGGTTCAACATCTGCAAATCAGTCAATGTGATAGAACACATCAATAAAAGAAAGAACAAGAACCATATGATACTCTCAATAGATGCTGAAAAAGCATTTGACAAAGTACAGCATCCCTTCCTGATCAAAACTCTTCAAAGTGTAGGGATAGAGGGCACATACCTCAAAATCATCAAAGCCATCTATGAAAAACCCACCGCAAATATCATTCTCAATGGAGAAAAACTGAAAGCTTTTCCACTAAGGTCAGGAACACGGCAGGGATGTCCATTATCACCACTGCTATTCAACATAGTACTAGAGGTCCTAGCCTCAGCAATCAGACAACAAAAGGAAATTAAAGGCATCCAAATCGGCAAAGAAGTCAAATTATCACTCTTCGCAGATGATATGATACTATATGTGGAAAACCCAAAAGACTCCACTCCAAAACTGCTAGTACTTATACAGAAATTCAGTAAAGTGTCAGGATATAAAATCAATGCACAGAAATCAGTTGCATTTCTCTACACCAACAGCAAGACAGAAGAAAGAGATATTAAGGAGTCAATCCCATTTACAATTGCATCCAAAACCATAAGATACCTAGGAATAAACCTAACCAAAGAGACACAGAATCTATATTCAGAAAACTATAAAGTACTCATGAAAGAAATTGAGGAAGACACAAAGAAATGGTAAAATGTTCCATGCTCCTGGATTGGAAGAATAAATATTGTGAAAATGTCTATGCTACCTAAAGCAATCTACACATTTAATGCAATTCCTATCAAAGTACCATCCATCTTTTTCAAAGAAATGGAACAAATAATGCTAAAATTTATATGGAACCAGAAAAGACCTCGAATAGCCAAAGGGATATTGAAAAAGAAAGCCAAAGTTGGTGGCATCACAATTCCGGACTTCAAGCTCTATTACAAAGCTGTCATCATCAAGACAGCATGGTACTGGCACAAAAACAGACACATAGATCAATGGAACAGAATAGAGAGCCCAGAAATAGACCCTCAAATCAATGGTCAACTCATCTTCGACAAAGCAGGAAAGAATGTCCAATGGAAAAAAGACAGCCTCTTCAATAAATGGTGCTGGGAAAACTGGACAGCCACATGTAGAAAAATGAAATTGGACCATTTCCTTACACCACACACAAAAATAGACTCAAAATGGATGAAGGACCTCAATGTGCGAAAGGAATCCATCAAAATCCTTGAGGAGAACACAGGCAGCAACCTCTTCGACCTCTGCCGCAGCAACATCTTCCTAGGAACAACACAAAAGGCAAGGGAAGCAAGGGAAAAAATGAACTATTGGGATTTCATCAAGATCAAAAGCTTTTGCACAGCAAAGGAAACAGTTAACAAAATCAAAAGACAACTGACAGAATGGGAGAAGATATTTGCAAACGACATATCAGAGAAAGGGCTAGTGTCCAGAATCTATAACGAACTTAGCAAACTCAACACCCAAAGAACAAATAATCCAATCAAGAAATGGGCAGAGGACATGAACAGACATTTCTGTAAAGAAGACATCCAGATGGCCAACAGACACATGAAAAAGTGCTCCATATCACTCGGCATCAGGGAAATACAAATCAAAACCACAATGAGATATCACCTCACACCAGTCAGAATGGCTAAAATCAACACGTCAGGAAATGACAGATGCTGGCGAGGATGTGGAGAAAGGGGAACCCTCCTATATTGTTGGTGGGAATGCAAGCTGGTGCAGCCACTCTGGAAAACAGCATGGAGGTTCCTCAGAATGTTGAAAATAGAACTGTCCTATGACCCAGCAATTGCACTATTGGGTATTTACCCTAAAGATACAAATGTAGTGATCCAAAGGGGCACATGCACCCGAATGTTTATAGCAGCAATGTCCACAATAGCCAAACTATGGAAAGAACCTAGATGTCCATCAACAGATGAATGGATCAAGAAGATGTGGTATAAATACACAATGGAATACTCTGCAGCCATCAAAAGAAATGAAATCTTGCCATTTGCGACAACATGGATGGAACTAGAGCGAATCATGCTTAGCAAAATAAGTCAAGCAGAGAAAGACAACTATCATATGATCTCCCTGATATGAGGAAGTGGTGATGCAACATGGAGGCTTAAGTGGGTAGGAGAAGAATAAATGAAACAAGATGGGATTGGGAGGGAGACAAACCATAAGTGACTCTTAATCTCACAAAACAAACTGAGGGTTGCTGGGGGGAGGGGGTTTGGGAGAAGAGGGTGGGATTATGGACATTGGGGAGGGTATGTGCTTTGGTGAGTGCTGTGAAGTGTGTAAACCTGGTGATTCACAGACCTGTACCCCTGGGGATAAAAATATATGTTTATAAAAAATAAAAATTAAAAAATATAAAAAGAAAAAAAAAAAGATCACATGAGTTAAAAAGAATTCTGATAATTTAATGTATGAGAGTTTATTAGGCAGAATTTTCTTGAATTTCATTTTTTTTCCCCTACATCTTTGACGGGGAAAATATAATATCAGATCTTAAAGGAAAAAAGAAGTCTCAAAAAAGTGGCCTGAAGCATCTAGTAAAAAGACTGAGGCAAAGGAAGGCATACAGTTTTTCTTTTTTGATAGCTTAGGAACTGCTTATGACTACTGGTTTGGGCCTTTCTGGAGCATTTACTTTCTGGAGCCAACTCTTTCTCCCCCTGCCCCATTCCCACCATCTGCTTTAGTCACTTGATTGCAAAACTCAAACGATGGGTTGGAGAAGCTATTAAGAAGTGAAATAAAGCTGCATGAGAAAAAGCAGATTTTAAAAACCAGTTTTGTTGGCTTGAGGCATCATGCTACCAGAAGGCCATTTGTACCCACATATGAGGATACTTGTAACCTCTGAAACATTTGCTTCTAAGTCAGAAGTCTCGTATGAGCCTTGGATTCATGGTGTTAGCAGCCAGTATCCTAAAACTGGTCCCTGCTTAATAGATTCTAGAACTGGGCAATCATTCCATCACCCTGCAGGCCCTGTGAATGCCCCCATCTGACCAAGAGTGCTTTTCTTAGGAATAATGAGTGCAAACAACTGTTCTAGGACCATCGTAAACACCAACACATACAAGTTTGCAACTATTCAGAACCATGGGAGCAGTGGCAAGAAAGAGAAAGTTAAAAGCTCATTTAAATTTGCGTTAGAAATGAGGTCATTGTCTAATATGTTTGTGACTCCAAATAATAATTTGATCATTACATTATTAAGAACAATATTTGTTCTTTGACTCTTGAATGGCATACTTCATTCTTCTTCTTACTATGAGTTTCTGCAGGAGGTAGTATTTTTATGTTCCTCTCTAGGTCCCACAGTGCAGAGCAGTTGTTAAGGAATGACAGTTGAAAACCCAGAGGTGGTTTCTTCATAGTTCCATAAGCTAATGACTTATTAAATAAAATTAATTGATTGGTAATTCCACTGGATTAGCAAAATCAGCAGGTCAATAGGATAGTGCAGACAAAGTCAAGATATGGCTTTTAAGCTCATATCTTATGAGCTTATGAGTATGCAATTGTGTTTTTAGGGAGGATTTTGCAAGGCAAAAAAATGGTTTATCAGAGATACATAAATATCAGAATATTTCTGATGAAGAACTGGTAAAGGTAAAAAAATTTTGGGTGGTGGAGTACAAAAGAAATACAATCATAGCTTTTGGAAAAGCTTCCTAGAGCAGTATGAAAAATAAGAATACCTTGCTTTTTAAGGTTTGTGTCACCTAATTCTTTTCTAATTCCTAATGTCTTAGACATTTCTACAACAAAATACCACATCTTTTATACCAAGGCCTTTCTCATCTGAGTAAGTCTTTTGGGCAGCCTGGGGTAACTTATAAAAGACTAAAGCGTGTCTTGAGAAAGTCAGGGATCTGCAGAAAAGGGACCAGTGTGGTGACTCAAGCTCATCTCAAAGGATTCCTTCAGACCCAGATCAGAGGCTCCCTTTCCTGTGGTCTCATCTTCTGTCTTATACTCATGGTATCAACATGTACACTTGAGTGTTTACTATTTCAGATTTCCAGACTTCTGGCCGTAACTTGCCGAAGAAAATCTCAGTTGAAAAAGGTCAGACAGAAGGGAGCAAGGCTGTAGAATCCACTAAAGATTTCCAAGTCCCCTGCTCACAGTGTCCTCCCTCTGATCTCGGCACATCCTGATGGCCACCCTGTGGGGACAGTGGTCTGGTCACTTCCACATCACACGTCATATCCGGGCTGACTAGGTCTAAATAAATGAGGACTTCCCTTAGCTCATGAAGGACAGAACAAAAATTTGGTAATTCTACCAACTTAGATTTTGTTTTATAATCATAATTTCAGTTATTTTCCCCTGCCAGGAAAGAATTTTCCTGTCTAATCTCAAAAATCTTAGCATCACATTTCCCTCAGGTTCAAATTTGAGTTAAAGCCTACCATTTAAGGGTGTCTGGGTGGCTCAGTTGATTAAGCATCTGCCTTTGGTTCGGGTCATGATCCCAGGGTCCTGGGATCAAGTTCTGCATCAGGCTCCCTGCTCAGCAGGGAGCCTGATTCTCCCTCTTCCTCTGCCCCTCCCCTTCCTCTGCTTGTGCTCTCTCTCTGAGACAAGTAAATAAATAAAATCTTTAAAAAAAATAATAAAAGAGTAAGGGAGAGGACAATCTTTTTCTTTTTATGTCTTTTATTTCATATCAGAAAACCAATTTTAACGAATGCTTTCATATACCAATGTCACTGTTCAGAGAACAAAGATTTTTTTTTTTACTTTTTAATTTAAATTCTATTTAATTAACATAGACTGCATTATTAGTTTCAGAGGTAGATTTTAGTGATTCATCAGTTGCATGTAACACCCAGTGCTCATTACTTCAAGTGCCCTCCTTAATGCCCTCACCCAGTTACCCCATCATTCCACACACCTCCCTTCCAGCAACCCTCAGTTTGTTTCCTATAAACCCTCAGTTGGTTTGCCTCCGTCTGTTTTCATCTTATTTTATTTTTCCTTCTTTTCTCCAATGTTCACCTGTTTTGCTTCTTAAATTCCACTTGGGAGTAAAACCATATGGTATTTGTCTTTCTCTGGCTGACTTATTTCACTTAGATAATACTCTCTGGTTCCATCCACTTTGTTGCAAATGGCAAGATTTCATTCTTTTTGATGGCTGAGTAATATTCCATTGAAGATATACCACATCTTCTCTCACCATTCATGTGTTGATGGACATCTAGGTTCTTTCCATATTTTGGCTATTATGGACATTGCTACTATAAACATTGGGGTGCAGGAGCTGTTTCAGATCACTATGTTTATATCCTTTCAATAAATACTTAGTAGTGCAATTGCTGGGTCATAGGGTAGCTCTATTTTTAACTTTCTGTGGCATCCCCATAGTGTTTTCCAGAATGGCTGCATCAGTTTGCATTCCCACCAACAGTACATCAGTTTCTCTGCAACCTCAACAACATTTGTTGTTTCTTGAGTTGTTTATTTTAGCCATTCTGACTGATGTGATGGGGTGTGATGTGATAGCTCACTGTGGTATCTTATTGTGGTTTTGATTTGTATTTCCCTGATGCCAAGTACTGAGCATTTTCCATGTGTCTGTTGGCCATTTGTGTATCTTCTTTGTTAACCTGATTTTGAAAAATGGAGTTTCTTTTGCATTTGTGCTGCATTCCATTGGTCACCAGACCAACCCTGGTGAACTGTATCAGGGAACTCGACAAGGATGTGAATACCATGCAGTGGGACTCTATTGCAGGCATCTCAGATCTTGGCTGTAACTAGATCATGAACCCAGGTAGTTTGACCTCAGTGCTTGGGCTCTTTACCACAATGTTGAGAATAACTACAGAACACACATTTATGAATATTCATACATTTCCTAAGGGCAGTATGAGGATATTGGTGGAGTTCGTGGATATTCCATGATTATTTGTTAAAGAACACCTGAAAACGTGAAGGAGATGAAAATATTTATCAAAGGCAGTAGACACTAAATTTCCAAAGAGTCCAGATGTTATATAGATCATCGCAGAAAAGACATAGTAAGGAGAGGTAGAATGAGAAATCATTTCAGTTAAATTCTTTTCACTTCAAAATTTTATCTTTAATTTTTCTACCTCTCCTCCTCAACACATCTCTCAACTCTGTCAAGTACCATGTTGAGAAATACCTACAGAGGGTTTTATTTCTTAAAATTGTAGCTTAAAAAAAATCTCCACTTTAGATTTCCTGTAGATTATATTTAGTGTCCACATTTTTAAGAATGTTGTAAAAGCTTTCCAGTATCAATATGCCCTGTTCAAAGAGCTAACTAATTCGGTGAGGGAATTTCTACTTGAAAAATCTTTGTGCATCAGTGTGAGATATAAATTCAATTGTCAGCAAGCTGTGTCAGAGCAGATTTCTTGTCATATTTGACCATAGAGCAGAGATTTATTGAAAATTCTTGATGATATCGGTTTCTGAGTTGTTTTACATAAACATAGCAGTGCAGTGAATGCTTTGAACTGTAATGTGAGGGAGGGAGAGAGAGAGAGAGAAAAAAAAATGTGTGTGTGTGTGTGTGTGTGTGTGTGTGTGTTTCTGGCTCTCAACCCTGACATGTAGGAGAAAAATACCAAACGGCATTTCAGTACATAGTGTTGTATCCAGCTTACTTTAGAATGATGATTTCTGCAACAACCATCTTCTAAGTAGGTGTAGACTTCTGTGCCCTTTCAGAAATGAATCATGAATCAAAATACTTCAAAACCAATGCTTTGGAATACAGACTATTCTATTTCATGCTAGGGAACAGACAATGGGAATTGTTGAGATCCAGAAACATACAATAGGTTTATTATTTTTAAAAGAACTTTTATTATTTGCAAGCCATTTGTACCCAGGTCAGTAGTGAAAATGCAAAAACTAGAAAGGAAAATTCCTTTCTTCCATAATGAAAGACTTGGAACTGCAATATAAATTTAGTCTCTTGGCTTCTCTGAGTTCTCTGATTTTATATTCTGTGGCTTGCCAAATTATTTTATGTTTTTCTATTCAAGTTTATTCAACTCTAACTCCAAGGAGATATTTATGAAATTATTTTTCCCTAAATGTATTATAAAATATTGGTTATGTTCACATAATGATATTGATAAGGAAATATGCACAATTTGTGGAGTGGATGCCTTCTATATCTAAGGGAAACTATCATTGTCACATTTATTTATGAGTAAAAATTGTCAACCCAGAGACAGCTTTACAATCTGGCAATCAACATTAATGACTACGCAGTGATCCCATTTGATCAGTAAGATGGGTGAAATCATTAAATTGACTGCCTTGGGAGATGAGAGTTTAAGTTTCCTAAATATAGACATTATGTTATCATATGGCTCTTATTTACAAATGTATTCAAGTCCATTATTATTACTATTATTACTATTATTACTAAAGTATCTGTACACCCCAGGAAACTAAATAATATATCAAACCACTTAAATAGTCTCCAGTGGGTTAAAATGACAGATTTCAAAATATTACTTCTAGAAAATCCTTCTTATTAACTCACTTGAAAAATATAAAGTATCTCTAGCACTGTACTGTGAGAGATAGAAAGACTACAAAATTATAACCTCTTTCTTTAAGAGATTTATAATCATTTTAGCTAATATCTGGCTTGAGTCTCTGACTCTTTTTATAATTTTCCTATCATCTTTTTTTTCTTTTCCTTTTTTCTGGAGTCTGTTCATGTGTTTATTTACCCACAATTTACTCTTGATAAAATATCTTTAAAGACATTGTGCTATGTACCACTTATTTTCAAATTTTCCATCAATTCTTCCCAAAAATAATTTAGAAAACTTTGTAACACCTCAAGAATTTTTAATTTAACATTTAAAACACTTTGTTATAAATATCTGTGAAGGATGTAATTTTTTTAGTATACTACTCTTTTACATAAATCCAAATGCACGGAAATACCATAGCAATTCAATATCCACCATCATCCATTTACAAAATATATGAGGAAGCATCTCTCTAACAGAGAAAAATTTGGAGTGCCTGGGTGGGCTCAGTTGTTAAGTGTCTGCCTCTGGCTCAGGTCATGATCCCGGCGTCCTGGGATCAAGCCCCACATTGGGCCTCCTGCTCATCCAGAAGGCTGCTTCCCCCCTCCTACTTCCCCTCTCTTGCTGTCTTTCTCTTTGTGTCAAATAAATAAAATCTTAAAAAAAAAAAAAAAGTTGGTGGACTTTAAAAAAAAACAGAAAAATGTACACATGTTTCTCCTTGAACTGGTTTCTACAATTCATTCTCCCAACAGAATAATACACAAATATAATCTGTCTTTATGTCTTTTATTGATCATCTATCTTATTTCTTTGCAGTATTATATTTTAATAAGCCGAAATTATTTGTTTATTATTATAAACTTATGTGAGCATAACTTTAGGTTTAACTGCTAAGGTTTTTTTCTTTAGGGTTAACATTACAATTAGTATTTCTGTACAATTGTGTTTAAAGGAAGATTTTATTAGCATTCTATCACTTAATGACACAAATGAGGCTTTTTCTGCACAATTACTGGATACATTTGTGGATGAAAGTACTTAATGCATCAGTTCTATTCCAGTGTTTTATTCACCTAAACACTGAGAAATTTTGTTTGTATATATGTGTGGGTGAGTGTTACAACAATGAGAAATTTATAGCACTCAATGATTTGAACCTCCTAATTACATTCCAGAATCATGCTGTGAACTCTCATCTGAAGTTATTTTTCATAATATTTCAACTAACTGGATATTGTCCTCCAGTTATGCTGGAAGTAAAAATTTTAGAAACTGCCTGACTTTCATAAGTATTTGTTACTCAGTCAAGCTATTTGCTTTCTCATTTTTAAGAGGTTCATCTATAAGAAACTTCACCAAGATTTATAGAATAATTATAGAATACATCTGCAAATTTTTTCCATGAAGTACTTCATATAATACCATATATTATGACAGGATTGGAAACATTGAAGCATCACTTTCAATATGCTGTTACCAATATAATTTTTTGAAAAATGTTTTTATTCTCTTAAAATCTATATAGTTTGTATTCATTTCATGGAAAATACCCATCATTTAACCTACTTAAAAGTTAATCCTTATTTTGAAACCAATACTTTTTTTCAATTGTTCAATTCAGAAAACATGTTAACATATATTTCAAGGAGTATTATAAATACACTGAAAAATAAATTCCAGAATGCAATTTCAAAAGCTGTTTTACTAGAAGCAGCCCTTTTGATTTGAAGTGTTTAGGTTTAATGTAATGAATCTTCATTTTAAGTTAGAAAAAAATATTTTTAAATCTACATGTTGTTTCTAACTAATTTAAATAATGCAATATCATCCGTATCAATGATCATGAAGTTACTTATGTAAGAGTAATATGATAAAAAGAAAGGTTCTCCTGTGGTAAATGAGCATGCTCATGCATGTTAAACTCCAGTAATTGACATTACTGGAGTGTAATTAAATAAAAATAATGCATATAATAGAACTAACTTTATTGATGTAATAGAAATATACTGCTGAAGATCATTCTAGTATCTAGTTTAGATTGTATTTTTTGTTAATAAAAAGTAGGGAATTCTAAACATTTTATGAGATGATATAAGATGAAGAGTGACTGCAATCAGAATCAATATTTTATAATGTGACATAGTTTAATAGATATTGAATAATGCTCAATACACCTAGGAAATATTATCTAAGATATTGATCTGTGGGTTTAAGCCAGTACCACTGAAAACTGTTTGGTATTCCTAGACAACATTTAGTTATATTTAAATTAACGTGTCACTAAATTGTACTGTTTTGCTGTTCAAAGGCATTTTCTTCCCATTTAAATAAAAATCTCAAATATGATTATTTAAATAAGAATCTTAAATATGATTATTGCTTTTTTCTCTCCAGAATCTCTCTCAAAAGCACTACATTCTTTCATGGAAGTAACAGAAAATTCCTATTTCCATTGCTCACTTTACACAACATCTTCATTTTCTAAACAACCCAACATATTCTAATGCCACAGTTCTTGCTTAGGAAAGAGAAAAGGGCAAAAAGAAAACAAAACAAAACAAAAATCAGAAAGCCTTAATGGGGCTTTGCAGTGGCTCGATTCATTGAAACTGTGGGAAGTTTGAAATCTCAGGGTAGTGCTCTCTGTAAGGGGCTGGAAGAGGCAGCTGTCTTTCTTAGAGTAGGAAAGGGACTGTGGAAAGAGAGGCAAGTAAGGGAACCTACATGATACTATTGATGAAGTTCTAGAACCTAGGTGACATGGCAGTCAGGGCTGCCTGAGGGATGCTACACATAGGACTGAGGGGGAGCGGATGGGAGGGGTACAAGGTGCCAGCTTTTGCTTTGTCCTCAGCCAGCCTTGTGCTCCCTCATCACTATGATGAGTATTTGTAGGTTTGAAGATGTGAAAATTTAGCCCTTTCCTCTTTTCTTTGTTAGGTGGCTACCTAAGAAAAATAATAATAGGGGCGCCTGGGTGGCTCAGTAGGTTAAGCATCTGCCTTCTGCCTAGTTCATGATCTCAGGGTCCTGGGATCAAGCCCCACATCAGGCTCTCTGCTCAGCAGGGAGCCCGCTTCTTCTCTCTGCCCACCTCTCTGCCTACTTGGGATCTCTGTCAAATAAATAAAATCTTAAAAAAAAAAAAAAAGAAAAGAAAAAAAAGAAAATAATAATAATAACAACTTTTTTTTTTTTTTTTTTTTTTTGCAGCTGTCGTGAGTGCCATCCCTGTGCCTACCCTGGAAAGTGCCCAGTACCCAGGAATCCTCCCGTCTCCCACGTGTGGATACCCGCACCCGCAGTTTACCCTCCGGCCCGTGCCATTCCCCACACTGTCTGTGGACCGAGGCTTCGGAACAGGAAAAAGTCAGTGTAATGCATTTTCCTTTCTTTTTACTAAGAAATGGATAAAAACCAAGGACGTCTTGTTCAATGTATAGCATTTTGACATTCTCATTTACCTCTGCTCTGGGTCAAAATCAGAGGACTGATTCTCTGGCAGCCTTTCCACAGCACTATCCATGGACAATATGGGTAGCTGTGGGGAAACAAAGGTTAACAAAGGGAAACAAAGCTTAGTAAAGCAATGATGTGTTGGGTGCTTGAAATTCATATGTTCTGTCAACTAGGAAATGACTAATCAAGTGACTGTTCTCCAGCATATTCTTATGTAAGTGTCTGTTGGTTATATTTAAAGGTATCTCATTGATTCCTCAGGGACCAATGCTTAAAAGAATACTTTAGCCTTCTTAAATCCATTAAGCAAGATCTTTTGATTTTTTAATTAATAATTGTTGGAGACGGAAAAAAATTTCCAAAGGAGTATTTCCTTTGTTTTTGTATTATTATTTTTCTGATTTTAATGAGATAATAGTTGACATATAACATTGTGTAAATTTAAAGTTTAGAATGTGTTGATTTGCTACACTTACATATTACAGAATGGTTACCACCATAAAATTGGTTAATACCGTCCTCACGTTATATAATTTCCATTTCTTTTTTGTGGTGAGGTTTTAAATGTACTTTCTTAGCAACTTTCAAGTATACAAAACAGTATTATTAGCTATCATCACTATGCTGCACATTAGACGCCCAAGTTATAATCACTTATAACTTGAAGTTTGTACTCTTTGACCAAGATCATTCTTTTTTTCTCTGTCCCCCAGATCCTGGTAACCACAATTATAGTTGCTATTTTTATGAGTTTGTCTTTTTAGTTTCTATATATAAGGGATATCATACAGTATCTTTCTTTTCCTGACTTTTTTCACTTAGCATAATGCCTTCAAGGTCATCTATTTGTTGCAAACAGCAGGGTGTCCTTCTTTCTCATAGCTGAATAATACTCCATTTTGCATATCTACCATATCTTCTTTATCTACATCCATTGATGGATGCTTAATTGTTTCCATACCTTGGCTATTCTGAATAATGCTACAGTAAGCATGGGAGTGTGTGTATATCTTCAAGATCTCGTTTTCATTTCTTTTGGATAATACCCAGAAGTGAGATTTCTGGATTATATAATAGTTCTATTTTTTTAATTTTTTTTAGGAAACTTCATACTCTTTTCCATAGTAGCTGTGCCATTTTACATTTTCAGCAACAGTGCACTCTTTTGTCCGTGTCTCTTTTGTCTTTTTGTTGATAGCCATTCTAACAGGTATGAGGTGATATCCCATTGTGATTTTGATTTGCATTTCCCTGATAATTAGTAAGGTCAAATACCTTTTCCACATATTTGATGACCATTTATATGTCTTCTTTGGAAAATGTATATTCAGTTCTTCTACACATTTTAATCCAGTTTTTTGCTATTGTATTGTGTGAATGTGTTACGTATTTTAGAATGTGTTACATGTTAACCCTTTATCAGATATGCAGTTGGCAAATATTTCCTCCCATTCTGTAAACTGCTTTTCATGTTGTTGATAGTTCTCTTTTAGCTGTACAGAAGCTTTTTAATTTGATGTAATCCCATTAGTTTATATTTGCTTTTGTTGCTTTAGCTTTTTGTTGTCAAATCCAAAAAGTCATTGCTAAAACCCATGTCCAGGAGATTATGCCCTATGTTTTCTTCTAGTTTTACAGTTTCGGGTCAGGTCTTACATTCAAGTCTTTAATCCATGTGAATTCATTTTGTGTACAGCATAAGAAATCCAGTTTCATTTTTTTAAAAGAGGCAATTCCGTCTTCTCAATGCCATTTATTAAAGAGACTATTTCCCCTGCCCCTGTATTTTCTTGGCTTTTGGGCGTAAATTCATTGACCATGTGTACATGGGTGTATCTCCAGGCTCTCCCATACTGTATGACTATTATAGCATCTTAATATAGTGTGAAATCAGGAAATGTGATGCCTCCAGCTTGATCTTCTTTCTCAGTACTGTTTTGGCTATTTCAGGTCTTTTCTGGTTCCATACAAATTTTGAGATTCTTGTTCTAGTTCTGTGAAAAATGGCATTGGATTTTTGATAGGGATTGCATTGACTATGTAGATAACTTTGGGTAGTATAGAAATTTTAACAATATTAATTCTTTCAAACCATGAGCATGAAATACCTTTCCTTTTATTTATGTCTTCTTCAATTTCTTTCATCAAAGTCTTATAGTGTTCAGTGTAAAGATCTTTTACCTCCTTGATTAAATTTATTCCTAAATGTTTTATTCTTTTTGACACAATTGCAAATGAGATTGTTTTCTTAATTTCTCTGATAGTTCAGTGGTAGCACATATGAATGTAACTGATTTTTGTGTATCAATTTAATATCCTGAAAGTACTATTTGATTTGGTTTAAGGAAAGTAAGTATGGACAGAGACTCCCAATCTATTATATACACCCCGGTGGTTTCTCTTATGCCATTTGACTTTTTTTTCCTTCAAGAACAGCATTTTAAAATTGATTTTATGGCTCTCTTCTCTTAGTTAGGAACAGGTGACTCAGCAGCTCATGTGAGATAGGATGTTTTGTAATAGATAAGACAGTAACAACAATAAAATATATTTGTGAGGTAAGCTATATTTTTTTCTAACCTAACAGGAACAGCTCTAAGAAATCATAAATCCTCTAGATGTAGCAAGGTTAGAATTAAAAGGCATCAAAAATCTGCCAAAAGAGAATTAGATTTATTTTCCCTTTTCTCACTGCACGTCATGTCTACAGAATAGAGTTGTGTGCAGAAACTCAGGAAAAATGGTTTCCCAAACCATATTGAAGAGAATTAAATGAGAAAGATATGGGAAGTCCAAAAAGAAAAATTTCCAAATCCCAGGACAGCTAGGAAGGTGATTCTAGTCAAAGAATTCAGAACCACGGGTCCCTTCTTTAGCTTCTGAAACAAAACTAGCAGAAAATAAATGATTATAGTTTTTGTTTAGTTCCTCCTCATCGAATCACCGTCTACTATTTTCTTTTGATTTCATCTATATCCTCTGACTTTAGAAGTGTGAGAAGAATGTGTAGAACGACCTTTATCTCTTCACCACACAAGACCAAGTCAAGCCAAAGTTCAGTTTTTTTAAGGAAATTAGCCATTTTGTTTTATTTTTGGTGTATTCCTGTCATCTCTATTTCTCATTTAAAGGCATAGTTTCCTTCTGAGAACTCAGCATCCCATTACTCTTTTCTTTTTCTCTTGATTCGGTGCAATGTGGACAACCATCTCATTGAATCCTAGGCATAATCATTCCAGAAGTTAAATTTCAATGAAAAAGAATATAATAAATGAGATAGCATTTTTTTTTCCTTTCCCCATTGGCCAAAATCAGTTATATGGAGAAGCTCAGTACCAAGGGAAGTATATATTCCACCCAAAATGAACTAGAGAATTTACAGGGGAAGGGAGGGAAGGGTGAGTTGTGAGCAAATAATATAGTTTGTCCAAGATTACCATACACCATCAGGATGGTCTGGATCACTGTTTCTCATCTCAGAGTCCATGCACATTCTTCTACCATGAATGTAGTTGTTTCTTAGGCTGCCATCACAAGGTACCATAAACTCGGTTGTTTAAATGACAGAATGTAGTTGTTTCTTAGGCTGCCATCAGAAGGTACCATAAACTCGGTGGTTTAAATGACAGAAATTTATTCTCTCATAGTTCTGGAGGCTAGAACTCCAAACTCAAGGTGCTGTCAGGGTTATGTTCCCCCCAGAGTCTCCAGTGGTGGATTTATCTTTGCCTCTTCCAGCTTCTGGTAGTCCCAGACATCCCTTGGCTGTGGCAGCGTAACTCCAGTATCTGCCTCCTTCACATGGCTGTCCTCCCTTTGCCTGAAGAGGTCTTAGAGACCCAGACCTCCAAGGACATATTTGGGGGCCAGAGAGCAAAGTTTTGGGTTTTTTTTTTTTTAATTCATGAGGAAGAGAGAGTGTGAGAGAGAGAGAGGCGGAGGCAAAGGAAGAAGCAGGCTCCCCGCTTCTGCATTGGGATCCCAATGCAGGGCTCGATCCCAGGGGCCTGGGATACAGATGTTAAGCCAGCTGAGCCACCCAGCTGCCCAGGGAACAAACTTTTATGAAGAGAACTGGTCTCCCAAAAAGATATATTGAAGTTTTAACCTCCAATACCTGTGAATGCGACCTTATTTAGAAAGAGGATCTTTTCATATGTCACCAAGTTAAGGTGAGCTCATGCTGAGTTAGTGTGGGTCCTAATCCCATATGCCTTGTGTCCTTAGAAGAGAAGAGACAGACACACAGGGAGAAGATGGCCGTGTGACAACAGAGGCAGAAGCTAGACTGATGCATGCAAAAGCCAAAGAACAATAAATAAACTAAGTTAAAATGTGTTCTTATTTGTGGTTAAATACTGCAGATTTGTTTATGTCTGTGGTTAGAGTCTCATGTAGCACTCTTGTGCAGGACTTTGATAGAGCAGGCTGTGTATATGTGGGGACAGAGCGTATACTGGAAATCTCTGTACCTTTCTCTCAGTTTTATACTGAACCTAAAACAGCTCTGGTAGAAATAAATAAATGTGTGAATGAATAAGTAAAGATATAAATGAATAAAAGAAAAATTTGGTCTTTTTAGTAATTTTTAAAACTTGTGTTAATTTATTTAAAAGTAAGGATTATTAAATAAGGGTAGTTATAGAACTATAATCCATAATGTAAACATAAAATATATAATGCAATTAGTATATAAAGTTATATAAATAAAGGATCCCTAAAGAGGGCTTAGCTTAGGGGCGCCTGGGTGGCTCAGTGGGTTAAAGCCTCTGCTTTCGGCTCAGGTCATGATCCCAGGGTCCTGGGATCGAGCACCGCAGGGAGCCTGCTTCCTCCTCTCTCTCTGCCTGCCTCTCTGCATACTTGTGATCTCTGTCTGTCAAATGAATAAATAAAATCTTAAAAAAAAAAAAAAAGAGGGCTTAGCTTGGGTGCCTGGGTGGCTCAATTGGTTAAGCAGCTACCTTCCACTCAGATGATGATCCCAGGACCCTGGGATGGAGTCCCACACTGCATGCTCAGCAGGGAGTCTGCTTCTCCCTCTCCCTCTGCCTGTTGCTCCCCCTGCTTGTGTGCTCTGTCTCTCTCTCTCTCTGTCAAATAAATAAATGAAATCTTTTTTATAAAAAGAGTGCTTAGCTTAATTTTTGAACTTGATATAAAATCATAAGACACAATTTTAGATCCCAGCCAAAACTTCACAGATTTTTAAAATATATATTCATTCATGCATCAAGTAATTTTTTAGCAAAAGGAATGTACAATGTGAAAGAAATAGAGAGGAATATGTGCTTCCATGTGATAGCTTAGGAAAGGAAAAGAAATAAGTACCCTCTCTTCTAGGAAACCAAATATTCTCTAAATCACTGTCAGAACCATTTAACTTCCAGCCATTCAGTATCGGTTTCTAAATGCCTTAGAGACCACTAAACATCCCTGTTCCTTCTCAAGCGAAAACATTTCATGACTCTGGCTGGAGATATCTTATTAGTCACCTTGAGAAACAACAAAAGTCACACACAGGAAAAGAAAAAACTGTGCCAAGTGTGGAGGCTCTCCTTCCTCCAAAGTTATCTGAAAGACCTTTGAGTTGCCCAAGAATCACTAAATGAATCACATAAACTCTGTTTTGAGAGAGCTGCTCCTTTCTGAAAGTCACAAATAAAGCTGAACTTCTCTCCTACCAAAAGAAAAAGAAAGTTGTAGGAGATCATTTATTTGCATTACACACATTTGGTTATCTACTGATAAAGACTTATATAATTCTGGTGGACAGATACCTCCTCGTTCTACTAACAAACCATAGTTCTGGTCTTAGCTTCAGTAGTTCAATAAGTCTTGTTCCTGGGGAACAAGAAACAGTGCCATATTTTGAAAACTTCAACCAACAGATAGTCTTGAGGCCCCATTTCTACAAGTCACTATAAACCTGGTGCCCCCATTTTCTCATTCTTGAAACAGGTAGATACCAGAGATTAGGCAATTTTTTATCATTCCTTTCAGTGTGGGTGTTGCCTTAGTGAGAAGGCTGGTCAACCTCACTCATGTTATTTTTCTGTCCCAACTCTCCCCCCGATTGGAAATCCAATAATAATGGGACTTAACCTAGATACAATCATGGGCATAGTTGAGTTTATAAATTTCTCTATAGGGACTATGCAAAAATTCACACTATCAGGAACTGGGGTTACTCAGGAATATTGCACAGTTTTTGTTCTGAGATTAATGAGTGAATTGGGTTCCTTAAGTGTTCATGTCTCAAAGTCTTTGTGTAGAGTTACTGGCATGCTCTATTTCTTTCAAATACTACAATTTGCAATAGAAGAAAAATGCCCATTTCCATTTTTGCAATATTTTTGCCAGTCATTCTATAGCAATTATTTATGTGTTGACATTAATTATTATAAAGCGCCTTGAAATTCAACTCTGCTGTGTAATTGTACACTATTTGTACAATGGAGTTCCACCATTTCATCATTTGAAAACGAGTGCCTTGCCAGCACTTCCTTGATTCTCCCTTTATTTTCTGAATTGCAGGAAGGCTGTGCTTCATGGGCAAAGGGAGGTGTTTTTTTTGCTTTCCAAGCTCTGAAATACCATGTCACTGAGCCAATTCGCTTCATATAGGTGTCCTGATGCTGGCAACTGAACTGGCCAAAGGACTCATCTGACACGAGGGCTTTGCTCCAGGGGAGCCATGGCTATCGCATTTAAGAGGTTTGATTCCCTCAAAGGTCAGCCAGTTCTGAAAAGCATTTCTTGTGCTCCACATAAAATACGAGAATTATGAATTGACTAAAGAAAACCTTGCCCATTGGATTAGATATTAAGCAAACATCATTTTCAACAAAATAGAACTAGTTCCTTACAGATTAGTGATGCATACAGTCTCCCATTCCCAGTTAGCACATTCAATTAGGCATTTTCCTTTCCATTGTGTGTGGTACTAAAGATTGATTTTGCCAGTGAGCTGGTCCATCTGTGCGGAGCTACCATTATTCCCTCAAATGTGTTCCCAGGGGGAATCATGGTGACCACCTGAAGACCTAGGGATGGAGGACTGGGCATGTGGAGAATTTGTGTCTTTAGAGATGCCAGTGAGCAATGCCATTAAAGAGAATAGGAATGGGAGTGACCCCCAAATATTCCATGATGTCATCAAAATTTCTCTGAAGCCTGAGGTTTTTGAGAAACTAAATTTTATTTTTGTGTGTGTGAGAAACTAAATTTTAGAAGACTAAAAAAGTGCATGTCAATTTTGTTAAGTCTAATGTCAATAATATTTTAACATAAATCTTTTTCATTTCAAAAATGTAGAAGAAATAGAATATGAAAATATGAAGGAAGGAATAAAGAACACAAAATATATCATTATTTCTTTAATGGCTAAAGCAGTTTCTAAAATATGATATGGATGTATTACAATCCATCTTCAATACAGTTACTTAGGGCAGATTTCTATGGAAATTGTGAAATTTCTTTCCCTGGAAAGTTATTCTTAATATGGTAGTATGCACCTGTAATAAAAACCAACCCATTGGTAATGAAGAGGGACCCAGATATAGGTTCCTACAACCTCTTCTCTCTGAGCTAGAGCTAAGAAATACTGTTATTTGGATATTGACCATTGGTCATTTTCTCCCTTAGATTAAATATGAGTCCAGAGTAAAACTGGTATAATTTTCTTTGCCTGTAACACTATATTGTCAACCATCTAATTTATGCAGTCTTTAAAGTTTTTATTTGTTTGTTTGTTTGTTTGTAATCTCTACACCCAATGTGGGGCTCAGACTCAATGACCCTGAGGTCAAGAGTCACATTCTCTTCCAACTAAGCCAGCCAGTTGCCCCTAAGAATATTAAGGAGGGAGAAACAAGTGTTCTTGTATTCAATCAAGACTGCATAATTTGAATACAAGAACACCTGTTTCTCCTTTTTCCTCTTCTTCTTTTTTTTTTTTTTTAAGATTTTATTTTTGAGTAATCTCAATGCCCAGTGTGGAGCTTAAACTCACAACCCTGAGATCAAGAGTCCTTAGAGTCCCACCATTTTTTTTTAAAGAGTTTTATTTTATTTTATTTAAGATTTTATTTATTTAGTTAGTTACTTGACAGAGAGTGAGCATAAGTAGTCAGAGTAGCAAGTAGAGGAAGAGGGAGAAGCAGGCTCTCCACTGAGCAGGGAGCCCAGTGTGGGGCTCCATCCCAGGACCCTGGGATCATGACCTGAGCTGAAGACAGACACTTACCCAACTGAGCCATCCAGGTGCCCCAACAGTCCCACCATTTAACCTTGATATTTTGTATGCATGTGCCCCTCCCCTCCATGATAGGACTTCCTAGCTTAGAGACAGGAAACTCCTCTTGCCAGAGTTCTATCAGTTTGCTGTCTTGATTACATTTTTTTTTTTTGAAGAAATCTTTTATCAAGTCTTTGCCTGTTTACCAGCTCTGGTTGCTAGGTGGCCATATCCTATCCTCAGCCAACCCTATGTATCCCCTGCCTCTGTCTTTGATTAGGGTAAGGCCAGAGGCTTCTCAATGACCCAGAGGATCTCTAGCCCTTTCTGAATATAGAAAAATGAGACTTAATATCAAACACCCTCTGAAGGCACATTTCATTCCTGCATATCTTTAATAGAATGTCTTGATCTTTGGTGACTTGAATTTCTACTCTCTTCAGAATTATCATTTTCTTTCTGGCTCCGCTGCCCTTTGCTGACCTTATGGAGCCTTCCAGAGAATTGTCTCAAAATTATCTCACAAACTAATTATGTCAAAATAGTTCCTGGTTAAAAATTCTCTTCCAAAAGTGAGATATGCTATCTTCTGTCACTGCATTTTTTCCCACTTACTCAGTGGAACTTTCTTTAAAAGTAAATCATCAGAAATATCTTATTTCATCAACACTTAGACCTCCAAAGCAGCTCTTTGCGTTTACAGTTTCACCTGGACCTGTTGATTTTGAATACGGAGGGTAAAAGTCAAGTCACAGTGTTTTTATCATAAGAAACTGCCTTGCCCATATTTTAGTCCCACTGAACTGTGTTCTCTGGAGAAAAGGTTTTTTTTCTGTGCACGGAGCCGTCCAAATGCCCCAAAGGCGATCACAAATGACTGTGGGAAACCTCTTCAACTACAGTAATCTGACTGAAAATTACAAGGTTTGCTACTAAAGAGGAAAAATTACAATTCTGCATTCAGGTAGCTTGTTCCAGCAAAGTCATCTCTCATATAACTTCTGAGCTGGATGTGCTTCTTTTTTGCTACGGAAGACAATGATTGTGGCTATTATTTGTATCATTTTATTAGCAATGCCTTGAACACCTGGTAGCTCTGATTTGTTTGACAGTTGACATGGCATGTTTAAATCGCAGAAAAAATTGGCATATTGGTTGGTAGATAATAATGCAGCTGTAGCTGGGTTTGGGATATTGAATTTCGCTGGCATTGCTACTTATGAAAGGAGAAATAACTCTTTTTTTCTTGCTCATCACTTATGATTACAGGGCCCTGTCAGTTCGGGCAATAGAGTCAATGCTGTCTGTATATTTTACTATTCTTCCTGCGAAAGGGATCCCTGTGTTGCTGGATCTAGTTCCACCGTTTAAAGAAGATGTGCTATTATATCCCAGATATGTATGAAGGAAGAGGAAGGAGAATGTTCATAACTTTTAGAAGAGATTGGCCAGATCCTGACATGTTTCTCTAAATGGAGACGCTGCAGCTGGCTTAGGGAAAGCAAGCTTTGTTCTGGAGTAATGAATGGCTTTTCTTGTCTCCATTGCAGCGGTGAGTGAAGGACCAGCCAGCCAACAGCCACCGCTGCTGCCCCCAGCACAGCCTGAGCACCCCAGCACTGAGGAGGCACCAAGCAGAACCATCCCCACGGCCTGTGTTCGACCAACCCACCCACTCCGCAGCTTTGCTAATCCTTTGCTACCTCCACCAATGAGTGCAATAGAACCGAAAGTCCCTTACACGCCACTCTTGTCTCAGCCAGGTAAATGCCTGTTTGTTCACATTTGAAATAGTTGTTTTCCTCTGTGCCTCTCCTTAAGTGTATGAGGGTTCCGGAAAAGACGGGATGCAAAAATCTGTTCACCACTGAGGTTCGTAGGGCAGCTTGTAAGTGTCTGCTTTGGCAAGCAACTGGCTGGTTATAGGTGCCTTTCATTCCTTCGGAAAGCCATTCGTGGATCCTGAACACTGCTGGAAACATTCCTGGTTCTTTTGTCGGCCACGTGGATCTTAGAATTTAAGGCTAGGCACCAAGACTAGACGAAGACGTATAAAAGCCTGAAAAAAAAACACTCTTCAGAGCTATGCATGTAAACCCATAATTCCGCTTAGTAACCTTTCAATTGTCCTCTTCCAGAGGTTCTTATTTCCAATTTCCAGGGCCAGAAAGGAGAAAAATGCAACTTCTTAATTTTAGAAATGATAAAACAAAAACTTGGTTAGGAAGTAACATCTCTATGGTAACTGTGATAGCTTGACTTAGGAGAAATACACATTCCGTCATTCAGATGATCATAATAGAGTTCTCGTTTATATTAGGTCTTCCTCCACAGTTTCTAGGTACTCTGGAGCTCACAGCTGTCAAGTCCTTAGAATTTCCTTGGTGATAAGTGGATAAAAGAATCCTTAGTTATGTTAATGAATGTGACTTTTCCTGGGTTTTTGTTTGTTTGTTTGTTTTCTTGCTTGCTTTTGAACATGAACTTTGGTCAACCCCCTCAAAGGTGAGGGCTGGTTGCTAGGAAGACCAACCATGACTGGAGAGTTGGAGCTTTCAGTCTCACTCACAACCTCCAGGGAGGGGAGAAGGGGAGGTGGAATCTGCCAAGGACCAATGACTTAGTCAAGCATGGCTATGCAACAAAGTTCCATAAAAATCTCAGAGGACAGGGTTTGGAAAGCCTCCAGGTCAGTTTACATGTGGAAATTTGGGGAGAAGGATGGGACTAGAGAAGGGATAGAAACTCTATACTCTTTCTCTGGACCTCGCTCTATGTGTCTCTTCATCTGGCTGTTGATTCATATCCTTTATCATACCCTTTAATAAATCGGTAAACATGTTTTCCTGAGTTCTGTGAGCTGCTCTAGCAAATGCATTGAACCCAAGGTGTGTGGGGCAGGGGGAGGGGGTTGGTCCTTGGAACCACCAGTTTGTAGCTGGTAGGTCAGAAGCAGAGGTAGCAGCCTGGAGCATGTGAGTAGCATCTGAAGTCAGGGGTGGGAGGCAGTTTAGTATGGCCGAATCCTTAACCTGTGGAATCTGTTACTATTTCCAGGTCGATCATCTCAGAATTGAGTTGAATTCTGAGACACCCTGCTGGTGTCTGAGAATTGGTTGCTATTGGTGGGGAAACCCCCTCCCCGCGACATTGGAATTAGGAACACTAGCCTTAAAGAATGCCTTTCTAAGAAGATCAGTTGGCAGAGATGAGAACTAGAGTGCCCTCTTCCCAATGCAGTGTTCATTTGATTGCCTCAACTGGTATCCAGTGGCACTAATCCAGAGTTCTTCTTTGTTTCTGTCAGGGATTAGGGGGCAGAGGGAGAGCAGAGAGGGGGAAAAGAAGAGGAAGGAGAAGGAAGAGAAAACGAAGAAGAAAGAGGAAAAGCCAAGGATAGGATAAAAGATAGAACAATAGATAGATAAGGAGATACATAAAGAACGACCTAGTGCTTAAAATTATTTGAAGGATTAGAATAATTCTTAACAGCGCCAATATATCACGCACAAGATAGCAAAGTTCAGGGGTCCCAAGTAAGTAGAGGTGCATAGACACAGCTGGATTGGCAATTCAGCAAATATATGTAAGTTTCTGTTATTCAGATCCATACCCAGAGCAGCTGTAGTCACCGAAATAATTTATAAGACTCATAACGACTGCAAAAGCTAGAAAAGCCACAATTGCAATTATGAATATTATCTAATTTAAAGAACGTTCCTTGTTCCCGGTACCATATTAAGTGATTTGTGTTAATGCTCTGTGGTGTTCTGCCTTTGCTGTGGTGTGTGGTGTGGAAGCTCAGCTACCAGCTAACGTGGGGAGGTGGGATGGAGCATAGCGATGTGGGATTCCCATCCTTGGGATGTATGAAGACTGTCCTCTCTGACACATAATCCCGATGGCTGCCATGACTTCGTTTCACAGGAAATAGCTCTCCTAACCCAAAAGAAGCCCACACTAGGATTTAAAAGAGATCTATATTGCCCAAACCCCACTCCCCACATCTATACACTCCACTCACATTATGGGCAGAGTCTGCTACTTTATAGTGCCCTGAAACTATGAGGTCTTTGCTAATCGAGACAAGGACAGTAGGAAGCAAGAAGATTCATTTAATGAAATTCCTGTGTGCCGATCTCACTGCCTGGTGATTTCTGGTTGCACTGTTTCCCACTGCAGTACCAACCAAAAGAACAGACCTCAGAAGTAACTGGTATTCAACCTTTTGTTGAACTTGAGTTCTATGCCTGGCATGCTTCAGCAGACTTGTAACACTACATTTGATCCTCAGAGCAACTTTGCTACTTTCTTAACCCTAGTTCATGGCTACCAGAATGGTGACTCAGTTAATTTACGTAATATAGTTAAGTCTGCACAACTACTGAGGGATGTATCTGTTTCTATTCTTTTTGGTTATAGCACAGGTTCTGAGGTTTGATGAACTCATTTGCACCTGTTATTTGTGTCTAACTTATTTAGTGACCAAAACAAAGATAATTTATTTAAAAACTTATTACCTCAAATCATTCAAAAACTGATAAAAATAAAAATGAGAAACATTTGAAGTAATTTTGAGTTAAGGAATACCTTTTCCTCACAAGACTTCCTCACTCATATTTTAAATGAGGAAAGGTAAGAGGTTTAACTATTTTATGTGGAAGAACACCAGTTTCACAATACCAAAAAACTAGGTGCCAAAGCACTTTAATACTGTTAGCTACTCTCTTTAGTTGGGAGTAAAAATTAACTATGTTATCACATTGAGAAAAAAAAGATGAAAATAAAATTGTGAAGTCACTTTTTTTTTTTAAATTTAAAGGTTTTATTTATTTATTTGACAGAGATCACAAGTAGGCAGAGAGGCAGGCAGAGAGACAGGAGGAAGCAGGCTCCCCACTGAGCAGAGAGCCCCATGCGGGACTGTATCCCAGGACGCTGGGATCATGACCTGAGCCGAAGGCAGAGGCTTTAACCCACTGAGCCACCCAGGCACCCCTGTGAAGTACTTTTAAAAGAAATTTTACCATGGCAGAAATATTTACCTTGGAACACACGCTTCGAAATCAACCCATGCTCCAGAGAACTGTGGTAACAAAGAACCCTCATTTTAGAAAGAGCATCTGACAATAGACAGAACAAAGCCCTGGCATTGTTATTTACTACTTATTGTTTTCTTCCAGTTACAGTAATAGGAAAGCGACCTTAAACAAAGTCTAACACAATGTAGCATAACTAAGCTTATTATGTCTTTAAAAGATGGGAAATAGAGTCCTTTCTGCTGTCTCTACACCTGTTCTCTCAAAACATAAGCACATTTGAAGAGCCATTCTTTGATCTAATGCCATGTGGGCAAGATCTCGTTTTCTTTGATCTCCACTGTACACTTAAGAGCCTTCTTTTTATTAACTATCTATCTAGTTTTAACTATCATTCTTGTTTTTATTTAAACTGTTTCTTAAAAACTCTCTCTTTTTTTATGCTTTCCAGTATCTCTGGGTTTGGGGAGGGATTATACGTCTTTCATGGTTCTCCTTTAAACGCCATCTTCGCCCCTCTCACCTTGAGGCATATCCTGCGATCACTTTGGAATTATTAAATGCTTTTCCTTTTCATGTTTCTCCTTCATTGTCTCCCTGTGATTCCTGTTCATTTCATAATGTCTTACCTCATGATTTTCAAATAAGTTCTCCCTGCATTGCTTCTGACACATGGTAAATAGTATGCTTTTAAGAAAGGGCTGATGTTTACTTATTCTAATAGAAAAAGAAAATTAGCAGACTGACAAATGTATTAGCTGTGACATTAACTACATGCTTCTTAGCCTAAAAGATGAAATACTTAGAGCTTTCAACAAATTTTAATTCTAAGAAAATCATTACTTTAGTCAAACTGATTGATGAAGTAAAGTCATTCTCTTGTCGGCTTGAAAAAAAAAATACCTCAAATAATTTTACTTCGGATTTCACAATAAAGGACTGAGTAATTTCTAATGAATTTATCTTTACTTACTGCAAGTAATTACTTTAGAATATGGTAATGTGAGGCATTGCTATAATTTTTAAAGATCACCGCAAATGAGAAGCTCCTTCTGCTTTGAAACCGCTTGAATTAGGATCAACCAAGAAGCTCTTTCCCTACTCATATTCCTGTGTGTGGATTTTTTAAGGGCAGCATCATTGATCTGTGCCTCAGTTGGACTTCCAGTAATGCATGTGGAGCTGCGTTCTCAGGGTGTGACATATAGGGCAGCGCACAGTATGCAGTAACTGTCTCCACGGAGTTGGGGAGAACTTTGCGGTATTTTTATAATCGTGTAATTAGAAAGTCAGCCGGTTGTTATAATGACTGAAATTCTGTCCACCTGAAAAGACAAATTCATTCCTTCATTGTTTTTTCTTTTTCTTTTCTTTTTTTTTTTTCTTTCCCCCTTTCCACCTGCCGACTTAAAATTTAGTTTCCTGGACTAGAGTACTTTATGGTGTTTCTTACAATTTCATCATCCCCTCGTGATAAAGTGGTTCCGTTTCGTAACGCTTCCCAGTGAATAACTGTGCAGTCTTGACACATTTCAGGGAGGCTCCAATCACCGCACTTTGCAAATCACAGATGCGGACGTCTAAGTGATTTGGCTTCGTCCCCTTTCAGGTTAAATAGAAAATGTTTGATGGAGTGTTGCGCTTCTGGCATTATAGATCTGACATAAATTCTACAAAGGGCCAAGATAGGGTGGTGTTTTTTTTTTTTTCTTCACTAGTGAAAATTCCTTTTAGCTGTGAAATGATCAGCTGCACTTTAAATGAACCTGGATTAGGAGACCATTTGTCTTCTGAGGCTGTAATTCTAAAGAGAAAGAAAATGTGACCTCTTAAATAGTGACTTTAATACTAACTAGTGACTGTTTTACAACATGGGCCCATGGAGTTCTTGCATCTTTGTAAAGGGGCTCACGGGCTTTACTGCCCTCCATTTACACACTGCGTTTCCGCATGTTTTCTTGTATAAAAGCAAAAACCTAGAACATTCCAATCTTTCCAATCTTCGGGGAATCAATATGTCAGTGGACATGACAAGACCAAAACTCATCTCATTGTACTACGAAATTGAGTTTGATTTTCCTTCTGCAAAATGTGGTATGTGCTTCAATTTGTCTGAGGACTGAGGACAAGGAGTGGGTGGAGGTGGCTGACAGTGGGCAGGAAAGGCATTTGATTTATATTTTATGGCTGGTTGGGAAATCATGTGTTCCTGCTATAACCTGATCTTTTTGACAGGCCTCATTTCAGTAAATATGCTATCACACAAAACTGCCAATAAATTACTATAACACATTAATACAATTGCTGCATTCCCTGAGCCACTTGTAGGCCACCGTAGAGGGTGTTCATCAAGGAGACCAAAGGAGTGTTTTGTTCTGCTGAAATCAGTCACAGACAGAGGTCATGGGAGAACAGACATCCTTCCACAGGTGAACCAAGATGGTCACTTTTCAGGTCAGTCAGGTCAAATAAATCATTGGCACAGCCAAGTAGGAGATATACGTTGATTTGACATTATTGGGACCAATACCATTAATCACGTCTGATGGGGAAAACGACACTATCTCCTGTTACATTTCATCTCATATGTAAGATCATCTCTGTTTTCATTTATTTGTTTCTGTAGGCAGTTCCTTGAAGTTCTCCTGTCCTCATTCTTAACAGAATTTTTTTGATAGGTGAAATCTAATTTCATTTGGTCTAGACACCCTTAATTATCCCTTAGGAAAAATAAGTCAAAATTACCTCATATATCACCAATGTTTGTGACTCGGGAGACTACTTGGTATTTTAATAAAATATTATTTTCTCTAGGATGAGGTTCCAGTATTTAAAGAGGAAAGAGCTCTTCTAATTGCCTCAAAGGGAGGGAAATGATTGCTAGAGGAAACATTAGAAGTAAGTCGTGTGACTGGTGTGTCATTTATAAATGACAAAACCAAAGTCTAAAAGACTAAGCAGCTTCCCCAAGGTCAACAATTGAACTAATGGCCAAGTATAAGAATTCAGAGAAATAGAATATTGAAGAGAAACAAAGGATGTTATTTAACTTCTTTGTGATGTGAATAGCTATTCATAGTTCAACTTCCCCACCCCCACCTCAGGGCCTCTAGGATATTCCTAGTTATTAAATATCCATTAGAAAGAATTGTTGCATCGAAGGTAGTTTGAGTTATTTAGCTTAGCATTTGAGTAAATGTTGTATTCCTTCAGGTAGGCTAGATGGAAGAAAGAAGTTCTAGCAAAAGTCGTGACTACCCAGGGACTCGGGACTAGCTCCCATCTGCTTAAACTCACTTGTCCGGCCTGCCCATGTCCCTCTTCAGGACAGTAAGAAGACAGGGAGCTGACATTTGTTGCTTCCAGTACCACACACCACAGGTAGCCAAGGCTTTGGAGTCCAGCAACAAAAATAAAGAAGAATAGAAGGAAGCATAAAGTGAAGATAAAAATCAAGGCACATGATAATATTCTTCAGGTTGTGAGTTAGAAAATGTCACGGTCAGCGAGCAGGAACAGCAAACAGCTGGTGTTTCTTTAGAATTGCAAAAACCTGTTGGGAGGAGGGAGGACAGTTGAGTCAAAATCTAAGTCCTTTCAACCAAACTTTTGCTCAATTAAAAAGAATAAGAGAAAATATTGCACCAGAAACAGTTATATCAATATATAAAATTGAGGTTACTTGTCAACTTAATGCAGTTAACCTCTGGGGTTAAAGTATTGAGTTACCACCTACATAATCATAAGAGAAAATGAAAAATATCTATTTTTGGAACTTCGTTACCAAGTAGACTACATACATTTGAAACATACAATTTAAGAATGTCCTTCGATTTTACTGGGGAGTGGGTGGCCCAGTGAGTGCCAGAGAATGACAAGGAAAAGGAAAAGGTTGAGCAATAAGTTGTTTTCAAAGCAGCAAACATTCCTTTCACATTTCCTAAGAATGTCATAGGTCACATGGTTAACTTTGCTGTGTAAATTTTGTTTCTTATGAAACATCTTGAGGATCAAAGTGTCTTTTTCTAAAATAAGTTTACGTAAAATTAATAAGGTTAAGGCTTTAGATCTTGCCGCCTTTTATAGTTTATAAAGGACCTTTCCAAATGAGTTTATGCCTAACAGAGAAGTAACTATAATCATCATTACTGACACAGAGGGAGACACTCACAGAGGTTGAATAACTTGTAACTTCTCTAGGATCATGTGTCATTGCCCTTAGGACCTTTATGTAAGCCACAGTGAGCACTCAATAAATATCTGTGAAGCTGATCAGAATAGAATAATGAAGGTAAAAGCCAGAAATTGAATTCAGGTCTTCAATTTCAAGTCAAATGGTGATTACAGGTGAAGCAAAGCAACTTGAGAGTTGGCAAGAGGATTAGAAAAGCTGAAAAATTTATGACGTCACAACCAACGGAGCCTAAGGTATTATGTTCTCAACTATGTATGACCTCTTATTCCAAAGCTGAATTAAATTGCATTGAGTGGGAAAAACAAAACAAAACAAAAACAAACAAAACAAAATGATAATGAAGCCACCACCCCTGGAAAATCTATACACTAATTTAACATCGATACTACAATGGAGAATGACATCTACCTTCTTTATAGGAAGACAGAGTGTGGCTCAGTGGAAATAGAGTCCTGAGTCTTTCCATTATGCCAATTTTGGTATGAATTTTCCTCCCCCGAGTCCTACTTATTCTCATCTGTGAAATTTGATAGTCTTTCATCTCTAAAGAGAATGAAACTTATGAAATTCTAGCAGTTTTATTTACTGCAGAAACAAGGGTGGATATTCTATCTATATTTTTTCTTTGCTTTGTCAAAAAGTATGAGTAAGAGAAGGGGATTCACTCAAGTAGATTCTGAACTCATAGTGTGCACTGTCAGTACTGACAGAAGTTGATGGAATTCCTTATAGTTCACCAATTAGCATCCGGTTTCTGTTCCTTCGGGAGCCAGGGGAAATTTTGAAACAAATAAAGTGTTCACATAAAACTCTGGGTTAATGGAGTATTGAAAATGTGTTGTGAAAAATCTAGCACACTGAAAACAAAAAAATCCCTGTGATATTAAAATAAAGTAAGAAAACCATTGCTAAAACCATTTAGAGCTCTCCCCTTCGGAATGTTTATAATGCTTATCTCACTGGCTGGGACTTAATGGAGGATTCAAGTGCCCTGTTAAACGTCCTGTGTATTTCATAGCTAGGGTTGAAGTTCTTATTACTAGCATCTTTTTATTTACCAGAAAGAAAGTCAAGACTCTCAGGAAAGAATGCCTTATCTTTCGTGGTAAAGGGATTTTATTTAGGAAGCTGCTGCTACTTCCTTTCCTTCTTCCTCCTTCTTTTCCTCCTCCCCCCCCACCCCTTTCCACCTTCTGCTCCTTGTTTTTTTCCTCCTGCTTCTTCTCCTTCTTCTGCTTCTCCTCCTGCTTCTCCTCCCCCTCCTCCTCCTTTTTCTTTTCTCTCTCCTTCTTCTTTTAGTGAAAAACAAGAAGTCAGCCCTATTGATTTCAAACCAAGAGACATATTATGACCTAATTGCAGATAGAGGCTTATAGGAATTAAGAATAATGATATTCGCAACGATACCCTTTTCATATCTACTCCCAAGTACTCTTCTTCAACGTACTTCTTCCCATTTCCCATCCTTTTACCCAGTTGTTGGGTCTGGGGTCACCTGAGCCACCGAAAGAGCATATTTCCAATTATAATAATGCGTTGACCTAGTCTACCTTTCAAGGTTGAGATAGCTAGTTTAAAGCTCGTGTTTCAGTCGGTGTTGCATGTAAAATTATAGTTATTGGTTTGTTCTCTTTTCAGCTACTCTTTGGAGTGGTGCCTCAGTTAGTTCTTTGAAATAGGTGGCTTTGTGCACAGGATCTGAGCTGATGCCTACCCCAGGGCAGGACTAAAGGCATCACAGTGGGGCCATGTGATGAGAAGTATATCCCAATCCCCTGTTCTCTTCTCTGGCAGGAGCCACATAGGACTGAAAGAGCATTTACAGGGAAAAAAAAAAAAAAAAAAAAAATATATATATATATATATATATATATATATATATATATATATGAAAACTCTAGGACCCTACTTCCTTGCTCATTGGCTGGGTTAGTGTCAAATAAGTCACTTCACCTCTTTATGCTTTCATGTCTCACCATAAATGGTGGAAATAAAATCTAGTATGGAAAGGGTTTGTTCATGTAAAATGAATTATATTAGTTAAAAATGTGAGCCCTGCATCCAGGAGCTTACGATTTGATATAAGCGGGAGACCACGCTGAGGTATACATGGGTCCTGGTGAAGTCCTTATATTCAGAAGCTGTAAGATTAGGTGAAAAGGGGGTTAAAATAAATTATAAGGGTTTAGTGGCTGGTGAAACAAGATCTAACTCCAGAATGTTATATTTCACTCCCTGTGCACCCACCAGAAAGAGGGCAGCCCTTGTACCCTTGCACAAAGAGTGCTGAGCAGACGAGAGCAGAGGGTCTGTCTGCTCAGCGCTGTCTCAATATGGTTTCCTAAGTAGAGAGAGAAGTGTGGCCTCTTCCAGTTGAACAGGTCTTGCTCTCAAATTATAAATATATCCAACAAGCAGGAAGCTCCCACCAGACCCTTTAAATGACCAAACGGCATTAAATTACATTCCCTCTCTAATCTCTTAATCTGTTTTTACCAATTGGTATGAGAGCCCATTCTTCAAACCCAGTAAGGATTTATGTCCAAACGGTGTATAGATTTGGTGGTCACGTGCCTGACTTTTCTCTCTTAGAAACAGTGCATTTCCTAAATTGCTTCTCAGGATGAACCAGTTTAACATGACTAAAGCCCATGGAATTTCCCAGAACCCAGCTCTAATATCTGACTTAGCTCTTCCCTGCATTAACTCTCTGCAAAGAGAATAGCAGGGCAAGGAAGAATGCAAAGTAGGGAGCAAGAATTGAGCTGTTGAAAGTGGGAAAAAGAAGTTATCAAATATATGTAAAACATTACTGATATCTTTGTCTTCTTTTTAAGATTTTATTTATTTGCCAGAGAGAGAGAAAAAGTACACACAAGCAGGCAGAGAGGCAGGCAGAGGCAGCGAGAGAAGCAGGCTCCCCATCTAGCAAGGAGCCCAATGCAGGACTTGGTCCCACGACCTTGGGATCATGACCCGAGCCGAGGCAACAGCCCAGCCAACTGAGCCACCCAGGTATCCCTCATATATTTTATTTTATTAGGAATATTATATATAGTATGATTCATTTCCAAATGTGATTTGACATGTAAGTTTTTCATTTTAAACTCTTTATGAACATGACTCGCTAAAGCCACATTCCTTATTACATGCCGGGGAATAACCTACAGATCTTATTAAAACGCAGATTCTGAATCAGTGGCTCTGAAGGAGTGCCTGAGATTCTGCACTCTGTAGATCACACTTCAAGAAGTGAGGTTCTAGAACATACCACGTGTCCTTCACCTATAATATATGGAAGAACTCGAGGGTTTTGTAACTCACTTGAAATTAAATTCACCTGTGTGTGTGTGCGTGTGTGTGTTTGTGAGGGAGCACATGCACATTTTTCCCAGCGAGTGCATTTACAGCTTTTGTTAGAGTCCCAAACTGTTCATTATCTATAACAAGTTAAGGACCACTTAACCAGCCACTTTGTCATAATCCTGCATTTAGGCTCAGTGGTGCAATGTAAACAACAGTATTTTCTGCTTTGCTTCATTTTGTTTTGTTTTTTAGACCAATCCAAAGGCCTTTAGTAAAAAGTAACTTTCTGGAAATCTAAGGCCAGGAGCTGAACACGTTGCCCCTGCTCAAATGAAATTCTGCAAAATTAGGTCATTCATTTTCTTGTGCAAACACCTGGGGCCTTAATGTGTATTTGTCAATGCCTGATGAAGGAATTGAATTAATATTTTATTGTCTTAAAAGGGATCCCACTTCAGAAACGGTCTCTTTTTTGTTGTTTTTTTAAGTGAGACTAATAGATAAGATTCATAACCACCTGTGATAAGTTTTCCCCAGAAAGGGAGGTTCTGTGGGAACCCGAGATGGGTTGTCATTTAAGGAGGTCATCAGAACCTGTTTGTGGCATCTCGTGCTCTGGTGTGCAATAGAAAGTGCTTCATCACAGCCTGGATGATTACACCCACGTTTCCTCAAACAGTGACTCACGGTACAATGACAATTTTAGATTCATCTGGTGTCATACCAGGGTGACGAGCATAGGAAATCAATAAAAAATATTTAAACAATATTTTTGGTGGTGACCATGTAAGTGAACCGATACGCAGGGGTAATATAAATCACAGAGAATGGGAGGTTATAAAAGAAATGTTTATTTGAGTACTGAAAAAGTTAGGTTGTATTATATAATATCCTGAAAAATATCATCATAAATCATTTATCGGACAATAAATCATTCTAAGGAGTAAATATATGTTTGAGGAGGCTTGGCAATAGTAGAGAGCAGGTGCAAGAGAGGGGAGTTTTTACAGAAAAAGAACCTCCTCCAATAAATGTTGGAACAAGTCTTCCTCTCTCCCTCTGTGCCCCCTCTTTTTCTCTCTCTCTCCCCACAGATGTCTTTCTTTTTCTTTCTTTTGCATTACAAGGTTGTTTGGTTACCTCCCTCTCTCCTATCACGCTTCTTAAGTGGTAACAGGACCTATACAAGGACCTACCAGTACCCGAGTATTTGAATTTAAGAAATTACAGATCAGAGAGAGGAACAATGATAGAGTATTGAAAAGTACCATGACAAAAATGCTTTAAGACTTTTTCCCTCAATTTCTTGATGTTTTTGATGTCTGAGAATTTTCTGCACATATTTACCTTTCTCCTGGTACTGCTGGGTTAGACAGATGGTGCAGGATCCAGTTTCTGAAACCTGAGCCAGTCGGGGACCATCTGTCGCTCAGGCTCCGTCGCCCTCTCCTCCTTCAGCTCCAGTGCGCTCCCTGTCTTCCAGCTGCCACACAGTCAGTCCCTTCTTAGTTCCTGCATATATTCTTAAATTTTATCTCTTTATTCTACACGCAGTATAATTCTAATGAAATACCGCTCATATGGCTTATCTTCCCAAGCCAACATTTAATATGATAATAGACACCAATTTTCAATAGTCTTTCATATCACAATAAAACCTAGTATGTGCTGGATCCCAGTAGATACTCCAGGAAAAAATGAACTGATAATAAGCATGGTGATTTGCTTGCAAACTTTGTTATCGACAGTTGCCATTAGCAAACACTTAACATGTGAATTTGCTATCTTATATTAATGTTCATAGAAACACAGGAAAGTATTGACTCATGAGGAATCTTGGGATCAGAGAAGATAAAATAATTAATTCAATGTTACATTATATTGAAATGTCAGGGCCAAGAATTGAACCTAGGACTCTCTGAAACCAAAGCCTACTTTTCTGAGCAACTATATATATAATAATAATACATGTACATAAAGGGACAATGATTATGCAATTAGTAATGTCACAAATACGAAACACTCCACATATATTTTAGTATCTCCCTTAACATGTAAATATATATCTATAGAGAGATTATTTTTTCCAGAAGTATTCTAACACTAATCCATGACAAAAAAACTCCAGATACATTCACAAGAGGAAAAGGAAAAAAAAAATAGACTTTGTTTATTTCTGTTTTCTCCATGTATTATTTACATTTGCCTTAGCTTTTGTCTTTTTTATTTCATTTTCCTTTGCAAATATGTATTGATTACATATTTTTCATACTTGAATTGGCCCAACACATCCAACCAGAGAAAGTTTCATTTCTCTTTGGAAGACTAAAATAAATATCTATATAAATGTCAAAAACCCAGCAATACCATGGGCTTATTTATTAGCCCAATACAAAATATCCAATAGCCTATTTTTCACAACTAGCTTCCAATTGTCTTATAGATATGAAATATTCAGAAACTTCATGCTGCAAGAACATGTCAAATATTGAAAAGTTATGGAACATTGCATAACAACATATCTTCCTTATAAATAATTTCCCATATATGGACTTGAAGAGATCTTTCTGACCCAGCATGACGAGGATGAGTCAGAATTTTTCATTGACATTTTGTTCCACTGCAAATAAAGAATAAAATCACAATCAACAATATCTTTGGGGGGAATAGACTATTCTCAGGAAATTGCATTTCTGGTTAGCTCAGGGTAAAATACAAATCATTTTATAATAAAAATGTTTATCAGTTGGCAATGATAGCTATAAATAAGGACTATTTATAGCTATAAATAAGCTATAAATAAGGACTATGAAGAATGCCATTCTACACATGTCTTGTCTATAAATCCCACACCATCTCCGCAGAGTAGACCATGTCATTTTATATGCAATGGACCCAGAGTAGAGGAGAATTGAATAGCATCTCCAAGATCACCGTTACTAAAGTGTGGAGACAGCGTGTACGGCTAGTTCTGCATGATGGCAATATTCATTCCTTGATTGCTGGAGAATCACAAAAGCATACCAGGAAGGACCAGAGTGAAGAAAATGCCAGGGATGAGAAAGTACAACATGTTTTCAGAGTCTACAGGTAACATTCTTTTGTTAGAGAGCGTGATTCCTAGAGTAATCACGAGATAAGCTAGGGGAAGGTAGGTTAGTGACTTAGGAGAATCAAATCGCAAACTGAGATGAAAATGGAAAGTGTGTAATGTAGATTGATGCAAGTGAGAACTGATGGAGGAGAAAGCGGCAGGACTTGTCTTCCAAAACAAGAAACAGGCAATTGAGTGAATGATTGGCTATGAAGAATGAGGGGGAAAGTGAGGTGCAGGGTGACTCAGCTGTTTGAACCCTGTGTCCTGAGGCACACAGTTATAAGCAAACAGAAGGAGGGGAGTGAGCTGAGAAGGTACTCCGTGAGAGGAAAGCGAGCATCCGGAGAGAGTGGAGTTTGTTGAGCCTGAAGGGGCAGGGGACCACTCAATGGAGCTAGACAGTGGGTGTGGGGAAGTGGGAGGAATTCAAGAGGGAATCAAAACTGAGAAAGGGGAACCCTCCTACACTGTTGGTGGGAATGCAAGCTGGTGCAGCCACTCTGGAAAACAGCATGGAGGTTTCTCAAAATGTTGAAAATAGAACTGCCCTATGACCCAGCAATTGCACTACTGGGTATTTACCCTAAATATACAAACGTAGTGATCCAAAGGGGCACATGCACCCGAATGTTTATAGCAGCAATGTCCACAATAGCCAAACTATGGAAAGAACCTAAATGTCCATCAACAGATGAATGGATCAAGAAGATGTGGTATATATACACAATGGAATACTATGCAGCCATCAAAAGAAATGAAATCTTGCCATTTGCGACAACATGGATGGAACTAGAGCGTATCATGCTTAGCGAAATAAGTCAAGCAGAGAAAGACAACTGTCATATGATCTCCCTGATATGAGGAAGTAGTGGCAACATGGGGGCTTAAGTGGGTAGGAGAAGAATCAATGAAACAAGATGGGATTGGGAGAGAGACAAACCATAAGTGACTCAATCTCACAAAACAAACTGAGGGTTGCTGGGGGAAGGGGGTGGGGTTATGGACATTGGGGAGGGTATGTGCTTTGGTGAGTGCTGTGAAGTGTGTAAACCTGGCGATTCACAGACCTGTACCCATGGGGATAAAAATATATGTTTATAAAAAATTAAAAATTAAAAAAAAAAACTGAAGAGTAGGTTAGAGAATCATTTTCAGAGAGGTGAGAGCTTTATTTAGCATGGGGTAGATAGATGACAACTCCCAGAGAAAGAATTTGAAGGAAAAGAAAGAAATTTGAAAAATGAGATATGAGGTAAGTCTACATTTTATGAGGGAGTAAATAAAGATGTACTAGAGGTAGAACAATGGTAACATTTTTCAGAAGCCAAGAAGGTAGAGCATTTCAAGGAAAAGGCAGTTTTAAACAAAATAAGTCTTTGATTCAAAGTTGCCATTGTTCTTATTTTCTTCCAGTATTTTACTATAAAAATATTAAATGCTCAGAAAAATTATACAGTCAACTTCCCTGTACCCACCACCTAGATTCTGTATTTTTGCCTCATGTTTATCCAACCATCCACCTTAATTTTTTATGCATTTCAAAGGAATTACAGACATCAGTTCACTATATCCCTAAATACCTCAGCAAGTATATAAAGATGCCATTGCCTTTGGAGCATTCCATTGATTTAGCTGTATAATTTTAAGAGAAAAAATAAAAACTATAATAATATTGCTGTGACTCCTAGAACTGAGAAAACATAATGCTAACAAGTCCTATAGAGAAATTTATAAGGCAGATACCCATTAGGTTGAAAAACTATGATGGTATTTATGACCTTTATGTCTGACATTTATATAGATTGGTGAGGTCAAAACCAGGTGTCTGAGAGAGACATGGTGAATAAATAAATAGGTGATGTGCAAGTGTAGACAACCCCTAAAAGTATGGCAGCAAAATACAGAGAAGAAGTTGGCTTCTTAATGGAGAAAATGAAAATGCTTACCTAAGTTACTTTCCTCAATGGCATACGTATTCTTTGGGATGGAAGTGGTGAAGGTGTTTAACTTACAGTTGAAAATATTTTAAAATATATGATCATTGACATATATGATCACCTCTTTGAATAAGTAAATTACTGTGAGTTTTTGAAAAGTTCTTCTGCCATGAATACCATTCATGTTGTGCTTTGGTCAGTCCAAGAAGTATATTTGTAAAAGTTAGAAGAGATTGGGTTAGTATGATAGTGTACTAACCCCAGAATGTAATCTGAAAGGTGTGTTTCTGGCCATTGTGCCTTAATATCAGAGTGTGTGTGTGGTGTGTGTGTGTGTGTGTGTGTGTGTGTGTGTGTGTGTGTGTTTGTCTGTCTGTGTGTCTGTGTGTGTGTAAAGGACAGAGGGAAAGAGAGACAGAGAGAGACAAAGATTTGATGGCTTCTATTAAAAAACAAAATCAGATTTTAAAAATCAAGTATATTGGATATTAAGAAATCTGGGTCTGAATAATCAAGATTATACTAGAAAAACAAAATCCTCTTTGGCTTATTATCTTTATAAAAGGAAATATTTCCAATATTGGCAAAATAATTGATTTTTGGAAAGTAAGAATCATTATATTTATACACCACGTGAAATATACATGAATCCCAACTTTGTGTTCTAGTGTGGATGAATTTGGGAATGATCATATTCTACACAGAATACATAATTACAGAAGTCGTGTGAGCTAATATCTGGATTTCTGCATTGTTTATGCATTTTACTGAGGTTTTCATGAAACGATAGGAAACTTTACGCTGTGTCACTTGTCTTTATGAATTCAGGATGTAGTTTCTCTAACGTTTGATCATTAGAATACCAGCAAAACTGGGATAATACAAGAGGGGTTTTTAAGCCAAGTTTTGGTGAAAAACAGAATTGACAGTTTTCCTCCTATAGGCACAAAACATCTGAACAGATGAATTGATGGAATTAAAGAACTCAAACCTGTTGTTTCTTGTTGCAAATAGACTAGAAAAAGAAAAAAAAATCAATTTGGGAGGAGGACACAATTGTCCCTTTCATAACAAATTATCTGAAAATGATCTGGAATATCCATGAAATTAACTGAGAGCCCTCTTGACTTTGACATTATATGCAGAACTTAGGAAGTCACGGTGGACCAGTGAACTTGGGCTGTGGGAGCCTGCCTGTAAACAACACAGGTGTTTAGTTTTGATTTTATAGTTTTTGTTTCGTTAATACGTGGTCCAGTAACCTCAGAAAAGCAGCCAAAAAAGAGAGGAACCTAAAAGTGTTCTGGTGAATTAATTTCTCAAAATCATAGCTGGTTTTCCTGAAAGCTTTCTTATCCAGAGGTATCTAAATCAGGAGGCAGCTCAAAGGAGCAGGATTATGAGAGCAGAATCTCTGTGGCCTCCTCTGTTTGTTGTTGTCTTGTTTCCAGGAACAAATCCTACAAATATGATGTCAGCTCTACTCTGTACGAATTAGGCACTCATGTAGGTTCTAACGACAAAAAGACACGTTAGACAATCTTAAGGACAAAAAGACACATTAGACAATGTTTTTGTCCTTGAGGGCTTTTTGTCCATCCTTTTCTTAGTCACCATTTCCCAACATAAACGTTACAGAATAACTATTTATCAAACTTAACTCCCTTTAAAGCCTTCTGTAAGGCTCTCCTTTATCCATTATAAATGCAAAATAAACACCTGCCCTTTATATAGGATTCTTAGGGATTCAAAGCCATCTGGGACAATATTGACCTCATGTCTCCAACCCAGTTGGTCACTTCATCAACACAACCTCAGTGTTTCCCTTATTTTTGAAGAGAGGTGGGAAGGTTGCGAAAAGAACATAAAGCTTCTATCCCCAGAAGTGACATTGAGGTATGTTCCTCACCTTTAAAATAGAATACACATAGAAGACTGAATGTTTTAAGATTGATGCCAAAGCTTACATACTTGAAATTCAGTCACCCATGAGGAATGCCTGAGGCTGTTGTATCTAGATAAATACCCACCCTTTTTGTTCCATATGTTGTTTACGTGAAAAGGTAGACAATGTTGCACATTTCCCATGTACATGTTTCTTATTTTTCCAGAGCCTCAAAAGCTTCTTGTGTGTGATAAGTATGTACAACTGTATACTTCTATTTTCCACCAGCCATCTCAAGCCTGTAAAGAACTGTTATTTAATAGTAAATACATGTGACAGTGATATTATGGTTCACGCTGAAACTAGAGAGAGGCCATTTTATTTGTCAGAATGGGTCAGGGACCAAGGAGAGATGTGAACCAAGCCTCTGCAAAACTATCCATTTTATCCATATTCTTAAGGGTGATGAAGTGGAAAATGAGTTAGGAAATAGGAAAAAGTAGGCAAGGATGGGGAAATTAATATTGAAATCAAAATCATGCTACCCGCTGGCCGCTGATTTGACCTGCGGGGCTCTGTTCACCCCGTTCCCGCTGCAGCCTGTTCCCGCATTTCTCACCAAGAATCATTTTACTTGGGAGAACCCTCTGCAGAGGGATGCTAGCAGGAGTTTGCACCTGGCATTCATACATTATGTACCTAATGAGCAAATGAAATGTTTAATAACTGTACTGTGAAAATAAAGCTTAAAACAGTCAATTCCTGCTGAGGATGCTTATCTACACCTGATGCACGCGGCTGGGCCATCTCAGATCTTCAGCTTCATTTGTATTTTTATCCCCTCAGTGGGTCCTGCTGAGGAAAGTAACATTAAAGACAAAGCAATGCTCACTTAATTAGTTGTATACCTGTGTAGACCCATTTATTTAGCATATCGACATCATGTGTTCTACCTAAGGGTTGCCTGAAACACTTCTTCAACATGCACCCTGGGTAGGGGAAAATCTATAGTGGTTTCAGATGGAACATTTGTAAATTTAAATTTTTCAATTAATCATGGATAATGTAAACTTGCTGTAATTTAAACTGCCTATTTTTAGTTGAGCTGTCTGTTAGTTTGAAATAAAAAAGCAGAACGACCATAATTGTTATGCTTTTTATTAATAACTTTAAGAGAAAATGATAGAACTTTTTTTTTTTTTTTTTTTTTTTTTTTAGAAAGTACTGGTTTAACTCATAAGTTACTGTAATTGGATTTTAAGGATTTATTGGCTGGAGATTTCTTTCAATTCTTTTTTTTTTTTTTTTTTTTTAACCATGGATTAACTAGTGCTTCCTGAAGCTTAAGGAGAGCAAAGAAATCCACATGTAAAGTTCAGTATGGGTAGAGTAGCTGTATTCTCCTTCCTTGTAGAATGTTATAGTTAATAGCTTAAAGATTAAATTTTTTGACCTTTATAGCTATAAGGAAATCGAGACCCAAAGAAAGTAGGCTGCTAAGCCAAAGTTACAAGACTTTATGACTTGTTCTTTGAAGTCCCAGTTAGGACTCTTCCTCAATATGTAAGTATTTATTTAAACACACATTCTGTGCCTAGAATTTATTGTGTAGTATATATATACTACACAATAAATATATATATATATACTTTTTTTTTAACTATTATGGAAAAAAAAGTAATACAGGAAATCACAAACCTTTTGTCATGAAGACCAGCTTGGTCTTCAGGACTGGGGACCCATCCACTCTCAAGGGCCTGTCTGTGAAAGACAATGTTTCAGAGCCACGGTGCCAACCCTCTCACCACTCACTTGCTGCCCCCCTCAGCCTTGTTCGCATCCTCTCCAGAAGTGACACAGTGCTCTTGTTCACACCTGAAAGTTGTTCTTCATATTCCGAAGTGATCACAGAGGATCATGACTGCCAGGTTAAGATTATATTAAATTAGTGGCTGAAAGCCATGAAAAGAATTCTTTTAACTTCTGTCTTTCATTTGCTTTTGCTTTGATATATTGCTCTGATAAAACTCGGAGAAGTTTCATTGAAATTTTTTGTGTGTTTAGACCAATCATTAACATAAGCTCAGTTCTCCCAAAACAAAGAAGTAAATATGCAGACTTCTCTGATGGTTACTCCCTAGATCTACAAAGAATAGGGAAAAACTCTCAAAAGCTCTATCATTGCTCAACATTGAAGAACAGAAGTTTAATTCCCTGGTGTAAATGCTCTTTCTAATTCTTACTGTTCCCATTAGTTCTTTGGGAAGATAGGATGGTAGTTCTCTTTCAGTGAGTCAAAACATCTCTGAGCCCAACAAAGGCTACCATGCCTTAAGGGGGCCATGATGAGGAATGAGCACACAGAGACTGGGGGGGACCAGGGCCACAAGAACAAAGCTGGCTTTTAAACTGGTTTCTGAGGACAGTATGAAAAGGACCAAATTGGGGGCGCCTGGGTGGCTCAGAGGGTTAAAGCCTCTGCCTTCAGCTCAGGTCATGATCCTAGGGTCCTGGGATCGAGTCCAGTGTTGGGCTCTCTGTTCAGCGGGAAGCCTGCTTCCCTCTCTCTCTGCCTGCCCCTCTGCCCACTTGTGATCTCTCTGTCAAATAAATAAATAAAATCTTAAAAAAAAAAAAAAAAAGCCAAATTGCAGCAGAGGAAATGTGGCAGTGACAACCTCGACCCTGTTACTGAAATCTAGGAAGGTTCAATATGAAGGAATGGCCTCAAATTAAATGGTGCCCCAACAATCACAATTCATCAGTAGGTGAGAGGCAGCAAGAGGGTTCCCAGTGTCGTCTTCAGATTGCACTGAGCTCCCAGCTGCCACTCTCTAAGACGAGGCTAAGTGATTTACCCTGCTTTCTCACTTGGCCATAGCTCATGCCATGAGACTGGTGATTTTATATAAAGATGTTTGCTTGATTTCAATGGTGTAGAAAATGGATTCAGAATTTTTTAAAAGATTTTATTTAGTTATTTGACAGAGAGACAGAGAAAAAGAGAGCACAGGTAGGCAGAGTGGCAGGCAGAGGGAGAGGGAGAAGCAGACTCCCGGCTGAGCAGGGAGCCCGATGCAGGGTTTGATTCCAGGACCCTGGCATCATGACCTGAGCCGAAGGCAGCCGCTTAACTGACTGAGCCAGCCACGTGCCCCGGATTCAGAATTTAACCAAAGGGGCAAGACACGGGTAGGGTCTCCAGCATAAGGTGAAGGATCAGAGGCACGATGTCTGGTCCTGTGGAAGGATGGGGATGCAGGCTAGGAAATCCAGACGGGAGCCACTAACACATCGTGAACTACAAGTACATGAGTAAGGAGAGAAGCTCACCATGCGGAGCTTTTAAGGACCTAGTGTTCACCAGTGTCCAGGCTTGAAACATTGGTGGTTCAGAGTAGAAAATGCGGAAATCTACCCAAATGCAAACGTAGCATAGGAACAGAGTTAAGGCCTGCCCAAAACCATGCGCATCAGCTTTTGAATAGAGCATGTTTTCATAGAAGTCTTTGTTTTACAACATCTGTTCCCCTTTACTAAAGGGCAGTTTTGAAACCAAAGTTATCTTTTTTGGCTACTGGTAACTCTCCTAAGAAATGTGCCTCATAGTCTTTTCTTAATTCCCCATCCAGGAAAAGGAGAAAAAAATATTTAAGACCATAAAGTACCTCAGGAAAACTCTGCTAATGAACTCTAAAAACTTTTCAAATTCTTCCCCTAAACTGGAATTTTTATTGAAATTAATTTGACCTTCATCCTTTGATCTCCAGGGACCTTGGTGTTCTGTTCAGCAAAATAAAGAGAAGGTCACTAGATGAACTCCAAGAGCCCTTAAGGGAATAGCATTCTGAATTTCTTTGAATCTGTGAATATTACTTGAGAAAAGGCAAGTCACTTGAGGTTTAAACACTCTGTGTGGTCTTTGAAGCCAAGACAATGTCTTTAGTTCTTTTTGTAAAATGCAGTGTCTTGTATATTGTTCAACACTCAGTAGGCTCCAAATGTGTAAGTGTTGCCTGGACACTAGAGAAAATCAATTATAATGATCTTCTTTCTAATAGGTCTGAGTTATGGTACTCTCTAGGCATACTTGCATCGTACTGTAATACTTTAAGTATTTTAGATACAGTATAATACACTGTGGCTCTGCCCAAGTGTTTAGGATCCAGGACACAAAATACAGCATTAAAATATACTTTTAGAGAGAAAACTTTTAATTTTTCCACATGCAAAGCTACAAAATAGATAGTCAAATAAATAGGGAATTTTACAGAACACTCTAAAACAGTCTTTTATTTTTGTATGTTTCCTGACACCAGGAGAAGTCAATGACATAGGCAGAGCTTATTATTTCCTACATAATTATGTAGGAATTATTTCCTACCTATTATTTCCTACATAATAAGCTCTGCCTTTGTCATTGACTTCTCCTAGTGTCATTCTCTTTGCAGATAACTATGTTAAGGTGAATTGATTTACAATATGTGTTAGATATACACTGCATGTGTTTAAGAGTTAAATTGTCAATTTTTCAGACATAATTTAGTTTATTAAAAATTTTAAAGCTGGGGGAGTCTGGGTGGCACAGTCCATTGAGCATCTGACTCTTGGTTTTGGCTCAGGTCATGATCTCGGGATCATGAGATGGAGCCCCAGGAAGGGTTCTGAGCTCAGTGCAGAGTCTGCTTGAGATTCCCTCTTCTTCCTCTACCCCTCCCTCTCGTGCTCACTCTCTCTTTCTAAAATAAATACATAAATCTTTACAATATATATGTATAAAATAAAAATTTTAAAGCTAAAACTTTTTAAAATAAAATAGATTTCATAATCAAGAACACCTAAGTCAAAACTGGAGCAAAAGTAAATACATAAAAGCTATGTACAGAAATCTGTGTTAGTTTTTAAAATGCACCGACTCAAATATAGGAAAGGAAGAGGAAGCTCATGGAATGTTCTAAGAGAAGCAGCTTTCCATGGCAATAAAATTTAACTCCGGTTTAAGCAGAACACGGTGAACATTCTAGAAGGGAAAATAAGCATAATTCAAGAAATGGAATTCAAAGTAGGGGTTCAATAGATTCTCAGGGTTCACCAGTCCTCTATGAAAATTCCTCTTTAAACTTTGTGCTTTCACTTCAGTGATTATCTACAATATTAATGTGAATTACACATATTGGAGCATCTGGAGAGCCATTTTATATCATCACTTTGCCAGGGGTTTTAGATCCTGCCTCTGTATTTGAGTTTAGAACCAAGTTGATTCCAGGAACACTGCATTTCTAGTCAGAAGCTACAGAGAAAATGATGGAGGTAGACTTGATATACAAAGAGTTTGTTAACATCCAACGAAGACCAGCTGGCATTACATTCTCCGAAAGAAACAAGGTTTTCCTCTTAATTCAACCAGAGGAACTTGGTAGTCTTAAACTGAGCACATAAGACAAACCCAAAATGACTTTTGCCATAGCAGTCTGTACCCATTTATATGGGTGTTTTGTTTTAGCCAAACAAGCTCACCCATCATATTAAACTAAGGATGTTAATCCCAGTTGTGCTATTTTTATAGGACTTTGCTATTTAATTTTAAGTGTGATTTGGTCTTATAGCACAGTATAAGAATTACAAGTTTATAAAAGCCAGGCCACATGTTATGCTTGTATATATTTAAATAACATTGTAATAAAAGTTTAAATCAATGCTGGAATTTATTAGAATGTTGTTTTCCCCTTTATGTTAAAACCCTATTCGACCGTGAGAAAATACAAGACAATATAATAAATAGTTTCTATCCTAAAGTTACTATAGTCTTTGAGCTAGATTTCATATTCTTTTACATTGCTTCTTCAAAAAGCTAACTTAAATTGAATAAGCTGGATCAACATATTAATGGTAAGTCCTTAATTTGCTCAGTGGCGTTAGATAGATCTTGATACAAACCTGCCTGCCCTTTCCTATATGTGTGAGGCTGAGTAAGTTACTTCATTTCTTCTCTCCACTTTAAGATCCTCATATGTGAACTGAAAATTAACATAATGTTTTGTCAATTAAATATTATTAGTAGCTTGCCCTCTTTGAACAAGTTATAGGAACCAGCCCCTTTAATTACATAATCTTATTTAAACCTCACAAATTATCATTTCCATTTTACAGAAGAAGAAACAGGCCAAGGGAAGTTAGGTCAGTTGACCAAGGGATTACATGGCTAATACATAGTTGAGAGTTCCAGGATCTGAATGTAGACTAGACTGATAAATCCCAAATTCTTCCCCACTATGTTTTTTAGCCTGAAATGACTTAAAGTACTGACCATAGGTCTGGAGCTTATGGACACTCAGTAAATATTTCCTCTCTTAAAGAAAATGATTCACATTTCTCCTGTTTCTATATTTCTTTTCATCTGAGCTACCAAGAACTTAAGATCACCCTCTAGTGATAAATCACTCCAACTGCAAACTTTGGAATTTTAAAAGTGAAAGAATATAAGTATGAAGGAATTCGTGCTAGGCCAAATAAATATGAAAGTGTGAGAAAAGGTGCTATGTTACTATTTATCATTATTTTGCCTAGCATATACCTAATTGTTGACCTCTTAGACTGTTCCCATTATTTTTTTCCAATAAACAAATGGCCACAATTTTTTGATTGTAAAATAACCTCTGAGTTCTGTTCATTAGAATTAAATTTATAAAACTATGATCAAAACAAAACATTTTCCCCAAAATATGTAGTTATAGACCACTGGGATCATTAGAACTCAAATGTTATTTTTGATGGTACACAAGAACTCAGGCAAACTTCTTTCCATGATTTAATTCAAATACCCTCTGTGCTGAGGTTTTGGTTACAAAGCTAAGAATGACAAAGTCCGTTAAGTATGTGAGGTATACTAGCTGATTCAATAAGCCTTCATAAAACCTTTATTTTATGCTATAAGGACAAATTATATTGCTGCTGTAAGCTAAGCAGGATTTATAAGCAAATTTCAGACCCAAAAAGAAAAGGTATCCATTGTTTCTAACAGAAATGTCATCTAGTAGAAAGTCAGCAATTCCTACAAATTATTTTATTGAGAGAAGCTATACTGATCACAACATAATAATATCTTTTTTTTCCCCAAAAAGAGAATTAGGAGTGAGATGCTATGAGTTTAGCCAGTAGGACTTTATTTTACTATAACATCTAATAGTCATTTATAGATCAAGAGTGACCATCTCTTTTAATGGGACAAATATTCCTGTTAAACAATTTAGACTTTATTTGGGCAAGCTAGCACAGGGCTTTTTGGCCCAAAGCTGGGACTGGCACCAAATGAGTTCCACTGACACTTTGTAGGGTGTGATGAACAGTCTGGAGCTCCCAGGCAATCTTTTACATTGTGATTTGGAATCCACTTGAAATTACATATGACTGGTGGAGCGTCGTCTGGAGAGGTCTAATCAGAATTTGTCTTCCATTCAGTAGAAATAAAATGAGCCCATTCATTGTGTCATAATTCATCTCTATACTCCAGAATGAACAATAACCCAAAATCAATGCCAACCCACTGGAGTTGGCTTCCACGCTTGAGAGATTGTTCCCCAGAATGTTTTATACATCACTTTCCTCACTCTGTGTTTTCTATTTCAGGGCCTACTCTTCCCAAGACTCATGTTAAGACAGCCTCTCTTGGGTTGGCTGGAAAGGCAAGATCTCCTTTGCTTCCTGTATCTGTGCCCACAGCCCCTGAAGTATCCGAGGAAAGCCACAAAGCAACAGAGGACCCAGCCAATGTAAGGCCATCCTTGAAATTTATGCTGCATCAGGTGAAACAGTGACGGCTGCTATACTTAAAAAGCAATCTTAAAACTCAAGCAGACGACTAAAGAATGTGTGACTTTATATACTTACACATCTGTATATGTCTATAGATGTATATATGTATTCCTTGCAATGAGTTGAAATACCTCAGCATTTGGCTACATATAGGATGATTCTTTAAACAAAACAAAAAAATAATAATAACAAAAAGCTATACTCTGAAGACTTTTCTCAAGTTATCAGATGTGTCACTTCTAAAATCATACAGTAGCCTAGACATAGAGAATCGAAAAGAAGAAAATACAAAGTGAAGAAATGAAGGTAGGAGTTTAAGAGGAAAAAAGAGAAGGAACAGACATATTTAGAAAATTTAGTTATTGGAGAGAAAACATTTGCTAACTAGAGGAAAAAATTAAAATGTGATCAAATTAGAAAACTCAGAAAGACAGTCAATGGAGACAAAAAAGAAAATCTAAATTTTGAGAGAGCAAAACAGTTCTCCCAAAAATGGATTATAAAAAGAGATTTGAAGAGATATTGCCTAAAGGCAAAGATTTAGAAACCTTTACAGTGTTTCTGAATATAATTCAAGAGAAAGTATTTAAAAGGAGAAAAAAGAGCTATCATATCATATACATTGAAAAATCACAGTGGAAGGGGAGATAAAAAGATGAGAAAAACAAGTTAGAATCATCTCATTTGAATGAACAATAAATTTTTTCTTGACTTTATTGTTTTCAGTTCTGCAAGGACAAGGTGTTTTAAGCACATGGAAACCAGGGAATCTGGATATATGTATGTGTGTGAGTGTTCGGCAGAAGTATATTACATGATTAATATATATTTTGTATACTTTAAAAAGATTCAAATTTATAGGAACCTATTGCACTACTTTATCAGGATTTGGCTATAGTTAGTACAATATTCGTTTAGTTTCAGGGTTGTTGGCCATATCTCGTCATCTATGTAATGTATCTCATCTCAAAAGGAATTATGTCAGGTAGCCTATATTTGTATATAAGGTTGGTCCTAAAGAGTGACAACCAAATCTATATAATATTAAAAGCAATAAGATTGTATGTTAAAGGATATACAGAAACAGGGCAAATAAACTAGATCAGCACTGCCCTATAGGAATATAATGTGAACTATATGTGTAATTTTAAATTTCCTAGAAGCCACATTAAAAGATGTAAAAATAAATGATATTTTAATACTATCTTCCATCTAACCCAGTATTTCCAAAACACTATCATTTTTAACATGCAATAAATACCAAAAACTTGTCAAAAAGATATATTACATTTTCATACTAAGTGTTCAGAATCTGGTGTGTATTTTATACATATAAAAAAATATTTCAATTCAGACTAATCACATTTCAGAAATCCAGTAGCTGCACGATGCTAGTAGTTGCTATGTTGGACAATGATAGCTAGATAATTTAAGAAAAACAACCCAAACCACAGTTAGGAAACAAGTTACCAACGGATCACATTCCTTCAACCTTTCCCCCTTCATATGTAGACCAGTCTTTGAGCCAAACTGGCTACTTTTCCTTCCCCATTAAGCACTGGAGATTATGTGGTATATGACCACTCATTGGTATGCAGAGATTTCTATAAAAAGGAAGCATTTTCTGCATATTTAATGTCATGCATTCTGAGCTGTTTCCTTAGTGGCTAGAGAAAGTTGGTGCTCATCACTTAAATACTCTCCAGTGGTGTGCTCTGCTGATCAATGGTATTTATTTGGCAGGATTAGATACACATTCTGACCAGGTAGTGAGTAATGCTTTCTCTCCTACACAGAGCTACGACTCAGGTCTCATTGTTTCAATAACTTAATCAAATTAGTGACCAAGAATAATCAAGTAGGACAGGTTTGTATTAGTCAAAACAAAGAGTATGTTGAGAAAAGAAAAGAAAAACTAATATTTATCAAGCAGGTAACACCCACCAACACTGACTGATTAAGTCCTCCCAGTATTAACCTGAATACTTGCCTCATTGAATCCTACACAATGAGGCAAACTTGTTACTCCCGTTTGACACCTAAACAGATAGACTCAAAAAGAGCAAGTATATGAAAGAGCTGGGATTCTAATCAATACCACAGCCTTATTTTCCCCACTGGCTAGCCATCAGAGTTAGTTGGGAAGTTTAAAAAGAGAAAGGTTCTATGGGGTGCCTGGGTGGCTCAGTGAGTTAAAAAGCCTCTGCCTTCGGCTCAGGTCATGATCCCAGGGTCCTGGGATCGAGCCCGCATTGGGCTCTCTGCTCAGCAGGGAGCCTGTTTCCTCCTCTCTCTCTCTCTCTCTCTCTCTCTCTCTCTCTGCCGGCCTCTCTGCCTACTTGTGATCTCTGTCTTAAAAAAAAAAAAAAAAAGGAGAGAAAGAGAGAGAGAGATTCTAACCATCTTATATTAACTGCATCAGAATTCCTGAGGACAACAATGGGGATATCTGTTCTGTGATAACTAATGATCTTATATTACTAATAACCTGATTCTCATGGCTGCCAGTAAGAGTTCTAGAGAGTATGTTCACTAACACTTCCAAGATTTCCTCAGTTCAACCTCTTTGTTGTATCCACCAATCAAATGTGCTAGAAGACTGCCTTTACAATCATGCATATAGGCAACTCTGGTTTGGGGTGAGAATTTTGTTTCTACATACAAACTGAAGTCATACTCCTCGGGCCTTTCATTGGTCAAGGCAAAGCCCATCAAACTTCCACACACAAAAATATACCTACATTGTGTTATGAAAAAAAAAAAAAAAAAAGGGACATGGTGATATCCTGTTCAGATCCTGCTGGGTGACCCACAGGAAAGAAAAAGGAGAGTAACACATTGAACATGTACCATGTGCTGGTCACTGTGCTGGTCACTACACAGGCCACAAAGTGCTCAGGATAGCTATGAAATAGATGACCATCCTCATTTTATAGCTGAGAAGAGCTGTGGATCAGAGAGGCTCACTCACTTATCTGAGACCACACAGTTCTATGCTGGTAGATAGAACTTGATGTGAAATGAGACTTTTTGTTTGTTTGTTTTGTTTTTGATTAAAGCTTTTCCCTCAATACAGGGATGGTTGGTGAAACACGAGGTTAGTGAAACACGAGGCAATCATTCCTCTCATCGTTGCCTCTTTCATTACCAGCATCTTCATTTAGTGGATTATATTCCGAGCACAGCCTCTTGCTTTGGCTGTGGGCCACTGTGTCATGGTTGGTAATACAAAGTAAAACAACTAGATGTGGCCACTGCCTTCATAAAAGAGGGTATCGGTGTTCACCTGGCCTGACTCTTTCTTCTCGTTCTTTCTGCAGGTATATGAACAAGATGATTTGAGTGAACAAATGGCAAGCTTGGAAGGGCTAATGAAGCAACTTAATGCCATCACAGGCTCGGCCTTTTAACACATCTTACCCAGCTGATGAGGTGTATTTTCCGGGAACTTTGCAGCATACCAATTACCCATAAACAGCACACCTGTGTCCAAGAACTCTTAACCAGTGTACAGGTCAACCATCAGGACCACTCAGTTATGGAAGATCCTGAAGCAGTTCAGAAGGAAAGAGCATCCCTTCTTTCATAGGCATCAGGAATTTCACAATGATTACCATGGGGTCCCTACACAAAAGCAAAGATACATCCTCACTGCAATGTCAAAGCTGAAGCTGCTAGCCTAGTCCTGGGTCTTTGCCACTGCAGTGACCACGCTGTCATAACTAAGGTTTGGGTTTTCCTTCACGGAGGCCTGTCATTTCCTTTCTGCGTAGGTCTAGTCTTACAAAATGCAAGTGCATTACCGAAGCCTGTACCATGCCATCGCATATCAGTGCGAGCTCATTATTTTGTTTTCAACTTCAAAGTACAAAGCACCCACGGAAATTCTCTCGCCACATAGCACCAAAGGATTGGATGTTTTCTTGACAGCACAAAAAATAAATAAGTAAACAAAAGGCAGCGAATGCTTATGTTTTGTAACTCAGACATTCGTCTTGCACAAGTGGTGGATATTAGCCAGTGGCTGTAAAATTCACCCATTTTAGCAAGTATTTGTAAATCCACCCTTGGTTAATATTTATGTCTGGAGAATAGGAACATAAAAATCTGCAACTAGGGGCATCCTGCCAGCAGCAGTCTGTTTCCTGAAAGAGGATACAATATGCAATCTTCTCAGACACACGGTAATTACATGCTTAAGCTTGTAATAGACACTTTTCAATTTGGGTGGCTTTTGTGCCATATCACACTGTGATGATATTTCAAAGCTTCACCGTGGCCATCTTCCTCAGAAGTCTGGCCGGAAGAGCACCCCTCCCCCACTTCATCCTGTCCCTCCCTGAGTTCTCCTTGGCAGCCAGCCTTGGGCAAGGTGGCCAGCTTCACATACCGCTTGGCCTCCTGACCATCGTCCCTGTCACCCTCTGTGGAAACGGCAGACTCCCTGAGAACAGGCCCTGAGGAAGGGAAGGAAAATGGAAGGCAGTTTCAATCAGTACCTACTCTTGTGTGACGTCACTTCCGCCAACAGGCTCCTCACTGACTCAGAGGGGGCAGCATTGGTCATTGGCGGCCACCAGGCCCTGTTGTCAGGGGAACCTTCTACACTATGCCTGCCCAGAGTCAGAGAGGAGCAGAGCGGAAGGTGCCGCTTGACCCTTCTGATGCATTATAAATCCAGTGGCTGCTTTTCAGAGCTGCATCTTCATTGTGAACTAGAATTTTAAACTTCTAACGCCATGTTTATCTACGGCTTGGAACTAGGTGAAATTAAGAACATTTTGTGTGCACCCTTTTAGTTTCTGAATTTCCAGCTGCATTTGGAGTTAATCCCTGTTTATGCAGCTGAATTGCCAAAAGGGAGCTAGTTTGCATATTTATCAGTTAGGCGACTTGAAAACCCAATAAGAGAGTTTCAGCTGAATTATTCCTTTCAGCTCTGTCTTTGATTTCAAGCTTGAGTAGGTCATAATTTTAAAAGAGCATGGAAGGGATAGGATCTTTACAACCTAATAGCTCCTTTTATTAGGTGGGTAATTATATATGAATCCCTGAATAAAATATTTTGAGCAAAATGGCACTGTAACAGAAGTAATAATTCAGATTATTTTTTTACAGTTTTATGTCGGGAAGGAAATCTGATGTCAAAGAGAGGGCTTGTTCAAATGGTTCATTAGAAAGTCCGGTCCATTTGTGAAATTGTTCCTTCAACAAGAGTGCTTATTCAATTTGCTAAGATTTTCTTGAAGTTCTTCTGAAGAGCTATGTGACGTTATTCTATGGGGCAGACGACTCTTCTTCAAAATCTGGGCACTTAGGTAGACAACCCTCCACTGACCAGGAACAAGGCATTTCCTAATATAATACTGAATCTTGCCAAAATAATTCATGACTTCAGAAAATGTTCACTAGGCTAGCTTTATCCTCTCGAGGTCCTAGAATGCCCCCCCATTTCTAATGCTGATAAGGACTATTCTCTGATAGTATTTGTTATCCAAGGAATGTCAGCCTGAGTGCTCTGTTTGGAATGGGCTACAAATCTCAAATTTCAGATTGAGTCACATCTTCAATCTGTAGACTGTATCTGGACAATCAAGAGAACCATCATTCTTCACAAAATCCTCGATGACTCTAGTCAAAGTCACAGACATTAACAAATAAAAATTTTTAAAACTACATGAAAATATGCATTATTTGTTTTCAGCACGAGGTACATTTCTGGTGCATGCTCTTGGAGCTTTCTTCATTAAAGAAATACAATGGATTATTTTAGTAATTGGTAATGCTAATAACTCTTTGCTTCATGCCTCAAAGATATAGTAGAATCCATTTAAATTCTCTCAAGAGACTCTTGTTTGCTTTACCCAATGATTTTAATATGCAATGACTTTGCCACAACTTTTATAAAGCTCTGGTCCCTACTCAGAGCTCACATATGTATATTGCCTGCTCAAGTTTTCAGGTAGCTTTTTAATTTCCCAGTCTTCTGATCTGTTGACAAGAAGCAATCTGTGAAGACTGCAAGATAGCCTCTATTTTGTTCCCACTCCGAGCCTAGTTCATAACATGCAGGGCTCTTTAAGCTCATAAATCTCTCTGACTCCCATAGGGCGATACTTGACAGCCAACCAGCAGTTCTGCCACCAGGATCATTTCTCCCTGAAAAAGAAGAAAATAAAACTTGGCAGGATATGCTCAGGCCTCCCCTGCACTGGGCTGAACTGTCAGGCAAGAGCCTCCTCTTGAAAAAGTTTAGTATTTTTCTTTTGTATTTCATACCGATGAGAAAGCTATTTTTCTTTCCTCTAGAAATTTCTGCATTTGTTAAACTCACAAAAATGCAGACAGCTCAAAATGCATAAGGCATATTTGGAGGATGCTCTAGCCAAAAGTTAAATATTTCTTACTGATTCAGATTCAGTTTAAAAAAAAGAGAATCCTACATAAAAATTCATACAAAGAGTTACCTCTTTGTAAAAATAGTGCTATAAGCTTCCAGAATATGTAAACAATGGTACTTCACATTTGGGTATTATAAAATGCACACTCAGTTGAACAATCTGGAATAAAAAAATTAGCAGAGAGAAATAGGTCAAGCCCAGGGATATAAGAGGTGAATTTATTGAAGTTTCCCATGAGGGATTGGATAGAACATTGTTCTCTTCAAAAGAAGGGGAGCTTGAAATGACACACATGTTTGGTCCTCTGCCTCAGCAGGAGCTATGAAGGGAGAGTGGCCCAGCATTCATGTGTCATTCCCATCAATATCTGGAAACTTTAAAGTTTGGCACTTACAGCTTTTCCAATAAAGAATCTCTAAGTATAGATCTTTCTGGAAACCTTCCATAGTCTGTGTTTGGAGATGGCTGCTCATTCTTACCCACCCTTTTGATACATTTATCTGTTGACTTTATTTAGAGGAACATCTAAAGTCTTCTCCAATTTAAGGGTTTCATATGGTAGCTAGACTATAACTCCAACAACAACAAAAATGTCACCTCTAAAGAAATCACCTTACCATTTCATATGAAATTGTATCCCAGACTGTGACTTCTTGTGGTTTTACAATTTCCATCTCTCGTCCATAAGAGAGAGAGAAATAGAAAAACTTCCCTAGTTTTATGTGTGTTTAGAAAAAAAAAAAATCATCTGAATTATCGAATAGATGTGAAACAAGGTTGCTTTCCCTCCCTCAATCGACTAGTTGACTTCATACAATCGCTGATTGTCCTGGAGGCCAGAGGCGAACATCCCTCGCCTGTTCATAACCATAATATAATACAGAGCCCATAACCTAGAAGAGCTTCAGAACAGGCATACACACACATCTGCCATCTCTTTCTCTAAAACTACTTTCAAAGCAACGTTTTACTCTTCTATTTTGTCTATTTCTCTAGTGACTTTCAGAAATCACTTAAATATTGCACAGAAGAGCTTTTCACAGGATTCCATGGCTTTAAATTACACTAGCTACTTAGAAAATCATAGATATTTTGTGTGATATTCCATCCCAATGAAAAATATGCATTCCCGTGCCTCAGTGTACTTTGCTATCCAAATACCTGCTTTCAAGAGGTAATGATGAAAAGAAATGCCTGAGTATTTTCCTGGTCAGTGAGGTTGCAGAAGAGACCAATACCATGCCCATATAAGCAAATAAATCTAACTTCTGGGCTCTGCATTGCCACCCTTGGGTAATGTTCATTTGGCGACTTCTGGCTGCACTCTCTGAAGGATTTCTTCTCCTGCTCTCAGTAGAGAGCCTTTGTACATGTCATCCTATAATTTTTTGTTGGCTGGAGAGCAACAGCTAAACTCTGCAAGATGTCACAGATGCATGGGCCAAGGGATCTCACTGTGTGCTGAACGTGTTATCTTCAGAAGCAAGAAAGGAATGTTGGAGAGGAGGAGAAAGGCTGTTTTTTATTATTGTAGGGTAAACCTGACAATTCTGACCTTGGTGAATTGTCAGTTTGTTTGGGGGATGGGTGGGTGGGTCTAGGGTGTACTTTTTATAAGTAATATTTAATTTATTATTTAGAGTGGCTTCTTTTTGGATAATTTATGATAAAAAGGGAGATCTGGTCGGAAATCTAGATACGGCTATTAAAGCTGCAGTGTTCCATATCTCAGAGGGACCACTTTGGAAATGAATTTGTCCATTGCTGAGTATGAGGATGCGTCCAGGCAAAGCCTCCGCTGAAGCAACATCAATACCACCTTCTCCCTTTCCAGGGTCATTCAAACAAGATAACACCAAATCTAAAATATTCTGCTAGCATTTTGCAGATCAATGCTACTCATTCTCTCAAAGGGCTTTGCAATTCAAATTGTTATTGTGCTAGTGGTAGGTTTATTTGGTAGAAATGGGTATACTACAGCTTTAACTAGCCTTAGTGGAAAAAGAAATTTTTTGTGGCTACAAAACACCTTTAAAAAAAAAAAAAAAAAGGTATTTTGAGCCTACAAAGAGTTTCTTTAAATTGTCAAGACTCTAGCATTGTTAACCAAATTAGACTAGTGATTGCAATATTTAAGTGTAAATCTTGTTCTATGAGAAAGGATACTTGCTTACAGTTTCAAACAATGACTGTTTCTACACACGATCTTGTATACTACCACACGAGGAAAAAAGGGGTTTTTGTAATCACAGTAGAACAGTCTCATATTCATTTTTTATAGAAATGTTATTCCAATGGTGCATTTTTTTGTTTAATAAATAAAGTTTTGATACAAAATTCTTTCTTCGAGTTATTTATATCAAATGACGGACACTAACAGCACCCAACCCTCCTCCCTGCCTGTCTGTTCTTATCCTCAGGATAGGTACTGCCTTCTTTGACATCTGTGGCAGAGGCTGCAGGTTTCTGCTGTATCCCCTTGGCTCCTTCTACCATGTTCATGCTCGAGTCCAGGAGGTCTGCAATCTCAACAACCAACAGCCACGACTTTTCATTGGGGGACTGCCTCAGGCAGCCAGAACCCACTTTGCCTGCACGCACAGGAGAGCTGGAAACCCCTGATCACACCTCAGCAATAGCGGTGGCATATTCTGGCCCCTTTGCCCCTGATTGGGACAATGTTGTGGTGTGACCCAACTTTCCTCTAGAGCTCCTGTGCAGGACTCAGCCAAAGTGACTCAGGGGAGACAGCGCTCCACAATACCGCACCCTAGACATGCTACCCTTGCTTGGCTTGCCTCCTTTCTCTCTTCTTCTTCTGCCATTCCTCTAATGGTCTCTCCTAGGATCACTTCATAATTAATCACTTTTACAAGGATCTTCATGTCGGGGTCCGTTTTGGGGGAAACCCAAGACAACACCCTTCTGTTTTTATTTCTGCTTGAAAAACACCAAGACCAAATAAATGCAATGCTCTCTCCATCCACCAGATACTTCATTCTTATGGCATCAATAGCAGTGCTGGGGAGGCATATGCATTGAATGATATATTGCTATGAGTATTGGAAGATTAAGTTGGACATGTAATCTGTTCTCTAAGAGAAAGCCACATATTATTAAAAGTTTTATTAAGTCTTTGGGGCAAGCAGAGAACTACTCCGTAAGCTCTTTCTTGAAGGCAATGCACCCAGGTGACAAGACAGATGGGGTTTCAAAGGTCACCTAGATCTTCCTGCCTTTCTCAACTCATAATCATTCCACCTAAAGAAAAAAAATGTGCTGAAGATCACCAAGACCCTGGAGAAGTTGGAACCCTTGTGCATGACTAGTGGGAATGTAAACTAATGCAGCCACTGTGGAAACCAGTAGGGTGGTTCCTCAAAAAACATAGATTACCAAATGATCCCGCAAATCTACTGTCCAAAAAAATCAAAAGCAGGGACTTGAACAGATATGTGGATACCTATGTTCATAGCAGCATTATTCACAATAGCCCAAAGATGAAAGCAACCCAAAGATGCATCAACAGGTAGAATGAATAAACAAAATGTGGTCTATGCATACAATGGAATAGTACACAGCCTTTAAAGGAGGGACATTCTGACACATGCTACACATGGATGAAACTTGAAGACATTATGCTTTGTGAAATAATCCTGTCAAGAGAATACAAATAGTGTATAATTCCATTTACATGAGGTATATAGAGTAGTCAAATTCATAGAGACAGAGCAGAATGGTGGTTGCCATTGGCTAGAAAAATAGGGGGGTGGGGAATAATTGCTTAATTGGTATCAAATTTCAGTTTGGGGGGGTGAAAAAAATTCTGGGGATAGATAGTGGCGATGGTTACACAACGTGAAAGTACTTAATATTACTGAACTGTACACTTCAAATGGTTAAAAAAGTATATTTAATGCTATGTATATCTTAGCACAATTTTTAAAAAATCTCCAAATTAGGATATTCCAGATCCATCTACTATAAATGCTGATATTTACTCTTTGACTCCTGAAATATAAATACGTTAACTCCAAAATGCTGAAGGAGATTGATATGCCAGAAATAGAAACAACGTATTTACCACAGTCTATTTTCTCTCACACATTTTACACTACCATATTCAACAGAAGTAAGCATGTCTTACAAAAGAATGTTGTGCTACCATAGAAGACTATCAAAGATGACTATTTCCAAGGAAAACTGGTTATATGAAGAAAAATAAAATGGATTACTGGTGTCTGAACTAAAGAGGAAAAGGCTAAGAGATTAATTACTCTCTGCATTGCAAATATTTTTTATGGAAGAGATATTTGGAGCGGTGAAAGAATGAAATACCCTCTATATTAAATACCCTATGATGCTATTGTTTGATAGATAGTAAATTGCATTAATATGTATGCAGGCGAGTTTAATAGGTCTGAAGGAAGGTGGAATGTCAGGGAGGTCCACCCAGAGCCAAAATCCAGAACGTTTAACATTGCCTCTCTTCCATGGACATTTTCTTTTGTTTCTTGATCACTTGTCTGTTTCATTTACTCTGAAGGACTTTAAGTGTGTACCTATAATTCTTAAAAATGCTTCCTGATCTCCATCCTATCATTCCACTTCCTCATTTCTCCCACTCATTACTCTTTTCCTAAACATTATTTGCAGCCTCTCAGTTACGTTCACACACTGATTCTGTGTTTATAAAATTAAATCTGTCTTTTCTTCCTCCAATAATGGTTTTCATTCTGCAATTGTATTTTTAATTTCCTTGTGGCTCTCCCTTTTCTTACCTATCTCCTTCTGTACTTCACCATGTTGTCTTTTTACCCCATCCCATTCTCTGTTGATTATATTCCCATTCTGTTTCATAGAGCCGGTATTTCTTTATACACTTGAAAAATGCCAATTTTCTCTGAAAGAAACTCCTTCTGGTTTTGTAAAAGAGTTATCCTGTAAGCCCATTACGTCTCATGACTTCAGCCTACTCTTACCTTTATTTTAGATTTAAGTGTTCTTAATCTATTTATTTACTCTGAGATGAAGGGAAATCCATTCAGGTCAATGTGTTTCAGCTCTGTGTGTGTGTGAATGGCTCATGGCCCCATTTTATGACCGCTTGTGTTCTATGAGGCTTCTTCCTGAGGTACACAGGGCCAGCCAGTTGTCCTCCACAAGTTCCAGCAAAGCTGCCACTGTCTCACTGGTTTTCATCTAGTGTCTTCCCTTCATCTCCCTGCCTCTGACATCGCCAACTGGAGTACACGAAAAGAGCAAAACTCGAGAAGAAACAGATGCCCCATCTCCTCACTACCTCAAACTCTATGAACAATGCTGTAGACATGAGAAACTACTCAAGCTCATTAGTTCCTCTCTTATCCTTTCTGCCCAGTCCTGTTTGGGAAGTTTGTAGTAACAAATGAATGTAGTGGAGAGAGAGATCAGAGGGAAGAATAAATAATGGCTGTGTGCCTAAGGTTTTTTGAGGCCATGAGAGTGATACTGGCCTGGATCTCTGGCTGGTATATACTTGTCAACAGTGAACTGAAGATCCTTTTACAGGAGATCACTGGCAACATGGCAACGATGGTCCATCTATTGCACTTTCTTAACATTTTATTGGCCTTAGAGTCTGTGGGGAACAAAACCACAAAACTTCCTGAGTTCTGCAGAGAAGACCAGCTTTTCAGTAAGAACGCCTTCTTGTTCCACTTCTCCTTCCTCCTCTTTTTATTCATTTTTTTTATCTGCCATATTTATTTATTCTATTTACTTTTTATTTATTTGTCAGAGAGAGAGTACAAGCAGTGAGAGCAGCAGGCAGAGGGAGAGGGAGAAGCAGGCTCCCTGCTGAGCAAGGAGCCAGATGCAGGACTCGATCCCAGGACCCTAGGATCATGACCTGAGCCAAAGGTAGACGCCCAACCAACTGAGCCACCCAGGTGGCTCCTCTTTCTTCAATATCTGTTTTATGATATTCCTCTGTTTTTTTCTTTTTGTCTTCCTCCTCTTTCTGCAAATATCTGTTTTCTGAGTCCCTAGATGTAATAAGGGGAAAGGGGGATGAACCTTGAGGGGCAAATCTCCAGACGCCATTGTAATTGTTGAGCCCTAGCTATTTTTTTAAGTGCCTATGCTTTATACTACTTTCTGTTTACCCAAGCTTAACCTATATTTTATTTACCAATTTCTTATTTCTGTGTTGCTACATTATTTTTTCTTTCATTGGTGATTAATCTCTCTCCCTCACCTTAACTTTAGAAACTCATAATTTGAAACTCATAATTTGATACAATAAATACTAAGCAATTGTTCCTGAGATAATCCAAATGTTCTCATTAGCAGTTCAAAAGATTTCTTGAAATAAATAACAGAAGTTTTTTTTTTTTTTTTTCCCAGATTCCTTTCGGGTTTTAATTAACATTCTTCTTTATAAATTAATGACAGTCCTTTAATTTCCCTGTCTTTGCTAATATCTATTCTGATTCGTTATGTAAGTTTGACAAAATACCCTTTGGTAAAACAATTTTTCACCTTCTTAATACTTCTTAAGGATTTAATTCTTACAATATTCTTTGAATCTGTGGTAGATTCCCACTACTTTTCTTTTTACTCAACTGAAAAGTGTTCTTTGGTGTGAAACTCTCTTAGCAATGATGGCATTTTAATTTTGCAAATAAGATTCCTTATTTGTCATGGATTATTCTTCTTTCTTCCCTAAATCGGATGTTTCGAAAAATTAACTATCACATTTACTTCATAGAGATATTGTAGGCAATATAAATTAGCAATTATAAATTAGGCAATGTAAATAAAGTTCTTAGTATAATTTCTAATACTTGGCAAAAGCTTAATACATGCTACTTCTGTTCCTTCTGCCTCTGCACTAGATCTTTCCCTTTAAAATTTATGAACATTTTGATATGTTTTGAAAAATATAGATGGGAATAAAGCAAATTTGTGGTTTGGGAGTGGTTCTAACTTTTATGTATTATTTATAGCATGCATGCAGATGTCAAAAGCAGTTTGCCAAAGGATGGTACTGTTATAAAATAGTTTTCCTTTTTTTGACATATATATCCAGTAATTATTTAGTGCTTTCATTCACATGAAAGACATAATACTAAGGGAATCAATGAACCAAAGAATAAATCCATGCATCTTGTGTGTCTATACACTAACAAACAAGAAAAAAAGTGTCTGTCTGTATCATATCTATGTATATACATGGGGATACTTCAGATGAGACAGATAGTTTTAGATAGGTAAAGAAAAATTCCATCAGATTACAGAGCATCAAACTAAGGTTGATAGAAGCCTCATAGGGAAGGTGGTATGTGGAAGAGCTTTAAATAATAAAAAAGACTAAAGTCTTCAGAGATTGAAAAGGGCTATTCAGATCAAAAAATTTTATGAGCAAGTAGATACAAAAGTAAGAATTTATAGGACAAAAATGGAACTAAAAAGTGTCTTAGGGTTTTTTGTTAAGTATGTGGATTGTGGAAAAAAGTAGGAAGTATATTTACAAAGTCATGGAGTTATGTAATGGTGATCTAAGGTATTTAACTTAATTCTGTAACTTAATTCTGTAAATTAATTCTGTAATTTTAACTTGCCAAAGGATGGTACTGTTATAAAATAGTTTTCCTTTTTTTGAATTTTTTGAATTTCCTTTCTGTAAATTAATTCTGTAACTTAATTCTGTAAATTAATTCTGTAATTCTATTCTGAAAATAGAAGTTTTAGTTTTTCATTTGCAAATATCTATTGAATAATTGCTATGTACAAATGATTGAGCTAGCACTGGAAAAGCAGCAGTGACCAGTATGAATATGATTGTTGGCCTTATGAAGTTTATAATAAAAAAGAACAGAGAGGTACAATAACTGTAAGGAATAATATCAACTCATATTGTGATATAAAATATTATGTCTTTAGGAATTACCCACAATTGTTTTAGATAGGGAAAGACTTCCTCATAGAAGTAACATTTAAACTGAAACCACAGAATACCAAAGAGCCATCCATGTGAATATTGGGAACATAGAACATTCCAGAAAGAGGGGAAAACTGAGCCAAGGCCCAGGCTGGGAAAAGAGCTTGGCCTACCAAGAGCTGGGCAGATGGTTGGTGCAGTTGCATTTCACTGAGCAGGAAGAAAAATAGAATGAAGAGATTAAGGATTTAGAACTAGGCCAGATCATGCTGCATACTGCAGTGCTTGCTACCAAGTTTAGATTCCAAAGGAAATAACCAATTGAAGGGACAAAGAAGAGAGTTAAAAATCTGATTTATGTGTATCAAGATAAAAGAAATGTGCACACTACCTCAGATTTGCAAGATTAGAATTTTTTATCATCTGTAATTGCTTCGGTCTCGCTCATGTTGCCAATTTTTAAAATATTCTTTTTTTTTTTTAAAGATTTTATTTTTATTTATTTTACAGAGAGAGATCACAAGTAGACAGAGAGGCAGGCCCAGAGAGAGGGAAGCAGGCTCTCCGCTGAGCAGAGAGCCCGATGTGGGACTTGATCCCAAGACCCTGAGATCATGACCCGAGCCGAAGGCAGTGGCTTAACCCACTGAGCCCACCTAGGCACCCCTATGTTCCCAATTTTTATTGGGTAGTGAGCTGAAGTTCAATCTTGCCAATGAAAGGAGTCAATATTTCTTTTCCATTTAAAGCAGCTTTTTTAATGAATTCTTTCTGGATAAAGTCACTAAATTCAAAGTTCTAATTCCCTTCCACAACTTCATTTCTCTCCCAAAGTTCCTACCATCTCCAATCCTTCTCAAGATGGCTTCTGGGGAAGTGGGGATGTTCTCATGTTGTGCTTGACCAAATATGGATTCTCTCTGCTTCCAGTGATTGACCCTTTATTCCATCTCATCTCTTGGAACACCATTGGCCATTACTACCAAGGTTTGCATCTGGAGACACTGAGAATCTTTTCTCACAGCACAGTAGCATCCTACGATTCTCCTCACTGACTTGGGCCAATATAAGCTCTTTTCTTGGCACTGTTAATTCTCTGAGTATCAGCCTTGTCTTCCACCTGGCCCCCAACTGGGTTGTCTACTACCAACCTCTATTCAAAAGTCACTTCTCCTTCGCCCTTGATAATCCAAGGTCGACTCAACTCTCAATTTAAGTATCTCCTAAATGCTCTCTTCAGAGCATACTGAAATAACCCTTACTTGTTATATATAAGTACAATCGTTTTTCTTTCTGCCTAAAACAATAAGACACCACTTTTATCTGTAGTAGCGGCCAGCCTTCTGGGATGTTTGTTGGACACAACAAGAGTCCTCTGGTTTGGGCCTCATTCCTTACCTTCCTAGATTTTCTATTAGCCTTTGCTTCCTTGCCTCAGGGTTTTACCTTATAGAGGTGTGCCAGAACCCTTCTTAATATTAACTTCTTAATATTTTTATTTCTATTTGCATACTCTTGCCTGATGATATGCCATGTCTTGTCTAATAGAAACTTTCTGCTTACTCTTCAAGTCTGGTGAAAATTCTCCTTATGTAATGTCTTGAAAATCTTCACCATTTTTGTATTATATTAGCATCTTCATTTCCTCTGAGGCACTGAAGCCATCTGGTCAATGGTTATGAGGCCACAAAAGCATCAAGGTTTAAAGTGAATAGCAATTTTATTAATTTAATATTTACAAGAATAATATATCAGATGTGTGTGTGCATGCACTAAAGATCAATCTGGCTATTGTTTACAGAATGAGTTCCAAGTAGCAAAAATGAAAAAGAAAAGTTTCAGGAAAAGTTTGATGGTAGATTCAATGGTGTTGAAGAGATAGAAATGAAATGGGCTACATTTGAACTGTGTTTTAGAGATAGAAATAAGCACATATGTAAATGGACAGGCGTGGGTGGGTTTCTGGTTTACACTTTTAAACTGGTAGTAACTTTTCCTCTATACAGGAGACTGGAAGAGAAACAGTTTGGGTATGGTATATATACGGAAATAAAAGTATAATTTTTAAAGAGCCTTGTGTGATATCCAAGACAAGGTATCAAAATGTGGACAAATATTTGAATCTGAGAACACATAAGAAAGATCAGGTCTGGAGATGTAAATGCAGAAGTTTGCAATATATGAATGGCATCTAAAGCCATACGAATATACATGGCAGAGAGGCAAAGTTGGGCCTACCCTGAGCCCTGAGAGAATCAAGACTATAGGTAACAGAGAAGGAGCAACCAGGTAAGCAGGCTTACGAAGGGTAACCAATGACAAGAAAACTGGGGAAAAATCAGTTTTCTGTTAAAGGAAAATAAAAGATAACAAGAATTGTATAGAAGAAGAGAGAAAAAACATTGGAAACAGAGGAAGCATTCAGCTGTGTTAATAAGCTGCTGGAATGGTGGGTAAGGCAAAGATAAAATAATGTGTATTAAATCTGTCAGTATAAAGATCATAAAGGGTACCCAGACCCCCTCGTTTTCCTGTGATAACCCCAGTTTATGTACTGTGCTCTCATGTAGTTAATTTCTAGAATAGTAGATAACATTATATAGTGCCTACTTTCATTTTCAAAATATCCTCATTTGGATGACAGTTTATATAGTCATACTACCTATTGGTGACTAAAGTAAGAGCAGTTTCAGTGAAACAGTGTTGATGGAAGTCAGATGATAATGGATCATAAATGGAATGAGAACTCATGAAGTAAATATAGTGCATGTACGATAACGATGAAGTTACATTATGAAGAACAGCAGAAAAATGGGAAGTAACTGGAAGGGTAACTGGATCTTACATGCTTTCAAAAATGAACTACAAAATCAGTCACAAAGATTTTTCTAGAAAATTGAGCAACTTTCCAATCAAATTCATCTGTGCCAGAAGTTTTCAGAATGAATAGCAATATGATTTAAGAAAAAGACCTTCAGGCTAGGTATAATAATTAACCCTTCCAGAGAATGTTGCGTGACAGTGAGGGCTACTCTGGTTTAGAATAGGAAAGGGAACTCTAGAACCAAAGGCAAAAGGACATGCAGTAACTTTATTCAGGAGGATAGAATGTAATGGTGACCAAACCTAATATACCAGATCCTAACACTACAACCTGAACAATTTACCTGGTATGGAATGGAAAAGGGATCTTTGTCAATGTAATCAAGTTAAAGGTTTTGAGGTGGGGAGACTATCTTGGATTATTTGGATGGGCTTTAAATGCAATCACAAGTGTCCTTATAAAGGAAACACAGAGGAAATTTTGACCCAGACATAGAAGAGGAGGAAACAATGTGAACACAGAGGCAGAAACTGCAGTAATGTAGCCACAAACCAAGGAATGGTGGCAGCCACTAGAAGCTGGAAGAGAGAGAGAATAGATTCTCCCCAGAGGCTTTGGAGAGAATGCATCCCTGCCAACACCTTGATTTCAATCCTAATTTCAGACTCTGACTTAACAGAACTATGGGTGAATATACTTCTGTTATTTTAAGCCACTTAATTCGTGGTAACTATTACAGCAGCTACAAGAAACCAGTAGGGCGGGATTGAGTAAAACTCAGTTCCCACAAGAGCATCAATACGAAAATGCAACAAATAGATTTTTTAAAAGACAAATACAAGGCCAAGGAGATTAAAGGAGATATCTTGGTGAAAACCAGGAAATGGAGTGTAGAGTTTCAGTGTTACTGCACGGACAGGTTTAGATGTTTAAAGATATGGCATAAATGAGGGTCCTTGGTTATTGTCCAGAAGATCAACTCAGGTTCAGCCATGGGGAGCATGAATCTGGAATGATACAGATCCCAGCCAAGAGTAGTAACCTTAGGGCTGTCAGCCCCTGGGCTTTGAACAGATGCCTAATTTCTTTGAGTTTCAGTTTGTTTGTTTGTTTTCCCTATATTTTTATCTGTAACACAAAGATAATAATATCTGGCTTGCCTCTCTCACAGATTTCTTATGTGTATCACATCAGATACAATATATAAAAACACTTTATTTTTTATAAAGTGCTATTTTACACCTTACCAGTGGTATTCATTATCAATATTTGCAGCCAGATAACTGTGACCTATTCACCCTTCGAGATCTAAAATTTAAGTAAGTGAAGTCACCTGTAGGGGAATTCAATAGAAATCCCAAACCCAATTAGGATCCAAGGCCTTACTTAAAAGTTATTGAGAACTTCCAGAGGGGTGGAGTGGGAAACGTCAGCTCGGATTCTTGTTGGTATACAACCAGATTCTGTTTATCTCATTGACACAACTATTTTCTCATTAAAAACAAAACAAAAACACAGATGTGAAAGTAGCAGACTTCACTTGAAATGGGGTCGAAGACAGGAACAGAAAGGGTGGAAACAGGTTTTACCTTAGTTGTAGCAATGCAAACATTCCAATGTAAAAATATTCTTCCTCCATTTTCTCGGAGGGAAAGTTCCACTGACCCAGGAACCCCGCAGTCCCTGTCCTTACACACCTCTCAGACTTCTCTCTTTCCCTTCCCTTCTTTGTCTCTGTTCTGTTCTGTTCTAATCCTTTCTTCCAGGAGCAGAAATACAAATTCCTCCCATTCTTTCCTTCAGGGAGTTATCACTGACTTTTGTTGTTCAGCCTCTTGCTGACAAAACTGTAGACACTTACCTCCTAACCCAAGCAGTTAATTAAGGTTCTTCCTTCCTAAAGACCATTTCCTCTGTAGAAGGCACTCTGTAGCCAGCTGCTATGATAATATAGTGCTTACCATGCTATATGGTAAAATAAAATGAGAACTACCCCAGCTTTCTCACATTTATCTAAGTGCCAGAGAAGACTTCTAGGCCAGACTTCAGAGCAAAGAAACAGTATTTCTTCTTCCTCTGGATCATCTTCTGTCCAACGGTGACCCTCCTTGAAGCGGAAGTTATGAGAAGTGATTCCTTTCAGACTACGTTTTGCCCTTCTCAAATGTATTTTGTAGACCAAAGGCCTGTTCATACTGCACATGGAGATCAAACTGACAGATGAACTGAACGAATGAATGAATTTATAGAATGAATGAATGAATTTAACTAAATGTGTTATTTTATCAACTGTGAAAAAGAAACTGCCATATCAAGTCAAGACCCAAATATTTTTTAAATAACCTAATTTATAGATTTATCAATGTTGTGTATAACTCATTGTCTTGTTCTGACTTATGTTTAAAAGCAAAGGGATGATTCAAGTCTCCTCAATATGACTCAAGTCTCTTCAATTTCCCAATGTTGCACAAGTGTTTGACTTATGCTGATAATAAATTCAATAATATTAAACACTAATGAAATCAAATATCGGATATATACAACATGCTGTGTTAAGAACCTCATATACCTTATCATGTTTACTACATGAAACAATACTTTGATGTATGAAACACTATTATTGCTACTTTACTGGTGAGAAACACTAAACTGCTACTTTATCTTGCCATAAGTCATCTATTTAGTGAAAAATTGAGTCCTAAGCCCAGTTCTGTTCTGTGTTTTTTATCACCAAATTGAATAATATTCAATGGATAGTTCTAAGAAATTTCTTAACAAAGAGTTTCACAAACTTTAGTGATTATAGAATCCACCTGGAACTCTTGTTAAAATAATAAATCCTAGGCCCCTGTTGTAGAGATATTGATTCAATTGGTCTGTATTAGGGCTGAGAATCTGTAACTTTAACAAGCTCCCTGGTTGATTTCTATTCTCATATTATATATCAGTAAGAACTCTGTCTACTGCTCTCAATAGAAAATCCAATATAAACTCCTAACTTAAATTTTAAAAAGAAAATATATTGGTTTAGATACCTGAACAATTTTAGGGTAGACTAAGTTCAGACACATCTTTATCGTCAGATTGTACCTGTAGTTCCAGAATTGAGTCTCCTTGGCCCTGGCTGGCCAGATGTAGATCATAGGTCCATCCCTGAACCAACTGCTATGATTAAGTGGATGGAATTTGCTATTTTCTTGATTTTGCTCACTCAGCCCTTCCTTGAAGCCCAGGGTGGTGTCAATTATCTTGAAGCCCGTGGATTAAGAAGAGGGAAGGGGATATAATAGGTCATTATCAGAGGGAAGAGGAAGTGGATCCTGGGTGGCAAAAATAACAGATATACACTAGACTTCCCTAGGTAAAGTTGTAAGTTCATAAGAATGCACTGGCAGCCACTTTAAGAAACTATCAACATCAGGGGCCCCCTGGCAGCTCAGTGGGTTAAGCCGCTGCCTTCGGCTCAGGTCATGATCTCAGGGTCCTGGGATCGAGTCCCGCATTGGGCTCTCTGCTCAGTGGGGAGCCTGCTTCCCTCTCTCTCTCTGCCTGCCTCTCTGTCTACTGTAATCTCTCTCTGTCAAATAAATAAATAAAATCTTTAAAAAAAAAGAAAGAAAGAAACTATCAACATCATATGACTGGAAAGTTTTCCTTATCATAGAAAAGATAACTTGTTTGCCAAGGTACTGTCCTCCAATCCTATACATTCAGACAGATTACTCCACAAAACCATCAGTATTATTTATATCATCTTTATGTCTGAAGGAGATACATTTTATTATATTCTTGGACATATACTCATCCAATGCACAGAGAAGAGAAATGGACCAAAATGACTCTTCTCATTTTGCAAAATGAGTCTTCTCATTTTGCAAAATGAGTCTATCTCAATTCTCTTTTGCTTACATATTTAAAAAAATCCAATAATTTTTTTTTTTTTTTGTAAAGTTTACCAGGTTCATGTTAAATTATAAACTGAGCTTTTTGGAAATTCACATCTTGGAGTTTTTGCTTCAGTCTGAAGAAGGAAACTGTTTACCAAATTAAGATGAAATAGCTTTACTGCCTATTTGCAACTCTCATTTAAAATTGGATATAGTTTATCGCTGAATATTTCCTAAAATAAAACTTTATAACCATCTGGATTCAGGGTTTTCTTGCTGATATTTCTTATAGATATATGGTTTTTTAATGATTCTTTCAATCCCAAAGGATGTACTAGACTCCAAAATTATGTGTTTAGATAACCCAAAAGAAGCAATTTGATTTCTCCAGCTTCTTTACCTATAACTGCATTTCAAAATTTTAAGGATATCAGAGTGTTTTTTCTTAGAAGTTCTGACTCCTGAGAAAAACCATAGTCAATATTATTGTTCTTTGTTATTATATATATTAATACATATATATATACACACATATCTCATGATATATATTATTGCCCTCCTTTATTGTCCTATTCTTCTTTTTGAAATGGCTGTTGTCCCATCTGTTCCCTGCATTTAAACTCTACTTTGTACCTATGGAGGTACAGCAAACACTGAAGAAATATTAATTTTCACATACTGAATAAAGCTATCAATTAATGTTTTTTTCAGTCATAATGAAATCAGATCAAGAATTGATATAGAGAGGGAGGAGTCAGGATGGCGGAGAAGTAGCAGGCTGAGACTGCTTCCGCTAGCCGGAGATCAGCTAGATAGCTTATCTAAAGATTGCAAACACCTGAAAATCCATCGGCAGACCGAAGAGAAGAACAGCAATTCTGGAAACAGAAAAACAACCACTTTCTGAAAGGTAGGACCGGCGGAGAAGTGAATCCAAAGCGACGGGAAGATAGACCCCGGGGAGAGGGGCCGGCTCCCGGCAAGCGGCGGAGCAACAGCGCACAAAATCAAGACTTTTAAAAGTCTGTTCCACTGAGGGACATCGCTCCAGAGGCTAAACCACGCGGGGTCAGCGTGGCCTCAGGTCCCGCAGGGTCACAGAAGGATCGGGGGTGTCTGAGTGTCGCAGAGCTTGCGGGTATTGGAACGGGAAAGTCGGCTGCAGAGACAGAGCCGACAGTAAGCTCGCAGCTCGGTGTTACCTTGAACCGGTCGCAGGCTCAGTGAGCTCGGAGCCCGGCCGGAGGTCAGGCAGACGGGAGTAACTGAGCACGGTTCTCTGGGCGCGCACTGAGGAGTGGGGCCCTGGGCTCTCGGCTCCTCCAGGCCGGAGACCAGGAGGCCGCCATTTGTATTCCCGTCCTCCGGAACTCTACGGAAAGCGCTCAGGGAACAAAAGCTCCTGAAAGCAAACCCGAGTGGATTACTCACCACGGCGCCTGATAAGGCGGTGCAATTCCGCCTGGGGCAAAGACACTTGAGAATCACTACAACAGGCCCCTCCCTCAGAAGATCAACAAGAAATCCAGCCAAGACCAAGTTCACCTACCAAGGAGTGCGGTTTCAATACCAAGGAGAGCAGCAGAATTCCAGAGGAGGAGAAAGCAAAGCATGGAACTCATGGCTTTTTCCCTGTGATTTTTTTTTAGACTAGCAGTTAATTTAATTTTTTTCTTTTTCATTTTTTGTTTTTTTTCTCGCCTTCTGGTCAAATTTTTTTTAACTTTTACCTTTTTCTTTTTTAACGTTTTTTAACTAGTTTATCTAATATATATATTTTTTCTTTTTTATATTTTTCTTATTTGTTTTCTTTTTTTAAAATTATTTTCTTTTCTTTTTTTTTTCTTTCTTCCTTTTTGAACCTCTTTTTATACCTTTTCTCCCCCCTCACGATTTGGGATCTCTTCTAATTTGGTTAAAGCATATTTTCCTGGGGTTGTTGCCACCCTTTTAGTATTTTACTTGCTCCTTCATAAACTCTTATCTGGACAAAATGACAAGACGGAAAAATTCAACACAAAAAAAAAGAACAAGAGGCAGTACTGAAGGCTAGGGACCTAATCAATACAGAAATTGGTAATATGTCAGATCTAGAGTTCAGAATGACAATTCTCAAGGTTCTAGCTGGGCTCGAAAAAGGCATGGAAGATATTAGAGAAACCCTCTCGAGAGATATAAAAGCCCTTTCTGGAGAAATAAAAGAACTAAAATCTAACCAAGTTGAAATCAAAAAAGCTATTAATGAGGTGCAATAAAAAATGGAGGCTCTCACTGCTAGGATAAATGAGGCAGAAGAAAGAATTAGTGATATAGAAGACCAAATGATAGAGAATAAAGAAGCTGAGCAAAAGAGGGACAAACAGCTACTGGACCACAAGGGGAGAATTCGAGAGATAAGTGACATCATAAGATGAAACAACATCAGAATAATTGGGATTCCAGAAGAAGAAGAAAGAGAGAGAAGAAAGAAGGTATACTGGAGAGAATTATTGGGGAGAATTTCCCCAATATGGCAAAGGGAACGAGCATCAAAATTCAGGAGGTTCAGAGAACGCCCCTCAAAATCAATAAGAATAGGCCCACACCCCGTCACCTAATAGTAAAATTTACAAGTCTCGGTGACAAAGAGAAAATCCTGAAAGCAGCCCGGGAAAAGAAGTCTGTAACATACAATGGTAAAAATATTAGATTGGCAGCTGACTTATCCACAGAGACCTGGCAGGCCAGAAAGAGCTGGCATGATATTTTCAGAGCACTAAAGAGAAAAACATGCAGCCAAGAATACTATATCCAGCTAGGATATCATTGAAAATAGAAGGAGAAATTAAAAGCTTCCAGGACAAACAAAAACTGAAAGAATTTGCAAACACCAAACCAGGTCTACAGGAAATATTGAAAGGGGTCTTCTAAGCACAGAGAGAGCCTACAAGTGGTAGATCAGAAAGGAACAGAGACCATATACAGTAACAGTCACGTTACAGGCAATACAATGGCACTAAATTCATATCTCTCAATAGGTACACAACCTAACCCTACACCTAAAGGAGCAGGAGAAAGAACAAGAAAGAAACCCTAAGCCCAGCAGGAGAATTGAAATCATAAAGATCAGAGCAGAAATCAATGAAATAGAAACCAAAAAAACAATAGAACAAATCAACGAAACTAGGAGCTGGTTCTTTGAAAGAATTAATAAAATTGATAAACCCCTGGCCCGACTTATCAAAAAGAAAAGAGAAAGGACCCAAATCAATAAAATCATGAATGAAAGAGGAGAGATCACAACTAACACCAAAGAAATACAAACTATTATAAGAACATACTATGAGCAACTCTACGCCAATAAATTTGACAATCTGGAAGAAATGGATGCATTCCTAGAAACATATAAACTACCACAACTGAACCAGGAAGAAATAGAAAGCCTGAACAGACCCATAACCAGTAAGGAGATTGAAACAGTCATTAAAAATCTCCAAACAAACAAAAGCCCAGGGCCAGACGGCTTCCCGAGGGAATTCTACCAAAAATTTAAAGAAGAACTAATTCCTATTCTCCTGAAACTGTTCCAAAAAATAGAAATGGAAGGAAAACTTCCAAACTCATTTTATGAGGCCAGCATCACCTTGATCCCAAAACCAGACAAGGATCCAATCAAAAAAGAGAGCTCTAGACCAACATCCTTGATGAACACAGATGCGAAAATACTCAACAAAATACTAGCCAATAGGATCCAACAGTACATTAAAAGGATTATTCACCACGACCAAGTGGGATTTATTCCAGGGCTGCAAGGTTGGTTCAACATCCGCAAATCAGTCAATGTGATACAACACATCAATCAAAGAAAGAACAAGAACCATATGATACTCTCAATAGATGCTGAAAAAGCATTTAACAAAGTACAGCATCCCTTCCTGATCAAAACTCTTCAAAGTGTAGGGATAGAGGGCACACACCTCAATATCATCAAAGCCATCTATGAAAAACCCACCGCAAATATCATTCTCAATGGAGAAAAACTGAAAGCTTTTCTGCTAAGGTCAGGAACACGGCAGGGATGTCCATTATCATCACTGCTATTCAACATAGTACTAGAGGTCCTAGCCTCAGCAATCAGACAACAAAAGGAAATTAAAGGCATCCAAATCGGCAAAGAAGAAGTCAAATTATCAGTCTTCGCAGATGATATGATACTATATGTGGAAAACCCAAAAGACTCCACTCCAAAACTGCTAGAACTTATACAGGAATTCAGTAAAGTGTCAGGATATAAAATCAATGCACAGAAATCAGTTGCATTTCTCTACACTAACAGCAAGACAGAAGAAAGATAAATTAAGGAGTCAATCCCATGTACAATTGCACCCCAAACCATAAGATATCTAGGAATAAACCTAACCAAAGAGGCACAGAATCTATACTCAGAAAACTATAAAGTACTCATGAAGGAAATTGAGGAAGGCACAAAGAAATGGAAAAATGTTCCATGCTCCTGGATTGGAAGAATAAATATTGTGAAAATGTCTATGCTACCTAAAGCAGTCTACACATTTAATACAATTCCTATCAAGGTACCATACATCTTTTTCAAAGAAATGGAACAAATAATTCTAAAATTTATATGGAACCAGAAAAGACCTCGAATAGCCAAAGGGATATTGAAAAAGAAAGCCAACGTTGGTGGCATCACAATTCCGGACTTCAAGCTCTATTACAAAGCTGTCATCATCAAGACAGCATGGTACTGGCACAAAAACAGACACATAGATCAATGGAACAGAATAGAGAGCCCAGAAATAGACCCTCAACTCTACAGTCAACTCATCTTCGACAAAGCAGGAAAGAATGTCCAATGGAAAAAAGACAGACTCTTCAATAAATGGTGCTGGGAAAATTGAACAGCCACATGCAGAAAAATGAAATTGGACCATTTCCTTACACCACACATGAAAATAGACTCAAAATGGATGAAGGACCTCAGTGTGAGAAAGGACTCCATCAAAATCCTTGAGGAGAACACAGGCAGCAACCTCTTCCACCTCAACCACAGCAACATCTTCCTAGGAACATCGCCAAAGGCAAGGGAAGCAAGGGCAAAAATGAACTATTGGGATTTCATCAAGATCAAAAGCTTTTGCACAGCAAAGGAAACAGTTAACAAATTCAAAAGACAACTGACAGAATGGGAGAAGATATTTGCAAACGACATATCAGATAAAGGACTAGTGTCCAGAATCTATAAAGAACTTAGCAAACTCAACACCCAAAGAACAAATAATCCAATCAAGAAATGGGCAGAGGACATGAACAGACATTTCTGCAAAGAAGACATCCAGATGGCCAACAGACACATGAAAAAGTGCTCCATATCACTCGGCATCAGGGAAATACAAATCAAAACCACAATGAGATATCACCTCACACCAGTCAGAATGGCTAAAATCAACAAGTCAGGAAATGACAGATGCTGGCGAGGATGCGGAGAAAGGGGAACCCTCCTACACTGTTGGTCAGAATGCAAGCTGGTGCAACCACTCTGGAAAACAGCATGGAGGTTTCTCAAAATGTTGAAAATAGAACTGCCCTATGACCCAGCAATTGCACTATTGGGTATTTACCCTAAAGATACAAACGTAGTGATCCAAAGGGGCACGTGCACCCGAATGTTTATAGCAGCAATGTCCACAATAGCCAAACTATAGAAAGAACCTAGATGTCCATCAACAGATGAATGGATCCAGAAGATGTGGTATATATACACAATGGAATACTATGCAGCCATCAAAGGAAATGAAATCTTGCCATTTGCGACAACATGGATGGAACTAGAGCGTATCATGCTTAGCAAAATAAGTCAAGCGGAGAAAGACAACTATCATATGATCTCCCTGATATGAGGAAGTGGTGATGCAACATGGGGGCTTAAGTGGGTAGGAGAAGAATCAATGAAACAAGATGGGATTGGGAGGGAGACAAACCATAAGTGACTCTTAATCTCACAAAACAAACTGAGGGTTGCTGGGGGGAGGGGGTTTGGGAGAAGGGGGTGGGATTATGGACATTGGGGAGTGTGCTTTGGTGAGTGCTGTGAAGTGTGTAAACCTGGTGATTCACAGACCTGTACCCCTGGGATAAAAATATATGTATAAAAAAATTTTAAAAAAAAAAGAATTGATATAGAGCTTTCTAAAGTCATCCCAAGATTTCTTTTTTTCTTTCTTTTTTCTAAGATTTTATTTATTTATTTGACAGAGAGAGATCATAAGCACAAGTAAGCAGAGAGGCAGGCAGAGGGGTAGAGGGAAGCAGGTTCCCCACTGAGCAGAGAGCCTGACACGGGGCTGGATCCCAGGACCCCGACATCTGAGCTGAAGGCAGAGGCCCAACCTGAGCTGAAGGCAGAGGCCCAACCCACTGAGCCACTCAGGCGCCCCCCCAAGATGTCTTGTATAAGAGAACAGCTCATGTTAATTCTGTCTATGAATGTCTTCTTAGATAAACAATTCAATGTAGACAAATATTATTTGAAGAATAGTAGCTAAGACTATGCTACAAATATGCACTATAAATAACTGTTCATATCTACAGATATGTAAAACACCATAGTTCCATAATTTTCCTCCCTTTCTAGCTTGTATTTTAATGTTAATACTAGATGAAGGAGTGAATTAGATTGTTTCAGGTATTACTTTGAACACAGATGAAACTCAGAGTTTAAGCCACTAAAAATAAGGCCCCTGAACATCCGTGTCTTCATGTGTAAAAGTTAGGAAATGATAGTTAATGCCAGTTATTTTTGAACTTTGGATCTACAAATGTGCTCATGACATAAAAATACTCTTTCTACACTTTCTAAACATCTTTCAGTTTTGTTCCTTCTGCTACTGACAAGTACTGCATCTTAATACAGAATTACACAAAATAATTTTAGCATCCAAGTACGAAAAAAGAAAATAGAAAAGTAAAATTTTTCTCCTCAAAACACAAGAATTAAAGAAAGAGCAATAAAAAAAATAAGTTTGAAGTGACTTTGACCACTTGTAGACCCATCTTCAAGAATGTTCAAGACTTGGGTGAAATATGGGAAAGGGGTTTAAGTACACATATTGATGAGCACTGAAAAATGTATAGAATTGTTGAATCGTTGTATTGTATGCTTGAAACTAATATAACACTGTATGGTAATTATACTTTAATAAAAAATAAATTAACCTGCAGTTTAAAAAATAAAATCGAATTGAATTAAAACGAATGTCCAAGATGGGAAACTTAGATTTCTAACAGTCTAATGGTGTCTCTTTTAGTTTCTAGGGATCAAAACTGAACTCAAAGAGTGGGAAGTTTGTTGTTCATACAATCAAACCTCAGTAACATTAGAAAGCGCATAAGCAAACCAGGCACAAAAAGTGGTCCAGCAGATTAGACCTTCCAACAAGATTGGACTATGTCTGTAGCTGCTATTGGATTGTATCCTCAGAGCCTTGTACCAACAGTAGTTAATGAAATCTGTGGGAAGAGCCCTTTGATCTATCTTGGGGATTGTGCCCTTACTTGACCAAGCACTGCTGGCAGGTGGCCTAGTCTGGACCAAGTGGCCACACCTGTGCTGAGGGAGAAGGTCTTGTACTTGTCAATTGCAACCAAAACAACATGGCTGAGGAGGGGCCAGTGATGAGGAATGGAGGAAGGAGAAACAGTGTGGGTAAAGGGAGACAGAGGTGCCCTTTCTACAACATGCTCTTTCTACAAGACAGTCCTCTTTCTAGAAGAAAGTATTCCAGATTAGAAAAATTCAGCATTGTCCACTTCAGAATTCTCTGTATTAAAGTCTAAATTTAAGGGCACCTGGGTGGCTCAGTTGGTTAAGCAACTGCCCTGGACTCAGGTCATGATCCTGGAGATGACGATTGAGTCTTGAATCAGGCTCCCAGCTCCAGGGGGAGTCTGCTTCTCCCTCTGACCTTCTCCCCTCTCATGCTCTCTCTTACTTTCTCTCTCTCTCAAATAAATAAATAGAATATTTTTTTAAAAGTCTAACTTTATACCATAAAAATGCCAAAGTGGATTGTGAAAATAAATGAGAAAAAAAATCATTAAAAAAATAGACTTGTGGGGCCACCTGGGTGGTTCAGTTGCTTAAGTGTCTGACTTTTGGTTTCTGCTCAGGTCATTTCTGCTCAGGGTTGTGAGATTGAGCCCTGTGTTGGGCTCCAAGCTTGGCATAGACCCTGCTTACTTTACACTTCCCCTAGCTCTTTCTCCCACTCTTAAAAAAAAAAATAATATTCGTGTGTTGAATCACACATTTAATATAAAGGAGAGATAAAAATGTTTCTATTTAGAATTTTTTTTTCTACATCATCGAAGTAACTGAAGAGCCTTAAACAGCCAAGGAAATTTGTCCTGATAAAGTCTTTTTGTTTTTCTAGTAAATTTCCCTGTTAGACGTTGGCATTCCCCAGAGTGGTAAGAACCTCCAAATCTCGTTCAAAATTAGCATCATCTATCAGGAGAAAATAAAAATTTATTGATGCTTTGTGTTCATGAATTTTTCTTCAATATTTGAATAGTAAATGCCAGTAAAGAAGCAGTCTGATTTCAGAAGCTTCAGTCATCGCATGTAGGCTATTGGCAAAAGTGCCGTATCCATTATTCTAACCTCATGAATCTTTTCACGTATTAGCATCCTTTCAGGAATTTATTCCTGATTATCCACTGTATGCTCTGGGAATGCTTGATCACCTGAGACAGACACTGTTCTGAATTCTTGGAGCTTCTATTTACTGAGTTTGAACCCAGACTTAACAGAGTCATGGTGGATGTGACAGAGAACGTTACCTGTAAACTGAGACCTACAAGAGGAGTTCTGTGTGCAACATGGCTTTATCCCACATATGAGAGGAAAGAAACACTGAAACATGCTGGCGTTTATCAATTTGGCAAATTTTCAGCACTGGGTTTGCAGCTGGCTTGAGAGGAAAGCATAACAGCACACATGGCACATGATTTATATATTCTTCATCCTTTAAATGTGTCTTTCTAAGAGGTGGGTACTTAAGAAATGTCTAATCATTCACTTAACAAGTGTTGCTAAACTTCCAACAAGAGTCTCATATATTGAGCTTATCTGATCAGGGTTTCCTATGTCAAAATGTTCAGGTTAGATGGAAATAAAATATTGTGAACATTGCTAAAAATTCATTTAATCACTTCATATTTCTTGAGCAACTTCTCCATGTGAGGCACCATAGGAAGAAGTGAGGACACTAACATAATCTTAGCAATCATAGTAATAGCAGCAACAGGCATGTCAGAAGCGTTACCTTTGAGTCCCAGGTATCTCGTTCAATAGTTGGGGCAAGTCACTTAACCCATCTCCCTTCTCCATAAAATGCAGCCAATAATCCATGCTTACCTCATGGGTTTATTGCAAGGATCTCTTAAAACACACACACACACACACACACACACTCCAATTGCTAAGCTACAGAACGTTATACACATAATTGGTATGTTATTGCAATTATTAATATACCATTTTATACTTCTGAAGTATTTAGTGTTTCTTCCCATTCTTCTGTATATTGCTTGTTCATAGAAGATCTATCTTCTGTCCCTTGTTATGTAAAGGGAAGGCATTAAAAGTCCTCCAGCCATTCTCCAGCCAGTAGCTGACTCATTCTGATCTGCCAGCTTTATCAGCCCCTCTTAGCCCATCACACAAGTAACCTGCATCGTGGGATTTGAATAACTGCTCCAGACTCTCACCGTCTGCTAAGAGGAACGTGTGCCAAAATACTCAGGCAGGACTTGCTTGTAGGGTCACATATACAGGGTGAAGAGGGAGAGGGCTCAGCCAGTGCCAGGAAGCAAAACAAGAGGACACAGGAAGCAAAGCAAGAGGACACAGGGCTCTGTTACATTTCCCATTAACTTCGTTGATATGGCCCTACTTGACCTCTCCTTGGCTGGACCTCCCTCATGCCCCACTCAGCCAAGGGAAAGGCTGCTAGGTCTCCCAATGACTCTGATCACATGTGGACTATGTGTTAGCATACAAGGGGGAGGTCTGCTGGGTACTTGTCAGAGTGGCCATCCACAAGCACTAATAAGGCACATTTGAACCCAAAGAACTATTGTGCTTTCAGCAACCCTGTAGCTATTATTAAATATAATTTTTGTTAGTAACCAAATTCAAGTTATTGCTTTTAATTGGGCAGTGCAATTAGCAATTCAAGAATCCAACTATGACTTTCCCTCAAGAACTAATACTTAGGCCTTAATAAAAGGAAAGAAAGAAAGAAAGAAATGTCTCCATTATAGAAGTTGGTATGTGCCTGGGGCAGTGCCTGCAATTCTGAGGTGAATTTTTTGAAAACATGCATGACTTTTCCAAGAATACTAATAGATTTCACAAAAGGATCTTTTCATTTTCACTTATTTTTAATCAGTCTTGATGAGGTATATTGCTGTAATCGGGTTGAATAGTGTCCCCAAAATACTGCCCCCCCAACTTTAACTCTACCTAAAACCTCAGAATATGACCTAACTTGGAAATCAGTCTTTGTAGGGATAATCAAGTTAAAGTGAGGGGGGCTCTAACCCAGTGGTCAGTGTCCCTTTAAGAAGAGGGCAGTCTGGACTCAGAGATACGAAGAAGAAAATGCCATGAGTAAATGGAGCAGAATGGGGTTATGTAGCTCTCAGCTGAGGATTGCCTACAGACACCAGAAGTGGAAAAGCCAAGGAAAGATTCTTCCCTGGACCTTTCAGAGGGAGCAGGTGCCTGCCACACTTTGATTTGGAGCTTCTAGCTCCCAGAACTCTGAAAGAATAAATTTCTGTTGCTTTAAGCCACCAGTTCGTGGTACCTTATAATGGCAGCACTAGGAGACTAACATTTCATAAAATAATATGCACCAGTTTTAAGTGTGCTATCCGATGAGTTTTAAAAAATATATACTCTACGTAACTCCTACCAAAATCAAGACAGAGAATATTTTTATGAGCCTAAAGAGTTCTCCTTTGGCCCTTCCCATTCTACCCCCCCCCCCACCCCATTGCTTCCTGGCACAAACCCAGCCTCAGAAAACTTCTGGCTGCTTTCCGTCAGTAGATCCATTCTAGAATATCATAGAAATAGAGTCACATAGTGTGTACTTTTCTATGCCTAGCTTCTTTGCATTCAGCCCAGTAGTTTTGAGATCCCTCCCTGTTGTGTGTAGCAGTGTCTGTTCCTTGTTATTGCTGAATAGCTTTCCAGTGCATGGGAACACCCCAATTTGCTTATCTAGTCCCCTGTCGATAGACATTTTTGTTCCTCCTGTCTGAACTATTATGAATAAAACTGTTAAAATATCTAAACACAAATTTTTTTGTGTAGACATGTTTTCATTTCTCTTAGGAAATTTCTAGGAAAGTAAGATCATACAGGCCATTCGGTACTTCTACATTTAATTTTATAAGAAACTGATGAACTCTACTTTTTTTGTGTTCCCACCAGTAAGTTGTGAGAGCTCTGGTTGTTCACCTCCTTACCAATAGCTGATATTGTCAGCCTCCTTAACTGGAGCCATTCCATCGGGTGTGTAATGATATATCACTATGGTTTTAATTTTCATTTTTCAGTGGTTGAATATCTTTTATGTGCCATTTGCTTATCTTCTGTTTTGAAGTCCCTATCTAATCTTTTACTCATTTATTTAATTGGGCTGTTTATCTTTTTATTGAGTTTTAAGTGTTCTTTTTTTTTTTTTTAAGATTTTATTTATTTATTTGATGGAGACACAGCGAGAGAGGGAACACAAGCAAGGGGAGTGGGAGAGGAAGAAACAGGCTTCCCGCTGAACAGGGAGCCCAATGCAGGGCTTGATCCCAGGACCCTGGAATCATGACCTGAGCTGAAGGCAGATGCTTAACGATTGAGCCACCCAGGTGCCCCTGAGTTGTAAGTATTCTTTATAAATTCTGGATCAGTGCTTTGTCTGATATATAAGTACGAAAGGTGTAAACCACTGATACAGAGTGGCTTACGATTTTGAACTTTACCATAGTGTAACATGACAACAACGGACTCACTGACAGTTGTTCTGGATCCATCCGCCATTCCTTTCTTCACTTTCAGTGTCATATTCGATACATTACGTGAGATAGTCGATGCATTATTATCAACCAGGTTTTGTGAGAGATGATTTTCCCAATTGTAGGCGAATGGAAGAATTCTGAGCTTGTTTAAGGGAGTCTAGGCTAAGCTATGATGTTTGGTAGTCTAGATATAGTAAATGAATTTTTGACTTAAGATATTTTCAATTAACAATGGATTTATGGGGACATAACTCCATCATAAATCAAGGAAGATCTGTAGTGGGTTACTTTTTCCCAATCTGACTTTCCCTTTCTTTTCTTCATTGTGTATTTCAAAAAGCAAAAGCTTTAAATTTTGATAAAGCAAATTTATCAATGTTTTTCAATTATTGTGTATGTATTTTATGTTCTGTGATATCATGGAAAAATATATTAAATATAAATATAAATGATATTTATTTTATATAAATATGTAAATTATATATATATATATATATATATATATATACACATATATATGTATATATATCCAGTTCTTGGGACAGAGCTCCCTAAATCCTTGGAATTCCCTAAGTGATAAGAATGCTAAGAACAGGGGTGCCTGGGTGGCTCAGTGGGTTAAAGCCTCTGCCTTCAGCTCAGGTCATGATTCCAGGGTCCTGGGATCAAGCCCCGCATCAGGCTCTCTGCTCGGCAGGGAGCCTGCTTCCTCTTCTTTCTGCATGCCTCTCTGCCTACTTGTGATCTCTCTCTGTCAAATAAATAAAATCTTAAAAAAAAATAATGCTAGGAACAGCTTTCATTCTAATATTTGGTCTTTGTTTCCAGTTCCTTATATAGGACTCCTGAAGCTCTTATAATTTCCTGGGTGAGAGGGGTTCTTTTGTCTAATGTGGTAATTCTGAGTGGGCTACTTGATAGCTCCTGGATGAGCTGGTCACTGGAAGACCAAGCCATGATTAGAAGCTTGGAATTTTCAGCCCTGTGTCTTTTTGTCTTGAGAAGGGAGAAGGGTTGAAATGGAGTCAATGATTGATCCTACCTAGTGATGAGGCTTTCACATAATCACAAAAGTATGGGGTTTGGAGAGCTTTTGGGTACACATGGAAATGCTAGAGAAGGGGATATCTGGAGTGAGAATCTCTGTGCCCCTTCCCACAAACCTTGCTATGTGCAAGGTTTGCAAGGTGCATCTCTTCTTCCTCTGTATCCTTCATATCCTTTTATAATAAACCAGGACACGTCAATAAATTTTTTTCCTGAGAACTATGTGCTGCTGTAGCAAGTTAATAAAACCCAGGAGAGGGTTGTTGGAACATCTGGCTTCTAGCCAGTCAGAAACAGAGGTGATGATCCAGACTTGTGACTTGCATCTGATGGAAGTGACGACAGTCTAGTGGGACTGAGCCTTTGACCTGTGGGATCTGATATTATCCCTAAGTAGATGGTATCAGAATTGAGTTAAGTTGTAGGACCCCCACCTGGATGTCCTACATGCATAATTGTTTGGTGTGGAATAAACTCACATCCATTTGGATTCATAACCAGAAGTGTCAGAAGTGAAATATTATGTGTAAAAGTAAAGAAGAGACACACAGGAGGAAGGAACGGAGGTTTTATCTAACACAAGAGGAAAAAACTGGACAGTTTCTAATATATGTCCTAAGAAATTGTTTCTACCCCAAGCCTACAACTATTTAGCCCTGTTTTCTTATAAAATGTTTCATAGTTTTAGCTTTATATTTAGTTCTATGATTCACATAAATTTAATTTTTATGTATGGTATGAGTTATGGTCAAGATCTACTTTTTTTTCATATGGATATTCAATACTTAAAGGAACATTTATTTTAAAAATAGACTTTCTTCACTGAATAACCTTGGCATCTTTGTTAAAAAAAAAAACTCCATCAACTACATATGTGCGGGCCTATTTTTGGACTCTGTTCTGTTTCAGGGATCAGGAGATCTTTCTTTTTCTTTTTTTTTAACATAATTGGTCTTGAAAATGAACATGTTAAAATAATGCTTCTTTATTTGTATGCTGATCAGTTCTACAAATATTTAAGAACCAATTTATGATCATGACATTATACCAGACTCCTGAAGTATGTAAAACTGATTAAGATGAGATCACAGTTTTCAAGAATGGTATACTTTTAGAACATGGTCCAGAATGCATGTATTGAGATGATTATATCTGTGTGGAGTTGGGGACGGGTTGTTGGGAGATGGGTTTATGATCCACTGAGATTTTATTCAAAATATGGTATATGTGTGCCTTTGTGCCTTAAAAGTTAGATTCTCAAAGGAGTAGGAGAAACGGTACCCCAAAGGACAACCTATCCTGCAGATAAACCTACTGTGAAGGATCAAAAAAATGTTGCTGTCACCTCTCCCAAGATGCATAATAGCAGAATTAGGAATAGCGGAATTAGGAATAGTTGAAAACCAGTTAACTGATGTGATTTTTTTTCTTCAAAAAGTCAGTGCACTGACTAAAATATTTTCATTGCTCTTTTATGGACTTGAAACAAAATGGTTTGCATTTATAGACAGGTAATCTGATATCATTTCTTTAAGATAATTCTATAGCTGAGAAGTTTCTAGTCAATGTACCTACTTACTAGTCTTCTCTGGCCCATAACAGGTATTTTCTCTGAGCTGATCTACTCCTGGCGTGTTTCTGAAACATCAAAGGAAACCAACCTAAATTTTCATGTCAAAAACAAATCCACAATATGGATACTTAATTAATGTTGGCAGAAGATTAGCAGTAACAAGTTCAATGATATTTACTTAAGAAATGAAGTTGAGATATTCAATGACAACAGCAATTAACAAAAAGTATATAAGCTACAGTGCAAGATAGAAATTTCCTTCTATCTTATTGAAGTGCAGTTCAAAGCATGGCATTATTATGGACTAAATGTCCCAGAAGACACACATGAGTATAATGAATATCTATGTGCTTCTGGAAATAGCTACATAAAAATACTAGTTTGGGGGAGAATAGAAAGTTTGTTTTATTAGAGAAAAATAATGCAGATTTACATATTATTCTGACCTCTGTGCCTATATGGCATTTAATATCCTTGGGTTAAAATCTCCCTGTGTTCTTCTGATGAGACATTATTTCAGGTCTCTGACAATTATATTAAGCAGTATTATAAATCTTGAATTTTTCTATATTAAAGTAGGCTCCATACCTGTTCTACTGCCTCAAAATGATGTTCATCTTTCCACAAGGTAATGTATAGAATCTATATAATTTTGGAGTGTATCTGTCATGAGGAAGGTCCCAAACCATGCCTCTGTAACTGAGATATCCTTTCTTGTCTATGGAAGAATTCTCAGAGATTGTAAAGAAAATAAAATGTGTCTTCTGAGAACAAATACTACGTAATTTATGGGAATGTTTTCTTACTACTCTTCTTTCTTCTAATAACACTCCTCTTTCTGCCTCTGTATCTTCTGAGGGTGATGAGATGTATACCTGTTTTGAAGTGGCAAGACAGAATTTGGAAACAAATGATGAAAATTTAGGCTGAAGTAAGTGGGTTCTTATGTACCAGTTAAGGTTTTTTCCAGTGTTAATGAAGATTTCTGATTTGGGCATGAGCTGTCACACTGTGATCCTCCTGACATGAGGGTAATTAGGACAATACTCCAAAACAACCACCATTGATTGACTTGTGGTGTCTTTAAGTAGTGCCATGTTCCAGGGGCCACTACAACCATAGATCCTTGTTTCAGTAAGTGAATTAATTAAAACAGTCATCCAACAGTTATTTCTGAATGTAGTCCAAAATTTTATTTCTGCTTAGATGACTGAATACAATTTTTTTGAAAGGGAAAAAAAAATAACCCAATGCATATGACCTAAACATATTCTATATATAGAAAAAACTTCACTGATTGGAACCACTGGGAAGAAACAATCATGATTAGTATGAAACCAAAGCAGTTATGTAATATTTGCAGGAAGTGCAGGTTATTGACTTTTAAGTAAATATAGTAACTTGAAGAAGGTTAACAAATTGTTGTCAAGCAGAATTCTTTGATGATTGGCCTAATGAATGAATAATAAGTAGACTGCTTTCAAAGGAGCACAGCAATTATTTGTATGTTAATGGTACTTCTAAATGTGCTTTAAATCAGGCAGTCCTACAAAATAGGCTAAACATTTGCCTTACAATCTTAATTGTACAATTAATTTGCTTAGATATCATTTGATTTTAAATATACGCATAGCATAAAGTGAATTTTATATAATTTAAATAAATTCTCCATCCCAATACCCAATGGTTCCAGATTTCAAAATAGGCAATCAGAATTAAAGAGGTTCATGATGATTCCGACCGTTCTTGATATTTCCACATAAGTTGTATGAAGATAGTTTCTATAGGTAGTTGTCTCTTAGGAAAAGATGGCTTAAAGGTCCATGCTCTGGGAATCACCATTTCTTTGGAATACACATTTTTACATATTATCAAATAACAAATTATATTGACAGGGTAGAGGTGAATTCAGGTTTGAAAACAGGCAGACACCAGTGCAATCCCAGCTCCAAAGCCAGGAGACAGTGATCTTAAGCCAGGTATTTAACTTCCATAAGCCTTAATTTCCTCATTTGCAAAATGGGAATCACCATGCAGAAAGGTTTATAAAGGATGAAAAGAGTTGATTATAAAGTTCCTAGCATAATGAGCAGCAGACATTAGATAGTCAGCAAATGGTAGTTAATGCTCTTTTCAAATTGTTGGTTTTGTGGCTGTATTATAGAAAAAGAAAAAAGAAGAAAACAAAAACAAACAAGTAAAATAACTGATGCCCCTCCCAGACATGCAGAGGCACTGAACATTTCTAACATGCAATTTTAACATTTGCTCTAAACTCAGAAAGAAATTATGTGGAATGTATAAATTTGTCAAGCCATGCACATGAATAAAAATTAACATTTTATGCTTTCAAGTTATTAGAAAAATAACACACGAACGGCTGAGAAACTGTGGAACAACCAGACTTGAACAAACTTTCCAACATGGCAGTCAGTCAGATTTCAGAAGATAGTAACAAACACTATCTTGTTGTCATCTTTATCCGCTGAGTTGATTTACTCAAATAAAATTCACATCATTTGGCTATATGAATGCCTAAAATGAATAAAATTTATTAGCACCAGGGAGAAATGCCATCTTTTTGTATATAAAATATAATATCCTCTCTTGACCAATAAAACACCAACCCATGATAAATTTATTAGAAAACCACCATTTTAAATTCAGGCTGAAGCTTTAGCACATGCTATTTATCATGAGTTAGTTTATTCTCCCATCATATTGCTCTATGTATAAATGTGATCTAATAGAAAATGCTTTTATTAATCCCCTCTGACATATTCCACTAAAATTTCCAAGGTCTCTGAAACACAGAGAGCAAGTGGTAGTTTAGAACTCATTCCCAAGTCTATCCTCAGATCATTGTTTAGAAATAATAGCAGAGAAATAGAACATTTGTGCAGAATAATGGTCACCTGCTATTAGAGTAAGGTTGGAATAAAGAAAGAATTTTTTTCAAATCAAAAAAGGCAAAGCAGGGATGTTTATTTTCAAAATGGAGATCTTGTTTCTCTGAGAATGTTCTCTTTGCCACTCACACATCATTTTGTTTTCATAAATTACAACAAAGATTCTCTTTCAATTTAATCTCTTGGAATTGCCATGCGTTTGACTCATGAAGGAGTTAATCAAATTTCATACAGCCCTGAGGAACATAATTATACCTGAGATTTACCTTCTCACTTGGTCCACTGTTTATACATCTATCATGGTCTTTTTGACATGTCAACCTGGCTACACTACAGTCCCTAGTCAGTTAGCCAAGCACAAATGCAGGTGTGAAGGTATTCTGTAGATGTGATTACACTCAGTTATCAGTTGACTTTAAGTAAGGGTGAGCCTAATTCAATCGACTGAAAAAGTCTTAAAAGTGGATCTGAGCTTTCTCTGAAAAGGATAAACCAAGCCTGTGGTCAGCACCTTCTCTGCCTGTGCCTGAGAATTCCAGGCTGTTGTTCTTGATGGCCTAACCTACTAATTTCCAACTTGGCCACCCAGCCCTACAATCATATGAGCCAATTCCTTGAAAGTAAATCTCTCAATAGACATTTCCTACTGATTTCTGTTTCTGTGATTGAAACCTGAATGATTTCATACCCATTTTGAAAATCCCTATTAAAAAATTCATCGTGAGATTGGCCCAGTTTATTACAATAATATGAGGTCTGGAGTTTATAAAACTACTTATTTATCATTTATATTTTTTAAAAATCTTAGAAATGATTGATTAGCTGCAATCAATTGAGTATTTAAGTCTATTAAATTCAGTATTTCTGAATCCAGCCTACTAACATATTCTTCTAAATATGGGAAAATATGACCTCATGAAGGTTGGTGAAACCTTTTTTAACCAAAGTTCTGTGTGCTAATGCCTCAGAAGATGTTAACCTGATACATAAACTTTCTAACTATAGAGTTGTGATAGCCTTTTGATGTGGACCAAAATTCGAAGTTTAATTTCAGATTCCATCATCTGATGCCCTTTGGTAGCAAGAATAGATCAGTTAATAAATGTGGGGGTATATTTATAACTGTAAACTCAGAAAAGAAATTCAGCAGACTCATAACCACTGACATACTAGTCTTACTTTAGGCAGGGTCAGTTCCAATATTTACAAATACCTCTAATTCTTTAATTATTAGCTTAAGGCCAGAAGGCCTTAAATCATTTAACAGCAAAACAGTTTTTGATTTTTTAAAAAATCAACACTAAATTGCCATGGCTGATTTTCCTTCTGCTTTCTATCTGATTGTCACAGAACATCCCCCTAAGAATGAAAGTGGGTTATACTGCTCCTGTCTGACAAAACTCATCCATCCCCTATCACTCCACAAGGTAAGCAGCACTTTGGATCCAAACACTCCTATTAATACTGATGGTCTGTGTCTATGTAAACAAGTATATTTTCCTTCATGTGTACAGTTTTCACCCTTCTTCTAGAATTTGGAAAGTGTGCTTTTTTACTCTCTTTCATTTTGTAACTTAGATCTTGAGAACTTGGAATGTTCAAATGTTGCACCTGCAGCTCCTTGAAAGCAAACATTTCAAATGTTAAAGAAGATTGATGAGACTGGAATAGGTAATTCAGGCCTGAAAACACAAAAAGAGGCCAAAGACGTAGAGAGAATATGCCAATTGCCTTCTGACCTCATTAGTTTTTCTTGTCTGTTGAAGGCAAATACCAGATAAACTCTGAAGCAAGGTGGAACAAGAAGAAAATTAGATTCCTGCTACTGTTTCTTCCATCAGTGCTAATTATACATCAATTCAAAAATAAAACATATTTTAATTGGTCTTTAGAGACTATAAGGAAACAAAAGCATATTTACTTTTAAGAGTAATTTCAATTTCCTTACATTGCAATTCATGGGAGAGACCAAGGCTTAGCTAACTTTGTTGGAATTTGTCGATTTATAGAAAGAGAGCTTCTTAACCAAATATATGCCTGTGTCAGGGGATATTGAGTTATAAGCAAAAGAAACACACTTAAACCATCGTAAGCAAAAAGGAGTCTTCATTATAAGAGTATTCAAATACATCACAGATCCCAGGCACATCATAAAACCCCAAATCCGAAGAAGTCAGAAGCCTAGCCAACCTCTGACTCCACTTTTCCTGAAGCAGATGAAATTACTACTCTGTCTTGCTCTGCATATCTTCTTCATCCTTTCCTTCTCCAGCAGAGCAACTTTCCTTTTAAAGACATTGATATGATCAACTTTGTCTTGCTTTACATGATCTTCAAAGTTAAAATGCTAACAGACTCTAGCCAGAATTTCTGAATCCCAATTTTAATCGTTTCATATAAATAAAGACATACATACATAGCTTTGTAAATAAATCACCTGATAAAATCAGCCCACCTTGGGTCCAAATCTATCTCTAGTTCAGGGCACTTCCATTTGTAGTTTTGGCTAGAAAAGCAGGGATCATGACTCAGGATTTTCCAAGAATAAACCTAAGAAAAGAAGGTAGAAAGAGTAGTTTTCAGTGAAAAAAAAAAAAAAAAAAAAAAAAAAGTAAGCTGTGTGGGTAATCTTAAAAGATGTCTATCCTATAGAAGTACAAATAGAATCATGACCACTGAATTTGGGAAAGCATACGTCCCGATAGCCTGAGAAATTTCTAATTTACCCCTGTTGTTCCAGTATAATGATAAGTAGTACAAATTCTCTTTCACTCAAAATAATCTCAGTTTGGGTGATAAATGTAGGTGTGGCAGATATTTACTGAATCAAACAAATTTATCTTTATTACAAGGTGATTTTGATAAACGATGTTGGTTAAACAGGCTGATATGTGACATGACTCCTTTCCATTACAAATACATCTAAATAAATTATTAAATACATAAAGTGATCTCAAAGCAGTGACTTGGAAGTCAGTAGATCTGCCATACCTGACCCTGAGACATGTGACAGTTATAGAAATATGGGATTTCAGAAAGCAAAGGGACTCCCAACCATCAGAATAGTTGGGAAAGAAATCTCACTGTGAGGAATCTGTTGACATCAAGGTCTGCTGTCCTTTCTGAATCTGGGCTCCCTGCAGAGACTCTTGAGAGAAGTGGTCAAGCAGCTGGTGAGAAACATGAACACGGACCAAGCTTCACTGAGTGGAGAAAAATGTATCAAATGCCCTTATTTCACCTGACCCATCTGTTTCTACACTGGTATTTATAATGAGACTTTCTTATAAATTCATAGGGATGATCAATTTCTCCAATATATAGTATATAAGACTCTCAGGAGTTCTTTCTTGCATTTTACCTAACTATAGAATATACTCTGCTACCAACTGAATCGCTCACATTGAGAAGGTCAACTACCCTTCTTATACAATGCAATCTTCCCTTAGGAAGGTATTGAGTCATCACCAATAACAACAAAATCACAGTATTTAGTAGTAAATATCAAAGTGAGTAATTTGGGCTCAATTTGCTTTCAATACAAACAAATAAAAATGTGTATTGGTTCACAACAAATTCACATTTTAATTCCAGCATAGATGTCAAATAAGAAGAATTATTCTGGATCCCCTGAGTTGGATGGCATTTCTCTCAGAGGAGAAGCCAAATCCTAGTAAGGCTTATGTTTAAGCCTCCTTAGCAAAGAGAAATAAACTTTCAATAATTAAAGGTAATGAATATACACAATCACCCTGAGACATGCACTGCACTCTTAAGTCAGTTTAGACAAGAGATCCTGGGGAGACATTAGCACTGATTATCATAGCATAATTAGTCTTTGGCAAGTCAAAGGGAACTAGTTTTGACCATTTCCTCAAACCTGATTTGTGTTGCCACGTTCTAGCTCCTTCCCCTGTACTCTTTCTCCAACTATCCTCTCTTATTTGGCCTCCTTGAGAGAAAATAAGGGAGCTACATATTCATGGTCAGAAGCCACAGACTTGAAAAGACTTTTCTACAATGTATGTACATGAGAAAACTGCTAGAGTAGAAACATACCATACTTGGGAAGAGCTCTGTGTGTCAGTCAGAACTTTTTTCTCCAAGTGACATCAACCCAAATCATTCTACAGAAGAAAAAATATACTGTAGAGATCTACATGACCTGTACGAGAGGTATCTTTTGTAACAGCAGGAAGGTTAGTTACCTCAACATCTACTGAAATCCAGACCTTAAATCCTGACAATTTCTCATCGCTCTTGTCTCCGAAGATCAGCCTCATATTTTCCTGTTGCAAACTGGTTGCCTTCAGGTGCTAGAGAGCATGGTGGCTGGCAGTTCCTAAACATGATGTCCCATAGTACTCACCACCAGAGAGGAACTGATTTATATTCCCTCCATCTTCCCAAGCTCAAATACTCCAAGGGGCAGCTATTATTGGTCCTATTGTGTCAGATGAGTACCTTTGCACCATCAACTATAGTCTAATATGGAGGCTGCTAGTACATAGCAGCCACCATTCTGTCCACCATGATTGGGTTAGAGATAGAAGATAAGACATTGCGTGTATTTTCTCAAAAAAAAATTAAAAAGAAATACCCTGCTGGTCTCAGAAGGTGGCAGGTACACAGAGCAAATAAAAATTTACAAGGAACTACAGCATAGAAAAATTAAAAATAATCTTAAAATACAAGCCAAAGTTGGAAAATAAAAGAGAGTATATCATTGATTCCCTAGCAAAACGTGTGAGAGAGCCTGAGGCATTTAGTCACTAGGGCATTCATCCCTGTGGGCCACAACCAGTCTCCTGGAAACCTGAAGACAAACATCTGTGGAGTCAATAAGATGGAATAACACATTAACTCAGAGGTTTTCAAGTTCTCCAGGCAACAGACAATGTCAAAGACAGACACTTGGGGCACCACCCTGCACATGAATTCCTTGATTGTTCCTGTTAAAATCATTCTTGTGAACAAATTCAAATAGCTATTTCTTCCAACAAAATATCAACAAGGAGAAATGTATTTCAGGCATAAAGTATTTTTCAGACATAAAAATTGATTCTAGCTTATGGAGGTACCATACCATATAAATGGGAGGTACCATGCATAATCTCAGGCTCTCCAGAGCAATCCATAGTCATAACCAGTCATTTGCAGGTTCTAGAACAAAGTTTATCTTAATGTTCATCTCTCCCCTTCCTGCCTCTAAAGCACGTTCTCTCTCACCTTACAGACAAACTGAAGACACATACTTGCTCTCTCTCTCCTTATAGACAAACTGAATGTTTTGAATTGCAAATGGTGGAATGTTAGGCACTGTAGGTGGTATATTATCAATCCTTTCAAATATTGAAGGATAACCCTGTTAATGAGAGATTCTTCACAGATTAAAAGAAAGAATCATTTTGAAGAAGCCCATAGGAATTTCAGGTTTCAAAGCTTTATTTTTCATTCTATATAATCATTAGGCCCCATGAACAGGAACTTAAAATTATAAGACACCAGGAGATAATGGGGATTTCTAATTTACTGAATTCAAACGGCCCAAGCTATTTCTACGATATTATACTGCAGTTAATAAGGTGAGACAAAAGATCACTTAATCCATGAATGTCTAAGGCATGGTCTCAGGTGAGGTAAGCTTCCTTTTTAAAGATAATGTAGATGTTTCAGGAGCCCCTGCTGAGAAATAGATAATGTTTGTGTCTTACTAAATATCTTAGAGTCATAGCTCAGATAGTAGATACTTTAATATAAATATTCATTTTTTGATCCATAAAGAGATAGTCCTGATTATGCTCATTATTTAATTTGCTGCTAGAGTAGGTCAGGTTAGGTCTTCTTGATGCAAAAATATCCATTGCACATACACACACATACAGCCCATCAGACAGCAATGTCTTCATGACATCTGATAATACAGCAACCTCTGTTGGCTTCAGGTTTTTTAGATCTCCTATTGGACCCTTGGGATCATAAATACATGCTGTCAATATTAGGAATTTCCTTAGATATTCTCTTAAGTCTCTAACAAAGGAAAGGTAGATACAGGAGAGAGACCTCTATATATGTCTGCCCTCCTTTTCAACAAAATCACAAGAGTTCTTTGAAAGTCTCTGGTGAAATTGCATTCTTGCGCACTAATGAATTTGCCTAATGGTTGTAATTACGGTGGAAATCCACCAGATGGCAAAATGGCAAAATTACATGAATCGACAACAAATGGATCGCCCTTCCTTTAAGAGCTTCCTTTTTTTCATTATAAAAATAAACAACAACAGAAACAGCTTGGCCTACAACTGCCTAGGTGGGTGGGATCCTAAGACTTTGGCTGGTCCTTGTAAAGGTCAGACGTTGGCCTTAAGCCATTCCAGGAATGTGTTCCAAAGGTTCTCAGGTGAAGTCATCTCCACGTCCTAAACCAGAGCTTTGAACCACTACTTCATTCTAAATGATGGAGAGGGTATGACGATGACATCGAGAACGTTAGAAAATGGCTTTGCTTAGTATTTGGAGGTCTCAAAACAGTGCATTAGAGAATGAGAAGTCGGATATAGAAATCTCCAGCCCTGGAAAAGCATTATTTTAAAATCTCTAGGAAAGATGGCTCCTCAAAAATCCCATTTCTGTGTTAAAGCATTTTCTTGTTTGAGCATTTGTCTTCATAACTAATTTAAATCTCTCTCATTTCAGTTTAAGGCTTTGCCTTTCTTTCATTTCCCCATTTCCTTAGGGGCTTTGAAAAAGAATCTCTTTAAAAATTATTCACAAGAATCTGGGTAGAATACCTAACATACCACTTCGCACATCAGATGTATTAACTTCCTCATATTTTATGTATACAATGTTATATATCTATTAGGGACTAGAAAAATAATTCTAGAGATCTATGTGAATCACTTATAATTTAAATGATCATCTAAATAATTTTATTATTATTCAAGATTCTTTTCAAATATGTTTAGTTTTAGCTTTAAAATTACATTGTATTTGGTTTAAATAGAGTAACAAAAGCAGAGGAACTACTGTAATATAACTCTATTAATCATAAATGTAAAAGCAAGTTTTAAGATTTTCTTAATTCAGGAAATAATTTCCTAACTGGGTTATTCAGACTAATAGTGATTTATAAAATAACATGAGTTAATGAATCTATTTTCATTATTTGAAAGAGTAGAACAAAAACTGAGCAGTTACCCAGAATAAGCCTCTGTCAGATAAATTATTCTGTTTGGCATAGATTTATATCAGTTCAGTTCAGTGTGAACTACTTGCAGTGATGCTACGAGGCAGGGTATCCCCATTTTATAGATGTGATAAATGAAGCTTGGTTGTCCTTTCTTATTTGCTTATAATTTTAATACTCTTCCTCCTAATATTTAAGCCTTAGTACTATAAGTATTTTTAAAATAATGACTAATTGAAAGCTCTCTGACATTTATATATGAATTTAAATGGATTTTTCACTTTTTCTTTTTTTTTCATTGAGTAAATACAGAGTAGTCACAAATTTCATTACATAAAGTATGTAAGAGTAGCCTTTTTAAATCAGTACTAAATTTGACAAAGTTTAGAAAACTCTGCTATAGACAGTAAAGACATAGGAATCAGTGAGTTGATTGGTAAGGACGTTCCCCAATCCCAAAGTTTAATGGTCAGATTAAAACTAATTTGGCTCTCCATTTTATGAGGATGGAAAAACCATTGACTCTCAAAATAATAGACCCCAAATCGTAAAAGTCTGACTTGTATGCTGGATATCACAGGGGGAAGAAATACCTTTATTTTTTTTCTCTCTCTCTCATTCTCTTCAGCTTTCTCTTTAGTTTTTTGTTGTTGTTCTTACTTTGAAGATATTTTCTCAATATATATAACCATATTTTATTCACCATTTTGATATCTTCTTTTGTGAAATGCTGTCCAAGTCCCATGTCCCTATTTCTAGGTCAAAAAGAGTTAGGAATTATGCCCCCTTTTGTCAATTCCATGGAAAAGTTTGTATTAACTTGATACTAATGATGAAGACACTTTATGCTGCCTTTAAGCTGCAGATCTAATTTCTTAAATAACCATAAGATTACATAAATTTTGATTTCTGCTAGTTTAGTTTTTTGAACTTGTGTGTGTGTTTAATTTGTCCATTTCTAAATTTTCAAATTTATTTATAATACTTCATTTTTTTGATAGCTATAGTATTGGTATTATAGCACTGTTTTATTAGTGTTGCTGGTTTTTTTTGTGAACTTCTCTTCTCCTCACTAAGTTTTCATGGATATTATTAGTTTGGTTTTTGTTCTTAAGAAATAATTTCGGTTTTGTTTACCCTATTGTAGTTTGTGTTCTACAACATGAACATCTGCCCTATATAATTTTGTCTTCTCTTTTCTATTGGTTTTGTTATTTTTCTTATTGCTATAAAAAAATTAGATCATTGATCTCCAGCTTTTTTCTTTTTTATATCTGTATCTATGTTATCAATTCCCTCTATGCTTGTCTTTTGTTCTATCCCCCATGTTTCAATACATAGTATTTTTATTATAACCAAGTACCAAATATTTTCTATTCCCATGTTTATTTTCTTATTCACCCATGTACTATCTAGATGTAAACTTCTTAAATTTCAAACTTGTGGAGATTATACAGTTATCCTTCTGTTCAAAGAATATCTTACCCTGAATGGTTTTAGTCCTTTGAAACTTGCAGAGAGAACACAGCATAATATGGTTAATTTTGATAAATGTTCCTTGTATACTCAGGGCAAATCTTTATTCTGTTTTTACTGGGTGAGTGTTCTCTATGTGTCAGTTGGGCAGGTTGTTAATGACATTATTCAAATCTTTACCCTTAAGAATTGTTTTGTCCATTTGGTCTATCATGTACATTGTAAGATGGGTTAAAATTTCCTACTATTTCTCTTCTCAGTTCCTTATTTGTTTTATAGGGGTATGGTACATTTTCCTCGTGGAATAAACCTTTTATCATTATGAAATATCCTACTACACTTCAAATGTTTTTGCCTGTAAGTCCTCTTTGTCTGATATTAATATAGCTATAGCTTTATTATAGTACAATGTTTTTATTTATTTATTTATTTGGTACAATGTTTTTATATACTTAATTTCAAATTTTCTGTATGCTTACATTTAAAGTGTGGCTCTTAGAGGCAGAATAAAATTGGGTCTTTTTATTTCTTTATTTTGTCTAACAGTCAAACTTTTAATCAGTATTTATTCTATTCACAAGTAATGTAATGTAGTTAAAGGTATGTTTGTGATTAAGGCTTCCATCTTACTATCAAGAAAATGATAACACTATAGTCCTTTTTTTGCTCCTTTGGGTTTGGTTTCCTTTTTTTTTTTCTCTCCATTTTCCCCCACTTGCCTAGTTTGGTAGTATTTTTTAAGTCTATTCTTTTAGTTTTTACTCTAGATTTTTCTAAATGTAGTTTCAATGTATCAAGTGTGATATAAATTATACTTGCCACTTACCAAACAAGGTAGAGACATTAGAATATTTAATTCTAAGTAACACTATCCTGAATTGTGTTTTTGCTATAGTGTATTTTTATTCTAAACACAATTTAAACCCATAAAATATGATGATGATTTTATAGCATCAATATTCATTTCCTGTAACTAACTTGTTCTACTCCTCATTTTTCTTTTATTTTTAAGCTTCAAACTTCTTTTTTAACTACTTTACTGGCAAAAAAAAATTCTCTTATTTTCTGTTTTAACTAATAATGCTTCATTTCATCTTTAACTAGAATAAAATGCAGCATTTTTCTAAAAAGAGTCAAATAGTATCTTTTTAAGTTTTGAATCATAATATCCCACATATTTAACTCTTTCTGTAGTGTTAAATTATGGATAGATGATAGATTAATGAAGGAGCATGGCTGTTTGTTAAAAACAACAACAACAAAAAACCTCTGTTTACAAAAATAAACAAAAAGTTGGATTTTCCCTGTAAGTCATAGTTTGCTGACCACTTTATTAGAATAATAAATTTACTCAATATGGCATTTTAGGTTAGGGGTTTAGGGGAGATTTTTTTTTTTTTGGAGCACTTTGAAAATATTGTTCTATTGTCTTCCAGCTTACAGTTTCTTTTGAGAAATAACTCAGTCTTGCTGCTATTTCTTTTAAGGTAAACTTTTTCTTTATTCTAGCTGTTGTTAGACCTCTACTACATTAATTTCTGCAATTTTACTAACATTTTCCTACTTCTTTTGTCTTATTTTGTTTTCCATTTCCTTTAAAACTATTTGGATTTGTAGTTATTCTGAAATTTGTGGATTGATGTATTGATGTTATTTTGTCATTTTGGAACATTTTTAGCCATTATCTCTTCAAATAACAATTTTGCTCTTTATTTTTCTCTCCTTTTCTTTGGGACTCCCCTTATCTATACATTAGACCTCTCTACTAGGTCATGTATCTTATATGCACAGTATCCACGGTCCATCAATTTTCTCTGAGTTTCATTCATTTCCTCAGCTCTGTATATTCTATTGTTGAAACCATTTTTTCAGTTCTCAATTTTACTTATTTCATTTTTCAGTCTAAATTTTTTTGATATAACTTTCAGTTCTCATCCTAAAATTCTCAATCTGTATCCTATTTTCTGCAACATATTTATTTTTTGGACATATTTTAAAACTGGTTTCTTACTATTCATTATCATATTTCCGGCAGGTCGGTTTATATTGTTTATATTTAAGTTTGATACATTTCAAATCTGAGTGGCATGTCGCCTGGGTGGCTCAGTTAGTTAAGTGTCCAACTCTTGATTTTGGTTCAGGTCATGAGCTCAAGGTCAAGCCCCAAGTCAAGGTCTGCACTCAGCTTGGAGTCAACTTGACAGTATCTCTCTCCCTCTCCAACTGCCCTCCCCCCTGCTCTCTCTAAACATGCTCTCTCTAAACAAGTAAATAAATAAAAACTTTGAAAAAAAGAATCTGAGTAGAAACTCTGTATATGCAAATGTGGAAGACAGGGGGTTAGTTCTCAGAAAAAATATCTGGTTAGGATATTTTATTATTAAACCCCTGAACTGTCCATGTTCAGAGAGCTTCTCTTTTGGGCTTATTAGTTTTCCCAGAGAGCCATAATCTATATTCTCTTCTGGGACATGAGTTAGAGGAAGCTGGAGGATAGTGAGGAGTTCTAAAAGCCCATATCTTGGGACGCCTGGATGGCTCAGTTGGTTAAGCAGCTGCCTTCGGCTCAGGTCATGATCCCAGCATCCTGGGATTGAGTCCCACATCGGGCTCCTTGCTCGGCAGGGAGTCTGCTTCTCCCTCTGCCTCTGCTTGCCATTCTGTCTGCCTGTGCTCACGCTCTCTCTCTCTCTGACAAATTAAAAAAAAAAAAAAATCTTAAAAAAAAAAGTTGTTAAAAGCCCATATCTCAATGTCCAGCTTTTGTTCTACTATGCTTCATGTCTACTCCAATCCTAGAATACCTAGCGTACACTGGCTGTATAAAGCAAACTTCTATTTCTGTCCACACACAGAAGGGTTAGTTGTCAGAGTGAAATGAGTATATCCAAGGACTTAATGAAAATTTTTTCAGGACTATTGAAACTTAGAATCTAATATTTTTTAATACCATCCTACACTGCCAATTTTATAAGTTACTGCTACGTTGAATTCCTAAGTTTTTCTGAGTTTCCATAGGCAGTTGGATATGAACTTTCTTTACTCTCTCATGTCATTTACCTTCCGACTTGTCCATTTGTATTCCCAATATCAAAAATTTTTTGAAGGGGGAGGGCAGAGGGAGAGGGAGAAAGAGAATCTCATTCACGTTCCATGCTGGGCCCAATGCAGGGCTTGATCCCAAAACCCCTCAGATCATGACCTGAGCCGAGATCAAGAGTCAGATGCTTAACCAACTGAACTATCCAGGCACCCCAGCCAAAATTTTTATGGGAATATTTGATCTATCCCCGTCACTTTTTCCATTCTCCAGCCCCTTTTGAATTTATGTTTATTTTTTTAAATTAATGAGTTTCTTGAATAAGCCAACATAAAAACATGTTCATTTAATCATATTTAACTGGAAGTCCTTAAATCTTTACTATGAAAGCTATATGCCTTGGAATATATCTTCATTATTTCATTAGGCATAAACTGTTAATTGTTTCTGTAATAGAAATAGTCATAAAGCCACTGTACCACTTTGTGGCCTAAAAACTGATGCATATAAAAATATGTAAAGACATTTTTACCTAAAATATATTAAGTAAATATATTAGCTAAAAATGTATTATGGGACTCATAATAAACTGACTCCCTTTAGATTTTTGTTCCTTTAACCTAGTGTATTGAGTTTTTATTCCTTCACAATAAATTATCACAAACATAACAACTTTAAACAACACACATTTATTAATTCAGTTTCTGTGGGTCAGGCATCTGGACTTTAGTTGAGTCCTCTACCTGAGGATCTCACTATTTTTCAATCCATGTGTCCCTGAGGGCTGCATTCTCACCAGAAATTCAACTGAGGAAGGATATACCTCCAAACTCTCACATGTTTTTGGAAGAATTCATTTCCTTTAGGCTATAGAACTAAGGGCTTCAGTTCTTGCTAGATGTCTCTTTCAGCTTATAGAGCATTCTGCAGTTCCTTGCTACAGAGACTTCTTCAACCTGACCACTTACTTCATGACAGGTTGCTTCTTCAAAGTCATTGAAAGGAGACTGCTGTCATGCGTTTTCTAGCAAGATGGAGTTTTATGTAATGTAACAATCATGGAAGTGACATCCAACACCTTTGATATTCTATTGTTGAAAAGCAAGTAGTAAGGAGAGGGTTATACAAGAGCATGAATACCAAGAAGTGATGATCATGGGGCTCACCCTACAGTCTGCCCACTACACCAACATTATGGTAATGACAATAATGATGGATTATCATTATATTTTTCTTATGATGCTTTATTTCTCTAAAATGTCTTCACATATACACGTTTGTTTCTATGAATACATGTATTAGAATAGACAACACAAGCTTATGCTGTGTTTAGTCTATGACTCAAGCAGTTCTGAGTATGCTCAGAGAATTAGTGGGACAAAATTTTCAGGGAGCCATTTATATGAAGGATGTAGGAGCCTCTGGATAAATAAGAGATACTGAGTTTTATTCAAGGACAACTGGACAGCACAGATGAGATGGTATGGTTTTAAAAAATCCTGTAGAAATGTCACTCAAACCATCCCATAGCTTCAGGATCTAATAAAAGTTTTAGGAAATCTCAACAAAAGTATGAAGAAAAAAAATGAAAATTCTTTTTTCCTTTAATCTCTATGGGACATTTAGAATGTGAGGCATCAGGAATGATAATAATAGTAATCCTGATAAAAGTCCCATTGGAACCACAGCATTAGGCTTGTGACCACACCAATAGCCACCAACAGCACCTCCACATTAAGAACAAGTACTTTTGGACAGACATTTTTGCCCTTGGTCTTGGATGTCATCAATCCCCATGCAGACATCAGCACCAACCAGGATAACAGCCTGACTATGGTGGGCTCATATTTCACTTGCTACTTTTTGGCAGGGACATTTATCAAAGACAAGTCAACCTAAAAGAGGAAAGGAAAGTGACAGATGACCCAGAGATAAACCTGGGGACTAATTCAGATATTGCAGAATGTTCTCAAAATACTCTCTGGAAGAACCTTAAGGCACATTACATTTCTCAAATCATGGTAGTAAAGCAGGAAAATATAAATTGTATATCTTATTGTTATATTTCAAGTTGATATTTCTTGGTATATTATCTTAATTGCTGCTTACCATTATACTCTAAGGTAAATATTTTCATTCCCATTGCCATTTGGCAGATAAGAAAACTAAGTCTCACACATGAAAAAGCATTCAATATCACTTGGCATCAGGGAAATACAAATCAAAACCACAATGAGATACCACCTCACACCAGTCAGAATGATTAAAATTAACAACTCAGGAAATAATATGTGTTGGCAGGATGTGGAGAAAGAGGAACCCTCCTACACTGTCAGTGGGAATGCAAGCCTGTGCAGCCACTCTGGAAAACAGTATGGAGGCTCCTCAAAAAGTTGAAAATAGAGCTACCCTATGACCCAGTAATTGCACTACTGGGTATTTATCCCAAAGATACAAATGTGGTGATCTGAAGGAGCAGGTGTACCCCAATGTTTATAGCAGCAATGTCCACAATAGCCAATCTATGGAAAGAGCCTAGATGTCCATCGGTAGATGGATGGATAAATAAGATGAGGGTGTGTGTGTGTGTGTGTGTATAATGCAGCCATCAAAAAATGAAATTTGGCCATTTGCAATGATGTGGATGGAACCAGGAGGTATTATGCTAAGCAAAATAAGTCAATCAGAGAAATAATTATCACATGATCTCACTGATATGTGGAATTTGAGAAGCAAGTCAGAGGATCATGCAGAAAGAAAGGAAAAAATGAAATGGGATGAAACCAGAGAAGGAGAAAAACAATAACAGACTCAATCTCAGGAAACAAGTTGAGGGTTGCTGGAGTCGATGGAGGTGGGAGGGATGGGGAAGCTGGGTGATGGATATTGGGGAGGGTATGTGCTATGATGAGTGCTGTGAATTATGTAAGACTGATGAATGACACATCTGTACCCCTGAAACAAATAATGCATTGTACATTAATTAAAAATAAAGGAGAAAGAAAACTAAAAAATAAAGGAGAAAGAAAACAGGATAACGAACATGTTCTTTGAAGTGGCTGACCTAATAAGTGTTATCTATAAAAGACTCATCCACCTATAGCTCCTGGGACTAAACTCAGGTTCATTGTCAAATGTAGCCCAGAACCAGTATTAAGGAAGGCTGTGAAGGAAGTATTGTAAGTGACAATCTCTTTTCTCCTGGCCTAAAATTTCATTTCCCTTTTTCTTAACTTATATAATTCTTGCCTTTCCTCAATTGCTTGTCTAAAGTAAAAACCAAATCCTCTCTTAAAGACTTTTTAAGAATTACCCAGAAGACTACATCTTTTCCTTTCTTCAGAGAAAGCATCTTGAAAACATTAAGTTCTCAACTACATCAAAAGCTTGATCCTCACAATAATCCTTTAAAATTGGAAGAAAGAAACCATAACTACATTTTATATGTGAAGAAAGTAATGTTTAGAGAATTTCAAGGGCTTGTCCAAGATAGCATGGTTTAAACCAATGGTTCTCAAACTTCAAAATACAGCAAGATTACTTGAAATAGGTCTGAGGTGAGGCCAAGAAACTTGCATTTCTAATGTGATTCCAGGTGTTGTTTGTGCTTGCGCTGGTATATATTTAACTCTATTTAGCATTTTATTAATATTTCTTTGGGATAAAGAAAATCCTTAAGAAATTGAGATTCAAGAGTTTCTGATTTCACTATAAGAAAATGTAATTCTTATATAAGAAATATAAGGTTTCAATATAAGTAGCAAAGGCATCTCTAAATCTTCTGTCTTCATATGTGCATAGGTCAACTCATCAAATTATCTGCTTGTTATCTTGGAAAGCACAATTAACCTTTTTCTTAGAAGATATACAGGACAGATGGCTTTTAGTGAGAAGTAAGCAACTTAACTAAAAACTGCAAGGGAAACAGGATATGTTAAAATAAGCAAAGAGTACCCAAATGAGAACAAATAGAGGCTTTTTATTCAGAGCCTGCTCTAGCAAGAGAGTCAGTTACCATCATTTGTGTTTGGCAGAAACTGAAAGGCAGGCAAAGCAGTGAGAAAACATTATAGTGGACAGAAAGAATATTTGTTGGAATGCTCTGATTGAGGCCACTGGTACAGCATCAATGGAGCCACTGAAAATATGCTAACAAGAAGGAGAATATCTCATGTGATTCAGATTTGGGGAGCATATTTAACTATTTCTGGTTAGTTCCGAATTGGAAGCAAGGATGAGAGACCGAGAAGCTCACAGTCATTGACCAACTCATAACTATTTGGGACCAATTGCTGAAGAAGTTGTGACTGGCGCCTTGGGAGGTTGTAAGTCATTGTTCAACTAATTATATATGAGATGGCCATTGTCTGTTTATAACGAAGTTTCTCAGGATTTTACACAGGTGTCTATCAGGACAAGCAGTCCCTGGCTGTAGGGCTAACTTCTCTACCAGGCAGAGTAGATCTTATGTCAAGGGCCAATGATAATTTTAGGACCCTATAAAAGTATTTTGATTTCTTTTGAAGTCAGAAGGAAAAAATGAGCTTTTTGGTTAATTTTTAAATGTAAAAGGACAATACATTTGTCTTTATGTTAACGGAGTGTTCTAAGAATGTAAATGTTGGATTATGGTAAAGAATTTGATTATACTCACAGGTCCCAGAGATGAGGTCCCTTCATATCATGCACGGTCATAGGGGAAAGCAGCAGTGTTGGTCAGGAAGCAGAAAGGAGCAAGAAGAAAGTCTCAGCCAGAGCCTTTACTGGGAGTTTCTGAAAGGAAAGAAAAGGCAGAGTGAGCAGTTTAGGATTAGCTTGTTTGAAATACTGGAAGGCTTTGGGCTATGGGATGGTCTCCAGTTGCCTGATACCTGGCCCTTGGATGGTTTAAGACAATAGAAATATTGGCTTCATGTATGAGAGTTAGGTAAAGAGGTAGTTGGGTTTATAGGCTGAGGATTGGCTGGTTATTATTATCATTTTTAGGAAAAAGCTGGCTCTAGGAGGAGCAGTCTGTCTTTGGGTTTGTAAGTCTCTCAAATGTCAGAGCGAGAGAACAGAAAATAATGGAGTATAATTACCATAATAAGACACAACTCATTTAGTGCACTTTGCCTTATTGTGCTTTTCAGGTATCACATTTTTTACAAATTGAGGCTTTGTGGCAACCCGACATCTAGCAAGCATTGGTATTTTTCCAATATCATTTGCTCACTTTGTGTCTCTGTGTCACTTTTTGGTAATTCTCACAATATTTAAAACTTTTCATTACTATTATGCTTGCTCTGATGGTCTGTGACATGTCTCATGTCTCACTGAAAGCCCAGATGATGGCTAGAATTTTTTTAGCAATAAGGTATCTTTATATTACACTTAAAGTATTGTACACTTTATTTTAGACATAATGATATCACACACTCAAGAGACAATACTATAGTGTAAACATAACTTTTATATGCACTGGAAAACCAAAATATTCATTTGACTCACTTTATTGAAATATTTGCTTTATTGCAGTTATCTGGAACTGAACCTCCATTACCTCTGAGGTATGCTTATATTGGCTCTATAATGATTGGCTGCCAAATAGGCAAATACAGAATCTGTGAAAACACAGAACTCATATTTGTGAAATACAAGTTTTGACATTTTTTTATGTAAGAAAATGTCCATGATTTAACACTCCCCTCACTGAAATGGACAGATCATCTAAGAAAAACATCAACAAGGAAATAGGGCTTTAAATGACACACTGGACCAGATGGACATCACAGATATATTCAGAACATTCCATCCCAAAGCAACAGAATATACATTCTTCCCTAGTGCTCAAGGAACGTTCTCCAGAATGGACCACATCCTAGGTCACAAATCAGGTCTCAACTGGTACCAAAAGACTGGGATCATTCCCTGCATATTTTTAGATCACAATGTTTTGAAATTACAACACAAAAGGAAAGGTGGAAATAACTCAAATACATGGAGGCTAAAGAGCATTCTACTAAAGAATGAATGGGTCAACCAGGAAATTAAAGAAGAATTTTAAAAAATCATGGAAACAAATAAAAATGAAAGCACAATGGTCCAAAATCTTTGGGACACAGCAAAGGTGGTCCTGAGAGGAAAGTATATAGCAACACAAGCCTTTCTCAAGAAACAAAAAAGGTCTCAAGTACACAACCCAACCCTACAACTAAAGGAGCTGGAGATAGAACAGCAAAGAAAGCCTAAACTAGCAGGAGAAGAGAAATAATAAAGATAAGAGCAGAAATCAATGAAATAGAAAAAAAAAAAAACCCAACTAACCAACCAAACAAAAATCCAGTAGAACAGATCAATGAAACTAGAAGCTGGTTCTTTGAAAGAATTAATAAGACTGATAAACCCCTGGTCAGACTTATCAAAAAGAAAAGAGAAAGGACCCAAATAAATAAAATCATGATTGAAAGAGAAGAGATCCAGCACCAAAGAAATACAAACAATTATAAGAACATATTATGAACAAGTATACACCAGCAAACTTTACAATCTGGAAGAAATGGAGGCATTCCTACAGACATATAAACTACCAAAACTGAACCAGGAAGAAATAGAAAACCTGAACAAACCCATAACCTTAAGGAGATTGAAGCAGTCATCAAAAATCTCCCAACAAAGAAAAGCCCAGGGCCAGATAGCTTCCCAGGGGAATTCTACCAAACATTTAAAGAAGAATTAATACCTATTCTCCTGAAACTGTTCCAAAACATAGAAATGGAAGAAAAACCTCCAAACTCACTTTATGAGGCCACCATTACACTGATCCCCAAACCAGACAAAGATCCCATCAAAAAGGAGAATTACAGACCAATATCCTTGATGAACACAGATGAGAAAATTCTCACCAAAATACTAGCCAATTGTATCCAACATCACATTTAAAGAATTACTCACCATGACCAAGTGAGATTTGTTCCTGGGCTGCAAGTTTGGTTCAATATCCACAAATCAATCAAGATGATACCATACATTACTAAAAGAAAGAACAAGAACCTTACGATACTCTCAAAAGATGTTGAAAAAGCATTTGACAAAGTACATTATCCTTTCTTGATCAAAACTCTTTACAATGTTGGGACAGAGGGTACATACCTCAATATCATAAAAGCCATCTATAAAAAAACCCACAGTGAATATCATCCTCAGTGGGGAAAACTGAGAGTTTTTTCCTAAGGTCAGGAACACAGCAGGGCTGTCCACTATCACCACTTCTATTCAACATAGTACCAGAAGTTCTAGCTTCAGCATTCAGACAACAAAAAGAAATAAAGTCATCTGAATTGGCAAAGAAGAAGTCAAACTCTTACTCTTTGTAGATGATATGATACTTTATGTGGAAAACCCAAAAGACTCCACTCCAAAACTGCTAGAACTTGTACAGGAATTCAGTAAAGTCAGGATATAAAATCAATGCACAGAGATTAGTTACATTTCTATACACCAACAGCCAGACAAAAGAAAGAGAAATTAAGGAGTCTATCCCATTTATAATTGCACCCAAAACCCATAAGATACCTAGGAATAAATCTAACCAAAGAGGCAAGGAATCTGTACTCAGAAAACTATAAAGTATTCATGAAAGAAATGGAGGCAGATACAAAGAAATGGAAAAAGGTTCCATGCTCATGGATTGAAAGGAAAAGTATTGTGAAAATGTCTATGCTACCTAAAGCAATCTACACATTTAATGCAATCCCTATTAAATTACCATAATTTTTTTTCAATGAAATGGAAAAAATAATTCTAAAATTTATATGGAACCAGAAAAGACCCCAAATAGCCAGAGGAATGTTAAAAAAGAAAACCATAGCTGGCAGCATCACAATTCCAGACTTCAAGCTCTATTACAAAGGTGTAATCATCAAGACAGTATGGTACTGGCACAAACAGAGACACGTAGATCAATGGAACAGAATAGAGAGCCCAGAAACGGACCCTCAACTCTATGGTCAACTAATCTTCAATGAAGCGGGAAAGAATGTCCAGTGGAAAAAAGACAGTCTCTTCAACAAATGGTGTTGGGAAAATTGGACAGCCACATGCAGAAGAATGAAACTGGACCATTTCCTTACACCACACACAAAAATAGACTCCAAATGGATGAAAGACCTCAATGTGAGACAGGAATCCATCAAAACCCTTGAGGAGAACATAGGCAGCAACCTCCTCAACCTCAGCCATGGCAACTTCTTCTTAGAAACATTGCCAAAGGCAAGGGTAGCAAGGACAAAAGTGAACTATTGATATTTCACCAAGATCAAAGGCTTTTGGACAGCAAAGGAGACAATCAACAAAACCAAAAGACAACTGACAGAATGGGAGAAGATATTCACAAAAGACATATCAGATAAAGGGCTAGTATCCAAAATCTATAAAGAACTTACCAAACTCAACACACAAAGAACAAATAATCTAATCAAGAAATAGGCAGAAGAAATGAATAGACATTTCTGCAAGGAAGACATCCAAATGGCCAATAGGCACATGAAAAAGTACTTGATACCACTTGGCATCAAGGAAATACAAATCAAAACCACAGTGAGATATCACCTCACACCAGTCAGAATGACTAAAATTATAAGTCAGGAAAGGAAAGATGTTGGCATGTATGTGGAGAAAGGGGAACACTCCTACACTGTTGGTGGGAATGCAAGCTCATGCAGCCAGTCTGGAAAACAATATGGAGGAGTTGAAAATAGAGCTACCCTATAATCCAGCAATAACACTACTGCCCCCAAAGGGGCACATGCACCCAAATGTTTATAGTAGCAATGTCCACAATAGCCAAACTACAGAAAGAACCTAGAAGTCCACCAACAGAAGAATGGATAAAGAAGAAGTGGTATATATATACAGTGGAATACTATGCAGCTATCAAAAAAGGAAATCTTGCCATTTGCAATGGCATGAATGGAACTAGAGGATATTATGCTAAGTGAAATAAGTAAATCAGAGAAAGGCAATTATCATATGATGTCTTTGACATGAGGAATTTGAGAGGCAGAGTGGGGCGTTGTGGGAGGCAGAGAGGGAATAAATGAAACAAGATGGGACTGGGGAGGGAGACAAACCATAAGAGACTCTTAATCTCAGGAAACAAATGAGGGATGCAGGAGTTGGGGGGAAGGGATAGGGTGCCTGGGTTATAGACATTGGGGAGGGTAGGTGCTATGCTGAGTGTTGTGAAATGTGTAAGCCTGATGATTCACAGACCTGTACCCCTGAAGCAAATATATATGTTAATTTTAAAAAAAATAAAAGAAGTATTTCTGTTTGTTGGTTTTACAGTTTTTTTTTAACGGAATTAAACCTTTCTGAAGTTGTATTTAAAATTTCATGAGCTACTCAACATTTAATATTTATTATTCCTAAAGAGAATGCTGAATTAAGTCAATTTTAATGGTGTACCTTATTATTTTTATGAACTGTTTTCTTATATACAGTTAGGGATGTATAATTTTATAAACAAGTATAATGGGGGTTTTTAAGAAATGTTTTATTTTGTGTTCTTTCATTTAATTTGAATGTTTTTGCTTTCATATTGTAAACTGTCTAGTCTCTCTCCTTCATATATACATCAAAAACTAGTTCTAAATTATTAAGATACTCTATAAAAATTTTCAATTCAGGCACTGTAGTTTATTGTGGTCACAAGGCTTTTGTCACTGACCAAAGCCTTGAAAATCATTATTTTCTCTTCTCTTACAGCAAAAAATGTCAAGTTATACCTCTTTACCTTACAAGTCTCAGAAACTACTTATTTTCAGATAAGTAGCCTAGAGTTTACCCCTTCAATAATCTAATAAACACAACACCATTTTCAACCTTTCAAATCTACTCAGAAACTTTCAGTAGCTCAGGAACCAGGTGTCACCAGTTTATGGAGAAAGCATCTGAATATTTTAAATGTTCTTACCACTCTTCCATTCAGTATCTGATATCACAAAATGGAAAGAGGAGGGGAGTGGATAATAGATATTGTAGATAATAATAAATTGTTCTCTTTAATAAATGGTTTTGGGAAAACTGAACTGCCATATGCAAAAGAATGAGACTGGATTCCTATTTTACACAAAAATCAACTCAAAATGGATTGAGGGCTTAAATTTAGAACATGGAACTGTAAAGTTCCTAGAAGAAAATATAAGCAGTAAGTTCCTTGACATCAATCTTGGTAATGAACTCCTGGTTTTGACACCAAAAGCAAAGGCAACAAAGCAAAGGTTTTAAAAGGTAAGACAACATTAAACAAAACATCTTCTGCTCAGCAAAGGAAATTATCAACAAGTGAAAAGGTAACCTATGGAATGAGAGCAAATATTTGTAAACCATATATCCAATAAGAGGTTCATATCTAAAATACAAAAAGAATTCATACCATTCAATAGCAAAGCCAATAATAGCCCAATTAAATAATGGACAAAGGACCTGAATAAACATTTTTCCAAAATGGCCAACATACACATGAGAAGGTGTATCACTAATCACTAATCATCAGGAAAATGCAAATCAAAACCACAATGAGATATCACTTTACACGTGTTAGGAAGGCTATTATCTAAAGACAAGAGATAAGAAATCTTGGGAGAATGTAGAGGGGAAAAAAGTCCTTGTGCACTTGGTGGAAAAGTGAACTGTGTATAGCCACTATGGAAAATGATATGGAGTTTCCTCAATGAATTAAAAATAAAAGTACCATATGACCCAACAATTCCACTTTCGGGTACATATGTAGAGAAAGTGTATCTCTGGGACTCCCAGGTGGCTCAGTCAGTTAAGCATCTGCCTTCAGCTCAGGTCATGATTCCAGGATCCTGGGATTAAGGGCTTCATTAGCCTCCTTGCTCGGGGGGGGATCTGCTTCTCTCTCTCCCTCTGCCTTCTGCTCCCCCTGCTTGTGCTCTCTCTCTCTCTGACAAATCAATAAATAAAATCTTAAAAAAAAAAAAAAGTGGATCTCCTAGATGTATCTGCACTCCCTTGTTCATTGCAGCATTATTTACAATAGCCAAGGTATAGAAATGGCCTAAGTGTCCATCAAGAAAATGTGATCGATTGATCGATCTATCATCTACCTATCTAATGGAATCTTATTCAGCCTTAAAAAGAAAGAAATCCTGTTGTTTGTTACAACATGGATAAACCTGAATGGCATCATACTAAGTGAAATAAGCACACAGAGAAAGTCAGATACTGTATTTATCATTTATATGTGGAATTAAAAAAAAAAAAGTAGAACTCAAAGAAACAGAGAGTACAAAAGCAGTTGCCAGAGGCTGGAGTATGGGGAAAATAGGGAGGGGTTGATAAAAGGGTACAAAGGTTCATTATAAGATAAAAGTTCTGAGGATCTAAGGTATAATCCAATTACTATAGTTAATAACATTCTATTGTATAGTTGAAACTTTCTAAGAGATTAGAACTCAAATGTTCTCACCAAAGAAAAAGAAACAGAAAGAGGAGGACTATGACAACAAGAAGAAGGATGAAGAGGGAAGAAGGAGGAGGAGGAGGAAGAGGAAGAGGAGGAGGAGGAGGAAAAAAATAAGTAAGTGATAGATGTATTAATTAACTAGATTGGAGAATCCTTCAAAATACATATATACATTTATCAAATCATCATGCTATACACTTTAACAATCTTACTTTTTGTCAATTATTCCCCAAAACTGACATCTAAATTTTATTTCTAATTAATACCATGTAGCTAAAACCCATATTGACTCAGCCAAATGAATACCACACCCACCTATATTGGGCTTCTGAATAACATTTTGTCTAAGAAAGTTTCACCACTTAAGAACTTTTGAAAATACTACATAAAAGAATACCAATTTGATGATTGTTCTTCCAAATTTTCTTATCCATGACTCAATGATTTGACAAAAACCACTAAGAAAATTTATGAAAAGCCATTAACACATTTTGTTACTAAGGACCTGAGGGAGAGTTGTTTCAGGCAGTGTCTGGGGACTAGTGGGGTTGTATTGTTTAAGTTGAAGGGAGCAAGAATGCTGAGAAAGTAGAGAGAAAATGTTTAAGTCATTTCTTCAAAAAGTTTGGAGGTGAAGTGAAAGAGGAAATGGTTCAGGATTGAGGGTTATATTTTAGGGGGAAACAGAAGAGTGAGTTTCTAGGTTGAGGGGAAAGTACACCGAATAGTAAGAAGGCATGGTTCTACAAGAAGGAAATAGTTAATGGAGCAAGGTCCAACTTTAATGAATTCCAGATCTTCTAGTCATTGAAGACACAGTCTTAAAGACATGCTGATATTTTAGAAACTGAAATATGTTAAATTAAAAAGGAATTCATGCATATAGAGACTGAGTAGATAGAGATATTCTGTATTTTTAACACCACAAAAATGCGGACATAATAGTCTAGAGCATTTTCATAAGGTATTGCTCGAGAAGAAAAGAGTAGAAAAGTTTGGAGTTTTTTAAAATCCCCAATTATGATTTATGTAGGAATATTTTCTCTAAATAATAATGAGTCTGACAGTATATTCCTTATATCTTCTTTTAAGAACTTTTTGGATTTCCTTTTTACTAGGAAACTTTTAACTTTGAAAAAGCAAGTAGTATTTTTCTCCCTGAAACCTCTGCAGTGCCAGCAATGTATTGAAGTTTGATTAAAAGGACAGTTAATGCAAACATAAATCCCTTAAAATATTTAGAGCACACAAATCTCAACCCATCTTGTATTTATAAGACAACATTTTAAAATGAGTATCTCTTAAGAAAGGAGGCTATTAGGTTGAGCAATGCCTTCTCTTCCCAATGGGGTATTAGACAAGCTGAATATATAAATCTGCTTTATGTTACTATATCAGTGGTTGATGTTCAATGGACTTTTGGTATTAGGACTATAAATATCTGACAACGGAATAAACATCATGTGGAAGGAAATTGACTGTAACTGAGGAAGGTGCTCGAAATAGGCCTCCATGGAATTATCTGCTCAATCTTTGAGACTTTTGTTTTGGCTTTGTGACTTTTGAGGGCGTAATGATTTTTCTCAGGCAGTGCTGGTTTGGAAGGACTTCAGGAGTGAAGCCTGTGCCCTTCTCGTCCACACTGATAGTGATCAAGCCTGTGGTTAAAGCTCAGGTGTGACGTCCATCCAGAAATCTACTTAAAAATGTTAAGCCAACAATGGTGAGGCTGATATTTATAACCTTTGTACTTCCCAAATAAAATTTTACCGCATGTCCTCTTACTGGTTTTGAAGGTTACGGATAACAACTCATCACAATATACAAGCTTCCTCTTCTCTTTCTTCTCCTTTCTTTTCTCCATCTCTCTCACTACACTTGACTTGATTCATCACCCACTGCCAGGGGTGTCTTTTAGGAACACCGAGGCTGGAATTAAAATCTTCACTGTGGTTCCCATGGTGAATGGCTATGGGTAGTGAGGATACTTGTCCTTTGTTATTGTTGTCGTTGTTGTTGTTGTTTTAATCCTTTCCATACCAGCACTATTTTATAATCTATTTGAAAAGGCATGGAAAACATTAATCAATCATGAATATACAAGTGATCAAGTGTTATGCCATGAAGCTCAGATGATGGATATTGGTCAGAGGGCAAAGAAGGAATGTAGAAACTTTGTGGAGGAGATGGACATGGTGCAGGTACTTGGAAAAGGAGTGGGAAGATGGATGGCGGAGGGCAGAAGATTGAATACTTTAAGGACCTTGTTTCTCCCCTTTAGATAGCTAGTTGATTGAAATTGCCCTATTGCCTTGATAAGGCAATGAAGAATTATCATCTTCGAGTGGATTGTTTTTAGACAGGCAACGTTGTAAAGGCAGGGAGCTAAACTGAGCGCCATGTACTGAGCTGCAAGAGGTCTATGAAATCCCGAAATTACTGTGCAGAAATTTATAAAAGTAACCTCTTTCCCCACCCAGGGTAAGATGTGTATAACAGAATACTATTCAGGAAAGTCTTATCTAATTCCATTGTACACAGCATCTCTCCTTTATAAAGTTTAGGAAGCTAAGCCCCCAGTGATAGAAATCATATACCCATGGTCATAGCTAGTAACTATACCTAGATAATTCCTAGAGACCTGTGGTCTAATCGGTTCTCTATATCCTCATATTCACAACTTCCTTTGGTGGAACACCAGCAGTTGGTCATTTTATTCATTTCTCAGGACTGTTATACAAAGTACCACAAGCTTGGTCAGTTAAAACACAAGAATTAAAAAAACAAATCACAACAAAACAAAAACATGAGAATTGTTTTTCAACAGTTCTGGAGCCCAGAAGTCTGAAATCAAGGTGATAACAGGATCATATTTCCTCTGAGACTTTTGGTAGAATCCTTCCTTGCTCCTCTTAATTTCTGGTGGTGGCCATCAGTCCTTGACATTCCTTGGCCTCACTCCAATCTCTCTCTCTGTCCATATATGGCATTTCCCTTGTGGGTCTCTGCCTTAACAGGACATTTTTTTCTTCTTATAAAGACAATACTCCTATTGGATTAAGGCCCACTCTCATGATATGATCTTAACTTGATTGCATCTGCAAAGACTATCTCTAAATAAGATCATATTCCCAGATACTGAGGTTTAGGACAGAAGCTCATCTTCTTGGGTAACACAATTCAACTCATTAGGGTAATCTAGATTCCTCTCTATTTTCCTCCCTAAAAAAACTGTTGCCCTGTAACTTTGTAAAACTATTATTCCAAAAATAACTGTCTCCTTCCTACTCAACTTCATCAATTGAGTTTCAGGTCAATCATTTTGCTGAGTCATCAGCAAATTATCCTAAATTCTAAGGGAATATTATGTGACGCTGTTCTACATTTTGAACTTTAGCTACACCCAGAGAGCTTCTCAAGGGGCTCTGGTATATTGACTCTGAATCATAGATAAGTAGTCTCTTGGACCTCCAAACATCTGACATCTGACATAAATAAACAACAGTATTTTTTCTGGTTTGTTTATGAGCATATCTTGGGGAGCAAAGTCAAAGCCTTCCTGAAGGAAAGATATATTATACCTATTGCTTTTTCCATCTACAAAGCTGGTCACTCCATCATAAAAGAAAATTAGATTGGTCTGACATTTCTCCTTCCTATGGCTGTGCTGACTATACTCCAATCCTCTTTGATAGTTTGGGAATCCAAAGAATAAAAACACACACAGATACAATATTTTGTTTAAAATGTAAGGATGCCCAAATTTTATGTGCTGTTTCCTTATTAGATGCCCATTTTGATTTTCTTAAGTAAACCAGTGTTTGGGACCTCTTTGGTCTTCATAAAAAACTTCATAGTTCTCATGGGAAATTATAAAGTTCTTGCCACTTTGACCCACAGAAAGAATCCATTGCTTTATCCTATTACTTCCTCATATTCCCCTGAAACTCCCTTGTTGAACTGTGCAGTAGAAACCCATATAAAGATAGGGTGTTGAAACATAGAAGACAGAACAAGTAGACTACATCAAATAAGTAAACTGCTTAATTGCCCTGTAATAACATTTATCCACTTTAATGCAATAACATGAGTTATATGTTGATATTACCTATCTTTCATATTGGAAAGAAAGTTGACTCTTAAGTTGAATGAGATCATGCCATTTTTCACTCATAGCCAGCTTTGACCTTGCAGTGATAGTGAATTCAGGAAGAATAGAATTTTATTCACTAAATTTCACTACCTACAAATTACCTGAAACTTTTGGGTTATCTAGAAGGACATTAGTAGCTTGTCACTGCATATGGCATTTCCCTATGTACATGGCTGAGTGTGAAGGGGTCCTGATAAATTTGCTTTGAAAGATAGTCTGAACTATTTAATTTCACTTTGGCAACCTCACTTCTGGGACCACATTCTTTCTGAGAGCAAATTTCACTATCTGGACCTTAGATTAAAGGCTGTCTCCCAACCTCTCTTCTAGCCCTGCTTTCTAAAACAGGTATGTGGCATTAATATCTACATTTGCCTCCACTCATGGCTTTATTCTCTGTCATGCCTTCTCATTCATCTCACTTGTTCTCTCAAGTGACTCCATTCAACCTATTTCCGGAAATGACTTCCTGAGGTGCCATGGATGGTCATTAAGTTACTGGAAACTCAATTTTTGCTATGTATTCCAATAATTGCCACCAACAAATGGTAGGAAATTGCACTGTCTTGAATCTTAAACCCTATTGCATGTTCAAACTCCATATGAAAGATACCTATATCTTTACCATTCAGTTCTTGGCTCTCTCTGTTTTTTCAAGATTTGCAACTATCTGAAACCCAGAGGATTGATTTCTTAGCAATATGAACAAGCATGAGTTTGACTTTCAGAATTATCTCTGCATGTGCACCAAAACCTGAATTACAAATTAGCAATTGAGTGAAACAGTGAGATACTTTAACAAAAATGAATATGTACATTAAGAATAATAAAATAGTGGAGGGAGTCAATATGGCGTAGAAGTAGCAGGCAGAGACTACTTCAGCTAGCAGGAGATCAGCTAGATAGCTTATCTAAAGATTGCAAACACCTACAAATCCATCGGCAGATCAAAGAGAAGAAGAACAGCAATTCTAGGAACAGAAAAACAACCACTTTCTGAAAGGTAGGACTGTAGGAGAGGTGAATCCAAAGCGAAGGGAAGATAGACCCTGGGGGGAGGGGCCGGCTCCCTGCAAGTGGCGGAGCAACGGAGCACAAAATCAGGACTTTTAAAAGTCTGTTCCGCTGAGGAACATCGCTCCAGAGGCTAAACCGGGGCGAAGCCCACACAGGGTCAGCGTGGCCTCAGGTCCCGCAGGGTCACAGAAGGATCGGGGGTGTCTGAGTGTTGCAAAGCTTACTGGTATTAGAACGGGGAAGCCGGTCACAGAGACAGAGCCAACAGTAAGATCACAGCTTGGGGTTACCTTGAATAGGTCGCAGGCTCGGTGAGCTCAGAGCGCGGCTGGAGATCAGGCAGACGGGAGTTACTGGGCGCTGTTCTCTGTGGGCGCACTGAGGAGTGGGGCCTTGGGCTCTCGGCTCCTCCTGGCCGGAGACCAGGAGGCCGCCATTTGTATTCCCGTCCTCCAGAATTCTATGGAAAGTGCTCAGGGAACAAAAGCTCCTGAAAGCAAACCTGAGCGGATTACTCAGCTCGGCCCCTGGTAAGGGCGGTGCAATTCTGCCTGGGGCAAAATCACTACACAAGGCGCCTCCCCCAGAAGATCAACAAGAAATCCAGCCAAGACCCAAGTTCACCTACCAAGGAGTGCAGTTTCAATACCAAGGAGAGCAGCAGAATTCCAGAGGAGTAGAAAACAAAGCACAGAACTCATGGCTTTCTCCCTATGATTCTTTAGTCTTGCAGTTAATTTAATTTTTTTTTTCATTTTCATTTTATTTCTCTTCTTCTGGGAAAAAAATTTTTTTTAACTTTTACCAATTTCTTTTTTAACGTTTTTTAACTAGTTTATCTAATATATATATATTTTTTCTTTTTTATACTTTTCTTTATTCGTTTTCTTTTTTTCCTTTTCTTTCTTTCTTTTTTTCTGAACCTCTTTTTATCCCTTTTCTCCCCCCTCACGACTTGGGATCTCTTCTGATTTGGTTAAAGCATATTTTCCTGGGGTTGTTGCCACCCTTTTAGTATTTTACTTGCTACTTCATATACTCTTATCTGGACAAAATGACAAGGCGAAAAAATTCACCAAAAAAAAAAAAAAAAAGAACAAGGGGCAGTACCAAAGGCTAGGGACCTAATCAATATAGACATTGGTAATATGTCAGATCTAGAGTTCAGAATGACAATTCTCAAGGTTCTAGTCAGGCTCGAAAAAGGCATGGAAGATGTTAGAGAAACCCTCTTGGGAGATATAAAAGCCCTTTCTGGAGAAATAAAAGAACTAAAATCTAACCAAGTTGAAATCAAAAAAGCTATTAATGAGGTACAATCAAAAATGGAGGCTCTCACTGCTAGGATAAATGAGGCAGAAGAAAGAATTAGTAATATAGAAGACCAAATGACAGAGAATAAAGAAGCTGAGCAAAAGAGGGACAAACAGTTACTGGACCATGAGGGGAGAATTTGAGAGATAAGTGACACCATAAGACGAAACAACATTAGAATAATTGGGATTCCAGAAGAAGAAGAAAGAGAGAGGAGAGCAGAAGGTATACTGGAGAGAATTATTGGGGAGAATTTTCCCGATATGGCAAAAGGAACAAGCATCAAAATTCAGAAGGTTCAGAGAACGCCCCTCAAAATCAATAAGAGTATGCCCACACCCCGTCACCTAATAGTAAAATTTACAAGCCTTAGTGACAAAGAGAAAATCCTGAAAGCAGCCCGGGAAAAGAAGTCTGTAACATACAATGGTAAAATATTAGATTGGCAGCTGACTTATCCACAGAGACCTGGCAGGCCAGAAAGAACTGGCATGATATATTCAAAGCACTAAATGAGAAAAACATGCAGCTAAGAATACTATATCCAGCTAGGCTATCATTGAAAATAGCAGGAGAGATTAAAAGCTTCCAGGACAAACAAAAACTGAAAGAATTTGCAAACACCAAACCAGCTCTACAGGAAATATTGAAAGGGGTCTTCTAAGCAAAGAAAGAGCCTACAAGTGGTAGATCAAAAAGGAACAGAGACAATATACAGTAACAGTCACCTTACAGGCAATACAATGGCACTAAATTTATATCTCTCAATAGTTACCCTGAATGTTAATGGGCTAAATGCCCCAATCAAAAGACACAGGGTATCAGAATGGATAGAAAAACAAACACTATATCTATATGTTGCCTCCAAGAAACTCATTTTAAGCCCAAAGACACCTCCAGATTTAAAGTGAGGGGGTGGAAAAGAATTTACCATACTAATGGACATCAGAAGAAAGCAGGAGGGGCAATCCTTATATCAGATCAATTAGATTTTAAGCCAAAACTATAATAAGAGATGAGGAAGGACACTATATCATACTCAAAGGGTCTGTCCAACAAGAAGATCTAACAATTTTAAATGTCTATGCCCCCAACGTGGGAGCAGCCAACTACATAAAGCAATTAATAACAAAATTAAAGACACATCAACAATAATACAATAATAGTAGGGGACTTTAACACTCCCCTCACTGAAATGGACAGATCATACAAGCAAAAGATCAACAAGGAAATAAAGGCCTTAAACGACACACTGGACCAGATGGACATCACAGATATATTCAGAACATTTCATCCCAAAGCAACAGAATACACATTCTTCTCTAGTGCACATGGTACATTCTCCAGAATAGATCACATCCTCGGTCCTAAATCAGGACTCAACTGGTATCAAAAGATTGGGCTCATTCCCTGCATATTTTCAGACCACAATGCTCTGAAGCTAGAACTCAACCACAAAAGGAAGTTTGGAAAGAACCCAAATACATGGAAACTAAACAGCATTCTTCTAAAGAATGAATGGGTCAACCAGGAAATTAAAGAAGAATTGAAAAAAATCTTGGAAACAAATGATAATGAAAACACAATGGTTCAAAATCTGTGAGACACAACAAAGGCAGTCCTGAGAGGAAAATATATAGCGGTACAAGCCTTTCTCAAGAAACAGGAAAGGTCTCAGGTAAACAACCTAACCCTACACCTAAAGGAGCTGGAGAAAGAACAAGAAAGAAACCCTAAACCCAGCAGGAGAAGAGAAATCATAAAGATCCGAGCAGAAATCAATGAAATAGAAACCAAAAAACAATAGAACAAATCAACGAAACTAGGAGCTGGTTCTTTGAAAGAATTAATAAAACTGATAAACCCCTGGCCAGACTTATCAAGAAGAAAAGATAAAGGACCCAAATAAATAAAATCATGAATGAAAGAGGAGAGATCACAACTAACACCAAAGAAATACAAACTATTATAAGAACATACTATGAGCAACTCTACGCCAATAAATTTGACAATCTGGAAGAAATGGATGCATTCCTAGAAACATATAAACTACCACATCTGAACCAGGAAGAAATAGAAAGCCTGAACAGACCCATAACCAGTAAGGAGATTGAAACACTCATTAAAAATCTCCAAACAAACAAAAGCCCAGGGCCAGACGGCTTCCTGGAATAATTCTACCAAAAATTTAAAGAAGAACTAATTCCTATTCTCCTGAAACTGTTCCAAAAAATAGAAATGGAAGGAAAACTTCCAAACTCATTTTATGAGGCCAGCATCACTTTGATCCCAAAACCAGACAAGGATCCAATCAAAAAAGAGAGCTCTAGACCAATATCCTTGATGAACACAGATGCGAACATTCTCACCAAAATACTAGCCAATAGGATTCAACAGTACATTAAAAGGATTATTCACCACGACCAAGTGGGATTTGTTCCAGGGCTGCAAGGTTGGTTCAACATCCGCAAATCAGTCAATGTGATAGAACACATCAATAAAAGAAAGAACAAGAACCATATGATACTCTCAATAGATGCTGAAAAAGCATTTGACAAAGTACAGCATCCCTTCCTGATCAAAACTCTTCAAAGTGTAGGGATAGAGGGCACATACCTTAATATTATCAAAGCCATTCATTCTCAATGGAGAAAAACTGAAAGCTTTTCCGCTAAGGTCAGGAACACGGCAGGGATGTCCATTATCACCACTGCTATTCAACATAGTACTAGAAGTCCTAGCCTCAGCAATCAGACAACAAAAGGAAATTAAAGGCATCCAAATCGGCAAAAAAGAAGTCAAATTATCACTCTTCGCAGATGATATGATACTATATGTGGAAAACCCAAAAGACTCCACTCCAAAACTGCTAGAACTTGTACAGGAATTCAGTAAAGTCAGGATATAAAATCAATGCACAGAAATCAGTTGCATTTCTCTACACCAACAACCAGACAGAAGAAAGAGAAATTAAGGAATCAATCCCATTTACAATTGCACCCAAAACCATAAGATACCTAGGAATAAACCTAACCAAAGAAGCTAAGAATCTATACTCAGAAAACTATAAAGTACTCCTGAAAGAAATTGAGGAAGACACAAAGAAATGGAAAAATGTTCCATGCTCCTGGATTGGAAGAATAAATATTGTGAAAATGTCTATGTTACCTAAAGCAATCTACACATTTAATGCAATTCCTATCAAAGTACCATCCATCTTTTTCAAAGAAATGGAACAAATAATCCTAAAATTTATATGGAACCAGAAAAGACCTCGAAGAGCCAAAGGAATATTGAAAAAGAAAGCCAAAGTTGGTGGCATCACAATTCCAGACTTCAAGCTCTATTACAAAGCTGTCATCATAAGACAACATGGTACTGGCACGAAAACAGACACATAGATCAATGGAACAAAATAGAGAGCCCAGAAATAGCCCCTCAACTCTATGGTAAACTAATCTTCGACAAAGCAGGAAAGAATGTCCAATGGAAAAAAGACAGACTCTTCAATAAATGGTATTGGGAAAATTGGACGGCCACATGCAGAAAAATGAAATTGGACCATTTCCTTACACCACACACGAAAATAGACTCAAAATGGATGAAGGACCTCAGTGTGAGAAAGGACTCCATCAAAATCCTTGAGGAGAACACAGGCAGCAACCTCTTCCACCTCAACCACAGCAACATCTTCCTAGGAACATCGCCAAAGGCAAGGGAAGCAAGGGAAAAAATGAACTATTGCGATTTTATCAAGATCAAAAGCTTTTGCACAGCAAAGGAAACAATTAACAAAACCAAAAGACAACTGACAGAATGGGAGAAGGTATTTGCAAACGACATATCAGAGAAAGGGCTAGTGTCCAAAATCTATAAAGAACTTAGCAAACTCAACACCCAAAGAACAAATAATCCAATCAAGAAATGAGCAGAGGACATGAACAGACATTTCTGCAAAGAAGACATCTCAATGGCCAACAGACACATGAAAAAGTGCTCCATATCACTCGGCATCAGTGAAATACAAATCAAAACCACAATGAGATATCACCTCACACCAGTCAGAATGGCTCAAATTAACAAGTCAGGAAATGACAGATTCTGGCGAGGATGCGGAGAAAGGGGAACCCTCCTACACTGTTGGTGGGAATGCAAGCTGGTGCAACCACTCTGGAAAACAACATGGAGGTTCCTCAAAATGTTGAAAATAGAACTACCCTATGACCCAGCAATAGCACTACTGGGTATTTACCCTAAAGATACAAACATAGTGATCTGAAGGGGCACGTGCACCCGAATGTTTATAGCAGCAATGTCCACAATAGCCAAACTACGGAAAGAACCTAGATGTCCATCAACAGATGAATGGTTCAAGAAGATGTGGTATATATACACAATGGAATACTATGCAGCCATCAAAAGAAATGAAATCTTGCCATTTGTGACAACGTGGATGGAACTAGAGCGTATCATGCTTAGCGAAATAAGTCAATCGGAGAAAGACAACTATCATATGATCTCCCTGATATGAGGAAGTGGTGATGCAACATTGGGGCTTAAGGGGGTAGGAGAAGAATAAATGAAACAAGATGGGACTAGGAGGGAGACAAACCGTAAGTGACTCTTAATCTCACAAAACAAACTGAGGGTTGCTGGGGGGAGGGGGGTTGGGAGAAGGGGGGTGGGATTATGGACATTGGGGAGGGTACGTGCTTTGGTGAGTGCTGTGAAGTGTGTAAACCTGGCGATTCACAGACCTGTACCCCATCTGGATAAAAATATATTATATGTTTATAAAAAATTAAAACAAAAAGAATAATAAAATAGTAAATGGTATTAATCTTATAGGAAAATTTTTTCCAAATGAGAAACACAGTGGACCCAATTTCAGAGAGAAAAGAAATCTTTGATTGGTGCACACTGAATGGGTAAAACAAACACTTGTTGCTTTGAAATTTTTACTGTTTTTATTCTTTTCTGTGCTCTTAGGGTAAAACCCAAATTCCTTTAAAAGGCCCCCTACCTTTTCAGTCCTTCTTATCTCACCCCACTCCAAACTTGTACCTGTGTCCAAACAAACCAAACATATTACAATCTACAAATACATTATGCAATTCTAAGCCCTTCCATAGATTGTTTTGATCTTTCTAGAATAGTTTTCCCCTGTGTCTTTATATTTCTGTTTCCTTAAAATATCACTTGATCTGTAATTTATTCCAAGAATCTTTCCCTCAGGCATTAACTGTGTGAGGTGCCACTCTACTCCCATATAGCATTCCATGGCCCATAACATGCTTTGCCAGCAAGTATTGTGATGACCTTGCTCTTCCCTGACTCTTCTCTTGCCCGAGAGCCTCATGAGAGCACAAACGAGCTTACAACATTATTAAACCTACATACAAGGACACTGTCAGGTTCAAAACAAGGATTAATTATTATTTAATCAGCAAAAGCTCATTAAAATAGATATGAAGGTAGGAACAGATTTGTTTTCCAAAAGAGAAAAAAAATCTCACAAGTACTTAAACTACTCAGTACTTAAACTACCAAAATTCACTTTTTAAAATCAACATTTGAGACATAAAATTGGACCTCAAATCTGCATCTCTAGCACTCATTTTGGTCTTGAACATATACATCCAAGTTCCTCTCAAACATTTTCAATTGGATGTCTACTTTCAAACTGAACATATGCAAGAGAAATATTTATGGTTCCCCCGCAAACCTGGTTTACCTGTACTCTTTCCCATCTCTGTATCGGCAGTTACAGTGGCGCGTGTCCACATGTGTGTACATACACATGGGCATACACACACATGGACATAGACACACACACGGACATAGACACACACACACACACACACACACACAGTCTGTACAATTGTCAAGACCAAAATCTTAGAATCATCTTTGACTTTTCTCTTCAATTGTCCTCACCATTCAATGCCTCCACAAAGTTCCCTATGTCCACCTTAAAATATATCCAAATTGCACAATTTCTCATCATTTTCCAAGCTTTCACCTCCACTTCCCTCTATTATTGCAATGGCTTCCTACCTGGTCTCCTTGCTTTCATTCTTGTCTACCTATGGCCTATTTTCACAGAATCAGGGTGACTCTTAAACATACCTATGCTCAGAACCTTCCTGTGGTTCCTCACTAAGAACAAACATTCACAAACTTACAGTGGCCCACAAGGCTGTCTGTGCTCCAGACTTCTTAGCCTCCCAGACCCCTCTTCTACTCACCCTTCCAACCACAGTCCACCGACATTAGTGTCCTTGCTGTTCCTTCAATGGCTGGGGCATGCTCCCACCTCAGGCCTTCTGCCATCTGTACATCTTGTGCCGGGAATGGCCTTCCCTCAGCTAGCACCTCCCACACTTCCTCTAATGTCAGATGTCAGCTTTTCAGGGAGGCCTTTCTGAACCGCTTTTTTTTTTTTTTTTAAGATTTTATTTATTTATTTGATAGAGATCACAAGTAGTCAGAGAGGCAGGCAGAGAGAGAGGAGGAAGCAGGCTTCCGGCTGAGCAGAGAGCCTGATGTGGGACTTGATCCCAGGACCCTGAGATCATGACCTGAGCCAAAGGCAGAGGCTTTAACCCACTGAGCCACCCAGGTGTCCCTGAACCACCTTTTTAAAAACCACAATTACCCTTCTATCATTCCTGTATTTTTTTAACCTGGTACCCTTCACCTTCTAATACATTACATGATTTACTGTTTATTTTATTTCTTATCTGTCTTCTCTCACTGGACTAGAAGTTCCATGGAACAGGGATTGTTGTCTCTTTTGTTCACTGCCATGTTCCCAGTGAATAGACAGGCTTAACATGTAACAGGCATTGTACTGAATAATATTTGTTAAAAAATGAACATGTGAGACACTTGAGCTAAAACTCAAGTCGGGTTTTTTCCATGCCTGTGAGAAGTTTAATATAAGTGAAATCTAAAAAACCCCCTTGTTCCCAGGGAGACAATGGCATTTCTAGAGAGTAATATTCTGATGTTTCTACCCATTTAGTTTTTCTTAACTTTAAAATATAAATGCCCCATGTGGCCTCCAGGTAGCAGTTGACCTATGAAAGACACAAGCTAGAATCCAATTGCAAGATAATTCTGCCTAGTCAAGTTGAACAGTTCTTTTGCCCTTGAATTTAGGTATCCCAAACCCATGGATATAATTTTTCCCATAATGCAAATTACTCCCAAGCTCTCAATAGGAGTTTCTTTCAAGAGGCAGCTTTGTGATTTTGTGTGCCTCGTGGTTTTTTTCCCAGCCCTGAAATTCTGAGATCCCCTAACTCTAGGGTAGGTATGTAGCTATGCAAAAAGCTTAACTGTGATTCAATAGTAACTAATTTTCATTTTTCTGGGCCATGGCTTCATGGAAACTCTTTCCCCAGAGGCCCCTGAACATGGAACAACTATTGCCTGGCCACAGGTGTGTTCTGCCAAAGCTGGTAATGAGAAAAGCCGGAAATTCTCATGGCAGGATGAGTATAGAGTGAATTCGCTCAAAACACAGGCACCATCTGCAGTACTCACTCTCCACTTTTCAGTGTTGAAACCCCATTAAAGAAACCACTGGAGCATTGGCATAAATATTTCAAATAGAAGTTTGCAGGAAAAGACTGTTATTGAAAAACAATAGGCTTGGAAACTTACTATTTGATCAAGCCCTAAGGAAGATAATTCAAGCCAAGACATTTCTCTACTATGTGATTTACTGGGAGAGGATTTTCTTGCTTGATTTTGTTTAAGCCATATGGCTATTTAAAAAATCCATATATTTAGTAACTAGGAACTAACTAAATTTATAACCAAAGAATCAATCTTTCTTGATTTTGTTTCCAAGTATTTTGTAATTTGTAAGCACTGGCTTTAAATTGGCCTGTACAATGGGGCTGGTCGTGGTCATTAGGGAATTCTGCCTTTGATAAATCCCTTGCTGCCACCACCTGCAATAAAAACCCTATAAATTGAATAGAGACTTGTCATATTGTATTTACACTTTAATAGGCTTCGTGGTTGTTGAAACCGTGGCAGAACCATCAAGGGACTAGCCAGGCCAGGAGACCAACCTCTCCTAAAATGCGGGCAGCAGCCTCGCTCTGATGACGCACAAACACAAGCCTGTCCTTGGCCACCCTGTCGCTGCGCACCTCCCTCTTTCCAACATTCCACTGGGTCATACAGAGTGCCTTGATCACCGCCGGTGAACAAAGCAAGAAAAGAAAGGGGGAGAGAATTTGAGCGGCAAGGCCAAAATAATCTTCACTTCGGATATTTATGCTGGTTCCACCCAGAAATTTATCTTTCCTTAGGGCCATTACGTTAGGTCGTTCTTCCCTGAAAGGTATGGACCAAATTAAATTGACAGGGAAATGGGAAAACGTTTTGTGGTTGTTTTGTTTTGTTTGTTTTGTTTTGTGGTGGGGGGAAAAAACACAGAGCAGTTTACTGGCATACTTCCTCACTGGAAAAGTTACGATTGATCGCAGAGCTTCCCATCTCGCGCCTGCTTCCAGAACGAAGCTGAAGAACGAACCCTGACAGGACCCGCAGTGCCCCTCCCGACACTGAGTGTGTCCCGAGTACTCCCATGAAGGACACGGAGGACGACCCCTGCTCCCACAGTCACAGCAGAGAGCTGAGGGCGGCAAAGTCAAGAGGACCTTTTTCTCTTTGAACTAGAGTTCTTCGGCCTGGAGTTTTCATTTCTTTCTTTCCAGGATGGCCAGCGACTTAAAGTACTTCATTTCTTCTCCTCATTTTCTCTCACTCTCCTGCTTCCTTTCATTTTTTAATTCTCTTTTCCAATTCCTAGTCAAAGCTGTTTTTTTTAAAGGATGACTTGGGAAGAATACATGAAAGCATCTTTAGGTTCACATTTGTATTCAATAAGCAAGAAATTATGAAGCACTTAGGAAAGGCCAGGTTCTGTGAGAGTTAATAAAAATAGGAAGATGACAAAGACCAGACATTCTGCTGGGGTGAGAGGGAGTGGAGGGTAACTATTCATGCCTGGGGGTTATCCGAGGATAATGTGACCACCTGGCAAGGTGTGGCAGGTGCCACGAGCTGCCCGTCTCAGGTCCACTGTCCTCTTCCACCAGTGAGTTGAGCCCAACAGCCCGGGAGAACAGCTCTGCTTACCTGGCATCTCTTAGCAGCAGGAGGCGGACACGTGACACTGTTCTAACCAAAGAAATGGGAATGGAAGTCTACGGGCTTTTTCTAAGAAGGCTTTTGTGTTTTTGATTAAAAAAAAAAAAAAATTAGATGTGGCTAGAGCCTTACCTTCCCCCTTCTTCCTAAGCTGAGTGAAGTTTTGCTGTTTGAAGCAGCAAAAGTTTATTTCAACCAGGAGGTGAAAATTCAGGTCCCTAAGGATCAAGGGAATCAAGAACCAGAAAACAGCCTGGGCCCTTCAGGAAAGCAGTGAGCCTCAAACCAGCCACGTCGCTGTCTACACCTAAACATTCTCTGAAAATAAACTCCTATTTGTTTTAAACTATTTGCAAATAAATTTTTCTGATAAGTGCATCTTTAAAAAAAAAAAAAAAACTTCATAGCAAGTTGATGTGGTGGCAAGTGAGATCATGCAGACTATGATGATGCTTATTGTAGTGGAGATCTGGAAGTTTGTAAAGAGTCCAGTCATTAGGTCCCCTTTCTGCCAGGACAAATCTGGGACTGCTTGGAAAAGAGGAAAGCAAAAAAGTGACATGGTGCTAGTAGAATGGACAAACATGGACAAAGTGAAGTAAATCTGTAGTCTAAAAGTCCTGGCTTTAGAGATATTCTCATTGGCTCGAAGACACTGCTTCCATTAGCTGTCTGTTTAAATGGAAATAAGTCTGGAAGAGATAAATCATTTAGCCATAGCCAACATGGAACATGGAAAAGAACACCAGCTTTGGAATATTCTTAAGATGGACTAAAATCTGCCTTTCCCCTTATTATTTGTGTGGACTTGGACATGTCACTGTGCCTCTCTAAGCCTCGGTCTCCTCATCTCAGTCAATGAAGAATTGATACTGGCTTTGCAGAGAAGTTGATAAAGCTAAAGATAATATACACAGTGTGCTTGGAAAATGACTAGTATATATGTTAGCCACTTCAAACATGCTAGCTATAAGTCATTATTATTAATTGCACTATTATTATTATAATTATTATAGCATAGCAAGGATTGGTTGATCAGGTTGTTTGCCAAGATGACAGTGAACACAGAGAAGAGAAAACAGTAGGCAGGGACATTTAGGTAGGTGAGAATAAAGTATTGAAAGGAGATACTTTTCTATTTTATCCATACAGTGGATAACATGTTCCCCTTATTGCTTGCGTTGTGGACCACTGAAACACGATACCTAGAGAAAGTGGCCCCACCTGTGCAACACCGAAAGGAAACGTTGCCCCGGTAAATAAATGATGGACAGGGAGCTGGGTCTGGGGAGAGCTGCCCAGGGATTTCCAAATCAGAAATCAAAGACCACTCTGAGTTTTAGCTTTTCACGTTTGTTCTGTTTGACTGTTTGTTTTTATTCTGAATGATTTGCTGCATGATAATACCATTCACTGAGAAAGCAGGTTTTGGTGCTGGAGCAGATTTGGAGAAGAAGGAGCTAAAGTTTAGGGCAAGCCGAGCTGCTCTGAGGTACCTGCAGAAGCCGCATGTGGGTACCTAGGTGAATCTGACAAGAAGAATAAGAAAGGAAAATGGTTCAATACCAGAACTAAGCATTATCCATTTTAAAAAGCCAAATTGGGAGAAAAAAAAAAGTTAGAGAATAAGCATTAAGAAAAGCAGAATGGAAATAAGTATGTTTTAGTATTATAAAGAAAGGTAGTTAAGAATTTTAGAGAAAAAGGCATGGTAAAAATAAATAGATACTTAAAGCATTTTTAAAAGAAGTCATTCTTTAGTCATTGCAATTGTAAGTGAAAGAGTAAATATTAAAATTTCAACAAAGATTTTCATTAACTTAGTCATCACACAACCTGTATATTTTAAATATATTACATTTTATCCAATTGAATAGCTCATAGTCCAGTTCTGCTTAGATGAACAAATACTTGACTCAACATAATATTTGATAAAATCAGTACTTTATGATTTGCACTTGAATGTATAAAATTACCATAATATTGAAGTGTGTCCTAAAAGAGAATTTGTTTTTATAAATATATCATCCAAATAAATATTGCCCTTAATTTCACCATCTAGACAGATTATGTACTTCCTCTTCTGTGTTGCCCTTGCCCATGATGATTAAATCATTCTCAAAGTATTACTTCAGAAATACATAAGAAGTAGAGAAAGCATGAGTTTTCTATTTATACAATTCTAAATTTGAAATCTTATATTACTTTTTGCAATGTGACCTTGAGAATGTTAGGAAAGCCTTTGAGTCTCATTATTTGATTCTGAATTATGCAAAACATAATAGTGAGTTGCTGTGAAGATTAAATAAAAAGGTATGAATTAAGTACATAATACAGTGGCTGGAAAATCCTAGAACCTTAGCAAGTTCTTGTTGATGCTAAGATTATTAGCCTAGGTGTGTTGGCAACATCTCATTTCTTAGTAATTGAGTGTTAAAATTGTATGTCAACTCTACTTTTTATCATCAAAATAAGAATTTTTAACCATCCACATTATTCTATAGATTTGGTTCTGAATGACTTTGAGTGCTCTCTACTACAGTAGCTAAACTTTCATGAATGTTTCAAAGAATATGAAGAAAGTTTCAAGACAAGAGTTCAAAAGTATTTGGGGTCCTAGCAGCATTTCTGTTATAAATATAAAATTTCCAAGTGATCTCTTTTAAAAGCTAAAGGTAATTCACCTGTGATATAATATTTTAAAAAATAGAATAAATCCTAATACCTTATAACCATACCTCAACCTTTACCTTAGGCTTCCAAAGGGAAAAAAAAAAAAGCTTACTTTGAAAATTAACTATATATAGTCAACTATATTGTCCCAAATATCCCTCAAACACACAATTAATTTTGTAGGCACAATTATTCATATAACATTTTGATTACAAAGGTACTAAATGTTTTTAAAAAGGAATGAATATGATGAAACTATATTATACTGAACCCATTTTTGTCTGAATCTCCATTAAAATGTATCAGTTAAACACAAATAAAAATTAGGACTACATCTTATACATTATACAACATCCATATGTGGAATGCAGAAACTAGCAATTTATCCATTATTATTTTTTTTTTAAGATTTTATCTATCCACTTGACAGAGATCACAAGTAGGCAGAGAGGCAGGCAGAGAGAGAGAGAGGAGAAAGCAGGCTCCCTGCTGAGCAGAGAGCCTGATGTGGGGCTCGATCCGAGGACCCTGGCATCATGACCTGAGCCAAAGGCAGAGGCTTTAACCCACTGAGCCACCCAGGTGCCCCATCCATTATTTTTTTTTTTTTTTCATTTACTTTTTGAGAGTCGGGGGAGAGAGGGTGAAGGAAAGACAGACTCTCAAGCAGCTCCCCATGGAGTGATGCCAGACTTGATCTCACAACCCTGACTGAGATCATGACCTGAGCTGAAACCAAGAGTCAGATGCTTAACTGACTGAGCCACCCAGGCACCCACATTTAATTACTTTCTATTTTCCAAATAGACAGGTTTTGTAAAGTGTTCCACCTTAGTGCACAGGTGTGATTAAAATGTTTAAATTTCATCAAATTTATAAGCAATTTTTATATTTAATTTTATTATATGGAGCCAGGCTCAACCAAGACCTCTTAACGACATAAGTTTTCTTCAAATTTCTACTGACTTTAACATTTTCTGGGGACCTGATTAACAATTTAATCAAGGTGTTTGGTGTGGATTATATATTTCTCATTTTACTCTAACAAAAACATTGTGAAGTCGGCCACATTGAGGGGTAAGAAAATCAGAGTTTAGAGATGAAGAATTTTGTCCTAAAGGACACAAGTTCTATAAGGCAGAGCTGGGAATCAAATTCCAGAGCCTTTCCATATTCAAATAGATAATTCAACTGCTTGACCCTAAGGAAAACAGAAATAAAAATGGTGACGATGTTTTTATTGTTTAAAGACTGCTAAAGAATTAGTGCTTCTTGAAATATTCTGAAAATACAAAGCCTATCAGGAGTAAGCCTGTCCTTTAATTCTAAGCCAAGAATGAGCTAGTCACCCAGCCTGGCACTGGGATTTAGAGCATGGCTTTGGCCAAGTCTCAAACCTGCCTCCTGCTTTTTAGCGAACTGACCTTCAACAAATTACTCCTCTGTGCTCATTTCCTCATCTATAAAATGGGAAAGATACTAATACCTAATAGAGTTGTCAAGAGGGTTCAACAAGTATTGGTTAAAATCACTTAGAAAAGTACCTGTCACATAATAAATTCTATGTAAATATGTATTACTGATAATCATCTGAAAATTTTATGGGAATGTGGTCAGTTCAGCCAGAGCCTATTTAAATGTACTAAGTTGACAGATTTTGTTTACGCCCCTAGGGAAGATTTATTTTTTCAGGATAAATCACTGAAAGGAATGGCCTTTATGTTTATTCAGAGTAAACAGTAATTAGATGATTTACCCACTGATTGCATTTGCTAACTTCAGTATTTTTCAAAGTATCTTACACTCTCTGAAGACAAAGAGGCATAAGAATCTTTTAATTTAAATGGAGAAATAAAATACATTTAAAAAATAAAGCTCATTCTAATATGTGTCAGCTGAAGTGATTTTTTCATGAGTCGATATAGGAAATCAGCTTTCATTGAGCATTTTACTGTGTTCAGGATCCTATGCTTTGCGGGGATATAACCTCTATGAAAAAGCCAACAAAGTGTCATACTTAACTAACTTTTCTCTCCTCAGCCAGAGCTATGTAGGTTTAGCTAAAAAAGGACCACATGCTTTTCAAAGATTCTACCAGGAAATTCAAGATAATCAAAAATAATCGGAACAGACCACTATCTTGAAAATAGGAAAAAGAAACAAGAAATAGAAAGAATGTCAGAAAGAACTGGAAGACTGTCAATGATCTGTCAATAGTCTGACTTTTCCTGATTGATGAATCACACACTGTGCCATACGGAGGCCACTAGCTGATGACAGAGTTTAAATTAAATTAAACATTTCATCCTACCAGTCACATATCCAAGCACTCCATAGCCCCATGTGGTTGGGGGCTATAGTACTGGACAAAGCAGATACCAAAGAGCTCTCACCCTAAACCCTGAATCACAATTTGCATTTTAAGAAAATCCTCCAGGTAAACTGTAAATTCAGAATTTGAAAGGCACTGCCTCACTTATGATCTGTCTTTGGTTTCACAAGTCATATGGTACAAAACACTGAACTGATTTTCAGTATAGTGAAATACTGATGTCTGAGTCTTATGGAAAAGGCATATTCAATTACTTTTATTTTTTAATTTACTTCAATTTTTTCAGTGTTCCAAGATTCATTGTTTATGCACCACACCCAGTTACTTCTAATTACCTGTTCTAATAGTAGGAAAAGCATACCACCCTGGATTTCGAGAAACTATTTTGTTTCCTATAAATTAATCAGCTCTTTTTCTTTCCTCCTCCCCCTCCTCCTCCCCCTCCTCCTCCTCCTCCTCCTTCTACCTCTTTTTGTTCCCACTCCACAGCCAATTTTTGTAAGGACTATTGAGAAAGTACCTAGAAACTCTAAATTTGGAGTCTTTATTTTCATTTTACTATTGATTTTTCTGATATTCTGCTTCATGTTATTTTCAAGATACAGAGTAATTAAAAAATAAGGCTCCTGTCAAAATGCATGCAAATATGTTAAGCAAGCTGAGAAAGTCTGGAGCCTGGGCAAATGTCCATTCCTCTAGCAACACAGACATTGTATATTTAAGGATATCACCAGGGTTCCTCCTCAAGAGATTTTCAGATCCAGCTCTTCGTGTCATTCTATGAAAACTGAGAGGGCAGCACTGGCGAGATCCTTCAACAAAATGACAAGAATTAGTGTAATTTTGGGAACAGAAATGGCTTCAACAATGAGTATCTATGAGACTTCGTGTTTTAAGGAACACTGTCTCACACGGCTATGAATTCCTCTATGAGCCATGTCCTTGTCCTTGAAGATAGTGACTGTATCTTCCATTTCAGTATGTCGAATGACTATACTAGTGTTTGAAACATAGACATTCAATAAATACTTGTTAGATTAAATTCCATTGAATTCTCCTCAGGTGAAGGATGGGAAAGAGAAAAGGAGTTTCTATTCTATTTGCCTGTTTACCTGAGACAAACAGGTCAAATCTAACTGAGCATATGATTATGTTCAAGTATCTCATCTTATTTCATTTTTTAAAGATTTATTTATTTATTTGAGAGAGAGAGGGAGAAGGAGCAAGAGTTGGGGCAGGGGTAAAAGAAGAGAATTGCAAGCAGACCCCTTCTCTGAGCACAGAGCCCAAGATGGTGGGCTCCATCTCACAATCCATGAGATCATGACCTGACTTGAAACGACAAGTTAGATGTTTAACTGACTGAGGTACACAGGCATGCTTCAAGTATCTCATTTTAAAATGAAAGTTGCCTAGAATAAAAATTTAAAACTAGGGGCGTCTGGGTGGTTCAGTGGGTTAAGCCTCTGCCTTTGGCTCAGGTCACGATCTCAGGGTCCTGGGATCGAGCCCCGCATCGGGTTCTCTGCTCAGCAGGGAGGGGAGCCTGCTTCCTCCCTCTCTCTCTACCTGCCTCTCTGCCTGCTTCTCACCTGTCTGTCAAAATAATAAATAAAATCTCTAAAAAAAATTTTTTTAACTACCCTTCCTTCAGAAAAGGAAGTAAAAGTAGAATTATCTGCATAAAATCTACATCAAATTAATGTTTTTTTTTTCCACCACTTACATTCATGAACTAAATTGTTGAATAGTTTTGTTATTCTTTTTTCCTGTCAAATATATAAAACTCACAGAAAGGTTGTGTCTCTGTTGTGGCCTCTTCTTTTTTCGACTTTAGTGAAACACAAATCTTAGAAAATATTTGAGGTAATTTCTTTTTCAAATTCACGTTTCTGTCTGTTATTATTTTTTTTCCTGAATAACAAAAATATTAAGGAATTCATTATTGGAAAAACCAACGGTCAGATGTTTTGGCAGGAGAAATGAGCCTTCTAATACAAATTTGACTCTCATTATTTCTAGTATTTGTTGAGATATTCTATAGGTAATAATGTGTAGGCATCAACAGTAGTTCAATTTGTACTGGGTGGAAAATATGTCCAGAGAGCTGGGCATGCAGAAATGTGAAGCGTAAGGCCAAATGTCAGCATCAAGATGGGATCTTGATGAATCATCATTGATCGTTCTGCTATTGATGTTTTCTCTTGATGTACGTGGTGATTTCTCTCCATCACTTCCCTCCCTGACCTTGGACCAGGCGCAAAGGCTCTCAGTCAGTTTCCCCATCTGGAAGGGGTGGATGATAAAAGGGACAAGGAAATGATGTGAAAAGATGATAACCACCTTCACATGGGGGAGAAGTGACCTGAGCACTTTCCTCAGAGCACTCCATGAAGGCAAAGCTTTGTTCCCGTCTCCATTTCTAGACAGATACCTATCACCAGGCTCTCATCCTACCTTCACAGTCTTCTTGAAAATACAGCTTGGAAGTTAAAACCAGACGGAAGTCTTTCTAAAAAGAGCAACAGTGAACATTAATAGAATCAACTTTCAGGTCTCTTAAAGCAGATTATCCTTGGCAAATCTTGCCAGCAAAAACAATATTCCACTTCACTGCTTATTTTGTTAACAGCTCACATCTATTTATTCTTAACTTGGCGTGTAGCTTGCATTCAACCTTTAAAGTCATTTAGAAATGTGAAATTCATAGACTATTGTGGATGGAAGGGGCTTTAAAAATCATCTAGGCCTATCATCAATCTGAATGACTCCTAGAAGTTTAAACAATCCCAGTGATGTGGAATTCACTACTCCCTGAGGCAACCTATTCTATCTTTGGACCAAATCTGTACTCTAGGAAGAAGGAAAATGATAGTTGTGTTTAAGCTACATTTTCATGCCAGTGTGATTCACAAACTCTTTCCTAGCCTATAGTGGGTTGCAGGAATGAGATGAGAGCATTTAAGGAACAAAATACATGGTTTCCTACTCAGATTGTTTTGACAAAGAGACTCGAGCCTTCCAACAACCACAGAATAAATAAAACGTTCACCATGTTATAAACAACCATATACCAATAGTAATGGAACTTCTTTTCCAAAACTAACTAAAGATTATTACAGACTACCTGTGATTAGTCATATTATAGTCTCATACTGCCATTTTTTACAGGCCTTAAGCTATTACCCCTAAAACAAAGCATGAGCATGTAGCAAGAAATTAATACCTCTTTTTCCCTGGTCCCTACTAGGTACCCCCAGTTCATAATGCACGCACAAGCCCTTGATCCATCTCTATCCCTCTAAAACGGCAAGGCTTAAGCTTCTTTCCATTCTTTGTCATCCTTTTAATTCTCCAAAGACTTTTTAATCTTGGTATTTCTACTTCATTGCCATGCTTTTACTCCAACTCACCTGACTTTCATCCTTCCTACTGTGCTAACACTACTCTTCTAATCATCAGCCAATTGCTAAATGGCAAATCCCAAGAACATTTTTAAGATCTTAACCTTCGTAGAGCTCAGAGATGTGCCTAATGCATCTGATTGCTAGCTTTGTCTTAAACCCCACCCCTTTGTGACTCTTCTGTCTACCCTCAACTTTTCATTTTGTTCTGCCTCTCCATTAAGTGTTGGTACTTTACCAGGAACCGCCTTTGGCAATTTTTTCATTTGCTTCATGTGTTCTCCCAGAGAAATTCCATCTATTTTGAGATTTCACTAATTGCCTGCATACGTCCAGCCCTGACGTGCCCCACAAGCATCAGGCTCATTTGCCCCCACGAAGGGAATGAAATATGAGATGTTATCTACAGGACAAGTAATAATTAGTGAAGGGACGTGGCTGGAAGGATATCTGGGGAAGAAAGAAAACCACAAGATAGAAAAGCATATTTTAAAAACCGGAGGCAGAAAAAAAAAAATGACATATCCAAAGAATTAAAGGGTGGCTCAGTGGGTTAAAGCCTCTGCCTTTAACTCAGGTCATGATCCCAGGGTCCTGGGATGGAGCCTTGCCCCTGCATCCAGCTCTCTGCTCAACAGAGAGCCTGCTTCCCTTCCTCTCTCTCTGCCTGCCCCTCTGACTACTTGTGATCTCTGTCTGTCAAATAAATAAATAAAATCTTAAAAAAAGATAAAAAAAAAAATGTCGGGGAGGCCAGTGCTCATCATTAGCCTTAGCCAAGTAAGGCATCCCTCATCCAAATCAGTTGTTTTACGAAATCAAAATCCTGATGATGATTAGCATTTTTTATCATTTTAAGAAACAGATTCATCAACCAGCAAAATGAACTAAATCAGCTCAAATTTGGTCCTTAGGTCAAATCTGAGGTCAGATTTTGATATGTGGAGGTACATCCCTGCTGGCACAGTCCTTTTAGTTATTAACCATGCTGTGTTAAATTGTGTACAAATGCTCTGGACCTGTGCCAGTTCTCTATGCCTTTGTCATCTAAGAACGACAAATTTACATGAACACAAAGCACAGTGTGTATCATTTCTGATCCAGTATATACACGACCAAGCAATTCAAGGAAATGAAGTTCTGAAATAACGAGGATGGTAATTGTTTCACGAGTATGGAGTCTCACTTCCACGAGATGGGAAGTGCTCTGGAGACTGGTGGCTGCACCACAATATGAATGTACCTAATGCAACTGAACTATACGTGTAAAAATGCTTAAGATGGCAAATTTCATATTTTATATATTTTACCATAATTACATATTTTAAAAAGTAGAATGAGTTCTTTAACAACTACTGGCTTAATAAAATACCTAAATATGCCCCTCTCCCTTCACGGTCATGTGAGTCCCTCAAATCCAAGTCTATCACCAGTCTTACCTTGCATTGACCGTGAATATCATCTTTAAACCTCATTCCCAAACTCCCATCACATGAACTCTATCGCCCTGACATTTTCAGGTTGCCCGGCAATCAGGGATGAAGCTACCTTTCATCTAGATCAGTTAAGAGTCTCTCTTTCTTTAAGAAATTCTTACTGTTTTGTGTGATGTTGGTGGGTTATTGTTGAGAAAGAAAAAGAGAGAGTGGGAGAAAAGAGAGTGTATGAACTGCCGGAGAAGGTGGCTGGTGCTTCAGACTTCCTTCTTTCCTTCCTGAGTTTAGGCTTACAGAAGCCTCACTAAAGGCTTCTAAAGACAGAAGACAGAAGACTAAAGACAAAAGACAGAAGACTGTAAAGACTAAAGACAGAAGCCTCACTAAAAAATTTACCTCTCCCACAGAGTTTAAACTGCCCTGGGAAACTGAGCTGTGTGTTTCCAACCCAGAGAAGATAGAAGAAACACAAATAGATAGGAAAATTAAACTCTTTTGTTGACCATCTTACTCTGATTTTTCTCAAGTTCTAATCCCTTTATTTTGTGGTGACATGTTTTATGAAACCCACTCACCTCTATTATCTCAATAAGTCTCTACCACAATTCTGAGATAGATGTTGTCTTTATCTCATAGGTAAGTATTTTAAATTCAGAAGAGTTCCTCGCCTGAATTCAAACAGCTAGAAAGTGGCATGGACTCTCTCTCTTGTCTTTTAACTCTAAATGCACTTTACTTTGCACTCTGCCTCGAGTAACACCTGCTGGTGTAGTCTTTGTTTAACTTTTCCCAACAGGTGCAAAAGTGTCTGATCTTTAGTGTTAGTCATTTATTTGCCATAACGGAAAAATGTCTCCACTGACAAAAGTGATCGTTATATCTAAACCGATAAAATGATTGCTAGACCTAATGTGGCGTTTGCTGGATCCAGGTAAGTGCTCACTTGACATTCCACGAACAAAAGGTGATTTATTATAAGCACTCAGGGGAAATTTTCCAGCGCTTACCAAGACCAGCATTGCAACTGGGTCTGGCTTTGACCTGGATCTGAAATTGGAAAGCATGAGGGAACCTTGAAGTTGCCTGTCCTGACTCTACTTCTGAGGCCACAGCTGTTCAGTTTTCCTAATTCTGTCCCTACCACCACGTTCTACCCTCCCCAGATCCCGAAATGGCAGCGCAAATATGCAACTGCAGTCCCAACACCAACCTACAAATCTAGTGTTCTCAAATAGGGGACCCAGGTGTTCAAATTCTCAATTTCTAAGAGAGTGAAATGGAGGGGATGGAAATCCAGAGAATCAGCTCAGGTCAACACTCCACCACTGATTTAGTGTGTATCCACTATAAGGATCAGAGTGAATGGTCATTTTTGCAAATGAAAAAAAATGGGCATGCTTTCTGTGGTATCGGCCTACTTCAGCATCTGTGTCTCACTTTAGATCACAATACGGTTTGCACTTAAAAAATAAAATAAAAAATCCGATGACTCACTGTCACAAATGATGCTGTAATGAACGTCAGAAAAATGCAATTTAAGTGAAACTCTAATTAACAGTCATCCAGTTGGTAAAAATTGAGAAGTCTAAAAATATCAAGCAGGCAGAGAGATGGGAAAATAGAAATCTTAAATTCTGGTCCACCCACAGCAGTGGAAAATTTGGCTATATCTATAAAAGTAGGCACTATGCTTTAGTACAATTTCAAAATACTGCCAATTACAGTCCTTTAGCAAACTCTTGCTCAGAGTATCGTACACATGAACTAGAAGAATCCATATAAAATGTCATAGTGATGCCTCTTGACAGAAGACAGAACTTTGGAACTTGAGAAAGTAACCAGTGAGACCATCAACAATTACATTTTACATTTTTTATATGTAACATACTTGAAGATAAAATCATAAAATAATAACATTTCTTAACTCTGGGCAGAGAACATAAGATCATTAATATATTCCCTATATATTTATGTGTTTTATCAGCTTTATAATAAAAACAAATAGGAAAATAAACAAAGCCTTTTAAAAATTAGAGAAAAAAGTCTTTTCTCATGTAAACTGCCAATCATTCCCCAAGGATTGTGCCCACCTCTCCAACCTTGGGCTCCACTATTCTTATCCCCTGAGACCTGCAACGTGGAAGTGAGCAACATGATGAAGGAGAATCTGTACAGAATGCTAAAGTTTGGGAAGCAAGAAGTGGTCTGTCAAGGCCAGGTTCATGAGGCAGAAGTGGCAGTGGTGCAGACAGGATTTACAATTGCCATAAAGAAGACTTGCAGGCAACAGAACCAACTACTGCATCCAGCCTGTGATTGGGTAAAAAGCAGTAGCAAAGCCAGTTTCCCTATCAGAGAGTTCTTTGGGGTGGTATATATATCTATATCTATATTTATATAGATATAGACATATATTTGGAAGTTTCACTTCAAGTTAGTACTCTACTTCTCTCAAAATTTCGGGAGCCATTCAGTATCTTTTTTTGTTAAACTTTTCTATTACAAAATATAATGTAGATTCATAAGAATGCATATTAAAATACAATTTAATGACTTATTACAAGGATAACCTTTGTAGTCACAAAGAAGTAGAACTTTGCGTGTACTCTAGAGGCTAATACCAACCCTCCTTCCTCCTCAAAAGAAACTACTAATCTGACTTTTAAAATAATTATTTCCTTGGATTCCTTATAGTTTTATTACTGGAATATGGATTCCCAAAATAATACAGTTCACTCATTTTTAAAAATATATCTTCTAAATCTTCCTAACCCCCTTTCTCCGTCTCCCCACCCCCCTCCCTACACTGTGTGTGTTATATAGCAAGTTTATTTAAGACTGTTGAGTTTCACAAAACACAGTATGTGCTTTGCTGACTTTATCTTCATGGTGTAGATTCACATGCTGCACCATTTCCTACAGCTCCTATAAATTCAAATTACATATAAAGATTGGTCATATTCTGATTTGGTGATTTTTTAGGGAACTTCCTCAGAGTTGATGCTGTGTTCTTCCATCAGGGGACCCACAGAGTTGTCTTTCATTTACGAGTTTACCAGCAATTGATTCTCAAAGCCTGTTAGGCTTTGCGAATGGTGATGCTCTAATTCACCCATTGCTTCTGTAATTATTAGCTGGAATGCATCTGTAAGAGACATTTCTCTGCATCTACTATGGAATTATCCAGTAAAACAACTCATAAATAGTAACACTTAGAACTTTTCCTTTGTTTACCAGGCTTCAAAATATAGAGTTGTTTTCTTATCTTCCAAAACTGATAATTTCTCTATAATGTTGCATTCTGACCTCATATATTTAAACATATTTGATGTCTTCAAACCATTATAGTTAGAACACTTATTGACATACAAATGTGCACATCTTTAGACACAAGGAGCCTCTTCGAGTTGGCTCTAAGTCCTTTAGCTCTGAGGTTTGTGGTCTCTGATAGCTCCTTTCCTGTCTACAGTGACAAGATATCTCACAATTATCTGCAACACTTTTGACCCAGGCCACTAGATTCAGACATCACTCCCAAAACTTTTCTGTTTGTTTCTTTCTTTTAGGAAGGAAATCATATTTACTGAGCTCCAGGGATGCACACTGCTGTTAAGCTAGTCATTATTTTGATATTTTTAGGGGTTAGAACTAGAACACACACACATATATTTTAAAGAGAAAGCATCTTATGATTTCACTATAATTCTTTCAATTCAATTTCAGAATATCAGGATTTTGACTTACCCTTGTCTATCATACATCTGTATTTCACGTCTCCTCCCTGAGAAGCTGGTTTTCATGATCTCTAAGAAAGGAAATTAAAATGCCACATAATTATATACAATTGACTCTTGAACAATGCAGGGGTCAGGGCACCAATCCCCCTCACAGTAGAAAATCCTAGTATAAATGTCTAATCCCCTAAAACCTAACGACTAATAGCCTACTGTTGACCAGAAGCCTTGTCAATGACATAAATAGTCAGTTAACACATATTTTGTATGTTATATGTATTGGATACCAGGCTCTTGCAATAAAGTAAACTAGAGAAAAGAAAAATGTTACCAAGAACATCATAAGGAAAATACATTTCCAGGACTGTAAAAAATGTGGGTGTAAGTGAATCAGAGCAGTTCAGACCAGTGTTGTCCAAGGGACAAAGGTATTTGCTCAATATCATGTTCCATTCACAACGACCTCAAAATAACAATACCAAGATTAACATAACCAAGATGATTATTGAAAACAATTGAACATTTTTGCTTATATTTCCCCCATTCTCTCTCAATTTCTGCTTATTTACATTGTCAGAGCATAGAGACAGTACACATTCTATTCTTTCCTTTATAGTCCCAATTTAGTATTAGTTGTATGAACAAATACACAATTAACATTTACCCCCAGTCTTTACATCAAAGTCTCTGGCCGTTTTGTTGACAGCTCACAGTCCAGTATATTCCATAGGAAGAGCTTAGAGGAACAGTATTTCCTGAACTCTTGCTTATACGTAAAGGTTTGCCTGTGGCCTTTATACTGGAAGGTCAGCTTGCCTTGTTTAATCATTAGTTCACATTTTTTTTTTTAACCTGAGTATCTTGAATGTGATATTCCAATTACCTTGATAAAAAGTTTTGCTATTTAAAAGCTGACAACAACATGAGTTCCTTTCCCTTGTAAGTAACTGGGCATTCTTTCTGGATATTTAATAATTAATTTTCATTTTTCTTTAATGTGCTATAATTTTACCATAATATAACTAGATATTGGTTGTTCTAGGTCAGTTTTCTCAAGAAGTAACGTATCCTTATAAACTGCAATTTTAAATTTTTTCTTTTTAATTTTAGGAATTTTTTTTTAGTTATAGCTACTGTAACAGTTACTAAAGGTAACTCTTCTGTTTTCTTCCATTGTGGGGACAGTGTGAGTTGGGGGACTACTATAATACAAGCTTAGGGATATTTTTGGCCTTTTTCCTCTCAAATATCTTTATTACTTTGCTTTTTGAAATCTTTATTTTCACTTCCTACTTTTTTTTTTTTAAGATTTTATTTATTTGAGAGAGAGGAAGCACACCTGCATGAGAGCATGAGCAGGGGTTGGGGCAAAGAGAGAGGGACAAGCAGACTCCCCACTGAATGTGGAACCCTAGGCACCACTCGATGCCAGGACCCTGAGATCATGACCTAAGCCAAAGTCAGACATCTTTTTGTGGGCATGTCTTTATGGCATGCTTTACACTGGCTGGGGATGTTAGCCTTCTCCTTGAAAAGGATGTCAACTACCTCCATTTTGACCTCAGTCTGTGCTTTCATTTTTCTTTTCCTTTTTTAAAGATTTTATTTTACTTATTTGAGAGAGAGAGAAAGAGAGCACAAGTAAGGGGGTCAGACAGAGAGAGAGGGAGAAGCAGGCTCCCCACTGAGCTGGGAGCCTGGTATGGGGCTGGATACCAGGATCCTGAGATCAAGTCTTGAGCTGAAGGCACATGCTTAACTGACTGAGCCACCCAGGTGCTCCCCCCCCAAGTCTGTGCTTTCCAATTAAGTTCTTCTTTACAGGTTATCTCTTAATTCAAGCAAAAGATCCTGAGGGTAAATCATCCCAGATAGAAACCAAAGCTAACCTTTCAAGAAATAAAGACTTCCCTGAGACCAGCCAGACCCTGCAGGACTGACCCCAAGACAATGGTCAATCTGACCTTTACTGCCCACCTGCACATACCCACTGACCTTTGTCCCACATTTTCCTTCTATAAACCTACAAGTATTTTTGGCATTTGGAAGACAGTCTTTCAGATGTTAGTCCACTGTTTCCCTGGTGGGAGTCTCTGAAATAAATTTCTCTCTTGTTTTCTCTTGTTTCACCAAGATTTCTCTGCCTTTGGATGTTGTCAGTGGTGAGTGGCCAAACCTGGTCTGTTTGGGACCCCTGGAGCCAGGTGCCCTTACATCCCTGCGCCCTGGCTACAGCCTCTTCTTTCAATAACACTGCAAGGCATTTGACCTCTATTCTTTTTGTTGCTCTTTTTATGTGAACTTAGTTGTCTTGAACTACACTGAAAAGCTTGGTCTGGATAGCATTTCAAAACTCACAGCTGCAAAAAAATTCCCTTTGGTGATGTTTTCCCAAAGTGTCACAAAATACGGCAGCCTCCGTGTTGACTTGTTTCACTTCCCCAACTTTGACCTGGATGTTCTCTCCCACTTTGTCTACATTTTCCCTGTGCAACTCAATTTAAATTCGATTCCCATGAGTTTATCTTAGTGTGGGGCTGTGTCCTGGAAGGGCAGAAACGATGCAAACCCCTCCCGACAATTCCAAAGACTCCTTGTTATTTATACCCTATTGAGTGTGCAGAAGTTCTCTCAATTTTAGCTCACAGTTTTATCAAATGGACCCTCTTAGCACTTCAGTGAAAATCTGATGGCTATTCAAGGGCTCTCCGGGCTGTAGCTGCCCCGGGCTTCTGCTGACACAGATGCCGACAACAGGCATGCCTTGGGGCTGTCATTGATTTGTCTCCCTCTAGTCAAATTTGGAAATTGATGAGGATATGTATGCTCTCTGTGGATTTTCAATCTGCTAATCAAGTTCACCTGTGTGTTTTGATAAGGAGAGGAATCTGAGCAGATTCAAAATCGATACTGCTGTTATTATCTTGTTATAATCCAAGAATCCTACATGAGTCTTTTTAAGTAAGTTTATTGAGGTATAATTCACATGCAATTTCTATAGTATACCAGTCTATAATTTTTGACAAACATACAGATATGTAGCCATTTTGCAACCACTGACCTATTATCTGCCCTGAAGGCTTATTTAGCCCTTTGAGTCTGCATTCTTTCTCAGAGCATAATGCAGCCAAAGCCCACCCCAGTCTTTGTTAGCACTGAACCCTGTGTCTTAGAGGATGGGACTTTCTCAGAGATCCAGTCCCTTCTCTAGTGTTTTAAGACGTTAGTCTGCATCCAAAGCCATTTTCAAGCTCCCCCAAGTAGTGTAGGATGACTTCCTTACACTCTGGCCCCAGGGGCAATGAAATGTCCCCTGTGCCTCCATGGATAGGGGTGGGATGCCTACCCGGGAGATGTTTGTGTGCATAGAGTGCCATCCTAGGCTACGCACGCTACTGCACTTTTGTGGCTCTGTCTGCTTAGTTCGGCCTGGCAGGGTGAACCCAGGACGTGAACATGGAGCCCGGGAAAGGAAGACAGAAGAGGCACCAGCTCTACCGCAGCTCTTCTTCCCTGACGAAACTGAAGCCTTGCTGAGGAAGCAGCGGCGAAGTGCTGTTCGCTCCACAGACTTTGTCCTCTCCTGCTTGTCTTCCATCTTACTTCTGAGTACCAGTGACTTCCAGAAAAGTCTGAAGGCAAGTGTGAATTTTTCTCAGGAGTTAACATCCCAATGGTTCTATACCCTTATGCTAGCCCACACTTTGCCATTATCTATTTGAAAATATTTTTACCTTCTTACAACTTGTGTGGAGACCTTGTCTTCCTCTCACTGTCGCAGGAGAAATGCTTTCCACTTTCTGCTTGTCCTTGGCGGTGCACATCTTAAAAATTCAGACTTGTTGGCTGTGCCACAACCTCAGCTCTTTCGTGGGTTCAAAAAAAATTATGATTTTGTACATTATCTGGTTTTTCTTGTGATTAGTTGGAGGCCATGCTCTTTTCAGCTTTCTACACCTTAGGTGGAAGCCAGAGATGTCGGCATGCTCTTAATACATCTCTTTTCTGCTTTATCAGCCAGAATCAATTCCTTGGGGATATGGCTAAGAGTCATGATAAATGGAATGGAAAAATTTAAAACATCATCAAAATGTACTGCAGTTGAATTTAAGTTCAGTTCAATCTGATGTGATTGAGATTAAAAATAATTTATGAACTATCACTACCCCTCACACAATCCACATTTTGTGATATTTCACAATTATCTAAGAATGTCTCACTTCTTGCAGATTTACTACCTATATGGGTCAAAACAATCTGAGTAAATCAATTTGTCAGCAAGAACATCTTTTGTTTCCTCACAAAGAAAAAAGGAAACTATCATAGTAATTTGTAATTACAGTGACACAGTTTAGCCAAGTTCAACCTTACTTAAAACCTTGATTTTAACCTGATGTTAAACCTAACATTGCCTTACTACCAATAGTTTACTTGGTCCTAAATTTGCTTTTTTATCAGAACAAAAATGGGTACAGGATAGTTTCTGAATATACAGATTACTTTGAAGTCTCAGAAAATTGATACTAGTCTAACTCTCTTCTTCAAGTTACTTTGTGTTGCCTTTGACCATGTATCTTTGTATCCACTCCTGCATGAGCTTGTAGGAGAACTGAGTTGATGAAACCAACTAGGTTTAATGGGCTTATTTGGTGTTATTTCTTTTTCCGTGTATAAACAAACAAACAAAAAATTGTGTTTCAGTGGAAAACTATGTCTCATCTATAGCACACCCTTCTCAGTTATCCTGTTCTAGCCGTGTTGATGGTCTTTGTTCACTGTTCATTTGTTAAATCTTTGTAAATTGTAGGTAACAGATAGTAACTTTTAATTGACTCCCTCCACCCTGTGGAAAATCTAGTTTTGTCTTCATTTTCAGTTTATTGCAACATTCCTTTATTCCTACATAAATGTGTGCTCCTTTGACTTCTCCATTGAATAGCTTAAACATTATCCTAATGCCGTAAGTAAAATATCATGTCACAGGAGTTCAATATTTCATATCTGTATGACGCATGATTTTGTCTTTTCCTGATTACCCTCTGTCACCAATATCACTTTTCTGAGGTCTCTTTTTGCTGGGTCAGACTTACAGTAACCCCAGCATTCTTATTTATCAGAAGCTTCTTAATCTTAAAGAAGATACTACTTTGTGAGGACATGGGTCAAAAGTCAAGAAATCTTGAATACAATTAGAACTGAAAAAGAAAATTCAGGATGTCTGGGTGGCTCAGGGGGTTAAAGCCTCTCTGCCTTTGGCTCAGGTCATATTCTCAGGGTCCTGGGATTGAGCCTCACATCAGGCTCTCTGCTCAGCTCTCTGCTTCCCCCTCTGTCTCTGCCTGCCTCTCTGCCTACTTGTGATCTCTGTCTGTCAAATAAATTAATAAAATCTTAAAAAAAAAAAACCTGAAAAAATTCAAATACCCTTGTGGCTACAATCTTTTGTGGAAATTGTTGCTAGTGATTTATGCATTCTAAGGGGCTTACAACTTTCACTGATATGTTCTCAGGCCTTGAACAATTCATAACATGTGTTCAATTATGTTTGGTAATATAATTATGAATATAAACTTTAAAAGTGGTTTCTTCTACACATAACTTCCAAAAAGGAATTGGTCAGTTAAATCAGAATGTTCAAGGCTAATTTTTACTGTATTAAAATGATATGGAGGAGGGATAAAGAAAAATAAATACAGTGACTTCAATGAAAGACAGCTGCCTAAAACAACATTAACTTAAAAAGAACAACCAAACGTTGCGAAAAGTCAGAACTACCTAATTCCCTAACATTTAAAAGGGGAGGGATTGGAGAGGGAGACAGACAAAGCTTATTTAAAAAAACAAAAAGGAAACAAACCTTGCTGGTGTTTTCTCACCATTGAAGCAGAACTGTGAACTTCAAACAGAAAGAAGGATCCTGTATTTCTCCTGTGAAGAAATTTGAGAAGAACAAGATGGCAAGGCCCTTTACTTGTTTGGGTATTTTGATTAAGTTAAATGTCTCTCTGTCCATTCTCAACTTCTGTAGAGATATTCCATTTTACTTTTTTTTTTCCCTAGTAATATTTTAAATTTAAACCCAGGTTTTTTGAGGTTTGTTTTTTTTGTGGGGGGGGGTTCCTCATAGAGAAATTTGTTTTGTTTGTCCCAAGAGAGATGAGCAGGCCCTGGAAGTCTGGAAAGGAACCCAAGATGCAAAGCTGGCAGACAATTTGCCTGTCAGGGTAATTTAAGGCTTTGCTCTATCACGGAGATTATGGTTAACTTTATGATGTAAAAATCCCTTGTTTACTGAAGTAAATCTGCAGAGACTTAACATTTTTTGAATATTTATAGTTCTATCACTTCAAACAAAATATTCTCTTTTATTCAAACATCCTCACTACATTAAGAAAGCATTTGTACCACCTGGTTCTGTTAATGAAGAGCAAGAAAAGCAAGAGAAAGACAAAAGGAGCAATCATCTATTTGAAAATTTTTAAACTTCTGAACTTCTTCAAAAATGACTTGTCTTTAATTATTACTCTTAGTTTAAGAAAACTATAAATCATGATTCATGCAGATACAAAAATACTCATGTATTAAAAGGTTTTACTTTACTTATTTGATATGAGGGAACCAAGCAGATGTTATTATTGGTTCAAAAGAAAAGTCAAAAGAGCAAAAAAATTATATGATGTTAAGGAATGTCGAGATGAATTGCAAATGGGAACAAAACTAGATTTTCCAGAAGGGAGGAAATAATTAAAATCACTACCAAACAGGACATTAGTTATCTATTCATTAGTTACCTATAACTATTAATAATTGAAAACTAATTCAAAGACAATGATCAGAGTAAGAATTAATAACCTGGAAGAATTTGCTGTAGATTGTGTAGTTTTCTATTGAAACACAAACAAAATATTCTACTGTGATTGTCTATCACTGTAAATGTAGAGATAAGGTATGAAAAGGAGCTGGTGATACCCAATCATTACTAAAAGGGGTTATATTGTACTCGATGTTACTTTTATTCTAATATTTGCAAAGAACACTAAAAAAAAGTAATGTTTTATTGATATACTCCTTGTTTTAGTTTTATCACTTCCCCCATGTTCCCAATTTGTTGTAATTACTTCTTTCTCTATAATATATGCAAAGGAAAACTAAAGGACCAACAGGCAATTTGATGTAAAATAAAAAAGAGTAAATACATAGCAATAAGAAAAGAATAAAAACACACACAGTTATGAATGTGTTCTGCACTCAAGATATTCTACTTTGGGGAAATAAGCTTTATCTAAAATAGTCTTTACTAACTACAAAAAGAAAATGGCAGAAATTAAATCAAATAGAGTGTTATTGGGGGTCAGTGATCCATTGCAAATTGACTATCATGAGCTATAAAGGAACTCAATATTAAGTAACACTAGACTGGTTTGGGCTATGTATTGGTTGAGCTGGTTGGTTGATTAGATGTTTGTTTTGTTCTACTTTTACTGACTACAGAGACTCCTACTTTACCAGATACCTTCAAAAATAAAAGCTAAAGGAATAAAACCGAATGGGAGCTTCAGTGATTTAGAAAAAGACCAAAGTATATTTTGAAATCTTATTTTATACAGAAAAACATACATAGATTATGTTGACAAATGACAAATGGTCAGCATTTTTAAATGGCTGGTTTGGATTAGTATAGAATTGATTTGAACATTTTGTTTCAGTGGAAGAAGGCAAAAGGGTGAGGGGCAACAAAATCATAATTAGAGATTATGTGGTTACCCAGGTGGATTTTCAGGTCTTAATTGGGACTACCGTGAACTTTTTATATTTTTCATGTAACTCATAGATATTTAAATCTGTTATTTAAAATACATATAAAGAGTTCTGGGCAAATTTAACATGTTTTACTCTTATTAGATGGAGTTATACCTCTCATAGGAATTATATGAAAAACCATTACACCCATTTCTTGTCCTGCAACTACAATTTTAAACTACCCAGTGAATAGGGAAGGGTTTCTGGAATGGGATGATAAATACTTATCACAAGTGGCTCTGTCCATGGCAAGCATTGCTAATTGAGCTCAGCATTCTTTAGTATTCAGCTGAGGTGTGTTTTCAGAGTTATTTATTTAATACAAGGCTCCAGTCAGCTTCTACTACTAAGCTGTTGGAGTTGGCGGGCAAGTTTAAACCTATTTGCCACTACTGACTGAGATTATCAATAATTGATTATATACCACAGAGAACAGAAGCTAGAAGAGCCCGTAAATCCAACACCTGACTGGGAAAGAATATGAGTTCTACTTTCTATGTTTTCACAAACAGCTTTTTATTGGTTTCACATTGCCTTTGGTTTAAGGTCCATTTGGTGTTCTAACAATTATTACTGATCCCACAGAAGCTCCTGCAGGGGTCTTGGAGGAGTTTCCTAGGAAACTTGAAATAGCAAGAACTCATGTGATGGTAAGTGAGTAAATCTGACAATGCCTAATCGGTCAACATCTATATTTAGCTTCTCACAATGGGAGTCCACCTCCTCTAAAACCACTCAATTTCAGATTTAGTAGTTACCCTTCATACATATTTTGCTTCCAAACTGCAGTCAGACTCTGTCTGATGTTGGCCAATATTGCCATGTTAAGTCAGCCTCATAGTACCACTCTGCAGCTAAATTCTGCCTGAATCATGGGGCGTCACATCACACGGGCTTATCTCTCATACCATGAGAAACATGCATATCTATGCTGATTCATTGACACCCCTTTTTGAATGCCTCTTTCTTTTTTTGTTAAAGATTGATTTTCTTGTTTGAGAGAGAAAAAGAAAGCACAAACAAGGGGAAGGGGCAGAGGGAGAGGGAAAAGCAGGCTCCCCCCTGAGCAGGGAGCCCGACATGGGGCTCAATTCCAGGACCCTTCGATCATAACCTGAGCTCAAGGCAGATGCTTAACCAACTGAGCCACACAGGCGTTCCCGCTCTTTCTTCATAGTATTGCACAGCAACTCAACACGCAGTTATGATTTTCATCCTTATTTTCAATCCTAAATATCATGATTCCTACACCTTAAACATGTATATTTGTGCTCATGTTCATGCTCCCAGGCTGGGTTCCAGACAATGAAGGACAGCCCCTCCACACTGCAATTATTCAAACTAGCCACTCCTAAACCTGCCTATCCTGCCATGCACATCCTTCTGAAAAAAAAACACAATAAAGGCTCTTTCCCACAGTTTTCCATCTCTTTCCATCTCCTACCTCATGGTGGTACTTCCCTGTGTGGGCGCCCCCGTGGTGTGGTGTGCTCTTACCCCTTGGGAACTGAGAACAACAAACTATGACAGTAATTTTTAATCTATCAGTCCTACTATATCTTATTTTCTACCAACACATTATATTTTAAGACACTTTCTCCACCCCATTCTCCATCCTCCTTCTACTGCCTATCCTTGACATTTCACTTTTGTTATTATATACTGATTCAACAAACAAACAAACAAAATGTGGGATACCTGGGTGACTCAGTTATTAAGCATCTGCGTTCGGCTCGGGTCCTGATCCCAGGGTCCTGGGATCGAGCCCTGCATGGGGCTCCCTGCTTGGCCGGAAGCCTGCTTCTCCCTCTCCCACTCCCCCTGCGTATTCTCTCCCTCTTGCTGTGTCTCTGTCAAATAAATAAATAAAATCTTTTAAATAAATAAATAAATATTTTAAAACCCTATTATCCAAAAAATGGCTCTTTTCACACACAAACATGCAATTTTTGTCAACTACTTCCTTTAAGGAGTACTCTATTCTTTATAGTATATATACAGAGAATATATATATTTAGTGTATATATAGTACATATATATATATATAGAAAATATATACATATTTCTTCTCTATATAGAGAAGAAATCATCTCTTTTGCCAAAAGCAAGTAAAAATATTACATATACTGATACATGTTTAAACTTAAATTTACTTTTTTTAAACTTGAATTTAATTTTTAAAAAGAAATTATATTTGAGCAGCTACTCTTTTAAAACTGAAAACCATAAATGAATCAAAGATCTCAGTCTGTGAAGTTAACCAGAGGCACATACATGCACACACAAAGAAGAGGTGAGTCATAGGTGGATATTACAATGCAGTGAATGTGTTCTATTCCTTTCAGTGATGCGGATATGAAGATGAACCCCTGACTTCCTCCATTGTAGAATTCTTGGTCTGGAAAATCACAGTTTGTTAAGGAAAGAAAAAAAAATTAAAAACACTCATTCAGCTTCCATTCTAAGACATTAGCTAAACACACCAAGTGTTTTATGCACAGATAGCTATAAATTGAGATGAAAAACAAAACAAAACAAAAAAAACAGAAACAAAACAAAACAATAAAACTTCCAAAACAACAGGAGTAAAGCAAACAGTAACTGTCTTCTGCATTACATGCCAAGATCCCCTCCGGATCTCCTCACCTGCTGGTATTGAAAAACAAATACAGTCTAGCAATTCCAGAAAGAAATTATTAAGCCCAGAGAGTATCTCACTACCCATTGGCACCAGAAGTTGAAGAGCCCTCAAGCTCTTGGAACAGTTCCTTAAAAAGAGCAATGAACTGAGAAACCTCAAATGGGGCCAAGGATTCCGAGGAGATTCAGAAGCAACCAAAGGCAGACTTGCCCACCCAGGGCCACAGCTCATTAACGGGTTTTATATTCAAGTGAAGTCAACAGGAAAATACTACCACTCTTCTCCTGCGAAATGAAAGAATGTGAGTGATCAAGCATCATTAAAATAAAGAGAAGCTAAAAATAGGTCTCCGTGACCAAACAGCCACTTGCAACCTGAAACACACACTTGACCATGTCTTATGCTGTAAAGCACAACAGGCAAAGAGAATTCATTATTGTGGTCTGCCAGTTCTCCACATCGTCACCAGTCAGGCTGAGCCCCAGCCTGGATGGACAAGTACAAATGAGATTGACAGGATTCACTTGTTTAGAAAAAAGCAGCCTGGAAGAGAAGGAAGGGAGGGGTGCTTGCAGGCCTTACCCAAGTTTTAGCTTTATTAGCCATGTGGCTTTAGATGAATAATTTAGTCTCCAGGAGCCTTTCACTTCACGTATAAGTGAGATTAAAAACTATTTCATTGCCTTCTTCACTGTATATAAAAGTATGTTGTGAACTGGTTGGTTCTATAGAATTGACAGCTTTCTTACTCTATATAATTTATGAAAATAAAATCAGATTATTTTCAGGATGTCCACAGCTAATATCCTTCAACCATCCAACCTGGGTGAAGCCTGTTAGCAGAGACTCATGAAAGTCAGCCAGCAGGTGTGAGGAGATCACTCTGGATGTGTTTTCTCTAACCCGATGTCCGTTTAGGCTTAACTGACCACACCAAACTGTAGGTCTTGAATTATCATGCTCCTTTGGAACTATAAGAGAATTTAAACTTCATTACGGATATAATAATTTAAAACTAATTTTTATCATCATCAATCTTCCCCAAATGATAAATAAGCAAATGTTTTCTCTAATTCAGGATACATTTTAGGATCACATATTTCAGCTGGTGGTTGTGGAACCACACTCCAGCACACTCTAAGCCTCAGCTGGGTGATGGGTTGATGAGACCAAAGAAAAGACCCCCCAGACAGCAAGGGAGACATAGGTTAATCGGAGGAGTTTACATATAAGGACTCCAGGTGCAACTGACTAGACAAGGCATCAATCCTGGGATCTAAGTGCAGCAAGTTTTAATATCAACTTAACCTAGTAACTCTCAGTGCCCCTTCCCTCTCCTTGAATGACCAGCATTTCCAAGGAGAGAAAAGCCTGCCACCTGGACACGCTGTTAGAAGGGAGATGCTCTGGGCTGGCCACCTGAGGAGCCTGATCTTGAACACTGAACAACATGTTCTTCTTCACATTACGCTTGATGGGAATAGAGATGGAGGACAGGGTTTTTACATTTTCAAGATAGTGATTAACAGGGGCCTTTAGGATATATTTGTACAGACTCGTTTTCTACCATATGCCACAGAGTTGTCACATCTCTTAACTCATTCCCCCCAACTTTTCACTGTGGAGTTCAGATATACAGAAAAGTTGAAAAGATAGTACAATGGTCACCAATGTACACATCATGCAGATTCCAACTTTGTTTATATTTTGCCATGCTTATCATGTATATGTTAGGTACCATACTTTTTTGATGAGCTCTTTGAAAGGAAACTTTGGATGCCATGATATTTTATCCCTAAATACTTCAGCCATGCATCTTCTAAAAAAGTTATTTTCCTATTAAACTGCAATATCATTATCATGCTAGAACACTAACATTTTTCCTAATATTCCATATTAAATTTCCTCAAACACAAAATGCCTTTTATACCTTTTTATATCTTTTTTACATTCCTAATTTTGCATAAAATTATACCTTTTACACTAAAAAAAGAAAAAAAATTCCAAGGGTCCAACCAGAGTTTACATATTTCTTTTTGTTTTTGTTTTTGTTTTTGTTTTGTTTGGTTGGTTGGTTGGGTTTTGGGGTTTTTTTTTTTTTTTACTTTAGAATGGCAGCCCCCACCTTACTTTTTTTTTTTAATGACATTGACTTCTTGAACTATTCAGGCCAGAGGTTCTTATAAACTGGAAGTAAAAGATTTATTTAGGTTCAGGCAATTTTGGTGGACATTAGGGTAGGTTACTTCACTCTAAGTAATTTAAGGTTGATCCCTTGGTTAAGGGGGTAACCTCCTGATAGCTGTACTGTAAAGGTACATTTTCTCCTTTGTATGATGTGAGTATTCTACCTGTAACAACTTTTCCATGCTATTTTAGGCTTACCCCAATAATCCATTGCCTCATCCAGTTATTGAATGGAGGGTTGCATAACGTTGATTTCTAATTCTTTCTTCTGTATTTATTAGCTGTCTTTTTTTTTTTTGTATAAAAAAAAGGAAAAAAAGCTATTATCCATTTGAACTGAAATATCTTTCCTCTGCAAAAGACAAAGTAAATGATTAATTCCTTCCTTTTAATTAGCAATTTTCAGAGTAAAGATTTAGTGGGAGATTTACCACCAAGGGTGGCAAATGAGTTTTATTCTTTTGATTAGAGACTATTGGGTTCATAGATTTTAATTTGTTCAATGCTTTACAACCAATTAGAGTCATTATTCTTTTTGATATTCAAATTATCACAAATTTGGCTAGTGGGAATCCCAGCAAGTTCCATTTTTGAGGGTTTTTTTTTTTTGTTTTTTTGTTTTTTTTCTGAAATGAGACATCCCAGGTTCAGTGGCTCCAGACTGACAATCACCTCCTATTCCAAGAAGTCCTGGTCCCTTTTGGTGGGGAAACTCAGTATGGTCCTCACTACTCGAGTGTTATTCCTTCATGAGCCATTTCAGTGAGCAGACCTAAGAAAGGCTCATTAAAAACTACAAATTTATATTGAAATTTCTAATCTCTTTCATCTTCTTCCAAATATTTTGTTCTGGAAATTTGGGCTCCTAATAACATTATCATGTTTACTTTTTTTCCCTAAAATACTTACAAAAGAGTCTCAAATTAACTAGACAAAAAAAACTAGAAGCAATGAAACCAATGAGTTCAGTTTTTCCCCTTAGAATATATCCCAATAAGTAAGTACTATCAGAGTGAAAGGAACTCAGAATTATTTTTTCCTCTGTGATTATGTTACCAGATTTATATATACTTTTTAAAATTTGTTTTTAGTAATGCATTTTGCTTCCTCTTTTAATTTATTCCAGTTTTGAATATATAAAACTTGTTTTGTTTTCTGTATTCCTTATTCATCCATATACATTATACTGAACCTTGGTTCCTTTCCCTCAAAAAATGTGTTCTAGAGGGATGCCTTAGTGGCTCAGTTGGTTAAACATCAAACTCTTGGCTTCATCTCAGTTCATGACCTCAGGGTCCTGAGATCAAGCCCCACATCGGACTCTACACTTAGAATAGAGTCTGCTTGAAAATCTCTCTCTCTCTCTTCTTCTTCCCATTTCCCTTCTCTTTCTCTCTCTCTCAAATAAATTAATTAATTAAAAAAAAAACCTGTGTTCTAGAGATCACTCAAAAGTAGTTCATAAGAATATTTTATTCTTTTTTTAGGACTTTGAGAATTTCATTCTGTGAATATTCCATGCTTTATTCAACCAGTAATTAACATTGGATTTATTTCTAGTCTTTAGCTCCTAAAAGTAATGCTTGTGATAGATATATAATGCATATATCTGGTGGTGTATTTTCAGGGTCAGCAGAAATAACTTTAAGCAAAGTCAAAAGATGACTGACAACTTGGGAGATAACAATTTCAGTGTACATTATGCATATAATTTTAGCCTCTGATATATAAAAATGGACCTCTTAAAAGCTGAAAATTAAAAGTAACTCCCCCCCAAAATTGATGAGAAGAAGTGGACAAAAATATGAATAAGTAATTCATAAGGAAAGAAAGACAAATGACCTTAAACATATTTTAAGATATTCAGTTTCCCTTATGATAAAAGAAATGGAAATTAAAATGTATATGTTTGACAATACAATCTTTGGAGAAGCTGTAAAAAAAAAGACTCTCATGTCTTGATAGTAAGAATGCAAAGGTATGCAACCCCTGTAAAGGGGAATTTGGAAAATTTTTAATCATTCTGAACCAATGCATGTTAGATATCCTTCATGTAAGTGATATCAAGTTGAGTTTTGTTTGGGGAACTCTCTAAAAGCCTTGTTATTGTATTAAGTGAATTAATCTCATTTGCATTATTGATAGAATTCATGAATATAGCCTCATTTCTATTCTATTATTTTATTTGAATATTTTTTATCAGCACTTTTTTTTTAATTTTACACCTAGCTTTTTTTTTTTTAATTTTTTATTTTTTATAAACATATATTTTTTGAGTGGGTTATATTTGTGTTTTTCACTATCATTTCTTTTTTTTTTAGAATTTGCTTTGCTTGGTGTTTTAAAACATACATATATTTGTTTAAATGACTTTAACTAATCACTTTGTATAATATCCTTTTTTTAATTCATCTTTTTTATTACTTAGTCTGATATTACTCCATTCGTTAGCATTGAATGGTATCTTTATTCTCTTGCACTGCCCAAGCACCATTCATGGGGTTTCTTATACTTTCCCTTTGCCTCTTTCCTTTCTTATCCCAGTTTTAAGTTGTGTTATTTCCTTTCTTCAAAAGCATATGGCATTTATTCCACCCTCAAAACCACTTTTGTTTTAGGTTTATATTTATTCGATACCCCACAGTTCTCTTGCGAATTTCCCCAGGGATCATTTAGTTGAACCAAGCTCATCCTCCAGTTAATTCATTGGCGAAGCCTTATGATTAGAATATTCTTGCCAATTTTAAACCAAATTTTCTATAGCCTTGATACTGTGAGTTGAATCTGCCTGGACATAAAATTCTTGGCTCTTTATTTTCTTTCCTGGATTTAAAATGTTGCTCCCATGTTTACTTTGTATATTGCTGTTGAAAAGTCTTATGCCAAATGGATTATTTCTTTTGAAGATTATTTGGATTTTTTGCTTGTTTTTGGTTTGGATGCACAGAGAACACTTACTTAAATTTACTTATCTTTTGATTTTACTGGGATATATCTCAGAACTGACCAATAGGTCTTACCTACTTGACTACATCTATTCAAATCTTATTTCATTTCTTTAATTATATTGAGAGAGTTTCTTTAAAAATCCTTTTAAATATTTGTTCTGTCATGGTTCTAGCCTTTGGCCCCTCCAAATATACATACCTTGGATCTTCTTTACCTATTTTCTCAATTAGTAACTTTTTATGTGATCCCTGTTATCTTTTCTCTTATGTTACATTTCAGCCCTTTTTACTGGACTCTTAGCTCCTTGATTGCATTGCTATTTTCTGTGCCACTTATTGGAATTTAATCTTAGGCTATTCTCCCCTGTTTGTCTAATTGATACATTAATAATTAATTTAATATGTTTGGTGTATATTATAATACATTCTTATCCTTTTCTTCATGTTTTTCTTGAGTTTGACCATCTCCTTGTTTACATCTTCCTGTTTTTTATTTCCATTTTGATTTATCCAATACATTTAATTTACAGTGTTGCATTATAGTTTTTTTAAAATGCCTTCTTTTGGTTGTAGCTAGTACTAGTGTTTTTGTCTCATGTTGTGTTTTCTTCTTACATAAATTCTACATGGTTATTAAATTCTCTATTTAAATTCATAATGAGTTTTTATTGGAATGGTAGGCATTACAATGGGAGAGGTTGGTATGACTTATTTGGTTTCTTAGTTTTAGAGCATCTTCTTCTGTTGTTATAATAAAGTACAATTTCTTTTAATTAAAAATCCCATCTTTTTGTTGATTTATTTCTGTATTCTTCTTAGTATCTTGTTTTACTTTGGATCTTAATGACCTTTCCCTCTTTCTTTACCACCATCCCTTCAAAAGGTACTTCTCCTTTCCAAGGCAGCTCCTTTTTCTACAGAAATAGTATCTTTTAGGACCACTCAATCTGCTCAATAATTCCAAATTTTTTCCCATTTCACTCCCTAGGAGCCAGTTACCAGATTGCAGAATTGTTCTTGAAGATTTTCAGACTCAGGATATGACCCTTTCCTTTCAGGAATGAACTCTGGTTGGTGTTCTCTGTTCTATTAGTAGAACCTCACCAAACTCTCCTATCTTCCACACAATTACTGCTTTTTTCCAAACGGGCTCCAGAAATCACTCTGATGGTTTAGGCCATTCAGTCTTCTTCTTACAATGTGAATTTAATTTCCCTCTATTCTTTTCTCTTAGTTAGAGTGTAGTCATGGGATATGGCTTTATTGAAATTATAGGGAGAGATTATAATTTAGTCTTCTGCCATCATACTCATGAATCTATACTCCAGAGTCTCTTTTAGTGTAGCTCAAACTCTCTCTTTTTTTTTGAAACAACACTTAGCTGTTGAAGAAACCAGAGCAGCTGTCATGAAGAAAGCAAATACTTTATGGAATGATCTGATTCTTTTAATTGTTTTGTTTGGCTTTTTTCTGAATCACAATAAGAAAATTTCTTAGGGCCCTTTATATCACTGTATTAATAGCTTCACACCTTCTCCCTTATAGTCTGCTAGTAGCAAAAAATAATTCCTTCACTTTTTTATACAGAGAAGCTTAACACTTTTTTGGCTATGGTCTCATTTATAGTTATGTCCTGGGATCTCAACTTTTGCATACATGGGCTTATTATAAATATATTATAAATCCTAAGAAGAGTCAGTTCTCTTCATGAGATAATTTTGGTAGCAGCTTCTTAATAATAATAATAGTTAACATTTATTGTTATATTTCATTGTTCTTGGTGGTGGAGGTGGTAGTAGTAACTATTGTTAGTGCGAAGCCTATCCAGCTGCTTTACATATTCCTAACACCTCTATCAAATAAGTTCCATTACATCTCTTAATAAATTTAAAAAAAAGCTGAAGCACAAAAAAAGTTAAGAAAATTGTGCAAGGTTATATAGGAAGTTAAATGGGAGGAATGGGGCAAGGTTTAATTTTAGGCATTGTGGTTTTCTAACTCTTCCCAACTTAGCCACTGACATGTACTCCCTCTTCATCATATTCTCTTTGTTATACAAGGATTACAAATCACTTTTTAGGATATGTATATGTGCTGAGAGGGGAAGGATATAACAGACATATACCAAACAGACTTAAGCAAAAAAACTTTCAAGATCACTTGTGTATTAGTAGAAGTTTTAAAAAAAATTATCTTTAGGGGTGCCAGGGTGGCTCAGATGGTTAAGCATCTGCCCTTGGCTCAGGTCATGATCTCAGGGTCCTGGGATCAAGCCCCACATCAGGTTCCCAGCTCAGTGGGGAGTCAGCTTCTCCCTCTCCCCCAGCTTGTATTCTGTCTTTCTCTCTCTCTCAAAAGAATAAATAAAATCTTTTAAAAAGTTACCTTTAATGATTTGGGTACAAAGGTACTATAAGATGATATGGCTAATATTCTTTAAGCAGAGATATAAATTAAAAACTTAAGTTTAAAATGATGATACTAAAAGTCTAAGCCAGGGAAAAAGAACAGACAATAAAATTTTAACGAACTAAAGAAGATAAAATATAAAGATAATTAACAATCAGAGAAGCCTGTGGACCCAGGTGGTCTGTGAGATTGCAGATAGTTTTGTGAGGCCCATGTGACATTTTCCAGTGTCTCATTGGAAACCATATCAGAGTGAGAAGGTTAGCACTGAGAGCAGCTCTCTCTAGAGTTGTAGTTTTGAAAAAGGAAAGGGTTAAGGTAAAGACAGAAAGAGGCAGGGGGGCCCTGGCTGGGCTTGGAAACTATTCCTTGCAGACAGATGGGTTAAGCCTGAGTGACCAAGAGATAAGGAAACAGACCACTTGTCCCCGATGGCCCAGAGTGTTATTCTTTGGTGGCTACAGTGTACCATAGGAAACAACTAAACCTCACAGAGTCAAGGCATGAAAGGTGCTAACAATAGCCTGTGCTCAAACCAAGACGGCACAAGAAACTGAAGGCCATAAGTTTCCCAATTAGTTTTCAATAAAAGACTGCCACTAAAAGCCCTCAGTGGCAATCCACTCAGGACCCCTCTCGCTCCAGAGAGCTTTTTTCTGTCTCCAGGCTTAATAAAACTCTATCACTTTGTTCACTCTTCTTTGTCCACGAGATTCATTCTTCAACTCCATGAGAAAAGAATGCTACTGTTTCTGTAAGTTTCACCCAGTTGGACCAGGCAAATTACTTAAAAGTCTCTGTGCCTGAGTTTCCTAATCTGTAAACCAGTAAAAGAATAGTGTTTGCCTGAGGTGGAGGAATGGAGAGTTAATGCAGAACTCTCAAGAGCATAACTGGTCCTAATAAACAATCAGGGGTTGCCACCATCATTCTTAGAGTCCATTCAGTTTACCAGGAGGCCAACTCAACATTAAACTACTTTCATCTTTGGTTTCATGGTCCAGGAATCCACATCCCCTCAAATCCTGCTGTGCCCTGCTAAGGGAAAGTTGTAAAACAAAGCAGAAAAATAAAGAATGTTACAAGTACCCTCGGCTAAGGTCAGCATTGTCTCATAATTGAACTTAAACTTGCCAGCCCCTGGCTCTTTTTTCCCCAACCAAAAAATCCTCCTGTCTTTCTTCTACCCAGTTCTATTCTGTTTGTTTGCAGACTTTGCTCAAGACCCACGACACTTTCCAGCATCCCAGAGCCGTCATTGATCTCCATGTCCTGCTATGTCGACTCTCAGAACTTGTTGTATGTGGTCTAGAATCGAATAACACACTTTACTGTCTTTTCTCATCTTTTTTTTTTTAATGTGTATATTTCTGCTACCATTTCATATATGTCTATCTATTTTCTGCACCTGGAAAATAAACCCAGCGAGGTCAGAGACACTTCAAACTTGTTTACAGTCCCTCCAGCAGGGGTGAAATGCCACATACTTGTAGGTGTTTAGTAAATTGCATTTGTTTGTTCTTCTTTTTTTCCCCTAGTTTGAATAGAATCAGAAAAAGCTTGGAAACCTGGTACTCACCTGGCCTCCAATGTCTTCCTATTAGACTGAGTTCATCCCTTTTGCAGTTTTGCACTTCAGGACGTGTGACGTGTGAGGCCGAGATGGGGATGCTCTCTGAAGAGACAGTCTGAGAGTTTCTGCAAAATCAACAGGGTGAGAGTTATTTAGCAGCACATTTTTAAAAGATTTTATTTATTTATTTGACAGAGAGAGAAAAGTGGGGAGCAGAGAGGCTGATGTGGGGCTCGATTCCAGGACCCTGAGATCATGACCTGAGCTGAAGGCAAAGCCTTAACCCATTGAACCACACAGGTGCCCCCACACATTTTCTTTTTGAAACCACTGAAGGGAGTTGCTTCACTTTTGGGCCTGACTTTTGATGTCATTTGAGAACTAACTCACAACCCCATTCTTTTCAGGACACTGGTTTATCCTGGATCCTGAAAATGGTTTTGAGCTTCCAGGTGCCAGTTCTAGAGGACAGAAACTCTCGTCCTGCACACCTCTTACTTTGGCTCCCAGACAGTCAAAGAGAATTTCCTTAGACATGATTTTTTTTTGTTGTGGTTGCAGTTATTATTTACAAAGTAAGTTTTGTACAGAATGCACTGTGTTGTCCTTAAATAAGAAGCACATAAATCAAGCTCAGATTTTATAGTATTATAGTGTTATTGACAACCTATACTGTTATAGTGTTATTACAACCATTTGGTTGTAATAGCCAACTCTACCCATAATATGCCATTTGGTGGAAGAAAAAGTTGTCTGTGTGTGGGGGGGCACATACACATGCCTGGGGCTGGGGACCAGGGTGTATAGTAAAACTCAGAACTCAACATGTCTAGTTAGCAAGTTCAGGTTGTAGGTTTATTGACTCAAATGTACCAAGTTTCTCAAGTCTGTGCCCCAGTGCCAGCTCTGAGCTGATGTTATTCTTAAATAAAAGGAAACACTACAAGCCAGAAGCAAAATGTAACAGATTTGCCAGCTGTGAGCATACTGTTTACAGATTGAACTTGGGACCAAAACTGTTACATAGTATAATTTTTGACAACTCAAGAAAATATGTTCTGACAAACAAAGGTCTTATTAAAAAAATAAGCAGGTGCAAAGATCTCTCTTCTCAGTAGAGTGCTCTCCCAACCAGCTCAGCTTAGATTTGATTAGAGTAGAGAATGGTTTTCTTTACTGGGAACAGCAGGACTTAGACATATAAAAGTCATATATATATATATCCCCTCACATACACACACACATATACATATATATGTATAATCTTTATAGATGGATAGATGATAGGTAAATAGATCTTTATATGTACATATCTTTATATACATAAATAATCTTCATATAAATAATTACTTATAATTATATATATATATATATATATATATAATCTTCTATCTTTCTGGGAACCACAGCCTCATTTTAAATGCTGTCAGGGAAAATGATGAGGATTAAAAGCTTGATTATTTCCCATTGTCCTTGACTATGAATTATTTGTCAGTTTGGATAAATAGAATATATTTAGGCAGCTGAGCTGTACATGTCAGTAAGTATTTTTTTAAAGAAGCTGTAAATTGTATTTGCAATAATCTTGAACTTAGGGAGGCTATATAATAAAACTGGAAATGGATCCTAGAGCAATTATATGAATGATTCTGATAGTTTTCATCAATTATTTGGGTAGTTCATATATTGGTGGACATGTATTCAGTATATTAAAAACTAGTCCGGAGTGAAAATGTTGCTTTAGGAAATTGAACACAATCTTATTTATTACCTACTATAATATTGCTACTGAGTGAAGCAGAAGGAACACAAAAGTATATAAGATGCCACCTTTCTCTAAGTGATGCAGTGTCCGTTGGGTTATTTGTGCAAGTCCTCCACTCCACATTTCATATGCAGATCCTCCGTGACCTACCATGGGGTTAAGCCTGATAAACCCATCATAGGTTGACAGCACTGTAAGTTGAAAGTGCATCTAATACAGCTAACCTTGCAAACATCTCAGCTTAGTGGAGCTGACCTTAAACAAGCTCTGAGTACTTACATTAACCTGTCATTGGGCAAAATCACCTAACACAAAACCTGTTTTTTTAATAGTGCACTGACTCTCTCATGTAATGTATTGACTCCTGGCTGCCTGGGAGCTGCAGCCACGGCCCCCGCCCAGCATCACAGGAGAGAATCCCACTTCACATCACTAGCCCAGGAAAAGAGCCACATCCCAAATTCAAAACATGGTTCCTACTGAATATACAACACTTTTGCACCAGAGTGAAGTTGAAAAATCATAAATTGAACCATCGTAAATCAGGGAGCATCTGATTAACAGTCGACCATTTGACCATACCCAAGAGTAAATATTTAGAGAAGTCATAGAAGCATGTGATTTAAAGACAGTAGCCATCTTGATTGTTCAGTGACAAGGATTAAAGAGAGGAGGGAAAATGTACTGCTGTGCATAAAATTAAAGACATTCCTGTCTTCTATTCCTTCCTATACAGAGGTAAAACATCTTGAAGAGAGAAAAATGTATTTTTTAAGCTTTTATTTATTTGTGGGAAAGAGAGAACATGAGCACAAGCAGGGGAGCCACAGGCAGAGGGAGAAGCAGGCTCCCCACTGAGCATGGAGCCCAAGGCAGGACTCGATCCCAGGACCTTTGGATCATGACTTGAGCTGAAGGCAGATGCTTCACCAACTAAGCCACCCAAGCACCCCAGAAAAAAAGTTTATTGCCATCTTCATTATATGAGCTACTTGAATATGTCATTAAATAAACAAAGCCCTGGATCTACTTAAGAAATGACTTAGAATCACTAGTTATGTTTGAATAGGATCAGTGTCTTCCATATTACCTAGACATATATCAGACCATTGAAATTCAATATACATTTCCCAAAAACATTTTAATTCATAATCTCCCACTGGCTTTACTTTACTTTAGAAGTCCTATTAATTGTAGAGTTCCTTCAAGAATCAAAGAAACAAAAAACACAGTATTGGAGGATTTCTTTTTATCTTACTTTAATCAAGTAATGCAGTCTACAGATACTGGAAATTCTAAAAATTAAAACAAATGTAATACTTTAAAGTTTAAAAATTAACACCTAGGGTCACCTGGGTGGCTCAGTGGGTTAAAGCCTCTGCCTTCCGCTCAGGTAATGATCCCAGGGTCCTAGAATCGAGCCCTGCATTGGGCTCTCTGTTCGGCGGGGAGCCTGCTTCCCTTCCTCTCTCTCTGCCTGCCTCTCTGCCTACTTGTGATCTCTGTCTGTCAAATAAATAAATAAAATCTTAAAAAAAAATTAGCACCTAAAATTAAAAGTAAAAAATTAGGGGGGACGCATTTTCTTTCTTTCTTTCTTTCTTTCTTTCTTTCTTTCTTTCTTTCTTTCTTTCTTTCTTTTTTTAAATGGCTTTTTAAAAATTAACATATAATGTATTATTTGTTTCAGGAGTACAGGTCTGTGATTCATCAGTCTTACACAATTCACAGCACTCACCATAACACATACCTTCCCCAGTGTCCATCACCCAGCCACCCCATCCTACCCCCACCCCACTCCAGCAACCCTCAATTTGTTTCCTGAGATTAAGAGTCTCTTATGGTTTGTCTCCCTCATTGGTTTCATCTTGTTTCATTTTTCCCTTCCTCCCCCTATGATCTTCTGTCTTGTTTCTCATATCCTCAAATCAGTGAGATCATATGATAATTGTCCTTCTCTGGTTGACTTATTTCACTTAGCATAATACCCTCTAGTTCCATCCATGATGTTTCAAATGATAAGATTTTGGTTTTTTGATGGTTGCATAATATTCCTCTCTCTCTCTCTCTCTTTCTCTGTGTGTGTGTGTGTGTGATGTGTCTTCTTTATCCATTCACCTGTCAATGGACATCTAGACCCTTTCCATAGTTTGGCTATTGTGGACATCGCTGCTATAAACATTTGGGTGCACATGCCCCTTTAGATCACTACATTTGTATCTTTAGGGTAAATACAGTAGTGTGTTTGCTGCGGCATTTGGTAGCTCTATTTTCAACATTTTGAGGAACCTCCATACTGTTTTCCAGAGTGGTTGCACCAGTTTGTTTTCCCACCAACAGTGTAGGAGGGCTCCCCTTTCTCCACATCCTCACCAACATTTGTCGCTTCCTGGCTTGTTAATTTTAGCCATTCTGACTGGTGTGAGGTGATATCTTACTGTGGTTTTGATTTGTATTTCCCTGACGAAGAGGGATGTGGAGCACTTTTTCATGTATCTGTTGGCCATTTGGATGTCTTCTTTGCAAAAATGTCTGTTCATGTCTTTTGCCCATTTCTTGATTGGATTATTTGTTCTTTGGGTGTTGAGTTTGATAAGTTCTTTATAGATTTTGGATACTAGCCCATTATCTAATATATCATTTGCAAATATCTTCTCCCATTCTGTCAGTTGTCTTTTGATTTTGTTGACTGTTTCCTTTGCTGTGCAAAAGCTTTTGATCTTGATGAAGTCCCAATAGTTCATTTTTATCCTTGCTTCCCTTGACTTTGGTGATGTTTCTAGGAAGAAGTTGCTGTGGCTGAGATCAAAGAGGTTGCTGCCTGTGTTCTCCTCAAGGATTTTGATGGATTCCTGTTTCACATTGAGGTCTTTCATCCATTTTGAGTCTATTTTTATGCATGGTGTAAGGAAAAGGGGGTAGACACATTTTCTGAAGAGTCAGAAAATTCCAAGGATTGACAGTGTAGTGAGCTAATTATACATGATGTGAAGAGTAAGAAAATGCCCACCCTTCCTACCAATGAAGAAGTGTCATAAGATTTCAAAGGTTCAGGTTAAAACACTATTACAATGTATATCATATTTCACCTATAATTAATGTATTAGTTGACATTAATTAAGAAAACAGTTGTGTCTATCTTATGTAGTATGAGGTCACAAAACCAGCAGGCTTTGAAAGAAGTGGCTCATGGCATGCAATAATAAGCTTGAAACATTTTGCTCATATACATCATCTTGAAGATATAACTTCCTGTGTATTGTAGGTATTAATGCTTTGAAGTAATTGTATGACTTCTTTAAATGTATTCAATAGGATATAAATAGCATAGTAATTTGACACTCACCAACAACAATTTTAAATAAATTCATGAACAATATTATGTTTTATTTGTATACTTCAGTCATATTTCCAATTTACTTCTTCTACAACATGCCAATCTAATATGTTTATATTTGAAAGTGTTAATGGGCACCTATAATATCATATGTACTTTTTTCCTGTGATCCTAAGGCTCTATTGTGTTACAAAAAATTCATTTGGATTGAGTTTTATTATAATTATTATTATTATACAATTATTCAAAACAAATAAATGCAAAATACTTTTTAACCTAAAAATAAAATTGAAAATGTTTTTCTTAATGATATGGGTGGAAGGGGAAATTATGGTCTCTTGATTAGAAGGGATTTTAAATCATCCTTTTATTTGGTGCTTTTTAGACTTTTATTTATTTATTTGAGACAGAGAGTGTGAGTATGTGCAAGCATGGGCTGGAGAGAGGAAGTGGAAGAGGGAGAAGGAGGCTCCCTGCTGAGCAGGTTGGCCAACACAGGACTCCATCCCAGGGTCCTGGGATCATGACCTGAGGGGAAGGCAGCCACTTAACCAAGTGAGCCACCCATGTTCCCCTGGTGCCTTTTTTTTTTTTTTTTTAAGTATCTTTGGGAAATGGACCATAGTAAGAATCTGGATGGGTAAGATGAAAGGGGGAAAAATAAGATGGAATATGAAGAGAAATTTATACCCCAATTATAGATATTCTGGGAAAATCATATGGAAACTGAAATTCTGGAAATTGATTCACTTAATATTATTCATGTCAGGGGACCTCTAAGAGAGTTTTCATGCACTCTCAGAGATAAGAGCACCTCAGCTTGAACTGTTCGTGGAGGGTCCAATGTAGGAAAGCATTCTGGAGGTTTTTTGCTATGTGTGGTTAATATCAATTGAAGAGTATGTTAAATACAGAAAGATCAAGTAAGGAGAGTGGTGCTGAAGAGGAGGAAGGTCCACCAATGAAGAAGTCAACAATACCATAATTTTACCACATTTGACCCCAATTGCCACAACTTCCCTGCATGTTTACCAAAGATGTTATTTATTTACTTGAGAGAGAGCGCAAGAGAGAGAGAGCACAGGCAGAGAGTGGGGGAGAGGGAGAAGCAGACTCCCTTGCTGAGCAGGAAGCCCAGTGTGGGATGCAACCCCAGGACCCTAGGATCATGACCCAAGCTAAAGGCAGTCACTTAACCAACTGAGCCACCCAGGCACCCCTCCATTTTGTACTCTTAAGCAGGAAACAAATGAGTTTCTTGAAGTCCTTGAGAAGAGATTAAATGAAATAAACCCAAATATGAAAGAGGAAACATAAAATAAGGGAAAATTTACCTTTTAGGGAAATACTCTGGGAAATCTTTCGAGAATCATTTATTAGATTTAATGTTTGCTATCCAGCCTCAGCTAAAGGAATACCAGAGGGCTTCAAGTGAATCATCATTTATCTTATGTCTTGTCACAACTAGACTTAATTATCTTTCTGTCAATTATTTTAAAACCACTTTGCCCTCCAGCCTTGTATGTAAGTTCTGTTGGCAGGGTTACTCAACCCATTATTCCAAGTGTATTGATCCTATAACTCTTCAAACAATAAATTCCTTTTCTAATACCAGTCCAATCAAGGTTCAGAATTATAGACCATGATATCAGTTTCTGGGTATAGAAATTCATTACCATGATGAGCTTTTTGAAACTCAAGGCTAATTTCTCTAAATGGCTGTTAAAGATTCAACAGAAAATATTAAAGAGGGAACACACAGGAGGCACCAAGTCATATAGACAGCTAAATTAATAATGGACCAAAAGATGTCTTTTATAAACATATCAACTGTCAAAACCAGCATCCCCCAAAAGCCCTGGGCTCAATTCTAAAGCAAATATTCTTTCAAGCGAGGAATGCTCAATTTGTACATGCCTGATTCTATCCTTGCCCTAAATTTGCCCTCACAGTCAGTACTTTCTCTCTTTAGAAAAACAAAAAAACAAAAAAACAGGTCTTAAGAAGTGTATTTTCTAGAAGAAGTATGGAAGGATGAAAGATATAATTGTTGCCAGGATCAGATATAAATTAAGCCAAATAGAAAGAAAAGAAATGATCCTTTTCAAGCAATACTACAAAGGTAAAGAACCTGGTTGGGAACAAATGTCCTAGCTCAGCAGCTGTGCCCCTGGAGTCCTGTTTCCTGGTTTCTCTGCATCTCAGTTATTTTATGTAGAGCATTTTTTCATTTTCATTTGGGAATAGTTCGGCCTCACTAGGACACTGGCAATTTTTGGAGACATTCTTGGTTTTCACAACATTGGAGATAAATTACTGCTGACATCTAGAGGATAGAGACTAGGGATGTTGCTGAACATCCTACAATGAACTGGACAGTCTCTACAACAAAGAATTATCTAGCCCAACATTTCTATTGTACTACGACTGGGAAACCCTGATATGGAGGATGGAGAGGTTCAACCAGCCCTGCTTGTATTGAGGATTTATTAGAAGATAGAAGGGAAAAGGATGTGAATATTTTAGGAATCCATAAAATTATATAATTGATGGTGTTATTATTATATTATTTATTCCCATTCCCCCTTATAATTCCTTCCTCCTGACGAAGGGTGCACTGCCTTCATACTTCACCCATCTGGGGATGTTTCAAGTGTCTTCGATCCAGCTCCCTGCTCAGGTCCTTCTCTTTAGAGCCTGGCTCTCCTTTCCTAATTTCTGTGCCTCATCAAAATATACTTATTAAATGTTCTACTTTCTCTGGATATTTTTAGATAGTTAAGTTTTCTGAGAAAGTACTTTGAATTAATGGCTCAAAATATAATTGTTATTAATAGTTTAATATGTATCCAAATGGAATAAAGTATTTTAGATATGAAGGGAGTCTAGATTTCATTTTTTCCAGTGATTTTCTAAATATAGTGGTAGAATCCTAGGATCCTAGGGAAGCATCACAATGGAGACAATGAGGGGGCCAAGAGAAAAAGTAGAACAGGTTTCTTCCTAAGTCCTCTGCCCTCTTTCTCATTAAAATGACTCAACTTTTTGCAAGCTTTAACTTGACAAAAAAGTTCCACGAACAAATTAATATCCTAGAAAATCTATAATCTCATGTGTTTCCTTTTTATAAAGAAGCAACCTGAGGCTCCAGGAGTCTTAGAGACATATCTGTCTCTAATGACAGTGAGAAATACAATAAATCACAGAACCAGGTTTTCTGACTCCCAGTCCAATGACCTTTCCAATCCGCCATGTTGGCTCATAGGTGATGATTGAGTTTAAACATGAGGCTTTCATGGCCTCATGCAGAAGAATGATTCATGTGAGATTAGGGGGGAGAGAAGTGAGAGAAGCATTTTTGAGCAGCCGTTTAGCACCTTCAGATAATACCCAGCATCTCCTGACTCTGCCTGTAGTCTGGATTAGGAAGGCAAGCTACCTTAACACAGAATAAATTAACTCCCTTCTTCTTCCTTCTTCTTTCCTGATCATTCCCTTTTGTGACAAAGGAATGGACACAGTAAGGCCTCCCAAGTTTGTCCGCATCGTGTGTCCCTGAACCAGCCCACTGATAAGAATCACTTGGGCAAACTCATTGTAGGGTTACCAAGGTCTATGCCTCACAAGCAAAGTCAGAATCTTCAGGGCTGGGGACCGGAAATCTGTATTCAGGTTTGGCAATCACTAGTACCACATACCATCAACTAGTTAAAAATGTCATTTTTTTAAATTGGGAGAAGCAAATATCTGATTTGACCAGTCTTTTATTGATATTGTCATTGAGTCCATTAGTTGTTCTAGTATATAGTATGTATTGACTGAGCTATATAAAGGACATATTTTACCTTGCAGAAATGTCCATGCATTTGCCAACGTGTCCTTCTCCACAGCTGGCTCAGTCCCAGATGGAGCCTCAGGGTCATTCTGACCAGGGCACATGCCACGCCTCCTTTTGGCATGCCTTCTATGGAATTTAAAACCTATAACCACAAATTGTGAACATCCATATGGCACTTTATATCTGTACAATGTTTTATATTCATTTTATTGGTCATTTCTGAAAACAACTCTCCAAGGTACATTCATGTCATCACCTTAGATGACAGATGAAGAAACAGAACCACATGGAAGGTCTGGGTCACAGTGCAGGGACAAGACTCATTCTATCTTCAGGCTTTAGCTGCTTCCATCTTATCTTCTCTGCATTGCCTGGCTGGGTAGCCTCTATCTGCCTGTCTAGATCCATTCATTCTCCTCTGTCTGGGGTTGCTCACCTACATCAATAGATTCCTTTACCTGTTTTACATTTGAATTTGGCTACTGCAGAACAATGGAGAGAAATCCAAGGGATGGAGAAAATGATGGTTGAAGCATTTATTTTCCCAGTTCTCTTTCTAGGGGTACATAAGAACAGCAGCAAACCCAGACCAAACGTCACTTCTTTCAAGGTCATGACTTTCTTCTTGGGATTGTAGTAATGGCTTTCTCCCCTTGCCCCTTCAGGCTTAACGGTGGTAACGACTCCTCCTGTCCCTCTACTACTCCCTGGGTATTGGGCATTATTCATCTTGCTTTCCTCAACTCTATCTGTACATTTGTAAATACTTCTTTGTTAAACATTCCTCAGACTTCTTTGAGTATGCCACCTATTTCTTCCTGGGGCCCTACTGACTTAATAAACGTCCACCCAAGGCTGCCATATATTTCCAAGTATAACTTGTTTTAAGCAAATCTGATAAAGGAAAATTTATACTTATCAAATCATAAAAGTTTTAAGGCAAAATGAATGCATCCATTTTAGAATTTCATGAAAGCTCTGCTGCTTTCACCCAAGGCTCATATGCATGAGCGCACACACACACACACATACACACACACACATTTTTACTTAACAATGGTTTCACAGACCCCTGAAGCCCATCTGAATAAGGACCCAGCCTGTGGACACAAACTTTAGAGATGACCCTGCATTTGACATCCTCATTTTATGCATGAGGAATCAGAGGCACCTGTCCAAGGTGAAATGAATAATTACTAGCAGAAATTGGACTAGAAATCAAACCTGCCTCTGGATTTTCAGTCCAAAATTTTTCCTCTACAATGAACATAAATGTTAAATTGAGACCCATTATTAAAAATAAAAAAAATCATTGAGGGATTTACATGAGTAGGATACTTCTCAGATATGTTTACATTTTAAAAACTTATTTTTAGTGGAATAAGCTAACTAACTCATGAAAGAAGGGACCCTTGTAGGCCTTCACTTTCACAAGAAATAGATCAGGGCTTTAAGTAAGAGTATAAAAAACACGGGAAGTTGGCGTTTTACTTTCTGGGTTATTTTGGATCAGCAAAAACTCAACTGTGATTTTGATCTTTTTGATAAGTTCAGGATTGCCCAAGAGCAAAGCACATTTATTTACCCAGAAATGTGTGGGTAAAGTTGCCCTTTTCTGAGAGCAGAGACAGAGGAATAGTAGTAGTGAACTCCTGTCTCCAAAATCTAGTGGCAGCTTAATGATGATTTATAACAGATAGGGTCTGGACAGGAAAAGATCATCCTGTCCTGTTACAACTACTGCCACCTGGCACTTTCTGCAACTCTGCATACCCCAGGGTACAGGGCTATGGGGAACCTTGACATAGGGAAGCTGGTGTGAGGGATGATTTTCCCAAGATGGCAATTGTGAGTCTTGTCACTAAATAAGGAAGCCTGGGCCAGCTGCTATTAAGAATTGGCTGATTATAATGAGGACAATATAAATGGAGGAGTGGGTGGAGAATGCTCTTACCCATAATTTCAAAATCCAAAGATCTCAGAAAAACAATTATTTTTTTTACAAGTTTAATGCAAACTCACTTGGAGGCAAAATCTGACCTACACTGACATGAGGCTATTTATATATGCTTTAGATACTATGTTTATCCCACTTAGCATAAATGAGCATAATTTTCACTGTAAAGATATTACTTTGATTACTGGGTATTGCTTCAGACTCTATTAGTGATTTTATAATATATATGGCTTATATATTGTATTACTTTTTTAAACAATAAACTTTATTTTCTAGAGTAGTTTTAGGTTCATGGCAAAATTGAGAAGGTAGAGATTTTCCATATATTCCCTGTCCCCTCACAAATGTAGCCTCTCCTATTATCAACATCTAGCATCAGAGTGGTACATTTAATACAGTCAATGAACTTACATTGACACCTCTTCATTGCCCAAAGTCCATAGTTTCATTAGGGTTCGCTCCTGGTGTTGTACGTTCTATTTGTTTGGACAAACATATTGTAACAGGTATCCACCGTGAACATATCATACAGAGTAGCTTCACTGCCCTCAGAATCCTCTGTGTTCCTCCTAATCATGGTATTATCTTTCAAAAAAATGAGTTCTTTTTTTTTTAAGATTTTATGTATTTATTAGACAGAGATCACAAGTAGGCAGAGAGTCAGGCAGAGAGAGAGGAGGAAGCAGGCTCCCCACTGAGCAGAGAGCCCGATGCGGGGCTCGATCCCAGGACCCTGAGATCATGACCTGAGCTGAAGGTAGAGGCTTTAACCCACTGAGCCACCCAGATGCCCCCAAAGAATGGAATTCTAAAAACATCAGGCTCTGAGGTTTCAGATTGTATAGTAGATCTGTATTTTCTTCGGGATACAGAGCTAGAAGTCTCTGGAACAGAAAGGGAAAAGAAAGACTTCCTAGTTAGCTAAATTTAGGAACAAAAAGTCATCAGTGGAAGCCTTGAAAAACCCCTTATATCTCAACTATCCATTCTTAATATCTGAAATTCAACAATTTTAACTCATGCCCAAATTTCTTTAAATTTCGTCTGCTATTAAATAGACTTTAGATGCCATAGAAAGGAAACTGAAAGCCCATAGGTCACTGACACTTTACTGTAAGTTTCAAAAAGGAGAGGAGTTCAGAAATCTATCCACCGCCTGAGAGAATAGAGGATGTGCCTCTGTGGAGGACAGAAACTAGAAACTGCTGGAATGGGAGGCCAGCTCATCCTACCAGCTGGGCACCAGTAGATCGGCTCCAGGCAGCCAAAGCAACACCCACCTGACCGTGTTCTGATCAGAATTTTACCTGTTAATGTACGTACATGTCTATAATTATATATATATGTGTATATATATAATTATAGTATAATTATAACAGTTATTAATAGTTATAAATAAATTATATATAATATATAAAATCATTAACATTAATATTATATTTTAAGAAAAATACATATTCACAGGTGAATCCTGGAGATAGAAACAGTACTGTCGTATTCCCATGAGCTGAAGATAATGACCATAATCTCAAGGAAGTGACTCATTAATCCGACCAAAGGACAAGTAAGTCACCTTTGATTGTTACACAAATTTATAAATATAAACATCCTTCATTCCTGGATAACCTTTCCAAAGACCCTCTGAAAATGAAAATCTACTACTGATAAAAACAAAAAAAAGCAAAGGAAAGAAATGAAGAATTCACGGTACATTTCTTTCCCCTTTTCTTGTCTGGAGTATTTGGTGGACAGAATTAGAGAAAATTGCTGTGAAGAAGGGTTGTCCACACTGAGAATATGGGGGTTTCTTCCTCTTTATCTTTCCTAATGCTCTCACACCCTAGTGAGCAATTGCCAAAAGCAGAAACACAAAGACCAGGTGTTCTTCTACTCTCCCTTCTCCCATCACCCTCTATTCCAACACCTTCTCTTTCCTGCACCAGAGTGTCACATTCTCAAACAGCCTCACCCATGCAGGCACCATCTCTAAATTTCCTTATTTCCAAACAAAACTTAGGAGGCAATGGGCCTCTCTGCCTCTTATCTCTTTTTCCTTTAATCCATATTTCACAAAAATTACCAAAATGTTATGTTTTTGTTTTACCCCTTATATTTTCCTCTTTAAATTTATAAATTAAGTTTTTTGGCAATAAAAGTAATAGATTATTTTTTCTTAAAAAAAAAACAACAACAACAACAACTGAGTCCATAGGCATCATTCTGATTAAAGAGATCCATACTAACAAAGAGTGACATTCGTTCATTCTCAGGGGTCATCTGTATTTTCAAGGAAGAGTTTGCTAATCAAACTGGATATCTCAATTAGAGGGAGTGTGGAAAAGATTTTCAAGCAAGGAGATTTTCAGACTGTTTGTCATTTTGAGCCTCTCTACTCCTCTTCAACCGCTCCCTGATAGTGTTTGTTACCCGTAACAAATTCAAAAATAGTTTTGTAAGACAAAGAGAATTCAGTCCCCTCTTCAACATAGTTTTACTACACAGTTGTATATATCAAGATCCATGAATAAAGGTATTTCTTGTGAGAAGGTGGCTGGTATTGAAACTACCCTTTAAAGTAATAAATCTAGGGGAATATTTCACAAATGAGACTCTATTTCTTTCTAGTAAAATTTTCTTTCATATTAATTATGTACCATGAGTTGCTTTTTTTTTTTTTTTAAGGTTTTTATTTATTTGACAGAGAGAGATGCAGTGAGAGAGGGAACACAAGCAGGGGGAGTGTGAGAGGGAGAAGCAGGCTCCCTGTTCGATCCAGGAGCCTGGGATCAGGACCTGAGCCAAAGGCAGATGCTTAACAACTGAGCCACCCAGGCGCCCCTGTTTGCTCTTTTTATTAAAAAAACAAACAAACAAACAAACAAACAACAACAAAAACAGAAAAGCACCTTCAAAGTTTAAATACTTTAACTGATACAATGAGAGTAAGTGATCGATTCATAAAGATCAGGACAAGAGGAAGAATCTAAACCAGGGGTTTTCAACCTTAACTCTATTGACATTTGGAGCTGGATAATTCTGTATTGTGGGAAGATGTCTTGTGCACTGATCGATGTTTAGCAGCATCTCTAGGCTTTACCCAGGAAATGCTAGCAAGCCCTCTTGCTCAAAGATAGACACCAATAATTATTTCTTATTACACTTTCTTGAGGTATTGATAATGACTAGAACATTCCAACTGCCAGACCAGGAGATCTCTGATAGGAATGAAATACCCAGACATCCCCTACCCTGTCCATGATCTTGGGCTGAACATACATCAGTACCCACACCCAGGATCATGTATTCCATGCCTCCTCTCTTCAATCTCTCTCTATACAATTCTAGTTTTCCATCTTATAGGCAAGAGAGTAGTTGTTATGGCTTGAGCCTGCCACCTCTCCAGCTGCCAACACCCAATATATATTTCTCCCTTTCTCTTTTCCAAACCCTCGTCTCTTGAGTTACTGGCTTCTCTTGCAATGAGTCTATCCAAGTTTGTTTGGCAACAGTGGTAGCCAACCTACCCAGAAGCCGTGCTCTGGATTTGTTCAGCCTCTCAGGATTCTCCAGGATGGAGCAGTTGGCCAAAAAGCCCCAGGGCTCACCTGTTTGTTTTCTGAGTTAGCAACTATGATAGATCATCTGGTAACATCACCATCACTCTTATTTGTGACAACCAAAGTGGCTGCAGACATTGCCAACAGTCTCCTGAGAGCAAAACTGCCCCAAGTTGAGAATGACTGATATAGTCCAGCCTTCTCGTCTGAAGATAAGCTATCTAAAACCCAGAAAGAGGAGGAGACATCACCACATTTACACATCTAGTTAGAAACAGAGTCAGGAGTATATCATAGTTTCTCCCAATTCTCAGTCAAGTATTCATTCATTATGTCCTTGAGAATGATTTTGCTCCAATATATTCTCTCTGGTTTAAGCATATTTTATATTTATATCACAAGAATTGAGAATTTTTAAAATGTTCTTGATTTCCAAATTTTGACAGAAGATAAACATTGTCTTATATTTGCCTCATAAGGGTACTTGTTGGAGTATAACACAACTGATAGAACACACACACACACACACACACACACACACACATACTGATTCAGCTCATGTGATCATGGAGTTTTTTAAATTCCACACTTTGTTTTCTACAAAATAGAGACCCAGAAGAGCGGGTGGTACTTTTTTTTTTTTTTAAAGATTTATTTATTTATTTATTTATTTGACAGACAGAGATCACAAGTAGGCAGAGAGGCAGGCAGAGAGAGAGGGAGAAGCAGGCTCCCTGCTGAGCAGAGAGCCTGATGCGGAACTCGATGCCAGGACCCTGAGATCATGACCTGAGCTGAAGGCACTGGGTTACTGCCTTGTTTTGCCTTTGTTTTCCATTCACACTCTCAGGGGATTAGATGATGGCCACCCACCCTGGAGAGGGCAATTGGCCTTATTCAGTCAACTGAGTCAAATGCTATTTGTACCTGGAAACAGCCTCTAGGACACACGCAGAAATAACAGTTAGCCAATCATGTGGGTACCCTGTGTTCCAGTCAGTTTGACATATAAAATTAAGAATCCCGATAAGTAAATCCAATGAGAAAAAGGGGAAGAGATAGGGCAAATACCTTCAGCCATTTGTAACCCATCTCATTTCCAGATCCTCATGCCACCTAATTAAGTAGTTACTGTTCTATAAGAGCTTTGCTTTCCTCCTGAGCATTTCAAATTCCCACACCCAAATCAAAATTCCCACACCAGGGTGCCTGGGTGGCTCAGTGGGTTAAGCCGCTGCCTTCGGCTCAGGTCATGATCTCAGGGTCCTGGGATCGAGTCCCGCATCGGTCTCTCTGATCAGCAGGGAGCCTGCTTCCCTCTCTCTCTCTCTCGGCCTGCCTCTCCGTCTACTTGTGATTTCTCTCTATCAAATAAATAAATAAAATCTTAAAAAAAAAATTGTTTAAAATTCCCACACCAATCCCCAAGACATTTCCCTGAAAGCGTAGCAACTGATCATTTCCTTATTAAATTCCCTCAAACCAAAATGTCTTATCTAAATAAGAAAGAAGTTGGTATCAAGTCCAGAATACACCTTCTGGAAGCTACTTTTCAGGTGGTTTTCTTTTTATTCTTCAGGAACCCACCCAGAACATATATAAGTTGTTCCATTTTTCCCATCCAATGCTTCACAGCGTTACCTGATGGGTGCTAGTGAAATTCATGTACCATGATCCTAAGGTGCTCTTGACATTTCACAAGGACCAAATTTCCTCATTTGATAATACAAAGGCATTAGTTTCAGAAAATGCCAATCGGCCATGCACTATTGCCTGTAACCAAGGGGACATGCTCTACCATCACGAGCAAAAATTGAGGTGAAAGACAGTGACCGACTAGTGACTAGTAGCCGCTTTTAAGCAGCAGTGAATATGTACAACAGGACAAAAGCTACGTGTAAAGACAACCCAGGTGATCATGCCCTAACAGTTTCTGAATTCTTCTACACGCAGAGAGGGGCTAAACACATTAGTAACAATCAGAAAACAGCAGACTGATCTTCAAAGAGCTGCCAATCTAGTGGAGGAAATTAAGCCAAAATCCTTGGAATGCAAGGAATTCATTCACTCAGCAGGGACCCAACAAGAGCCAATGATCATATCTTGATTGGTATCATGAGCATAAAAGTGAGGCATGTCAGTTAGGATTAAATAAGAAAAATTCCTTGCAGGAAAAGAATTCAGAACCAGCTCATTCAAGATATGAGAGAATAACCTCCTACTTTAATTCTGTTTGAATAATTCCATTTGAAAGCTGCATGTAAATGAAATTGAAACCACCCTGGAACAAAACATTGTCTACTTTTTCATTTTTGAAGAAGAATCTTTCTTCTCTACTAAATTGAACAATTCCTCTTTGTCACTGTAGTTTATATTTCCCACAATATTCCTCTTTATCTCGTAATATGGTGCGAATCTTATAGCACTGAAAGGAAATAGATTTCTTGGAAGTGTCCACTTATTTACTCTAAGTAGATGGCAATCAGAAAGTGCCCAAGGATAAGTCCCTGTGAATTGCTGGGTTCTGGCGGGGTTCTTATTTGAAGTCATAAGTCAAAACCTCATATAAAGAAAAAAAAAGTATTAAATTGCTTTTTGTAAGTGTCTCAAATTTTCTTCTGAAAGATGAACAAATGAATGGAGTTTCTGCTCTCCTTTCTCCCTTCCCCACTAGCTAAATGAAACCAGCTATCAAATAGATGAGTGAAGTGTGGGCACCATCTGAAATGGGTGAGACATAATTTTCTACCAAATGAAAAGAGCCGAGAAAACATGTTTCATTCATTGTGTAAAATTTATAGTGTCTTCCGTTCTGTTGAAGTCCCATAAATTTTTTTTTTGAAAACTTGCAATATATCTGTAAGAGCAATCTTATGCTCCATCAGCTGAATCAAGATGTATCAATTTTTTTATACACACCGAAGACTCTCGAAGCATCAGACCCAAGACATATTAAGTGGCCAGATGAAACTGGGAAGAGATAGGAACAAGTTACAGATGGCCTGAGTTAATGTTGTCAACAGAGAATCAAGCTTTTGAGAGCTGGAGTGACAGCTCCGATGTGCTCCTTTGAGATGATTTCTTTGCTGTTGTTTTTAGGAATTCTATTTTCAAGTCAGTTATGGCAACCACTCAAAAGTATTTTTTAAAGAGAGCATATATTGCTTCCTGTCAGTCTAACATTCAGTGGGCCAGTGTTTGATGAGCAAGCTATAAGGATATAATCCTGCAATTATTCTATCTGAATTGGTCAAAATTAGGCTTTCCTTCCCCTCCCAGCTGGTCTCAATAAAGGTAAATATCTTGTAAAGGACACATTTGCAGAATCCTTGCCGTTAGGATTAGGTCTGCATCAGAGCCACATTTAAATCTTGATTATGATTCAAGAAGAACCTTCCTCAATTGTTCCTCTTATTTAAAACCGGACCTTTGGGGATCCGCAGAGAGGTTAAGAACAGAATTCCAAGTAAGAATGGAAAACAAATACATAATAACATCATTCCTTTAAGCTCTAATAAAGAATTCGGAAGCTACATTGTATAATGACTAATGTAGGCATGAGAATAACAAGTTCTATTAAAGACATCATTTTAAGCACTGTTTGCCTTTCCTTCACCTTTCATTGAAATATAATATTCTCCTGATATTTTTTTTTGAATAGAGGACAGTAAACCTCATCTCTAAAGAATTACCTTTCCACTGTATTTTGTAAACAATCACAAATTTGGTGATAATTGAGATGTTCCTGATCCCACCGTAGCTGAACTCTAGAAAATGCTTTTTGGCTTCTTGAATAGTCCACTATATTACGGGTTGTTGGAACACGTGACAGTTTGACTGGATGCGGAAAAAAATCCCACAGCTTCATGATATATTGATTTCACATCACAATTCTGAATCCTGGGATGTAGAATTCAATAAATTATTACTTTTCTTTTTGCTTTATCTGCAAAGAAGTCTCTATAGCCTACAGATTAAATGTATGAAAATGTAATTTAGGAGATATCTTAAGAAGATACATGAATAAAAATGGAAAACAAGATGTTTTGAACTAAGGATGAGAAAAATACATTAAATATATATATATAATGTGTTGTATATATGTGTGTGTATGTATGTATACACACATATACAAAGCAATATTTCTCAAGTTTGAGTATATAGACACCTCTTCCTAAGGGAAAAATTTAGTAGACTTCTATTGTTGGTATAAATTTGTTAAATATATACAGACATAAAACTAAGCTTATGTTCTTAATTCTTATGCAACTGTAAATTTAAAACAAATTTATAAATTAAAAACAGAGCTACAAAACCAACAAAAATCAAAGAACAATAATTTAATGTTACGAATAATAGTTCATTATATACATTACCATTTACAGTGTGAATATTGTATTGAATAGGAATTTGTACAGAATCATTCAGGTTTGATCTGTCTATTCTATGTTGCATCATTCAATAACTGATATTTTAAAATATTTCCCATGTTATTTATTGCAAATCCCTTTTCATATGGAATTCATTAAGTGAATCATTAAATATTATTAGACCTACCTCTTTAGTTTTTTCTTACTAGCAAGGGATACTAAATTGAGTCATTAAAAGTTTCATAATGATCATAAATACAAATGAAAATACAGGCACTAAAATCATATGGCTGTAATATCTTTCAAGATAGTTTTTCATGTGATTATGTATATGCTTATATTAAAAGTATTATTATTGAGGCACCTGGGTACCTGAGTCATTAAGCGACTGCCTTTGGCTCAGATCATGATCCCAGGGTCCTGGGATGGAGCCCCTCACTGGGCTCCCTGCTCGGCGGGAAGCTTGCTTCTCCCTCTCTCCCTCCCTCTGCTTGTGTTCCCTCTCTTGCTGTGTCTCTCTCTTTCAGATCAATAAATAAAATCTTTTAAAAAAAAGTGATTATTGACCCAAACATTCAAAATTCAAATATTCTCATGGACAACTCAAGGATTCTAAGAGAGGTATTTCTATATATGTGTGATTACTTCCCTTAAGGTTCTACTTAAGTATTCTTGTTATTTTCTTATTCAGATTGTGGTCTTTTTCAGCAGTTGTATTACTACTGTGGATACTATGCAATCAACTTTTCCTTCCTCTTTCTTTAATGGTCATTAGATCTCAGGTTGGTTTATAAAAGTTTCCTAAGTGGTGGTAGTCCTCAAATAGGGGAAAATAAACTTGTATGTTCTTCTAGAGTGATGGCAGTATAGAAACAAGTAGGTAGTCACCTCCTTGCTAAGCTACCTAGAAGAATTTTCTCCAACTTCAGGTAGTTAATTATTGTCTCAGTTTCCAAGAGAAAAAGGATTTGTCTTGTCCATTTTGCTTCTATGGGTTCTTGGGGTCCAGAGAGATCATGTATGTGTCCATTGTCAATCTTCCCCCAGAGACCTTCAGTTATATGTGGATAAAGCTCTCCCCAGAATCCAAACACCTTTGGTCCTGTGGTTGCTGACAGAAGGTTGCAGATACCCATCTACCTTCGGATAAGAAAGCTGTGAACCAGTGCTTCTGGTGGGGACTCCCCTTAACAGTCCAAGGTCCCACTTGTATCCAGTTACCTACAAGTCCCAGAAGATATTTGCCTCCTCTAGTAGAAGTACTAGATCAGAATTGGATGGGAACAGAAGAGAGAAGAATCTTTGGATACCTCTTTCCCTCAACCACTTCCTGAGATCTCACAAATTACACATGGGATGAAGTATATACTATTCACATTAAGCTCAGTCAACTTGATCACTTATCACTTTCATAACACAATACATAATACAAATCAAAATAATCACTCTTTTTGGTTAAATCAGGTTTTAGTTGATAGTCAAGAGAAAAAAATTGTTTATTCTTTTTCTAACTTCTTCCTTATTAATTTAACACACTTTATGACTCAAGGAAAAACAACAAAAGCATTTACTCCAATGCTTTCTCTATATCTTACTCTAGTTATTTCTCTAAGTAATGTCATTGGAACCCAAAAATCTTTTTTTTTTTTGATTGGTTGATTCTATATTTTAATTTTATTTTTTCCCTAATTGGTTTATAAAAATATTATTTTATTGTATATATCTTGTAATTTGAGATCTACTTTGTTTTTTTCAAACTCTTAACCAGTAATAAATTATTAATGTGTTAATACATTAATATTAATATATTATGGAAAGTATTAATGAGAATGGTCTATAATTCATGAGAGTGATCTGAGTGCTTGGTCTGTAGATTCTCAATCTTTTAAAAAATGGACTTGTAACATAAATAAATTATATAATTGGCAGAAAATAATGTTTCCCCTGATTCTTATAGAACAATATTTAAACCCACCATTTCTATTGGAAATGATATATTTTGTGAACATGGCATTAATTAACCAATAATTTTTAGCAATGATGATTCACCTGAGCTAAATGAGAAATAGAACATTTTTATCAGGTGAATATAATCAAAATACTGACCTAAAATTAAAAGAATATGAGAAGACAATATTTTTTCAAATTTTGGAAGTCCAAGTGAATGATCATAATAAACTTGAAACTGAAACTTAGCACAGTCTTTGATGAGATACACAACGTACAAGAATTGCTTGTTTTTGTATTACTTAGCTTTTTATCTATTATTCAGGGTACTTATCATCACCAATATCATGAAGCATTTATCACATCTTGGACATTGTATAATGTGATAGAACACAAAAGAAGTATGGGCCTTTGTATTAGGGTATGCTAAACTGACAAATATATATCAATCCCCAGTGTAAGTGTTTAAATGCCATTAACATTTATTTTCTCTTCATACACATTATAGAGCATCTCAGGATGGCAGGGAGTTATGCTCCATGCAGTCTCTCAAGGAACCAGACTAGCAATGACTGTACCACATTTAACACTGGTTATGACCATTTGGGCACGTAGAAAGGGAGAAAGATCATGGTGGAGCTCTCATGGAAATCATTATAGTTTAGGCCTGAAAGAGGCATATTAAACTTCTACTCCATTGGCAAGAACTTTGTTTCGAAGTCACACTTAACTGCAAGGGCAGTCAAGAATTTGGTCTCAGTTACTAGGGAGAAAAAGAAAATGGATTTTTGTGGTTAGCTAGGAGATTTTGACACAGAATATAAGTCATGACCATAAGAAATTTACAATCCAGGGGAGACAGAATATAGCAACACAAAGGAACATATGTTGAGCAATAATTCAACATTAGAGTAATAAATACTATAGGCATCCAAAGGAAGGGAAAATCATCAAAATTAAAACTTAATAGAAAAAATATATGTAATCTAAAGGAGGTTAGATGGGTTTGCAGCAGAGTCAAGGGAGACATTACCCATTCATGGGAACTGAGTAGTGTTTTTATTCATACTGGGGAGGTGCAGCAGTAAAGTAGAACATTGAAGACAAGTGGTCCTGAGTTAAAATGTCAACTCTTTCTAACTGTGTGACTTTGGGCAGGTCAGTTAACCACTCTGATTCTAGCAAATTTGGGTAAAACTACATTATTTTCTTTTACTTTTATATCAACCTATATTTAGCTTATAGGTTCAGGAATTTTCTTTTTTTTTTTTTTTTAAGATTTTATTTATTTATTTGAGAGAGAGACAGTGAGAAAGAGCATGAGCGAGGAGAAGGTCAGAGGGAGAAGCAGACTCCCCATGGAGCTGGGAGTCTGATGCGGGACTCGATTCTGGGACTCCGGGATCATGACCTGAGCCGAAGGCAGTCGTCCAATCAACTGAGCCACCCAGTAGTCCCTCAGGAATTTTCTTTAATCAGATTTTAAAATCTGCTCTTTAATAAGAATTCCAGGAGACACTTATAGCCAGTCAGTTAAGAAAACATTGAGAATATGTGGGGATACTTATTTATTATCAATGTCTTCAGACAAAAAGCTTGTAGAGAAATCAGAATAGAAATGTCAAAATCAGACAAATTGAGTTTGAATCATGATTCTGCCACGTGCGAGCTGATTAGCTTCTGAGCCTACTAAATATTAATAATTCCCACCAAAGTGGTGCGCATGTTTTGGTTTCACTTTTCCTTGACCATTTATGGTTACTGTTTTCCAGTACTTTACCCTTAACCTATAAATGTTATAGCTTCTCAGAAACCAGTTGTGGACCTTTCTATTTCTCTCTTATATATGGGCCCAGATGAACTTATTCTTTCAGACATTGTGAAATGCTAATTCTGTGCATATCTTTACCTCAGCCTTCTGATATCTGAAATGCAGATTCATAGGCAACCATCTATTGCTATTCCATTGGAAGAGTTCAGAGGTATGTCAAACTTGGCATGTGTTTTTGAAAGAGGATTCTCAATTTCTACCTCATCCACCCCTATTACATGCATAAACACACACATACACACATACGTTCTTCCTCAGTCTTCTTCATCAGAGCACATGACAGCAGCAGCATCTGACTAATTACTCAAGGAAACCCTTCAAGTTGCTCTTCATCCTCACACATATAATCAATCTATCACCAAAATATGTCTCAAGTATGTCTGGTTCTCTCCATCTTTGCAGCCATCACCCTAAACCTAACCACCATCAACACATGTTTTTCTGATCTATTAAAGTAACTTTATTCTTTAAGTCCCTTCCTTTATTCTTTGTTCTCCTTCCTTTATTCTTATACACTCCGTATCCATTCTCCACAGCTGCCAAAGTGAATTTTATGTACAAGAAAGGAATCATGTCACTCCTTTGCTTAAAACCCTTCAATAGTTTTCCATTATTCTGGCAAAACATTTCAAACTCCATAGCTCACAAAGTCCTGAAATAAACTGACTTCCTTCTCCAATTTCACATTGTGCCATTCTCTCCTACATTGTATCTATTGTGGTTTTCTTTCCATTCTCTAAGAAACCAAGATCATTCCTGTCCAAGGGCTTTTGAGCTTTTTACTTGGCTGGATCCTTCATTTCCTTCAGGTCATAGTTCAAATATTACTGCTCAGAAAATCTCCTCTAATCTGAAGTAGGTAACTGTATATTAGAGTATGTCCCTATGGTACTTGTTACAATTTATAATTATATATCTATATATTTATTTACTTATTTTGTCTGCTCACTTTATCTATTATAATTTTTTTAATGTTTATTTATTTATTTACTGTAAAGAGAGGGAGGGAGGGAGAATGTGCACCCATGAGTGGGGGGAAAGAGGAGAGGGAAGGAGAGAGAGGATCCCAAGCAGACTCCATGAGCGCAGAGCCAGACCCTGGGCTTGATCCCATGACCCCAAGACCATGACTTCAGCTGAAATCAAGAGGCTGCTTAACCACCCAGCACCCTTTTTATAATTTATTATATATATATATATATATACATATATATCTCCAGTGCTTGCAATTGCCTAGTATGTTATAGGTGCTCCAAATATACATATTTAATGTATGAATGAATTCAATTAACAGTAGATATGCTTTTCTTGCCTCACTATCTACAGTGCAGTAGAGTGGAAATTGGAAAGAATCTAAACCTGCATTCTAAATCTGCCTTTCACAACTCTCAAATGAAACTATTTTGAAATATAGGGCATTAATAAAAATTTTAAGGTATTGCAAAGCCAACAGATCAGGAGACAACAACCATTTAAAAGATACTTTATTGGGGCACATAGATGGCTCAGTCAGTTAAGTGTCTGTCGTTGGCTCAGGTCATGATCCTAAGATCAAGCCCTGTGTCTGGATCACTGCTCTGTGGGGAGTCTTCTCCTCCCTCTCTCTTTGCCACCCCCCACAGTGCTGTCTCTCTCTGTCTCTGTCTCTCTCAAATAAATAGGGGCACCTGGGTGGCTCAGTGGGTTAAATCCTCTGCCTTCAGCTCAGGTCAAGATCCCAGGGTCCCAGAATCAAGCCCCACATCGGGCTCTCTGCTCTGCGGGGAGCCTGCTTCCTCCTCTCTCTCTGCCTGCCTCTCTGCCTACTTGTGATCTCTGTCTGTCAAAAAAAATAAATAAACACTTAAAAAAAAAGATACCTTGTTACTCATAGTTCGTGAGAAGAGAAGTACGACATGTCAGCAGGAACTATACGGGGAATCATGGAAGTTGGTAACGAGGTAAAGGGAGAGGAAGTGCTGTGGGCAGGATCCTTTATTGTGGTTTTCACAGGAAGGAACTGCTAAGAGGCAGGGGAAGCAGGCTTATGATTGGCTAGTTTAAACAATTTCAACAGGCCCTGGAACATAGGGGCTGTCACTAGTTGTCTAGTACCTGTCCCTGGAGTGATGAAGGCTAGTGCATGGTAGCACAGCGTGTAAGAGCCTGATAGAGGTGGTACTTGAGGTGTGGGCTCTGGATGGGCTGGTTTGCATCTGAAGAGCACTCCACAGTGAGTTGTTCCTAGCTTTCGAAACTGTCAGTCCCCAAGACGGGCCCTCCAAGTTCAGCAAGGCCCCAGATGTCAGAGCTTCAGAATACAGAAAGTAAAGACGTGGTTAACACAACCGCTTTGATGGTAATCCCCTTGACATCACTGAATCTCAGATCTCACATCTGACAAATGGAGGTAATCATGTTCTTTACCTCCCAAAACTGGCAAATAACAGACATGAAAGCACTTTGAAAACACTAAACCCATGTATGAAGATAGTTTATGCTTTTGTGAAGAACAGCCCATCAAGAAAGCATGAGAAGTACATTTTCTTTCCATATCATTGATGTGTTTGTGGTCATCTTTGCTCTGCTCCGTCCCACCCACCTTGTGAACCTAATGATCTCCTTTTGTGAGAAAGGTGAGTAGAGGAGGAGGGGAGAGGTCAGTTTGAAGTCAGGGAGGAGAGACATTAAACAACCCTCATTAGCATCATTTTTTAACATGCTCATCAGCACCCGATGTCATGACCACTGGACATGACATGAGAGAGGTCCAATCTACATCTACGGGGTGGCTTTTTGAAAGCATTCTTTATTCATCATGAAAATTCATTACAAGAAGTCAGTAAAAGATCAAATAAAGCAAGTAAAAATTATAATAGAGGAATTTTCTAATTCTTTTAGGCCATAGAATATTTATATTAAAAAGAATTTACAGAATTTGATGAGGTTATGAATATTTATGTAAAAATTAAGAGAAGAATGGGAACTCCAATCCATCAGCGCCTCTCATTTCTTCACTTTCCTCATAATGAAGCTCACATTCTGTGGTAATCACTAACTTGGATTTTGTTTTCAGGGAAATGGGAAATTTCTCTCAGATGCCTTCTACTTTCTCTACAAAGTAGAAGGGGTTCTCCTCTCCTGAGCAGGTGGTAGAAGGATGCGAAGGATTAGAACGTTGGGGGGGAGTAGACGGTCTGCAATGAGCATGACCAGTATGAGGAGAAAATGAGTTGCGAAGCTTGTTGGTTTTCTAGAGGTTCTGGTCTGCTGTGTTGTGTAACTAATATTCTCATACATTCCCTAACCTCCTTTTCCCCTCCAAGCCTGTGTGAGTTGAACTCTGCCTTGAAGAACTGAGCTTTGAGGAAATGACACAACCCAATGAATATTAGAACCCAAGATTAGAATTTTTGAAAAAACAGCAACCTTACTTGAAACCTTCATTATACCTAGAAATCCTATTGTGTTTGCTTTAGTCAGTCTCTCCTTCTAAACTACAAGCCAATTGCAAATCTTCCACTCTTCTCAAAATTCTGACCATTGTCTTCCTTCCACCCACACAGTAGAAGAATTTGTAAAGAAAATAGAAACTCTCAGAGAGAAACATGTCTACGTCCTTGAGACCAAGCATGCAAACTTAATTCATCTGCAACCATTCTACTCTCCTATTTTGGATGAGAACTAACTCCTCTACAAGACCAATCTAGTTCCTTCTTAGGAACATACACTACTGTTGTCCTTCTAGGAACATACTCTTGTAATACAACCTCTTCTTCCCATGTAGTTCCTTTTCACAGTTATTAAATGAATCCCATCTGTCCCATTAAAACGCACAAACAGGAAGTAAAGCAAAAATCCCTCAACCTTTCAGTGTCACTTGATAATGTACTCTCTTTTCACGACCACATTCCTCAAAATTCTCATCTCTATCCTATGTTTTAATTTCATATTTCCCATGCACTGTTCATTAATTTTCAATCTGGTTTTCTACTATTTATTTCCCGGTAGTGTTTTTCCATGGATCACCAGTGACCTCCATGTCATTAAAGCCTGTGGATTTTTCCTAATCTTCATCTCAGTGCACTTATAATTGACATCCAATTTGTTGAGTACACCTTTTTGTAAGTATAGTTATCTTTTGGAGGATTCCTTAATAAATACTCTCCAGATTCTCTTCCTACTGCTCTGATGATCTTTGTCAATTTTTCAAGTTTGTCTCCTCCTGCTTGGGTCAGGAGTTCTCCAGGACTCAGTCTTGATTTCTCATATCTTCTCACCCCATGTTCTGTGGTTGAGAAATCTCATTTATAGCTGTGGGTTTAATTACTGTCCATTTCCCTACGACTCTCATATGCCTATCTTCATCCTAAGCTTCTTTTCCTAACTACAGACCTGCCTATCCCAATGCTATCTTGTGATTCCTCTTAAATAACTCAAAGAAATGTCGAAGTAAAAAGGTCCAAACCAAACCTCTTAATCTTCCTCTCTGAGTTTGACTCTCTTCTAGAGTTTTCCATCACAGCAAATGACTCACAATTCACCCAATTATACAAACTAGAAGTGTGGGAGTCTTAACTTGCTTCCCTCACACTCTTCCTTACTTTGTTTTTTTGCCTATTTCTTTAATCTACCCATTCCGTTCCTGTTATCATCACTCTGGTAGAAGCTACCACCCTCTTTTACTTGACTGTGCTAATAGCATACTCACTCATTTGTTTGCACCCACTCTGGCCCCTCTTCAAGTCCCCATGTAACATATCACTCTCATTTCCTGACTATCCCTGATAGGCAGGATTCTTTCTTTCTTTCTTTCTTTCTTTCTTTCTTTCTTTCTTTCTTTCTTTCTTTCTTTCTTTCTTTCTTTCTTTCTTTCTTTCTTTCCTTCTTTCTTTTTTTTAAGATTTTATTTATTTATTTGACAGAGAGAGATAGTGAGAGCAGGAACATAAGCAGGGGGAGTGAGAGAGGGAGAAGCAGGTTTCCTGTTGAGCAGGAACATAAGCAGGGGGAGTGAGAGAGGGAGAAGCAGGTTTCCTGTTGAGCAGGGGGAGTGAGAGAGGGAAAAGCAGGTTTCCCCTTGATGCAGGGCTTGACCCCAGGACCCTGGGATCATGACCTGAGTTGAAGGGGGACAATTAACGACTGAGCCACCCAGCTCAGTGCCCCAGCAGGATTCCTTAATATGACTTAGGCGTCCCTGCATGAACTTTCTCTGAACTCCTGCCCAGTCTGGTCCCCACGTGTCGCTGCATCCTTACCTCCGGACCATGACCTCACCATGTTCTGTCATGGTCTGGGTTTCACACACACGTATCCCTTTTCACATTTCTTCAATAACTCTTGCTTATCCTTCTGATCTCAGGTCTTTATCACAGTGTTTATCACTTCTTTAAAGGAGCTTTTCAGGACCTTTTTGACTGAGTGAAACACTGCCAATACCATTATAGAGTTTTATAGCACTGTTTTGCCTCAACATCACATTTTGGGAGACTTTACTTGATTAATGTCTTTTTCCCCACTATCGTATAAGTTGCACATGGGCAGGATTCATATTTGCTTTCCTCTTTATTTTATCACTATCATTTACCGTGATGTTACATTTAGCAGAGTTCCTGACATTCATGCATTCCTTTAACAAACGTTATCTGTATTTATATTATAAATGAATATGCATAAATGTTAAGTATATTAGAGATAAATATCTGTGTATATATACACATACACATATATACGTCTATATTAATTTAAAATAAATCTGGGCACTAGAGTGTCTTGTGTGAGGTCCCATAGCTCGTAAATGTCAGATAAGATTCAAACACCAGTTTCAAAGCCATTGGTTTCCCTGATACGACACAGGCCCATAAACCTAGCATAATTTGTCTCCCTTTACTGAAGTAGATCTTAACCTTGGCCTCATGTTGGAATCACCTAAGAAGCTTTTAAAAATGTTGATACCCAGGTCCTAGTCCCAGAGATTTGTTCTGATTAGTTTAAGGTTGGGCCTGAGTATCTGTATTTTTTTAAGGTGTTATTTATTTATTTGACAGAGAGAGAGATCACAAGTAGGCAGAGAGGCAGGCAGAGAGAGAGGGGGAAGCAGGCTCCCTGCTGAGCAGAGAGCCCGACATGGGGCTCGATCCCAGGACCCTGAGATCACAACCTGAGCTGAAGGCAGAGGCTTAACCCACTGAGCCACCCAGGCACCCCATATTTATAGTTTTATAAAGCAGCCCAGATGATTCTTATATGTAGCTAGGGTAGAAAATATTTGTTAGAATGACAAAACTGAATTAAGTGGAGAGGGTGGCCTGAGATGTTGATGATGAAAATATAATTTTAAAAATAGGAAATTAAGGAGTGGAAATCAAAATTAATGGTCTATGACTTCCCTTTTCTATTTATTTTTAATTAGTTATTGCCGTTACCCCCTTTTACGTGGTTAATAGCCACCCATTGTCTTTAGGTCCTTTTCCCCGAAACCTATAAATGTTATCTTCACCAAAAAAGGAATCTTTGCAGATGCAATTAAATTAAGGATCTGAATATGGGGAGATTCTCCTGGATTATGCTGATGGGCCCTAAATCCATTCACAAGTGTCCATAAAAGAGAGAGACAGCAGGAGAGTTGACACAGAGAGAAGAGGAAAAGACAATGTAAAGTAGGAGCAGAGGATTCAGTGATTAGACCCCAAGGAGACACAGAGGCTGGAAGACATAATGAAGGAGGGGAGTGAGCCCCATTGCCAAGTGACACTGAGTTCAAACTTCTAGCCTCCAGAACATGAAAAGAAAAAAATTCTGTTGTTTTAACTCTTCACTTTTGTGGAAATTTGCCCTAGCGTCCATTGGAAACTAATACACCTGGATTATGATAATCTGACTAAAATATACTTTTTACCTATAATGACTTTTTCTAAGGTCATATATTCTAAGGCAGTAGGAGTAAAGTGACAGTAGGGTATTCCTCTGTCTCAGCCCTCTGCTCTTTTCAAATCCAGCCTCTCCAAACAGTCTTCCCAGATAGTCCTGGACTCCTCTAGGCTGCCTCACAAATGTCTGGAGAATTCGCTGCCTTGTCTTCTAGACGATACTTTTCATTTCCCATCTTGCATGCCCATAACACTGTGGCCACGTCTCTGACACTGGCAACCCGACAGCCACCTTCCAAGAGTGCCACAGCCATGGCTGATATCTGTCTGTAGAACCAAAGACAAGGCTAAAACTAGAACCCATGATCTGGGCCAGTAGGAGGTCCATTGGATTGTTGCTTTCCAACTATCTCCTTGATTACACTTAAAATTATAGCTTTAAAGTGCAATGTAAATTTGAGATGAGACAAATTAACTGGTTTCAGAAATACTATCTACACATTTACAAACTTATTAGTGATTTCTCTAAGAACATAAAACCTTACTCTAATTGTTAAATGGCCCATTGCCTCATAATTCTAAAGTCACTATTATCAAGATTTGGATCCTCCATTGGAATAGAAAAACCTACACCTTCTTATCCATTGTTATTTACTGGATATTTGATTTTACAGTTCTTTGTAGCCACTTATGATCCATAAACAAAGGATTATTCAGGTTTTTACCTATAATCACGGCTAAGGACCCATATTTTAAAATGCCAGCCATTACTGATAAGACATTTTCCTTTTAATTTTAAGGATTTAGGGTGTTTATTTTGCTTCTTATTATAAAGGAGATCTATTTTTCATTGATAAATTATCAAGTGATCACTCAAGAAACAAATTTACAGACTAAATCTGTCACTTGTCAGAGTCATTCAGTATCTCTCCATTCTGAAATGATTGATCCCCTTGGCTTATGGGAGATACATATGCATATCCTAGAATCAGATCATTAATAACCCCATCATTAACACTTTTTATATTTAATTCCAGTGATGGGTGTAAGGCATTTTTTCCTTTAAGTTTAAACCTCAAACCACACTAATTCCCATTTATCAATTTATTACTCATCCTTAGAATTGATCATCTAAGTGTTTATCTGACTCTTTCCCTGCCTAGGTCTGTAATATCTGGCAATATAATTCATTCTTACATTGATACTCTGTAAAATCATAACAACATTAAAAGCATTAGACAAATACGCCACTTCTATGTAACTTAATAATTATAATTTTTGTAGACATTGGAGCTTCCGATAGTTGAAAGAAGTTCTTATTTTTTAAAAAAATCTATAAATACAAAATAAATAACAAAATATAAAACCAAACCATTATTTTCACAGCTAAGGATTATTTTCTTTTCCATCTCACATTTTTTAATAAAAGACATAGTCTGAGAAGATGAGAGTGAGGTGATTGATGGGAAGTTTCTCAATATTCTGAAAAGAATTCAAGTTCTGAAAACATAGGCCATCACGATCAGGGTGTATAAAATAGATGAGAATCCTATAAGTGGTCCAAAAAATGTTGGAAATGATCCTTAATGAGAGGATATCTAATGAGAGTAAATGAGAAAGTGTTCTATCCTAAGGCAAATCCTGGGAAATTGAGAAGTAGAATGGCGGGGGTGGGGGGGAGATTATTATCATCCTTTCACTGAAAAGGCTGGTATCATCAATAAAAAACATAATAATCAGGAGCACCCTGGTGGCTCAGTTATTAAGCATCTGACTTTTGATTTTGGCTCAGGTCATGATGTCAAGGACGTGAAATCAAGCCCCATGTTGGGCTCCTCCGGGGGTGTCCACCCTGCTGGGGACAATCTCTCTCTCTCCTTCTCCCTCTGCCCCTCCCTCCCTTAAAATTTTTTAAAAATGTAATAATCATAATAGCTGGTTTGGCTGATTGGATTGTTGATTATGAGAAATATGTTTACTCCCTAAACAAAGTTAGGGTTTGTAGGAACTTTTATAAATATGCCATCGATGAAGGCTGTGAATTGTTAATACAACACTCACTAAGCATCTCAGAAAAATTAATCCAATTGCAAAGGGGATTCATTAAAAGATTAGGAACTGGAATGATCTGGCTTAAGATTGCTGACAAAAAGTAAAAGACAAGTTATATCATTTCTATTTTGGATGTAGAAATATTGAGCTGAAGGAAAATTAATTATCATCCCTGGAGGACACCAAAGAACAGAAATAGACTACAGATTTGACTTCTGCCCTTTGCTATTTTAAGACATTTAAGATAACCTTGACATATTGAGGAAAATCTTTCACGTTTTGTTTCATTCTGCATTTCCTGATATTTTTAAACTAAAGAGCTAATCACCCTTAAATATGATTCTCCAACTCCCCCTTAACTTCAGGTTCATTTATGCAGTCAATTTTCTAACTGACATCTCTACCTGAATGTTATACAAGGACCTCTACCTCAGTATAATCAAAATAGAACTGCCCCCCAAAGTAGACGCATATGGTTATAAACATTCACACACCCCCCCCCCCACACACACACTGCAACACCTTCTTTACTTCTCCTTTATCAGTAGGCTTCTCAGTAGGACATTTACCCAGTCACTAACGCTGGAAATCTGAGTTACCTCCACCTCTGGTTCCCTTTCCCATACTCTCCAAAATCCAATTTCTGTCCATGCTTCTTAGTTTTTCCCTTTGACGTCATGGTAGGCAAGGGCATGAATAGCATCCCATCACCTATACTCCCCCATTAAGCCTGTACAGATGTAATTAAACAATCACAACACCCATACCTGTGAATTCTGAATTCACCACCACATAATTCCTCAAAACCATGCTCCTTGCAGAACCACCAGCTAACTTGTCTTTCTAGTCCTTGATATTTCTAGTTTTTCCTCTCTGTCATAAATTCCTCACTTCTACATTATGTTATTTCTTTTCTGAACTACTTCAATGACCCCTTTGTTGTTCTTCCTGTCTGTGGTCTTCACCCTATATGATTTACTCTCAGTATTGCTGCCCGAAAGATCCTTCTAAAAATGCAAATATGTCTGTGACAGATTCCTAAAGAAACAGAAAAAAAACAAATCCCATGATTTCTCCATTGTAAACTTTAAAGTCTTTAGTTGCCAGAAGGGAGGTCAGTAGGAGGATGGGTTAAGTGGGTGATGGGGATTAAAGAGTGCACTTGCGATCAACCTGGGGTGTTGCATAGAAATGTTGAATCACTGTGTTGTACACCTGCAACTCATATTACACTGTATGCTAACTAACTGGAATTTAAATAATAACTTAAAGAAGTCTTTAGTATAGTTTACAAAGTTCTCCATATCCTGCATATGCCTACCTGTCCATTCTCAATCTCACCACTTCCTGCCTTAATGCTTTAGTGCAACCAAACTATTTTTAGCACCCTAACTTTTTCATGATGCTTCTCCCATCACCTTTACTCATGTTTTCTCTGTTGCCAGAAATATCCTTTTTACCCCTCGTGCCACCTAATTTACTCTTTCTTTACCTTTAAGTCTCAACTGAGACATGGATTTCTCATAAAATCATTATCTGACCCTTTGTATTTCCCCATTCCATATGCACACACTACTTTTGGACGGGTAGCTTGGGTCTGCTTCTGTTGTAACCATTCATGCCTAAGTCAAAACCCTGAAAATATCTTTGTATGGTTATTTATTTAGTGATATCTCCCTGGCGACCTCCATAAGGATAAGGACCAGTGCATGTAAACCTCTTGAGTCTGCAAATTTCCAGAGTCTATTTATTGAGGACCCAATCAATGTTTGTTAATGTGAACTGAGTGGAAACTAAAGTAAGCATTCCAATATCAAACTTTCCATGCAGATATTGACCACAGAGAAGTTATTCAACAGAATGGATAAGGAAGATACGGCATATCCGTATACAGTGGAATATTGTGCCACCATAAAAAAGGATAAGATCTTGTCATTTGGATACCCCTAAAAGGTATTATGCTAAGTGAAAGACAGAAAAAGACAAATACATTATTTCACTCATCTGTGGAATCTAAAAAACACCAAATGGATAAAGAAACAAACAAAAAGCAGTATCAGACCTATAAAGACAGAGCTCAAACTGATGGGTTGCCAGAGAGAAGGGACAATGGGCAGATGGGGAAAGTGGGTGAAGGAGAGTGGGAGACCTCCCAGTGATAGAGTGAATAAGCCACAGGAATAAAAGGCACAGCATAAAGAGTACAGTCGATGATATTTTAATAGTGTCACACGGTGACAGATGGAGGTTACGCTTGTGGTGAGCATAGCATATTGTATAAACTTGTTGAATCACTATGTTGTACCCTACAACTATAGTGAAATAAAATCATTTATTATTTAGCCATAAAAAAGAGTGAAATCTTGCCATTTATGATAACAAATGGACCTTGCGGGCATTATATTAATGGAAATAAGTCAGACAGAGAAAGATAAATACCCAATGATCTCTCTGATGGGTGGAATCTAAAAAGCAAACAATAACAACAACAAAAAGCAAACGAGCTCATAAAGACAGGGAAAAGATTGGTAGTTGCCAGAGTCATGGGTTGGAGGATGGGAAAAATGGGTAAAGGGGGTCAAGAGGTTAAAAAAATAATAATAATATAGTGAACAATAAATATTTCTGAAAGACAGGAAATGAGGAAAGGAAAGGCAGAACAAAGGTTTATTGACTAAATCAAATTGTACTGTAATCATTTATTTATAAGTTTTTTTCTTGTAAAGTAGAGCTTGCCAATCTATTAGTATTTGCTTAGTATTATTTTATAACTGTCGAGGTAATGGTTCTTTTAAAATTTTTTTCCAAGTTACTGTGGCAGAAGCTCAGGCTCTGATATTTGACTCTACCAAGTAGTGGAAACAGTACTACATGGTAAAAGGGTGCTTTACTTTTGCTAGGGCTGCCATAATAAAACATCACAGACTGGGTGAAATTCAGTATCCCAGAAATTCAGTCTCACAGTTAGAGAGGCCAGAAGTCCAAGATCAAGATACTGGCAGGTTTGGTTTCTTCTGAACCTTCTCACTGTGTCCTCACGTGGTCCCCTAATCATCTGTATGTGTATCCTAAGATCCTCTTTTTATATAGACATCAGTCATAGGAGATAAGGGCCTGCCTTATGATCTCATTTAATTTTAAATACCTCTTTAAAGGCCCTATCTCTAAATACCATTATATTCTAAGAAAATGAGGGCTAGGGCTTCAACATACAAATTTTGGAAGAACACAAGAAGGCAATATATGCCAGGAATTTTCTTTAACAAGGATTCCCCCTAAAAAATAAAATAAAAATATGATAGGAATACATATCTTAAATTAATCTCATTAGAATAATGTCTATAAATCAAAAAGGCTAGGTTCCTTGAGATGCTCTCCCACAAGTATATTTATTAGAAAGCCATATGACGAGTTGGGTGCTAAAATACTTTATCAATATCTACTTAGGTTCTCTGAATTTAAGCTTCCATTTCTACTCATTATTATTTTTTTTCCTTCTTGGGAAAATCACATAATGGTTATTTACACAATGTTTAAACATCTAGACAGTGTTTTCCTGTCATTGGTCCATATAACCAATTATTTCATTGACTTTAATGCTTTTAAACTGGTGTAACCAGTCAAGTCAGAGACATCGGCGAAGCTTGTTAATAAGCGAATTCTTTGGATATTAACATGGGATAATAGCATTAGCAAAAACCTTACATGCTCCAGTAGGTTAAGCAATATGTGTTTAAAAACTCAAAACAGACTTGAGAAACTGCTATTTGAAATTAGTTACAAAATCGAAAAATTATTTTACCAAGTAAGTGAGTCAATTAAACTCAGAATCAGTTATTTATTTATTTATTTATTTATTTATTTAAGATTTTATTTATTTATCAGAGAGAGGGGAGAGAGCGAGCACAGGCAGACAGAATGGCAGGCAGAGGCAGAGGGAGAAGCAGGCTCCCCGCCGAGCAAGGAGCCCGATGTGGGACTCGATCCCAGGACGCTGGGATCATGACCTGAGCCAAAGGCAGCTGCTTAACCAACTGAGCCACCCAGGCGTCCCCAGAATCAGTTTTTTAAAAAGCACTTTCAAAACCTGGAGCCAATCTATGTTTATTATTGTTTTTCCTTATTAAATAGATAATACATAATTCATTTTTAAAAATTACAGCAAAAAAAGGAATAGAAATTAAACACACCTCGTATAACACCATGAGATATTTCTGGGCAAAGACAGAGGGGCTAGAGTCTGAGTTACATCCTTTCTAGAGATGTAAGGCAGTGAAGGGGGTGTTTATATGTGGTTTTGATGCTAATATTAAATAATATTCACAATACATTAGGTTAAAAGCCATACACACCCACTTCTAGGTATTTGCTCAAGTGAAATAAAAACCTATGTTCCTACAAAAGCATATTCACAAGATATTTATGAAATATATTTAAGTATATAGAAGTATATTTAAGTATATAGAAGATATTTAAGTCTGTAGAAGCCTTGTTCTATATACTCATTTCTTTCTTTCTTTTAAGCAGGCTCCACACCAGCATGGGGCCTAATATAGGGCTTGAATTCATGACCCTAAGAGGAAGGCCTGGATGCTTAACCAACTGAGCTATCAAGGAACCCTTATAATAGTTACGTTCTTTATCATAAACTCTGAAAACAGCCCAGATATCCCTCAACTGGGAAATGGATAAACTGTGATATACCCATACAATGGAATACTACTTAGCAATAAAAAGAAACAAAATATCAACATATACAACGCAGAGGAATCTCAAATACATATTGCTTAGGTGAAAGAATCGAAAAGGTTACATACTATATGATTCCATTTACATGATATTCTGGAAAAAGCAAAACTATAGAGGAAAACAGATTCATGAATTTTAAAACTTGAAGAAAGGTTGAGGAAGATCTGAAAAACAAAGGAAAAAAAGAGACACACCACAAAACACTCTCAACTGTAGAGAACAACAGATGTTTAGCAGAGAGGAGGAAGATGAAGGGAATGGGTGAAGCAGGTTAAGGGGATGATGAGAACTGAGTAATATATGGAACTGTTAAATCACTATATTGTAACTAATATAACATTGTATGTTAACTACACCAGAATTACAGTTTAAAAAGAGAGGAGCACCTGGGTGGTTCCGTCAGTTAAGCGTCTGCCTTTGGCTCAGGTCATGATCTCAGGGTCCAGGGATCCTGTCCTGCATTGGGATCCTCGCTTAGTGGGTGGTCTGCTTGTCACTCTGCCCCTTCCCCTGCTTACTCTCTCTCTCTTTCTCTCTCTAATAAATAGATTACATATTTAAAAAAATAAAATTTAAAAAAAGGGAGCGATCTTGGGGGATCACTTTTGGGGAGAAAAGAGAATTTTCTGTACTTTGATTATGTTGTTTGCATGACTCTATGTACTTGTTAAAACTCATAGAACCACACATCAAAATTAGTCAATTTTACCATATGGAAATTAAAAATATATTTAAAACATATTGTGCAGAGGAGTATCTATGTTTCCTTGGGGTTTTGTTTATATATGTGATACCTGTAGTATATATCATAAAACTCATGCATGCTCATACATGTATATAAGCCATTTCCAGAACCTACCAAGAAACTGAGAGGTTGCCACTAGGAAGATTAGAGGTCCCACTGTGTGAGGGAGAGTCTCCATTTTTATTGTGCATAATCTTATTATTGTTTGAGTTCTTTACCATATCAATATAACACTTTCCAATTAAAGAAACCCTAAACTAAAAGAATATATAAACAATTCGGTGTTGCAGTCTTGGAGACTACTAAGGTAAATTTTCCTTCCTTACAGGACAAATAAAATATCCTCTTCCCTTGAATATGGATACAATTAGGCTATAAAAAATTTCTGCAGGTTACTTGGCCAACAAAATCTGTGTGAACACTGGGGTTCCAGGCTTTCCCTGGTCCTCAAGAGATTCCAACAATTACTCTCTGGTGAGAAGCACAAGCCAAAAATCAATGAAGGTAAAAGTTCCACGGTGGGAATGGCCTGTTTCATCGATAGCTGTCAGCACAATCTTTGGATAAGACTCTGAATAATATAGGAGCTTAGCGCTCAGGATGCCTAGTATGGTTGCCAGCCAAAACTTTATATATACAGGAATGCCTAATAAGTTTTCCTTTTAAACTGCCAATGAAGCATATTAGAGCTATAGAATTCACTTGTAATAAAGAAATCTTTAAACAGTGTGCTGTGCAACAGATCTTTGCTGATTGTCTCAAATGACGGGACACAGTAATGGCCTTCTTTCCCAGTTGTATGGCCACTCTGGAAGGCCACACAACTTCTTCTAAGTTCTGGATGCAGGTCAAGATGGACTGCCTCACCGATGACGAATCTCAGACATCCCCTAGACCTTCTCACCTTCTGAGAAGAAGGTACTACTACAACTTCTTTTTTTTTTTTTTAAAGATTTTATTTATTTATTTGACAGAGAGAAATCACAAGTAGGCAGAGAGGCAGGCAGAGAGAGAGAGAGAGGAGGAAGCAGGCTCCCTGCTGAGCAGAGAGCCCGATGCGGGACTCGATCCCAGGACCCTGAGATCATGACCTGAGCCGAAGGCAGCGGCTTAACCACTGAGCCACCCAGGCACCCCTACTACAACTTCTTAATAAAAAGTAACATAAAGACTGGATTTTTAAAAACATCTGAATGCCTGTGTATATGTATTTATGAATGAATATACTTCTCTAGGTTGTTTCATGCTCCCTTGATTATCATCTATGAAATATTTCACTGGGACATTTCTATTTCATTCTGTCTATCTTTTTTTAAAGGGAGATTGTGTTTATACCGTAGGCACAAAGGAAAACAGCTGATTAATCTAGTGTGAAAATGGTACTGTTTTTGTGCAGAAACACATTTGTGTACCATACCAGAAGCTCTCTTTTTCTTTAAAAAAATTTTATTTATTTTTCAGAGAGAGAGAGAGAGAGTGAGTGCACAAGCAAAGGGAGCAGCAGGCAGAGAGCAAAGCAAGCTCCCTACTGAGCAAGGACCTGGATGCAGGACTGGATCCCAGAATGCTGAGATCATGACTCAAGCAGAAGGCAGCTGCTTAACTGACTGAGCCACCCAGGCACCCCAGAAGCTCTCTTATATTTGCTAGTTGAAGGAATACCAGCATGGCTTAGTTGGTTAAGCATCTGCCTTCTGCTCATGCCATGATCCTGGGGTCGTAGGATAGAGCCTCATGTTGGACTCCTCATCAGGGAGTCTGCTTCTCCTTCTCCCTCTGCCCCTCCCCTGCTCATGCTCTCTCTCTCTCTCTCTCTCTCTCTCTATCTCCCTCTCGCTCTCTCTCAAATAAAATCCTCAAAAAAATTTTTAAAAATAAAATATTTGCTAGTTAAAACATGATGCTGGAAACTTGGAAGAGTTTTGCCATTTTTGCTTGTTTTAAACTTTAATTAGGAAGTTTAATTCTCACACAGAAAAGTGCATGGGATATAAATGAAGAACTCTATATTATTAAAATTTTTGAGGGTATAAATGTTTTACCAGATATGTGTGCTATAAATCTTTCTCCTAGTTCCTCACTTTCTTTTTCATTTTTTAAATGTCTTTAAAAAGCATCATTGTTGATTTCCACTAAAAGCAATATATGTGTTTTTTAGGCTTACTGAGTTTTTAGTCAAGTCTAATAAATGTTTGCCTATTTCATGTCTACAAAGATATTCTATGTTTTCTTCTAGAACCATTATATTTTTAGATTTTATGTAGAAGTTTATGAAATTTGGGAGCATGGAGTTGTTCATAGTACTGCTTTATTATCATCTCAGCGTACATGAGATCTGCATTGATATTCTTCCTTTCATTTCTAATATTAGTATTATTGTGTCCTCTCTTTTTTATCAGTTAATGTGTCTAGAGGATTATCAACCTTATTGATCTTTTCAAAGAACCACGTTTTGGTTTTATCAATTCTATTGATTTTCTCTCTTGATTTCCTGTTTTTAATTTCATTGACTTTTGCTCCACATTTTATTTTGTCTTCTTCCTTTTCTTCCTCCTCTTCTTTCTTCTCATCTCCTTTTTCTTTTCTTCTTTTCCTTATTCTTATTTTTCCACCTCTTCTTCCTTTGCTTACTCTATATTTAATTTCCTCTTATTTTTCTAGTTCCTAACATAGAACTTAGTTTATTGATTTTTAGATCTTTCATCTTTTAAATATATGTATTTAAATCCTACAAACATTGATGTTACTGTTTCATTTTTATTTCATTCAAAATAATTTTTAATTTGAGATATCTTCTTTGATTCATGTATTATTTTAAAATGTGTTGTTTAATCCTGAAGTATTTTTGTATTTTCTAGTTGTCTGTTGTTGAGAACTAGTTTAATTCCAGTGTTATCTGAGAAAAGATATTATAAGATTTCTGTTGCTTTAAACTTTTTACGGTGTGTTTTATGGTCCAGGATGTGTTCTGTTTGGTGAATGTTCCATATGAGCTTGAGAAGAATGCGTATTCTGCTGTTGTTGGATGAATTCATCTATAAATGGCCATTATATTCAGTTGATCGATAGTGTTGTGTTAAACTATGTCCTTACTGATTTTCTTCCTATTATATCTGTCCATTTCTGAAAGAAGGCTGTTGATTTATCCAGCAATAGTAGTGGATTCATCTGTTTCTCCTTGTAGTTCTATTACTTTTATATTCACGTATTTTGATGTCTCTTTTAGGCACATATATGTTATACCTTCTTAAAGAAATGACCACTTTATCATTATGTAATGTCCCTATGTTTTATCCTATCTATATGTATGAATTCATCCATATGATTGGGGAATAGACTCTTACATATTATTCTAATTCTTAGAACTTTGTTGAGATTTGCTTTATGATCCAATCTGTAGTCAATCTTTATAAATATTCTCTGTGTTTTTGGTAGGGAAGCCTTTTGTTGAGTAAGATATTGAGTAGGTTGATTTTGTTTTTGTTTTTGTTTTTTTTTTTTTTGGTGATCTTGCTTGTCAAGTAATTAACAATTTTTAACTATTGAGAATAGGTTATTTAAAGTATCTCATTATAATTAATTTACTGCCCTTTTGGACTAATACACATTTTAAAGGCATGCTACTAAGTACCTATAAGTATACAGTTGCATTTTTCTAATAATCCATTCAATGAAAGAACAATATTTTCATCAGATTCATTTCCTTAAGTTTGGTGTCTAGCTTTCTCCTTGTTCTCCTGGATTTAATATGCAACTACTTGTTTCAAAATCATTTAGTATCACCAAGGAAATACTGAGGGAAGAGAGTATGAAGTCACATACTTATTATGATAATATATACCTTACAAGTAACTCAATTACATTTTTATCTCTTTATTATTTTGTTATTACTGTATAACAAACCACTGCAAAATGTATTATCATAAAATAATAAGCATTTGTTATTAAATATAGATCTGTAGATCATTTGCACAATTATTAGGATTTTAGCTGGCCTCACTCACACATCTACTGTCAGCTGGCTGATCATCTGTGGGCTAGTTGGTCTTGAAGATAATCAGGTCTTCCCTTCATGTGGTCTCCCATTCTCCAGCAGGCTTGCTCTTGTGTCAGTGGCCAAAGTTCAAAGAGTAGTTTGAAATACTGCCATTCCATTGTTGGCATTGACATACTATCATTTCTATTGAATTTATTGGCCAGAGCTAGTAACAAGACCAGACTAGATAAGAGTTTGAGAAATAGACCACCTCTTAATTGGAGGAACTTCAAATTACATTGCAAAATGTGAAAGTAGAAGAAAGGATAAAGAAGTTGGGACAGATTTGCATCAGTCAATAACATCTGCAAATCTTAGGGGATGTATAATTTAAGAGAAATGAAAGAAGATAAAATGGTTTCATTCATGTTACATGATTCTTCCCCCCTTGTAACATTTTATAAGAATTATCTCTATAATTAAGTATAATATTAGTGGAGGAAATTTTGGAGGAAAAATATGCAAAAGAGAATGGAGAGGTGATCTCAAACCTTTGTTTTTTACAAAGTGAACTCTAAGAATGCTTTTCTATCTTTCCTGGTACATAATATTTAATTTGGAATTCATCACATAGGATGAGATTATCTAATGCTACTTTAGGTGTAACCTGGACTAGCTACTGTATTTCCTGGCAACCATGCCAAAAACTCAAATATATCTAAAGTCCCAGAGGATGAAGGTATCTAGTACTTTTGTTTAAGAAGGAGAGTAGAAGAATGGGGCAAAATCTTGGCTCCTAAAGTGCCCTAAGTGCCTTTGCTGTGACATAATCCTCTCAAGACCTTCACCTCTAAATCTCTAATTGCCTTGAAATGACTGGTTTGGGCTCAGCCATCCAGGGATTTATCTAAACCCTTATTTAAGCCATTTAAACTTTCAGCCAGTACAATCTTCTGGGAATATCGAGTTTCATATGTGTTTTGAGAGTTCTAAACTCTTCAGCTGTAATTATATCCCCTTGAATGCAATAGAAAGGTATTTGGTACTTGCAGTTTTCAAATCCATTTACAGAAAAGACCACAGTCCTATAGCTTCTATTAGATCCAAAAAAAAAAAAAAAAAAATTGTGTGTGTGCGCATGCATGTGCCTACTGGCTTTTGTATTTTATAATATGAATTAAGATAAAGATAATTTTCTCCTTAAAACTCTTTATTAACTTTACTTGTTACCCATATGCTAATAAAATTGGTAAAACTTTCTTTTCTCAAGCTATAAAAAAGCAAAATTGTTCTTCATTTAGGCTTTCCCCATATTCGTTCAGCTTTGGTACAAGAACATAATGCAGCAAGTTACCATTTTATAATTTTATTTTTATTCCTCTTTTAGGATTATTTTCAATATTTTTTCCTATTGGAACTGTGCAAGAAAAAAGAAACTCATAACTTCCTCACTTCCTGTGGGAGTTAATGGCTGCTAAGGATAATAACCAGCAGAGTACTATAAGGTATATTAATGTTTCTACAGTTGTCACATTGAAACAATTTTATCATCAAGAATATGAACTATTGGGGAGCCTGGGTGGCTCATTGAGTTAAGCCTCTGCCTTCAGCTCGGGTCATGATCTCAGGGTCGTGGGACCCCACATCGGACTCTCTGCTCAGTGGGGAGCCTGCTTCTCTCTCTCTCTCTGCCTGCCTCGTGATCTCTCTCTGTCAAATAAATAAATAAACATCTTTAAATAAAAAAAAATAAAAGAATTTGAACTATCAAGTTTAAATGGTAAAAATAAAATAAAAATAAAAGTTTTAATAGATGATAAGGATCGTTAGAATGGAGATAGATTGAAAGGTGATAGATAAATGATGGATAGATGATTGCTTGGTAGATGTTTTTTGTATTTTTTTTGTATTTGTAAATAATCATATTTAGGGACTAGCCCATTTTTAGGATTTATCTTTTATTTCTGAGTTTTATTTCAAATATTGGTTATATTAACAAAACACCAGGGCTTTAGGTCATAGTGACAGATTCCAGGCACAATTTACTCATGACTCTAAGACTCTGAAGGAAAAGAACCCCGATTCCATCTATCTCCCCCTGTTCTCCTCTACTATGAATTATGTCCAGGTGAGGGGGAAAAAAAAAAAAAAGAAAGTTGTGATAAATTTGAGCTGGCATACCTCAGAAAGCAGAATTTTGCCAAGTGTGTTTGATGAAAGTATATTGGAAGACTCCAGTCTTGGAAATAAATCCTGTAGTGTGCAAATGGTAAAATGCGGCAGAATGGAGAGTCTACATGTGAGTCAGAAGGAGACCCTTCCCCATTCCCACCTCACATCAGAACTCTCCCCAACTTAGAAAACGTGTGCATTACAAACCACTGAAAATTTGTCACAACTCTATGACATTCCCTACTCAAAATAGACCAGGTAAACATATCTGCAGTGCTGTATGCAACTAGTGAAAGAAATAGCAGCGGTCAAGGAAAGAAGGGAATTTGAGACTAAATTACTGCATTGCTATTTCCCATTGCCCAGACTCATCTAATAGGTAGCTTACCCTCTGCATTCTTCTGAAAATCTAAGTAATCTCTGTTCATAGAGGAAGATTTGTTGTTAAAAGTCCAACCATTCTTATATATCATCTTGATTTAAGTTGTACTAGGGGCCTGAGAACATTAAGGCTGGGCTATTTCCATTTCAAAATGAAAACAGGGAGAATACATTTAGTTGGAAATCTAAAGGAAAAAAAAAAATAGCTGAGAAAATGATGAACACTTCATTGATTATTAATTCCAAATCCAAGCTAAAATGATTGGTAAGTACTCATGCCATTCCTTTAAATGTGCCTTCAAAGGAAAAAGAAGAGGCCCATTTCTAAATCATTCAGAGCCCTTTGTATTGATGAAGTTGTAAAGATGAGTACTAAAATCTTAACTTCACTTCTTCGTATAATCACAGCTACAGAGTTAAGCTTGATGAAGAATGTTAAGAGTATTTTCACACAGTTTGCCACCCCAGGCCAAAACAGGAGATGTTGGTGATAAAGAATTCAAGTCCAACTCTACGCTGTAATGAACTCACTTACTTCCCACATCCCCTTGCGTGCAATAGTTAAGAGCAATTGATACTTGTGGTTTTCAGAAGAGCTCAGAGAAAAGAACCCACCCTTTACAACCCAGATGCAAAATTAGTATATACAACAATCCTAACATTTCTTTTTCCCTGGAATATGCAGGAATAGGAGAATATAGTCAAACATGGCTACATTTGGTATTATCCCTAGGCCATATTTTATGATATGGACCCTGGATCCAGTAAGACCTTTCCTTACCTCGATATTATATGGTTAATACAAACAAATGAATAAAAAATCCATTAAGATGCAATTAACCTATTGTAGAATAAATCACATTCTATTTTCCAGTAAAATTAAGTGTAAACATAGATACTATACATGTACATACATAAGGTACAGACGCATGCCAATTATTCACATCTGCTTGTGTGTGTGCATGTGTGTACATGCAGACAGAGACAGAGAGAGATAAGAGGATTAAACTGGTAGAAAGTGTATTAATTCAAATCCATCTTCAGGAATGGTTGTAGGAAGTATCTGTTGTGGATTTTCCTTGTTGTTTGTTTTGGTTACAGATCACCCACCTTTTGCATGAAGTATGTCTGCTCTCCTAACTCTTACCTCTCTGCATCTAAATAGTCACCTTCATGCATTTAAGTATGTGGATTAATTATAGGGATTTCAATCTTTCATCTTTTTGTCTGAACCTGTTTACAGTTCATACTTTATTTTCAGTGTCCTTCAAATATTCTTCTAAAGTTCTAGTTATTGATTTCCTAAATTGCCTTTCAAGTTAGAAATTCCTGTAATGAAAAAATGTAACGATGTTCTCTCTCCTCCTCAATGCCTTCTAATTCTAAAAATGCTCCTCATGTATGTCTATTATGACATCAACCAGCTGGTGCCTTTCACCACCTTGTGGTCAAATCTCCTTATAATATTTTAATTCATTACTCAAGCCTGTACCTAGCCAACTTGATTATCCAACAGCAATCCCTTTCTCCCCACCCCTTTCTCTGTGTGTCTCTTTCCTCCCACTTGCCCCACATCCACTCAGTCTTCTCTCTCTCTTTCTTCCGTCTTGCCACTGAAATGACCTATGAACCAAAGAAACTTATTTAGGACAAAGAAAATCACCCCGGTTTCTAAATGCTGAACAAACATGAGTGAAGGATCCAACCCATCAACATCAGCCCCCATTTTAGGCGACAATTTTTGTCGTTGAAAACTAATCTCACAAAGATCTGAAGATGTTCTTCCTGAACCTGGTATAAGTGCTTGCTTTCTTTTGAGGAAAAATAACCTCATTGCTTTTTATATTATGATCAGTTAAGGAAGTATGCTACTTGGACTTCTAAATATTCAGTTCCTAGATAAGGATTCATACCTTCTTCTTCTTCTTTTTTTTTTTTTTTGATGTTAACCGTGACTAACATTTATTAAGCACTTACCATGGCCACTGACTGTTCTGAGTTTTTTGTTTTTTTTGTTTTTGTTTTTTTTTTATTTATTTGAGAGAGAGAGAGTGAGAGAGTGGAGAGGTCAGAGGGAGAAGCAGACTCCCCGCCAAGCAGGGAGCCCAATGTGGGACTCGATCCCAGGACTCCAGGATCATGACCTGAGCCGAAGGCAGTTGCTCAACCAACTTAGCCACCCAGGCGACCCTGTTCTGAGTATTTTATACACACTTTTCTACTTACCCCCTAAATAGCCATATAAACCATATATAAGTTTGCAGTCATACTTAATTTTTTTTAAACTTTATTCATTATTCTGGCCTCTAAGTCAAAATAATTGTATCAGAAAGAGATATCTCAACTTTGAAAAATGCTGTGCCCAAATAATTCTTCTCCTCATGATGTAGGCAGTCATAAATCCAAGCCACCAATCTGAATTTTCATTTCTTATAAGAGGAATTCCTTTTTGGGGGTCCTGGGGTCCTTTGTTGGGGCCATCCTAATCTACCACAGAGGTTCATTATGGTAGTGGTGAATCTCAAAAGGGAACTGGTTGGTGTTTGGTCATTTTCTTCCCAGAAGAATCCTATTTATCTACTGTCTATAATCCTATTTATCTACTTCTTCTGCATTCTCATTTCTGTGTACCAAGGAAAACGATGCCTTTGTCAAACCAAATGATGCTGTTTCATATTTCCCCTAAAGCAGTGGGTACCAACTTATCTTAAAATTATTTTTATGTAATTGATTCTTCCCATCATTGTACAAATCTGCTCTATGGTGGCTTACTCTCCACAGTTCTAGACACAGAAGTGGGGAACACAATTTTATTTCATTCTTGAAAAGTTGAAGAGTGAATGTATTATATTTAATAATACCATATCTTCAATTTACATTTTCTTTATAGCAAGCTCAAAAATGTTTACAACTAATTTGTTATTTAAAAATATTTTCAGGGGTGCCTGGGTGGCTCAGTGGGTTAAAGCCTCTGCCTTCAGCTCAGGTCATGATCTCAGGGTCCTGGGATCGAGTCCCGCATCAGGCTCTCTGCTCAGCAGGGAGCCTGTTTCCTCCTCTCTCTCTGCCTGCCTCTCTGCCTACTTGTGATCTTTCTCTGTCAAATAACCAAATAAAATCATAATTTTTTTTTTAATTTAAAAATAAATAAATAAATAAATAAATAAATAAATAAAAGAGAAATTAAAATATTTTCAGGAGTGCCTGGGTGGCTCAGTTGGTTAAAAGTCTGTCTTCAGCTCAGGTCATGATCTCTTGGTCCTGGGATGGAGCCCCACATCAACTTCCTGCTTAGAGGGAAGTCAACTTCTCTCTGGCCCCCTCCCCCACCCTTGCATGCATGCATGCTCTCTCTCTCTCAAATAAAATCTTTCAAAAAATATTTTCCTATTTAGAAAGTCTATCCATATGTCTTTTTAAAATTTTACCTCTTTCTTTTTTTATAAGTTTTTATTTAAATTCAATTTAGTTAACATATGGAGTATTATTATTTTCAGGGGTAGAATTTAGTAATTCATCAGTTGCATATAACACCAGTGCTCATTACATCCCTTGCCCTCTTTAATGCCCATCACCCAATTACTGCATCCCTCGAACCACCTCCCCTCCAGCAATTCTGTTTGTTTCCTAGAGTAGCACTGGGTGTTATGTGCAACCGAGGAATCATTGAACACTAGATTGGAAACAAATGATGTACTATGTGGGCTGTTGAATTTAAATTAAAAAAAAAAAAAAAAGAAGAATCTCTTATGGTTTCCCTCTCTCTGTTTTTATCTTATTTTATTTTTCCTCCCCTTCCACTATCCTCATCTGTTTTATTTTTTACATTGCATATATGAGTGAAATCATATGGTATTTATCTTTCTCTGGGATTTATTTCAGTTAGCATAATACCCCCTAATCCCATCCACATTGTTGAAAATGGCAAGATTTCATTCTTTTTTATGGCTGAGTATTATTCCATTGTATATATGTACCACCTCTTCTTTATCCATTCATTTGTAGATGGATATCTGGGCCCTTTCTGTATTTTGGCTGCTGTGGACATTGCTGTTATAAACATTGGGGTGCATGTGTCCCTTTGAATCACTATGTATCCTTTAGATAAATACATCGTAGTCCAATTGTTGGGTCATAGGGTAGCTTTATTTTTAACTTTTTGAGGAACCTCCATACTTTTCCCAGAGTGGTTGCACCAGCATCATTCCCACCAACAGTGTAGTAGGGTTCCCCTTTCTCTGCATCCTCACCAACATCTGTTGTTTCCCGAGTTGTTAATTTTAGTCATTCTGACTGGTATGAGGTGGTATCTCATTGTGGTTTTAATTTGTATTTCCCTGATGCCAAGTGATGTTGAGCATTTTTTAATGTGCCTGTTGGCCATTTGTGTGACTTCTTTGGAGAAATGTCTGTTCATGTCTTCTGCCCATTTCTTGATTGGATTTTGGGGGTTTTGGATGTTGAGTTTGATAAGTTCTTTATAGATTTTAGATAATAGCCCTTTATCTGATGTGTCATTTGTGAATATCCTCTCCCATTCTGAAGATTACCTTTTAGTTTTGTTGATTGTTTCCTTAGCTGTGCAAATGCCTTTTATCCTAATGAAATCCCAATAGTTTATTTTTGCTTTTGTTTCTCCTGCCTTTGGAGACATCTCTAGCAAAAAGTTGTGGCAGTCACAGTCAAAGAGATTGCTGCCTGTGTTCTCCTCTAGGATTTTGATGAATTCCTGTCTCACATTTAGGTCTTTCATCCATTTTGAGTTTATTTTTGTGTAAGATGTAAGAAAGTGGTCCAGTTTCATTCTTCTGCATCTGGCTGTCCAATTTTCCCAACACCGTTTGTTGAAGGTACTGTCTTTTTCAAGAATGGATATTCTTTTCTGTTTTTTCGAAGATTAGTTGAGGGTCCATTTCTGTGTTCTCTATTCTGTTCCATTGATCTGTGTATCTGTTTTTGTGCCACTACCCTACTGTCTTGATTATTACAGCTTTATAATAGAGCTTGAAGTCTGGCATTGTGATGCCTCCAGGTTTGGTTTTCATTTTCAACATTAATTTGGCTATATGGGGTCTTTTCTTCTTCCATACAAATTTTAGAATTGTTTGTTCCAGCTCTGTGAAAAATGCTGGTGGTATTTTGATAGGGATTGCTTTGAAAGTGTAGTTTGCTTTGGGTAAAATAGAAATTTAAACAATATTTGTCCTTCCAATCCAATCATGGAATGTTTTTCCATTTCTTTGTGTCTTCCTCAATTTCTTTCAAAAGTGTTTTATAGTTTTCAGAGTACAGATCTTTTACCCCTTTGGTTAGGTTTATTCCTACGTATCTTATGGGGTTTGGTGCAGTTGTAAATGGGGTCGATTCCTTGATTTCTCTTTCTGCTGCTGCCTTGTTAATGTATAGAAATGCAACAGACTTCTGAGGGGAGCGTAATTTTAAATTCTGTCATGCTAATCCACATTCAGTGGGGACTGTGGCAGTTCCTCCCAACCATTTTCAAGTTGGAGTAGACATAAAAAATTATTGTATCTGTATGAGAACTGGGACAAACTGGAATGAATTTGGGAATATCTATTCAGAACTTGGTGGGGAAAAAATTAATGTAAGATAACAATGTCAGAAAAGTCAAATAAAAGTGATAGAAAGAATATTAACTATTGAATTTATATAAAACTTCAAAATAAAGACTTTTCATTTTTTTCTTTAATGAGAAACTTGAGCTTGCTTTTATGAAAATAGATTTTTATGTTTGATTTTATGATTAAACTGGCTACAAGCAATTCCTAATCATGATTTTTATGGTGATCTTTCTTAAAATCCTTGAGAGTCACATCAAATAAAAAACTTTGTTCACATATAGATAGTAAAAAATTTTAGAGCCATTTCCCCATTTTTATAGCTGCTTAAAAACTAGCAAATTGAAATTATATTTTTTAAAAAATCCAAAAGCACTTCCTTTCCTTTCAGTTACTAATGTAATACTGAAATTTCTTCTAGTAATGCAAATGGTTTTTAAACCCAAATAAACTTTTTTTTAAAGATTTTTAAAAAGATTTTATTCATTTATTTGTCAGAGAGAGAGCATAAGCAGGCAGAGTGGCAGGCAGAGGCAGACAGAGAAGCAGGCTCCCCACTGGACAAGGAGTCTGATAAGGACCCAATCCCAGGACCTCGGGACCATGACCCGAGCCAAAGGCAATGGCTTAACTGACTAAGCCACCCAGGCGTCCCCCAAACAAACTTTTTAAAAAGATTTATTAATTTATTTGAGAAAGAGAGAGAGTGTGAGAGGGAGAGAGAGAGAATATTCTCAAGCAAATTCCCTGCTGAGCATGGACACCCCCCGCCCCACCTCCCACCTCCCCAATGGGGGTTTGATCCCATGATCCTGAGATCATGATCTGACCCAAAATCAAATTTGGCCATTTAACTAACTGGGCTACCTAGACATTCCCTACCTCCAAAATAACTTCTATAAATAAGATATTCCAAAATAATGGAGAATTTTACTTTGCAGAAAATGCATCTATTTTTAGAATGGTCATACCGAAGTTAGATTGTACACACTGACAAAACATGTTACAAACAGATAGACCAAGGAGCCCACTCCTAAAACCATCTGCTCCAGGAGATTTCTTATCCTCTCTGACCCTCCCCACAATGCAATTCACCTTGAGCTGTCTGTGTTCTGAATGTAAACTCTTCCAGCAGCCACCTGGCTGCTTTAGCTGGATGCTAAAATAGATTGCTACGGTATAGAGCATCCCCTGAGTGCTTAGCAGGCATATTAGAGCAACCATTGCCAGATGGGGCTCCTTGAGTTCCTGTTTGATGACTCCGCTTAAGTGCCCCAGAGGCTAGAGGAGCTCTCCAAATGTGGTCCCCAAAACAACAGCAGTGGCAACAACCTAAAAACTTCCTAGAAATGGAAATTCTCATGCCCCACTTTGAGACAGAAACTCTGTGTATATTAAGCTTTCTAGGCTTTTTGATTCGTGCTTCAGTTTGGGAATCAATGGGATAGAGGGAGTGACCTTTCAGCAAATCTCTGTGCACCGTTCAAAGCACAGAATTTGGGAAGCCCCATGTAAGTTTTATTGTAGCTGTTGTTGTTGAAATAATACAGATTTCTCAACTTTTTATATGAAAAATCTTCAAGGTAGAGGGCCAGATCAAGAAGTCTATGTACCGCATAAAAGTCATTATCTGCATTACTCCAAGTTTAGCTACACTGTCAAACTTGGCTCAGTGGCCCAGAGTTCTATAGCTACACATTCCATGCCTATTTATATACGGACAATACAAGCAGAGTAAATACCTGCCCAGGTAACATTCAATAAGTATGACAAAAACCTTTATTCCAGAATTGAACATTCCAGAATTGAAAATTCTAATTTGGCATAGGTCATTCCATCTCCAGAATTATCCTTTTAAGATGCAAATATTTTTGTGATATGGAAACTATGGCAATTATAAGTTTATAAGATTCATTCATAAGATTAATTTATAAGCTTATAGATTAATAGTTTATAAGATTAATTCTGGACACCTGGAAACACTCAGAGAGAATGGAATATTGGACAAGAATGGTTGGTATTCTATGACCCAACATTTGCACTCCTGGGTATTTACCCTAAAGATACAAACGTAGTGATCCAAAGGGGCACATGCACTCAAATGTTTATAGCAGCAATGTCCACAATAGCCAAACTATGGAAAGAACCTAGATGCCCCTCAACAGATGAATGGATAAAGAAGATTTCACACACACACACACACACACACACACACTGGAATACTATGCAGCCATCAAAAGAAATGAAATCTTGCCTTTTGCAATGATGTGGATGGAACTAGAGGGTATTATGCTGAACAAAATAAGTCAATGAGAGAAAGACACTTATCATATGATCTCTCTGATTTGGGGAATTTGAGAGGCAGGGTTGGGGGTTGTGGGGGGCAGGAAGGGGAAAAAATGAAACAAGATGAGATAAGGAAGGAGAGAAACCATAAGAGACTCAATCTCACAAAACAAACTGAGGGTTGCTGGGGGGTGGGGAGGAAGGGGTAGGCTGGTTGGGTTATGGACATTGGAGAGGTATGTGCTATGGTGAGGGCTGTGAAATGTGTAAGCCTGATGATTCAAAGACCTGCACCCCTGGGGCAAATAATACTTTACATGTTAATAAAAATAATTTTAAAAAATAATTAAAAATAAACATAAAAAAAGAATGGTTGGTATTGGGTAAAGTGGGAAAGAAGATTTAAAAAGAAGGCAGAAAAGAAAAATCACAGCAAAAGATAGTTTGAATATGAAGACTGCTCAACACACATCTTAATGGCATCTTAATGAGCTAAGAGGCAGTGCAACATGGGATCAAGCCCCACGTTGGGCTCCCTGCTCAGTGAGGAGCCTGCTTCTCCCTGTGCCCCTCCCCCCTGCCTTTCTCTCTCAAATAAATAAATAAAATCTTTAAAACAACAATCTTGGTTGTTTGGTGTATATGGAAGTGGTAAGAAGCTGAGAGGGATGGGGATAGAGATTTTCACTTGTGGGTTTTTTTTTTTTTTAATACCAGCTCTGGTTAAATCCTTTATTTTCCCTACCATTCACAATGGTAAACGTTAACTTGCCTACATGTATATCATCCATACAAGTCTGTTTTCCTCTCAGGGAGTCTTTACTGAAAAGGAAGCATTGGATTAAACAGCTTATGCCATGCGAATATTAGCTATCCCTAGAACATAGGGAACTGAATTATTCTTCATAATCTGAAGTTGAGAGTTCAACTGCCTACTTGCTTGTCATCAAGCCACAATCTTCTCAATTCTCACAATTCTTCTGAATTCTCAAAATGAGTGAAAGAAATGAGAATCCACAAGTATAATGAAAACTAATGGAGACGGTGAGACATTCTAATGGAGAGCACACCGGAAATATCACTGTTGTTTGACTTATTTACCAGAAAGCATTGTAGGATTTATTTGCGTGTATATTGTATTTAATGCCAGGGACATTTCTTTTTGACTCAGGCACTCTGTAAACAAAAATGTATTTCAGTTATCGTCTCCCAATAATGCATTTCTAGGGGCATCTCTCTCGGTTAAGTATCTGTCTTCGGCTCATGTCATGGTCCTGGGGTCCTGGGAGCAAGCCCCCTATCAGGCTCTCTGCTCAGCGGTGAGTCTGCTTCTCCCTTTCCCTCTGCTGTTCCCCCTGCTTGTGCTCTCTCACTTTCTCTGTCAAATAAATAAAATCTTTTTTAAAAATAATGCATTTCTAACCTTCCATTTCTGGTCTCCATGAAAAACATACACCCACCACCACCAGTGTTATCATCATTGCCATGACACAGTGCTAGCCAAAGCCACGTACTGCACTATCAAGGGAGAAAAGTTAGCAGAACCAGGTCTGGACAGTACCAGTGTTAAGCCTACACTGGCTTAGGCATAATTTTCACCAAACAAAACATATAAGAAGGTGTAAGACAAGAGTGGAACTACAAAGTGACCCGTTGAATGAAACTTTATTCTCTGAAACAGACACAGCTGCTGGATACTTAAATAGTTTCTCCTACTGTGAATTCCCTTTCCATCAAGTCTGCAGATGCCCTGGGCAAGTGATATGTGAGAAGGAACATGAAAGGGGAGTTGGGAATGGCAGAAGTATTTCTCAATTCTGCTGCCACAGGGTGGGCTGGATTATCATGTACATTTTATCTTCAGGCTCATGGGATCTCAGGACCACCAGCAAGAGAGCAATTTCTTCCAAAATCTCCTTACAAGTCCTTACAATATGCTTCACTGGCAGATTGAGTTCTCCGACCCATGGTCTAAGGCTTAGGTCTAAGTTTCAGAATTGAGGGCACGTTTGGCTCAGGTCATAATTCCAGGGTCCTGGGATAGAGCCCCACATCAGGCTCCCTGCTCAGTGCGGAGGTTGCCTTTCGCCCTCTCCCTTTGCCCCTCGGCTCCTCTCACAGATTTTACATACAGATTTCTCAACAGGACTCCGCAAACATTTTTATAACTCCTCTTGTTTCAATACCATAAAAGCCATCTTTTTCAGAAGGATTCACACAGATCTCTGTCAGCCCTGCTTGAGGACAAGAGTTTATCAGCACTTATCACTATCATCTTCCCAAAAGACAAAAATTTACCAAATGTGATATCAATGTTAGGGAACTTCAGGCCATGGGACAATTTAAACAATATTTACTAAAAAGTTCCATATCAATACTCTTCTTATTGATTGGGAATCAATAAGATATTTCATAGAGATAATATTTTATTTGTTCAATTTTTTTCTATCTGAAACACTTTTCTACCAGATATAGCTTATCTACCCTGTCTTTCTCTTTAATTTATTTGCTCCAATGTTACCTTTTAATAAGATCTAACCGGACCACACCATGAAAATTTACCATTCCCCAGAATTCCCAATCTGTCTTACTTTGCTGTGTGTTCCCCAAAACACTTATCATCTTTCATATAACCAACAATATAATTATTTAATAAGTTCAATGATTATTGCCTGTCTCTATGTCCTGTGATGAATGCTCTATGAAAGCAGGGATTGGATGAGATTGGTCAGTAATGTATCACCACTTAGTAGTACTGTGTTTTCATACACCTCAATGTTCAAAGCAGCAATGTCCACAATAGCCAAACTGTGGAAGGAGCTGAGATGTCCTCCAACAAATGAACAGGAATAGAAGATGTGGTTCGTATCTACAATGGAATATTACTCAGCCATCAGAAAGGATAAACACCTACCATTTGCACTGACATGGATGGAACTGGAGACGATTATGCTAAGTGAAATAAGCCAAGCAGAGAAAGTCAATTATCATATGATTTCACTCATATCTGGAACATAAGGAATAGTGCAGAGGACCACAGGGAAACTGAGGGAAAACTGAATAGGAAGAAATCAGAGGGAAATAAACCATGAGAGACTCAGGATTCTGGGAAACAGACTGAGAGGTATGGAGAGGGTATGAGGAGATGGGATAACCAGGTTATGGGTATTAAAAAGGGTGCGTGTTGTGATGAGCACTGTGTATTATACACAACTAAAGAATCATTGAACACTACATCAAAAACTAATGAGGTACTATAGGTTGGTTAACGGAACTTAAAAAAATTGTACTGTGCTTGGCATATGGCAGTCACTCAATAAGAAATTTGTTGTGTGAATAAATGAACGCATGAATGGATAAGCAAACTAAAAACAAAATGAATGGTGACAAATTACTGCTTTTTGGAAAGAATTTGGTTGATAGTAATCTGTTAAAACAGTAAGATATGATTTAACAAGAAAAAGAAATTGGAGCTGTCAAACAAAGCTACCTTTTAATTTTACAGTTTGTAGAGCACCATTTAAAAGTAGAAGTGATCATTAATTATGGAATACATATTTCCCTTATTGGTGGCATTTCTGACACATAAAAATTACATATATTTAAGGTATGCAAATAGATGTTTTGGCATATGTATACATTGTGAAAAAACCAGTACCATCAAGCTAAATAACATATCTATCACCTCCACATGGTGTATTGACAAGATTCAATGTAAGATCTATCAGTTGGGGCTCCATAATCAAAATATTTCCATAAAGATTTCAAGTTTACTATTACATCACCAACTACCCTCATTGTGTTATATATTAGATCTCTATAACTTATTCATCTTGCATAACTGACACTTTGTAACCTTTGACCAATATCACTCCATTTCCCCTTCCAGTCCCTGAAAAACACCAGGGAGTTTTTTAATTTATAATTTTGGGTCTTTCCCTTTTTGAGCTCACATTTTAATATAAAGTCCAACTTTTACACTTTTCTGTTTGCTGGGTGCAGGAATGATAGTCTTGGCCCTCGTGACTCTTGAGTCACAAAAGGACTGAGTGTGTGTGTTTTGTTAAGTAAGAATTGTTATTACTATTTAGAATCATTATATCCTTGTGTTCTGAGGCTCCCATATGTTCTAACAGTTACAGATATTGATTCATTTAAATGAACATACAGGAGGACGCCTGGGTGGCTCAGTTGGTTGGACGACTGCCTTCGGCTCAGGTCATGATCCTGGAGTCCCGGGATCGAGTCCCGCATCGGGCTCCCAGCTCCATGGGGAGTCTGCTTCTCCCTCTGACCTTCTCCTCACTCATGCTCTCTCTCACTAACTCTCTCTCAAATAAATAAATAAAATCTTTAAATGAACATACAGGATTATTTAACTCTTCGCTGTAACTTTAAATTTTCTTAGTTTTCTAGATTTGCCAAGGTGATTGTAAATTATTTTAATTATTTTTATTCAATGTACTATCTTAGATATCTGCAGCATGTAGGACTGCCTGGCTGGTTTTCAGTAGCCTGAGCAGCCTAAGTCAAACAACAAGTCTGGACATGGCTCCCACAGCCACACTACCTCTAGTCAGAAGTGGCTTATTCATCTCAAATTGTTATTTCAATCAACTATTCTATCTGGGTTATCCTATCATTATTTCTCAAAGATTTATTTTTTTACAGATGGGCAGCAATTTAGATGCTCAAATAGTTAACCTTTATATATGAAGAATAACCTTAGTACTCACTATGTTAAATTATCATGTATCTTCTCTATCTTACCAATTCTACAAATCTGATGATTTTACCTTGGTTTTACATGTTTTAATTTCTGGGAAGTCAACATATTTTAAATTCATTATTATATAACACTGGTGTAATGTTTTCAATATAAAAGTGGCAAAATTAACAATCAGTATATCATTTTTAAAAGATACTATAAACACTTTACATGTTTACACATCTTCTGTGATGCTAGCCTAAGTTGTATGAAATATAGTATATGACACGTAACAGCATATAGAATTTTCGTAAACATTACTGGAAACTCACATATGCCTTTCCTTTAGAACCTCTTATAATACTTACCCTTTTAAAGTATCATAGTGGGCAAATGGCCTTTAACATTCCACCTGTTCCCTTTGCCTACAAATCTAATTGTTACTGCTTGGTCACTTAAAACCTCTTCAAGTCTATTCCTCTGTCCTTTTCATATTACCCTCAGATATTTTCAAAAGCATTTGGACAGGGAAATAATTTATTTTTAATTGGACTGTATCCTAAAAAGCTCTGGTTTTAATTTGTGGAAATTCATATTAAAAATCAAAATCTGGGACGCCTGGGTGGCTCAGTTGGTTAAGCAGCTGCCTTCGGCTCAGGTCATGGTCCCAGCGTCCTGGGATCGAGTCCCACATCACATCAGGCTCCTTGCTCGGCAGGGAGCCTGCTTCTCCCTCTGCCTCTGCCTGCAATTCTGTCTGCCTGTGCTTGCTCTCTCCCCCTCTCTCTCTCTCTGATAAATAAATTAAAAAAAAAATCAAAATCTGAGGCTAGTGGCTCACACTGTATTATTTCATATGACCATAGGAAAAAAGTTGCTATGGTCTCATGCAACAATTATATTCTTTGGTAAGGAAAAGAAATTCTTTCTTAGGAATACATCAGAAATTATAAAGACATGGCACTTTTGACAGCATCAGCATACTCTTTCTTCTTTTTCTTTCAGCATACTCTTAATAGAGAATAAAAATAAGAAGGGAGAGTAAGTATATTCAGTTCTTTGAAATATCTATCTTATATTAAGTTTTCTCTTTGCAATATGTTAGTGTGTATCTGATTTAGAACACATATTTGTTGCAAAATCAGTCCTTCTTACACACACACACACAATGCTGCAACCAATTAAGGAAGTAGTAAACTTTAAAAATGGTATAAAGGCTAGTTTAGGAAAATTTTAAATTTAAAAATTTAAATTTATTTAATTTAAATTTAAAGTTACAACTGTAGCAGCTTTGGTAACTTTAGTTTTTATGTAAGAGTCATAGTCTTCATGGATTAAAATACATCATATTTGTATGTGTTTTGCATTCAGTGACAAATGCCCTTTTACTTCAGTAATGAAGTGAAGATAACCTGAAAAAATTAAGCTTTCCCCCCAAAATTAGATTACCAAAGAAATGTTATTGTTTTATTCTAGAAATTTAATTCTAGAAGCATGAGTTAAGGAAATCAAGAAGTCACAAATTTCCCAAATTTGTTAAATACATATATTTTTATACTTCTTAGTATAAATTTCTGTAAGTTTGGAATCAAAATCTTCCAAAATAAATTTCCACTGTATTTACCAAAGAAGTGATACGGCAGTTGAGTCTCTGATTTAGGGCACAGATACAATTAAAAGTAAGCATCCAAACTTTTGTTTTCTTCCTAACATTTAAATCTGGGGGGTTGGAAAAAAGAGATTGAAAATTAGCCACCATCTATGTCATCATAGCAGGTATGCTGTCATAGCATGCCGACCTAGCATGTATGCTATCCAATTCAAGGTGACTGTCAAGTTCCAGAATAGTTATTCAGAAATTAAATTTTATTTTGAGTGTAAGATTACAGTGAAAAACAAATTTTTGGTTTAAAACATAGTTTGGGGCACCAGAGGGGTTCAGTCAATTAAGCATCTGCCTTCAGCTCAGGTCATGAACCCAGAGTCCTGGGATGGATGGAGCCCTTGTCCAGCTCCCTGTTCAGTGGGGAGTCTGCTGCTTCCTCTCCCTCTGCCCCTCCCCACCACATGCTCTCTCTCTCTCTCTTTGCCGGTCTCAAATGAATAAATAAAGTCTTTGAAAAAATAAATAAATAAAACACAGTCCACTTCTTGGAATCTATCTAAAAATAAATAAAGATAACAACCCTTCAAAAATTTGCTTAGTCACCTTTACACATGTGTTCATTCAGAACAGTAATATTTTTATGCTTAAAAACAGTTTTTACACTTTTGCCGGAACAATTTTGTGTAAGTGCATTAAAAAAAAAAAATCCACTTAAAAAGAATTACCTTTCCTAATACATGTGATCTGCTCAACTAAAAGCAAAATGAAAAGAAAACAAAGAGAGAAAAGCTACCCAGGTTTTTCTCTCTGCTTTTGCCTGCCAGCAATTGTACACAAGAGCTCCACAAGCCTCAGGAGAGTTGCAGGAAAAATAAGGCCTAGATTTAATATTATTCCCTGTTTTCTGCAGCCCCAGAAAGTCCTCGATGGCTATTAGGGCAGCTCACTGCTATAAAATCAGCTGAGGCCCCCAAACCATGCTCTGCCTGTTCCTGCCTCCTGCCTCACTACCACATTGTGGCCAGCTAACCACTTTCTCTAGACTAGACCTGAATTTTAGGATACTTGTTGTCAGCAACATGGCAGAAATTTCAAGATACCGAGGGACACAGAGATCAGTTAAATGGCTATTCTACTGGCCTTATATTCTCTATAAATACATTATGTAACATTTAGATAATCTTAATATCACTCCACCTATCTATAGAATTTGACAAAGTTATTTCCTCCTTCTTCAAACATTTCTCACAGTTTTTATGATACCCATTTGCTCAGTTCTTCTTCAAGCTCTGCTGGTTTTCCTCATCTTCTCAAACTATAAAATTTTGAGTGCCCCAGGCTCATTATAAATTCATTCCTTAGGTAACCTAATAAATCCATGACTGCAAAGACTATCTATATGCACTGACACAAATTTGCATTTGCAGTCCAAATGTTTCTTCTGAATTCCAGGCACCAGATCATTAAATAGCACCAACATCTCCATTTGGATGTCCAACATGCCCCTGGTCCTCAATAAGCTCAAACTTGAATTCAGATGTCAGCCATGACCACCCCTTCCCACAGACCTCAGGACACACCCCAAGGACTTCCTGCTTTTAGGAAATGATCCATCTTTCTTCTGGTTTCTCAAGTCAATGAACTGCTTTCACCATTGACTCCTCTATTTCTCCCAGGACCCAATCCATCAGCAGATCTTATGAGTTCTACCTTCCAAGTACATTGACAACCTTACCACTTCTCACTACATCTACCACTACCTTAGTAGCCCAAATCACCATTATCTCAAAAGCCTCCTAGCTGGTTCTCCCTTTATCTACCCTTGCCTTCCCTCCATTCCATTCTCATTCTTCTTTCAACACACATGTTAGATCACAACTATTCTCTGGCCAAAAGCCTTGGTGGTCCTCCATTTCACACAGCATGAAAGCCAAAAACTTTACAAGATCCTGTATGATTCTCCCCCCATTCCTTTACTTCTGATTTCATCTTCTCCAACTCCCAGATTGACTCTATTCCAGTCACACTGGTAAGGCAAACACCCAACTGTGCCAGAGCCATTTACTTCCTATTTTCTCTCAGGAAATGGTGTCCCTACATGTGTAACTGAATAACTCCTTCACTTCCTTCAGACACTAATGTCAATATAAATTTTCAGAGAAGTACCCTAACCACCGTTTCTAGAAATTCTCCCCAGCACCCTCTCCCTTTTACTTACTTTCCCCCCCCAAAACCCTTATCATCATCTGATGTATTTATATTTGACTTACTGACTTTCTCCATCCCCTCCCAGCACTAGGCTATAAACTCTATAAAAAAACAGGACTTTTATTTAAGGTTGTATCCTTACATGTACAATAACGCCTGGCACGTGGTAGATGTTTCTTTGTAAATCTGAGCCAGAAGAAGATTTACTGCAAAGTTAATGGAGCTTAACCTTAACTCCCCTCACTTGACATGAACCCCTTGCAAGTACTGGGAATTGTTGGAAGGTGTTCAGTATTCTAGGTGGTGAGAGGGAGGCCAAGTTAGAATTATGAAATATGTAAGCATGAATGGAAAATTGCCTGAAGGAATGTCAGATGAGACCTCAATTACTAAGTCTTCAGTAAGTTGTCATAAGTTCTTTATTCATTCTAAATAAAAGATTATTCTCATCCCAAACCTGTTTCCATCATTTCGTATTCTCTTTTTTTAAGTGAATCCTCCTATTTATATAAAGTCTCACAAAAACAGCATCTGCCAAAATAGATTGCTCAGATTTCCAAGAAGCAGAGGGCAGAGCAGTTTGCTTATATTCAAGTATCCTCTTCACAAAAGGATATTTAGACTGCAAATGACCACTCTTGGTTCAGAAATTACTTACCCTAGCAGCATTTCCATGGCAAGGTAGGTTTATTTTATTTTATTTTATTTTATTTTATTTTATTTTATTTTAGGGAGTAAGAGAGAAAGAGGGGCAGAAGGAGAGGGAGAATCTTAAACAGATTCCACGCCCAGTGCAGAGCCTGACTCCGGGCTCAGTCTCATAACCCTGAGATCATGACCTAAACCCAAATCAAGAGTCAGACACTTAACTGAATGAGCCACCCTGGTGCCCCAGAAAAATGGGTTTAACTGGGAGGTCACTCTCTCTTCTTTAGCACCAACATTAAAGAGTAAATTAGTATGCATCTTATACAAAAATTCTTATAGAAAATTTGTAAATATTGCATGTATCTTTGGGTGCAATAATGTGAATTATTAAATTTGAATCCACTAAAACAGAAATGCAGGCCATGGTAGAACTCATTTTTAAAAAGGAATAAACAGTCACAATTTTTAATTTTCATCTTTTCTAAAAAGATAGAGAAAACAAATAATTAAAATACATGATGGATATTTTAAAAGATTTTATTTATTTATTTTAGAGAGATGCAAGTTGGGGGAGGGGGAGGGGAGATAATCTTCAAACAGACTCCCCACTGAGTTCGGAGTCCTGTTCAGAGCTCAATCTCACATGACCAAGATTTGGATGCTCAACTGACTGAGTTACCCAGGTGCCCCAAAATATATGGCAAGTATTAAAAAAAATCTTTAGGTCCATAAAGAAAAATTGATCCAAACATGTTTTCTTTAAATTATGGACATCTCGGAATTTTCTACATCTTATTGTTTGGATATATTTCAAACGCTTCTAATTTTTGTTTTGCTTTGTTTTCTAAGTCATAAATTCTGCTTTGTTTTTCTTTTGCTTTCCTTGGGTCTTTGTGACTATTGTTTATTTTGGTGAACACGAATGGTTAGTTCTTTTATTTTCATTCTTTTATTATTACTAATGAAATTCTGTAAGGCTAGACATTTGACTTCAAATAATTTTTGTTCCATAAGTCTTAACATGTGGTTTTCTTTAGATGGGTTTTTTTTTTAATTTTAAGTTTATCTTGAAGTTCATATAAATGGACTTTTGAATTATTTTTGAGCAATGAATTATATAGAAGTATTTTTTCCCCTACACTTTCATAAGCATTGTGTGCAGAAAGTTCTGAGGAGCAAAGACAACTGTAGGAGTGAATATACTCAATGTAGAGATATGGATCTTTAATGAAGGGAACCAGAAATTCTTGGAGAAATGGTTGATTCCAATGGGGAACACAAGGAGCCCAAAATATATTGTGTCAGAAAGAGAGGAAATTAGGAAAAATAAAATAGATGGAGGCATGTTCCAAGGAGGCAAAAGCCAGTTTAAAAGGGTTTCTACTGGCCAAATCTGGACAATTTGAGCACCCCCCCCCAAATAAGGAGCAATAATTGATGGGGCGCCTCGGTGGCTCAGTCAATTAAGTGTCTGCCTTCAGCTCAGGTCATAGGATCAAGCCCCATATCAGGCTCCCTGCTCAACAGGTAGCCTGCTTCTTCTCCCTCTGCTCCTGCTTCTGTGCTCTCTTACTCATTTTCTCTCTCAAATAAATAAGATCTTTAAAAAAAAAAAAGTATAAAACTGATCAAAGATCTTTTTAAAAATAGGAATCCTTAAGTTTATTTTGATAACATGTAGAGAAATAATTGAGTAGGAAAGAAGGGAGGACCTTCTTTACAGCAAAATGTCAATTACTGACTGGTAAACATGAAGAGAATGATGGAATTGGAAAATCTTCATTTTGTAGCTATCATAGTAAAGATTATGAGAAGACTCAACAATTTATGCTAAATGTAGGGGGAAATTGTGTCAGCATAGGACGTGTATACCATTTTAAAGTGTCTCCCCACGTATTACTTTCTATCTACAATGGAAAAAATAAAGAGTACATAGTGAGAAAATGGAGATCTTAATTAGGTAATTAAAATCAACATCACTACCGAAGGGGACATGGTGTGCATCTGGGTGGGATACCCTGAGAAGGACAAATCTCACTAATGGGCTATTTTGCCCTAGAATGTCTAATCTGAATTTAACCATGAGAAAACACCAAACAGCCCAATAAAGATTATTAAAAACAAAGGCAGGAAGAGACTATCCTTCAAAAGCATCAATGTCATCAAAGACAAAGACTACAGAAATATTTCAGGTTAAAGAAGACCTCACAAACAGAAGCACTATCAGATCTTAGAATGGATTCCTTCACTGGAGGGAACAATTATGTTGGAAAGGACAGCATTGAGTTATCTGACAAAATGGAAATATGGATTATAGATTAGATGAAAGCATTGTGTTAATATGACACTTACTGAAGCTGATAATTGTACTGTGGATACATCTAAGAACTCTCTCTCTCTCTTTTATTTTTTTAATAATTGTACTGTGGATACATTTGAGAACTCTCTTATTCTTAGGAAATACTCACTGAGGTATTTAGTGGTCACTTAGAAGTAAAGAGCCTTGATGTATGCAACTAACTCCAAAACCGTTCAGTAAAGAAACCATTCAGAAAAGACACACGCACACATGCGGAGCAGATGCAAATGATGAAAAATAAAGCAAATGGGAAACATTTTCACCATAGATGAATCTGGGTAAAAGGTTGTATGAGTATTCTATGTGTTCATATTTTGGCAGCTTTTTTGTAAGTTTCAGATTATGTTGAAATAAACTGTTAAAAACCCAAAAATGTTTTCATGGGGTTGGAGTTTCTCTTGTATTTAGTTTAAATAACTGTTCCTAGTTTATTATTTGATGTTTGGAAATTTTGGCCTATAAAACATCTGCTTTTTGACATTTATTGGCATTTTCTTTGAAAGTTGATTTTTATAAACTTCTGTGGACATTTGAAAAGCAGTTGTTCTTGGTTTGTAAAAATAATTTTTTCTTTGCTTACAGAAACTTTATGAGAGTTATGGTATGTTGTATGAAGAATATTTGCTCACAAATCTTACATTTTCAATGTGAATTTAACCATTACAAAGTACCATGCTTTGTCTTGTTTAACACTTTTTTGGTTTGACTACCTGCTCTAACATCAAAATCCTGACTTCCGCTTTCTTTGGGTCATTACCATCTCTGTTCAATTTTAGTTTACAGTTAAATACAGTCACAACTTACCCTAAGTCTTTTTGCTAAAATTTTACTGATTATCTCTTGATGAGTAATGTTTACCCGTTAGATTTCACATAATGATTCGTGAGAATGCTTCTTCAGACCCTCTATGTTTAAAATTGTTTATCTGGGGGCATCTGGGTGGCTCAGTAAGTGAAGTGTCTGCCTTCATCTCAGGAGCTTGGGTTTGAGCCCCTTGTTAGGCTCCCTGCTCAGTGGAGAGTCTATTTCTCCCTCTCCCTCTTCCCCTACCCCCCATTCATGTACACACTCTCTCTTCCCCTCTCATATAAATAATAAATCTTTAAAATTAAATTGAATTAAAATAAAATAAAAAATTACTTATCTATAGTCCTTTATTTAAGGGACAGCTTGCTGGAATCTAAACCGCTTGATTCACACTCATTCATGACTATCTTATTAGTGTTTTTTCATTGTGTTCTGGTAGAGTGTTGAGCTTATTCTTTTGGTTGTGGTATTTTACCTACATAAAACTTGGGGCTTTTGAGTTATCCTTCTTCTCTTACCTTCTAGAGATGAATTCTGTGAGGTTTTTTTGGTTTTTTTTTTGTTGTTGTTGTTGTTTTTTGTTTTTTTTTCCTTTTCTCATCTGTAGTAGTAAGTGGGAAGTAGGAATTCTACCAGAACCAGAGCCTTGGGCACTTTTCTAACCTCTTCAGTTTCTGTGTCCCTAAAACATGGACACATGCTTCAGAAGATTACACAAGATTTAAATAAGACTCCTATGTTAGAAACTTCGTGTACTGCTTGGCAGACAGAATATACTCAGTACATATTAGTTCTGTTTAGTCACTGGTACCTGTTAGGTTGAGGCCAAATCTTCATTCATCAGGACGTGACCTGTAGTTTAGGCTCTTCTAGTCACATAAAATAATATTTCTGAAGAAAACTAATGTAGACACAATTTACTTCCTGACATCAAGAAACATATTTGGTTTTCTGGCGACTATACTTTAATGGCAACTCAAGTCATATGACTGAGCCCAAGGGAATCACATGACTGTCTTCCCCAGCCCCCTATGTCTTCATGTATGTGTGTCTGTCTCTGTGTCCCCATTTTTAAACTTAGGACCCAACTTGATCTCATTTTAACTTGATTACCTCTGTAAAGATCCTATCTCCAAATAAGATCACATTCAGGGGTACTAGGGATTAGATCTTAACAAATCTTTTGGAGGAGATAAAATTCATCCCATAATAGCTGCCTTCTAATAAATGTGATTTTTCTTCTTTAAAATATTGAAAACTGCATTTAAAGGTGAAACATTATCAGAAATATCACTTGGAAATATAATATCCACAAATGCTTACTTTTTAATAGTCATTAAGATAGATATAGATATAGATATAGATTTAGAGATAGAGATATCTATAGATATACCTATATAGATATCTATAGATATCTCTCTCTATATATATCTACCTTAGAATAAGGGCCTTTTAGCTATTGTAAGACAGAAGAAAGGAAGGGGTGTTAACATGACATCTAGGTTGTCCTGATTATTAGTTGGTTCTTTCACATTCATTTAAGATTCCATGAGCTGAGATCTGTGTAACTACCATGTCTAGGACACTTTAGAATAATCCCTTCTCTTAAACTAAGTCTTGAGCTGAGACAGTTTCCTCATTAAAAACCTCACAGATATAATTATCTCAGTGCCTGAAATAGTTTGTGCCAAAATCTGAGGAGGGAAATCATCAATGCCTTCCTCATTAAACGGATGCAACACGATTAATTCCAAGTTTGCTTAATAGTCTTTACTAATGGGTAGATGGGGCAGTATGAGAAAGTTCTCACTACCTGGTAGGTTTTATTTATACCAAACAGATGTTACTGCAATGTCTTGGCACTAGCAAAAAAAGGGGAAATGTCCTCATAAAAAATATCCTTGTTTGGTAGTCTTTGCTGAGCTTTTTAGGTACAAGTTTAGAATATATTATCCCAAGGGTCTTTGGATTATACTTAGTTGATGAGAAGCCAAAAAATAAAATGTTATAACAAAATCGCAAGAGAAAGGATTGTCATATTTGGAAGCTTCTCATGTTTATAATATTACTCAAAACACACATGGACTTTAGAACACTATCTCACCCTAATTTTTCTTAAATAACATGGAGTGACCTCAAATCTTAAAAGGACTTTGCAGATTCTAGATATAGTTCATTTTTTATTCCTAGAATAGTTGCACAATAAAAAGAACTTTCATTCTCAAAGAATTACAAAATTTTACAGAAATACACATTGACCAACTACATGTCAAGTTAAAATTATTCCCAATATAATATAGCATTGAGGGAAAAATTGAAACACATGGTATTTCTTCAGGGTTAAAAATCACTGATTCAGTGAGAAGTTAATGGGAGTTCTTTGATAAAAGGGTGACATAGCAGCAAGTTTGAGAAAGGAGGCCAAGTCATCTCTACTGAGAGATTCAGAAAACTATTGGCACACTAAAGCTTTGGGAAACCCTACAGCGAAGAAATTCTCTCTCTCTCTTTAAAAATTTTATTTATTTATTTGACTGAGAGAGCGAGAAAGAATGCGTGCACAAGCAGCGGGGGCAGCAGGTAGAGGGAGAGGAAGAAGCAGGCTCCCCACTAAGTAGGGAGCCCAGTGCTGCTGGATCCAGATCTTGACCTGAGGGGAAGGCAGGTGCTTAACTGTCTGGGCCACCCAGTCTCCTCTGTCTCTCTCTTTTTCTCTTTCAATTCCTTTTAATTCTAGCATTTTGAAAATCATTTGTCTAGAAAACCAAACATGCTTTAACACCTACTGATAGCTCATATCCTAGAAAAAGAACAAGCCAGGGTATTTACTTTTTATTTTAAGCAGCTCCTAAGACTCATCAGCCCAAGAATATGCTGAATGTGTGTAATTCTGTCTACACTCGCTTCAGTTTCTGTCTGCATTTCAGTACAAGTGACTTCTTATTTATTATGCACTTTCTACATTAAGATGGAAAGGAATCTTCTATTATGATTTATACTTCGACTAAAATTCAGTAAAGCCAGCACAAACTCTCCGAGAGATTTGCATTGTAAAACCTTTGATCTCCTAGTAACTGATCTACTCTTTCAGCAAGCTCAGGCAATAGCTGCAGCAATAGGAGGAGATTTGATGTGTTTTGGGGTCAGGAAGGAGGCCCGGGAGAAGAGGGGGACTGGGAGAAAGTTCAAATGTAGACTTTCCTCCTCCATCCCTGCGCTGATTGGACACCCAGGTCACAGCAAGGGACTCTCCCTGCTACTGCAACCAGACTTCTCTCTTGCACCCTCCCTAGTACAGACCCTCAGGCTCACCCAGCTCATTTTCAACCGGCACTGCAGGTCTCTGTGAAAACGTGATTTCCTCTGGGATGCCGTCCTAAAGCTCCCCAGTCTGAGTTACATCCCCTCCCCTCCTATTCTTTCTCAAAGCACAGAAATAATTTCCCCATCCGATACTAATCTTTGTGCTCATGTACCTCTCTCCCCAAGAGAACTGATTTTAACAGTGAGAACTTTATCTCCACCACTGTTTATGGCAGGTGTCTAGCCCAGTGTTTGCCAAGTCAAATGTGCCCGGAAGATGCCTGTTGAATGTGATTGTCCTTGAACTTCCGCAATAGCCCTAGGTGGCTCTAGAGTTAAATCTGGGAAATGGGTCAGAATTGCCAGCAGGAGTGGCTCAGGCGGGCCCCTTTCTGTCCTTTGTTCCCTCCCCTTCCACCCAGACTTTTCTTTTGTCTGCCTTCCACTCCCTTGTCAAAAGCAGTTATTGTTTGCATTTCTTCTGGGCTGGTCCATTTTCCCTCCTTCCTTCCACCAGGCACTTCCAGAGTCATAGCCACTGCAAACAGGTCATTGTTTCCATCTCTCTGGTCTCCAAACTGCAGGGGAGAGCTTGGGAAGGAGATGGTTGCTCAGGAATCCTTCAAGTGAGAAATGATTGCTGTAAGGGCAAAACCAGAGAAGAGTCGGAGCAAAAGGTCTGAAGGAAGGGTAATTTCTTTACCTTGCAATGTGCATGTGTGTTAGGGATGATGGGTGGCAAAGAGGACTCTAAATGGTAGTTTGAGTGAGTCGGAGTTAGTATTAGCAGAAATTACATGTATTATAGGAATAACATAGGAAGAGAAGAAAAACTCAAAATTTGGCTTGTCCATGTAAAACTAATAAAATACAATTTGCAATAATATGCTCATTGGGATAATGTATATGCTTAATTACCATACATTAATCATCATTAACTATTAAAATAAAGTGCTATTTTTACTTGATTACACTTGTTCATGCAATTCACATATACATATATAAACGCACACAAGTACAAATTACAAAATTACATAACTATACAATAAGGCATTGAGTATATATACAACCATGAATTATTCTCACACACATTTGCTGGGCATTTTCATGCACAGTGAATAGTTTATCTGTATTTAGGAAAGTAGCAGCAGAACTGAGAAGGGAGAATTAAATTTTATAGATGCTTCAAAGAAAAAAACTCCAAAACTTATAGATAGTATCAGCCATCGGATATAGGTATAGTGAAGGAAAGGCAAAAATCATACATATCTCTGAAGCATCTCCTGCAAGACTGGGTGTGTGGGTTTCACCCTCTATCTTTGGATGGGATTGTAAAGGCAGAATCATTGGAAGGGAATTAGATCTTGATAGGAGACACTTTCAGGTACCTCCCTTATCTCACCTACACTCACAAAGATACCTTTACTCAAAATCTCCTTGGCATGTGAAAAATGAAGAAGCAAGAAAATAAAGGGTCAAGTTCTCCTGGTCCACTCTAGGTTAAGTTGTAGGATATTCAGAGTATTATGGTGTCTACTCAGAATATGACCTCCAAGAATAAAGTTTTAATTACATTGATAGTCTAATGGAAAAGCAGAATTGACGAGAGAACATATAAGATTTTGAAGACTATTAACTTTGAGATGGAGGAAAATAAAGCATATTGAAATAAGCAATTTAACAACCTTGACCACATAGCATTGCTAGTTATTTATAAGCCAGATACAGAAGATAGTTATAAAAGGGTAGAGAAGGGGCACCTGTGTGGCTCAGTGGGTTAAGCCTCTGCCTTTGGCTCAAGTCATGATTTCAGGGTCCTGGGATCGGAGCCCCAAGTTGGGTTCTCTGCTCAGTTGGGAGCCTGCTTTCCCCTCTCTCTCTGCCTGCTTCTCTGCCTACTTGTGATATCTTTCCCTCTCTCTCTGTCAAATAAATAAAATCTTAAAAAAAAAAAGGGTAGGTAAGGAAAGAGGGGGATCAGTTAGATAGTTTTCATGAACAAAGAGTTCAGATAAGCAGAGAGCTTAGACAGCATATTGAAAGAGAAGAAAAGTCAATGGATGAGAGGCTGAAAATGAGTCTCTATTATACATAATAGAAAAATAAGATTGATAATAGAAAATTAGTGTTGGTGGAACAATTGTATAGAAAATTTAAGATGTGGGTTGATACATAGGTAAGTAAGAAGACGGGCAATATACTTATGAAACCTTAGCAAATTTCTTGGCAAATCAGTTTTATTTCCTGTATAACAGAAAAAAAAAAACTGCATTGATGAGATCCAAGTGCTAAGTAGCACAAATTATACCTTTCCTAAGATACCAGAAGATATTATTACCAAAGAAGGAGCTCAGTTGGGTGGCTCAGTCAGTTAAGCGTCTGCCTTTGGCTCAGGTCATGATCCCAGGGTCCTGGGATTGAGTCCCAACTCAGGCTCCTTGCTCAGCAGGGAGCCTGCTTCTCTCTCTGCAGCTCTCTGAGCTTCTGCCCTCTCTCTGACCAATAAATAAAATGTTTTAAAAAGGGAGGGGGGTACCTGGGTAGCTCAGTGGTTAAGCCTCTGCCTTCGGCTCAGGTCATGATCTCAGGGTCCTGGGATCGAGCCCCGCATCGGACTCTCTGCTCGGCAGGGAGCCTGTTCCACCCCACCAACCACCGCCTGCCTCTCTGACTACTTGTGATCTCTGTAAAATAAATAAATAAAATCTTTAAAAAAAAAAAAAGATGGAGCTTCCTGATTTTTTTTTTTTTTTAAGAATTTTATTTATTTCAGGGTGCCTGCATGGCTCAGCTGGTTAGGTGTCTGCCTTCAGCTCAGATCATGATCCCAGCGTCCTAAGATCAAGTCAGACATTGGGCTCTCTTCTCAGTGGGGAGCCTGCTTCTCCCTCTCCCCCTGCCAGCTGCTCCCTCTTGTACTCTCTCTCTCTCTCTGTCAAATAAATAAATAAAAATCTTTAAAAATATAGAATTTTATTTACTTATTTGAAAAAGGAAGAAAAAGAGGGAGATTGAGAGAACAGGAGAGACAAGGGGCAGAGAGAGAAGCAGGCTTCTCGCCAAGCAGGGAAGAATGATGTGGGGTTGATCCCAGGACCCAGAGATCATAACCTGAGCAGAAGACAGATGCTTAACTGAATAAGCCACCCAGGTACCAGCTTCCTGTTATTTCTACCTGTATGTTCAAAGATAGCTGCAACTTCATGGTGAATAATCCTGTCCCCCAAACATTCAATATTATTCTGCTGGAAACTTCTCCATATCATGGAAAAAAATCCATCTATTTGAAGAAATCTGCCTTGACATCCCAGAACCATTTCACCTGTAAATTCTGAGGTCTTAAAATTAGAATCTACTTCCAATTGTGACTTTATGATACATATAAGTTCTAGGAAAACTCCAGAAAATTATACAATAACTACAGTGACATGAGCTATGATGATTAACAGGTTTAAGTTCTGGGATAAAGAGTAGTAACAAAATTTTTTTAAGCAGCAAATTTTGTTAATTTCTAATAAAACTTGTATGACAAGTATAGGAGATCTTTAATTTTTTTTCTTAAATAGATATATGGGGACAGAAGCAAAACAGTAAATGAGAAAAAATTATTTGGATATGAGTCCTATATTTTGGCAAGCAATTAATCAGAAGGAGAATATGTTGCTTAAGAGTATTAATTGCCGGGACGCCTGGGTGGCTCAGTTGGTTAAGCAGCTGCCTTCGGCTCAGGTCATGATCCCAGCGTCCTGGAATCGAGTCCCACATCGGGCTCCTTGCTCAGCAGGGAGCCTGCTTCTCCCTCTGCCTCTGCCTGCCATTCTGTCTGCCTGTGCTCGCTCTCTCCCCCTCTCTCTCTCTGATAAATAAATAAAAAATCTTTAAAAAAAAAAAAGAGTATTAATTACCTTGCATGGCTTTGACTACACTAGCATGGACTTGTTTTCTAACTTCTGAATCCCTGGAAATGAGAACTAAAAAAGATCTTTATAAAACAGTCTTAATTATATTTGTAATTAAGTCTACTTCAAATATTTTTCTAAGTTTTAAAAATAGCTGGGACAATCATATTTTATTTCTTTTCTTTTCTCTTTTATAGCTTTCTTCCTCTTCCTCTGAAGACAGGAAATCCAAACCATCAGATGGAACTCTTGGTTTTTTTAGTTTTCATTTTTTCCTTTATAAGGTTCAGAAAAACTGAGATTAATTCTTACCAGTTGCCCTCCAAAGTAAAAAGTCAATTTCCCAAACCAGGTCTTAGACAACAGATTCTCAAACATGCTGCACATCTGAGTAAACAGAGGAGTTTAAAAATATAGGTAGATAGATAGATAGATAGATAGATATCTACATATATATATGGCATATATGGTGCGAGGGGCATTTCCTCAGAGATTCTACCAGGTTGGTCCATTGTGGAGTCTGAGTATCAATATATTTTTTTAAGCACCTAGGACTGATATTCACCACCCTAGACCAGTTGTTTTCACACTCAGGAAGGAAGAAAGGAAGGTGAGCCCTGAAAGCTTTAAAAGAATTCTCTTCCATTTCCCAGATGCACAATGTCCAAATGTATGCTCTTTTAAAATTTAATGCTTGAGGATGTGACTGGGGTTAAGGCATCAGTATGAGGTGCTTTCCTATTTTCTTTCACAGCCACCCTTCAAAAAGGCTCCTCTCATACCCTTCGAGAATCTTCTATGTATGCTGCATTGCTCTGAGGAGTACAATGTCTGGTGAAGCAAACAGAATATTGGACATATGTGATATAGGAAAGCCTCCTCTAACCCACAAATCATTAATCACCTTCATCCAGCTCATGAAGAGGCATGTTGACTTATTAACTTCAGATAATTATTTATCAAAATTTGAAATGTATTTAGACCAATGTGACCAATTGTGTACTAATTATAATTATAGAGATAACTCAAGAAGAAAAAATTAACAGAGACTTGTGTAGCAGTAATATTAATAGATAAGAAATATACATTTCAATGTATTTTCATATTTAACTTGTTATGAAATATATTAGGATGATTAGTAAAAGACCTCCAACCATAAATATATTTTACATTAGCATAGAATTGTGTCAGTGTAGTAGGATGAATATACAATTTTAAGAGAAATGGAAAGATGCATATTTTATATTGTTAAAGGATAGTTCAGAGTCTTTTTAGCTTTAGTTTCATTATTTCGATTTACATATAATAAAATGCACTATCTAACATATGTGGTAATTGTATACAGCCAAGTATCCTCTAATCTAATTAAGATATAGAACAGTTCCATCCCACTAAAAGGTGTACCCCATTCCTTTCCAACCCATATTCTCCTCTAACCCCCAAGCCCTGACAACCTCTGATCTGTTTTTAGCTCACTCTTGTTTCACACTCACTTGGATTTCATATAAAGGAATCTTAAATGGAATGTAGATCTTGTGTTTGACTTTTTAACTTATCATGATATTTTTAGACCCACCCATGTTGTATGTTCCTTTTTAGGTCCATGAAGAATACCAGTGTGTTTGTCACTCCTCAACTGAAGAACAATTGAATTGTTCCCAATTCAGAATATGTGACAATATTCATTTTCAAAGCTTCATGTGAATATATGCTTTTATTTCTCTTAGGTAGATACATAGGAGTAGGATTGCTAGATCATGTATCAAGTGTATGTTTAACTTTGTTAAATATTGCCATGTCATTTTCCAAAATGGCTTTGCCACTTTGCATTCCCACCAGTAACATATGAGAGGTCCTGCTGCTTCACATTCTCACCAATATTTGACATTGACAGCATTTTTAACTTCAGCCATTCTAGTAGGTATGTAGTAGTATCTCATAGTGATGCTGACCATCTTTCTTGTGCTTATTGATGACCCATGTATTGTATCTTGTGAAGTCTGTTTTGATCTTTCTGCCCTTCTCACATTGGATTGTCTTTGTATTATTGAGTTGTTAGAGATTTTATATACTGTAAAAACAAGCCCATTATCAAATATTTTTTGCAAATATTTTTCCAAGTTATGACTTGTCTTTTCATGTTCTTAACCATGAATTTCGAAGAGCAAAATTCTAATTTTGATGAAGTCCATTTTGTCAATTATTCTTTTATAGTTTATGTTTTTCACATCTTATTGAAGGAATTTTTGCCTAACCCAATGTCACAAATATTTTTTTACAGTTTCTTCTAGACTTAATAATTTTGTCTCTTACATAAGATCTATAATCAATTTCCACTGTCCTAAAAAGGTTATTTAGAACAGTTTTTTTGAGCTTTATCATAACCTGTGGCAAAAGGATTTTTTGGTATGTCTTATTCTACTATTCTGAAAACTCTCTCCCCAAATGGTTTAATTTAAAAATGTTGCTACTTTCTATTCACCTGAATTCACCCATATCTTTTGCAACTCCTAAATTTCTGGTGAAAAATTGTAGGTGTCATTAGTACATACAGTTTTTCAAAATTGTTTAAAAACATACTTGAACAAAAATATTTGAAGAGTTATTCTAAACCATCATTTATCTTTGGTTCCAATGGCAAATAGGGATGCTGTGTGCTAGTGCAGAGCCTTTGTTCTTTTGTTTTTGTTTTTGTTTTTTCTTTCTTTTTCTGAATCATTCTCATCTGCCAAAAGCTTCCTTAACATGGGATTTCTATTAAATACTGCACAAAAAAATCAAAATTGGATAAACCAAAAAGCTATGATATGAAATCATGTTTATGATATAACATGAGAGCTGTGGGAGTCTGGACTCATGATTCATTGTGAAAAATCTCCATGAAACAATATGAGACCATATGTAAGTAGCCTCAAAAAACAAAAGCTTATGGCTTAAAGTCATCCAGACCAATTTCCAGCTTGTGGCTGTATTCTTTTTATAAATAACTTAGAAATCCTCTGGATTCATTAATACTCATATTCAGAGAATACTGACCATTAGAAAATTCTTTATTATATTAGGTCAAAACATGTCTGCTTCTAAATTTCCATCCATGAGTTCTAGGATTAATCTCTATAGACACACAAAAAATTCAGCCTCTTCTTTAGCATTCTAATAATATCTTAAGAGGGTTATCATAATCTCCTTTCTCAACTAGACTTCTCCTAGTCCTTTAAGTCTTCCTTGGTTTCAAGGAATTTATCATTGACTGATCTCTTCTGCAAGCCTCTAATTTGTACTGATTCATCTTCATGTTGGTTCTCCATACTCTGGCTCTATCAGGCATTGCTATTCCCTTTGGATCTCAGCCCCCTAACTCCCTGATATGCCATTTGGCACACCCGAGTTGTGTCTTGAAGCTCCATGCAGATCCATATTTCATTATCTCTGATAATGGCTGGGGCTTCACATATACCTAGAATATCTATAAAATTTAAGGTATCTATGCAAAATCCTGCCCCAGGGCTTAAAAATCTAACTGTAGACATACATAATGGAGAAAACTGGGCTTAATAAAACATATGATTGAAAAGTCACAAGGACTTCAGTTCATTTAGACACAGTATGATGGAGTTCAGAAATTAACAATCATCTGTGCTCGCTTCGGCAGCACATATACTAAAATCAGAAATTAACAATCATCTAGCAACAACTTGCATACAAGACATAGTAATAGATGTTTTCCTTTCCATAAACCATGCAGGAAGCTTTTTTTTTTTTTTTTTTTCATTTTATATATGAAAAATCCTAGAATCTTTCCAATTTCAGCTCTGACAAGTAAAGAGCTTGGAAGTTATCACTCCCATCTTTATAATAAGAAAATAGCTGAACACACGAAAAATCAGTGACTATTCTTAGACCCCTCAGAGAATTGAGGCAAACTACCCAGGCAAACCGCCATCATGAAATCTGGAGAGATAGATGAATGCAGAGAATCACAGCTGAGATCAGCTTACCTGGAGCCATAAACTGACAGAAACAGTTATATGACAGCTTTCAAGAATTTTTGGAGGCAGAGTGCAGATGGGCTTGAGAGCAAAAGAAACTTATGAAGGCCTTCATTTTAGTGGATTTCCCTTCCTTCCAGAAACCCTATGGGTTCTCCCATATTGGATGCTGTATTTTTGAAATGTTTTATATGATAAGCAAATGAATCAATCAGAACTAACTAATCTCTATGAATTTATAGCACCCAACAATAAAAATGTTAAGTGTGCCAAAGATTTGCAGCCTTGAATCAAGGATGCATTGGCATCACTATGATTCCAAGATACCCAGGAACTAGAAACTATGCTGGGGCCATAAGCTCATTTTCCTAATCATTCAGGCCTGCCACTCTCTTTCGAATCTTGCAGAACCATGTCAATGCTTTAGGATCAAGAAGCATAAGGCATTTCTAAGGGCTCTAAATTTATTTTGACAAACTGCCCAAACTTTGTAGTTCTATTATGTGGATGTTTAAAGACTATGATCCTTAGGACTATGATCCCTTTCATTCCAGAGCTATCAGAAAGGTGAGAAAATACCTTCTAGACCTGATCTAGGAGGCCCTGGGAAAGAGAGGGCTGATGGAGAATTCTGTGATCTTAGAGAATGGCACAAGTATGGTGGACACCCTTGGAGGCTAAGGAGAAAAAAAACAACAACAACTGGTTATTTGGAGGATTTTAAGAGAATCTAAGGAAACATAAGGGAAATTCAACTGGTTAAGTAAGATGGATAGGGATTTATTTTCCTTTTCCTTTTTCCTTTTTTTTTTTTCTTAGAGTTTTGCCTCTGTTCTGTTTTGTATAGCTAATATATTTTTCTGGTAAAGGTTAATTTGGGGGTAATAATCTCACCTTCCCTTTATTTGCCAGAGTTCTGAGGTTGATGTCATGTTAAGGCTAAGCATTAATTGAACTTTCCTGCATTCCTTTATCTTTTAAATAATCCCTTTAAACCTCCACTTTTGTTAATTTGCTACTTTTCCCCATTAGATAGATATGTCATTCTCTCTCCCTCGTCTATGGATGAAGAACATAGGGCAAGAACAGCAAGACCAGATCTATAACTAAGTATAACTAGATGTTGAGGGTTCTCAAAGAGAAATAAGAAGGAAGATGTTGATTAAACATTTCCACAAAACAGAGACCCCATTGATAAGCTAATTTTTTCTCATTTTCCCTGACATTTTGCCCCACAATATCCATCACATAAGATGGGGTTTTATTTAGGAAAGACCAGAAATCAAAATGGAATTATAAACAATAAAATAATGGGGTTTTTTATGTAAACTTTGTTTATAACATCAGCACATGACCACCATAAAAACAATAACAATACTGGACCTAGATTGATGGAATGACCAGACACAAACTCTAAATAAGTTAAACAGGGCATTAAATAAATTTATATATGTAGAAGTATGGAGGAAGGTTAACATAGTCAGGACACATGGAAGAGACATGTAAGCATGTTAGCTTCTAGGACCAAGAGGTATCCAGATCCCTAAATCTTCCCTGGCGTGCACATCTGCAAAGGTTACTATCCATGTGATTAAGATCCATTTCAGGTTTTTTGATGCCCGACCATTTTCCATTAAGTCCAGATCAAAATTGCACGTAAGCTGGTCTGGATTTGAGCCACAATCAGCCCATCTGAGCCAGTGCACCTCATCGATCTTGGAGTTATACAATCGATACAAGAATGGATTACAAGGCACAGGACAGTTCACTCAGCATAATCACAGTTCACATTTATCATCCCCGGCCTTATTAGGCCAACACAGTTGACTGCAAGTATGTCTCTCAGCACCACACAGCAGAAGTAGAACAATGGTCAGCTAACAGCACATTTCAAAGAGTCTCGCCACCAGATCTGCCAATAGATACAAAGGCTTATTTTAAAGTTACTCTTTTACTAAATTATAAATGTTCATACTTTCATTTCTATATTATCCCTACAAGCAATACACAACTATTAAGATTCTGTTAAGATTCTTTTAAGATTCTGATTCAAGTCAGATGTGGCCTTCCTTAGTGTCACCTTAGAAGATAGTAAAAAGTGGATACTGGTCCTCCTAAAAGGCCACTAAGCATTCAAAACAGAGCTAGCGGTTCTGAGACCCTCAAATCTTGTTTGAGGTTTCACATAATCATTGAACATCTCTCCTTTCCACCACAAAACCATGCCTAACATAACCCTAAACACACCTGGCACCAAGTGTCTCTCCCTCCTATTCCTGTCCAGGGAGATAGATCCACATCCACATCTGCATCTACATCAGTATGTCTATGTCTATCTAGGGATTCACACACACAGACACTCACACATATATGTATATACATATATATAGCATATAATATATCTATTAACTTATATCATACCTGTAATATACTATACTATGTAACTTTTATGCATTACACTTTCATCAAAATGAAATGATTAATGAATGAGCATAGTAATAAAAGCTATATCTTATTAAGCAACTATCTATAGATAAGTTCATCAAAAAAAAAAATGCCTAGTAGATATTCTGTGACTATTGAGTGTACCAGTAGTTTTGAGCAGTGACTAAGCCTCTTTTTTTTTTTTAAAGATTTTATTTAATTGTTTGACAGAGAGAGATCACAAGCAGGCAGAGAGGCAGGCAGAGAGAGATGAAGGGAAGCAGGCCCCCTGCTGAGCAGAGAGTCCCATGTGGGACTTGATCCCAGGACCCTGGGATCATGACCTGAGCCGAAGGCAGTGGCTTAACCCACTGAGCCACCCAGGCGCCCCGTGACTAAGCCTCTTTATGGCATTTCTAGAAGTCTAACATTTTTCTCATCCCCACAACAGGTTCAAAGTAAAAATTCCATAACCTCAAATTCCAGGACCACATCAAGTTAATTCAGGTCCAGCCTTTTTACTGGCATAAGTTCACCTCCTATTTTTCTGACAACTACGGGGATCTCTTCAGATGATTACTGAAGGAGTAAGGGAGGGAGGGTGGGGGAGTAAGGCAATAAACCTCATCGGGCACCCTCCAAGGACAAACCATCCTTGAAATCCAAGAGGTGGGAAAGAAGAGGGTGAGAATATGATAAACACATTATGCTCGGAACTCTTAGAATAGAACTGTGGTATGATGCGGACATCTGGATGGCACAGTTGGTTAAGCATCTATTTGCCTTTGGCTGAGGGCATAATCCCAAGGTCCTGGGATCCAGTTCCACATCAGGATCCTTTCTCATTGGGGTGGGGGGAAGAGCGTGCTTCCCCCTCTGCCTGCCACTCCCCCTGATTGTGTATTCTCTCTCTCTCTCTGACAAATAAATAAATAAAATCTTTTAAAAAAACTATAAATAAGGAATAGAATTTTGATGGTTGAGAGGTGTGTATTCACATGAAGTGTGAGCTTCTATGCTTACTTGGATCTGCTCTGTGGTGGCCCTGGGTTTCTCATCACTTACTGGAAAGAACCATATCCCTGGAATAGTCAGCCAGACAGGTGGCAAAATTAAAGGTGATGGGGTAGGGTAACTCAATCATTTCTGAAAGCTCATTGTCCCTTTCCTTACTCTCTAGTCCTTGTCTTCAGCTGATTAGTTAACCAGTTTCATTAATGATAAGTTGCAGATGATTGTTGAATATCACCATTACAGCCTCTCTAGAAATGGGCTATTTTGGGGTTGGAACTAGCTTGTTACCCCTAACTGCTAATCCTAGGACTTCTTCTTACTTGGCAAATATAGACACACACCCCAGTCAAGATAATAAAGTTTTGTAATCAGGGACCTGGTTTCCAAAAGAAACAGCTGTTAATATAACAAGAGGCCAATATCTCAACCAAAATAATTATTTCATATTTTTTGGCTAGTTAATAGTTTTAGAGACTTACAAGATACCAGACCCTTGTTAGGTGCTGTGATAAAGGAGCAAATAAGATGTAGTCCTTACCTGAATTTAACTTTTTAAAAATAGTCCTTAAAATCAGCTCTAAGTGTCTTTTTTTTTTAAGAGAAATCTTAATTCAAAATTTTTAATTTTACTGAATGTTTGTGTTTCCCCAAAATTCTTATGCTGAAACTCTACCACTCCTCCCCACAACCAGGTGATGCTATTAGGAAGTAGGGCTACTGGGAAGAAATTAGGGTTAGATAAGATCTGTGGTGGAGTTCCCAGGATGGAATTCATGCCTTTGTAAGAAGACACTGAAGAGCTCGCTCTCCCTCCCTCCACGAGGAGAGGGTCACAGCAAGAGGGTAGCCATCTGCAAACAAGGAAGAGAACTAAGAACCAAAATCTACCAGTGTCCTGATCTTGGACTTTCCAGTTTCCAGAACTGCAAGAAATAAATTGTGGTGTGAGCCACCTATTTTATGGTATCCTGTGATAGCAGGCCAGGTTGACTGTTAAAGGTATATACAGGAAGACATTTTACAAAATTTTCAAAAAGAAAGATAAAGGATGGATTTCAAAGGAAGAGAGACTCTCTCATCCATCATTCGCTATCCATCATTCACTGGGTTCCTGCTCAGGGTCTGAGCATTGTGCTCAACATCGGAGAACGGGGCACCCATTTAACACCATTTTCAGGATGAGAAATTGGAATTTGCCAGTGACTTTAAAAAATTGTCTACCCTCCTCAAACTAATCTTTTCGCCTCTGCGCCAGAAGTAATTGATGTCTTGAGTTGCATATTAATTATCGGGGTTTTTGTTCATAGTTTTCTCACTTAGATTTCCCAAACAATACACTTTTTAGTTTTACAAGTCTTTGAATCTGTATAAATAGAACCTTATGACTTACTTCTTTTACTTGAAAGTCTTGTGAGTTCCATGGTGATGCCCAGAGCTACAGTTTCTTTCTCATAGATATATAATATTTTGTTATGAAAATGTATCACAGTGTATGTGTCTAATCTACTGATAATGGATAGTCAAATTATTTCCTCTTTTGGGGTTAATAAAAAATGAGCAACATTTAGTAAGTTTAATGACCTTTCGGATTTATTCTTTTGTGAAGTACCTATTTAAGTTTTCTGTTAAGCTTGTTGTCTTTGAGTTTTGCCATTCCCTATTGATTTGTTGAAGTTCCTCATATATTCTGGCTATGTGTATTCCTTGTTTATATATCTTTTCCCAGTTTCTGCCTTTTTTTCTCTTTTGATTGTTGGTTTTCCCTCTACAGTGCCTTTAGATTAACAGAAGTTTTGAAAATCTTAATTTTAATGTAATCATATATTAGCAACCTATTTTTTAATTGGTTAGTGGGGTTTTGCCTTAAAAAGAAACTTCCCTGTCTTACAATCATGAAGATATCCTTGGATATCAACTTCTCAAAACTTTAATAGCTTTGGGTTTTACAAAACATCTATAATTCACTTGGAGTGGACTTTACTACTCATGTTTTATACGATAGATGTTTATATAGATTTGCACACATGTTTGCTATTTTCTGCACTCTTTATTCTCGAATCTCTGACCTTCCATCTTATATCACTTTCCTTCTGTCTCAAGTATATCCTTCAGGGTTTCTTTTACTGGGAATCTGATGGTAAAAAAACAAAAACAACAACAACAAAACCAAAACCTATCTCTAGTTCCTTTTAGTTGCCAAAGTATTTATTGCACTATCCTACATTAAAGACATTGTTTGCTGGTTATGCAACTTTATATCAATAGGTACTTTCTCTTAGCACATCATTTCATGGTCTTTTGCCTTCTCTTGTTGCTGAGAAAAAGTTTTATGTATTTCTAAGTCTTTCCTCAATGCCTGCTTTTAAATTTGTATTTGCTGTGCTGTCTAGTTATTAATTTTTTTATTTATCTGCCTAAGATTTGGGGGACTCCTAGAAATAAAAGATTGGCATCTTTCCAGTTCCTCAAAGAATTTTCTGCCACTGTCTTTTCAAATATGGCCTCTGCCCGTTCTTTATCTTTTTCTGTCTGGAATTCTATTTAGACATTTTGTAGATATCCACACTACCCTCCATATCCCCAAACTTATTTTTTATATTTTCCAGATCTTTATCTCTCTTTGCTAGATTAGACCTGATTTTTTTTTTAATTGATAATTTCTTTTCAGTTTCCTGTTTGTTTGTTTCAGATCTACTATAATGTTCCCTTCTTCTACTGGGTTTTTATTTTTTATATTATTGTTTTTATTTCTAAGAGTTCTGCTCGATTCTTTATCAAATATACTTGACTACTCTTTAGTGTTTCTTGTCCCATGTACATCATTTCAAGCTTGTCTTTTATTTATGTATAGTAAGCATAGATATTTTATATTCTGCATCTGAAAATTACAATATCTGAGGCTTGAGGATTTTTTTTCTGATGGTTCTTGTTCATGGTACTTTGTTTCTTCCTGTCTGTATGTATTATTGTGGCAAACATTGGAAATGATTAAGATGAAAACGAGTTCCTTTTAAGTTCAATATTTGCCTCTGCCAAGTACTTGGGGAAATTATCTGTCCCCAATCCTTTTACTTTACATAAATTTAGGTTTGAAAGCTGCATGAGGTCAGTCTAGTGTTTCTGAATGTTTACTAATGCTATCCCCCACCCCATCTCAGTGACATATTAAGGTAGCTAATTTTGTTTGTGGTCCCACTTGACAGTGGCAAGGAAGATGATTTCTGGATTATTATTATACACTCATTGGAGTACCAGCTTGAAGACATAGGGCTTCATATTAGATGCTCCACCTTAGAGATGTCCTGGATTTTGTCTTTTTTTCCCAAACTTTAAGAGTTCTTCAAAATACAGTCCAAGTTCCTAGGCCCAGCAAGTGCCTACATGTGAAAGTTAGTTTCACTGTTTTCTTTACTTCTTTGGGTTCCTGCCTTCAATTAGTTTTTTTTTTTTTTTTAAGATTTTATTTATTTATTTGACAGAGAGAGATTACAAGTAGGCAGAGAAGCAGGCAGAGAGAGAGAGGAGGAAACAGGCTCCCCGCCGAGCAGAGAGCCCGACGCGGAACTCGATCCCAGGACCCCGAGATCACGACCTGACCGAAGGCAGCGGCTTAATCCGCTGAGCCACCCAGGTGCCCTTAAATTAGTTTTTAACTGAGAAGTTTAACCTGAAACTCATTAGTTCATTTAATATTTATCTAGGATTATTCTTTCTTAGATGGAGATCTACTTGGGTCCATAATCGACAATGTTATTGAAAATGAATGCCTTAAATAAATTCTCAATTCTCTTAAATTCTGTACTCTACCATACTTTATTTTCATTTGGATTATTCTATTTTATTAAATTAGGCAAGTGGAAAATTTAACTGAGTTTGTCAAGCAAAAGAGAAATTTTTTCTTAAATATTCAATAGACCTTATATACCTAGACATTCTATTATTCCTTGTAAAATTTTGGCTTTTAACTTTTTGAGTTCGTATCACTTACTCTTCTTAGATATTTTCTCAATATACATTTTATAAATTACTTGAATCTCTTTTTTATCCCTTGACCAATTAATTAGACTAAATCTTTTAAGACTATACTTATCTTCTTCTTAAAGATTTTATGTGGTGAATGTTCGTAAAATATTCTGACCTGATCTCAATATGAAGGGCATAAAACCTCTAAAGGTCTATTTTTATGTCATTTACAATATTTCTTCTAATTGGCCTAAATCCATTTGGAATAGGCATATCCTTAAAATCTTCCTAACTTCTTCATCTACTGATTCATTGATTGACTTCATTCATTGATTTATTCACTCAATTACTATTGGCTGGGGAATTTAAAAGCACAAACCTATGTTTGTGGAACCAGTAAATTATATAAGACAGGTATTCTTTTCATTGTTAAGATTAATTGATTCAGTGTTTCCAGTTAATATTTTACCAAAAAAAAAAAAAAAGGCAGAAATCTGAAGTTGAAAAAAATTCCATTTTTAAATTTTGTAACTATAGCCAATGCTAGCAAAAGCATCAATGGTGACCAGCTAATCAACTAATCGCTTAAGGTAACTTGGTCCAGAGGAAACATTCAAATTATATTAATATTTAAGACAAGGCCCAAGTCAAACTAGAAAACAACAGAAATTGTTCATAAGCAGAAGTTTTTATAAATACCCCTTTGTGCCATTCTTGATTAAAAGGCCAGAATCATTTGTTGGATGAGGAAGTCCCTTTGGGTTGCTCTTTTCTGCTGTTTCAGGTACCAGAAACAGCATACCTATCCTACCCTGAGGCATGTCTTTTCCATACCCATATCAATGATCTCACGCAGTCTGGATTTTTCTAGATCTTCTTGAAAGGATCAAAGTTTTCGAGAGGTAGACTCTCTTACCTCTGGGAGTCTATAAACACCATCAAATTCTAGGTATATGCATCCTCTTTAATCAACAAGACAGAAAGATAGCAGAACAGCCAGGCTTTTAGATACCTGAGACCAAAGTTTGACCTTTAGTGGTGAATTTTTTCTTTAGTTTGCAACCCAGTAATGTAATAGAATGAGAAGACAAGAGAACTTCTTGGCCTTGGGATTTCTAAGGCAAACACAAACCACAGTTTGTTGGTGGGCAGGGCCCTAACTGTCTGAACTGGCCCTTTGCTACAAATCTGATTTGTCTTAAAGGGCCAGGTCACTTACCCTGCATAGGGCACCAACATTTAAAGAATGGGTTTAAATTGCAATCTGAGGTTAGGTTTAGAGGCTGGGCCACAGAGAACTGTTAGCTTTATTAGACCAAACAAACTGGGCACCCAAAGGCTCCATGAATTGGGCTGAGTAAATTTGTTTTTTGACTTGGCTCCTCATGAAGCACAGCAGGATACAGAAGCATATTTATCATTCCTCTGAAGTAGATGCCCAGAAAACCAACCTAATTAAATACTCGATTTCTGCTTCCAAATTTAACACAGTTGAATAGGTCTAGTCTTTGCCTGAAAATCATCTCTTTTCAGTTTGTTTTCCCCTGGTACCCAGAGATTTAAGTCTTCCCTCAGAGATTAAACCATTTCCAAGTATTTTGCGGCTTTGCAGCGTTCTGCACTAGTGTTTCTGACACAGGATCCTTCAGTGTGATTGTTAAGACCAAACATTAACTTCTTAATTGCAAAGAAGAGAACAAAATATGCTGATGTTTCTCATGCAGTCGAATTTTAAAGTGCGCCAGGAAAGTGTCAGGAAATTAATTTGATGAATCAGTTGCTTATATTATATCACATACATTAATTAGCAGTGTGATATTTTCTCTTTTGAACAGAAGTGAAGCTAAGAAGAATTATACTATGGTAAGATTTTCAGTGTCTCTGTTGCGATGTGAAATGTTCTAAATACCTTTATCATCAATACTTCATTGCTCAGATCAAAGTTCTACTTAAATCTTCTTTTTTCTTTGCCATTCCTATTAACATTTGAATCAGATAATTGAAATATTTTTAGAATAAGACATTAATCCTTATCTGAAAGAGATATGACCATTGGATTTATTTTGATAAAATATACAGGCTCATCTACTGGCTCTTTGAACTGGTTACTGCAACCGTAGTAATCTCTTCCAGATTTCAGGATTCCCATGAAGACTTGTGATGAGTGGAAACTGCATCGGGCCTCCTTCTGAAATTATGGTTGTAAAACATTGGGGAACCTTAATCTTTTTTTATTTTAAGATTTTATTAATTTGGAAGAGAGAGAGAGAGAGCACGACTGGGGAGGGGGAGAAAGGGAGAAGTGGGCTTCCCACTGAGCAGAAAGCCTGATGCAAGGCTCCATCTCAGGACCCTGGAATCACAACCTGAGCCAAAGGCAGACCCTTAACAGACTAAGCCACCCAGGAACCCCAAATCTTAATCTTAATGTAATGATTATACAAATTAAAAATGTATTTTTTCCCACTTCTGTTTCTTATTGTATCTCATTAGGTAATACTCTACATACATTAGCTAAATTTCTTATGTTGAGCCTTTAAATCTCACTTTAATTTTCTACTCTTTGTGTAAAGTAGGTATATTAATTCCTAGAGTTGCCATAATAAAAGTGGCATAAACTAGGTGGCTTAAAACAACAGATATTTATTATCTCATAGTTCTGGAGGCTAGAAATCTGAAATCAAAGTGTTGGCAAGGTTAGTTCCTTCTGAAGACTCCAAGAGACAATAGGTTCCATGTCTCTCTCCTAGCTTTTATTGGTTGCTGGTAATCCACGGATTCCTAGGCTTACAAGAAATCTCTGCCTTAAATGGAGACTTGAAACTGTAAAATTCCTATAAGAAGCATAGAGTGAAAGCGCTTGACATTTGCCTTGGCAATGATCTTTTAGATGTAATGCCAAAACACAAGAAGCAAAAACAAAGACAGACAAGAGGGCTTATGTCAAACTAAAAAGCTTCTAGGCCAAGGAAACAATCAATAAAATAAAATGGCAACCTACGGAATCAGAGAAAACATTTGTAAACTATACATTTAATAAATGGTTATTGTCTAAAATATATAAGTAACTCAAATAATTGAGGAGAAAAAAATCCAATTAAAAATGAGCAAAGTAGAACTTGAACAGGAATTTAGTAAAGTGTCAGGATATAAAAATCAATGCACAGAAATCAGTTGCATTTCTCTACAACAACAACAAGACAGAAGAAAGAGAAATTAAGGAGTCAATCCCACTTACAGATGCACCCAAAACCATAAGATACCTAGGAATAAACCTAACCAAAGAGGAAAAGAATCTATAGTCAGAAAACTATGAAGTATTCATGAAAGAAATTGAGGAAGACACAAGGAAATGGAAAAATGTTCCATGCTCCTGGATTGTAAAAACAAATATTGTGAAAATGTCTATGCTACTTAAAGCAATCTATACATTTAATGCAATCCTTATCAAAATCCCACCCATTTTTTTTTTCAAAAAAATGGAACAAATAATCCTAAAATTTATATGGAACCAGAAAAGACCTCAAATAGCCAAAGGAATATTGAAAAAGAAAGCCAAAGTTAGTGACATCACAATTCCGGACTTCAAGCTCTATTACAAAGCCGTCATCATCAAGACAGCATGGTACTGACACAAAAACAGACACATAGATCAATGGAACAGAATAGAGAGCCCAGAAATAGACCCTCAACTCTATGGTCAACTAATCTTCAACAAAGCAGAAAAGAATGTCCAATGGAAAAAAGACAGCCTCTTCAAAAAATGGTGCTGGGAAAATTGGACAGCCACTGCAGAAAAATGAAATTGGACCATTTCCTTACACCACACACGAAAATAGACTCAAAATGGATGAAGGACCTCAGTGTGAGAAAGGACTCCATTAAAATCCTTGAGGAGAACACAGGCAGCAATCTCTTTGACCTCAGCTGCAGCAGCTTCTTCTTGGGAGCATCACCAAATGCAAGGGAAGCAAGGGCAAAAATGAACTATTGGGATTTCATCAAGATCAAAAGCTTTTTCAAAGCAAAGTAAATAGTTAACAAAATCAAAAGACAACTGACAGAATGGGAGAAGATATTTGCAAATGACATATCAGATAAAGGGCTAGTATCCAAAATCTATAAAGAGCTTAGCAAACTCAACACCCAAAGAACAAATATTCCAATCAAGAAATGGGCAGAGGACATGAACAGACAGTTCTGCAAAGAAGACATCCAGATGACCAACAGACACATGAAAAAGTGTTCCATATCACTCAGCATCAGAGAAATACAAATCAAAACCACAATAAGATACCACCTCACACCAGTCAGAATGGCTAAAATTAACAAGTCAAGAAATGACAGATGTAGCAAGGATGCAGAGAAAGGGGAACCCTCCCACACTGTTGGTGGGAATGCAAGCTGGTGCAACCACTCTGGAAAACAGCATGGAGGTTTCTCAAAAAGTTGAAAATAGAGCTACTTTATGACCCAGCAATTGCACTACTGGGTATTTACCCTAAAGACAAAAACATAGTGATCCAAAGGGGCACGTGCACCCGAATGTTTATAGCAGCAATGTCCACAATAGCCAAACTATGGAAAAAACCTAGATGTCCACCAACAGATGAATGGATCAAGAAGATGTGTTATATATACACAATGGAATACTATGCAGCCATCAAAAGAAATGAAATCTTGCCATTTGTGACAACGTAGATGGAACTAGAGGGTATCATGCTTAGCAAAATAAATCAATTGGAGAAAGACAACTATCATATGATCTCCCTGATATGAGGAAGTAGAGATGCAACATGGGGTTTGGGGGGTAGGAAAAGAATAAATGAAAAATGATGGGATCGGGAATGAGACAAAGCATAAGTGACTCAATCTCACTAAACAAACTGAGGGTTGCTGACCGGGGGAGGTCAGGAGAGGGGGGTGCGGTTATGGACATTGGGGAGAGTATGTGCTATGGTGAGTGCTGTGAAGTGTGTAAACCTGGCAATTCACAGACCTGTACCCCTGGGGATAAAAATACATTACATGTTTATAAAAAAATAAAAAATTTTAATAAAAAAAATTAAACATGAGCAAAGAAATTGAGTAGACATTTTTCCAAAGAAGACATACCAATGGCCAACAGGTGTATGAAAAAGTGCTTACCACCATTAATCATCAGAGAAATGCAAATCAAAACCATAATGGTATATTATATCACACCCGTTAGGAAGAGTATCATAAAAAGGGAAAGGACAGTAGGTATTGGCAAGGATGTAGAGAAAAGGGAAACTTCCTACACTGTTGGTAGAAATTAAAATAAATGCAGCCACAATGGAAAACTATATGGAGAGTCCTCTAAATATTAAAAACTGAACTACCAAAGAATCTAGCATTTCCACTTTGGGGTATGTAGCCAAAAGAATTGAAATCAGGATCAAAGAGCTATCTGTGTTCTCATGCTCAAGTTCACTGCACCATGATTCACAACAGCCAAGACACAGAAGAAACCAACATGTCCATGATGGATGGATATATGGAGGAAATGTGGTTATATGCCTACAATGGAACATCATACAGCCTTAAAAAGAAAAAAGAAAGAAGAAAGAAAGAAAGAAAGAAAGAAAGAAAGAAAGAAAGAAAGAAAGAAAGAAAGAAAGAAAGAAAGAAAGAAAGAAATCCTGTCATTTGGGACAACACAATGAACCTGGAACCTTAGTGAAATAGGCCAGTTATAAGACAAATAATACATGATACCACTTATATAAGGAATCTAAAATAGTCAATATCATGGAGAAAGAGAGTAGAATAGTGGTTGCTAAGGGCCGAGGGGAGGAGAAGGGGGAGTATTAGTCAAAAGGCATAAAATTTTTCTTATCTAAGATAAATAACTCTAGCAATCTACTGTACAATACAGTGCCTAGAGTTGGCAAATTTTTAAGTATACAATACAGTATTATTAAGATAATGGACCTTATGTTAAGTGTTCTTGTTACAAAAAAAATAATAAGGACAAGAAGACATGAGCAAAGTGGAGGTGATGGATATGTTCATGGCTTACATCATGGTAATGCTTTCAAAGTGTGTGTTTCTCTTTAAACCCTTCAGGTTTGTGTACCTTCAATAGGTACAGTTTTTTTGTATGTCAATTACACCTCAATAATGTGGTTGGGGAAAAAAAAAACAGAATATAGGAAAATGTAATTCAAAACAATTACAGGAAGCTCTGTGCTCTTGTCATTTCTGTAAATATAAGAATCTTACAAGAAATGAGGGGAAATTTTTATTCTAATCTGGTGTGATCTTATTTTAGCTTGATTATATTGGCAAAGACTATTTCCAAATAAGGTCATATGCTGAGGTCCTGAGAAAACCTCAAGTTTGAGGTAACACTACTCAACCCAATTCACTGGGTAAAATCAATCTCATTTTCAGAAAGGAAGAAACAAAGAAATAAAGAGAGTACTAAACTCGTTGTTAGGGGAGGATCCGGGATTAACACCAACCCCCTAGTCCTGGCTAGGACTCTTCTTGATATAATATATACTAAGAAGCTGCCACAGTCGGAAGGATTTCCAGAGCGTGACTTGGCTCTATTGTCAAATACATCCACCCAAAATACCCTCTTCGAATTATTTCAGCTCTTTGTTCTTTCCTCATTTGTGAACCATTTTGCCCTCTGTTCTGTGAGTTTCTCACGTATAGTTTTCTCACCCCATCTCCCAAAATGAGAGCAGAGAAAACCACTTTATAGCTCTCTGCTATAGCTTGTGATAAAACCTAGAGGAACTTCAGGGCAAATGGGGGTGCTTGCCATTTTATGATATTGTTTTTGATATGCATATGTGTCTATTTGTTTGTTTTTCTCTTTCAGCACTCACTAAACTTATTTTATTCTTCTAATACATCCTGGCAGCAAAAGCTTCAAAGACCCCACCAGCAAAAATATGACCAAAAAAATTTAAGATCAAGGGTACATCAGGCTCTATTTTAACATGCCTATGAATTGTCGAACACAGTCCCCAGAAGCATAAAGCACTCTTCATCAGGAAAAACAAGTTATTTTATTATACATTTGGTGCAACTAGCCATAGACAACCATTTTTCAACACAAACTGAAATCAGGAAGCAATTTTATTTTTGTTTTCTGTTGTTTCTCCCATTCCAAGTCAGTTTCTTATCTGTGGTCCCTTTGTTCTTCTGTGGATGTACTTAAATCCTGTAACTTTTGTCCACAAAAGATGTTCCCCAGCATCCCACCCACACCAATGCCAACAATGGCACCCTGTAGCCTCTTGCTTATAGCAATTATTTTACAAATCACTTATTTAAAAGGGTTTGAATTAGAGAAACCAACTCTCCTCATGACTATTCTATGACTCATAATTTGAAGTTTCAGTTTTTTAGCGAAGCTGTCAATATAGTTTAAAATAAGCAAACAAAAAAAAAGCAAATGATTCTTTAAACAATTGATAGTGATTTAGCTTTTTGTGTCTCATTTATAGACTATCGAATTTCTTTTCTCTGGGCATTGAAACAACACTAGCACTCACAGTTATGTGTTTTTATACACAACATAATTTGGTAATGAAGTATTATAAGAAGTTATGTTTCTAAAGCATGAAATTGATATATAGTACAGATCTGTGACCTGTAACATCCAATTTTAAGTCTTTTATCCAGAAATAATGCCCTAACAGGTAACTCAAGATTGAATTGTATGAAGTCAAAAATATTAAACATGTAAAGCAAATTTGGAAAGATTTATTCATCTTGCAGAGTAAGGGAAGATAATAGCATACACATATTTTTAAAAATCTTTATTTCTGAAGTTGGACATTTCAGTTTTAAAAAAAAAAAATATATATATATATATATGGAAATAAAAGAATATTAAGGAATAGATATCCACAGGCATGCATCTTGAAATTATTAATCTAATATTTTCATGTCAGTTCACGTAACCCTGCTTGGGATCTAAAGAAACACTGGCTCAAACCAATGGAACTTAGAGTCCATACAAGAATATGTAGGGCCAACCTAAAACTCATGAATTTTATATCCATTGCCCTTTAAACCTATTGCAAGTATAGCGAGTGTTCTCAACATGGCTGCCTCTTACTGTCATATGCCCAGGATGCTAAGTGCTCTAGGTCTGAGCACATTTCTATTTCCTGCCACCAAAATTAAAGATGACCCGTCCATCTACATGGATACCTGTTTGCTTTAAAGAAATGGGTAGTTTGATTTTTAATGTCCAATTTATAGATCAAAATTATTTTACATTTTAATATCTTTCCTATAACATGTAAGTATTTACAGAGGTCCGAAAGCCTTAATAACTCAAATTAATATGTTCTGTGAAAATCTCAGATATCCGGTATGGCTAACAGTGAGACACTCAGGGAGCTGCCTCTTTATTGGATGAAGGAAGGGGGCTTTGAACATTTGTCACACATATTTTATATCTGTATGTGCTTGGTAAAGGTGAAGGCAAACAATTCACCCATTCTTGAAATACTTCTTCTTGTATCTACAATCAAAAGTACAGAATTTGGGCGCCTGGGTGGCTCAGTGGGTTAAGCCTCTGCCTTCCGCTCAGGTCATGATCTCAGGGTCCTGGGATCGAGGCCTGCATCAGGCTCTCTGCTCGTCAGGGAGACTGCTTCCTCCCTCTCTCTCTCTGCCTATCTCTATGCTTACTTGTCTCTTTGTCAAATAAATACATAAAATCTTAAAAAAAAAAAAATGCGGAATTCATCCACTCACCCTAACCCTACCACCATCTGAGATTATGGACCAGCAGAGACCTTGCCTAAGAACTGAAACAAGTTCTTATAAGAGTAATTTTACCACTAGGTCAGGGGAATGATCCTTATGTGCTCTTGGGTCAGAACTGGGCATATTTTTAAATGCCAGCAATTCATGAATTATGCAATTTTAAAAGCAGGAGGGAAGAATTGCAAATGAAAGAAATCAGTCCTGCTCTGCATAGCAAAGTGAAAAGCCATCTCCATTGTGAGAGTTACACCTAGGGCTAGTGTGGGGATTAACTGAGTTAATGTAAGCAAAATGCATATGACCCAAAGGCATTCCATTAAGACAATAGCCATAAAAAATATTTTTAAGTTACTGCCGTATAATCAAACAAACAAACAAACAAAAAAGTAAGTATGTCTCCAGCACATTCCAGAAGAGAGACTTCCAAGGGAATCAAACAACATCCACCCTGTACTCTATCTGTAGAAACTGGAAAACCAAAGCAAGCCCATAACCCTATTTCTTTACCAGTTGTTGATCTGCCCAATGTAACCACTGCTTTTCACTGCTAAATAATTCACAGTTGGCAAATGTTCTGGAGATAGTTCGGTGGATTCAGATAATTAGAATTGGGTTCTACTAGCCGTAGAGAGAATTATCACAACTTAAGTACATAAGAGTTTATTTTTCCCTCAAATAAAATGAACTAGAAGCAGATTGCCATACCTGATAGGGTAGCCTCAGAAATCTCTGGTGCTTTCAGTCTTTCTGTTTTACCATTCTCGATGTTAGCTTTTGTCCTCATGTCCCCACAGTGGTCCAAGATGACTGCTCAATTTCCAACCATCACAGCTGAGCACTAAGCAAGAAGTAGCAGGAGGAAAGAAAGTCAAAAATCACATGTCACTTATCTGAGTAAGTCATCCTTAAAAATGTTTCTCGAAAGTTCCATCAAACTTTACTACATGCCTCTCTTCACCACTCTAGATATGAGGAAGTATAGGAAATGTACATTTCCAGCTGGACATGTCATCATATCAAATAAATTCCAGGCTGTATTGCTAAGGAAGAAAGAGAGGATGGTATTGCTTAACACTTAGTCTTCTCAGACACACTGAACAGAGAAGGAGTTTTCCCAAGGGTTGGTAGAAATGGACACCATGGACGAGAGGAAAGAGGTAGTCCTGCAAAGCAAGCAGCAGAGCCAATTCTGGAAAACTAGCTGTACACAAAGGATATCCAGAGAAGGGTTCAAATTCTTGGCTGTTTTCCCCCTTCGACTAGAAGACGAGCCATGTATGGCTTCCAGCTCTAGACATTTTCCCTACCCTGCAGTCCTATTTCCCCTCCTTCACATTGTTTGTGCAGTGGTACTTACACAAAAAGGAAAATCCATAGCCACTCCTGGTTGGATGTGGGGTGAGAGATGCAGATGCTACTACACAAACTCTGGGCCCATCCTCCCCTCGACGAGCACCTGTGCAGTGGACACAGCCTTATTTCAAGGGGACTGTGTTGAACAGGAGTTACCGTGGTGATCAGTGGTAATATGAGCAAGAGGCAGGAAGTCTTTGGGGGGTGGTGGTGAACACCTGGGATAACAGCACAGACCTCATAACAACGAACAACAATGGCCAAATGAACAACGGGGCGGGGGGGGTCACAGAACAGTTTCCCCACTTTCATCTGTAGACTCTTTCCTCAATGTGCTAAGTTTGATGAACTTTACAGGTGCAAGAAAAACTAATTCTTGAGTTACAACCTCCATTCTTCACACCAGAATTATTTCAGTTTTCTACTATTTTATCATCAATGTAACAGTCAGGAAGGGTTTTGCCAAAACAAATTTAGACACATTTATTCGAAACAAAAGAAAATAACCTTTCTTACTCATTTTCATTTGAGATCCCTCCAACTTTTTGCCAAAGCACGACTGTATTTTCCTATCTCTATATGCATAAATCCATGAAACTCTGTGTGTGTGTTTCTGTGTCTGTGTGTGTGTGTTTCTATGCATGTAGTAGTGGTGTTGTAAATGAGAAAATCATCATTTTGCTCAATTCAACCCAATTTTCTTTTCCCTTGGAAAGTCACCTTGATTATCTCACTCAGTTTTATGCTCTTTCATTCTAAATTACACCTACAGTCTTTGTTGCAACATCTACTTGCTACCTCACGAGCCCAAGCTTCAACCTGAAATCAAAAGCTCAAAAGTTCCTTTGAAACAGGACTGGAAATCAGACAGACAGCCTACACTGAATGTGTATGTGTTAAAATACTGAATTTTTTTTATACTAGTTAGAAAATGTCTTCTGTTTGAATTCTCGGTCTCCCTTGCCCATTCAAGCCATACTAGCTCTCCTGACATTTGCAGAACTTCCCCATAAGCCAATCAAAAACTGGGTTAATGCCTTAGACTCTGCGAAGCTACTGCCAATGTCCATTCAAATTAATGACATCATTACATATTTTAATTTTCACCCCTCTTAGAACAATTATATACAGCAACATCTAGATTATTAGAGGAAAACATGCAAATGAATAAAGATCATTTTAGTTTTACAAAAACCAAAAGTCATTTACCAGTTTGGAGTTTTACCAGAATTCTACATTTAAACAACTGTCTGCAATTAAATAATGTGTTAGTTTTTATAAAGTGCTGTCATTCTGAATGTAAAGTAAACTGATCAGATCTTTAGCAAGTATTTTCTGTTTATTTAAAAAAACTGATAGCATTATGCATTCATATATGGTAAATGAGCCTTTAGGTTCCCATGGCAACTTGATCACAAAAGTAGAAAAAAATTCTTAAATAAATGGAACTGCCTATTCTATATCAATTCTTTAGCCTAGCATTTCAGTTACCCTCAACCTAGATATTCATCTTTAGGGATTCACCTATCTTGGTAAATCCCCAAGTTGTTGTTGATAAAAGATGAGAAACAACATAATGCTAACCATGGTGAGTCCTGAGAAAAATCAGTCTTACATTGGGTTATCCTGAGGAATTTTTATCCCTACTGCACAGCATTTGTTCTATGTCCTTTGAGAAATTTCATATATTCTACAAGTTACCTTCCATTAGCTTTATTGGTACACCTAACAATCCTAAGTATTGATGGTATAAATGTCTCAGTGCTTCAAATGAAGAGACAAAAGAGTTCCTCCATGATGGTTTTGTCATCCAAAACTTGGTTCCCAAACTCAGGACTTATTTGATTGATTATATCAATGTCATCTGGGGCTCTTGTTTACATAGAGTCCTAGGTCTCACTCCAAGATATCTGAATTGGAATATCTAAGAATGGATGTATGAAATCTGAATTTTTAAGATGTGCTCTAGTTGATATCCATGCACAGCTAATCTACAAATTAATAATGTATTAACTATTTAATCATTCACAAACTGGCTTGATATTTTTTAATTAACTAATTGGCTGACTGAATTGATCAGTGTTACAATTCAAATAAAAGGGGAAAAGCCAGTGTGTTGACAGAAAAGACTAGCACCTGACTCCCATAATGCTTTACTGCTAGAGACAACATGCTGATATTTTCTAATCTGGTCTATTTCATATTTTTTTTTTTACAAGCCACTTCATTAAGCTCATTCCCTTCTTAGTAGATCCTGCCCCACAATTTGAGACACCATGATGTAAGGAAGTGTCTCAAACATACATGGCCGGATCCAGCCTATTGCAAGATTCTGCTTTAGCAAGATTTAGGTGATGCCCCTGCAGGGTTAACTCTTAAGTCTCCTCAGGGAATTGGTTCACCCCAAACTAGACTGTGGTCAAACCAGAGGAGATCAATCTACTGTAGAAATATCAGTTAGTAAATGGAAATTTAAAAAAAAGGAAATGTTCCCATGACTAATCATAGATGTCCCGTTCTAGGGACCACATTTCATGAATCCACAGAACTGAGGAGGTTCTTTCTGGCACAGGTCGGAGATGGCCAATGACCACTTTTATCTCTTTGAGCATCTCAATTCTATGCCTCCCATAGTCAATCTTCAAACTGGAAACACTATAATCAATTAGATTTCCAACTTCGAACTTATTCATTCATATCCTTACTCCCTAAAATGATAACCAGGTCGCCTTGATTGAAGCTTAGCATTAGACTCAATCATCAGTAAGTAATCTCTTTAATTAATTCCATGGATGATTAATCATCTACCCATGAGATCAGGGACTATGTCTCTTTCATCACTTAGTGCTTATAACTGTGCTTGACATACACTGGGCATCAACAAGTATTTGGAGAAAACATGCCTAGAGATTTCACTAGCTTAATCCAGAGAAACTAACCTAATTTCCCACCATCTCTAAGTTTTTAGGGGAGGCTATAGCATGTTCTCATGTATGGATAACATAAAGCATTTAATTTGATTGACTAAATAAATTAGCAGATAGAAAAAAGTATTGAAATCAATAGGAAAGTCAGGTACTTAACATATATAAATTCCATCTCTTATCCTATTGGTATATTGGTATAAATATAGGCACTGAGACTAAACAGATTTTAGGCATGTTTAGGTGAAATGTTGGAAAAGCATACATAAAGATTTCCTTTATAGCATACCTAATAGCAAAGAAATAAATAAACCAAAACAAAGAAGCAAATAATAACAGCGAAGGACAAAATTAAAGTTCAACAATGCTCAATAGTAGAAGGTTAAGTAAATACAGTATGTTCTACTCAATGAAATACTGTGCAGTTATAAGAATTTATCAAGGATATTAAATAATATCAAATAAAAAGGTTTTACATAAAATCATAAGTACACTATCTTTTCAACTATATTATAGCACTTGTCTAAGGGGAAAAGACATAAACCAAAGAGTAAACAAACCCACATATTACCAGTAGTGATGCTAGGATAGTAGGGTTGTATACTTTTTTCCTTTTTCTTTTTTATAAAGTTATTTTCAAATTGTTAGAAGGTACTTGTTAATTGCCATGCCAGCTTCTATTTCCCATTCCTCTAGGATGCTAGATTTTCTACCTAGTGGTCTAGGCTGAATTGATTAACCCCAGCTCCAGGAATGAGCCTTGATTTGTCAAAGCTTATAGCATATCACATCCCTAAGCATTCATTGGTTCAAGAATAAATATATTTACTCATAATTATATCCTTAGGATTAGTTTTTAGAACCCCATGCTTGGTACCAGTTGCCACAAAACAGAGAGATTATCCTAGATTATCCATTGGGGACCAATGGACCATACCATTCCTTAAAAGCAGAGAGACGTGACAGAGGCAGAAGTCAGAAATATCTGAAGTGTGAGCAGGGCTCAACTTGCTGTTGCTAGCTTACAGCTGGAATGGCCACATGGAAGCACGAAAAAGAACTGAATTCTGACAGTATCCTGAATAAGCTTGGAGCAGATTCTACCTCAGAGCCTCTAATCATGAACACAGTTCCGTCAAAATCTTGATGTTGGTCTCCTGAGACCATACACAGAGAGACCAGTCAAGCCACACTGTGTCCGGACTTTTGATCCATGGAAAAACAGGGAAATAATAAACAGATGTTGTTTTAAGCCACCACTAAGTCTGTGGTGATTTGTTATGGTAGCAATAGTAAACTTGTACAGAGAGTCAATGTTTTATAAGCCTGGGAGAAGAGTGGTGCTTTAAATCAAAACACAAAAGCCGAAGAAGAGATTAATTTCCTTAGTCTTTCTTGTGAAATAATAATCTTCCTTTCAATTTAAAATACAATTTGATGAGAATTTATACTAAATAATAATCACTTATTGGCAGAGTCTAGAAGAAAGCTACTCAGAGATCAATGCAATATATCACTCTTAATTTAAACATTTTTCCCTCATCAGATAAAAAAAACAGAGTTTGGAGGGAAGACAAGGATGCTATTGCAAATCTGGTTACTATGATAGGTTGTAGTCATGAAATGGACCTTGGAAAAGAATAAAACCTTTCCTTGATTATGTGTAAGCAATTTGTTTTAGTTTTAGATTATTTGATTGCTACCAAAATTTGCCCATTATCTAACAGGAAAAATGTGAGAGTTCATTGCAATAGAAAGCATTGCCCCAAATTGCAAACTAACTCATGTTTCAGCAGTAAAAAATTGCTTTTGAAAACAACTAGAATCACAATCACAATTGCTATAAAAAAAAAAAAGAAAATCATATCCCTTCCTAGTATGTTTTGTGGTTAATAAGCATTTTCTACATAACATAGTTTTACAAAACAAGTTAGAAATACTAGATAATTCATAGTTTTTGTACCCCCTTGAAGACACAAAGACAAACCATAAGAGTCTTTTAATCTCAGGAAACAAACTGAGAGTTGCTGGAGCGGAGAGGAGTGGCAGGGATGAGATGGCGGGGTGATGGACCTTGGAGAGGGTCTGTGCTATGGTGAGTGCTGTGAATTATGTAAGACTACTGAGTCACAGACCTGTACCCCTGAAACAAATAGGGGCACGTGCACCCCAATGTTAATAGCAGCAATGTCCACAATAGCCAAACTATGGGAAGAGCCTAGATGTCCTTCAACAGATGAATGTGTAATGAAGATGTGGTATGTATACGTGTGCGTGCGAATACACACACACACACACACACACACACACACAGGAATACTATGCAGCTATTAATAAACCCCAAAATCTTGCCTTTTGCAACAACTCAGGTGGAACTAGAGGGTATAATGCTAAGCGAAATAAGTCAGAGAAAGATAATCATCATATCATCTCACTGATATGAGGAATTTGAGAAGCGAGACAGAGGATCATAGGGGAAGGGAGGGAAAAAATCAAATAAGGCGAAATCAGAGATGGAGACAAATCATAAGAGACTCTTAATCTCAGGAAACAAACTGAGGGTTGCTGGAGGGGAGGCAGGTGAGATGGAGGGGTGGCAGAGAGATGGACACTGGGGAGGGTTGGTGCTATGGTGAGCGCTGTGAATTGTGTAAGACTGATGATTCACAGACCTGTACCCTCAAAACAAATAATACATTATATGTTAATTTTTTAAAAAGTCTATAGCAAAAACAGCTCACAATAGATATTCTGAATCCTGCAGGGTGTTACAAATTATAATTAAATTCTCTAATTTATTAAATAATTTTTTCCATTTTATTGAGGTATAGTTAAAAAGCAGCTCTGTGTAAGTTTAAGGTATACACTATAATGACTCAACATACATATATTGCAACAGAATTACCACAGTAAGTTTACTTAACATCTACCACCTTATATAATTACGTCTTCCCTCCATTTTTTTTTCCCTGTGACAACTTTTTTTTTAGTAGGTGTCTTAGTAACTTTCAAATATACCATACAACATTAACTACAGTCATCATGTTGTGTATTACATATTTAAAAATACTTTATCTCGTTAATAGTCTTCATTGTTGAGCTGGGAACCTTCAGTTCGTTTGCTCCACTTCAGATTTTTTAGTTCTGATTTGAAAATCTAAACTTTTCTGCTCTGCCAAGGTTTTCCCCAAAAAAGGGAAAATTCTATCCCAGTTTCTGACTTTTTCTCATTCAATCCTTAATAAATGAAGAGGAAACATTAGTGTTTTCATGATACCAATCTCTTTAAGTGGCATAATTGTAAAATATACATACTTCCACATTCGACTAGTCCCACATCTAATGTTGAAGGTAACCTATGTTAACGATTTTAACCTATTTTTTCCTAATGAAAATCTAATGGAGATGGCCTCAAGTTGACTAGCCATTACCACCTCAATGAATAATTTCCTTTCCTGGTTAATTCACATGATCATTAAAAGGGTAAACGTCCTTTTATTCGTCAAGAACTTACCTCTGAGGAGCTGAAAAGTCTGTAAGGATGTAGTAAATGATTCTGATCACCAGCCTGAGGAGAAAATAGGTTTAGTTAACACCATTTTCACCAACAGAAAACCCAAATAGTTGAGGACATAGGAGGAAATATGAGGACAGAGTTTCCAATATTAGAACATTCCAAACAGCCCAATTTCACCTTAGGTTGTTAGGCAACTGAGAGAAAATGGGCACTCACCCTAACCTATCTTTTCTGGTTGGTTCCACAGTCTAAAATCCCTTGATAATTACCCATCCATTTCCTGAGTACCTCATCCTAAAGTCGCTTTCCCTTCTGGGATCTTAGAACTCATACCACCTGAACCACTCAGCAGATACGGCTTTCTCTTGCCAGTCACCTTTTATATAGAAATACCTTTTCACTTCTAGTTCATTGTAAATAGGAGTAAAGGGAGAAATGGGAAGGTAATTGGTATTTTTTGAGTGGCTAGTATGTTGCAGGCATTTTTATATGTGGAAAATGGATTTCCTTAGGGCTGTCTCACCCCAGAAAGTTTGAGGCAATAACACGCTGCTTGAAGATGCCTGGCAGTAACACTGATTTCTCTCTGTAGAAAGAGGAGTCCTGTGTGACTCTGAGGTTAGTGCAAGTACCTGGATATCGCAAGTTTTGTTAACACGCCCATAAAGGAAAGTGGATAAACTGATAAGCAATTTCTTCCTTTATGTTTAAAGAAATAATAATAGCTAGCATTTACTGAGTACTTTCTGTGGGGCAGGCCCGATTCTAAAGTACTTTACATGATTGTCTCATTGCATTCCCACAACTACCATAGAAGTACTTCCTATTTTTGCTCCCATTTTCACTTAAGGAAACCGAGATGCAGCAAGCTTAAGTAACTCCTTGAAGGTTTCCTGACAGGTGAGTGGTAGAGAGTTTAAATATGATCAGTATGGATCTGGAGCCCCTGTAACCACTACTCATGGGTCCCAGTGTAAGTCCCCGGTATAGAATGGCAGGCATGGAGGGAGAGACTGAGCTTCCCAGATCTGACAAGACTAATGAATGCAGTGTCACCAGCAGCTGTGGGCCATCTCCTCATGCCTGCATACTCCTGGGACACCCCCCCCACCCCCGCCATGCTGAGTCAGGAATTTGGGACCAAGAGAAGCTATCTGACAATAACATAGGCTTCTGCTTTCTACATTTCATGTCAGCCTTGCCTGAGGAGATTGACATGACATCCATCAGTAGTTATGCTTTCTTCCTTTGAGTGTGGGCTGGATTTTGTGACTCCCTTCTAATGAAAAGAATACAGAAGTGATAGGATGTCACTTCTGAGAGGAAGTTATAAAGACTCTGTCCTCCGCCTTAGGTGTGCTCTCTCCCTTGTCTTGGACTGGGTCTGCGTGGGAAGCCAGCTGCCATGCCGTAAGGCCACACTGAGGAGAACAGTGCCAACAGCCATGTGAGGGAGCTCGTAAGCCAATCCCTCAAGCTGAGCCTAGAGACAACAGCAAGTCTAGCCAAAACTTGGAGTGAAGCCTCATAAGGGAACCCCACAGGAACCACTGGCTGAGCTGCTTCTGAAATCTTGACCCAGAGAAACGGTACCATAATAAATGTTATTGTTTTCAGCTTTTAAGTTTTGGAATGACTTTTTTGTTATTGTAATTTACTGTCACACAGCAATAGATAACAGCAACATATCACAAGGGATGTTTATGATGTGTCAGAGAAGGTGCTAAGCCCTCTGCATCTCATTTGCCTTTCACAACAACCCCATAAAATAGGTACCATGATCACCATCCTTTATGTATTACGAAACTGGAGTACGAAGAAATAAAATAGCCAGGTGAGGCTCATCTGGTTTATAAATGGAGTACGTGGGGTTGTATCAAAGAATGTCTAAATGCAGGGTCTAGCATGTAGTGTGTACCATTCAATCTGTGTTGATTGATTGATTGATTCAAAATGGTCATGTCCAAAAAATGACAATAAGTTAGAACAAACAACAAGTTCTATTATTTATAGTCAATGGTAACAGACCAAGGGGAAGTAGATTATCCCCACAAAGACTTACTTAGCGTGCCTCTCTTAATTTAGTGTTCACATGAGGCTTCTGGTTTTCTTCTTTCTATGATTAATGTTCTGGGATCATGATCCTCTATACCCAAGAAGTGATATAAAACTGTCCAGAGATCCTGTCATTTACTATACTTGTCTGTAGGCACGGAACCATGGCATAAGAGTAGGGGGCTGAAGGCAGCACTACTTTCAAGACTCCTTGACCTACTTGTCCTGCCTTCTTCTTCCAGTTTCTGCATACTTTATCTTTCCATTGTTTTTGGACACACAATTCTCCTTATAAGTTCAGTCCTTACCAGTTCCTAGTCTTGACTTTGAGCCAAGGTGTTTTGAAAAAGTTCTGACCCCATGCACATGGTTAGTTGTCAAGCCCAATTAAACATGAGCTAAAAACCTGTAACTGGCCTCTGCCACATCCCAAGGCTGTCTTTCCGTCTGGTTACTTTTAATAAAGGTGTGAACCTTATCTTTTTAAGTTTTTTTAAATTCCAGTTAGTTAACATAGAGTATAATATTATTTTCAGGTGTACAATATAGTGATTCAATAATTGCATACAGCACCCAGTGCTTATCACAAGTGTACTCCTTTATCCCCATCACCTATTTAACCCATCCCCCCATACACCTTTTTGGTAACCATCAGTTTGTTCTCTATAGTAAAGAGACTGTATTTTGATTTTTTTTCTCTCTCTCTTTCTTTTTTTCCCTCTGATTGTTTTGCTTCTTAAATTCTGCATAGGAGTGAAATCATATGGTATTTGCCTTTCTCTGATTGACTTATTTCACTTAATATAATATTCTCTAGCTCCATCCATGTCATAGCAAATGGCAAGGTTTCATTATTATTGATGGTTTAATAATATTCCATTATATATACATATACATATATATGTATGGATAAATACAATGTGGTATTTAGGGAGGGTATGTGCTATGGTGAGTGCTGTGAAGTGTATAAACCTGGCGATTCACAGACCTGTGCCCCTGGGGCTAATAATACATTATATGTTAATAAAATACAAAATAATATATAAACTGAAAAAAAGAAAGAAAAAAAAGACAATGTGGTGTATATATATATATATATATATTGTCTTTTTTTTCTTTCTTTTTTTCAGTTTATATATATATATACATGTATATACCACAATGTGGTATATATATAATACGTGTGTGTGTGTGTGTGTGTGTGTGTGTGTGTGTGTGTGTGTGTGTATCTCCACATTGTCTTTATCCATTCATCAACTAATGCATACTTGAGCTGTTTCCATAATTTGGCTATCATAAATAATGGGTTTGAGCTTTTTAAAAAAAAAAAAAATTCTAGGGGCACCTGGGTGGCTCAGTGGGTTAAAGCCTCTGCTTTCGGCTCAGGTCATGATCCCAGGGTCCTGGGATCGAGCCCCGCGTTGGGCTCTCTGTTCAGCACGGAGCCTGCTTTCCTTCCTCTCTCTCTGCCTGCCTCTCTGCCTACTTGTGATCTCTGTCTGTCAAATAAATTAAAAAAAAAAAATTCTATATCCTCTCTATTTATACATTATGTGTGTGTGGCCTAGTTTGGCCATGCCAGTCCATATCTAGAAATAAGAGCCCTGTGTTTTGACCTTTTATCATACTCTCTGGGCAGCAGACAAACTTTGATAAATGACTTTTTCTTGTAGACAGCTCACCTACCTATTGGCTAAGACTCCAAACAACTGCCTCCTCATAACTGTGCCTTTCCTACAATTGTACTATCTTTTGGTCTATCTTGAATCTCCACCATCTACTACTTGCCTGAGCAATATTAATCTAAAACCTCTTGGACATTCACTGTACTATACCCAACACCTTAACATTCTTCAAGCCTGTCTGGAACAAGTGTATAAGACAGATGATTATATGTATTAATGTTATCACTAATAAAAAGAATATGAAAATATTTGCTTTATGCCAAGAAGTGTGCTTACTCTATGTACATATTTTATTTATTCCATCTAACATTAAGGTAGTTTGTATTGCATCCATTTTGAAATGAGCAAACTCAGGTTCATAAAGCTTAGCAAGTTGCCCAGTATCAAAGCCAATCAGTGGAAGAGACAAATGTCTATCCTAGTCTTCTACTTTTGGCAATGATGGAATACTTGGTATCATACAAAATCTCCCATCATAACAATTGTAAAAGCTGAGTGAAATTTAAGCAAGCTAAATGAAGGCATTGGAGAGCAAACAAGATATCCAGACATTGAGGCAAATCCAAAATATAATATTTTAGAGAGTAAAATGTTGGTTTTCAGGGCTTGTGTTGTCAAAAAATACTTTCAGTTTTAAAGATAAATAGGTTGTAAGTGACACTGGTTAATAATATTGTATCACATACTTAAAATTTACCCAAAGAGTAAATATTAAGTATTCTTACCACAAACATATACACAGTTAAAACAAACAAACAAACAAACAAAAAAGCTGTTATTTTTTACCCCTTAGGATATGTCAATATCACAACAGGGCCTGGAAGCTAAGAATTACTGGTAGTCCTTCTGGCCTGGGAAAGCAAAAACTGAAAATCAGGATTCTTGAAGCAGCCAGGGCTTAAGGAGCCAACTCCTGGAGAACAGAGAACTCCAGGGAAGCAAGCTTGACATAGTGGGCACAATTTCCCCTTGAGGCATCTGCCAACTCATGGCTGAGAATGTATCTGGCGCAACATATAAAAAACCCAGACAAAGCATAGCTGCTAAGAGGCTAAAGAACTAAGCAGAGATTTCCCAGCATCACACTTCTGAGAAAACAAAATTAGAATGCAGAATATGCCCCCCCCCAAAAAAAAACACTAAAAATAACCCCAGCTTTTCCATTGAACCACTAAAGGGCCATGCTCAAAGAATAAGGGAAAGCCTGTAATAAACACATCTTGACTGCATCAAGGTGACCTAAAGTCTAAAGTCTAACTACCTGCCAGGAAAAAAAAAAAAAAATTAAATCCTTTCTGGAATAAATATTATCATCCAGATCCTCTACGAATTTTTTTGCTCACTTCAGGCATTTGGTCAAAATATCAGCTGACATGCCAGGAAACATCAAATGAGCAAAATATAAGGAAAAAAAAGAAAAAGGAAAGAAACTCAAAGTGATTCAGAGTTACACATAGGCATTGAAATAATTATGGCCTGTATGCTAAAGCAAATAAAGGAAAGGACAGAAATTTCACTCAAGAATTGGAATACATTTTAAAAAATTAATGGAAATCCTAAAACTGAAAAATAAAATGACAATTTAAGAATTTGATAGATGGATTTAATAGCAGAGTAAACAGAAAAGAAAAGAGAATTAACTAGTTAGAAAATAGATCAAACTGAAGCACAGAGATTAAAAAAGATGAAATATAAAGAATAGAGGGCAAGAGAAATATGAGACATAGTAGAAAGCTCTAAAAAAATGAAATTGGAGATGCAGAAAGAGCAGAGAAAGAATAGAGAATCGGGAATATTTAAACAGTTCTTGGAAATGGTTAGGCTGGCCTTGACCTATTGAGGCCAGAAAAAAGACAAGGATGCCAACTATCACCAAATCCATCCAGCATTATATTGGAGGACCTAGCCACTGCAATATGAAAACAAAACAACAAAAAAATGGGGAGGTAGGAAGGGAGGGAAGAAGAAAGGGTGAGAGGGAGAAAAACAAGTAAAATGTGAAGATTTAGAAGGAAAGAAATAAAGCTCTCGTTGTTTGCAAATGAAATGATCATGGGTGAGAAAATTCAAAAGACTTTACAGATCAACTGCTAGAGCTAATACATGTCTTTATCAGGATCTCTAAATAAAAGATCAATTTATAAACATAAATTACATTTCTATATACTGGCAACAAACACTTTAAATGTTTCATTTTAAAATAATAGTATGTGTAGGAATTTAAAAAACTCACATATCCAGAAATATCTAATGTAAGATGTGTAAGACATCTCTTGAAAAAAATTATAAAAAGTACTGAAATAAACTAAAAAGACCCAAATAAATGGAGGGATATACCATATTCATGGATTGTAATACTCACTATTATAAAGACATCATCGTTTTCTGAACTGATTTATAGATAAATCAAAATCCCAGTCAATATAGTAGCAAGATCTCTGTTGTGTATGTGTATCAGTTAAGTATGGTCATTGACTCAAACTATACGAAAAGAACAATGGCCAAGAAGATCAAAAACCATTGTCAAGAACAAAGTTGCCTAATAACACTACTATATATCAGTGTTTATTATAAAACTACAAATATTATTTGGTGTATTTTGTCACAAGCATAGATATACAAACCCATAGAACAAAATAGAGAGACCCGAACAGACCAACTCACATAATGTCACCTAACTCATGACAAAAATGCCACTATAACAGAAAGAAAAAAATGATTTTTTTTCATTAAGTGAAGCTGGATCAGATCCATATACATTGAGGGGGAAGGAATTTTAACCGCTATGTCATCCCATGCACATTAATACAATTCCAGATGGAAAAGGTAAAACAATAAAGTGTGTAGAAAAAAAACAAAAGAAAATACCTGTATTTACTTATAAATACCTTATCTATCTAGATAAGGAAAAACTATATATATAAGGCATAAAAAAAAATCGCTGACCATAATGGAAAAAGATAAAAAACAGACTTCCTTAAACTTAAGAGCTTCTTCAGCAAATGATTTAGAGGAAGAGTAAAAGAGCAGACCATAAAGTAGAAAAGGATACTTGGAATGCAGAAATCTTACAAACAGCTCACATCTTCACTACACATTAGGAGATCAAATTATCTTTAGTAAGATAAAATCAGATGATCCCATTAAAACTGTGTCAAAGACATGAATAGGCACTTCACAAAAAAAGAATATTCAAATGGTCGGTTAGAATACTAAAATAATCTCAGCATCATTAGTCTTCAGGGGAATGCTAGTCAAAACCATAATAAGAGGGGCACCTGGATGGCTCAGTGGGTTAAGCCTCTGCCTTTGGTTCAGCTCATGGTCCCAGGGTCCTGGGATCGAGCCCCACATCGGGCTCCCTGCTCAGCGGGGAGCCTGCTTCCCTCTGCCACCGCCTGCATCTCTACCTACTTGTGATTTTTGTCTGTCAAATAAACAAATAAAATCTTAAAAAAAAGAAATAAGATACCATTCTACCTAGAATAGCTAATAATAAAAAAGTAAAAACAAACAAAAACTGATCATATCAAATATCAATTCAATTATGAACCAGTTGAAACATTCACAAACTTTTGATAAGAAACAGTTGGGCAGTCGGTACCTGCTGAAATTAAAAACATACAAATAGTATGATGCAACAATTCTTCTCCAAGGTATATGCTCCTCCAACAGGAATACATAGGTGCACCAGCAATGCCCATAGCAGCATTATTTGTGAGTCACACTGGAAACAACACAGGTATCCATCAATGGAAGATAAAAGGACTGCAGTGAAATCGAACTATGCCGCAGCGAAGAAATGAAACACTACTGGGCACAAAAGATGGATGAATGCCAGCAAGAGCAAAAGAAGCCACACACAAAAGACTATGTAAAATATGGTTCCATTTAGACTACATTCAAAACTAGGCTAAATTAATTCTATGGAATGAATGTTGGGATAGTGGTTACTTTTGAGGGATGTTGAGGGGTGGGCAGCCGAAAGGAGGCTTCTGGGGGTTGGTAATATTCCATACCTTGGTCTGCACAGGGGAGTCACAGATGTAATCACCTTGCAAAGCTTCATCAAGCAGTGCCTTTAAAATCACTACATTTGGGGGGCACCTGGGGGGGCTCAATTGGTGAAATGTCTACTTTCTGTTCAGGGTCCTGGGAACAAGTACCACATCCAGCTCCCAGCTCAGCTCGCTTGTGATCTCTGTCACTGACTCTGTCTCCCTCAAATAAACAAATAAAATCTTTAAATAATAATAAAATAAAATCACTATATTTTCTTTTGTGTATGTTACATTCAACGGTAATTTTACCAAACAGACACTTTCATATCGGCACCTTCTCACTCACTGGGCTACATTGCCTCTTGAGGTCCCCAACAAAAGAAACTAAGCAATTCTTACTGGACTACCTCTGTGCTGGCTATCTGCTTACTGTCACCTACTTCATTGAACCTCCTTACACAGTCCCCTTGCCTTTCGATAATTAGTTGTCTCCTCATCTTTCCATCTGCTCCCATACCAGATCCCTGATCCTGCCTCTCTTACATTCCTTATCAACACAAGCTCAAGCGAAGCAGGGAACCGCAGAGCAAGTGCAAACCTCCAGCTGAAACCAGAAAAGTGCAAGTTTTCACCCAGTCCTGCCGACAGAATAACAGAGTCTCCAAGGAAAAGTTCACTGCAAAGTGTTCCCAAACCAATCCAAACACTTCCGCTGGAAGAACACACTTACACAGCCTTGAGCACAGCGTGGGCAATTTACAAATACTTATTGGCTAAGCCAATGCATAACTTATTAAAATTCTCTGGAAATACCTTTTTCCCCCCTCTTCTGTATCTCTAATTCTAGGGAACTTTCCACTTCTCAGCACCAGTTTGCCTGAGCTAGAATATGAACTGGGGACTTTACCACAGGGGGGAAAGTATAGTAATTATGCCTGTACTCCTGTTAGGAAAAACAGCAATCACTGCATTTTACATTCAGTTGGCTTAGTTTACTTTAAATTTGCCTCTATATTTAAATCATGCCTGTTTCTAATGCAACTGGGAGAAAAGGAGGTGAAGGCAAGAAGTTAACAGGAACACAATATTATTCAACTAAATTAGAACTCTGTGGAAAAGTACTGCTGATTAGGGATGGTAAAGCCATTCCGGGTGAGCTCATCGATTTAACCTGCACAACTATGTGCCCGGGCACTAATTTACTCTGATAAAATGTTACTAATAAAATGATGGACCTCAAACCTGATTCACTAAGCCTGGCACATCAGAGAGAGACCCTCCATCAGTGAAATGGCAGACCCCCTACTGTGACATTATATCCTTGGAATCCTAAGGCCCCACTGAAGCAAAGCCTATAATGGAATTAGCACAGCTTGCTGCCTCTCAATTTCGCATTTACGCCTCCTTCTTCAGTGTCATATCCACATACTAATTACCTGCACACTCTGTTTCATTTAATAATAATCCCAAACAAAGAGGCCAATGCAAAAAGAAGCAAGTAGGGGTGAGGGGAAGAGCAGGGGACGAAAGGATATAAATTGCTGTGTGCGGTAACGAATAAGGTTTAATCCAACTGGACTACATGCCCAGAAAAATAGCCAAGGGAAGCCAACTGTTCACATGGGCAAAAAACGCATTTCTAAAGTGAATGTTCATGCATTTAGACAAAATTGGGCCTCTGTTTCTGTTACAGTGGATTTTTGTAGGAGCTGCAAAGACCACCCCAAGGGAAATGGCCAACAGTGCTTTTTGTCCCATGCGCCTCACACTCTGTTCCTCAGTGTTCTTGTCCCGCTGGTCGAGTCCGGGTCAACAACACAGAATGAGAATGCTGCTTGCTGCTCCCATTTATGAAGTTGACTCTGCCAAGAGGAAGTTGAGTTCCAAACACCATGAGCAGTAGTCCTGTATCTGCCTTTGCAAATCTCTACCACATGTGTCCAGGCGCATTTGCTAGCACCTAGTTCTTACTTTAATGACTCCACGGGCTGAAAACCAGTTGTGGGGGGGCAACTTACCTGATGGCCTTTCGCCATATTCTTGCTGAATTCTGTTCCCAAAGTCATGGCATCTTGCCTGTTCCTGTAATGTCTGGGCTGGGTGTGAACCCCCCATAGTTCCCGCATAGTTCTGTGCTTCAGTACAAATTCTCCACCTGCTAAAAAGGAATTTCTCCACATCCCTCCTTTCACCACAAGTTTGAAACTCCATTCCCGATTGTTTCCCAGGTTTCTGGTCTTTTGTCTGACTTAGAAAAACGTCCTCACTACTCTCAAGTCCTTTCTAGCCTATGTTTCGTTGGATAGTCTTTTAGGTTTTCATATCCACTTTCCTCCCAGACAAATGTATGTGTCTGGGAGGAAAGTGGATATGAAATGATGTGTATGAAAGTGGATATGAAATGATGTATGTGACAATATACATCCATCATCACCCCTCTGCTGCAGAGAAGCTTTAGGTGCCTTGACCTCCTCTGGTCTAAATTATTGAGATAGTCCCACCTGGCCCAGGACCAGAACCGGAGAAGTTCAGGTTCTCATTTATTTAGGAAGACAGCTTGCATATATGTTCCTTAAATCTACTTGAAATAGCCTTCTTTTTATATGACTCAAATACACCAAACACAGAGACATGCCCTCTAGAATGTCTGATCCCTGCCTGCTACGGACTGAATGTTTGTGTCCCCCCTCAGATTCTTAGGTTGAAGCCCTAAATCGCAGGGTGGTAGAGATAGGGTCTTTGAGAGATGGTTTAAGTTGGAAGGTAAGGCCCCCATGCTGAGATTGGGGTCTTCTGAGAAGAGGAAGAAAGGTTTCTATGTTTACACACACATGCTCAAGAGGAGAAGGCCTATGAGGATGACACGGTGAGTGATGGCCATTTGCGAGCCAGGAAGAACTCTCTCACCAGAATCCAACCCAGCCTGACGTTGATGTGGGAATTCTCAGCCTTCAGCACCCTGAGAAAATAAATTTCCATTGTTTAAGCCACCCAGCTTCTGGTACTTTGTTACAGCAGCCAAAGCTCACACACCATCCTGCCCCTTTAGATATTTAATGGTGTTTCCTGCATTGCCTTGGTCTGCTTCCTTAGCCCCAAACTTGACTAAGGAAATCTGGCTGGCCCTTTTTCGCTGCCGTCACGAGAGTATGCTGTGTGAGTCGGGCTACTTTGCCTAAGGACTTCTCAGAGATCTGCAAGGAGTCTTAAGGCATCAGGGATGTGCTTCTGTGTGGAATCCAGTGATGCTGGTGTGTGGTGGGGTCAGATGTACTGAAGTCCAGGAGAGAGGCCACAAAGACAATAAAGCATTTGAACGCTCCTAAGGTGTGAATACCAAATATGGCTAATTCTCTATGTGATCTGGCACATTTTATTTTTTTTGAGAGAGAGAGTGAGTGCTTCTAAGTGGCGAGTGGGGAGAGGGACAGAGTGGGAGGGAGTGAGAGAATCGTAAGCAGGCTCCAAGCCCATTGTGGAGCCAGACGAGGAGCTTGATGTCAGGACACTGAGATCATGACCTGAGCTGAAGCCAAGAGTCAGATGTTCAACCAACTAAGCCACCCAGAAGCCCCCAATCTAGTACATTTTAAATGCTTTCTCCTCTGCTTTTGGTCAGCCTTCCACACTACAACTGCACACCTCCCTTTTAATAAGTCAGTATGTATTCAGATATGGAAAACTCAGCCTCTAAAATCAAACATTATTATAAGTTTATAAATCCCTCAAAATACCATGTATATTTTTACCTCATTGTTTGACATACATTTTCCTCATCTAAGATCTTTGGACAATGGAAATCTTTGGACAATGGAATTTTATAAACCACATTTTCTATACCCTAAACAGTTGTTTGGTGTCTTTTCTTTCCCCATACCCTAAACAGTTTAATTTACATATTATAATGGCTACAATTTATAAAAATCAACTATATTCCTAGTATAGATTGAGTACTCTCCATAGGTTATTAACTGAATATTGTAATTACACTCCATGAATTGGATTTTATTTATCCTTGTTTTGTAGATAAGAAGAATAAGACTCAGAGAATTTAGATTAATCAGCACACAATCAAAAAGGACTACAAAGGGGCACCTGGGTGGCTCAGTCATTACGCGTCTGTCTTCAGCTCAGGTCATGATCCGAGGGTCCTGCGATCAAGCCCCGAGTCAGCGTCCCTGCTCAAGCAGGAGCCTACTTCTCCCTCTCCTGCCCTCCCTGTTTATGTTCTCTCTCTGTCAAATAAATAAATAAAATCTTAAAACACACACACACACACACACACACACAAAATTACTGAGCAATAAAGACAGTGTATGACTTAGACCTCACTGACTTCCAAATCCATGTTCTTCCTTTTATGCCAGTTTTCAAGCTTAAGTGTGTGCCTATGGATCCTCTTGGAAGCTTTTTTGTCATTCACATTCCCAGGACACTTTGGACCCCCAACACACACACACACACACACACACACACACACGCACACTCGCATGCACACTCGCCCGCGCACACACACACCCTAAATTCTGATTCAGGAGCCTTTCCTTTGTTTGTTTAATAACCAACCAATCCTAATGCAGATTGTCTGATGACCACACACTGATAAGTACAATCAGTACCTTAACTCCTCCCCTTTATCTCCCTAACCCACCAATTTACCAAGTTTTCTCTCAGGTACATTTTGCTGTATTCAAGTTCTTCCCTATGACCCTAACCTTTGACTGCTGAATATCTCTTTACCTTTAAGGCTAAGGGAATCTGATGTCCTTTGTCTTAAGGGCTAATTACACTCCTCCTACTCTTTGGTAATCACCAAATCAGCCTGCTCACAGAGAGGCTCTGACCTTTTCCTTCTCCTGGCTATGAAATCTTTCAGCGACCTAAAAGTTCAATTTCATTTAAGGCTTTCTATTTTCTGATCCAAGCCTCCTGATGTTGTCCTAGATGAGAGACTTCTATCCCATTTATCTTATTTTTCTAATCTCATCTACTAATTTCCTCGTTCATGCTGTTGTATCATCTACCATTTTTCTCTTCAAGGTCTCCCTGCTTCTCCCTTGTCCACAGGCAATATATGCCTTCTCCAAAGATCAGTCTCTGCCTCAAAATCTGCAATATCTCTAATTGCCCTGAGAAGACGTATACTTCCTGGACTGGCGACTAAGAGCTCCGCAGTCTCCTATTTACATGCCCTACCTCATCTCCTGCTAAAACTTGACAACCTCTCTGCTCACTGCCACCCAGATATGCCTTAATAACTCTACCTTTGTGCTCACATTCTATTTTCTTCGGTAGAGCCTTGGTCCCTCTTTCTGTCTGCCTACCCAAAGCCCCTTCTCCTTGAACTACAACTTCTAGTAGAAGTCCTTCCTCATGAAATATCGCCAGACTACAGCGGCCTTGCCTCTTCCAAACTGGAGTATTTCCTACCTTCTTTGACTAGCAAACACATACCTCTTGTGGTGCTATCTGTATTGCTCTGTAATCTTCCACATTAAAATGAAAAATAAAAAAATCCTTAGTGTCAAGGATTTGGGAATTTTAGGTGAATAAATCTTTTGGTTCAGATAATCTGGATAGCTTCAAGTCACCTTTTTTTTTTAAAAAAAAAAAAAAGGTTTTATTGATTTATTTGACAGAGAGAGATCACAAGTAGGCAGAGAGGCAGGCGGGGATGGTGAGGAAGCAGGCTCCCTGCTGAGCAGAAAGCCTGATGCGGGGCTCAATCCCAGGATCCCGGGATCATTACCTGAGCTGAAGGCAAAGGCTTTACCCACCAAGCCACCCAGGCGCCCCTTCAAGTCACCTCTTAAGGCAACTGGCATAGATACACCATCTAAGGTTTAGTTGAAAACTCAACTTATATTAGTCATCAGGCATATATGATCCATGCAGATTCATTTGTATAATATAATATAGACATAGTCACTCTCTATTCATCTCTGGATAATTATCTTTTTATTTGCAATCTTCTCATTAGAGTATTAGATGTTAATTTCTATACACAGGATGTACAGAGCAGATAATATCTCTGTAGTTAAAGAGATAATAAGTACCCTTAACTCAGAATGTATGGCTTTGTTCAACTTCTGTCATGTCTCTTTAAACTTATCTTCAATATCACTTTCTGCTTATGTAATAGCCTTTTATAACCAAGAACAAAGTCATGTCTAATAGAAATGTAAATTTTAAATAATATAACACTTCTTTCTAATATAGACTGCAATAGAATAGTCTAAAAGTTGCGGTTATTCTCCCAGTAACAATTATAATCTCTCTCTAGCAAGGTCAGTGGTGGGACTAAGCTTCTTTGGGATTCTCTGGAGGACAGAAAAGAGTGAAAGCCTAATATGAGATCCAGGGTCTCCTGTGATGTTAAACTTAATTTAATCATTAAGACATCAGAGAATTAGAATAAAATTAGAATAAAATCTAATTAATGGAAAATAGACTTTTTATCACTAACAATATGACTCAATTTCTTGGGACAACTAAACCATACAGGCCATGAAGACGTGCTCACCAAGTGTACCATCTCTCACAAAATGTTCTAAGTTGTACTTTATCCAAAGGCTAAAAGGAAAATTGTTTTTCCTCTTTGCCATGATCACATCTGAGCTCTTTACAGAACATTTCAGCAACTAAATGGACTCTGATATTTATAACTAATAGAATCTTTTCTGCCTTGCTTTCACGGTAGTTTTTTAACTATGTATTGAGATGATCTGTCTGATTTCTCTTCTTAAGCCATCTAACTGCGGCAATTAAACCTTTTAAAACCATTAGTATATTCAGCTCACATCAATCTCTGAAACCGACCCTCCATTCAGTATAGAAATTTTTTTAAAGATTTGAAATTCTGTCTTTCAGCATTAGGAGAATGTTGAACTCAACTTTCCTTTTGGTCATGACTCAATCCTACTTTCTCAGACTCCTGAGGTCTTGAGCTCTAGTTCCTGGCAACAACTCCCCAGACATTACTAGTTCCTCCTCCTGACCCCTTGGAACTGGACAAAATGGCTGCTATTTAAATTTGTACCATTTATTTTCCCACATTTACTATGTGATTTAGTAACATTAGCTACTATAAATATATATTTATTATTATATGTATTATATTCTATTTTTATATATTTATTTTACTTATATAAATTTAAAAAGAGCCGTTCCTAACCAGTGCACAGTGCCTCCCAAGAGAGGTTCAGAGACCAACCTTCCTCCATCTTGTGGACCCTTCCACGTGTGCTGTGCCCATCTGCATCAGTGCTACAGCAAGGAGAGGGTGGAGAAAGGCCACTTGCTTCTGAAGTTTCTTGGCCTACAAGTGACATTCCTTTCTTCTAGTGAGAACTAGTCATATGAACCTAGCTAGAAGCAAGAGAGCTGGGAAGCACAGTTCTAGCTGAGAACTTATTTCATAGCAACAGTTCTCTATTAAGAAAAGGAAGGTACAAATTTTGGTACACATTTAGCTATTTTGGCTCCATCCCACTTGTCCTCTTCTTTCGGACTGACCTGCTGATCTTATATCAGCTTTCTAGATCCATGAGTTAGCTTTGACTCTGAAAAACAATCTGAGGGTTTTGAAGGGGCGGGGGGTGGGAGGTCGGGGAACCAGGTGGTGGGTATTATAGAGGACACGGATTGCATGGAGCACTGGGTGTGGTGCAAAAATAATGAATACTGTTTTGCTGAAAATAAAAAATAAATGAAAACAAAACAAAACAAAAACAAAAACAAAAACAGCCTGTATGCAAGCCTATCTTTAGAGAGCTCTCTTTTTCCAGACTTAATCTGACTCTATTCGTTCTATGGAATGTCTAACCTTGCCTGTCCTTCCATGGTCTAGCCTATCCTACTCCTTACCAAGCTCCTTATGTAAGTCTATTTTTGTTAGGCTACATGACAGTTTGAGGAATAAGCTCATAAGAAAAATCATGTCCAAGAAAGCATTTTTAAAAATGAAATGTGTGATATGTTTGTATTGGTTCATTTAATTTCATCAAACCTACAGAAACATATTAAGAAAGGAGAATTAGAGAAAACTTTCTCATTCAACACTTTTCATAGTAACCCATATAGGAAAGGAGTACTGAAGTAAAGGTCAACAACAAAGTAAAAACAAATAAAAAAATTATTGAATCATAACTTTCATAGTGTTCTTATCTGACATAGCTTTAGACCATCAAGAATATTCTTTTGTATTAAGTAGAAATTTAACTTTATTTTTCTTTGAAATGGATGATCAATTGTGCTAATACCATCTCCAATAATGATTAGGAACACTATCTGTGTTGGTCAGTTTTGTGTCAACTTGGCTAGACTCAAGTCCCCACTTTTCAGTCAAACACTAATCTAGGTGTTGCTGTGAAGATATTTTAGAGATGTGTCTAAAGTCCATATTCAGTTGATTTTAAGTCAGGAATATTATCCTAGTGCAGGGGAGGGGGGCAGATTCAACCTGGTGAAAAGTCTTAAGAGCAGAAGTAAGACTTCCCTGAAGAAGAAATTTCACCTGCAGACAGCAACTTCAGCTCGAGAGTTTCGGCCTGCCCTTCCAAAGCCTGCCCTATAGATTTTGGAATCACTTAGCCAGCCATCACAATCAAGTAAGCCAATTTTTAATAATAAATGTCTTAGTACACATCAAAAAAAAATTATTGAATCATCTAAATAGTGAAGATAAAGACAAAAGAGGACTGTAAGTGGGCCCTTTCAAGGATATCCAAATTAAATGAAATTAAGATGATGTAAGTATATCAGTAATTTAAAGAGCATCATAGTGTGCATGATTATTGATTTTATGGTTCATTGAAATCTAGAATAAAATCAAAATTATATTTATTATATATCATAATCATTTAGAAATACATGTGTATGCATGTGTGTATGTGAGAAAGAGAAAGTTCTGTATAGACCATACTTATACATATAAAATACATGTTAGGAAGGAAGATTTAACTTAGAACTTAGATTTACTCAGTAGAAAATAATGATGACAGTCAACCCCAAAGTCAAGGCAGAGTCATAAGCATTATTCTTTATGTATTACTTCATCCAGGAGTTCTTTATAGAACAAAATACAAAAAGTGATCAGGGTGAGGCAAGTCCAATTTCCAGAATTTACCAAATTTCACAACTTCATTTCAAAGAATTGCAAAGATGTTATTTGAAAATATGCATCAGAAATGGAAAACGAACTCCATTAGCACATTTGCAATAATGTAGTAGAGAGTATGTGTAAAGAGACAGAACCAGGAAGCAGGAAAGGGCAAACTGGGACTGGCTTCAGCTCCCCAGGTTGTTGGTACTTAGAGTGAGCAACAAAACAGAATGCCAACAGAACTCAGAAGGTAGAACATGCTCCTGGGCCAGTCTCAGAAAAGGCCAGAGAAAAGTGGGACAAACGATGAGAGGTAAAGAAAATACAGAAAGTCCTTTCCCCTAGAGGGCAACAGTTACCGTCATCATCTTCAATGACATTAACCAATTTCCCCCAGCTGACCAGTGTCCTTGTCCTTATCCTTCTTACCTATTATTTATACCAGATGAGCATTCTTAACTCAATTATATAAGGAATTTAATTAGTATACAGTTATTATACCAAACTTCAAGCAAATAAAGTACAAAGAAACCCTAAAAATAGCTGGGTGAATCCCAGTCTAAAAATCTACATCTTTCACTCACCAACTTTGACATTTTGTCCTTTTTTTAAAACTGGGAGGGAGGTATTTTATATGCAAAATTTTCCCTATTCAGAGAATACTTTTCTGGGATTGCTGTTTACATTAATGCTTACACTCAACAAAACCCAAATGGAATACATGACCGAGCTACTAAGACAAAGCTCCTCTTTCCTAGGATGAATGCTAACACAACACAAACACAGCCAGGACATCTCAGAACTAGGTGAACAGCTATTTTTCTTCCCAGCCACCTCTGCCCACAACTCCCAGAAGTTCCTACATTTTTTCACTTTCTGTCTCCAGTAAGTTATGATCACAAAACCTCCATAGCCTGCTTAACTCATGTTACATACTCTTGACCTATGGCTCCCTTGTCACTGATAACCTTTCTAACCTTGGTGAAAAAACATGATTCAATTCCCCTTGATTCTCTTTCTTTCTATAGCTTTTCCTTTCTTCCCCCAAATGATTTATAATTCCCATCAACTCCTTCCATTGGCTTGCAGGAATATGAAAGAACTATTCTTCAGACTCCAGTGTACGATCTGAAAACCTAGAAGCTAGTCGCAAAAGGTTCTTATTAGAACCCTTAGCTATTGCACCCTTAAAGTCATCTAGAAGAAACGCTTCTTCGAGCAAATTCCAATTAACTTAAAATTCAATATATTTACATGCATATTGTATAGGCAGTATATTTATAAGTGATGAACAGGATTAATCAAAGAGATAATGCTAAGCTATTTCTTATTATTCAAGTGTTCACAAATAAATGGCATTCTTATTCATTAAAATTCAAATTCAGGTAAGTAGCATCCTCCACTCATAACTGAACGTTAACCATGCAGGTCATAAAAGAAGCTACCAGAATTCTGAAGTTACCCTCAATTTAAAGCTGCAAAAGAAAGTAATTAGGCTGCAGGGAAGCTATGGCTTTAAAACAAGGATTGATAGTTTTTTTAAATAACTAAAATGTCAATATTTGCAGAAAATTGAGACACTTCACAAATAATAAACAGTGCTATTGTCTCCATGAATTGTGGGCCAGCTATAATAAATATTGAAATTCAACAATTCATCACCAGAACTATCCTTTATTTTAGCTACTTTCATCTGGCAGTAAATAGAAATTATACTTGTTGGATAAACCTAGAAGAAGGAGAAACCTCTCTGCCCTTTATTTTTCTTGATGAATTTGGCCCAGGACAAGAATATCAAATTATATGCTGACAGGGAAAATAACTTGGCATCCTGAAGGACCAAAAGATGTTACAAACATAATTATCTCAGTATCAGCACCACATGGTAACACTGTCAGACTGAGAGGGGGGAAATATCCCACGAGATAGAAAATGCAAACTGGTGATCTTGCCAAGAGAAAGATGGAGCCGTGTGCATTTTGCAATGGCCAAATTTTTTAAACTGTTTCTATTTTTTTAAATTTCATATTTATTCATCTATTGTTCTTTATCTGACCATGAAGATGGACTCCATTTTCCTTCAAAAAGCTTGGCAAAGCGTTAGGTCATTAGTACATGTTGACTGATTTTGAAGTTATCACATCCTCACCATATTTGCCAATTTTTAAAAAAGTGGAAAAAATAGCATGACAAAATAGAATAAAAAAGAGCTACCAGCCATGTGTAAATATTCTCTAAGCTCTGTATTTTCACTTCTAACGGGGAACGCTGCTGTTCCTGGGTAGACTGTGTTGTCGATGCAGAATCAAAGTTGTAGAACAATCCAGCTGTCACTGATGGACCTGTCAGCAAGTCCACAGGGAAACTCGGGGTCATCATTATCTAAACATTTTCCCAATATACCGAAAGTCAGTGTTAACATTTTTTAAGTCCTAGAATTAGGAGGAGGTTTTTGTTTTTGTTTCTACTAATCCTATAGCTCTCTCTCTAGGGGGTGATCCAATGTTCTAAAATACACAGAAAGAAAGACAAGGCAAGTTGCCCCTCTCTTCTCAATAACAGCAAGACTTATGAAAAAGTCACCTCTATGGAGACACAACAGACCTGCCATGCTAGGCACAGGACAGCAATGGAATGAACTGAGCCCCCCAGGGAGTGAGAAGATACATCCCCTCTCCAACATAGATCATCAAACTGCAGGAGAGAGATCCTGGCACCCACAGAGGACAGCTGTACTACCAGCTCTCTGGCTGGAATAAAAAAGAAAGTTATAAAGGAGTAATATAAACAGCAGAACAGAGATTTCAATCCAAATGTTATTTATGATGAAGAGGTGGATCGAATAAAAATTTATGTCTAAAGGGTATGAAGTAAAATATTAAGCTCTAACTTTTTTTATTCTAATAAATAGAGTTTTGCTGCTTAAAACTTTGATTTGTCTTCATTGTATAACTTTCTTCTCCAGTCAAGGAAAACTAGGTTCAGGTTGACATGGTCACTCCATCATTTGGGCCAACAGAAATGATGAAAGACCAGTTTGGAGAGCTTTCCCTGTAAGCCGCCTGCTGGACCTCAAAGGAAGGGCTCTCTCTCCACTTAAAATGACTTGCCCTTTCTGTTTCCCCAACAGAGCAGCACTAATCACTCTGTGAAAGAACCAAACTCCTCTCATAGGTGATTATAGCTACATTATTGTGTAGGTTGTGGACATTTTTTACATTCGAAATCAGTCAATTTTAGATAATATCGGGCACACTAGGTACCATATATGATAGTACCAATTAGAAAAGAATGCACTCGGAATTCAAAATTTTCCCGACTGGATTCATGGATTCTCCTGCTCCCAGAAAATAATACCTTCTACTCATTTGCTCGAGTCAGAAATTTGTACACCATTCTTTATTTCTCCCTTTTTACCTATGAATCTAATCAGTCACAGATTCCTCTAGATGGCAGCTCACAATTTCTCATAAACTCTATTCCAGCATCATTGCCTTGGTTGGGTCCTTCATATTTTCTTCATGAAGCATTTTAGCAGCATCTTTGCTTGGCACTATTTGTGTGAATGAGCTGACACTTGGGGGCCAAAATGTTCTATCTTGGACTCACTGCTGTAGGATGAGGAATTTACCATGAATTTTCATACCAAGAGCACCGGTAGAATCCCCACCTTCAACATCACTGTCACCATGACTGTGAAGACTCCTGTTCTGCTGATGGGCAAAGAAGGTCCACAGTGGTATGGTCAACAGGAAATGTTAAGAAATGGCCTCCCACTTATGGAATTCCCAGTACTTCCTCATCTGTCCTTTCTAATACTTCCCCACTTTTTACTGTTTCAGTGATTTCCATTCCATACCATACTTTTTTTTTTTCTCTCTCTCTCTCTATTGGGTTTTTCCATTCAGAAGACAAACTACTCCAAAACTTCACGGTTGAAAATAAGTAGGTATTAGCTCTCAGTTCTACAATCTGGGCTGGGCTCAACTGAGTCATTCTTTGGCATGCATTACCTGGAGTCACTCATCCAGTTGCTGGATTTTTATGATGGCTTTGCTCATGTGTCTGACCTCAACTGGAAGGAAGGCTGGAACAGCAGAAGTCTAGCTAGGCATATCTCCTCTGCACCCCTCTATCTCCACCATGGTAACCAAACTCTTTACAACCTAGTTTGAGACTCCAAAGGCATTCCTTCATTGAGTAAAAACGTCTGTGGCAAAAAACAAACAAACAAACAAAACATGCAGACCTTCATATAAATACTGGCACTCACATGTATAGGTTTTGATTGTCTTTTTTTTTTTTAAGATATTATTTATTTATTTGACAGACAGAGATCACAAGCAAGCAGAGAGGCAGGCAGAGAGAGAGAGATGGGGAAGCAGGCTCCCTCCTGAGCAGAGAGCCTGAGAGAGGGCTAGATCCCGGGACCCTGAGATCATGACCTAAGCTGAAGGCAGAGACTTTAACCCATTGAGCCACGCAGGAGCCCCTTATTGTCTTTTTATTTTGATTTTTCTCTTCAGTTTTACTTTTATTTAAATAATCTCTACACCTAATGCAGGGCTCAAACTCAGAACCCTAGGATCAAGAGTCCCATGCTCTTCTGACTGAGTCCACCAGGCACCCCTAAATTGTCTTTTTAGCTTCTTGCTCTTAAATATGAACAGATTATCCAAGGGTACCAGGGAGTCAAGGAAACCATTTAATGTTAAATTCAGGAAACAAAATAAAACAACAGAAAAAATATCAACTTGGAGAAGTCATAGCTGATAGAAAGAGGTAAATAAATAAATAAATCATCGCTATCCTCAGAGTTAAAAGAACAGAGTTCCATCTTAAAAGATAAATATTCTAAGAAATACTATTTTAAGCAATAGTAAACTCAACAGAAGGGCTAGCAGGTAAAGTCAAAAAATATCCCAGAAAAAGATCATAAGGTAAAGAGGAAAATAAATAAGAAAATTAGAAGCCCAATCCAAGAGGTCCAAAATCCAAATACTAGGATCCCAGAAATAAATGTTAAAGCAAAAATTAAAAGTAAGAAACCATCAAAGAAATACAAACAATAATAATAACAAAAATCCCCAAATTTCCATATCAAATAGGCCTACAGAGTCCTTAGAACAATGGATAAAATTAGAGTTTATACAAGTACATCATTGTGAAATTTCAGAATACTGGGGCCAAAGAAAAGATCAGAGAAACTTTGGAAGAGAGGGGAAAAAAAAAACAAACAGATGTCACACAAGGACCAAGTTTCAAAATATCATTAGACTTCTCTACAACCTTCTCCTAAATTATGAAAATTGAGAAGTGCCTTCCAAGTTCTGAAAAAATTACTTCCAATCTACAGTGTTTTGCCCAAACACTTAATCACAGTGGAGGATAGAATAAAAGAGGTTTTTTTTCCCCTGTAAGATCTTTAAAAATGTATTTGGCATAAGAAAGATATTATATATAATATATATTATTATATATATTATTATATATATTATATATAATAAGAAAGATATTATAAGACATGCTCTAGCAAAATGAGGAAGTAAACCAAATAGGGAAAACATGGAATCAGGAAATGCAGATTCTACTATCTCTAATATCTCTAGGCTGATGGTAAAAATTATATCTAGATAGAGATAGACAGAGATATCTCAAGATGGCAGTCATATAACATATCTGGAATTCAATTAATTTAAACAGGAACAGATTTGAAGGCCTTATGAGAAAATTTTTTTTTCCAGTAAAGTGAAACTGATAAAATATCTGAAGTGTTTTAATATACTAACAGGAAATTAGAGTTCATTATGTAAAGAGAAAGAATTACGAAGAAAAGAATAACCATAGTATACTACCTGCTCAGCCAGTTATCGCATTTACTTATATAAACACTGAATAATATTCTCAATATTTACTAAAATCATGATAAAAAATATGATTAAAGAATGCTGGGAATATGTCCCTGGAGACAGGAAATATACACGTGTAGCCTAGGGAGTGAAAGTGTAAAAGACAGTTAAATTCTCATCTTCCATAGTAGGGAATAAACAGGTGATGATCAAAATTGATCAACCAAAAGGTAGTAATGTATACATGTTATGTGTAAATACAGAGGTACCTATCAAACAAAGCAACAGAAAGAATTGAAAAGTAATTGATTTGGGAAGAGGGGAATGGTAGAGGACAGGGAAATTATTTTTATATCAAACCTTAGAGAACTGCATGACTATTTAAAAGTATAACATTGAAAAAAAAAAGAAAAAATAGTTACCTTTGGAAATTCCTATTGCGCCCATATTCCACTTTTATTTCTAGTAGCAGATACTTCTGCTAGTGTGGCAAATAAAGGCTTTAAACTCCCTCAATTCATTCTTTCATGACCATTACCTTCTTGAACATTTACACTTAGTTGCCAACTTCTCTTCTCTCTATATACATTTATTCCTGGACAGTCAGTGCTCAGATGATGTATAAGGTGTCAAAAAATAAATGAATGTGAAGTGACAGATTGTCTTTAAATAGGGAAGCTGCTGATAAAGCCAACAAGTGCACCGATAAAACTATATACCTTGGCAACTGCTCCAGACCTCAAGATCAAGCAAATGTACCGTCTTGTCTTTGATTCCACCTCCCAGATAAAATTGCATGCAATGAATGGTCAGAGGGTTATAACTATCCTGGGGGAAATTACCAGCAAAAGTAAATAAATTCCATACAGCATGAGCCAAATTGCTTTATTAAACTGATTGGCAACACAATGGTTCCTTCCATTTGCTGATATGAGGATTGGAGTTCTCAAATCCACGAAAATCATTTAATTTCTCAAACCTAGATGAAAGAGAGAAATGGAAGAAGGTGGTTCAGGGTCCAGGAGGAATTTATTTGTCTTTTTCCAACTTATTGTTAATGCTGTCCCACTCTGAAGCAATGCATTTTTGATTCTCATGTTTGGATGGCATTTCTGCTTAGGGAATCACTCACATTTTGATCTTTAATTCCTTCGGGGACAGCCAGTGAAAAGTGCTTTTATAAGTTACAGTTCTGACCTTTTTAGGATTCTGTTATTTGATTAAAAAGCATTAGAGGTCTTTCTGTATGGCAGTGTTTATTGCCTGTAACAAAGTAATCAGAAACGCAACCAAAGAGTAATTTGTAAGGGGTTATGGATTCATTCCCAACAAATATTTATTGTTACCGGTGCAATTCCACACTGAAAATGAAATACACCAGAGATCTGTTTGTCTTCCTTTCTTGGGACCCATGACACTCAACTGTACTAGAGGTGAAAACAATTTATAAAAACGGCATTTGAGAGATTCAAACCCTTGAATGAGATCCAAGTGAAAACTTGCTTATAAAGCTCCCTCCAGGGAAAGTGTGACAGGGCATGATGTGAGTATTGCTCTAGATAACACCTTAATTTCTTAAACCATGTGGTCTCTAGATGCGTGGGGGAATCCTGAGACCTTTCCAGGTGTCCCATGAGGTCAAACCCATTTTCATAATATTATCAAAGTATAATTTATTTTCATTGTGTTTACATTTGCACTGGTGGTGCAAAAATAATTGTGGATAAAACTTGGGTGCCTGAGCATGAATTGAGACAGTAGCACCACACTTATCTAGTTTTTATTTTGTTTTGTTTTCAAATAACAGTTATATTGATATATAATTCACGTACAATACAATTCACTCATTTAAAGCATACAGTCTCTAGGGTGATATTTATTACCACCACCAATTCTCGGGTTTCCAAACACAACTTGGGGGTTCACCATTTCAATTCAATTCTTACACTGTCTTCGTGGAGATAACATCAGAGCCCACAAGTCAAGGGCAACTTGCCACAAGACTGCTCCCCAACCTCAATGCCAGTGCAAATCCAGACTACCCTCTGTAATTCTGACCAATCGACTGCCAATCAGAGGTTTCCCTCCTAGGGTTTGATAATTTGCTGGAGTGGTTCACAAAACTCAGGGAACTATTTATTTATGTTACCTGTCTATAACAAAGAAGAGTATAAAAGATAGAGATGAACAGCCAGATGAAGAAGGTGAAGTCCAAAAATATCCCAAGTACAGGAGCTGCTTGTCTCCCATGGAGTTAGAGCATGCCACCCTCCCAGCATGTCGATGCATTCACTAACCTGGAAGCTCATCAAATCTAATTTCTTGGGAGCTTTTATAGAGCGTTCATCTCCAGCCCTCACTCCACTTGCAGACAGTCAGTGGGTGGGGTTGAAAGTTCCAAAATTCCCATCACATGGATTTTCTGGGGACCAGACATCTCTTGAGGCTATCCAGGGACCCCATCCTAAGTCACCTCATCAACATAAACTCAGGCATGGTAAAAAGGGGTTCCTTATGAACAACACTCCTGTTACTCAGGAAATTACAAATTTAGGAGCTCTGTGCCAGGAACTGAGGACAAAGATCAAATCTATTTCTTATTATGCCACAAATGCAATGGTTTTTAGTGTATCCACAGATATATACATTCCTCTCCATCATCAATTTAAAAATATTTTTGTTACCTTTAAAAGAAACTCCATAACCTTTAGGTATTACTTTCCCTACGTACCCCCATCCACCCCAGCCTTGAGCAACCACTAATCTACTTTCTGTCTGTATAGAATTACCTTTCTGGGCATTTCATATAAATAGAACCATATAATATGTGGTCTTTTATAAAGAGTTTCTTTCATTTAAAGTAATATCTTCAAGTTTCATCTATGTTCTAGCATGTATCAGTACTTCATTTCTTTTTACAGGCAGATAATATTCCGTTGTATAGATATACCACATGGTGTTTATCCATTTATCCTTAAGCAACATTGGGCATTGCGTTGTTTTCACCAATTGTCTATGAATAATGTCACTAAAAACAATGAGTAGAAGTTTTTGTGTGAGCATGTCTTCATTTCTCTTGGGTATATATGTCAGAGTGGATTTGCTGAGTCATATGGCAACTCTATGTTTAACTACTTGAAGAACCTCCAGACTACTTTCCAAAGTAGCTACACCATTTTATCCCCACATTCCCCCCAGATATTGGCATAACTTACCACCTCACTGCCTTCATATCTCTGCTCAGATACCCATGAGGAGACTTTCCCTGACTGCCCTATCTAATTCATACCTTCCTACTACCATCAGTTCTTTTATCGTGCTTTCTTTGTTTTCATAGCCCTTGTCACCACGTGACATATATATTTAAATACTGGTTTATTTTCTGTCTCGCATGTTAGAATGTCCTTTGATGACAGCAGGAATGTTTTCTGGGTTTGGTTTTTTTTTTAAGATTTTATTTATTTATTTGATAGACAGAGATCACAAGTAGGCCGAGAGGCAGGCAGAGAGAGAGGAGGAAGCAGGTTCCCCACTCAGCAGGGAACCCAATGTGGGACTTGATCCCAGGACCCTGAGATCATGACCCGAGCCGAAGGCAGAGGCTTTAACCCACTGGGCCACCCAGGCACCCCCTGTTTTCTGGTTTTGTTTTGTTTTGTTTTGTTTTTCAGTGCTATAACCCAAATCCTGTAAGACTATCCAGCATATAATAAGTAACAATAAATATTTATTAAATCAACAAACTAATGACTCCATTGTAAATTCAGATTGACTTGATCTGCCTTTACTTTTTCACTTAGTAGAATGGAGAAGTAGGCTTTAGAATAACAGTGTATAAAAAAGTACTTTTTAAAAAAACAGAAGATGTGACTCATTACACGGGTACTTGGTAAGAAATCATTGAGAAATTGAGTATGTCCTTAAGGAAATTGAAAAACTAAACTATGGCATGAAGTTTAGGTCATTCAGTTTTAGGATCATGATTTCCTGGTGTCTGGCTTTAGGTTTGGACCCTCAAAGGTCAACTGGGAAAGGAACTCAAGAAGCATGTAGTGAGTTAATTCAAACAAAGATAAAGATAAAACTTTCCCCAATGAGGATTGCTAAGCTTTGAAAAACAATCACAGTGAACTGGCGGAATGGGCTTCAAAATAACGTCAGGGAGTAGTGGGAAGAACTCCAGAATAGAATTTGTCTCAGCCCTACTGCTAAATGGCTGTATAACTCTGAACAAAATATTTAGTTTCAATAGTTTTCAACAAACCTTTGCCTGTCGAATGAGAGTGTTAGGTTAGACAATCCCTATGGTTTCTTAATATCCTTCTCTGAAAACACTAGAAAATAACTTTAGCTAATAGGGATAATATTGAATGCAATCCTCTATAGTTAAGGAAGTAGTTGATGGGGAATTAATGACTTCTAATTTTAAAACAACACATATAACCAATCATTTCAATTGAGATAGACTTATTAAGTTTATTGCTATTGGTAATAGCAGTAAGAGAGTGGGTGATGTGATATTTCATGGAGGGGTAGTAATTTAGGTTCTCAGCTTAACTCTTCACTGCTCATTGTCCATGTAGATATAGACTATGTAAAACTGACTCTACTTAATCAACTGGGTTTAGAACAATTCAGTCTGATGTGCGGATAACGGTCCATCAGTTAAATGTTAATTAATATAGTTGCCTCAAGATTAATTCTGTAACCAGCCCAAGCTGGCCCAAATGGAAAAATCTGAATAAAGCTTGCATATAAAAACGTGTGAGTATTTAGAAACAAACAGCCTCCGGGCACCTGGGTGGCTCAGAGGGTTAAGCCTCTCTCTTCCACTCAGGTCAAGATCCCAGAGTTCTGGGATGGAGCCCAGCATTGGCTCTCTGCTCAGCAGGGAGCCTGCTTCCCGCCCGCTTTCTGCCTGCTTCTGCCTACTTGTGATCTCTATCTGTCAAATGAATAAATAAAATCTTTAAAAAAAAAAAAAAGAAAGAAAGAAAGAAAGAAAAAAGCAGCCTCCAATTTGGAATTTCAGAACCTATTTTATTAAAGATTTACCTGTTCAAATTCAGAAAAAGAAATGCTTCCCTATGGAATTCAGATGACAAATGAAACTCTTTCCTCCCTGAACGATATTCCATTTTTGCCAACTGGTATTGTTGGATATATACTGCCATCACTGCAGACCAAAAATTCAACTAATTTTAAGCAAGACAAGTCTATTCTACTCACAAATGATTATGAGCCATTACCTTCCTTGTAAATATCTGTGCCAAGAAAATGTTTTTCCTGAAAGCAGCTCCTCTTCCCCCATTAATAACCATTTTTGTGACACACCAAAATCAATAGGTCTCATCTGGTGCCTGATGTGACATATTGACAAATTTAGGGTGGGTCACCAATGCGTACCTTTCACCGTCTACCTGGAGCTTCCGGCACTCCAGGTTTGAGCAATTTGGGATACTGTGTAATTCCGTGCATTGTGCTGCTCACTGGCCCTTCGCAGGTTTTTATCTTCTCATCACTCCAGCAAAGCTAAGTTTATCTTTGTTTTGTTTTGTTTTTCTCTAAGAGAATTCTCAATTATGGTTACAGCAACAAAGCAACTCACATATTTCTGTCACCTCCTACATTTCCATTTCTCACCATCAAAATAAATGAATATTCTAGTATGTTTTAAAACAGCGCATTTTACAGATAATTGCCTTCATAAAACCTGGCCCGCAAGTATACCATTAACACGGCAAGTGTAGGATTTTATTGTCAAAAACACCAAAACCAGAGATATTCTCTAAGGATTTGCTAATAGGTTGCCTTTTGGAATAAAACTGATTAGAGCACTGGCTTATCCTCAAAATTTTTAAAGAGATATTCCAAGAAAATATTCTTGAACTCCTTAATCCAATACTTGGTACATGAAGACATGTAAGCTTTGAAATTAAAGTTGTTAGGACTATACCACAACCTCAGAAAGAATGAGAACATTACCTTATTTTTGTTTCTTACCCTCTTGACCCTCTAGCAATGAATTCAGAATCTTAAGTAATACTGCTGCCTGCCGGTTCAGGAAACCTTCAGAGCATTAGATTTTATTTATTTATTTTTAAAGATGTATTTATTTGAGAGAGAGAATGTGTGAGTGTGCATGCATGTGTATGCACAAAGGGTGGGGATGGGCAAAGGAAGAGGGTAAGAGAGAACCCTCAAGTTGACTCCCTACTGAGTGTAGAGCCCAGATGTGGGGCTCAATCCCCAGACCCTGATATAAGGACCTGAGCCAAAATCAAGAGTTGGATGCTCAACCAACTGAGTCACCCAGAGCATTAGATTTTAATAACAGGGCAACAATGTAGCATAATTAAAGAGTGGATGAGAGTCCCCAGGTTTTATGAAGAGTGATTCTGATATAGAAGCCAAGGATAGAATCTTCAAGTACTGAAGCTACCAGTGTTAATTCATTATTAAAATTATCACTATCATAATTATCAATGTCACCATCATCCTCAAAGCCATGTATTCATTGTTTACTAAGATAAATGTAAGAAGTGTTATTCTAAGTGTTATCCCTCTGCAGTGTGACTTTGCCATGCTTTCCACCAAAAGCAATGCTATTTTCTCCTCTTCTTGAATGTAGTCTGGTGTTGCACTGTTTTAGCCAGGAGTGTGAAAAGAGTGACTTTCTGTGATTTCCTGATCCTTGGTCACATTAGGTCTTAAAAGTTCTGCAGCTTCCATTGTTCATTGTGGCTGCCCAAGACCACCATGTAGAAGGGCTTGGCAGAAGAAAAGACCAGATGGAAGGTGACAGACAGAGACAGCAAGAAAGAAAGAAGAGAGAAGTCCAGAAAACAACCACCTGTCATAAAAATGAGGCCATCCTGGACCACTTAGCCTCCCTTTGAGCCACTAGATGTCAGCAGATCGAAGCTTCATGAGGCATCATGGGCCCCGCTACCAGACAGAATACTCCCCATCCCACCCAAACTGCAAAATCATAAGCACAGAAATGATTTTTTGTTTCAGGCTACTAAATTTTGTGGTGGCATGTACACAGTAATAGATAACTGAAACATACCCATTTCCTGATTTAATTCTCAATGGAGCATTGTGTTATTTCCAATGTTCCTACCATACTGCCTTCAGTATCAGTCTGTCGAATATTTATTAAGTACTGGAGCATCCCCACATTATACAATGTACTTGTTTGGTAAAACAAAATATAAGATACTAACTTCAAGAAAATAAATGGGAGAGATGATTAATTGATATGAAACGAAGTTATTATCAACAGTTGTGATCTCTCTTCTGGCTTGGGTGGCTGGGCATGAAGGAATGGATCTAGAGCTCATTCTCTCTGGTAGCAACCTGCCCGGATAGATTGGTCAGGAAATAGGGGCTGAAGTGGAGGCTTAGACCATCTAAGATTTCATAACACCATTACCACTTTAGGTGTCCAAAGTGCATCCTGGGTCTTCCAAGGACTCTGGCCACTTGAAAGGATAGCTGTCCACTTGGAGAGATTTAGAAAATAAGAGGAGCAATCCTGAGGCCCACCTGTGTGTGCTTCCTGCTGGATAATCACTGACCTGCTGGTTGCAGTGGGAATGAGACCACCCAGACAGCTGATGTAATAGTGTTCCCTCAAGTCAAGACTGGTTCACCCAAGTACAGACCAGATGAGCTCCAGAGCTGGATCAAGCTCTCATACAGGGATGTACAACTAGATCAGGTATTCCTCCAAATATTTTCTGAAATCAGCTTTAAAGCTCAAAGAATTTAACACTTCTGTTCTCAGTTTCTACTGTGACAGACTTTCCCTAAGGCAGTGGTTGACTAGTGTCTGTCTGGTCAGAGAGAAGAAATGCCATGAAGAACAGAAAGAATACAGCTTTCAAAATCCCAGCCTAACACAGGGAATATGGTTTAGAGCCATGCGGAGGGGGAACAAGCTCAAGAAGATTTCAGAGAAATTGGGCATCATCACTACTGGTCAAAGGAGTCAGGGAAAGCTTCATGGAGGAGACAGGACATCAGCCACTCAATCAGGAACAGTTTAAATTAACAAAAATAGAATCAGCATTGTCAGGATTTTCATAAAGCCCCTCTTAGCCATTCCTGTTTGGATGTGGACATTTCTGGAGTTCATTCTGAGATACATGCCGGGCTAGGTTTATTCTAAACAAGGCAGTTACACTTCACATTTTTATGCTACTCTGTTTGGCAAAGAAGTTTTACATATATTACCTCATTTGATATAACAGTGTTCACTATAAATTATTATTATAAGAGGCAGTTTTGTCATTCAGGCATGCTATCATTTTGTTCTTTTCTGAACTATTAGGTGGTTTGCTTTGTTTGATTTTGTTTTCTGCTTTCATGGCCATACATTCTAAGTAGTAAGTCTGGGTTGTTCAGGGATTGCAATAGTAATTCCCTCCTTGAGAGTTTCTTAAATCCCTTATTCTTAGTCTCCTCACAAATGAAATACAGTGTTTTTCCCTTATGGACATCAATGCACCTAAACACATGGATGTGCCATTTTAAAATATTCCTGACCTTTCCTTTCCTCCCTCCATTCATCACTGCTGACTCACCTGGACAACAGGACATCTTACAGTAACCCTGTGTCTTGCCCTTCAGGTTTCCTGACGCTGGTTTTTTAATATTTGGCTCATGTTCAGAGCATATAACTTTATTTTTGGCCATCCCCCTTCCAGATTTTGCAACCCAATTCACCCTGTACTCCAACTCTAAGATGTTTCTTATCTCATAGAACTTATTAAATAGGCATGCTTCACTCAAGGCCACATAATTTTATTTTTCTCTCAATTAATTGATGTGGCAGTCCACTGGGGAGGTAGAAATCTTTAAAGATTATCACTCTTACTCTAACAACAAGAAAACTATGGATAATTCCCAAAACTTGAACTTTTCTTGAACCCACCAGGCAGTTAAAGTCACACCTGAAATCTATGTAAAGAGAGGCACCTTAGGGTACCTGGGTAGCTCAGAGGGTTAAGCCTCTGTCTTCCGCTCAGGTCATGATCCCAGGGTCCTGGTATCGAGTCCCGCATCGGGCTCTCTGCTCAGCAGGGAGCCTGCTTCCCTTCCTCTCTCTCTCTGCCTGCCTCTCTGTCTACTTGTAATCTCTGTCTGTCAAATAAATAAATAAAATTAAAAAAAAAAAAAAAAAAGACTGGCACCTGGCACCTCCATGGACAGAAACATGGAAGATAGGCACTGACTTGCAGCACAGGAAGAAAACCAGTAAAACAGGGCTTCCCTATAGGAGAGGAAGGAGGAGATTTAATGGCTAAAGACTAAATGTGAGCTCATGTGAGATTCTGCACAGGATCTCTGGGAGCTGCACACCCACTGGCAGGACCTTCATCAGTGATCTCAAGAAAGATCAGGAGCAAGAGAAGGCCTCCGTTGTCATCCAGCCCTGGGTTTGGAGAGTGGCTGCCTCTAGAAAACACACAAAGTCCCATCTGCCTCCTCTTCCATGATGCAACAAAAGCCTTAGGTTGCTGGAGGAATGAACTTCAAGCCAAGACAAGACACAAGTGAAGACCCCAGGTGGCTGTGGGAAGGGGAAATGGAAACACTTTCTGCCCTGGAGAAAGATGGGAGGACAGAATCACTGACAAAGTCCCACACGAGGTCCCAGGGACACAGGGCTTGTCTAACATGAAGGCTGGACTGGGACATTGGCAACCACACACCCCTTTCCCTACCAGGCCCTCAAACACAGAGTCCCAAGCAACTTTTCCATATCTATAAGCACGTCCCTTTGCAGTAAGATTCTACCACTCTTCTATCAAAAGTAGTGTCCTTTTCTCCTCTTCTTGGATCTAGTCTGGGGGTGGTGCATTTTTGCCAACAGAGTGGCAGAAAAGTGACTTTCTGTAATTCTTGAGCATTGGTCGTGTGAAGTCTGACAACTTTTGTAGCTTCTATTGTTTGACATTGCTACCTACCACCATGTAGAAAACAACTCTCCAAGGTGCAGGTATAAAGACATGCCTAATGATGAGGATGAAACAGACTCGGAAAAAACTTTCCAGCAAATGAGTCCTCAGCCTAAGCACAAGATAATGAAAAAGAAGCACAAAGTAATGATAGAAAAATTTGAAGCAAGTGGTGTGCTGAAGGCAGAATCACAACAAAACTCAAATGCCGTTCAGAATTCAGAAATCCAGGAAACTTTAAATCTACCAGAATTAAATATATATATATTATATATATATTATATATATATATGTATCTATATATATATATATATAGATACATATATACCCAAAAAGTCTATAAAGTCATTTTTCGTTTTGCATTCTATAATACAAAATTATTTAATGAACATATAGTATGCACAATATGGTTCAAGAAAATGACAATTAAATATATATATTTATCTATGAGAATTAAATATATGTATATACATATGTATATATGTAAATACATATATTTAATATATATACATATATTTAATATATAAATATATAAATACATATATTTGATATATATACATGTATATATATATGTATTTGTATATATACATATATACTATACTATACTTTTTTGGTATAATACATATTCAAAAGTATTATGTGCTAAGAATAAATGGTTAATATTCATTAAATTTATATCAAACTGTGTTTTTAAATTTTCACTTGCAATTGACCAAGTCCTTACCAAATACTACACTATTTTTAAAAGATTTTATTTGTTTATTTGTTTGTTCAGAAAGAGCGAGCACAAATGGGGGAGGGGCAAAGGGAGAGAGAATGTCAAGCAGACTCTGTGCTGAGCACAGAGCTGACTCAGAACTCAATCCCAGGACTCCACGATCATGCCCTGAGCCAAAGGCAGAGGTTTAATGGACTGAGCCACCCAGGCACCCAATACTTGCACTTTTTAAATGTGCTATACCTTCTGATTAGTTTGTGGCATTTTATATACCTTAAAGTAATAAAACAACATCTTATAAAGATATCCTTCAATAAAACTTAGCCGTCAAAGCGGCTTTCTTGAGGGATATTTTGAATTTTTAGGTTTTCACTATATTTGACTATTTAAGAAAAATGTTTGCCATGCCATGTCGAGCATTGTGCTGTTAGTCGAAGGGGGAAGGCTCCAAAGTATGATATTTGCTACCATTTACTGAGGCTAGACATGTATGAGGCACATGCAAAGGCTCTACCTTTATTTTCTTAGCTAGTCCTTCATCACCTCCTGGAGTTATTATTTTGCCTATTTTCCAAATAAGGCAACAGAATATCAGAAAAATTAATCTTACATAGCCAGAGGATCATAAATGCAGGTCTGTTTCTAAAGCCTGTGTCTCTAACCACTACCTAAAACATAGTCAGTTTCCTCACAGGCATGCGTTATAATATAGTCGAGGAGGTAAGAAGGTAAGGTACATACATATACAGAGTCAGTTACAACACAAGGCAGTCAATAAAGGTAAAGGTAGAGGTAAAAGAGTTGGAGGCCTGGAGGAATGTATTCAGTGGGTAAGGCTGCCTGAGTTCAGAATCTGCTCCAATATCTAGATGGCCTTAGGCAAGTGATTTAATCCCCTTAAGCCTCAAATTTCACATCTGTTAAGTGGAAAAAATTAAAGAGGCTCCCTCCTAAGCTGGAACATAAAGCTGTCTTAAGGATTAACCAAAGTTATATCAGAAGTTGTTCCTGGAAACAGTAAACACTATAAATATTAGCTATCCTCTGATAATTAACATCCCCCCTACCTCCACTGGATTGAGAGTTCCTTAAGAAAGGCCTGTCTGACTTGCTCATAGTTTTATCTACTAGCTCCGCACAGAGTAAGACCTCAGTAAGTACCATCTAAAAAATATTCCAGGGTGCCTGGGTGGCTCAGTGGGTTAATCCTCTGCCTTTGGCTCAGGTCATGATCTCAGGGTCCTAAGATCAAGACCCTCATCCAGCTCTCTGCTCAGCGGGGAGTCTGCTTCCTCCTCTCTCTCTCTCTGCCTGCCTTCCTGCCTACTTTTGATTTCTCTCTGTGTGTGTCAAATAAATAAAAATCTTAAAAAAAAATATTCCAGGTGGAGAGAGGAGGGGTTTTGTGGATTGCTAATTTTAGGAAACAGAGAGGGCTTTACAGAGAAGATGGAATGAAAGCCAGCCCTCAAATGGTTTGGTGATTTTAAATAAATGGAGAGGAAAGCGAATTGCATTTCAGGTGAGTAGAATAGCATTTGGAAAGCTAATAAAGTGAGAACAGGAAATTTATATTTGAGGGACAATGAGGAGACCAAGCTGGCTGAAGCAGAGAACTCGTGTCAGAAGGCGATAAGGGAAGAAGGCTGTCAAAGGAGAACGGAATTGGAATATAGGGTCTTGGATACCAGGAAAGACAAGCAATCCTCTTTCCTTCTTCCAACCTCCGCATCCCAGAAAGGGCTTATCTTTGCTTCCCCTTCATTCCCTTGGGGATAAGGCTCTGGTCGTTATATTTTGACACATATAAGCTCCCCGGTGCTACTAGAACTAAGAAATATGAATTGTCTTATAACACAGGTTCAGGTGTCAAAGCCAAAAGGCTTTGCTAGGGCCTTGCTCATGAGATCCCCACAGACCCACAACGGAGTACAGCATTACAGCAATCTCTCTGCTTCCCTCTGAAAGATGCAGGGCTTAGGCAGCTCTGCAGGAGTTTGAATAAATCTCCCTCCTGTGACATTAAAAATGAATGAGAGGTTGGTGCCAAGACTCTTAATGGTCCCATTATATGGTATTACTAATGATAATACTCAACTTTGTCTCAAAATTGCATAAGGAATGGGCTGGCTATAAGCTTTCAGCATCTGGAAATCAGTTTGAGCATGGAAATTTGAATGATTTAAACAAATCCTTCCTGAGACTATTAGGAAACTCAGAACACAATCCTTGTCAAGGCTATCAATTAAGCATGGGGATTGGAAACTGTACCTTGCATTTGGCTAGGTTCCCTTTGAAAACCAAAAAACATAGAACATAGGAAATTCTCAGTATCATGACTGCCTTTTTCAAAGGATAATGCCTCTTGTCTATGGCCACTGACAGCAGTCAGAACTATTATCTTTCTTCAAAGATAATTCTCCAGTAAAATCACTTGTACTGTCCTACCGGCTCTCAGTAATAACTGTTTCTTTGTATCCTATTTTTGCATGCTTTTTTACTATCACCTCAAGTCTTCCAGGAGTATTTATAATTCTGCGACTTAATCATCTGCTTTGTCTCTCTGAGCAATTAATTTCCTTGCTGACATTGCGGAGGAACAGCATTCCTCATATCTGTCACTAAAGCTGAGTCTACATCATGTTATGGAGAGAACTGGGACCATATGTAGCCCAGAACTCTAGACTCCTGGCTCTGTTCCTTCTACTCTAAGACATTACCTTTTATGTAATAATGCAATGGGTTACTCTCTCTCTCCCCAAAATGCACATTTTTCAAAAGAACCTAAGTAAGAGGGAAATGTATAACCCTCAAGGAATGAATTACTAAAGGGTGTACAAGGACACATTCTGGACACTTTTAAATCATTCTCTGTAAGAGGCAGTCTTCTTACCCATCCTCCCCAGGCCCTGTCTACTCATAAAGAAATTCCAAGGATCTAAAATGTGTAGATTTTTCTACACTATACAGTATCCACAGACAAGCTTAAGATTCTTTTTTTTTTTAAGATTTTATTTTATTATTTATTTTCCAGAGAGAGAGAGAATGAGACTATGAGGGTACAAACAGGGGGAGCAGCAGGCAGAAGGAGAAGCAGGCTCCCTGCTGAGCAGGGAGCCCCGCCCCCCCAAGCAGAACTGGAGCACCAAACCATGAGATCATGGCCTGAACTAAAGGCAGATGCTTAACAGACTGAGCCACCCAGGCATCCACAGGCTTAATATTCTTAAAGAAATACTTACTCATTCAACAGCCAGTTTCATCATCTATTAATTTCAGTCATTCTGATGGCTAGGTGTGCAAAAATAAAGATAACTTTTGATTATGAAGTGTTCTCAGTTTAGTCTAGAAGGCAGACATTTGAATGGTTATTGTCCTACATGACAAATGTTATAGTTGATGGAGGTCTTGAATGCCAATATGCAGCAAACAATTCTATCAGCCTCTAGGATGGTTAAGGAAGTTTTCAAGGGTGGCATGGCACCAAAATAGAGTCTTAAAGGATGTGTTAGGAATTAACCAGATGGAAAGAGGGAAAAAGGGAATTGCAATTTGGAACACAAGCAAAGTCATGACAGTGTATGTCATCATAGTGTGTCTAGGGAACTATAAATGCCTTGGTATGCCTACTGTTTCAATCATAAAAGAGAAATAGAGATTGATGAGTTTAAGAAAGTAGGCAAAGAGAAGTCCTGAATGCTAATCTAAGAACTCGAATTTTACCGAGCTCTGAGCTACTTTCTATTTGCCAGATCCCAACTTAATTAATGTTATTTTTATAAAGCAGTGAGTGAAAGTTCAGAACTCTAAGATACACTAAAATCAGATATAAAACTGTCTACTGCCATTGCCATTTGGATGTTTAATAAGCATCTGAAATTTAATGTCACCAAATAGAACAACTGCTTACACAATCCATCCCTCTCCAGAAAGCTCTTCCCATCTCAATAAATGGCATCACCATCCATCTAGTTGTTCAATTCCAAAACCTAAGAGTAACTCTTGATTACTCCTTTTCCTTTATTTTCCACTTCCAAACCGTTATGAAGTCCGACCATACTACCTCCAACAATTATTCAGGATCCAACCATTTCACATCAGTTTCATATGCATTATCCAATCCAAGTCTGAGTCTCCCAACTGGAATATGAACACACCCTACTAACTGCTCTCATGCTGCAGCTTTGTCCCTCTAATAGTTTTTCTCCACAAAGCAGTCACAGTGATCTCTTTTTTTTTCCAGACTTAGAGAGATATAAATGACGTATAACACTGTTTAAGTTGTACAAAGTGTTGAACTGATTCATTTCTGTATTGCAAAGTGATTACCGTGACTGTGTTAGCTAAGACCTCCACCACATTACCTAACTACCATCTCTTTTTTATGATGTGAACATTTAAGATCTACTCTTTTAACAACTTTGAAATATATAATACCTTATTGTTAACTATAGTCACAATGCTATGTTTTTTAAATTTAATTTTAATTTTTCAGAGTTCCAAGAGTCATTGTTTATGTACCAGACCCAGTGCTCCATGCAACACGTGCTCTGAGAAACAATGCTGTATTAAATACACATCTTTTAACTACAATGAAGTATCTGAAAAAGAAATAAAGAAAACAATCCCATTCACAATAGTATCAAAAACAATAAAATGCTTAGGAATAAACTTAAATCAAGGAGGTGAAAGAGCAGTACACTGAAAACTATAATTCTTTGATGAAAGAAGTTGAAGAAGATACAAAGACACGCGCGTGTATGCACACACACACAAATAGAAAGATATCCCATGCTCATGAATTGGAAGTATTAATATTGTTAAAATGTCTATTCTACCCAAAGCCATCTAAAGATTCAATACAATCTTATAAAAATTCTAATTGTGTTTTCACAGAAATAGAGAAAACAATCCTAAAATATGTATGGAACCACAAAATATCCTAAATAGTCAAAACAATCTTGAGAAAGCAAAACAAAGCCATAGGCATCACAGTTCCTGATTTCAAGCTATATTACAAAGCTACAGTAATCAAAACTGTATGGTGCTGACATAAAAACAGATACATCGACCAACAGAAGAGAATCAAGATCTCCCAAAATACCCCACACAATAATCAACCAATATTTGACAAGAGGACCAAGAATAAACCATGGGGGAAAATAGTCTCTTCAACAAACAGTAGTGGGAAAACTAGACAGCCACATGGAAAAATGAAACTGGATGCCTATCTTACACCATACACAAAAATCAACTTAAAATGGATTAAAGATTTGACTGTAAGAGCACCATAAACTGCTAGAAGAAAACATAAGAAGTATTCTCCTTGACCTTAGTGTCAGCAATAAATATTTTTGGATATGATACTAAAATTCAGGGCTACAAAAGCAAAAATAAACAGGTGGGACTATATCAAATTTTAAAACTTCTACATGGCAAAGGAAACCCTCAACAAAATGAAATGGTAACCAATAGAATGAGAGAAAATATTTACAGACCATATATCTGATAAGGGGTTAATATTTAAAATATATAAAGAATAAAAATGACTCCAGTTTTCCCAGCACCATTTATTGAAGAGACTTTCTTTTTTCCACTGTATATCTTTTCCTGTTTTGTCAAAGATATTTGACCATAGAGTTGAGGGTCCATATCTGGGCTCTCTACTCTGTTCCACTGGTCCATGTGTCTGTTTTTATGCCCGTACCATGCTGTCTTGGTGATCACAGCTTTGTAGGAAAGCTTGAAATCAGGTAACGTGATGCCGCCAGTTTTATTTTTGCTTTTCAATATTTCCTTAGCGATTTGGGGTCTCTTCTGATTCCATACAAATTTTAACTATACGTAGAAGAATGAAACTCGACCATTCTCTTACACAGTACACAAAGATAAACTTGAAATAGATAAAAGACCTCGTGAGACAGGAATCCATCAGAATCCTAGAGGAGAACATAGGCAGTAACCTTTTCGGTATCAGCCACAGCAGCTTCTTTCAAGATATGTCTCCAAAGGCAAAGGAAACAAGAGCAAAAATGAACTTTTGGGACTTCATCAAGATCACAAGCTTCTAGGGCACCTGGGTGGCTCAGTGGGTTAAGCCGCTGCCTTCGGCTCAGGTCATGATCTCAGGGTCCTGGGATCGAGTCCCGCATCGGGCTCTCTGCTCAGCAGGCAGCCTGCTTCCTCCTCTCTCTCTCTCTCTTTGCCTGCCTCTCTGCCTACTTGTGATCTCTCTCTGTCAAATAAATAAATAAAATCTTTAAAAAAAAAAAAGATCAAAAGCTTCTGCACAGCAAAGGAAACAGTCAACAAAACAAAGAGGCAACCCACGGAATGGGAGAAGATATTTGCAAATGACAGTACAGACAAAAGGTTGATATCCAGGATCTATAAAGAATTCCTCAAACCCAACACACACAAAACAGACAATTATATAAAAAAAAAAAAATGGGCAGAAGATATGAGCAGACGCTGCTCCAATGAAGACATACAAATGGCTATCAGACACATGAAAAAATGTTCATCATCACTAGCCATCAGGGAGATACAAATTAAAACCACATTGAGATACCACCTTACACCAGTTAGAATGGCCAAAGTTAGCAAGACAGGAAACAACATGTGTTGGAGAGGATGTGGAGAAAGGGGAACCCTCTTACACTGTTGGTGGTAATGCAAGTTGGTGCAGCCATTTTGGAGAACAGTGTGGAGATTCCTCAAGAAATTAAAAATAGAACTTCCCTATGACCCTGCAATTGCACTCCTGAGTATTTACCCCAAGATACAGATGTATTGAAAAAGAAGGACCATCTGTACCCCAATGTTTATAGCAGCAATGGCCACGGTCACCAAACTGTGGAAAGAACCAAGATGCCCTTCAACGGATGAATGGATAAGGAAGATGTGGTCCCTATACACTATGAATTATTATGCCTCCATCAGAAAGGACGAATACCCAACTTTTGTAGCAACATAGACAGGACTGGAAGTGATTATGCTGAGTGAAATAAGTCAAGCAGAGAGAGTCAATTATCATATGGTTTCACTTATTTGTGGAGCATAACAAATAACATGGAGGACAAGAGGAGATGGAGAGGAGAAAGGAGTTGAGGGAAATTGGAAGGGGAGGTGAACCATGAGAGACTATGGACGCTGAAAAAGAACCTGAGGGTTTTGAAGGGGTGGGGGGTCAGAGGTTGGGGGAACCAGGTGGTGGGTCTTAGGGAGGGCATGGATTTCATGGAGCACTGGGAGGGATGCAAAAGCAATGAATACTGTTATGCTGAAAAGAAATTAAAAAAAAAAAACAATACAAATGACTCAATTGCAAAAAGACAATCTGATTAAAAATGGGCAAAGGAATGGATAAAGATATGGTCCTTTAATATAATGGAGTATTATGTCACCATCAGAAAGGATGAATACCCAACTTTTGTATCAACATATACGGGACTAGAGGAGATTATGCTGAGTGAAATAAATCAAGCAGAGAGAATCAATTATCATATGGTTTCATATACTTGTGGAGAATAAGGAATAACATAGAGGACATTGGGTAAAGAAGAAGAGAAGGGAATTGGGGGAAATCATTCTCTCTCTTTCTCCCACCACCCCCAATTTCTCTATCTCTTTCTGTTTCTCTCACTTTTTTTTTCTTCCTGTACACACACACATGCACGAAAAAGTATAAAAACTTCAATATGTTTTCAGATATACCTGTCTTGAAATAACCTTTCTAAAGATGGCTTTCAAATGGATATACATTGTGAAGCTAACGTTGTTTTTCTTTCCAATCCTAAAATGATTTGTCACTCTGCTTCTGGTGCTTCATTTGATTTCATCACTAGGGAAATTAATTTAATGGCTGTTTACAATTCTGCATGACATTGTCTTTGTGTCCTATGGTTCTAGAAAGCAGTTTGGCAGCACACTGCTGATCTTACTTACTTTTTGAGTAGCAGAGTTGCTGCTCTTTGATGATTGTGAATATCAAAAAAAAAAAAAAAAGGTTTATCTAACATAGCCCTCATAGTACTTCCCTATTTATCCCTGAAGGATACAGCTTTACAAATAATCAACAAGCCCAAATACTGCAATGAACTTTAGAAAGCAAGAAAATGGCTTCATATGCACAATGTATATGTTGTATCTTTTTGAAACTCACATATATTGTACTTGAGCATCATCACCCACATAATTTTCCTATTTCAGGGTTGACTATTTTATGCCCCAATTCCTCTGTGAGAATGTGCTATATTTTTTAAGGTCAAATGCAAAATTGTTCACCTTGATAGCTGCCCTTACAAGCTCAGAAAAGTTCCTTTTATAATGGGTAGGGGAAAGTATATATAGCCTTTCTATATAAGTGCTTTGAAATACTGCTCTAATTTTTCTCTTAAAGTAACCTTCCCACCTATCACAAATAATAATATCTAAGAATGACAAGGAGTTTTAAAATGTAAAGAGGGCTTTGTCACACACTTCTCTCAATAAATTCCTATTAGATGATAAAGCTGAGATTTAAATCCACATCTTTTTTATTCTAAGCCCCAGGCTCCTTACATTGGAGTTTGTTTATATAAAAGTGTATAAATAAGTGTCGAAGTTTCTAACTTAGTAAAGTGGATGATATGAAAGCACAAGAAAGATAGGAGCTTAAATACAGGAGTATTCTACTCGAAACTGAAATATTCAGGGTATAAAACCTTAATCTGTAAAAATTTTAAAAGGTTGTCATTTCACATAGATCAATGGAACAAAATAGAGAGCCCAAAAATACACCCCCAACTCTATGGTCAATTAATCTTTGACAAAGCAGAAAGAGTATCCAGTGGAAAAAGGACAGTCTCTTCAATAAATGGTGCTGGGAAAATTGGATAGCCACATGCAGAAGAATGAAAATGGACCATTCTTTTATACCACACACAAAAATAGACTCAAAATGGATGAAAGACCTAAATCTGAGATAAGAATCTATTAAAATCCTAGAGAAGAACAAAGACAATAACCTCTTTGACCTTGGCCACAGCAACATCTTGCAAGACACATCTCTAAAGGCAAGGGAAACAAAGGCAAAAATGAACTATTGGGACTTCAGGATAAAAAGCTTCTGCACAGCAAAGGAAAGAATCAACAAAACTAAAAGCAAGAAGGTATTTGCAAATGACATATCAGATAATAAGCAGGTATACAAGATCTATAAAGAACTTCTCAAACTCAACACCCAAAAAACAAATAATTCAGTCAAAAAATGGGCAGAAGACATGAACAGACACTTCTCCAAAGAAAGACATAAAATGGCCAGCAGACACATGAAAAAATGTTCCACATCACCTGTCATCAGGGAAATACAAATCAAAACCACAATAAGATACCACTTTACACCCGTTAAAATGGCTAAAATTAACAAAACAGGGAACACTGTTGGTGGGAATGCAAGCTGGTACAGCCACTCTGGAAAAGAGTATGGAGGTTCCTCATGAAGTTAAAAATAGAGCAATTGACCTATTGGATATTTACTCCAAAGATACAGATGTAGTGAAAATTAGGGGCACCTGAACCCCAATATTCATAACAATAATATCCACAATAGCCAAATTGTGGAAGAAGCCAAAATATCCTTCAACAGATGAATGGACAAAGATGTGATTCATATATACAATGGAATATTACTCAGCCATCAGAAAGAATGAATACCTACCATTCACCTCAACCTGGATGGAACTAGAGGGTACTATGCTAAGTGAAATAAGTCAGTCAGAGAAAGAAAATTTTAAGTGAAATAAGTCAGAGAAAGAAAATTATCATATTGTTTCACCCATATGTGGACTTCTAGAAATAATGCAAAGGATCATAGGGGAAGGGAGAAAACTGAATGGGAAGAAATCAGAAAGGGAGACACACCATGACAGACTCTTGACTCTGGGAAACAAACTGAGGGTTGTGGAATGGGAGGTGAGTGGGGAGATCGGCATTAGGGAGGGCACATGATGTGATGAGCACTGGGTGTTATACACAACTAATGAATCATTGAACACTACATCAAAAACTAAAAAAAAAAAAAAAAAAGGAAAAAAAAGAAAAGAAATTTGGAAATAGAGAGGGAGGACCCAATGAGGACACAGGAAGATGGAGGCCTCAGTAAAAAACAATCCTGCCGGGGCATCTGGGTGGCTCAGTGGGTTAAAGCCACTGCCTTCAGCTTGGGTCATGATCTCATGGTCCTGGGATCGAGCCCTGCATCGGTCTCTCTGCTCCACAGGGAGCCTGCTTCCTCCTCTCTCTCTCTGCCTGCCTCTCTGTCTATTGGTGATCTCTCTCTGTCAAATAAATAAATAAAATCTTTAAAATAAAAACCTGCCAACAACTTGAACTTGTACTTCCAGATTCTCGGTCTGTGGTAAAATAAATTTCTGTTGTTTAAGCCATAAACGAACAAATAAATAAATAAATGCCTGTCATGTGAAGCAATAAAATTTTCCATATTCTAGAATGGAGACTTCTTTTGAAACTTGCTGCTAGTTTGTTCTAAGCCAGTTCCCTGGAAGTACGGATTATTTATCCAAGCAAGTGTTTTAGAAGAAACCACTGTAGGACTCATTAATCTGAATGAAGAGGTTTTAGGGCCACTAGTTGATACATGCGTCAGCATAAATGATGTATTTAGAAAGTTTTGTGTGGAGGGATTTTATTATTTATTTATTTATTTATTTATTTTTGAGGAGAGGGTGGGCTGGGAAGGAAATTATCTGTTTTTCATTGAAAATGAGAAATTAATAGGAAAAAATCTTTTTTAATCACATAAATTTAGGGGCGCCTGGGTGGCTCAGTGGGTTAAGCTGCTGCCTTCGGCTCAGGTCATGATCTCAGAGTTCTGGGATCGAGTCCCGCATCGGGCTCTCTGCTCAGCAGAGAGCCTGCTTCCCTCTCTCTCTCTCTCTGCCTGCCTCTCCATCTACTTGTGATTTCTCTCTGTCAAATAAATAAATAAAATCTTAAAAAAAAAATCACATAAATTTAGATGATACTCTATTTGAGCTCATGCTAGATCTTGAGGCAATAGAATTAATATTTTCACAGGTTTTAAGAACTATCTGCAAAAGATGGAGTACAAAGCAGAGAAGCATCATTTACTGATACTGCCAAAGATGTCACAAACTAATGACCATAATTAACATTTTTCATAGCAATTTGGAACTTCTAAAGGCTTCTTTTGAAATCAAATATTGTTTCATTGGATAATGTGAATTAGGAATTATATCCACTTCTATGTATTCCAATCTACCAGTTGTGAGAAAGATTCAGTGAGAGGTGGAGGTTGTTCTGCCATCCAGAGCTTCTGATTCTGGCACCTTCTTGCCTGCCACTGAATATGACTGTTGCCCCCATATATTCAAACAAACTGAAAGAGGTAAATACTTCTTGGCCCTCAACTTTTGAAGGTCCCCCACTGTGTCCTGGCATTTTCGCATCCTACCAGTTTATTCAAGAACCTTTTTTATTGGCTCTGTTGTTTCATCAAGCAATGATCCCTTGGTATGTGTTAAATATATGTTGAGGGGCGGTGAGCAGGAGACACAGTGGTTCTATTTTTTCAGAAATTTCCCCTTTCTTCTCCAGCCTATTTTAGAGGGGTCTGAAAATGCAGTTCTGGAAAAGACTGCTTCATCTCTCAGTTTCCAAAAGTACCAAAGAAATGTGCAAAAATTAAAAAAAATTAAAGTCCTGGGTTTGAGTAAATTTAAGCAAATACATATTTCTTCATTTGTACCTCTTTTAGAGAATGGTTTCATCAAATGTAATAGTATCGATGAGAGTACATTATAACCATTGAAGCGTTTATAATGGCCACCACCACTGTCACCACCCTGCCCCAAATGCCTCACTAGATACTACAAAGATAACTAAACAAATGTCCTCTTGCCAGCCAGCTCCAGTCAATCAGGAGTGGCTTCCTGGGGCTGTGTGCTGAGAAAGACTGAGTCTGCACACTAGCATTGAGGGAAAATACAGTAACATCTAATATGTCTTATGTGAAGACATGAGGAGTGGAGAATGATCACGTAGGTGTCAGATACTGGCCATCTCAGGGATAGAGAGAGGGTGAAATGTGATAGATCTCTGGGTCATTATTGACACGTTAGCTCTTATCACAAACTATGTGACCAGCCTCACTATCTATCTTTGTAGAATATACTGACCCAGAATATAACCACAAGTAAAAAATAAATAAAATTTTGGTGAGCTAGAATAAACAACCTGGAAATTTTTTTAAATGAGCTTTAGCTCACAATCCAGAGTCTTCTTCCAACAACTTTACCTTAAATTTTCAAAGTTAAGGTTTTCACATAATTTGAGTCAGAACGAAGTGAAGGGATTGTTTTTGCTTGCATAGCTTCTCACCATCCTTAATCTTCTATTCCTGAAATTAAACTCTAATAAAGCTTGTTCAAAATACTCATTTCTCCCTGATATGAGGAAGTGGTGATGCAACATGGGGGCTTAAGTGGGTAGGAGAAGAATCAATGAAACAAGATGGGATTGGGAGGGAGACAAACCATAAGTGACTCTTAATCTCACAAAACAAACTGAGGGTTGCTGGGGGGAGGGGGATTGGGAGAAGGGGGTAGGATTATGGACATTGGGGAGGGTATGTGCTTTGGTGAGTGCTATGAAGTGTGTAAACCTGGTGATTCACAGACCTGTACCCCTGGGGATAAAAATATATGTTTATAAAAAATAAAAAATTAAAATGGAAAAAAAAATACTCATTTTTCAAAATCCCCAGACTAAAGGAATCAAAATAGCATTAAAAATGCTTATACTTCCTAACCCTCTTTTCTCAGACTAGAGATAGGGCTACCAACAGAATGATCAGCAAGAAGGAAGGTCCAGCGAAATTATGGGTGCAATACAAGACCTACACCCAAACCTTCAAACTCACTGCTCTTATTAACAACACACCTAATGGGGGAAAATAGGAGAGCAACAGAGGAATACCAACTTCACCCCAGGGTTACGGCCTGCCTCTTAAAAAAATAATTCAAGAGATTAATTCACTACTGAGGTGAAACACTTAACTTTTTTTCTCCCTCACTATCTTTTGCTATCCAAAAGAACTTTCAGGAGGTTTAGTTATCAGATTTGGAGCTGTACTCTTAAAGTATAAAATTAAGTTGCAAAACAACCTTTCCCTCCCCATCACCACTGCAAATGCTTGAAATTTTGTTCTTACAAAAGGATATTCCTTTTAAATATGTTTTTCTCCAATGTGACTTGCTGCAAAGAATTTCTTTAGTGAGAAAAGCCACCTAACTCTTCCTTTCCCTTCCTTTGGAAATGTCTTTGCTAATAGAGATGCTTGAAATGATCTTGGTGTGAAGATGCACCTGCTGGCCAATGAAAATTACCTTTGACCTAGATCTCAGAAAAGGAAGATGCATTGAGCTTGAATTAATTTCCGAGGTAACGATACACATTCCAGAGACTTGAGCAAATGTTTTTATGGAAGATCTAAAGGAGCCACTCAACTCAGCCCAAGTTCAAACATATGTTCATCTTACGTTATCAAGCTCTGGTCTTTTCCTTTGAAAATATGAACCAAAATTCAATTCCTATGCAAATTAATTATAAACATTTAGGACTACCATAATTTCGCAACCAACCACATTCTGAAGTACGAAGTAAAGTAGAAATAGGAATCTTCACAAATACTGACATGATCAGGGTACTTATTTTTAAAATCCAGATTGAGAATGTTGCTACCTTGTTGAACAGAGCTATTGATTGAATAAAACTTTTTATATAAATGTATACAAGTTGTAAATATAGGGGTGCCTGGGTGGCTCAGTGGATTAAACACTCTGCCCTGGGCTCAAGTCGTGATCCCACGTTCCTGGGATCGAGCACCGCATCAGGCTCTCTGCTCAGCAGGGAGACTGCTTCCCTTCCTCTCTCTCTGCCTGCCTCTCTGCCTACTTGTGATCTCTGTCAAATAAATAAATAAAATCTTTTAAAGAAAAAAAAGAAGTCGCAAATATATTTCCTCAAGGAATTTACAATGGAGATGGAGAGACGAGTCTATCACACCTGAAACAATTAGGGAATAATATGAGTCAAAATAATTAAGTATACTCAGAAGGTAACTTTATAGGGAATGAGAAGAGTAGAAGACAAAATATCAAAGTCTTCATGGAACTGGAAGAAATATAGAAAGATTATTATGATTTGAATAAGTAGAAAGGCAAGGAAAAGGGGAGATGAGAGGCCATTTGCTGAGGTTACTACCCAAAGCTATAATCTTTTTAAGTTGAATTTTATTGATTCTAAGACAATAAAAAGACCTTAAATTCCTAAGATTGTATTTTACATTTTAATGTCTCAGAAACTAGGATGCAAATTCCAATCAATGACATGTCATAGTCTAACTGGCATTGATTTTCTATCATAATGGTACCATTACGGTCCTCAGTGGTTTGTCCTTTAGTTGATAATATCGTCTATCCAAAGATACAGAGAATGTATAAACACATCTTACAACCTAAATCACAGAAGCAGTGAAGATTGAGCTGATCTTTTGAATAACACTGTAAGGCTATGTGATCCTGGTTTGTAATTTATTTTTCTTTTATTCTACTACATTCAAACCTGATTTCAGTGCCTATAACAAGGAGGAATGTGTTAGTTACCAGCTTATTGCCTCTCAGTTCCAAACCCATCCTTCATTGCTTGATTGTGATACTGAAACATTTCTCCCTTGCCAGTTGGCACAATACTGATTTTTTCAAAAGCAGACATATGAGGGAGTCTGGAGGAGAAGGCTTTTTTCCTCCTGGTTCTGGTGTGTTAATTGTTTCTGCTCCTGTTGCACCAGGCTGGTAGTCAGGATGCCCAGTGAAATCTACTCCTAATTATTCTTCCACAAGCAGCTACCTGCAGAAGAACTGTTTATAGGTCCCCCAGTTGGCTCTCTGAAAGTGAATTCTATGGCATGCCCCACTGGTTGCATAGTCTCTTCCTGGTGACAGAATTGTGATGACGGCTTCCCAGTGAATTCAATACCATCCTCCTCCCCTAGGAAGCTTCCTGGTGAATATCATTGACATCTCAGCAGACCGTTTTTTTCTTTGGGATTAAAATGATCCCATACATCAACAGGGAAAACTTGATAGACTTCTCAGTCAGCTTTCTCAGTTAAAGCCCACCAGTGAGAATGAAGTTAAGTGTGTGTTTGGGTTGGAATTGGGGTTGTAAGATTAAGGAATAGAATGAGTTGACTAGGGGGACGCCTGGGTGGCTCAGTTGGTTAAGCAGCTGCCTTCGGCTCAGGTCGTGATCCCAGCGTCCTGGGATCGAGTCCCACATCGGGCTCCTTGCTCCGCAGGGAGCCTGCTTCTCCCTCTGCCTCTGCCTACCATTCTGTCTGCCTGTGCTCGCTCTCTCCCCCTCTCTCTGATAAATAAATAAAAAATAAATAAATAAATAAAAAATATTAAAAAAAAAAAAAAGAATGAGTTGACTAGGAAAGGGAAGAAGTTAATGAAGGGATATATATGCATGATTGTCAAGGTGATTCTAATGATCTTAAAACAACTAGAAAGCCCTTCTCTCACAATCTCTGTGCTCAGGGATGAACCTCATTATCAGGGCAATCATTGTCCTTCAGGCATGATTCTATACAACAGTCATCCTGATGCATTCAGCTACAACATTAAAGACCCTTCCACCATGGCAAGTTTTTTCAGCATGCCAAGAAACATTCAGATGTTTTCCCCAAAAAATCAGGTATTTAACATTGGAGACATAAAACAGTTGCCTGACAGTTGCTTTAATGTTTCTTTTTTTTTTTTTAATCCAGATGTTTTAGTATCTCATACATACTTTCTAACTTACTTTGGTGCAATATTTCTTTGTACAGCTTGACATTTTGAAGGTTGTATTGTTTTAACATTGAAAAGTACAATAAATGTGAGAGCAAGAAGAGAAATGATTTTCATTTCCAACTGAAAAATATAATGAGCAGATTCATGGCTTTAAAGAGAAAGAGAGGATTAGCACAGGTAAATTACTATCCAAACTTCATTTTTAAAAATCATTTTCTTCCACACTTAGACTTTAACTTTCCCTTGTATTTGCAGACTAGAATGTAAGGTAGCTAAACTTCAGCTGCGTGGCTTTACAAGGCACTCTAAAGTATTAGGTTACTTTCATAAAACAACCCCATCCTTATTTATCACTTTAAAAATAATATATAAATTAAGTCTGAAGTTCCTTAAAATTCTAAACCTCACCCTGACAGAGAACACTCTTTAATCTTAGAAATAAACTATTTAGTGTGTTTCCAAGGTCTGTGGCCCATCATGGCCAAGGGATCTCCAACCACATGTGAGAGCAGCCTGGAGAGACTTTGATAGCACAAGTGAGCATAATTCTTCTCAACTGTCACTCACCTTGCCTAGAAGAGCTCAGGACATGGGCTGGAACCCGTCTACCTGAGTTCAGCTATTTCCATAAACTTACAAGTAGATGGGTGTATTAGAGCAAATTTTTGGTTTAGAGCAATCAATCAATAAAACAAAATTCTATTTTACTCACATTATCCTCCTTTAAATGGATAGATGACTTAGTCATGAATTGCCTTGCATCTGTCTGATACTTTTTTTTTTTTTCATTTCCTGGATGAATTTTTTTGTAAATGGAACTTGTGTCAGGATATCGTCTCTGGCCCTTTCATATCCTTATTCTCTTTATTTCCCTTATTTCTTGAATCCAAAGATAGAAGAACTCAAAAAAAAAAAAAAAGACTTATGAGTTAGAGCAAAAGGATTGCATATATTAAACAAGAAGGTATCACTTAGATATTCTCAAGATAAACTCAGGATGGTTATTTTATCCATTCTCGTGGGGACCATTTTCAGACCAGAGCCAAGGACAAGAGCAGAGGCTCTAACTCTGGTTTTATTGTGTTCAGTGTGTTTTGGGGGAACTAAAGCAGCAAAATGTAGGCTAATCTTCCCCAGCTGGAGGTGACTGGAGAAATGAGTCAAAATCCAGAAACTCCTCTTACACACACACACACACATCACTTGGTACATATATTCATAAGGGTATTCACAGATAAAATTCCATTTAGACCTATACTACACTATCAGTCTTGCCAACACTGTGATATACACATCACAATGCTCAAGAAAAGCATATAAGGACAATAATACCCTCTTCCACTGCCTTCCCTAACAAGAACAATGCTGGTTCTTCTCTGAATGCGAGCTGTGAAAAGATAACACCCTACCATCTGCTGCACTAGTGAATGAATGTATTGCCATCACAGAACATAACAATGGGAAAGAGACTTAGAGAACACCTAATATCTCCATGAAAGCTGGAAAATTAAAGATAAATGGGAGTGGATGACTTTCCCAAGGACTCCCCAGGAAGTCAGTGGCAGAAAAAGAAGCAGCATGTCCCTAGCCCATGACTCTTTTGTAGCACATAGTACCCTGGCTAACTAGCTTATAGTCAAAACTAAAAATGTGCTCTATCTTCCTTAAGTAATGTTTATATCATCCAAGGATTTCCTCCTACCTTATTAAGATAAATCTCAAAAAATATTATTTTTTCCAACAATTTAGATGTACTTTGATTTTGATTTCCTGATCGCCAATAAGGAAATGATAAGGTGTGCTCATACTTCTCAGTGGAGGAGGAGGAAAGATGCAATGTGGCCAGTGACTTCTGATGGTAAGAAATATGAACAAGTTTGAGATTACAGTTGTAGAGATCCTAGAAACTCCCAGGTCATCGCTTCTGCACCTGCTTATCTACTGAAGTAGGAATCCTGGAGATACCTAGTCGGTGCCAGAGTCAGAATTCTTTCTCATAGGCAGAGAGATTTGCAGGAATCGGGAGGGTCATGAGGCAGCAATATGTGTTACAGCCCTGCATCATTGAGTAATTGAGACAGTATGTATACTAGGTGTACACAAATATAGCTAAAATAGGACAGCAGAGTGGGGTCATGTCCTAAGCACATTTCACTGTAGAAAGGCCCTCCCTCTCCCCCAAACCCTAACTCCCTGCAATACACAAAAAGATGCACATACATATACACACATACTATGGCATTTAACTCACAATAACAAATCTTTTAACATGTATTAATGTTAGAGAGACTAACAACCTAACAAATTGAACACACCCATGAAACAAGAATACTTCAGAATTCTCCACTGATCCCCAATTCATTACCAGGGGCTTAACAATGACCTTAAAGCACATTTGCTGGCACACCCAAACTTCTGTTATGGACTCTTCTCTCGTTCATCCTTTTAAGTCTAGACCAGAGTGTGTCAAATGTTAGTACACACAAAAATTACTTGTTATAAACTTTAAAAATGTATTATAAATATAAAACTATGTATACCATACTTTATAGAAAAAATTAAGATTTTCAAGGGCAATTTTGACCACACACAATTTTTGTTTTACACTTTAGACTTCGAAATCTGTGCTCCAAGTAAAATACAACTCCATCACCTCTGCAGGTGGAACCAGGGCTGGAAATGTGGAGGCATGATGTGGGAGTCTTACTATCCAGGTCGAGGTGTCCACATTTTGCCCATAATGTTGAGGGAATCATGAAGACTGTTGCACAAGCAAGTGACATGGCAAAATGTGTTTAAGAAAATTAATCTAGTGACTTTGAAAGAGAGATACTGGAAGAGTGAAGTTGAGGGGTAGGCTGGAAGGTTAACAGCATGCAGATCATTTCACTGGTGTGGGCATGAGATAAAGAGGCCCAAAATGGGGACAGTTGTAGAAATGTACAAGAAGCAAGCAGCATTGCACAGGAAGATCCTGATATCTTACTGGATATGAATGGAAGTACCAATAATGTGCCATAGTTATTAAAAGCAAAGACTTTTACAGATCAGGATCAAATTCCAATTCCCGCCACCATCTACCTATGTGATCACAAACTTTGACTCAAACTCCCTCTGATGATTCAGCATCACCAGGCCATTGGCTGTCCAGATATTTGGGTTGTCTATGAGAGGGTCCCTGGATGAGATTAATACTTGAACCTGTAGATTCAGGAAAGACATTGCTCTCCTTAATGGATTGTGCCTCATCCAATCAGTCTGAGGCCTGAAAAGAATAAAAAAGCCAAGTAAGAGTGAACTTTTCCTGCCTGACAGCCTTGAGCTTGTTTATTACCCCAGCCTTGAGATCTGAAATGTAACACCAGCTCTTCTCGGGTCTTCAGTCTGCTAGGTCTCAGACGATAACTACATATCAGCTCTCCTGGGTCTCCAGCTTGCCAGATACAGATCTTAGGACCTCTCAGCCTCCATAGCCACATAAGCCAATTCCTTATGATAAATATTATATATATTACACTATATATATATGTGTGGGTGTATATATGTATATATCCCATATGAGTATATATCCCATTATATATATATATATATATAATCCCATATATAAATTTAATTTATTCTATTTCTCTAGAGAACCTTGACTGATACACTCACTAAGCTACATTTTCTTTATATGTACAATAGGCTCTATAAATTTACTCACAACGTTAATAAGAGGATTAAAAGGAAGCAAGGTTGGGGTGTCTATGTGGTGCATTCAGTTGAGCACCCAACTCTCAGCTTCATCTCAGGTCATGATTTGAGTTGTAAGATTGAGCCCCACATCAGGCTCCATGCTGAGCACAGTTCCTTGAGTTTCTCTTTCTCCCTCTCTCTCTGTCCCTCCCCTCTGCTTGCACACTCTCTTTCTCACTCTCTGAAATAAATAAATAAATCTTTTTTTAAAAAATGAAGTAAGGTGGGTTTGGGTAGCATTAAAAAAATGTGAATGGTGAAAACAGAGCTTTTGAAAAATTATGCTTGTGGAAGTGATGTGGAGTTACTTTAATGTATAGGTTTCTTATGTAGTAAACAACTCCTAAGAATATGTGGGGTTTAGGGGAGAGAAGAGCAATCCAGGTGTGTGACAAGCATTTCCATGTACCCATGACTGTGCCCTGAACCATGCTTCAGGCTAAGATGGTCTTCAAGATAATTCCAGAAAGGTAGGAGGAAATAGCTTATGATTACATAGTTGCCTTACAAATCAAACTGTCGGTGAATCCTGAAGCTTCTGGAAGGGGTACCACTACCTAAGAGTGACCCCAGTTCAACAGAGTTGCTGTGGTGTCCCACCTACTGCCATGGATGGACTTGAGTTCAAAATACAGTACTCAGTTCCAAACATACTTTTGTACGTACCAAAGCCTCCTTTTTGCTCTAAAACTCCACCTTGAGAGACCTTCTATGAAATTCCCTAGTGAAGAATGAGATCTCTTGCTACTTCCCTTACTTGGTGTCAGGGAGACATGAAGAACTACCTCGGACCCTCCCTTCCACTGGGATTTCCCATTGTCTTTGACATCACCTCTCTGCTTTTACTCTATAATGACACTGGGGACTTCTACTAATATCTCCCAGGTTCTACACAAGGAACTCTCTATTATTCTTAGATTTCCACAGTATATCTAGAGAATCTTCTCATGCTCTTCCCCCAAAGACTTGGCTGACTGGTAGACTCAGAGTCCCTACACCAAGGATATGCACCCATTCAGCCTACTGCTCTCACCACTATGCCTCCTCCTTTCCCCATCTCCCAGAGGCTTTACCAAGTCAACGGTGAGGAAAAGTATTATTTTCACTGGTATTATTTCTCCCCAATGCTGGTACTACACACATATCACACATTTTCTCAATTGATTCCTCTGGGGCTTTCATTTTGATCATCCAAACCAAGCTTTTAAAAATTATAAAGCTCAGGGTGTCTGAGTAGCTCAGTTGGGTTAAGCACCCAATTCTTGGCTTCAGCCCAGGTTGTGATCTCAGGGTCTTGAGATCAAGTACTGCGTCAGGCTCTGCACACAGTACAGAGTCTACTTGAAATTCTCTCTCTTCATCCCCCTCTGCCACTCCCACTCATGCTCTCTCTCTTTCTAAAATAAAATAAATAACTCTTCTTTAAAAAGTTACAAAGTTCTCCTAAAATACCCAATCCGTAAAAATCAGATGCCCTGGCACTCAAGACCATTTCCTTCCTCAGCTTTAAAATATTAGAGTTGATCATTTTCTTGCTTCTCATACCTTGCATTTTCTGTAATAGCATTCTGCTGAGGATAGCGGCTCTCCCTGTAACTTGATCAGAGTACAGATAACACAAAGTGTAGGAAAACCATGGAATTTACTATCAAAATATCATTCCACCACGAATAAAACACATATGATGTTTATCTTCAGGGTCCCGCCCCACACTCCTTTCTTGTTTGTCCTACTTGCTCCTCATCTCCTTTGCCAAATACCATGTATCTTCATGATCTTGCCTAACTTCTTTAGAGCAAGATCCTGCTACCTTAGTTGACCTTTAAGTGCAACTGGCTGAAAAGGCTTGAACACTTCCAAAGTGATTAGCATTTAATAGTAACCAAACACTTGAGCCATAAATAAAGCCTAAATCTATGGTAATAGAATTTTCAGCATCAGTTAGCCCCTGAATGGACATATTTTAGACCAAAGAGTCTTCTTGGAGTTCTAAAATTATACGAATAGGAAATTGTTTCCCCACCAGACATGTAAACTAAATGTTAGAAGAAATCTTGCCACCTCCCCCCAACCCTGGCCAGTTCATTATTTCAAGTCCTTTTTTTAAATGACATATAAGAACAAAATTGTACACAGCCCACTCAAACAGTGCTAAATTGAACTCCTAATTAAAATATCAGAAACAGAAGTACAATTGTGACTTATATGGTGTTACATTGGAAGAGAAGTCACTACACGAGAACCTGCGGGGGATGGGGGGTCAGTTTTCTCTAAAGACTTCATAAAACAGCCATTAAATTATGCAGGCATTTCATGGTTGGGAAAGATTTCAAAAAGCTACAAAAGAACTGGTTTATAATATAATACTATGTTGGTACATTGGAGAAATAGTCTGAAATCAATACAGTGAAGGTCAGATAAGAAAGAATATGGAATACAGCAAAGATACAAAATGAACAATCATATGGAACATTTAAGCTAAGTCACAGTCACAAAAATGATGGTTCATTCAGACTGCAGTGAGCGTAGATCAATCTGGAATGTTGCCTTTCTCCCATCCTTAAGGGGCAAATGCCTTTGAGAAGTATTACAAATAGAAATATTAGAGGTCCCATACACATAATATTTTTGGAGTATTATATATACTGTTTCCAAAACAATATCCAAAAGAGAAATTAAAAGGACTCTAAGAGTGAAAGCATTCAGGATAGAGAGAGCAAAAGAGTTTTTGAAGTGTTTGAACTGAAAACCTCTGAAGCAAGAAAGTTTAATAAGGATTTTGGGTTTCTTCCCATAGGAACAGTGAATGTGGACCAACATAACTCTTTTATAAAGTGCAGCTTGCCATCATTAAAAAAAAAAAAGAAAGAAAGGATGAGGGTATAAATGAGTCAGAATTTGGAGAGGGATTTTCTTAAATAATATGATGAGATTATAGTCTTAAATTTTAGATTAATGAAATGTTAAGCCAGTGAATAATTTAGCCAGTGAATGAATAGAAAAAGACAATAAATAAAAATGATATTCTAGTACAATGTAACCCTTTTGGAGCATTAATAAAAATTATACTTTAGGAGGGAGGAGGATATGGGAGTTGCTGTTGGAAGGATATAAAGTCTCCATTGTGAAAGATGAATAAATTCTAGAGATCTGTTGTATAACATCATGCCTATAGTTAACAATACTATATTGTGCACTTAAAAGTTTGTCAAGAGGGTAAATCTCATGTTAAGTATTCCTAGAATTAAAAAAAATTACACTCATTATGGCAGTGTGGGGAAATAAAACTGGTAATTTTTAAACACCAATTAACTAATTAAATACAGTAAATTTTTCCCAGTCTCAAACATGTTCATGAAAAGCAATAGAACATATGAGATATTACTTCCAGAAGTTAACAAAGGGTGTGTTTTGAATATTACTGACTGCCCAATACCATGATGATCAGACTACTAAAATAATATTAATGATAGGGTGCTAGCTTACATTTGTGTGATGCTTCTCCATTACCGAATCTCTTTCATTTTGGCTTTACCTAGGTACCTCAAACCATTAATTGCCCACAGACCCCCTTGTCCTCCTAAACTCTGTTCTATGCTCCTCATTGATGACACTTTGTGACCATTGCTATCAATGCTGAGGTTAATCAGCATTGGTTGATGCCAACGTATCCTACAAGCTCTGCTCCTTGTCGATGACATGAAAAAAATGTGCTATTTGATTCTCAAATCAAGTTGTGCGATTACATGAAAAAAATGCTAATTATATTCTATGAGGTGCTACAAGTCCTCAAACCAAGTTAATCTTAACTTTTAAAATGAATCCATATGCTACATTCCCACTACTGTTGTACTGTAAAAGATGACTAGGGGTGGTCATAATGTGAGCAAAGGAAAAGGCATCAGGATCACTGAGCAGCAGTACATCACAGTTCTGTGGAAGAGTGCTTCAGTCAAGGAGATTCTTCAAGGAGATTCTTTTAAACATAACTAAAAAAAAAAAATGGTAGGTTTAGAATAGTTTGTCAAGGGTTGATGAAGGGGAGGTGAGCAGGAGATGGGCTAGATGGGTGATGGGGATTACGGAGGTCACTTCTTTGTGAAGAGCACAGCTGTTGTATGGAAGTGATGAATCACAAAATTATACCCCTGAAACCACTAGTATACCATACACTAACTAACCAGGATTTAAATAAAAGCTTGAAACCAAAATTAATTAATTAATTAAGGCCTATCATTTGTCCATCACTGATCTGGGTGCCCTGGAACTCCCGAAAAAGCCTCTGCCTTCAAGAAATACAATTCCAATTGGAAATATGAGAATAACAAAATTAAATTAGAAAACTAGGAAAGGTAGTACATACTTCTATGTAAACCATGTGGTATTCAAAACTCATACTGTGGACGCTTAGAATGGGGGAGCCCCATGGGGACTGTAGTAGTTTAAGATATGGAAGACCATCATTTGTAGGGCAGAGGTAAGCTAGAGGGGCTCCCTGGTGAAAAGATCAGAGCACATCATCAAGTAAGGCATGCAGAGACGCACACAGCAGGTAAGGTCTCCTGGAGGAAAGAATATCTGAATAGAACAGAAATGTCTTCAGAAAGCGAAGATGGTAGCATTTTGGAGAGTTGCAAAAAACCTCACATTTGGTTTAGGCCTGGTACAAGTGAGAAATAGCTGTAGGTTATTAAGTGAGGAAATACCATGATAAAAGCATTGATAAAGGATGCTAAGTCTCCTAAAAGGATTTTTCAAAGCTCTGAATCGTGCTGTTGGTCTAGTCAGAGTGTCATGGTATGAACTGGATGAAATCACCGTAGCCTCAAGGCCTGAGGGTAGCTTCCGGGTCAACCACATGTGACCTTTTTGCATCAAGATAATATTGCTAGAACACCATTAATGAATACATGCTTTGGGTTATTTTTATGCTAAGGGATGTCTTAGTAGTACACCCAGGTAAAAGCAAGTCTTCTTACTTGGGATACCCCCTTCTACACTGGTATCTTGCAAATCAGTGACTCTTTGGTCACTTGAAATCCATTATCTACTGCAATCCTGGCAATCGTTCTTTAACTTGGGAATTTATGGAGACAACATGTCTCCAACAGGTGGGGAATGACTAAAGCCCCATAAAGAGAACTAGAAATTATGATGCAGTTATTAAGCACATTTATATAAACCAAACTGAAAATAATGTATAGTAACATGCAATTCTCCACCAAAAGGGGTGAAATGAATGCCCAAGGGCAGGAATTTTGCCCAGTTCATATTTCTCTTTATCTATGTACCTTTTTTAAGCTTCCCCCGTATGTTATAAATCCATATGCTACAGGTGTCACTGAATATGCACAAAACTGTCTTTAGACAGACTCTTCATTAATTTTATTGTTAGGAAAACAGAACTTGCCTTCCACATCCACTGCAAAGTCTCCTGGTAGGGAAAGGCTTCCACTGGATTTTTCATGCTGCTGCAATTCAGTTCTCTGATTGTCGAACTCTGCCCGCTAATCAACCTGCCTCTCTATTCTGCCTGAACTGTAGCAATTAGGGTTTTCATGAGCCTTCATACTGATACATCTTGGCTTCCTGAAGATGTTTCCAGTATATTCTGGTATTCTTTCTGCAGTCAGACATCACCTGCTCTACACATCTCTGCATTCATTCCTCACTTGATTTACATTGATCCATTCTCCAACCTTCTCTCATTTTAGCTCAAAGAGTAACTTCCAGATTAAAATCCAAACTTAAAAACCAGTCCTCTGGTAGACAGAAACATCAGATTTTTTACTTCATATGTTCATATTATTAAACATTTTTTCTGGCTATAAAAATCAGGGTTTTATTGCTCTAACCATTTCATACCCAGTGTAACACAATAAAACTGTTTTGTCCTCCCTTTCAAAGGCAAAGGTTTGTAGAATGCATGGAGTACTTTGGAGTCAAATATGCAGCCGATCACAGCTGTCTCCTTAGCAACAGACTGATTTACCCATCAAATTGCCATATGGGCTAACAAATGACCCATAATGTGTTTTTCAGGCACTATACAAATTCTAACAGAGAATGTCAATGGGTCTAAACATTTTAACTGAAAAAGAAGAAGTTCATTTGCCTACATGTTTATTTACCAAAGGAGCATCCAAAAATCTCCTCCATTCATTCTTTATGGGATACTCATTGAGCAACTATTATGTGGAGAGCACTGTAGCTAAAAATGCCTCCAGTAAACATTCTATCCTAAACTAAGAAGGACCAGACTCGGAATTATTCCCCTGACATCACTCACCTCCATGAACATACACTAAAAAAAAGAAATGATCATTTAAAAAGAGTAAATCAGGGGCACCTGTGTGGCTCAGTGGGTTGAGGCTCTGACTCTTGGGTCCAGGTCTCAGTGGGTGGGGCTCTGCTTTGTCTTCTTGACCGCTGCTTGATTGGTGGACAGGGAGTCTTCTTGGGGATTCTCTCCCTGTGCCCCTCCCCCAATTTGCACTCACTCATGCTCTCTCTCCCCCTCTCTCTCTTTCTCTGAAATCTTTAAAAGAGAGAGTAAATGATATGTAGACAGAGTCAGTTATAAAAAGGGCACTTCAGTGAAAAAAAGGGAAAAGGTGAACTAGAGGGGGCCGTCCTATTCTTGAAAACACCACCGGTCTACCACTTTACTTTTTTAAAACTAATGTTTTCCACGTGACCAAGGACAACTCTCAGTTATAAGCAAGATGACAACAGTAAGAAGCCAACATAGGAAAACTGAGTTTGAAGACATGGTAACAAAAAATGGAAATCCTCACGGCATATGTAAATTTCATAGGCTCTTCGGTTTGACAATTCAGCCCCTTAGAAGTTTTTTATTTCATTTTAGGCATCATAAACAAGTTGCTCTTGAAGCTCTCAATTGTTAATTGGTCCACTTTAAAATGAAGCTGTGCTCTCTGTTCCTTAAGGCTGGCTCTCTACTTGAAATGCATTAGTATTCATTTTTAAATGTTTAATCACATAAAATTTTATTTCAAACTCAGTAATTTAGCCTGGAAAGTTTCTAGTTGATGAAAATGTCAAATGCAAAAAGATAGGAATGTTTAATTAGTTAAGTACCTTGAGTTTTTGACAAATACTGAGTGGACTTGTTGAACACTTGCTGCCAGAACACAAGAGTTTTATTAAAAATAGAAACAGAGAAAATCAGCCTCCCTGAATACATAGTCCCCATGGTCTAGGTCAAGCCTCCACATTCCTTATGTCTCATTCTGAATCTCTTCTTCCTGAAGGGAAGGGTCACTCTTTTTTTTTTTTTTTTAAGATTTTATTTATTTATTTGACAGAGATCACAAGTAGGCAGAGAGGCAGGCAGAGAGAGGAAGGGAAGTGGGCTCCCTGCTGAGCAGAAAGCCCGATGCGGGGCTCGATCCCAGGACCCTGGGACCATGACCTGAGCCGAAAGCAGAGGCTTTAACCCACTGAGCCACCCAGGTGCCCCGGGAAGGGTCACTCTTTTATTCTGTTTGCTTTTACTGACAGTATATTTTAAAAACAACAGCAAAACAAAAGCAAAAAGAAAAACAAAATATCAAGAGAACTGAAGAAAGCAAGAGTGTTAGAGGGAGCTGAGCACATGACTCTAAATTAATTCATTTTCACTATTTTAGTCTCTGTTTCCTCCTACATTTGCTGTAGGAGATTGAATTACATGATCTTTCGATGCTTTCTACTCATTCATTCCATGAATTCAATTTGTGAGGTCGTCTGACTGACCTCCTCTCTCTCTCCCTCCCTTCCCTCCTTCTTCCTTTCTTACCATCTTTCCTTTCTTCCTTCCTATGGGAAATACTTTGGAGACAAAGTGCCTCAATTGATTTTTTTTCCTTATCATTTTCATAACAGCCTTATTGAAATATATTATACAATTAACTCATTCATCAACTGATTTTCAACCACTTTTTTAAGTTAGCCATGAAAATATACTCCACACCTTCAGCATGGTACCTTTCAAGATGCTTGTAGTCCTATAGAGAAATGGTAGGAAACCAGAAGCCATCTCAGTGCCCATAAGAAGGAAGCAAAATGTGGTGGCTTTACTTAACCAAAAAGTTCCATGTTTGGGTTGAGTTGAATCTGACTCAGAACTCTCTCCTAATAGCCAAACACATATTTCTTCCTGGCTAGTGGAAATTTTCACCTGTATTTTCAGAAACATTAAATTCAATCTCTCCAAAACAACATCACTTCAAAACTACTTTCTTTGCACCACCAACCAGCATCTTTGTTCACGGCACTGTTATCCATCTAATTCCATGTACTGGGGGGCGAGTACCCATGCTTGAGGGGTGCCTCTCCTTCAACAACCACTCTGAGTCAGTCAACCACTATCTAAACAAATCTTTCATCTTCTCCTCTTTCATGGATTTCACGAGCTGCATTTATCATCTTGCATCAAGGTATTTGTTTGTAAGTTCCGTGTGTGTGCCATGCACCAGGAATGGCCATCTATGTACCAATGGATGAAAGATTACTGCAAGCTTTGCTGTGAAATACAGGAGGGGGGGGTGTCAAGACTCAGAGAGGAGGACCCTTAGCTCTTCTTTGCTCCTGCTTTTATTGGTCCTTCAGGATAATCACAAATCCTTATCACTGTTTCTCAAGCAGGTGATGTGTGACAAAGGGTCTTACAAAAACTGGAGGATCTGTTTACAAGAAAAATAAGATATGCTAATCTGCACGGTCTGCTAAACATAGCCTCAGGGACAATGCAAGCATCTCTCAGATCACTGGGCAGCTGTTTGGGCTAAGAAAGCCTGCAGGGAAGGCAGCTAAGTCTCTGGGGAATCCAACGCAGAGCCTCAGCATTCCAAATGCCCACACCCTTCTCCAAACCTTCCTTCACCCCCAGCGGCCTCCAGGTTACATTTTAGCAAGCCAGGTATTATGGCTGAGTTCATGCTCTACATTAACCTCAGAGTGTGTGTGTATGTGTGTGTGTGTGTGTGTGTACCCTTGTTGAATTGAAGTACCCATGAAATCTAGGTGTGTGTCTCTCTTGAGTCTCAGTCCTGAGCACCTTGCGTGACACTTGGTGCATAATGGCTGCTCAGTTGAGTTTCACTCTCCTAACTAGTTGATGAACTAAGCTGTATTAACTCTTTGTGAGTTGATACTTCCTAAAATGAGTTTTAAACTTTCTGAAGCTTAAAAGATAGAGCTTAAAATTCCCACGTGATGGGATACTCGCATCTACTCTACCTCTAACTTGTATTATTTCCTACATTTGAATAATCAGTCCCTTGCCAAACTACTTATCTTTTAATTCAATCTCTGTAACTATGTCGCCCAGCTATGACTGCATTATTTTCTGTCCGTTGGAAACAGAGCTAGCTTCGGAGCAAGGGGACTTCATCCCCTAGGAAACAGCACATTTATCCCAGCCCAAATCCTACAAACGTGTGTTCTCTACTTGCCAGGAAAACAAGTTATGTGTAAAGTTCTTCTGAGGCTTCCTCTTCCCACAGAATAGCACCTAAAGGAGGTGATAGAATGCAGGAACATGTGGCATTATGCTTGGAATGTTTCTCTGCCTAATTGGCCTGAATTTACGAGGACATAATAACCCTCTCTATCCATTTTCAAATCCAGGCAGCGTTATAAAATAAGGCTGAGTAATATTCAGGCTGTTTTGCTTTATGGGGATCTTTACAGCAGGAACATGTTGCACACAAATGCACGGGGTATGCACAGATGTTTGCCTTCATTTATACTTCTCAGGGCAGCAGCGACAATATGATTGCAGTTTGGGCGATATCATTAAGAATCACACTTGGACTCACTTTGTGACATTAAAAGGAAATGTGTTTCTTCCCACTTCCAATTTATTTTCAAAGTTGAGATCTAAGCTGGCCAATAGGTGACCACCTCTCCCTTTCCAAGCTCTTTGTCTAAATCGTTGATTGTATTTGCTTTTACATTCTGGTCTCCAGGTTTCTCTGCTGTTTTGTATTTTAAATAGCTAATCAGCTCCAGGAGCAGAACATTACTGCTGTTCAGGGCCTGACATTTTTTTCCTTACTGTCTGGTTATGTGAATTAATGCTATAATATTCTGGATGCCATTACATTATGCTAGAACAATCCATCCTCTGCTGTAAGGACCAGCAGAGAACAGTTTGTAAGTAATATTGTACTTTCCTGATTCAATAAATGGGTAATTTGTTCCAGTGAGCAAACTCGGATGACTTTTCTATTATAAAAATAAATGGAATAAGATACTCACCTGGCTTTTCAGGACTCTACTGTGAGGTTTGAGATTTTAAAAGATATTAAGAAAGGTAAGGAGGTAAAGACTCCGGAAAATAATGCAGGAGCCCCCAATGACAACTCAGGTGGTAAAGGGTTTGGTTATTCTACTTTGTCATCTGCTGGGCTCCTTGTGGTAGATCCTTCGACAAACCAACATTCGGTGTGAGACAGAAAGAACCAGAGCCTACCTAATGTGGCCAACCTTACCAAAATCATTGCCAGTGAGGAGGGCAAGAATCTTTCTTGCACAGGCAGGCCCATATTTACTAACATTTGAAAATCTGGAACATATCTGGGAACTTGGAGTCTCACAAAATACTAATTTTCTACTTTCTCTTATAAAATCCTATGCCAGGCACTCATTGATCTAGCAACATACTTAGCTATAATTATACATTCACCTGCTCTATTCAGTCACATAAATTGGTTTTTTTAAGATTTTATTTACTAATTTGTCAGAGAGAGTGCACACACAGGCAGGGAGAGAGGCAGAGGCAGAGAGAGAAGCAAGCTTCCCTGCTTCGATATGGAGCTCGATCCCAGGACCTGAGTGGAATCATGCCCTGAGCTGAAGGCAGAAACTTAACCAACTGAGCCACCCAGGCATATAAACTGCTTTTTACAATTGCTTTAAACCAGAGTTTTACCACCTCTGGACCATCAGCACTTGGGACTAGGTAATTCTTTGCCACAGGGGCTCTCATATGCATTGTAGGCTGTTCACACCATCACTGGTCTCTACTCATTGGATTCCACCAGCACCCTCCCCACAGTCTGGACAACCAAAACTGTTTCTACACATTGTCATTTTCCCCAGGCAGACAAAAATCACCCCCAGTTGAAAACCATTTTTTAAATAAAACCAGCTCATTTTTTAATGGAAAAAAAAGTCTCCAGTACTGCACAACTCCCAAGAGGCAAGTGTGAAATCATGGGATGACAGGTAAGGTGAATGCATGGGTTTGGAATCAGCCTGCTGGGGGTTTACAGTCTCCTGATCTGTTTGTTTTTTTTTTTTTTTTTAAAGCCTATAACAAACCCTGCTTTTACAGGTATCTGAAATGTACCATATGCAAAGTAGTAGCAAGGTGTCTAGAGCATATCAGCTATTCAAAAAGGAGCAGAGCTGTTTGACTATTAGCAAATGAAGTCCATCAAACAGTTCAATCTCACTTTCAAGCTCAAGATCATCTTTGGGGTCTATTTTGTGGTTCATCATCACTGAGAAATGACAGTGATATGGAATGTTGGGCTGAATTTATACTAATCCCAGGATATTCTCTCGACTTAATTTCTACATAAATTTATTTTACCCCAAGAGAAAGCTGGAAACTTCCCTTATGGTAAGACCTATGGTAAGACCTTATGGTAAGACCTGCCTGTAGATTATTGACAAGGGTTTCAAGCAGGCACCTGATATATCCCTTCCAAGCAGGAGAGCAAGGCCAGTAATCATCAGGAAAGTGCTAGCAAGCCGTGGTCTGAGGAAGAGCAAAGGGTCTCTGTGACTGGGCCCAAAAAAGAAGATTCTTTGTAGTTCCTAAAGGAAGGTGATTCCCGGGGAGGAGTCAAGATGGAGGAGGAGTAGCAGGCTGAGATGCCATCAGGTCGCAGGAGTTCAGTTAGATAGTTATCAAACCATTCCAAGCACCTACAAATCCAACAGAAGATCTAAGAGAAGAAGAGCAGCAATTTCTAGAAATGGAAGGTGATTCCTTAGAGTCTGGGTTAGGTCTCAGGAGATCTGCTACCCACTGGCAGTAGAGTCTGAGGCTTGGGTGTGTGATGGGATCAGTGCACTGGAACCAGCAAGGTCGTGTCTTGAAAGAACAGGCAGTGACCAGAATAAGAAGGTGGAGATGGAGGAAGGAGCCAAAGCTTACAGACAGGAACAACTTGGCCACCTCCAAACTAGCAGTAGCATTATTTCCTGTCCCTTCATAGGTTTGACTTCAAAAAGTTCTTCCTTTTGGTTGAGGAAGTATATGGGAAGGTGCCTGTAGAAACCTGGGCTTTGCGTTTAGGAGGAGCTGAGGTTAAGCAGCATCTGTTTGTGTGGGGAGGACAGAGGCTGTGACTGAGTAACACGCTCACAATTCTTACTCAGCTCCCACCCCCAGCTAATCAACACATTGAACAAATGAGACACGTCCTGTATTCTCTTTCCTTCTGACCCTCTCAGACTCGATCTGCAGGGCTTCTTCTTCCCATACCCCTGTTTGAAAACCCAGGCAAGCTCCACAACCTAGCCACATCCATTTTGATACCTAATTGTTGTCCTTTATTTTGGTCCCTGAAGATTCACTGTTGACTAAGAAGAATTTTTGTGCAATGCCCTATTAAAACTCCAAACCTGGTTCCAGGTTCAGCTCAAGCCTGCTGGCAGCTGGAAGCTATAGTTAGTTTGGAACATTTCCTAATGGAAATATCTGAAAATTCCTCTACAGCAGATATGAGGAGAAGAGGGTAAAGAGATAAGAGTACAGAAAATGTCTTTCCTCATTAGAATTCTCTGGATTTACATCTGACTGGCTGTGGCTTTAAGACTCTCTCTCTCGGGCACCTTGGGTGGCCTCTCACTCACCACTTCCTGCCACAGTGATAGAATTCCTGCTGGCCCTACTTACCTATCTGCCCCCCACCCCCCGCCACTGCCAGACTCCGAAGTCTCTATAGCCCCTTTCCTCACAGACTCTCTTTTTGGGGGATCCATTGGCTGCCAGGAAGTCCTCTTCATAGAGTCCCTGCAAGAAGACCTTAGACTCCTGGCATGCTGGCTCTCCATGACCAAAATTGGTCCCTGGGAAACACACAACTGGAGCCCATGATTGGTGGGAATGCAGTGTGGTCCTGAACTTCAGGTTCTACACCACAGCTGCTGCCCACTTTGTTCTTTAGGTTCCCGAGGCAAGATTCAGCCTGTAACCTACCTCCACTGGAGAAGATACAGAAAAGCTCCCCAAGAGTTTCCTTGTAGCCCTTCAAATGGTATACTTGAAGCCCCTATAATTAGCCTTGAGGTTAGGAAAAAGTACAAATACCTAAAATTCTCTAATCTTCAGCACTCCCAACCTCTACAATGTTAATCAACTTAGAGTAATAAGTGGGCTAGGGGACAAGGGTCAAGTCCCATATAAGGATACTCGGGAGTCTCATCTTGGAATGTGTGGAGCAATCAGGCCTGGAACTCAGCCAAAACTGAGAGGAATGCTCCCACAACTACATCTCTGCTAAGACTAGAGAAAGATTTAAAGTTGTTGGAGATAGGTAGGTATGTTTAAGGCCCTCACTGGGCTTCTTAGTGCTGTCCTGCTGTCCACAGAGACTGAGGTGTTCAGAATAGGCAAGGAAAGGGAGATCTATTTGACCCCTGTTCTAGGACCAGGATGCTTGGAGGAATGAGTCACTTGTCAACCTTACCTTATCATGGGTGCCAACAGAAAGTCATTGAAAGAACCCTAACTTATTTCTAAACTACTAAAACATCAGAGATGAAAACACCACATGTCATGCTTGCCAGTTTGGCTCCTGCTAGGCAGGCTCTCACCTCATTTGAGGAGAGGCCACTTGAGCATTGCTTCAAGGTTTTTCTACTTGAAGTTAAGAAAACCAGAATCCCCTCTAACTGGAGGATAAGATACCACCTCCAAAATTCTCTAAAACTTCACAATAGCATTAGATCTTTAAAAGAGATCTTTGAAAGATTGCCTCCAACTGAGAAATAACACAGTGAGTACTTGACAGACACTTGGTTGTGAAGTCTTAGGAAGGAAGATCCCATGTCACAGATGCTACTGAGGAAGCCCCCTTCAGAAGGGAGACTCTAAATCCAAATAGGCTGATAGGACTTGGAGTCAAGCCTTAAGAAGCAAAAAGAAAATGTAATAAGAGACAGAGTTTTTTTGTTTTTTGTTTTTTGTTTTTTGTTTTTGCCGCGATAGGACTTCAGCTTGAGCAGACACAAACCAAATGTCCTTACTGCAACAAGGAAAATACACTGTCCTCTAAGATAGTGCCATAGCCTTGCTAATAGGAGAAGTGTTCTTCCAATCATAGAAAATTAGGCTGTGTAGGTTATGAAAAAAATTAAAGTTTCTAGAGATACGGTAATTTGTCAGGTTCCCCAGAAAGATAAACAGCAGCCCCACCCAACAACTGGTAGGAAGATGTGAAAAACAACTTGAGGGCCGACCTGTATCATCAGTCCTTGACAGGATCCCATTCTTCATCCAGATCCTCTGGAAGTGGTTAGAGTGGACCTTGGGGTTTCTCTGACCACAGTCAGGGCTGCACTTACCATGAAGATTCAGAAAAGAGCCTCAAAACTCCACCTGTGTCCAGCTGGACTTTATCAAGGACCCTCTTAGGAAAGTCCAGACCTGAAGAGGCTTCACTTCTATCAAACAGCAAAAATCTATATTAGCTGACATGTCAACCACCAAATATGATAAGTTATAGATCGTTGTACTATAACAAGTTTTAACATTTTTTAAAGATGTATTTACTTATTTATTTATTTATTTGAGAGAGTGGGGGCATGAGATAGAGATAGAGAGAGAAGGAAAGCACCTAGCAAGGGGGAGGAGCAGAGGCAGAGGGAGAAGCATACTTCCCACTCAAGAGGGAACAAGATGTGGGGCTTGATCCCAGCACCCCAAGATCATGACCCGACCTGAAGGCAGTATCTTAACCGACTGAGCCACCGAGGTGCCCCTAGTTATAACATTTGCATACATCCCTTGTGAGAGTGTCTTAATCCTAACTGCATCCAAGAGAGACTCATGATTTTGAAGGCGTCAGAGGGCAGTGATGAGTGTGAGAAAGTACAAGAACACTCTACACATTAGCAAAGGCAACTTCTATTGCCCCTAAACCCTAAAAATTGCCTTTATTCAGACCCATGCCATTATAATCCCGATATAATATCTCCATTGATACTTGATTTTGCTATAAATTCATAAACCTCAATTTTATCAGGGTACTTTCAGTTCTTTGGGGCCATCCCTCTCCAACATATTGGAAAAGTATAACCTCCTCATTCCCTTTTGGAAATTGCAGAAACTCACACACATAATATCAGAATACACATAGTCTCACTAATGGCAGGAAGTAAAGAAGGCTGGGTGATTCATGAGCAATTCTGAGGGCTCACTACATTAAATGGGGCAGCTGGTTAAAAATTATTTGGGAATCCCAGTGAGTTCTCTTCTGTTTTCTACCTATGGGGCCTATAAGACTGACTCCATAGCCCCTTTTCTAAATTAAAATTTTACCACTCTGTTCTTATTCAAATACCCACATGCTTTAGGGCTTGTGGCAGCCTTTCTCAGATGAAGCACTATTTATCTTTGAGGGTGACACAGTCTGAGCTTGTGGGCGATGATTGGTAGCACAGCACAGATGGACAGGAAATTGTGTGTCTTCACAGCACACCGATCACATATTTTACTACCGAATATAAAGCACAGAGGGTGTGTTTGGGGCAGAGAAATTTAGGTCTGTTGGAAATCCAAAACCTTTCTAGTCCTCTCAGTATAACTGTTAGCTAATAAATCTCCACTTTCCAGCTTTGGTCCTTCAATAAGGACCATGAAAGAGCACCTTGTTTTAAGGTCCTCAACTCATAATAAATTTGAAATCCATCAAAGAAAAATAACCCCACTACCACTTTCCCCTTTTAGTAGAAGAAAATTCCCAGAGTGGCCTAGAGATGGTCCCAGTTATTAGAAGTAGCTGTTTAGGACATTCTTCTGACATTTCCATAAGACCATATTCAGTGTAACAGCCCTTCTGTAACACAAACCAGCCTGCAGTAGAGATCCCTGGTGGAGACAAGCAGTGGGTACTAAATAAACACAATTTTTTATAGTTGTTATTTGTTTCCCTATTGAAAGTAGCCTAGGGCATGAAGATGGCATATTTTTCTCTCAAATACTCTTTACTGAAGAGTATTTTGCTCACATGTTTCTCGTGTCATCTTGACTTGTGCAAAGTAAGGCAAACTTCCTGTGTGCGTGTATGTAAACATTATACCCTAAAAAGATAAAACATTATTTCTTTCCCTTCTTCTTCTTCTTCAACTACCAAAACTGAAGCAGGAAGAAATAGAAAATTTGAAAAGACTGATAACCAGCAAAGAAATTGAACCAGTGATCAAAAATTTCCCCCCAAAAAAAGTTTAGGTCCAGATGACTTCTTGGGAGAACTCTACCAAATATTTAGAGAAGAGTTAATACCTATTCTTCTCAAATAATTCGAAAGATAGAAATGGAAGGGAAACTTTCAAACCCATTCTACAAGGCCAGCATCACACTGATTCCAAAACCAGACAAGGATTCCACTAAAAAGAATAATTACAAGCCAAAATCTCTGAAGAACATAGATGCAAAAATTTCAATGAAATACTACCAAATTGAATCCAATAGTACATTAAAAAAAAAAAAATCACTCACCACAATCAAGTGGGATGTATTCCTGGGATGCTGTGGTGGTTCACCACAATCAAGTGGGATGTATTCCTGGGATGCTGTGGTGGTTCACTATTTGCAAATCAACCAATGTGACACACCTCATTAATAAAAGAAATGATAAGAACTATATGATCCTCCCATTAGATGAAAAAAAAAACATTTGACATAAAACAGTATCCATTCTTGATAAAAACCCTTAACAAAATAGAGATAGAGGAACAGACCTCAATGTCATATAAAAGACCCACAGCTAATACTATCCTCAATGCAAAAAAACTGAGAGTTTTCCTCCAATGTCAGGAATAAGATATGGATGTCCACATTTATGGATTGGAAGGACAAATATTGATAAAATGTCTATACTACCCAAAGCAATCTAATCTACATATTTAATCCAATCCTTATTAAAATACCACTAGCATTTCTCAACAGAGCTAGAACAAACAATCCTAAAATTTGTATGGAACTAGAAAAGACCCCTGAATAGCCGAAGCAATCATGGGGAGGAAAAAAAAAAAAGCCAAAGCTGGAAACCTCACCATTCCAGACTTCAAACTACATTACAAAGCTGTAGTCATCAAGACAGTATAGTACTAGCACAAAACAGACACATAGATCCATGGAACATAATAGAAAATCCAGGGGTGCCTGGGTGGCTCAGTGGGTTAAGCCTCTGCCTTCAGCTCAGATCATGGTCTCAGGGTCCTGGGATTGAGCCCCGCATCAGGCTCTCTGCTTGATGTGGAGCCTGCTTCCCCTTCTCTCTCTGCCTGCCTCTCTGTCTACTTGTGATCTCTCTCTCTCTCTGTCAAATAAATAAATAAAATCTTAAAAAAAATAATAGAAAACCGAGAAATGGACCCACAACTATATGGTCAATTAACCTTTTGAAAAAATCAGGAAAGACTAGCCAATGGAAAAAAGAGTGTCTTCAACAGGTGGTTTTGGGAAAATTGAACAGCTACATGCAGAAGAATGAAACTGGACCACTAAATCATACACAAAAATAGACTCAAAATGGATGAAAGACCTAAATGTGAGACAGAAAACTCTTAGAGGGGGCGCCTGGGTGGCTCAGTGGTTAGGCCGCTGCCTTCGGCTCGGGTCGTGATCTCAGGGTCCTGGGATCGAGCCCCGCATCGGGCTCTCTGCTCAGCAGGGAGCCTGCTTCCTCCTCTCTCTCTCTGCCTGCCTCTCTGCCTACTTGTGGTCTCTCTCTGTCAAATAAAGAAATAAATCTTTAAAAAAAAAAAAAAGAAAGAAAAGAAAACTCTTAGAGGAAAACATAGGCAACAACCTCTTCGACTTTAGCTGTAACAACTTCTTAGTAGACATGTCTGTGGAAGCAAGGAAAACAAAAGCAAAAATGAACTATTGGGACTTCATCAAGATAAAAAGTTCTGCACAGCAAAGGAAACAATCAAAAAAAACTAAAAGGCAACCTTTGAAATGGGAGAATATTTTTGCAAATAACATATCTGATAAAAAGAATTATTATCTAAAATTTATAAAGAATTTATCAAACTCAGTCCCCCAAAACAAATAATTCAGTTAAGAAATGGGAAGAAGATATCATGTCATCTGCAAATAGTGGAAGTTTTACTTTTTTCTTTATAAATGTGGATGTCTTTTATTTACTTTTCTTACCTGATCATTGTGGCTAAGACTTCCAGTACTATGTTGAATAAATGTAAGAATGGTCATCCTTGTCTTGAGTCAAGAAAGGCTTTAAAGGGGAGATAGTAACATAAAGTAGGCATCAGTGTATTAGATTGAGAGAGAAAAAAGAATTCACTTCAGGAGATGAGGGAGAGAGCTGAGTCTAATCTATCTATAGTGTAAGAGTTGCTTATAACAAAATTAAATTGACATTTACAACAAACTCTTAGAACTGCAGAATTGCAGAAGAGTCACTAAAATAATACTATCCCAAGACTTGAGAGACTCTGGCCACTTCTCAGTGTCATCAATGTCATTAAATATGATGTAACATGCCTACCTTCTTGGCCTTTCCTTAACTGTTAAATGAATAGATTAAATTAAAGAAAATAAATTATAAAATTTTACTTGGCAAATTACAACATTACCTGCATCAAGAGATAAAGACTATTTTTTATCAGTTTATCTTTTAACATAAGTCTTAGTGCTTACAAAATGATCTTATCCCTAAAAAGCCCTGAAGATTGCATTTATAAAACTGTTAGAAATAAACAAATTTGGTAAAGTTGCAGAACACAAAATCAAAATGAAAAAAATCAGTTGCATTTACATACATTAATAATAAACAATCTGAAAAGGAAACAAAAAAAAATCCATATATAGGGTAGCTCTGTCAGTTAAGCATCTGCCTTCGGCTCAGGTCGTGATTCCAGGGTCCTAGGATTGAGTCCTGTGTTGAGCTCCCTGCTCAACGGAGAGTCTGCTTCTCCCTCTACCCCTACCCTTGCCTCTGCTCTCTCTGTCTCCCTTTCTGTCTCTCTCATGTACACACTCTTCCTCTCTAATAAATGGGTAAAATCTTTTTTTAAAAATCCATTTACAATAATACTTTTAAAAAACAAAATCTTATGAATAAACTTAATGAAAAAAGTGGAAAAACTGCAAACTGAAAACTTTAAAACAGTGCTGAAAGAAACTAAAGATATGAAAAAGTGTAAAGACAGCCTGTGTTCACAGAATGGAAGATTTAATATTAAGATGTCAATACTAATTAAATTATCTACCTATTTAAGATAATCAATCCCTACCAAAATCTCACTGGCATTTTTTTTTTGCAAAAATAGAAAAATCCATCCTAAAATTAAAATGGAGATTTAAGAGACCCCAAATAGTCAAAGCAGTATGAAGTTGGATGACTCGAATTTCCTGATTCAAAACCTATTACAAAGCTACAGAAATCCAGTTCTGGTTATATATCCAAAAAAAATGGAAAGCAGGTCCCAAAGAGATATTTGTACATCTGTGTTCAGAGCAGCATTATTTGTAACACCCAACAGGTAGACACACCCAGGCATCCATCAATGGATGAAAGGATAAGCAAATGTGTTATACACATACAGTAGAATATTATTCTATCTTTAAAAAGGAAGGAAATTCTAATACATGCTGGAACATGGAAATGAACTTTGAGGACATTATGCTAAGTGAAATAAATCAGTCACAAAAAGATAAATACCATAGGATTCCATGTACATGAGATATCTAAAGTAATCAAATTTATGGAAACAAAGTGGAATGGTAGTTGCCAGGGGAAGAGAAAGCGGGGAAATGAGGAGCTGTTATTTAATAGAATTTCAGTTTTGGCAGATAAAAAATAATATGGAGATCATACAACTGTGAATTTACTTAACACTACTGAATGGTACACTTAAAAATGTTTAAGATGTTAAATCTTATGGGTATTTTATCACAATTAACTTTTGTTTCAAAAATGCATAGTAGCAGAGATGTAGAGAACTTTAAGAGACTAGCCCAAGGGTTTTTTTTGTGCCACATTAATTCTCAGTTCCTTTAAAGACTTACCTAATTCCCCATTTGCTCCAAGAGGACAGACATATCTAAAGAATCCCAACCCACAATAATCTTTCCCATTTCAGTATTATATATGGCACCTAAGGATTTTGAATGATGTCCATCCCAAATCCGACCTCTGTATCAAAGTTTTTCCAAGTCATCTTCATGCCCTAAGAACACCCCAGTACCAATCTATAAAACTATGAGATTCCAAGGAGACAAAATTAAGGAAGGGGTTTCACTAACATCACCAAAAAAAAATTAAAAACAATAGTAACAAAACACTTGTTATTAAGACATTCCAATTTGGGGGGTGCCTGGGTGGCTCAGTTGGTTAGGCAACTGCCTTCGGCTCGGGTCATGATCCCGGGGTCCTAGGATCAAACCCCATGTCGGGCTCCTTGCTTGGCAGGGTGCCTGCTTCTCCCTCTCTCTCTGCCTGCTGCTCTGCCTGCTTGTGTTCTCTTTCACTCTCTGTCAAATAAATAAATAAAATTTTTTTTAAAAAAAGACATTCCAATTAAATGAGGAACCATTTAATCATCCAGCTATTATCACAACTTCAACTCCCCACCATTCTATTTTTTGTAACACAGCTCAAGCCCCATATTCTCTACAAAACTGCTTATTTCCTTCCTCCCTACAAATTGTGTTGCTATATTTAATGCCGGTATAGTAAGTCCTACAAAATGACATATTCCTTTAGGTTATAGACATTGCCTTAAAAATCATTGTATCTCTGCCACACCCTCAAGCATTTCATGAAGTGTCCTACATATAGATACTACTTGATTTATGAAGTCAGTTCCTAGGTTTTCCCCTCACCCACTTGTCGTGAGAACTATTTCAACTCTCCCAGATTCCTCTCCAAATTTCACTTGCTTAATGAAGCCATTCCAAAAAGGCAGTGAATAGGACTTCAGGGACATAACAATGAAAATTGAAAGAAGCTGCCGACCATATCACTTTAGTATAAATCATTTATCCTCCACTGGGTACTTTTTATCCTTGCAATTTGTCAGTCTTACCTTGATTGTCAGCTCATGAAGTTCAAATTACATCTTTATATGCATTTCTTCATCTGGAGCTGGATAATTGATATCAGTTATATATTTACTTTAACTCACTGTAAAAATTTCTCATGCCCCTATCTTTGGACACCTTGTGCTTGTGTATTCAGTATTATCTGGTAATACTGGATGTAAGCAGTGTGAGGAATGGGGAAAAGAGAATCAACTGGATATTTTAGCTTAGTTTTATTAACTCTGTAATTAGGAGCATTTATTGATTTTAGGTCTCAATTTCGCCATTTATTAAAAATAATAATAATAACAAAAGGGATCTCTAAATTCACTTCCTCCTTCAAGTTTCCATTAAACAGAGCCAAAACCATGTTAATTAAATAAAAGTTTATATCTCCCTTATGGTCCAGAGGTAGCCAATCTAAAGCTAATAGGATAGTCCTGCCCTACCTAACAGATGGCTTCTATCCTGAGTCCAAGGTGTCTTTTCAAGCTGCCACCATTAGGTCTGCACCCCATCCAGATGGAAGGAGAAAAGTCAAAGGCAGTCCATACCCATTCCTTTTTTGATCATGATCTGAAAGTAGCTCTTTGGCTCAAATCCCCTTGGCCAGAACTTGATCACATGGCCATGAAATGGAAGATGGAAAATGTAGTCTTGTATAAGGGTGCCCAGCTAAAACTCAGGTGCACTTTCATTAAAGAAACAATGAGTGTTTAATTCAGTGCTCACTAAAATTTAAGTGTGAACTAGAATGTTAAGAACTCTGAAGAGTCTGAGATTTTATGCCACTTGCAAGATAGTAAGTTTACCTGGCCCAATCTCATGGATACTGGCAAAAGACACGGGACTCTGGGCATTACACATAGCTCTGTAAATAGTGTGCGCATCAGTTTACCTGAAATTTGCATCAATTTACCTTGCGCTCCCGAGTACCACAGGGCAATGCTGATGGGCCCAGATGGATGCCTACACACAGAGGTTGGAACCTGAATCTTATAAGAGCAGGAACTTGTCTATCTTCTGCTCCAGAGAGAGGCACATTTTCTGTCTTCCAAGGCTATTTCTAAGCATCCTTAAAAAGATAGTCCAGAACAAAGAAGCTACTGCCTCACTCATAAGATGTACAGAAATACAAGAGACCCGTAGTAAATCATCTTACAACACATGACATTACTAAGAAAGGCACAGGATACTATTATGAACCATCCTGGGGCATGCTTGAATGAGGACTTTTCCAGGGAAATCAGGACATATGCTCATCTTAACGTTAGCAGGTACTTAAAAATCTCTGCTACATGTTCTAATTCTATAGTAGGTGTCGGCTAATGGAATAATATATAGGCCACCAGTTTTTTTAGGGATCAAGATACATATAAAGATTACTGTGTTCAATGTAGGAGTGCCTGGGTGGCTCAGTGGGTTAAGCCTCTGCCTTTGGCTCAGGTCATGATCTCAGGGTCCTGGGATGGAGCCCCTGATCGGGGGGTCTCTGCTCAGCAGGGAGCCTGCTTCCCCCCCCCCACCCCTGCCTGCCTACTTGTGATCTCTCTCTCCGTGTCAAATAAATAAATAAAATCTTAAAAAAACAAAACAAAACCCAGTGTCCAATGTAAACATTTTCCAGTTATCACAATTGGCTCTTTAAAACAAATGCCTCTAGTATTAGATCTTAAACAGATTTCATGTGTTGTAATATACATGCTGTGTAATGTCACGTGAGGGCTCTAGACGAGGAACCCAGGTACATGAGATCTAAGGTTGGATTTTCTAACTTGATTTCTGATTTTGATCTATCACTCAACATCTTAGAACCTTAATTTATTTATTCTGTATAATGAATTATTAATGTTTTTTCTGTCTATTTCAAGTTCCACTTGAACTCAGCCACGGACTGTGGTCTAGTAACCTAAGGTGAGAAGAGGTCACTGGCTAAGCCCCTGGTTCTAGCGTCAGCAGTTCCATGAAGGCCTCAAGCACTTTTTGCCTCTTAGAAGATCTTCCTTATCTGAGCCAGTCAAAAACAAGGAAACGTTTTTTTCTCTTAAACCTGTCAAGTTTTGGGGTCTGATTCTTAAATAAATTCAGCTGCTCAGTGATTTAGTTCCACCCTGTTTCCAGATAGGTTTACCCAGATCATAGTTTTCATCTCATGCAGGATTTGTCGTGGATATTCTGGAGGAATAAAAAGTTTCTGCGGCTCCAGCCAGATGGGCACAGGGGAAGAGATTAGTAGGACTTGTGCCAAATATTGCCATCCTTGATCTGAATTCCTCCTCCTTCTTTGCTACTATTTGATCCATTCCTTTTCATCTAACTGCTTCAAAAGACAATTAAAGAGTGGGAATCTCTTTAATCACCTCTTCAATAAGGACCCAAAGAACACTTTATCTAGTATTTTATCTCCTTTTTATCCATGACCTACAGTTAGCTCCACTAATTCTTTGGTGCTTTTTTTGCCTTTCATGTTTTAATTATTTTTTAATACAGATTTCCCCTGCTATCCCAAGGTAGAGCCTTCCTATAAAAGCCAAATAACATAAAGCTAAGAAGTGATGGCTATTAATATATATGGGAAAATTTTTAAGCATTGCTAGATCCAAAATATAACCTCTCTCAGGCTTAGGACACATCTTGCTAACAGATGCACAATATAAATCAAGATAAAGCACAGATGCTCAGAGACACATTTCAGAGCTCTGGCGTTTGCTGCTGAGATGCCCAGTGTGGTTTCCAGGGAAGGAGCCAGGCAGGCGGTGCCCCGCACTGTTCCCTGTGCACTGGCTCCCTAACAGCTTGCTGCAATCAAAGGCTGAATGCTATTTTTGCTTTTCAGGTTTGGGGTTTTTTTGTTTTGTGTTCTTTTTTGTTTGCTTGTTTGTTTGTTTGTTTAAGCAAAAGCAAAAATCCTCTTCAGAGGTCTTTCAGTTAGCAAAAACCAGGTACTGTTGTAGGTCTTTCCTAAAAGCAAAGTGGCCTGATGCAAATTCGAATAGCTGGGGATGCCGCTCTGTAGGTATTGGCTCCAACAGCGTCATTGGCTTTCTAAAGCTTCAGCCTTGCACATGGGGTGGGGAAGAGTCAGCCAGTACTCTAACTTCTGGTCTGCAACGTCACCATCTTTTTTGTTTTTGCTTGCAATTGTCTTTTTGCAAATGAGTCTTGTAGGATTTCACTTTAAAGAACTTGTCTAAATCTAAGCTTCTGATAGTTTTAAACAGCCTGGGCTCCTTGTGCATTTTTCATGTTAAATTTTCTTTTCAGTATCTTCCTAATTAAGTCTTTATTTTATAACAATGTCCTATTTATAATTTAAATTTTCATTTAACTTCCTTCACTTTTTATTCAAAGTCATAAACGCCAATGGTTTAAGAAGCTTTCATAAAGCTTTTTATAAAGAAAACCAAGAATTCTCTTCTCCTAGGCTTCCCCACCCACAGAGTCTGGATCCCTACAGGCTAACACTTTAACTGCTTACTTTTTGTTTTTCTGAGGCTCACCTCCAAATACTTAATTAGCACATTTATACCTCTGCTTTTTGGCTATTGGCCTCCTGCTGTGAAAAATGAGGACTTGTCTCACTAACACGACTCCCCCACTTCCTCAACTATATATAAAACTATACAGTTTTATTACGGTAGTTTCTCCTCTGCAGGTCTCTGAAATAACAACAACATAATTAGTTAAAACTCCACTTCTTGGCCTATAAATAAAACAACACAACTTAGACCCCCCCCCCCTTTCTAAGATGACAAGACGCTTCTCCCCTCCTCTCCTCCCTCCTTCCATCCTCCATCGTCTGTTGACTGGATCGATACTTTGAAGAACAGCGGGGTTAACACTGTTTACAATCTGCTCTATAATCTTAGTCCAGTTTTCCGTGATTTGTCTATTCACCGATTCTAAAAGATGAAAACCAGGAAGCGGTCCTTCCTCTCCCGCGGCCCTGTCGACAGTGAGCTACGGGATGGGCTACGATTCCATTTCCTTTTCCGGGGTCAGGTTGTCCACCTCAAGTAGAATGGACTCGAATCGGATCAATTGGGTTTGACTTTTTACAGTTTGGCAACTTCCTTTAGAATACTCTCAGACATTTCTAGATGTGTAATATTATCTATCCTCTCATTTTTCCTTTTTCGTTCCTTCTCAAGGGCTCTCTCCTGGGGTTTTCCTTCTCTTTCCAAAATATGAATTAGTTGCTTTCTAAGCCTGGCAAGCAGGCTTCCCTTCACTGCACTCTGCTTTGGATCCTCTGTTTCCTGCATTCTGTTATATTATTATTATTATTATTATTACTATTACTATTATTATTTGAGTCTTCTTTTTCTGGAGCATAGCCTCAAGAAACTTCCTATGAAGGGGTGGGTGGGTCTAAAATGTTTTTACTCTACTATCACATTTAACTTACTGGCTATCGATGCACCTGGGTGGCTCAGTGGGTCAAAGCCTCTGCCTTCTGCTCAGGTCATGATCCCAGGATTCTGGGATGGAGCCCTGTGTCTGGCTTTCTGCTCAGCAGGGAGCCTCCTTCCATCACCCCCTCACCTCCCTGCCTATCTCTCTGCCTACTTGTGATCTCTCCCTCTCTGTCAAATAAATAAATAAAATCTTAAAAAAAAAAAAAAAAAACTTACTGGCCATCTCTGAGCATTGATAAGAAATCTAATTTCCCTCCTTTGCAGGTAACTTCTATTTTAAGTTCTCCTTGGCCCACTTTTTGGGATGATCTCCTTATCTCTGGTGTTCTAAAATTTCATAATTGTATCTGTAGGTGTCTCTTTATACATTCATTGTGCTTGGTGCTACCTGAGACTTTTCAATATGAACATTATGATCCTTTTCAATTCTTGGGAGTGTTCTTTAATTTCTTCTGTTACACAAATTTGTTGGATCTTAGCGTCTGTCTCCCTCCTAAATTAAAGACTCAGTTCGGTCCCTCATTCTTTTCGATACAGAAACTCTCCCTCGATAATTTCCTCATCTCCTGTGATCTAAAATTACCCATATCCTGATGACTCCTAAATTGAAATCTCCAGCCTGATTGTCCTCCTGACCTATGGATCTATTGCCTGTTTGACCTACCTGCTTCAATGTCTAATAGACACCACAAATTTAACAAAGCCTAAATAAAAGTCTTGATATCTCTTTTCTTTCTTAATACCTGTTCCATATCCATTCTGTCAAAAGTTCAGCAACAATATCCACTTAACATTTAACTAACTAACAACAAAAAAAAAAACTAGAAGTTATTTATAATTCCTTTTGTTCCCTCTCACAAAATAGAAGATCCAGCAGTAAATCCAAAATTTATTCTAACCTGACCACTTCCCACCAACTCCAGTAATCAATATCAAAACTATCTTTTCCCAAGACCAGTATCTCAGATTATATATATCCCAGTTTATAATCTGATGCATTAGTGCACATGTCTTAGAGCCCAAGTGCGTAGCTTAGTTTCAAATTCCAGAAAAAAAAAAATTAAGAAAACAGAAAAATCCTGTTGAAAGCATTGAAATATACACAAAAAAGGGGGGGGAGGAATGAATGGGACTCAGTTCAGTTAATACCAACAAATATGTCAGTCCTCCACTTACATCCTTCAGTGGGTACGTGTGTTCCTCAGACTCTGAGATGAGAATTTATGTAAAACAGATTTGCTTGAAAGTATTCCCCGGGAAAACAGGAAAAGAGTAAGAAAATGAGACTAAGATGAAAAGAAAGGCAAACAAGAGTACAATATCGTGTTCAACAGAGGGTAACTTTATTGCAGCCCCCCAGGGAAGCTGGGGAGAGTGTCGGTGACTCCTCAGTCATTCCCATTAAAACAGGAGACCTGGGGTACTTATACTCCTGTGCCCGTCAGCCACTCATTAAGATTTGCTCCAAGGGGACAAAGATGTCCAGGCCCTTCCTGCTCTAAGAACAAGCCGTCAAGGCAGGCTCTGAGAGGTAGGACAACCCCTGACAACAGACACAGGAGCTGGCTTTTGGGAGTGGAAGAGCCCAAATGGTCAGGGGGTCCAAGGAAATAGGAAAGTCTGGCACCATCTGCTGAAAATGGCTGCCCAGTGGCAAAAAGAATACAACCCTAACTCTCTCCTACAGGCCTCCACATCTCCATGATTGTCCACAACTGCTTCTCTCCATGGTCACTACACATGGTCCTGGGAACCTTTCTAATCTCCCAGAGTAGGAACCTTTCACTTCAGGACTTTGGACTTGCCATTCGATGTGTGAGAGAATGTGTGACATTTGGAAGCACACACCACTCAGAAATAATATGACAAAGAATCAATTTACCATGGAAATAATACTCATGGAAGACCTCTAATCAAAATAAGAAAAAACCAGACCAATAATAATAAACCTCAAGAAAAAAAGATAACAATCAGATAACAGTGATAAGTAAACCAGTAAACATTAAAATTTCAAATTATTTGGATAAAATTTAAGCTTTAATACAGTTAGGTTGGGTAAATAAAGCAGGGAGAAGTAAAATAAAGCTAAACGTTATCATATTTGGGGAGAGTTATATAAAAACTACAAAATTATCTCCAAGTATTAAAATGTGGGTTTTTTTTTTAAATAAATGTAGAAGGATAGGAAAGGAGGTAAAACTTCCAAGCAATTAGAGAGATAAAAGAAAAAAGAAAACCAGATTATTCTACCGAAAGAATGCAAAAATGAAGAGAAATTTTTAAAATATCTTTAAAAATTGCTGAATTAAATTCACATGAAGTATACAGACTTAATGCAAAACATTACTAGAAGAAAATATAGATAAATGTATTAAAATATTGGGCTGGGGAAAAGCCCAGGGTCACCAACACCAGAAACTTGAGAAATGATTAACAGGTTATCAGCACTAGAAAATAAAACAAAACTCCTATAACTTGACAAACACAATAGACATCATAAAGCAACATAATGATAGGGAAAAAAACGCCTTTAAATATAGAACATTTACATCAACAAAATATATTTCAACAAGAAAACCTAAAAAGAAAAAGGAAAACGCTAATAAACAAAAAACCATAAGCAGGTAATTCACTGAATCATAAAAGCATCTGCACCATTCAAAATATGAAAAGATGCTAAGCTTTACTAAAAGCAAATGAATATTAACTTAATTAAATTAAAACAAAGATGTCCCTTTTTACATATATAAACAAAGATTTTTAAATAATGACACATATATGTGAAACAAGTACATATTATTAGTCCACCTGTAAATTAATTCAACCTTTTGGAAAGTAATTTAGAAATGTGTATCAAAATTTAAAATGTATTGTATCCTTTGACTCAGAAATTCTACTTTAAGGAATTCATCCTACTAAAAGTTCACCAAGACATTAACCCACAAATGTTTGTGCAGACTTATTTACAATAAAGAACTGGGAATAGTCTAAACAACTTAAAAACATTTTAAGAGACTGACTTAAAATGATGTAGTGATAAAATCAACTGTAGCTACTAAAAATAATGAGATAAATCATATATATCCTCACAGAAAGATAGTAATGACATTAAACAATTGAAGTAAAATAGTAATGCACATGCCATGTTTAACTTCAAAAACATTATACTAAGCTTAAAAAGACAGCAGTAAAAAGAACCATTGTATGATCCCATTTGTATGAAATGTTCAGAAGCCAATCTATAGAGACAGACACAGATCAATGGTGCCTGGGGTTGAGTGGGAGCAGAGGGGGTCTGCAAATGGGCATGAAGAATCTCTCCAAGATGACGAAAGATTTCTACAGCTCAATGGTGATGATGGTAGTACAGTTAACTCTTGTCAACTTCCTAAAAATCACTGAATTCACTTTGTGAATTTTATGGTATATAAATTATACCTCAATAAAGCTGCTTTTTAAAAAGAGCAGTGTACGGATCAGTATGGAAATACGTTTCCACAAAGAAAGGTTTGCCTTAGGACATTTCTATATTGTTTGAATATTTTTCAATAACAAATACTAGTTTTACATTCAGAAAAATTTACAAAGACAAATATAAGTATCTTTTTTTTAAAGATATTATTTGTTTGGCTGTCAGAGATCACAAGTAGGCAGAGTGGCAGGCGGGTGGTGTGTGGAGGGAAGCAGGCTCCCTGCTGAGCAGAGAGACAGACACAGGGCTCCATCCTAGGACCTTGGGATCATGACCTGGGCCAAAGGCAGAGGCTTTAGCCCCCTGAGCCACCCACGTGCCCCCAAATATAAATATTATCTTCGAAAACTCTGAGATCAGATATGGTATGGTCCCCACCCCCGAAGCCTCCTAAAAACCGAAACTTGATTTCCTATATTGTTTGCCAGACATGGCCCTTTGATATATTTTACAAGTAGAGTAAATAAAGAACAAGCCAGTTGTAATGGCAACATCACAGAATGGGATACAACACAGGGAATCACTACACTGAACACTGCTCTAAGTGCTTTAAAAGAATTTACCTGTTAGTCCACATAACTACCCAGGGTTGCAATTCAACCACTAGACACTTGGCAAAGGCTGCAGAGTTGGTGAATGCAGATCAGGATTTTAAGACCGGGTAGTCAGAATCCAGTGCCTTGGTTCAAAAACCAAATGAGACTGCCCATACCTAGACAGTGGTCATATTATATAAATAAATTCTTCTCTGATTATATACATCTACTTCAATAAAGCATTTCCTACATGGGGCGCCTGGGTGGCTCAGTGAGTTTCAGCTCAGGTCATGATCTCACAGTCTGTTTCAGCTCAGGCCATGATCTCGGGGTCCTGGGATTGAGCCCCACCTAGAGTTCTGCACTCAGTGGGGGGGCTGCTCCTCTCCTCTGCTCCTCTCCCCACTCACAGGCATACACAGACTCTCAAATAAATAAATACATCTTTAAAAATAAATAAATAAAACATCTCCTACCTCCTGACCCTGATAGTAAGCTTTAAAAAAAAAATTTTTTTTAACTATTTGCACATTGCCAATTCAAGTCAAAGGAATGTGGAAAGCAGGGACTGCAGGTTTTGACTTTCGTGATCCTAGTTGGTTAATGTTAGAAATAGCACAGAAGAAGGCATAGAAAATATGTGTTGAATTATACTGAATGCTTTCAGTCATGTTTCTCTCCACAAATCCAAATTGGTAACAAGCTTTAAAAACAACTAAAAATCATAATGATTGACCAAAGCCCTTCCCATTTCTTTCACGGTTGAAGATGTTCAGAAGCCTGATTCAGTAGGATCACCCCCCGAAAGAACATCGCAGCCTATCACATTTCAATTACCTCTGCATCTGCACTGTCTAGTAATTAATAAGCCAGGCTCCCAGAGACAGTGATCATAGATCACACAGACATGACATGCTTGCCGACACCTCCCACAGAAACAGGTAATGCAGCATGTTAGCACTGAAAAGAGGATATTAAAACCCATTTAGATTCTCCCATCATTAGATGGAGAAAATAAATCTGGCTACTAATGCTTGGCTAGGAGTTCCTTAAAATGATTCTGGTCCTGCTAAGTCCCGTGCTTCTGCAGTTAAAGGTTATAAATGTTCAAACCACAAACCCAGCCCTAGAAACTCAAAAATTCTATTGATCTTAGAATTTGAAAATAACAGCCTCTTTGCTCATTAACTGATCCATAAAACTCCTAGATAAATGCAAAAATCCCAGGATGTACTGGTGAAGAGGAATTCTACCCTGGCCTCAGGTTATTGATATTATCCCTTTCCGTATTCTTGTCAACAGTCCCCTGAAACAGCTGGTTTCACAATTCAATCTAAAAGGTCTCATTTAAATGTAGCCTCATTCATTAATTTTGAAATTAAGTTATATCAGCTCTTACCATCTCAATGTTAAAGTCCTCAAATATACATGAAAAAGTTATTATCTTATTCTTCTGCAGTTTTTAAAAATTAATAATAGTGAAAGCCCAATTTTCGACCGGCGACATCAAAGAATTGGAGTCAGGGAATTGCATAGATTTGAAGAAGTTCAGACATCATTAGTAATTTGGTCACCCTTTGAACTTAGAACCAACATTCATATTCTGTCAATGCCATCATATTAAAACTCTTTGCCTTACAAAGCTAATTTACAAACCAATTTCTCATTGCTAGTCATATTCCACATTGGGCGATATATTCAGGGAAAGCATTGAGATAAAGAACCCCTTCTAGCTGAATTATCAGTGAGACATTGAATTTGGTTTAAAACATCTCTGGAACACCGAGGTGAGCAGAATTCTGTATTGTGTACTTTGGGTTTAGTTTAGGTTTTATATAGACTTTCCAATTTTAATTTTGATGAGGGTCATTGCTTTAAGCCATCTTCTGTTAGACAGTTGAGGAATAATTGGTTTATATCTGAAATACACACTTGATTGTCTATATACCTATTGACTTGCAAGGTGGTGTCAAGAAAATCTGTTTGTTGTGCACGTGGGTGAGTTCTCACGGAGTTTACAGAAGTCACCGTACAAATGAACTAATGCCCACCCTATCACGTCATCAGGGCTGTAATAAAGGCATTCTGTGTCATTATCTGCTTCCCCTGATAGTTAGGAAAATGCCTTATTTTATTTGTCATTCAACACAGCTCCTGGCATATACTAAGCACTTGATAAGAAGGAAGAAAGAAGGGAGGGAGAGAAGAAGGAGGGAAGAGAGGACAAAGTGTGCAAAAGTGCGTGAAAACTGCAAATGCCACACATATGTAAGAACTCAACATTATTACTGTTTGCATCAGCACCCAGGAAAGGAGTTGATCGTCTGGCGCGATTACCTATACTTACAGCCTGTCCTCACACTTCTTGTTCCCTCAGTGGGACTCAATTAACTTTCCTCTGCCAAGGCTTGACCATTCCCAAACCTAAATAAATCCATCTTCATGAACAAAAGGACAATTGTTGCTTACCTAGATCTAGTTGACAGGGGAATAAAGGGCTTTTCCACTCTAACAACAAGAAATTGGTCTCTATTTTCTTTCAAATTTCACACCTCAATCAGACTTGCAGATCCCCCCCAAAGAAATGACGAACAGTCAATGGGCCATAGGGACAAATGTCAGAAAGGAAAAAAGTACACAGGAGGCATCTGGGTGGCACAATCAAGCGTCCAATTTATGATTTTGCTTGGTCGTGATCTCAGGGTCTTGATCTTAGGATCGTGATCTCAGGGTCAGGAGATCGAGTCCCACCTCAGAATATGTGCTCAGTGGAGAGTCTGCTTAAAAGTCTCCCTCTCCCTCTGCCCCTACACCCCCCAAATAAAAAAATAAATCTTAAAAAAAGAAAAGAAAGAAAAAATGACTCAAAACCCACACCACAGCATTCTTCGTCTTCATCCAGATTCATATTGCTCTTGTGATCCTCTCACAATGCCCTTTCCTGAATTGAAAAAGTATCATAAAATTATATTTTAAAAACAAGACTGTTCTGTGAAAATCTGTCAAGATGTGTTGTTTTTTTCTAGTTATGATTGTCCAGTTTTATTAAAAATAACACCAAGACAATAACACTGCTGACATGTACAAAGAAGTTCAATACGAGAACTTGCAAGCAATGCATATATCCTGATAAAGTCGGGGGCGGGGGAAGGAGAGAGAGAAACAAAGAGAGAAATATCCCCACACCAGCTAGACCATATCAGAAATGACAGACTTAATTTTCATTGTCATATTTTGAGAGGAACAACAAAAACTAGAATATTTATAGACAAGAACGCAGCACCCCTAAGAAAATTGTTTTGTGAGGACATTTGAGTGAGGTGGGTTTATTGAACCCGGAGCCTAGAGAATGCAAGAGGAAAAGAGGCGTGTCTTTTCTTCAAATATTTAGAGATCTCTCCTATGAGAACGCAGGAGGCATGTTTTGTATGCCTCTGGACGAATCAAGGACCAATGTACTCAACCTAAAAACATAAATGCCATGTAGGATATTCAGTGCCCAATCACTTGAAGGAGAAATTCAAGAATTTGGTTTGGGAAATGTTCATCCGTCCGGCGCGATTACCTTCATCCAAATGGAGGTATCAATTAAATAGTTGAGATTCTGAAAAGAAGGCAAAATTCGAGGCATCATTTTGGATGATATTTAAAATCTTAAGTTTGGATGAATTTACCTAGGAGGCAAGTTTAGTTGAGGGAAGTGGCCCAAGGACTAAGCCCTCGGCTATTTTAACATTTTGATGTCCAGAGATAAGGATCAAGGAAAAGGGATAGACAAGTGTCTGAGTTTTAGTTTCCCCAGAAGTAGACCCTGAAGCAGGTATTTGAATATAACAGTTTATTTGAAAAGTGACCCCAGGAAACAGTGATAATGGAATCAGACAGAACATAAGAAGAGAGGGGGAGGCAGCCAATAAAGGATGCATTATCAAGCAAGTTTGTCCTTGTGCACCACAGGAACTTAATTCCCTTGGAGAACTCTATAGAATGCATGCCTGGAAGTTATCCCTTTAAAAACAAAGGAAAGGAAGATATGCATACCAACTGCCATCCATCTTAAGCTGGGAGCTGCTCCCAGGAAGCATCAATTCTTTGATACTTGGAGCCTCCCATGCTCATGGTCTAAATGGGTTCCAGAAGCCAGAGAAAGCTCAAATGTTGACATTGAAAGTGTCCTGGAGCACACTGAACGGATGAGGTATGAGCAGGAGGTAGGGCAGGGCGGCAGCCTCCTTCACAGGATGGAATGGTCAGGAAGGGGTGAGCAAATGAAGAGAGGGTCGTTTCCTGGATGCCAGGAGAGCTGAGCTAATAATGCAAAATGGTTTGATCGTAGGAGCACTCCCTCCAATTGTCCTTGCAACAACAACATTCTGTTATATTAGCCAGTAGAAAAATAAAAAAGTCATTGGCATTGAGTCCCCAAAGTAGCATTCTCCTTCTTCCACCTTTAGAATGAGTTCTGTACAATAGGAGATAAGTGGCTTATAAAGATACATTGAACAATATGCTGATTAAAGGAGTGGTGCCAACTGTATGAACGTTTATAACTTCGGGGGCAAAAAGAAAACTTTTAGAGGGCATCGCAGAGGGCTTTTTGTGTGTGTGTGTGTGCCAAAGATGTTAGCTGGGAGACAATCAATAATGTTTCCCCCTGAGTGAGTATATTATACATTTTATAAAATCATGAAAATAAAAATAAATAAATAAATAAATAAATAAAAATTTTAAAAAAATCATGAAAATATATTTACTGGTTTCTACATCCAGCTTCTATTTCACTGGAATTTAATGACTTCCCAAATAAAATCCCCCACTTTGAAAGTCCCCCAAATCCCATAAATTATGTTCCCATACTGGCTTTATATGGTTCTTTGAACAAATAGTTAACACCATTTGAAAAACAATGGTGGGCATATTCTTTTTAATTCTTAAATGTGTGCAAAAGACCCAGAAGAAAAGATTTCTCTGGAGTAAAGTAAATAAGTAAATGAGATTTGTTCTTCAGCTCACCTTCACGTAAAAGAAAAAGGTAACCTTCGGTGGCTTTACCATCAGGAAAGAGCAGACAGCAAGGACATTTGCTGTGTAAATAATGGCCTTTGACATGACCAGCTGCCAGTGTGGGCTAAAGCACTCTCTCCCACAACTCAGAAAAAGAGCACTGCTATTTTCCGTGTAGAGGACACTACTTTGAAATAATTGTTTACTGCCTAAGAAGGCATTCACGGAAACTCGAATTTGGACATTTCTTTTGAAGACAGAAAAATCATGTGGGACTGACGGTGCCTCCTCAGATGTTTGCCTTTAAGAACATTTAAAGGACCGAGAAGAGAAAGAAAATTGAAAAGCAAATTAAATGTCACAAGTGAAGGGCTGTCACCTCAGATTTAATAATGTCATTATTGAAAGTTAAATACCAGGTAATTATGAATATGAAGATGTGTGAGAAATCCGCGGCATAATTACAGAAACGTACAGCCAGCATTCTCAGAGCTCAGAATTCAACTTCACCCACGGAATTCTCTGAAGGACGGGTTCTCTATAGAGCCTCTCCCTATCAGCCCATCAAATCCAGGTAGTTAGAGATGATTTGAGTTTTGAAGATGGGATTTGGATTACTTTTATTCAAATATAGTCTATTTGATTTTTTCCCTCATGCTTTGTTTGATTTTTGTCCTTTAAAATGGATGTGGCCCAGTGCGGCAGCAGCGCACGTACCTAATTACCTTGCCAACTGGTTCCCTCTGCAGGCAAACGCTTTCTGATTATATGATGCTAAACACGGATAATAATTCTATTACAGTTTTCATGGGGATTATTCAAGAATGCGCAACACACAGACTCATCCCTCAACTTCGCTCTCCCGTCCCTGTTCTCATATACATCACCAGAATGATGGCAGTCGGCATCATAATTCATCAGCACATGTCTTTCTTCTGATGTATTGTGTTTCATACCATCGCTTTTAAAGCGATCCAGAATTCCTAGTGAGTGAAAACTCATAAATAATATTACAATTAAAAATAAAAGATTACTTAGAAGGTAGCAAGTATATTTAGATGTGACTTTTAAATGGCAGATGTGTGGCATTTTTCAAACCTCGGAAACATCTATTATGCGAGCTCAGGTGGGGGGGGGGAACCTGGGCAGATGATGGTCTTTCACACTTTCTGCACTGTCCTGGTCCTTTCTCAGATAAACATGCACTCAGAGAGACAAACTGACGTGCAGATTTGGGGGCTATTGAGGATGGAATATGGAAGTCTGCTCGATCTTTTTTTTTTTTTTTTGAGATTGTAAACATATCCCTTGGGTTATGAAGCTTCTCAAAGTGCCCAAAGTAGAAACACTGATTTTCTTTTGATTGTCCTTTCCTCATTCCTCTGTCTTCCTCATTTCTCTTCTGGTCACTTCAGACAAGGATAAATGGAAGTGTAAAAACAGACCAGGTGTAAGTGAGGAGAAGCAGTTCTCTCTCAGGCCAACCTTAGGACCACTGTTGCAAAGCCTACTGAAGATTTCAAGCTAATATGGAGGCGGGGACCATTTAAAAAGCTCCAGGTACTTGGTACAAATCATCTAGAGACCAGCAAAGCACACTAGAGTGAAGTATGGTAAAACATTTGCAAGTATGATGGTTTGGGGTTTGTTTTGTTTTGTTTACAAATTAAAGGTTTGTGGCAACCCCATGTCAAAGCAGAACTACCAGCCTCATTTTTCCAACACCACTGTTCGCTTCTTGTCTTTGTGTCAAAAAAATTCATTAATTCTCACTGTATTTCAGTAATTTTTTCATTATTGTTATATCTGCTATGGTGACCAGCAATCAGTGATTATGACTCACTGAAAGCTCAGATGATGGTTAGTACTTTTTAGGAATATTTTTTAATGAAGGTATGTACCTTTTTTAGGTAATAATGCTATTGTGGATTTAATAAAACTACAATATAATGTAAACATAACTTTTATATGCACCGGGAAACCAAAATACTCATTTAACTCACCATATTGTGACATTTGCTTCTATTGCAATGATCTGGAGCCAAACACTCAATATCTCAAGGGATGTGTGTCTGCCAGATACCTCAACACAAAGTAGGAAGCTATTAGAACAGCACATGTGACAGGAAATAATATTTTCATTTACAATGGTGGCATTAGAGATAAACAGAAGGGAGATTTGAGATAAGTTGGATGTAGCATCTTACCATTTTCCATACCTTGCTTTCTATACTCTAGCTACAACACACTATTCAGTATTTCCCAACAGAGCATGTTGTTTCACACATGTCACCATGACCACGTTCCTCCGGTGTCACTTCCTACCACAAGTAAACTAATGACCATCATCCTTTATGTCCTCACTGTCTTATGGGTATTTTTGTAATAGTACCTACTCCAGATAGATATGCCCATGTTTATAGATACTTGCCCCCCCTTCTTATCTGTAAGTTCTTAAAGCTGTGTCTGTGTTACTTATATTTTATTACGTCTCATAACCCTAGCAAAATGCCTGGCAACAATACCAAGAACAATGACTTATAGTTTGCTTATAGTACTAATTCCCTTTTTTTCCCTGTCTAATAAAATGAAACCCTTAAAAAAAACCCATAAAATTCCTTCTCTAAGTATCCTAGAGCATGCAAATATACAGAACCTTCTCATGCTGCTACATGTTCTCCCTGAAATGGGGACTTGTGAATATGTTTCAAAATGCACCATGTCAGTATCACTCTCTGACGGGCTGAATGGTGCTGGATGGGGGATCGATCCCAGGATCTTCTCTCTAACTTTGGTAACACTCAGCAGATTTTCCAGAACCTACTAGCAGAGTCCCAAGGCACTTTGACTCCACTTTGCTGAGACTGAAGGTACCTGAAGGAGTAACACCAGCCCTGCCTCAGGTTCTTGGCTCCTTGAGTCAGTAGCCCTGTCCTGGCACAAGACAACATCCTTCATCAAGGTGAACCATGACACCCTCTAGTGCCTATGGCAATCACCTAAGACCACCCTTTACCTTCCTTAATCCACACCTGAGACTGCCATCATCCTCTAGCCTTTATACTTAGTCTGCATACTTGGTGTTCCATGTTTAATGATAAGGCAATGTTTAAACTTTGCATTCCTTAACAGACTAAGACTTTATTTTGCCCTGAGTTCTTCATGTTCTCAACCATCTTGGGCTGAACCTCTCACTTGGCCTTCATTCCTATAAAACTTAAATCCTAATATTATGCTCCCTAGATTTAACATCGGCAAAAATCATCTTCTTCTGAAGATCCCCTTACAACAATATGATCCAGAGATATATTCAAGACAGACTAAGGTTCGAGAGAAAAAATACAGAAAATCCAGCTATAGTGCTCGGTTCCTTGCTCTCTGCTCAGAGCTCATGAAATAAAGATGGATCATTTAACCCACCATCTCTCTCCGTGACCAAGTATAATTTGGCTCTTTTTTTTTTTCTCCAGAATGTAACTAAATAGGAATAATGTAGAACTCAATTAATGGTTGTTTAGGTATTTCTGTAAAGAAAAAGCCAACAGGTTAACAATAAATATTTGGCTGCTCAGAATGTTATGAATGAGTGATTAGAGATATTTCCCTACCACCTTCTCCCCATGCATTTAACTTGAAACAGAGTCAAGAGGATTGATGATAAGGGGACGGAGCTGAAACTGTCGCTGAGAATGTCATTAAGGAGATGAAGTACGCGTGAATGCAGTTCTGCTGGGCAGCAGAGACTTTCTTCCACATAATTCACAGCCAGATCAGACAGCTTGGTCGTTATTTTCTCAAAACAACAATGATCAATATGGAAGTGGCAGATTTTAAGAACATCATCCCTATAAGGCAAAGCTGAAGACCAAAGGTAAGACCAGCCCAAAAGAATACTTTAAAAACATACCAATACCTGGGGTGCCTGGGTGGATCAGTAAATTCTCTTGATTAAGGCTCAGGGCATGATCTCAGGGCTGTAAGATGGAGCCCCATGTCGGGGTAATTCTCTCCCTATGCCCTTCCCTCAGTATATATGTTTATATACTGACATCTTGCCAAATCTCTTTTGTAGTCTTCAAATAACCATGAGATATGTAAGATACAAACTCTCAGCCTTACTTGGAATGTGGCCCAGAGAGTCTGAATATAAGAGAGATGAAAAATCCTATTTAAAATATTTAAAACTGAGATTCCAGAAATGTTGAGCTGAAGCCACTTCAAGATGAGTCTACCACAGATGAGAAAAAGAATGTGGGTCCTTTGCCAAAGACGTTTCCCTAAATGTATCCAGCACACCTTCTTCTCCCCAAAAAGAGTTTGAAAGTTCCTGTTCGCAGGGGGCATTTCCTTCTTAGATGTGTCTTACTTGCTTTAAGACAGCTCAGAAGAATGTGTATGGCTTCCCTGTTCAATATGGCAGCCACCGATCACAGGGGACTATTGAGCTCTTAAAATGTGGCTCGTCCAAACTGAAATATGCTGTAAGCAAAAACGCACACAAAATTTCAAAGACTTACTATGAGAGAAAGAATGTAAAACCTCTCAATAATATTTATATTGATTACATGTTGAAATGTTAATATTTTGGACATATCAGGTCAAATAAAATGTTATTAAAATTAATTTTACTAATCTGTTTCTGTTACCAGTAAATGTAAAATTATATTTGTGGCCGACATTATATATTTCTGCTGGGCAGCACTGCTCCATGGCATCCTTGGGGTGGGTGGAACTGTGGAACTAAGAGCTTAGTGGAAAGCAAGCAGGCCCAGAGTCACCGAGATGCAATTGTTGACCTGGCCTGTACAACCAGATAAAAGCTGAAGGATTGAACTGGCTGCATAGTGCTCTCCCTAGTGTGACTCACAGATGTCACCCACCTGCCAACTATCACGGGCCCATGGCAGGTATAGAAACGGAACACGCACCTTTAGAAACTTTTATACAGTTTGACAGGTCAATTTCACCTCTGTTAAAGTTAACATCATTTTTTGAATGGGTTTGTGTTTTGTATGTCTTTGCAGTCTCTTACTTCTTTTTAATTAATTTCTATCTGTGAATAATACTACAAAATTATTTACCCGAGATATTGAAAATACAATCTTTACAGATGGTTTGGGAAACAAGGAGATGTGTAATTTTGGTGACGTTATGTTTAGTTTTGGCATCCACAGACAGAGATTCGTGGGTTTCATACATTCTTCCTGAAAGCCGGCGTTTACCAGAGAATAACAGTATTCGATTTTCTCATACCTAGCGAACGTGTAGCTGTATCTAAATTTCTTTAAATGCAAAACCAGTTTAAGTATAAAACAAAATAACGGGTTAGCCCCTTAACTCTATAGACGTGTTTCATTTTCTGTAAAATATAGAAACTGGAAAAATTGATTCCTAGCCAGCTTCTAAATGACATAATTTGGAGAGATCCACGTTTAGATCAGGAGCTGGTAGCAGTCTGTACTACAGAGGAGGCCCACCAGGCCTCTCACTGCCCTGAATCAGGCTAAACTGGATGTGTGCTATAGCGTGGCCTGGATGTGGGAAGGAAGACACAGTAAATGCTCTTTTATAATAATGGGAAGAAAGGACTTGGGACTTAAGTGTAATTGGGTGTAGCAGTTCATTAGCAAACACCTGTTCACTCTGCCGAAGTATGAAAACCAAAAAATTCCTGCTTAGAAACATTGAAGATTTCTCCACGTTCCTCCCAAACAAGAAACATGATCAATTTAGACCTGTCGACTGTAATTCCTGCCTCAGTGCACCACAAAGTTAGACAATTCTCACTACACCAGTCTAGCAACATCACACTCTAAAACAGGGTTTGAAAACCACAAGAGAACTCTAATCTTTGATGTCAGGAGATATTCTGCGGTACAGATTCCAAAGTAAAGACACATAGGAAAGAAAATCATTGAGAATTTTTTAAGGTAATTTTTTTTTTCTCATATCCTCAGATTTTACAATTCACTCAGCTTGCTTTGTATGAATTCTAGAAAAGGGACCACAAATGGTCCCCTGTTAAATTCTTTCTAAGGTGTTTTAAAGGTCCTTTATATTAGATATCACCACTCATAATTTGATTCTCCTCCATTTCATTGACATTTAATTTGCTGAAGGATATAAGACAACTCAGGATCAATCTAGAAAGGCCTGTGGAAAAGAGGGAAGGGTGTTTTCAAACAAATGAAAACAGTGTACTCTAGATGTCTGTTCTTAGTGAGCAAGTACTGTCTTGCTCACAGCACTTAGAACAATCTTCAGCAGTAATGACACATTCAATAAATACCATAAAATAGTAGTGGAGAAATAGTAATCAAGCATCTACTATATGCCAGCACTGACAAAGCATTTTATTCCTCCACGTAATATGGCATGGTATGCATTTTGTGATAAGGAGACTAAAAGTAAGAGAAGTTAGATAACAAATTCAGGTCACCACCTTCCCCAACCATTGACACCCTCTGTCACCATAGCAAACAGCTCAGAAGCACTCACTGTGCCATCTGTTAACTGTGTTAAATATTCCCTCTTAAGTTCCCTTCTTCCTCTACCTAGAAGTGAGTGAGTGGGTAAGGTTTTGTTCTGAAAATTAAGGGAGCTCTTAAATTGCACAACATGGTTTCTCTTTGACTTTGGCTTTGCCTCTGTGAAAGCAGTGCTGCATTCATGTGTAAGCTGATACGTAAAAAAAACTCCATTTTGAGGTTTTTGAAGTTCTTTCTTATACCAGATGTCCAAGTTGCTCACTTACTTTGATTTGTTTTCATATCACTTCCTTGCTGGGCAGAGAAGACTTGAACCTGGTCATCCGCCAGAGACCAGCTCTGTTGATTCCCCAAGAGAACATGGAAACATTTCTTCCTCCCAAAATATGAAAAAACTCTCCACAGGATTGAATTTATATGTATGCAGATTAAGTTACCATCTGTAAGAAGGGTCCTTCATTTACAATACAATGTTTCCACATCTTTACTGAAACCTAAGTCTCTTTACAAAGAGCATGAAGGAGAGCTCTTCCCGAAGGACCATTTCCTTGTGCAAGTAGAGGAAGGCACTGCACTCAAAGACTATAGACACGGACCTTGTAATCAGGCCAGCTAAGGTCCATCACTGCTTTGCTGCTTAATTACTGCATAACTTTAAGCAAAATTGTATCATCAGTTTAATCAGGAAAAGCAAAGCCATTCCAAGCATTTTAAGCAGGAAGGAATGAGGTTTAAAACTTATTAAAAGGGCTAGAGTACTAGAAAAGAGGAGAAGAGGGAAGCTAGTGTTTTCCAACGCTCAAGAACAGGAGGAGGCCTGACACCATTGCCCAACCCCATCCCCAGCACAGCCACATGGATGCTAATGTTCTGCCATGTGGCTATTACCAAAGTCAAAGGAAGAGCTCCTCCCTTCTTTCCTCCTTCCCCTCCCAAGTGAGAGCCTCTGGTTGGCAGAACATAAACCAAAGCCATGTTGGCAAGTGTGTCTAGGAGATGTAGTTTCCAGGTTTCGAGCTTCTAGCACACAGAGAGAAGCAACACAAAATATCCTTTACAACAAGTTATGTATTCTGTTTGAGCTACAGCTTTCTCCTAAAATAAAACTATGGTCTTATGCTGTATTCACTTCTAAAAGTGCTTACTGTATGTTGGGCTACTACCTACTGGGTGTTGAGCCAGGAACCGTGGATATAAATATTGTTTTAAAGTAGAGTCTCGGCTTTCATATGATTTCACAAGCATATACTTAAATAGATGATTACAATAACAGGTTGTTGTCAATTCTATTCCTTCTATTTGGGAGGACTGGAAAGAGTTTCTAAAGGAGATGTTGCCTACTGGAGCCTTCAACTATGAGTAGAGTTAGCCAGACAATGGGTAGCAGAAGACTGGGGCTGGGAAGAATTCATCATTTCAGCAGAAAATAAAAGCAAGTATAAGAGAAAAGTAAAAACACCTTACAGTGTAGAGCATAATAAAAGCAGTCCTAGATTGCTAGAGAATAAATAGCAAGGAAGGAAATGGGAAAAGAGAGATAGGCAGAAGCTAGCTCAGCAAAAGTCTACTGTCCCTTGTTTAAAAATTTAGATATACCTTAACCTAATTAAAGAGGAGAGATGTAGAAGTGTTTGAAACTGTGTTGTGGTTAAATTTGTGATGTCTAGGGGCGCCTGGGTGGCTCAGTGGGTTAAGCCTCTGCCTTCAGCTCAGGTCATGATCTCGGGGTCCTGGGATCAAGCCCTGCATTGGGCTCTCTGCTCAGCAGGGAGCCTGCTTCCCCCCCCTCTGCCTGCCTCTCTGGCTACTTGTGATCTCTCTCTGTCAAATAAATAAATAAAATCTCAAAAAAAATTTTTGTGATGTCTAGTGGCTAGGAGGATAAATATAAGCAGAAAGGCCAGTTCAAAAACTTTCAACAGTTCTGGAATGGTTAGTGGAAAACTGAATCAGATGACTGCAAAGAAAGGGTGAGTCACTCAGACATACCCTATTACACTCGCTAAAGTACCAGCAGACCTGAAACAGGGTAGCACACCTTGTTTCCCAACCTCCTTTGGGGAGTGGAAGTGCATGCACCGAGAAAGAATTCTTTGACGACTGAAGTGGAAGTGAGGACTGCTCAGCTCCCGTGGGGTCATACTTTGTATGAAGAGTGTATACTCAGTCAAGTACAGACATTTTGTATCGCTAGGTGGGGACACAAAGTTTGGGGCAGGGCTAGATGACTCTGAATAGTAGAAGGGAGACTGATCCTATATCCATCAGGAGTCCTGTTCCCTGGCTAGATTAGTGAGAGCAGGAGTAGAGCAAAAGAGATGGATTCTAGAAAAAAAGATAAAGATTGTCAGGACTTGATAGCTGACCAATACGGAAGGTGCCAAAGACCAAGAATCAGAAATAGTTACTAGAGTGCCTCATCACAACCCTTTATGGGAAATCCAGGTGGTCAGAAGTATTTCAGGTTGTGGAAAGTCTCAATTTAATAAAAATACTATGGTATATGTACCATGTATAACAGAAGATAAGCAGGAAGATCTACATGAAGGGCTACACTCCAACATGTTAGTAGTTCTTCAGTGAAGTATATGAATATTCCTACAAGTGAGATAAATAAAACAATTAAGATAACTTCATTTCAGTCCAGTCAGGCTTCACTTCGAATTGAGACAAGGTCAGATTTCATTACCAAGAAAATGATGAAAACTGTTTTTGGAGCTCTTTCGATTTCAGAACAGTGACACCTATATTTTGCTGGGACAGAAATAAGATTGTTGGGTTGGATTTAAGCAGGTGTACCCTCTATTTCTTCCTATCTCCAAAGGTGGGGACCTTCCTATCATGAACAGAGGTGGGAATATGGCTACCTCACCACATCTGCTGATGGCCATGGGACTCAAGAACTCTGTGGAAAATCATCTGGCCTCAGCCATATAATTAGAACTTGTGATTTTTTTATGATCTTGGTGTGTCCCCTAGGGGTCTGTTTTAGAGCAAGAGTGAATGAAGTCCCTGAGGGAACATCACTATGAGATGGCAAGAAATCTAGCCAAAATAGCCATACTGGGGAGCACACTGTATACTGGGAACCTTGACCCAGACAGCAGCTCCAGGTGGAGTAAGACTCTGCCTGGCTGTTCCTGAGCTAGATACTCTCTCTTCACCCATACCCAACTCCAGCAAAAACCTAAAAAGACACATAAAAACTCTCTCAGTGAGGTGGTTATCCCAGCCAGAGGGAGAAGAACACGGGATGTGAGATGGAGGGATTGTAGCAATTCAGAGAGTGGCCCAGGGAGACTAGGGGTCTGCAGGATACCCCTGAGGACAACAGAGAACTAGAGAAGGTTATAACGATGAACAGCAGAGCAAGAGCAACCCACAGAACAAAACAGGGCTCATGTGATAGACAACAGACTGTGGGATCTGCAGAGCTGTAGAGTAAGGACTGATCACAATGCTCGAGCACACAATCTCCTCACAATCTCCTCGAGAGAATAATGGCAAAGGCAGACAACTAGGATGAATGAGTTTCTCGCTTATAACAAGTAGGAGGTTGGTCTGTATTTGGAGCACTACTGTATATTTGATATCCTTCTGCTCAATAGCAAGAAACATGTGGAACACAGTGTTTTAAATGACTCACAGGCTTAGAGCTGGATGATGGTGCGACCAACAACAACAACAAAAAAATTTAAGTGATGTTTTCGAGGAAAGATGGTTAGTACATCTGGGGTCATACTCAGCTGGGGTGCCCATATATTACCAAGGTAGCAAGCTATAGGGTGTACAATCTCAAGTTGGTAGGAGATGTCTGTGCTGAAGATAATGATTTTAAGGTGTAAGTATAAAATAAAACCACAAGAATTTTGAAATTATTTAAGGAGATGAAAATATATTGATAGGCTGATGATACAACCCTGAAGAACACCAGGATTTCAAAAATGAGTAGTAGAGTAAAAACCACTATTGGCAGAGAGAAAAATAACAGTAAAAAGTTAACAAGAAGAACCACTTTGTACAGAGACAAGGCAGAATAAAGATTGATAAGGAGGCAATGGTTGTCAAGTGAGAGGAAGAATAAAATGTATCCACAAAATCTGGAAAAAGAAGGCCATGGGTGATAAGATGGGAACAATTTCCGTTCAGTGATGGAGACCAACAGTAGGCTGTAGTAAACAGGTGGGATGTAAGCAAAAAGCCTAAGTATAGAATATTCTTTCAAGGACTTTCAAAAAGACTAAATTTTTTTAGTAGTATTTGGTAATTAATGGGGCCCTTTGTGACACAAGGACTTCAAATCACATTAATGTTTAAAGTGTGACATCCCATCCTTTCCTGGGAAGGTATTTGTGGACAATTAACAAGACAATTGTTGATTTCCTGTTCTACTCTCCCTGCCTCTATTTTGGCATACCCAACCCTCCAGGCATCTGGCAAGGGAAGTGGGGACAACCTGAACCACAAATTTAGTGCAGGTAAGATGTTTGGACCCCCCAGAAAATGGGGGTCCAAACTGATTCACAGCAGTGGTTTGCTTTTAGAAACTACATTGGTTTCCTGCCCTACAAGAGAAGAGATTTGATGTGTTTACTTTGAAACTCATATATTCCTTGTCAAAATCCTTGACTTGCAACCAGCTGTCAAGCTGGTTACAAACATGTAACCACCTTTAAAGTATTTTCTTATAAAATAGGATAGCTGACTTCAAAGCCACCCCAAGTATCACGCCTATTTGTCTAAAATCTTTGACAACTGTACTATTATTATTATTAATAATAACAATATGATTATACCTCTGTATCTTTGACATTTCAGAGATCCTTCCCATTTTCTTATGAGAGCAGAGGACCTTGCAAAATTGCCAAACCATTTTCCTAACTATCACTCCATCTTATTTAACTTTTCCTACTTCCCTCACCATTCTAATCAAGGATGACTGGTAGTATAGAAATCTCACTGACCAAAGTTAACTGTGAGAGATTCTGATGTCCAGGTTGGAAAATACCTTCCAAAACAGGTGATTACTACCTTTTCTACAGCACCCATCATATTGAATGAAGTAAATGGCTAGTACAGGGTGGTCAAGACTCATTGACAAGAAGATCAACCTCCTGGTTTTTAGTCCTCGTGCCCTCACAATCATTTTTCCTTTGGGCAATAGAAGAGGCAAAAGTCCTTTTCTTTTTCTGTCTTCCTTATGGAAATATCCAGCTCCCATTTCTAAGGATATAGCTGCCACTATTTTGCTCCTGCTATCAGAATAATTGTGAGAGAACATTCAGAGGTGATTCACTGGGTTCATTAGCATTCTATGTGTATTTCCTTAGAGCCAAAATCTTCAGACCCCTTTATTCTCAACCCTGTGCACTGATTCTAAACCAATTTATTCTGGTCATCAAAAAGCTACCTTTCACCTATCTAAAGTTCCTTCCAGATGTCAGTTCTGATGGGCATGCAACAACATGATTAATGATTTAATTGTTTGTGATTCAACCAGTATGAGAAATCAGGTCTACAGTAACTCAAAGGTGATCTCAGGTGAGCAAGATTGATTTAACCCTTTCGAACATGAACAAATTATTTAGCTGATGAACCACCTCCAAACTCCTCCCTAGACCATTTCCAAAGATGGTACTAATTAGACCACATATTGCTCTGTCTCTAATTATAATATATTTAATTAGCATGCATGATTTTTCCCCAATTAAACTGTCATTATCATAAGGTTAGGAACCCTCCTGCCAGGGCAAACGGTGGGAATACACACAATGCAACCTTTATTAAAATCCTAACTTAGCTCAAATTCAACAATGTTCTTGGTTGCCACCACTAAAAAGTCAAAAGAATGTTAATTTATCTCTCTTGTCTGTCTCTCCAGAAATATATTAGTGACTTGTATATGTTTCTCTGAATTTACTGACCTCAATATTTCTACTCCTTGCTACCATTGCTTCTTCCAAAACCATAAGTTTCCCTCTTGGATCCTCATTTTGGTCAATCTGCCCCCAAGAAAAGAGTACTGCAGAAGTAGGAACAGGGTCACCAAAAGTCTGTTCCACCCAGTGTTACTTTAAATTCCAACTACATTCAAGACTGAGCTCAAGTTATGCTTTCTCCATGAATTCCTTTTTAAGCCTCCCAAACCTTCCTCTCCTCTGAAACTTCTCATTCTATGAATCTCATTGGGCATTTGCCCATGTTCTTTGTATTGCTAATTTATGGTCTTATGTACATTGACTTGCTCTATAACTAAATCATAACTTCCTTCTAACATTAATTCCTTTGACAGCCGTCTACAAAGCAGTAACAGTGTTCCAGACACAGAGCTATATGGTAAAGTTTTTAAAGTGAATAAGAAAAAAAAAAAAAGAACTTGTCTTCTAGAAGGTCAAAGTGCAATTAAAGAAGCACTGATTTGCATACTATTTTGTCTCCCCAGGACACAAATGTTAAATTAAGAAAGCGATAATGACATCAATAGGATAAAATGATATCTAGACTTGTCCAGTGGCTAGAGACTCAGATAATTCTTCATAAAGCTGTCAGTCCTTCATTATCAACTTCCTTAAAGAATTCACAGCAATGACTTCGAAAGTGCCTTCTTAAGATTATGGGAATCTCTTTTTGCTCTGGTATGCTGACCAACCTCAATTATCTCTTAAAAAACTGTCTTAATAAAAAAACAGCATGGTTCTTCCCTGGAGTAGCTCTGAAAAAGAAATAGTCTCCATTCTCTTCTACCTCCTCCACATTATGCCAGAAGTTATTTCCAGGCCCCATGATGTCAGTGAGGCAGTTAAATGATGCTCTTAGAAAAACTTATCCATTATATCTACTTCTTGAAGGACTGATCCCTTAAAGAATTAGGGAAAGATATCATCATGATCCAAGACCTATATCATAGGATATTGCTAGGTTCCAACAAATACAGCTGATTGTGACTTTAAAGTACTTTTTACTTGTGATTAATAAAAGGACTGAAAATCATGGGGGTAATTTGGTTATTTGCTTAAGATTCAAAAAAATATATTGTATGAAAGTTTATTTTAACCCATTATTCTAGGTATCATAAAGCAGAAAAGACCACCTTGTAAATTGTCATGATCCTTTTGGGATGATGAGAGCCCTATTTCTGACATCTTAGATAGTCCATCAACATTAGCTAGAAATTTGTATGATAACTTTCTTATTCTCCTTTATTGCCCAAATCACATAGATGGTCTGTGGGTCTGTGGTTAAAAAGCTCTGCCTGATCCTGGATAGTAAATGATTAATGAATAGCACTCTGAACAACTCTTACAGGGAGATGTTTAATATCACAAGAAAAGTCACTGCCTCATTCATTCTGCTCAGTGTAGTAGTAATTTTTCCTAGGATCCCAATTAAAAAGGCACTCTCCTTTCCAAATAGTGAAAAGGATAAAACATTACTCCAATAAAAAACATTGCCAAGGATGTTCTACATAAAGGAGAAGAATGCACCTCACACAATAGCAATAAGTCAACCCTCCAAATATCATTATGAATAGATATCTAGACAGGACTTGCTTGACCTAAATATTGCAGTGCATTCAATGTTCTATAAACCAGGGGGCATCTGGGTGGCTCAGTGAGTTGAGCCTCTGCCTTCAGCTCAGGTCATGGTCTCAGGGTCCTGGAATCAAGCCCCGCATCCGGCTCTCCACTCAGCAGGGAGCCTGCTTTCCTTCCTCTCTCTGTCTGACTCTTTGCCTACTTGTGATCTCTCTCTCTGTCAGATAAATAAATAAAATCTTCAAAAAAATATTCTATAAATGACAAAAGCATGCTCTCAGTGCACTCAGAACATCATGTTCGGGGGCCTGGGTGGCTCAGTGGGTTAAAGCCTCTGCCTTCGGCTTGGGTCATGATCCCAGGGTTCTGGGATCGAGCCCCGCATTGGGCTCTCTGCTTAGCAGGGAGCCTGCTTCCTCCTCTCTCTCTGCCTGCTTCTGTGCCTATTTGTGATCTCTGTCTATCAAAAAAAAAAAAAAAAAAAAGAACATCATGTTCACCAAGATCACTTTTGACTGGATCTCATACCTATTCATTCTACCTGCATGGTATGAAAAAACAGGGAGGGTCCAGAAGATACTCCTGACCTGGTATGACACTCTGTGACTAACAGCTCAGTCATCACTGTCCCATGGAGGCACACAGAAATTCTCGATTCTACTTTGTGTTTGCTAGGGCTGGCTCAAGTAGAAAGTATCACTATAATTCCATTTCTGCCTCATTTTTTTTAATTTATTTTTATTTATTTTTAACTTTTTTTAATCAACTAATTAACATATAGTGTATTATTAGTTTCAGGAATAGAGTTTAGTGTTCCACCAGTTACATAGAACACCAGTTTTGTGTCAAATGTCCTCCTGAAAGACCATCAACCAGTTATCCCATCCCCCCACAGACCTCCCCTCCAGCAGACCTCAGTTTGTTTACTAGAGTCTGTCATGGTTTGTCTTCCTCTCTAATTTCGTCTTATTTTATTTTTCTGTCCCTTCCCCTATGCTCATCTATTTTGTTTCTTAAATTCCACATATGACATTTCTTCCTCGTGTTAACTACTTTAGAAGCCTGTTTTTTTTTCTCACATGACCTCCATACTCTTCTTCTCCTACACCTCCTAAAATCTGCTCTCTGTCCCTTCCCTCAGAGAGAAAATTTGGGAATATCTTTGCATGATCCTTCCCAGGGCTATTTGTGTCAATAGCTAAAATGAAATTTCCTCTTCCAGCAGGAAAACTAAATCGGGGCCCTCCTGAGGAGAAGGTGAAGTCACAGCATGCACACTGTGGCCAAATCCACTTGGGAAATGACCAGCCTGGAGTTAGGAACAGGGCTCTAGGGAAATTAAAGCTCTGATTGACCCCGTTTCTTCCACATGATTGGTAGTCATTAAGTGTTACATATCTCTGACACCCTAAAATTTCACCATTATTTAAAGATTGAGGCTGTTAGGAAATCAGGATTCCTTAGCACTAGCTAAGAGAGGCGGAAAGTTTGCCAAATAGTTATATAGAAAAAGACAGCTGAGCCTGAGCTATGTCTGTTTAAAGGTCAAATTAAGCATATCCATACCATTTCTGATTAATGGGACAAGTAAATACAAGCCTCTACCTCCCTTTGCTTAAAGGAGATTTCACCATGACAAGCAGAGTGTCATTTATTAGGCTACTTTCAGACAAATCCACTCAAATTTACCTAATTACAGGATGTGCTCTGTCCAGAAGCTTCTTCAGCACATTCCAGTGAAGAGAAACATCAGTAATTGTTCAAAATGTGTCAGATACACAGCCTTTCAAGTACAGAAGTCTCTGCAAATGCCATTTCACACAACAATGATTCTTGATAGAATACCAAGGAAATGTGAAGCCAAAGGGGTATCAAAGGAAATAATACACTCTGCTCGATGCATGTCCCTTCATTCTATCAGGGAGCATTTATGGGATTTCAAATGAGGTTACAGATGCCAAGGTAAGGTTTAATACCTCTGTCATAGACACAAATGTACAGAGATAGAGAAAGAGAACCTAAGTAATGGGGACAGTGAGAACGCCAAACTAAATCGTCAGTTACCTACATCCGCCACTTTGACTTTCCCCTCTCTCTCTGCTTGATGGTTTGTGTGCCTAAAGAATGATAACAAACCTAGACCAGGCGTGATTTGGAAGGCAGCAGAACCATGCTAAAAGAACTTCAGAGCCAGCACAGAGATAAGATGAAGCAGATAGAAGGCAATACTCAAGGAATTGTAAAACAAGAATAGGCAATAAAGAAAAGGGACATTACGTACTTTCATCCCCTGTGTTCCTTTGCACAATCTTCTGTTACCATCTGAAACCAAGAAACCACTGGAAATGGATCTTCTTTACTTCCAGTGATTCCTGGACATAAAAGTGGTATAGCACTTTTCATCTCAGGGACCACAATATCATTAAAAGCCTTTTAATACCATGAAGTCTGATACTAAGCTTTCAAGTGAGTCCCTTAAAGAATTTAGCCACAGGTAGCAAACCATCGTTAGCTATGGAGTAAGGTCCTCTGCTAGGCAGACATCCATGTGCTGGGTGCAGTGGAAAGGTCACTGAAGGAGACAGACGCCATGTCACCGACTTGTGAAGTTCAGTCCAATGAGTCAGGGACAAGGGGAGAGGGGAGGTAGACCATGAATAAACAACTAGCCCCATAGGGTCAAATCTACCATTCTGGTGCTAAAAGTGGCATGGGTCACTCCTACTTATTCCCCATGGGTGGGTCCATGACATCGTCTTCAGATCTGGGTCTCTGAGTCACAGCCCTGAGACGCCACTCAAGTTGTAAGAAAGTTAGGATGAGAGGTCTTTTATTTCTGTTTATTTCCAATCCAAGTCATTGCACCAACCGTTTGAATGCCTCCAGGTGACTGAGTCATGAATGCTCTTGTCAGTGGCACTTGACATTAACTAGATTGATTGCACCAGAATAGAAATCAGCTGCGTGATAAGTGATGATGGCTTCTCTGAACTGGAGGGGGTGGGAATCTTTCTACTCCTTTCAAGACTTTCAAAGTCAGCAGCAGTGGAGGATAAAATTAATATCTTTTAATAGAAGGAGACTTATCACCTTCTCTTCCACTAGTATCAATATACAAGGATTCACTTCATACCAACGTTTTCTAATAGCACATTCTAACCGAACCAACTGGAACTGAACTTAAACCTCGTGTTCAGTTAGGATATTCGAACAGCCAGGGGCCTGACTGGCTCAGGAGGTAGAGTGGGCAATGCTTGATCTCAGTAGTGATGAGTTCGAGCCTCACATTGGGCATAGAGCTTACTTAAAATTAAAAAAAAAAAAAAAAGAATTATTCTAACAGCTAAAAACATATCCACATGGATTATCATTCTTTACCTCAATTTATTACTTATATTCTTAATCTGACAATTATAAACTTCTTAGAGTATTTTTGTTAAGCATCTGCTTGTGTTCATACTGAGAAACAAAGACTTGAAACATAATCTTAAGGATTTTATCACTTAGAGTGAGTAAATATGTATGAAATCATTTATAAATAAGCAAGTGCAATAGTATTTGAAACAGTATTAACTCATAAATACTAAAACTGCAGTTAGAGGCCATTAGAGTTCAGGATTATAATTCATACCACTTCATAAGTTTCTAATTGTATCCTAGAATGAAATTAAGATGCTAATGACCAAGTAAGCTAATGTTTCATCAAAAAAAGGGCAGGCTTCTCTGAGGGAGATGTGTGGATTACATACATGTAGCCCAATACAGAGCTATCTAAAAACAGAAACCACATCTTCTAAGTCTTGTGTATGGGCCCACCAGAGCCACCCTTAGGGTATTTGACCCCACAGGCAATTACATTTTGTGATATCCCCATGTAAATAAACAATTTGATTTAGAAGTATATTGAAAAGTTTCGAGCCTTCTTGATATACAGTGATATCCTAATGAAGATTTAGAATCATGGGTAGAGAAGATTTACATGCATACTTGTTTAGCACCCAATTGGTTAATGCAAAGATCCTTCATAATGTCTAGGCACCTTCCCTTCTTCAGATCCAGAAACTATTCTTTTGTGTTTTTGTCTGGCATACCATTCTTAGCTAATTTTTATCTCTCACCTCAATTAAAGAGGTAAAAAATGCTATTACTCAAAATTCCATGGCTCTTTGGAAACTATTTATATAGAAACAATATTGATCTTGCCCAAGCCACACCATAATAACTTTCATTTAATGCTGCTTACATCATTACTCATGATGCTGCCTTATCTATTGAATACTGGCTTTGCATAATTCTTTCTCAGGTTATTATGCTAGTTGATGATGGAGATAAATTCAAGTTTATCCAAAAAATGTAGGAGATGTGAATAATCCATTGGCTAGTTACAGTGAACTTATAGTTCAAAATTTCATAGTGTGACTGTAGAACAACACAACTTCCAATCACATCATATTAACCAGTCATGATCATGATTACTTCATTTCTACAACCCCATCTCCTTTGAGTTAACTGCATCCCTGCCTTTCAGTTATCACCACTAGACCCATGAATGGAAGGAGAAGAATGGTCTTATTCATGTAGTATGTCTAGTCCCTGTGGAGCACAGCATAAGATCAAGCCAGGAAAGCTCAATGTCACCACATTGATCTAGGCCACTCTGAGAAGACATTGTCTGAAGCGCCTGTTGGTACTGAGGAACAATGCTATTGAAAACCCTTGAAGAAGATAGGGGCAGTCAGGCCCAGAGGACTACATGACCTTGGCAAATAACTGGCAGAGGAGGTGGGTAACTGTCCTGAGTGCCAGTGCTGGGGCCATCACAGGATAAAGGATGGCTGCTGTTACTTCCACCGTCTTCAGGTGCCCATACATGGCACATGTGTGCATACACATATGTGCACACATGGCTTAAACCCACAGGTCATGAGTCCACCATTGGTACACCAGACCTCTGAACTCATCTGTGCCCAGTGTGAGTGAGGATCATCCAAAATCAGCATATCATCACCATCCTCCTAGTGTGGTCTCACAAGATTCCATGAAAGAAATTCTGCACTGGCCAGCAAGAACAATCATCTTGCTGCCAAACGGCCCTCTTGAAACTGGGACTCATCACAGAGCCCTGAGACAATCCCACTGGGCCATCTTCTAGAGGATGAAGGCACATAGTAGAAAGGAAAGATGAAGAGGAAGGGCCACACGGGTGCAGGTAAAGGTCCGGATACGTACTTTGATGGTACCGCCAGCCCTGATCAGTCCTAGACACAAGAGGGAGATTCACAAAATGTTGAAGTAAATGTTTTTAGTGACCAGGACCCACACACAACCAAGTCTGAGATTAGATCTCCCTGCCTAAACTGCCTTGCTGGAAGAAGTCCCTCCCATGCACTCGAAAAAGACTTCACAACTTTTAAGAAAGTTTCTCCAATATGAGTAACCATCCTGGGAACTGAGGTGTGTAACTGTATATACTGTATTATTGAATATTTTTGGCAGAAAGAATTTCTGAATGGACAAGGTGTTGATGAGAACCTAGGTGTTAATGAGAATCCTCCATTTATAATAATTTTACATATCAGATGACTTCTGGCTTCACATAGTTCAAGCTTTCTTTGTCTTCTACTATCTATGCATTTCCATTCCTACTATGATATGACCTCTGGTCTTCCACCTTTTAGCCATGACACTGGTTGAATTGGCATAGCTGGAGAGTGTTGGTAAGAATATTACTAGAAGGTGCTCTTTCACAGGGACAGCAATAATTTAACTGGATACATGGAATTCTTGGCAAACTACATACATATATCCCAGTAAGTCCAAACTGAGCATATTATCAGCACAACTTCCTCGTAGCCCGATCTCGAAATGCCTGTGACCAACCGGAGTCACCTGATAGAGGGTAAGTATAATAAATGGGAATCTGGACTAGAAAGAAAATTGGTCTTAACTTGTTAAAGCTAAAATATCTTACTCTTACAAACTTTGTAAAGCTATAAAATCATGTATACACATTAGTAGATCTCTTCCTTGGGCCTTGGAGGAGTCCACCACAGTGAGGATCTCTAAATTCATTGTCTTCATGTAAAATCGCCTCTGCTATAGAGACAAGCCACTTTCTATGACAGTGATGCCAAACATTTGAGTTTCTAGATTCATAAACTGATAGCAGGTTGTATGGGTTAAATGATTGGTGAGGGATACATTTCTAACATTTATGATTATTCTTTTCTGCTGCTAAAATTTATAAATTTTAAAGGAAAAGTTAAAAGAGCAACTCATGGACCTCTCTAACTTGTCTAGTTAGTTTCTATGAAAAGGTAGGCAGCAATCTGGAGTGGTTGAATAGAGATCCTGCTTCTTTCAAGAGAAACGTGACTTCAACATGACATATCTTTTAGACTACTTCCTTTTGACACTGAAATTAAACAAGAGGAGCACCTGGGTGGCTCAGTTGGTTTGGGCTCACTTTCGGTTTTGGCTCAGGTCAGGATCCCATGGGGCATGAGATCAATCCCCGCTTGAGGTCTCCTCCCTTTGCCCCTACCCTAACTCACGTGCCTGCTCGCTCGCACGCTCTCTCTCTCTCTCTCAAATAAACAAATAAATCTTTAAAAAAGAAATTAAACAATAAACCACAGTTTTCTCTTATAGAATCTCTATTGTTCTGGATATACACAAATTAACTTTCCCCATGAAATCAGCAAGAAGTCTTTGGAATCAGGGAAAACCAGCTTCTATTCATTCCTCCTATTTATTTAAAGCAGAATTGTATGATTTAACATATATAACTGCTTGCTTAATTATGTTTCTGGAATTGCCAACATGCTTATATATGTTTAATCACTGTTACTTACATTCTAATGGTCTTTCTATTCATCTGCTTGTGTTTCTGCACTATTGATGCCAGCTTTGCAAATGCCCAATTTGCTGAGATGTTTTTTAAAGAGTTCAATCCACCAGTAGGGACTACTTGGTTCTAAATTTTCCCATTTGACTACCAAAAACCATTCAGAGGAAGAGGGAAAATGGAAATAATCATCATTTTCAGTGGGACAAGTAAGCAGAGAAAACCCCAGACTCCAAATTAAAGTAAGTGCTGCCAAAAGCAGCTGGGATTTTGTCCTGCAGAGAGCCTCAGAGGAAACAGCAACAGAAAAGACACAGCAAACAGGGAAAGTGGGGGATCTGGTGTGGTCAGCTGCAGAAATACTAGCAAATACACAGGCAGCAGAAGAAAAAGAATGGGAGCTTCCCAGACAACACCCACATGATCATACCTTCAAAAGTGAAGGGAGTCAACTTGGAATGCCAAATCTGTTTCCCTTGGCAGCAGGGGCCAGTAAAAGAGCAGTGGAATGGACTGTTGGTAAAAATCCTCCTGAAAAAATTAGGTTTGGAGCAACCAAGAAGACATACCTAATGGAGACATCGTATATAAAAGAAATCATCTCTCATAATAGCGACAGAAGAGAGATCCTATCATTTAAAAACCAGAAGGCCAACCCTCCCTGTCTCCTCCCTCTACTACCATTATACTTGTCTAAGAAATTTCAACTCATTTAGGTATGGGGAGGGGGGGGATTCACATAGAATCCATGCAGAAAGAAAAATAAGTATAAGGTGATGGGAACTCACCAAGGGGAGGAACTGTTGCCATGAAAAGGAACAAAATGGTAACAAGACATTCTACCATAAATTTTTAAAACATATTATAAAGCAATTACAGCTATGAAGAAAGATCACAAGAAGAGGTAACAGTCAGATATCAGAAGAAAATGAAATAGGAATAAAAAGACATCAGGGGAAAAAAAGAAGAAGAAAAGGAAAAATTTTCCAGATGTAAAGACAAAACTGGAATGTAAACTGGGAAAAGGAATTCTGTGGGGAGCTCATTAAGAGACATACAGACGGAAATTGAAAAACCAAATGAAAGAAAATTTTTAAATGAAAATGGGTAAATAGTATTCTAAGAGGCATATTTGGAGTATCTGAAAGACAAAAAATAACTATACTCAACAGGACACAAGTTTTAAGGTACAAGAAAATTTTCCTGGAATTAAAAAGGACTTAATCTACAAATTGCAAGTATGTACTCTGCATCAGTGAAAATTTGTTCAGGTCAGTCAATATGAAAAAATATGCTGGTAAAGATACTATCATAATAAAGGACTTAATTACCAAAAAAAAAAAAAAAAAAAAAAAAAAAAAAAAGGCGAGAGAAGAAGAAAAGAGGAAGAAAAGAGGAAAAAGAACTCTCTGGGGAGCCAGGCAAAACTTTCAAGCTACATATATAAGAAAAGGAAAATTAAGCTGGCATCAGACTTCCTCCCAGCAAATTCAACACCACAAGTCAAGGGAAGAAAACCTACAAAATACTTGAGAAAAGGAAGCATGAGTGGAGGAATTGGCACACAGCCAAGGATTTTATATCCTTGAAAGTATAAGACACAAATTTTATCTTCAGCTTCTAGTTCATGAAGCATAAAGACTGCTGACAGTTTTGAACATGTAATAAATCAGGGACTCCTGTTTACATGAGCCCTTCTTGAGAAAATTGCCACTGGAGAGAAAACCCCAGCCAACAAAAATGGTGCACAGATCTTTGGCAAAAGGCTTGTGGTGAAACTGAATATATTAAAATATAAAACTAAGACAAAAAGAAACGTGGGAAAAGAGGTCATAAAATGACCTAACAATGTAGGAATGATATAATTTATAAAAACTAAGAAAGGGCACAGAGGAGAGGTAGAATAAGGTCACGGCTCGGCTCATCTTCATGTAAATCGAGTCAAAGTGTTATCATTCAAATGTAAGACATCAATAATGGGAGAAAATGCCTATTTCAAAATATGAAGCTAAATGCTCAACTTGACTAAAATTGGGTGATATAAGAGAGGGAGTATGGCCAAAGAAAAATTATGTAAACCAGGCAAATTATTGCTCATAGTATGGAACTAAGTGAATCCATTAAAAACAAAACAAAACAAACAAAAAAACAGAAGCAGCAGCACGTGGGTGGCTCAGTCAGTTAAGCATCTGACGCTTGATTTTGGCTCAGGTCATGATCTCAAAGTCATGAGATCTGCCTCGGGCATGGAACCTGCTTAAAATTCTCTCTGCCTCTGCCTCTCCATCTCCCACCTGCGCCTGCACTCTCGCTCTCTCACTCTCTCTTAATACAAAACAAAAAACAAATAAACAAACAAAAAACCCTCAAAAAGCAGAAGGAACTAAGGCTGTTATCTTAAGGTATATTTTTAAACACATATTTATGTATATTTAGAACAAAAAGAATCCTAAATATCAGAAAAATTAAAAATGGCAAAAGCAGCTAGAACAAACTACATAGTATAAGACCTTTATACTATATAAAAATAAGCACATAGAATACATTCTGAATACATGTGCCATATCAATAAATGAAACAAGCATAACTCATCTTTTAAACAAATAGATTTTCAGATTAGATCACATTGGAAAACCCAACTCTGCACTATACAAGAACAGACACACTCAAAACAATGTGAGTCAGAAATGAAAAAAGAAAGGATGGAAAAAGGTATTTTAAAAAATATATAATTGGAAAGAAGCAGGAGTTAGGGTATTAATTTCAGGCAAAATGAGATTCAAGTGGAAAAGCCCAGAGGTAGACATTTATAAATTGATTGATCATAAAATTTCCTGAGAAAATCAACAAACAAGGATCACCAAGCAAATTCTGGAAAAAGAAAAACAATAGTCTAAGACCTGCCCTACCAGACACAAACATGTGATGTTAAAGCATGTGGTAAAGCCTCCATAATTAAAACAGGGCAGCTCTGGTGTATGACTGGACAAACCAGTGATAAAAATAAGAAGGTCCAGAAACAGATACAAAAACATAGAAGAATTAGTAAACATTAAGGTGGCATCTCAAATCAGCGGAGTTAACAGAGATTATTTAATATAGTGTGTTGGAACAACTAAGTTACCTTGGGAATAGAATCAGAGGCCAGAAGAGGAGGAAAAAAAGATAAACTGTGGTGGATCAAAGATTGAAATGTAACCAATTAAATCAGGTAAAAAAAAAAAAAAAAAACACTTGGCAAAAACGTTGGGGGCAATTTTCTTTATAACCTTGGAGTAGAAGAGGTCTTTAACCATAATTTACAAATCTAAAAGCCCTAAAAAATAGATAAATGTGATGCTAAAAATAAAGACATAAAACAAATCTGAGTTTTGTTTTTTAAAAAAAGAAGCAGAGTGAAAGGAAAAAAACAACCACCTGGGGTAACATCTCAGCTAATACTACCCAGGCCAATACCCCTAATGGAGGAAAAGCTTTTTAAATCAAAAAGAAAATTTGATCCATTAGAAAAATGAGCAAAATATATGAGCAAATAATTCATAAGGAAAGAAATTTAATATCACTTAAACATATAAAAAGAAGCTGAATTCCTTCAGAATAAGAGAAATGCAAATATATATATATATATATCTATATTTTTATATATAGATATATATATATATATATATATTCTAGAAATTACATTATTCCTCTATAATTTTGAAAAATATTCCAAAATTCAGCAATACTGTCTACGACGCTATGAGCATACTTTTGCTTCTGCTTTGTTACTTACAGTGCAAAATGGTACAATTACTACAGAAGAGAATTTGGCAACATCTCCCCCAATTATACCACAATCATAGTCTGAAAATCTATCCTTCAGAGATTGCTGGGCACACGCAAAATGGTGTGTATAAAATGGCGTGCACCATTCCAAAGGTTGACAAAAACTTAAGTTTAAGTTTATAATGAGGGCAGCCCAAATAAATTATGGTAAATTGATTAAAAACTGAAGATTGCCTCTGTTAAAAGAAATGAAAAAGTTCCCCATATCCTGAGATGGAAAGACTTTTAGGATATAAGAAATGGAAAGAGGCAAGTTTCAAAACAATGGATATGGTGTGCATCTGGTTATTCTCCTTTTAGCCCTAACCAGATCTATAATTCATAGTCCATGCTTCTGGGCCTTGCTCTGTGCCCCCGAAGCTTGATCTGTGGGAATGGCATCAATAGGGCCCCCTTGCTGTCTCATTTCGGGTGGGTTGGGTCATTGGAGCCACAGACACGTGGGTGAGGGGAGAGAAGCCAGGGTGTTTCTTCTCCACTTCCTGTCTAGCCTTGACTGTGACTGCAACCTACAGGGGAAGCCTCCTCTGTGGCTCCAGCTCTCACTTGGCTGTGGTAAACCTCTCTCATCCCTTTGCCCCTTCTGGTGCTTCTCCCTGAACACTACAGTTCAATCTCTATAAAAACTTGTCTCATTAAATCTGTTCCGTTGAATTATCATAGTGGAATTCTGTTTCCTGCTGGGACCCTGACTTATGTAGCATACTATCTTTTTCCTAAGAATGAAAGAGAAATAAGTTGATTAGTGTTTGCTTGCACTTGCATAAAGAAATTGTGGAGGGAGACACACACACAAAAAAATCTAAATGCTGACCTTTAGGAGGTGATCAAGAAACGAAAGTAGGAGCAAGATTATTCACTAAACATCTTTTTGTGGTCTTTCAATTGTTAAACCTTGGGAATGTATTATCTTCTTTAAAACATTAAAAAGAAGCAAAATGAGGAACATATACAAGATTATGGAGGGGGATACGCTAAATCAAGCTTGGTTGATTAAGGAAGAAAAATGAAACTGCTCTCTCTATATTAATACAAAACAATCTCCTAAAATATATTAAGTGTAAAAAAGTATAGAAAATGTGTATAAAGTGCTTCTCTTTGTGAAGAAGGAAGGAAGGAGATGAGAGGGCAGGAGAGGGCAAACTGAATATGCATATACACACAGGTGTGTCTAGAAGACCTTAATGATACACAAGAAACTTGTAGCTGTGCATGCCTTGAAGAAAAGAATCAGGAGTCTGGGGCACAGGCATGGGAAGATGAATTACTTTTTACCTTATACCTTTTTTTACTTTTTAATATTTTTTTTACCAAAAATGCATAAGTAGCACATGTTTATTTTAGATAAGGAAGAAAATATGAATACATTCATGACATCCCCAATAATCCTGGCAACTTTTGTTTCTCTTTTTGCTACCCTAATTTTTTTTTCCTTCTTTTGTAATGATCATGAACAGGCTAAGGATATTTTATACATTACAACTTTTGACAAGGCAATTTCACTTTTCGTAATTTATTATAAGAAAATAATCAAGGATGTGTGCAAAGATTTGTTTATAAGATGTTCATGGCGGTATTTTTTATAACAGTGAAAAATTGATAGCGACCTACATGTCAGTAGTAGGATATAAATTTTAATGAATTATGGTACATCCTACCAAAGGTATAGCCTAGTGCTACTAAAATTATTGTTGCATAAGACTACTGGTTGCTCTGGAAATAGTTGGTGCTCTACTATCTAACATAAAATCAGGTTACAAAATACAACATGATTCAAGAACATTAGCTTATAAATTTCTCAAAATTAATTCAGACTCTATTAGGCATTCTACCAGTTGTCAGGGATGCAAGAGATTTGCCCCTCCCATTTTAGTCAATGACAGGGAGAAGCCAACCTACAATGACTATATAGTATAAGACTTGTTGATGGGGCAGTAGAGAAGCAAAAGAAAGCTAACTAAGCCAATTATAGCAGACAGAAGGGACAGAGAGTTAGAGGCTGGTTGATAGGGAGTGATATTCAGAAATGCTTCCTTTGAAGAAAATGATTATATCAGCTAGCTACTGCTGCCTAAGAAACCATTCCAAAATTCCCTGGCTTAAGTTAAGTGATTCTGTCGGTTGGCAATCTGAGCAGTTCTGAGGATCTACCCTGGAATTTCTCACATGGAATTTCTCAATGATAATCCAAGTTCCCTACTGAAAGATCTGAAAAGGCCTTACTGATACATTTGACAAAGGATGCTGGCTATTGACTGGGGTACCTCAGGTCTCCACATGGCCTCTCATCCTCCTGTAGGTTAGACCAGGCCTAACAGAAAGGTAGTCTCAGTATTCCAAGAGGCTGAAAGCACAAGTTACAAAGCCTGCAACTCCTATTCTCTGATGCTCACATAATGTCACTTCTGCCACATTCTATTGATCAGAGCAAGCCACAAAACCCACCAAGATTCAAGAGATTGGAGATATAAACACTACCTCTTGATGGGAGGGATAGCAGCATTACATTGCAAAGATTATGGACATAGGTTTGATTTACCATTACTATAATAATCTTTCACAGTGATGTAAATGAGAAATGAAAGACAGTAGAAAAGAGTTCCAGGAAGAGAAACCAGCTATCAAAGATCCCCATGGTGACAGAAAACACAACATGTCCAAGGAACATTCAGCTCAATGGAGATTGAGCCTCAAATTGATGAAAGGAGGGAAATCAGGGGGGAAAATTATAAAAGAAGTTATTTCAAAAATTAGACAAGTTCTTTGTCTGTATCTTTGGGGTAAATACCTAATAGTGCAATTTCTGGGTCTTAGGGTAGCTCTATTTTTAACATCTTGAAGAACCTCCATACTGTTTTCCAGAGTAGCTGTATCAGTTTGCACTCTGACCAATAGTTTAAGAGGGTTCCCCTTTCTCCACATCCTTGCCAAAACTTGCTGTTTCCTGTCTTGTTAATTTTAGCCATTCTAACTGGTGTAAGGTGGTATCTCATTGTGGTTTTGATTTGTATTTCCCTGATGGCTAGTGAAGTTGAACATTTTTTCACATGCCTGTTAGCCATTGGTATGTCTTCTTTGAAGAAGTGTCTATTCATGTCTTCTACCTGTTTCTTGACTGGATTATTTATTTTTTGGTAAGTTTGATAAGTTGATAAGTTCTTTATAATTGAGTTTGATAAGTTCTTTATAGATCTTGGATACCAGCCCTTTATCCATAATGTCATTTGCAAATATCTTCTCCCATTACATGGGTTGCCCTAGCAGCAACGGTTACAATACCAAACTGTAGAAGAAGGCTGAGATGTCCTTCAACAGAAAAATGGATAAAGAAAATGTGATTTGGGGCACCTGGGTGGCTCAATGGGTTAAAGCCTCTGCCTTCAGCTCAGGTCATGATCCCAGGGTCCTGGGATCAAGTCCCGCATCAGGCTCTCTGCTCAGCGGGGAGCCTGCTTCCTCCTCTCTCTCTGCCTGCCTCTCTGCCTACTTGTGATCTCTGTCTGTCAGATAAATAAATAAAATCTTTAAAAAAAAAGAAGAAGAAAAAGAAGAAGATGTGGTTCATATATATGATGGAATATTACTCAGCTATCAGAAAGGATGAACACCCACCATTTGCATTGACAGCTTTATGGCACTGTAACTATATCATTGTAACTTAATGAGTGTCTTAGCAGCTAGAAGTAGATTTGCTCTATCAAAGAGTATGTAAAACTTACTTTCAGAAAAGTTCAACCGATTTACACTCCTAGAAGTAATACATGAATAACTATTTTCCCTAGTCTTTCTCAATAGTGAAGTCTTAAAAGAGTCTTGGTTAACATGAAAGGCTGAAAATGAAGTATTATGTTGTGTTAATATCTCTGTTTTTATCTTAGTGAAGTTTAATTTTTCCACATTTATTGGCTGTTAGTATTTCATTAGAAAAATCCCTGTTTGTACTTTTGCCCATTTTACTATGAAAGTATTATTGATATGAAGAGACATTCCATATATTAGCCCAATGTCATAAGTATCATGTGTTTGTGGAAACAAATCCCTTCAGTCTATTTTACGAAGTAGGGAATTCGTAGCTGGGAAAGGAATAACCTCACAGAATGCAAAACCAGAAAGTAGAATGAGATCTTCCAAGGACTAACCAGAAAGTTGTCAGGAAGCTAGCTGTTCTTGCTTTCTAGACTCTTCTACTTGTCTCTTCATATCTGTCCCTTTCTTCTTTTCATAGATTAGTTTGCTTGACAAGACTTCCTTTATATATTCATGGAATTATGCATTCATGAGACTGCAGGTTGCTGTAGCACTGATGCTGAGCCCAATTCTACAGGCAAGTAGAGCATGAATGTCCACTGGCCTGTACTATAATCAGCTATGTTATCTGCTTTTCCACTTTCAAATGTGTGAGGATGAGAACCTAACTCCTAAACTGTCTTGCTTTGAGCTAGATGCATATCCCCTGTTAGATCAGACATGACTAGGGAATTTGAGGGGTCAGGGGAAGAATTCATATAGCCTCTGCCAATTTGTTTTCTTTTCAGAGAAGGAGATGTGGGCAGCCACACAAATCAGCTGATAAACACACTATACCATCTGGTTCTCACATAGACTACAAATATGTCTCTTAACCCATTTTAATTTACTTTATAGTCCAGTGGTTTTGACAATAGTAAAAGTTTTATTGTGGTCATGCCTATCAATCTTCTCTTTAGCCAATCAAAATTCATTATTTTCACACATTTAGCTGGTTATACCATTACATTTGTTGAAAAATGCATCAGTGCCCCCCTGACTTGAAATGACAATTTTTCATATGTGAATATTTGTATATATTCACACCTTTTCTACTCTGTTCATTGATGTGACTCTTCTACATCTAGCTATGCAAATATTCCCACCTTGTTATTCTGTCAATATTTTCTTAACTATTCTTAACACTTTTTTACAGGCAAATTTCACAATATGGTCACTATAAGCAGATAATTATTTCATTGGAAGTAACAGTTATTCCAATCCTTAAGAAAAACTGGATCCGGGTGCCTGGGTGGCTCAGTGGGTTAAGCCGCTGCCTTCGGCTCAGGTCATGATCTCAGGGTCCTGGGATCGAGTCCCGCATCGGGCTCTCTACTCAGCAGGGAGCCTGCTTCCCTTCCTCTCTCTCTGCCTGCCTCTCCATCTACTTGTGATTTCTCTCTGTCAAATAAATAAATAAAATCTTTAAAAAAAATTTTTTTTAATTAAAAAAAATTAAAAAAAAAGAAAAACTGGATCCTATTGAACATACTGAAAGTCATCCTGTATTTTGGTTTGAAACTTAATCCCTTCCTAAATTACTGTCAAGGGTAATTTTAAATATAATCATTTTCTCCCCATGCATCAAAGCCCATAAGGCCTCTCTAGAGGACATGCTTCTAATGTCTGCAGAGGCAGTTTTGATGTGAATGAAACTATCTGTTTATAGCAGCATTATCACCAATACTCAGACTATAGAGAGAGCCCAAGTGTCCATTGACTAATGAATGGATAAAGAAGATATAGATATATAGATAAATAGATACAGATATATACAATGGAATATTACTCAGCCATCAAAAAGAATGAAGTCTTGTCATTTGCAATGACATGGGTGAAGCAAGAGTGTATTATTCTAAGCAAAATAAGTTAGAGAAAGACAAATACCATATGATCTCACTCATACGTGGAATTTAAGAAAGAAAACTGGTAAACACATGGGAAGGGGGAAAAGAAAAAAAAGAAAGAGGGAAATAAACCACAAGAGACTCTTAACTACAGAGAACAAAATGAGAGTTGATCAAGGGAGGTGGACAAGGGATGGGATAGATGGGTGAAGGGTATTAAGGAGTACACTTGTTTTCAGGAGCACTGGGTGTCGTATGTAAGTGATGAAGACCTGAATTTTACTCCAGAAACCAATATTGTACTGTATGTTAAATACCTAAGATTAAATTTAAAAACAAAGAAAAACAAACAAAATACAATGCAGAGCTAAGGCTCAATTAAAATGTAACATTATTATTGTTATTATTATATGTTTCTCCAAATATGCTTAAAAATAAAATATAACATCATTTATTCTTATTTTATTATAACTACTTATTTTTTTTAAAGATTTTATTTATTTATTTGACAGACAGAGATCACAAGTAGGCAGAGAGGCAGGCAGAGAGAGAGAGGAGGAAGCGGCTCCCTGCTGAGCTGAGAGCCCGATGTGGGGCTCGATCCCAGGACCCTGGGATCATGACCTGAGCCAAAGGCAGAGGCTTTAACCCACTGAGCCACCCAGGTGCCCCTATTATAACTACTTATTAAAAATATCTTATTATGAAGTAGCGAGCAGAAAGTCATCCTGCCCATGCTAAATCTCAATTTCAACTAAGTTTTTACAGTTGTTTTTAATATGACCTTGGCCTTTTTAAACTATAATAGAGAAAGCAGTCAGAATGTCACTTCTCATATTTATTTCACAATTGTATATTGTCCCCAAAATAAAATTAGTCTTTATTTTAGGAGATGTTTCTTCTTAAAACCTAAAAAATATATATAATTAAGCCTTAGTTATGTACTTGAACAGAAAGAATCCCAAAAGAAAAATATTTCCAGTTCTTTTCTTTTTGCCTTTGCTTAAGACAGCCAGCCTGGCTTTATGAAATGCACAGGTGACCCATTTACTGAGCAGGATGGATATGATAGAACAAAAAGAAAAAAAAAAAAAACAAACACTTTCCTCTTTTTTACAATTGCCCTTTAGACAAGCCAGACCAGCTCTCCTTTCCCAGCCACTGAAGAAAGTCTCTCGGGCAAATTCTTTAGCTTCTTCTGTCACTATCAGGATTTAGGGTAGTCTCCTTTCCAGGTTCTAAAAAGTTCAGTCAGATCTACGTCAGAAGTATCCACCTTACATCCTAAAGGTCTCCCACAGAAACCCGCAGGAGGAAAAGGGTCAACTCTTTTTCTCCTTGTTCAAACTCACCAGCTGTTCCTTCTGGCTGCTGCTTCTAGTTATCTATTGCTGTGTAACAAATTATCCCAAATTTAGAAGCTTAGCACAACAGTCTTTTGTTTTGCTTACAAATATGCCACCTCTCCTCCCCGTGGCACCACCAAAGGCAACTCAAAATCTGGCGAATGACGCGAAGATTGAAGACTGGAATGATCTGGAGGCTTCTTCACTCAGTCATCTGGAGGTTGATGCTGGCTCTTGGCTGGGACGAAAGCTGGCCTATAGCTTGGACACCCACACAAGCCCTCTCCATGTGTCTGCTTGGCTTTTCTCGCAGCATGGTGGCCAGGTTCCAAGAGCAAGCATCTTCAGGAATGGAAGTAGAAGCTGTCAGTTTCTAGTGGCTTAGCCCAGGAACTGGAGCACTTTTACCATATTAATATCAAGCATTTGTGTGTCTGAATTTAAGGAAGGGAACTGAGACCCCAGCTTCTGATAGAAGGTATATCAGAGAATATTGGGTCATGTTTTATTTTTTTTTTATTTTTTATTAAAATATAATGTATTATTAGCCCCAGGGGTACAGGTCTGTGAATCACCAGGTTTACACACTTCACAGCACTCACCATAGCACATACCCTCCCCAATGTCCATCACCAAACTCCCTCTTCCTACACCCCTCCCCCCAGCAACTCTCATTTTGTTTTGTGAGATTAAGAGTCTCTTATGGTTTGTCTCCCTCCCGATCCCATCTTGTTTCATTTATTCTTTTTCTATCCCCCAAACCCCCCACGTTGCATCTCCACCTCCTCATATCAGGGAGATCATATGATAGTTGTCCTTCTCTGATTGAATTATTTTGCTCAGCATAATACCCTCTAGTTCCATCCACGTCATCCCAAATAGCGACTATGATGGCTGCATAGTATTCCATTGTGTATATATACCACATCTTCTTTATCCATTCATCTGTTGATGGGCATCTAGGTTCTTTCCATAGTTTAGCTATTGTGGACATTGCTGCTATAAACATTTGGGTGCACGTGCCCCTTTGGATCACTGCGTTGGTATCTTTAGGGTAAATATTGGATATTTTTAAAACTGGCACATTCTGCCACACTCCTCCAAAGTCAAGGCAGAAAGAGTAAGAGGCAAAATAGTCTTGATTATAACCTATTCTCAGTGACTTCTTTGTGACAGATGCTCCAATGCTAATTCTCTGGCTGATGGGTTCTCAGAGCCCCTTCACATTAGGAATCCCCCCGTTATCCCTCTACCTGGGCCAAATGATATCCTCCCCAGATGAGCCTCTAGGACATCCCTTTCAGTCCACATATCTAATAGAACAGCATGCAAGGCCTCTTTCTGCTGGGCTTGTCACGTCCCATAGGCAAGCAAACTTCATGGGCAGGTCATTTCTGAATGTCCAGAGAATCCCTCCATGGTCTACACTGGCCCCATACTCTTGCCCTACCAAATGCTGGGAACATAGACCACTCTCTCTGAGCATCTCCTTATACTGTCCTCAGACAGATCCTCAGGCCAAACCTTCACCTTTACATGATCTTTAAAGTGAAAGGTAAACACTGATCTTTTTTCCCCGCCCTCCTCCCTAAACTCCAGGAGATGGCTCTAGCATTCTCCTAAGCACTCACTCAGCACACCCTGCTCTGAGCCCGTAGTGGTGCTAGACCCCTGAGTATCATCAGCTCGGCAACATTCAACCCAGAAGATGACAGGGAGAGTAGAGATATTAGTGTCCTCCCCAGTGTGTGTGTTTCCACAAGACAGCACCCTCTCACGTCATGAGTGGTTGTCCTGCAGCCTTCTCTTTGCGTTTGAGGCATAAGAAAGGGAAATGCAGCACTCTCAAAATCTGTTTCAAAGAAATCTTTACTCCGCCTCTCAGTGAATCCTTGGTATTCCCCTCTACGTCCTGGGGTCAGGGAAGGTTTGCGGCCACCTCTCACACGCAACCCTTCTTTGCAGAAGGTGGAAAACTTGTTTCCTATGGTGCCTAGTTTGGGGTCCCAGTCTTCATAGCTCTAAATTTGTGGAAATAGTTCATTAAATATCTTATTCTATGAGCATCAGCAATTAGAACAACAATAATGTTGTAACCATCATGATAGGCATAAAGGACTTGTGGAGAAATAATCACAATGTGATTTTCTTCCTCAGGCTGTATTCAGATAGAGTTAAAATATAATATGGCATTAATTTAAGGTGTACTACAAAACAATTATATTTTATATATATATATATATATATATATATATATATAGTAACGTATATATGATATATAGTAAATACATATATAGTAAAATATATATGTATAGTAAAATGATTGCCATATAAGTTAACAGCCATCATCTCACATAATTGCAATTTTTTTTGTATGATGTGATAACTTTTAAAATCTACTCTCAGCAACTTTCAAATGTATAATACAGTACTGTTAACTATAATAAAAGGGTTTTTTTCTCTCCTATGGTCCCTTTAAAAGTATTCCATGAGGTCCTGGTCTTCCGTTGGCCCCATGTGAAAATTCAAGCCATCTCAATAGTTTTTTTCTTTAGAAATGGAAGACCTTCAAATCTATAATTAATGGCACTATCACAGAGAATCAGAATTATTTCTTCCTTTTCCCAACTTAACTGTGCAGCATTGGGTGGAGGGGCATTTGGCTGATTCTTTTTCCTGTGTTTTTTACCTCACTTTTCTTTCTAACCCAGCTTCTGACCCCTCCAGATCATAAAGAATAGAAACACGGTAGCATTGTGCTCTCTTAGCCTCATACATGTTGGAATCTGACTTTTTCTGATAGACAGAGTTAGCAGATAAAAATCCAAGACACCCAGTTAGCTTTGGGCTTCAGAAAAAAACATTCATTGTTTATCTGAAATACAAGTTTAACCAGGAACTCTGTATTTATTTTTGTCTTTTCATTCACTAAATCTACTGATGCCCCAGTGGGTACAGTACTTATAGGGGTTCTTGGAGGCATTCCTCCTGCCTGAGTCACTAGGATTCTCTTACTCAGTTTTCCCTCACTAAGAGTGGTTGCCTCTGTTTTCCAGCTGGTCTCTTACTCTTCCCAAAGAACTTCCTCTGTCCTGTGGTCCACTCACCCCAACAGGAGGCCCTTTTGGGTAGGATCTATGTTGCCTCTCTACAGTTGAGAACTCATCTGGCTCAGCAAAACCCATGAGCAGGAGGTCCACTCCAAGGAGACTAAAGGGCTCCTTGATCTGCTAAGGCAGCAATCAACCCTTTTGGCCTAAAGGCAATGGGTCACATTTAAGTTCTCCAAGTGTTCTCCTGGGAAGCCCAGGAGCAGGAGGTCAGGAGCCGGCACCCTTCACTTTAAATTCTGAGACTCTTGAACACACACACACACACACACACACTTCAGCCTGGGCTCAGAAAAATAGAAATGATAACTGAAGTAATCCATTAACAATACATAATGCACACTTGTGAATGATCAAAACCTATAATCCTTGTTTGCAAAGCAACATTTTACTTAACCTGGTTCTATAGAAGCACAGAACAGAAGAACTGACAAGCCAGGTTTTATTCCAATTCACTTAATGAGCTACAAAAAAAAAAATCTCTGGATGTAAATTAGTAGTGAGATATCTGATTAAACTGGATCAGTGACAGCACTTAGCTGGCATGTGGGTCCACCCTGCCTGCTTAGAGCATTTTCTTGGCAGGAGCCATGGGAAAGGTTGGGCTGTTGACAAGATAGAATTTGTGTACTTCAAATGTCTGCCCATCTACTCTAGGTGGTCACACTTTTGTAGCTGCAGACAAGTGAGGCTGTATCACTATCTTTAATTCCAGCCTACATGTTTCATAAAAGGCAACTTTATACAAAGAACTGGGAAGCATACTCACAAAACTGAAATCTAATCAGAGAGAGAAAATTCAAGACATTATTTCTGCCTTAAGCCAAACAGGGTTGCAATGCAGAAGGTCAGTGTTTCTTTTATATTTTCTTTCATTTTAATAATGATGTCCAGAGATGTTGTAAAATAAAAGGAATACTTATGGAGGTCTTGGTGCTTGTGGCCAAGAGAGTAGAACTTCAAGTTACTGGCCTGCAAAATGACATCTCAAGAACACAGCTTGACCGAGCCAATCCCAAGGCATAATGGCATGAATAGGAAGGAGACCATCTTCATCCTTAGTCTATTTGCCTTCCTGGGGCCCACATATACCCTTCTAATGGCAGTCAGCTCTTAGTACTGGAACTTCTAAGTACCCAGGTCTCAGGAACCCACGAACTATTGACCTGCCTCATTGTGCCTCTCTGACCTAAATAAAACCTATATTTACAATGTTTCATTGCAGGAAGGCACTATTGCAAGAATGCCTAGCTGTTCTAACAAGCTAACCTCAGTGAAGGTAAATGAAAACCACATCTTGCTCTACCCTCTTACTTTTTTCCAAGACACCTTTTTTATTTTCATAACTTCTCGAAACCTTTGATATTTTTGAAACTTTGGAGCAGAGGGATTCACTGTTAAACCTTAAGTGACTCAGCATTCCTGATCATTACCTCTGTTCACACTAGTGGCCAAGGGTCTCTAGGGTACACGGGGGTGACCCCACACATGGGATCGTGACCACCACATTAGCTTTGTGAAAATATTAACTGTGGCATGTTCAACCTTTCAAGAATTTCTTTGAGCAGTGCCAAATCAAAAGTGATTAGGCGTACTCTACCACAGGAGCTGGGGAGGGGGTTTTGTAGAGAAAACACACAAGCAAGGGAAGGAAATTACTTGTTGGGTTTGGACCTAAGCAGTTGCCTTATTTGGGTAAGCCTAGTTGGCTGTTTGTGACTGTGAAGTTTCTTTTCTGGAATATGAGTGCAATGACTCTGGCTCAGGTTTTGGTTTGCTGAGAAGACTTTCAAGGCATTGGAGTCACCCCAGTCTAATAGCTTCTTGTTTGATTATATTAACAGTTCCATCAAATTTTTTTCTTTTAAATAATAATTCATTGCAGTTAAAACCATCAAGTACTTTTATTTATATTTTTATTTATATTTAACCATCAAGTATTTTTATTTATATTTTTATTTATTCATTTGAGAGAGAGAATGCGTCTGAGATCATGAGAGTGGGGAAGGTCAGAGGAAGTAGCAGACTCCCTGCCAACGAGGGAGCCCCATCCACAACTTGATTCCAGGAATCCAGGATCATGACCTGAGCAGAAAGCAGTTACCCAACCAACTGAGCAACCCAGGCACCAAAGTACTTTTCTTTTAAAGTAAACATAATGGGGCCCCTGGCTGGCTTAGTCCATTGAGCACCCAACTCTTAGTTTCAGTTCAGGTCATGATTTCAGAGTAGTGAGTTGGAGCCCCGTGTTGGGCTCTGTGCTCTGCAGGGAGTCTGCTGGAGGTTCTCTCTCCCTCTCCCTCTCTCTCTGCTCCTCCCCCAACTCACACATGCACATGCTTTCTCTCTCTCTAAAATAAATAGATCTTTAAAAGAAAAATAAACATGAACCCAGTCTTTGAGAAACACTAGATTATAGGGACTGCATGGGTTGGAGGTGTGGGGTGATTCTCATCGCTACAACAATTCCACCAATAATATTGTCAGGTGTTTGTCTCTGAATGAGACATTCTGGTCTGTCTGATTGGGTCCTGTGCAGACTCTGCCCTCAGCAATGATTTTCTTCTCCCTTCATCAGAAGCAGCTTTGTGTACTGAACAGATGGGGGAGACAGTAACTGTGATACCAAAACATATGGTTTTTAGAACAGACAGGAATAATCATTCCAAATATTAATACAGTTTCTTTCAGGTTTTCATGTAAGTAACACACATGAATGTCAATAGACAAAAATAACAGATAACATTTTCAATCATCTCAAAACCTTCTTGGCTAAAATCAAAATGACAGCTCAGTTGGCTTCTTTTCCTAAAGTAAGCTTTGCCATCTGTATTGCTAATCTGATGTTGGGGTAAAAGATATTAGGTTGGGCCTAATAGAAACCAGATTCTTCATTCATTCATTCAAAAAATATATACTGAGCACCAAATATATGGCAAATGCTGATGGATTTGGGAAATAAAACAATAAACAGTTTACTGTCCTTGTTCTAAAGGAGTTAATGATCTAACAAAGAGATATATATCCATGAAGAAAGATAGAAGATGATAGACAGATAGACAGACAGACAGACAGACTGAGAATTCCAGTACAGTATGACAAAGTTCCAAGATAAAGAGTGTAAGACACCCTGGATACCTACACAAAGACAACTCATCCCAACCTGAAGTGGGTCATCAGCCGAGACCGCTGAGAAGTGGTCTCAAAGCTGAAACATGAATTAACATGTAGTGATTAGCCAGACAAAGAGCAAGTAGGAAGCGAGGTGGTGGAGAGGAAAAGACTTCATGCCTGTCAACAATGTGGAAAAGGGAAGGAGACAGGGACAGTGATACTGACTTTAAAACAGACTTGGATAAAAAAGGAAAAGAATAAACTCTACCATTGCTACTCATTAACCAAAAATCTCTTAATCAGAATTTAGCATTACCCCAGATCCTGAGCTAAGGTGAAAGAAATGAGTCGGAACAGATCATCTCTGAATTGCATAATACATTCCACAGATCTATTTGAAGTACAAGAATACCAGTTTGAGATCCCTAAAATAGATTTTATATGTACACATACAAACACAATTACATATACCATCCATCCATCCATGTATATAGAAACATATAGAAATGTGAAATATATAGTATATATATATATATATATATATATATATATATATATATGCATTTAGAGTCTAAATAATATAACTAAAATGTTTCACACCTTGAAGTATTTCTTTAATGCCACAGAACATTGAAAATTGTTGCTTTCCAAAGGAAACACTTCTGAGAGCAATTGTGCACACACCAGCAGTCAAGCTGTTAATTAGACTAGGAGTGATTTCAGGATCACTTTTTCAAAAATATTTAATGCAAGTTGAAGACAGTGGAAAGGTAGAAAATATGTAGCCCTACTAAAACTATGCAAATACTCTTGGCAAACACATCCATGCACTTATAAGTTTCAAAGATGTCCTGCAAGGCCAGAGCTGATATTCTCCTAGTATATCTTCCATAATAAAGGGCTGTAGTGGGTTTATCATAACTTGAAATTCTCCACCTTTATCCTGAGGAAACTGTGAGGTTCAAACTCTTGTTCAAAACATCTATGGCTGAACACAAAACAATAATAATTGTAATTCTATTTTTTTTTTAAAAATGAGCTTTTAAGACAAAGTCAGCAGCTGAGAATGTAAGAATATATATACACACAAACACACACACACAAATGGTTTAGAAAGAGGAAAGTGTCTAAGTCCATTAGTGAAATCTAGGTTTGAGAAAACCTACTAAAAATTCAGAGACAAATAAACAAGTAAATTGTTTTACCAGGCTCTAAATATTCTTCATACAATTGACAAGCAAGAAGAAGGAGAGGTCTCAACCACTTTTAGTGCTGGACAATATTCCATCCTTTGTATAAAGCACAGTTTATCCATTTACCTACTGAAGGACATCTTAATTGCATCCAAGTTTTGACACTTGTGAATAAAACTGCTATAAGCACCCACTCATGTGCAGGTTCTTGTGTGAACATAAGATTTCAACTCATTCGAGTAAATATCAATGAGCACAATTGCTGTATCCTATGATAAGTGTATTTTTAGTTCTGTAAGAAATTGCCAAAATATCTTCCAAAGTGGCTGTACCATTTGACATTCATGCAGCAGTGAGCGGTAGTTCTTGTTGCTTCAAATCCTCACCAGCATTTAGTGTTTTCGGTGTTCTGGATCTTGGTAGCTCCAATAAGTGCATAGGGGTACCTCATTGCTATTTTATTATGTATTATTATGTTACATTAAACACCATACAGTACATTATTAGTTTTTGATGCAGTGATCCATGATTCATTGTTTGAGTAAAACACCCAGTGCTCCATGCAGCACGTGCCCTCCTTAATACCCATCACTGGGGCTAACGCGTCCCACCATTCCACACCCCTCTAGAACCCTCAATTTGTTTCCCAGTGTCCATAGTCTCTCATGGTTCATCCCACGCTCTTATACCCCCCCTTCAGTTTTCCCTTCCTTCTCCTAATGTCCTCCCTGCTATTGCGTATGTTTCACAAATATGTGAAACCGAATGATAATTGATTTTCTCTGCTTGACATTTCATTTAGCATGATCTCCTCCAGTTGCATCCATGTTCACAAATATTGGGTATTCATCCTTTCTGTTGGCTGAGTAATATTCCATTGTATATATGGACCACATCTTCTTTATCCATTCATCTGCTGAAGGACAGCTTGGCTCCTTCCACAGTTTGGCTACTGTGAACATTGCTGCTATGAACATTGGGGTGCAGGTGCCCCTTCTTTTCACTACATCTGTATCTTTGCGGTAAATACCCAGTAGTGCAATTGCTGGGTCATAGAGTAGCTCCATTTTTAACTTTTTGAGGAAGCTCCACACTGTTTTCCTTAGTGGCTGTACCAGCATGCATTCCCACCAATAGTGTGAAAGGGTTTCCCTTCCTCTAGAACCTCTCCAACATCTGTTGTTTCCTGCCTTGTTAATTTTTGCCATTCTAACTGGTGTAGGTGGTACCTCAATGTGGTTTTGATTTGAATTTCCCTGATGGCTAAGGTAATGTTCAACCTCACTGCTATTTTAATTTGTATTTCCTTAATGGCATATGGTATGGAATATCTCATATGCTTATTTGCCATCCATATATCTTTTTTAGTGAGAGGTCTGTTCAGATGATTTTCCCATTTTTTAATTATTTTGTTTGTTTTCTTATTTTTGCATTTGAAGGGGTTTTTCCCTATATTTTGGATAATAGCCCATTATAAAGACAAGAGTTCTGAAAATTTTGCTCCCAACCTGTGGCTTATCTTCTCATTCTCTTAACACTGTCTTTCACAGCACAGGAGCTTTTAATTTAAATGAAGTTCACCTTAAGAACTATTTCTTTCATGAATCACACTTTTGGGGTTGTACTTAAAAAGTCATCACCATACGTAAAGTCAGTTGTCTTTTCTGCCATGTTATTTTCTAGGGGATTTATACTTCTGTATTTACATGTAGATCTATGACCCATTTTGAGTTAACTTTAGTGAAGGCTGTAAAGACTGTTTAGATTTTTTTTTTTTTTTATTGGCATATGGATGCCCTGATATTCCTGCACCATTTCTTAAAAAGACTATCGTTGCTCCCTTGTACTGCTTTTGCTCTTTGTCAAAGATCAGCGGGCTATATTTGTGTGGATTTATTCCTGAGCTCTCTATTCTGTTCCACTGATCTGTCCATCTGTTTTTTCACCAACACCATACTGTCTGGATTACTGTAGCCTTATAGTAAGTCTTGAGGTGGGTCGCATCAGTCCTCTGACCCTGTAAGGACCAGGTAGAGTTCCTAGAACTGAAACTCCATAAGGTGTAGGTCCTCCATAGCTGGGTTCCCCTGCAGTTTTTAATTCTCAGAGTTGTCCTCTCTGAGCCCCCAGCAATTTGTCAGATACATATGAGATTTTCCTAGCCCAGCATCAACTCCTGTGGAGGTTTCTCTCTACCTATAAGATGTGATTATCTGTATTCATCTGTCAGTCTCTCCAGTTTGGGGAGCACTGTTTACACCATGATCTCACTCCTCAACAGATCTAAGAAGAGTTGTTGATTTTTCTGTTTGTTCAGCTTTTTCCTTAATGCGACTTCAGCACGGCAACTTCTAAGCACTTTACATGCCAGACCTGAAACCGGAAGTCTGTCATTAAGTTTAATCTCAGTTCTTAGTGATCTCAGCCAGAGATGATAGAATTAAAGAGGGGATGTGGCTCTGAGCACATTCAAATGGGCAGCTATCATGAATACAACCATCACACTCAGCAGAAAGGAACCAATTTCTGGAAATTATCTTAGAATTCTAGACCTACTTCAGCAGCAACAAATTGTACAGTGAACTTTTCCAGAGTTTGTGGATCCTCTCTTCTCTGCCCAACCTTTTCTTATTTATTTATTTTTTTAATCCATCACTACCACTTTGGTAGACTTTTTCCTGGGGTAGCCTTTTGCTCATAGCCCTGACACCAACACTAAGCACTACTATGAGAGCTGATGTGCAAAGCAGAGCAGAAGAATATCCAAATCCTTTGGGGATCTTAAAGTATAGGCCCCTTTGTGACTGGTGATTCAGTGGGGTCTTTCCTAATCTCTTCTAGTACTAGATCTAGAATGGTGGTAAAGAACACAAACTCTGGAGCCAGACTGCTAGAGTTTCAGTTCCTGCTCTACCATTATAAGCAATTTGGACAAGTTCTTCAGTCTCTTTATACCTCAGCCACTTGGAAATGATAATAATATTACATAGGTCATAGGTTTTGTTAAAATTAAATAAGATATAGAAAGCTCCTAGAACAGTGTCTGGCACATACTAAGTATTACATAGTGTTAATTCCAATGAGATGTTTTCAATAAACCATTCCAGAAGCATAAAACTCTGGTGGATTGGGAAGGAGCGGCAGTAATGCCCATGATGCTGAGCCCTTAGCCCTACAGGTGGCCAGCAGGGACACAGGCCAATCATCTCTGGCCAAAAGCAACCAGATATGCCATTAAAATAATTTTGAATTTCTCTGTGTGTCAAGATGTGAAAGTGGGTTGGGAAGCACTACCTTTTTCTGTTTCCCACCAGGGTAGCGTACATTATTATAGGCACATAATACCTTGTCTATTCTATTTCATTTTACTGTAAAGAAAATATCCTGGGAAATAGCCTCTGACTTTTCATTCTAACATACTATTACCAGAGAGTCTGTGCTGATTACCCAACCACAGCTTTAAAATCTGAATAATTTTACACTGTACTTGTTGCTTCCTTAGGGTTTGGATTTTTGTGTGGGAATGACACTGAAATTCACCATGGGTCATTTAGGCCAAACTCTGGAGAATTATTTACATTTATTCCAGAAAATTCTTCTGTCTCCCGCTAAGATGGCAAATATCTAGTAAGTGCTGCTGTGAGTCAGTAGGAATTATCTGCACTGACCCTTTTAAGAACGACACACTTTTTGGATGTCTTGGGTTGAAAGTTGACTTCTTGGACCCTAGGTGAGGTTTGAGAGCTCTGGCTAAGGGCCCTGATCTGGTGGGAATTACCCATACTCTCCACTCAGAATAACTGTGGTACCACATTACACGACATCATAAATATACCATGCTGTTTTCATTTTGCTTTGCAATTTTCCTTAATATCAGAGACTCATAAATACATAGGGGACCTGTATCATATTGAAGTTGAATAATTTATCCCTCATGTTTCTTAGAAGGAAACAAATTCAAATTTGGATTGTTTTAATTATATGTAAACACCACACACAAGTGTGCACATACACAGTATCACTGAGACTTTGCAAGTTCTATTAAATTATTTTTATTCAGACATTTTTCTAGTTTATGAGCAATTACACCAGATAATAATAGAATTGCTCCTACCTGTAAATAGTCTGAGAATGTGATCAATACCAACATGCTGTTTAATTATTGTTATTGTCATTTTGAAAACTGAATGAAAGGGGACATCCATTAAGGGAAACAAAGGAGTAGAGTAAATGCTTTCTAAATTTTATTATTGCTGCTGTTACTTATCCAGAGGAAGAATATACTGAAATTTTCCAGAGTTACTTGGTAAACACAAAATAAATTCCAGGCAATTCTTTTGAAAGAAAGTATTATATAAGGTAGATACTTCAAAGCCTTCTCAACCTAACTCCACTGTAATGCTTCTAGACCTCCTTTGGTTCTCATTTTGTGGACTTTCAAGATCTCAATGCCCTTTTTCAGCATCTCAGTGTAATGTAAGAGTGTGCATTAAATGGAACTTGGTCCCCATTCATATATAGAAAAGGTCTTCCTGATCTTAAGATTTTGTATCTTAACACATTAGGTTGGCTGACATATTCATCAGGAAGAGAAATCATCCAGGAAACATTTCTGGCCTCTTTTTAAGAATTCGTCTATATCAGGACACAAAAATACATCAAAACTTTTTGTACGATAGAGTCTTCATCTTAGAGCTTGTATTGGGTGTGGAAATATTTTATTTCAGGCTTGCCCTACTCCACAAGCTTCAGTATTTTTTAATCATGTGAGGAAAATCGAAATGTTTTGATTGTAGATGATGTTCCCTCTGGCTCACAGCTTGTACAGTGTTTGGTTAGTGTCTAAGGCCAACAAACAGAGCCAGCAAATGAAAACTATAAGCCAACTTCACCTGCACCATTTTTTAATAGCGAGTATTGGTAATCACATAAAACCCAAACTCCTTTATAACATTTGTTTTCTCATCTTTTCCTTCATGAAGTTTGTTTTCTTGTCTTTAAAATGAAGAGGTTAAATTAAATGACTCTTGGAAATTTTGGCCCCTACCCTTGCCCTACCTCCAGGGAGGAGGAAGAGGCTAGAGATTGAGTTCAATCACCAATGGCCAGGATTTATTCATTCATGCCTACATAATGAAACCTCCATAAAAACCCTTAAACAAAGAGGTTTTGGAAGTTTCCAAACACATCGAGGTACTGGGAGGGTGGTGGAACCAGAAAGGGCATGCAAGGTGTGCAGCACTCCCCCTCAACCTTGCCCTGTGCACCTCTTTCATTTGGCTGAGCCCGAGGTGTATCCTTTACAATACACTGGTAAATATAAGTAAAGTGTTCATCTGAGTTCTATGCGTCATCCCAGCATGATATTGAATCTGAGGAGGGGGTTTTGGAAACCCCTAAGTTTGTCCATGGATAGGCAAACTGTGGGCAGTCTGGGTACCTTACTTGTGGCTGGCATCTGAAGTGGGAACATTCTTGGGAAACTGAACCACTTAATTTGTGGGATCTGCACTAACTCTGGGTAGTTAGTGTCAGAATTGAATTAAATTGCTGGACACCCGGTTGGTGTCTGGGAATCAGAAAGCTGGAGAATGGGGTTGGGAAAGACACCATGGACCTGGGATCAGGGACAAAAATGCAACATCCATGTTCCTAGGACCCATCTTTACTGCAGCACTATTTACAAAAGCCAAAAGGTGGAGGCAACCCAAATGTGCATCAAGAAATGAAGAGCTGAAAAAATGTAGTATATACATACAATGAAATATTATTCAGCCATAAAAAGGAAGGAAAGTCTAACTCATGCCACAACCTAAATGAACCTTGGGGATACTTCTAAGTTAGAGAAATCAGTCACAAAAAAGACAAATACTGCATGATTCCACTTATATGAGGTATCTTGGATAGATACAGAAAGTAGAATGGTGGTAACCAGGGGCTTGGGGAAGGAGAAATGAGGACCTGCAGTTCAATTGCTGGATAGTTTCAGTTTTGCAAGACGAAAATCTGGAGATTGGTTGCACAACAACGTGGATTACTTACACTACCAAACAGTGCTCAAAAATGATTGAGATGGTAAATTTAAGCAGGTAGGCTGACCCTGGGGATGAATGAAGAGGTCAGAATTCAACTTCAACTCCTGCCAAGGTAGAAATGCTAACACAAAGTCCCTTGCAAAGGATTGAGATCCTCAAAGACTCCACTCTGAAATGGAGTTATGGATTTAGAAGACTCAGGGGATTATCTATAGAGGTGACCAAGCCTTGTTCATAGACTGGTAGCACTCTCAGCTTCCTGGAAGAGGCAATAAAAAGTCCTCTCTGGAGAAAGACGTCACTCTAGGTATCAGATTACTTATATTTGTGACTTCTTAAATGTATGTCCAGGAAACAAAGAATTGTTTCCCTTTGGACAAAACATGAGTCATAATCAACAGAAACAAGGAACAAAAGAAATTGTGTATTGGAATCCAAACATTAGAATAATTTGATTCAAACTGTAAAAAATACTGTGCTTATTATGCTCATAAATATAAAGGCAAAACACTAAAATGTCAATAAGGAATCGGAAGCCATACAAGTAGCATCACCAAGCTACAATATAATCAGTTTGAATTTACAAAATGGAAAAAATACAGAACTAACAACTCATTAGATGGGCATCAGACACAAGACACAAGAAAAGAGAAAACTGGTGAACTTTAAGACAGGTCAAAGGACATTATTCATATTTAAAAACAACACTAACAACAACAACAAGTAAAGTCATAATAGAAGGTAGACATATAGTTGGTGTAATGAGATGATATATCGGTGTTTAATTTGAGTCCTAGAGAGTCAAGAAGGGGGTAATATTTGAAGACAAAATGACTGAAATTTCCCCATACATAAATCCAGTGATTCATGAAGCCCCTAAAACCTCTTGCCTATATGAAACTACCAAAAAAACAACAACCAAAAAAAATAATAATAATAACCCAAAAAATAAAAACGAAGACAAAAAAATAAAATATTAAGGCAGCCAGAGAATAAAAGTCACCTGCATTGGAGCAAGAATCTGAGAACTAGTTGAATTCTTAAGCAACAGCGGGAGCTAGAAAACAGTGAGGAATCCCTAAAAGAAAACCAGCTGTCAATCTAGAATTTGCTATCAAGAGAAAATTTCAATCCAGAATGGACACAAAATAAAGACATGTTCAGACAAATAAAATCTGAGAAAATGTGTCACTTATAGACTCATCTAAAATCAACTTTTTTTTTTCCTAAAATCAACTTTTAATGGTAGTTCTTAATGGCTTAATTTCTTTAGACTAAAACAAACAAACCAAAAAACAGATGGTGCCTCTGGGACTCAGACAGATTAGAAAGCAGTGAACTTGGTAAATACATGGGTAAATCAAATGAATTTTAGATTACAAAAAATTGCTATAACAATAGAAAAGATTATTTTTAAAATTCTGCTGGCCTCATAACTATGGTCATATTTCTAATATGTAAAAGCTTCTAAGTTGTGATCAACTAGTACATTCTCTTTCAAAATCTTAGCACAGGCTCAACTGAGAATGGAGTAGATGGAAGAGTTGACATTATGAAAAGCTCCACTGACTCATTTTCAGGACATAAATGACTGAGCTCTAGAATCATCCATGAGATTTGTTTCCTAGGAAACCCATTTCACCCAGAGTTCAAGTGGAGATTCCTTTGGGAAAAAAGGGTTGCTTGTTCTCAATGTTTTTTTCTAAGGAGAATAAAACACATAACTGCAGATATAAGCTCTTCCATATGACAGCTTTAGTTACATGTCACCTGTTAGGCAGACAAACTAATCTTTTTAACAGCTTAAAGTGTTTAGAACAGCTAGATCCAACCATATGGCAGCAGAAGACAGCTGTCTAGGACTACACCTCCCTCCCCTCAGTTTTTCCGAATGTTTCTTTCTTCCCATCTTGATAAATCTGCAAAGTTAACATGTAATGCTTCATTTCATTGGCTTTATTTCAACATGGAATTTTTCACTACAATCTAGATGGAGCCCCAGATATTAGGTCCAGTCTTGTTCTTGATTTCTCCATCATTTCTCCTACACAAAACTGGGGCAAACTCATCTTCACCTTGCTCCCTTTCCATTTCCAATAGCAGCAGTGACCCCCATGAGACAGGTTCTATTTGTTCACCTTAGTCACTTTCCTTTAAAATTCAGCCTCAACTCACTAGTGCTGCTAGTCCCAATGTGACCTTTTGACCGCTACTTATAATTGGGTGTCTGCTCCAGGGTTTCTTTTCAACAGTCCACCCTTACTCCGGATCCTTCGCTAAAATTATGGTGACAATCCTGACATCAGATAAGAAAACTCTGAGGGCAGGATCTAGTAGGATTTCTGTGCACATCGTCTTAAACATCCAGGGCTCCTGCTCATGGCTTTCCTCTTCACACTGTTAAGTGTGGTGCATCTCCAACATCAGCATCACCTGGACGTTTCTCATAAATGTGCACTGAATCAGAAAGTCTACATCTAAAGTTAAGCCCAAGAGCCTTGTTTTAATAAGCTCCAGGTGATGTGTATGCATATACATGTTTGGAAAGCATGGTTTTCAGGGGTGACTGCTCTGGCCCTACTGTGATTGAGGCCCTCACAACCAAGTCCATCGAGTAGTGGAGAGTGCCCCCTTAAAACATGTGTCCCCCTCCCAGGACCCACTCCCACTCATAGGACAGAGGAAATTTGCACCCAAAGGGGTCTTCTTCCAGGGCCTGCCTCTCCTCCCCAGCCATTCTTCTGAGGTGACAAGGCTACCAGAAGGATGACCAGGAGCAACTCTGTCAGCAGGTAAGAGTAGAGCAAAGACTTGGGAGCAGTATTATCCACGTGCATAGGCAGGAGTGCCCTACAGCACAGAATCAGGCTGAAGGCCATAGAAAAATTGAAGAGGCTTTCACTGGCACTCTTTCCTGAGGGATGTAAGGAATGCCCGCTTTGTTTCTTGGTTTGCCCACCAGGAGAGGGGGGTTTGTGGTTCTGTCTCCTTCCTCACACATTTTATCGAATTCCCCAAGGAGTGCCAAGTTTGATGACATCTTTATTGGATGATTGGAGCTTTCACTATAAATGTTAAGATCCTCAGGTGTCGGTCTTTTGCTTCTCTCCTGCTTCCCTGAGGGCAGGCATGTTTAAAAGGCAGACAGCTGTTCCTCCGGTCACAGGAAGCTCTCTCTCCCGCCCATTAGTACACAAACAACTCTCTTTTCTCTCTCTCCTCTTCTTCAGCCTCCGTGTTTGTGCCCTCTTACTGCTCTCCCACGTCACACACGCGCACGTGCACATGCGCATGCACACATGCACCTGGCTAGGTCTGACCTGAACTCTGCCTCTACTCTAGTACCATCCTTCTGCTCTGTACAACCAGCAGTCAAATGCTAAAAGCAGGACAACCTTCACACAGTCCTGGGGAAAGCTACGTTTGCTTTATGCCCTCCACTCAGTCAGGTCAAATATGGTGGGAGGCATGCGCAGGCTCAGCCTTACCTACCTGAGCCCAGGGCCAGCAGGTTCTCTCCTATTCCATTACAAAGTTGGAAAGAACATGAAATCTGGGCCCTGACTGCCTGGACTCAATCCAGTTCCACCACAAACGAGCTGTGTATGCATGAACATCTTTCCTAAACTTGGGGTACTTAAAATTTCCTCATTTGAAGGACAGGAGTCTTACAGTGCTTAAATCAAAAGCTCTGAATTCAAACATGAATATATAACGTATGGATTAATAAAGGTAAATCACTTAAAACTGTGTCAAATGCTATTTAAGTGTTAGCTGTTAATATTACTCTGAGTTGTAAAATTCTGGCTTGGTCACTGGGATGAAAATAGAGCAGGCCTTCTGGCTGAATTGAATTCAAGGCTGCTGAAGACTTTCCTAACACTGGAAGAGAGCAGGGATCATCCAACTCGTCCAGATTCACTCACTGGATAGAAGGGCTTAAAGCCAAAGCATCATTCACTTATTCACTTTAGTACAGTCAGTCAATAAGTATTGTGGACATATTATGTAACCAGCCCCACTGTCAGTCATAAATGATGCAGAAGTCCTGCCTTCACGGAGCTTACGCTCTTGCTGGTAGCAGTGCCTGCCTGCTTGCTTTGCCTTGGTTTATCCTAGAGAAGAGAGGCTGAAAGCAGGACTCGGTTGACCCAGTGCTTCTGGGCCAAATGATATCTTTAATATCATTTTTTAGTAAAACCCCCAAAATACCACCATTTTCAGCCTCCACTTCTTGAGACCTGCTCCACTTTGTTCTTGGCCTTGTCTATGAGCCCTTTTTTAGACAGGTCTTTTGAGTTTCACCTTTGAAGTGCACTGAAAGAATTCAAGATTTGGACTTGGAATAATCCTGCCTTCAAAATTTAATTGTTGCATGGGTATACTAATTCATTTCTGCTATTACAAATAATACAAATAATTTGTTGCTGCTGTAACACATTTAGTGTCTTCAAACAACAAAAATGCACTAACATTCTGGATGAGAGGGCAGAAGTTCAACATGGTTGTCACTGGGCTAAAATCAAGGTTGTCAGTAGGACCAATTCCTTCTAGAATTCATTTCTTTGCCTTTTCCAGCTTCTGGAAGTCACCTGCATTCTTTGGTCTGTGGCCCCCTCCTCCTCTTTAACATCAGTAGCATAACATCTTCAAATCTCTCTATTGCTCCTCCCTTTTCCACCTTAAGGGACCCTTGTGATGATAGTGCCCCCCAAGATAATCTCATCTTAAGCTCAGTTGATGAACAACCTTAATTTCATCTGTAACCTTAGTTCTCCTTTGTCACATAATATAACATATTCATAGATTGTAGGAATCAGCACAGAGACATCTTTGAGAGACCATTATTCCGTTGCCTAGAATGAGTTTTCTAATCTCATTGAGACTTGTTTTCTTCATCTATGAAATGAGTATTATATTATTATGAAAGATAATAGACATTATTATAAACATTTTTTTAAAAATTGTAGATATTGGGGTGCCTGGGTGGCTCCGTCAGTTAAATGTCTGCATTCATCTCAGGTCATGATCCCAGGGTCCTGGGATTGAGCCCCACATTGGGCTTCCTGCTCAGTGGGAACCTGATTCTCCCTCTCCTGCTCCCCTTGCTTATGCTCTCTGTCTCTCTCTCTCTCTCTGAAAAATAAAGAAATGAAATCTTTTTTAAAAAATCACAAATATTTAATTATTTATCTGACACAGTGAGCTCACTTCCTTCAGCACCTATAGATCACATCACCTCTCTTCCTCAACTCCACACAATTTATTTCCCAAAGCCAGGCTGGCAAGATCTGATAGAGGGGCCTCATAACATGGGTGCTCTTTTAAGGACAGAATCAGAGCTAAGAGACCAAGAAGTACCATTAGACTTCAGCAGTCATTTACATAAATGACTGTTTGATATAAATTAGGTTTTATGAAATTGTTTCCTGAGAATAATTATCATGAAGGTGAAGGAAATGGAAAGTGAGGGTCCTAAAGCCTTCTCTGGTCTGCAATTGCCCAAGGATGGTCTTGGTGATAATATTTTTTCAGAGGGCCCAGATCCCAGAAGCACAAAAATGATATTCCTTGTCAGGCTTTAAGTTATTTCACTGTATAATCATTCACAATGAATACAGTCCCCTTAAGGAATATAATCTTTGAGGTCATAAGTGCAGAGAGTGTATCTTGTTTCATATTGGATTCCAGTTTTACAAGAAAAGGTTGGTGCTTATTTTGATGGACCTAATATTTTTAAAGCAACTGAAAAACAGATATAATGAAATAGACAAAAATGGATTTTTTTTTCTCCTCAAAACTAATGTTTATGACATTCTGCTGCTTGCATGCAAAGAGAATAAAATTTGGTGACAGAAGAAAAATCTGTTGCTTCATTGTAAAAGGCTCCTGTTGTGATCTGAAATGGGAGTCACTCTCCAAAGGAATTGAGATGGATACTAGTCATTTTTTCTGAACATTTTCTTGAAGATTCTGTCATTCTTCCAACATCTGAGCCACTTCCTCTGTTTGGAAAATATTCCATCTACTGAGTCTTGGTGGAAGACACAACCTTCTTCCTCCTTCAGAAACTAAAGCAGCAAGATATCACTTTCTCAGACTCCTTTGCAGCTAGGGCATGACCATATAACCTAAGTTTCACAGTCAGAGCACCAGATTCTAACCATTAATTAGAAATCAATGACCAGGTAGAATCTTTTCTGACAATAGGTAGAGCCAATGTTGGCAACCACATCCAGTACAATAGCCTGCAGTGGCGACATCCAATGTCCAAGAGCATAGCATCAGCAGAGTAAGCTATGGGAACCAGTGCTCAGAAGCAACATTAGAATGTCACTAGACCAGAATTTGAAATATTGTCTCAACTACATAGCCCCAAGTCTTGTTCTTTAACTATCCCAGCAATTTTACCAGATCTCTAAACTTCTTTTAATAATTTCTCTGCTGCTTAAATCAACCATACGGATTTTTATAACTTGTGACCAGAACCCCAAATCTTCCGGAGAGATTAGTGCTTTGTGCACCCAAAAAAGAATTAATGTCTCTGAGGAAATTGGCCTTGCCACAGTCCCTCTTAGTATCTGAATAATTGTGAATTTTGCTTCACCTTATGCCAAGTTTCATACAGTTAAAATGTCAGGAAAAGATATTAAAGATTATCTCATTAAAGGTTATCTAATTTTTGTATTTTACATCTGAGAAACCCAGGCCTAGAGAGGCAAGTTAAAAGTGAAGTCCACACAGCACAACAAGCACCTATGAGATGCTCCTGGGGCAGTAGCAACCTTGACTTAATTTAGTCCTCAATTCTTTTGATGGGCTATTTAATTTCTTAATTAAATTCTTCTTTGTTTGTTTGATGTCCCATGCATGAAATTCAATCACCAGCCACCATATTGGCCTCCCTAGCAAACGAGCCCTATCTATCCAGTGATTCCATTGAATAACTATAGAACTGCACATTTTCTAACTTAAGAAATCCATAGTGAGAAGGAAACTCCATTTATTTGGCTGTTTTTTTTTTTTTTAATTTATAGCAACCTTTGGAAACGAATTATAATTAAACAGGAAAAAAATATAGCTTAGGATAATCCTGCCTTGCATATATATCAAGCCATAACTGGACAGATGAGTGTAACTCTTTCAGGAAAAATGTGGTGGAGATAGTTCTGGATTGGTCACCCTTATCTCTCCTCACTCAGAAAAACTGTTCTTGAGTTTGTATTTCAAACAATAGGAGTCTTTTTTCTATTTCTGGTTTGAATATCTCTCAAGAGAGATGTGAAGACACAGAGCACTTGTTTTGACAAAAGGTGTCCTCTTATTACTTTTGTTATTGTTATTATTAGCACAACCATTAGGTAAGTCTTAGCATGTCCACAGTAGAGATAAGAATCAAAGGTACAGAGAGCTAACTTGTCCAGGACTGGAGAGTGGATAAGGTGTAAAGCAAGCATTGAAACCTAGTCTCTCTAACCACAAAGTCCAGGCTCTTTCCACTCTACTTGGCTACCTTCTCACTCCGGACTACAGTGTATTAGACAGCAGCCTCTGAAAGTGACACGTCAACAAGGTAACTCCAGGTGGACTTTGGTGTACCCAGAATGCTTCTCACTCTCTCTTACTTGCTCTTGCTCTTTCACTCTCTCCCAGGAAAAAGGGACAAGCCTAAACATCTGAAGTGTTTCCTGTCACAGAGAGGCAATGTTACCAGTTTGAACACAAGATTAGGTCAGACTGGACTGCCAGATGAACCAGTAAGGCTGGACACGCTGAGCTAGAAGTCACGGCGGGATGACTGTGATTTATCTCTGGAGCTGGAGGCCCCTTTGAGCAGTCATTTGCAAGATGACTTGTAACAAAGGAGAGTGTTGGTGATCCTGAGCTGAAGCTTAAGGAGCTTGCTGAGGAACAGACCACACCTGTAGAGTTTCCCTGTTTTTTGACACTGATGCCAACTTGTGCATTAAATTCTTCATTATCTTCGGCCAGTCAGGTGCTGGCACTGTTGTGATGATTCTGTCTAAACCTCACAACAAACTTCTCTCCCTGTCGGGGTTTACCATGTTATCGTCATGTACCTGATTCAAGGGCATTGAAGCAAGTTTAAGAATTTTAGGATTTCCAAATCCTTCAGATCCACTCACTGAGCTTCCTTGACTGGATTATATTTAGACATTAGTGTGGCTTGATTTCTGAGAGTTTACTAAAGCAAGAAGTTTAAAGTTACTCACACCAGAAGATTATCCAGCCTTACTCTCATGCTTGGCTGTCACAGATGTTTTTGGTACCTGTCCACATGCCTTCTGTACCCATCATGCTATATATAGTCATTCCTCATCTTGTCCAGGAAGGGATACATTCGAAGACTCCCAGTGAACACCCAAAACCCCAGATAAGACTGAACCCTATTTATAATGTGTTTTTCCTATACATACATAGCTGTGATAAAGTTTAACTTATAAATTGGACACAGTGTGTGATTAAAAAGAAGTAACCAGAAAAATAAGACAATCATAACAATATACTGTAATAAGGTTTATGAGAATGTGCTTGCTCGCTCTTCTTGTGATGACAATAAAATGCCTATATGATGAGATGAAGTGAGGTGAATAATGTAGGCATTGTGATGTAGCGTTTGGCTCCTACTGACCTTCTGACAATATGTCAGAAGAGGTCCTTCTGCTTCTAGTCTCCAGTTGACCATTGGGTCTCGGAATCAGAAAAATAAGAAATGGCAGACAATGGGGGGGACTACTGCATACCTAACACAGGCCTCTAAGAACAAATGCCAGCAACTAAACTCTTCCTTGAATTGAACAGACCAGAAGCTCGAAAGAGTAACATCCCTGGGAGTAGTTCTCATCAGTGCTTTCCAAGCATTAGGACAGTAATGCAGGTAATGCTTCTTATCCACGCAGGATTACTAATAGTGCCTCCCTTCATTCTCAGCAGTGCACTGCCAATAAGATACATGGTCCCCTTGGTCCCTGGTGACTTTGAAAAGAGCTGTTTCAGTAGGGCAGTAGAGGTGAAAACTAGACTAGAGTATGATTGGGAGATGAGAAAACTGAGTCAGCTTGTGTAGACGAGTGTTTTGAGAAGGTTTTGAAAGGAATCGCAAGGTGAGGCAGCTGGAGGGTGCTCTGGTGACAAGGAAGGTTTTTTGTTTTGTTTTTTTTTTTTCAGTATGTTTTAGGTGTATGATGATGGAAGCAATCCTCTAGTGGGCACAAGATTGATGATGAAGGAAAAAAAAGAGAAAACCAAAGAATCAAAGTTCTTGGGGAGTGGAGGGGATTCAATGTAGACCAGCAATTGCCATTAGCTACTACTTTATTGCCTGATATAGTAGGTGTCAAAGAACCATGATTTTTAGTTACAAATAATGTACATCTATTTTGACTTTGTTTTAACTGTTCTTTTTGATATTTATCAACACAAGTTGATCATTTAATGCTCAGGAGGATTGTTTCATTAACATACTATAATGGCTAAAAAAAAAAACACCATACTACAATGGCTTCTAAGAATCACGTTCACCTAATAAGAGTAACTTAGATCAGCATTTCCAGCAGTAAGAGTACTAGAGATGCCAGCACCCCAGGAATTATTAAGAGTACTCAGGGTAGGAGGAGAAAAAATATGGTGGAAGAGTAGGGGACCCTATTTCAACTGGTCCCCTGAATTGAGCTGGATATCTATAAGATCATTCTGAACACCCATGGAATCAGCCTGAGATGTAAGAAGATATATCTGGATCTCCACAAACAGAAAATCTCTGGCAGTTGGTCTTGAGGTATGAAACAGGGAGCTGTAATTCCACAGGCAGATATTAGAACATAAATGGAAGGGGGAGGGAGCTGCCAAAAGCCCTTGAGACAGAAAGGTGAAATAACACAGGAGCGCAATAGCATCCCATGCTGGGAACTAGGCACAGACTCAGACCAGTGAGGGCAGGGAAAGAACTTTAGGGTAGCCTCCCAGACTGAAAGCTGGAGCTGCAGGGGCATGCATGTAAACTGGGGGCAGCTGGCAGTTTTAGAGGCACAAAGGCAGAGATGTGCCCAGACCAGGAAGACAGGGCTGGGAGTACTGCTGTGGGGCACACAACCCAGGACACTGCAGTTTTTAACAACACAGATAGCAATGGAGACAGTGTGGCCCAGAGAGCTCAGTGAAGTTCAGACTGTAATCTCTGTTCTGAGACAGAGGTTTGGATATGGTCATTTCTGCTCTCAGAAAAGATGTGGAAACCCACCAGGGAAAGCCACTAGAGAACAAAAGCCTGGAAAAAAACAATTATCACTGAGTCCATTTCCCCCCTCACGGGGGCAGGGCAACTCTGCCCAGACAGGGTTCCTTGAGTAACAGCATGGCAGGCCCCTCCCCCAGAAAACAGGCTAGAAGAACAAGAGGCCAACAACCCTAAGGTCCCTATAAAACAGGTACATCTTGCTTGGGTTGTGGTCAATAATTTGGACTCTGTACATTCGCTCAACTACCCCTCAACAGGACTAAGAGGAGGAACCCCCAACAAAGGAAAGAGACAGAGAATGTGGCTTCTACCATAGAACTAATGGATATGGATATAACCAAAATGTCAGAAATTGACTTCAGAGTAACAATTACCATGGCAATATCTAGGCTTGAGAAAAATATTAACAACAACATAGAAGTTCTAAGGGCATAAATGAGATCTAATCAGGCAGAACTTAAAATGCTATGAATGAAACAATGGGATCAGGAGGGAGACAAACCATAAGACTCTTAATCTCATGAAACAAACAAGGTTGCTGAGGGCTGTGAGGGGAGGGAAAGGGAGGCTAGGTTATAGACATTGGGGAGGGTAAGTGCTGTGGTGTGTGCTGTGACATGTTAAAGCCTAATGATTCACAGATTTGTACCCCTGGGGCAAATAATACATTATATGTTAATTTTTAAAATGCTATGAATGAAATTCAGTTTAAGCTGAATACGGTGACTGCCAGGGTAAACAAGGAAGAAGAACGAATTAGTGAAATAGAGAATAAGATGATAGAAAATAAAGAAATCAAGGTAGTATGGGGAGAAAAAATTAAAACCCAAGGAGTCAAACTGAGAGAGATTAGTGACAGAATAAAACTTCCAATGTCAGACTAATTGGGATCCCTGATGGGGTGGAGATAGAGAGAGGTCTAGAACATACATTTGAGCATGTAGTACCTAAGAACTTCCTTAATCTAGGGAAGGAAACAAGCATTCCTATCCAAGAGGCAGAGAGGGCCATTCCCAAGGTCAATGAGAACAGACTGACAATGCAACATATAATATTACAATTTGCAAATCTTAGATCCAAGGAAACAATCTTGAAAGTGGCAAGAGGGAAGAAATTTCTTACATACAAAGGGAGGAACATCAGAATAGCATCAGACCTGTCCACAAAGACGTGGAAAGCCAGAAAGGGCTGACAAGACATATTCAGGGTACTAAACGAGAAGAAAATGCAGCCAAGTATACTTTATCCAGTAAGGCTGTCATTCACAATGGATGGAGAGACAAGGAGCTTCCAAGACAGGCAGAAACTGAAAGAATATGTGACCACCAAGCTGGACCTGCAAAAAAATATTAAGGGAGGTTGTATAAAAGGAGAAAGACCCCAAGAGTGATATAAAACAGAAATTTACAGAGACAATCTATAGAAACAAGGACTTCACAGGCAACATGATGACAATAAAATCATATCTTTCAATAATCACTCTCAACATGAATGGCTTAAATGTTCCCATGAAACAACATAGGGTTGTAGATTAGATAAAAAGACAAGATCTATCCATATGCTGTCTATAAGAGACTCGTTTTAAACTTTCTACTTTCAGTCTGGAATTGAAGGGATGGAGAAGCATTTTTCATGCCAACAGACAAGAAAGTTGGGATAGCAATTCTCATATCAGACAAATTAGATTTTAAGCTAAAGACTAGAGTTAGAGATATAGAAAGACAATGTATCACACTTAAAGGGTCTATCTAACAAGAGGATCTAACAATTGTAAATATCTGTGCCCCCAACATGGAAGCAGACAACTATATAAGCCAACTGTTAACCAAAATAAAGAGACATATTAATAATATTATGCTAATAGTAGGAGACCTCAACACTCCACTCTCAGCAATAGACAGATCATCTAAGCAGAAAGTCAACAAAGAAACAAGAGCTTTGAATGACACATTGGACCAGATGGACCTCGTAGATATATACAGAACATTCCACCCTGAAACAACAGAATACTCATTCTTCTGCAATGCACATGGAACTTTCTCCAGAATAGACTACACCCTGGGTCACAAATCAGCTCTCAACCAACACCAAAAGATTGAGATTATTCCTTGCATATACTCAAACCATAATGCTTTGAAACTGGAACCCAATCACAAGAAAAATTTTGGTAGAAATTTAAACACTTGGAAGCCAAAGACCATCCTGCCTAAGAATGTTTGAGTCAACCAGGAAATCAAAGAAGAACGTAAACATATACAAAGTAAAACACATCCGTCCAGAGCCTATGGGATACTCCAAAGGGGGAAATACAGAGCCATGCAAGCCTCACTCAGAAAAATAGAAAAATCCCAAATACACAAATTAACTTTACACCTTAAAGAACTGGAGAAAGTACAACAAATAAAGCCTAAGTCACATATAAGAAGAGAAATAATTAAGAGGAGAGCAGAGATCAATGAATTAGAAGCCAGAAATACAGTAAAGCAGACCAATGAAACTAGAAGGTGGTTCTTTGAAAGAATTAATAAGATCAATAAACTGCTCAGCAGACTTATCCAAAAGAAAAGGGAAAGGATCTAAATTAATAAAATTATGAATGAAAGGGGAGAGCTCATGACTAACACCAAGGAAATAGAAATGATTATTAGAAATTATTATCAACAACTATATGCAAATAAATTAAGCAACTTGGAAGACATGGAGGCCTTCCTGGAAATCTGGTAACTAAGAAGACTAAAACAGGAAGAAATTGACATGATTAAACCAATAACCAGTAACAAGATTGAAGCAGTGATCAAAAGCAAAGCCTCCTAAAAAAACAAGAGTCCAGGGCCTGCTGGGGAATTCTACCAAACATTCAAAGAAATAATACCTATTTTTCTGAAGCTGTTTCAAAAAAATAGAAACAGAAGGAAAACTTCCAAACTCATTTCATGAGGTGAGCATTACCTTGATCCCCAAACCAGGCAAAGACCCCCCCCCAAAAAAGGAAAATTACACACCAATATCCCTGATGAATATGGATGCCAAAATTTCTCAACAAGATCCTAGCTAATAGGATCCAACAGTACATTAAAAGGATTATCCATGCGGAGAAAGGGGAACCCTCCTAACTATTGGTGGGAGTGCAAGCTGGTGCAACCACTCTGGAAAACAGCATGGAGGTTCCTCAAAATGTTGAAAATAGAACTACCCTATGACCCAGCAATTGCACTACTGCGTATTTACCCTAAAGATACAAATGTAGTGATCCGAAGGGGCATGTGCACCCGAATGTTTATAGCAGCAATGTCTACAATAGCCAAACTATGGAAAGAACCTAGATGTCCATCCACAGATGAATGGATCAAGAAGATGTGGTATATATACACAATGGAATACTATGCAGCCATCAAAAGAAATGAAATCTTGCTATTTGCGACAATGTGGATAGAACTAGAGGGTATCATGCTTAACGAAATAAGCCAATTGGAGAAAGAGAACTATCATATGATTTCCCTGATATGAGGAAATGGAGATGCCACATGGGGGGGGGGGGGTTAAGTGGGTAGGAGAAGAATAAATGAAACAAGATGGGACTGGGAGGGAGACAAACAATAAGTGACTCAATCTCACAAAACAAACTGAGGGTTGCTGGAGAGAGGGGGATTGGGAATGGGGGAGTTATGGACATTGGGGAGGGTATGTGCTATGGTGAGTGCTGTGAAGTGTGTAAACCTGGCAATTCACAGACCTGTACCCCTGGGGATACAAATACATTATATGTTTATAAAAAAATTTTAATAAATAAATTTTTAAAAGTGGGTAAAATAAAAAAAAAATTTTTTTTAAGGATTATCCATTATGACCAGGTGGGATTTATTCCTGGGATATAAGGGTGGTTCAACATTTGCAAATCAATCAGTGTGATAGAACACATAAATAAGAGAAGAGACAGGAATCACATGGTGCTCTCAATTGATGCAGAAAAAGCATTTGACAAAATACAGCATCTTTTCCTGATTAAAACTTGAGTGTAGGGATAAAGGGAACAATCCTCAATTTCATAAAAACCAGCTATGAAAAGACCACAGTCAGTATCATTCTCAATGGAAAAAGCTGAGAGCTTTTCTCTTAAGATTAGAAACATGACAAGGATGCCCACTCTTACCACTATGGTTCAACATAATACGAGAAGTCCCAGCAATAGCAATCAGAAAACAAAAAGAAATAAAAGTCATTCAAATTGGCAAAGAAGAAGTCAAACTCTCTTCACAGATGACATGATACTTTATGTGGAAAATCCAAAAGACTCCACCCCCAAACTACTAGAACTCATACAGCAATTCAGTAATGTGGCAGGATAAAAAAATCAACACACAGAAATAAGCCACTTTCCTATACACTAACAATGTAACTGTAGAAAGAGAAATTAGGGAATTGATTCCATTTGTAATAGCACCAAAAACCTTAAGATACCTTGGGATAAACCTAACCAGAGAGGTAGAGGATCTATAATCTGGAAACTAAAGAACACTTATGAAGGAAATTGAAGAAGACACAAAAAGATGGAAAAATATTTCATGCTCATGGATTGGAAGAATAAGTATTGTTAAAATGTCTATGCTGCCCAGAGCAATCTATACATTCAATGTCATCTTGATCAAAATACCAATGGCATTTTTCAAAATGCTGGAACAAACAATCCTAAAATTTGTATGCAACCAGAAAAGACTCCAAATTGCCAAGAAAATGTTGAAAAAAAAAAAAACCTGGGGGCATCACATTGCCTGATTTCAAGCTATACTGCTAAGCTGTGATCACTAAGACAGCATGGTACTGGCACAAAAACAGACACATAGACCAATGTAACAGAGTTGAGAGCCCAGATATGGACCCTCAACTCTATGGTCCTCTAATCTTCGACAAAGCAGGAAAAAAATATCCAATGGAAAAGACAGTCTCTTCATTATATGGTGCTGGTAAAATTGGACAGCTATGTACAGAAGAGTGAAACCCGACTATTCTTTGATACCATACAAAAAGATAAACTCTAAATGGATGAAAGATCTCAGTGTGAGACAGGAATCCATCAAAATCCTAGAGGAGAACATAGGCAGTAAACTTGTCAACATTGCCCACAGCAACTTCTTTCAAAACATGACTCCAAAGGCAAGGGAAACAAAGTAAAAATGAACCTCTGGGATTTCATCAGGATAAAAACCTTCTGCACAGCAAAGGAAACAGTCAACAAAACAAATAGACAACCCACAGAATGGTAGAACATACTTGCAAATGACACTACAGATAAATGGCTAGTATTCAAGACCTATAAAGAAGTTCTCAAATTCAACAGGAACAAATAATCAAGTCAAAAATGGGTAGAAGACATGAACACACACTTTTCTAAAGAAGAAATACAAACGGCTAACAGAAATGAAAAAATGTTCAACATCATTAGCCATCAGGGAAATTCAAATCAAAGCCACATTAAGGTACCACCTACACCAGTTAGAATGGCAATAATTGACAAGAAACAACAAATGTTGGAGAAATTGTGGAGAAAGGGGAACCCTCTTAAACTGTTGGTGGGAATGTTAAGTTGGTGCAGCCACTTTGGAAAACAGTATGGAGGTTCTTCAAAAAGTTAAAAATAGGGTTACGCTATGACCCAGAAATTACACTACTGGGTATTTACCACAAAGATACAGATGTAGTAAAAAGGAAGGCCATATGTACCCCCAATGTTCATAAGCAGTAATGTCCACAATAACCAAACTGTGGAAGGAGCTGAGATGCCCTTCAGCAGATGAATGGATAAAGATGATGTGGTTCATATATACAATGGAGTATTACTCAGCCATCAGAAAGGATGAAAACCCAATATTTACATCAACGTGGATGGAACTGGAAATTATGCTAAGTGAAATAAGTCAAACAGAGAAAGACAATTATCACATGGTTTCACCTATTTGTAGAACATAAGGAACATCATGGAGGATATTAGGAGAAGGAAGGGAAAAATGAAGGGGGGGAATCAGAGGGGGAGACGAACCATGAGAGACAATGGACTCTAGGAATTAAACTGAGGTCTTTGGGAAGGGGGGCTAGGTAAGCCCAGTGATGGGTATTGAGGAGGGCATATATTACATGGAGCATTGGGTGTTATACTCAAAAAATGAATCATGGAACACTACATCAAAAACCAGCAATGTACAGTATGGCGACTAACATAATAAAAAATGATTAAAAAATAAAAGAGTGCATAAAAATACAAAAAAAAAACACCAGAAACAAAAAAACAAACAACAAAAAAGCATACTGAGGAAAAAGAGTTCTATGATCACGTAAATTTGAGAAACTCTAACTGTACTCAGATATTGACAAGGCTCTCCAATATAAACTTCAGTTTAATTTTATTCAACCAAGAATTTCCTCAGAATGAGAAGTGAGAATTTATGCTAAAACATATTCCTTTATAAGTATGCATAAATACTCTTCTGTCAAATTTCTTAGCATTCATATAGCCTCAAAAATACCCAAACCTTGGAATATTCCAATATCTTGGAATATAGAAGAGCAAGGTATTATCTTCAAAGTTTACCCACTTACTTAAGAGATCATTATCCCTAATTTATTGTAGAATTGAGGCCTATAAATTCATTTTTTCCTCTCAGAGAGGAAAAATTATTATTTTTCTTTACTGTTCTCCTTCCTATACTTTAAGCTGATTGCCACTATTGATAAAATAATACAGGCAATGCTAGTGACTCAACTTTTAATAAGTTCTTCATGTAAATATTGTCAAAGGTCTCAGAAAGTCTAAATATATTTCATTCATGTGTTTCTTTTTATCTACATGCATATTTATTCCCTTGTAGAACTCTAGAAGATCAAAAAGCAGTGCCAATTTGTGAAGGAAAAAAATTGCAGTGCTAAAGAAAAAGCCAGAGGCTGTTCTTTCATAGAGCTGGAAATAAAAGTGGAATAAAATTAAATAGAAAATTTCTTCCCATCACATGTTCCCAACAACTTTGGACAACCTTTTGCAACTTGAACATGGGTTTGAATACTTTAAACATGAAAAAAAAATGGTGGGAGGAAAACAGGACAATGGTACTTACTCTGGCATAAGAATAGAATGATTTTATTGTGTAAATATGAAAAGTCTTCTGCCTCATCTTCAAAAATGTTTCAGAGAAACTTAGAACAATTTGTAGCCCATGAAATTCATATAATACACAACTTTCATCCATCATGCAAATAAGGTTTGATTTTTAGTACTGAAGTGAAATTTGTCCCAAATTTTATATTATATGAGAAAATTAGTTGTAAAATACTTCAGCACAATGAATCCAACCTTAAATGTTACCAGAGCAATCATTGTTTCTAGGTAGCTGATACTGTTACAGAACATTACATGACTTTCAAATCATGGGTCCTTTGTGGAGCTTAAATTTCCCAAGGCAAACATACTGGACATTAAAATAAAACAGGATCAATACCCTTGAGTAAAATTCACCTTTGATAATAAGTATTAGGGCAAAATTAAAATCTCAGAGCCTCTTTATCTAGTTATTTAAACATATTCTGGAGGATTTGCAGCTTCCTTCCATTAATAGCTATGTAAAGTCAAATGTCGTTTAATTAAGAGCCAGGTATAATTATCTATAATGTTTCTGCAATACTTTTGACTGAGGCTGTCCAAGGACATGAAATTGAACAAGTCATATGCCATGTTTATTGTATTGCTTTAGAATATTAACATAATAGTAAGGCAGCCTTATTCCCATAAGACAATGTCAGAGGTCAAAAGACTACATCACAAGTATTCACAGCAGTCCCAAATGCCATGTTTCACACAGTCCGTGTTCATTCTAATAATCATTCATCATTTTAAGTAAAGATAAGACAGTAGAAGTCTACTGTATTTGTTCACACCAACCAATTAATAAGTAGGAACTGAATACCTACTAACATGACACATGATACAAAAAATAAAAACAATGTCCTTGAAATATAACTGATGACCTCGAACACTAGATAGCATAAGGTCTTGCACACAGTAGGTACTCAAATGTATTGCTCTGAATATCTGAAAAATAGCAAATAATTCGAGATGACACACAATTTCATGCTAAAATATTTAGTCTATACCAATGGTTCTCAGAGCATCAACATCACTTGAGAATGTATAAGAAATGCAAATTCTCAGACTCCACCTCATACCAAATCCAATCTGAAACTCTAGGGGAGGGCCCAGCAATTTCTGTCTTAATAAGGTTTTTAGGTGATGACGGATGCACATAAAGTTTGGGGACCACCAGTATGGTCTGCAGATGCTGCCTGTTTTAGAGAGTCAAAAAGAACCCTGAGGAAGGAGAAACCAGGACATGCTTCATCAGGAGGCAGCAGAGGGAGACTTCCTGTTCTCTCAATACAGTTAAGATAACCAGAGAACCAAAATCATGGATAGTTATCACCCCCGGGATTCAACATACAAACCCGAAGTCTGTATTTATTCTGACATCATTCAAACAAGAGAAATGAGGGTGCATGCAGTTGATCTAGATAAAACAATAAGAGTGAAAGAACCCGTAAGGAGCAAAAATAATGTTAAAGTACGCTCAGGTTTGTGAGATGAGAACAGAATACAACACGGGGGACACCTGGGGGGCTCAGTGGGTTAAGGCTCTGTCTCCAGCTCGGGTCATGATCTCAGGGTCCTGGAATCGAACCCCGAGTTGGGCTCTCTCCTCAGTGGGGAGCCTGCTTCCCTCTCTCTCTCTCTGCCTGCCTCTCTGCCTACTTGTGATCTCTCTGTCAGATAAATAAATAAAATCTTAAAAAAAAAAAAAAAGGAATAAAGAAAGAGAATACACTATGGAAGAGACGACTCTGGGAGAATCCGGCTGCCACTCGCTGGATGCTTATTAATAACACAGGAAGACCGTACTGCCAGGCCTCCCTGTGGTTAGACTAGGACCTTGTAACGGGGGTCTAGTCAACATACTATAAGTTGCAGCGGTATTTGCCACATCTAGACCTGAAAACAAATCCTGTGTTTATAAAGGAAAGATTCCTATTTCCCCAGTGGTGGCCAGGTATCCAGCTCACATCAATCCATCAGCCGCATTCTGGTGGGCAAGGCCAGGCCTGGCAGACACCTAACCCTCTGTTTCCAGAGGCACAATCCTGAGACACTAACGCACCCTAGTCCACCACAGCTTAACCAATCACATGGGTCTTGTCTATGCTGCCATTATCCTCCAGAGCTTTCTGTATCAAAGAATTGTGTATAGGTGCTCCCAACGGGCTCAATCAGGTGAACATCCAACTCTTGATTTCAGCTCAGGTCATGATGTCAGGGTCATGGGACTGAGCCCCACACTGGGCTCCAAACTCAGCAAGGAGTCTACCTGGGATTTTCCCTCGCCCTCAGCTCCCCCCCAACCACGCTTGTGCTTGCGCTCTTTCTCTGTCTCCCTCTGCAAAATAAATAAATAAACCTTTTTAAAAACTTGTGTACAAAGCATGGGAATAACGGTTGAGGAAAGTGAGTGTAGGCCACTGCTCTTATTGCCTTTCTCCTGTATATATAAACATTTTGACTTTTGAAATGTGGCTTCGATAAAAGTAGGAAGAGAACAGAACAAACAGCAAGCTCTGGATTGGGATCAGCAAGAGGATAATGGAAAAGTGCTACATAGAAGGTATTTCTGCCAAAAGGGAGATTCCTTTTCAGCTCAAACTTCAGTCTGACTCCAGGAACAAGTTTTTAAAAACCACCTCCATGACCAAAGCACAGGAAATATCACCCTAGGAGCAGAGATCAAACAACGCACTCATGGGAAGACTCTACAAGCAGAACAGGAAATCATTCATAGGGAAGAAAGACTGGCAGGAGAATTCTTTATGGCACCGTGTTCCTGGGCTCCCCACCAGCAGTGGTCCTCAAGGAACGGGACCCACCATGCCCACCCCTTCACCTGCTTGCCATGAGATTCCAAAATTTCAAAACAGTGCTCATCAGACTTAAGTGTACATATTGGTCAGTTCCACGCTCCTCTCTGAACCAAGAAATAGAAAAAGAGTTTACTAGGAGCCAGGCCCCTGTCCCAAACAGAGAACTAATCAGAGTCCTGCTCCTTGTTCCTATAACACATCACCTCTCTGGGCCACATGCCTTGTGGCTCACCCCGTATGTCTCCCCCACAGCACAACCATCCTTGTTTCCTCAGAATTGACCTGAGGATTAAATGGTTTATCCCTCTTCCCAATTTGCCCTCCCTTCCTCCTCCTGCCTCCCCCCCCCCACCCCAAGTACTTAGGGTTTGGGTTTTTGTTTTTTTTTTTTTTTTTCTATTCTAACTATTCTATTCTATTCTAACTTGGGACTTAGGTAAGTTGAAGTCTGTTAAAGAATTTAAGATGGAGTGGCAGGAATAAATTCAATCAGAAATCTCACTCTTTAGCTTACATCTCACTCTTTAGCTCAGATTCAGAAAACACCAAAGCATACAGGGAAGGAGCTCTCAGAATGTGCCAAAATCTCACTGTGTCTTAGAATTTTTTATGCACATGTCTGATTCCTCCACTAGGAGAAACCCCTGACACAGAGGAACTTTATCTTACTTGCCCTTGTGTCTTTAAGAGTACCTGGCACAAAGCTTGATTTAAATACACAAACAGTTTGCTGAATGGAATAGCCCCTGACACAAAATAGCACAATGGATTAACTGAATGAACATGTGTTAATCTATTGGTTCAAGTGGAAAATTCCACTCCAAAAGGCTGAGCAGCTACACACAGCAACAGAGCAAAATGGAAACCGTACTACCATTTGTTCGTGAAGATTCTCCAGGATTAACTGAAACCACCTGGTCATGTTTCCCTCCCTCCCCAGCATCCGGTTTGACATCTCATAGACCAGGTCTCTGGCTTGGCTACCTTAGCTTCCCAACTGAAAATGAGAGAACTCTTACTTTTATTGGCCTCTTCATAGGTGTCGAGTGAGTCTTGAGAGTGTTCCAGATGCATACGCTGCTCCATGTTCTTTTCCTGCTCACGTCAGTGAAAAGGGAATAAACTGCTCCCTCGAAACCCGTTCCCATTCCTTCCGGTGACTCGAATACCAGTGTCTGTCCTGGGTAGCTGTTCCCTGAAAGAGTTAAGGTGCCTCCTTTTAAAAACAATCATAGAGGAGCAGATGGCACATTTGCTAACCGAGAAGATGTTGCTCTCACTTGGGTCTAAATTCCCTCCCTCCACCTGGCATCCCAGACAGCTGTGTCAGCTCCATCTGCCCACCTTGAATTCATCAGGTGAATGCTCCATTTCCTTAATTGAGGTTAAGCTAACCCAAGTAATCAAAGACAGGTATGGAATGTTCCCTGTCAAAACCATGCCTCTGATTATGTGACACTAACAACTATGATTGCACTCAGCTACACTTCAGTACATGAAAAGCTTAGAACGGTGAATGAAGAGATAGGTAAACATGACAGGCAGGCCACTTTTCAAGGACTCATGAGCAGACTCCAGATGTCATTCTTCCTCTTTAAGGTAAATACTCTGGGAAAGCTTCCACTTGCCCTGAAGAAAACTGATAGGTAGCATTTCCTGAATCCTGCCTGGGAAGTCCAAGGCCACCCTCACACCACTTGAGTCTTCCAGGAGTCAATGAGTTTTCTCATTGCTGCTGCCATAGGGGGGCCTCTCTGGGGCACAGATGGTGCCAAGCCTCCAGATCCTGGCCATCACCTGTGTTCATTTATTGAGGGCTCCATTGATCTGGACACCGGGAGTACAATGGGGGTAAGATTGACGAAGCCGCTGGCCTCATAGTACTTACATTTGAGGGGAGAGACAGATAACTAATAGGTACAAACAAATGAATTTCACAATTCAGTTAGTGACAATAATTCTGAAGAATACAGATTAATATAGTGCTTGGACAAGACAGTTGAAGGGGAGTAATAGCAGTAAGCGAGGTCCATTGGGGAGCTGGGTAACAGGTTGTGTGGTAAAGAGTAAGACAATCCTATTCTGAGCACTGTGGCTCCCTAAGCAAGTGCCATTTTAGAATAAAACTTTGCTGCTTTGGTCACCAGACTCTACTCATAAAGTTGCTTGAAACCATGATGGTAGGTCATACATATGTAGCTGGCTAGTATAAATGTATAAATGGTCTCCCCCCCCCCACCCCTCAAATAGCTATGGAATAATAATAAAAGTAATTATAGGTTAGTCCAAAATGAAAAAAAAAAAATTCTACTACAACAGTCACCAAACTGAAAAAGAAAAAAAAAGAAAAAGCAACTTCTTTTCTCTCCCAGAAGAGTGAAGAAACTAGATAAGTAAATAGAGGCAAAGATCTACTCTCAACAGAGACAAATTATTGAGTGTGTTTGCTGGCGAAACTGGCTGGAGCTCCCATCTGTAAGAGGAGGCCACACTTCCCTATAATAGCCCGCAAATGTGGTGCTATTAACTCCAGATTCCAGATGTGACTTTATATGCTAAAGGTAATCACACTAAACACATGCTCACTCATGTTCAATACATAAATAAAGGCCTTGGTTTAAATTTCAGCAGGTTAGGGAACAAAGAGTTCTTATTACTGATGATTCCCCACTGCCTTCTAAGGAATGTGGGTCCCGATACCTGGAGGATTTACTAAATGCAAATTTCATTCTCAGTGTAGAATTTGGAAAAACTTGGAAAAATATTAAGCATTGGGGGAGGAGGGCGATTGCAAGTAAAAAAAAAAAATTAGGATGTTTAAACAGTAAGTTCTCTCACATATGCGGGATATACATTGACCTTCAAAATGATATCTGTTCCACATGATTTTAAAGATGAGTCCTATGCTACTTAATTTTTCCAAACCATGAAAAATAAAGATAGAAATATTTCCAAGGAATTCTCAAGACTAACATTTTGCTGAAACCAAAATAAAATAATAGCAATAAAAAAAATACAGCACCATCTTATGAATCCTAAATAAGTCAACAAATTTATTATATGAAAAGCATAATAAAGCCCACGCAAGTAGACTTTATTCTAGGAGGGTGAGAACAATTCAACATTAGGGAATTCATTAATATTATTTACTCCTTGGAGTAAAGAAAAACAGTATCATCCTTTCTACAAACAACAGAAAAACATTTGATAAAATTCCATATTTATTCTTATTTTTAAAGAAACTTTTAATAAAGTAAAAATAAAAGGAAATTTCCTTGAGGTATCAACCTATAGCAAATTTCATATACTGAAATTTTAGAAGTATTGCCATTAGAGTCAGAACAAAACAAGAATGATCAGAAGCACCAGAATTACTCAGCATTTTCCTGAAAGACCTTGCCAATGCTATAAGACATGGAAAGAAAATAAGAGATATGAACATTTAAAAAGAGAGAAAACTTAATTGGGACATGATATAATTTTCTATTTAGAAAATTTATATTGGGCCCCTTTCTTCCACTTGACATAAAAATGAATTATAAAAATGAATTATATATATTTAAATACCTAAAATTTATAATACAATTATAATATTACAATTTTCAGATAGATAATTAAATCACAAACTAATTCACTTATAATTTTATAACCTAAGCCTTTCAGGAACTACAAAATCCATAAAGGAAAAGATTAACAAGTTAACCATTTAAAATTTTAAACTTCTTAATAAATCAATTCAGTAAAATTGCAGGATAGAAAGTTCATATCCAGAAATTGATAGCATTTCTATACACAATAACAAAGTAGCAGAAAGAGAAATTAAGAAAACAAGTCCATTTACAATTACACTAAAAATAATAAAATACCTAGGAATAAACTTAACCATGGAGATGAAAGACCTATACTCTAAAAACTATAAAGTGTTACTGAAAAGAAATTAAAGAAAACATGAACAAATGGAAAGATATTCCATGCTCACGGATTGGAAGAATTAATCCATGAGCATGGATTTAAATGCCTATACTACCTAAAGCCTATTCTAGCCAAAGATTCAGTGCAATCTCTATCAAAATATTTTTCACAGAACCAGAACAAATAATACTGAAATTTCCACGAAACCAGAAAAGACCCTGAATAGCCAAAGCAATCTTGAAAAAAAGAACAAACCGGATTGTTATAATTCCAGATTTCAAGATACACAACAAAGCTACAGTAATCAAAACAGTAGGTATTGGCATAAAAATGGATACATAGATCTATGGAATAGAACAGAGACCCCAGAAATATATCCACACTTATATGGTCCATTAATCTAGGACAAAGGAGCAAGAATATACAATGGGAAAAAGTTACTTCCATAAACGGTACTGGAAAAATTGGACAACTATATTACCTTTCTTCTAGGAGCCTCCCTGGACTTTCAGAACAAGTTATAGTTATGCTCCAGATTTCCCAAAGAACTGCCTTCTTGTCCTTGGACTGCAATTGAGTCTGCATCAACCATGCTACTTTACCAGACTCCTCAATTTAACTAAAACTTCCTAGAAGACTGGTGTACCAGGAGTCCCCAGATCTGCCTACAGTTTCCATGGTTTGCTACAAGGACTCACAGGATTCAGAAAGGCTGTTATACTTGTGGCTGAGGCTTATTACAAGGAAAGCGCAGTGTTTAAAATCAGCAATGCAAAAGCACATAGCCAAAGTCCAGCAGAAACTAGATGAGCTTCATGTAACTTCTCTCAATGATGTTTCATGGACGGTGTTGAATTCTCCTAGCATGTGTGACCATAGGTACAAAGTTTTGCTAACTAGGGTACATTACACAAGCCTTGGTGTCAACGGTAATGTAGATAGGGAGAACCCGCATGACCTTGATGACTCAGTCTCTAGCCATGGCCCCATCCCCAGGGCAAAATGATGCAGCATAGCTCAGGACCCCAGGCAAAAAGAAACAGGCATTTACCATAAATCACATTTTTAGCACAGTCTATCTAGTTTGGCTCAAGGTCTCAGATATACAAAGTTGCTTATCTGGCAGGATGTTCCAAGGGCTCCGAGGTTATCTCCCAGAAGTTACTCAAGCTCTAGTCTTTTCTTTGGAATGTGTAAGATTCAAGCACTCCAAACCTCTGAATTAACCCTTTACTGCACAGCATATCTTGTTTCTTGTTTACTATAAAACACTCAAAGAATAATGCTTCCCAGAGCACATTAGGGGCTTATTGAGTTAAGCTGAATTAAATCAAGAAAAATCATTTTAACTGTCCACATACATAATTTTTCTCCAACATTTTATTTGGTAAAATGTGAAACCTAATACATAATTTTAAAAACACCACAGTCAATCCATGTAGAACCTTCACCTTTATTTCTCCATCACCAATTACTAATTTACTACCTCACCAAGTACCCAATATTTGCATTGTCTGTGCCTATGTATGTGCACGTACTGTTTGCTAACCCACTGAAGTGAGTTGCAGACTTCACAGCCTTTCACTCCTAAGTACTTAAGCATTTATCTCCAAGAAAAAGAGCTTTCTTCTATATAACTACAATACCTAAGACATCTAACATTGAAAGATTAATATTATATATCATGTAATCATGTCCAGGTTCCTATAAATTGTCCTCCAAATGCTCTTACAGTGATTTTCTTTAAGCAACAGATCGTGTGTTAAATCTGGTTAGCTTATCATCTTAACATTTCCTCCACCTTTTGTTTTTCTTCTATGACACTGACATTGACATTTGAAGAAAGGAGGCTGGTTGTCTTGTAGCCTGCGCAAAAGTCTGGATTTATCTGTTTCTTCATGATTTGATGCAGGTTAAACATGTTGGCAGAAATGTTACATCAGTACCATTGTCTACAGCTACATCCCATGGCACCACATCTGATGCTACATATCAGTTCATCTCATTATTGGGACAAATATCATTTCAATATCAAAGATCAATATCAACTGCGATATAAGTTTGATCCCTTCCATAAGGTAGTATGTAACAAATCGCACCATTGTAAAGGTGTTTCCTCCCCCTAGGAAACTGATAAGCAATCTGTGAGGATAGGAGGGAGGCTGGTGGGTATCTTACCCATTGGTTTTAGCAACAACTGATGATCCCATCCTTGTGTATACTGACCACTATACTGGTGGCTATAAAATAGGGCTTTCTAAATCTATTGCTCTTTTCTCATTTATTAACTGGAACTAATCTATAAGGAAGAGTTTTGCCTCATCCTCCTTAACTATCACTATGGACACATGTACTTATAATGTTTCATAATCCATTTACTATCAATTAGTTTCTAATTTCTTCAATTAGAAGAAAAGTATGGTTATATAATAAAGCTATGAAGATGGTTATGAAACAGTTGATTTCATTTTTAATTGCAGTATAATATACATATGACATTCACAGAAGTGTCCAGATTGATAAATATTCACAAATTGATGATCCTCGTGTAAACAGTCACTGAGACCAAGCGATAGATATTACCGTCACCTACAGAGGCTCCCCGGGTGTCCTTCACCAGACCCTATTCACCAAGAGGTATCCTAAACTCGAATATAGACTGAGGGTTTTTCTTTTAATTATTTTTACACGTTATGTAAGTGGAATCATACAACATATTCTTTTGTGTCTGTCTTCTCTTCTCAAAATTACATTTGTGAGATTTACCTGAATTACTGGGCATAGCTGTAGATCATTTATTCTTGTTGCTATACAGAAATCCAGAGTGTGACTATATCATAACTTATTTATTCATTTTAACTATTGATGGCCATTTCAGTAGTTTTAAGCTTGGGGCTGTGAACATTTCAGTGTGCGTCTTTTGATGAACAGATATATTCCTTTCTATTGGCTGTATAGCAAAGAGTAGAATCGCTTGATCATAGTGCATGCATATATTCAGCTTTAGTAGATAGTGCCAACAGAGCAACCATTATTTAAAAAGAAAAATTCCATCTCCTATGAAACTAAGTGATAAGGTATTTCCCACTAACTCCAAAATAAGAGCAGGTGGGGAAAAAAAAACAGTAACAGTTAGGAGATCCGTGCAGTTTTAGCTTAAAATTAAAATGAAATAAATGACCCCAACTTTGAATCTATTTGGGGGCAAAACCCTGGAAAGTTATGTCAAAATTAGAAAACAAGTAATTTGACTATACCCCCCAGTGGCATGTACCCTAAGGACAAAAACAACTATTAGATGTCTTCGACAGTTTTCATTAATCATTGGAAGTGGGATTGATATTGTTATTCTGAGACTGTTATGAACAGTAATGTGAGATGAAACAAATGAATAATACTGGCAGAGTCATTGAAAAAATGGGAATTTAGGCAGGGCTGAAAGAAGATTTAGATGTAACTTGATGAGGTTAAGTAAAAACCCTGTAGTCCTGAATTAGATTTAGAAGCTTCAATAAAAACTCGTAATGAATTTTCTTTTAAAAAGAATATCAGATCATTCTCCACCGAAAAGGCATTTAAAAATGACCAATCCAAGAGTATAGTCTAGTTCCTACATTATGTTCCTTAAATATAATTTCTCACTAAAAGAAACCAAAGCTCTTTGAAGAAGTGGTTGATTTCTAACTCTGGAACAGGAAATGTTCATGAGCCTAAAATAAACATTATGACTGAGAAGATGACTAGCATGATATCAAAAGGACTCAGGAACCACCTGAATATGCTTCTACTGACCTAAGGGGAGACAATTTGAATGACAATTTGGATAATAATTCCAAAAGATTGAAAATCATCCAGTATGTTTAAATCCATGAATTTGTAATGGTACTAAAAATTTATTCATTTTGCTTCGAGAATGCTTACGAATTACCTCAAAATAACCATAATTAATGAGGGAAATTTTCTCTTTATAGAATGATTTTAGCTTATGATTTCAGATTAATAAAGAAGCGATTAAATTAAAAGATCATTATTCTATATCACTTAATGAATTAACTAATGATCATCAATGGTTGCTAGCATTACAAAAGTGAGACAATTCAACATTATTTTCCTCCTGATGGAAGCACACATCACTATCTACAAAGTTTTGCCAAAACTAACCCTTAATCTATTTAACCCTTTAGACTAAACTACTAATTTTCATGAAATACAGAGGACAATGGAACAAGTTACAATACACAACACGGACACAATGAGTTTATTACTGGGAAACTATATGACAAAGGACTTAGAGTCTACAACAAAATATAAATAAAAGTGAAAGGAAAGAAAATGGACCAGAAATTCTGATTTTAAAAATACTCAAGAGACCTTGTTTAGGTTCAGTTTCAAATAAACTGCAAATAATAAGCCTTGACTGGTTCTTCAGTGCTATCAAAGAAATTATTGTTGTTTTTAGGAATTACATAATAACAGTATTTTCATTATGTTTAAGAAGGAGAGGGGTACCTGGGTGGCTCAGTGGGTTAAGCCTCTGCCTTCTACTCAGGTCATGATCCCAGGGTCCTGGGATTGAGCCCCACATCAGGCTCTCTGCTCAGCGGGGAGCCTGCTTCCCCATCTCTCTGCCTGTCTCTCTGCCTGCTTGTGATCACTCTCTCTGTGTCAAATAAATAAAAAAATCTTTAGAAAAAAAAAAAAGGAGAGTTCTTGTCTTTTAGAGATATATCCTGTAATATTCACATAATAACAATTAAATCTGGGAGATACGGGGTGCCTGGGTGGCTCAGTCCATTAAGTGTCTGCCTTGGGCTCTGGTAATGATCCCAGGGTCCTGGGGTCGAGCCCCACATTGGGCTCCCTGCTCAGCAGGGAGTCTGCTTCTCCCTCTCCCTCTGTCTGCTGCTTTGCCTACCTGTGCTCTATTTCTCTGTCAAATAAATAAATAAAATCTTTTTAAAAATCTTTTAAAAAATCTGGGAGATATATGCATATGGGGGCTTATTATACTGTTCCATTTTTTGGATATGTTTAAAAATCTTTGTAAGAGTTCGAAAATACTAAGCTTACATAAAAGTAGTGAGTTTGAGTTGACTCTAAAGAATAGGATGTTTAGTCCCCAGTTTTCATTCTCTATTGTTCTTCCAGGAAAAATAATCTTATGTTTTTAACTTGTCTCATTGTTCTTTTCCCAAGTCTCTGAATTTGTGAAGTTTCACTTTCAATTTGTTTTCTCACAACAGAAAATCAATAGTAAGTAATTTGACAGAATCTTTCAAGTCCCTTTCCCAACTCAGACACAGTCTCAACATCAGGAAGTTCAGAAAGTATCCTTTTTAGGTCTTTTCCTCTATAAACTGGTTCTTTTGGTTCAAGACACACATTGTGAACATTGGTTCACACATGGCCACTTGCTTTAGTTATTTTTAACAATGTAATAAGGATTTACAGACCCATTACCCAAAACAAAAACTGGAACCTTGAAGATAATCTACAACTAGTCATGTCTTATCTCAAATTCCTGCCTTCTTCCATACCTGCCCAAAGTAACCATGGTCCTAAATTCCACACCCATCATTCTTCATTTGCCTTTTAATACAGTTTACTTGTATCCATTTTAGTTGTTTTCAAGTTAATAAAAAGGATATCCTGCTGGGGCCCCTGTGTGGCTCAGTTGGTTGAGCGACTAACTCTTGATTTCAAGTCAGGTCATGATCTCAAGGTCCCGGTTCAAGTCCCACATCAGCCTCTGCACTCAGTGGGAGTGTCTGCTTGGGATTCTCTCTCCCCCTCTCTCTCTCTCTCTCTCTACACCCCTCCCCCTACTCTTGTTCTCTCTCTCTCTCTCTGAAACAAATAATAAATAAATCTTAAAAAGGATATCATACCATAATATATTGGGACCTACCATTTTTGGATTTTTGTTTTTGTTTTTGTTTGTTTGTTTTTATCTGACAGATCACAGGTAGGCAGAAAGGCAAGCAGAGAGAGAGGGGGGACCTACCATTTTCACTTAATAGTACATCACCAAGATCTACCCATATTTTAGGATTACCCTGTAGTTGTTTGTTTTGACTTTGTATGAATAAGCCCCATGGATTTGTTTCTAAAGTTGTTCTGTGATCAAAGATGCTATGAACCACCTTGTACATATCTCTGGTTATACAAGCTTGAGAGTTTCTCTTGGAGATAGTCTGAAGAATGAAACTGCTGAGTGATGAGGGGCGGGGATGCTTCCCCCTCACTTTCCATCTGAAGACCCTTTCCTGTGGAAACACAGCCTCATTCTTGAATCAGGAAGGTGACCCCACTCTGCTTTGGTATGGTTTGTCACTGGCTCTCTTTTCCACCTCCTGTTTTTCCAGCTCCTTAGTAATCTAAGAGATTTTTTTTTCACATTTAGTGCTTCAGAATAATTGAAGAAAAAGTACTAGCAAAAACATTCTGAGCTTGGAGGGCTTCAGGCATCTTTAATTGGCACAACTTTTTCAGTCAAAGCAAAGGAAATTAAACTGACTACTAACTATCTGCATTTCTTTTGGGTGTTGTAATCAAGGGGAAAAAATGACCTTCCTCTCCATATAGAGAGACATCAAATCTATTCCAACTTTCATTTTAAAACACAATATTGAAACAAATTTATCTTGATCTTTTTTTCTGCTGTGTTTACTGTTCCTGCTTTTTCCTTTTGAGAGAAGGATTTTTAAAATCAGTAACTCTTGGGGAGCTACTGACATTTGTGAATCTCTTAAAGCTAAATTCTTCTCATACTTTATGACATGAGCAAAACTACTTGAGGAAATTAATAATTTGCTCCCTGACTTGAATGAGAAATTGAGTAAGGAATGTAGGCTTTTTCCACCCATTTGCAGAAGGTCTATACCATATGCTCACCTTAAGTTAACTACCACCTCGAGAATCAGGTGCTGGCTGGCTGTCGTGGGGGAATTTTTTTTTTATTTTAATCAGGGAAAGAGAACATGAGTACTTGAAAATTCATAATATTAACAGTCTAATTAGAGTTTCTTAAATGCTGTTTTAAATTGGGATAATTTTAAATTATTGGATGTGACAACTATATAAACATAAAATGCTTTAATTAGGGACTTGTTTGTGTGAAAAAAAAATCTACTCGAAGCACCAATCTGTCACTCTGCATTAACTTCCAACAGCCACAGATTCCCACTGGACCCCTGAATCTTAGCAATAAGTCTATACCCATCATCTGCTCTCTACATTCTAATCCTCTCTTGTTTGTAGCCAGGTCTCTGCTCTTTAAAGAAAAAACTCAGGGCAACAAATTCAAGTTGAATTCTCATTCAAATTCATAGCAACTCCTAGTGTTTCTGAATTTGCTTAATGTTTTCACTGAGCACAGTTCTTCTGGGCCTTCATAAATATCATGCCATGTTACTGATGAAAAAAAGTTGTGTGAGTAGCTCCGTCTTAAAGGGTGATAAAACAAACAAAAATAAAATCTCAGAGTCTCCCTCAAGTACTTATTAACTTTTTAGAATCACTTTCTCCTTTCAGAGTCTGATGAAAGCTAAGAGCTCTTTCCCATCATCACAGGGAAAAAAAAAAAAATCTATAATCACAAAAATGTTTGCGTATAAATTCAGAGAATTTATGCAGCTCCTGTTGGCCACATCTATCGCCATCTTTTAATTTCGATTCCAACTCTGGTGAGGTAAAATATTCATTAATCAGTACCAATGTGTAGAATACCTACTATGTACCTGACACTGTTCTAGACAGTGCAAGTATAGTGGAGGACACAGCTTGGCCTGGTCCTTGTCCTCACGAGGCTCACAATCTCATGGAGGTAACAGTTATTAACTGAGTAGCCATACCAAAAAATGTTGAGTAGGAGTTTTGTGAGACATACAAAAGAAGGACTGAGTCCTATCAGAGCCAACAGATCGGGATTTGGCCAGATCAGGGAGCTTTTAGAAAAATTCCCTGAAGTTAGAGCAACATGCTAAGGTCCGAGTTAACAGGTGGAAGGATGGAATGGACACTTGAAGGAGAGGAACAGCAGGTGCAAAGGCCCTGTAGTAAGAGGGAACATGGTATGTAAGAGTGGCCAATCACAGAGAGACCGGGAGAGTGAGACCAAAGACAGGGTTGAAAAGATAGGCAAGAAAAAACCATGCAAGTCTTTACTGTCATGTTTGAAGACATTTTTTTTCTTTATTTTAGAGCAATAGGAAGTCATTAGACAGTTCTAAACTGCGAGGTAGGCAACATAATTGGTTTTAAATACTGGAAGGTTCATTTTGCATGCAATGTGGAGAGTAGATTGGCAGAGGACCACAATGGATGCTGAGAGATCAGTGGGGAGGTCATTGCAGGAGTCTAGAGAGAACAACACTAGATAAGGATAATGACTGCAGGGATGAGCGTGGTGGGACTCAAGAGGCATTTAGTTGAGATAATTAACAGGATGCCATAAAACACTGGCTCTTTCATCACATGCCAATACATTGAACAATGTCAGCCACATGCTATGCTGGTGCTCCACAATTACATATTGGGTGAATAAATGAATGAATGAATGAATGGATGGAGAGAACCTAAGAAAACATAAAAATATAAATAGATCAAAGTTTTTTATGTAGTCATAATCACTGAAACAACGTGGGGTACAGAAGTTGCTAAGGTGGAAATAGTTAAGTACTAACATAATGTGTGAAAGAAGAATTCTAGATAATTTGACCCTGAATGAGGGGAAGATGGTATGGAAGGATCTGGTTTGACTTGTACAAGTTCTACAAAGTGACAATGAGTGGGTAAATTACTGAGAGCAGAAGTCAGATGAAAAACAATGAGAGAGATTCACTTTTGTTTGATATCAGCCTTCTGTGAATGTGTAATTGCCTCAGGATGTGCCAAATCAATAATGATTCGGGATGAAGATTTGCTAGAACATAAGCAGCTTTAATAGCCAGTCCCATGCACCTCCCAACAGTCCCCAGATGACTCAATTTAATAAGTTCTTTTACTTCAAACACTAGAAAAGCAGATTGTTGTATGGAAATGCCCACATTTCAGATATTTTAGAAAACTAGCAATTGATGTGGGAATAAGACTCTTGAGTTTCATGACTCTGACACAGTCATGGCCACTGGAGTCCAATCTGGGAGATCCTTAATAAATCACTGTGGATATTGGCTCTTTATAAACCCAAATCATTCACCTTGATTCCACCACAAGGAAACAGCATGTGCATGAAGAAACAGGACGAGCTCTACATTTCTGTTTCCCAACCTGACGATAGAAAAATTTCCATAAGATTCTGCTCTGTTAATAAGAATGCAAATGAATGCACACATAAGGGAGATTCATTTTCACTTCTAGATTCTGTGTGCATTGAACAATTTGGATCTTTATTACCTTTGACTCTAGCTCTTAGACGAAAAGTTAAATTAATGGCCACATTCGCTGTATATTTTGAAACCCACCTTTCAGATTTTTAGAAAGGGGATGGATTATGTGCAGGCTTCATCCTTTCAATAGAGCTTTCTATCAGAAGCTGCTGTTTAGTGAAGATTACAGGTTTAAGGACAGTCTCATCAATAAAGCTAGAGGTACAAAAGAGCCTCCAAATGTTTCAGAAGAGGGTAAGGGATTCAGCAACCACTGAACATTTTCATGGAGAGGTGGTATCTTTAATATTAGGATGAGAAATACATTGTAACCAGCTTTTCCTGCATCACCATCCAGGCTTGGGTTTCTTAACAGTTCTGTGAATAAGTGCTGTTTCTAATTTCCCCTACAGTCTTGTGATTTATGGGGTATGACTTGGTAACTAACTATGCTGGAGAAAAAATATAGAAATTGAAATTTCTGAATAAAGATGAATGTAAGGCATTACTTTGAACAAATAAGGGAAATGAGGGGCACTGACAAATTTTCTGTCATCATCTCTGACCATGGATGGCTTGACTAAAGTAGTTGGCTTGAAATTATACTAAATAAAACTTTGCTGTCCATTGACCAACTAGTTGGAGATTTCCTGAGCTAAGTTTCTTCAGGAATATAGCGCCAGCTCTTAGCACCCAGACAGCACCCTTTGCCACCAATCCCCCATCTTCACAAATGACTTCATCCTCAAAGTTGGTCCAACCCCACTTATAGCAAATGTTTGAAACATTCCTTCATTCATCCACCACAAAGATGTCTAACTCCAAATATATGATAGATGCTGTGTCAAAGACGGGTGCTAATAAATGGCTCTATTTAGATAAGAGGAAGACTAAAATTATCATTTTTATATACCCAACTCTTAATTATCCACATTAATAAAGGAATCAAGGAGATAAATAGTCCAAAATAAGGGATAATGCAAAAGCAATTTATATTTGGCTTCAGTATTCATTATGTGATTTTGAGGGTGAGCAAATTAACTTTCTAATTATGACTTGGCTTTTCAAAATGAGTTTGTATTCTCAACTGGCTTATGTTGAAACCCAGCTAGTTGTGTGCTAGAAGCCAAGAGAATTTGACCTGGAATTTGTAATTTTCAGCAAATGACTCATGCATATAATCAAAAGTTGATTTGTTCTGCCATTTGAAGAAGGTCTGTATCATTCCAATAGTCTCTGGAGAACAATGGTGTAATGTAAATTACATCAGTACAATACCAGCCATAACAGACTTCAAGACAGGATTACTAGAGATAGTCATTTCAGGAGGAAGACACAACAATACTAAATGTATATCTAATAGTATAACCCCAAAATATGTAAAGCAAAAAGTTCTCAAAACTGAAAGAAGAAATAGACAAATATTCAGTCATAGTTGGAGAATTTAGCACACTTTGGCTCAGTAAGTGAGAGAATAAGCAGACAACAAATTACCAAAGATAATAAAATTTTGAATAACCTATAAAAACAACCAGACCTAATTGAAATTATGGGAGACTACAATTCAACAACAGCAGAATACATGTTTCTTTTGTGTTCCTACAGAACATTTATGCAAGCCTGACTTCTAGATCCCATCCTAACATATAATCTAAGGTAAGTCACTTTGCTTCCTTAAACTTCCATTTTCTTTAATTTGTTATACAGAATTTCTGGGGAGATTAACAGAGAAATATAAATTAAAACACAATGTAAAAATAAAAAGAGCTATATTCATAACAGTTACCAGTACAATACAGGATCAAGAATGTCTAAATAGAAAGACCTTAGACTACAACAGGTTGAAAGAGTATATTAGGGAATTTATTTCAGTGCTGACATTCACATATGTCAGTGCCATACTATTTAACTTAGCACGTAAGTTTCTTGAGAGGGGTTGAGAATGGAGCTATTGATGGAAATAATGGGCCATTTTACAAATGCTGCTTTTCCTACCTCCATTTGCCTTCATGAAACAATAGGATAGTACTTCAGATTAATTATCTTTTTCATTTTCACCAGTTTACATCTACTTAGCTACTTCCATTTGTTGAAATAAACACACAAAAAAGTCAAATGCCTTCATATCACAGGTTCTTACATTCTAAAAATCTAGAAAAGACAATACTGTTAGAGTCTAAACTGAGTTTGCTTGGACAATAAATATGAAGAGTTCTTTCTTGATATTTTTCTTTATTTTAATCTTTAATAAGTAAGTAATTACTCTCTAAAAGTGTATCTGTATTCCGAATCAATTATATGCAGGGAACTATTGTGAGAACAGAATGAGATGATATGAGACAGAACTAAGGATCCGATAGTACTCTACTCAGTATGCAAGAGATTGTTATTGTTTTTCATCTGAGTTATTGAGGGTCTATTCGATCAGCCCCTCTCTTCAACATACATGCACACACAAAAATGCTTTGTAGAGAGGGAGCCACGTAAAGTAGAAAACGTCCAGAAATGACTGAATAGAATAAAGGTTAAGAGAATGACATCAAGAACTCCTAGAAATGGACATTATAGACAAGTTACTGTAATTACTCAACTCATTCTATTTGATCTCAAAAACCAAATATCAAAATTATTTCACTAAATGAGCAGCCAAATTTGATCAAGGTAGAGATGCAGTCTACAAGATTCTGAAGAGGAATAACTGGAAGGGGAACAGTTGCCAAAGCAGAACAAGGCTAAAACAATGGCTCAGGGTTTACTCAGAGTGTCTGAGCACCTAGCAGGCCCAGCACAGTGGTGGAATCACAACGGGTCCTCAAGAAATATTCGTGTATTTGTATTGCAATCAAAACTTTCTCAGAGCCAATTTGATCTCCCTAGGCAATCGATGTTCTAGCAAAGTTAGGAGAGTTTTATCACTCTCAGTAACATAAAGTTGTTGCCCAAGAGCTGATGTTAAAGCAAGTTCTACTTTGATCATTTGTAAAACATGATAGGCTTGAGGGGGCTTTAAGATGGATATGACACTTATTGCAAAGAACTCTGATATCTTCCTAAACTTCTACAAGTCTCACATAAACTATGTCTAATCTCTGTTCTCACCCAATAAACTATATTTGTAGCAGTAGTTAAAAGTAAGTATATGCATAAAGAAATCATACTTGATTTATATGTTCAATTACATTTGTGACACTTAACATCTTTATGATGATTTATAATTTATAGATTTCTTACTATTATAACTTCTTACCTTTCATTATGTTATTTCCCAATTTTGTACACAAACCATACACCAAAATAGACCTGATTATTCCCAAAATACGTATGTAAAAGTGAGGCTGAGTGACTCAATGGAGGCAGTTCTCAAAATTTTATGACAGAAACATCCCTAAAGTCAGAGGAAGATTAACCCTCAGAGTCTTGGAGTTAAAAGCAGTCTAACAAGGTAAACCTTCAGGACTCTTATTTTATCTTTATATTTTCTCCGAACTTCTGGATCTGAGTAGAATATAGGAGTGGAAGCAGGTCCACTGCAATAACCAGGCAATAAATAAATAAATAAATAAATAAATAAATTTTAAAAAGCAGGCTATTGTTCCCATTGCAAAATCATATTATTAAAGACATTAGATATGTATTGAAGCAAAGAGGACTAAATGAATTTAATACAACAAAGGATAGGGTCCTTCTTATATGAGCTAATATTGATATCTATTTCTACCTTGAAGTCACTTGCTGAGATTAAGTATTGATTATGAATTGGGCTTGCTTTTGAAGAGAGAGTCTTTAGGAAAGGGGGAAAAAAAAAACAAGCAAAGTTTTTCATGACACTCCATGGGCTGGCATATTGACTTAGAATCTAGAGGATCCCAAGACCATGTCTCAGTTTTCTCAGTGACAAAATTACTGAGTCTTGGGATATCTTGGGAGGTAGCAGAGCTCAGATAAAAAAGCAAAGTAAAAGCACGCACAGCATCTTGTGCTTTAGAAACAAAATTCTACTAGAAGGAGTCCTGTATTTAACAAAAAAAAAATTTTCAGGAGACATGTGAAGAGGTAAGGAAAGTGACTGACAGTTAAGAGAAAACATAAACATTACAAGCAAACCCACAGTTGATACACATATCAGTTATAAGGAAAGGATTTTAAACATAAACATGTTAAAAAAAAAAGAGAGAGAGAAACAATGATTAAAATGAATGAAAACACAGACCATTTCAATAAATAATTGGAATCTGTAAAAAAAAAAATCAAATACACATTCTAGAACTGAGAAATGGAATATAAAAATTAAAAATTCATTAGACATGTTAACAGCAGATTTGACAAAGCAGGAAACAGGATTAGTAAACTCAAAGACAAATCACTAAAAAATATTCAAATTAAAACACAAAATTTTATAAAGGAAAAAAATAGAACAGATGGTAAGAGACATACAGAACACAAATGATCTGACAAATGGAGTCCCCAAAGGAAAGGAGAAAGTAAAGAAACTGAAGTAGTAGTTACAGAGATGATGGCTGAAAATTTCCAAAACTGATAAAAATATAAAACCAACAAATTTCAGATGTGTCAGGAATACTAAGTGGGATAAATACAAAGGAAATCATACCTAGGCATATCATAGTATAACTGTAGAAGACCAAAGATAAATTTAATTTTTATTAAGTAAACTACGCCCAACATGCAGCTTGAACTCACAATCCTGATATCAATAGGCGCAGGCTCTATCCACTAAGCCAGTCAGTCACCCCACCAAAGATAAATTTTAAATATGTGAGAGAAAAAAATGATACAACACATTGAAATAATAAAATAATTTTGTGACTGATTTTTCAACAGAAACTTGGAAACAAGAAGACAATAAAACAATGCCTTTAAGATGCTACAGGAAGGTGTACCTGGGTGGCTCAGTCATTACGTGTCTGCCTTTGACTCAGGTCATGATCCCAAGATCCTGGGATTGAGCCCCACATTGGACTCCCTGCTCAGCGGGAAAACTGCTTCTCCCTCTTCCACTCCCCCTGCTTATGTTCCCTCTCTTGCTGTCTCTCTCTCTCTCTCTCTCAAATAAATAAATAAAATCTTTAAAAAAAAAAAAAGGCAGGAATCTGCAGTAGTGACCCATGGGCCAAATCTAGCTAGCAACTTGTTCTTGTAAATTAATGTTTACTGACACACAGCCTTGCCTATTTGGTTAAGTTTTATCTATGGCATCTTTTATATGACATTTGCAGGGGTAAGTAGTTTCTACAGAAATCATATGACCCTCAAAGCTAAAAATATTTACCATACAGCTCTTTTCAGAAAAAGTTTGCATACCCCTACATAAAATAACAATTAAAGAAGAAAAATGCTTAACTCAAGAGCTAACAGGGAAGATAAAATGGAACAAAAATATTGGATTACCATCAAAGAGGCACAAAATAAACAATACAGAAACAAAACCTGACAGCCTTCCCTTTGACATCAGGAACACAACAAGGATGCCCACTCTCACCATTCTTGCTCAACATAGTACTAGAAGTCCTAGTAACAGCAATCAGACAACAAAAAGAAATAAAATGTACTCAAATTTGCAATGAAGAAGTCAAATTCTCTCTCTTCACAGATGACATGATACTTTATATGGAAAACACAAGAGTCGACCCCCAAACTGCTAGAACTCATAGAGCAATTCGGTAATATGGAAACATACAAAACCTATATACAGAAATCAGTTGCTTTCTTATACAATAACAATGAAAATATAGAAAGAAATTAGAGAATAGATTCCATTTACTATAGCACCAAGAACCATAAGATATCTGGGAATAAACCTAACCAAAGAGGTAAAGGATCTGTACTTGAGGAACTACAGAACACTCATGAAAGAAATTAAAGAAGACACAAAAAGATGGAAGAGCATTCCATGTTCATGGATCAGAAGAATAAACACTGTTAAAATGTTTATATAGCCTAGAGCCATCTATACTTTCATTGCCATCCCAATCAAAATTCCACTGGTATTTTTCAAAGAGCTGGAACAAATAATCCTAAAATTTGTATGGAACCAGAAGAGACCCTGAATTGCTAAGGAAATGTTGAAAAAGAAAAAACCGGAGGCATCACATTTCCTGATTTCAAGCTTTACTACAAAGCTGTGATCATCAAGACAGCATGGTACTGGCACAAAAAAACATAGACCAATGTAACAGAGTAGAGAGCCCAGATATGGACCCTCAACTCTATGATCAAATAATCTTCAACAAAACAGGAAAAAATATACAGTGGGGGAAAAGACAGGCTCTTCAATAAATGATGCTGGGAAAATTGGACAGCTATGTGTAGAAGACTGAAACTTGACCATTCTCTTACACCATACACAAAGATAAACTCGAAATGGATAAAAGACCTCAATGTGAGGCAGGAATCTATCAAAATCCTACAGGAGAACATAGGCAGTAACCTCTTCAACATCAGCCACAGCAACTTCTTTCAAGACATGTCTCCAAAGGCAAAGGAAACAAAAGCAAAAATGAACTTTTGGGACTTCATTAAGATCAAAAGCTTCTGCACAGCAAAAGAAACAGTCAACAAAACAAAGAGGCAACTCATGGAAAGGGAGAAGATATTCGCAAATGACACTACAGATAAAGGGCTGATATCCAAGATCTATAAAGAACTCCTCAAACTCAACATACAAAAGCAGATAATCACGTCAAAAAATGGGCAGAAGATATGAACAGACACTTCTCCAAGACATACAAATGGCTAACAGACACATGAAAAAATGTTCATCATCATTAGCCATTAGGGAGATTCAGATCAAAACCATATTGAGAAACTACTTTACACCAGTTAGAATGGACAAAATTAACAAGATAGTAAACAACAAGTGTTGGAGAAGATGTGGAGAAAGGTGGGAATGCAAAGTTGGTGCAACCACTTTGGAAAACAGAGTGGAAATTCCTCAAGAAATTAAAAACAGAGCTACCCTATGATCCTGCAATTTCACAACTGGGTATTTACCCCAAAGATACAGATGTAGTAAAAAGAAGGGTCATCTAGGGTGAAGAGGGTTATGTACGTTGGGGTGGTTGGGTTATGTACATTGGGGAGAGTATGTGATATGGTGAGTGCTGTGAAGTATGTAAGCCTGACAATTCACAGATCTGTACCCCTGGGGCAAATAATACATTATATGTTAATAAAAATAATTTTTAAAAAAAGAAGGGGCCATCTGTACCCCAATATTCATAGCAGCAATGGCCATAGTCACCAAACTGTGGAAAGACTCAAGATGCCCCTCAACAGACAAATGGATAAGGAAGATGTGGCCCATATATACAATGAAGTATTATGCCTCCATCAGAAAGGATGAATACCCAACTTTTGTATCAATATGGACAGGACTGGAGGAGATTATGCTGAGTGAAATAAGTCAAGCAGAAAGAGTCAATTATATGGTTTCACTTACTTGTGGAGTATAAGGAATAACATGGAGGACATTGGGAGATGGAGCAGAGAAGTGAGTTGGGGGAAATTGGAGGTGGTGACAAACCATGAAAGACTGTGGACTCTGAGAAACAAACTGAGGGTTTTGGAGTAGAGGAAGGTAGGGTGTTGGGTGAGCCTGGCAGTGGGTATTATGGAGGGCACGTATTGCATGGAGCACTGGGTATGGTGTATAAATAATGAATTTTGGAACACTGAAAAAAAAATTAAATTAAATTAAATTTTACAAAAAGAAACAAAGATCAAACTAAAAATAAAATAAATGGTAAAATGGTAGGCTTGCACCTAACTTAAACAATAATGAACTAAATATTTCAATTAAAAGACAGATTTGCATTCTGGATAAAAAACATAAAGGATAGGGGCACCTGGATGACTCAGTGGGTTAAAGCCTCTGCCTTCGGCTCAGGTCATGATCCCGCGGTCCTGCGATCGAGCCTGGCATCGGGCTCTCCGCTCAGCAGGGAGCCTGCTTCCTCCTCTTTCTCTCTGCCTGCCTCTCTGCCTACTTGTGAACTCTCTGTCAAATAAATAGATAAAATCTTTAAAAAAAAAATAAAGGATAAAAGACTTACTTTAAATATAAGAAAACAGATCATTTGAAAGGATGGAGAAAGATTTACCATGCAGGCACGTACCAAAAGAAAGCCAATAAGCTGATAGTAATATGCGATGACGTTCCAGTGAAGCTTGATCCTGAGGCTTGGGTGAGCTTCCTGGATTGGTAATACACTATACATGGCGTCTCATATCAGTTCTAGGAAGTACTGCATCCTGACTTCACATCTAGAACCTCCCTGGTCTCTGCCCTATGCATCTCTTCTGGCTAATTCTAATCTATTTATGGTAATAAAACATAACCATGAGTATAGCAGCTTTCAGTGAGGTCTGTGAGTCTTTATTGCAAATTATTGAGCTGAAGGGTGGTTTGGGAAACCCATCAACTTACACTTGGTGTTGGAAATTGAGGGCGATTTTAGAAACTGTGCCCTCTAAACACTGTAGTTAACCTAAACTCCTCAGACAAGGGTATGTTTTGACTGATTTTGCTACAGTTCTACTCCCACTTCTTAGTGAGTCAGGCAAAATTAGAGTTGTCACATAGCATGGTTTCATGGCTATTTGTTTATCCTTCCATTTTTTCTATTGCTCCAGACATGATTTACAATATTACCATCAAATTGTATGCTCTGTTTCAATCTGGATCCCTATGATTTTTATGGATAATAGGAAAACATCCCCAAAGGAGGAAGAAAAAAAAAAACAGAAAACTGAAACTTTCGATGATTCTCCAGGTCCCTACGATCTCGACGTACACAGCTGACACAACTCCTTTCCCTCCCAGACCTTGGGCTGTATTTAGACCATCCTTTGTTTGTTCAGGCGTCTGTAACTTGATGTACATAATTCCTTTGGAGTAATTCCTTTGGATCTCCTTCCATATCCTCTTTCTTGTCAATTCCAACCTCCTTCAGCAACACAACTCAAGTCACTGCTTCTCCATGAAGTTGTGTCAGTGATGGCTCTGACCTCATCAGGTTGATGGGGACATTCAATGAGGTGATATTTAGAAAGGACTCAAGATATTACCTGACACATGTTAGCATTAGCTGCTGTCACTATTACTATTGGTGAACTATCGCTATAATATTCTCCCTATTTTATTCACAGTGTCTACAATTAAGCCTTTAATTGAATCTGTAAAAGTTATTCTTTAATTTTATGCCCATTAGCTTCTGGATTATTATGGCCTGAGGACAGGATCTTTGTCCATTACTTCCCATATGATGGTAGAGAAATTCAGGCTCAAAGTAACTGCTGGATCTTTTTAACTTAATGATAAATTCTGAGAACACTGGAAGGGACAACACATAATCTAGATATTCAGATAAGGGGCATATTGGAACCCCTACAATGTGTTGGTGTGTATCATTAATTCCCTTAGGTCTTATGTTTCCCAGTTCTACATAGATTTTGGATTTATGGTCATGAAAATTTGTACCTGTCACTGGGAAGTAAGAAGTATAAAGAAGTAATGGGCATTAACTTCTCCACTTCATGCTCAGTCTCATTATAAAAGACATCACTGGTGTTAACCAATACCAGCTTCTCCTCTACTCCTTAAGCACATAGAAGACTAGATTTCCCTGCATTTGAAAGCTATATTGTGACTCTCCATGCTTTCTTCCCTCTCTAAGATTGGCGACATTACAAATGGTAGAACCAATCAGTGACTAAGACCTAGGGATTAATTTGTTACACCATATACCTAGTCTTGTCTAGCTGCTACACTAAGTAAAAAACATTAAGAGCAACATCATATTTACTCACTCTTTTGCAGGCACTAGTTTGTTGTACCACAATTCTTAAAGCACCAAAGAACCAGCAAGTTTATTGGTCCCTCTACAGTCTAGTTGTAGTTTCATTTTGCTTTTATAAATATTTTTTATTATAAAGATATTCCAACAAGAATAAAGGTTTACAAAATGGTACAGTTAACACCCAAGCACCCACCATCTAGATTCCACAATTACCATTTTGCAACATTTGCTTTATCACATATCTCTTCATCTATCCATCCCTCCTTCCTTCCATCAATTTATCTTTGACTTCTTGATGCATTTCAAAGTAAGGTATGGATATCAGTGTATTATATCTGCTTGATTGCTTTCCCCATTCCCACACTTCCCACATGAAAAACAATGTCCCCAGATCAAATATCAAGGAAGTAATGAGTGGAATTTATCAACAAATATCCATTATTGAACACAAACTCTGTACTATGTACCTCAGATATAAACAGATGAACTTCAAGGCCAGAACTGCATTGTCTCCAGCACTTCCCAACACTAAAGTGCTCTCAGTGACCTGTACTTTTGGGCAGGGAAGATGCTGAGCTATCCTTTTGTACCATCTTTTGTTCTTTCACAATTGGTTGTAGAAAGTGCAGTCCTCAGCTTCAGACACTGAAACCCAATGAATCAAACATAATGAGTCTGACATGTCATTGAATAAAACCCAGGAAAAATGCTGTGGGTTCCACACCATTGCCTCTATTAAAGTCATGTCCTAGATTTTTATTATTTTGTTGCTATAGACATTTTAACAGATTATTGGACACTGTGTTTCTTTGTGCTTTTCCTATTTTCTCTGGATTCACTGATTAAGATATCTTTCTTAAAATATCTACCAAAAACAAAAACAAAAAACAAATTATAAAAGGTCATGAAGAGTGATAAGAATCACTTAAATATTTTAACATATAACATTGAACGAAGACTTGTGTAATATTACCAGCACTATTATAGAAATCCCATTTTATCCTCCCCTTAACCCTATTAGGTATATAAGGTGAGTATAGTTATTCTTGTTACCATCTTACAGGTAAGAAATGGAACCTTAAAGATAATGAGCCTCATACGTCATAAACGGTAGATTAGGGGTTCAAACCCCAAGCTTTTGGCTCTAAATCCCATCACTTTCTCTCTGCATTTGCTGTAAGAATAAAACAAAATATTGCTTGGGACAACAAATAGTTTAATATTATATGAAATATATAGCTTTGACACTAAGTGTTAAATATACATTCCATCCAATCTGCATTTTGTCTCTGCATGTGGATGTATATATGTGAACATAAATACATACAGGGAAAAAAAAACAAAGAGAAATCATGTGGGGAGTTCCTTTCATGTGTCAAATTTTGGGCTGAGGGCTTTTTAAATAGTCTTATTTAATACTTTGAGAGCTCTTATAAATATCAGTATTCCTAATGTATAAAGAAAACTGAGGCTCAAAGCAATTAGGTAATGTGCCCATGTAATATCGGTACTAGGTAGGCAAATGCTCAGAACTGTCTGGCTAGAAAGCATGCTCTAGAGCATGACATAATAAAGAATGAATAATTTGAATAAGGAACTAAAAGAAAATTGGATAAATATGAAATTAATCAATTTTTTTGAAAAAATAAAAACCTGTTAAATTCAGTTTTTAAAAAATACATGGTGCTTGTCTTTATAATCATGATTTGTTCATCTATTTATTTATGCCAGAAACCTGCTCCCTGCTGGGGATGGTGTAATGAATGTGACAGGGATGGTGCCCCCAACCTTGGGGAGCTTGAACTGTAGGAAGGAATGCTAACACCACCACCAAAAACCCAAACTGAACTCAATTTCTCTCCAGACCTGTTGTGTATAGTCTTTCTCATTGCAATGGTTTCCAGATGCTCTTGCCAAAGTTTTGGAGTCCCCTTTGACTCATTTCTTTTCCTTTGCCTTACATCCAATTTGTCCACAACTCCTGCTAGCTCTACCTTCAAAATATATCCAGAATCCAAATATTTCTTACGGAGTCCACTGCTATGACCCCAAAGTCACAATAATCTCTCAGCTGGATTACTGCCATATGCTTTTCACTAGTTATGTCCTTCCCTCCCTACAGTCCCTGCAGTGCTTAACACGGTGAAGTAATCCCATTAAAACCATGAGTCAGATTATTTCATTCGTCTGCTCAAAACTGGTGGCTCCCAATTTCTCTCAAGTCCTCAACTCAATGAACACATGGGCAAAGTATCTAAATAGTCATTTCTCCAAGGAAGATGTACAAATGGCTAATGAGCACATGAAAGGATACTCAACATCGTCAGTTATCAGGGAAGTGCAAGTCAAAACCACACAAGATACAATTTCACACCTATTGGATGGCTGGAACCCAAAAAGACAGAAAACCAGAAGTGCTGGTGAGAATGTGGAAAATTAGAGACTTCATTCACTGCTGGTGGGAATGTAAAATACTATAGCTACTGTGAAAAACAGTCTAGTAGCTCCTCGAGGGTTAAACATAGAGTCGCCATATGACTCAGCTATTCCACTCCTACAAATATACACAAGAAAAATGAAAACATACATCCACAAGAAAACTTGAACATGAACATCCATAGCAGCATCTTTCACAAGAGCCAAAATGTGAGAACAACCCAAAGGCTATTAACTGATGAATAGTTACATAAAATGGGATATATACATACAATGGAATATTATTTGCCCATAAAAGGAAACAAAGCACTCTTCCATGCTACAACATAGATAAACGTTAAAACATTATGCTAAGTGAAAGATGCTAGTCACAAAAGCCAATGTACTATATGCTTCTATTTATATGAAATTTCCAGAATAGGGAAATCTATAGAAACAGGCCTGGGAAGGTTGTTGGGGAATGGAGAGTATTATTAAGGGGTTTGGGGTTTCTTCATGAGATGAGGACAATGTTCTAAAATTGATCATGATAATGACTGCTTAACTTGGTAAATACACTAAAAACCATTGAATTATAAACTTAAGGAGTATTGATTCTATGGTAGGTAAACTATGCTTCAATAAAGTAGTAAAATTGTGTGTGTGTGTGTGTGTGTGTGTGTGTATGTGTGTGTGCATACGTGCACACACATACATGAAGTCCTTAAAATGGCTTCTGAGGTCCTATGTCATCTGATCGCCACCTCTACCACTATTCTCCAATCTAGCTTATATTTTCTTTCTCCTCTTCACTAAGGAGTAACCATATAGATCTTCTTGGTCTCCCTTGGATATATAAGGTATGTTTTGTCCTTGAGAACTTTGTACTGGCTGTTCTCAATCTCTAGAATGCCTTTCTCCAACAATATGGACATGCTCACTCTTTCTCTTCCTTCAAATCTTTGCTCAAAGTCAACTTGTGAGTGAGACCTAAATCAATCACCCCATTTAAAGTGCAATCCACTCCAAGCACAACAAATGCCTCTCATTCTGCTCTGCTTTTTTCCCAAGAGCATTACCTTTTGCAGGAAAGTCTTTGGATACTCACCCACACCTGCTTCTCCTCTCCTTTCAAGCATGTAACAGCACTTAGCTTCCTTGCCTAACCCATATAAATGGAGCCATATGATTAGTTCTGGCTAAAGGATTGTCAGCAGAAGGGACATGTGCCATTTCTGTGTTAAGGAACTCAACTGCCAGTTTTGGCTTTTGGTGATCTCTTCCACAGTTGGGACAATCATGAAGGTGAGTACATTCTGAGTCCAAGGGGTTGAAGATCCATACATCCCAGATTGTAGATCCACTGCACTAAAGAGAGCTTGCCCAGAGAGTCATCTAGACCCACAGCATATTTTTAATGAGTATAAAATGTTGTCATGCTAAGGCATTGAAATTATGGACTTGCTACCACTGCATAACTTAGTCTCTCCTAAATAATAGATCTTTTAATATTAATTCCTTATTTATTTTCATTTTCATCTCAGTTTTTTTGTGGTTGTTGATAGTTTTGGTATGGTTTGGTTTGGTTTTTTATTCCCCATCCCCTCCCACAAGAATGTGAGGGCATAAGGACAGAACACCGTATTTGTTGTATCACTATTATACCTCGAGCCCCTGAAACATTATCTAACATATAAGATGTGGTCAATAGATATTTGCTGAATGAACAGAATGAAGGAATATGCAATTATATAAAATACAAGTGTTATGAAAAGGATTACCAAGGATCATTAGCAGAGCGACTTCATCAGTGAGTTAGAAAAGTAACTTCTGATGAAATAACTCTTTTTAAATATTTGATTTATTTATTTGGTGGGTGGGTGGAGCATGATCAGGGAGAGGATTAGAAAGAAACAGATCGCTGAGCAGGGATCCGGATGTCAGTGGGGCTCAACATGACCTGAGTCAAAGGTAGATGCTTAACTGACTGAACCACCCAGGTGCCCCGATGAAATGACTTTTAAGCAAGGCTCTGAGTAGTTACAACTCTGGCCAGTGCTAGAAAGGTCTTACATCCTTTCATGAGAGCGTATATAATGTGAGGATCTGATCTTATTAGGGCAAATAACAGTGTAACAACAGCAGCTGTTTGGAGTGATGCAAAAAGAAAATTAGAGCGTTATCAAACCATTCCAAACACCTACAAATCCAACAGGAGATTGAAGAGAAGAAGAGCAGCAATTATAGAAACAGAAAATCGACCACTTTCTGAAAGGTAGGACCTGTGGAGAAGTGAATCCAAAGTGATGGGAAGATAGACTGCGTGGGGAGGGGCCAGCTCCCAGCAAACAGTGGGCAACAAGAGCACAAGATCATAACTTCTAGAAGTCTGCTTCACTGAGGGACATCACTCCAGAGGCTAAGCGGGGGTGGAGTCCTCACGGGGACAGCATGGTCTCAGGTCCCGTGAGGTCACAGAAGGATCGGGGGTATCTGACTGTAGCAGAGCTCACAAGAATTAGAACGGGGAAACCAGCTACAGAGACAGAACAGAGGAGTGAGCTCTCAGCTTGGGAATACCTTAAACTGTGATCTGTGGCACAGTCAGACCACTACTCTTTGAGTAGGGACCCCACAAGTGGCAGATCTGGGGAGACCCCCCCTTTGGAAGAACAGCAGGGATGTGCTGGGTTTGGAGACTAAACAGGGCTGTGTGCCAGAGATAGAAACATTCAGTCACAGGCCAGGTGAGCTCGGAGTGCAGCTGGAGGCCAAAAAGATGGGAGTGATTGAGCACTTCTCTCCAAGAAGCACTGATGAGTGGGGCCCTGAGCTCTTGGCTCATCCGGGCTAGACTGGAAGGCTGCCATTTTCACTCCTATCCTCCAGAGCTCTATGGAAAACATTCAAGGAACAAAAGCTGCTGAGAGCAACCCCAAGCAGATTACTTAGCCTGACCCCTGGCAAAAGCAGTGCAGTTCTGCCTCACGCAATGACACTTGAGAATCACTACAACACATCCCTCCCCCAGAAGATCAGCAAGAATAACCAGTCAAGACCAAACTCACTGATCAAGGAGAACAGCAGAATTCCAGAAGAGGGGAAAGCAAAGCATGGAACTCATGGCTTTCTCCCCATGATTCATTAGTTTTTCAAAGTTAATTAAATTTTTTTAATTTTTTTCTTATTCTAATTTTTTCAAATGTTACTTTTTCCTCTTTTACATTTCTTAACTAGTTTATCTTAACAATACCTTTCTATAAAAAAATTTTTTGAACCTTCATTATTATACTCATATTTTATCCTTCATTGTATATAACTTTATTTTTTGTATACACATAGAGTTTTTTCTTCTAAAAAAATTTTAGGGGTTCCTGATTGACTCAGTGGGTTGGGCCTCTGCCTTCAGCTTGGGTCATGATCTCGGGGTCCTGGGATTGAGCCCCACATCGAGCTCTCTGTTCGGGGGGAGCCTGCTTCCTTCACTCTCTCTCTGCCTGCCTCTCTGCAAACTTGTGGTCTTTCTCTCTATATATATGTCAAATAAATAAATAAAATCTTAAAAGAAATTGGGGGGGAGACAACTTCTTCCAATAGATCAAAATATACCCTAAATCTAATACAGGATTTATTCTAGTCTCCAGCCTGAGCAAATTCTCCCCACTTTCTTTTTCTTTCTTTTCCCAACCAACTTATCTTATCAACTCCTTTTTTAAAATTGTTTTAAAATCTTCATCTTTACAGTCATATTCCATCACTTCTTCATGTTTACCCTTATGAGTGTGTGTGTGTGTGTGTGTGTGTGTGTGTGTTTCTTTCTTTAAAATTTTGGGAGGTAGTTTCTTCTAAGAGACCAAAATACTCCCAAAATCAAGTGGATGGCTCTGTTCTATTCACTGTCTAATATATATGTATTCTTTTTTTTAAGATTTTATTTATTTATTTGATAAACAGAGATTAAAAGTAGTCAGAGAGGCAGGCAGAGAGAGAGGAGGAAGCAGGTTCTCCGTTGAGCAGAGTGCCCAATGTGGGGCTCAATCCCAGGACCCTGAGACCATGACCTGAGCCGAAGGCAGAGGCTTTAACCCACTGAGCCACCCAGGCGCCCCTACATATATTCTTTTTTCTTTTTCTTTTTCTTTTTCTTTTTTTTAACTTCTTTTTACCCCCTTTGTTCTTCTTACAATTTGAGGTTTCTTCTGATTTGGTTAACGCACATTTTTCTGGGGTCTTTGCCACCCTTTTAGTATTTTATTATCTCATTCATATACTCTTATCTGGATAAAATGACAAGGCAAAAAAAACTCACCACAAAAAAAAAAAAAAAAAAAGAACAAGAGGCAGTACCAATGGCTAGGGATCTAATCAATATGGACGTTGGTAATATGTCAGATCTATAGTTCAGAATGACCATTCTCAAGGTGCTAGCTGGGCTCGAAAAAGGCATGGAAGATATTACAGAAACCCTGTCTGGAGAAATAAAATCTCTTTCTGGAGAAATAATAGAACTAAAATCTAACCAAGCTGAAATTAAAAAAGCTAATAATGAGGTGCAATTTAAAAAAAAAAAAAAAAAGGAGGCTCTTACTGCTAGGATAAATGAGGCAGAAGAGAGAATTAGTGATATAGAAGACCAAATGACAGAGAATAAAGCAGCTAAACAAATGAAAGACAAACACCTACTGGATCACAAGGGGAGAATTCAAGAGATAAGTGATACCATAAGACGAAATAATATTAGAATAATTGGGATTCCAGGAGAAGAAGGGTGGACAGAGGTATATTGGAGCAAATTATTGTAGAGAATTTTCCTAATATGGCAAAGGGACCAAGTATCAAAATGCAGTAGGTGCAGAGAACACCCCCTCAAAATCAGTAAGAATAGGTCCACATCTCGTCATCTAATAGCAAAACTGACAAGTCTTAGTGACAAAGAGAAAATCCTGAAAACAGCCTGGAACAAGAAGTCTGTAACATACAATGGTAAAAATATTAGATTGGCAGCAGACTTATCCACAGACACATGGCAGGCCAGAAAAAAACTGACATGACATATTCAGAGCACTAAATGAGAAAACGATGCTGCCAAGAATACTATGTCCAGCTAGACTATCATTGAAAATAGAAGGAGAGATAAAAATCTTTCAGGAAAAACAAAAACTAAAAGAATTTGTAAATACCAGGGCGCCTGGGTGGCTCAGTAGGTTAAGCCACTGCCTTCGGCTCAGGTCATGATCTCAGGGTCCTGGGATCGAGTCCCGCATCGGGCTCTCTGCTCAGCAGGGAGCCTGCTTCCTTCTCTCTCTCTCTCTGCCTGCCTCTCAGTGTACTTGTAATTTCTCTCTGTCAAATAAATAAATAAAATCTTTAAAAAAAAAAAAAAAAAAGAATTTGTAAATACCAAACCAGCTCTGCAGGAAATATTGAAAGGGAACCCCTAAGCAAAGAGAGACCCTAAAAGTAGTAGACCAGAAAGGAACAGAAGACAATACATAGTAACACTTACCTTAGAGGCAATACAATGACATGAAATTCATATTTCTCAATAGCTACCCTGAACGTAAATGGGCTAAATGCTCCAATCAAAAGACACAGGGTATCAGAATGGATTTAAAAACAACAACAACAACAAAAAAAAAACATGAATATGCTATCTGCAAGAAACTCATTTTAGACCCAAAGACACCTCCAGATTTAAAGTAAGGGGGTGGAAAACCATTTACAATGCTAATGGACATCAAAAGAAAACTGGGGTGGCAATGCTTATATCAGATAAATTAAGTTTTAAGCCAAAGACTATAATAAGAGTTGAGGAAGGACACTATATCATACTCAAAGGGCCTGTCCAACAAGATCTAACAATTTTAAATATCTATGCCCCTAACAGGGAAGCAGCCAACTATATAAACCAATTAATAACAAAATCAAAGAAACACATCAACAATAATACAAAAATAGTAGGGGATTTTTACACCCCTCTCACTGAAATAGATCATCCAAGCAAAAGATCAACAAGGATATAAAGGCTTTAAATGACACACTGGACCAGAGGGACATCATAGACATATTCAGAACCTTCCTACCCAAAGCAAGAGAAAACACATTCTTCTCTAGTGCTCATGGAACATTCTCCAAGAATAGATCACATCCTGAGTCACAAATCGGGTCTCAACTGGTACCAAAAGACTGGTATCACTCCCTGCATATTTTCAGACCACAATGCTCTGAAGCTAGAACTCAATCACAAGAGGAAATTTGGAGAGAACCCAAATACATGGAAACTAAAGAGCATCCTACTAAAGAATGAGTGAATCAACCAGGAAATTAAGAAAGAATTGAAAAAATTCATGGAAGCAAATGATAATGAAAACACAACTGTTCAAAATCTGGGACACAGCAAAAGCAGCCCTGAGAGGAAAATATATAGCAATACAGCCTTTCTCAAGAAACAAGAAAGGTCTCAAATACAAACCTAACTCTACACCTAAAGGAGCTAGAGAAAGAACAACAAAGAAAGCCTAAACCCAGCAGGAGAAGAGAAATCATAAAGATCAGAGCAGAAATCAATGAAATAGAAACAAATAAACAAAAACAGTAGAACAAATCAACTAGGAGCTGGTTCTTTGAAAGAATTAATAAGATTGATCCCAGCCAGGCTTATCAAAAAGAAAAGAGAAAGGACCCAAATAAATGAAATCATGAGTGAAAGAAGAGAGATCACAACCAACACCAAAGAAATACAGACAGTTATAAGAACATATTATAAGCAACTATACACCAGCAAATTTGACAATCTGTAAGAAATGGATGCATTCCTAGAGACATATCAACTATCAAAATTGAACCAGGAAGAAAGAGAAAACCTGAACAGACCCATAACCAATAAGAAGATTGAAGCAGTCATCAAATATCTCCCAAAAAACAAGAGCCCAGGGCCAGATGGCTTCCCAGGGGAATTCTATCAAACATTTAAAGAATTAATTCCTATTCTCCTGAAACTGTTCCAAAACATAGCAATGGAAGGAAAACTTCCAAACTCATTTTATGAGGCCAGCATTACCTTAATCCCAAAACCAGATTAAAAAAACCATCAAAAAAGAGAATTACAGATCAATAATAGCCTTGATGAACACAGATGCAAAAATCCTCACCAAAATACTAGCCAGTAGGATCCAACAGTACATGAAAAGGATTATCTACCACGACCAAGTGGATTTATTCCAGGGCTGCAAGGTTGGTTCAAAATCTGCAAATCAGTCAATATGATACAATACATTAATAAAAGAAAGAACAAGAACCATATGATATTCTCCATAGATGCTGAAAAAGCATTTGACAAAGTACAGCATCCTTTCTTGCTCAAAACTCTAAAGTGTAGGAATAGAGGGTACATACCTCAATATCATCAAAGCCATCTATGAAAAACCCATAGGAAATATCATTCTCAATGGAGAAAAACTGAAAATATTTCTGCCAAGGTCAGGAACACAGCAGAAATGTCCATTATCAGCACTGCTATTCAACACAGTACATAGTCAACAAAGCCCTAGCCTCAGCAATCAGACAACAAAAGGAAATTAAAGGCATCCAAATCAGCAGAGAAGAAGTCAAACTCGCACTCTTTGCAGATGATATGATACTTTATGTGGAAAACCCAAAAGACTCCACTCTAAAACTGCTAGAACATGTACAAGAATTCAGTAAAGTGTCAGGATACAAAATCAATGCATAGAAAACAGTTGCATTTCTATACACCAACAAGACAGAAGAAAGAGAAATTAAGGAGTCAACCCATTTGCAATTGCACCCAAAACCATAAGATACCTAGGAATAAACCTAACTAAAGAGGCAAAGAATCTGTACTCAGAGAACTACAAAGTACTCATGAAAGAAATGAGGAAGACACAAAGAAATGGGAAAATGTTCCATGCTCATTGTGAAAATGTCTAAGCTGCCTAAAGCAATCTACACATTTAATGCAATACCTATCAAATACCATCAATTTTTTTTAAAGAAATGGAACATATAATCCTAAAATTTATATTGAACCAGAAAAGACCCCGAATAGCCAGAGGAATGTTGAAAAAGAAAACCAAGAGAAGGGAGTCAAGGGAAATTGGAGGGGCAGATGAACCATGAGAGACTATGGACTCTGAAAAACAATCTGAGGGTTTTTGAAGGGGTAGGGGTGGGAAGTTTCTGAGCCTGGTGATGGGTATTATGGAGGGCACATATTGCATGGAGCACTGGGTGTGGTGCATAAACAATTAATTCTGGTACACTGAAAGTAAGTTTAAAAAAATTAAAAATTTTAAAAAAAAGAAAGAAAACCAAAGTTGATAGCGTCACAATTCCGGACTTCAAGCTCAATTACAAACCTGTCATCATCAAGAAAGTATGGTACTGGCACAAAAACAGATAGGTAGATCAGTGGAACAGAATAAAGAGCCCAGAAATAGACCCTCAACTCTATGGTCAACTAATCTTTGACAATGTCCAATGGAAAAAAAAAATCTCTAATCTTTGACAATGTCCAATGGAAAAAAAAAACAGTCTCTTCAACAAATGGTGTTGGGAAAACTGGACAGCCACATGCAGAAAAGTGAAACTGGACCATTTCCTTACACCACACACAAAAATAGACTCCAAATGGATGAAGGACCTCAATGTGAGAAAGGAATCCATCCAAATCCTTGAGGAGAACACAGGCAGCAACCTCTTTAATTTCAGCCACAGCAACTTCTTCCTAGAAACATCACCAAAGGCAAGGGAAGCAAGGGCAAAAATGAACTATTGGGACTTCATCAAGATCAAAAGCTTTTTCACATCAAAGCAAACGGTCAACAAAACCAAAAGACATTGACAGAATGGGAGAAGATATTCACAAATGACATATCAGGTAAAGGACTAGTATCAAAAATCCATAAAGAACTTATCAAACTCAACACCCAAAGAACAAATAATCTAATAAAGACATGGGCAGAGGACATGAACAGACATTTCTACAAAGAAGACATCAAATGGCCAACAGACACATGAAAAAGTACTCCATATCACTCAGCATCAGAGAAATACAAATCAAAACCACAATGAGATACCACCTTAAACTGGTCAGAATGGCTAAAATTAACAAGTCAGTAAATAACAGCTGCTGGAGAGGATGTGGAGAAAGGGGAACCCTCCTACACTGTTGGTGGGAATGCAAGCTGGTACAGCCATCCTGGAAAACAGCATGGAGATCCCTCAAAAAGTTGAAAATAGATCTACCCTACAACACAGCAATCACACTACTGGGTATTTACCCTAAAGATACAAACGTAGTTATCTGAAGGGGCACATGCACCTGAATGTTTATAGCAGCATTGTCCACAATAGCCAAACTATGGGAAGAACCTAGATGTCCATCCACAGATGAATGAATAAAGAAGTTGTAGTTTTTATACAATGGAATACTATGCAGCCATCAAAAAAATTAAATCTTGCATTTGCAATGACATGGATGGAACTAGAGGACATTGTGCTTAGAGAAGTAAGTCCATCAGAGAAAGACAATTATCATATGATCTCCCTGATATGAGGAATTTGAGAGGCAAAGTTGGGGGGCTGGGGGGTATGGAAGGAAAAAATGAAACAAGATGGGATTGGGAGGGAGACAAACCTTAAGAGACTCTAAATCTCACAAAACAAAATGAGGGCTGCTGGAGGGAGTAGGGGGAGAGGGTAGTTGAGTTATGGACATTGGGGAAGTTGAATTATGGACATGTGCTATGGTGAGTGCTGTGAAGTGTGTAAACCTGGCAATTCACAGGCCTGTACCCCTGGGGCTAATAATATATTATGTGTTAATAAAAAAATTAAAAATAGGGGCGCCTGGGTGGCTCAGTGGGTTAAAGCCTCTGCCTTCGGCTCAGGTCATGATCCCAGGGTCCTGGGATCGAGCCCCGCATCGGGCTCTCTGCTCAGCAGGGAGCCTGCTTCCTCCTCTCTCTGACTCCCTCTCTGCCTACTTGTAATCTCTGTCTGTCAAATAAATAAATAAAATTTTTTTAAAAAATTAAAAATAAAATTAGGAAAGCATGTGAGATCATAAATAATAGGAAAAATGTGAGGTACGATGGTGCCATAATAGTTATATAAGAATATAACAGTATATACTAATGAATTTGCAGAAGGAATTGTGGAAAAAATAAGAAATTAACTGGAATTTTAGCTGTACATGCAAATGAGAAAGCAAAAGAATGCAGGCTGTGGTCTGAAGCTGGCCACAGGGAAGCTCTCACCTAAACTCAAAGGCAGGAGTGCCTGCGGCATGGATACAAGACAGTGGGGAAGCTGGCATAAGTAGAATTAAAGAGAGGAACACTTTGAGGGCAAATCCCCATTGCAAAGGCAAGTGGAATCAACAAGATGGAGTTGGTTCACTGTAAGCTGTAAATGCCTAAGAAGTTAATGAGAGCAAAGTTGAATAACCTAAATCATCCCACCATTCAGCAAATGTTTATCAAGGAACTACCATATACAAGTTTTTTAAGGTTTTTTTTATGTATAAAATACATTCCTTAATCTTCTGGGTTTAATATTTGTAACAAGTGTGAATGTTCGTGTGTGCAAATAGTTACTCATACTCATTTCAGAGATTAAAACTGTAAATTTGATTCAGACTGACTCCCCAAATATATCAAAACCACGGCAATTCCATTTCTTTGGCAGTCCTTTTACCTGAATAGATGCTTACTTAGAACTCTTTGCTTTGAATTAATAAGGACATAGTTTAGTTACCTCCAGGGATTTGGACCTTTAGAGGTTGTCTTTAGAAAGATTTGTCTTGGGAGAGGTCATTTGGTCTATAGCTCCAGCTGAAAAGTTTTATGGCTGAGGCTAATTAATTTCCTTAGTATAATTTTATTGGTCCCTTCCCTAATCTCTGTCTCTAATAGGCAAATACACTGGAAACTATTCCAATTTCACAAAGAAATAAGAGAATTACTCCGCATTGGTGGAAAAACAAAGCTACAAGGAGAAACAAGAATCAATGATCAAGAACATAAAAACAAGGGGTAAAATCATGCCTGATCAGTAATATGCATCTAAGAATATCAAAAACATGTTTAGATGAATTATTTTCCAACAGCATAAAACTTCCTAGCCCCTTCCACTTAGCAGTATCACAAAAGTACTCTACAATCAAGTCTTCCAGAATGCCAAAATGATGTATAGTTTCTATTAGCCAAACTGTCTAAGAATGATGTTTTGAAAAATAAATATATAAAGTAACACCTGTAAATTATGAGACAATTTCAGAAAGAACTGAGTACTTATCTTTTTCTCCCTAAGCTGACCTAACAAATCCTTCTTAAATACTTAGCTGGATGGAAGTCTTATTTTAAAGAATTTAATGCAGAGACTTGTCTTGAATACAGTATATATTGAATTGCAATAGGAATTATACACTATAAAACAGAGTATGAAAATTAATATCTCCTATGAAAGTTAACAATTCATAAGGTGCACTGATGTCCATTAGCATGGTAAATTCTTTTCCACCCCCTCACTTTAAATCTGGAGGTGTCTTCGGGCTTAAAAAGAAACCCCAAGCCCAGCAGGAGAAGAGAAATCATAAAGATCAGAGCAGAAATCAATGAAATAGAAACCAAAAAAACAATAGAACAAATCAACGAAACTAGGAGCTGGTTCTTTGAAAGAATTAATAAAACTGATAAACCCCTGGCCAGACTTATCAAAAAGAAAAGAGAAAGGACCCAAATCAATAAAATCATGAATGAAAGAGGAGAGATCACAACTAACACCAAAGAAATACAAACTATTATAAGAACATACTATGAGCAACTCTACGCCAATAAATTTGACAATCTGGAAGAAATGGATGCATTCCTAGAAACATATAAACTACCACAACTGAACCAGGAAGAAATAGAAAGCCTGAACAGACCCATAACCAGTAAGGAGATTGAAACAGTCATTAAAAATCTCCAAACAAACAAAAGCCCAGGGCCAGATGGCTTCCCGGGGGAATTCTACCAAACATTTAAAGAAGAACTAATTCCTATTCTCCTGAAACTGTTCCAAAAAATAGAAATGGAAGGAAAACTTCCAATCTCATTTTATGAGGCCATCATCACCTTGATCCCAAAACCAGACAAGGATCCCACCAAAAAAGAGAGCTATAGACCAATATCCTTGATGAACACAGATGCGAAAATACTCAACAAAATACTAGCCAATAGGATTCAACAGTACATTAAAAGGATTATTCACCACGACCAAGTGGGATTTATTCCAGGGCTGCAAGGTTGGTTCAACATCCGTAAATCAGTCAATGTGATACAACACATCAATAAAAGAAAGAACAAGAACCATATGATACTCTCAATAGATGCTGAAAAAGCATTTGACAAAGTACAGCATCCCTTCCTGATCAAAACTCTTCAAAGTGTAGGGATAGAGGGCACATACCTCAATATCATCAAAGCCATCTATGAAAAACGCACTGCAAATATCATTCTCAATGGAGAAAAACTGAAAGCTTTTCCGCTAAGGTCAGGAACACGGCAGGGATGTCCATTATCACCACTGCTATTCAACATAGTACTAGAGGTCCTAGCCTCAGCAATCAGACAACAAAAGGAAATTAAAGGCATCCAAATCGGCAAAGAAGAAGTCAAATTATCACTCTTCGCAGATGATATGATACTATATGTGGAAAACCCAAAAGACTCCACTCCAAAACTGCTAGAACTTATACAGGAATTCAGTAAAGTGTCAGGATATAAAATCAATGCACAGAAATCAGTTGCATTTCTCTACACCAACAGCAAGACAGAAGAAAGAGATATTAAGGAGTCAATCCCATTTACAATTGCATCCAAAACCATAAGATACCTAGGAATAAACCTAACCAAAGAGACACAGAATCTATACTCAGAAAACTATAAAGTACTCATGAAAGAAATTGAGGAAGACACAAAGAAATGGAAAAATGTTCCATGCTCCTGGATTGGAAGAATAAATATTGTGAAAATGTCTATGCTACCTAAAGCAATCTACACATTTAATGCAATTCCTATCAAAGTACCATCCATCTTTTTCAAAGAAATGGAACAAATAATGCTAAAATTTATATGGAACCAGAAAAGACCTCGAATAGCCAAAGGGATATTGAAAAAGAAAGCCAACGTTGGTGGCATCACAATTCCGGACTTCAAGCTCTATTACAAAGCTGTCATCATCAAGACAGCATGGTACTGGCACAAAAACAGACCCATAGATCAATGGAACAGAATAGAGAGCCCAGAAATAGACCCTCAAATCTATGGTCAACTAATCTTCAACAAAGCAGGAAGGAATGTCCAATGGAAAAAAGACAGCCTCTTCAATAAATGGTGCTGGGAAAATTGGACAGCCACATGCAGAAAAATGAAATTGGACCATTTCCTTACACCACACACAAAAATAGACTCAAAATGGATGAAGGACCTCAATGTGCGAAAGGAATCCATAAAAATCCTTGAGGAGAACACGGGCAGCAACCTCTTCGACCTCTGCCACAGCAACATCTTCCTAGGAACAACGCAAAAGGCAAGGGAAGCAAGGGAAAAAATGAACTATTGGGATTTCATCAAGATCAAAAGATTTTGCACAGCAAAGGAAACAGTTAACAAAATCAAAAGACAACTGACAGAATGGGAGAAGATATTTGCAAACAACATATCAGATAAAGGACTAGTGTCCGGAATCTATAAAGAACTTAGCAAACTCAACACCCAAAGAACAAATAAACCAATCAAGAAATGAGCAGAGGACATGAACAGACATTTCTGCAAAGAAGACATCCAGATGGCCAACAGACACATGAAAAAGTGCTCGGCATCAGGGAAATACAAATCAAAACCACAATGAGATATCACCTCACACCAGTCAGAATGGCTAAAATCAATAAGTCAGGAAATGACAGATGCTGGCAAGGATGCGGAGAAAGGGGAACCCTCCTACACTGTTGGTGGGAATGTAAGCTGGTGCAGCCACTCTGGAAAACAGCATGGAGTTTCCTCAAAATGTTGAAAATAGAACTGCCCTATGACCCAGCAATTGCACTATTGGGTATTTACCCTAAAGATACAAATGTAGTGATCCAAAGGGGCACATGTACCCGAATGTTTATAGCAGCAATGTCCACAATAGCCAAACTATGGAAAGAACCTAGATGTCCATCAACAGATGAATGGATCAAGAAGATGTGGTATATATACACAATGGAATACTATGCAGCCATAAGGTGCACTGAAAAAATTGTACAGAATTCTCTTGGGGGAAAAAAAGGACTCAAAGACTTCTGATTCTACCAAGATAGAGTAGCCCCATTCTTTCAGATCCTCCCTCTTGTAACTAAATAATCCTGGATATAATCCAAATAGCACAGGAAGACTCTGCAAAGTAGAAAGAAGAAAGACAGTCTACAGACTCAGGGCAGTGAGCACCCCGGGATTCCTTATTGTATCCTATATATCCGGACTTGGAGACTATGGTTCAGACAGGGCCAAGAAGAAAGTTAATCTTTAATATGCACACACACCTCATTCCAGTCTCCCTCCCTATCCCATGGAAGCAGGCAGAAGTGATCCAATCCCCTTATTGGATGGTCTTGGCATGGCCAAGAGAAAGCTTGTCTTCCAGCCTCCAACCAGTGAAACCAGATAGTGTTTTGATTCCTCTACCTTGGTAGTGTCGATGGGCTCAGCAGAAAGTTGATCTTCCATCTCTGCCTAAGACAATAGTGATGTTGTTATACCCTCCCATCGGGGCTGAACCTCCACCTGGTGGCACAACATCATTGAATCTTCAGGAAATGATGTTGTGTGTGTGGGCGGGGAAGGGGGGGGGGGGGAGGGGAGGCCCATCCCAAAAGGTCATCTGCTGTGTGATTCCATTCATGCCATAGTCTTAAAATGACAAAATCTTAGAAGTGGAGAACAGATCAGCCAGAAGTCAGAGATTGGGAAGAGAGAGAGCAAGAGATAGGTATGGCTATAAATGAGCTTAGGCCTTGACTGTATCAATGTCAGTATCAATTGGTTGGGATACTTTTTGGTTTTGCAAGGTGTTACTATTAGAGGAAACTGGGTAAAATATCTTTGAAATCTCTCTGGATTATTTCTTACAACTGCACCTGAAACTACAATTATCTCAATGCAAAATGTTCACTTTAAAAAGACTTATTCAAAAAGACTTGAGACCCCTCTTTTTAAAGGGATATGTCCTACAATTAAGAGATTAAAGAGTATAGTTGTCTTTGTACTCTAATATAAAATTGTGGGTTTACAAATCAGAACAGTAGGGGCAGTTACAGAAATTTTTTTGGCAATTAGGCAAAAGTATCTTTCAAATGATATAGAATTTGAATACTAAAATGCTATCATACCATTACTCATTCACCCAATCATTCAGCAAACATTTGTTGAGAGCCTATTATATCCCCTATTTTATGTTACAGGAATAAAGTAATGAGTAAAGAAGACCAAATGTCTGCTCTCTGGAGATTGATTTTTGCAAAAAAAGAACTCTTTCTTTCACAGTCATCAACAAAGTCCTTTTCCACTATGCAATCAGAGTAACTGTTTCTCTCCAGCCTTTGTCACTTACAAATCAATCATGCTGGAAGATTCTGGTGTTAAAGTACTTCCAAAAAAAAAAAAAAACTCTTATGTTCCCTGCATACTACTTGGTTGTATTGAAGTACTTTCTTTGTATGAATAATCTTTAATGGAACTAGAAAGCTTTCTGGAAAAAGACTAAGTAGGACACTAAAAGAATATGACACCTGAGAAGCAACTTGGATTTGACTGGAAAACATCCCTAAGCTGAAAATATTTACAGTAGAATCAATTCTCAGACTGTTTTTGTTTGTTTGCTAATTTCAGTGCTGATGGGACATAAATCAAAGGCAAGAAACCAAAAGTAAATTGGGGTTTCCCCTTACTGAGATTCACGATTTCAGGACTTCTAGTGACCCATTTGAAACATCATTTTGTGGGTCATAAGGACAAAGATTGTATCAAAGCACAAAGGTCTTCTAAAGGAAAAACTTAACTCTATTATTTCTAAAACAATTAATTATTTCTAAAACAACCTAAATTCATCTTTAAAATAATCGCTCGCTCCACTGAATTCTTTCTTTGCATAAACAGTCATCAAACGCCTACTGCCAGCACACGAAGAAGACAAAGATGATTCTGTGAAGGACCCTTTCTTCAGCAAGGAAATAGTCTTAATGAAGTTAACTGATTTGGAACAGAGTATCTGTGTCTACAGAGCAGGAAAAGATGACTCATATGGAACCAAATGGACTTGTCCTCTCATACAAAGTCTGATTTCCTCTTCTAAACGGTGCAGTCATGGCATCAGCACACTCCCATGTGGAAGGCCATAGGAAAATAGAAAAGATCAAAAAATACAGAAGCCAGAGTAATCACAGTTATTGAGCCACAGCGAACTTTCCACATAGCTCTAAAATGCAGCCTCTTTATGGCATATATTTACATGTAGTTTGCTATTTTATGCATGTCCTAGATAAGAACAATGAGTGCATGCCCCATTACCATTCAAATACCAACTGGAGAGTTTACAGATATTATCACTTTGTATAGAGAGGCCATAAACAGAAGAAACACTTAAACTTTCTCTATTTCCACACTGCAGTCATAAAGAAATTGTTTATCCAGCTAAACCCTTCCATGTGAGACACAAGAGCACTGTAACCAAATATTCAAACCCAGTGGTAGGGGCCTGACTCCTTATGGTAATATGGCAACGAACTAACAAGCGAGATAGTGATCTTAACTTCAATGTAGCTATTCCACTAGATAAATCAACCATGGAACTAAGTAAGTGGTCTTCATGTTTACTTTCATTCGGTGAAAATCCTTAACAGTTGCCCAAATCTACCTTAGGTGTCCATCTTAATTCTCATACTTCACCCATTTGACGTCTATAATCCACAAAATGAAAGTTGCAGACTGATCAGTGGGAATTAAAAAAATGCTCAACTCTTCAGGACTTAAGAGAAAATTTAACTTGGTACTTTGAATTCCCACTCAACATAGTTTAGATAGTTTACAGCTGTCCAAAGTAAAAATACTGAAACCAAATAAAAGCTGTACTGGGAAAACATCATAAAAGTTTAATATCATTCCACATGTAAAATATAGTTACAGTCATTTTGAAAATATACCCACCTAGGCATTTTAAGACATCTTTTAAACTATACCATCCAGTTCTTTGGTCCCTGAACGAAGTATAATATAAAAAGTAAAGCCACTCAAATGTACAGATACGAACTCAGTAGAAGTCTGTTAAAACTATTTGTGACCCCATCCCTCGGCCATGCATTAGGTCTTGGATTCCCTGCACATCAGAACTGTTCTGAGAACTGTTCTGATAAGCTCCATTAGAATGAACAGATAGAAAAAGCCTATTTCATTTGAAGACTGTTCTTGGTCTTGTTTGAAATAACCCTCTTCATCCAAAGACCTGCAGGGCTCGAGTTGTTGGGTAAAGAAAACATCCCTGTCACCATTCAGACACTGCTGTCACCAGGCATCAGTAGAAGTGACTTTCATGGCCTACAGGGGAGATATTGGTCCATCAGTTTCAATGACCTCTGAGCCACTTTATTAGGCCACAACCAAGAGAGTACAGTGAAGCGTGACGTGCGGCACTTCACAAGAGCAGTGCAGCCAGATGAGCCAGAGGGGGCCCAGAGTTGATTTTCCTCTTCTCCTAAGATTAATCTGGTCCAGCAGCTATTCTTTGGAAAGGTGGTCACTATCCTCCAAAGTCACTTAGAGAGGGGTCATAGCTTTTCTAGAAAACTACATGATAAATCAGGCCATTTACAAGAAGGAGCAGGATCACACTGTGGAAGTTGAGGAGCCACATGAGGTCCTGGGCTGGGGTTAGGAAATCCTGTGCTACAGAAGAATCACCAGTGCTAAAGAGGCACCCCAAGATCTAAGGGCATTAAAAGCAGGTGCTATGTGGGATGGGGGAATTTAAGGGGCTAACAGACACATGCAATTATTTACAGCAATTACCATCCTATGCTGGTTGCAACTGAGCCATATCAGGAATATCAGGACCATTCCACCAGATGGGAACAAGCGGTTTTGACTCCTCGTGAAAAAAAACATGTAACATCTGAGCTTTCCTAACCATAGGACACAATGATGGGGAGAAGATGCATTGCCTTAGAACTCATGTGATTTGCCAACAGCAAACAATGTGCATTTCCCAGGCCTGAAAAGTCACTCAGGTTGTATAGAGGTACAGATTGCCTAGAAGTATGGTAAGCTTCCAAGATCAGCTAAGTCAAACTTTTATCATGCAGATGAAAATGCACCTGGCAGTGACAGATGACTTACCTAAGATTAGCTAGGGAGTGGCTGAACCAAGTCTAGCCTCTCTGTGCCTCCCTAATGCCCGCCCCACATCCTTTACTTGATGGTTGCCTAATTTTTCCCTTTTGAAAAAAATTATAAAAATAATACCTGCTACTATGGGTTGAACTGTATCCCCCCCTTCCAAAATCATGTGTTGAAGTCCTAACCCCCAGGATCTCAGAAGGTGACCTCGTTTGGAAATGTAATTACTTAAGATGAGGTCATGCAGGAGTCGGGTGGACCCCTCACCCAATAGAACTGTTGTCCTTCTAGAAAAGTGAAATTTGGACATGGAGACAGAAATTCATAGAGAGAAGATGATGCAAAGAGATACAGGGAACTAGATAGCTATCTACAAGGCTCGGGAGAGAAGCCTAGAGCAGATTGCTGTCCCACAGCCCTCCGAGGGAATGAACCCTGCCAATTACCATTTTGGTTTCCAACTTCTGGCCTCCCATACCAGGAGAGAATAAAATTCTATTGTTTAAGCCACTCAGTTCTGGTACTTTATTCCCGCAGCCCTAATAAGGGACACACTGGCAAACCATGCAGATGTTTGTACAGAAAAATCAACACTCTCCCTCTTACATCTGCATCTCAAGCCTTTCAGATCATGAAAGTCCACATCTTAGGGTGTATCTTCCCATATTCCTACATTCACACATACATAATTTTTATTCATTTCTTTATGATGGAATTATATGAGATAGTACCCTCCCTCCAATGTACCTTTTATTTTAACTGACAAGACATATATCATGAGTGTCTGTCCAGATCCACATGCACAGCTCTCACCCATTCTTTTTAACCATTGCATTCAATTCAATCTCATTTTTGTTTCATTCTCCTACTGGTAAATAATTAGGTTATTCTAGATTGTAAACGGTTACAAACAATGCTGCAGTAAATATCCTTGGGCAAATATCCTGTTTTCAGTTTTAAAGCATAGATTTCTTAAGTTAGAATTTCTCAAACAGTATGATGCATTTCCTATTCTTTCATGTTTCTTGTCCAACTTACCACAAGATTCTCAGCTAACCACTGCACACATATCTCAACGCTGGGAACAAAAAGCTATTTGGAGAGTAACTATCATCGAAAGAGTTTGACCAGACCCTCAGATGGAGGTCTTCTTTGTATTCTGGTAGATCGGGGAAAATAGAATTAGTACCACTTCTTTCTTAACCTTTACACACCACTTTTTCCTTCTTTTGAAAGGCTATGTGTCATGTAATCCACTGGTGTCCCCCATGAGTGCCCCATCATTTCTTTATACATTCTGTAAGGCAATCCCAGAATACCAGTGCAAAAGACCAATCAGACTGGTCATGGCTAGCTGGTGATGCTTTCAGCTAGAAAGGACTTTCCTGATTCTAGCAAAAACCAGGGCAAGATCTCTGTTCCCCTACACCCACTCTCAGTTAACTAGATGAATCTTTAGAATCTCATGAAGGGATGGGGTATGGCCAGGCATTTCAACAATCTAAACTCCAGTGGCAACCTGGGGGGTCAGGGAGGGAGAGGAAGCTGGCAGAAGTGGACTGCAGCCTGCAGAGACCACAGACACAAGCCAAGATTCCAAGGCCATGTTTAGAGGCTGTTACTGAGGCAATTCTGCTGAAGTCAGGACTCTTGAGAGAAAAGGGCAAGTCTAAAGCGTTTCTACTGCTGAGCAAATCGGCCATGACTTGCTATGCAGATCTTCAGGAAAATGAAGGAATAAAGCTGAACTTGGGGATTTAAAAAAAAAAAAAAAAAGGCACTCAGCTTGCAAATGCTTCTGTCATGTCAACGGAGGCTGAGACTAGCACCTCAAGAAGAGTGGCTCTTCGCTGACAGACGGCTCATGTGTTCCTTAAGAAAATGAGAATTCAGAACACGGTTCGGTCATAACTTATTTATTTGGAGATTTTCTTCATTTTATTTCAGAATATTTCTCCTTGTCATTTCATAAGTGAATTTCTCCCTGGTCCCATCATTTCCAAATGCAGACAATATTCAGTGAAGAAGCTAGAGCTTAAGCAAGGATCCATGGGGTTTCCCCTTAATGAGAGTCTCCCTGGGCTTCAGTGGCTGTCCCCTTTCTAGGCCAGTAATACCTCCAGCCCCAATTAAAGCTGTAAAGTTTTCTCTTTCTAACATTTGATAAATACAACCGTCTTCATATAAAATCTGCAAGAGTAAGTACTTTACTTCCATCACTGCCAAACCACAAACACATCAAGATTTCCCACTCTAAGAAGGCTGCGTGTTTTATACGGTATATTTATGTCTCATTGTAAACTATTCATTGGTTTATAGACTTCTGGTCCTCTAGGAAGCATCACAAATCCTTATTATACTCCTGGATCTTAAATTTGGTGTTAGGATCTCTGATTTATCTGCCAGACTAACTCACATGTAAACAGACATCTCTCTTAAAACTACCTACTTCAAATTTAAGAGCTGAAAAAGTAATTCATGCTAAAGCTCTAGCCTTGAAGCTCATTGCAATTACATTATTGATAATAGTAAGGATGGTGATGGAAAAGAAAATGCATTTACTTAATTCTTTCCTCATTTTGACTTTCCTTTGCCCAAAAAAAATAAAACAGAGACCAGAAAAGTGTGATTTGGGAAGTCTTTCACAGACAAGTGTAAGCTGTCTCTCTGAGGACAGTAAACTTTAAGTGAAGAACTGAATCAATCAACATAAAGTGACTATGAAGTCCAATAAACAAGGCAATAAATAATGATCATCTAATGAATGCAGATCAAAGACTCAGCCCAAGGACATTCCTTCTTATCAGTTCTCACCTTTCCAAGAAGTACAAGTATAAAGAAACCTCCATATGAGTTTATGTTACAATTTTTTACTAACTGCGACGTAAAATTGTTCTGGTGGGAATGTGGATAGAAAAAAATTAATCATCCAGGTATCTTTTGAGAGAATCTGATTATGTGGGTGTCATTCCACAGGTTTTTAAGATGTCATCCTCCAGATGCTCTCCTTTAAGGATCTTATATATACCATAGTATCACCAGCTACAAAATTAGAGAAGGCAAGAAACACTTCTCTTTGACATTTTCAAAATACTAAAATACATAGGCAGATAATGTTTAGTAAAAATGATTAGAAACTACTGAAAATAAATTTCTAGATGTGACATTCACATAAGATGTGTGAAAAAAAAACCATCAGAATTCACTTAATTCCCCTTCAACACAATTTAGAAATGCTTTATTGTGTGATACGCAATGCACGATTCCAGGTAATAAAGAGGTAGATATATCTGGCATGTTCCCTGTCTTCAAGGATCTTCCAAATTAACTTGCTTTTTTTCCTTCTGCATGAACTAAGTGGTCTTTAATTTTCAAAGTAGAAGGAAACTTTGATCAATAGTTGGTATATCAAGGTCTGGGTTAGTTGTATGATCAGTTCTCACGTTCAAGAATGAGAAAATGATGACCGCTCAAACCACATATTCTTAGTAATTGTGCACCTGTGTGTGGAGTTGTCTAGAGCAACCATTTGATACTTATAGAAATCAAGATAGGATAATATACTTAGGAAAGATCATGATTTGGTTTAATCTCTAATCTTGGTTGAATCTTTTTTTTTTTTAAGATTTTATTTATTTACTTGAGAGAGAGACAGTGAGAGAGAGCATGAATGAGGAGAAGGTCAGAGAGAGAAGCAGACTCCCCATGGAGCTGGGAGTCCGATGCGGGACTCGATCCCAGGACTCCAGGATCATGACCTGAGCCGAAGGCAGTCGTCCAACCAACTGAGCCACCCAGGCGTCCCGATCTTGGTTGAATCTTAAGAGTATTTTGAAATTATTCTAGAGGTGATAATGCAAAGAAAGAATGATGTAATTTTATTCATTAGAAGACTCAGAAAAGCTATGAATTTTCTGAGTTAGGGATTAAAAATAGCATACAGAAATAACAACTATGGCAGAATATTACTTTGGGGTTTTTTCCTAAAGAATCATTTTGAACAAGATACATAACAAACTTGGCATAGAAGATCAGGGATAACCTTTAAAAATCTGAAATTATAGGGTTAACTATTAAAAACTATTATTGTCTTTAATGAATTAAAGACATATTTTTAAAGATTGGTTATAATTGACCCTCTATAGTTATAGTTTTTAAGACTTTTGAATCCTACAGATTCACAGAATTATATATCTTGATATCTTATGAAAAGATAACTGAAAAATAGTATAGTTCAGGGGATTTAAAAACCACCTGCACAAGAGTACCCAAAGGGTATTGATTGGTAGATTAATTTCAAACTAAAGGGTGGCTGTTAATTTTATGCTAAGAGAATCTGTCCGTGCTTCTGTTCCGTCCAAATATTAAGAGTGACTTGAATGGAGACATGGATGATAGGCTTATCAAATTCATAGATGAAACAGAGCTGAGGCAGATAGCAACTCTGCTGGTTGATCAAGTAGAGTCAGTTAGTCTCAATGGAGTAGAATGATGAATTGGATTTACATGAAAATAAATAGGATAAATGTGAAAGTCTGGCACATGGGTTTATGAAAATTCATGAGTATAGAAGAGAGATGGTGTGACAAAACTATAGTATGCTCTCTCACAGATTGTAATTCCAATATGAAGTCAGATAGACAGCTGTGGGTAAGAACTAACATTTATTGAGTGCCTTAAGCTCTTAACCATGAACATCGAAGAGACAGGGCCATTATTATTATTCCCATTTAAGAGGCACACAGACATAAAGTAATTTCCCCTATGTCTTACCAACTACAAGAAGTAGTTCTGAGATTTGAACCTATAGAAAACTTGCCATAAAAACCTTGCTTTTTTTTCAAACCATCATCATGTATACAGTTTAATAAAGATACTCCAATAACTAATATACTCTTATGGTGGCCAACAAAAGTAAGAGGTAGTCATAAACCATTTCCAGTTAGGCACTCGTCAGATCACTGATGGAAAGCTAAGGAAGAGTAGTGCATACACCCAATATGCTTCAGAAGGAGAAGAAAAAACAACTAGAATCTATCCAGACAATGAAATACTACTCAGCATTAATAGGGAACAAGCTATTGACACATAACACAACATAGATGAATCTCAAATAACATCATGTTGAGTAAAAGAAACCTAATGAAAAAGAATGCATGCTGTTTGATTCCTCTAATCTTCAGTTCAAGAGAAGGTCTCTGGTGATATAAATCAGAAAATCAGTTGCTCCAGGAGGGCTGTCTGAAAAAGAGCCTAAGGGAAATTTCTGGGATGATGAAAATGTTTTACATGTTGATTAGGAGAGTAGTTACAGAGGTGATCACACTATTGTCAAAAACTCAACAAAATGTTCACTGAAGATCTGTACATTTGATAGCATAGAAGGTATACCTGAATTCAAAGAAAAAATAATGTATACAAGCTGGCAAGTGAGGAGAAGAAAATAGTAAAAGATCAGGAAATTATGGCCCATGTGAAACATATGACCCAGGACGTATTATCTGCAAATGTTTATTTTATTAGCGAGAAGTCCAGGAAAAGGGAGATAGAATGAAACATGATATTCATATTAACAATGATAGAATTCCTGGGACACCTGGGTGGCTCACTCGGTTGAACGTCTGACTCATGATCTCAGGGTCCTGGGATTGAGCCCCGAGTCAGCCTCTGCACTGGGCATAGAGTCTGCTTAAGGATTTTCTCTCTCCCTCTCCCTCTGCCCCTTTGCCCACTCACATTTTCTCTCTTTCTAAAATAAATACATATTTTTTTAAAATGAATCTATTCCATAACAGAAATAGTCCTAAGTAACTTTTAGGGAATACAATTAGGACTAACAAGTAGACATTTCACCTTAATAGAAGAAAAGATTTTCTATGACTGGAGAAGCCCCAAAGTGGCATTATCTGCCTGTGAAGTGATAGATTCCCCACTGCACAAGGTGCCAGGCAAAGCTAGAAAGTCCTGTCAGAATGTCTGTGCAGGGTGGTCAGTACTTAAGGCAGCCCTCTCCAGCATTCAGGTCCTATGCGTCTGTCTTCTAAAGTCCCCTCTGACCTACATGGATGAAATTCATATCCTATACATCATCCAAACTCTTGACCTCACTCTCAACCTACTCCCAACCCCCAGGACATACAAGCACTCATGTCTACCAATGTCTGGGCCAGTGATGAACAGAAACAACATCTACCCAGCTTCCCCACTCCTACCCTACCACATGCTCTAATCTCAGATCTTCAGAACAGCGCTAAAATACCTTCACACTTTTAGACTTGGGGGTACTCCATAACTTTGCTGTACCAACACCATATTCTTTATTCATCTGTTTAATGACATTTATTATTAAGAGCTTACTGTATATCTAGCATGTTCTGGATACCAGGAGCAAAAAAGACAGCCATCCCCAACTTGGTGGAGTTTGTGTTACTAGCAGACATCAAGCTGGCAGTGTTTAACTCTGATAGACACACAGCAGATGGTGAATAAATATCCATTGACCTAGCCTGATATGAGAAAGTCTTGTAGTATAATTATAGAGCAACCTCAGGGAAACACAGAGGTTACTCAGGGTTTGAACACAGCATTTTGCTCTTTAGCCCAACAAAAATCCCTGTTAGAGACACCTGGGTGGCACAGCTGGCTAAGCGTCCAACTCTTGGTTTCTGCTCAGGACTCAGGTCATGATCTCGGGATCTTGAGATTGAGCCCGGAGACATTCTCTGTACTTAACACGGAGTCTGCTTGAGATTCTCTCTCTCCCTTTCCCTCTGTGCCTCTCTACACTCTCTCTCTCTCTCACACACACACACACTCTCTGTCTCTCTCAAATAAATAAATAAATCTTTTTAAAAAAAAATCTCTGCTAAATATCAGATAGTTGAGGAAGTGCTCATTTTTGAGCACTGGGGCTTCTGAGTTTATAAAATTAGGCTAATGTTACGCACCAGAAGGACTCAAGAGCCTGAGTGGAACCTAAAGAAACTGGCGTCAATAAAGTGAGAGGAGTGACATTACTGAACTCTATCCAATAAATCACAGTCTGTTAGCTGATATTCATTTATAATTTCAGGCACAGGGATAAAATTATCCACAATGGATACGTTTAAATTGGGTGAAAAGCCCAAGGAGCAAATTCTGAAAGCAACAAATCCTTCTAGAATAAAAAACAGCAAGCAATCTCAGCAGCAAAAGCTTTCAGGGACTCGCTTCTAACCCTACTTAGTGAGCCAAGATAAAACGTTTCAAGTGTGCACCAATTTAATAAGTTAAGTTGATCACACCCACAGTAGGCCTGTTCAAACACTAGCCCTAAACTTCACAGACTAATTCTCAAAGGAAAATGAGGTATTTTTTACACATGTACCAGAGATGTGGAGTTCCAAGGGGAATTGTACGTAAACTATGTAGGTGCGGGCATGGCAGTCACCACTGGACGGGTAGCTCTCTGTTGATCCTTTCCTTCCTCGTGTAATAATAAATCTTTGCAAACCTGTTTCCTTACATCTGTACACATTCTTTTATACAACCTCCAGTTAACTGCCTACCACATGGAGTTCCGTTCAATTTTCAACAGAAGAAAGAAGACATTTGCTCAAAGGCATAAAATCATTAGGGGGGGTGGGGGAGGGACGAGTATTTGTGTGTAATTGCACTCATGCAAATCAATGAACTCACACATTCAGGCAAGGGAGAAGAGGAGGAGGAAAAAGAAAATCGTAGAAAATTCTGACTCTAAGAGTGAGCCTAGGAAGTAGGTAGATGCATTAACAAACAGAAGCCCTATCCAGAGAGGACCCATAGCCACAGGCAGGAGGGGCAAGTGGGGGGCAGGGCACGCCAGCAGAGAATGGCTGGGGAACATAACGCGAAATCCTACTTAATGTCCGAGAAGCTTCAAATTGGGGCCGTGCCTTGCCACCTCGCTGAGTGTTTAAACTACACTAGCAGTGAAAATAAATTACTAGCAAAATGACAAAACTGTTTCCTAAAAGTAAGAATAAGAAATAACTTTATTCCCCTTTGGGGACTTTTCCCAAGTTACCCTGTATTATCTAAGTCACCCCCTATTATACCAAATTAATCCAAGAAAGTGAAATTGCCAGAGGGAGCTGTCGTCGGGCCCAGAGGCTCCCCCCTGGGCAGATGATAATCTGATAAAATGGCAGGATCAGTGACTGACCAGTTCCAGGATCAACATTGGAGTTTTGAATGAGGAAATTTGTAAAAAGAAACTAGGGAATAAATAGTAGATTTTTTTTTAAGATTTTTTATTTATTTGTTTGACAGAGAGAGAGAGCACAAGTAGGCAGAGCAGCAGGCAGAGGGAGAGGGAGAAGCAGGCTCTCTGTCCAGCCTGGAGCCCAACATGGGGCTCCATCCCAGGACCCTGGGATCATGACCTGAGCCGAAGGCAGCTGCCTAACGACTGAGTCTGCTTGAGATTCTCTCTCTCCCTTTCCCAGGAGCCCCATTATATACATATTTATATGGAAAATGAATAGGTCTGATGGGAAATAAAAAGATAGCTTAGTACCTATAAATAAACACTTGAGAGGGAAGAAATAGTGAAATGGGGCAAAAAAAAGGGGGGGGTCAACCGATTAGAACTTTTAACTGAGGAAATTTTCTAGAGAAGAGAAAAAAAATCACTTGCTTTCCTATTTAACAATGACTTTTCAAATTCTGAGAAAGAGAAGAGTTTAATATAATCTGATGCCTTTCTGAACGTTACATGTCAGGTAGTGTGCTGGGAGCCATGAGGACGCATCAAGAGGTTTCTTACGTAAAATATGCCGTCGAGGATTTTACAATGTGGTGAGGGGAGTTAGGCACACAGACAGATCCCACCTTACAAGCAGGACGCCCATTCTAAAAGGTCAGTTGTGAACTAGCTCTTTGAAAGATGGAGTAATTCCTGTGAGAAAGAGAGAGAGAGATGTAGAAATACTGCACTACCTAATTTCTGAATTTTCTGACTAGAAGATTCAGATTAAAGGGAAAGTGACTAAAAGGTAAATTATAAATTTATATTTTGAGTCAATTAGAAATCCAAACTGACATTTTCCACTGCTTAACCAACAATCCTAACCCTATGCTAAGTCCCTGGAAACTTTCTATAATAATGGATTCTAGATGGATTTGTTTTCAACTCTGTGGTCATATATTGGTTTGGTGTATTTCAAGAGCATTGAATACAGCTCCAAAATGATGGATTATAAAATGTTAACTTAAAAGAGATTTTATTCTAAAATACAGTTTTGTATTTCAGGTTTTATTTGTGAAATTTTGCGCTTTTTGTTTTGAAAACAGGAAGTATAAAATTCCCCCTCAAACTTCCAAAGCACAATTAACAGTGAACAGAGGTATTTACCTCTAAAAATTCTTTAGCCAATAGTGACAAAGGGAGTGAGATTGCTGGGCAGCTGGCTTCCCAGCTGAGTATAAACAAATAAAAAGTCTGCCGGCACTTCCCAAGCTGTGGCCAGAAAGAAAAAGCCTGCAAGAATGTGGATTAAGAAAGATGAGAACTGGGGCGCCTGGGTGGCTTAGTCAGTTACCTTCAGCTCAGATCATGATCCTGGAGTCCTGGGATCAAGCCCTGCCTTGGGCTCCCTGCTCAATGGGGATTATCTGGTTTTCTCTCAGCCCCCCACCAACCCCCTGCCCACCTCCCTGCCCCCATGCTCACTCTCTCTCTCAAAAAACTAACTAAATAAATTCTGGAAAGAGAGAAAGAGAGAGACGGAGGTAGGGAAAGAAAGATGAGAACCTACATCAGTGGGGCTATTCCCCATTAGAGAGATTTTGGAAATTTCTTATTCCAAGTTTATCTACCTCCTGCCACCCAGTTTCTGCTGTGGAAGAATGCTGTAGAATAAGAATGTTGACATTAAAGCTACAATTGAGTATAATCTCTTCCTTATGGGATTAACATCTGATATATGTGCATTTTAAGCATAAATACTTAAAACTGATTTTCCTGGGGAGCCTGGGTGACTCAGTTTGTTAAGCTTTGGACTCTTGGTTTCAGCTCACGTCATGATCTCAGGGTCAGGAGATCAAGCCCCATGTTGGGTTCAACAGAATCGGCTCTATGCAGAGTCAGCCTGAGGGATTCTCACTCTCCGTCCACGCCTCCCCCCATCATGCTCTCTCTCTCCCCCTGTCTCACTCAAGCAAATAAATAAAATCTTTTTTTAAAAATTGATATTCCTGGGGCACCTGGGTGGCTCAGTGTATTAAAACCTCTGCCTTTGGCTCAGGTCATCATCCCAGGGTCCTGGAATTGAGCCCCGCATCAGGCTCTCTGTTCAGCAGGGAACCTGCCTCCTCCTCTCTCTCTCTCTGTCTGCCTCTCTGCCTACTTGTGATCCCTGTCTGTCAAATACATAAATAAAATCTTTTAAAAAATAATAATAAAAATTAATATTCCTGTTCTGTTAAAAAAAAAAAAAAGGTAGTAAACAATATTGGAATTGATTAGAGTTGTTTAGCTACAAATCTTGTGGTAAGTCCTTAGAGAAGTCTAATGGGTGCGCAATTCTTCCATTACACAATAGCCCCCAGCCAAGAGGAAAAGAGCTTGAAAGCCAGCCAGCAATCTGCTGGCCAATGTGTTATCCTGTCCAAGAGCAAAATGTCCTTTCTCTGCCACCCTCCCCAGGCTAGAAACCCCAAGAAGACTCCAAGCCACTGCACCCATTGGGCTGTTTCCCTCTCCTTCAGATGGTGCCTTTCCCGAATTCATCTTTTCCTAGTTCATAAAAAAGCATTGCCTGATAAACCCCATTGTCTAAACAATAATCTGGATCCAAAGTGAGTACTATTTTATTTCACTGGCAAGGATCATCATAAAATAACAGAAAAGTAACACTCTCTCCTTAATCGTGTTTGTGGTGTGTAGAACTTTGTGAAACATTGTTTAACTAGAGGAAATATACCATGTATACACAGTGGCAAAGCATTCAGAGGAAATTCGAAAGTCTTATATCCTTGGTTATATTCCGTGAGAATAAATAGTGAGGAAGTAAAACACAGCAATTAAAGACTCTATCTAGAGCCATATGCCCTGAGTTTGCAGTCCAGCTCAGACCTTTCCTAGATGCATAATTTGGGGCGAGTTTATTAAATTCTAGGTGCTTCAGTTTAACCAATTGGAAATAGAATTAATAATAGTATGTACCACAAATTTTCAGAGAGATCAAATAAATCCATGTAAAGAGCTGAGAACTCACTTATTCTGGAAGCTTTTTTGAAGACTCAATAAAACTTTCTACTTAGATAATCATGTCATCTGCAAATAAGGAATTCTTTTTTCCAAAATGAATCTCTTTCATTTCTTTTTCTTGTATTATTGCACTGGACAGAACCCCCAGAAAAATAATTTAAAAAGTGATGAGAGTAGCCATCCTTGCCTTGTTTCTGATGTTGTTTCAGGAGAAGAGAGGGAGCATTAGGTTTTTGACCATTAAATAGAACAATAGCTATAGATTTTTTATAGCTGTGCATGAATTTTTTTAATTTCAACATTGTAGTCTCCATCCCTGGAAGTTTTATTTTTGTCTTTTTTGTACCTTCCATCTCTCTACTTAAGATAGTCCATCTTTCTTCTGGTCTCTTGAATATTTGGAACACTATCATAATAAGCTTTAATGACTACTAACTCTACCATATCATTTCTGAGTTAGTTTCATTTGACTGATCTTACTTTTTATGGGTTGTATCTTCCTGCTTTTTTGCATGCCTGAGACTTTTTGATTGGATGCCAGACATAGTAAATTTTATCTTAGTTGATATACGGTATTTTTCTAGTTCTTTATATATTCTAGAAATTTGCTTTCAAACATAATTAAGTTACTTGGGAAGACTTTGAGGCTGCTGAATTCTTCTTAAGCCTCATTTGTGAGAACCAGATCTGCATTTAGTCTGAGTTATTTTTTCCCAATACTGAGGCAAGACCCTTGGAGTTCTATCCAATGCCCCCATGAAATATCACATTTGCCAGGCCAGCTCTTGGGAACAAGCACATTCCTCATTCAGTATGAATCTGGCACTATTCTCTCTAACACTTTATGGAGGTTCCTACCCCTGCTGCTGTATATTTTGTCACAAGCATGTGCTGAGTCAGAGTCCACTGAATACCCAGAGGAGACGCTCCCAACATCCCAGGACTTCTCCCTTTGTGCACCTCTCTACTATCCTTTATTCTGCTCCGTAAATTTAGGCACATTGGATTCCCTATACTCAGGGAGATAACTCTGGGAGATAGGTTTTACTAATGGGCAGCTTCCCCATTCCTGCCCTGAGTCCTGGCAACTTTCCTAAGGCCATCACCTGCTGCATAATGCTCCCCACTATTCCATCTTGACCCAGAGCAGGACCACAACAATATCTGCAATAGCAAAACACTGGAAGCAACCTACATACCTTCATTTGGAAATTGGTTAGGTAATTTGTGGTAATAAAACATATATGTCTGCTTTGTCACCTTGGCTTATTTCAAACATAACTTTGTGTCAATGTTCTATAGGGAAAGACCACTAGAACACATCTATAGTTGAACAACTTAGGGTTATTTCTTGTCGAAACATGGAAGACAACATCCCATGGGGAGCCATGGGGCATCTTAGAGGCTATCAGAAATGTCATGTAGGGTTGGGGCTCATGTTAAGTGATTTTATAGAGAATCCCAAGAAGCTGACTCAGTTCCAAACTGTATGCTGTCAGAAAGTGGAGGTAATACTATGTTTGAGTGGTTTAATAAATGCTACCTAGAAGAAAGGAAGAATAGAGAGAGGCTAAAGCTGTAATTAATAAAGAAGCAGCCATCACTCATATTATCCAGGATGGGGCAAGTTTGATCATCTTTGTGGCTTGGACAGTGCTATGTTTTGTCCATATTCTCATGTGGTTTCATTTTTGTCTTGATTCATCCCACTCACAGGGTGATCTTGTCTGATCGTAATGTTCCATGAAATTATGTTAACAAGAGAACATCAAGGCCAGTTCTCACATGTCATGGTCTGTTTTTCTTTTTCTCACTAGTAATAAAACAACAGACTGATGGTTCTCACTAGTGGGAAGACTAATATATATAATTAGAGGATTAATGGATTCCCCGTCACTTACAGAACTGCAGGCAGCCCCATGCACAGGGGCTAAGCCCAGGACAGCAGTTCGCCAACAAAACCTACCAAAATTTCTTGGAAGAAGAAAGTAATGGGACCTCAGAATCGACTCCCATGTGAAAGAGTATCCCTGAGAAGAGAGTCTATTGCTGGAGACAAGGGCTTAAAGAGCATTTTGCAAAGGAGGATTGGATGAACCTAAGGAGGGAGAACAAATCAGAGTTGGAAAAAGCATGTATGAATGGCATTTTCTAATGACGATCAAAGTATCACAATACGTTCCCTGTGTGGCTCAAAGGGAAACCTACCCTAGTGATGGTTCAGCCTCTCATGCCATAATATTCTTACAAGAGTGCCTGATCCTGGGGCTCCTGGGTGGCTCAGTGGGTAAGGCCTCTGCCTTCAGCTCAGGTCATGGTCCCAGGGTCCTGGGATCGAGTCCCACATCAGGCTCTCTGCTCAACAGGGAGCCTGTTTCCCTGCTTCTCTGCCTGCCTCTCTGCCTACTTGTGATCTCTCTCTGTCAAATAAATAAAGAGAATATTTTTTAAAAAGAGTGTTTGATCCTTGGATAAAGAAATATATCTATGTACCTTACAGTCCAGACTACACACCAGAGCATTGGTGTAGTGATGCCCAAAACAGGACAAGATGGTCAAGAAAGACAGGGGGCTGTTCTACTCCATTTTGTCCTGGGATTCAACAAAGTTGGAGGAAGGGATAGGAAAAAAATATTAAATCCTCAGGGAGAATTCCTAGAGCCTCTCATTGGTGGGCAATGGAATAGAAAGCAAAAATCAGTAAAACCAAATTTCTTAATTGCCTCCAGAGGTAAAGAAAGACAACTTTTAGGAGAAAAAAAGCAACACTAATGTTTTAAATAGAGTGATGCATTCCTATGGGCCTTATGTGTCTATTAACCCTAGTTCAGGCCACCACCATCACAAAGCCGGGTTAATACAATGTGCCCCAACTGCTCTCTTTGCTTTCACCCTTGTCTCCTAAGGGTTATTCTCCAGAAGGTAACGAGATCCTCTTAACAGATCAATCAGGCCATGTCTCACATGCACATCCTTGAGAAAGGGAAAAAAAAAAAATTCCCAACCAGTGCCTCTCTCAGCTTCTAGAGGAAAGAGCTGCAGTCCCCCCACAGCCACCCGGGCCTAGCCATCTGGCTCTGGCTCTTTCCCTGGCTTCCTATCTCAATTCAAATACAATTGCAGAGTACAGGTTGTTGGGGACTGGGATTGGGAAATCATTCTAGGGTCCTGACCAACATGTAATGTCATAGTGTAGAATGGAATTGTCAGTAAACTAGAGGGTAATAAAGAGAAGTATGGACAAATAGCTCTTGTGTTTCTCTGTGTGTGCATGCATGTGTACACATTATAGGCATACCTGAAAGGTGTCGCAAGCTCCAGTCCAGACCATCACAAAAAAGCAAGTATCATAATAAAGAAAGTCAAAGTAATTTTTGTTTCCCTGTGCATGTAAAAGTTACATGTGCTCTATACTGTAACCTATTAAGTGTGCAATAGCATTATTTCCAAAAAAGAATGTACATACCTTAATTGAAAAACACTTTATTACTAAAAAATGCTAACCACCATCTGAGCTTTCAGTAAGTCTTAACTGATCACAGGTCACCCAAATAAATATTGTTACCCAAAAAGTCTGAAATTGTGCAAGAATCACCAAAGCACGACAGAGACGTGCACTGAGCAACTGCTATTGGCAAATGGTGCTGGGAGCCTCGCTCAGTGCACGGTCTCTGAGAAGCTTCAGTTTGTGAAAACCGTAGTATCTGCGGGGCACAAGAACACGAAGGACAATAAAGTGAGGCGAGCTTGCTGTTTCCTAGGGCTATCATCACAAAATACTACAAACCGGTGGCTTAAAGCAATAAAATATATTGTTTCACAGTTCCTGGGGCCAGAAGTTTAAAAAAAAAAAAAATCAAAGCGTCATTGTGGCCTTGGTACTGGCGAAGCCTATAGGGAAATCCTTCCTTGCCTCTTCCCGCTTCCGGTGGTTGCTGAAAGCCACCAGCATTCACAGGCTTGTGGCTAGAACACTGCAGTCTCTGCCTCCTTCATCATGTGATGCTCTCCCCGTGCCTGTCTGTGTCTTTGGGTCTATTCTCTTCTTCTAAGAACACTTATTACTTTGATTAAGGGCCTGCCCTACTCCAATATGATTTCCTCTGGACCAATGACATCTGCAACAACCCTATTCCCAAACCAGTTCACATTCAGGGGTACTGGGAGTTAGAACATCAGCATGTATTTTTCAACCCACAGCTGTGTGTGTTGTATGTGGAGTCTTAAAGTAAAATGTACATTGTATTGTGTGTCACAGTCCAAGCCGTTTGGAAACTCAGCCTCGGCTCACGCTACCTCAGCAACTCTGGCCCTCCCACTCTCCCCACAACAAAACAAGTGTGAGCCCCATGCAGCGTCTTTGCAGGGCTGCTCTCCTATCCCAGGGAGCTCTCTCCATGCAGCCATGTGGCCAACTGCTTTCATTTCCCCAGGAGTCTACTTGACCAGTCAGCTCCTAAGGGGAAACTTTCTTCTCTGCCTTCTTTCTTTCTTTTTTTAAGATTTTACTCTTGGGAGGAAACAAGATGTTGGAAGAGTAGCAGACTGAAATATCTTAGGTCCCAGAAGTTCAGCTACACGGTTATCCAACCATTCCTAACATCTACAAACTCAGTAAGAGATAGAAGAGAAGAAGAGCAGCAATTACAGGAACAGAAAATCAACCACTTTGTGGAAGGTACGGAAAGCAGAGAAGTGAATCCGAAGTGACGGGAAAATGGACCGTGGAGGGGAGGGACCAGCTCCCGGCAAGCAGTGGAGCAGCGGAGCACAAAATCAGAACTTTTAAGAAGTCTGCTCCACTGAGGGACATCACTCCAGAGGCTAAGCGGGGCTGGAGCCCTCATGGGAACCGTGTGGTCTCAGGACCCATGGGGTCACAGAAACACCAGGGCTGTCTTAGTGTGACAGAGCAACCAAGTATTGCAGCAGGGAAGCCAGCTACAGAGAAGGAGCCAAGGAGTGACCTCTCAGCTGGGGGTTACCATAAACCGTGATCCAAGGCACAGTTGGGTAGCTGCTCTTTGATAAGGGACCCCACAAGTGGTAGATCCGGATAGACCCCTTTCTTCCTCCTCTGGAGGAGTGGCACGGGAGCGTGTTGCAGGAATCTGTGGGGTTTGGCAACTCCAAATGGGGCCGTGTGCCAGTAATAGAAACACTCAGCCACAGGCCGGGTGAGCTCAGAGCGTGGCTGGAGACCAGGGAGATGGGAGGGATTGACTGCTTTTCTCTGAGAGGGCACTGAGGAGTGGGGCCCTGAGCTCTCAGCTCTGATAGGGCTGGAGACTGGGAGGCCGCCATTTTCATTCCCATCCTCCATTGCTCTACAGAAAGGGTTCAGGGAACAAAAGCTCCTGAGAGCAAGCCCAAGCAGATTACTTAGCCTGGCCCCTGGCAAGGACAGTGCAGTTCTGCCTCGGGCAACGACACTTGAGGATCACTACAACAGGCCCCTCCCCCAGAAGATCAGCAAGAACATCCAGCCAAGCTTCCTTCCGACCAAAGCCTCCCCGGATCTGGGAAGCCAGCATCGCGTCCCCAGCACCCGGAGGGACTCAGGTGTGTGGGTTGAATTGTGTCCCTCAAAAAGAGAGAGCACAAGGAGGGGAAGCCGCTAGACCCTGGGATCATGACCTGAGCCGAAGGCAGACACTTAACGACTGAGCCACCCAGTTGCCTCTTTTCTAGATGCTTCTGAAAAATCTACCAGCATATCAAACCTCAAAAACATACTCATCTTACCCCTAAAACCAGCCCCATTCCACCTGTCCCTTTTTTTTTTAGTTTCTTAAAAACCCAAAATTAAAATTGTAACATGTTAAAGCAGAATTTAAGGTCAAAAAAAAAAAAAAAAAAAAACATCCAGCCAAGGCCAAGTTCACTGATCAACAAGAACTATGGAACTCCAGAGCTAGGGGAGAGCAACACATAGAATTCATGGCTTTTTTCCCATGATCTTTAAGTCTTGCAAAGTTAATTATTTTTCATTTTTTTCTTATTCTATTTTTTTAACATTTCCTCTTTTCTCTTTTAACCTTTTTTAACTATTTCATCTTAACAATACCTAAAAAAATCTTTTTAAATTTTCATTGTCATAGTCATATTTTATCCCTTCATTGTATTTAATAGTTTTGTATACATATAATTTTTTTTCTTTAAAATTGTGGGATACAATTTCTTCTAATAGATCAAAATATACCCTAAATCTAGCACATGGCTTTGTTCTAGTCTCCAGCCTGATCCTATTCTCTTCTCTTTTCTTTTTCTTTTTTTTTCTTTTTCCAACGAACTTATTTTATCAATTCCTTTTTTAGAATCTTTTTTAAATTTTTATCCTTACAGTCATATTCCATCCCTTCATCATCTTTACCCTTATTTTTGTATACATATATAAGGTTTTCTTTCTTTGAAATTTTGGGAGGTAGTTTCTTCTAAGAGATCAGAATACACCCCAAATCAACTGGGTGTCTCTGTTCTATTCATCAGTCATATATATATATATATGACTGGGTCTCTTCTGATTTGGTTAGCATGGTGTATATTTTTCTGGGGTCTTTGCCACCCTTTTAGTATTTTATTCTCTCATTCACATATTCTTATCTGGATTAAGTGACAAGGCAGAAAAACTCACCGCAAAAAAAAAAAAAAAAAAAAAAAAAGAACAAGAACAAGAGACAGTATCAACAGCTAGGGATCTAGTCAATATGGACATTGGTAATATGTCAAAACTGGAGTTCAGAATGATTATCAAGGTGCTAGCTGGGCTCAAAAAAGGCACAGAAGATATTAGAGATGCCCTTTCTGGAGAAATCAAATCCCTTTCTGGAGAAATAAAAGAACTAAAATCTAACCAATTTGAAATTTTAAAAAAGGTATTAATAAGGTGCAATCATAAATGGAAGCTCTTGCTGCTAGGATAAATGAGGCAGAAGAAAGAATAACTGATATAGAAGACAAAATTATGGAGTTTAAAGAAGCTGAACAAAAGAAAGACAAACAACTCACTGGACCATGAGGGGAGAATTCAAGAGATAAGTGATACCATAAGACAAAACAATATTAGAATAATTGGGATCCCAGAAGAAGAAGAAAGAATGAGAGTGGCAGAAGGTATATCAGGAAAAATTATAGTAGAGAATTTCCCTAATATGGAAAAAGGAACAAGCATCAAAATCCAAGAGGCACAGAGAACCACCCCTCAAGTGCTCACTTTGGCAGCACATATACTAAAAAAAAAAGAGAGAAACTCCCTCAAAAATCAATAAAAATAGGTTCACACCCCATCATCTAATAGTAAAACTTAAAGTCTTAGTGACAAAGAGAAAATCCTGAAAGCAGTCTGGGACAAGAAGTCTGTAACATACAATGGTAAAAATATTAGATTGGCAGCAAACTTATCCACAGAGACCTGGCAGGCCAGAAAGAACTGGTATATGATATATTCAGAGCACTAAACGAGAAAAATATGCAGCAAGAATACTATATCCAACTAGGCTATTGTTGAAAATAGAAGGAGAGATAAAGAACTTCCAGAACAAACAAAAATTAAAAGAATTTGCCAACAAAACACCAGCCCTACAGGAAATATTGAAAGGAGTCCTCTAAACAAAGAGAGAGCCTAAAAAAAAAAAAAAAAAAAAAAAAAAATAGACCAGAAAGGAACAGAGACAATATGCAGTAACAACTACCTTACAGTCAATACAATGGCACTCAATTCAGATCTTTCAACAGTTACACTGAATGTAAATGGGTTAAATGGCCCAATCAAAAGACACAGGGTATCAGAATGGATAAAAAAACAAGCCCATCTATATGCTATCTATAAGAAATTCATTTTAGACCCAAAGATACCTCCAGATTTAAAGTGAAAGGTAGAAAACAATTTACCACGCTAATGGACATCAAAAGAAAGCTGGGGTGGCATCCTTATATCAAATAAATTAGATTTTAAGCCAAAGACTATAATAAGAGTTGAGGAAGGACACTATATCATACTTAAAGGGCCTGTCCAACAAGAAGATCTAACAGTTTTAAATATCTATGCCCTAATATGGGAGCAGCCAACTATATAAACCAATTAATGACAAAATTAAAAAAATATATATCAACAATAATACAATAATAGTAGGGGATTTTAACACCCCTCTCACTGAAATGGACAGATCATCCAAGCAAAAGATCAACAAGGAAATAAAGGCTTTAAATGACACACTGGACCAGAGGGACATCACAGATATATTCAGAACATTCCATCCCAAAGCAACAGAATACACATTCTTCTCTAGTGCTCATGGAACATTCTTTTTTTTTTTTTTTTAAAGATTTTATTTATTTGACAGAGAGAAATCACAAGTAGTCAGAGAGGCAGGCAGAGAGAGAGAGAGGGAAGCAGACTCCCTGCTGAGCAGAGATCCCGATGCGGGACTCGATCCCAGGACCCTGAGATCATGACCTGAGCCAAAGGCAGCGGCTTAACCCACTGAGCCACCCAGGTGCCCCTGCTCATGGAACATTCTTTAGAATAGATCACATCCTAGGTCACAAATCGGGTCTCAAATGGTACTAAAGTATTGGGATCATTCCCTGCATATTTTCAGACCACAACGCTCTGAAGCTAGAACCCAATCACAACAGGAAAGCTGGAAAGAACCCAAATACACAGGGGCTAAAGAGCATCCTACAAAGAATGAATGAGTCAACCAGTAAATTAAAGAAGAATTGAAAAAATTCATGAAAACAAATGAAAGTGAAAACCCAACTGTTCAAAAATCCATGGGACGCAGCAACAGCGATCCTGAGAGGAAAGTATATAGCAACACAAGCCTTTCTCAAGAAACAAGAAAGGTCCCAAGTACACAATCTAACCCTACACCTAAAGGAGCTGAGAACAACAAAGAAAGCCTAAACCCAGCAAGAGAAGAGAAATCATAACAGAGCAGAAATCAATGAAATAGAAACCAAAAGAAGAATAGAACAGATCAATGAAACTAGGAGCTGGTTCTTTGAAAGAATTAATAAGATTGATCCCACCCCTGGCCAGGCTTATCGAAAGAAAAGAGAAAGGACCCAAATAAATAAAATCATGAATGATAGAGGAGAGGTCATAACCAACGCCAAAGAAATACACACAATTATAAGAACATATTATAAGCAACTACACACAAGCAAATTTGACAGTATGGAAGAAATGGATGCATTGCTAGAGAAATACAAACTACCAAAACTGAACCAGGAAGAAATAGAAAACCTGAGCAGACCCATAACCAGTAAGGAGATTGAAGCAGTCATCAAAAATCTCCCAAAAACAAGAACCCAGGGCCAGATGCCTTCCCAGGGGAATTCTATGAAACATTTAAAGAAGAATTAATACACTCCCCTGAAACTGTTCCAAAAAATAGAAATGGAAGAAAAACTGCCAAACTCATTTTATGAGGCCAGCATTATCTTGATCCCAAAACCAGACAAAAACCCTACCAAAAAGGAGAATTACAGACCAATATCCTTGAGAATATAGATGCAAAAATTCTCACCAAAATGCTAGCCAATAGGATCCAATAGTACATTAAAAGGATTATTCACCAGGTTCAAGTGGGATTTATTCCTGGGCTGCAAGTTTGTTTCAACATCTGCAAATCATTTAATGCGATACAATACATTAATAAAGAAAGAACAAGAATCATATGATACTCTCAATAAATGCTGAAAAAGCATTTGACAAAGTACAGCATCTTTTCATGATCAAACTCTTCAAAGTGTAGGGATAGAAGATACATACCTCAATATCATAAAAGCCATCTATGAAAAATCCACAGCAAATATCATTCTCAATGGGGAAAAACTGAGAGCTTTCCCCCTAAGGTCAGGAACACAGCAAGGCTGTCCACTGTCACCACTGCTATTCAACATAGTACTGGCTTCAGCAACCAGACAACAAAAAAATAAAAGTCATCTGAATTGGCAAAGAAGTCAAACTCTCACTCTTTGCAGATGATATGATACTTTATGTGAAAACCCCAAAATTCTCCACTCCCAAACTGCTAGAACTCATACAGGAATTCAATATAGTGTCAGGATAAAAAAATCAATGCACAGAAATGTGTAGAAGACATGAACAGACGTTTCTGCAGAGAAGACAACCAGATAGCCAACAGACACATGAAAAAGTGCTTAACATCACTCGGCATCAGGGAAATACAAATCAAAACCACAATGAGATACCACCTCACACCAGTCAGAATGGCTAAAATTAACAAGTCAGGAAATGACAGATGCTGGCGAGGATGTGGAGAAAGGGGAACCATCTTGCATTACTGGTGGGAATGCAAGCTGGTGCAGCCACTCTGGAAAACAGTATTCAGGTTCCTCAAAAAGTTGAAAATAGAGCTACCTGGTGATCCAGCAATCACACTACTGGGTATCTACCCCAGAGATACAAATGTAGTGATCCAAAGGGGCACATTACCCAAATGCTTATAGCAGCGATGTCCACAATAGCCAAACTATGGAAAGAACCTAGATGGCCACCAACAGATGAATAGATAAAGAAGTTATGGTATATATACACAATTGAATATGCAGCCATCAAAAGAAATGAAATCTTGTCATTTGCAACGGCATGGATGAAACTAGAGGGTATTATGCTGAGCAAAATAAGTCAATCAGAGACAATTATCATATGATCTCCCTGATATGAGGAATTTGAGAGGCAATGTGGGGGTTAAGGAGATAGGGAAGGAAAAAATGAAACAAGATGGGATTGGGAGGGAGACAAACCATAAGAGACTCTTAATATCACAAAACAAACTGAGGGTTGCTGGGAGTTGGGGGGGTTAGGGATAAGGTGGCTAGGTTATGGACATTGGGGAGGATATGTGCTAAGGTGAGTGCTGTGAAATGTGTAAGCCTAATGATTCACAGACCTGTACCCCTGGGGCAAATATTACATTATATGTTAATAATATTTTTTTTAAATAAGATTTCATTCTTAAGTAATCTCTACATGCCACACAGGGCTTGAACTTACAAGATCAAGAGAGATCTCCAAGATTGAGAGTCACATGCTCTATTGACTGAGGCAGCCAGGAACAACACCCCCACCCCCCCGCAACACACACACCCTTATTTAGACAGCACCTTCTGTCATTTTCAATCCTTCAATACTGCTCTATTTTCCTTCAAAACACAGGGCACTCCCTAACTTGGTTTGATAGACACTATTTACTTACTTCTCCTCTGCTAAGATGTAAGCATCCTGTATGCAGGAACTGTGTCTGTATCCCCAGCCTCTGGAACAGCAGGCATTCAAATACATGTTGTTCAGTGTGTGAATCTAATTCTACCATGAAAATAAGTGAACGCCAACCAGAGGAGAGCAAGCAAAGGCTATTTACTTGGAGCTCCGCATAGCAACAGAGCCAGGCACCACGACAGGCGTCCGCAGACTCACAGGCGGACAGAGGAGCCGGAAAGCTTTATAGGAGAATAAGGGAAGCCTGCAGGTGTGCCTTATTTGAGACTGTTAACATGGGGAAGCTGTGGGCAGGCCAACTAAAAAGTGGGGAATCCTAGGTGATTGTTTCGGGGTGCATATTGGCTTTCTCTGGTTAGTCCCAAGTTGGAAGTCGGAACAGAAATTAAGAAAGTGGTCTGTGATGAAACAAGTCCTGGCTATTTGGGGATGATTTTGCTGAAGTTATTGTCTGCTTCCTCGATCCATTGCTGAAGGTATTGCTCTGAGCTCCTACAGGTGTGACGTATACGTAGCACGCAGGCTTCCTGGGCTGACCACTGTAGATAATGGCTTCCTGCACTGCTGGCCATGAATTGTAGGTTAAAGTTTTATTTTTACATATGGTCTGGCCATTGTCCATTTGTAAACCTGCTCTCTCATTTGAAAGAAAAATAGGATTTAAATGCATAATGAAGGAATTGAATGGCTATCGCTGGGGGTAGGAGATGAATAGAGACACACTTTTATTTTAGATAATATATGCATGCACTGTCTATATTTTACAATGAGTTTGTAGTGCTTTTAATGTAGAAAATTAAATCAAAGAATATAATCAAGTAAAGTCAATGGCATGTCACACTGCCTCCTCTGATGTCTGCAAATCCATCTGTAGAACCATTTGCTTAGTCCTGAGCCTGCTGTCATTTTTCTTTGTTTTTCTATTTTTTATTATTATTTTTATGGAAACAAGTTGAACATTATGAAATTGTGCTAAATCCTTCCTTGGAAATTTCAGTTTATTTATTGCAAGTGAATTTCTGGTGATCCATTTTTCAACTGAACCTTTAAAACTGAAATTAAAAAAGTAAACTTTCATTCAACACGTATCCAATAAATGTGAATTGAGTGATTAACATTCTTCAGACCTGTGCCTCTATAAAAAATGAGGGAAATGTCAACATCACAAGAATGGCCGGAGTTCAAATTCAAACGGGTTGACTGGAATGTTCTGCTTTCCTAGAGACATAGCGCCATCTTGTGGAACTTCTGGATATTTTCGAGGATGAGAAGGCTCTGTTGCATTTTCACAACCATATAACTCCAGAAACCAAAACACTCCATTCCCCAAGCAGTCTGAGTGTGGGAGGCTTTGATGTACTCATTTATTCTGGTTATTAGCAAGGAAAATAATCTATAAGGATCATTTACTAATGTTCTGTGAACGCATTTGTTTTCAATGTTATCACCTGAGAACTGAACCCATTGTACCTTGTACAGAGCCTCTTAAAAGGACTTAAAAGATGATACTAGAATGATTTGCACCTGTGTCAGGGACCAGAGCCTGAGATCTCCTTACCCTTAGGCCCTGCCAACTCCCTGGCACACAGAAGATGTTTCATGTTTTGAAAGAATGACAGAAGCCTCAGGTCGTGATATAGCTCAGAAAGAATGTCATTTAGGGGGCGCCTGGGTCGCTCAGTGGGTTAAGCCTCTGCCTTTGGCTCAGGTCATGGTCTCATGGTCCCGGGATCGAGCCTGCTCAGCAGGGAGCCTGCTTCCCTTCCTCTCTCTCTCTGTCTGCCTCTCTGCCTACTTGTGATCTCTTCTATCAAATAAATAGATAAATAGATATCAAATAAATAGATAAAATCTTTTAAAAAAAGAAAGAATGTCATTTAATTCATTTATCATATATTCAAGTACAGTAGTAAGAGATGTCGTGTTTTTAAGAATATGTGGGCTCTCAATCTGAAGAGAAAAAATACACAAATAATCATTTTCAAACCAGAAATGCTACATTCCAAGAAATGGCATGGATGATAAGTTCAGGCATCATTCATCATTCATCGTTTGGGTGGGAAATTACTTCCTGCTGGGATGATTAAGAAAAGCCCAACATTTCAAATTCACTTGAGATAAGACCCTAAAACCACTCTGATCAAGGCATCACTGTAACCGAGACAATGATTCTATTTGTAAAATCATTGCCTTTACATAACTGTACTTAATGGACTATCAGAAAAAAACTTTGTCTCAAGGTGTTCCTTGCTACATAGGAGCACTGTAGTCAGTTTTTACCATAAAACATATCACAAAAGCAAAAAAAAATAACCTAGAGCAGGCATTCTGTCCGTGTTCAGAGGTGGAGAAAGTCCTGCCCACCCACTGCAGACTTCTCTGGAAGTTCCTCCCCACGTGTAGGACTCATTTCCACATGCCCGTGAGGGTATGAGGAGCCAAACGTCCTTTGTCTCCATGTCCATCCCTCAATCCATGGCTCTACCCTTTGATGACTTATGTGGGCAATTTTAAGAACATATATTAAACAACTACTGGGGTGAACACTTGGATGTAATTACTTTATTATCATCCTCACACACCGCGTGAAGGAGGAATTACTTCTCCGTTTTCTGAGTGCAGACACAAAGCCTCAGAAGCTGAATTCTCAAGGTCAAGTAGGTAGAAGCCTCGGGATTTAAACCCACATCTCTTAACTCCAAGCCCACTGCTCTTTGCACAAACCAAAACAGCCTCAAAGGTCGCTTGATTTCCGCAGCAAGGCTTCCCAATAATCGCCAGTTCTGCTATTTATAAATACACACGAATGAGTTCTGTGGTCACAGAAAAGTCATTTCCACTCGCTGGGCTTCATTTTACTGGATTGTAATAAAGGGAAGAAAATTATACCTGTCTGGCCTACTTCCCAAGTTGCTTCAAGAACAAAATCAGATGCAGGAGGTCTAAGTATATTGCTCAAGAGTGTGGACTCCAGCATCAGCTGCCCGGGTATAAACCCCAAACACACACAAGACTGACAAACCACACAGCCTTGAACTGCTAGTTTCCTCTCTCTGAACTTCCGTGTCCCACACACAACATGAGAATAATAAAGGTCCTACTTCCTAGGATCATTCTGAGGATTAAATAGGATAACTTAGGCAATGTCGTCAGTAGGGGGGCTGGAACACAGTGCTTACAAACACAGCAAACAGCACCTGGAAAAGAATCAGAATTTTTACGAGTATGGGATGATTACTGCTGTTTCTTCTAAGCCACGATAATAAGTCCTGCCTAGTCCTACTCTCAATTTTAACTTTTTTTTTTCCATTTATCTTTTACTTAACCATTCTTTAAAAATCACAGGTAAGAACACTTGATAGGGGCTCCTGGGTGGCTCAGTTGGTTAAGCATCAGCCTTTGGATCAAGTCATGATTCCAGGGTCCTGGGATCAAGCCCCACATTGGGCTCCCAGCTCAGCGGGAGCTCTCTCTCTCTCTCTCTCTCTCTCTCTCTCTCTCTCACTGCCAAAAAATTAATGTATTTTTTAAAAAAACACGTGATAAAGTATAAAAACACTTAAATACTAGAGACTCAAAGTAGGGAACAAAGGATGAATTCTCAGAAGAAGCCTGTATCTGTCAGAATTCCTACAGAAATAGATTACATACCCAAAGTGTTAGATTTTAATTCAGGGCTTTTTGCAGAGGTGTGGATGGGACTTGGGGAGTCCCCAGTGATGGAGAAGCAGCAGGACTTGCATAGGCTGGAAGGTTCTATCCTGCTCAGCCTGAATAAAGGTGTAGACAGGAGTGTTACCAGACCTGAAGTGAATGGGGCCACACACCCAGAGAGCAGCCATTGCGGGGGAGGAGAGAGGTCCACAGCCAGTAAATATCCAGCCTCTCATTTCTTTTTGTGCCTCACATTCACCAAACTCAAATGGAAATTGGAGGCAAGGAAGCCCAGGATACAGTCCAGAGAGGGTAAGTCTCTCCTAGCCAGCCCAGGATACAGAAGAGAAGAGAAGAAATCCGAGCAGCAAATGGAGAGTGGCCGGCACATAGTCCTAAGTGAGGACTAAACATAAAATATACTTAGCAAAGTATATAGTGATCTCCTGCAGCATAACCTCTGGTCCTAACTCCACTGACTGAAGCAAAACAACCTCCTTCCAAATCCGGGCCCTACTGCTTGCTGGATGGACGCCCTTGACGTTGCTTACCTTCTCTGTTCTACAGTTTCATCTGTAAAGTCAGCATCATAGTAATACTTACCCTTTAGGGTGGCTGTGAGAATGAAGTTCATATTTGTAAAGTGTTCAGAGCAACACTGGGCACTGAGTCCTGTGTCAATTTCAGCTCTTACTGGGATGTTATTATGACCCCCTTGTCCTGGGTGAGATGACAGGAATCTGTGGAGGTTTATGTCATACACAAGTGAACCCTTTGGGTAATAATAAGAGAAGCACATGACTATAATTCTTACATGCCATGATCACCAGCAAAGCACATTGACCCCAACTACGGTGTTAAGAGGTGGCCTTGATAGGTATAAACACTAACCACATGTCGATTCATCATCAAAGCCCATCCCGGAATCCTGCAGATTTCCTGCAGTCTCTGTTTACCAGATCGAAGAGAAAAAGAGCCAGTACACCCAAAGGTCACACCTATAGACGTGTCCATGTAAGAAGTTCACCAAATACATGAACGTATATTAACAAACAGCCCCTTCCATTTTTCCTTCCAAAGCAGTGAAGATGACATTTCCCAAATAAGCTTCAACTTGCAATTTTCCTTTCCTTCAGACCAAAATTGTTTTATTCCAATTTTTGCAGATGGTGTCAAGGTTCCTGTCAGCAAGACCAGATGGAACTTGAAGCTGGTAAACAACAGCAGAGGCGCAGGGTCCCTAGAAGTCAGCCCGACGTCATCGCACGCCATCCGAGACGCCAAGCATCTGAAGGCCTGGCAGCCGTCCAATCCACAGGACATCCTGGATCCAAAAATACAAGCCTGTGTTGCAGGCAGGGAGCGGAGCTGGTCTGCACTCGCGGAGGTTTGGTTTGGTTTGCTTAAGGAAGAGCTAACACAGAGGAGTCATTGGATGGGGGGGGGGGCGGTGACTGAACTCCTTCAAAAGGCAGCTAGAGAGAGGATCAAAGCAGGAAACTATCTGCCAACAGAAACACAGGTGGACTTCAGAAGGACCGAATGCACATCACACCAAGATATTTAGGATGTAAAAATACCCAATTCTGTGCTCTCACATACATTTCCCCCAGATACCTGCATCAGCCTCCTCTCAACATAAAGTACCCCTCCCTCACACACAGCTGTGCAACAAACACAGCCACACCCCAACCCCTCCCATGCAGACCACTACATTTCCACCAAGAAACCGTCTTTGTAATAAAACCCCACTTTATAATCTTGAGCCTACGTGGGTGGCATGTTGTTTTCTGTTTTGTTTTGCCTGCCCCCATCATCAAGTAGCTGTCGCCCAGACCAATGCCGTGGATGCCTAGGGCCAGCCTGTACCTTAGATTCAGAGTCCGGGGGCATCTCAAGTTCAGAACGTGAACACGTTAGAGGTTTTACAGTGATCATCCTCTGGACGTCTTCCAAATACCATGTGAAGGAAACGGGACTGGTTTTTATGTCCCCATTTTACCTGTAAGAAACCGAAGGCTTCCTCTCAGGGTTAGTGAAAGTCTGAGAGACTCCTAGGAAAAGTGTTATGGCTGTTTCCAGTACACCAACTGTAAGGAGAAAATGTGCAGAAAATTTAAGGCAAACACTACAGAGGGGGAGGAAGCTCCCCAGCTGTTGGAGAAGAGTGGAACTGAGTCCGGGACTGTACTGGTACTGAAATGAGTTGTTGGGTGAGACTCTCATTTCAGCGAAGAATCCCGTCAGCTTGGGCCCGCCATGAATTCCTTTAATGCCGACGGCCCATCTGAACACTTGTAATCAGAATGGGGAGAGACGGGGACACGGGCTTTCCTGCCTCAGGAGGTGACTGAGGAGGACATGGGCTGAAGCAGAGTCAATGCACCCCTCACCCCTCAGAACAGAATCTCAAAACTCTCCAAGGCGCAGCGAAGAGAAGGCCCCAGCAGAAGGTGGGTCCTGGGTTCCCTCGGGATCCCAAAAGGCGTTCGTGGTTTCCCAGCCCTTGACACTGAGAAATGAGAGGCCCGCCTAGGGCAGGGACAGAGGCCTCCTCGTTCTGCTCGAGGAAACAAGACAGAATGCACCGGTCCAAGCCTGCCAGACCCAGGTCCTCACGCAGGCCCTTTCTGCTCAGTCAGAGGCAGAGCGCGACCGCCGCCGCAACACCAGGACGGCGCTGGGGAGGCTGCGCAGTGGCCAGGAAACCAAGTGGGAGCGCAAAGGGCAACCCAGGTTGCAGAGGAAAACGGCGAGATACAGGTCCATGTAGTCCCTGGCCCATGCCCCCTTTTCCTGTCTCACTTCACTTCCAAAACACAAATTGGAAAATAAAATGATTAAGGATCTCAAGATGGCGCCCTCAGAGCATGAGACCAAGGGCAGAGCCCTTCTGAGCCTAGGCCCTGGGCAGCGGCACTGGGCGCACGTCCGTGAGGCAGGCGCCCCCTGCTGGGGGGGAGGAACGGGCAGCAACAAGCTGCAAGATGGCGCCCACGGTGGACCGGCAGTTAGGAAGGAAGAGGTGACGGGTCCGTCAGATCTCTCACACAGGGGACTTAGGGAAGGTTGCCTTGAGGACCCTCAAGAACCAAAGGACGTGCCCTGAGAGAACCAGCATGTGGATGTTCACCCTCTAACAGGGCAGATCGTTGAGATGGGACCAATACCCCCAGACAGGGGAAGGAAACCAACTGCCTCCAGTATGAAATCGTGTAATAGGAATTACAAATGCCATATTGAGGACAATATGAGAGAGAGAGTCAATTCTCTCCCGGCCCTTATACATAAAGATGGCACTTTGCCTCCCAGCCCCTCAATACCAGGGGCAAAGCATGGGGAGAAAGCAGAGCACACGTCCCACGAACACTCCTGGCCTCCAGATGGAAACTAAGGAAGATGAGGGAAAGTGGAGAAGCCCGGAAATGGGTATTTGGGTGAGGCTTTCAAAAGAACAGGAAAAGCTTTTAAAAATAAAAAATAATTTAAACTAATTTAAAATAAAAACAGAAAAGTTTTAAGAACTGGAATAAGACTATTTTAATTCCAAAGGTGAGTAAAAAAAAAAAAAAAAAAAATTAGGGCATCTTCCCCAACGGTCATTAAGGGTGTCAGCTTCTCTGCAGGGAAGAGACACTCCACTGACACAATCCAATAATAAAAAGACAAAGTCGTTACACGTTTATATCTGACAAGTCGAAACTGCTCCATCAAAATGATTACACACAACCTCAGTGATCGCTCCAAAAAATGGAGCAGAGATCCTGCCCTTGCCTCTGAGAGCTTTAAAAAGCAGGTTCCCTGAATACAAATCCCTGCTCCTCTTCTTAAGACTTCAGGCCATGCATCCATCACGTGACTTCCCAGCCAAAAATAGTTGACCTACGTCTCCCAGGATATGAATGCTTAAGCAATTTGCAAATGACTTCCTGTTACCAATTTTTGCAACAACTTGAGAAGTTTCCTAATTATTTGGTTAAATTAATTCTAAGGCAAGCTAGGCCCTCATTCAGAGTGTGATTTAATTAAATATCCTCATAGGAGGCTCAGTGAGATATGCAGATAACAAGTAAACTGACTTTCAGGTACACTGGTTCCCAGAGGATTAGCTGTGTGGACCTTACGTCAAGGTGATGCTTTGGCAAGACCACACTATTCTGACTGCTTGACCGATCCGTTCAGTGAAATAAACTGCAAGTCTGCTTAACGGACTGAATGTACCAGTTGTCGTGATAAATTGACTGGAGAAAGAGTAGTTTCCATGACAAGTAAACAACATGGAAGGCCATGGCTTTGACTTGCGGTTTAGGGAAAATGTGAATTCTTGCGCCTAGTGCTCTAAAAGCCCCTTTGGTGCATCTTAAAGGCATTTTTGTACTGGAGCCACCAGCAGAAGACCTGTCTTGTGGAAGCATGGAACCAAGGGTCAGCAAGCTGCAGACCACAGGTCGAATTCTGCCCATTTCCCGTTTTTGTAAATCCATTCCTCTGGACGCATGGTCATGCCCGTTTATGACATCCTGTTCGCAGCTGCTTTCATACCCGATGGCACAGGTGAAGAGGCCATCTGATGAGCAAAACCTGAAGTATTTACTAACCTGATCCTGCACAGAACAAGCTGGCTTTCCTGGCAGCCGCTCAGGCCCCTTTCTTCCTCAGGTGATACCACAGACAGTTGCTTCCTGAGACTCTCTCACTCTGTCCTTCCACTTCAGTTCAGCATCTGACCCTCTGCCATGATCACGAGAAGCATCACTGTAGAGTAACGAAGGCGTAGTCATTGTTCTACAATTGCCCTCAGACTCCCCCTAGGCTTGCTGTTTGCTAACTAGGATTTGGGGAAGTCACCTGCATTCATAAAGAATGTGGGCCAGACAGTATCTAAGGTTCCCTCTAGTTTTAATACAAGGAACTTTTTATGATCAACAAAGAGCATTCTTTCTATTTGAAGAAAATACCTTTTACCACTGATGGTCATAGGATTTCTCTGAAAATCCTCACTTGTCCTTCCTAACAGAATCCTGCTGGTGTTGGCTTTTCCTTCCATGGCTTCTGTGCCTCAAGAGAAACTGGCCCATCACACTCCAGGGACTTTTTAAGTCAGTCCTGGAAGCACTGGTCCCTTGCCAGTTACTGAATTAGGACATATCACAAATCCCAGCCAGTGAGAAATAGAATGAAGTCTGCTGTGGTGGAGGAAGCAAAGAGGTACTCTGAGGAAAAGTTTTCTTCAGATTAAGGAAGAAAAGACTACCTTGTCTTGGGGCGCCTGGGCGGGGCTCAGTCAGGTAAGTGCCTGCCTTCGGCTCAGGTCATGATCTCAGGGTCCTGGGATCCAGCCCCATGTCAGGCTCTCGGCTCAGCAGGGAGTCTGCTTCTCCCTCTCACTTTCTCTCTGTGCTCTCCCTCTCTCTCTCTCAAATAAATAAATAAAGCATTAAAAAAAAAAAAAGGAACATCTTGTCTTTTTCTAGCAATTGTTATGATTGAATGTATTGCTAGGAAACCTGCTGCCATCTTGTTGTGGGTCTAAGGAAGACACCAACCCAAGGGAAGACAGAGAAGCAGACTTGGCTCCAAAGTACATTTAAAGCCTGCCCTGCCTCTGGATTTTTTTAATTAAAAGGAAATAAATTTTCTTACTGTTTAGGCCAATTTTATTTATTCCCATTAATTGCTGACAGAAGACAACTAATCTCTGGTGGAATCTGGAGCTAAGTGCAGTTCTGGCGGTATTGAGGATGGCCAAAATTATGCAGACATTATCCCCCAAAACAGTAATAACTAAGCAGCAAAGCTCTGTTTTCCTAAAATAAACTTCTCACCTACGACTCCATGAACACTGCTGTCTAATTGATGCTGAGTATCTAACTGGAACATTTCACCCAAAAACAATTCAGGAGCATTCTTGTAATGCAACAGAAACAAAAATATTTTTCAAAAAGACGAAAAATTTTATTTTTGTCAGTAGCTATTTTAACATGACAAACACATACAATGTGATGTTTCCCTAAGTCTGGACTAAGTGGTTAACCTTACATTTTCTTAATGTAAAGTTCTCAGTACTAAAGAAACCTCAATCTGGTGACATTGCTAAGACTCCAAAAAGAGAGAGAAAGGAGAAAAAAAAAAAAAAAAGGCCAACATAAGACTAAAAAAATGATGGAGATCATGAGGTCAGTTAAACATTTTAGAACCAAACAATCTCCCTATCTTGGAGGGGGGGGGGGGGGTTAAGCTAGAGCCCTGTGCCAGCCCCCATGCAGCCATAAGAGATGATCCCAATTTTCCTACTGTTTACATGCTTCCCAGTAAACTAGCTCACTCTTCCCAAGGCTAAACACACTACAGCTGAACATCACACTTTGGAATGTTCTTTCTACATGTCCTAACAAGACTCAGATCAATGTCTTCCCCCATCGACTCAACTGTCCAAGGATGAATCACCATCATTTTCATTATAACAGGGCAGAGGTTCAGTTGGGAAACACACTAGCACATTTCATGTACACTTAACCATTTCACTGAGTCCAATCCACAGGATGTAATAATAAAGCAATTTTATTTCTATCTCTCTCTGTCCCTTAAAATGGTCTCCATGAGACTGTTTATTGCCCTGGATAAAAATGAAAGTTGAGGGGCACCTGGGTGGCTCAGTGGGTTAAGCAGCTGCCTTTCACTCGGGTCATGGTCCCAGAGTCCTGGGATCGAGCCCCATGTCTGGCTCCTTGCTCAGCAGGGAGCCTGCTTCTCCCTCTCCCTCTATCCTTCCCTGCTGCTCATGCTCTCTATTTCCCTCTCTCTGACAAGTAAATAAAATCTTTTAAAAAAAAAAATGAAAGTTGATGCCATGAATTCCATGGTTTCTTTTAGGTCATTAAAAAATTGAACTATCACTTTAAGTGACAGAAGGCAGTTTCCACTTGGTAATTAGAATACACAGTCCTACATCATAACCAAAACCTGGTTTGGTACAAGGCTGAAACTTCTTACCTCCTTTATGTGTATTTGCAGATGGAAAGTGAGCAGATAATGGGATGTGGTCAACTGCTTCTTCTTCTTCTAGTCTAGGCTTCCATTCCCACCTACAACTTGCTTATGGCAGTTCCCAACCCCTCCAGAGCTACAGTGAGGAGGAGGAGAGGAGGCAAAGGACAGGAAAGTTCCAACCTGACTGATACCATCATAAGATGGTATCAACACCACCCCAGTCCAGATTGCAGGTGTGCGTATTAGATCTGCGAGTGGTCTCCTTACACCTGAGTGGGGGGAATTCTTCTTTGACTCAAGAAAATAGAGGAAACACAACTTATACCTCTCTGTAGGCTTTATTTGATTTGTCCTCCCTGTGGGGGTCATATCAGCAGCTCTCCATCAACATCCTCCTCCCAAGGTCATCCCCAAATATCCAGTCTCTGCCCCTTTATTATACCTTCTATATGAGTAAGGTCATTAAGAGTCATCATTCCTCCACCTCACATCCATTCAGATGGCTAACATCAGGAAAGCAGAAAAAAAAAAAAACAAATATTGACAAGGGTATGAAGAAATTGAAACACTTGTACCCTGGCGGTAGAAATGCAAAATGGTGACTCCCTTATGGGAAAAAGTATGGCAGTCCCTCAAAAACTTAGAATTACCTCATGATCTGGCAATTCATCTTCTGGGTATATACCCAAAAGAATCAAAAGGAAGTTCCCAAACACATATTTGTACACCCATGTTCACAACAGCATTATTCACAATTGCCAAAAAGTGGAAGCAACCCAAGTGTCCATCAATGGATGAATAGAAAAACAAAGTGGTGTCTACACCCAATGGAATAAATTATTCAGTCTGAAAATGGAAGGAAGTTCTGACATGTGCTACAACATAGATTAATACTGAGGATACTATGTGAAATGAACAATCAAGTCACCAAAAGACAAAACTATACAATTCCACTTATACAAGGTACCTAAAATATTCAAATTCACAGAGACAGAAAGTAGAACAGTGGTTGGCAGAGGCTGGAGGGAGGGGAGAATGGGGAGGTGTCATTTGATGGGTGTAGAGTTTCAGTTTGAAAAGATGAAAAAGTTCTATAGATGGATGTTTGCACAACGGTGTAAATACACTTAATGCCACCAGGTTGTACACTCAAAAGTGGTTAAGCCAGTAATTTCATGCTATGTATATTTTGCTACAATTACAATAAAGGGCACCTGGGTGGCTCAGTTGGTTAAGCATCTGACCAACTTGATTTCAGCTCAGGCCATGATCTCAGGGTTGTGAGATCGAGCCCAGCATTGGGCTCCACACTCAGTGGGGAGTTTTCTGGAGATTCTCTCTCTCCCTCTCCCCTGCCCTGCCCTGACTTGCCCTCCTCCTCTCTCTCAAATAAGTAAATAAATCTTAAAAAATAATAAAAGTAAAACTAAAAAATATAAACAGTCTTGATTCCTTCTGCTACCATCTACTTTGAAAATATACTTTCTATTTTAGCCTCAACCCAAACCTCCATGTTAATATCCTACCACATATTCATCAACTACAAGGTGTAGTCTGACTTCATAAATATTAAAATGTGAAAAGTAATTTGTCTTAGAATCAGCAAGATGTGGTATTTGAGATTTTCAAGCAAATCAGCCACAATTCTAGAATTGTTACTAAACCTTGGTGGCCAGTTTCTCCTGAGCCTATTACCTCATAATTGTTCTAGCAGAGTATAAGACATTTTTCCTTGAATGCATTTTCCAATCCCCAACTCTCACCAGGCTGATTTCGAAAATTAACTTGTCTCTCTGGAACCACTTCTGAATTAAAATTAATGTTCCAAGTCTCTTTGACCCACACCCAATCACTCATACACACAAAGGAGAGGACCTTAATACTATAGAAGTATTTTCCCGTTCGGAATTTAAAATAGCATTACCTCAACATTTCCAATTACGGAAAACTTACCACAAGAAAAAATAATAATAATTGGATGCTTATTCTGAAGCAATATTTGGAGCTGAATTAAACTCACCGTGTCTCATTATTTTTACCCTTGTTCTAAAATATAATAGGAGGTGCCAATACAACACGAGGAAATCCTTGAGAGGAAAATGGTAAATCATTCATATTATGGCAGGGAGAGATTTACAGGTGTAATGGAGAAGCATAAATTTAGCAGGTGCAAGATTAAAACATAGTATATATGAAGTTCACTTAGCATTAAACTCTGAGCTTAACTGCAAACAAGTATGTTGAAATTGTTAACTCTAAAGAGATTGAAGAGTAATGGTTAGCAATGACAGGCAAAATATCAGTTTGACAGCAAACCCATAGCAGGAAAACACTAATCAATATACATTACCAAATTGTTCATGGTCCACAGTCCTTTACACAGGGAGAGAGTGTAATGGTAAATTAAGAATCGTATAGTACAGCCTAGCAGTTAAGAAAGTCAGGCTCGTTTTGTGAAATTCCCTGGGTTCAAATTTCAGCTGGCCACTTATTAGTTCCAAAAACTTTAATGAGATCCTCAATCCTTCTGTCTCTTCATCTGTAAAATGGAAATGAAAATAGCACCTAATTAATAGAAAGGATGGGAAAATTCAAGGAAATAATGAAGCTAAGATACTAAGCATACCGCCAAGCATGTAGGAACTTCTCAATTAATGTTATTTCTCTACTTAATAAAAAATATATAAACTCTTCCTCGATAGAAGAAGTTTGGAAGAAATGTATCATTTATTTATCTAGTTTTTTCAACTTGGATTTTACATGCTCTTGCCTACATAAATGTCACCAAAGTCATCTCAAATTAATGAACAGGTAGCTAGTTAATCTACAGCAGCGGTTCCCAAACTGGAGAGTTCATCAGAATGACCTAGAGAGTGTGTTCAAAACACAGATTGTTCAGCCCTGTTCCCAGAGCTTCTGATTTAGTAAGTCTGGGATGTGCCTGAGGATTTACATTTCTAACAAGTTCCCAGTGATCCTGATCCTGCTAGTTCGCCAACCACTCTTGGAGAACCACTGGTCTACACTACCCTACCACCACGACTACCATCATCTTCATTTTCAGAACTTCACCCCTAACACTCTTTCTGACACCAAAGACTAAACCTGAGTGTTTCCCTCTGGAAAATGGCTACCACTCTGTTCTGATGGTTAATTGATAACATGTTACCTCACCCATACAGAGCCACCCAAAAAAGGGCAGACACCTTAAGACCCCACCACATCTGGATCCTAAGCCCAGCACAGCCAGACCCCATGGCCCATTAAAAAGGCTCCCACTAAATCCTATGCCTACTGTGCACTCCCCACAGAGATCTAAAGAGCACTCATGTGCCTGGGAATCAAGGCAGCAGAACCTGATTTTCTAGCATTCCTAATCAAATGCTCCTAGGTGTTTCCATTTATGAGAAGGTTGTGATATCACAGTTTCATATGCCCAAACACACACACACACACACACACACACACACACGTAGACATAATGAATAACAGTGTTTATTAAGTGATATGTAGTTGGAGATATGACCCTAAGAGCAATGTTAACTAATTCCCCATACCCTCACAGGACTGTTATCACTCCTTCATGATCTAGAGAGACACATGAATCAGCCAGAAAATCTCTTAGCCAAAAACACATAACTGATTAATTTTCTATCTACCACTGCTTTTAAAGAAATTCCTTAGGGGCGCCTGGGTGACTCAGTTGGCTGAGCGTCGGACTCTTGGTTTTGGCTCAGGTCATGATCTCAGGGTCAAGAGATCAAGTCCCAGGACGGGCTCCAGGCTCAGCATGGAGTCTGCTGAGTATTCTTTCCCTCTTCCTCTCCCTCACACCCTTGCTTTCTCTCTATAAAATAAAATAAAATCTTTAAATTCCTAGTAACAGCAAAACCAGAGTGGCAGACCACTTTAACATTCTACCAATTCCAGCTCAGCATGGGCACAAGAAAAATTTTTAGAGAAATTGCATGCACATGCACACATGTGAAAGAAAGGGGCAAAGGGAGAGAATCCTTTTTTTTTTTTTTTTTGAGAGAGAGAGAGCAGGAGGGGCAGCATGGCAGATAGGGGAGGGAAGGGCAGATGGAGAGAGAGAGAGAGAGAGAGAGAATATTAAGCAGGCTCCACACCCAGCATCAAGTCGGATGATGGCTCCATCTCACCACCCTGAGTTCATGACCCTCGGCATAACCAAGAGTCAGATGTTTAACCAGCTGAGGCACCCAGATGCCCCAACAAAAATTTTATGTGCAGGGCGCCTGGGTGGCTCAGTGGGTTGAGCTGCTGCCTTCGGCTCGGGTCATGATCTCGGAGTCCTGGGATCGAGTCCCGCATCGGGCTCTCTGCTCGGCGGAGAGCCTGCTTTCCTCTCTCTCTCTCTGCCTGCCTCTCCGTCTACTTGTGATTTCTCTCTGTCAAATAAATAAATAAAATCTTTAAAAAAAAAAAAAATTTTTATGTGCAGGAAGCAAATGCCTAATACAAGCATTTATTCGGTAGAAAACTCTATTGGAAACTTCCGGTTCATTTCCATCACTGTCTGCATTATAAAACCTTCCCAGCCCCAGTGTTAGATGACAACCCCACCCTAGAACTGACCTGAGCTTCAAACGTCTCTATCTATAGTGTCTTGACTCAGGAATATCTGACTAGCCATTTTTCCCTGAGCCCACAATTCACACCTTTTGCTCAGATTGAACCTTGTGGAGTTTGACATTGAAATCTGTCTGAAAATATCTAGGATTTGCCATCCACCACTGGACTCCACATCTAGTGTGTGCTTTTAAGGCTCTCATCAGTGTTCCCCCAGCAGCCCACGGGTGGAAATTTGGACCTCTCTCTTCTGTATGTGCTCCAATAATCCCAAAACCAGGTTGTGTCATTACAAACATGCATATAAAACTGATCCTACATAATATCTACAGATCATTGGTTTCATGAAAATAGTAAAAGACTGAAATTATCTCACCCTTCTACCCTACCAGGATGGAAAGTCCTTGAAATACAGAAAAATTATCATTTACAAGAGATTATATCAATAACTTTTATAAGGCAAATATATTTAATCAGAATAACACACACAGAGACACATATTCTAAGAAGTTGTCCTCTCTTCCATGCCACAGAATTTCAGACTCCTGCTTATTTTTCCTAGCAGCCAGTTGATAGATACTGTCTAAAGTTGATAAATCGACAAATAGATAAGCATGCTATTTAGAGCTACAATAATAATCAGCAGAAGAACAAAATTTAAACCTATACAAGGTCATCAATACTAGGAAACTTGATTTGAGAGATGAAAAGTGAAAATGGGGGCGCCTGGGTGGCTCAGTTGGTTGAGCAACTGCCTTCGGCTCAGGTCATGATCCCGGACTTCCAGGATCGAGTCCCGCCTCGGGCTCCCAGCTCCTTGGGGAGTCTGCTTCTCCCTCTGACCTTCTCCTCTCTCATGCTCTCTCTCACTCATTCTCCCTCAAATAAAAACAAAAACAAAAACAAAAACAAAAAGAAAAGTGGAAATGGGTCAGAAGAAAGACTTTGCTTTATATTTTATACCTTCCTGTACTGCCCATGTTTCTTATTATATGCATATATTATTTCTATAATTGTAAGAAACAAATTTAAAATGAGTAAATAACATCCTCATTCATAAGGAATCGATTAGCTAAGTAAGTTAGCGAATCTAAGTTGGCCGCCAAACTGGGAGGGCAAAGAGAGAGCAAAGAAAGAGATTGATAGGTGGCAGTTTTAATAAGTGAGGAATGTACTTACAAGGCTTATCTTGGGTGACCAAAAGATGAGGAACAGTGGGCAGAATGCACATTCCAAGAACATGGGAGGGGGCGGGGAGTCTCCGAATGCCCAAGTGTAGCTGCTGAGTCAACTGGTGGATCATGTGTCCTCTTGATGACCTTCTCCAACAATGCCACGGAATCCAACAATGCAGCTACTGAAAAGGAAAAAATAGTACAATATACAGTGATATAAAAAGATAACCTTGGAATGCCATTAAATTTTTCAAAAATAGTTGCAAAACAACTATAGCCTGATTCAACTGAAGCAAAAATTACACACATGCACATACAAGCACCCACAGACACACACAGATGGATTCTAGAAGCATAGGTACACCTGGGAAATTCACCAAGCTATTAGATTTGGGAAAATAAAAAGAGAAAGTCCTCCCTTTTTTTTTTTAAGTTTTCTATGCTTTTGTAACTTTTGAACTGTATATGAGGAGCAGATATATTACCTTTGCAACTTAAAAGGTGAGATTCTTTAAAATAAATATACACATGCATGCTTTTTGAGACCCAGAAAACATAAAGCAGAGGGCTTAAGTCATATTTGTAAATTAACAGAACCTTGAGAAAGAAGGAATCGTAAGAGGCCCAGAGAGAACTGGTGCCTTGCTCAGAATCACACTGTTGGAAAGTGTCAGAACCAGGTTTGGACCAGCAGAGGAAGACTGCATTAAACATCCCAAGTTCTTCTAAAGTAACTCATAACCACTGTGCCTCATCACTATTCATTTATCAAATACTTCCTGAGATAGTGTAAGCTGCTATACCAAAATGCCATAGAGGGGTAGCTCCAACAATCAACACTTATTTCTCAGAGTTCTGGAGGCTGAGAAGCCTAAGATCAGGGTGCCATCATGACTGGGTTCTGGTGAGAGCCCTCCTCAAACTTGTAGACACCTGGCTGCCTTCTGGCTGTATCCTCATGTAGCAGAGAGTTCCAGTGTCGTCTTCATCTTAGAAGAACACTAACCCTGTCGTAGGGCCAGCCCTGATGACCTCATATAAACCTAATTACCTCCCAAAGTGGTCTATCTCCAAATATCATCACACTGGGAGTTAAAGTTTCATTACATGAATCATGGGGGGTGAAGGGGGAGACACACAAACGTTCAACCCATAATAAATACTTTTTCATATAAACAATAGACAGAGCCAAGTCTCATCCATTTCACAGATGAGTAAACCAATGTCCAAAGAGAACAGAGACTCCCCACAAAGTCGTGCAGCTGTTTATTGACAGAACCCACTCTCACTCAGGTCTGCTCACCCTTGTTTGAAGCTTGTTCAACTACACAGCATAAAATAAAAACTTCCTTTAAAAACAGAATATCGGGACGCCTGGGTGGCTCAGTTGGTTAAGCAGCTGCCTTCGGCTCAGGTCATGATCCCAGCGTCCTGGGATCGAGTCCCACATCAGGCTCCTTGCTCAGCAGGAAGCCTGCTTCTCCCTCTGCCTTTGCCTGCCATTCTGTCTGCCTGTGCTCGCTCTCTCCCCCTCTCTCTCTGATAAATAAATAAAATCTTTAAAAAAAAAAAAACAAAAACAGAATATCATCCTATTCTTCTCACATTATCCTTTCCTCAAAAAAAAAAAAAATTTTATTCAATGAATCTTGAAGGAGAGTCTTCCACATAAGACATTAGATTGTAGCGAAGGAAGAGTACTTTGTAGGTTATGAAGCAAAATGAGCAGCTTTATTAAGCTGTGATTTGCTCACAACCTCTCATTTTAACAGCCTGTATCCCTAAGCATGTCGAAGCAATCTGTCATTCACAGAAGTGTGAGGATTCACAAATAAAACTGAGGCCCCGCCCCACTCAGAGGCCGACGGGCTACCTTGCCAGGTGCTCTCAAAGATGGTCTAAGTCCCCAGGGTCCTGAAGAAAACAAAGATGTTTCCTGCAACTTAGCCACCTGTCAAGTGTTCAGTAGCCACGTGTGACCAGCGGCCAAAGTATTGAAGAAGATGGCTTTAGAACTCATCCAGGTCAGAGGTTTTCAGACTTTTAAAGAACAAGTTCTTACAAAGTTCTGTGCAAGACCCCAACACACGAAAGATAGAAGTGGGATGGCTGTAGCTGCAGGCAGAAGATCGGAGCCTACCCTGCTTAGTTAGACTCCATGGCCTTCCCACCCGTCCTGACTCCCACACAAGTGGCAGGAATCTCCAAGGAACAAAGTCTGAAAGTCATTCCACTGTCACTCCACCCCCATATATTGATGGGAGGGAGCTGGGAACAAGACAGCTGAAGCGGCCTCGCTGGGCCAAGCCTGAAGCTGCAGGCCTCCTGGCTCTCAGCCCAGTACATTTCCAGTCTGGGCAGGGGGCAAGCCGGTCAGAAATGGTCAGGTAACAAAAAGACACAAAGGCTCCTTCCAGCCCCCAGCTAGAACCAGCTCCACTGTCCATTTCCATGGGAAGAGCACCAACAAGGAGATATTTTCTGTTTTTAGAGGAAACAAATAGAAGAGATGGAGTATAAAGAACAAAGTGGTATCCATTCATATTAAATGATTCCTTTTAAAACACTGTAAGAGAGGTCAAGGGAAGTATCATTTATTAAGCCCTGACTATATTGGCTGGGGAAGCAGTGTGGTTGAAGGTCATTATCTCCTTCTCCCTCATCGCATTGCTCCTCAAAAAGCCAATGACACAAAACTATTGGTCCATATTTTAAATAGAAGGACCCACTGTGCAAGGAAGATCATGCCCACATATGCCACACACTCTCCTATTCTGTGTTCCCCCGTGCATGGGTGCTGTTCGGCTGAACCAAGACATCCTTGCAGGTCAGTCCTTCTGGGCTCTCTCATTTCTTCCTGTCTCCTTAGACTGGGGTGTATGGTAATGAGATGGACAACTACTGGGGGAGGGAAGGGACGGCGAAAGAGAAGCCAACAGGGGCCATGAATCTAAATCACGAATCGTAACTGAGATTTTGGGAACCTACTGGTGATAAAATGACCTATCCATTCACTCATGTAGACCAAGTATCTGTGAAAGGTGTGATAACCAGATAATCCCCACCCCCACAGAACTCTGTGCTTTGTGTCATTCTCTCCCTTAGGAACTCAATGAAAGGGAGAATTATATGCAGAACAAGGCAAGGAGATTCCTCCATTCCTTGCTCTAATTCTATCACGGTACCATGAAAATTCCACCATATAATCCCTGATACTAAACACGAATTAGTCATTTTGTTAGCATTAACAGGTTAGCCGTTATAGTGACACTCTGAAGTAGGTATTGCTACCCTCCATTTTTTTTCTTTCTTTGACATTTTTTTAATTTATTTATTCATTTTCAGCATAACAGTATTCATTGTTTTTGCACCACACCCAGTGCTCCATGCAATCCGTGCCCTCTATAATACCCACCACCTGGTTTCCCCAACCGCCCACCCCCTGCCACTTCAAACCCCTCAGATTGTTTTTCAGAGTCCATAGTCTCTCATGGTTCACCTCCCCTTCCAATTTACCCCAACTCCCTTCTCCTCTCTAACTCCCCTTGTTCACCATGCTATTTGCTATGCTCCACAAATAAGTGAAACTATATGATAATTGACTCTCTCTGCTTGACTTATTTCACTCAGCATAATCTCTTCCAGTCCCGTCCATGTTGCTACAAAAGTTGGGTATTCATCCTTTCTGATGGAGGCATAATACTCCATAGTTTCTACCCCCCATTTTATGGGGAAAAGCGAGGCACAGGGAAGCTAAGTAACTTGACGAGCTCTAGCAGCAACAAATAATGAAGACAGATTCAATGGCAAGTGTCTTTGACTCATGACATTCATGTGACTTCCCTTTTACCACACTTTTGTGTCTAGAACATCAATGATCCAAGAAGACATTCTTCCAAATGTAATCATTTCACTAGCTTCCAAAAGAAAGTGTTGCTCCCAAAGAGAAAATTAGACTATTAATAAATATAGAATATAAGAAACTCATGAAGTCTGGCCGGGTGCAGGACTATATCCCCTCAGTTCTTCCGTCCACACAGCTGCTTATACTTCTTATGTGCTCCCCACCACAGTGCTCTCCCTTATCAAAATGGGGGCTGGCTTCCCCAGCGTGAATGCAGTCCACACCACCAGCAGCCGCTAAGTAAACCCACAGCTTATAACAGCCAATGAAAGAAAGGAGAAACAAACAAACAAACAAAAAAACAAACCACACAACAAAAGTTCTAGGAAACAAAAGGAAGTTATGAAGGTCAGATTTGTTAAGCATCTACCATACGCTAGCCTGGGTCTATGCTATTTCCTTGCAGTGGTTCATGGGGAAATTCTTAAAGCTTTGTTGGAAATAGCTGGGACCCAGAGCATCAAAGAGCCATGAGAAGTCCTGCCTGCAGTTCACCTGAGACCACTGTCATAAGAAATAAGGCAAAAACACTAAGCTGAACACAAGCCTGAAAGGTTAGGCATGAAAGCAGGTCCTCCTGATTCAGAATTAGAAGAGAGGTATAAATGAACCCCAGAGGAACCTGTTAGATGGTTAAGAATAATTTCAACTAAAATGTACATTACTGAAAATGGCATAAGGAACATGCTTCCAGGAGAGGTAAGCACATTCTGTAAGGGTTTAGTGAGTTCCTCTCTGTGACCAACAGCTACACCAATTGCTTGAGAACTTACTACAACCCCCTCTTCTTACCATCCCAAGTCCACATTTTCCTGACCCCTCCATTGCATGAGTATATCCAATTAACTAGCATAGCTCCTTCCTTTGCACCCAGAAAAGTCTGTTAGCTGCTCATTCAATGTATATGTGTATTTCCACGTTGCTTTGATTTCCCAGTTATGCTGACGTTTTCCATCTCTGAGTTACTATAGGTTCTTATAACGAATATCCAAAACTCCTACTCTGACTTAATCTTTAGCTTCTTTCCTTCCCAAGCAGGCTTGTGAGGGTAGGGACCATATGTTGTGATTTTCATAGGTATCTCCTGCAGCGTATGGGCTGGTATGCATGTGCTGATAGAAATAGATAATGAGAGAGAAAGGGAGACTCTGAAATGTCTTTCTGAGGGTCCAATATCTAGACTTACTATACTGAAGGCGGCACCAACTCTCGTGTTTTCAATCCCTAACTCAGCAGTCTCACACAATCTAGATTTACGTTCTAGCACACTCTTTCTGAGAATCATTTTATCTCAATTATTTTTGTTTTGTTTTGTGTTTTGTTTCTTGCCAGTATTCCCAAAGACTGTTAACAAAGAATCTTGGAAAATACAACCAGACAAAATACTGTCCTAGGAGGATAGAGCTCTATAGCTCTATCCCAGTCTCTTCTTGGACAAGGATAAACAGATTCTAAGAGCTTCTTTGTTTCTGCTCTGTTGAGCTGGGGGGTGATTTACTCATTCGCTGAATCACAAGAGGACTAACAGCGCATTCAGGTGAACACCAGCTTCTTACAATACATTAACCAATGCATGTATTGACCTTTTGTAGTTCCCCACCCCCATTCTTCCTTCTGGCTTGCATTAGCATTCTACTTAAAATGGGAAGCTTGGTGGTTACACCACCGTCCGTCCAGACTTGGTGTAAAATGAGGCTGTGAGTTTACCACTGCAGTCAGAGCTCTTCATTCTCCCAGGAGATTGCCCAAAACCCTGCACTGTAGAGAGGGGCCCCACCGTGAGGGCTCCCAGAACACACCCCTCCCTGCAAACCATCCCAGGCAAGTCCCTGCATCAAGGGAAAATAAAGTCTCTTTCCATCATTTTCCTTCATGAACATACAGTACAAAGCTGAAAAGCAAGCTGGAAGGAAAATTCTGGATTTGTTAATTCTATACTAAATCCTATACAATTGGCTAATCCTATAACATTAATAGTAATAAAGACAACATCTGTTGCATACTCAACATGCACCAGGCTTCATGCTAGATTCTCTCTGTAAGTAATGAGAATTTGAAGAGTCTCTGCTCATTGTTTTTGTTTTGGGTTTGTTTTATTTTGTTTTGTTTGGGGGGGGGGAGAGGAGAGAGGGCTTATTTGGTTTTTCCTGCCACAACTCTCCCACTAGGCTCTACCGGACTCCCCCACCCCATAGTGGTAGAAAATCTTACCAAGACCTCAGCCTTAAACCCCTTCACTTCCTTAACAGCAATCTATCTCGGGCTGATTCTCAAAGATAGACCCTGTCCTCCTCAGGTTAAAATCATAGACTCATTTAAAACCAAAGCTTTCCTCTCTGCAGGCTGGATTCGAGGTTCCAGCGGCTGAAGGTGAGGGGCCCTGGTCCACTCTGGCTGACCTGCTCCTCCCTCTTCCAGTGCTTGCCCCACAGGTAGGTTAGGATAAGAGGGGATGGGACAGAAGAGGCAGGCTTCCCCCTACGATGGCCCTGCAGTGTGGTGCTGTCTCCTGCCAACTGTCCCTGCTTCTCTGGGGATGGCCCCCTGTGGCAAGTGTTCAATGCCTAATCTTGTCAAGGGATGCCTGTATCTTCAAGGAGTCTTTGGGCCTCCCCCTGCCCAGTACCTGGCCTGGAAGACCCCCCACTTCCGCCCTCCCTCAGGCATCTGCCTATCAGGGCAGTTCACTGGGGAGATTCAAGCAGGAAGGCTCGAAGGTAACCACCTTTCTGAGAAAAGTGATAAGGGAACAGAATAGGGACATTCTTGGAAAAAACTGGTGAAATATGAAAAAAGTGTAGAGTTAGTTAATAGTAATGTACACCAATGTTGATTTCTTAATTTTGGCAAATGTGCCATGGTAATGTAAGCTGGCAACGGTAAGGGAAACTGAGTAAGGAGTGTACAAAACTGTTGTACTATTTTTGAAACTTCTCTTATCCAAAATTATACTAAAATTAGAAATGTTATTTTTAAAAGTTAAAGTGAGGGGCACCTGGGTGGTTCAGGTTGTTAAGCAGCTGACTCTTGATTTTCGCTCAGGTCATGATATTGGAGTCAAGAGATAGAACCCTCCGTTGGGCTCAGCACAGAGTCAGCTTGGGATTCTCTCTCCCTTTGCCCACGCCACCACTGCATGTGCACGGACACACACACACTCTCCCTCTGTTAAATAAATAAGTAAACAAAATCTCTTTTAAAAAGTTAAAGTGAGGGACGCCTGGGTGGCTCAGAGGGTTAAGCCTCTGCCTTTGGCTCAGGTCATGATCCCAGGGTCCTGGGATCGAGCCCCACGTCGGGCTCTCTGCTCAAAGGGGAGCCTGCTTCCTCCTCTCTCTCTGCCTGCCTCTCTGCCTACTTGTGATCTCTGTCTGTCAAAGAAATAAATAAAATCTTTTTTTAAAAAGTTAAAGTGAAAAATCTTCAGAGATAATGCATGCAGTCTTAAATATCTTATTTCCTCTAAAATACATACACATTCATTACCTATTTTTAGAAATAATGTTAAGATAATTTCTTCAAATATGGATCCACGGACTGAACGGCACTTCAGTTTTCTTACATAAACTAAACCCAGCTGATAATTAGTCATCGCTAGTTTTCAACTTCAGTTTCTTTAAAAAGACATCATCATTTAAAGGAATTGGAAAGCATTCTGATAACAATGTTCTTCTATATTTAATATTTTTCCAATCCTTTATAGCTAACCTGTTATATTAAATAACATTCTTTTTTCAATATTCAGTAAAATGTATAAGTATACACAAAAAATAGAGAGAATGTCATAAAAATGAGTGTTCATGAACCCATTATTGGACTCAATAACTATCAATATCTTGCCAATACTCATATGTACTTTTCAGGAATATTTTTAAGCAACTCCCAGTCATTTGCCTTGCTACCCATACTTCTGGAGTATCTCAAAGTGATAAGGATATCTCTTATATATAACCATATACATATATATTTATCACAACGGACAAAATTAACTGTAACGCCACATCACAAAACACTCACCCTTGTTCCTGGAGGACAAGGGAGAGGGCAGAACTCAGAGCTGCCAAGGGGAAAACTTTCTGGGAAACATTCACATTCCTAGGTCTTTCCTCACTTCATGCCCCTGGGGAAATGTTGCTCATCCTTCCTGGATGAGATCTGGAGGTTTAAACTCTAAATTAGGGTCTATGGTCTTGAGAACATCAGGTGCAGATACTTTTAATCACTAAAGAGGAAATTCTGTTTAATGTTTAAGCTGCAAGGAAGAATACTTAGCATATGAATAATTTTCACTTAGTCGTTCTTCAAATGAAAAGCTCTATGATTTTTTTGCTTATGACCATGTGACCACAAGCACAGATGGTACTACTATGGTTATTTTTGTCCTTGGTTCCTTGCTGCAAAATCATGGAATTTAAGTAATTCCTTATTTCTATGTGGGAATTACCTTTGATGCAAGCATAAATTCTGACTTGCATCAACTCCTACACAGTCTTTGGAGAAACAGGTTTACGGTTCTTTCCTGTTCACATTACTCCTTTGCCTGAAATCCTCACACTGTTGCCTTTATGCCTAGCAATATTGTACAGTCAACATTGTTTGAATCAAACCCAAGACCCATTCCTTCATGGTATTCATTACTTTTCATATTTTTCAACCATAAAAATATCTCTTTGTCTCATTCCTTCTAGCACCCGCCCATCTGTACAAGTATGTACACATGTACAATGATATATATATTTGTATGTATCACTTACTTTTATTCTGTGTGTAGTTATTCTCTAATTATTGCATATGTACTATTCTTTGTCCTCGGTCAAGGCGTAAACTATTTGAGTCCGGGGATCATGTTTCACATCTCTTATTTTTCCCACCATGCTTAGCACAGCTCTAAGCTCACATTATACCAATGTTGCACAAAACATAGTGGGAATTCCCCACGTGAAAATCACCAAGGGTATAGTTTAAAAAGCAGATTATGAAATTCTAGAGATGGATTGTGGCAATGGCTGCACAACACTGTGAATGTACTTTATCAAGCTGTACATTCAGAAATGGTTAAAATGGTAAATTTTATATTATGCATTTTACCACAATAAAACTTAAATTTTTTAAAAAGCAGCTTATTAAGCCCAGTGGGTCAATGAATAAGAACCTGAGGGAATGACACCTAGAAGTTGCATTTTCATAGTTCTTCCCCAGGTATTTCTTATGCAACCTGGTTTGAAAACCCATCACATTAGATAACCAATAAATACCAAAGGTTTTCTTGTGTAATTGACTAGTGGGAAATTTAATCTACACTTAGATTATATCTAATGCTCATTTACAAAGTCAAGTGGTTCAGGAGGCTCAGTAACGGCCCAAGACAAAAAGTCTACCTCTACTGGTTAGAAATATTAACTCTCTATAAGCTCTTCTCTGCAAAAAAATCCTTTTACAAGAAGAGCTTCCTGTGCATATTCTCTAGCTCATGAAGAGTTTATGAGGAATCATGGAAGAAGTACAAACTCTATGAATAAAAATGTAACATAAATTATCAGCAGCATGACTATAGGCACCTGACATGCCCCTGGATAATTTTGGCCAAGTTCATCAACCTTCAAACATTTGAGGGAAATGTTCTCAATAGGAGCAAAGCCATTCAAAGGCTCACTTATCACTCAAATTGCTATCATGAGTGCCACATGAGCAGTGGTTTGTTGAATTGAATGATCATAAGCAGAGGTTTGCTGAATTGAATGATTCAAGGCTTTCTGAATATGCTTGATGGAGATTGACTACTGTACCAAATCTAGCATCTACTTTAAGTGATTGAAGACCCTGAAACAGTGCTGAGACCATATTATTCTCCATCAAGCATATAGTCAAGGCAGGATTCCATATGTTTAACTTTCCACGAGGCTTAACTACTTCCAACTGCTAAGAAGACCAATATCTGTCAATGTGTGACTGTAGGAAATGGCCTCAGACTACACCTGAAGGAGTCTGGCTTCCTAGGGCTCCTAATCAAAAGTTTTCAAAGGTGACCTGGAAAAATACTGTGAAACTCTGGGCTAGGTTGCCACTGAGGTTGAGGCTATAGACAAAGTGAAAAATATTGTTCTGGAAAGCAAAATGATGAGACTATTCAAAATACATAACTGAATAGAGTTACCTGGCAAGCATGATAAAGTCAGTATGGGAGCTGAAGATAAGTTGCAGAGACGTTAGTTGAAGGAACTAGGTGAAGAGCGGTATCACCAATAGACCCAAGGAAGTGAGCAGAAGGAGAAGACTTAGGTATAAAAATAATAAACTTATTTAGAAACAGAAAGTAGAATGATGGCTGCCAGGGGCTAGGAGGAGAGGGGAAAGAGTTGTTATCCAATGGGTATTGAGTTCCATATTTGTAAGATGAAAAAGTTCCAGCGATCTGTTGCACAACAACATATATATAGCTAACATTACTATAGTTGTACATTGAAAGATGGTTAAGATGGTAAATTTTATGTCCTGCCAAAATTTCTTAAAAAGTAAGTTTGTAGAGATTGACTTAGGGACTAAACATTGCCTTTCCTCAAGTACCACAATTCAGTATTCAACAGATTGATCTTAACTGCATAATATACTCTGAAAAAAAATTAGACAATTTTATATCATTATGGTCTGATGGGGTAAACACTTAGAAAAATAAATTCACCCTCATTATCCACAAGTACATTGAGCACATAAATATGTGACCACATATTTAGTGATATCGGATATGTAATGTTTGATAGATAATCATTCTGCCCAATAAGCACTTAAAAGATCATAATTTTAGAAGAAATAATTTACCATTAATCTGGCTAAAATCATAACTCTTTCTGGGCAGCTGGGTTAAGTTGGGCTGAAATGAGAAGCCACTCTCAACTAATTAACTCTTTAACCACATCATTCCCACTTAAAACAGATGTCTTGGTTGAAAAATATTCATGGCTATGTTTCAAGTATATTCACGCACTAAACCAAAAATATTTGTGAAATCACAGTATAGCAATAAATAATGTTTCTCTGCCACTGTTTGCTAAATTTAAACCCTTTGATTTAAAAACCTCAATGTCAATAAAATAACCAAAAAATAATAATAATAGTAGGAGATATAATATCTTAACCACTCACTAAGCCTCACAACAACTCTTCAATATAAGTATGTTAGGGATTTATCCTATTTTACAGGAGGAAACTGAAGTTCAGAGGAATGGAGTAACTTGATCAACTCTTACAAGCCTTGCGGCAACAGATCCCAAACTGAATGAAACTAGTTCTGCCTAACTTCAAAACCTATCCTTCTTGCATTTCGAAGCCCTGATAAGATAGAAGTCCAAACCCTCAGAATCATGCATAGTGGATTAGGCCGTGCAAGTATGAAATAATTTTTCATATTCTTTGGCTATATCTATAAAAAACCTAGTCATTTATAAATTGAAAACAATATTTTAAATGATTAATAGCTGTGAAATTGCAGACCTAGCACTCTTACAAGTGACTAAATAGCTTACTAACCACATAGGTCTAACCACATAGGTTAAACTTAGTAGTAAATTGAAAACTAGGAAATAAGAAATCATTCTCATGTGCGTTGACCACATTAATCCCCTGTTACTTTAACTTAACTGTTACTTTTGATCATGTATCCCCTCTGGTTAAAAAAAAAAAAAAAAAAAATCCCCCTATATAGTGCTGGTATCTGTTGTTAATATAGCAAACTACTCCCAAACTTAGTGCCTTAAAACATTATTATTATTATTATTATTATTATTATTATTATCATACCTCGTGATTTTGTTGGTCCCAAATTAGGATAGGTCTCAGTGGGTAATTCTGTTTCTTTGACTAAGATCTCTCAGTGAGCCTAGTAATGGCTCAGCCAGGCTGGTCTAAACGATACAAGACCATTTTGCTCGTAAGTCTGGTGCCTTGGAGGAGACAGTTAGATTTAGCTGGGCCCCTCTCCCTATCCATGAGCCCTCAGAGCCTGTCTACATGATCATGGTCTCCCCAGAAGTGTACTCCCTCTTCTTACATGGTGACTCAGGACTTCATGAGTGAGTGTTCATAAGATGAACTGGAAGCTGCCAGTCTCTTAAGGATTGGGCACAGAAGCTGACATGGTGTCATTTTCATGATATTCTAGTAATCAAAACAAAGAGCCAGCACAGATTCAAGAGAATGAGGATATAGATCCCTACCTTTCAATGGAAGGAGCATCAAAAAATTTGGAGCCATCTTTAACTACTATACCATTTTATAAATATACACATGTCTTACTGAACTAATACAGCATAAACATTGCAAAACCCACACAAAATAGAAAATCTTTAAGTAAGAAACAAGTACAAAAATAAATAGGCTAATATTTTCTTCCCATGGTCCTTGGATCATCTTGCATATCTCCTAAGGGACTATATTTAGCGAACATCCCATTTTGGAGTCTCCTACCCTACCTTTCCACATCTACACTCATTAATTCAGCAAATATACAAGAGAGCACTAACATACAATGGCCAATGTACAAGACACTGAGGAACAAACATGGAACTTCCTCTTCCAGAATTTACAACCCAATGGGGAAAAGAGACAATAAACAAATCATTATAATTTAAAGTTAGAAATGTGATTCACGGAAGAGTGTATTATGGGTCACAGGAACGTAAAGACAATGTCAACTTGACTGAGACTCAAGGAAATAGGCACAAAGCAGTCTTTCTGGGCACTGCTTGCTTATCATTGTTTTCATAAAGTGTCATTGTTCTTCTAACCCCAAAAGACGGCAAATCCCTGAAGACAGGACAATATGTACATGCCTTTTGTTGTCCTATACTAAATACTAACTTAATATTTGAAATGATGGAACTAATTGATTCTATCTTCTTGCACCTGGGAGAGAGTCAGCTTATTGGTCAAAAGGGTAGATGAGTGAGAGTACAGAAGAAACCAGCTCAAATTAATCAACAATGCTAGAAATAAAATAATAATTATTCCTATCAGTAGAACACTTAACAGATTATGGAATCTCTTACATGCATTCATTCATTAAATAACCAAGGTATTAAAAACCATTTTTAGAATACGAAAATAAGAATTTTCTATATTCTTCCTAATATTGTCACGGGCATTCCTCAACACGTCATTTGTTCATCTGGATGTTTTTGAGATACAAAGACACAACCAAAACCTCTCCAAAAACTATCAACAAAGGGAAGAAACAAACTACTTCCTTCCTGTTCCCACATATAATAAAGCATGAAGTTGTAAATAACCCATCTTTACTTTGTTTTTGTTTTTTTTAAACATTTTATTTATTTATTTATTTGAGAGAGAGAGAGCAAGCATGAGCCAGGGAGAGGGGCAATGGGAGAAGGAAAAGCAGAATCCCTACCAAGCAGGGAGCCTAAGGCAGGGCTCCATCCCAGGACCCCAAGATAATGACCTGAGCCAAAATCAAGAGTCAGACACTTAACCTGAGATGCCTAAATTATAACCATTACCGCTATTTCTGCTTCTGTACCTTCACTCGCTAACCCATGAGGAGATGGAAAAATACCACCAGACTTTCTATAGGCACTCTGTAACCACACAACCCCCACCCAGAATTGAACCTGGCAGAGTGGCTGCTCCCGGACCCCCACTCAGCTCTGGGTGCAAGAGATAATAACCATCTGGCACCCCACGGCAAACCGACTGAGTTACCTAAGCACCCCTAACCCATCTTTACTTTCTGAATCTACTGAGAAAATAAAACTTGACAAAGTGGAATTTGACTACAGTACAACAGGTAGAGTCTTAGTATCATCATCAGCCTGTAGTTACTGAGCCATTACAGTGCTCAAGACACAGTGTAGCTATAGACACAATAAAATTCTTGATAGAGTTAAATGGCAGATGGAATTATCAAGAATGGTCCCTGAAAGTCTTTTAGAGAAGCTTAGATAAAGCATCTGTCCAAAATGATTTAGGTGGAGCCCTGCTTAGAAACCCAAGTGAAATGCGTGGTGTTTCAGGACACCGTCCTTCTCTTTAATTCTATTATAGGTTTACAAAGTGAAATAGAATTATAGCTTTTAGTTCTGCAGAAGACAGGAGAGATTATCATTCCATCTCTCTCATTTTATGCTGAAGAAACTGAGACCCATTTCTGGGAACTGACTTACCCAAAGACACATGGCACAGGTTATCAGATTTTCTGACACTAGTTTCCCAACTCCCAACTACCCCAAGCTGAACTTCGTACATGACTTTGAAATGATACTAAGACACCTAGACTCCAAGGACAGTTCTTACACTTGAGCAGATTTTAACTCATATAATAGTAACATGGGGTCTCACAAGCCCCTCCTAGAACACAAGGAAGCCTATGTGCACTGTTTTTAGAACCAAGAATCATCTTAAAACTGTTGTAATAAATAACAGAATCTAAATAAACATGCAGTAAGGTATAGTGTTTCCTCCTCTGATAATATCTTAATAAATGTCTTCACATTCTCATTTTTTTTATGGATTTCACAAATGAGAGATCATTATACAGACACTGGGAGACTACACACACACACACACATACACACACACACACAGATAGAAACCATTAAAAACCTTTTAGCTCGTTAAATTTACTCAAATGTGAGTTAGGAAATTTATAAATACAAACTACTAAGCTATAATTATATAGCAATGGCTATAAAATTTACCTACAAATGTAACTCAAAAGCAGTTTGAGGGAAAAATAGAAAAAGTGAATTATATCAAACAAACAATTACACTGATGATTGTTCTCAATGGTTTTCACCATTCAACCAACTATGTGCTTGTTTGTTTTTTACATAGTTTGAATTTTAGACATAATTTAAGGTCAATAAAACACCAATATGCCTACTGAACAATATTTCTTTTTTTTTAAGATTTTATTTATTTATTTGACAGACAGGGATCACAAGTAGGCAGAGCAGCAGGCGGGGGGGTGGGGGGAAGCAGTCTCCCCGCTGAGCAGAGACCCACCCAATGTGGGGCATATCATAGTCCAGCTAGTGAAAACAAAGATAAAGGAAAAAATCCTAAAAGCAATCAGAGAAAAAAGACACACTGCATACCTATAGAGAAATTACAATATACATTACAACTTTTCACTAGAAATAATAGAAGCTAGAAGGCAATAGTATGATATTTTTCAACTGTTGGAAGAAAAAAACATTGTCAATCAAGAACTCTGTATCCAACAACAACAACAAAATCCTTCAAAACTCAAGGTTAAATAACAATATTTTCAGATCAGTTGAAAGCAAAAAGAATTTATGACTAGCAGATATACTCTATAAGAAATGCAAAACAAAGTACTTGAGGCCAAAGTGAAATAGTATGACATGGTAATTTCAGGATAGAATAATTCAGAACTGAAAATTGTAATAATCTTTGCTAAATCCATTTCCTAACTTTCTGAAAGACAAAGGACTTTTTAAAGTGAAAATAATGACATCATAAAGTGAGGTTTATAATATATAAACACACAAAATATATGAGTTCCAAAGGGGCTAACTTGAATTATACTATCAAAATTTCTCATACAGGCAGTAAAATATATCTATTCAGGATAAACTATCATAAGTTAAAAACACTTATTGTAATTCCTAATCACCAAAATATAACCTTAATGGGGTTAGTAAAAACATAAATTAAATGATAGAATAAAACACTAAAAAATACTAAAATCACCCATAACAGGAAGGAAAGAGTACATGGACCAAATAGAAAACAGGACAAATTCAAATATGTCTCTAATAATATTAAATATAAATGAACTAAATGCTCTAATAAGACACAAACAGATTGAAAACAAAACAATAGAAAAACACATCATGTAAACACTGAACAAGAAATCTGCCGTAGCTCCATTGAGATCAAACAAAGTAGACCTCAAGACAGAGTACTAACACAGACTTTCATAATCATAAGGAAATCGCTTCATCAGAACATTACTCCTAAATATACATGCATCAAATAATAATAAAATAAATTTAACAAAACTAAAGCAAGAAATCTACAAATCCATTTTACATAGTCAGTATCTACTGAAAGCTTAACTATGTATACACTTACCGATAAGGTCTCCCAACTTCTATCAGGTTTTGATACCAAAGTTTCCATAGCTTATTATACGAGTAAAAGACTAAACCTTTACAGGAAGAAAACATAAATAAAACTAAAAGATGTAGTCTACTCATTGCTTAGGCAGGGGCAGTGATCTTGTCTGTAAAAAGTCTCTAGTGATTTCATACAGATATAGCCTCTCACAAACATATTATGAAAAGGGGGGGGGGGGGCACTTAAACTTCCCCTGGCTTTTATTTCTTAGAACAAAACCTGTTATTTTTCAGCAACTTCTAAATATCATCACTATTTGAATAGGAGCCTCAACATAAAACAACTAAATCACCTTCCCTACCTTCTTTCCAGACTCTAACACACAATCACCACTGCTTTATACTAACAGATTATATCTTGTTCTTAATTTGGAATAATATACCATTCAACTCCATGTATTTTATATGATTTGTTAAAAATATCAATATCATCAAACTAATTATGAGAGACAATGAGCTTAACCATAAAATTAATGTAACCAGCCCTCCCCAGGTTAGTTATTATGTAAATTTAACAATTTTTTTCTTCTTGTATAATTACTTTCAGACATGTGAATGAATGATTAAAAATAAGTAAAGACTGGAATTCTGAGACTGATTCATATGCTCTACTTCTTAGTATCGTTAAATATTTCTTAGTCTCTCTAAAGCTAAAAGGACCCTTATGCAAACAGCATTGTGACAGTTGGCAACAGGGCCAGCCCAAGGCAAAATTCTTTAAACTCATCTTTCTAACCTCTTTCCCCCATTTTTGGCATTCCTTTGTACTTTTCCTTCCCCTCAGAGGCCCAAATTCTTCCACAAGCATTTTGTTTGATGTTAGTACATGCAGCCTCTGAAGAGGAAATCAATGATCTGTAGGATAAATCCCAGAGACACAGAGCATCCACTTCCCATTCAGGGTAGGGGATCTAAGGAATGGTTACACTTACTGCTCAGAATTTCACTTTTCTAAAGATTTTGTGTTGAGCTCATTCTAAACACATCATAAATGAATTCCAGTTCCCTAGCTATATGACTCTGACAAGTTATTTAGCCTATCATCTGTAAAATGATAATATCTGATCTAATTCACCAATGTTTGATTAAAGTCGGTAGGAGTTAAATGCTTAATCAAGAGGAAAACATCATGCAATGTAAAAATTGTATTACACAGCACAGGAAATTATAAAACCCTATTACTTGAGAAGCTTAAGGTGATAGTCGTATAGTTATCTACTCTTCAACAACCATTAGGATATTTTTCTGTGCCATCTCTTTATTCAGTTTTGGTGTAATAAAAGGAAAACTGCAGAGTCAGCCAGACTGAGTCTGAATTTCAATTCTTTTTTTTTTTAAGATTTTATTTATTAATTTATTTGAGAGAGAGAGAGCACAGCAGGGAGCAACAGAGGGAGAGGGAGAAGCAGACTGCCCACTGAGCAGGGAGCCCAACATGGGGCTTTATCCCAGGACCCCAGGATCATGACTTGAGTGGAAAGCAGAAACTTAACTGACTGAGCCACCCAAGTGCCCCAAATTTCAATTCTTATTAACCCAAATTGTCATAATGTAGAACAAGAAAAATAATACCAAACTTCCAAAGTTGTTCCAAAGATGACAGAAGTTAATGTGTATAAACTGTCTAGCTAAAGGTCTGATATTGTAATACTTAATAACTAATGTCTTCCAATAGTATTTTCATTTATTCCATTTCATCAACTTTACAGTAAGTTAAAACAATGATTGTATTGTAGTCTTCTTTAAAAAATCTTAAGCTTTTTTTTTCAAGTGGGGCAGATAGAGAGAGAGAGAGAATCTTAAGAAGGTTTCACACCCACCAGGAGCCCAATGCAGGGCTCAATCTCACAACCCTGAGATCATGACCTGAGTCAAAACCAAGAGTCAGACGCTTAACCAACTGAGGCACCCAGACACCCCAGTCTTAAACTTTATTAAGTAGCCCTCTAGAACCTGGAAAATGCCAAGACCACAATTGGCATGAAATAAATTCTAGGAAAAAAATAGGTGGAAAAAGAGAAAAAACAAAGACCTTAATTTAGAACATGAATTGGCTTTAAGGTAATGGTAACTAGAATGTGAAAACTTAAGGATAAAAATTGAGGCGAAAAGAAGGAAGAGTCCAGAAGTTTCCTCTTTGGTTCAGATTTCTTTTTAAAAAATGCAACATGCTAAAAAGAAATGAGCTAGGAAGCCAGGAAAAACACATGGAAGAAACTCAAATGCATATTATTAAGTGAAAGAACCCAAATTGAAAAGGATACATGCTATACAATTCCAATTATATGACAACTGTCAAAGGTTAAACTATGGAGACAGTACAAAGATCAGTGGTTCCCATGGTCTGGAAGGAAGGAGAGATAAATAGGTGACACCCAGAGAATTCTTAGGGCAGTGAAACTATTTTGTATGATACCGTGATGAGGATACATGACGCTATATATTCATTCAAACCCATCCCATATACAACACCAAGAATGGATTCTAATATAAACTATGGACCTGGGTGATAATGACATGTCAGTGTAGGTTTATCAGTTGTAACAAATGTACCATTCTGCTGGGTGATTTTGATAATGGAGAAGGCCATGCATGTGTAGGACAACAGTATATGGAAAATGTCTGTACCTTTTGCCCCGTTTTGCTGCAAACCTATAACTGCTCTGAAAAACAAAGTCAATTTTTGAAATGAAACTGACAGCATAATTTCTTGCTAGTTTCCTTTATTTGTTGTTGATGTGGGCATTTAACAGCTTCACCAGGACCTGATACTTTATTTAGAAAATTTAAGGTTAATTGTCTGGTTAAAACACAACAGTCTGCGAAAAAATTTCCCATGCTCTCTCTAAATCAATTCATTATTTCTATTGCCTGGGGCAGAATCTGAGTTAGACAAGACTTGGGGCTAACCCAAGGTGACATTACTCACCTTGCCAAAGTAAAAGTTTCATCAGGAAGCAGATGCATCAGCATACAGACCCCTTAGCTAGCCATTTAGCATTAGGAAGAAGTGTTCTGAGTGATGTCCAGAAAAATTATTCTCCTCAAATGAAACCATAAGCCTGGACTGCCGGCCACGATGCCAAAGCTTAACTCACTAAAAACTAAAACACAAAATTGATCAAATTGATTTTTTTTGGCATACTAAAGGACATACCTGCCACCTAAAATAAACAATCCTTCAACTGAATTCAAATACCTTCCAATGAATTAATTGGACACAGCAATTTTGTATGTAGAAGCACTCATGGTCAACTTGTCTGGGAACTTCAAGGAAGGAAATCGAAATCCTATAAATGCCTTAAAAGAATATATTCCACATCCTTGTTTCACTAAGCGTACATCAACCCCCATAAAGTCACAAAGTGGTTTGTCAAAATAAGGTGAGTTTCCTAGAAATTATCGACATGACTCTCTGGATATTTCAAACAATGATTTTTAAGCTTAGATTATCAAGATAACTGCTTCAAAAATGCATTTTGGTTTTCAAAAACGTACAGAAGTCATCCTAACTTCAGCTTGAATTCATCCTGTTGTCATCTGTCCATTTATCCTCTCTGGAGGAAAATAAGGAAACATTATTTCCAAAATCTTTCACCGGAAGGATCGCTTTTTATACAATATCAGATTTCTAAGGAAGTAGCTGATTGATTAATTTTCTTTTTACTTATAACAGGTATAATATTCCACTTAGGCTGACCTCATCAGACCCTAAAAGTATCAATTTTTTTCCCAGAATTCTTTATGCAGAAACATCCATACAATCTACCATGGTCTGATTTCTAAGGTACTAGGAAAAAAACAGCAACACAGAAATACCTACAACTGCATGCCTCCGGTTATATTCTTCAGCTTAAGAAATTCCTAAAAGACAAATGTCTTTGGAGAGAGAATTTTTTGAATTAGTGCTTTCAAAATGTATCATGCCTTATATATACTTGGGAAATTTGATAACCTGCAGATTTCCAAGATATCCCAACAGAGTAAGGATGGAAATCTATGTTTTCAACAAGCCTCTCAAATAACTCTAATTTAGATTGTTATGGATTGCATTTTGAGAAACAAGATATAGTATAATTGAGATATGGATCTATTTTTGATAGTCTTGATGAGGGGCGGGGAGTAGAGTGAGTACAGAGCCCTTGCGTTCCTACAGAGAGGGGAGAAATCAAACCAGTAAGACTGGAAAACAATTCAGAATTCAGAGTCTGGAAGAGTAAGACGAATTTCACCTGCTTCATAAGGTTGCCTAGTGATGACTATACCCACGAATGGAGAACACGTCAAAATTCCAGGAGGCTGACCCCAAAGTCTCCGATACTCCTTCCCACACCACACCCTTCACTTCAAATTTAAAAACCAGAACATCTTAGATGTCAAACAATCTGGTACCCAAATATAAAGCTCTGCAAATAAAACTCCAGAATTTATAATAGTTTGGTTCCTTAAATTAGAGCTTAGCACTAAATATGTTCTAGAATCCTAAGAAGGCTTCTTATTTATGAAGAAAAATGTGGATAAACATAGGGACCAAAATTGTGGCCCAGACAGTAAGCAAGTAAGATTTGTTTATAGAAGAGGCCAAATCTGCCTAAATACTGTCCTCCAAACACGACAGTATTTAAAGCACTACTCATGATTTATACCTAATAAAAATGACCGGAAGAGCATCCCGCATGAAACCCTATATTAATGTAAAGTTATTGGTGAAAAGCAAAGTGTAAGTGAGTTAAGAAATTCAAGATCAGACAATAGCCTCGACACCTGGAACTCAAATATTTCGTCCCTTCTCTGGGTGGTTTTAGAAATATCTGTGCTCTGTACACAGAGAGATACCATATATCTTCTGCAGGTAATTGTGAATGATTGCCAAAGTAAAGCATAAATTCAGGGGAAGCCTAGGCTGGTAGAAAGCAAGGACTGTAAATCTGAACTTCCTGACAGCGAAGGTTGAATTCTCAGCCGTTGTATTTCATAGATAATTTTATAAAGGAAGGGGGTTATTTTTAAAGTTTCTTTATTAATTGAATACTTATAAGTATTACAATAACACGGTGCCTCTGTAGTCTAGCAACTTACTTAACCAAAAATACTAAAATCAAAGCACAGTAAGAATCTCAAAGAGCCAGGCGCCTGGGTGGCTCAGTGAGTTAAGCCTTTACCTTCGGCTCAGGTCATGATCTCGGGGTCCTGGGATCAGGTCCTGCATCAGGCTCTCTGCTTGGCAGGGAGCCTGCTTCCTCCCCTCGCTGTGCCTGCCTCTCTGCCTACTTGTGATCTTGCTCTGTCAAATAAATAAATAAAATCTTAAAAAAAAAAAAAAAAGAATCTCAAAGAGCCAATTCAGAAATTCCTGTACGGTTTCCTTCTATCAGAGATGAGTGGGTCCTGAAACAGGTGTGTCTAGAAACTAAACAAGGGGCTACTCCATTTTTTTATCCATTTACTTATCTAGTATTTATCAAGCCACAGCAATAATATCTATTATAATTATAATAATATCTATTAACATGTCCTTTGTTATGGGCAGCATTGAAGTTTTGAATGCAAAAATCAAAACATCTATTAGTTATCAAGCACTTACTATTTGCCAAGTGGAGCACTACGAGCTTAATAGGATCTAACTAACCTAATCTTTACAACATCTCTAAAAGAAAGAAGGTACAATTACCTTCTTTTTCCATAGGAGGATACTGAGCCTCTGAAATTTAAGTAAACCTGGGTCAGTCACACAACTATAGAGACAGAGATAGAGTTAGAGGACTAAAATCATGCATTCTCAGTTTAGGGAAGCAAATACTTGCAAATTTCACAAGTCCTTGAAGTGGTTGGGAGGAAGAGAGGAAGGACAACAAAATGACCTCAGTAAATAAACTCATCAATGACTAAAAGCTGCATTTATACCTACAAACATTAAAATGTGAACTTAAGTGTGTGCATCCTGAAATGGAGACCTCTGGCCATTCTTCCTCATTTATTAAGGACTTTGATACCTTGCTAAAATATTTAACTCACGCCCAGCATCATTCTGAGTGATTTCATCATCCATATGGAAGACCTCATGACTTCGTTGTTACTCAACCTCTTGCTCCACAGTGAACCCCCCCCCATACTGTCTATTCTCTCCCATTAAAGAAAACCCCCTTGGTTTATCATTCTTCCTCCCCAGCCCCAGCTTTTATCTTTGTGTCCCTCTTCAAAGCCAAACTCTCAAAATAATTAAGTATTCACAGTCTCTCTTTTGTCATCTCCCACTCACGACTCCATCTACCCATCGACCTCCTACTCCCATTACACTGCAAAAACAAGTCTGCACACGGCTTTTCACTTGGTCCTTTAATAAGACCACACAAAGTCCAAATAAACACATGTTCTTATTTCCCAGGCTTCCAAGCGTTATTAAACTTCCTCTTTATTGAAACACTTCTCCTTTGACTAATATGACACATTCTCTCATAGCTTTCCTCCTAATGCTTCGACCAACCTTTTCCATCTTCTTTTTCAATGCACATGCCTCTCCATGACCAAAAAATATATCAGAGTTCCCAAAGGATAGGTCTCAGGCTCCCCCCCTCACTTTACATTTTTTCTCTCTAGGGGATCTCATTTGTCTACACAGCCTAAAGTACCACCTGTACGCATACCGGTGAGTCTGCTCACCGCTGTTTTATTTCTTTCCACCTCCAAAAGACTCTACTCTGAATCCCATTCTATATGTTCAGTTGCCAAGCAGACACCGACAACTGAGTGTCTCAAAAGCACCTCAGACTCAACTTTTTCAAAATGAAGGTCATACATTCTCAACAACATTTGTTGAATGAATGTTCAAAAATGGGAATACCTGTGCAGAATTCTATCCACGCAGGTGAATTGAGCCTGGAGGAGAAAGAGGGCGCCTGTGTGGCTGGGTCAGGAGAGCAGCTCACTCTTGCTTTCCTGAGGTCATGATTTCAGGGTTGTGAGATGGAGTTGGGCACAGAAACTACTTAGGATCCTCTCTCTCCCTCTCCCTCTGCCCCTTCCCACCACCCACTCTCAGGCTCTCTCTTCTCATAATAGTAATAATAATAATAAATCAAAATTTAAAAAGAAGATAAAGGCAAGTTTCTGCAAGAATCAACTGCTAAAGCAGAGATCTCTGTGTACAGAGAGAGGGTGTAGACTAAATCGAATAATGTATACACATCGCGATTTAATGAAAGCAATAAACTGACAATAAAATGATGGAGGTGAGGTAAAGGGGAAATGAAGGACTAAAAAAGAGACTGGATTTTGAGATAAGAGCAGTATCCAGGTAAGGTTGGAAAAACTTAATGATATTTATCACCTGGTAATCAAGAGTAAACATCCAATCCCTATGAATCGACTGACATTGGCATTCCATATATTAATTTAAAATTATTTTCCTAGTGTTTCATTCTCAAAAAATCAATATGGGCTCCCTCCTTTCCTTTCTCTAATATTTTCAGAGGTAACCAACAGGGTTTGGGGCCAAGAAAAGAAGGAAACCAGGAATGGTAATATCCCTGCCAGGGCCGAGAGCTGGCTTCCATGCAGAGGAATGGACACAAACGGTGACTATATATTGAGAAAATTGGGAGCATAGTTTCTCCCTGTCAATGAAGGGAGCTATAAATATAGAAAAGAACAATCCAGAATATACCCTCCATTGTTGGATTGGAACTGGAATGGGAAGTATCAAAGCAAACTCGTGGTTTTCTGTAGATAGACAGATAGATGGATAGATAGAGATATCTATAATTTATATATACACACAAAGAGATAAAAATAATGCAGAAACAAATATATATACATATTCTGATGTATGCCTAAGTTAAAAACTACTGACCCACTGATCCACACAACACACACACACTGACACGGAATTTATGAGTGGATCTGTAGTTTTTAAACTTCAAGTGCATCATCAGAATCACCCAGGAGTCTTATTAAAACACACATTTCTGAGCCCTGCTACCAGACTTTTGGATTCAGTAGATCTGGAGGAGAGTCTGGCAATTTGCACTTCTAACAAGTTCCTCGGTGCTGCTGCTGCTGCCGCTGATCCAGGAACCACACTGCGAAAACTACCAAGTGAAAACGTACAGACACGCATAGGCGCGCGCACGCGCACGCGTACACACACGTTTGCATATCCATACATATATTTCCAAGACTTATCCACCAAGAGGGCCACAAGGAGAGACAGCAAGGAGTGAGCAAGTCCTGCATGGTTTTAAAGACTATTCTCCACCCAAACGAACCATGACTCCTGGAACAAACAGCTGGTTCCAGTGCTGAGGCAGGGTAAGTACAAGATGCTCCTGGAACATCTTTTTGCGGAAGAAAGTAAGGAAGCGCTCTAACAACGTCAGGGAACTTTCAAAGGGACAGAAATCCAGCTGGAAGGAACTACCAGTAGCGGGATCTGGCATAATTTGAGCATCAAAATAGATAATTCTTATCTATTGTAAGACTATCATTCTTTGAATAAAATAGGAATCCATGAGTATATACAGTAGAATCCAAACTCATAACACTTATTAACAAGTACAACTTATGAATGAACTTTGCAGTGAAGAAACCCGAGAGACGCCATCTCCTGAAATGACACAAGAGTACAACATCCTACCTATAGGGTTCCTGACAAAAACGCATAATCTCACTCAGGAGGAAATATCAGACAAATGTAAATGAGGAACATTCTATGATGTCATTGACTACTACTCTTCAAAAAAAGTCAAAACCATGATAGATGAGAAAAGACTGAGGAGCTGTTCCCAACTGAAGAGTAAAGAGTAAAGTCAGCAGGGCGCCTGGGTGACTCAGTCATTAAGCATCTGCCTTTGGTTCAGGTCATGACCTTGGAGTCCTGGGATTGAGCCCCACATCCGGTTCTTTGCTCCGCAGGAAGCCTGCTTCTCCTTCTCCCGTTCCCCCTGCTTGTTTTCCCTCTCTCAGTGTGTCTCTGTCAGATAAATAAATAAAATCTTAAAGAAAAAAAAAGAGGCTTTATAGCTACATAGAATGTGTAACCCTAGATTGGATCCTGGACATCATTAAGACAAGTGGAAAAATTTGAATGGGTTTAGTGAATTAGATAATAGCAATGTATCCATGTACCTTGTAATCTTGATGTCTGTGCTGCAGACGGTCTTTGTAGGAAATACACCCTCAAGTACTTAGAAGTGACAGGCAGCATATTCTCATGTGGTTCAAGGAAAAGAGTAGTAATGATATGTAGAGGTACTAACAGAGAGAGCACAAGAATGATAAAAACCAAGGGGCAAAAATGGCAACAGTTGAGAATCTTAGTGAAGGACATCCTTTCTTGAACTATTTTTTTTTTAATTAAAACGGCCCATAAAATTGATATGATTCAAAATGTCAGCCTCCAGTTCACTCTAAGTTAGATGGTCCTACTCTTAACCAGATTGTGCTGGAAGCCACTTTAAAGGACAAGAGAGAGTTGGTGTGTGACCATGACATTTCACAGGAAGTGTGAATTTTAAGCAGGATCCTGATGCAAACCTAATTCCTTTTGTGGTGGTGGTGTTTTATGCATTTTTCTTTTAACTTTTTTCATTTCTTTCTTTTTTAATTTTTTTCTTTGAGTATAGTTGACAAACAATGTTACATAAACTTGATTTCTTTTTAATCACGATGGATCTCTTTCTACCTAGATTTATTTTCAGGCATAGCAGTAATGGTATTATTGTCATTAACATTTAGATGGTTATCCTTTCCAAATATGAATCATAATTTGGAAAAAATTTCTTTCACACATTTTCCACTTATTAACAATTTAATTCTGTAGCAGAATATGAAATATGAAACACACTACATACAGATGGCAAAGTCATTTTCACTGGGGGCAGAGAAAGCACCTAGACTTCTCCTCTTTTTAGCAATGTTATCATCAAGATTTTTCTTCCCCTTTGAGAGGAAATAAATATGTTTCTGAAAAACAACCCAAAAAATGCACATGCTGCCAACTCCTGTATATCTTGATGATTTGCTAGAGTTTTCTCCTAATCATGTAGACAAATTTGTTCATTCTGCTTGCCAAAATAAAGGTTTATTATGACTTGTAAAGTAGTAACTTTCCTCAAAAAAATTTTTACAACCTTGCCCCACTATACATCTTTATGAACCAAGCAAAACACAAATCACTGTCTTGGGAGTCACTACACAGAGATGTTAGCACACGGGGCCACCGATGCAATTGACTTCAGTATTTTTTTATCTGTCTTATAGATCCTCTTTCTTATGCTCTTATATCTGTAGATCACATTTCTATAAATTTCAAATCCTAGCATGTACTAAGGAATAAAATATGCACATATGTAATTGTAATTCACTGGAATAGCATCTTAGCAGGGAGTATTTCTTTTTGTCACTGTTATATCTTTTTTGTTATTATTCTTAAGCTGGTAACAATTAATATACACTGAGGCTTGGAGCAGCTGGGTGGCTGAGTGGGTTAAGCATCTGCCTTTAGGTCATGATCCGGGAGTCCTGGGATGGAGCCCTGCATCAGACAACAGATTCCTTGTTCAACAAGGAGTCTGCTTATCCTTCTCCCTCTCTCTCTCTCCCCCTCCCCCCCATTCATCTGTGTGCTCTCTCTCTCATGTAAATAAATAAAATATTTTTATAAAACTATATATATATATGGTTTTAATATATAATATATATCTAATATGTAATATATTTAATTTATATACTTAATATATAATAAATAAATTTATACTATAAATGTATTATAAATGAATAAATAATAAATAAATGAATTATGTATTTAATATATAATTTTATATGTGTGTGTATATATATATATATATATATATATAAAATATATATTTACACACACTGAAGCTTCTGTCCTTAAAACATTCTGCTCCTCCAGAGTCCCCAGTCTCAGCAAATTTTTTAACCAGTTGTCTATAAAGAAACGTGGAAGTCATATACATTTTCTTCCTCCTTGCTTACAGCCATATCATGGAAGTCTAATCCCTGCTGATCTGTCTTCATAAGAGCTTTCTCATCTAGACCTTTTTCCTTATTGCTCATTGCCCTGATTTGGTCCAGACACTCATCACTTCAGCTCTGCAATAGTCACACATCTCAGCTCCCTACCAGCTGGCTGCACCCTCCACATTGGTGTCAGCAAGAGCGATAAACGAAAGTGGCAACAATGGAGAATCTTAGTGAGGGGCATTCTTTCTGTAAGTCTGACACTAGTGCCAGTTGGAAATAGAGAGAGTGGCCATGTTGGAGACTCTAGGGAGGTTCAACCAAGGTAGCAACAGCATTAAGATTTAGAACAACATCACAGGAATAAATGGAATCCAGACACCCAGGGATAACAGACGATAAGTTTCAACTCAGGACCAGACACTCTGAAATCATAGTCAAGGACTTTACCAGGCAGAAAACCAAAGAAGAAAGTAAGTAAGAGCATGCAAAGGACAGAACCAAGGGATTGCAGCAGCCTGAGACAATAGCCTAGATCAACACCAAGCAGGGGACAAAGCTATGAACTGTTTCAAGCCAAGAACCAGGAAAGTGATGGAAGGAGTTGTCCAGAGACAGCTGAGGGGACTGAGAACATAAGAACAAAGACTTTTTTTAAGGTGGTGGCTCAGAGCACTCAATTCCACCTGACATCTTGGCTCAAAAACCCTGTACCTCAGAGCAGGCAGGAGGCTAAATTACCTTCAATACAAGTATCTTCACCCATGAAAACTCTTCATCCTCTGAAGTTTTATTTATTACTTTTTAGAAAAATTTTATCTAGTACCAAGTCTGGTGAATGAGCTGGGTGACCAAGTTCACAGACACTCTCTTAGGTGAGAAACAAGATGTGATTACAAAGTAATGAGATTGATTTTCCTCTGTGGCTTTGGCTCTAAAGGGAACACCAAAAGAAATGTTTCCAAAAAGCATTGAAGCATTTTAAGATTTAAAACAACATCACAGGAATAAATGAACAGTCTCCTAAGGTGACTTCTTCCAAAGGAGAAAGAATATATTTGGATTTACATTTCATTGTGCTTGCTTAAAAACCAGTCCCGTTACCATGCATAAGTATGTTGCTCCAGCACGCATACTGTAGAACATAATAAGGTCCACTGATGTTGAGCAAAATGTTGCTGTGGTTTATTAGTTCAGAAAATAATGAATTAAAAAAAGGTCTTTTTCCTGGGACTAATTTCCTGGTCTTTTAGATGCACATTTGTGCATACTCACTATATATGCTTGGCACACTCTGTTGATGATCTGACCCTTCACAGATCATCTCACCAGACTAGGGTTCCAGTCTTTGGTGAAGAGTCTTTGGTGAAGAGCTTCTGTAGATAGTGATGACATTCTAAGTTTAAGATAAATCATTTCCCAAAGTATCGAATCCAAATTTGGAAGCAGACTTTACCAAAAATTATGTAATGCATTTCTCGGTGCTTTATTTCCTTATCTTAAAAAAACAGAATAACGGTCATGCCAGCTTCATTGACTTATTGATAATTAAATGCACTAAAGCCTGCCCAGCACGGTACTTGGCGTGCATTAAATATTTGATAAATGTTAACTATTTCTAGTTTTACTGATGCTAAGAGCGCAGAGAACTGGCCTTTAGAGTCTGGGTGAGAAAGCAACAAGTTTGAGCAACTACAAAGGTGAAAAGAGAATACCTCCATCTGCAAGAGAAAAAGCCTCAAGGACAACATGCTAGAAGAAGAGAAAGGCAAAGCAAAGCACTCAGTCCTGTTCCCTGCCTGGATTCAAAACCACTTTGCCAAATTACCTTCAATATGAGCAACCTCGGTCTTGGAGGTTGCTCATTCAAAGCAAATTCTTAGGCATGGGTTATTTTTCAGGTGGTTGAGGAAAGTACAGTTTATCAATCTTCTAACTTTTCTAAGCAGAGCCTGCCGACTCTAAAGTTAGAGCCAGTAACCATCTGTAAAGTAGAGCTGAGAGGAGGTGAGGCGAGGCCCTTCAAACCAACCAAACAAACCCAGGATCCACTCATTATGAATTAAGTTCCTGCTCATCATTAGCAACATTTCTTCAAGGTAAATGCACAGCATCCTTTGGCATGTTTTAGAGAAAGCAGAGGAGGAAGCTTGCATTTGAAATGAAAGGGACTAAGTAGGAGAGAGAGGCAGAGGGATGGAAGCATGGGCCACTTTCTACCCGGAAGGAAAGCCCCATGTGGGTTCTGGACATCCGGCAGGCCACAGGAGGGCACTGGGTGTGTTGGGCATGAGAAAGTGAAAAGAACAAAAGGGAGGATGAAGGGAAGTGGCTAGGAGACAAGGGTTGAACGGGCTGAGGTCTCTTTCAATCACTCTATTGACGCCCAAGGTTGATTCAGTTGACCTGCCTTAAAGTTTTTTCCTCACTTCCCTTCATGCATGTCCTCATCAAGGCTGTACAAACTAATTTTACAATGTAGGAATATCATTCTTTGACCAAAAATATGAGAAGGGTAATCCATTGCTAAGACTTTCAAATAAGCCTTTGAACCTACGGAAGGAACTCTATAGAAGCCATTAAGTGTATGCTTTCATGAATGCCTAATCTGTGCTTTGTGTATCTTATCTCACTTACTAAAAGAAGAGATATTATTATTTCCACTTTTAGGTGAGGAAACAAGATCAGGCAGGTTAAGTAAGTCAAATATCACCCAGTTAGGGAAAAAAAAAAAAAAAAACAGAGCTGAGAATTAAACCCAAATGCGTGTTATCATTGTAATATCATTCATTCCACTAATGAGCAAACACGTGGCCTCCCTAATTTTGCCGGGGATTATAATATGCTGGGAAATAGGCTGAGTACTTACTATCATAATCAAGTGTTGTATGAAAAAGCATCTCCTTGTAGAGAAAACAAAGAGGTATAAATAGTTGAGGAGATAACTCATACACTCAAAGGAGATTGCTCCACAAATTCAAACAAATAATTATTAATGACTGTCTCCATCACCTGTTGCCACAATAATGATGCTGCACGAACCACCCTGAAACACAGTGACTTACAACATCAGCATTGGTCTAGCTGACCAGTGTGCTGGTCAGTGATGTCAACCTGTCCCAGCTGGATTAAATCCATGTCTGACAACCGTCAGCTGCCATAGCACCATTCCAGGATGGCTCCTTTGGGCTAACTGGAGTCCTCTGAACCCCCTTCACGCCCTCCAGCAATCCTCATGAATGGTGCAGAGCCTGGGGCCAGAGAATCAAGAGAGACCACAAAAACACAGTGTGTGCATTTTCAAGCTTCTGTGAACATTCCACTTGCCAAAGCCAGTCAAAGGACTGAGCTCAGATGGAAGGTGGGGAAATGGACTTCACCTCTGTGGTGAAGGGTCTGCGAAGTCATGTAGCCAAGGGCAAAGATACAAGGAAGGGAGGTACTGAGCCAGTAGTGGGATCTATCCGCCCCAGGAGTCAATGACGACGGTGATGGAATGTCTGAGCATTTGCCGTGTGCGCAGACTCTAGTCTAAGCATCTCCCATATTCTCAAATAATTGTCAAGGCTTTTCTCTGAGTTAATGACTACTACCTCATTTTATAGATGAGGAAACAGGCCTGGAGAGGCTAAGTTATGTAGCCAGGTTGATGATAGAGCAGTAAGTGGCAGAGCCTAATTTAAACAATGACCTATCTGGCGCCAATACTTTTTTTTTTTTCCCACTTTGGGTTTTAGTGAAAATCATTTCAAGAAAAAAGAAAAGACTGCTTTAAAATTAAAAATGAGTTTGAAAGACCATGAAATTTTGTATACATTCCAACCAGAAGCTCTACATTTCAAGATGTTTCACAGCAATTCTTTAATAATATTTGATCAACAGATCAAGCTACTGAACATTTCTGTTGGTTGTAAATACATCATGTTATTTGCAAAACTCTTAACAAGGACTCATGAAAACAATGGTAAACCTAACCCAAATAACAGCTCTTTTTTTTTTCTTTTTCCCCGCCTGGAAGCTCGAGACTACTTTAAATTTTGTGTTCTTGGCAAATGATTAAAAAGCACTTGAGAAAATGTGCTGTCTGGTACGGTTTTACATGTACGAATTCGACGAGATATTACAATTTCTCTTTCTAAGCAAGAGTAAAACTTCACAAGTGATTAGAACAGCGTCGCATCGAATGGAGAAAACTGTAAGTGGGACAGTCACAAGCCATGCCATTTGCCAACACAGTTCATTACATTTTGTTCATTACCACAGTGCGTTTATTACCAAGAGTAATAAATCATGGAGAAGAACAGGAAAGTCTGGCCTCTGAAACAGATGCAGTGGCAAGATCCAGCACAAGCTTTAATCAAGACAGTCTCCACAACTGAGAAACTGTAACTCACTTTGGCAACGGCACGCCTTGATTTTCTTTCCATCCTTTTGTTCCTTACAGCTCCTGTGATTGTCTCCCATGGGTTTGGCTTAGTGCTCCACCTCCAGCCTACTTCCCAATGGGGTGGGAGGTGGAGCAGAGGAAAATCCAGAGTCACGCGTTCCTGGCCCTGTAAGGAATGCTAGAGCAGGGAGAGGCAGGCACTGGTTCCCTGGTTCCCTGGTTGGACATCTGCTTAGGCAACAGACTGGTTGATAAGCCCAGCATTTTAGATAGCAGAACACGGACAAATTTGCAACAGAGAAACCAGCACTCCCAAGATCTAGAAGGACGAGGATGATGAGTGTCCTTGCAAAGGGGTGCCTTTGCATCAACTTAAAGCTATCTTTTCGGTACTCTACCCAAGTTCTATCAGGCAGAACTCTGCAAAAACACCTATGAAGTAGTCTACCAGCCTTGGGTGCTGGACTATCCACAGCCTGATTTCACAAAATCTCACTAAATCCTGTAAAGAACTCACACGTTTGCCCTGAGGGAGCCAGCGTTTGGACAACAGCCACAGGGACCGCACTGGGCCAACACGCAACACAAGACTGCACTCCCCTAACTGGTTAAGTAAACAAAACAATTTGTTCCCTATTCCCTCCTGCCGTCTCTAAGCCCAGAGGAACTAGGCCCACAGCAGAGCGAGCAGAGAGGAAGAGCAGAGAGAAAGTGGGCAATGGTTGACAGTGCTCCCCCTCCCCTTCTCAAGTCCTTCGGAATCAAGGCTGGCCCATGCCAGGAGGGGACAAGACCAGCAAATTGTAGTAAGATCACTTTAAATTGGCCTAGACTGGACTAACGTTGCTAATAACTGGAAGTGGCTGGAAAGCTATGGGATGAGCCGGAAACGTCATAGAGGGACGGAAGGAGGAAATTCAGCTGAGCACAGCTAGAGGCAATGACTGAAGAACAATGGAACAATGTCATTCCCATCCCCTTCCTAAATCAGACTTTTCAGTGAACTGGTTACTCTCCAGGTCTCCATTTTCTTCTCTGAGTATTGGAAACTTTCCAGTTCTAACATACTCTCAGAGCCAGGCTCTCTACATGAGCAGGTTTTCACATGAAATGGGAAATTCTAATGCTCTAAACCACGAATAAAATAGCCTGTTTCATCTTCCAATTTGGGTTCTGCTTTAAGCCACAAATCCACCAGAATTCATGTTCAAAACCATCAGAAATGAGTAATGAACAGTCAGCAACGTTCATATCATCATCACAGACCATACCCTTTTGGAGTGTGACGCACTAATCCAGGTGTCAAAACATGATCAACTTTGGTGCTGCCTTAGAATTAAATTAAGTTTCTTAGTTTCTTTTTCTCTCATTTCAAGTCAATATATGTAGTCAGGCTTCTGACAGTTGTTTAACAGGGACACTGACATTTTACCGTAGGCTGTTTGAGTAGCTAAAAATACTTCCTGTGTTGAGCTTTTCTTCTGGGGGCTGTTTTCAGCTTTCCATGGGAGGCAATAATAATTTGTTGGTCTCCCACTAGTAATTAACAAATCACTTGATGATTTCATTTGTGACTCTTTCTGCTTTTATTAAACAGTGACAACAGAAATTCTGTTCTGAGTTCTAATGGGATCCTTTTACTGGTGGGAGTGTACACATTTTTGGAAAAGTCTAGTTGATGTACCAGTCAAAGACACATATTCGTGGCTGTGATTAAAAGGAATCCCATTGGGGTGCCTGGGTGGCTCAGTGGGTTAAGCCACTACCTCAGGTCATGATCTCAGGGTCCTGGGATCGAGTCCCACATCGGGCTCTCTGCTCGGCAGGGGGCTTGCTTCCCTTCCTCTCTATCTGCCTGCCTCTGTCTACTTGTGTTCTCTGTCTGTCAAATAAATAAATAAAATCTTTTAAAAAATAAATAAATAAATAAATAAATAAAAGGAATCCCATATTAAATTATTTTATAAAGAAAACCATCCCTAGTTTATCTTCTTCTCTATAAATTCTACTTCCCATTCATTAGGATGACAAAAAAATTAAGCTCAGCTGATTCTTTTTGAATGTTCTATTAATGACTGAGCTAAGAAGCAGCAGCACCTTCACTGTGGAGGAGGTAGCTTTGAAAGCAGGGGAGCTCCCCCACCCCAGGCTCTGGGGTGCATGAAACAAAGCACACCGGAAGGCGAAGGCTGAATTGTGTTTCTGTCCCAAATGTAAAACCTAGGAGCTAAGAAGAAGTTCATGGTGGTTTGGAAGACAGAGGTCTTTTTTAGAAGGTCAGTCTTGGAGCAAAAAAGGAACTGAAAGCCATGCTTTTAATGAGATAGAGAAAGTGATTTAATAGATTAGCCTCACATCAGAGTAAGTGTCAGAGCGTGGAAGAACTCATAGAGCGTGGGGATAAATAGGTCATCGTTTTCACTCAGATACAGACAGGCTATATACTGGGTAGTGTAAAACAACCCAATTTGCACAGTGATCTCAGTTTTTCTTCCTTAAAATTCTAATCTAAATTACACTCCTTATGTAAGTGGACCTTGATTGACTTCCTCCCATTTAAACAAGTGATAATAGACTCTCAGAACATTTTCATGGAATAAACAGCTTACCAAGCCCTAAGACTCAGGCCCGGAAACTTTTTGCAATAGGAACTGGAAAAGAAAAGATCTGTTTCTCACCTGCTGGAGCTAGTGAGACCAGACTCACATGTGCTTACACCCGGCACTCTCAGGGAAGAATTCTCTTAACCCTCCAAGGTCAACTCAATCAAGAAATCCATATGCTCAGTGAGTTACAAATATTTTCCAAACACATAGCTATGACAGATAAATTTTTTTAAGTGATATGTACATGGTACTAAGCCCATGCCTGAAGAAGAGTTCAGGTACAGTAGCAGATTAAGAAAATACTCTAACCTATATGTGACTTGATATTTACTGCTATAAGCTCAAAGAAAACATTTTCATCCAGGAATACGAGTGGTCATCAGCTCAAGGTTGTTCTCTGTCTCTTTTTGAGTCTCCCTGGGTCACTCTGAATAGGTACCTGGAAAGTATCAGCATATCACTTAGATCATGATATCCAGGTGCTACTTTTTTGCTACCATATGTGAGGCTAAGTCAACTGGAGTCATGCGGATAGAAAAGCAGGGCAGAGGGGAGAGATATGTGAACACAGACAGAACCAAGGATACATCATCTCCTTAAAAGTAAAATTTTAAATGAGCGAGGCAACACTAGAGATCCTACAGATCAGCGCAGCTACTGGATGAATGTCCACTAAGGTGCCAGACTACCGTTTCCAAAACCATGTTGCTAGACCAGAAGTTACCACTTGGGGTCACCCTTTTGCTCCAAATCCACAAGAAGCCCATCAAGTGGCCCTCTCTACCTACACTTTGTGGAGGGAATGTGGACCTTGCCAGTCCGGAGTGCTGGTAACCAGGCCCACTACAAAGACAATCAACAAGTCGGCCTCATGGGTTTCACACTTTCTGGCCTAGAATGCTTCCATGCCATAACCATCCATCTCTACCGAAACATGTGCTAAGTGTGATTTAAAACCAATCTTCCAGGAGCGCCTGACTGGCTCAGTTGGTAAAATATACAACTCTTAAGTGAGGAGTTCAAGCCCCACGTGGGGTATAGAGTTTATTTTTTTAACAAATGCAAGTTAACTTAGGGGTGCCTGGGTGACTCCACCAGTTGAATGTCCTGGTCTTGATCTCAAGGTTGAGAGTGCAAACCCTGCGTTGGGCTCCATGCTGGGCATGAAGCCTACTTTAAAAAAAAAAAAAAATTAAGCTAACTTCTAAAAGTAATACTAAAACCAATACTGCTATAGTCCAAAGATTTTCATTGATTTTTCAAGGTGAAACACACACACACACACAAAAATAAGCAATAAACCCATCATTTCACACTGGTGATACGTACCAAGAGTGTCACATCTAATCTGGGTGAAAGCGACACTTGAGTGGTATCTGGGTTGAGTACTAACAAAATGGAATCAAGTGTTAGAGCTGGAGAGAACGTCCTCATTTTTAGGGGTGATAAGTTCATGTTCCATGGGGACAAAAAGGAGCAGCCACGGTGTGTGCTGCCGAAGTCGACCCAGAAATTTGGTTTATACACCCCTCACCCCTAAATCCCTGCCATCATTTCAGGCTGGCTCCACCTGTTCTCAGGTTAGATCAGCCAATGGTTGGCTGAGATGTCAGTCTGTCATTTAAGCAACTTCAGCCTACCCTTCAGCATATCCTAAAAATCACATTATCTGGTCACCCCCTCTTTCCATGTTCTACAGTCACATTTCTTTAAGACTGTAGATCAGTGCCTATATGTTGAGAGATGAAGGAGTATTTTCAATTTCAGCTCTCATGCCTGACTTGGCCTCACCAGATTTTCAAAACTTTATGATGTAGCAATACCTTCCTTCCCAAATTTTTCTTTCATTATCTTCATCTTGACTCTTGGATTCAATGACTAGGAATACTTTTCCTGATTAGGCTGTCATTCCACAGGACAGTAGATTTCCCCACATCATCACAAGCCAATACTACTCCCAGACTGACCCCTGTTCTGGGCTTGTCCCCTTGATTTTCCTGGTAGTATTTTTTACTGGCATACCACCAAGTCACCTGAGTATACCCAGGGCACCCAGGTATACCTGATTTCATCTGATATACCCATACTGGGCTGATAGACTCATCCTAGCCACTGGCAATATTAGAAACTAATAGCTCACAGTTGTTCCTTCCTCTGGGTAACTATACAGGAATAAAAGTCTCATTCACCTAAGAGGTGAAAGGGAAAGGAGAGGGGAGAGCCCAAAGCCAGTGACTACTGATTCAGAGAGTAAATAAAGCTGCCTATGGACCTCAAGAGGGAACAATTGCGGTGTTCAACTTGATTTATTTTCCTTGCCCTCTCCCTTGCCATGACCATGCCAAAACTAGACTTTGCCTTAGACCACATCTTCACTGGTGGCCCTTCTCCGTCCTATCTTGCTCTCCCCCTTCTGCTACAGGTTCTTTCCTGAAGGTTCTCCCTTCATTAAGTCACTTGTATCCAAATCCCACCTTGGATCATGTATCTATGGACCCCCACTGAAGATCCCTGGGCTTACAAATTAGCAGCCTGCAGGGCCCACACTTCATGGAGTAAGCTTGGGAGCAATTTAGATTCAAATCAATTCTGGGATTTACTAGCTACCTAAAACTGGCCCAATTATTTAATCTTTGTAAGCTTCAATTTCTCCATCTCTACAAGGGACTACTAGTATAAAATTGTTGTGAGAATGGACAGTTATAATGTTGCTAAAGTCAGCACATTAAAAATTCCTTGGCTAGTGTTGAACACATTTCCTCTAATATATTAATATAACTAATAGGAGTTAATAATAGGAATTAATATTTATCAGACATTTACTATGTCCCAAGCTCCATGTTTTATTTAATCCTCACATCAACCCTCTGAGATAATTCAGCTTTTACCCCCCCCAACTTTACAGATAAAGAAACTGAGACCATAAATTGACCCAAGCCTCAATTTTATAAGTAAACTTGGATTTGAACCCAAGTAGTCTGATTCCAAAAGGTGGGCTGTCCTTTGTCATCAGTAGCTATACTTCCAGGAGCCACATCCTCTCTCTTACTTCCATCCTAAGCCCCTCTACTCCTGCCTCCCTCATAACACCCCCATAGCTGTACCACTGGCAGGTATAAACACCCACACGCTCTTGGTTTTCATCCTCCAACAAAGCTCAACACTCCTGCATTCTGTTCTGCATTAGCTGTCTCTAATGGCCCCAGGTTCGCAGCTACTATATACTGAGCTCATGTAGCCTTCATGCTTTAAGCTTGTCCTTCGGTGACATTGTCACAAGAAGTGCACAATGTCATAATGTCAGGCATCTTGGTGGGTCAGGAAGTGTATTCCGAATATCCCATAAAACCTCCCACATTGGCGATGGCCCCCTTCTCTCTATAAAATATTCGGAGCTGAACTTGTCTCAGAGGGATTCCACACCTGATCACTGGGGGGGGGGGTCAATTTTCTCTGAGCCTTGCTGGACGGCTGCCTTTCCATCATTACTGGCATCACAAACATGTGTTTTTTATTTAGGCAGAAAACAAGTTCTTATTTCTGAAAAGCACCAGGGCCAGTTGCAAAAGGGAAAAGAGAAAAGAGAGAGAGATGGAAAATAAAGATTAGATTCTATCTTCTTCCCTAGTAGGTCTCATTTTATTTTAGTCAACTGGCAGGATTATCTGGATTATGCTTAAGCAGCAAAACCTCGATCTTTTGCATTTTCCTTGCAGACTTTTGCATTACGTAGAGGAAAGAGAGGTTAAGAAAAAGTTCTTGTGAACAAATGAGCCTTTAGATGAAACTTTTCATTAGGCACACAGCTCATTGAATCTAATCGGAGAGATTCAAACGAGGGTCACACTTGACCTCAGCCCTCCTCCGCTGCGATAGAGGGTGAGGACTCAGTTTGGCCTTCAATTTCTGAATGTCAATTAGAGCAGAAACATCCAGAAGACATGCTTACCTGGATTATGCATAATGAAATGGGGCCTTTAAATCTGTTTCTTTTTTCATTTTTATCCCCACAGGGAACACAGCAAGTTTCCATAATAATCAGAAATATGCTGAGAATTCAAAAAAACATTATAGGATCACATTTCAGATATAATGGCTAAAAGAAAAAATCACAGTAAATAAGCCTAAAGACAAGAGATGCAAAGTGAAACAAAAGAAATCAGATAGTGAAAGTTAATCAGTTCATCATTAACTTAAAAAAAAAAAGGCAGGTACAAAAGAGCATATATATATATATAGTAATTTTTAAAAGTTAATCAGTTAATCATAAACTTTTAAAAAAGGCAGATATAAAAGAGCGCATATATAGTAACATCTCATTTTGGTTAAGAACGGCATATAAATATACAGATATGGTTTTTTTAAAGACGCAGAAAATAAAAAGTGTTATCCGTGGTTACCTCTGAAGTAGGAGTATAGTGGTTATAAGTTGAATCATGATGTTCCCCAGAAAGACAAGTTGAAGTCCTCACCCCCTGGTACTTTTTGGATCATATTTGGAAATAGGGTCATTGAAGATGTAATTAGTTAAGAAGTCATACTGGAGCAGGTTGGTCCTTACTGCGATATGCTGCTGTCTTTACAAAAGAGAGAGGCACAGAGATGGCCACATGAAGACACAAACACACAGGAAAAACGTCATAAAAGGATGGCCGCAGAAATCAGAGGGGGTGGCTGCGGGCCACCGAACGCCACGGACCAGCTACAACCACCAGAAGCTGGAAGAAAAAAAGATTCTCCCCTACTGGTTTCAGAGGGACATCTTGCCCCCACTTGGATTTTGGACCTGTAGCTCCAGAGTTGTGAGAAAATAAATTTCTAGTGTTTTAAGCCACCCGGTGTGGTGAAATACAGTAAGTACAGTAACACTGGTCAAACTTTTGCCTAACCTTACTTTTTTACTTTAAACAAAGCATATATATTAATTTTGTCCTTTGAAAAGGCCATTTTAAGAAAGAAGGAAGTATTGGGAAGGAAGGACGGACGGATGGACAGAAGGACGGACAGACAATAGTGGGACTGATTTGTTTTCATTGTTAACCACCTCGGTGATACCAGGGTGCATACTGGATAGAAGAATAAGAGAAGTGATGACTGTCCACAGGAACACTGAGATGTCAGCAGCACAGTCTCTCTATGCCCCTCCGTCACTCCCTCCCCTGGTACATAATTGTGTCTTAGCCTCTATTAAATTCCTCCAACTGCTAGCAACGTGCCCCCGACTTGATATTTCCGTGCCCTGTTCCTCCATCAAGCAAGCCCTATCCATTCTCAGATCCTTTGCCCCAGGGCTCTTCTCTGTGTCTGACATCCTTTTACTTATTCATTCATCAATCATTTATTGGACATTACTCTGGGCCGGGCAATGGACTGGAGGTGTAAAAATAAATAAGAACAGCCCTTGCCCACACAGTGCTGAGTCTAGAGCAGAAAGACAGGAAATAGAAAGTTCATTGGAGTGGAGGGGCTGTCACAATATGGAGAGGCTTGCAGGGATGAGGGGAGACGTGGGGTGTGAAAACACAGAGTCCAGCCCCCTCACCTGGACTCAGAAGGGGGTGGGGACTAGGGAAGGTGAAGCACATGGAAGAATCAGTCCAACCCAAAGAGGAGGGGGGCTTGGCCAACGAAGGAAGAAGCAATGCTGCACTGATTCAGAGACCCATGGTCACCTTGGAGAGATACTGGGGTTCAAGTGGGCATTGGTGAGCCATGCTGTCAGAGTGGGAGCTGGGGCCCCACGGCCTCCAGCGGGTCAGACACGGCAAGATAAGAACTCAACTGGACACTGCATGCTGGGAGGGAAGAGTCCAGAAGGTTAGCAGGGAAGGGTTCTAGGATCAGAGTCCCAGTTTAGAAAGATTACCTTAGGAAAGCCGTGGGAGGCTGTCTGCAAACGGTAAGGATGAAGACAGAATCACTGGAAGGCCAGGCCTGAAGAAGAAAGGCCTATAGGAAAACACTAGGGTTGAGGGGGAAAGGGTTGGGGGGCGCTGGAGAAGCTTCACCAACACACTGGTTGAGAAAGGGGAGCACTAGAGCGCACCCCAGGAGTGGATCCTAGGCCTGCCATTTTAAGATTTTATTTTATTTTATTTTTTATTGATTTATTTGACAGAGAGAGATCACAAGTAGGCAGAGAGGCAGGCAGAGAGAGAGGAGGAAGCAGGCTCCCTGCCGAGCAGAGAGCCCGATGCGGGGCTCGATCCCAGGACCCTGGGACCATGACCTGAGCCGAAGGCAGAGGTCTTAACCCACTGTACCACCCAGGCGCCCCCTAGGCCTGCCATTTACTTGCAGTGCTCAATGGGGCAGATATTCAACATCTTTGTGCCTCTGTTTTTAAACCTATAAAAGAAGAACAATGTAAGATTTACCGCCTTGGGTTGTGATGAATTCTAAATATGGCAAATGTTGAGAAACTAGGGGGCACCTGGGTGCCTCAGTCAGTTGAGCATCGAGCTCTTGATTTCTGCTCAGGTCATGATCTTGGGGTCATGGGATCAAGCCCTCCGTCAGGCTCTGGCCCAGTGCGGAGTATGCTTGTCTCTGTCCCTCTGCTCCTGCCCCTGCTCGTGCTTTCTCTCTAGTTCTCAAATAAGTAAATAAAATAAAAATTTTTTAAAAGTTAAGAGATTGTGTGGCATGAATTACACATCTGTAAATGTTACGGTTCTTATTCACACACATACACACGCGCCTATACACACACACCAAATGTACATGAGTCAACAGGCTTTTGTGATACATGGCAAATGTGATATATGTGGACAATGAGGGCTAGAGAATAACACTAACACAATGCTACGTGTCAGCCTCGGCACTAGTGCTTACCTGCCCTACTTCACTTTGAAGCGAACTTCATTCAGGTCTTTTCTTAGATGTGACTTCCTCTCAGAAGTCCTCCTGACTGCTCAGGTCTGGATTAATTAATCCTCCTCTGTACACTCCCATAGCACCATGCACTGCCCCTCCCAGCACTGACCATGTGGTGTGACCAGGCTCTTTCCCTGTCTGAATGCTCCATGAGGATAGGGAACAACTCCGTGGTACCTGTCATGGTATTCCCAGTGTTGGCACAGTACCAGCATTTAGTATAATCATGATGAGCGCCTGAGTGAGTCATTTAATTAATTAATTAATCTGTCCAGATGAAGGGGAGAAGATGGTGAAGTCACATTTGAACACAACCAGATTAAGGTGCCTGTAGGATATTCAGTTGAAATTACCTCACTGGCAATTGGATATGGGGTTGTGGAGCTCAAGGTCATGTATCAAGACTGCAAATAGTCTGCAATAGCAGCTTCTACAAGGGAACAGAATCATGAGGGGGACCAAGCAGGAAGTACTAGACATATGGGAAGAGATTGAGTGAGTGGCAATGGGCTGGTCTGACCTTGTTGCCTCTGACGTATGGCCCTGACACTTCACAAAACCAGACCTTTTTCATAGGCAGAGATCTCTTAAAGCCACTCAAAAACACCATGTAGGTTGCCACCTACCCCACTTATACATTAGCCCATCTCTGCTAGCTAACCCTGATTGAGTGCTTACCATTCACCAGATATTATTATGAAGGCATTACGTGTATTATCTCATTTAATCCTCACGACAATGCTATGAAGCTGGTAAAATCATCATCCTCATTTCACAGATGTAAAAAACTAAGGCACTGAGAGCCAATCTATTGCAGTTTCCTCTTAAACATTAATGGAAGCTCTCTAGGTACATTAGAAAACCAAGTTGTCTGGTTGACAGAGCCACCTAACCAGCAGGCGAAGACAGTCTCCAAGTTGGTAAGACCCACATGGCTTATGTAAATGGTCTGAAGATGTTAACTATTAAGAGCAAGGCCTTATCCCCCCTTAAGAGCAATGCCTCCTCTTGACTTTGTTCGCTGGCAATGCCTCCCTGGCACTCACTCCTGGCAGCTGATTGAACGCATTAAATCAGCCCACAGAAATAAGTCAAACTCTATTAGTCACTCTGTAAAAATGCAAAGTCTATTTATTTATTATGAGTTATTCATAAACATCAAGACTAGACTCTATAATTTAATACCACCTGCAATGATTCCTGAAAGTGGCAATATTTTAACACCGCGATCTGATTAATTGACCTGTTCAAACAGAGCTCCAAATCAAGCGTAACTTCCCTTTGGCAGAAGTGTATTCATCTTCATCTCAAAGCCAGCCTTCTCAGCTCATCAGGGGAGAACAAAACAGCTCATCAAAAGGAATCAATTAAAATCATCTGAAATAATACGTACATTCCACTAAAGAAATATTTATAAGTTCCTAATACTTCCTTATTTAAAAAATACCAGGGGACCCACGGGTGGCGCAGTCAGTTAAGCGACTCACTCTTGGTTTCGGCTGATGTCACGAACTTAGGGTCCTGGGATGGAGCCCTGCATGGGACTATACTCTCAGGGGGGAGTCTGCTTGAGGATTCTCTCTCTTCCCTTTCCTTCTGCCTCCCTTCCCCGCCCCTCAAATAAATAAATAAATCTTTAAAAATACATATAAGGAAGTACCTAGTTTATGATTTCAATTATATAATGTTTGAAAAGACAAAAATGTGTCTTTTGGTGTCAAAAGGCAGGACAGTGGTTTTGTTTAGTGGTCAAGGCGGCGAGACCCAATGCCTGGATGGAGCATGGGAGGGACTCTGAGGAACTGAACATGTTCTAGGTGCAGCTTCCCTGCCTGTGGTCGCTTTGTGAAAATCCAGCATATGAATATTTTATTTCTACATGTTACACTTCTTTAACGTGTTTGCCAAAAACTAAGGAAAAAAAAAAAAAGTAATTCATACTTGGACAGTAACATCCACCAGCGATTTAACTAAAACTGATGATATCCCAACTCTTCCAGCTCCTAGATGCATTTGATGGGCAAGTCATATTAAAGGAACCTTGATTTGCTCAGTAGTAAAGTAAGAATAATATCAACTTCATAGTTGAGTTAAATAATTATACATATATAAAAACATATGTATATATATTTAAATATATAAATAATGTCCATATACACAATCCGTCAGTCTGTAGCTTGGAATGCAAGTTAAGTATTGTTACTATTATGATTTTAATTATTACACAATTCTCACTTCCAACAATGATGCACACCTTTCCCCTTGACAAAGCCTAAGCAGAGAAGTCAACATGCTGATTTCATTTTTTTTCTGATTTCATTTTTAATTCCTAATTCCTTGGGATGCAAGGGTGGTTCAACATTCTCAAATCAATCAACATGATAGTTCATCTTAATAAAAGAAAAGACAAGAAACATATGATCCCCTCAATTGATGCAGAAAAATAAAATAAGCATCCTTTCTTGATTAAAACTCCTCCAAGTGTAGGGATAGAGGGAACATACCTCAATATCATAAAAGCCATCTACAAATAGCCCACAGCAAATATCATTTTCAAAGGGGAAAAACTGAAAGCTCTTCCCTTAAGGTCAGGAACACGACAAGGATATCAACTCCCATCATTACTGTTCAACATAGTGCCAGAAGTCCTAGCCTCAGCAATCAGACAACAAAAAGAAATTAAATGCATTTAAATTGACAAAGAAGAAGTCAAACTCACTGTTCACAAATGACATGATACTTTATGTGGGAAACCCAAAAGATTCCACCGCCAAATTGCTAGAATTCATACAGCTATTCAGCAATGTGGCAGGATACAAAATCAATGCACAGAAAGCAGTTTCATTTCTATACACTAACAATGAGACTGAAAAAAGAGAAATTAAGGAGTCGATCCCATTTACAATTGCACCAAAAGCCATAAGACATCTAGGAATAAGCCTAACCAAAGAGGTAAAGGATCTATACTCTAGAAACCACAGAACACTCATGAAAGAAATTGAGGAAGACACAAAGAGATGGAAAAACTTTCCATGCTCATGGATTAGAAGAATAAACATTGTTCAAATGTCCAGAGCAATCTACACTTTCAATGCAATCTCTATCAAAATACTATTGACATTTTTCACAAAGCTGGAACAAACAACCTTGAAATGTGTATGGAATCAGAAAAGACCTTGAATAGCCAGGGAACATTGAAAAAGAAAGCTAAAGCTTGTGGCATCACAATTCTGGACTTCAAGCTCTATTGCAAAGCTGTCATCATCAAGACAGCATGGTACTGGCACAAAAAACAGACACATAGATCAATGGAACCGAATAGAGAGTCCAAATAATAACCCTCAACAATACGGTCAACTAATCGTCAACAAAGCAGTTAAGAATAGGCAAAGGAAGAGACAGTCTCTTCAATAAATGGTGTTGGGAAAATTGAACACCCACATGCAAAAAAATGAAACTGGACCATTTCCTTACACCACACACAAAAATAGACTCAAAATGGATGAAAGACCTCAATGTGAGACAGAAATCCATCAAAATCCTTGAGGAGAACGCAGGCAGCAACTTCTTCCTAGAAACATCACCAAAGGCAAGGGAAGCAAGGGCAAAAATGAACTATTGGCTCACTGAAAAAAATAAAATAAAACTTTTTAAAAAATGAACTTAGGGGACTTCATCAAGATAAAAAAATCTTCTGCATGGCAAAGGAAACAGTCAACAAAACCAGAAGGCAACCTACAAAATGAGAGAAAATATTTGCAAATGACATAATAGATAAAGGTCTGGTATCCAAAATCTATAAAGAACTTATCAACTCAACACCCAACAAAAAACCGGTAAGCTCCCTACCCTCACTGGGCTTCCTCCTTCTAGAGGAGACTGTGAAGGGTTTCACAGTCAGGTAAGGATGGTAAATTGCATACTGAATTCTTTCATCAGAGTTTCACAATGTTCAACAGGAATAAATAAACCCATTCACTCTTTTACTATCATGTCTCAGTCTCACTGGATACTTTTATCGCGGCACACCCATTAATTCTTCCAGAACCCTGAGAACCAGTGATGTAAGTTAAAATAGCACCAAGAATTCAGAAAAATGAGAGAACAGTAAAGACAGTAATAGTCAGAAAGGCTTAGAGGAAATGAGATTTGCCAGAAGTCGGTTCTCTTTTCAGACAAGTTTGCCCTCACACATTAAAGATGAGTTTGGGGGGCACCTGGGTGGTTCAGTGGGTTAGCATCTGACTCTTGATCTCAGCTCAAGTCCTCATCTCAGGGTTTTGAGTTCAAACCCCATATTGGGCTCCACGATGAGCATGAGGCCGACTTAGCAAAAAAATAAAAATTAAAAAAAAGAGGGGTGCCTGTGTGGCTCGGTCTGTTAAGCATCTACATTCCACTAAGGTCATGATCCCAGGGCCCTTGGATCTAACCCCACATCCAACCCCAGCCTCTCTGCTCAGCGGATAGCCTGCTTCTCCATCTCCCTCTGCCTCTCCTGCTTATGATCTCTCTCTCTCTCTCTCTCTCTCTTACTCTCTCTCTTTTTCTCTCTCTCTGTCCTGTTCTCAAAAAATCAATAAAATCCTTAGAAAAAGAGAAAAAGAGAGAGACAAGTTTGGGTCTCTGGTTTGCTAAATATTCTAATACCAACATGCTTGACACTTAGCTGGCTTCTCACATGCTTGACCCAAGGTCACCTGCATTGTAGAGTGACCGTGTCCATCTCTTGGACCAGTAGTGAAGCAGGAATCTGAAGGAGGAGGCTTGCCAAGGAGGACAGGGATTCTGTAAATGTCACTACTTCATGCCTTCCACTAAACCTGCCCTGGTGGCCACGGAGGCAGCCACTAACACACAGGTTTCCAGAAGCTAACAAACATCACACCACACCTAAGATGACGAAAATAACCTCATATGCAAAAATCTAGTTGATTATCCAAATATGTTGATGGATCCCATTAAAGGAAAGAGCTATTCATTCCCTGGGAAGAGGTATTTTCTTACTTAAGAGCAATTCCATAATCCCTCATTATTCTACTTAAAAGTGTTTCAACTTAACAAAGATCTTAAACACTATCTAGCCCAGGGTTTATGGAAGTTTGATTGCAACCACCTAGGAGTGTAATCAATTCAGTAAGTTTCAACCAACATTTTTCTCTAAATGAAAGAGACTGGAATGGAATAGACTAGAAAATATCAGGGCATCAGATATGGAGCAAGAGTAATTCTTTTACTAAATGTTTATGTTTATATATCTATTGATATACATATATACTTGTATGGGATAATAATATCAAATGTAACTGGAAATATTTAAAAGCTAGTGATGCAGCCTAATGCCTCCATTGTATGTACGCGTATATTGAAGTCCAGAGAAGTAAACCAACTTGCCCAAAGACACACAGCTAATGAGTGCCAAAGCTATACTCAGACTCTAGCTATCCTGAATCCTTGGTCAGTGCCCCTGGCACTAAGCTAATTGATTTTGTTCACAAACAAAATTACATCTTATTTCCACCTTTTAAAATACACATTCCTGATGTGAAGACTTGTTCAAAGATATATTTTCCATAACTCTCTGTTCATTGTCTTAAACAAAACTCTAAACAAAATCCTAATGTTGCCCTTTGCTGAGATCTATACCAGACAGAAATGGAGCCTGAGGCAAAACCCAAAGGTGTTTAATTTTTTACCTTGGAAACTTCCTCACTAAATATGACAGAAGGGAATATAGCCAGAAGCACTGTAAAATTCCTATTAAACAATGTATCTTTTAAACAGGTACAGCTTATAAAATAAACCATACTGTCCCATTTTCTCCTTTATGATCTAATTTTCTTGTCAGCAGAGATTAGGTATTTTTTTCCTGAAGAAGAAAAAGATTACTTCAGCTGCAGTAGTGACCTTACCCCCCCAACCAATAGGAGCTTGTTATAAATAATAACAATGTGATCCTCAAGGTTTATAATGCTTTAAATTGCACAGCATACTCTCAAGGGATTTGGGTCAGGAAAAAAAAAAAAAACCTGAAAACATAGCATTTTCAATTAATCTCCATAGTGGAAAAGTTGGTAAAGAGGAAGAAAATGGACATGAGGTTTTTTTTTTGTTTTCGTATCTTTTTCTTCTTCTTTCAATCTTACAAATAATTATGCAAGGAACTTCAAGCTACTTAGGATGAACACTGAGCCTGCAAAAACATATACAAATATATATATTTATGCTCATGTTTCTGAAAAGAATTCGCTAAAACACTAACTGGCATGTAGGTAAATACATGCTGACAGGTGTTTCAAAGACAACTTTTATTTTTGTTTTTGTTTTTTCCCGCAGGGCGACTTCGTGAACCATCATTTCTCTTGAAAGGCTTCTCTCCCTGAGGTGTTCCACATATATACTATAATAATAAAATGAAACAGAGGCAATTCAAAATATATGTAAGAGAGAATGTGGACAGAATAGATTTGATAGGAGCCCATGGCACTGGCTTGAGTGATGGGGAGACTTTCCATTGAAATGCCCTAGTCCTCTGACTTCATGTTATGTCCAGAGGAAAAAGAACTGTCCACCTCAGTGTCTGTCCTGTACCAGTTTGGGGGTCCACTGAGCAATTGGGTTACATAATAGAATGATTTTTGTATAAATCATCCATTAGACTCTGACCCAGCTCCATGAAAGGCACGTCCTGACTTACCAACATTTATCTTCCACATGTTTTCTTTTTAATTCAGTTACTTTCCTCATTTAAAAAAAAAATGTACCGTGTTAATAATAATCATTGTAATTATAATTAATACTTATTACTTTCTTTGTGTCATTGTTCTGATAAAGGAGATGAATATAAGTTCTAAGAAGGCAAAGGTTTTTGTCTACTTGGGCTTCACTGCTTTATTTCCACTATTTTAAACAGTTTATGGCATATAATAGATGCTCAGTTATTGTGGCTGGAAATCCCCATTATACAATTGAGAAAAGTGAGACATAGAAAGGTTTCTTGTCCCAGGAAAAACAGGGAGAAAGTGGCAAAGCCCAGATGTTGTCAAATGAGTTTACAATACATAGGTAATGGCTCATAGTCTTATTTAGTGGTGACCTGCTGTCATTTATTTCTACCTGCCATGTTTTTCGGAACACCATTTTTAATAATATTTGGGTTTTTCTTATTGGAAAGTTCTTCTCATAGAACTAAGTTCTGAAGATATAACAGAAAGTAAAAAATTACATCCCACTAATTGGCAGATAATCACCGTTAACATTTTGGAGTGTTTTAAAATCTCTGATAAATTTCTATGAATGTAATTACTGGATTAATGGATATGATCTCAAAAATATGCAGTCTGAGCTTGGAATTGTTATGACAGAGCAGTCCACTCACATAAAAAAGGCAGGAATAGCCTTCCCTGCTCAGTGGTGATCGAGAAGTGTATAGTTGCCCATAATTTGTTAAATGCACATTAGATATGATATTATACCAAACTATTATAATTATAATATTATATGTTACAATGTTATAATGTGTTCTGTCCTATACAAGTAAAGGTATCCTCCCCTGTAGTCAGAACTCACTATCCCAACAGCCATTTGTATGTAGAAGCCATTTTTCAAGATTATTATTTTTTTTTTTAAAGATTTATTTATTTGACAGAGATTACAAGTAGGCAGAGAGGCAGGCAGAGAGAGAGAGGAGGAAGCGGGCTCCCTGCTGAGCAGAGAGCCCGATGCGGGACTCGATCCCAGGACCCTGAGATCATGACCTGAGCCGAAGGCAGCGGCTTAACCCACTGAGCCACCCAGGCGCCCTCAAGATTATTTATAATGGGAATATTTTGCTAACAAATTTAAATGATGTGAAAATGCTTTTCCATTTTCTTGCCTAAAAGGACTAGGAAGATCAGATATATCAGCTGACACTAGAGTACACCCTTCTGACTCCAGACCCAATATTCTTCCCATTATGTTGCTTTTTCTTAGTGTAAGATTCACTAGTAAATAGGTTAGGGCTCTTGAGAATGTGGCCCAGATACATTCTGATGGGTATCAAAGTCAAAAATAAGGTCTAGTGCTTTGAGATTACAGAGTGACCAAAAACACGGCCAAGACCAAGGAAAGGCTAGAGTAATGAAGAGAGTAGGAAGGAGTGGGAGAAGTATGTTGCTGTTCTGGCTCTAAGAGCTGATCACCCCAAGCAGTCTTAAGCTTGCACAGCCCGTGAGTAGGAAGCTAAGGGCAATTGTCAAAGGCAGAGATTAACAACCACCCAAAATGTTCAACTTTCCATGACCTGCCTCTAACCAAGAGGAACTAAAATTAGATGGCCAAGTAACTGGGTTCAAGTTACATGTGCACTGAAGCAAAGGAAATGCAGGAGAGCACTCAACACCAGATGGCCTGAGACAGAATGAGACCAGTGGCCCCTATTTTTCTTTATTTTTCACCATTACCAGGAAAGCCATTATTTTTAACAATTTAACATCTATGGCTAATAGATGTAATTTTCTCACAGCATATACACAGGTATCACTGTATTCATATACCATAAATATTATAAACCATATGCCAAAAAATAGATGTTTTTAATGCATAACAAATAGCATGGAGGACATGGGGAGTTAGAGAGGAGAAAAAAAGTTAATTTAAAAATAAATGTTAATATTTCTGTTCCACCCACCAGTGGATCATCTCACATCCTAGACTACACACATGCTCCTGTTTGGTCAGCTGACTGAGGCAGCCTATGTTTCTACTTACTGAGTCTTCTCTTCTTCTTCTTTAGATTTATTTACTTATTTTAGAGGGGCAGAGCACATGAGCAAGCAGAGGGTCAGAGGCAGAGGAAGAGACAATCCTCAAGAAGATTCTCCAATGAGTGTGGAGCTCAGTTCCAGAATGGTGAGATCATGACCTGAGCACATCAAGAGTCGGACACTTAACCGACTGAGCCACCCAGGCCTTCCAATGTGCTTCTTCTGTTTGATTCAAGTTATCTTTGTCTTAAGGGAGACTCACTTGTGATAGTAACTGAATTTTAATTTTTTTCCTATTCAAAATTTGCCTGATTTAAATTTTTTTCACATGACATTCAATAAAAGAATGATAATACCCAAAATGCTATGCTGAGTCTCACATCACAATCTCATTTCATGCCATTCCCCAAAGCCAGAAGAGATGAAAAAAAGTGTCCTTTCACAAATCAAGTAAGTCATTATTGCAGATATTAATAAGCAGTTCAAAAAAGAAATAGAAATATTCCATGAAATTGTGCAAGGAACAGCCAAAACAATCTTGAAAAAGAACAAAGTTGAAGGACTCATATTTTCCAGCTTCAAAACTGACTACAAAGCTACAATAATCAAAACACAGTAGGGGCGCCTGGCTGGCTCAGTTGGTAGAGCATGTGACTCTTGATCTCGGGGTCATGTGGTTAAGCCCCACTTTGGGTATAGAGATTACTTTGAAAAAAAAAAAAAAAAAGCAGTATGGTACTGGCATAAAATGGAATGGGATTGATTGTCCTGAAATAAGCCCATACACTTATAGTCAATTGACTTTCAAAAAGGAGACTAAGAAAACTCAGTGAGGAAAGAAGAGCCCTCCCTATAAATGGTGCTTCGACAACTAGATATTCATGCCCTGAAGAGTAAAGTCAAACCGCTCCCTCACACCTCATATGAAAATTAACTCAAATTAGAATGGTCTTAAATGTAAGAACTAAAACCATAGGACTCTAAGAAATCATGGGAAGATATTTAAAGTCATTAATAATCAAAAAATAAAAATTGAAATAATTAAAAACAATCTTTCATCTCCCTAACTGATGGAAGTTATTCTGAAGACCAGTTCAGGCTAGGTTTGGAAGAAAAGGTACCCTGACGTATTTTGATGATTATGTAAATTTGCACCTTCTGGAAAGCAGTTTGGTAACATGAATCAATGTTAGACTACATATACAGCTTGACTCATTAATTCCACTCAAAAGAAATTATCTTTTTAAGATATCTGATAAAGATACACAGTGGTATATGTGAAAGTTCTTAGAAAGCATTGCAAAGAAGAGCAGAAAACTGGAAGTATAAACATATAAATATATAAATTTATATAAATAAATAAATGTCCGTCAGGGCTTGGTGCAAACATACACAATGAAATAATAAGCACCCATTAATTGTTGGTGGATACATATATTTTATTGACATGGAAAAACAGGGATAATTTATTATAAAGTCAAAAAGGAAAGTAGGCATCCCTAAACCAACTGGGAAATACAGAAAAGGGAAATTAACACTCAAAGGAAATATCCAAAGAGCTGAAGTTAAATTTTGTGCTCCTATCTGCTTTTTCGTAGATCAGACCTGTCTGTATACTTCGTACCACATGCTAAAGTTTGTTTTTTCTCTTATAAATATTTCCAAGAAGTACATCATGCACTCCAAACAGTTTCCTGGCCAGAAACAATCTGGATGTTGGAAATGACAGTTATAGGTTAATGTAACAATTCTAAATTGGCTGACAGGTGTTGAGAAGGCTGGAACCCTCATTAGACAATTTCTTCCAATTACTCTAGCCAATGTCAGGAGGATCTGATCTTTGGATAATTGGGATTGATAACCCTGAGCTACTGGATAATCCCCAAAATTCTAAATTGTCTTATGCAAAAAATAAATAAATAAATAACAACCAACATTCCCAAATAATTAGTGGTAATTCTTTGTAGTATAAAATATGAGTCTGAGGAATCCTTCCATATTCACTCTTAGAACACTCTGGGAAAAGGACCTGTATGGTCCACAGATGTATTAATTCCTCCCAACAAGTGCTCTGGAGACAAGCATCTGTCAACACAACTTAAACCTAACCCACCCAAAAATAGAGCAAAAGTCAATAGCTTTGCTTCACATCTTCTTCAAGAGAGCACTTACAGCATTAAAACAGCCCCTGGAAGATGAGAGATCAACTGTTTTATCACTTGTCAATTGATTGAGCCAAATTTCATAACAATTGCAGTCATACCTCTGATAGCCACCAAAAAAGTTCCCTAGACACATTACAGTATCCATAAGTCCATAGGATCAAGCAGCCTGTAAAGCCCCAGAGTGAGAAAATGCTGAGAACCCAGTAATGCCTCAAACACTCCTCTTCCCTCCCAGGTCTTAGGCTAAAGAACACACTCTCATAAACTATCCATGCATCACCCTAACCAACAGGAGATGGACATTCCAGGAAATCAATCAAGTGTATATACAGTTTCACTTCTGAAATGCTCAATTAAATATGGCTGTAAGTCCTTAAAGTTAAAAAAAACAACAACCAAGTAGGCTTGAGTAAAGTGAATGATTCCAGCAAGTGTCACATCTCCAAGGGTTAGCTCTTCCCCAAGGAGAAGGAAAAGGACTACTTGTCATGTGATTCCAAAAATCACTAGTGAAGAAACCTTAACTTTCTACTCTGTCTCATTCATGAGAAATATGGTGCTTCTTGACTAATGCCAAAGCCAACTCAATCGTCTTCAAAGATTTACTCCCATTTTATTTGTCTTTTTCTATATTCTGTCCATCCACGTTCTTGCCACCAACTCCATTTTTGAAACTCTGGAATATTGAGTATGGTATTTTTAAAAAGCATCACTACTTAGCTGTTGCAATTAGGAGAGGGACGCATTTAATGTCACGTGGGAAGCACCTGGGTGCCTGTATTTCTCTCCAACAGATCCATTTTCAGCTCTCACTCTGATCAAGGAGTTATTTTTCCTGTCAACAATGGGAAATCATCTTCCTCCAAGCATTAAAGGGTCGATCATGGAAAACACAAGGGCAGATGGCCAAAGCCTTGAGAACAATCGGAGCAGAAAATGAGAAGCTATGGGAATAAACAACTTTTATCCCAGTCTTGGAATAATAATAATAATAATAATAATAATAATAATGACAGTTTTTGCTGGAGGTAATAGGCTATCAAATGAATATAGTAGAATACTATAAGTAAAATATTTTTTTGCTCCTTCTTCAAAACAAAAACAGCATTTTCAGCCAACTGGGTCATGATAGAAGCAAGTGTAATCTCTGGATACACCAATAAGGAAAACTAGCTCCATGAAAAATACTTCAGAGGATAGCCACAGTTTATGCAATGGTAGGAGAGATGTCCAACTGGACAGAAACAGGCCTCCTTCTGTTTACATGAGTTCACCATTTCCTTAACAGGAAAATTATATCAGAACCCAACTATGTCACGTTTAATTTGTTGTACATAATTATTTTTAAGTGTACAGAAAACGTGTAACTTTCATCCCAAAGCACGAGTTCCATCATCATGAACCAATATATCTTCACAAATTTCTGAATGGAAGACCACCTCCAGAGAGCATGGGAAGGAGATCTCTGAATATGGTGGACCCAAATGACCACAGCAGGCAGGATTCAAGCACCTGGCTGGGGGGGCACAGACTACATAAAGAGTGGTGCTCTGGAATGTCACCTACCTTATCCGATTTCTAATGTGTCTGGGAGTACTCTCGACATTTACTTTGGTACTTAGATGACAAATATGTGCTCCTGATTCTTCTTTCTAAGCAAGAAAAAAGGAGTCCTACTTTTTAAAACATTATCTGCTTATATTAACAAGCAAGGTCCAAGCAGAGTTGACTTCTTCGTACTGACCTGAAAAATGCCTCAGTTCACAAGCATGATTTGCCTGAGGCGTAACAGGAGAGTCAAAACTTTTCGCAGAAATAGGCATCATTTTCCCCCTCCTTCCCCGCTCTCCCTTTCTTTCTCTTTCTCCTCTTCTTCCTCTTCCATTTGCTGCTTCTGCTTCTTGTTGTCTTTTAGTGCTTCCAATGTTTCATAGTTACTCTTATTCAAATGTAGCTACAATTTCTAAGCCAAATGCTAGTGTTTATTATCTACTGTTTCAGATGAACCATGTTACTACTCTCTTTCTACCATGTTACTCTCTCTTTCTGAGAAGAGGCAACTGAATTGTGTTTCCCTCACTCTATAGATGCTTTGTTCAAATGTCAAATTCTTGCTCTTTCTGAAGGTATCAGTAATTATGCTCTACATTAGTAAATCTTTCGCCCAATACACTTTTGTGAAATACTATGATGTGCTAGGCACTGGATGCCTAAAGCTGAAAAAAGCAAAGTTCCTGCCCCCAAAAAATTCCTAGAGGAAAAATAAAAAATAAGATTGCACTATAGAAACCTAGGTACCATTTACATAGATGAACAAAGGCCATGAGAACAGGAAGGACTTGGTGATTTGGGTGGTTGTTCCAATACGGTTTACCAGTTGTCAATAATACTTTGGGACCTGATGAATATTCCTATGGTGTCACTAAGTGCTCTGAGAGAATGGATCTACTTTCCCTTGTCAGGGTTTTACTACCAGAGAGGATTTTACAGGTTCAGATCAAGCATAATACCACTATTACTATTCATCAGGCTAAAGGGTCATTTTTCTTGGATTCATCTCTAGGTGTCTTCTCTCCTAATTCAAACTCCGTGGAGTCGTGGCTTCATAAGGATGTGAAGCAATTGAGTTATATAAGAGCTAGATGAACAAAAGGCAAATGAATAAAAAGAAGTCATTCCACACTGTAGACTTAGAGAAATTAGAATGAAATGGGAAAAAGAAATGAGGAGGGTGGTCAAGAGCTCTTTCAGAAATTTATTAATAGTGTGCCCAAAACCACTAACTGTGCAATCATGTCTCCATCTATGATATGTATGCTATGCTGTCTCAAAAATGTGACTGCAACTCAACATTTGAGTCAAATTCTATTTCAAATGTATCCTGGGGCAATTTAAAAAAATAATTTAGTAAATTTCCTTGTAAAGCAGAGACTATTTTACAATGTGAATAATCACTCCCTTATTTTATGTCTTGTAAGTTGGCGTTTTGTCAAAGCTATTTAATGCATGTCGAACTGCATATCTCATACTTGATGCTCAAAGAGAAAAAGACATACAGAGGAAATGGCCATAAACTGGCAAGCTTTTTGTCCATATGAAATCTGGTCATTAGGTTCATGATATCCGGGGTTCTACTTTCGGATAACTTGCATTGGGTAGACCGGTATTCCAGCAAAAAGGCAGCGTAAGAAAAGGGAAAGTCTACTCTAGAACACCCTGGTTTAGATAGAGAGAGAAAAAGAAATCTAAGCCAGCACTTCTCAAAGTTTAATGCACATGTGAGGCACTTGGTTTTTGTTTTTTTTTTAATCCAGATTCTGATTCAGGAGGTCTGGGTGAGGCACAGAATTCTGCACGTCTAGCAAGTTGCTGGGTGATACCAAAGCTGCTGACCCACAGACCATATTTACATGGCAAAAATCTAAGCTAAGTTCCTGAAATAGAGGCTTAGAAGCATACCTCGTCCTATGCAATTTGCCAGAAACTTGACCATCCAGTCACAACATCCTTGAGGTCTCCAAACCATAACGGTGAGGAAAAGACAAGAAAAGGAAACTCTGTGAGACAATATTTCCTGTTCCTCGTGTTTCCTTACATTGCAACACTCCATCCACCATGGGGGTGGGGGAGAGGGATTTCAGGTGGGGGGGTGGGTGCTGTTTGGCACAGGAATCTGCTACCATAACATTTTCAGGGGTCTTTGTATTTCCTAACAGCAAGGAAAAGGGAAGACATACTGGAGATGGTCAAAGGTTATAACTTTGATCTCAGGCAATATCGTTCCAGTGAGCCACCCTACACTCACTCTTTCAACAAAATTAATGCAATGCCTTTACCCTGGCTCTCTTCCTCTCTTGAGATGTCCCTAGAATAGTGCAGGATATGTTAAGTTTTTCCTTTGAACTAAGGCAAAGGGAGTACCTAAGCCCCAGAACACCTTTGGGCTCTGAACATGGTATCAACTTTGAAACTAACTGTGAGACAACTAACTACAGTCTATCCATGATAGACTGTACCTCACATTGCCACTATCAGGCTCCAATTCTATGTGGTTTAGAGAACTCCCTAAAACCACAAATCAGCCACAACATTCAGGAGGACTTAACTTCCCATTTAGTTAGAGTAAATTAACAAAAAGGAGACTCAAAATCAAAATAGTGCCACCTAGAAATGGCAGACAGCTCTTCTCCAAGCTGGGGGAAAAAAAAAAAAAAAGCTTGACATAGAAATAAATCAGTAAATCAGGACTGCTGTTTCAAAGATACTTTAGATAAAAGTAGGATATGACAGCAAAGAGCCTGGCAAAATGGCATGCCGTGCCGATTAATTCTCCATTCATTTCTTCTTAAATATCACCTTTGTGATGTATGTCTTCTGCTTCAAAGGAAATCCGGCATAACATGGAACAATTTCTATTGCTAACTACCTTTTCCGTGTCCATAAAACCACTATCAGTGGAAGTCTAAGTTAAACCACTCTAACAATATACATAGTCACGAAGGATAGATATTAATATTCTATATGCTAATACACCCTGTAGATGCTTGTAAATATTAGAGATATACAGAGAAGGACACGGGAACATAATTTTTATGTCACCTTTTTTATTAACGCAGTCTTTATTGTAAAACATAACCTGAGTATTTCAAGACATAGGACGTATCTGCCCTCTGGTGGACGGATGGGACGATCACTTTAGGCTTTACTGTTCTGCTTCCCACAGCAGAAATCGTGGACCTAAAGTAGCATCTTTACCCAAAGGGCAGAAGACAATGATGTCATCCTGACGGTGTTTAAAAAGACACACTGGGGGTGGGAGGGGCACCTGGGTGGCTCAGTGGGTAAAAGCCTCTGCCTTCGGCTCAGGTCATGATCCCAGGATCCTGGGATCGAGCCCCACATCGGGCTCTCTGCTCAGCAGGGAGCCTGCTTCTCCTTCTCTCTGCCTGCCTCTCTGCTTACTTGTGATCTCTGTCTGTGAAATAAATAAATAAAATCTTAAAAAAAAAAACACACCGGGGATGTCTTCAGAGTAGCTGAGTCACTTCTGCAGAGACACAGTTATATGAGACTTGGAGAAGGCCTACGTAAGAGGTCATTCTACAGGAAGCTGACAAGCCCCGACCCTTCGTCCCATGACCATGTCCCAGAATCTCAGGGGAGGAAGCATTTCCAGTAACTCAGGATCCTTCCCTCACACCGTCCTCTGGCCCAAGGAGTTCTGGTCTCATGGTAGGGTCTCGGGAAGTCGAGGGCCACTTACAAAAACTGAAACATCTATCTTCATTGTTATTTCAGAGGCAGAAGGTAGCAGTGCCTTGGAACAAAGTGACGCAAAGCTGGGGAAAAGAAGTTACCTTGCTTTCCAAGTCATCATGGGAAGGGAGCAGGTGCATACACACGAGGCCACAGGGCCGTTCAGGGTTGGCGCAGTTGGGGGGGCACAGCCCAGCTTTCCAGCATTGACAGATGTTCCCATAAAGAGCAGCTCCACCTGCAGCCTCCCTGGAACCCACAGCACCAACCAGAGCCTCGGCAGAAATACTCTCAGAAGACCCTAGAAATAACTGGCTGTTGGAAATCCTGAAACCGGAGGACAGGAGGACAGGAAGGAGCCAGAAGAAAGAGTATTTGTTATTAAAAGCAACTTTTTCCGCTCACGCTGCTGTGACCTGAGAGAGTTCCATCAGTCTTGTGCACAGTCTAAAGGTCGGGAACCTTTAGACAATGTCATGGAATTAAGCCTTGTCACAACTCAGCAATATGCCACATAAATATTGTCGCTGCTAAAACAGCAACAGCTCTGATGAATGAAGATGGGTCAAGAACTAAGGAAACAGAAGAAACTACTTTGGGGAAGAATGTAAAAACCCAGACTCCACAGAGAAAAACCCTGGAGGATCTTCAGTTGTCTAAACCTTAGTCAAGGAGCCTGTGGACATTTAAGTCTTAAATAAATGCATTTTTATGAGTGCAATATTGTCTAAAGCCTCTTATATTTTATCCCTCCCACCGCTGGAATTCATGTTTCAGGAGGGTATTCCAATAGGTCTTTTCCTTCAGGTGTCTGATCTCTCTCTTCTCCAAACTCTTCCTCACCATTCACGTGACGCTTGTTCCTAAGTTTTCACCTGCGAATCTTTCCATGTCACTTTTAAATGCCATTTCTGGGGTGCCTGGGGGGCTCAGTCGGTTGAGCATCGGACTCCTGGTTTCAGCTCAGATCATGATCTCAGGGTCATGAGATAGACCTCTACATCAGCCTCTGTGGTCAGTGAGGAATCTGCTGGAGATTCTGTCTCTCTCTCTCTCCCTCCCTTTCCCCTCCCTCCAAGTCCATGTGCAATCTCTCTTTCTCTCTCTCTTTCTCAAAAAAAAACCACCATTTCCTCCACAGTGTCTGGCACTGAGTAAGGGACCAATAAGTCTTAAATAAATGCATTTTTATGAGTGCAATATTGTCTAAAGCACAGAAGACAAACCGTTTGAAAAACTCACATGGAAACCAGACTTCACCTTCACTCCTCCTGCTGTTTCCATGTCTTCCTTTAAAATGAATATAACATTGGGAATATTCCAGGAATGGGATATCAGAATCACAAGATGCCTAAATCCTCACCCATAATTCCTACATTATCCAAGTTTTCTAAAATAAGATGTACCACTTTTGACATCAAAAGGCAAAAATATTTCAAATTTCCCCCCACTTGATTATCTTTCTAGTTCCCCTACTTAATTATCTTTCTTAATTATCAAACTATTTCCATCTACTTTTTTAGGGCGACCACCTTTTCAATCATCCAGTGTCAAAGCCTCGAATTTTCCTGGATTCCCCTGTCCCTATTTATTGCCTCTCAAATGCAAACCATCTCTGTGTGTCATTTGGGTTTTGACCCAACACCCAACAAAGGGGTCTGTTCGTGTTCCGCTATACAAATTGTTCAATGTGCCACCACTGTATTCATGCTCACTCCCTTTTCCTTTCTGAACACTCTCTCCTACCTCCTCTCACCACACCAAATCCTCCTCCTCCTTTGAGGCATACATCAAGGTGCACCTCTTTGGGGACTCTCTCTGTGAACCCCCAACTTCATAGTGATGACTTTCTTCCCTGAAACTAGGACACCTGTAGTCCACAGGACACACCTGACAGTCTCCATTAGTATGACCATCTGTCTGGGTTTCCGTGGCACCGTCCCGGTTTGTACCTATATTCCTGGTGAAATACTTAATAGTGTTCCCTTTCCCACTCAGAAACACCCCAGTCTGGATAATAAACTGAGATCATTCATCCACCTTTCAAAAATCTCACCTCCTTTGCTGACAGTAAATGACTCAATGACGGAGACTCTAGCACATTCCTCTGTACCCATCTGCACATTTGCTCCTAGTAGCAGTTCAAATAGCATTTAAAAATCAACTGGTTTTATTATCTTTGACAATGGGCAGGCACGGGCTATGCTTATCTTGCTTATAAACAGTCTATACAACAGATAGTTCTATGTGGAACTACCTATCCTGCTCTCCACCTCCCTCCCTCCCCTACACACACACACACACACACAGAGTCTGGCCAGAGTACTCATCCCTACTCTTCCACAAGCACCATCTTTCTTGAGCTCCTCATTCCGGGTGGGTGGGGCCAGGAATAGGGCTCCCTTGTGCCTTGCAGAGCCCTGAACCACAGTTCTGGATTTTATATGCTCTTACTAGGGACTGTTCTGAAGCAAAATTGTAACAATTTGTCATCAGTGATGCTCCTGTCTTCCTTTAACACATCTACTACCTCTGTCATTCACAAAACAATTAATGAATATTTGCCATGTCCGAGATACCGTGCAAGGTGCTAGGGACACAAAAAGCAAGCAGACTGTCCTTCCCGGTAAGAACTTGGAATTTAATGGCAAAGAAAGGCAACAATCAGGACACTGTATGACAGATGTTATTAAGAAACACATCATGTGCTAAGGGAGCACACAAAGAGATTACCTGATTTGAATTGGTCTACTTGCATAAGTTGGGGGAAGCTTCACAGAAGTGACATTTGAGCTGAATGATCAAATAAAGAATTAGAAATAAAAGGTACACCTGGAAGATAATTGCAAGAAACATGCCCTGAAAACAGGAACTAATTACGTGTGCAAAAAACATGTCAGGCAAGGGACCTGGATGTGGGGGGGGGGGGGGGAGGATAGTGAATATGGCTGGAAACATAGACTGGAGCCAGACAGAACATCAGATAACGTGCTTGGAATTTGGGCCTTTATCTCATAGGCAAAGAGAAACCAGAAAATGTTTGTTAGAGAATGGTGTGACTAGATTTGTGCTTTAGTAAGCTTGCTCTTGTAGAAAGCACCAAAATTCACATGCAGGATGTTAGAGCCTGCTTTCCTAAAAGAAGAGGTTGAATGGGAAAGCTGTGTTTGTAGAGTAAATATGCCATTTACACTTAGTGTATGTTTACATGGGATGGCTGGATATGAGTGGTAGTTCAATGGAGATTATGAAGATGCTAAAGGCTTCTCTGCCAAATACTCATTCTACTCATCTGGTGCTCCTCATATCCACTCTCTGCTACTGGTTGAATTTTGAGGGAAAAGCAACGATGATACAGGAGGTAAGGGTAAGGAGATTGCAAGAAAGGAAGAGAGCTTCTAGCTTGAGTTACTGGGTAGATGGTGATGCTACTAACAAAGTTGGAGAAGAATACAGGAGACCCAGATTTGGGGAAGGTATAATGGTGAGCTTGGTTTTAAACATGTGACATTAGAAGTATTGGTAGGCGTTCCAGATGGAGGAATCTAAAAGGTTATAGAATTATCTGTGTTAGAGATCAGGGAAAGATTTGTTCTGGAGCTAGAGACTGGGGTGCTGTTGGAACTGGGGGAGGAGGATGTCATCCAGGGAAAGGATGCATATCAAAATGAAATTCTTTTCATTGTAGGAGAGATAAAATTAAGGTAAGCTGGGCGGGGCGGGGGGCACCCATGTCAACTTTGATCTGTTGGCAGTGCCTCCTTGAAACCATCAAGAAAGATTCCAGGGCCCACATTCAGGGGGCCCAGATGGACTCACAAGGTTGTTAGTGGAGAGCGAGAAGGTCTAGACATAGCCGTGCCAATACCATACCAGATTTAGGAGGTTGTGAGACATAACAGTGCAAATGCACAGCAAAAAGCACATGAGAAAGAGATGTTCAACAGGGCCAAGGGCCTCAGGAGATCACACAGAATCAAGGGCTGGAGAGAAGTGGAAGCTGGACTGTCTCAGTGATGGAGAGGCTTGAGGAGTAAAAAGGAGGAGTTGAGGAACCTCAAGAAATCCCCAGGTCCTTTCTTCCCACTCCTGCAGTGCGTGCCCAGGGAAGCAACAGACGCAGCACGATCGCCACCCACCATTTCAATGAGCGCTGCCCTCTCTCACTCTCTCCCACACACACCCCCACTCCAGGCCAGAAAGCTTTACTAACCTTTATAACATTATGAAATAAATTAGGACTTTTCAAATTTGAAAGACGAAAGCCAAAAGAACATCTGTATACAAAAGGACACGGGCCTGGGAGCAGGCAGGCGCTTTTTCACTAAGAAAATAAATAAATAAAAGGGAAGAAAATAAGGTGAAAAGGCAGCAGGCCTTTGCCCATCCCGGGATGGAGCTTTGAAAGGACAAGTGGGAAGGGGAGCAGCCTGCCGGGGTCCAGCGAAGTAGGGGAAAGGCAACAAATGTGAACACAGCCCTAAATTTCAAATTAGAGCTGCCTTTGATTGCAAATGTTTAAACTTATATTAAAGGCAAATGGCCATCAGGGGGATTGCTTCTGGAGCCGGGCTCAGCAGGAAGTAATGGGACCGGTTCCTCATTAGAATGAATAAGGGACAGAGCCGTGATGGAAACCTCAAGGATTGCGCGGCCCCGGCCGACTCGGGCCATTTTTTACGCCGCACTGACCCCTAGAGGTTCTCCCTTTCGTTCGGAACGTGCGAGGCGTCCGGCCCGCGGCTGGGGGTGGGGCGCGGGGTGGGGCGCGGGGGGGGGGGGGGGGCGCGGGGGTGGGGCGCGGGGGGGCGCGGGGGGGGGCGGGGGTTAAATAAATAAATAAAAGGGAAACGCAGCTCTACTTACTTAAAATCGAAAGGGGTGTGGAGGGCAGGGGACCAGAGGAAAACGGGATCTCACCGCCCAGTGCCACCCGTTGAAACTGCCTCAACAGAAGCCGACTCCGTCCGGGCACCGCTCCCACCCCCGGCGCCCGCAGGGAAGCTCCCCGGGGTATTAGACGGATTGGAAACAAGCGCGTGCATTTTAAAACGTGCCTCGGGGCGCCTGGGTGGGTCGGTTGGGCCTCTGCCTTGGGCTCGGGTCACGGTCTCAGGGTCCTGGGATCGAGCCCCGCCTCGGCCTCTCTGCTCAACGGGGAGCCTGCTTCCCCCTCTCCCTCTCCGCCTGCCTCTCTGCCTGCTTGTGATCTCTCTCTGTGTGTCAACTCAATAAATAATATTTTAAAAATAAATTAAAAAAAAAAAAAGAATGCCTCTGACTCCCTGCCCCACGTGGCCGCTGAGACCCTAGCCGAGCCGCCAGCCACTCCGGTCCCCGGTCCCCGCCCGTACAGCGGTGGGAAGTTGGGCTCCTGCTCTGAGGACCCAGGCGGCCCGGGAGTCCTGTCTGCACCACCAGCCTGGCTTCTTCTCGCTCTGCCTCCTTTCTCTCCGAAAGAGGAGGTGGGGTCCGGCCCTGCGATCGCCGGCGCGGTCCCGGGGATGCCTGGCGCCTCGCGGCCGCCTGCTGGGGAAACCGGGGCGCGGCGAGCTCTCCCAGCGATCTTACGCCACATACTTCCGGCAACTGAAATGTGGATGTTCCACACGCAGCCACTCGGGGATCTGCCCCCACACCGAGGAAGAAGAAATCACGCCCATGGAACAACGGGGGAGCTGCGATGCCAAGTCCGCAAGCCTGACTTTGGGGGGCGGCTGATTCTGAGGGTGCACCCCCCGGGTCGCAGTGAGGAGTCAGCCCCACTCAGGGCAGACAGGCCAAGTCGATCGGTCCCAGAGGGGCTGGGATATGGGCTCTAAAATTCAAATGAGCCACCGTTCAGGTCGGGAAATCTACACAGTGTCACAAATAGGGACAAAGGAGAAATGTAAGGGTCTTTGGAAACAACAGTTCTAAAACCACGGCTCAATCCCTCTCCGAAACACCATGTAGGACCTTTTTATCCTTGAAGCAGCTCAGACCTACCTAAGGGGCCATGCCCTTCCAGGCCATTTCTGGATTTAAAGTGGCTTTGTCTGCAGCTGACCGTCCATCGGAGCTCAGGGCTCCCTGAGGACCCGTGCCCCACAGAGGGAATGGTCACTGGGGTTAATGGGAGAAGCAGCACTGTGCCGGGTCCTCCTTCCCTGATTGTCCTGGTCCCAGCAGGTAAGAGTTCAAATGAGGCTCCCAATCAATATTTCTCTGGGCAGTAATGGTCTCACCTACAAGAGGGCTAACCCTAAGCTCCTTTCCTCAGCCGTGATGATCATTAACACCTCAAACAAAACCAGCCTCTCCGGAGCACGCACCTGGGAAGAGGCTGAATTTATTGAAAAGTGGTGAGCCTGAGAAACACAATCTCAGATAAATCTCTTTATCCCTATGAACTCTGGAAGAAGGATTTTTAAGCCTGGATCTACATGGGTGGATGTTTTTTTCGTTTTAAAAATGAGTCCCTACAGGGGTTAGGAGCAATGAGGTGGGGGAGGCATGATTTCCAGTCTAAACACTTGATGTGATACAAAAATAAAAACATGAAATGTCATTAAGCAACCCACATCCTGTGGCTAAACCAGTTGCCAGTTCCACGAAGATTAGAGTTGTGCCTTCGACACTGTCCAGGACACTATTCATCTGGCATTTCAGGCTGCCTTTTACTACTGATAATTCAGTAATTGATTGGGCAGTGATCTGATTTGACGGGTGACTTAGCTGAAATAATTGGATTGACAATTTCCACAGCTGAGGAAGTTACACACCACCTTTTGCTCATTGGGGTCTCGTGCATTTCCTTCAATAGATTCAAGAGCATCATAATCATTCACAAAATTTTCTAGCTTCCACTGTAGTTTTGACTCAGAAAGTATGCCAAGAAGCTAAGCATGAGAAATACATAAATATGTAACCGTTTACCGCATGTATCCACCTTACTGTTCACCTTACTGTTGGCAACAGTCCGTCTACGGCTTCTACTCTCCTTCACAGGGAATCCTGACACGGTCAGTCCTAACACACATAGGACCACTTGTACCTTCAAAATATATCTTTTTCCACACACACATATCTGAGTTTAAGAAAAGCATCAGAGCAAATGCTGCTACCAAGTTCTAAGGCTTCACAGTGACATCTATAATCTCTGAAAAACTGGGAGAATACAAATCTTATCAAATGACAAAAGGATGGGATTTGGACTTACTTTCCTCTCCTGTTCTGTGTGTCGGGCACCTTTCATCCAAGGGAAGGAGGCATTTCTTCTTGTCCCACGGGGCTAGAAGGTAGAAGACAGCAGAAACAAGGCAGCCAAGAAGAGGCATGAAAGCGAACGCTGCTGGCTAACGCCTTCCCCCAACTCGGCGCAAAAAGGCAACTGCTCCTTTCATGGCCTCTTGTGGCCTGGAAATGAGAGAATGCTGTTGGTTCTCAACCTCAGGAGCTTCCAAGGTGAAATTCAAAATCAGCCCCATTTGCTGAGCATAGGCATGTCCCTCCAGGTCGGAAGGGGGCAGTTTCCACGAGCAAGGGAACTTAATATAGGAGGCACATCTTGGACTCCCTGAGAGCAGCAGATCTCTGCACCATCCCTTAGAATCTTTAAAGTTGACACGGAGGACTCGCTAGGGTTCAGTCACCATGTATAGCGTCCAGAGGGTCTCAGCAACACCTTACTCTCTCAAGGATGCCTCCTGGAAATGACTGCTCTTGGAAAGTACATCCCAAAGACAGCGGAGAGGGTGGGGCGCCTCTCATTGCCCCCCCGGGGGGGGGGGTAGGGGGCAGCTGGAGGGTCAGCCAGAGGTTACGTCTTCTCAATGACCCAGTGACAACACTATTGTTCCTCCAAAGTCTACAGAAAACTAAAAATTCTATCGAAAATGTCTTCCTTTTCCTTCCAAATGTTGGGTCCATATAAAATGATTACAATAGGGCAGAAAGCCTGGTAGGGTTTTTAAGACAATTATTTGTATTATGAAAGTGCTAACTGAGTGTTATTCGATTTAGGAGGCATCACCACTGCCCCTATATCTGAGTCAGTTTAACTTCAAGGAGGACTGGCAATTGCCTGAAGGTGTGATTGTAGAAACACAGAACCATCAGTTAAATGGAGACAGTTGGTGTTAGAACTGAAAGTTGCCAAAAGCGGCAGGTGTGCCCCACAAAGGCTGTTGATCCCTTTGAAATCCTTCCAATATAGATTTGGGGTGGAAATGTAAGTTATAGCAAGGGTTGTGAAGATAACTGACTCTCCGGATGCAAATACCATGGCTTGGCATCCTCGTGCATCACAAGGCGGAAAAAGAGTTAGTGGGAAGTTAGGGTTCTTACAGCAGGCTACTGGGATTTAAATCCTGGCTCTGCTGGTCACTCACGTTATGATCTAAGTTACTTAACCTTTGTGTGCCTCCGTTTCCTCATCTGTCAATATCACTGTCCTCGAAGCTTCCCTGTGAGGGTTAACGGAGGTCGTATTCGTGGAGCGCTTACGACACCGCTTGGTACGCGGTACGGGCTGTGCAATGCTCTGTGTGTGTGTGTGTGGAATACAAACACGAAGGTGAAGAGGCCTTGTTATTTACGGGAAAAATATTCTGAGACGAACAACAATGCCTTTTCCGTCAGTCATGAGATCCTAACCGTTTTTTTTTTTGCACTGTGAACCCTTTAAGAGTCTGATAGGAGCATGTTCCTAAAGCATGACAGTAAGCTTTGGTGTACAATTTCAGCACGTTTCTGGACCCAAAGTAGTCCATAGGCTCCAGACAAGGAGTCTTACATTGAACTGAAATCAGGTATTTAGCGTGTAAAGAACCAAATTACATCCCCCTCAAATTCGTATGTTGAGTTCTAAACCCAAGTACCTCAGAACGTGGCTTATTTAAAGAGAGGGTCTTTAAAGAGATAGTTGCGTTAAAATGAGCTCTTTGGGTAGACCATCGTCTAAGCTGACTAGTATCCTTGTAAGAAGAAGAAATCTGGACTCGGACATGTCGAGAGGCGGATGAGAGAAGCCTCAGGAGAAATCAGAGCTGCCACCCTCTTGATCTTGGATTCCAGCCTCCAGAACTGTGGGAAAACAAACTGTTGCGTAAGCCGCCTGGGGTCTGGGGCACGTTCTTTCAGCAGCCCTGGCAAACCAACACACAGGGTCATAGAAGCAGCAGCGAGAACAATGGCCCAGGCCACACCTAAGAGCTTAAAGAGTTGCAAAAAAGAGGAAGGACACTTATGTCTTGACACTTTGATGTGGGGATCTTGAAAAGAAGCGAAGAGAAAACAGTTGCTGTTATGAATTCTCCGGAGACCTTGTTTCAAAATCCTACCTCTTTTGAAATTCTTCAACTGTCACGATGTGAGACGGAAAGAGAGTGTCCAAACGAGCCAGCAATAAATACAAAGCTTTCAGATCCAGATGGATTTAATTATGTGGTGAGAGAGAAAGACTTGGGGGCAAGTGCATACAAGCTCGGATGATGTAGATGTCGGTGTTGGGGGTGGGGCGGGGAATGGGGGGGGTTGTTGGGGGGAGGTGGCGGGGGCGTGGCGGGGGGCGGGGAGGAGGCTGTGGCTGTCCTGTGTCAAACACACCAGACCGCTTTGGCCAGAGAGCTGAGATGGTATCTCCCACGATACTTATGCTGTCGCCATTCATAATTGAGGGTAATGGCAAGGCCGTGTCTGCAGGCAGATAGGACATGAATGTTAACACCGAATGATGGTTCTAGGAAAATAATAGCCCCATTCTGTGAGCCAACCCTGCCTGTTTTTAACTCTCCAGGTCCTGAAGTGCAGGTCTGCACGCTGTGGGAATGACCGACGGCGGAGGGAAAGCAGCCTCATCGTGGAAACATTTCCCTCTGATCTAGCCCGGGCTAGGATTACACAGCAGCCCTGGGAAAGAACCAGGACGAGATTCTGAGAGAGCCTGACGAATGCAGCCTCCAAAGAGTTGTTTTAGAAACTCAGCACTGACTTTCAGCACCTGCTTCCTGAAGCGCATTTCATTTAAGTATTTCGTGGACATTGATGAATGCGCTGGCACGGCCCATCTAAAATTTTCTTGAATAAAAACAATTCAGAGACTGGCTTGCATACATTTTTTATGCTATTTTTAGAAAGAATGTAGCACTCGGGAAATATACGAAATTGATGACTTGTTCCCAAGAGTACAGAAAGTTTCCCATTTACCCTGCCTGGGTCATTACCTCAGCATGGCCCATCTGAACCTGAGCTATCTTGACAGCCGGTAAAAAATGAAGGTAATGAGGCTGCCTCTCCAACCAAAGGCTAGGGAAAGTGAAGCATTAGAGAAATAAAGCATGCCACTTCAGCGAAGATGCGAAATGCTGAAGAAGCAATATTTGCTAAAATATCTAAATGTGGTTTCTTTCAACATGGGACGAGTGTGCGCATTTCCTTTTGGACTTTGACATAAGCCCTTCCTTTACATTTTTCTTTAGCATTCCATTGTAAAACATATGCATTTTTATTACAAGATGTATTTTCTTACTTCCTTGTTCTTCTCTCATTCCCAGACCCTCTGCTCCCCTCGGACTCCCCACTGTCACTTAGTAGAATTCCTGTTCTTTCTTTCACTTCTGGGGTCTTCACAAGGATATTGCCAGAAAGGTTGTTCTCTCATTTTCACACAATACATTCCTTTGTAGAATCATGGTGGTCCCTCATGCTGTTCTTCCTGTGAATGTTCTTTTTTGCCCCCACAGCCAGAGTGGACAGGTGTGGAAGATGTCCTGCATGTTCCCTGGCCCTAGGCTCTGCCCTGGATCTGGTGTCCACCAGCTGAGGGGTCTTCCTGAAGGTCCCCAGGACTCCTTCTTCTCATCTGCAAAATGGGGATAGTAACCCTTCTCTTGTGAAGGTATGGTGAGTCTGGAATGTAAGGAGGTGTATGTCTGGCATTCTTTATTATGTCATGAGATAGCTCTGGAAGTTCTGCTATGAACATAGGAGTAAGAACTGCTATGCTTTTTCCATGGAAATAAAAATGGGCTGTAATAGGAAACAAAGGATCTATCCTGAAAGTGTTTGATCTGTGTTACTTCTCTCCACATTAATAGAAAGTTTAAGGCAGGGAGGGCCAGTCATTGCAGAGCTCAAACCCTTTTCTAGTGTGGCGCCTTAATTAATATGATCACAGGAGTGACCCTGGGCTTATGCCCCATGGATCCTTTCCCCTTGTCATCTGTATATTTACACACAGTTTATAAAGTAGCTAGATCATTTGAAAGCGCATCACTGGGTCAAACCATTGGCTATTTACTAAGGTCACTAATCCAGTAGCCAATTTTCTCTTCTTTAACATCACCATAGAAGACCAAGTCAGATGCCAGCATTATTTTCTTCAGGAATTAACCAAAACCTGTCACCAGCACTGTCTGACAAAACAAAGAAATGAGGTCGGCCACCAAGGAAGGAAAGAAATTGAAAACTGAAATTTACAATAAGGAAGATGCTACAGACATTGGACCGACACTGATCAATATCTACCCAGAAAGTCCGCCTCTTGGCAAAGCGTCAGGAGGCTCACACACTGATAAATGAGAAAGGCAACATGCCCTTTTCCAGACAGATCGGCTGGATCTATTCTGTGCATCAGCCATATGGTCGATGTCGTGGCCAGAAATCCCTCCTATCCATATTTGTTTAATGCTAGGATAGCCAAAGAAATTCTCATCACTAAGAATGAAATAACTTAGTGTTTTTCTCAAAATCCAAGAAAGAGATCATTCAAAATACTTAAAAAGTGTTAAAATGAATATCAGGTTAAGTTATGAATCCATAAGAATATCGTTAAAATTATATGAAAACATTTTCCTCTTCCACAAAGACTGTGATCACCACACAAACAGCATCGCCACATTACAATGGATTAGACCAGAGGACAAAGGTGATGTCTACTGCATGGGTTGCATTTGGAGAGTAGGTGGTATTTGCATTATCGTATCCAGCACAATCCTGAGCATAGATAGCAAGATGAATGGATGCAACTCTCTGAAGCAAAATACAGAATGAGGAAAAAAATAGAGCAATTGACTCATATGCATATCTGACTTTCATTGAATTTAGAACTTCCCTATGCACGGAATATGAGGCTACTCTTTTGTTTGATCCTCTCAATAATAAATAAATCCCTTTAAGATGTGTTAAGATTAAAAAAGCTTTGTTGGGACAGCTGGGTGGCTCAGTCAGTTGTCTGCTTACAGCTCGGGTCATGATCCCCGGGGTCCTGGGATCCAGCCCTGCATCGGGCTCCCTGCTCAGCGGAGAATCTGCTTCTCTCTCTCTCCCTCTGTTGCTCCCCCTCTGTGTGCGTGTTCTCTCTCTCTCTCTCTCTCTCTCTCTCTCTCTCTGTCTCTCTGTCAGATAAATAAATAAATAAAATCTAAAAAAAAAAAAGATATGTTATCAAGTTTTGTTATTGAAACAGCGGAGTAATGCGATGCCCTTCCACAGATGAATGGATAACAACAGATAAACAAACATCCATGCAATAAAAGAAAGAACCATGACTTACTCTCAAATGCGTTAGGCTAAGTGAAGGAAGCTAGTCCCATAAAGCTGTATACTGTATGATTCCATTCACATGACATTCTACAAAAGACAAGGACTATGGGGAAGATAGAGGGGACCAGTGGCTGACAAGGGTTTATGGTAGGGAAGGGGTTGATGGCTAAGGGGTGGCACAAGGGAATTCAGGAAGGGGGTTGTGAGAGAACTTTCCTCTCTCAGTTATGGAGGAGGATATATGGCTATTCATCAATCACTACTCATAGGCCTTAATACTCAAGTACTCAAATACTCCAAAAGCCTGAACTTTAGTGCATATGATTTCAAAAACAAATATTTTTTTTAAAAAACAGAATGGTATGTAATCCTTCAGGCATGGGGGGGTGTTTTAGAATTCTCTACTCACCCATCCCCCATTCACTTCTGGGGAGTAACCTTTACCTGAAAGGCAACATAGAATGCACAGATATCTCCATAAATACTTTTTTTTTTTTTTTTAAGTATTTGTCTTCCTGCCAAGCTTTTGGCACCATGGACATCTGTGCCTTGTAGGATTTGTAACAGCATCCCTGTCCCCTGCTCATTTGATGTCAGGAGCGACCGCAGCCTCTCCCTTCTTTGGGAGACCCACAGACGTCTCAACACCGCCATATTCCTGGTGGAAGGAGCCGGGGAGAGGCGAGCACAAGTACTCCAGACTGAGAATCACTGCTTCAGACTAATGTTTAGAATTACTTTTTAGAGTTTTATATGTCAAACTATGGATGGTATACTATATAGGAGATTTAAGAGTTTTTGAGGATTATTTTTTTTTAAGATTTTATTCATTTATTCGACAGACAGAGATCACAAGTAGGCAGAGGAGACAGGCAGTGAGAGGGGGGTGCAGGCTCCCTGCTGAGCAGAGAGCCCGATGCAGGGCTCGATCCCAGAACCCTGGAATCATGACCCGAGCTGAACGCAGAGGCTTTAACCCACTGAGCCACCCAGGCGCCCCTTGAGGGTAATTTTGACTATATATATTTTCACTTTCTTTGATGACTTTGGAACCTCAGGACTCCCCAGAGATGATAACTCTATTTTGAGTTGGTTTACCACTTTTACTAGAGGCTTAAGTTTAGAACCAAAAAAACCTCTAATATGATAGAGATGGATTATTTAAAAGGGTGGACTTTTTAAAAGGTCTGAAAAGTATTAAATTAAAGGTAGGAAAGACCTATGACTTTGTAATTGCTGAAATAATTATTATCGCTCAAGTTTAGTGGAGATTATTGCTTTCTCTTTCCAGGAGGCAAAGTGTTTGCAAGATTACTCAGTCTGTGGCCTTGTTGTTTATTCTTACACCATTTATTTGCTCCAGATTACAAAGAAAGAAAGCAATTATGTCTTAATTATCTTATATAATTTGTGAAGAAAGAGCAGCAGAGAGATTCTCTTGCTTATTTTATGTGATAAGTACAAGGAAGTATTCCTGTGTAGTAATAAAAGTTGAAAAATGAGGCTTTAGTGAAATGGCACTAAATGCTAATTGCTCTTTAAGTATGATTATTCTAGAATACCTAAATACTAATTTGATTATCAACAGAACTTTGCTCAAGATCCTGGTAATAACCAAGTTAGTATATGCTACCAAAATATTTACCACAAAGTGTATGGTAAAGAATTTGGCATTGGTCCAAAAGGACAAGGGGCACCTAGGTGGCTCAGTCGGTTAAGTGTTCAACTCTTGGTTTTGGCTCAGGTCATGATCTCAGGGTCGTAAGTTCAAGCCCCATTCCCCATCCCATGCCCCCCACCAGCCCCTGGTCTGGCTCTGTAGTCAATGCAGAGTTTGCTTGGGATTCTCCCCCTCTCCCTTCCCTTCTGCCCCTCACCCCACTCTGTTTCTCCCTGTGTCTCCCTCTCTCTCAAATACACAATAAAATCTTTAAAAGAATTCTTATTTTTAAAAAAGGACTAACCATGGTCTTCAGTTTGTGAGAGGTAATATATACCATACTTGATAGGAGTGTCTCTATCTTAATTAAGGGTTTTAGCTGGTATGTATAGAAGAATGAAACTCAACCATTCTCTCACACCATACACAAAGACAAACTTGAAATGGGTGAAAGACCTCAATGTGAGGCAGGAAGCTACCAAAATCCTAAGGAGAACATAGTCAGTAACCTCTTCCATATCGGCCACAGCAAATTCTCTCAAGACAAGTCTCCAAAGGCAAAGGAAACAAAAGTGAAAATGAACTTTTGGGACTTCATCAAGATCAAAAGTTTCTGCACAGCAAAGAACCAAAAAAACTGTTTCAGTCAACAAAACAGAGGCAACCCATGGAATGGGAGAAGACATTCACAAATGACACTACAGACAAAGGGCTGATATCCAAGATCTATAAAGAACTCCTCAAACTCAACACCCAAAAACAGATAGTCATGTCAACAAATGAGTAGAAGACATGAACACACACTTCTCCAAAGAAGACATACAACTGGCCAACAGACACATGAAAAAATGTTCATTATCACTAGCCCTCAGCGAAATTCAAATCAAAACCACATTGAGATATCACCTTACACCTGTTAGAATGGCCAAAATCAACAGAATGAGAAACAACAAGTGTTGGAGAGGATGTGGAGAAAGGGGAACCCTCTTACACTGTTGGTGGGAATGCAAGTTGGTGCAGCTACTTTGGAAAACAGTGTGGAGATTCCTCCAAAAATTAAAAATAGAGCTACCCTATGGCCCCACAATTGCACTACTGGGTATTTACACCAAAGATACAGATGGAAGAGCCATCTGTTTTCATAGCAGCAATGAACACCCAGTGTCCATAGCAGCAATGGCCACAGTCGCCAAACTGTGCAAAGAGCCGAGATACCCTTCAACAGGCAAGTGGATAAAGAAGATATGGTCCATACATACAATGGAGTACTATGCCTCCATCAGAAAGGATGAATACCCAACTTTTGTATCAACATGGACAGGACTGGAGGAGATTATGCTGAGTGAAGTAAGTCAAGCAGAGATAATCAGTTGTCATATGGTTTCACTTACTTGTGGAGCATAAGGAATAACACGGAGGACATTAAGAGAAGGAAAGGGAAAGTGAATTGGGGGAAATTGGAAGGGGAAACGAAGCATGAGGGACTGTGGACTCCGAGAAACAAACTGAGGGTTTGGGAAGGGAGGGAGGCAGGGGGATGAGTGAGCCTGGTGGTGTGTCTTAAGGAGGGCACGGATTGCATGAGGCACTGGGTGTGGTGCATAAACAATGAATCTTGGAACACTGAAAAAAATAAAATTAAGATGTTTTTTAAAAGGGGGTTTTAGCTGGGAGTATCAATAGGTAACTGTGTAGACCAAGGACAAGAGGGTCATCTGAGGAATTCAGACCTGGTCCAAAAAGATAGAAACCCACCAGAAATGTCTCAGAACATCAGATAATCTAAAGGCACTTGAGCGAGACCTGGCAACAATATTTAAAAAGGCATAGGGCTGGAAGAGTTAGGGCAGCGAGAGCAGATAGAAGTCACTATAGTAACCCAGATAGGGTTAACAAAAGCCTGATATGAGTAACCTAAGAAAAATAATAATGAGAAGGAAAACTTGAAAGAACTCTGGGTGACTTATTGAACATTAGCACACAAAGCAAAGTCTAAATTTGGGCATGTACCGGTTAGCAATAGCTTGGTGGGGGGAGATTCATTCATTTCATGTTGATATTATTGATTTAACAAAAAGCCCAGGGGAGGTATGATCAGAGCTGGTCCAAGAATTCAAGATCGCCATTGAGAATCGGGCCTCTTGCTGGGTTTCCCAGTCCATCTTCCTTGCAGTGTTGGTTTTTCATCTTTATATTTGTCTCTTTGAGGTCACATGACAGTTGCTGAAGATCTAAGCATCAGATCTTAATCAGGAGCGTGAGGGTTGGCACCAGAACATCTGCAAATGGCTAGTGGGTTAACCAACCCTCTGTACCTGCCACAGATGGTTAAATAAGGAAATGGAAAAGATAAGAGGTTTCCTTTTCTATTTGAGGATATGATCTAAATTTAGGTGTAGACATCCGAATTAACAAGAGAGTGCACTAAGTGGACGTGTTCGTGAGAGTATAGGTTTCTTCCTTGTCACATTTATCTCTTCCCCCAATTCCTCCTTATCAGGTAGGGATCTCCGTCCTTACCTCTTGCCTCTCCACTGGTCTTCAGGGATATGGCAGTGGAGCCTATTGGGTTTCATTAAAAAAAAAAAAAAAAAATAGAAGAACAAAGATTGTGACTGTTCCCTGAATGAGTTTAAAGTTCCAGGAAAGCAGAATGTGTTTTGTTCACTGAGTCACTGTGTTTCCCCGGGGCCGAGTGTGAGGTGACTAATCCATCCCTTCTCACAGCAGCTTTGGGAACACTCAAGTCTGGTTTGCTCTGAGGCAGCACCACAGTTTTAAAAAAATAACTGTTATAGCAATACAGCTGTGGTTTCCTCATTTATAACATTATACTGAGTGACTCTATGTTTTGGGGGACACAGGGGAGGGAAAGAGAAAGATTTTCAAAGAAGGCCTTCATGCTACCATAAACAGCATTTTTTACCATGCTGTCATTTGTATCTTTCTCCTCACGTTTCCAAATATTTCTATTTTCACACAACTAGCTGTTGTTGGGTCCCAGGCAGTTCAGTGTAAATCACACTGCTATCAGGGCACTGGGACAGCTCATCCTCCACTTCCCCCTCCCCCAAATATCCCCTGCTTGGGTTCTCTCTTCGTCCAAGGAACGCTTGCCCAGTGAGAAAAACTCAGGGTAGCTCCTCAAAAAGCAGATCCTAATCCCCCCAAAACTCACTTGGCTTGTTTGGAGGGAAGGGGCTGCTACTATTTGTGAAATGCGTGCCACACACCAGCCGCTGGTATACATATTCTCCATCGAGAATTTTGTGGAGGCTGCGCCTACCTCAGAAGCACAGGTTATCACAAACCTTTGCATCCAATGGCAAGAACAGGCTCCTTGACTCCAGGGGTCCCTGAACCCTGGATAAGGAGTCCTGCACTGAGATAGTGGTCTTCAAACCCTTTTGATAATAAACCCTCTGGGGTGCTTGGGTGGCTCAGTCGGTTAAGCATCTGACTGTTGGTTTCAGCTCAGGTCATAATCTCATGGGTGATGATCTCATGGGTTATGGAATCGAGCCCCGTGTAGGGTCCCCGCCTCAGTGGGGAGTCTGCTTGAGATTCTCTCCCTCTGCCCCTCACCCACACAATCTCTCTCTCTCTCTCTCTAAAATAAATCAATCTTTAAAAAAGCTTTCAAAAACAAAAGCATATATCCCAATTGTTGGGGATATTTACTTATAAATTACATGCATGTGCTACTCTACTAATATGTGTATAATAAAACACTCAAAAACTTTGATCTCAAAAGGATGAGAAGCAAACAAATATCAAAAAGGCAGGTATTTTTCCCACCCCTGGTGAATGCTTTTATTCATGCCCTAGATGCATGTGTAGACACACCCCACTTTAAAGCCCCTTTCCCCAGTGCCTACGGTCCAGCATCTTGCCGCTGGATTCCTACAGCATCAAGCTCATGAAGCAAAAAGCTGAATGTACTACAGCAGAAAGAAAATGCTAACCCCCCCAAGAAAAATAACTCCCAACATTCTGTGACTAAGTAAGAAACTGCATCTGTTCCCACCTGTTATAAAAGAGAAGTAATCCCAGTAAGGATTGATTAACAGAAGAGATCAATGGAAAAGCTTTGACCATTCCCACATAAAAGAAGCAGGTTTCCTATTTGGAAAATAAAAATAAAAAGCATCCTGCCCTATATAAGCGCCCAGAAGAGTCACACTGCACTTAATAAACCAAACTGTGTTGTTCTCTGAAGTCACAGAAAGAAATGCAGCTCGAAACCCAAGTGAAGAAGAGCATTGGAAGGTTGCAGGGCATTCTAGAAACAAAAGACCTCTGCACCTTTCTGGCCAGAGTAAGTCCTTTAACTTGCCTGCTTCTTAGATTCCTCAACTCTTAAATGGGGATAACATGCCTATAACATAGCTGAAACGTAAGTTAAAATTCAAACATGACATTAACAAGGGTGAAATTGTTCTATAAATTATGAGATGCTATAGAAGTGAAATAAAAACGTGTCTTCCTGCTATAAAAACAAAAGCTGAGTAATCGACAAAGTAACTTACATATATATGCCCTTCTAGAGAAATCAGTGTGTAACTTAAATTTTTGGAGCCCACCCCAGACCCTTTGAGACATGCAGATGATATCTTTCTGTTCCAGTTCCCAATCCCAAAGCCATTGCCAGTGAATCCTGTTGGAAGTGTCTCATGGAACCATCATCGCGAACCTGCACCTTCGGCGGGGGCCGTTGCAGTGTGTTTTGTATGGAGGTCATGTCTGCACCCCCGCAGTGAAGGCAAGCGGGGTCGGGGAGCTGTGACAGCCCAGGCAGGGGCTATGGCCCCACAAGGTTTAGTGCGGCCTCCCTCTGCTTCTGTGGAGAAGCTTTCCGTCCTTTCTGCTCCGCAGACATCCCCACCTTTGATGGAGCAACTGTCTCAGCAAATGAAAGGTCACTGAATGAGCTCCGGACGCTTTGGGGACCTACATCCCAACCTAAAGCACCTTGTGTCCAGGAAGCATGGGCCAGACTTACACAAACATTTTTAAAGCTTCAAAATTTATTGCTGTACATGTTCGCATAGCATTTACTATGGAAATACTAATAGTGCAAATATTTATTTTGGATTTTGTAGCATTTGAGAGATCACAAAGCTTTTTGATATCTTTTGCAATCATTTATGAAGATCTATTTTATTCAACTTATCTTTAAAATGCAAACAAGTAATCTTATATTCAGAGAGATGACATAATGCTTTCTAGATCTCTTTTCTAGGACAAAGAAATACACTGGAAGTCACCGGGGGCGCTCCTTCCCTCGAAAATACATCTGTCTCGCAACACCTGTCCCAGTGCAAGACTCGTTCATTTACAAATTCATTCAACAAATATTTATTGACAAAACTGTTATGTGCTGGGCACTGTGCTAGGCTCTGGGGACATTAAGATGAAAAGATGCAATCTCTGCTTTCATGGTGCTTACAGTCTAAAAGTAGAAACAGACATGCAAACAAATTTACAATACAATACAGTAAAGTGCTTCCATGGAGGTATTTACAAAATGCAGTGGGAACCTGGAAGAGGGAAGAACATCTGCCTGGAGAAATCAGGAACAGCTTCAGAGAGGAGGTAGCCACTGAGCTGAGACTTGACCAATAACCGGGAAGTTGCCATGGAGACAGGCAGGCAGAGGGAAGGACAGGTGCAAAGACACAGAGGCCCAAGGGGCACTGCAAAGGACTGAGTAACGCGGTTTTTCTGGCGCTGAAGGTGGGGAGAGTGGCAGGAGGAGCCAGACAGACGGGCGGATTTCAGACCATGAAGAGCCTTTTGATCATTCATCCATTTATTCAACAAACATTTATTAAGTGCTTACTATGTGCCAGGCACTAGGCTAAGTGCTGGGGTTGAAACAGGGAACAAGACAGACACATCCTCGCTCTCATGGAGCTTACATTCTAGTAAGAGATAGACAAACAGTTAACAAATAAATACAGATGTGGAAGACTATTCTACAAAGGAAATAAACAGAGTGCTGAGGCAGAAAATGAGTCTTAGGGGGGGTGGAGAGTAGTTACAGTTACTAGAAAATGCCTCTTGGAAGGGACAGGAAACAGACATCCGCAGGGGTTATAACGAGAGCAAGCCCCAGCGGAGCGCTCACTATGCACCAGGCACTGTGCTAAATAAACACTTTATAAACAGCATCTCGCTTAGTCCTCACGACGACTCTATGAGGTAGGTATTATTATTCCTATTTCACTGAGGAGGAACGGGCTCAAAGAGATTAAGTAACCTGACAAGTCACACACATGGCAAAATCAGGGTTCACACACAGGTTCTCTTCACTGCAAAGTGCTCACTCTTAAAAAGTTGTTCTTAAAATAACTCTAAAAATTAAAGAGAGGTGTGAGATTTTGAGTGTGGAAACGATACAGTCACGTTGGTTTTGAGGACCATTCTGAGGATGACATGGAGGAGAAAAGGGAGCAGTGGAGAGAGAAGGAGAAGGAAGGCAGGAGGGAGCCCAGAGGAGAGGAAAGGAGGCTGGAGGGAGGCGGTGCTTGCGGGAACGGAGACGAGACATGGGAGAAGTGCATCTAGCAGTTCTAACAGGACTGATGGGACAGGGAGCGGCATCTAGGATGACGCAGGGACGTCTGCCTTGAGCAATTGGATCAGAGGACTTGCTTCTACCCTAGTTAGGGAATGCAAGATGGTGGTAGATTTGGAGGATAAGATAATGAATTTCATTCTGGACATGTTGTCCTGTGGGTAATATCTTGGGAACACCTGGATTTATGAGATGGTCCCAGTTGGACACCATGTAATGGCTTTCATACCGTATTCTCTACCTGAGCAAAGTATAGAAGAACAAAAATCAAAGCTGTGTATGTGTGTACATTGTGTTTTTGCTTTTACAAAAGCTGTTCATAAAAGCATGTCTATCTTGGTTGGATAATTTTGTAAAAAGAACATATGACGCCCAAGGTGAAGTTACCCCAAGCTTGATGACAAAAGAGAACTCATGAACTTGGGGAAGTCTAAGAAAAGCCTTTGGACATCCATTCTAGTTACAACAGGTGTTAAAAAGAAATCAGTATAACCTCCTATTGCCAGCCCCACTGGGGCAGTCTGATGGGCCCAGAACATGCCTCCTTGGCCAATGGTCTGCCCAGCGTCTGCAAGCATCCCTCTCATTTGCCAGCGAGACTGCTCTGAGGATACTAGTGGCCTAAGGCCCAGAGATCCAAGTTGAACATAAATCAGGAATTCCAAAAAGGTGTTATTTATGTAGTTTGGCATAAGGTCCAGAGAGACAACAGCCCCCACCTAGCCAGATGTATTGCTTTGACTATTTTCTCTCCCTTCCTTAGGAACGGGAAGGGTGCTGGAGGTAGCCGTAATAGAATGTACATGTGACAGTTACATGGACTTGGTCACACTGGGGACCACATCATTTCTGGGTCTAATGTTAGAAGAACTAAGAGTGAAGAAGTACATATACCCTTCCCACAGAAAGGTATTACTTCTCAAAATGTATTTAAATTTGCTAATGAACACTCCCCTCCTTTTCTTGGCATCAGATTAACTTCAACATGTTTTGATTTGAAAACTCACTTAATGACGTTATGCCAGTTCTAGTAATTTAGGTATCAAGGAATTCAAGCGGGAATGAAGTTACACTGAGGAGTTTCAACAACAAGACGCTAATACTGTGGAGGCCAGGTACTGATTAGAAAAGTGCTGCGATCTGGCTCACGAAGCACCTCCGTCTAGAAAGCTGCCTCTCTCTGTGGCAAAGTCTAACCTGCACCTGCTAACTCGCAGGGCCAATGGACATTAGAAGATCCAAAGTGTCCTAGAAAAAAAACGGCAGACGTGGACCTGGCAGTACTATCTGGAGGGTACCTGTGTACCTCACTCATGCCCAAGGGAACAAAATGCTTTGTTTTTATAGAACTAACAAAAGTATTCGTCACAGGAGAAAAAAAAAAAAACACCACACATACTAGATGGTACCTTAGAAGTCAGGGGAAAGCAGCATGTTTCCACGCTTTCCGGAGGCGAATTTCAAATGCATGAGCTACTCTCCACCTCCATTCGAGACCTAAGGCCCAGGGATCACAGCTGATTGTAAATCAGGAATCCTAAGGGGGGAGGCTACTTATTATGTGTGCTCTTTAACAGAAAGAATTCCAATCAGTCTGTGAATATAATCATTTATTTGTCTTTACAGTGATGATGGAAGAATGTACAGGTGTCCTCTTTCAATAAAGTATAAAAATCTGTTTATATACAGTGAAGTCACAATAATCTTTAATTGGGAGATTTATTTGGTACTCCTGATTGGTTCATATTAAAACAGGGGGGAAAACAAATATTTCACGTTAAGTGCTACATTTCCAGTAGATTGCACCTGGCATCAAAAGCTCAGCTTCATCTTAAGGGTCCTGCTTGAAATTACAAAAGTCTAATTTTAAGTCCTAGGACTCAAAATAAACATCATTTTTTTGAATAATAGATATATACATCAAAAATACATCTAAAAAGGCATTGGTTAGCGCTATTAAAAAGCTCTATGTGCTCGGGTACGTTTTTTCTTACAAGCAAAACCCAGTGGAAACGCTTTTGTTCAATTCTAGAAATTTGCTCTTGGGGAAAGTTGGTCGAAAGTTACCTGTAAGGAAAAACAAACAAACTTAAGTACTGCAATGATTTCTCAGGTGAGGTCAGCAGAACTTTAAAAAAGTACTTAGAAGCTTAATTTCACTTAGAACCACATTTTTAAAGCCTTAACATTTAGTTACAGCACTTTGCACATAAAAAAAGTTTCAACATATCCCCTCGTTATTTCAAGTGCTTTAATAATAAATTTATACTCATGTCATTTTCAGAGAAATCAAATGTATAGCTTTGTATCTGACACAAATGTTTTCTATCTATAATTAAACCTGTACAAAAAGAGAAATCATACAAATAAAAAAAGAAAACCGTAATAGACAGCTAAATCCAAACAGGTTTTTTGCCCTTCTTCTTATTTTTTCTTATTAACATAGAATGTATTATTTGCCCCAGGGGTACAGGTCTGCGAATCATCAGACTTACACATTTCACAGACTCACCATAGCACAAACCCTCCCCAATGCCCATCGCCCCGCCACCCCATCCCTCCCACCAAACACAAAATTTTTGAGAGAATTTAGAAAAACGTCAACTAACCATGATTTATTTTACTTTGGAGCATTTATGGCTGACAAGCACTGAAGCCTTCTCATTATTTAACCTGGCTGATCCAGTATGGAGCAATTGCAGATAGGACTATTTATAGATCTGATCCTGTATCCCATTTGTAGCTAAGTATTTTGACACCTTTGGTTTTTATAGTTTTCTTCTTCTTGCAAGCACTCCTAAAATTTTGATAACCTGGGTACCTCATTATGACTGTAAAATTTTAACACAGTAAATCCCAACCAGTTATTGAGGACATACATAAAACAAATAAATCAAGGCCCCCGTTGCTAATAAGAAGTGTGAGGGAGCCGAGTCATGATGAGGCTGACAGACCCGAACGGAACTATGTGGTGCTGGTTCCACCTCTTACAGCCATGTGACGAGGGCCAGGACCTAGCCTTTGGTCAAGCCCGGTTCTACCTCTTCTGTAGGTTATCATGAACACGTAATGAAGTCCAGCGGCAGTGCTCTGGTTTATGAAACACTTCAAGTGTACATGAATCTAAATGAGTCAGTTAGGCAAATTTAATCTTGCTAATTAAGGAAGGCTTCTAATTCTTCCACAGCCTTCAAGTCCACTAGCCTGGTCCAATGATATCATTCTCAAGTTTGCAGTGTGATACATACACTATGAAACTCTCTTTACCCAACATGCCTAAATAACGGCTATATAAGTATATATTAAAAGGCTAATGACTCAGTATTAATTAGTTTGTTCCCACCATTAACCACATTTGTGCGAAGCAGTGAGCAATGCCAGCTTTTATATGAGCAAAGTGCCTCACCCCTGACACATGCTTGCTCACATAACTTAGGGTGCCGCCTTGATATGCACCTGCAAAGTCATCTGCGAAGCCAGCAAGGGTCTAGTGAAACCACAGTTAGATGATCCTCGATTGTCTTAAACTGTTTTTAGAAGAGCCTGAGAGACAACAAAAAGCTGCAAAGCTCTGAAGAAGAGGAGGGCTTTTCTAGAGTCGGTTCTGAGAAAGCACAGACACCGTCCTGACGGCCAGCCCGCGTTCCAGAGACAGTGTGGTGGAAGCCCTCAGACGAAAGAAACACGGCTCAGGCCTCCCTCCGAAGGATTTGACAAACACCAACCACACTCATCAGAGCCCAAAACATACCCTTGCCAGAGCAGAAAACAAGAATTAAGATGAACATGGCGTCTCCCTGTCCTCAATAAGGGGGAAGAAAAAAACTTAAAATAGCACTGAACTGGATTGCAACACTCTGTGTGTTCAGAAAACGGTCACCAAATGGTGACACTGTCACTGAAGATGTAACAGAAGGCATTACAGCTATTACCTGGTTTCTTATCCCTGCGGCAGGGGCTGCGCTCCCTGAACTCCCACAAAGGCACAGATGGGATGGGGTGGTTGTGTGAACCGTGAACTCGGCCTCCCCGCACACAGTACTCCGTCTGTGTCTGTACCAAACAGGCCCCTGGCCCTCCCCACAGTGGTTCCAGGGAAACCCCTGGAGCCATCCACACCACTCTCCCCCGTCACTTCCGCTCACTCACCTGATCCACTTGATTCGGTCTCCAAATACATCTCAAACGGACCTTTGCTTAACTCTTTTTCTCTGCGCCCACTGCCAACACCCCTGTGAAGCCATGTCTCTCTCGCTGCCAGACTACAACCGCCCCCACCGGTCACCCTGCCTCCAGGCTCTCCTGTTCCCATCCTCTTTCTCAGGGAGCAGCCGCAAGGGTCTTATAACCATTTTTTTTAAGCTTTTTTTTTTTTTTTTAATTTGACAGAGAGAGACACAGCGAGAGAGGAAACACAAGTAGGGGGAGTGGGGGAGGGAGAAGCAGGCCTCCTGCTGAGCAGGGAGCCTGATGCAGGGCTCGATCCCAGGACCCTGGGATCAGAACCTGAGCCGGAGGCAAATGCTTGATGGCTGAGCCACCCCGGGGCCCCCACAAGGATCTTATAAATAAGCAGATCTCATCACCTTCCTCAGGCTTCAGTGGATTCCCACTGGCTTTGATGTTAACCAGTAACCCATAAGGCTAAGTATGACTCGACTGACCTCTTCACATTCTCCCAGCCCTCCCCAGATTACATTCTACCTGTGAAGATCACTTTTTTGTTCCCTAAAGGCAGCAACTTCTCCTTGTTGTTTCTTTTGACGGGAACCCTTTCTACCCAGACTCTGGCCTACGGCTGCTCGCCCTTGAGACTCAACGTCAATGTCACCGCCTCAGAGAGGCTTTGGTGACCCTTCACATCCTACCAGCTCCCCTGCCACCGGCTCTCTGGGTAGTTTTGCTTTTCTTTCGGAGCACTTATCACAGTTGGTAATTACGGAGCTATGTCAGCATTTGTTCAATACAACTATACAGTAAGTTCTGTGAGCACAGGGACTGTGTGGTCATGGCCACCACTGTGTCCCCAGAACTAGCACTGAAGGTAAGAATGACTAGTGGGATGAGGGGCAGGTCCCCACACTGAAAGGGACAGGCAGGACAGGTCCCAGAACAATTGGAGTTAGGACTCTCACTCTGTTCCTTTTCCCTCTGTCTCTCTTTCTCTCCCTGATACCCTTCAGTTTTGGCTTCAAAGGACACAAATAAATAATCAACTTATGGGGAGCACAAAATAAGACAAGACCCACCAAAGCAAAGCAGGACGGCAGCTGGAAAGCAAGATACGGCACGAGCCCTCGGGGACTTGACAACAACAACCTAACTAGAAAATACAGCCGTCAGGACACAGCCTGTGACACTCACGTGAGCTCACAATAGGGTCCAAGTTTGTATGCTGTAAGGTAAATTATTTATTCTCTTATAAAATGACCTTCCCACTCTTTCTGTATCAAGCCTGCGCTGCAGAGAACCTAGAAAAAAAGAGGGACTTTGCCTACCTTACAGCCATAATTTGAAGGAGGGCACAACAGACCCCAGAAAGAGCGTGGTGGGGGCGACAGCCACCTTCATCTCCTGCAGCCACTGCCCCCACCTGCAAGAGTCCTTTGTCCCTTCCCCTGCCTGTTTCTAAGGACACCTTGCTGCAGGTTTTCCACCTGGCATTAAAGAAGGAGGTTAGATCCCTTGCAAGTGGCTGCAGGGCCGTGAATGTCTGCATGTCAAGAGGACGAACGCACGGGACTCTTAAACAGAGAGGAGGCCAAAAACAGTACCTGCCTGTCTCTGCGGCGGAGAAGCTTTTTTAGATTCGGCTGAGGCAGGCTACAAAGGCCAAAAGCAAGAAAAGAAAACAGCTTCGGCTGTAAGTCTCTCTCTCTCTGCTCCTAGTTTACCTGATCATCTTCTTAGGCTTCATCTCCACTGTCCATTTCAATATCCATCTCTTCCGTATCAGCAGCTCGGGACAGGATGTCTGCCATCAGCGCTTCTTCCAATTTTTTGCGTACTTGCTGTACTCGCTCTTCCTGTTTCCTTTGATAAAATACAGTAAAGATACACTGATAGTCTGGCCAGGAGTGGGAATATGCAGCTGGTACTACAGGTTATCTTTAGTTCAAAATCATGAAAATTCCGGAGAAGAGCACATTTCCTTCCCCCCAGACCTTGCAAGACTTTCCCCTACGCCCACGAAACTGAACTGCGCAGAAGGTGAGCCTGGCCAAAAAGAGGGATATTTAGATAAGCAGGTATTCCACACCTCACAGAGAATTCTGGTAGGAGTAGATTTAGCTCAGTGGCTTTTTCTTCAACTTCAAAAACTTCAAGATTTGGGGTTATTGTTATAAAGGATATTAGAAATAACTTGAAAGCAGAAAGAAATTATAGGAGAATAAAGAAGAGATTTTTTTTTTCACCTAAGCAGAGAGACGGAGAAAGTGAAGACATGACTGAGATTGGCATTCCTCGGCTATGTTAGGGAAGGACAGACAGAGCTCTCTCCTGGGTTCCCAGTCCTGCTGAGAGCAGCATCGTAAAGAAGCCAAGACCACAGGACCCTATTTACCATGGAGAGAAACTGAAGGGCATCTCGTTGAGATGGGTGGAGTGTTTAAGAACACGCCACAAGTTTCTCTGTGTTTGGGGGATTGCAGTGGAACCTCAAAAGTGAAAGTTAGTAATACCAAGTCATAAAAGAAAAAAAAAAGGTTCTGAACCATTTGATGGGAAACAAAGCACAGGAAGAAAGTCTATTGTTATGTACTTAATGTTTCAAAATCAGAAAAAAAAAATTCAGTCGTTCCCTGACAGTACAAGAGAGGGATTCCCAAAATAGTTGTTTTTGTTTTTGTTTTTGACAGAGAGAAATCACAAGTAGGCGGAGCAGCAGGCAGAGAGGAGGAAGCAGACTCCCCGCTAAGCAGAGAGCCCAATGCAGGGCTCCATCCCAGGACCCTGAGATCATGACCTGAGCTGAAGGCAGAGACTTAACCCACTGAGCCACCCAGGCGCTCCCCTAAAATAGTTCTAATGAGCCAAGCCAGTAAATAGCAATTCACATCCAGAGCCAGGAGAGGAGGCCAAGAAGAAACACAAGAGAAGGAAAACAATGGGAAGTTAAGAGTCTTCGAAAAAAAACAAGAAAGGGAAAGAAGCAAAGGTACGGGTAGAAGCATTAGCCCTGACTTTCTAGTGGGACAAAGCACTTCTTGAGACCAGGGGAAAGGCAATTAGGATGGATGTCAAATGGGAAATGGAACAGTAACAAGTAAGAGACACAAAAGGAATACTGAGGGTTCCACAGTCAGGGGCGGGGGGTGATACTCTCTATTGATATGGAGGAAAACAAAGCACAGCACTGCTCAAACCTGGGAACGCACAAGGGTAGGAAGGGAACATTCTGGAAATTGGTGCTAAGATTCACTGAGTATGTGTACTTCTTGTGTCCTCGACCATTTGTAAAGTTACATTGACTAGATTCCATCTGATCTATTTCATGAGACTCTGTCCCAGGGGAAAAGCTAACAGAAATCACATAGGCACAAAAACCTTAATGTCCTCTGTACCCAAGTCCAAAAACAGCACAAGGAGTTAAAAGGTATAGGCTTCCACTTTTTATTGAATTTTCACAAAGAAGGAGACTGTCACTGAGTTAGTCTGAGCTCTCTAGCCTCTGTCGTATTAAAAGGAACTGGAGTTGAACAGATTTTTATATTGTTGGAGCAGGGTCAAGAAGAACACACTGTTTATTTCTTACACAGTTAGTCAGTCTTGCCTCTGGCCTTGTGACTCAAGGTTTATGACAAATGGCATTAGCATTAGCAATCTCTCACTCCTAATAAGAGAGTATGAGAATCTGCGCAAGTGCCCTAGAGTAATCCTGTTAGGGAGAAATACAGCAAATTGTGCTTTTGGCTGGAAAAGTATATCTTAAAACTCTAATGTTTGCTTGATTCTCTTTTGTCTTGAGAATTACTTCCCATACTTATGGAAGCTGAAATTAAAGCATTTCCCCATTGGGGCAGGAAGAATTCTAACATAGCCCCTGGTCCTGGATAGACTCCTTAGTATAATTCCTTCCCCTTAAGGATAGGCAGAACTTGTAAATAGGCCAGGCTATCCCTCTATGACTAGGTTACTAATCGATAGACCTTGAGTTAATCAAAAGAGATTATCCCAAAGGGCCCAGCCTAATAAGAGACACTCCTAAAAGGGGCTGTGCCCTTCCTGGAAAAAAGTTGGGAGAGGGAATGTGGAGGGGACTTCAGAGCAAGGAACTGACATCTGACTCTAAAGCCTGGGAACAGCCTATCCCACATCCAGCAAGATACTCAGAGGCTCCAGTCCTACAACTAAAAGGAAATGAATTCTGCAACAATCACAGGAAACTGAAAGAAGACTCTCCAGAAGGGAATGCAGTCCAACCAACACTTTGGTTTCAGGCTTGTAAGACCCTGGGCAAAGAATCCACTTGTGTCTGGCCCAGGCTTCTGGCCTATGGAACTGTGAGTGGTTGGGTGTTGCTTTAGGCTGTTAAGTTTGTGAGAACTTGTTATTTATATTAAAAAACGAATACAGGGACACCTGAGTGGCTCAGTTGCTTAAGCGAGGGACTCTTGATTTCAGCTCAGATCTTGATCTTGGGTTGTGAGATCAAGCCCCACCTGCGGCTCTGAGCTGTGGTGAGTCTGCTTGGGATTCTCTCCCTCTCCCCCTCCCCCATTTGCTTGAGCTCTCTCTTTCTCTCTCTCTAATAAGTAAATCTAAAAACAAAAACAAAAACAAAAAAACAAAACAAATACAGAAGGTGCCTATGTGGCTCAGTTTGTTAAGAGACTAACTCTGTCTCAGCTCAGATCTTGATCTCAGGGTCATGAGTCCAAGCCCCAAAAACAAAACAAAAAAACCCCAAATACATCCATGAATGAAAACATTATCAAATATGCTAATATATATATATATATACACACACACACACTTGTCTGCATATATATATGTATTTAATAGTCTTTAGTTAAAGGTTTAATATAAACAGAATATTGGCTGCACGATTACAGAAAGGGTAAAAGTTCCATGTGCAGTAATTTATTTAGAAACTGCATTAATTCAATAAGAAATATTTGCTTAATAATTTCTGTTACTACAATTAAATCAGTTGGAAAATTTGTTAAACAAGTTTACCCTAAAAGGAAATCATGCAGTTCTGGCTTTGAGATTTCCCCTACCATCAAAAGATCTGCTGTTGAAGCCATCAGCATTCCCATGACATCACTCAGAGGCCCTCGGTCAACACCCGTGATGACCTGGCAGAACCCCTGCTGATTAACTGGGTATTCATTCCAAGACAGGTAAGAACTTGTCTCCAGAGGAATTTCCTTCCTCAAGGGTAAGAATAAGCCAAAGAGCAAGGTGACTCCTCCCCGTGATTTTACATTTTGTTTTTCTTTAAAAATAAAGCTGATCGTAAATTCCACACAATCAGTAAACATGAATGCAACTTTGAGCTATGTTACATCTTTGCAAAAGGAGCTACTTTAAAACCCAGGAAAGGCTTTCCAATTACAAATGTAGCTAGACTCATTCATTTAAAAACATTTTCATGCCAACTTTTTATGGATTTAGAAAAAAAATACAAATACAAAACATATTTTAAAATTATATGATTCAAAAGTGCCACCTGCTGGTTTTGTCTAGGAATAATACTCCAATAAAACCTGATCTAACATTCAGAGGGTAGAAATAGTGAAGCAGACACACTGTCCTATTTTTAAAGAAAATACAATACACTACAGTCTCATTATAAAGTAATGATACTCAAATTCATAAATCCCATATAAGAATTTCTTTCTGGTCTTAATATCTGAAGTAGTTTGCTTCTTTTGAGCACATTTTTCTAGGCATTACCAATCTGGATTGTATGTTTTCTTTTCACTATTTGCTGCTAAAAACCTAACTTGTGCAGGGTGCCTGGTAGCTCAGTGAGTTAAGCCTCTGCCTTCATCTCAGGGTCCTGGGATCAAGCCCAGCATTGGGCTCTCTGCTCAGCAGGGAGCCTGCTTCCCCCTCTCTCTGCCTGCCTCTCTGCCTACTTGTGATCTCTCTCTCTCACTGTCAAATAAATAAATACATATTAAAACAAACAAACAAACAAACCAAAAACCTAACTTGTGGCCCCATCTTAGGAAGCAGAAGATGTTAAGAGATGCAGCTTGTATCCTTGCCTGTCTCCTGACTCTGCTTTACTGCTTTATGCTTTACCCTTTGCTTGATCTTTGCCATTTGGCTTCTCATCTGGCTTTATTGTGTGCGTGTGTGTCTTTGAAGCCACCTGAAATCTTTACTTGAAACAAGATGAAGCGGAGATAAATAAATCTCTAAACTGAGCTTAAGAGAGTAAATATAATCAGGATAAGCAAACGGGACTCTAAAAACACAACTCCGCTTAAAGCAGCATGGTTGGGGGTGCCTGGGTGGCTCAGCGGGTTAGGCCGCTGCCTTCGGCTCAGGTCATGAACTCGGAGTCCTGGGATCGAGCCCCGCATCAGGCCTGCTTCCTCCTCTCTCTCTGCCTGCCTCTCTGCCTGCTTGTGATCTCTCTCAATAAATCTCTCTCAAATAAATAAAAATTTTAAAAAATTAAAAAAAAAAAAAGCAGCATGGTTGTGATCTGCTTTAAAGAGAGATTGGTCTGCAAAGAAACCAATGCAGGAAGCCATCAGAAAAGGCATCACTGAGTGCGAGGGATACTTCATAGCAGAAAGTCAGAACTCCCAAGTGCAGAAGACACTCAGTAACAATGTGGAGAGAGTACAACCGATGAGTCCTTCCGATACCACTGTGACACTTCCACCTTTTTCCAAGCATGTATTTGTTTTAAATGTTCCATATCACCTTCTGCTAATTTCACAAAAGATCTGTTAAAATGTATCCAGTGTAAAGAACAAGTTTTTGAAGCTATGTTACATGGCCTTACCTAATGTCTTCATCTGTGACAATGAAAGCCTTGCAGAGGGGTTGAGATGTGTTCAGCCAAACAGCGGGGTTCTTTTCCACAGCAGCGGAGGAGACCTGCCCTGTGATTGGTGCAGAGCTGGTGTGCAAAGCGCTGGCAACAGCAGATAAGAGGGTCTCATCATTACTACCTGGACCAACTCCTGCAATTAGAAATATATACCGGCTAAATTTGGGGAATTTCTAGATGCGCTAAGCAAATCTTACGTAACCTAAAACAACTGTTATTTTTATGTTTGTCTGGAATCATATATTTAAAACTGACACAAGCCAAAGAAGTAAAGGATAATATCGTATCTACTCATAGTTTCTGTATACCAAAGAATTCGCATTAAAAGAAAACAGTAACAACAGACTCCTGGGTGGCACAATCAGTTAAGCATCTGACTCTTAGTTTCGGCTCAGGTGATAATCTCAGGGTTGTGCAATCGAGCCCCACGTGAGTCTGCTTCACTCTCTCCCTCTGCCCCACCAACCAAAATAAATAAGTAAACCTTAAAGAAAAAAACAGTAACAAAATGGCTGAGCAATTCAATAAAACTTTACCAACTTCAAAATACATTTTCCAAGCCAACTTTTTAAACTTGGCTACATTTCCTCAAGCAGGGTCAACTATTTTAATGATCTAAATGCATTCTAAAGTCATATTATACCCAAGTCTCCCTATTAATGTATCCCTAAAGTCCTAGAATAGTTTCTCTTACAGTTTTTAATATTAATTTCTACCAATATCTTCACAATTTTCTTTGTTTTGGGACTTCGAAGGAAAAGCCAATGCAAGCATGTTCTACCTGCAGCTTTCACATCTTTTTCAAATGCCAAACAAAATATCCAAATTAATAAAATAATTGCATACCTTGACTACTTCTAGGGGACTACTGGTAGGCAACATGACCACATTTAAACGCATTGCTTAAAGTCCTAAACTTATTAAACCAGTTAAAGCAATAATTTTCAAGAACATAGAGGGATAACATAATGTCATAACCATGAATGAGGAGAAATTTTGAGCAATCCACACTATCAACATTTAGAAGCCAAAGTTCTAATGCTTGAGAAGCAATGCTTCTCTATAATTGGAATTAACATGGGACACTAGGTAACTGCGTTCTACAACTCAGACCCCACTTGCTGCTGTTACTAGACCAAGATGCACCTGTTCCCACGGCTACAGGCAGCAGGAGTTGGTGCAGGGAGAGGCAAGAGTTGTTAGCTGTTCTTTAGGTAAGAGGAAGAGTGAAAGGGCAAGTGCTGGAGCCAGATGCTGCTTTGGGCAGGAACCTTGAGAAATTCTGCCATTCAGCTGCATTTGGTTCTAAAAGCAGCACATGGGTTAATTTATATGATGAACCTAACCTAAAGCCAAAGTTTTTAAACAGAAAAAAATCTGAAACATCCCTACAACACACAAGCTTTTCAGATCCATTTTTCCTGGGTTTACTAAAACACAAAAGGAACATCATCCAGCGAGGCATCCAACCCCCCAGTGTAAAGACCCTGTCTTCATCATTTCTGATTCCATAGCAGCTAACACAGAGCCTGGCACACAGCAGCTACTGCCCAGCTGGATTTGGATAATACCTTGAAGACCTTTAGGTAGTTCCATGGTTTTTATAATTTGTTCTGTTACATCTGATGCACTAAGTCCTTGTAGCCTCTTCTCCCAGAAAAGCTGTAAGGCAAAACAGCACTTGTTAATACACATTCCTAGGACAAGAAAGTAGCGCATCGATGCTGCTGAATGATGAAATTGAGATCATTTCAATAGTTTCCTAATTTCCCCATTTTTTTCCTTATAGGTACTAAATGACATTCCAAATATGAATTATTTCAACACATCACAATTCTTTCAATGATATTAATCAAAAGACGTTTATTTTATGCAATCTACTCAATTGTTACAGTACTACAGATTTTTATATGTCATATATTACTACATATAGTACTTCATAAGGTCTCTTCCAAAGAATATAACTTGAAGCTTTAGAGATTCATTTGGTATGAAAATTTAATGTTATAATGTATGAGGGAAAAGAAAACACATTATGTAATACCCCTTCATCCAATATCATTAGGGAAAAAGCTCCTCCACCTGTGTGACTTTTCTACAATACTGAAGGTTACCCTTTGGCATACTTTTAAGGGGTAAAGAGCCAATTTTAATGGAAACGTCTCTAAAATGTTTTGCATACTCCCTTGCTCTTTAAAAAGGGTGTCCCTTTCATGAGCGACTTTCCCCCTGTTGTGTGGAGCCCAGGTCACTTTAGTCGCTCAGTGGCCCTACATCCTCATTCTGGGCTCGAGTCAGCACACTGAAGGCTCCTCGTACTCCATGGGGCCACTGTGGAATGCAGTTGTTCAGTCAAACACTAAATGGTCCAAGACAGTTCTGCTGTTTCCTCTTATAACCTTCCTATACTTCATTTTCTCTCCTAGTCAGTTATTACTTCTCAGTAATGTCATTCATCTGTTCCACAGGTACTTACTGAGCTCCAACTAGGAGCTGCACTGTGGACACAGCACTAGACACACTAGACACATAGCACTGTGTCTTTGTCCTCAAGCCTTATCTCTTTCCTAGGCTCTCTCTTATTTACTGCAGCCCCAAAACAGATACAGGAATTCCTTAGGACTCCATGTACCTGTCTTTAACCCTGGACACCTGGGTCCTGTCACAAGTAGGTACAGAAAAAAATATTGAATGCCCAAATATGGAGTAACAGGACTCAGAGTGAGAATCTTGAGGGACCCACAAACCTAAACTGAAACCCCAGCTCTAGATGTCTAAACCTTCCATTGCCTCTTTTGTAAAATGTGACAGCAATGAGGACCACATAAGATTAACGTGGAGTCTAACAAGGCCATATCCATAAAAAACCTGTCAGGGAGTAGGCGCAAGGTTTATTATATTTACTTTTAGCAAATTTTGACCACTCTGAGGGCTGATATTTTGACTCTGAGATATATGAAAAATGCCAGGTAATTGCCCTCCAGATAAATGCAAGACACAATAAAATCTCCTTACGGCAGAAGAGCAGTATGTTGGATCTCTAATAACCCCCCTGCGAGCACCAAGAGTGACCTGCAAAGGAACACCTCACTCTCTTCTCTATGGTAACGACTCCTTACATCTCCCTATAAATTCTGTCATCAGCAGAAAACATGGTCAACATATATGACACGAATGCATTAACCATCATGGGTGAACAATAGTTAGGTGAAGGTAATAGTTGATAAATGTGATAAATGTCCCAAGAAACCCCACCTGTTATTTACTTTTTGTGGGAAATAATATCATCTATGATTATCACAACTATGGGGAAAAAAGCAAAGAAAACAAACACCAGTTAATTCCTAATGAAAAAGGAAAAAGTATCTGGAAGAATCAGTGAGTATGAGATTAGTAAGTGCTTTTATAATGAAATTATAACTTAATTTGCAAAATAAATCAACACTACCCAAAGTATGGAAGTTATGTACAGATATGATCACTAATATTTTACATAAAATTCCAATTTGAGATATCAAAAGTTCAATTTTTTACATTCTACAATTTTTCACTCTCAATTTCTAAATTCCTATTAATGGAAAGGGTAATGATACAAAACTTAGAAAGGATTATTTTGCAGAATAAGCCTTGAACCGAGAAACGCATGCATGGCTCTAGATTACAAGTCCTGGTATCATCACATACCATCTGACAGCCCCCAACTGAGCCTGGAGTTGAATCAGATACGCACCGAAAACCTCTCTATAAATGAAATGCTTATGCCATGAAAATGGAGATACATGGATTGAGGTGTGCGCATGCGCATGTATGTAGGTTGAACGTGTATTTCTACCCCTACTCATGCTCCCCAGAGGAGGCGGGAGATGTGGGAAAGGCCAGAGAAGGAAGAAAAGGCTAGTTGATCAAAGCAGACGCACGGTGGGTACAGGTCACCAGTGCCCTGCTCTCCGTCCTTCCCACGGCTCAGTCAACACTCCTCAGCTCACCTAATTTTCGTGAGAACCGCAAGTCTTCAGGAGACGGATGTCTCTTCACAAATCCGTATCTTCCTGACTCACTGCCCTACATGCATTTCCTCAGGCCATTATCTGCTTTGTTTTGGGGCTGGGGGCTTCTTTGTATTTTAAAATATTTTCTTAAATTGACATGGGCATTATGCCCCGTGAAAGAAGCTAGTCTTTTACGCACTGGATGATTCCATTTCTATGATATTCTGAGGAAGAAAAAAACTATAGGGATAGTTGCCAGGGATTAGGGGTGGAGGGAGGGTCTGACTAAAATGACCAGCACAAGGGAATTCGTTGGGGGTGCTGTAACTGTTCTCTGGTTTTTAATATATATGAACTTTCTCCAGCTGCTAGAATGACCATTTCCTTTATTTTCCAAGCCAGTTCCTTACGGAATGACCACTCTGCAGACTCCATCCTCCAGGCCCATTTCAACGTTATTACCCCAGCCCTTTCCTCATTTCACCAAATTTACTTTAGGAGGTAGTCAGCTCCTCTTACCAAATTCAATGACCTTTTCTCTTGACCTCTGCGTGCTGTGGAGAGGTACAGGGAGGGGAGAAGTCTTCTTCCTAAATTTAAAATTTCCTGACCTGCTCATTTGTGAATTCCTTGTTTATACTAGGTGACAAATCGTGGCCATCTGGAGTTCTTATTACATTCCTTCTCCAGCCACTAAAAGTCCAAAGACAGACAGACTGACAGAAAGAAAGAAAGATGATCTCCCTAAATTTGTAAGAAGCCTCCCTCTACCAAAGCTATCCAGTCTCTTCCGTCACGCCTCCAGAAGCACTGTGGCTTTCATAAATCCTGACCTACCCACTGAAAGTCTGATTTCACCTGCCAAATCCATTGATATTCTCAGTGTAACCCTGCTGCCTGATGTGAGGCCAAATAATCAATTTAACACTTTAAAGGAATAGTGATTTAATATTTAGAGAAAATCCCAAAATTTGCTATCAACCTCAGTTATTATCTCTCTTTCTAATCCCCACTAATTAGAGTCTCCAGATGCCTCTATACCCTGGTGTGGTGTGTGTCTGTTTGTTTGTTTGTTTGTTTGTTTGTTTGTGTCATCCTCCAGCATGTAAGAAAACTGGAGAGCTCCAATTTCGGAGCCTCACATTATATTGCCAAAAATCTGGGCAATGCCCTGTCCAGCTGATTAGCTGATAGAGAAGCAGAAGCTGGGATTAAAGGTGATTCCAAACCACAACAGTGTCTAAAATATCAGTGACAGGGTCTGCATGGCTTTGAAGGAACCAGCTTTCTGGACACTGGAGCTCATCTCCACACCTTTGCTGCTCACACGGACAGAGGAAGTACCTCTACCCCACCAGCGGAATTACAGATGGGTGCACTTCGTCTATCTCAGAGTCATCGGGGACAAACAGGATAGTGTGTTATGAAAGCTACTTCTTTAGTGAGAGGATCAATCTGTTTTCTGAAAATAAGACCAACCCAGATACAACTATAGTAGCATTTTCTTTTCTTAATCGCCGTGGATTTAACTGGGACTTTGGGGGATTTGTTCAACTTGGCTTCCAGAGGATATCCAAAGAAGAGGGTAAGGAAGAAACAGGGATTGCAAAGGAACTGCTCAAATCACATACAAACATACATCCCTATTCTGATGCACTGGGAACTTGGGCTAGTTATGTTGATTAGTACTGCCCTCCAAAACCCTGATATACGTACTATGAAGGAATCTGCTTTTCTGAGGAAGTCAGGACAAGATGGTTTACTGGAAAAAAGTAATCAGAGGATCAATCCAAATTCAACAAATGTTCTTTTAGTACCCATTATGTGTGAAGTATTTTGCTAGGCCTGGAGATAGTTACTAGGATAACTGGCAATTGCTGACCTCTCAGTGCTGTTTGGTGGGAAACTAGCAAAACGCTACAAAGTAGACCATGACAACCACAACAATGCAGATACAAACTTAACTTCAATTTGGGAGGATCTTGGAAGGCTTTCAGGAAGAGGCAGCTCTTGAAAGAAATGTGGAAGAGTTCTACAAAGCAGCAAAGTCAGCCAAGGAAATAGCTTAAGCAGGCAAGGATGGGAGACAAGAGTACCAATCAGTATTTCTACGTGTTCTCACACAGAGGAATAACCACAGCAGCTTATTTTAAATGTATATCCCAAGGTCTCAGCCCTAGGGATTCTGTCCAGTAGGTCTGGGTTATGGGGCCAGATTTATTATATACAGACATATGTATATGTCTTAGAAGAGTCTGATGCAGGCCCACGGATCTCAGTTTTAGAACTGGTTTGGTTTGTGTTGAAAGAACTGTAGTGCACACATAGGGCTGGTTTATACTGATCACCAAGATCTCCGAGTTTTATTCCTGATTACAACAGAAAAGTAAAAAAGTATATTATTCTACTCTGTCCTTGCAGAGAACTGGAGGAATATATTTGCCTTTCTCTTCCTCACTGCAAGAAGACATGTGTCAAGGTATATTTAAGAGCACATCAAATTGTTCAGGCATAAATAGAGAAAGGGCTGACCCAAAGTTCTGCTGATGCCCGGTCATATTCTCTTGGTGGAAAAGAGGAGGAGGAAGAGGACAAGCTACCACTTACCCACCACCAAGCCCCATCCAGAGGCCTGGCCCTGTGCTCAGTGCTTTATGTACAGAAATCCAGTGACTCTTTCCTACAGATTTTTGAAGAAGACATTATTAGTCCCATGTAGAGTCACTTACCAAGGGTTGCATAACTAGTCAGTGGTGCAGCTGGAATTAAAACTCAGGTCAGTGTGATCAAATGGTCTTGATCTTAATAATAACAGCTCTGCAAGAGCATTTACATATTTGGCTCTATGTTAGATCAGAAGGTAACAGGCCTCAGACACTTCCACTCATGAAATCACAGGCCGACAAAAGTTTTTAAAAATGCCAAGAAAACTGTCGAGTTACTCTTAATCCATTTGCCCACTAAGTAAGACTGTGTAAGTCATCAATTGTAGGCAATTTGTGCTGATGCCTGCCTCCTCTTTGGGCAAAATTAAGAGACCCAGGCTTGTAATGTTTAGGCTAAAGCTAGCATGGAGTTTTAAGATACCAAACCATAATTTGGGGAAGCTTACATGATAAAACCCAAAGAACCGATGTTATATATATTCTCTGCAAATTAGCTTTCTTAGAATTAATTGCAAGTACCGACCCCATTGAACATCAAATTTTTATTTGGTGGATGGAAATTAAAGTCTGAGACCCCCTAATCCAAGAAAATGCTTTCAGATGAGTCCCACTAACAACAGAGTGGTAGCAGGCATTTTATGAAGCAGGAAGGGGGAGTGATTTAGTGAGCATACAAAACTGAACACTTTGGAATTTTTTCTATAAGAATACTATTTTAGGTTAACTATATTAGTATCTATTTCTCATGAAATATTAAAAGCATGCAGATCAAATATACCAGTATTATTTTCATCAACCCTTATATTTAATTTGAAAAGCACCGCTGTGCCTGCGTATTGTTCAAAAAAAATTCACTGATGAAGAGAAACTGACCTTCTGTTTATACTCATAACATCAACTTGACAGTAAATTGTCAAGGGCAGGAAGGGTAGGAAGGTTCACTTCTGAGTAGCAGAGTGACTGGTAGTGGGCTTGAGTTCAAATTCTTGCTTTGTCACTTACTAGTTTTATAAAGTTAAACAACTTAACCTATCCACTTACTAGTTTTATAAAGTTAAACAACTTAACTTATCCCAATGTCATTTTCCAACTCTAGGGAAAGGGAAAATAAAAACGATCTTAAAGAGTTTCAGAAACTAAATGAGGACGTTTTACAAACACGTGAACATGCCCAGTACAGAGCAATTATCATCTTACTACATTTTTCAGCATACTGATAATATAATAGCATTCAATAGGTAAATGGACATCTTATTAAAATTAATAAATATAAACAAATCAACAAATTACCCACTCTGAAAGAGAACTATTCATACATGAAGACTGAGCAGCTGTGCTTGAATCTGCCCTTCCCTCCAAGATTTTCAGCTGGGGTTTTCTTTCTACAAGTATCTTAAAACTCCTCCTTTTCCTCCTCTCATCCAAGCCAGACTGCCTCTCACCTAGACCAGAGTTGGTTGGGAGAACTCTGGTGAGTAGGACCAGCCACATAATTTGCAGGACTCAGTGAAATGAAAATGAAATCATGAAGTCCCTTGTTCAAAAAGTATTAAGAATTTCACAATAGCAACAGGCATGGGCTATCCTAAGCACGGGGCCCGTGCACCCGCACCCACGACATCCAAGGTGGGAAACACAGTGCTGGGGGAAAGGAGAAACTGGCAGGGAAAGGAGACCCCTGTGCCATGCAGCAGGATATAGGAAAATGCTGTGATCTGATCTCATTCTTTGAATTTCATAAAAGAAGGAAGATAACGGAAAATAGTTCTGGCTGGGCCTATGCACAAAGGAACCTTCCTATAATTCCCAGTTAAAATAATGCAAGGATTTTTTTTTTAATTTTATTTATTTATTTGATAGAGAAAACACAAGTAGGCAGAGAGGCAGGCAGAGAGAGAGGAGGAAGCAGGCTCCCTGCTGAGCAGAGAGCCCGATGCGGGGCTCGATTCCAGGACCCCGAGATCATGACCTGAGCCGAAGGCAGAGGCTTAACCCACTGAGCCACCCAGGCGCCCCAATAATACAGGGATTTTTCATCCCTCCCGCCACTGCTCATTTGGAGGACTGTGAAAGGATCACTGCCAAGGCCCCCACAGTTGAGCAGCATGAGTGAGGAAGGAGGGGACCCAGGGAATGAGGAAACCATAATGGGGAAGAACAGTGGTAAGCCCAGAGAAGGATCAGAATTTTGTTCTATTTAAAGTCCAGTGGATAAAATGGGTAGCTTTTAATTAAGATTTCCTGAAACTGTAATTTTCTTGTTATTTTTACTCCATCTATTTCCATGTTGTGATGATAGTAAAGCCCTTAGAAAAACCTCAAAAGGGCTCTGAGCTTATTTCAAGAACAGAAAGTAGGAGAGAATCAGGGAATGCAAACTATATTTCCATTATGCAGTGAAGCAGGAAGAGAAAGAAAAACAAAACAAAACAAAACAGACAAAAAAACTTGAACCAGGAACAACGGCCTAAAGAAGTTTCCCAATCTTGGCATCATTAACATTCGGGTTGGACAATTCTTTGTTGCGGCTGTTCAGTGGCATCCCTGGCCTATACCCACTATGTGCCACCAGCACTACCCCCACTTTGACAACCGAAAATGGCTCTAGACATTGCCAAATTTCCCTGGGTATATGGGGGAAGACTGTACAAAATCAGGTCTGGTTGAGAACCCCTGGTTCAGAGGAAGACAAAGAGGTGAGAGGTGTACAGTGCGAGGAGCCCGAATCGCATTGCTGAAACAGAAAGAAGAGCCCTCCACTGGTAGATGCCATGACTGCCGCCAGCTCCTTTCCCAACTTCCAAGAGTCTCGATCAGAGATCATCACTCCTGAGCCTTATAAGAACCATCCCAAAGAGCTTGGAGCTGGGCACGTCTTCTGTCACTGCCAGGCAAGGGTGTAAAACAAAGCTGAAGTGGGAGAAATATTTCTTACCTTAAGAGTTGAAATTTAAGGCATATAACATGGTTATAAACAGTAATCATTTTTAATAATTCAGACACACCTAAGATTAAATGGTCTTTTATAGGCCGGTCTGGGATTCCAGAACCATTTATAAAACCATTTCTACTGGAAGCTGTAGAGTTTCAAATAACTGAAACATGACATTTTATATCCCAACCCATAAGTTAGAAAGAATCTGTATGTACAGATTTTAGAAAGAGTTCTTTGTTATTCCCAAAGGGTCAGAGACCACATGCATGTTCAAATCTGCCACCAACTACCAAGAAAGGCACATCTCCATTCAGAATGATTTTAGGTATTCAAGTCTAGTTAGAGCAACAAAACAGAACCAAACATCTTGAACGTGTTAATTTCCATAAGATATTAATGTCCTACCTACAGGTAGGACCTGAGCAATTCTAAATTAAAAGGCCAGAGAAGGGGCGCCTGGGTGGCTCAGTGGGTTAAAGCCTCTACCTTCGGCTTGGGTCATGATCTCAGGGTCCTGGGATCGAGTCCCGCATTGGGCTCTCTGCTCAGCAGGGAGCCTGCTTCCTCCTCTCTCTCTCTCTCTCTGCCTGCCTCTCTGCGTACTTTTGATCTCTCTCTGTCAAATAAATAAATAAAATCTTAAAAAAAAAAGGCCAGAGAAAAAGTATCTCACCAAACTGAGCCACAGAAAACCTTAAAACTGATCTTAGCCTTCATATACTGTTTGAAAATACATCCTCCCTTACCTTTTGAAATTAAAATCTCCACCAAAAGAGTAAACTGATTATATATAGAAACATACTGAAATTTCAATAATGAAACCAAGTTCATCTAAAACTCCTATATATCTGAACTATTTCTCACTGATTATTTTGAATATGTACCACAAGCTGAATGTTAGGTAGCTCCTATGCCAAGAAGCTGTAACCACAGACTCTGTGCTGACCAGAAAGCCAGGAGCTCAAGCGCAAGGGCCCTGAGCCTCTTCAAATATCCCTTCTACCATAGACCCCCTCCAAGTCATTTACCCTTTCTTTTCTTATCTTTTGTCTCAGAGGAGTAAGTATCCTGCTGCTTTTCTCAGATTACCTCTACACTTGGCTCTTGGTCATATCTTCCGCCTCCTCCCGTTCTTGCCCCAACAATTTGCCCAACTTCTCTTCCTACATTTTCCATCTTCCTTCTTCCTCTCCTTGGGCTTCTTTCCCTGAAGAGACTGATATACTCCAACACTGATAACCTAAAAAATGTCCCTATACACACACACAACTTCTCCCTCAAACCAGCTCTATCTTCCTCTTTCTACTAGAAAAGAAACTTTCCCTCTGTTTCCTGGACCTTCCATTCATTCTCTTCCTCCTAAACTCTACTCTACTCCTATTAGTATATTAACGCTGATCGCTTCTCAGCCTTTTGGCCAAGATCAAGTGTAGCATATTAACACTGACTGCCCAAGGTCACAGTAACCTCGTAATTACCAAATCCAGTTCCTGACTCAAGCCCTACCTCACTGTTGAAATCATCTGCTGTCAGAAGACTTAGGAAAGTCTCTTTTATGATGGTTCTCTGTATGCTTCTGTATTTTCTATTACTGTTAAGAAACAAATTAAAACTAATGGTAGGAGTCAAGGAAATAAGACTATGAGAATTTTTTTCTAACAAAAACAAATATTTACAATGCATGAATGGGATATACCTTTTAAAGAATCTGTTAATAATTTGTAAAATAGAAGAACTTAAAGTCACTTTTAAAATCTCACAATTTTAAGAGTTTTACTGAGCACAGTCTTCATCTCTGTGAAGATCATCATGTTAGACATGGCGTTGGCACTCAAATGTTTTAGAGATGGACCTACGGCTATGTCGAAGAAGTACAGGGTAACAGAAAGACACTGGTTTGGGAACTGAATGTTTTGATCCTGGACTAAACTACTAAATAGATGTGCTGCCTTACTCACCTAAGTCACTTAATCAATTTGGTTGTGTTTTCACTAGTAAAATAGAAATACTAATCACTGTCTCATCCATCTCAAGTCATCAAAACACTGATTTTAAAAAAATGAGGAAATTCTTTGAAAATATACAATTTTTATTGAATTTCTCATTTTCTAATGTTAGAATTTCATAAATTCAATAAATATTTGATTCACTTTTCTAAGGCTTTTTCTAAGCTAATCAAAGAACAAAGGGCCTTGTCATGTATTTGTAGACTAAAGCAAAACCCAGAAAATGTGCACTTTATATTCACTGACTCATGAAAAGCTAAATATGCAAGACCCTGGGTTAGGGCTACACAGAGGAATGATGTTTCCGCCCAGAAGGAATTCACTGTCCAGTTTATAAAGTGCTCTATTTCAAATCCACCCCGTATGACATCTGAGTTGTCTAGTTCTGGTCAGCAGAAACAACTTAACTTAAACACCACGGTCTGCAAACATCAAAGTCAAACCCTAGCTGCCTCCTCATTTTGTGAGAGTGGCCCAGGAAGAAAGGGCAAGATCATGGCAAGAAAATTACTATGTAAATCAAGGAAAAGCTTGACTCATGTGGCTGTGCAAACTACAGTGAGATCTCTCGTTAAGGCAAAAGATAGCATTTTGGGCTAAAGAGGCTGGAAGAATGACGCAAACAGCAAGACCCAGAGCTGCGGGGGCGGACGGGCGGCACCATCCGCTTGTCTGCAGACTGTTATGAGCACTATGGTACGAGCCTCCCCAGAGCCGGCATGTAATACTTGTCGCAATGTTAGGAGCAATCTTAAACCACTAAATTTGAAAATTATGAAATCTACAAATACTAGAAAAACATATTCTCAAATTTGATACAAGAAGAAATAGGGGGCACCTGGGTGGCTCGGTTAGTTAAGTGTCTGCCTTCGCTCAGGTCATGATCCCAGGGTCCCAGGATCAAATGCCACACTGGGCTTTCTGCTCAGCAGAGAATCTCCTTCTCCCTCTCCCTCTGCCTGCTGCTCTGCTGCTTGTGCTCTCTCTCTCTCTCTCTCTCCCCACCACATACCTACATACATACATAAATAAATTTTTTAAAAGAAAAAATAGAAAATATGAATATTCATCTACATACCTATCAAATAAACTGAACCTACTTTCAAGCTTTCTCATTTAAAAAAAGTTGGGGGGGATGCCTGGGTGGCTCAGTGGGTTAAACCTCTGCCTTCGGCTTGGGTCATGATCTCAGGGTCCTGGGATCGAGTCCCACATCCGGCTCTCTGCTCAGCGGAGAGCCTGCTTCCTCCTCTCTTTCTCTCTCTGCCTGCCTCTCTGCCTGTTTGTGATCTCTCTCTGTCAAATAAATTAATAAAATCTTAAAAAAAAAAAATAGTTGGGGGGGCAGAGGAAGGAGATGCCACACAATGAATGCTCCAAACACATAGAGAAAAGTACCAATTTTATACAAACTCTTAAGGGAACATAAAAGAAGGATCACCTCCCAGCTTATTATACAAAGCCAGCAAAACCTCCATACTAAAGATTGAGAAGAAAATTACTAGAAAAGAAAAATGCAAATCAATCTCTTAGTGAATATAAATGCAAAAAATCCTAAACCACATAACAGGAAATCTAAACAACAGTAATAATGATAATACATCATGACTACGTTTGGCTTAATCCAGGAATTCAAGGCTTATGTAACATTCAAAAAAAAAAAAAATCAAGCAGTGCAATCCACCACATAAACTAATCACTGTAATTCAATATATTAACAGAATAAAGAATAAAAACCATTTCACCATTTAACTAGGTAGAGAAAAAGAATTTGATAAAATTCAATACCCATTCACAAAAAATATTCTTAGCAGATGAGGAATAGAAGTGAATTTCATTACCTTAATCTTAAAAAAGGTATTTACCAAAAAAAACCTACATCAAGTATCATATTTAATGGAGAAACACTAAAATCACTTCCTGGTAACATGAATGAGAGAGAGATGTCTGCTATCTCTCCTATTCGAGACTGTATTATAAGTTCTAGCTAGTGAAATAAGACTAGAAAAAAAAAGGTTTAAGGGTCAGCAGGGAAGAAATAAAATTCTCAATTGCAAATGACAGGTTTGTTTATTCATGTATAAAGTTGAAGAGGCTCACTGACTACTTTAATAAGTGAGTTTGGAAAGATAAATGAATACAATCTATAAAATCCAATTTTTCTATATAGTAGCAACAGACAACTAGAAAACAAAAATAATTTAATGTAATCACTTAAGAGTAGCATCAAAATACATCAAATATCTAGAAATCAATTAAAGATATATAAGATCATTAGACTAAAAACTAAAATTTTAATATAATGTTATGTTTTAATGGAGGTATATATAAGATTTGTGAATTATAGGACTCAACATTGTAAAAATGATAATCCTCCCCCAAATTGTCCTGTAGATTACAATCCTAGCAGCTCTGGAGAATAGTGGACAAGGTGAGTCTAAAATTTATATGGAACTGCAAAAAAGTCAAAACTAACCAAGATAATCTTGAACAAAGAATAAGAAAGCTGGAAATGTATACTACCAGATATCAAGACTTTTTATAAAACTACAGTAATGAAGACAGTGAGTTATTAGGAAAGAAGAGACAAACAGACTCATGAAATAGGCCTGAGTGTAGAAACTGATTCACATGTACAGATATACCAAAAACAGAACTAGAAGCCCCAAAACTGACCTTCGTAAAACTTCCACCCTTTCCCATTTCGTTTATAACAGACGTGACAAAGCAGAGCAATGAAAAAGAATGCTCTCTTTGGTAAATGATGCTGGGTCAAACCTGATTATGTCCAAGAGGAATAAAGTTATTTCTTTTTTTTTTTTAATATTTTATTTATTTGTTTGACAGACAGAGATCACAAGTAGGCAGAGAGGCAGGCACAGAGAGAGGAGGAAGCAGGCTCCCTGAGGAGCAGAGAGACTGATGCGGGGCTCGATCCCAGGACCTTGGGATCATGACCTGAGCTGAAGGCAGAGTCTTTAACCCACTGAGCCACCCAGGCGCCCCAATAAAGTTGTTTCTAATGGGCAGGTTCTCAAAAACTTTACTTCCCGTTATATTTTACAAGAAAGGTACTGGAGGATTAGCTACAATTAAGGGTGTATACTGAGACAGAAGAAGACAGAAATCCAGGCAAGTCCAGGGCAGAACTGCACCACAGGAAATCCCTAGAGCCACAGCTACCCAGCAGGACTAGCGGATGAATCCAGCCTAAGGGGAATTAAGGTGACTCCAGGAAAAACACAAGATGGAACACCATGGATTTCAGCATAAGAAAAATTTAACTGATAGGCCTGTGGCAGAAATAATACGGCATTAGGGAAGATTAACTATAAAGAAAACTAGCATACAATTCTTAAGATTAACAACAACAACAAATTATGAAAGCCATTCTGATGATGATGATTGGGCATTAATTCACCTACCCATGAATATTTTCAGTCATAATACTGTAGACCCTATTAAACCAAAAACATGATACAACTATGTTGGTTGGGAACATGAGAGCAGAGAACTATGTACTCATTTACCATTGTGAGAAATCAAGAAATGATGTCAAAAATTAACAACAACAACAAAATAGCAGACTAAGTATATTATTCAGAAACAGAGGCAATTATAAAGGAAAACCGCCAGAATTAAGAATAAGCCCTTCTGGAAATGAGACTAAAAGACATAAAAAGTAAGAAACTATTCTTTTGAAACATAATTTTTTTAGTTTCTTTTTCATCTATATTCCTATGTTACCTAAATAGTAAAACTTTTAAAAATGTCATGGATCTCCTTACATGAGAGCTGAACTATTTTTAGATGGACTACAAAAATGCATGATGATTAAAGTTACTATGAATGAATAACCCATGGATTCATTAATTTTTTAAAAAATTTACATCCAGCTGGGGCGCCTGGGTAGCTCAGTGGGTTAAAGCCTCTGCCTTCAGCTCAGGTCATGATCCCAGGGTCCTAGGATCGAGGGGTCGAGCCCTGCATCAGGCTCTCTGCTCAGCAGGCTTGCCTGCTTCCCTTCCTCTCTCTCTGCTGCCTCTCTGCCTACCTGTGATCTCTGTCTGTCAAATAAATAAATAAAATCTTAAGAAAAAAATAATTTACATCTAACTTCTCACCATAACTATGACCTCCATAAAAACTGACAAGTCTTCAAACTAGTTTTCTCTCCTGGGCTCTAATCCATCATCTTTTACTACCCAGAGATCCCATGATTGCTTTAAGGGTACAAATTTTCTAATACTCATATTCATATTTTATTATTTTTTAAAAACTGAGCTACCCCTCAATATTTCCATATTCCTATCAATGGTATCTTTCCCCATTACCTAAATTCTGAGACTCCTCATGGGCATGGCTGATAAGTCAACAAATTTTGTCAATTACTTTATGACTAGCATGAAACAGACCTTACCATTTATGCCTTAATTTCCTGTAGTTTCTTCAGTGTTCTCCTAGCCTTAAGTCATTTCTCATACTACATACAATAACCAGATTAAGACTTCTGTCTAGAATGTTCTCCCAATACTTCTCCACTAATGAAGACCACATATTCTCTCCTTTGCTCTTTTTATTTCATTGCACTTCATCATACCATGATAAATATATACATATTTGTCTGTCTCTCTCCCTATCACAGTTGGAGATAAGCTCTGTGAGATCAGGAGCTATGCTGTTCACTGCAGTATCCCCACTACTTAACTAAGTGCTGGCACAGGTTTAAGACTCTGTTATTTTTAATTTAAAAAGTTCATTAATTCATAACTCAACAAATGCATATTAAACACTAACATAACGGAGATACTGTGGATAAAGCAATGAATAACTAATAGAGTTAGAGCAGAAGAGAAAGGAGAGATGCTAAGGCGGAACTCTAACTCCAGACTTGATAAGAGGTTCTCTGAACAGGTAAAGGGATTTCTAAGTTCAGACTTGAGTGAGGAGTAGAAAATGGGTAATTAAATGTAGGAAAGAAAGCGGCATGAGATATGACCAGAGAATGCAAGGGCAGGACGTGGGCGTGGGGCGGGGGGATGAATAGCACATTCAAAACTCTGCAAAAGGGTTCATGTGATTCACATGTTGAACAAGAAAAGAAAGAGAGGCCAAGGAGACAAGCAAAAGCCAAATTATGAAGTACTTTGTAAGTCATGCCAGGTGTTTTGACTTTACACATAATATTTAGTGGCTTTGTCCTTAAAATTTAACAGGAATCATTGAAACATCCTCAGAAGAATAGCGCTATCAGATCTTCACGTCAGACGGAGCTTCTGAATGCAGTATGAAGAATGAGCTGAAGAGAATAAGACAAGAAGAGAGAGGAGATGAAATGCCATTTACCCGGCATAGAGATGGGGCAAGTGAGTTTTTACAGAGACAAAGTCAATGGGACCTGCTAATTAGATGTTTGCAGTAAACAATGGGAAAAGTTTAGGAAGATGCTTGGGGTTCTGGTTTAGGCAGCCAGGTAGATAGTGGTACTTTCACTGAGATACAGCACACAGAAGAAAGAGCCGGTTTGATAGAACGAATGAGATTACGAGATGAATTAGAAGTGCTGGTGAGACTTCCAAGCAAACAATGTTAATAGTGGATTGATACAAACAACTGAAGCTCAGAGTAAAGACATAAATTTGAAAATCATTAACATATAGATGATAACTGAAGCCATGAGAATGAATGAAATCATCCATGCAGGCCTTATATAGAAAGGATGCACAGTATTCCCTGGGAAACCCCATGATTTTAAAAGATGGATAGAGGGGGCGCCTGGGTAGCTCAGTGGGTTAAAGCCTCTGCCTTCAGCTCAGATCATGGTCCCAGGGTCCTGGTATCGAACCCCACATCAGGCTCTCTGCTCAGCAGGGAGCCTGCTTCCTTCTCTCTCTCTCTGCCTGCCTCTTTGCCTACTTGTGTTCTCATATCTGTCAAATAAATAAATAAAATCTTAAAAAAAAAAAAAAAAGATGGATCAAGAAAAAGGAACCGAAGAAGGGGAGTGAGAAAAAACAAAGGAGGAAGAAAACCAAGAGTACAGAGTCACAGAAGAAAAAAGTATTTCAGGAGCCAGGGGTAGTCATAGTGCTTAAGGCTAAAGCAGGTCAAGTAGTACAATTTAAGGACTGAAATTTATTTAGGAAAAAAAAAAAGAAAACAAAATTTTTTTAATTTAAAAAAAGGACTGCAATTTGTCCATCCAATTTAATAGGAATCATCAGCAATCTAGATGAGAGCCATTCAAATGGCTGAGCAGGAACAAAAGTGGTATTTCAGAGAGAGAAATACTAAGAGATAAGGTAGGTATTAAATACACACAATTCCAATAAACATGACTATCAAAGGAAAAGAAAGAAAACAAATCTTAAAAGGGACACAGAGTAAAATGAATAATTTTTTTAAGATAGGGAAGATTTGTGTATATTTAAAAGCTTTGGGGAAGAAGCTATTTAGAGAGAGAAGTTGATGGTGAATTGTAGTTGACATAATCCATTGAGTGAGATCTCTGACAAGGTAGGAGGGAATGCATTTGGGGAGCACAGACCTTGGAATTAGCCTTAGGCCACAAGGAGATGCATTTACATTCAGTTCAGAGGGGTAATAAAAAAGCTACTCCCTTATTCAAAATCCTCTAAACACTTCTCATTTGCAAAGTTAAACACAAATGCTTTAGTTTGTTCAACTACATGGGTATTCAAATAAATGCAAATTTACAATGAAATACCGTTTTTTTTATATATTGAGTTACCAATAAGAAGAAGTACTGATAATGCTCAATGGCAATGAAGGTAAGCTAGAACTGGTGTGCACATAACTTATCCACAGACTTTTAAATGGGTGCAACCCTGGGACACGTGGGTGGCTCAGTCAAAAAGCATTTGCCTTTGGTTCAGGTCAGGATCCCTGCAGACGGGGCCCCATATTGGGCTCCCTGCTCAGCGGGGCGCCTGCTTCTCCCTCTCCAGTTCCCCTGCATTTGTGTTCCCTCTCGCTTTCTCTCTGTCATAAATAAATAAAATCTTTGAATAAACAAACAAATAAATAAATTGGTATAACCCTTTGGCAATTTATTTGCCAGCATCTATCAAAAATCATATATATTGGGGCGCCTGGGTGGCTCGGTGGGTTAAGGCTTCTGCTTTCGGCTCAGGTCATGATCTCACGGTCCTGGGATCGAGCCCCGCGTTGGGCTCTCTGCTCAGCAGGAGCCTGCTTCTTCCTCTCTCTCTCTGCCTGCCTCTCCATCTACTTGTGATCTCTATCTGTCAAATAAATAAATAAAATCTTTAAAAAAAATCATATATATTCACACTAATTGTTTTCTGGGAATCTAGTCTGATGAAACGATGTAAAATATAGGAAGGAACATACATATATAAGACTCCCTGGAGAACTACCTATAACAGTGAAAATACACTATACAGTGGAAATAACACTATCGAAATGGTCAAGTAAATCATGCTAGCATAATACAGAGTTGTTGGAGCAATATAAATTAATCATAAAATCATAGCACATTAATTATATAAAACATGGATAACATGTATAATGGTATGTATATATATTAAAGTATGTCTATATATGTATATATACTGTGACTATCAAAAGATGATCAAAGATACTATCAAAAGATGCATTAAAATATTGAAAGAATAGGGGCAGCTGCGTGGCTCAGTCAGTTGGGTGTCTGTCTTCAGCTTGGGTCATGGGATTGAGCTCCGCATCAGGCTCCCTGCTCAGTGGGGAATCTGCTTCTTCCTCTCCCTCTCCCCACTCGTGCTCACTCTCTTTCTCTCTAATAAATAATATCTTTTTAAAAGAGTATTGGGGGCACCTGGGTGACTCAGTGGGTTAAGCCTCTGCCTTCGGCTCAGGTCATGGTCTCAGGGTCCTGGGATGGAGCCCCGCATCCAGCTCTCTGCTCAGCAGGGAGCCTGCTTCCTCTGCTCTCTCTGCCTGCCTCTCTGCCTACTTGTGCTCCCTCTCTCTCTGTTAAATAAATAAAATCTTTCTTTTTAATTTAAAAAATAAAAAATATTGTAAGAATATGAAAAATACTAAAATACTATTGTAATTATATTATAAAAAAAGAATTATGAGAAATTTTGTCTCTCCCAAATTTTTTCTCTTATAAATATAGCAAATGATAACATGTTTAAAATTGTAAAGACTGACATTTAAGGAAGCCCATTACAACATTCTCAACTCCCACTACTTCCCATGGAAACCCTGATACCCAAACAACTTATCTTCTCATTCCTTGCCCATTCCCATTTTAAGAGCTTTGCTAACACTACCCTCCCTAATTGGAATGTCTTCACCCTCCCATCTGCTTTTCTAAATCCACTCAGTCTGCAAAGTCCAGCATATGCCCTGTATCTTTTCCAAAGACTTCACCAACCCTCCTAGCCACAGTAAAATCATCCTTCTGGAACACCTATAGCACATGTCTGTACTATTTATTTGAACCTCTGTACAGAGGATCTTTCCTACATCACCCAGAATAATGCTCTTAAGTAGTACCAGACAACATGTCCTCTAGTTCTTCTGCCCAGGCAGCCAATGTTTCTATCTAGAGAAAAGGAATATAATATCTTCTATGGAATTCCGTGCTTTAGCTTATCTATTTCTCAATCATAAAACCACTAATATAGGACAATACTAGAAGTAACCTTCTGAGGTTAGGAAGAAGTAAATGCTATTAGAATGTTTAGAATGAAGACTAATTTTATGGGTTATAATAACTAAATACTGAAATTTTTTTTTAAGATTTTTATTTATTTATTTGACAGAGAGAAATCACAAGTAGGCAGAGAGGCAGGCAGAGAGAGAGGAGGAAGCAGGCTCCCCACTGAGCAGAGCCCGATGCGGGACTCGATCCCAGGACCCTGAGATCAGGACCTGAGCCGAAAGCAGCGGCTTAACCCACTGAGCCACCCAGGTGCCCAATACTGAAATATTTTATAAGCTTTTCATACACAATGTCTTTAGAGTGCACATATTTTTAAATTTTAATTTCACCTTAAAAGTTTCTTCTAACTTATTTTAAAATATTCACTCTTGGTTACTATCAAAAAGACAAGAGGGCGCCTGGGTGGCTCAGTGGGTTAAAGCCTCTGCCTTCGGCTCAGCTCATGATCCCAGAGTCCTGGGATCGAGGCCCACATTGGGCTCTCTGCTCAGCGGGAAGCCTGCTTCCCCGTCTCTCTCTGCCTGCCTCTGCCTACTTGTGATTTTTCTCTCTGTCAAATAAATAAATTAAAAATTCTTAAAAAACAAAAACAAGGGCTATTCAGTGCTAGCAAGGATGTGGAGAAAAGGGAACCCTCGTGCACTGCTGGTAGGAATGTAAATTGGTACAGCTGTTATGGAAAACAATGTGGGGGTTCCTCAAGAAATTAAAAATAGAACTCTAATTTGATCCAGCAATCTCATTTCTGAGTACATATCCAAAGGAACTGAAGTCACTGACTTTAAGAAGTATCTACAACCCCATGTCACAGTAATATTATTCACAATAGCCAAGACATGGAAACAACCTAAGTGTCCATCAACAGATAAATGCTTAAAGAAATATTATCACCCATCAAAAGGAAGGAAATCCTGCCATTTATAACAACATGGATGAACTCTGAGGGCATTATGCTAAGTGAAATAAGTCCAAGAGAGAATGACCAGTACTATATGATCTTACTTACATGTGGAATCTAAAAAAGCTGAACTCAGAAACAAAGAGAAGACTCGTGGTGGCCAGGGGTGGGGGTGGATGGAGAGGAAATGGCCAAAGGGCATAAACTTCCAGTTATAAGATGAGTAACTTCTGGGTTCCTAATGTACAGCATGGTGAACATAGATAACAATACTGTATTGTATACTTGAAAGTTGCTAAGAGAGATCTGAGCTATTCTCACCAAGACCACCACCACCACAACAAAAGAATGGCAATTGTGTGAAGTGATGGCTGTGTTACCTAACCTTATTGTGGTTATCATTCTGCAGTGTATATGTGTATCAAACCACCATCACATTGTAGACCTCCAATTTACACAAGGTTATATGTCAGTTGTATCTCAATAAAACTGCGAACGGGGAATCATTAAAAAAAAAAGTCTGACTTCTTGAAGAGAGTAGTTTCTTATCTTTTTTTTTTTTAAAGATTTTATTTATTTATTTATTTATTTGATAGAGATCACAAGCAGGCAGAGAGAGAGAGGAAGAAGCAGGCTCCCTGCTGAGCAGAGAGCCTGACACAGGGCTCGATCCCAGGACCCTGGGATCATGACTTGAGCTGAAAGCAGAGGCTTTAACCCAATGTGCCACCCAGGCGCCCCAAAGTTTCTTATTTTTAAGAGAAGAATTAGCAAAGACAAGGAAAAAATCCAGGATCAAATATAACATTTAAATCCACTTCTTTGCTGATTTTTAAATATTTATATTTTGGTTAAAAAAGTGAATATTCTGTAAGATATGTAATTAATATTCAAAGACTATCAAAAACATCCATAGCCTCTGAGCACCCTATAATAATTAAAAAGAAGCAGCAATGGTTCAACATTGAAGTTTCTTTGAGTTGAGGATAAAAGAAAAAGCAAGAGACCAGAAAGGTGTCAAAGGTGACAGCATCAAAGATGTAAGAAGCAGAAACGTGATTTCTTCATATGTTGAAGGAAGAAAGCTGGGAAACATACCCTTAACAGCAAAATCATAATCCAATTAGGTTAAAAAGATTTCTGGACATGCTTTACATATTTGACCAGAAAAGGACATTTCAGTGATCTTACTGTCTGTGATAATAGTCTTATAGTTGGTAGAGCACCCTTCACCCGACTCCAGATATCTTTTTAAACTAAGGAAAGGAAAAGCACTTATCAAATATGCTGGTAGTATACATATAAATATATTCACCCTATCATAACCAGGTTTTACAGATTCCATCTCTACCATGTAGTTTTAATTATAGGCAGAAATCCCTGCTGAATTCTGCTTAATGCATTTTTGTTCACATGCCCTAATCTGTAATTTTAAAGCTAAGGCAGTTTCAAGGAATCAATACAAATATGAATTTATAATTCATATATTTTACCGAGTTCAAATCAGACTGTCATATGGTGATACAGGCATAGGATGCTACAGAAGACAGAATTATTAATTTATATGATGGCTTCACATCTAAATTAATCACTTCAACCTATTCAAAGTGGAACCTAGTTAAGATCCAAAAATCTAATCCTAGTTCTAGGTCTCAAAATTCAACCCTCTAAAAAGAATTACAATACCAATGGCTTGAATACCTTATTAAAAGACTGTGACATAGTTAAGGAATAAAAACATTTATATCCATAGGAACCTCAAAAATAGAAACCTCTTTGTCTATAGTTTTTTTACTGGATGATCAAAATAACTTCTCCAAATGGACTATCTGCAATTTATACTGCCAATCTGGTTCAGCGAGGCTGTGGAAAAGCACAGTTGGAAGACTTATTTTTGCCTTTTTTTTTTTTTTTTTGTCCACCACCTCCTCAACAATGAGAGCTGATTAGAATGTATCTGACATATATATGTCAAAATATAATTTAAATCAACATCTTTCCTTTACTTAAAAACCAGGATCTATACTGCAATAGTCAGAATGACATTGTGATTTCCAAAACATTAATATAAAAGTTGTCTCTGCTATTTTCCTAGAGTTGCCCAATGCCCAGTCCTTTATTCTGAAATCCTATTAGTACGACAATAGTCAAATATTACCTCAACTCTAAAGGTGAAGATAAAGACAGGGGAAAGTCAACTAATGTCTTGGTGTAATCCAAAACAGCAAAAACTGTCAGGTGACATGAGGATAAAGGTAAAAACAGTCCAAACTTTTGGAGAAGTAACCTCCTAAATAATTTTAACACTCCCTGTCTGTGCAAGCTAAAAGGAATTACATACGCAATTACATACTTTGAAAATATTCGGTTGATAAAAATCTTTACAAGGAAATGATTTAAAAATCACCAAAAAGCCAAAGGACAAGATGTTCAAGACTTTAGACAGTCTCTAAGAAAGAATACAATCAGGGAATGGCTTTATCAAGGTGGGCAAAGTTCAGAATGGCAGAATTCCTTCCCTGTTGTCACGAATATACGAAAACTACCAGTGGTTTGGTGACTATCACTAGGTGCAATAGTAAAACAGAAGGGAAAAGCCTGGTACAGAATGCCGAATGGCCCAAAGAAAACCTAAGTGGTGACAAGAGCCTAAAGGCACATGCAGGTACGCATCTTTTATATTGGATGTGATACACTTACATGGCCCCTGTTGAATCTCTTGGGGACCAACAGTAAAGCAAGTTTAGAACTTCAAATCTTGAGACATCTATAGCAAGATGCTGATCCAATGTGGCTCCAAATATCTTCTGTTTTCCTGGCTCACCTGAAGAGGAAAAAACACTACAGAGGATGTGGGAACTGAATTTCTTTATGTAGTTTCTTCTAGAGCAACTGTCTGAAAGTTTTGGCCCAATCCTTCATGAAGTCTGGAGGTGAGACACTTGAGGGACTAGTGAAAAACAAAACTCAAATGAAAAGGTGGAGTGAGGCATCTAAACGGGGAATATGAGAGCAAAAGATAATCGTTGTAGGTAACTCAGCATTTCTAATCTGTAAGTGGGAGGAGGCAGAGAAAGGAGAGAAAAAATATGCACAGATGTTTCTCCCTCCACTCCCTCACCCCAATTGCCCCTAAATATTCCCGAAGTACCTAAGCTTTTTGACCATAATTAGGGAGTGAATAAGCAAGGTTATTTGGAAAGCTAAGTATTTTGTCAAGTCTTCCTCCCCTGTCTATGTGATATTATTAAGCAGCAGGGAGGCCTCTCAGATAATACTTTTTTTCTAAGAACAGATACTGGTACAATACAGCTTGAAGCAATAAAGAGAGAGAAATATAAACTCAATTTCTGCAAAAATGGAAGTCACAGGACAATATACCATATTGACAAAGCTTATTTAATTCTGTTTTTCAAAAGGGGAGGGACAGCTTTCATATAATAAGAAATCAGAACAAAAAGTAGTCTCTATAAATAGAAAATATTTTTAAGCTAAGCAACACAAACTGCATGGTTCATCCCCTTGGGAAATATTATCCCCTGCAAAGATAATCTTTAGGAAAAAACTAAGATTAGCGGAAGCAAATCTGATGTACATTACCACACAAAAGCATAAAAATGTACTCCATAATATTAATTTAGATTCATTTTTAATTAATTTTTTTCCTAAAACATTTTACCTAAATATGGTATTATTCTCCAGCATTCATGCAATAGCCTAGGACATAAAACAGTTTTCTTTCCAAATATTTTCCATTTTAACCAGTTTACTTGAACTATGTCTGGTAAAAATACCAGAATTTTCTGACAAATAAGACTGGAGAGTCAATTAGATCCTTACCTGCCGTGGCTGCTCATTCATTCGTTGTGGATCTGATTTCACTTTATTACTAGGATGATTTGTGACTTTGGTTACTGGTTGTTTGAAAATTGATGCGGTTTGTCTAATTGGCAACGTTGTATTCAAGTCTGGTTTACCCTGTGGATATAAGCATGTTTTCATTAGTAAATATTACATATAAATATAATTTAATGAATTAATTTGTTATCCATTACTTTCAAGTTTTTACTTAAATTCCAGTTAGTTAATATATGGTGTAATATTAGTTTCAGATGTACAAATCATGATTCCACACTTCCATACATCAGCCAGTGCTCATCACTAGTGCCCTCCTTGATTCCCATAACCTATTTCCCTCATCGCCACACCGACTTCCTCTCTAGTAACCAATAGTTTTCTATAATTAAGAGTCTGTCTCTTGGGGCGCCTGGGCGGCTCAGTGGGTTAGGCTGCTGCCTTCGGCTTGGGTCATGATCTCAGGGTCCTGGGATCGAGTCCTGCATCGGGCTCTCTGCTCTGCAGGGAGCCTGCTTCCTCCTCTCCCTCTCTCTGCCTGCCTGTCTGCCTGCTTGTGATCTCTGTCTGTCAAATAAATAAATAAAATCTTAAAAAAAAAAAAAAGAGTCTGTCTCTTGGTTTGACTTTTTTTTTTTTAAGTATTTTTTACTTACTTAAGTAATCTCTACACCCAGTATGGGGCTCAAACTCATGACTCTGAGATCAAGAGTCACATGCTCCTCTGACTGAGCCAGCCACGCACCCGTTTTGTTTCTTAAATTCCACACGAGTGAAATCATATGGAGGGAGCTAGAGATTATGCTAAGCAAAGTCAGTCAATCAGAGAAAGACAAATACTATTATCCATTACTTTAAATCAGATTATTCCAAACTTCTCAATCTCAGCAATATTCAAGTTCACATTTTTAGCACTTCATTATCCAAGACATACATGAAGTTTTCTCATTTAAAAGCTTTCTGCGTACTTTAAAATATAAGAAAACTATGAAATTCATAATTAATTTGATTAGCACGATACTGGGATTTTTAAATGAACAAATGCATTTATGGGTAACACAAAAAGGAGGGTTTTCAGAACAATAATTAGTACAGCGATCCTCTCAACACTTGAGAATGGACAAAAATAATGGCACACTTGGCCACTGAAATGTTAACTGGTCAGCTATCAGGAGGCCAGGCTTACATAGACCCATGTAAGTTTATTTACTCCCATTTAAAAAGATAATTAGAAATGGAAGCTCTAATTCTAGCAAACAGAACTCAATTTGGCAACAAACTTAAGTAATTATAATCAACTAGTAAATAAAATCTAAAATGTGTTCTAGTGAAGTCAAAATGTGGCAGAGCTGTTATTAAGTTCATTTGCAATGAATGCTCTAACAACCACGGGAGGTAGATGGGCAGCGGGGCAAGGAAGGAGAAAAAAAATGTGATTTAATCATTGTATAGTCTGATTCTGGATATATATATATATATGTGTGTGTGTGTGTTCTGGGTATGTATATATATATACACACACACACACACATACATATATGGTCATCTGTATCTGAAAAAAATATGCCTCTGGTATTTTTGACATAGAAATATACTTGATAAATCCATAGGATAGTCGATGAAGTTTTGTCTTTTCAACTATCCTCAGATAAAAATTGTGCTATCAACTTCCAGGCTGCACAACAATGGTTCTCAAACTTCAGCACACATCAGAACCACCCAGAGGGTCTCTTAAAACGGAGTCTTGGGCCTCATTCCTACTAGAGATTGATTCAGTAGAGATCAGAGGTGGTGCCTAGGAACTCGCATTTCTATATAAGGTTTCAGGTGATGCTGCAGCTGCTGACCCAGGGACCACTGGGAGAAATGCTACTCTGAAACAGACTGCAAATTGGTGGCAGGAGAACCAACTTTTAACCTATAGATGTATTTTGTTCAGTTTTTAGTGTTTAATACAATGAACAAACATCTACAAATCTGGAGATTTCACATAAAATCCAAATTCTAGCTTCTCTTAAAAACTCAAAGATCTAGAAATACTGGACTTGATTAGGCCACAGCAGGCCATAACTAATTAATAATGGCTGCTCACAAGAGGTGTCAAGGGCTCTCTTCTAGCAAAATTTCTCAACAATTATGTTTGCATTACCTGTCTGAACCCTAGGTGTTGAGTTTGTGACCTCTGCTTTAATAATGTTACCAATGTCTTGGGGGTGCCTGGACGGCTCACTTGGTTAAGCAACTTCCTTCACCTCAGGTCATGACCTGGAGTCCTGGGATCGAGTCCCACATCGGGCTCCCTGCTCAGCGGGGAATCTGCTTCTCCTGCTGACCTCTCTCCTCTCATGCTCTCTCTCTCTCTCTCATTCTTTCTCTCTCTCTCTCTCAAATATATATATATTGCTTGGGATTAACCTCCTTTTGGGGAAATTAATCTGAAGAACTCAAAGACCTATCTAGAACATTCTAAAAAAAAATGTTACCAATGTCTAGAAAGGTAAGCATCAGAATATATTAAACTGACAATTAGCACAATTATGGTATTACTTGGACCCACTACTAAATACATCTCCATTAACATCCTCTCCACACCCCCTCCCCCCCACCCCCTCTTCTCTGTATGTACTGGGCATGCTTGTCCTTCCTCTGCCAATGTATGTGCTTACCTTTGTGAGGTATATTCTTTTTTTTTTTTTAACTATTTTTTTTTAGTAATCTCTACACCCAACATGTGGCTTAAACCCACAACCCCAAGATAAAGAATTGCCTGCTCTTCCAACTGAGTTGGCCAGGGGTCCCAAGATACATTCATCTTAAATAAGACTAACAATGTCTCTTAGGCATTTAGCTTCCTATTTTTATAGATTTTCAAAAAATTATTTAGAAGTAAGCCAATTTGACTGACAGGCTGCATAATAACCACTTAGAATGCTATCTTTAAAAGTGTGAAGCCCAGGAATGTGTATTTTTTAAAGCTCTTCTGGATGGGGCACCTACCTGGCTCAGTCGGCTAAGCATTCAACTCTTGATTTTGGCTCAGGTCATAATCTCAGGGTCCTGGAACTGAGCCTCCCATGGGGCTCTGCGCTCAGCAGGGAGTCTGCTGCTCTGTTTCTCTCTCCCTTGGCCCCCCTCCCCATTCACCTGCACACACACACACAGTCACACACTCTCTCTCTCTCTCAAACGAATAAACGATTATTTAAAAAAAAAAAAAAAAAAAGGAAAGAAAGAAACAAAGAAAAGAAAAGAAAGGAAACTCTCCCGGTAATTCTGTGATGCACAGGTTTAGATACCCCTCGTTTATGACATGTAGAGCATTCTGAGGCCCTAAGTGAAGCTACCCAAACTCTAAAATAGCTAATATTCAACCTTAAACTTATAGAGAACTTTTCCTGTCACTAGTTAAAATCAGTATGTATCACTAAGTAATACCTTGTTTGGTTTTTAATGTTTCCATTCTTTATTAAAAGAACAATATACTCTGCTGATATTAGAATTAAGACGGCATCAGCAGACACAAAAGTATATTGCAACTTTTTGTATGAGGAAACAGTGGAGCCTCTTAAGATTCTCATTGTTACAAAAATGACTAGAGACAGGAGAGTCTATTCTAAATGAATCCTGAATTCAAAGACTGTAAGGAAGCATGAAACATAGAAAATTATTGGTGCTACTATGGTAAGATCGTTATTTTTTTTTCATTGACTTATGTTTTGATGAATTAAGTAAAAATTAGAAGAAAAATCTGGCTAAAAGTATTCAAAATACACAACTCCACTGTCTGATAAAGAGTGCATTCCTCAGTAGGATGGAGTAAGAAATTATTCAAGAAGCTACTGTGTTATTTTTCTCTTGATCTTACTTTGATTTTTATTATGTTTTCTCCCTTTAACTGGCTTGAAAGCTCTGAAGACAGAATTTTTGTACTAATTAATTTTGTATTCCAAAACAGTGGCATGTGATCTGAAAAACTGGACTAACTGGTTTTCCCACAGACTGTCACAAAAACACTAAATTTTATCAGGACTCTCACCTGAGGAATGCCAAAGAGTCATGTTCATATCCAGTTGTATGTCTGAATCCTTTTTTTTTTTTTTTCAAAGATTTTATTTATTTATTTGACAGAGATTACAAGTAGGCACAGAGGCAGGCAGAGAGGGGTAAACAGGCTCCCCGATGAGCAGAGAGCCCCATGCGGGGCTCCATCCCAGGACCCTGAGATCAGGATCTGAGCCGAAGGCAGAGGCCCAACCCACTGAGCTACCTAGGTACCCCCGTTTGAATCCTTCTAAATATGACTAATCCATCATAAACATAGGAGTTATAAAGCAAACACTTTTTTAATAGTTGTAATCTTTCTTTTCAGTATAAGAAAAAGTAAAGCATAAGTTTCTTGTATCACAAAATTAAAATAGTAAACACGCATGGGGCGCCTGGGTGCCTCAGTGGGTTAAATCTCTGCCTTTGGCTCAGGTCACGGTCTCAGGGTCCTGGGATTGAGTCCCACATTGGGCTCTCTGCTCACTGGGGTGCCGGCTTCCCTTCTCTGTCTGTCTGTCTCTCTGCCTAGTTGTGATTTCTCTGTCAAATAAATAAAATCTTTTTTAAAAAATTAGCAAACATGCATATTCTAATATTAGAAAGAAAAGTTTCCCACCTTGCTAAATCTCGGTATATAAGCTAGCCCTCAAATCAAAATTTAATGTATTTTTATAATAATGTGTATATTAGGCTGGAAGCACTCAAATAACTCAATTTTTGAGACTCTATTCTATCCCCTTAGGTGCTGGGAGGAATACAAAAATAAATCTATAAATTCTTTTCAAAAGTTTACTTTATGGGCACCTGGGTGGCTCAGTGGGTTAAAGCCTCTGCCTTCGGCTCAGGTCATGATCCCAGGGTCCTGGGATCGAGCCCCGCATCGGGTTCTCTGCTCTGCAGTGAGCATGCTTCCTCCTCTCTCTCTCTGCCTGCCTCTTTACCTACTTGTGAGCTTTCTCTCTGTCAAATAAATAAATAAAATCTTTTTTTTTTTTTTTTAAGATTTTATTTCTTTGGCAGAGACAGATCACAAGTAGGCAGAGAGGCAGGCAGGGAGAGAGGAGGAAGCAGGCTCTCCGCCAAACAGAGAGCCTGATGCAGGGCTCGACCCCAGGACCCTGAGATCATGACCCGAGCCAAAGGCAGAGGCTTTAACCCACTGAGCCACCCAGGCACCTTAAATAAATAAAATCTTTAAAAAAAAAAAATTACTTCATCTTTTTCCAATAAATATCTGAGGTGGATCTTTGTACACTCAGAAAGTAACAAATATTCAATAAAAATTAATTTTTAAAAATACAGAATCGGTGACAGGGGAAAACAAATTTCCTTTTGAAAAGACTAATAGTGATCAATACTAGCACTGAGCATCAAAAGTGGATCTAAAATTTTTAGAAGTCTGGGTGAAAAGAGAAACATTAAATCATATAGATACCAGGTCAGAGAGGAGGGAACATACCAATTAATAAGGAAAACAGAGCTGTTCTGGTATTAAGTCTAGAAAAAAAGTAAAGGCACTAATATCACAACAAATATTAAGCAAACTTCAAATGCTTTTTCTTTTTCAGTGACCTCCGTTAAATGCCAAGAACAAAAAATTTAAAGGAAACTTGGAGATGGTGGTTCTTAAAGGGACTAAATACCAGTGTGGTCTAATTATCATGTAGCCTTTCAGCTGACCTAGCTTGACTTAGGCTAGAAAAGAGGGTAATTAAAGAGGTGGACGAAGAGCATGTGTCATCAACCAGTGATTTCTCAAACATTTCTACATTCCTACCAGCTAAAAAATATTTGAAAATACCTCACCTACATTTCAAAGTGGACATCAAGACTATTTCAAACTTTAATGTAAGTAATTGCAAAGAATGAACTACAGTATTTTAAATGTTGACATTTTGATAATAAACATATCACTTTAAGACATATCTAACACAATCTAAATATACCTACCAACCACTTACACATGAACAAACTCTTTAATGGTTAAACATTTTATTTCACTCCTTTTTCTCTTTGAAAAATTCCATTCCCCAAGTTATTTCCTATTTTCAACTTGAAAACTTTTCACTGATCATTTATACATCATGAGATTATTTTTTAAACTTCTTGTGATCATAAAGTACTTTGTGATTTAAAAAAAAAGTTAATAAATTTCTGGTTTACTACCTCAGTAGCATATAACTGCCCCCAAACAGTAAATTACACATTAGTAAGTGAAATAAAAATTAGATGTATTAAAGAAGAGATTTTTTAAAATTTAGAACTAACTTCATGGGCTTGGATGAGTATTACTAGCTGCTAGAATGGGCCAAGATTTAGAACCAATTCTGTTCCTACTTTTCATTTTTTAAAGATGAACACCAAGAAAACCTGTTCATATAAATGAGTAAATAAGAATGAGTTTTATTGTCAATCTCTGAACTTCTTTTGAGTTGTATGTCAAAATATTGCATTGTGAATCATCAAAAATTTTTAATAATTGAAGTCTACATTAAGTTTTCTATAAATTTTAGGCAAAGAATTATACTGGAAGAAAAACTTAAGTGTTACCAAGTAATTCATTTTCTTGGCATCAACACCAGTATCTCAAATTACTCCTTTACTAGAGATCACACATTCTGCACCACGGTAATACTGCAGACAAGTAAAAAGTGTGCTCTCCTATAAAACGAGAGAAGGTAGACTACGAAAGGGGAACAGGAGAAAAAAGAACCTGTACCTCCATCTCAGGTGCATGCTTAGTTCAACAGGAAAGAGTACACACAGAAGTTAAGGATACAGAAATACTTTTAAAATCATCCCTGTTGTGGGGCGCCTGGGTGGCTAGTGGGTTATGCCTCTACCTTCGGCTCAGGTCATGATCTTGGGTCATGGGATCAAGTCCCACGTTGGGCTCTCTGCTCGGCGGAGAGCCTGTTTCCCCCTCTCTCTCTGCCTGCCTCTCTGCCTACTCGTGACCTCCGTCAAATAAATAAAATTTAAAAAAGAAAATCATCCCTGTTGTGTATACCATGTAAGCTGTCACACAGCATAATCCCAACAGCAGGAATTTAATTTTCTATTCTAAATAATCACTTTTCCCAGCCTGGCTTTGAATTAAAGCTGAATGACAGTTTGAAACTGTACATATTCTATGACTAGAGCCAAAAGAACTCATTTTTATCTTAAATCCTGCAAATTTTGTACTTTATTCTAAAAATTAGCCATGTTTAAGTTTTTTTGTATTTTTTTTTAAAGATTTTATTTAGTCATTTGACAGAGAGAGACAGCAAGAGAGGGAACACAAGCAGGAGTGCAAGAGGGAGCAGCAGGCTTCCCGCCAGGCAAGGAGCCCGATGTGGGGCTCATGCAGGCCTCATGCAGGCCTCGATCCCAGGACCTTGGGATCACAACCTGAGCTGAAGGCAGACACTTAACAACTGAGCGATCCAGGTGCCCCTTAAGTTTTTTAAAAGATTTTATTTATTTACTTGAGAGAGCAAACAAGCGTGAGCAGGGGGAGGGGAAGAGGGGAAAGCAGACTCCCCACTCATCAGGGAGCCAGAAGCAGGGCTCAAGGCTCTATCCCAGGATCCAGAATCATGACCTGAGCTGAAGGCAGACGATTAACCAACGGAGCCACCCAGGCGCCCCGAGTCATATTTGTTTTAATGTAAAAACGCTGTTCTACCTACCCAAAATGATCAAGTAAAACTGATACGTCCAAGTATCATTCAAGTACCATTCTAATTCTATGGCTTTCCATATAGTACATACCCCCCAAGAGATATTCATACCCCAATTTGAAAAGCAAAGACTATTTTTTCTAAGGTCACTTTTCTCATCTGTAAATAACCACTCATAAGATCCTTACAAGGATCAAACAAGGTAATGCACATATCTTGCTGTGGCAATGCAGCTTTCGCTCAATCACTGAACAAATATCCTGAACAAATTTGCCTACTGTGTGCCAGCCACATGCTGGGTATATCATCATCAAAACAAAAAGTCCCTGCTTCAGAGCTAACATTCTGAGGGTTAGGGAAAGACAATAATTAACAAAATAGGCATGTATTTTATAGTCATTTTGGCTTGTAAATTCTGATTAAATATTGCTATTTCTGGAGTGCCTGGGTGGCTCAGTGGGTTAAGCCTCTGCCTTCAGCTCAGGTCATGATCCCAGGATCCTGTGATGGAGCCCCACATGGGGCTCTGCTCAACGGTGAGCCAGCTTCCCTCTCTCTCTCTGCCTGCCTCTCTGCCTACTTGTGATCTGTCAAATAAATAAAATCTTTAACAAAAAAAATAGTTGCTATTTCTATTATAAGCATTAACATGCTTTTGACCATGCTAATGAAATTTAGGAGCTTGGGGTGCCTCGGTGGCTCAGTGGGTTAAAGCCTCTACCTTCAGCTCAGGTCATGATTCCAGGGTCCTGGGATAGAGCCCACATCAGGCTCTCTGCTTGGCAGGGAGCCTGCTTCCCCTTTCTCTCTTTGCCTGCCTCTCTGCCTATTTGTGATCTCTGTCAAATAAGTAAGTAGAGTCTTTAAAAAAAAAAAAAAAAAGAGGGGCACCTGGGTGGCTCATTGGGTTAAAACCTCTGCCTTTGGCTCAGGTCATGATCCCAGCATCCTAGGATCGAGCCCCCGCACCACTGGGCTCTGCTCAGCAGGCAGCCTCCTTCCCCCACTCTCTCTCTGCTGACCTCTCTGGCTACTTGCAATCTCTATCTGATTTTAAAAAAAAAGAGAGGGAGAAAAAGAAATTTAGGAACTTAAACCTATTAAGCTTCTCCAGGAGGAAAGCCGTCTCCTGCTTCACAAGAGGGGAGCCTGAGTGATATCTTTGGACCAAACCAGTATTATCATCAAAAAATAACTTCAGATTTATTCCAGAATATGTACAGTAGCCTATAGTTAATGCCTTTTCACAAAATCAAGAACAGTGTACTTTACTATCTTTCAAATTTTTAAAAAATTGAGATACAATTCACATACCATAAAATTCACCATTTTAAAGTTTACAATTCAGTGGTTTTTTAGTACATTCACAAAGTTGTGGAAATTCCATAAGCTTTTGCAAAAAAGTAAAGAATATCTGGAATCTATGATTTTGTACTGAAAAATCCGCTTAGTGTAAAATCCCAAGTGTGGGACAAGATTTTTTAAGATCAATGGGAATATTAAAAATATATATAAATATTAGGTGGACTACACTTTGAGCTCATTAAAAAGGACTTGTTTAAAAAAAAAAAGGGACTTGTAGTTTACTGAAATTCATCACTGAAAACAAGTTTTGAAGAGTTCTACTTGAAAAATAACTTCTTGCAGCTTTAGCGAATAGCAGGTCATTAAAGGACTTGTGCAAAAGATGGGAATGAGTTTCAATCCAATACTTACAGAGCAGCTCTATCCAAACTAAGGCAGCTACTCTGTGAAACGGTCTCCTTTACATCCGGCCTGGCTCTAGCTGTGTACACATCCTTGGGAGAATTGTGGAAATAGTCACACAAATTATTTTCTGTAGGGTTTAATTCTCTTCCTGACCTCTAGGTCTATAATGACAGGGTCTTCCCTTGCTCTATCTTCAGAGTCTGCAATAATGCCTAAGCATGGAATGTGCTAAAAAAATTTTCTGTGGGATAAATGATTGCATAAAATGTCTATTATACATAAAACTTCGGTTATGCAGACCTTACTCTTCAAGTCTCATTTTCTGCTTTAAACTTACGGGTGCTAAATAGGTGGAAAATATAATTTAATGCAGTCTACAATATCCATCTCAATTTTATTATGGAAAGAATAGTCATCTGTATTATCTGCCTTGAGATTACCAATGTAAGAGAAGCAGTCCCAAGACTTCCTCCATCTATTACTATTTAACACATATACTTATAGGTATCTGGCCAGTGTCTTTGTCTGAGTCACACAGACAGCCCACAGTCAGGACCAGATTTCAACTGTATACTCTGTTTTAACATTTACCAAAATTAATACCACTGCACATCACATTCCTATCTCAGGAGTAACCAAATAGTCAATTCCCTCTGATTATACATTATCACCCATCACTCGTCCCCATAATATTCTGTACATCCACTCATCTATCCCATTGTTCAGTGGCTTTTAAACTTTTTTGACCCATCCCTCTCCCAATCTTACACTGTACACTCCTGAATGACCAACTAGGCTTTCCTATGTCCTCAGTATTTTCTCTCAACATTCTCTCCAGCTCCTGCACTTACTGACTTGGCCATCCCTTGAAGATACTTGCCCCTCAGGTTCTCTCAAATGAAACTTCTTTCTCTCCCTCCCCCAACTCCTTTCTACCTTTTTCCTTCTCACTCAACTGCATGTCCAAGGGTCAAGAGGTGGTATAGGTTTTATCATAACTCTCTATTTTTCTCAAATAATTTCTCCATTTTTGATCCTTTAAAAATACCAGTTCTTGGAAGCTCCTACCTGGCTATACTACGTTTCACTCTCCTCCCTTTCTTCTTACGTCGCTAGACTTACATAGTTTCCATTTCAGTTTCTCTCCATCCCAACTCTTATCCTCCTTCAGGGAGACCTCATTATTCATGTGGATAATTCAGCCAACATCCTGGGTCCTTCGATCTCTTCCTCTGCCCACACTCACTCAACTAATTGAGTGAGTACAGCCTTGTCAGTACTCGTAACTACACCATCTCCAGTATCTCAATCGAGCATCCAACTCTCCAATTCCTCCTTCCTATCATTGCAGCTCACGTTCTCAGAACAGCCCTCTGCGTTTCTTTCACGAAGTATCTCCTGTCCAGCAGTATCTCCTGTCCATTGACTGCCCTATTTTCTCACTCAGCCTTAACCACTTTCACATTCCACCCTACCCAGCACAGGTTCTATGGTCCATCATCATCATATTGCAAATGTGCCTGACTTTCTTGACCTCTGCAGTTTCTCCACTTCTTCTCAAACTTTTCAAAGTCCTTTAAGTTGGGAGTTTAACCAAATGAGCATCTCTTTACCACCTGGTGAATCTCTTCTCTAGCCAAACAAAATTTACTGAAAGATTTGCCCAAGCTCATTTTCTCTTACTCATTTTCAACCCTCTAAAATCTGACTTCTGTTGCCACTGAAAACCAAGGTTATTAATTAGCTTCATGCTGCCAAATTCAATGGAAGTTTCTCAGTCTTCCTCCACTCAACCCTTCAATGGCATCAGTGTAACTGACCACTCTTCTTTCTGAAGCTTTCTCTTCTCCCATGTCTCTATCTTACTGGACATTCTTTCTCAACCCACTTTGCTGATTCCTTCTACTCTAACCAAGTTCTAATTATTGGATTTTCTCAGAGGTTGGTTTGGGATCCTTATGTCTGGGTAATCTCCTTTAGTCCCATCACTTAGAATAACACTACCTCTGTGCCGATGACCTTCCAGCTGAGACCTTTCAATCAGCGTACCAACTGCATACATGACACTTCCATTTGGATGTTTAATAAGCAACTCAAACTATGCATGTTTAAAATGTGTTTTATCCATCCATATAAATTCTCCTAAGGTGACCTCAGTGAATGGTAACCCAATCTTCCCACTCATCTAAAAACTAAGGTCTCACACTTGAGTATTTTCTTTTGTCTTCTTCCCCACCCAATCATTAGCAAATCCTGAAAATTCTATATCAAAACAGATCTAGAAACTACTTCTTTCCACCACCACATGTCCAGGCTATCATCATTTATCAGCAGACTACTATATAATAGCTATTTGCTGCTCACTTCTTTGTCGTCCATTACATTTCAAATTAACAGAAACTGAACAGTGGCCCATACTTAAGGGAGATACTAATAATCCCTTATAAGGACTTCAAGGCCTACAAACGCTAATTTATCACCTGTGATCTGCTCACTCCCTCTTTTCGCCCCCAACTATATCCACTAGAGAGATACCAGAAGATACTCCATTCAACGAATGCTTAATACACTGATGAAGAGGAAACCAGCAACTTTGGAAAAGATTTTAGTGACTTTCTCTAAAGGTGAGGACTGTTGGTAGAAGGAATGAGGTCACGGTTTCCAGTGTGGATGGAAAGATTCTAGGGAAGAATCCAAGAGGCAGTTCTTACCACACAGTGTGCTCTACCAGGTGCTGGTAATTAGAACTGACCCTACCACAGAGCTCATTAGTACTAGTTTACCATGGGGTCCCAATGATACAAATAAGTCAGCCCCCTAAGGTACTGCTGGAATAACTGAAAAAATCCCTTATCTGTTCGACAAAGGCCTAATTTGAGATACAAGTGAGTTGGTCCCTCATATCTTTTGCCAAGGCCTTGCTTCCTCTCCTGTTTCTAAAACAGTCATTATTAACTTCCTTAGCTCTATTTTCCTTTGAGAATTTGATAAAGATAAGACTCTCTCCTCAGAAAAGTGCATAACAGAAAATACTGCACTCAGTTCAAAGGTTCCTGGAGGGCCTCCTGAAGAATGTTCTCTCTGGTTGGACACCTGCCTGTCTTCCCTATTTGCCTCTTTCATACACTGAAGGAAAAAACAATAATGTTCCTTGGTCACGCATTCTAAATATCGTCCTCTCTCCTCCACCTCTCATTCAAGCTCTGTAAGAGTAGTCTAACCATTTTTATGGGGAGAGGGGTAAAAATGCACATATATGCCCATGTTTTTAAATGCACAGAAGCTCTGGAAGGCTATACAAAACAACCGATTAATAACAGTTTCCTCTCAAGAAGAAGACCGCACATGAAAGACTGGAGAGGGAGACTTTTTTACTATTCTTTCATCCTCTGTACAAATTACCTAATCAAATAATAATAAATCTAAATTTTAAAACTTTTAAATAAGCAGGCTACATTTGCTTCTAATTTCTCATTTCCCAGAAACTTTCTAGCATTTTAAGAAAGACTTCTTAAGACCAGGCCCCTCAAAACTGGTTATGAAAGGTTATCAGATGCCTTTAATTTGGAAACCAATGGTTACTACAAAGTCTTTATCCTCCTTGATCTCGCCATGTCATTTAACAAAAATTTTCTTTCCTAGGCTTTTTGAACACGGAATTTTCTTGATTTTCCTACTACCTTTCTGGAAGTTCCTTCTTACTCTCCACAAAATTAATTTATTCATTTATTCACTACTAACAGTGTGACAAAATACTTTTCTCTTATTTGCACCTTTGTTAAGCGATTCTAACAAGCTATGACAATCTACAATGACAGGAGTTCTCAAAGCATGACTTCAGAGTTCCTGGGCATGCACCAGATCCCTTCAAAACTCCAAGAAATAAAACTTGTAACCGGTCTTCTTCATTCCATCCCCAAACTTGCTCTTCCTCCCCTATTCTTTATCAACCTTCACCCCAAGTGACTCAAGCCCAAACTGCAGCAGGTACGAACAGTTCTCTCTACAATCATCAGTACTTACACCTAATTTCTCTTGACTGAATCTCATACCTTTCCATACCTCCCAGGATAGTGTTAGTTGCCATCACTTCTCTAGACTACAACAGCCGACTATCCCTACTTCCAGTTTCATCTTTTCCCAAATCCATTCTCCACGCTGCACCCATTCTAGATCCAATACCCAGTCTGATTCTCACCATCACTACCTGTTCACTTACTTTCTCAAACTGCAGATACTATCCCCAAGATAAATTAGCTCACTACAAGAATTTTTATTATTTTGTTGAGAATAATTAAAATAAGCACATTCTACATCACCCGGTTACATACCTACGACACAGCCATATAGAACCCAAGACTGTATTTATAAAATCACAATAGGCTACTACCATAAACCAAAGTAATTTATAAGAAATCAATAATGGCAGACTTCTACAACTAATTCCGTACAAGACAACATGATGCTCTTTATTTCCCAATGTATCAAATCTGTGTGAATAGAGAAATGTGATGAAAGAACTGAGTCTTTCCAAGGTATTAGTAGCACTGAAAAGCCAATCTAAAAAAATAACTTGTTGCATACCAATACATATTGTAAGCATTTTATAAAATATACATATGTCACATTAACGTTAGGGAACCTGGACAGTATTAGTTTTGTAGCTTTAATTTATACACATTTCAGTGCTGTTAAGAACTAGAAACATAAGAATTTCATTTAATGTTTACACATCTGAAACACTGAAACAAAAGGAACTGCTAACAACAAAACCAAACTACTGGACTTCCCAAAACATATTTTGCACCCAGCATCACTTTATTTTTTTATCCAATCCCGGTCTTTCCAATTACATTTTTAAGGAAACTTACCGTTTTAAGAAATTAGCTTCCTTTTTAAAATTGAGGGTCATATCTCTGAAACCTTAAAACATCCCTCTTTAAAAGATCAAAGCCTGGATAAATGCCTAAATATTTAGTTTTCTAAGCAAAGGTTTTGTTGTCTCGTTTACATATTAAGAGAGCTAAATAGCTCTCAATATTGTCCAATACAGTAGCCACCAGAAATATATGGCTATTTAAACTTAAACAAAACTAAAAATTAGTTATTCAGTCTCACTAGCCACATTCCAACTACTCACTAGCCAGCCACACATGGCTGGTGGCAACATTTCCATCACCACATAACTATCATTTCTTCCTCGGAGTAAGCTTTGGAGAAAGCTGCTCATCACTTCAAACTCCATACTGAGGACTTCCAAATCTTTGTCTGGTCTTTTTCCATTAACCTAATGGAATAGCTCCAGCAACCTAATTGACAGATACACTTTATCCACTAGAAAGACGGAGGTGGCAACTGGAAATAACTATGGTAGTGGCAAATCAGTAAGGCACAATATGATCAGGAATGGAACAGATTTTCAGAGTAAGGTTAAGACTGAGACTGAAACAAGAAGGAATAGGTACTGCAAAAACAGTAAATATTAATCAAAAGATAATGCCCATTCCACTGTACCTTTTCATCCTAAAATAACTGCCACTTTGCAAAGATCTTCAAAAAATATTTTCTCTACCATACCTGAAGTATTATGCATCCAGGAAACTTACTTTTGATATGGAACATATACTAAGATCTCAGTTTATAATCCATCATTATAAACTACAATTTAACCTATTTTGAAGTTTATTTTAATAACATTTCAAATTCTTTCTAGGGTTTTTTTGTTTAAGTTTTATTTATTTGTCAGAGAGAGAGAAAGCACAAGCAGGGCAGTGGCAAACAGAGGCAGAGGGAGAAGCAGGCTTCCCGCTGAGCAGGGAGTCCTCTGGGGACTCGGTCCCAGGACCCTAGGATCATGACCTGAGCTGAAGACAGTGACTTAACCAATGGAGCCACCCAGGCATCCCTCTTTCAAGGGTTTTTAAAAACCTCAAAAGCAACACAATTATGCACTTTAGCCAAGTTTATAACTATATAGCAAAACTAACTAACACTCCTATTTACCAATTTATATCTCCCAGTGTTCTCCATACTGTATTATTTTTTTTCCATACTATATTATTTTTTAAAAAGATATAATACAGAATTAGCCACAAAGACATTTTCTGCTTTTTTAGAGATAGTCAATATTGGCATTACTCCAAAAGAGAGCTTATTTTTAAAACTTCAACTCCATTTTTGTGACTGTTTAATTAAAATAAAATCAGGTGCAAAAATAAAACTATGCCCCCCCGCCAATTCAGACAGAAACTTCAGAAAACAATGACAATGAAAGGCACTTTCAAAATAATAACTTTCAAAATAATTAATTTATTCAATATTTATGACCACTATAAAATTCTGGAATGAGGTGGATATTAACTCAAATAAACATGAAGCAAACATTTACTAAGTACCTACCGTGTGCTAGGCTTTGGACTACCTATACCAAAAAAAAAAAAAAAGGAAAGACAGTCCTTGCCCTCATGGAGCTCACAGTCTAGTCGAAGCAGACAAACAATCACAAATACAATGGCAAAGCACCAGGGAGGCATTATGGAAGAAGGGACTGGTTCTGCCTGGAGAATGCAGGGGCAGGCTTCACAGAGGTGGAGACAATGGAGCTGGGCCTTGGATGAGGAGGAGTTCACCAGATGGAGGGGAAGGGGGGAAGCGCATTCCAAGCAGAGGAAACAGCACATGAGCAAGCAGAATCTTGAAAGCACATGCCATGGTGCAGGACGATGAGCGGTCCAGCGCAGCTAGAGCATAAAGGTGCACACAAACTAAAGAGACGAATTAGTTTTTGGTTTTTAGAGAATCATAACTATCAAGAACACATCTTCATATACTTAGTGTAGTTTAACTGTGATTCTGAAAACAACAGAGCGGCCTGAAAGCATCCCATTCATTTCATAAATATCTAACCCCTTTTGATAGGTACCCAGCATTGTGGTTAGAGGTTTTTTTTTTTTTAAGGCAATTTTAGAAAACTAAATCTTAATTTTGCTCTATATATTTAAGGAGAAAAATCAACCTAAAATAAGGGTTTTCTTAAGCTGAATCACAGAGCTATACACTCTACAGTTTCTCGCTTTCTTTTACACTTCCTCTACCACCACCGTCTTTTACCCTTAACACCTTCATAGCTATCAACCCAAAGTAACCCCCACAGTTAAGCAACAGAGAAAGCAATTTCAGCCTTCCCTTCCCATTCTGCCTATAAACAAGGTACCTGACAAGGTCCCTACGGTAAATCGATGCATGGTAACCAATGCAACAGACAAACAATGTACTTGGTCCCCCATACCAATTTTTGGAAATTAGACTATTATTAACAAACTATTAAGCTGAATTCTGAATAAAGAGAGACATAAAGCAGAGACCTGTATCATCTTCAGGAAAGAGTAAAAAGATAAAGAGGAAGAAATCTTGGGTCAAAAAATTTCCATGTACACTGGCCACCAAGCAATGTTCACCAAGGAAGCTTGGTGCTTAGGAAGGTGCAGTGGAGAAAGGAGAGAAACTCACATGGGTCAAATACTTTATTAGACGTTTTCATATAAATTCCTATTTACTCCTTGCAATAATGCAAAGGGAAGGAGTTCATTACCTTAGTTTTACAAATGAGAGATCTGAGGCCATCAGAGGTTAAAAAGAGTTACCCATGACTGCCTGAGCTAATAAATGACAGAGCCAGTACATCAAACCACGCCTGCCTGGTTCCAAAGCCCAACCCATCCTGCACACTGCCTCAGGGTACCTAAAACGAACACAGTACTCCCAAGCAGCATGAGAGGTTGTATCCAGGTTATATACACCCTGGAAAGAAAAGCCCTTACTTTTCCCATAGTCTGTAAAATGACCGTGTAGTCTGTGAAATGACAGTGGTGGAAATACACACAGATCTCTGAAATTTGGAGGAAAAAAAATGGAACCAAAATGGTTATATAAGATTAGCTGCAGTGGGGGGGAGCTAAAGTAAAGATATTGGGTGCTCTGATACAATTAAATTAGCATAATAACCCAAATGCTACTGTTTAAATTATCAAACAATAAACCATCAACTAAGCCACTCAATAAAATTAAGAGCTAATGGAAAAATCTCCAATCACAGTATTAGGATGTGAATATTACTGCTAGAAGTCATTAACCTCAATATCATCAAAAGTCAAAATAAAAATTGCCCTTTCTCAAATCTTAATTCTGAAAACTGATAAGGTAAGCATAAACTATGTGGTAAGCGTACTTGCCACATTAAAATTTTGCCTCTTTTGGGAAATAGGAACTATTTTAAGGAAAAAAAAAAGAAGAGACAATTAACATCAACACAGAAATCTTTTGTAAACAGTGCCAGTGGGCCAAAAATACTATGTTGGCTTAGATAGATATTGAAATACTATTTTCAACTATGCACAATTTACTTACGTAAAGTACTGCCAACTACCAGAAAATTAATCAGATCTGTAAATCCAAATACTTTGGGTGGGGGGGAGTGGGGGAGGGGAGATTGGGAGGTTCAGGCAGCCAAAATTCTAGTGACATAATTACAGTGTAAGATACTTTGTGGAGAGCTTCTGAAATAGCAACCATATGCTTTAAGTAAATTCACCAACCTTATTTTGATTGAGAGGATCATTCCGCAGTCTCTGTTTGTTCTTCTGTAATTTACTAGGCATCATCTTTCCAGTTCTGAAGTCAAAACTGCTGAGGTCAACAGTATTTCCCAGGTACCTTGCCAACTGAGGTTTGCTTCTGAACTTCTTACCACTCGGACTAGAAGAAAGAGAACATTCATTGTACAAAAGATAACAATGTTTCCCCTAGATCTCTACATAAACCTTTTGTCACATCTTTCTTCCTATCCTGATTATTACCACACCAGAATTTTACATGTTTTACATCATTGTTCCTCAAAAAAATGGCAAAGTTTTAAAGGAATTTCATAGCTTCCCTGTAAGAAGACATAATGTATCACAGAATATTACACTCCACTAGGTACACCAACTGAGTACATAACAGATGTTACTGCAGATTAGCCCACCAGTCACCCAGTAGCCACAGACAGAATCCCTGTACAAACTGCACGCACAGCACAATGCGCACACTGCAAATGTCTTCAATATTACAAACTTATTTCTAAACTGACTTCTGAAGAGCTTTTTTTTGGTTAGTAAGTATTACATACACACAATGTTAGCAGTGATCAGAACTTCAGAAAAAATTCTTCTGAAGTCAACAATCCTTATTAAAAACACTTGGAATCCATATATTCTTTGGGCTACCAATCTGAACTCATATTTATGAAAGAAAAAATATTGAATTTTGATATTTAAATGCTCCCTAATGTAACTACTCAAAGCAGGAAACTAAGGCAAATATTTGCAAATGTGTTTGTACATTGCTGACATGAGTTTTATCAGCCAAACTCCTATGTGAGAAGCTTATCAGGAATAACTTACTTGTCATAAGAAATATTGTTGAAGCCGAAAAATTATAAAAGTGCCAGAATTATACAGAAAACTAGTCTTTTCTAAAACTTTTTTTGTATCTAGCATTCATCTATAAGAAAATTTTTATAGGAAGAATGCCTCATATCATCTAATAAATTTTCGGAGCCAAATTTGCTAAAATCAACATTAATGTCAGCACAGATATGTTACCAGAAGAAAACTGTAAGAATTCTAAAATATTTCTCCAAAAAGCCAACATGCCCTATTTAGAACTTAACCTTGCACGAACTGACCACAATAAATGAAATATATCTGAAGAGGAAGACAACAGAGTATTTTGGCTGGGAAACCAAGCAATAAAAACCTGCCCTGGAAGAGCAAAACTTCTCTTTGGGTCAAATCCAAACCAACCCATTGCACTTTGTCACAAACTCTATGGTATTCTGCCACCAATGACTTCAAGACAAAAGATGATCACCACAGCATTTTTCCCCCACAATCACATAATGTAAGTATTCCTGCAACACAATTCAAGTTCTAAAATGCAACCTACAGAAGGAGGTCACAACCGACATTCTCAATCAGATATCACTCTGATGAGACACTTCATTAGTGCAATAAAAGCTGAGATTAAGATTGGATTTAGTTTCGACAGACTAGTGTTCCAGAAGATGAAAATACTAAGGTAGCAACCTCTCCCAAAAAGATAAGCACTATTATTTTTAAGGATCTAGCTTAGAAACAACTAGAAAGTCATTCTTTTTAAGAAATCAATTGACTAATATCTCCAGTGAGCCCTGCAATGAGTCATTCCTTATGAACAGCTGAAATGCCAGTTACCTACTGCAGCTGAAAGCATACTAGAGCCTCACTACAACATTCCTCCACAGAACAAAGCTCATTAGAGATCAGTTTTAGACACGCTTCGCCAAATTAAGAAAATCTAAATACTTAAGAACTCAGTTAAAAGGCCGTACTCATGGGGCACCTGGGTGGCTCAGTGGGTTGAAGCGTCTGCCTTTGGCTCAGATCATGATCCCAGGGTCCTGGGATCAAGCCCAGCATCGGGTTGTCTGCTCAACGAAGAGCCTGCTTCCCTTCCTCTCTCTCTGCCTGCCTCTCGGCCTACTTGTGGTCTCTGTCTGCCAAATAAATAAATAAATAAATAATTTTTTTAAAAAATGCCATACTCATGAAATGTGATTGCCTAGTTTATGACCTAGATTAGCTATTTCATATGGCTTAAACTGTTCCTATGTTTATTAATTTTAAAAACCAAATGGAAACTGAAAGGTCTAAGACACTCCACTGATAACTAAATTAGCAACGAAGTAAGAAAGTGGAAATCAAGTTTTAACCGTTAACATCCCCCCAGAAAGGTGGCATATCAACTGGTAACCAGGCTGGTATTCATACCAAACTCTCTGTCCCCCAACATAAGATGGAATTCTATGACACGTCCGTACTGGATAGCTACAAATACTCGTCATACACACTGTTGCCTTCACAACAGTGTACAAGCCCTTTTCTTCTCTGTAACTGCTATAGTCTGTGCTTGGTGCTTTAAGGAAAGTCACCTGGAGGTGCCTGGGTGGCTCAGTTGGCTATGCCGCTGACTTCAACTTGGGTCACCGTCCCAGAGTCCTGGGATTGAGCTCTGCATCGGGCTCTCTGCTCAGCAAGGAATCTGCTTCTCCCTCTGCTTGTGCTCTCTCCCTCTCAAATAAATAAAATCTTAAAAAGAAAAAAAAAAAAAGAAAGAAAGAAAGAAAGAAAGAAAAGGAACGCCAACCTGCCTGCCCCAGGAGATTTTTAAACAAGGGACCTTCCTCCGTGCAGGATGAAGACAAGCATATAGAAAGGCAAGGCCCAAGGGAATAGTTAAATAAGAATTCTGCCCATCAGATATAAAATATGTGCACAGCACCAAAACGAACCTGGCAGGGGCAGATGAAATAATGCTAGATTAACAAAAAGACTGCCTGTCACTTAAGCTCTGGTCTTAACCCAGACTGCCCTCTAAGATGGCCGCAGTAAACTGAAGTCCCCACACACCAGAACTTAACGTGACTAAGCTTTTATTCTAAAAGCAGCAAACTACAACTTAGGAAAATTACTTTAAAAAAAAATTCTAGAAGACTAGTGAAGGATATTAGTCATTTTCAGTTTCTACCAAAGTGATTACTTCTATTCCTAGTAATGAAATACTAATATTTCACTTTCAACCACAAAAAAAAATTCCCTACCAACTGCCCCCAGATATGCCAGCCCTGAACCGACTTGTGATTTCACCTTTAACTTCTCTACCTTTCAAATATCCAAAAGGAATGATTAAATTAAAATAAAGACATGAATTTTTTTTTCATGTAAGAACATTTCATCATTTGAACTGTGTCTTTGCTTTCATTTTTTTAAAAAGATTTGATTTACTTATTTGACAGACAGAGACCACAAGTAGGCAGATATGCAGGCGGGGCGGGGGGTGGGGTGGGGGGGGGAGCAGGCCCCCTGCGGAGCAGAGAGCTTGATGCTGGGCTCAATCCCAGGACCCTGGGATCGCGACCTGAGCAGAAAGAAAAGGTTTTAACCCACTGAGCCTCCCAGGTGCCCCTAAACTGTTTAAAGCACTTCTTAAGCCTAACTCCATCCTTAGAGGTTTCTAACTATAGATTATCAAAAAGAAAGAAATTCCATGACTTTCAACTTTAAGAAAAACCTCACTGAGATACAGAAACTACTTAAATTGTGGTCATCTTAATTTAGTAATATTCTCATTTTATCACTCTATAAATTCACGTGCAAACATCATTCCCTGATCTAGCAACTGTCACATGCCTTGCCAGTTTCCACATAAAAACTAATTCTTCTGAAAACCTGTTGCTTGCCTGTGCAACTGCACTCTATAAACACTCCCCTAACACAGCAGAACCTCTTTTTTCATGTTACTTGGGTAACACGGATCATCATGATGTTTAGTCAAACATTATGAGGAGACCAGACTCTGAGCAAACACAAATGTATCTTTAAACCAGTTTCGAACAGGATGAACTGGGGGGATGGCAATAACCAGCGTGCGATACGGTGAAATTGGCTTATGAGTTGTCAAGGAGCACTGTGGTCAGCAGATGGTGGCTATACGGCTGAAGATCGTGTTCAGAAGTGCATCACTTGCCAACAGTACTTTGTGAGGAATAATAAAAACCTCCACACTAAAAATTCTCTAAACTACAGCACTGGAAACATTTTGAGAATAAAGAAACATCAACTTTCTACTGTTTTCTACCTTTTTTAAAAAAATATGTATTTTATTTATTTATTTGACAGAGAGATCACAAGTAGGCAGAGAGAGAGAGACCGAGACAGACATCAGGCTGAGCAGGGAGCCTGATGCAGGGCTTGATCCCAGGACCCTGGAATCATGACCAGAGCTCAAGGCAGAGGCTTAACCCCCTGAGCCACCCAGGCGCCCCTGTTTTCTACCTTCTTTAAATGTTAAAGCTAACTTGTTAGCTACAGAGTACATATTAAAAGAAAAAGATTTCTCTAACTTTATATAACAATTGTCTCCACAAGTCGAGTTTTGGCTGAGACTAAGATCTGAAATTAAAATTAACTTTTTGTACTTTAGTACAAAAACATGTAATCAGAAAACTGCCAAATCAATTAACTTAAATAATACATGCCATTGCCTCAAAGCTGAATGCCGTACACACAAAGAAATCTACCTTCAAGTCATCCCCCGTCTCGAAATCCCTTCTTCCCAATCCTTACATGCAGGCCTTTCCTAAAGCGACCTGTCTCAGCCCTCCGCTGCAGATTTCATCTCCTCTTGCCTTACTTATATTCTCCCATCTCCAGTCAGTTACTAAATCCAGTTCCTTCATTTTCACCTTTGAATCCATCCTTCCTGTCCTTTGTTGTTGCCTAATCAAGTCTTAACACCTTGGGTCTAAATCACCAGGACAAGATAAGTGACTCTATTTGCTTGTCTCTGCATTCTCAACTATCCAAACTACTCTTCCTCAAACACCACTCTGACCAGAGTTCCAATTTAAAAGTCTTCAATGACTTTAACCCATTAGCAAATGGAAGCCAAACATCTTAGCCCTGCATGTAGCATTCTTTTTCCTCTACCTCCTCAGAAGGTTTAAAACCTACTTTCCACTCTTCCTAACCCAGTGACCTTTGCTCCAACTATACTGGTTTATTTATTCCAAACAGACTGAATGGCTTCCCTCTTCAGTCATTTGCTGAGTATCTTTTACCTTTTACCTGATCTATAATGCATGACTCCAACCCTGATCCCCAAGAGCCCAGAAATACCAATTCACACCATACTTCTTCCATAAAACTTTCCCAGAATGAAGTAGTGGAATGTTACCTGCCAGTAACGGGTAAATAATCTTGAACTGCTTATTGGCATCTCTTGTATTCTAGTTTTGAAATACTGAATTCTGCATGGTTATAAAACTTCTACAAGTTTAAGTTTTATCTTCACAAAGAGCATACTGAAGTAGTTATTTATGAATGAAATTATCTGATGTCAGATTTGCTTCAATAATGACGGTTGAGTCAGGGGTAGTGGATTGGGATATGGAAGAAATAATTGCTGAACTGGGTACTTGGTAATTTCTTATATGATTTTCTCTACATTTATATATCCATTTGAATATTTCTATACTGAAATGTTTAGAACATAAACATTAAAATATACAAACTGAATATATTCCCTGAGAAGTGGAAAGTAGTTTGTTTGCTTGTTTTTTTAATATGGAGTTTGAGCAAAACTGAGCATTAAAGAATTTCCTTAGCAGTTGGGGCTGGAGTAGAGAATTATTTTTAAAGCATCATTAAAGAAAAAAATTATATACAAGTTGACTGCTGGTAAAATGTGACAGCATTCCACCTTTTTGATTAAGGAATCACCAACACAATTTAAATGGTATAAAAGACCTATTTAATAATAATAATCATCATCTAAATCATGTGCCAATCATTCTCATTCCATAAACTAACATTTATATAACAAATATTACATGCAAACAGTATATTACTGATAGCAAATTCTATTACCTCTATTATCATAGTTGAGAAAAAATGAAAGCCAGGGTGATCCACTAAAAAAAAAAAAAAAAGACTGAATGCAGAATTATACCTAATCTCAGCCCACTGCCTTAAGCTTAAGGTACTCACTTTTTGAGAAAGGAAAAAGGAAAAACACTGGTTATTCTGGTTGAATTGAGGACTGGACACTTGTGGAAATGTCAGAAATTAAAAACATCTGGGAGCTATTTCAAATTATAATGGGGAAAAGGGGGCTGAATATTGATGAAACAAGCTTGGCCAGGAGTTGATAACTGTTAAAACTGATTGATGAGCTCATGGGAGATTCATTATACTTGTCTAATTACTTCCGCTCTTGCAGGTATTTGAATTTTTCCACAATAAAAAATAGGCAGGTAAGTATACCCCAAAAGACTATATTCTGAAAAAACAGCTAGGAGCCTCTGAAAAAGGCCTTTTTAAAGACATGCATACATGTTGGAAATCATTTTAAGGACACTCAGCCTTGATCTTATCTATGGATTCCTCCAGTATAAAAAGAACAATAGAAGAGCAGAAACACGTAGATGCACAGAATGGAAGGCAATAATGTCAAAATATCAACAAAGCATCATCACCTTTGCCAATGGCCAGCTTCTATCCCATTAATTAAAATTATGAAAAATTAAATTTTGAGTTTATATCTCAACAAATGAAACTTTTTAAAAGCAATTTGAAAAAAACCATCAATTTGAGATTATTTTTAGAATCTATGTGTATCGGTTCCTTTTGAGCTATGTATTTCCTCTCTTACAGGTATGATGGGGGTTCTGGCAGGTGAGACTTTGCATGTCAGCTTTTAAAAATCAAATGTAGGACAGATGGCAATGTTGCACCCTAACAAAATTTCCTCTAGCACAACACAAACAGCTGTGATGGTACAGCTGAGAGAGAATTACCAGAGAACAGTTTTCATCATAGCTGTTTATCTTTTATTTCCAGATCCAGGGTTCAATCAGGCAATATCAAGGGAAAAAAAACTAAAAGTGCTCCTTGGGTGGCTCAGTCAGTTAAGCATCTGCCTTCAGTTCAAGTCATGATCCCAAGGTCCCTGGATTAAGCCCATTGTCCAGCTCCCTGCTTAGCGGGGAGTTTGCTTCTCCCTCTGCCCCTCGCCCCACTTGTGTGTGTGCTTGCTCTTTCTTTCTCTCTCTCTCAAATAAAGTCTTAAAAAAAAAAAAAAGGAAGAAAAAAGACTAAAAGCAAGTCAAACTTGCAATTCTGCAGTAAGCACTTAGTAATAAACATTACACTTAGTTCCTCCCTCCAACTAAAGAGATTTTTTTTTAATTGGTCTGTAGGGCACATTTCAATTGTACCTCAACTCTGAAAGAAGCACAGGAGCTTTTTGCAGGAAACATACAAAACTATCTCATAAGCTACATTTAACCCTCAAGTTACAATGTGATTTCTTCTAATTTAAGTGAAAACTTTTTTTTTTAATTGATTAGACAGAAATCACAAGCAGATGGAGAGGCAGGCAGAGAGAGAGAGAGGGAAGCAGGCTCCCTGCGGAGCAGAGAGCCTGATGCGGGACTCGATCCCAGGACCCTGAGATCATGACCTGAGCCGAAGGCAGCGGCTTAACCCACTGAGCCACCCAGGCGCCCCTTAAGTGAAAACTTTTAAAAATGAAGATGACCTATAGCTTGCTCCTTAAGGGAACATGCTGCCTATATGAATATCTGAGAAATAATAGGGTCAATCCTAAATTAAATATATATGGAGAGAGCAAGTAAAAGATAAGGTGGGAAACATTTCTGAACAAAATGACCACTTCTATAATCCAGAATAAAACTGCTTTAAATTATGTTGATTTACAATTTTTCCCTTCTTTTTCTTCTCCAATATTACACAGAGCTGGAAGATCATCTTTCAGTACAACAGCTTCAGTACCAAAGAGGATTTAAAATTTACCCTTTGTCAACTTAAGGTACAAATATAATAGTAACTAATTGCATGGTTTTAGTAGCTTGCCAAGCTCAATAAAGTAAATTAGGCATGAAATGTTGCAATATTTGAGGATTACACATAGGATCTCTATGGGAGGCAGGAGAACGGGGTCGTTAAAAGTTCTGGGGTTCAATCCCCTGCATCAGAAATCTAACTCTGCCCGTACCAACAGTACAACCTCAAGCACGTTACTTAACTTCCCTGTCCTAAGTCCCCATCAGTAAAATGGAGAATTGTACCTATAGATAACAATGTTATAAGAACCCAGTAAGATAATATATGTAAAGTATTAAAAAAAAATACTAATGGCTGCCAAAACTATGAGAGCTGTGACACAAAACACACAAAGAATTAAGGCACATAAGATCCTATGCTAAAAAAAAAACCTTAGACTCAATGAAATACAAATGTTTATTTCTCACTTGTATCTTTGCACTATAAGCATTTTACTTACCATTGTACCTACATCTCTAAAATGCTTTCTGGCCTTCCATAATATCCTCAATATTAATGATGAAAATAAGGAACTAGAAAATGTTTAGACTTCCTATCTCAACCAATTTCACTCCAGCACACCACCAGAAAATATAAAGCAAAAGCTAACAGGTCATTTAAGACTTGTTTCACACATTTTTAAGAGTCATGTCAACTGGTAAACACTTATTTAGCATCTATGTGCTCAGCACTGTACTAGGAGGAAAGACAGCTATGTGTGAGAGCCACAGGTTCTTCGTAAATAAATAGTACAGTAACAGACGGGACACCAGGCTAAACTACATAGTGATGGCCAGAAAGCCGATTATTAGGGGAAAAGACAATTTACTGAAAGCCAAAGAGACTTTAATATATAAGAACTGTGATGATGAATTTCTCCCCTGATCCATTCAGCTAGTTTTTCCCAACAAAGACTACAAGGCAGAGGTTTTTGTTGTTGGTGGTGGTGGTGGTTTTTTGTTTGTTTGTTTTAAGATAAAAGACCAAAAAAAGAAAAAGAAAAAAAAAAAAAAGAGGGAAAGGCCTGGTTGAACTCTGACATGCTTAGTGACAGAATTCATGCCCTCAAAGCAGCATACCAACCTCTGGTAGCAAGTCAGATATACCTATACATTTTTTTAAACCTATGTATATGTTCAGCTCATACAACTTTAGTTAATGAATTGTTTCCCTTAATTAGTCCTTAAACATATCTGAAGCTTTAAGAGATCTAAGTATTTATTTCAGTGATCTGAAATTGAATCCTTGTAACACAATGAGGTACAGGTAGAAATCAAAAGCACTTTACAAACTGACAAACCACAGGACCAGGAAGTGTAAGTGACAAGCTCAAGGTTGCACCAAAAGGTTTTGTGCAGTTAGAAGATCAACTCCTCCTGACCTCTTCATCCCTGTGTGCTGCTGCCTTCCCTAGGGACTTCTACTTTTATCATTCATTCATGATTTTATAGACCTCGGTTTTACTGCCTATGAGTCCTCTTCTTTCCAGATCAAAGTGAAATAACTTTTTAGTCTCTCTTCATGCACCTGTTCCCTATGATAATTTTAATTGTTCTCTGGTTCCCCTGTATCCTTTTTTCAGGGAAGTGATCAGGTACAAATGCATCATAATTTTGACACAAGAAACAAAAACGTTTATTACTATTGTTTTCAAAATCCAACCACATATTTTATGACAGCAGCTTAACAGTTTGCCATGATTCCCAGATCTTTAACCCTAATGATAACTAAAAGTCTAGAAACCAACAAGTTTAGACTCCTATAGGGTCCTATGGCTCCTATAGGGTCCTATGCAGAGGAAAATAATTTCAAAAATACCAGTCAGCAACTGCAGGGAACCAAAAACCAGGAGTCAAGTGGACCAGTTAGAATATTATTGTTCACATAATGGGTTTATATGATGGCAACAAACTTTCAGAAACTATTACCAATGGATCCAGCACTTTATCTAACCACACCTTTTTTAAAAACACACTTTATATGATAATGTATGAACTGCCACACACTATCAGTAATCCTGACAGGAGGCATAATTATACTGCTTAACAGGCAACTCAAGGCACATGTTCCTATTAGAACCTGGCAGTCTCAGGAAACAGCCAAAACACCATTTTACCAAAATTTGAGGCTTTCACGATTGAACTTAATTTCTGACCAATTAATAAGTGTAAGCCACACCCTACGTTAACAGGCACAGATCTGTTTAAATTAATCTCCCTAGGGACAGGCTAATTCAGGAGTTAGCATTATTAGAATCTGTGTGAACAAATGGGTGCAGGTGTTCACATTACCAATGGGAGAGTTAACTCTTAAGCCACTTATTAACAGAGATGCCTGGTGAGCTACTGGTTTTTGGTTTGGGTTTTTTTTTTTTTTTTAAGATTCTATTTATTTATTTGACAGAGAGAGAATCAGCAATAGAGGGAACACAAGCTGCGGGAGTGGGAGAGGGAGAAGCAGGCTCCCCGACGAGCAGGGAGCTCAATCCCAAGACCCTGGGATCATGACCTTAGCGGAAGACAGAAATGACAACTTAACAAATGAGCCACCCAGGCGCCCGGAGCTACTGGTTTTTTAAAGGGTGAGGCATTTATGGGGATGCTGATATGCAAAGTGTGACAGTTTGGTTGAAAAAGAATGTATTCACCTTCACTATGAGTAGATGCCCTCCACCATTCATCTCGGCAAAAGGAAGTCAAAGTCAGAAAAACTGCTGTATTACAAATACCACATCATGCTACCCTGGGTCGGACCACCTCTGAATGTAACCTCTCAGAAGGTTATCAAGAGTGAGTGTTACAATCCTGAAAAGTAAGTAACATGTTGTAGGTAGTCAGTAAACAATTAGACAACATTCCTTCCAACCCTGAACTAAACACATGCAGCACAAATCTATTCAAAGTGTCTTTTCATTTTGTATTAATAAGTAAAAAGCAAATCATGCTGCACTGTCTAATAAAAGACTTTAATTCTGTAAGTATCACTAGACTGGTTTCTCATTTATTGTAAGATGAATTTGTTTGGAAAGTTCTTTTTAAACTATATCAGCTTTTCTATCATAAAATATTTATTGAGTTTGTATTTAAAAGTTAAATACATTTGTATTAAATACACTTGTAAAAATTTACAACACATTTAAAAAAATATTAAGTGACCACAAATCAAAATTAGCAAGACGGCTTTTTAAATAACTTTTCCAGATACTGCGAGGAAAACAACAAAAAACACTTTGCAATAACCCAAAGTTAGTCTGAACAAATACGTCATCCCAAACCAAACAAACTATATCCCAGGAGAAATGCCATAGAGAGTGAAATTCAAAGTCTAAGACGCTCTACTGAGAATAAACTAGTCACCTATTCCTCAAGGAGTTCAATCCCAGACACAGAATATTCTTGTAAAATATAATTGGCTACAAGTCAATACATAGTTCACAGAAAGAAAGTAGCATATTATCCGCTTAGAAAGAAAACACAAGTTGTTAATGAAAGAATGTGCAAAAGTGAGCAATTGTGAATAGCACTAAATGAAACAAGTGAACTTGTGAGGAGTAACAATTGTTCCACAATAACCTTTTCAGTATTACTGAAGTAAATTTAGTATTTAATAATGGGGAAATATAAGATAGTCACCATTGAATGTTTAGAATAAGTTTGCCATTTTATCATTTAAATTTCAAAACAAGTGGTCTCTGATCAAGTGACAAAATAAGTTCTAATGCAACACGACTTTCTTTTTCTTAAAAAGGTGAAATAAATTTACAGAAACTATTCTTCCATATATTTGAACAACCATCAGGAATATGTTCATATTTACTTATTTTCCAGCGGTGATCACATTCTTTTTTTTTTTTAATTTGACAGAGAGGTTGGGGGGTGAGATGGGGTGGAAAGCAGGCTCCCTTCTGAGCAGAGAGCCTGATGCGGGGCTTGATCCCAGGACCTGAGCTGAAGGCAGAGGCTTAATCCACTGAGTCAAGCAGGTGCCCCGGTAATCACACTCTTGTCCGTATAAACACACACACACAAAAGTTTGTATTATTTTTTTAACCTTTCCAGTCTATTTAAAAGTACTCTCAACTCATAAACATTGTTGAGTTTATGTATGTGTATTCCCCTCTCCCCACTGAGGGCCAGTGTATTAACCTACTTGATGAAGAAAATAAATCTTTTAAAACATTATTCCAATGGCTAAATGGCTGGCAATAACAGGCTCCAACACGCAAAGGTATTCCCTGAAAAATTATTCAATCAGCCCCCAAAAATGGCCCTCCACACCACTGAATATAACATGTTTATACTCTCTTCTATAAATAGGATGGTTTATTTTTAAAAGTTAGTAAATTTTTTGATAAGAAAATTCCACTGATATCAATTGCCCCAGGCACTTTTCTCAGCTTAGTAGATCATCCAATGACATGGACAGCATGACCACAAGACTGCAAGATCACATCAGGGTGAAAACCTGAATCATGCAGACCAAGATTTCTCAAACTGGTGACATTTGGGCCAGATAATTCTTTGTGTGGGGACCATCAAGTGTGTTAGAGAATATCTCACAACATCCCTGGCCTCTAACTGCTAGATGCCGGGATCATACCCTCCCAAGGTATCAGAACCAAAAATGTCCCCAGACACTGCCAAACATCCCCTGGGGGACAAATTTTGGTCTAGGAGTCTAACAACATATTACCGTGTTTCAGTTTTCAAAAGTGAGTAAGTTCTGCGACACCAAGACAGTTTCAGGAAACTTCAGGCATTCCAAGTAGCTACTTTATACCAAACTTTCCTGGATCTCACAAAGTAACTGAAACCTTATTACTGCAGATAGCGAATTCTTCCACATGTGCATGATTAAACACTCCTGTGATGATGAATCTGGGAAAGGCTGGGACAGGAGCCAACAGTGACTGGGTTTTATAGTTTCGATGAATTACACCTTCTTTTAACCCTTCTATGGACTAACCATTCTTGCGAGAGAGTACGCTTTTCTCCACCAAACATATTCCCCAGCACCGTCCACATTAAGACGCCCTCCGGGTTCTCACCATTCTGACACTGTGCCTGTCCTGTCACTGTACTGGGGTCAGCTCTCAACCCAAGAGCTCAGGGACCTTCAACTACCAGGCCAGCCGGTCTCTGCCACTTCCCTCGGGCCCTGCTCTCATCAAGACATCCCCTGCCCAGGTCAGCTGCTGACCCTTGACCCCGACCTGACCCCGCTGACCCCTCCCCGCCCCCAGGGCGGTACCTGAAGTAGTAGACATCGCTCTTGCCGGCACTGAGCCCAGATTTTCGGATCACTTCCTCCTTCTTCCATCCGGGGGGGAGGGCCGGGCAGTCCATCCTCTTCCCGCTCTCCGTGGCCCGGGGTCCCCTGGGCCCCGGCCCCGCGCTCCCCGACGGGAAAGGGACCGGCTCCCGCCGGGGGGCGCCGCCGCCACCGCTGCTGCCGCCGCAGCCGCCGCCGTCGCCGCCAAGGCCGCCGCCGCCACTCGGGGGACGGCCGCGGCCCCGGCCCCGGCCCCGGCCCCGTCCCCGGCCACGGCCCCGGCCCCGGCCACGGCCACAGACGCCGCCGCCCCGGCCCGCCTGCTTCCACCGCCCCCGGCCACGGCCGCCGCCCCGAGCGCCTTCCCTGCGCACGCCGCTCACCGGGGACGGGGCGAGCGCGCTGCCCTGGCCCCCCTGCTCTATGGCGGAGTCGCCGCCAGCGCCGCTGCCGCCCGCCGCGCTCTCCCCCTCCTCCTGCTCCGGGCAGCAGCGGCCTCCCCCCGGGTGCGCGCGCATCCAGCCCCCTCCCCAGCCGGCGCTGCGCTTCTTCCGTAACCGAGCCCTTGGAATCCCGGAGACCCGCCCCGCCCGCAGCGCGGCGCGCGGGGGACGCGCGCAAGCATCATAGAGCGGACGCGCACAGAGCGGCCCTCCCGCTCGGGGCGTGGCCCCGGCCGCCGCCTCTTAGGTCCTCCAAGCGCTCTGGGCGGCCATATTGTCTCCGCCTCCTCGAGGACACGCCCCCAGCCCCACCCGCTCCGCCCCTGGCCGCGCCCTTCCGGCCCCCGGCCCCCACTGCCGAGGCTAGCGCCGAGCCCGGAAGGCGGGTCGGGCCCCGGAGTCATTTGTGGAGGAATGTCAGAAGGACTGCGGTTACTTAATTTCCTGTAGGGTTAACTTCTCTCTATATGATTTTACCTACGTTTGCTTCCCAATTAATGCGTAACAAAATATCTCATTTTATATTCACTAACTTGACAGTTCATTTAAGGAGGTGATAGATAACCCAATACTCGCTTTCCCGCCTCTACCAAAATTTGCCAAGGAGCTCAGATTAAAGAAGTGGGTCAAAGTGTCCCATTAGATGAAAATCACTATGCTCCAAAGTGATTGGATTCTGCATGTAGATCCCTGGATTGATGATCGTCCAGAAACTGTGAAGCTATAAGGAGAAAAACGGCAACCTGGAACATTCCCACCACTTCTACGGGGTTTACCCTTAAAGTCTTTTTTTTTTTTTTTGAAAGATTTTATTTATTTATTTGAGAGAGAGACAGTGAGAGAGAGCATGAGCGAGAAGGTCAGCGAAGCAGACTCCCCATGGAGCTGGGAGCCCGACGCGGGACTCGATCCTTGCGACTCCCGGATCATGACCCCAGCCGAAGTCGTCCAACCAACTGAGCCACGAATTTATCATATTTTGGAGGATTTTTTTCTTAGTTTAGACCTCCTTGTATAAAGGCATTTGACAATTATCAGTGGCCTTTGGCTCGGTAAATACTCCCTTGTGTTCATTTCCCTTGTGTTGAAAGACTAACTTAACCCATCATGACAACCCTTTAGGATTCTGGGTGGAATTCATTTGGATCTGCCAACTCAACATTCAGAATTGAGTTTAAAGAACAGTGTCAAAGTGATTAAGAAAACTGAGTTAAATTCCAGAGAAGCACGTTTTCTATATGATGCTTAATACTTATAGAAATATACTATCAAAGTTCAAGATGATATGTCAAGAACTGTTTGGAAGACTGAAAAATGTAATGCACATTTTATCAGATTGATGATAAATTTCGGGTTTTGTACACATAGGACTTAAGAGTTGAGGGCTGATTTTTTTGTATAGAAAAAATTGATGGGGCGCCTGGGTGTCTCAATGGGTTAAAGCGTCTGCCCTCGGCTTGGGTCATAATCCCAGGGTCCTGGGTTTGAGCCCGCCTGCTCAGCAGGGAGCCTGCTTCCTCCTCTCTCTCTGCCTGCTTCTCTGTGATCTCCGTCTGTCAAATAAATGAATAAAATCTTTAAAAAAAAAATTGATTAGGGACGCCTGGGTGGCTTGGTAGGTTAAGCCTCTGCCTTCAGGTTGGGTCATGGTCTCAGGGTCCTGGGATCAAAGCCCCGTGTTGGGCTCCCTGCTCACCCGGGAGCCTGCTTCCTCCCCTCTTTCTTTGCCTGCCTCTCTGACTACTTGTGATCTCTCTGTCAAATAAGTAAATAAAATCTTAAAAAAAAAAAAAAAGAAAGAAAGAAAGAAAGAAAGAAAGAAAGAAAAAATTGATTAGTGGAAAATCAAAATTTATTTGATGCATTTGCAATATATGCAAACACTAAATCATACACACAAATCTGAATCTGAACTTTACCTTAGATATCTTTTGATGTCTTTAATTTGAGAAACATTAAGTTACAGCTTTCTCCAGGAAGACATTCTAAAAATGTGTCTAGCAAAGAGTTGGAAATTCAAGTCAGTCTCAGGAGAGTGGTCAGTTCTGATGTGGTTTTAGAAGTCATCTTGTGAAAGTGGTAATTGAAGGTAACTTTGCAAGCAAATAAGATCTCTGAGGAGGAATATACATGGTTAAAATAGTAGTAATAGTAATTTTAAAATAATAAAAACAAAAAGTGGACCAAGAATTAAATCTTAAGGAACACCTACAATTTGGCTCAGGCGAAGGAGTTAAAGTCAGAGAAAAATGAAATCAAAGCCTGGATGACAAACACTCTGTAAAAAGGATTTTGATTTTCACACCTAATTAAACATAAAGGATGAACAAAGCAAAAATCTTAGTAAAAATGGTAGTTGAGACAACGCATGGGAAAAGATATACTTTAGGAAGTTTTTATTATTCCATGCTTTGTCATGGAAAGACTATATAGATCAAGTGACATAATGGATATAAAAGGCATGTTTAAAGGAATAAATTAGTATGAGTTCAAAGTAATTACTTTGACTTCTACTACCAGATTCCATTTACTAAATCATAGTTTAATGTTCCCTCAGTTAAGAAAAATCTCAAATAGGTTTTTCAGAAGCTTTTCTGGGTCACAATTTGAATTTTTCTGCTGTGATCCTATAATGCAAAGTATAAAATTTTTTTGTTTTTTTTTATTCTCCCACTAAAAGAAGAAAGAAATCTAATTAAGGAATCATTAAATTCTTACAGAGTCTGGATTGAGATCCTAAAAATATTGAGAAAAGTTGCTAAATACTTAAAATATAGATCACTTTGTTTCTCTTAAAAATTGGACAAATAATATACCACTTAACAATTATGGAAAAATGCACTTTATCTCACTCCTTGACAAACAGGAATGTTGTTTTTCTCAAGCAGAAGAGTTGACCAAATTTTTCAGTTTTATCTCTCTTACAGTGCAAAGGGTCTTGCTAGCCTTATTTTATGGCAAAAGTGAAAAACAACAATCAGGGAGAATTATGAAATCTGGTCCATTAAACAAACAATAGAGATTTAACCACCTCTGATCACTGGTTCCCAGGTGTAAAAGCAGGTGCTGAAACACCAGCTGTCACCTCTGGAAAACTATCCATTCTTTAAAGTGTTTTCTCCTTTATTGTTTACGTGGAAAAACTGAGGTTAAGCCCTTAAAGAAAAAGCAGTTCCCAAGAAAAACACCATACATGTTAGTTTGTGTTTTTTATTAAGAAAAATAGAACAAATTCAGTGAATGAAACTGAAAAAGCCTGTTGGAAGGCGGAGCTTGTTTTGAGATCTGTGTATTTTATTGATAAATATATAACCTACATTTAAATGTATGAGTGTAATAAGATGCTCAGTAAAAGACAGATTTAAACAATGAAAAACCTTACTTTTTTTCCAGGAGCATATTTGGATCAAGTGACGGCAGGGGCATCACTTTCCTCTTTCACAGAGTTCAAGAAGCATGGTCAGAATTTATCAAGATATTAAATACAAGCGAGGGCATAGCCAAAAAAACATTCTCCAGCTCCAATTAGCAGGTTTTATGATTCCCTGAGTTGGCCCAACTACTGTTCACCTAATTCCCAAGCAAAATGAAATGCTGCTGGCCCGGCATGTCAGGAAACCGATTGACACTTTCAAGTACATACAGGATAAATAAAGATTTTTTTAATTGCTTTCCACTTGGAATGACTACAGAGGAATCTTACCCTGCAGAGTTCAGATTAAAAAGAGCAGAGTTAATTATTTGAAAGGCAAGAGAAAACAAGAAGAGGTAAATTTTGAACCAAGGAAATTTATTTCAGAAGACAGTGTCCAGTACTTTAAAATTACCCTGCTTGCTGTTACATTAGTTATAGGTAAGTGGCTGGTATTAAGTGTTCAGGATTAAGGGATGGAGAGATGCTTATTTGATTTAACTTCCTAAAAATAGAAAACACAGTACTACCAGTAAAAAGAAAATGCTCTTTAGGTTTCAGAGCCCCATGGTACCACTTAACGTGATAAACAGTGGTTTTTTAACCCTAATTCTGACTGCAAAACACCAGAATGCTAGGACACATGATCCATGAAAAATGAGGGCTGAATGTGGCTGGTCTTCAGGGGTGAGGGGTGGGGCAGCAACCCTGTAAGTAGATAAATGCATCTTGCCAGGAGATTTCATACTGTAAGTGGCTTTCACCTATGTCTCTGGAAGTAGCAGAGCTAGGACTAGCACCCAACTCTCTTGATCCCAAGTTCAGTCTTGTGTGCTTAGCTGCTTTCAAACAGCCATATTATCTCTGGCTTCTTCACCCTGGAATTCGCTCCTTTGTTTCCAGCACACACATACACACATACATACACACACCTCAGTGCCTTTCTTTTGCTGACTCCAACTTATCCCTGAGGTTTCACCCGAGACATCACTTCATCCAGAGTGCCTTTCCACAGTACCTCCACTCCTGCACCCTCTGGGCTGTGTGCTACCATTAGGTATATCCCCCGTCCATTTATTATAATTGGTTGTTTCATTGTCTTTCCCCTTACCAACCTAGAAAGCTGTTCCTCATGTTCACCATGGCATCCCCCTGCAGAGTAATAACAGATGTTCTAGTCAGAAAATATGATTGGGTTTCCACGTCCCAAGAGATATTTAACAATAAATTTGACTTAATTAAAGGTGAGGGTTAAATTCACTTTACAAACATGTTTGATGATAAGATAGTTATATCATTTTCTTTACGGTAGGCTCTTCTACATGAATTGAAAGTAATTTTATTCATCAGTTCCTCAAAAAGTTTGTGGGATGTGTACCATAAAAGATTTAATCACAAAATGAGAATTTATGTCTAAACAACCATTTCTGAATTTGTGTATTTCTCTACATTTATGTTTCTGCTCTTCGACTATGAATAAGTTGATTCTTAATATTCTCTAAAATAATGTACACACACATCTATTTCAATGTCTTTTGTTTGTTGTAGAATCTTTTACAAAGTTTTCCTCTGAGTATTTTCATTTTGGCTTTGCTAATTTCTAATTTACCCCTAGTCTATGTTTTTAGCATAGCTTTAAAAAAAAAACAAAACTAATAGATAACCCATGATTTGGCCTAACAATCCCATTCTGAATTATTTTCAGACTTTACATCTACCTCAAGACTTCCTAACAAGTTCATCACAAGTGTACAGTTATTATATAATATACATGATATATATTATATATCATATTGCTTATTTCCAGGCATCTACTATTATTTATGTCACATATTCATCTTCAAAGCTTGGAAGTCCCTCTGCTGAGGTGGAAGATAGGAAGAGCAGTGAGCAGGCAATTTTCTCTGTCACCATCTGTGAGAGAGAGTCCAGCACCCACTACCAACCTCCCCATAGAGACTAGGAAATCGAAATACTCACCTTCCCAGGCTGCCTTACGTGAGAACAGGGGAGAGCGGGGAGTGATTCTGAAGAAAGTTTTTATTTCTCTATTAAAACAAGACAAAATACGAGATAGGGTTGATAGGGTTGGCCCTATCTTCTTCCCTTTGTTCCTGCCTTAAATATGGACATGATTTCTTGAGCCATGACAGCCATCCTACAACTATAACTTTTGATTAATGGAAAATCAAAATTTTCCATTAATTTCCAAAATTATCATGTTTTACTCTTTAAGACAGGCAGCCTAGAATCTCTTAAAAAAAAAAAAAAAAGCAAGGAACACAAAGATAAAAGGAAAGCACCATCAGAATAGGAGAGCCAAAGGATAGAGAACTTGAAGAAACTTCCTGAGCAGCTGAACTAAGCCTTGCAACTATTTATCTCCAGGCTACTGTATTACATGAGAAACTAGACCATTTTTGGATTAAGCCCTGTTGGGTTCTTAGACAACTGCAGCAGAAAACATTTTTTACCGAGATAAAATTCCTCCCGTCAATAGGTATATCTTGTTGAAACATCAGGCAGCTCCCAAGCTTAAAACCCCTGGGTAAGAAATTGCAAAGAGTGAAGGAGAGAGTCAGAGAGAAGGGAAGAGAGCCAAAACGCAAAGGAGAAGAGTTGGTCAACTGGGCCCCTGGCAGTAGCAAAACAAGAACTATCTGTCTTTCATACCCTGCTGGAAGGAAAAGCACTCCAAGGGACCACCTCTACCTCAGCGCTAATTTTTCTTGTCTTCTCATTCAACATGCTCTCCCCCGGCAATGGCATCTACTCGGCAGATTTAGCCACAGGAATTGAACCCTGCGCTTTAGGCCTAGCACGGCTTAGGAAGCACTGGCAAGATCATCCTATTATGTAGTTCTTCAGATGAAAAAGAGAATCACACTTGTTGGCTACCTTTGAGGTCTTGAAGGATCCAAACTTGGCACCCCATCAATCATTCGTGAGTAGAAAATCTAATCAAGAAATGAGGGAATAACCAGGGTCCTGGGATCCAGCCTGGCATCAGGCTCTCTGCTCAGCAGGGGGCCTACTTCCTCCTCTCTCTCTCTGCCTGCCTCTCTGACTGCATGTAATCTCTGTCAAATGAATAAATAAAATCTTAAAAAAAAAAAAAAAAGAAAGAAAGAAAGAAAAAAAGAATGGAATAAGAAAGGTGATGCCCGCCTCCAAAAAAATTCCTTTCTCACTGAGGAAGATTAGGTTCGAGGACACATCATCGTATGAGAGGTGAATGGCTTGTTACTGAACCCAAAATTCAATAGAATAACCTGTGAGTTTAGGACCAGACTATGTGGTCTCTCCATCTACTCTCTAGGGGTCCAGGCTTTACTGTTCATCTTTATAACATGACCAGAAATAATCAAGAACAAATGGGCTGCGCAGGCAACAAAATGCCAGAGAAGAAGAGAGAGAAGGGGCCGAGCTGCGAAGATTCTATTCCTTCCCACATTCCTCATTCATTCTATCTGTTTAATTAAAGTAAAGCAAGAAGCAAGAGACTAGAGTGCTTAGGAAAAACACAACAAAAACATCTCTCTGTTTAAAAACTAAAGAGGCATTTCCTTCTAACAGCAGTATCTTTTGTAAATGCTGAAAATTGTTTCTTTCAGTATTACATTTCAAAATCATACTTTTTTTTCTGAGGAGTTTGGAAAATATTGAAATAAGTTAACCCAAACTTAGAATAACTGCATTACAACATCTGAATGGTCTAATAAGATAGAAGGAAAAAATACTGCCATAATATTTCTGTAAAGGGAAGCAAGTTTTGGTATTTCGCTGGGGTATGTATTGCAGGGGGAGGGGGAATGCAAGGAAAGAAATGTAATTTTATTCAGGTCTAGCTTTTGCCTAGTCTTGCTTTATCATAGAATGGATGAGATAAGGTAATAATCTCTGAGCATACTTTGAAATGTAAGCCTCTTGTGACCAGCAAGAGAAGGTGAATTTTCTTTGCCAGAAAAATATCATTTTGGAGTATATGCTATTTAATCATTCAAAGATACACATGAGTGAGGGTGGGGAATCGGGAGAGTTGCAGGTAGAATTTTTGCATGTCCCTTGCTGAAATAATTGGATTACTGACTATAGAGAGATAATCAGAATACCAAATGTTAATATTCCTTTTACTCTGTTCCTACTTTGGTGTTAGTCTTGTCTTCCTAATCAGAGGCAGACCATGTCATATGTCATTTCCACCCCTGTAGAAGCAGTACAACAACCAGACTACTGACGTTTCTTTCTTGCACTAAGGTTATAATGTTATCACTGGATTCTTCGGCATAACAGCCTATCCTTAACTCCCTTCCAAATGTTTTTTTCTCTCAGTATCATTTCGACCAGACCACCCCATTCTTAGGTTCTTCTGGTTCTTTCTCACTGCATCTAATCAGGTAAAACCCTTCAACTGATTACATTTCAACTGTTCTATGAGGTTGGTCTAAGCCCCAACCGGTTTTCTGCCTATCCTATTTCTTCCCAAAAGATACTATTTAACTGTTCAGCACTTCTTCCCAGGTCGTCTTCCAGGTATGTAAATGTCCTATTTTCTGTGTATTATTAGTATTTCTTTTTTTTTTTTAAGATTTTATTTATTTATTTGAAAGAGAGATCACAAGTAGGCAGAGAGGTTGGGGGGTGGGGGGGGCAGGCTCCTTGTCGGGCAAAGAGCCCGACTCGGGGCTCGATCCCAGGAGCTGGGATCATGACCCGAGCTGAAGGCAGAGGCTTTAACCCGCTGAGCCATCCAGGTGCCCCTATTATACTATTTCTTTATTCTATTAGGACAGTCTTAAAATCTTTCCTGCCCATGAGCATAGAACTTCCAAATAGCATTCTCATGTTTTACTCTTTAATACAGGCAGCCTAAAATCTCTAGACACTTGAAGAAAGCCCTTAACATAGCAAAACAGAGGAAAAAAAGGTGGAGAAAAGTAATTTTGGAAGAAACAGGCAATAAAATGAATTGAATAAACTTTTTTTTAAAAAAATCTAATTAATATACTCATGTTTCAGGATAAACAAGATAATATTAAAGAGAAAAAAATCAGAGAACAAGAATGAGGTCTTAGAAATGCGACTGTGATTACAGAATGTTTTAAAAATTCAATAGAAGTGGGGCACCTGGGTCGCTCAGTAGGTTAAGCCTCTGCCTTCGGCTTGGGTCGTGATCCCAGGGTCCTAGGATCAAGCCCCGCATCGGGCTCTCTGCTCAGCAGGGAGCCTGCTTCTTTCTCTCTCTCTCTCTGTCTATTTGTGATTTCTGTCTGTCAAATAAATAAATAAAAATCTTTAAAAAAAATAAATTCTATAAAAAAAATCCAATAGAAGTACTGAAAAATTAAGTTAAGAAACTCTTCCAGGGGCGCCTGGGTGGCTCAGTGGGTTAAGCTGCTGCCTTCGGCTCAGGTCATGATCTCAGGGTCCTGGGATCAAGTCCCACGTCAGGCTTTCTGCTCAGCAGAGAGCCTGCTTCCCCTTCTCTCTCTGCCTGCCTCTCTGCCTACTTGTGATCTCCCTCTCTCTCTCTCTGTCAAATAAATAAATAAATAAAATCTTTAAAAAAAAAAAAAAAGAAAAACATAAACTCATCTCCACATAGGGCATCATGAAATTTAAAAACACCATTGGTAAAAGAGAGGTCCTAAAAATTCCCAGAGAATAGAAAATTTACATACAAAGCACTGAGAATAAGAATACCATTGAAATTCTCAATAACACTGAAAGCTACAAGGAAAAAAGAAAAGGCCTTAAATTTTTTTTAAATTATTTTCAAATGTGGAGAGAGCCAAGATGTCCATCAAGAGATGAATGGATAAAGAAGATGTGATTGTAATCACATCTTCTTTATATATATATATACATATATAAATATATACACATACATACACATATATACATACATACACATATGCACACATATATGTATATACACACATATATACATATACACATATATATACATATACACACATATATATACACACACATACATACATACCTACAATGGAATATTAATCAGCCATCAGAAAAGATGGATACTTATCATTTACATCGATGTTGACAGAACTGGAGGTTCTAATGAAAAAAGTCAATCAGAGAAAGACAGTTATCATATGGTTTCACTCATATGTGGAATATAAGAAACAGAACAGAGGATCATTGGGAAAGGGAAGTAATGAATGGAAAGTAATCAGAGAGGGAGACAAACCATGAGAGATTCAGCTATAGGAAACAAACTGAGGGTTCCTGGAGGGGAGGTGGGTGGAGTAATGGGGTAATCGGCTGATAGGCATTAGGCATTAGGGAGGGCAAGGAATGTATAACACTGGGTGTTATACACAACTGACGAATTACTGAACTCTGCATCTGCAACTAATGGTGGACTATATGTTGGCAAATTGAATTTAAATTTTAAAAAAATTTTCAAACTAGAATTCTGTATCCAGTCAAAACCCATTTTTCAGAACTGCAATGTGGGTATCAGAACATGAATTTCCTAAGGGCTTTTTCCCAGGAAGCCACTGAAGGAGGCACTCGACCAGAATAAGAAAGAAAAACAAGACTGAGAAAGATGACCCAGGGAAGGATTTCAGTGAAACAGGAGAGAAGCCAAAGAATTTCCAGGATGATGGGAAAGGAGCTCCTAAGAACTGTGCAGGTGCCCAGAGAGCAATATTCCAGGTTGGAGGGAGAAGACAGAGGTCATAAGGAGGCACATCTCTGGTTGGAGGGCGGGGGGCGGTGGGGAGGATTTGGGCATGGAAAGAGGATTGGTTATCTATGCTGTTGCCTAGGCAGAAATTATATTAAAAATCTCTTGGAGACTGTGAGGGGAAATTCAGTGGAAATTACACAGAACATAGAGAAGAAAAGGAATAGAATCATCGTTATAATATTATGATACTATGTAATTTATAGTAACATTTTTGTTGATTTAACCACCAATTGGGGAGGTAAACTATATAAGAGGAAGCAGCTAAGAAAGCAGAAAATTGTTGCCTCTGAGGAGGGGGACTGAGGAACAGAGAAAGATGAGAGTAATCCTGCATGTTTTCTTTTCATACTTCTTAGTATTTAATTTTTTGAACCACGTGCTTGTATGATTTTGTAAAAATACAACCATTTTTTAAAAATTATATTGTGGCTGGTTTTTAGTACCTCACTCACAACCTCATTGATATTAAGGATAATTGTCATTTTTTTCCTGGATAATTTACCATTTTCCCCTCCAATTTATAGATAAAGAAACTAAGCCACTGAAAGGATAAATTACCCATCAGAGTTTACCTAACTGGTAAATAATAAAGCAGTTTTAAAACCTGGACTCTTTCAGTTACACATTGTGGTGAACTACAGCTTCACCTTTGTGAACACATAATTTTAAGTTTTTCACATGGTGATTAATGATTCCTGGTGAGGGCTTTATGCATGTGTGGGTCAGTGCTGTCCATTATATTGTCATTCTTTAAGTTGACATGTTCAGCACGTAGCTTCCTTACCTTCCTCAGGCTCCTACTGTATAATTTTGAATAACTCTTCATATGTTTCTTTGTTAGCTGATCTGAGTTTCAGAGATTACTCTCAGCTCTAACTCTGAGCTTAAAGATATTTTTAGGACAGAATGATAGACCCAAACTGTTCAGTGTCAGTTTTCCAATATGACTGCTTGGTAAAGTATTAGTTGAAGGTGAGGTGTTTCTTGAAAATCAGAGTTTCTATAGGCTCCCTGTCTAAAGGATCAAATATTATAGTGACAGCCTCAGGAGAAAGAGTAAAGCTTGCTCTCTTGATGTCATTTCTTTCCCTTAGTCATCTCTATCTCTTAATCAGGGAATAATTATTCCAACATAGAGGGTATCATTAGAGTAAAAATGTATGAAAGTATTAAACAAATGTTAAAAAATTAATGGGAAATATTTTTCTTTGAAAGATGTATAAACATGAAAATGTTTATAAACTTTTCTACGCATGTAACTTGTCTCTAGTAATTATATATGAAGAAGGTATCTCTTGGAATCTAATTAAGAATAAAGGAATTTTGTATTGATTTTTCTGCATCTACACCTATGTAAAAATGAAATGGTTTTCCAACTGTCTATTTTTTGGGGTTTACACTAAAATAACATTGGAATATGTACAATAGAGTTGCTATTAGCCACCACACTTGCAGAATTCTATAAATAACTGGTCCTGAATAATAAATAGCGCTGGAAGACACATAAAGAAAAAAATCCCAAACTACATTACATTTTAACAGAGAAGTGGAGAGCTAGTGCATGAAAACATAATAAGAATTTCTTTTTTAAGATTTATTGTAGAAAGAAAAAGAAAGAAAGGGGGCAAAGGAAGAGGGAGAGAGAATTATAGGCAGACTCCATGCTAAGTGCAGAGCCCAACTCGGGCCTCAATCTCACAACAGTGAGATCATGACCTGAGCCAAAATCAAGAGTTGGGTACTTAACTGATGGAGCCACCCAAGTGCCCCAAGAGAAATTTGCTTTCATTCCAGCAAATACCCCCTGCAAATTTTTCAAAGCTTATGATTATACAAATGATGATCTATTAAAAAAGGGGAAAATATTAGGCAATTAGCAAAACCACAGAAGAGAAAATTAACAAATTTTTCATTTTTTGTAATAAATGGGAAAAATTGTATGGTTGCCAGGTAGTTTAGTGATAGTTTTAGTTAATATTGCATCCATTTTGGACAAAAAAATATAACATTTTAAAAATCAGAACTCCATGAGAAGCACAAGGATTCCTCAAACGCAACCTTTCTTTTTTTTTTTTTTTTTTTAAAGATTTTATTTATTTATTTGACAGAGAGAAATCACAAGTAGATGGAGAGGCAGGCAGAGAGAGAGAGGGAAGCAGGCTCTCTGTTGAGCAGAGAGCCCGATGCGGGACTCGATCCCAGGACTCTGAGATCATGACCTGAGCTGAAGGCAGCGGCTTAACCCACTGAGCCACCCAGGCGCCCTTTAAAATTTTTTTTTTTTTAAAGATTTTATTAAACGCAACCTTTCTTAAAGGTCCAAGTATATAGTTTTCTATGTACCTTTTATTTTAAAACAATCTCAAACTACCAGAAAAATTGTAAGAATATTTGTTTCCTCACTATTTGGAAGTAAATTGCTAACATAATGTTCTATAACCCCAAATATTTTAATGTGTAATTCTAATAAACAAGGACATTCTCCTTTATGATAACCACAATAAAACCATCAAATCAAGAAATTAACATTGACAGACAATCACGATCCTCAGACAGCATTCAAGTTCTGCCAGCTTTTCCAATAATGTCCTCTACAGCAGAAGGATCTAGTCCAGAGTCATACAGCACATTTGGTTGTCATTTGAAGATTTCAGATTTGAAGATTTGGTTATTTTGTAGAATGTCCTTCAGTTTGGGTTTGTCTGATGTTTCTTCATGATTAAACTCGGAATGTGCATCTTTGGTAGGAACATCACAGAAATGACACTGTGTTCTTTCTTCTCCTTACAACTTATCAGCTGACACAGGATTTCTTTTTGTCCCATTACTGGTGGGTATTCACTTTGATCTCTTGACTAAGGTGGCATCTGGAAATCTTCAACATGAAATTCTATTTTTTAACCTTTGTAATTTATACATATTTAAGTATGTAAATTAAACTTTAAAAAATGATAATAAAACACATTTGATGGTAGGGAGACAAACCATAAGATATTCTTAATCTCACAAAACAAACTGAGGGTTGGGGGGTTAGTTAGGGAGAAAGTGGTTGGGTAATGGACATTGGGGAGGGTATGTGCTATGGTGAGTGCTGTGAAGTGTGTAAACCTGGCGATTCACAGATCTGTACCCCTGGGGCTAATAATACATTATATGTTAATAAAAAATTTAAAAATTAAAAAAATACATTTGAATATGTTTTAAAACAACTTTTAATTCATTGGAGGCCATTTCAGCTTGGTGGCTTAGCTCATTTTGCACAGAGCTCAGAACATTGCTTACTAGTTCCCCTCAGGTTTCTACCATATAATTTTGAATGCCTCTTCATACTGATTTTTTTTTAGTTGATCTGAGTTTTCCGAGCTGACAGAAATTACTCTCAACTATACTTCTGAGCTTAAAGAATGTTTACACCAAATGATAGCTCTGAAATATTCATAGTATTTATTTGCCTGGGATTAAAGCATCTGCATTTGTTTTCTATTGTGGGATAACAAATTACCACAAGTTTTGCATCTTAAAACAACACACATTTATGACCACATAGTTTCCATGGATCAGGAGTCTGGGCGCAATTTAGCTGGGTCCTCTGCTCCAAGGGGATACGGAAGGCATTGACTGGGACCAGGGTCTCAATTTGAGGCTTAGGTCCTTCTTCAAGCTCACTTGGTTGGCAGCAGTATTCCTTCCTTATAACTCGGGGTGGCCTATGCCTTCAAATCCAACAGAAGAGTCTCTGATTTCTGCTTCTGATCTCTAGACCCTCTTTTAAAGGGTTCAGTGGGTTAAGTCAAGCCTATCAATTATAATATCTCTTTTGATTAACTCAAAATAAACTAATCAGGGACATTCATTACATTTGCAAAAGCCCTTCATATTTGCCATCTGAATTAGATACTTGAACTTCTGTTATTTCACAGGCCATTGGCTTTGTTACTCAGTTCTGACTCAGCTTTTTCTTTTTTCAGTTTTAATGTAGAGTTTCACATGTCTGAACACATAAAACTGTACAAGTAAAAACACTGTTGCAACATTTGTCCACCATTGCGAAATACCAGGTGAGACTTGAAAGTGTCTGCTCTACGTGTGCTCACCACAGAATAAAAGTTGTACAATAACAAATGCACAGCACACCGAGTTGTGATACTTCCATAGTAAATAATTTTAACACTTACTGTAAATGTTTAGTGCTTCTTGCCTGCTTTTTTTTGGTAAGGAATGAAATCAGGTGTCAGATACTATTGGGGGTTCCATCTGGAGGTAAACATTTATTAACATCCTCTCTAGTTTCTGGATCAGTTCAACTGAAGAGCATACTCAGTTTACAATGGGCACTGATCAAAAATATATATACCATTTGAAATTGCTTATCTATATGATTCTGGAATTTCTGAAAACTCTGTGATCCAAACCAGATAAAGAAATAGGTGCCGAGGTCGATATATGAACATCACTCACAAACCTAAATGGCAAATCTATGGTTACCATTCTTTAGTTACCTTGCACTTATTGGTAAGAATTTAAAAACACAACCTTATAAAATAGAGTCATAAGGTTTTACTTTAATCTACAGCAGAGACAATGATTGAGGTGGGTGTTTCAGGTGAAATTTTTCTTGATTAAAGAGTCTATTGCTCTAAGATTATTTATTTACTTATTTATTTATTACAGAAAGAGATAGTGAGAGAGGGAACACAAGCACTGGAGAGTTGGAAAGGGAGAAGCAGGTTCCCTGCTGAGCAGGGAGCCTGATATGGGGCTTGATCCCAGGAAGCCAGGATCATGACCTGAGCCGAAGGCAGAGGCTTAATGGCTGAGCCATCCACGTGCCCCCAGGAGTCTATTGCTTTAAAAGAAAATTTGAGAGTCACAAAAAAGTTTGAACAGAATAGTAAAGGGAAAGCTGGATCTATACAGTTAGTGAATGAATCTAGGAAATCCAGAGCTTAATTAATTAATACTTTAATTCAATTATTTCATGCCCCTTGGTAATCCCTCCCTAACTTTACCCCTTTCCACAGAAAGCCACTGATCTGCTTTGTGTCATTATGGATTAACATTTTCCGGAATTTTATATATATGTTATCATCCAATTGCTCTTTTTGTTGCCTGCCTTTTACTCAGCTATTCATTTTAAGATCCACCCATGTTGTGATGAACATCAATTGTCCATTCCTTTTTACTGCTGAGTAATGTTCCATTCTATGGATGTATCACTTTTATCTGTTCATTACAGATGGACATTTGGGTCGTTTGCAGTTTCAACTCTTTCAAACAAACCTGGTAAAAACTTCCATGTACAATTCTTCGTGTGGGCATCTGTTTTCACTTCTCTAAGTCAAATAGTTAGGAATTGAATGACATATGGCAATGCTATGTTTAACTTTTTAAGAAACTGCCACACTGCTTTCCAAAGTTATCGCGTTGTTTTGAACAGTGTATGAGAGTTTCAGTTGCTCCACATCCTCATCGACACGTGGGATAGTCCATTTTTCTTGAGTTTTCTCAATGGGCCTGCACTGGTTTTAAGTTACATTTCTCCAGTGACTCATGAAGTTAAGCGTCTGTGAAGTGTCTGTTCAAATCTTTTGCCCATTTTCTTGCTAGGTTGTCCAGTGTATTTTTAATGAATATGTCTGGAAAAGACTTGGGCTTTAAATAACCCATTTCCATATGTTGAACATTTTGGCTCTGGAAATGATACATCAACCGTTTTGATTTCCAGCGACTTCAAAGCAACTGCTACTTTCCTTTCCTATAATAGATCTGTTCTTGCTTCAAGAATCTGTTCTGTGCTGCTTGACACCTAGTAGATTCGATGTCCTCTACCTCTATATTTTTATCTCTCATACCCTGTGGCAGATACTATTTTTGGAGATATGAGTACTAGAATTGGTACAGAAGCTATTGAAAGCCTCCTTACGATCAATGTAGAATGGGAGAAGGGTTTTGTCTCTTGATTTATGATGATCCTTCCAGGGAGATCATGCCAACTTAAATGAAAAACTTTTCTCTAGCTATCTCAATAAATACATGAGATACTGCCAATAGAAATCTAAGGGAAGCCTTATTTTATTTACCCGTAGACTTAGCATTACCTGTTTAAAACAAGAGAGGTTGATTGAAAAAAATAGTTAATCTCTCTTCGCTAACTACCATCCCCAGGAGAGATATTTTGTATTCAATAGGCAGTGACTGATACCACTTTACTCTAAATCTTGAATAGTTGTCTCCAAAGGAAGCTGTGTGCATAACTGGACTTTGAAACCAATATTGTCTGATCAAACAAAATACAGATAAAAGAATGAAGTCACACCCAAAATAATCGTGGTCATCTATTTTTCCAACTGTTGTCAATAGTGGGGGAAGGGTGTTAAACATTTGCTCTTAATATTTTAATAATGAAAAGGACCTCTGCTCTACTGCCCCAGAGGCAATGTATTTACTTTCTCTCTCTCCTTTTCTTTCTTCATCCTCTCTTTGCTCTTCCCCCGGGCCAAAATAGGTATTTATTTAATTAGTGAGGAGGAGGGTCTGACAATCATAAGTCCAGGTGGGGTTAACGTGCTGCGGCTCTGCCTTCAGAATCCCTCCCGGCTCGCCTCCCCGGAGGCATTGCTGGCGTGCGGTGCTTCCAGGTTCCAACCAGGCAACCGGCAGGTGAGTTGGGCCTCCTGCATGCCCGGACAGGCCTCTGCTGTCTTAAATCTAGCTTCTTACCCTGTTACTGGGAAGGAAAGTCAGGTTGACTGTTCACATGGGACTATTTATCTTCAATTCATGGTGGGGAGGGCGATGAGGTAGAGGGGAAAAAAAAAACACCCTTTTTCCTTCAAACCTAGTTTTGTGGGGGCACATGGGTGGCTCAGTCAGCTAAGTATCTGCCTTCGGCTCAGGGGTTCTGGGATCAAGCCCCATGTCAGGCTCCCTGCTCAGCAGGGGAGCCTGCTTCTCCCTCTCCTCCTGGTTGTGCTGTCTCTCAAATAAACAAATGAAATCTTTTTTTTTTTTTAAGATTTTATTTATTTGACAGTCACAAGTAGACAGAGAGGGAAAGAGAGAGAGAGAGAGGAGGAAGCAGGCTCCTGCTGAACAGAGAGCCTGATGCGGGTCTCAATCCTTCATCACTAGGACCCTGGGATCATGACCCGAGCTAAAGGCAGAGGCTTTAACCTACAGATCCACCAAGGCGCCCCTAAACAAATGAAATCTTTAAAAAATACCCACAAAAAACAAACCTACATTTGCCACTAATAAAGTTGAGAATGAAAACATCGTCTGTGTCCTTGGGTCTATTTCTGAGTTAGTAGATTTGGAGGGAATGAGCTATGGGCTGTGAGATTTAAAAAAAAAAAAAAAAAAAAAAGCTTGAATTGACTTATATAAATGTGTGACTTGATTCAGTTCCTTTCATGGAAGCATTGCCCAATTCAAAGGACGTGTGCATGATGCCGTTTGTGGTGAAATCTGTTTTTTTGCTCCACACTCTGTACATTCCTTCAAGACTAAGCTCCCTTCTCCCAGCTACTCCGAAAGTATTGAGATAATTTGAAAAAAAAAAAAAAAAAAGTGTGTGTAACACAAGCATTTACTGAGATTTGCAAAAAAACAAAGGAAATCTTAAGTAAAAGAAATGTAAGTAAAAGAATTTTCAAGGTAGAAAGGGCTGGATTCAAAAGCATTAAATACAGTTACAGTCTGATAACACAATGTTCATGTGAGAATCTGGCTCAGCAATTTTTCCCGAACTGTGGTTAAAGGTGACGCAGGGCAAGGGTGACCCCACTGGAGAAGGTATTCAATGCCAGCAAGTCTGGCTTGTTGCTGAAGCAGATGTATTCTGCTTTATTGAATTAAACACATACATAATATTTTTATGACATGCATTTTCTCCTCACCCTCTGTGTTCTTTGTGATTGGGGTTGTAGAAATACTTTAGTAAATGGCCTGATCAAAATTAATGGGCTTTCAAATTCTATTATGTCTTAAAATTTGCCTTAGATATAGAAAAACAGATAATAGCAACATAAAGCTGTTTTATCCTTCTCACGTTTAGTCAGCCAGCTAGAGGCACAGACTCCAATGAGACCATCAGAGAACTCTATAATTTTCATTTTTATTATGAATTTATTATCTATAAAAATATGTATACAATCCTGAATCTGGCCATTAAAACTTCAGTGAGGACAGTGGAATAATGCTGGTGGATGAGATTATAGAAGCTCAACTCTAACAAAAATGTGGGAGGCCTTCTCAGTTCTAATATCCTAGGACAATTATCCTGAACTTTGTCCACTGAAGTCTTTTCTCTAATTTAACACCTAATAATATTTCCTTATCCACTGGAATAAAAAGTTTGAATTAAATAGGTTATACAGATAAGATTTTTGTGATCAGAACAGTTCAAAAATTTGAGATACATGAATTTGGAGGCTTGCCAGCTTTATCTTTCTTAAATTCTATGAGCAAAATTCTGTTAGAAGGTACAGAGAAGGAACTCAACCCAATGTCCAAGAAAGTATTCTTCCAAAATTCAACACTGTAAACAAATTAATGTGTTGTCTATTTCATCTAAAACTTATGTCAGTATCCTCTTCAATAATTCCAAATCTAAATTTTTACATCAATTTGAGTTAAACTTTAGGCAGAACCATTCCACGATTAACCTGTTACTCCACGTTAGCGTTTGTGTAATGAAATCATTTGAAAATGGTGATTATTGACAGCATATGTTATCCATTTGTTGACCCTGAAGGAAAGAGCTAATCTGTTTAAGCTTAATGTAAATCCTTGCTATTGAAGCTTTTACAAAACCGCCACCTCAGTGAGCAAGAATCATTTCCAGGCAGATATTTCACATAATGTCAAATAAAATTCCTACTCATCTATAATCCTTGTGCATTTATCTTTAAATTGTCCTGCTCTTTGTAAGCTTGTATATTTAATTATACTCTGCAGACCTGGCACTTGAAAAGTATTTGGCTGGGGTATCTGGGTGACTCCGTTGGTTAAGCGACAGCCTGATACCAGGGTCCTGGGACACAGCCCTGCAGCAAAGAGCCTGATTCTCCCCCTTCTACGCCCTCTGCTTGTGCTCACTCTCTCTCTTTGACAAATAAATAAATAAATAAATACGATCTTTAAAAATAACATAAGAATAAAAGTATTTGGCTCTCGAGATTGTGCTTTTCACACCATCAAAGCGTACAGCTGAATGACCGGAGAGGAACACGCTCTACCTAGGAAGAGTATGCTGAGATTAAAAAAAAAAAAAAAAAACACTGGTTTAGGAACCAGGAAACCTGCTCTGCTAAACAGCTCAATGACAACAAGGCAAGTTAATCTTTCTGGGTTTTACTTTCCTCCTCTGTAAAATGACCCAGTTGGACTCCATAATTTCTATGATCTCTTCCAACTCTGAATGTTTGAGCAAATACAGCTTTAAAATATTTTGGCATTCATTTGCAAAGACGTAGATGGAACTAGAGGGTATTATGCTAAGCAAAATAAATCCATCAGAGAAAGGCAATTATCATATGATCTCACACATATGTGGAATTTAAGAAACAAAACAGAGAAGGGGCACCTGGGTGCTCAGTGGGTTAAAGCCTCTGCCTTCGGCTCAGGTCGTGATCCCAGGGTCCTGGGATCGAGCCCCACATCGGGCTCTCTGCTCAAGCAGGGAACCTGCTTCCTCCTCTGTTTCTGCCTGCCTCTCTGCCTACTTGTGATCTCTGTCTGACAAATAAATAAATTAATTAATTAAAAAACAAAAAAACTAAACAGGATCATAGGGGAAGAGAGGGAAAGATAAAATAAGACAAAATCAGAAAGGGGGACAAACTGTAAGAGACTCTTAATCATAGGAAACAAACTGAGGGTTGCTAAAAGGAAGGAGGATGGAGGGATGGGGTAACTGGGTGATGGACATTAAGGAAGGCACGTGATGTAATGCGCCCTGGGTATTATATAAGACTGTTGAATCACTGAACTCTACCTCTGAAACTAATAATACATTATACATTAATTAATTGAATTTAAGTTTAAAAAATTTTGAGAGATAAATGAGAGAAGAAGCAAAGACGAAAGGGGGGAAAGCTAGAAATAAAAACCAGTAAGTGTTGGTGCCTGAGTGGCTCAGTGGGTTAAAGCCTCTACCTTCAGCTCTGCTCATGATTCCAGGGTCCTGGGATCGAGCCCCGTATCGGGCTCTCTGCTTGGCAGGGAGCCTGCTTCCCTTCCTCTCTCTGCCTGCCTCTCTGCCTACTTGTGATCTCTGTCTGTCAAATAAATAAATAAAATCTTTAAAAAAACAAACAAACAGTAAGTGTTGCTCCTTGTATCTAAAATAAAAAAGAGTAAAATAAAATATTCTGGCATTTGGTATAAAGCCCCTTCACATATACTTTAGCATTTATTCTCAAATGAATCCCTAAAGTAGACAAAGCAGGTCTTTAGAGGATAGAGGAGTGAGTATCCTTTTATTTATTTATTTATTTAAAGGTTTTATTTGTCAGAGAGAGAGAGAGAGAGAGAATAAGCAGAAGAGGGGCAGAGGGTGAAGCAGCCTCCCCACTAAGCAAGAAGCCCAACACGGGACTTGATCTCCAGGACCCTGAGATCATGACCTGAGCCGAAGGCAGATTCTTAACTGACTGATTCACCCAGGCTTCCCGGGAGTGGGTATCATTGCAGGTGAGGTGACTAAGGTTGTGAGAAGTTTGGTGATCAGAGATTACCTGTGTGAGAGTTTACCTGTGTGACAAATAGCAGGACTAGAACACGAGCTCAGGTCTTCCAGTTTCCACAAATTTCTGTGTAGGCCACAAAAAGACGTAAGAGAAAGCATAACTGTTTGGAATCCCTACTTACATGCATGAGTTACTTCTACGATCCATACTGACTTTAGTTACTAAGCCCATGCTAAGCTCAAAGTAAAGGTAAATAACAGAAAAAAAAAAAAAGTAACACAATTACCAGTGCTCTGTTGTGATAGGAATATGGGGGTAATTACAAGAGATGGAGAGATAGCAGCTGTGCTCTGGGTGGGTAAGTTTGAGATGGCAGTGTGGAGCAAAGTTATGATTCAGTTATGGCCACTCCTTCCCAGAAATGTAGAGATAAGCCACAGGAGGCGGTACGAGGAACAAAGCAATGAGCAAAGACAAGGAATTGGGAAACCCTCACTAGTCAGCTGGTTAAAAATGCAATATGAATCTAGAGAAAACTCATAGACTGAACGTATTTGAACAGCAAAAGCATATGAGAAACAGAAAATATGTACCATGTTGCAAGGAATTAAAATTAGGAAAGGATATAAATTCAATGGTTATATTGCAATAAAAAAGATCTGTGAATACAAAATTATATGTCAATATGAGTTATAGGATTTAGGAAATAGATGCTGGAATATTAAGGGGTAAGGACGTGATGTATGGTTCCCCCCTTCTTCAATACAAAAGTTTTCTCCCCAAGCTGCCAAACCAGCTGATCTTTAAGGATGATCTCAATTATGAATTGATGGAGTTCAACTCTTTGAGGGTAGTGCATTGTATCAGCTTTACAATGAGGACCCATGCACCAAATACAGCCTACAGAGGGCTTTGGTAGGACCAAGAGCTAAGAATGGTTTTGACATTTTAAAATGGTTTTTTAAAAAAAGAATATTTTAAGGGGTGCCTGGGTGACTCAGTGGGTTAAGCCTCTGCCTTCAGCCTGGGATGGAGCCCTGCATCGGGCTTTCTGCTCAGCAGGGAGCCTGCTTCCCTTCCTCTCTCTCTCTGCCTGCCTCTCTGCCTACTTGTGATCTCTGTCAAATAAATAAATAAAATCTTTAAAAATAAAATAAAATAAAATAAAATAAAATAAAATAAAATAAAATTTAAAAGAATATTTTATGACACAAAAATTATGAAATTCCAGGGGGCCTGGGTGGCTCAGTCAGTTAAGTATCTCCCTTGGGATCGGGTTGTGATCCGCCAAGTTGGGCTCCCTGCTCATGGTGAGTCTGCTTCTCTCTCTCCCTCTGATTCTCCTCCCTCACTCATGCGCGCTCTTTCGTTCCCTTGCTCTGCATTTTCTCTCTCTCTCAAATAAATAAAATCTTTTAAAAAGTATGAAATTCCAATTTCAGTGCTCATAGATAAAGTTTCGATTACAGCTATGCCCGCTTGTTGATGTATTGTCTCTGGCTACTTACACTTACAAAGGCAGAGCTGAATATTTGTAATGGACACCAGAGACCTTATGCCTAAGAAACTTAGATATTTACTACTTTGCCTTACAGGAAAAGTTTGCCAACCTCTGTGTTATGTAAAAACCAGTATAGATTATAAATTTCAGAAAACTCGGTGACTTTTGTGCAAGAAACTCAGTGACTTCCATGCAGATACTCAGTTCAAAAGGAAAGTGGCCTTGTAGGACTGCTACATTAACTAGGGCAAGCCCTTTAATTCACTCAGGAGGTGACAATAAACTGCACTTACTCATTTCCTGCGTTATAAGTATCATTTTTAAGTTGGTTCTAATTGGACAGTTGATCTTTGCCTCTTCCCACAAGTCTTTGCCTTTTCCCATATAAACCCCCAAAGGAAATTCTACTGTCAACTCTATAACTGCCGCAAGGGATATGTGCACTGCACAAAGGGCTCTTCTAGAACCCTTTTCCAGGGTGGGAATTTCAGGCACTTTGATAGTACCCTGGAGGTGTGAGAAGGTATGATGCCCTTAGGTAGTGCCCTTCAGATCTTACCATTTCCATATAAAGAAGGTCTTAGGTCCATCTCTCCTTTGATTTGCCAGACAGCCAATCTCTGTACAAACCAGAATAGGTATGTTCAGCTTTCTGCTGCTATCTGACACAATCATTCCTGATGGGGGCTGGGGCAGGGGCATGGAGTGGGGAATCCTACCCAGTTCCATAAGGATTTGGGATGTCAGCAGGGCTTATAGACAGACTGTATTAGCAATGTTCTTGCTACTTGGACCCATACTTGAAGGTAATACACTAAGCTCCTGTGTGGATCAAGGTTTCTGTGAAGATCAAAGAATTAACAAATAAGAAAGTATTTTGTAATGATAATGAAATAATACACATGAAAGCATTCCTGAACTGTGCCAGGCAATATGACTATAATAGTTACTAGTTATAATAGACGTAGTTGTTATTCAGCTAAAAGCAAGCCAAGTTAAACTGAAAAAAGAAAATATCAGATGTCTTGTTGTTTTAATTATAAGCACATTATAGACAGTTTATCTGCCCTAATCCTGACAAATACAACATCCCTTACTGTTTGCTCTTCCCAGTGACTCATGAGGTATGTTAATTTGCTAGATCTGTCGCAACAAAGTGTCACAAAATAGGTAGCTTAAACAATGGAAATGTATTGTCTCACAGTTCTTGAGGCTAGAAGCCCCAAATCAAAGTGTTACCAGAGTTTGTTTCTTCTGAGGTAAGACTGTGTTCCAGGCCTTTCTCCTTGGCTTGATGGATGGCCATCTCCTTCCCAAGTCACTTCACAGTCTTCCCTCTGTGAGTGTCTGTGTCTAAATTCCCTCTTCTAAAAGGACACTGGTCATATTGGATTAGGATTCACCCTCGCGACCTCATTTTAACATGATTACCTCTGTAACAACTCCATCTCTAAGTCAAGTCACATCCTGAAGGTTGGGACTTCATAATATGAATTTGGGGACGATATAATTCAACCTATCCCATGAAGGATGGTTTATTTGGTGAATTTAGGTACAAAATCCTTTTTGTTGAAGACCTAATCCTTTGGTGACCCCTTGATCTTAGTGAAAGATGTTCTCCCTTACTTTCTCGATCTTGAGACATGTCTCATTTTCCCTGCTAATCTATCCCACCAGAACAGAAAAGAGCAGATAAGCTTGTCCTCCACAACACTGCAAAGGATGGTAGTGAGTTCAAAGACCTACATGTGGAATTCAGGCATATTCAACTTGGTGTTCGGTCTTTCAATATACAGATTTTTTTCCCCCAAGAATTTAGGAACGATAGGTTAAGAGTGAATCTACCACCCTCTGCAGAGCGTAGAAAATGGGGGGGTGTGGTTGTGGTTGAGGTCAGTCCGCTGGCTTAGCTGCAGAGTATCGTGTAAGCAGAAGCCACTCAGGATGGGCGTTCATCTGTGTCAAAGGGAAAAATCAAAAAGACTATTTTTATGAGAAACAGGAGTGATAGGACCCTAACAAAGACCAGACTTCAATACTTCAATACGTTCTGTTGGGGAGCAAACTCATTAAGAAACACAAGGCATAGAAGAAGACTTTCGTTTTGTGCCTTGGGTATCTATGAATCTGAAAATTAGCCCATTTATTTTTAAACATTAAGCTAAGTTTATTTGAAGTTTTAATAAAAGCATTTCAGTTAAAATGTTCATTGTTGCAGCTGGCCTTTTCCATTGTTCCCTGAGTGCACCCCCGATGTTTAAAATATAGTCTTCATTTTCATTGTCATGTACTAACATGTGCTACTGCACATCTAATGCAGGCAATTACCGAAAATGTCTTTGATGCAGTAAGACAGGTTCTACCTAGTTCTCCTCCTCTGACATTGCAGGCTTCAATGATAAATCTGGAAGGGGGGGGAAGGGAGCCCCAAAACCCTTTTATGAAACCTTATGAAAATTAATAAATAAATTTTTATTTAAACAGCAGTTTAAACATTAACTACAGGTCTCCCCTGCTACCAATAGTTGCTAATTGGTAACAGAAGTTGAGCAGGAAGCTCCCATTGAGACACGTGGAGAGGCTTTGAAATAATCCTTAGAAGAGACTGTAAAATGACTGTTGTCAGCTACCTGCTTGGGGGAGTGTGAAGGAGCAAAGGCAGAAATCCTCAGACTTCACCTTTTGTGGTAGCCTGGTTTCCAGCCCATGCATTTGTTTACATATGGACCCCTTTCCACGGTGCACCAGAGAGAAGGGTACCTGCTGGGCTGAAACCAGCAATAAGAAATGGTGGTGACAGTCACTGAGCTCCAGCTGAACTGGATTATTGGTACAATGACGATAATGAAGAGGAAAGAATCTAGCATTTCCTGAACACTCACTCACTCAGTGACTAGGTCAGCGTTTCACTGACATTAATGTGCCTATGAATCATCCAAGACACCCTCTTAACAAGCATGTTCAGAAATCAGTGGGTCTGGGGCAGAGCTTGACATTCTGCATTTTTAACAAGTTCTCAGTGACTTCTAGCTGCTGATCCTCAGACCAGAGAGCCTGGAGCCTGAGCAAGAGCCTGGATCCTTTATATTTAATACTTATTATAAATTTAAGAGATAGATATTATCATTACCTTTAACAACGGGCATTGAAGGAGAGGTTAAAAAAATTCATAAATGAGGAAAACTGAAATTTGACAGATAGCAGAGTTCTACTGTCCCCAATATTCCGATAACACCCCATAGGAGCACAAGATATTTTATTTTATTTTTTTTTAAATTTATGTCTCAAATATGCCTCATCATCTGTGACATTCGTCTAAAATTCAGAACCTTGGGCTCCACTACAGTCTATAAAGTTAGAATTTCTAGGGACTCCTGGGTGGCTCAGTCATTAAGCGTCTGCCTTCAGTTCAGGTCATGATCCCAGTCACGATGCCAGGGTCCTGGGATCGAGCCTTGCATGAGCCCTACATGAGCCCCACATAGGGCTCCCTGCTCAGCGGGAAGCCTTCTTCTCCCTCTTCCACTCCCCCTGCTTATGTTCCCTCTCTCGCTGTGTCTCTCTCTGTCAAATGAATAAGTAAATTCTTTTTTTAAAAAAAGAGAAATTAGAATTTCTAGAGGACATGCCTGGAAAAAGGTATTTTAAGTTGGCGTCTAGATTATTCTTGTGCTCAGGAAAGTTTAGGAAACAATGATCATGCAGGTCACACTGTAGTTCTGAAAACTCAGGTAAGGAGGGCTGGTGTTCTTTGTTTATTACATCCCCCCGGAGGGAACATTGTCTGGTCTGGCAAGGAGGATCTCAGAACCCCTTCACTGCATTTTGACTTCACTGAGAAGGGTTGCTGATGTGCAGGGAATGAAACTTGTTGGGTTTTGTGATGTAAGGGATAGGTTTAAACCTGTATCTTATAACAGGGAGCAAAAGTATAGTATCTAATTATGTTCCTTTAATTGTAAGGTGAAAGGGGAAATAGGCACAACATTTTCCTTGCTTCTTTATCAAGTAAATGATCTTTGTCTACCAGTTCAATTACAGAGCATCTGTATTCTAAAATAAAAGCTCCACTGAATAATGTTTCCTATGTCCAAAGTCCATAATTAAAATTTTTTGTTGGAACTGTCAGTGAGATCAGGGTAAGATTGGTTATTTATCTTTGCTTTGAAAGAGTGACTTTGTACTGAAGAGATTACCCATAAATTTTTCACTATGCATCTGAACGATAAATAAAGGGCCAAAGAAGTAGACTTTTCAAAGTTAACATTGAGTTACTTCTTTTAGATCACTGACTTCTTTTCTGGCTTTTAAAAAACACATTTATTATACTGCAATACTATACATTATGAAAAAGCATTCTAGGATCTTGATATAGTTAAGTTAATGTACTTATAAAATACATAATGTATTAGCTTAATACATTCCATTACTAATAGAACCTAATAACTTAATAACTAGAAGATGTTGGATTTTCTCATATATTTCTACATACTGAAGGAAATATAATTATATAAGACCATTTTCAAGTATCACATCTCCTCTTAAAATTAGCAGACTATTCAAACAGGTCATAGGACTTATATTACTGAAATCTCACTATGACATAACTTCACTGAGGGTAGAATTTGTTGCAGGCTAGGCCAACCCCTACAAATAGTGAGACATTTAGAGATAGCCCAATCTGAGGTCAAAGCTTAGAGTGGGCCAGTGGCTTAACTCTTCTAAGAGTCCACTGTAAAATATAGATGTTTCCTTCTTGAGTTATGTGTTAGATAGACCAGAGAGAGACCAATGGGTAAGCACGTGGTAGGTGATTACTGAATAGTAATTATAAAACAATATTATTGCTGAAGTGCCAAAAGAACTTGCTTTTAATGATTATCATTTAGAAGATGATCTCAAAGAGTGAACTCCCCCAGCACTTGAATAGCAAAATTCGTGGGTACTTACTTCCTCCACTGGACCACAGTGAAGTCACATGATATCTACATTTTATTTATTCAAATTCCACTATGTGCACTTGACAAGAAAGAAAAAAAATGGAAAGAGGAAAATAGTTCCCCCAATTTTAAATTATCTAGGCATTATAGCCCAATAGTCCACTCAGTAAACCAACACTCTGGTGTAAACACAAGTTGAGAAATACGGATCTTTCTCTCAGTTGGTCTTGCCTCCGATGGGCCTCTCAAAGTATAGACATTTCATGGTGCAAAGTATAATTCTGGAATCTTGAAACATGTATTTCTGTACAAAATATTCCTAAAGCACACATCAATAATCGTACTTTATCTGCTGCTCAACTAAAGAAACAACGCTCTGTTCAAAGCTGGAGGGAAAACCAGCTCTATTGGAACTATTGAGAAACAGTATGTTTCCCTCTGAAATAACAACTTCCTGAGGAATTTTCCAACGCAATTACAAAAAAAAAAAATTTATTTTGCAATTATTATAGACTTAAAAAAAATTGGAAAGAAAGTTGCAAAAATAATTCAGAAAGTTGTTTTCTCCCTTTTACTCAGTTTCTCTGTCAACAATGTACATAACCATAATCAAATCATCAAAAGCAGGAGACAAACATTGGTGCAAAACTGTGGACTGCATAGCTGATTCAAATTTGCCTGTTTTTTTTCCCCCCAACGTCTTTTTTCCGTCCCAGGATGTGATCCAGGATCCTAGCTCTCATTTATTTGTTTCATTTTCTCAGTCTCCTCCCATCTGTGATATTTCCTCATCTTTCTTAGTCTTTCCTGATTCTGATCTGTGCCTTCATGAAGGGAAAGAAAAGAAAGTCAACATTTTATAAACGTCCCAAGTAAGGATTGATTTCTTACGTAATGCTGGATAAATCTAAAACCAGAATCTTTTCTGATTTTGTATTAAATTAAATTCAAAATCAGAATCGTTCCCCTTCAGTGGATTATTTATTGGTTTGTCATTATACAAGTGAAGGTAACAGATGCCATTATCTGAATGAAGATGACAGCCTGAGTGAGAACAAAAGTAACAAAGTGTTTTTGCTCTTGCATAGTTACTACCTTGTAGGAGGAACGATTTCAGACCCCAGCCGAAGAATCTGTTGGTAATGCTCCGTGTCTATCACCTCAGGTGGGTTGCATACTGAACAACTCTGACTTCAGGTTCTCATTACCACTGATTTCTTGATAATCTTTCTGGCTTTTACTCAAAAGAAAAATAACTAAAACTTATAGACAAGTAAGAATCATCTCATGTGGAAACTCTTTTTATGGAGTGATGATTTTAACAGCAGTAATTATCTGTCGGGTGCCAGTATGTTCAAAAATATCCTTCAATTATAAAAATTAAATGGGTATTAACTGCACAGATAGCATCTTTTAAGGAATTTTACAGTATGGGAGTAGAAATGGAAAACAATAGTTGAGACCTAGGAAGTTCAAAAATGTTGTAAACATGATTCAGAAGATAGTAGTTATCAATTTCTACACATGTGAACTAATAAAGAGGCAAAATGTTCATCGCACTTTTGGATATCAGCAACAACTATGTAAGTTTTTTCCCCCCAGCTTTATTGAGGTATAATTACAAATAAAATTATATATATTTAGGGTATGCAACATGATGATTTAATATACAAACACATTGTGAAATGATTACTACAATCAAGTTAATTAACACAGCCATCACCTCACAGAGTTAGTTCCCTGTGTGTGTGTGTGTGTGCTCAGTCTAGAGGACTCTCTTTTCCATTTTTGTATTCTTTTATTTGTAAAGATGTGAAAATAAAACATTAAGGTTTATTTAGGTTCTAGTTTGTGAGTATTTTTTAAAAATAAGCATCGTATTTTGGAATAAATTGACACTTAAAGAAAAGTTGCAAAGGTAAAGAAGAGAGGTCTCTCTCTCTCTCAGGCCTCAGCCGTTTCCTCAGGTGTTTGCATCTCACAATACCATGGTACTTTGGTCAAAACTAAGAAACCAGGGACACCTGGGTGGTTTAGCTGTGAAGCATCTGCCTTCGGCTCAGGTAATAATTTGGGCATCTTGGGATTGAGCCCTGCCAGGGGTTCTCTGCTCAGTGAGCAATCTGCTTCTCCTTCTGCCTCTATCCCCCACCCACTTGTGCTCTCTCTGTCCCTCAACTAAATAAATACAATCTTTAAAAACAAATTAAGAAACCAACATTGGTGTATTTCCACAAACTTGTGATTTTATTTGGATTTCACCAGTTTTCCCCATAAATGTTCTCTTTTTGTTCTGGAATTCGACTACATTGTGTTTAGATGTCAGGTCATAGTCTCTTTTAACCTATAACACTTCCTTTTACCTTTCTTCTTGTGACGTTGCTGCTTTTGATGACTACTAATCAGTAGTTTTGTGAAGTCCCTCAGTTGTCAGAGGTTTTCTTATGATTGCATTGCGGTTCTATGTTTTGGGCAAGATTTCCACAGATGTGATGTTATGCCCTTCAGAATGCATCTCACCAGTGGTTTATGATACCTATATGATCATTTGATTGAGTCATTGACTGCTGGCCTTCTCCACTGTAAATTTACCATTCCTCTCTTTCCATCCTCTATGCTTTGTAAGTCACTATCTAGTCCACCTAGAAGAGGAAGAGATTAAGCTCCACCTCCTGGAGGAGCTTATCTACATATAATATTTAGAATTCTTCTATAAGGAAGATTAGTTTATATAGTACTTAAAAATCTAACATTATTAAGTTAGCCAACGGATGTTGAAATAGTGCCATTCATTTACTGCACATATGTTTTTGTTGCCTTTGTTAAAAATTGCCTTTGTTAAAGTATAAGGCATACTAGGTCCCTGCCCTAATACAGTTTACATTCTAGTAGGAGAGAGAGATTAAAAACAAGTAAATAGCAAATGAACAGTTACATAGTTGGTGTTATAAATAATACTCGGTATGTCAAGAGAGAATCTGATTCTGGGGGAGGCCATCTGAGAGAGTGTGGTTTGGAAAAATCAGTTGGAGGTGTTGACATTTGAACTGAAGGCTGGAAAAAAAGAGCAAGCCAGTTAATATGAAAAAACTTTCAAATGGTTGAGTGGTCTAGAGGCTGGAAGGTCCTGTGGTAATTTCATTCATCAATTTGACTGGGCCACAGGGCGCCCATATATTGGTTAAACATTATTCTGGGTATGTCTATGAGAATGTTTCTGGATGAGATTAACATTCACATTGGTAGAGTGAGTGAAGTAGTGCCCTCCCCAATGTGGATAGCCTCATCCACTTCTGTCGCAGGCCTAAATACTGCCAAAAAACTAAGTGAGAACCTGTCTTTCTTTTCTACCTGTCATAGAGTTGAGATGTTGGTCTTCTGCTTTCAGAGCTGGACTCAAAGTGGAATTTACACCATTGGCTCTCCTGGTTGTCAGGCCTTTAGGTTCAGACTGGAACTGTATCACCAGCTCTCCTAGGTCTCCAGCTTGCTGACTGCAGACTACTATACACCCCCAGAATAGTAAGGGGGCTGGCGTGGTGCAGGTGCAAGGAAGAAATGATAAACCGTTATGAGAAGAAGTAAGGAAGAAAGGTCAAGTGTGCCCTAGTGGTGCCGTGAAGACTATGGCAAGAAAGGCGTTTGATTTTTACTCTAAACATTGTGGGAAGTCTTTAAAAGGTTCTTAGCAAGAAAATGAAATTATACATCATTAAAAGATCATTCTAGGGCCCATAGATGGTAAAAGGCAGATGGATGTGGCCTGGACATGGGGTGTATCAGTTGCAAATTCAGAGGAGTGGAGAATTTTGAGAGCATGTCCAGAAGCAGAACTGACAGGCCTTGTGTATATATCACAGTATGTTTTCACATGGTGTTTTCTTAATATAAAAAGATAAAGATAACATTCTTACTAGACTTTTAGGTTAAATTTCTGTTAGGAAAGGGTGGGTTCGAATTCCTAAAGAAGGGCAAAGATGTTTATTACAGTAGAAAATAGGTGATAAGTGCCTATCAATATGGAATTGTAGGGCGCCTCGGTGGCTCAGTGGGTTAAGCCACTGCCTTCGGCTCAGGTTATGATCTCAGGGTCCTGGGATTGAGTCCCGCATCGGGCTCTCTGCTCAGCAGGGAGCCTGCTTCCTCCTCTCTCTCTCTCTGCCTGCCTCTCTGCCTACTTGTGATCTCCGTCTGCCAAATAAATAAATAAAATCTTTAAAAAAAATATGGAATTGTAAAATAATGCAACCACTAAAAAGAATACAGTACATTTTTTTAAAGGATTTTATTTATTTATTTTACAGACAGAGATCATAAGTAGATAAAGAGGCAGGCAGAGAGAGAAGGGGGGAAGCAGTCTCCCCGCTGAGCAGAGAGCCTGATGTGGGGCTCGATCCCAGGACCCTGGGATCATGACCTGAGCTGAAGGCAGAGGCTTTAACCCACTGAGCTACCCAGGTGCCCCAAGAATACAGTACATTTTTGTACATAGAAAATAAATATTCAAGAGATACTAATTGAAAAAACATAGTGCAGAAAGTCTGTATGGTATGAGCCCACTCATCTAAATTAGAAATGATTATTGCTGTGTCTACCTTATACTAAGCATTATAAAAAAAGGTCTGATGTAGTATATCTATATATTGTTAATAGTGGTTCACTCTGTTTGCAGTGGTTGTATCAAAGTGCAGTGTGGTTATGGAAGATTTTCACATTATACTCTTTATTTTTTGTCTTGCTAGAAAATCTTAAACAATGGATAAGAAGAAAAATAATTTTAAAAAATATCAGGGACACAAGCAGTACTTCTAGGATTAACAGGAACTTTAATGAAGTCTTTGAACCAGCTTTAAAAACTAAGTCCTATACATATAAATACATTTCCTTTTGAGTTTATAGTAAACTCAAACCAGGGACATGGAGATTATTGATTAAACTGAAATTATTAACATCTCCTAGATGACGCTAAAACCATATTTATTCATTTCCTCCGTATTAACATCAAAAGCAAGTAAATGTATAAAGGTTTTTCGATGTCATTTGTTCTGACAATGCATCTCACAATGGTTTTTGCGGTTTGGTAAAGAAATAGATGTGGAAATGTATTTGTGAAATAAAGAAAACCCCTAAGTTGTGCTTTATGAAAAGACTGTTAAAGTATGGTTATCTCTGAGCACCCAAATTATGGGTTATTATGGATTATTTCCATTTTCTTTTTCCTTCCTTCCTGTATTTTCCGAATTCTCCATAATAATCATGAAATTGTCTTTGCAATCAGAAAAAGAGTTTCCTTTTTTAAAAATTGTTACATTAAAGCTAGATGCCTATAAAGGTAACAAAATAAACCTGATCTATTTCAATTTGCTTGCACTTTCTATATGAGATCCAGTAGTTCTCTTTCCCTCAATGGCTGAAGTTTGAAGACTGTATTTACAAGCTGGGACCTAATGACTTGTATTGTGATCACATTGGTCCCCATTTCTCCAAAATGACAAAGAAAGGTCCATTGAGCACAACCTGACAAGTCATGTTTTAAATGTCATTACTAAAACAACTATGCAGACTTTTCATCAGACTTCTACAGAACCACAAAGAAAGGTCAGAGCAATGAGAAGCTTACACCTTCTCATAGCCGCAGTCACATGGTATGAAGCAAATATTTTTAGGTGACACAGAGAAAATTTGAAACTGCAACTTTGGTGTGCATTGGGATGTGCAAAGAGAGACAGGGAAGAGGTTTTCTTCATGATGATTAAAGTTTTTGCACAAAGGGTTTGAGATCCTTGGATGAAAGCTGTTAAGTAAATACTGCATGATATGCATATTGCACGACAGTGTGTCATAATTATAGTTCGCTTTCAACCATCTGAAGCCTTTCTGTGTTTTCTGGTTTTCACTTCTAAACCTTATAAATTATTTCTGAGTCATCAGCCTTTCACCCTGGGGCAACTCACAAAATCCATAAAAATGTGGCTATTTTCTTAAATCTCTTTTCTAGCAAATGTGTTCCTCTTTAGCCTCAGAATGTAAATTCCCACAAAGAAAAGCAACTAAATAATACTTCTCTCCCTCTCTTATGTCCTCCCTTCTCTAAAAATGTCCATTTATAATGAAAAGCCCACATACGAAGAACAGTTCTTCATTCCAGTTGGGGACCTGAATCTAATGAGAAGAGAGAGAGATGGTAAAATGGAGGAAAGGATGGTAAAAATGCTACTACAAGGTCAAAGTGCCCAACCTCTGGCCAGCCCACCTGACACTTTGGGCTAGATAATTCTTTATTGTGCAAGGCTGTCCTGTGCATTATAAGATGTTCAGCAATATCCCGGGCCTCTACACACAAGACTACTAATTGGCTTTTGCCAATTCAGATTTTCCCTTTGACCTCAGACTCAACCTCTACCTGCCTAGTTGCTACCAACATAAAATACAGACACTCACAAACACCTTCACTCTTTTCATGTTAAAGCCCTTGAACACTGTCTAGAGTTTCTCCTCTGAGCCATATGTGGCCAATTTGACTAGGAGGAGAGAAGCACTGGTAACTTTCGCACACTTCACTGATGTGGCTGTTCATGCTTTTAATGTTCATGGTGTTTTTAAGTGACATGGTTGTTTGTGTCTTTTAATAGTCATGGTGTCTTGACAATTGAAGCTTGTAAATGTCTGCATTTTTAAAAATATGCTAGTCACACTGCAACCCCATGCTCTCCCACAAATGTTGGTTCAACTATGATTTTATTTAATTAAATATGTTTATATACCATCTAATTAAAACCAAGAAAGGGATGTATGGAATTTAAAAAGCACTTCCTAATTCATTCCACAACAAAGCAACACATGTTACTCATATAAACTGTATTTTTATGCCTCTTATTATATTCAAATAGTGTTTATTCTCCCTACTTCAAGTTGTCTGATGTTTGAAGCACCAAGGAAAATGGGCAGATGGAGTGATTTCCTCTATGGAAGAAACATTATTAGTAAATTCTTCTCTATGAAAAACCCTGACAAGTGGATTTATCATTACCAGATTCATAATCGTGAGTAAGTACCTTAGTCTCTGCTGGCCAGTTTCATTTTTGGTAAAATTAAAATGATAATCCCTACCTTCTAGGGCATGTTGAATGAGATAATCTGTTTTAAGCTTTTAGCCCTGTGCCTGACATACAGGTGTTTTATTAATATCATTTCTGTGGTACTTCCCTCCTTTGTTCCTAGCACCAGCTAAATAATTTGTGAGATTCAGTGCAAAATAAAAACGAGTGCTCCCCTTGCTCAAAATCAAGAATACCAAGATGACGGGGCGCCTGGGTGGCTCAGTGGGTTAAGCTGCTGCCTTCGGCTCAGGTCATGATCTCAGGGTCCTGGGATCGAGTCCCGCATCGGGCTCTCTGCTCAGCAGGGAGCCCGCTTCCCTCTCTCTCTCTCTGCCTGCCTCTCTGTCTGCTTGTGATCTCTGTCTGTCAAATCAACAAATAAAATCTTAAAAAAAAAAAAAAAAAAAGAATACCAAGATGACAACAGCAAAACATTAATCCAATGAGAGGCCCTTCTAAGTATGGGGCTCTCTTGGTGTTACTGCATCAGCTATATGTTCATAAACCCAGCCCTGCTTGCTCCCCTAGTGTTTTCAAGATTCCATTTGTCTATTCTACTAAATTAAAAGCCCCTCTTCAATTCGACAATTGACAGGTAAATAAATGTAACTAACCAAGCAGGGCCTGACTGTGTGGCTTGGTTTTCAATGCTGACTCACTTTTACTCAAGTTGTTGAGTGTTAGTGGGCCTAGAGCTATTATAAAGGAGCTATTTTAATCTGCCATGGCATTTCAGGGGTTTGTATCATTCTCAGCATGGAGGAATTAAAAAAAACAAACAAACCTTAGTTGTCTATAAGAAATTGGACGCTTGGTGATAGCTCAAGAGGCACTTAGAGGCCAAAGAGGCACCTAACTGAAAAGTTCTTCATCCAGAGTAATCAAACAACATTCACACAAAAAAAGCATAGCTTTAATTATTTTAGATCCTAGATTGGAGACCTGGTCCAGAAGTCTAAAAGCAAAATACCCAAAGAGGAAGACTTGGTCTCCAAACCGAGCCCCAGTATTACAGGTTACTCCTTCTTAAGGATGCATCAGCATGTCCTTTAAAGGGTTTGTCAAGGTTCTCAGATCTTACTTGTAAGAAGAGAATCCTGTAAAAAAGCAAAATATGTGTGTGAATGTGTATAAATACAAAGATACACAGAGAAATGTCCAAATTTCCTCTATTGGAGCACACACACACACACACACACAAGCACACAAGTATTTTAATAGAAGGCAAAGAGAATTAACATTTATTGAGCACCTTCTACATGGCAGGTGTTTTACATACATGGGAATACTAAGGTATATGTTAGTTTTCAGTTGTTCATTCAACCTCAAGACACTGAAACAACTTTATTTTTTTATTTATTTATTTTTTTTACAGTGTTCAAACTGAAGCTCAGAGCAGTTAGGCAAGTTGCCCAAAGTCACACAGTTAGAAAGTTGGAGTCTGCGTTGGAAATTGCATCTGATTCCAAAACTCATATATCACAACCCTATTGACATGGTAAAGAATTCAGGGGTCTAATTTGCCACAGTGTCTTTGAATGAAACAACAAACAAAATGCAACAAACTTTAACATACTTGCTAATTATATTAGTTTATGTGGCCGCCTTGCTCTGACCGTAAATTCCTTCCCTTTCTCCCACTCTCTATCACCACAAATGGTTCAGTGTCTAAGGGTTACCAACTGTGCTAACAGTTACCTGGAGAACAGACTGGCCTTTTTGCAAAGCTAAAAAGTTAAAATTTGTGGTATGGGACTAACTCCAAAGATCTAAAACAAAAACAAAAACAAGACAAAACAAAAACTGCTGTTTGGGACTGCAATCCCTCACTTCCGGCCTCGACTGGGCGAGATGGAACCTCAGCACGTGGCACAACACGATTCCCAGCACGCGCATCCGTTCCGGCCACTGCTCGGTCGGCCTGCACTGCGCAGGCGTGAAAGCCTAAGCGGCTGGGGGCGGTCGGCTCGCGGTTTCCCTGGAGACCGGGCGGAAGCGGCCGGAAGCTGCGCTGCGGTTGGCCGCGGCGGGATGGAGCAGCTGGGGGTGGAGCCCGAGGAGGAAGCCGGCCGAGACGAGGAAGAGGACGCGGCTCAGGCCATGGAGCGGGCGGAGGCGGGGGAGGCAGGCGGCTCGCCCCGTGCGCCCGAGCCTGAGGAGCCGGGCGGCCTCACTTGGTGTAAATAAGAAGGGCGGGGCGGGCGGAGGCCAGAGGCGGCGGCGGCCGTTGGGGTGCGACGGTCCCCGCCTCGCTCTGGTCCTTTCGTTTTCCCGGCTTGATGGAAAGAGCTGTTCTCCGCTACCTGGTGTTTTACGGTCAAGATCCCGAAGGGATGGCCTCGCCTAATAGGACTAGGGTGGGCGTGTCAGTTATGATAGTCGAGGATGCACTTGTGATCCCCCCCCCCCCAAAACCGCCCGGTGAAGGCCTAAGGGGCGCCGGGAAGGTGTAACGTTGCAGAAGTAGAGAACCTTGTCGCGCCCTTGGCAGAGGCTGGGGCTCAGGCTGGGCTCGGGACCGAAGACGGGGCACATCTGCAGTGGCCGTCTCCCCCTGACCCACTTCCAGCCTCTGGGCTCTACCTTGTACTGCCCAACCGCAGGGCCTGGGGCCAAGGCTCTAATTCCCGGCCTCCCCTTCCCCTTTTAACTTTTAAATTTAGGAATAATGCTAAACTTAAAGGAGTTGCAGAAGTGCTTTCCCTAATGTTAATGTCTTCTGTGATTGTAGTACGTTAGTCAAAACTGAGAAGTGAACACTGGCATAATGCTCTTGACTAAAGTGCAAACTTACCAGTTTTTTCCATTAAAGTTTTTTGTGCCATATTCAGACCAGAATTCCACATTGCACTTAGCGTGCCTTGTTTTTAACTGGGTAAAAGCTGGAATCTCCTCTCTCTCTCTTTTTTTTTTTTTTTAAAGATTTGATTTATTTATTTGACAGAGAGAAATCACAAGTAGATGGAGAGGCAGGCAGAGAGAGAGAGAGGGAAGCAGGCTCCCTGCTGAGCAGAGAGCCCAGTGTGGGACTCGATCCCAGGACCCTGAGATCATGACCTGAGCCGAAGGCAGCAGCTTTAACCCACTGAGCCACCCAGGAGCCCTGGAATCTCCTCTCTTATCCCCCATCCCTTCCCCACCCCATGACATGAGCTACTTTTTAAAATTCGAGAAATATTTATTCCTTCTTTTAATTTAGTGAGTATTTATTGGTAGTCTGTTCCATACCAGGCACTCTTCCAGGTATTTGGGATTCAGCACTGAAATAGATAATCCTGCTATCATATGGGCACAAAATATAGTCCATTGGAACCCATAGGTCTGGCTTCTGCCCTTTTGTATTTTTGATTCTTTTTTTTTTTTTTTTAAATTTAAGAGCATGCTACTTAGAATAATTTTTAGTTGGTCGAAATCAGTGTTTAAACTTTTCTTTCCCTTATGATTTATTCTGAATGTTGTTAGAAACTTGCAAGTGATAGGATTACCTCTTCCTTCTATTATTGATCAAGATTTTTTGCCTCAGAGTTATTTCTAGCCTGAGAAAAATGGAGTGCACAAAGAAATAGTAAACAGGACTGAAGACGCTACTGTAGATGGAGTTTCTCTCAAGTCTAATTTTTAGATGCTTTGATACATGAATCCAGGATAAAACTTAAAATCATTCTGCATTCTTCTTTCTCAGTTACCATGTTTTAAGGAACTGCCAATTGCTCAGAGATGATAAGCAGCCTGAATATATTTTTCTGTTTTTGTTTTGTTTTGTTTTTTGTTTTTGCATATTGTGCATTGGTTCATGATCAAGTGGTGTCAGAAGGAAGTTCTTCATCCAGAGTCATAGTCCATGTGGATCTGGATTGCTTTTACGCACAAGTAGAAATGATTTCAAATCCGGAATTGAAGGGCAAACCTTTAGGTAATAATAATTTTCATTTTGTATTAGAGTATTATTCATTCATTTATGTTGATTATATTCTGATTGATTAACCATATTAAAGATTTTGGAAGCAATTCCTAAGGTCCTTTATAGACAGTAAACTTTGCTTCACTACAAGGTATAAAACTTACAAACCTTATTTAATAAATGGTGAATTTTATACAAGTAGTATAGCCAACTGAACATGTGAACAGAAAGACCATAATGAACTTTTAGTCTTGTTCTCAGTGATTGAAATTTTATAATCTCTTATCTCAAAAAAAGCCATCACATTCTAACGGACATTTTAATTTATCCTCTCCAGTTTTGAAATTAACTCTTGGGTTATGTAACATGACAAAAAAGTTGGATTTTGAAAAGGCCCCTAAATACTTAAGGGCTATAGAGTCTAAGTTTTCCATAAAAATGCAAGAATCTTTTAAAATAAAAGGCAAAGAGAAACTTTACGTTAAAGATTTACTTATGGGGCACCTGGGTGGCTCAGTGGGTTAAGCCGCTGCCTTCGGCTCAGGTCATTATCTCAGGGTCCTGAGATCGAGTCCCGCATCGGGCTCCCTGCTCATTGGGGAGCCTGCTTCCCTCTCTCTCTCTTTGCCTGCCTCTCTGCCTACTTGTGATCTTTCTCTGTCAAATAAATAAATAAATAATCTTTAAAAAAAAAAAAAGATTTACTTATAATATGTTGGCTTATTTCTATAACATGTGTATCTTAAATTGGAAAAATCATTTAGATTTCCAAAGATTTCTTTTATGCATGTAGTAAGAATTTATCTTTTAGTATAAGCGTAAAGAGCAATTCTGGTTCACCTGCTGCTAACCTCTGTGTGTCTGGTTTTGATAAATCCCAGTTCAACACAGCCTAGTTGATTTACTAAAGAAGAGCAAAGGGAAGACTAGTTTTTGGTATGCCAGTATCAGTCTAGGATCTTTAAACTTTCCCAGGGATGTCATGGACTTAGGATTAGAGGATGTAAGTTTTCTCCTAAAGCCATTTGTAATTAGTAGCAGTTTAACACAAGATGCTATGTAGATAATGCTCAATAAAAAAGTATTGTGTAATTAAGACACAGGGAAAAATGATTATCTGGAAGTGAGAAATGTGATGTTGAAAGTTTCTGGGAGAAAGCAAAAGTAGTCTTTGAGTTATGCTCAACAAATGTGTGATTTAACTTGGGCTGGTGACATAGTGGTGAGTCCATATAATTTAATTCTGTGTTAAAAGACTGGTTTTTTAGTTGAAGAAGTTACCAATCCTATTTTTTTATATAGTTCACTGATAAATCTTTATGTGAAATAATGTTTCTTTTTCCTGTTTATAATATCAACATTTTAGAAACATATGTCTTACATTGGTGAAATGGACATGACCTTTTTTTTTTCTACTACATGTTTCTATTTTACATATGTTAGATGAACATTACTTTTACAGTGATAAACAAGTGGTCAACTTCTGTAAAGAGAAAATTAATTTCAGTAATCTTAAGCTACCACTAGTAAACTAGAGTTTTTATAATCTGTAGATGATCATAATTTAATCATTATTGATAAGGAGGGGGCCCATTAATGATGGCTCGCTGTCTAATATTTTCTGCAAATTACTATGAAGAACAGTTCAATAATTACAACATTTATTGGGGGGAGATCTTTAATGATTATAGGTTAGCAATTGTAACAGAACATTGTTTTATATTCATTGGAAAGTTTTGCTAGCAGAAACCAGTAATTAATTATACTGAGTTATTTTCATCTGCTTTATTTTTCTGGTAAAACATGGCCTAGACTTTATATAGAAAGTTAATTTAATAGAAATTAATCTGGTTTGTATTGTCTGAAAAAAAAAGTCCTACAAGGATTTTATTTGTATTTTTTTTCCTGAAAACTCCAGAGAGTATACTGATTAATGATAATTTTTGTTAAATTTTACTTCAGAGAACCTTGATGAGTGGAGGCTATCCTTTTTAAATAAATAGAGCCTTTTATTCTTAATCAAAATAAATTGCATTACAGTTTAAAGTTATATTTGCTTTTTATAGGTGTTCAGCAGAAATATTTGGTGGTTACCTGCAACTATGAAGCTAGGAAACTTGGAGTTAAGAAACTTATGAATGTCAGAGATGCAAAAGAAAAATGTCCACAACTGGTATTAGTTAATGGAGAAGACTTGACTCGCTACAGAGAGATGTCATATAAGGTTACAGGTATGTTGAGCATTAATTTGTATATAGGATGCTCATTCACTACATGAATCTTTTAATTAGTAAAATGCCATAAATCACTTTCTTTTTGCTAATAACTTTTATTTTGGGTCTTGCCTGCTTTTAAAAACATTTTATGTAAGAGGATGACTTTATATGAGTAATTTTGACCCAAAAACGTACAATTGGAAGACATTTGAAGTCTCTTGTGACTGGTATTTATATAAATGTGAGGAAAAATGTAAAACAAAATTTGGAAGCAAGAAAATGGAAAGATATAGAAAAGATATGTAAAAAAAACATTTTTTATTTTAAGTTTAACAAATTTAAATGAATTAGGAAATATCTGTGCTCTGATGCACTAATAGATGCACTAATAGTTAGGCTTCTGTAATGTTTGATTAACACAATTAAAACTAGATTTGTTAAGAACTGTCAGCAGTTTATACACACACTGAATATGATAGTATAGATAAACTCTTCCCTATTAAGGTTTGGGTTTGAATCGAGTTTTAGTAAATTATAGGAAAAATGAGAACACATTTGTACTGGTATATTGCAATTATATATATATAATTTAAAAATATGTAAGAATCAACTGTTTATCTTTTCTGCTGTTGTTTTTGCTTGTTCTTTTATAAATTATAGCAGTTTTCAGATGAAAGTGTTAACTATAATATCCAAAGCCCTTACAAGTTTATAAGAAAAAGATACTTAAGAAAAATGGATGAGGGTGCCTGGGTGGCTCAGTGGGTTAAACCGCTGCCTTCAGTTCAGGTCATGATCTCAGGGTCCTGGGATTGACTCTCGGCATTAGGTTCTTTGCTCAGCAGGGAGCCTGCTTCCCTCTTTCTCTGCCTGTCTGTCTGCCTACTTGTGATTTCTGTCAAATAAATAAAATCTTAAAAAAAAAAGAAAGAAAAATGGGTGAAAGGTATGAATAGGCAGTTGACAAAAAGAATAAACCCAATGTCCACAATTATGTGGAAAAAGAATACTCAAATTCATTAGTAGCTAAGGAAATTTGAATTAGTGAGGTATTATTTTATGTCCATCATACTTCAAAAAATAATGTGAAAGTAGAAACAAAATATTATACATTTACAAAAAGTAATATAGAAATATTTTTTGAAATTAGAGATACTATTTAACCCTGTGATACTACTGCTGGGAATTTATTCAATAGAAATAAAGTCATGAGGGGCGCCTGGGTGGCTCAGTGGTTTGGGCCACTGCCTTCAGCTCGGGTCATGATCTCAGGGTCCTGGGATCGGGTCCCGCATCGGGCTCTCTGCTCGGCAGAGAGCCTGCTTCCCTCTCTCTCTCTCTGCCTGCCTCTCCGTCCACTTGTGCTTTCTCTCTGCCAAATAAATAAATAAAATCTTTTAATTAAAAAAAATAAAAAAAAAGAAATAAAGTCATGAGAACATATGCACAAAAATATTTCTTGTGGCATGGTTCATAATTGGTAAAAATATGGAATAAAAACAAATGCTCATCAGGATGAGAATGGCTAAATTACAACTTCTCTATGATGGAAAATTAAATAGCAAAAAGAATACATTGGTGTTATGCAGTTTGACTCGGAGTTGTTGAGTAAAAGGCCTTGTTGAGTAAAAGGCAAGATGCAAAAACGTGTCATATTGTTTCGTATGTGTAGAACAATGGCCCAAACCCTTCCCTTTACACATACATATATGTCTGTATGTAAACAGGAAGGGAAACATGAAAGGATGTATACTAGGTTTTTAACATTAATTAACTTCTGGAGAGAACATGGCAATGGTGAAATGGGAGAAGGGGAAAGAAGGGATAGCCAAGCAAGGATAAGACTCTATTCCAAAAATATGACTTGTGCATCCATGCAAAATTGGATGTGTCTCAATATGAAGAAGTTAATCTTTTCTTTTTCTTGTTCATTCATCTTGAAAGAAGTTCATCTTTACACAGAAGAGGTTGTACATACAGTTGTGCCTCCTAGTGATCTTTCATATCCTTCGTATAGCTCTTCCTCATTCTTTTTAATGACTGCATAGTACTACATTGTATTTGATTCCATACGCATTTAACCAATCCTTTAGTGATATGAAAACAGTGTGTCCCGCTTTATGCCTCCTATCCCTACATAATTATTAAAGCACTCCTTTTCATTCAAAAACGTGTCTTATGTTGAATGATAAGTTACATGGTTTCCTGACAAAATTGGCTGTTACCAATTTTTTGCTCTTCCAAATATATGCTTCAGTAGACATTTTCATATAGAAATTTTGGCATATTTTTATGAAGATATCCATGAGGTGAGTGCTTAGAGGTTAATTTCTAGGTCAAACTGACTTTTCTTTGTGATTCAGTAATAATTGGAAGTTTTATTTATTTGAAAGACACTGTGTGCACATACACTAGTTAGGGGAAGGGCAGGGGAAGAGGCAGACTAGACACCCTGTTGAACGTGGAGTGTGACGCTGGATCCCAGAACCCTGAGGTCATGACCAGAACCCGAGACGCACGCTTAATCCACTGAGCTGCCCAGATGCCCCTTGAAGTTTTACATTTATTGGTTTTGTCTTTTTAAGACTTGTGGAAAATACAGCTAGAGTATGTTATTACTTGTCTTTGCTTTCCTAGGCTGCCTGTATTCTTTGGAACCACTGTTTCAAGATCATAATGAACTACGAGCATTGATAGTTAATATACTACAGGTATAGAAATTGTAGGTGTAGGAGATTGAGCTAAATGTACTGGCATAAGCATCTGTCCACAGAAAGTCATTTTGGACTTATTTTGTTGCAAAATATTGCCTTTACTCAAAATGTGGTATAGGAAAAAAATCCAGCTAATGGAAGACTTTATTTAAGATATTGTGGAAGTGTGAATATATGTTAAACTTTTAGCATATTTGACACATTTTAAGCATAGAATAGTTAAATCCATTTTAGTTATGACTTTAGTTAACATCTGTGTACCAATATTATTCAATTTAGAGTTGTTGGAAGAATTTAGTCCAGTTGTTGAGAGACTCGGATTTGATGAAAATTTTGTGGACCTAACAGAAATGGTCGAGAAGAGACTGCAGCAGCTTCAAAGTGATGAACTTTCAGCACTGACTGTGTCGGGTCATGTATATAATAATCAGTGTAAGTGGATTCTAACTCTGTTTAGTAACTCAAAATACTTATATCTTAATGTTCACTGAGTTCAGTAAGTTCAATGAGTCAACTATCTTTCTGAAGTTGTTATGGCTTTTATTGGAGGTATAGCCTTTTATCAGTGATCTGTCTCAAATGACTAAAATTAGGTGTTGGAATTCCATATTAAGTAGGGAGAAAGTAAGATTTTGACGACATGTGTAGCTCAGTGATTCATGCACTTTTCATTTCTCTGACACAGTTTGTGTGTTACTATTTTTAAGAGCCCTACCTCCTTAAGTTGTCCTTCAGTTACAAGGGTTTCCTTAATGATACACTTTTCATAATAATTTTTGCTTCTCCTGAAACTGTCTTTAAGCAAAATTTTGAGGTAAACTAAATTTGTGTTTTGTTGCCTCTTTTGCTTGTTCCCATCTGTTCCCCCCAGGCATCAAACATTCATGTTGCTTTCCAAGTTCCTGACTTACCCTGTGGAAGCTTTCCAGGCCTACCTGCCATCTTTTGCAAGCTGATATCCAGTCAGTTTGATTATCTTTGCCAACTCTTAGCAAGAAAACAAAATAGTCCATCTCCTTCACATATTTAAGTATAAATGACTGATGGTATTTCCAGAGATATTTGCCTTTGGAAATAAGCTTCAGTAAGCCCCAGTGAATATCTGTTACAGTTTAAAACATCTTATAACTCTGTTGGTGACTTAAGTATCACATGGAAGACATGCTACTCTGCTTTTGTATAAGACTTGCCCTGACCCTCCTGGCCTAGGTCTCAGCATATGTGTCCTCTTATCGCCCTTTTTTTGAGGGCTGGTCATCGGTCTCCAGTCTAGTTCTTTGCCATCCTGATACTAAAGAAGAAAACGGGTAGAGCTACAATTCTCTTCTAGAAGAGGACAGGAAGCTTTTCATGTGTCTTCTGAACCTGCTCTTTTGTCACTTATAGAAGAAGTTTCTAAGTATGTTTCTTTATAATTTTCAAAGCAAATTCAGCATTTGTTAGAACATATTACAGAGAGCTAGGTTTTTCATCCTAAAAAGAAAATGTCTGATTCTTCATGAATCCTTCCTCACAAGATTCTGTTAAAAAATTTTTTCAGGGGTGTCTGGGTGGCTCAGTGGGTTGGGCTTCTGCCTTCGGCTCAGGTCATGATCTCAGGGTCCTGGGACTGAGCCCCTTCTCCGGCTCCCTGCTCAGTGGGGAGCCTGCTTCCCCTCACTTCTCTCTGCCTGCCTCTCTGCCTCCTTGTGATTTCTCTGTCAAATAAATAAATAAAATCTTTAAAAAAAATTTTTTTCTCAAACCCAGAGAAATTTGATTGAGTAGTAGAGTGAGAACACTTTTTATTCCCTTCCTTGTGGATACACCCATTGTTTTTTCCTACATTTACTTTATCTTGCTCCCTCTTTATTGATTGGGTTTGGTTGATTGATCAGCCATTTAAAAGTAAATTGCATGACACTTCATCTGTAAATACTCCTGAGGATAAGGACAATCTCCTATAATTCTAACACCATTTTCACCCCTAAGAAAATATGTTTCTGTATATTTTCCCTACACTTTTCATAAAAGATGCCTTAAACTATGTACAGATTTGGAATTGTTTTCAGTAGCACAATCAGCTAGTATGTATAAATTTAGACTCGAATTTTTAAAGCTGTAATGTTAGCTCTCTTATTAGTGTAATACTTCTACTTTTATGCTTGCTTACAGTTAAGCATGAGTAAAAGTTTTACTAATATCAGTAGGAAATTTTTTTATGAGATCAGTTTTCATAATCTGTTAGTCATTAAGCACTCCCAGGATGCAGTCACTATCACAGGCACTTGGAATTCACTTGAGGAAGTTCTTTACTTTACAGGATTCCCATAAAGAATGAGAGAAATGAGTTAAGTGGGTGACGGTATGGTGGTGGGGTTGGGGGGACGGTTGGGTTTTTTAAAACTCATTTGTAAAAAAAAAATTTTTTTTGCTGACTTCTAATGATATTGGCTGTTCTTATAGGTATAAACCTGCATGACATCATGCACATCAGACTGCTTGTTGGATCTCAGATTGCAGCAGAGATGCGGGAAGCCATGTATAACCAACTGGGTCTCACTGGCTGTGCTGGCGTGGCTTCTAATAAGCTACTAGCAAAATTAGTTTCTGGTGTTTTTAAACCAAATCAGCAAACAGTGTTATTACCTCAGAGTTCTCAAGTTCTTATTCAGAGTTTGAGCCATGTAAAGGAAATGCCTGGTAAGACATTTATATTAAAAAATACACAGGGGCGCCTGGGTGGCTCAGTGGGTTAAGCCTCTGCCTTTGGCTCAGGTCAGGATCTCAGCGTCCTGGGATCGAGCCCAGCATCGGGCTCTCTGCTAGGTGGGAAGCCTGCTTTCCCCTCTCTCTCTGTCTGTCCCTCTGCCTACTTGTGATCCCTCTCTGTCAAATAAAAAAAAAAAAAAATTAAAAAAAATACACATTACTTTTCTTGCATTTCTTTAATTTTAAAAATTAGAGATACAAGTTATTAATTCTTAGAGTCTGAATACTTAGCTCTTGGAGAAAACTCCAAACCCTGATGCGTTCTCTAGAGGGAATCTGGATTAGGAAATCTATGAAAGTACTTTTCTTTTTTTATATAGTTTTTTATTTTTTATTAACATATAATGTATTATTAGCCCCAGGGGTACAGGTCTGTGAATCCCCAGGTTTACACACTTCACAGCACTCACCATAGCACATACCCTCCCCAGTGTCCATCACCCAGCCACCTTCTCCCTACCCCTCTCCCCCCAGCAACCCTTAGTTTGTTTTGTGAGATCAAGCATATCTTATGGTTTGTCTCCCTCCCGATCCCATCTTGTTTCATTTTTCCCCTCCCTACCCCCCAAACCCCCATGTTGTTTATCAAATTCCTTATATCAGGGAGATCATATGATAATTGTCTTTCTCTGATTGACTTGTTTCCTCGGTGTAATACCCTCTAGTTCCATCCACATCATGAAACTACTTTTCTAGTTTCACTTACTTTCTGTATAGTTTGAATATGATCATGAAAGTTATAACCTGGAATCACGTCCTTTTATTTCCAGTCCCTGCTTCATATTCTTACACCGCACACTGCATCCAGAGATGGGCATTGGCCTTTTTACTAACTCTACTTTGGGATTATATAGAAAATATTAGAGCTACAAGGGACCTTCCAAAGCAGTTAGGCCAAGTTCTTATTTTAAAGATGAGGAAACAAGTTTTCTTGAGGGGAGTAGTCACTAATTCAGGTCATGGGACAAACTTTTGTCTTTGAAGATCAAATATGGTTTTATAAACTATTAATAAGGGATATGTTAAGCTTCATTTCCATGGCATTGCTGGGGAATAAGATATTAGAATTCTGTAGAAGTGAATTTCTAAGTCAGCTGAACCTTTAGATGTCATAACTATTTATTTTTTAAGATTTTATTTATTTATTTGACAGCGAAGCAGGCTCTTCGCTGAGCAGAAAGCCTGATGTGGGACTTGATCCCAGGACCCTGAGATTATGACCTGAGCTGAAGGCAGCAGCTTAACCCACTGAGCCACCCAGGCACCCATAACTTCTTATTTTTAACCCATGTTTGTGTGATTACAAAATGTTTTGTACACTGCCTTGCCTTCATTAATACAATATAAGTATAGAAGTTTTCTGGATGACTCTGAGTCTCTGTTCTGAAGACAGTCACTGTCAGGTTGTAATAAATTGAAGACTGTCTACTGATCATATAACATTACTATTTGGCTTTACTTTTTGAGCTCTTATATTTCTTTCTTTCTTTACAGGCTTTCTCTTAGGGTTAGGGTTATGGCACCTCTCTTTTATTTCCATTATGAAAATAACTGACACACTACTTTAATAATTGCCCTTCCTGGGGTGGCTCAGTTAAGCTTCCGGCCCTTGATTTTCAGCTCAAGTCATGATCTTAGGGTCATGAGATCGAGCCCCGCGTGGGGCTCCGTGCTCAGCATGGAGTCTTCTTGAGATTCTCATCCTCCCTCCTTCTGCCTTTCCTGCTTGTGTTCTTTTTCTCCGTCTCAAATAAATAAATAAATAAATCTTAAAAAAAATAATTTCTCCTCCACATCCATTGCCTTTGATTTACTTCTTTTACTGTGCAGAGAAATCAAAATACTATAGAATTCTTTTTTTTTTTTTTTTTTAATGAGAACAATAAAGGGGTACTGAATTCCCTCAGCATCCCAGGTAAGGTGATAAAGTATAACTAACTGAGTTTTAGCGCAAGAACTTTGGTAGTTTTGCTAATGGGTAGATTTTTTTTTTTCTTTACTTTCTGGCTCTTATATTTGGGATAGTAAATATTGCCAGATAAGACTTGTGGATAAACGTGTGATATTATGTGTAGGAATCAGGTCAGCTGATTAGCACATGCTAATTTTGTTGCTATAATGACAGTCTCTCTTTGCATGAATCGTAACTATTATTCTTGAATACTTCCAAAGTATTATGTAACAGGTGGTAAACATTTCATTCTATCAAGACAGCATTTATTGGTTGTCTCCATATTCATTATGTTGTACTAGGTTTGTGAGGTTTTCAAAGTGGTTCATTTAAGAGGCCCTGAGCAGAAGGAGGACAGCCTAATTTTCAGTAAAATTTAATCCTAGCAAAATATTCATTATGGAATTTAAAGATGTGTTTGGTATATACTGTAGTAGCTTTATTTTAAGGAGAAAAACTACTCTAATACCATATTTCTTTTTTCTAGGTATTGGCTATAAAACTGCCAAACGTCTTGAAGCGTTGGGTATCAGTAGTGTGCATGATCTTCAAACCTTTTCACCCAAAATACTAGAAAAGGAGTTAGGAATTTCAGTTGCTCAGCGTATCCAGAAGCTCAGTTTTGGAGAGGATACTTCTCCTGTGACGCCCTCAGGACCACCTCAGGTATAAGATAATGATACTTATTTTAATTGAATACTGTTTGTCACACTTGAGATAAAGATTTCTGGTTTTAGTACTATGTTCTTCCTATTCTAATTTGCTTACTGGGTTAGTATATGATTTCTTCCCTATGAGAAGGTTAATTTATTAAGTTAGTAAAATTTTTTTAAGTAGGCTCCCTGCTGGAGCTTGAACTCATGACCCTGAAATCAAGACCTGAGCTGAAGTCAAGAGTTGGATGCTTAACTGAGCCACCCAGCCGCCCCTAGATTAGTAAATATTTTTAAATTTAATCTTAAGAATTAGTATTTCTGTCTCAAGTTGGCTACCTTGATTAAATATCACTTAATTTTAACAACCTATATTACATACATTTGGCAAAATATTTTCATTTTTAAGAAATCTTATTTTCTGATTAGTCTAATGATTTAGGAAATGGAGACAGTATAATCACCTAGTTAACACTGATTAATTTTTTTCCTATGTCATAGGCACTTTACTAAGTGTTTTATGTACCTTAGTCCATTTAATATTCATAACAAAGCTTCAGGGTAGATAGTATTATTATTTGTTCATACCCTTTTTTCCTCTCTCCCTTTCTTTTTTTGAAGATGAGGATACTGTTCTTTAGAAAGGTTAAGTAACTTGTCCAAGGTTAAACTCAATCTTAAGTGCTAGGAGGTTAAGAGCCTCATTGTAATTGTAGAATAAAGCTTGGAGTTGGTACTAGAGCTTTATAATTTTGACTTTCTAGTGGGGTACAGTAACTTGGAGATAAAAAGAGTTATTATAAAGGTGAACTAAATGGCTCAAATTAAGCATGAGAGGGAAGTTAGTAAAGAATGTACTGAATATATATGTTAGTAAAAATAAGTAATAATAATAAAAAAAAGAGGAGCACCTGGGTGGCACAGTGCCTTCAACTCAGGTCATGATCCCAGGGTCCCAGGATGGAGCCCCATGTTGGGCTCCCTGCTCACTGGGAAGTCTGCTTCTCCCAATGCCCCTCCCTGCTCACGCTTGCTCTCTCAAATAAATAAATAAAATCTTAAAAAAAAAAACGAATGTCCTGAATATTTGGCATGCATCCACATAATGGATATGCTTATTTAGGTTTACAATAATCCCTATTTGTGCTTCTCTGGTAGTCCTTTAGTGAAGAAGATTCATTTAAAAAATGTTCATCTGAAGTCGAAGCTAAAAATAAGATTGAAGAACTACTTGCCAGTCTTTTGAACAGGTGATTTTCCATTTTGCCATATCATTCTATATATTCTGTATAAAGTATATGGAAAATACAGTTGATATTCTGTCTTGGAACTTATACATTAACTGGAGACTGAACAGTGTAAAGAGATTATTTATCTTTGAATTTCTCTACATTATAAACTATTGCAAAGATAGTAACAGGCGCCCTTAACTAAATTTAATTCATTTGTTTCCTTTAGTCTTGATTTTAGTAACACTGTGGTTATACTGTGGCTCTTAAGGTGCCTGTAGTTACTTAAGAGGGTTTTATGGGCCCCTAGCATCTCGACACCTATAAGAGCACCAGGGACGGAGAAAGCAGAAGAACCCTCATTATCTCCTTTGCCTCAGACCATATGAAAGAAAATGGACTCAGACAAAAGAATAGCTCAGTGGGGCTCTGTGTGAGCAGTCAGAGTGTGATGAGTGCAGGGCACTGGTCTGTAAATTCGCGGGGATTATAAGTGTATGAATAGCACAGCATAAACGAAACAAGATGTTTAGTTTTCTGATGCTCCTTTACTATCATATATTTATTTCTCAGCGTTCCTAGAAGAATATTATCTCTTTTCCTCCCATCTCTTTGATTTCTCAAAGTGTCAGGCAGGGGTCAAGCAGTTTTGAGTAGCTATGCTTCTGTAAATGAGGGTAGGATAGCTAACTATGCCTGAGAAAAAGATTTCTAGATGACTCTAAATCTCAGTAAACTGGTGAGGTAAAATTTCCTACAGCTTCGGTCTCCCATGCTATGTGGTTCTCATGCCTTGAGTCGAGCTGTGCAGCTCATCGTTTGCTGCATGCAGCTGGGGCTGCTGAATGACCCAGCCCCAGTGATACAAGGCAGGCCGGGCCTGTGAGTGTGCTTCTGAAACTGGGTCATCTGCTCTGCTTCAGCTAAATGTGAGACTACTGTGAAATGCCTGGCCATTGGAAAGAGTTCTGCATGTCGAGAAACCACAACAATTTTATAGGCTCTCATATTTGAAGCATCAACTCAGAGATGAGGCTATGTGCTCTAAACCTGTAAATTACCAACTCTGAACCATGTATCCTTACCTCTGTGTTCTACTCCCTTTCTACTCCATGGCCCCTGATTACGGTGATGGAGGTGGAATACCATCGAAGTTACTGGCAAAAAAATAATTGTGTTTGTGTGAATGTATTTGCCCACTAGTTTAAGTTTCTTAATTTCATGCTGATTTTAATAAGTTGTTTTTAGTTTTGTGTGATTTTGGATTATAAAATGGTTTGTTTCAGTTGTATCTTATTTCTCTTCTTTTCCTGATTGCACTCAATTCTGAATGAGTCCTGAGAGCTTTACACTTAAGATTTTATAGCTTTGGTGCATAGATGTGGTGAAATTTGTTTGGGCTCTTCAGAAACTTTTATTGCTTACTGCCTAGGTATCAACCATATTTATAATTCTTTCAATTACTAAATCTGATACCTCTAGAGATTAAAAAAAATCTTTAGGTAATACTTTTCTAATTCCTTGTTTCTGCTTGCTCCTTCCTTTTAGAGTATGCCAAGATGGAAGGAAGCCACATACAATCAGATTAACAATCCGTCGGTATTCATCTGAGAATCACTGTAGCCGTGAGAGTCGTCAATGCCCTATTCCATCGCATGTAATTCAGAAGTTAGGGACAGGTATGGGCTAATTTTCTAGTAATTTAATTGCAGGTTGAGCTCCTAAAAAAACAAGTTGTGTATTGGAATTATGATCCAAAGATGGAGAGTCTTCATAGGGAGTTAGGAACTATTAAATACCTTCATTCTATCAGGACTTTTTTTTTTTTAAGATTTTATTTATTTACCCGACAGACAGAGATTACAAGTAGGCAGAGAGGCAGGCAGAGAGAGAGGAGGAAGCAGGCTCCCTGCTGAGCAGAGAGCCCAATGTGGGGTTCGATCCCAGGTCTCTGAGATCATGACCTGAGCCAAAGGCAGAGGCTTTAACCCACTGAGCCACCCAGGCGCCCCAGTATCAGGAATTTTTACAGGAAAACTTTTGTTGTTTTTAAATAGATAATAAAAATAAAAATGCAGTTAACAGGGTTTCCCAAGTTCAGAGAAGATAAAATTACGATAATGTGTTATATGGCACAGGATAACTTCATTATGGACACTTAAGTTGTTACCATTTTTTGCCTCTTATAAAAAACGGTGCTATGAGTATTTGCATGCAAGTCATTGGGCAGATACACGTTTTTGTTTATCTTGAATAGATTACCAAGAGTGGAATTGCTGGGTTATATGGTAAGTTGAACTTTAAGAAAACTACAATACTTTTTCCCAAAGTTGGTATACAATTTCCATTCTTACCAAGAATGTATGAGGGTTCCAGGCTTTCACATTCTCCCTCACACTTAGTATTGTCAGTTTACTTTATTATAGTCATTCATGTGACCTTGTAGTCATATTGCATTGTAGTGGTATTTCATTTTTCTCTTTTATGGATAATGCTTTTGGTGCCCTATCTAAAAATTATTTGCCTAGCCCAGAGGTTACAGATATTTCCTCCTGTGTTTTCTTTTGGAAATTTATAGTTTTAAGCTTTACACTTAGATCTGCTTTGAGTAATTTTTGAGTATGGTATAATATAAGAGGCTTGTTCATTCTTTTGTATGTGGATATCCAGTTGTTTGAACAGAATTTGTTAAACAGATTATTCTTTTGTGAATTGTCGTGGCACCTTTGTCAAAAACTAATTGACTCTAAAGAAGTTTATTTCTTGATTTTCTTATTTCATTGATTTATGTGGTTATCGTTATACCAGTTCTACCCTATCTGATACTTTGTTATTAGTTTTGAAATTAAATAATGTAAATTCTTCAGCTTTGTTCTATTTTGAAATTGTTTTGGCTGTTCAGGGTCCTGGGCTTTTGTGGAAAGATTTTTGAAATGGGAAATTGTTTTTTTTTTATTTATTGTAAGTTTATTCAGACTTTCTATTTATTTTGAATCAGTTTTGGTAACTTTTATCTTCTAGGAATGTATCCATTTCATTCAAGTTGTCTAGTTTGTTGGCATGAAGTTGTCATTATTCCCGTATTATCTGTCTAATTTTTGTAGGATCTATAGTGATGTCTCCTCTTTCATTCCTGATTTTGCTGTTGCATGTATTCTCCTTTTTTATCATTCTAGTAGAGGTTTATCTGAGTGAGACCTCACTCAAAGGTTTAATTGATCTTCTTCTAAGATCCAACTTTTGTGACATTGATTTCTCTGTTGTTTTTCTACTTTCTATTTAACTTATTTCTGCCCTGTTTTGCCTTTCTGCTTGTGTTAGTTTAATTTGCCTTCTTCCCTCTGGTTTCTTAAGATGGAAGCTTATATTATTTGTTTTATACTTACCTGATTTTCTAATAATTCAAGTTTAAGTTTTACATTTCCTTTTAGTGCTTTAACTGCATTCTGTAACATTTGTTATATTTCCTTTTCATTAGGTCAAGATTTTAATCTGTTGTTGATCTCTGCTTTAATTTCATGTTGATCATAGAACATATTTTGAGTAATTTTGGCCTGTCTAGCTTAATTGAAAGTAATTTTATTACCTAGAATATGGTCTATCCTAGAAAATGCATCATTATCCTAGAAAATGCATCATTTATGTTTGAAAAGAAAAGTTGAGCATCACTATAAACCATTCTACCTAACTAAAATTTTTGGAAGACTCCGCCAGGATAACATTTTTGAGTGGCAATTTGTCTGTGTATAGAATTTTTGACTGTTTCTCTTTCCATAGTTTTAATGTATGATTCTGTTATCTTCAAGTTTCCATTTTTTGGATGGGGGGGTCCATTATTTTTTTGATGAGGAGTCAGCTCTTAATAGTTTTATCAATTTTCTTCCAATTGGGAGAGGATAACCACACAAAAATTTGAATAGAGAAAGTTTCACAGAATTATTAAACTGTATTAGGGAAGTGACTATAAAGGTATAAGGAAGACTCTTTAGAGGTATTCAAGGGCTGTGGAAAAGTACCTGAAGAAGGACAAACTTAGAAAAGAGAGTCCCTCTACCGCTTAAGGAGAAGGTATGGTTATAGAACATTTGATGGTGGAGAAATCCTTTGAATTACCTGGCCCAGAGATGTTATTATTAGACAAAGAGAAAACCATCCTCTGATCTGTGGATGAGTTGAGGCTGGTTGTTGGGCACACAGAAGGAGTTGGGATTTTGGGAACTTGCTCATTGGTAAGGCAGTGAATCATTTGGAGAATGCGGTGTTTGTGTTAGGAGGATTTTTGTTAATAGCCCTTTAGAATGCAGGCAAGCTGAGGCTGGTGGGTGGTTGTGGTGAAGGTATCTGTAGTCATCTAGTACAAAGGCAGAAAGTATGGTGCCTGCATAGGAAGACCTGGAGGAAACAACCTTCTGAGATAGAGGCAAGTCATTAGGTAGGTGTGCAGAATGAGTGGGGGCATTGCCGTGGTATGTATGGCATTTGAGTTGGTAGTGCCATGGTACATAGTCACTAAGCTCAGGCTGGGGTTTGAGGTTGCTGAGGGACTGAGTGTTCCACATGTGTGTGATGGAAAGCACTATTAGGTGTCCCCACACATATGTACTACAAATAAACCATGTAATGGGAGAAAGAAAAATTAAATGACCGTACATTGGAAATTAGTGGAACCAGGTTCCTGGAACCAGGAAGAGAAAGGTGGTTTCTCTTCCTGGTCTTCCAGTCTTCTCTAATGACAAGGTGTAATGTCATATTCAATGTGAAAAATTTTAGAGTCTAGTGCATTATCACAGAGCAGGTACTGATGGGTGAATTTGGAGCTGAGTTATACTGCACTATAATGATAGTTGTGTTGTTTGTATTGTTATTCTCCTTTATGTGATGAGTCATTTGTCTATTTGTCTTTTTATCAATTTGACCATGATGTGTTTTCTTCTTGTGGGCTTTTTTTTTTCCTCCCTTTTCCTTTTCTAACTTCTTTGAACTTAAGCTGCAGAATCTACCTCCCCTGTGATGTGTGGCCTCTGATTTCTTTACTTAGCTTTCCTTTCTTTTCTTTTTTAATTTTAATTTTTTATTTTGGCTTCCTAGGGTACCTCTATGTCCGCATAGTTTAGTGGTTAGCCAATAACTGGTCAAAGCTTTTGGTCAGATGCAAGAGCCTGAAAGACTTATGCTTTCTGTAAATGGATAAGTGCATGGGTTGGAGAGTGCTTTCAAAGTTTAGGCCATTTTCAACTCTGCCTTGGCTTTTATTTTCTGTAGCCTTCTTGCATCTTCCATGTATGCTTGTTGCCATTTCTGCCAGTGATGTGTAGAGAACTTGGGCCCTTTCTCCGCTCCCCTCCCCGTGCATGCAGTCTCCCAGTCAGCTGGGGTTGTGAGGAGAGCTTATCCAGTCCCTCTGTGGTTCTCTCATTTCTACATCCCCTGGTTAAATTTATGGCTCGTCCACTGATTTTTCACTCACTCCAGCCACAATTGCAACCTCAGGCTAGAGAGAGCTGTGCGATTTCCCCTGTTGTTTCCTAAAGCTTATTCACTTTACTGGAAATACTGCTGGGAATGGGCTTTTGCCCTCTGCCTCAAATCAAATCTGTCCTTTCTGACAGCAAAGCTACTGGCCCTCATAGCCAGCCTCACCGTGGCAGGACTACTGCTAGAGGAAGATACAAACAACCCCAGCCAGTAAGGCTGCAGTTTCCTCCTTTCTTATCTAAGTTCTACTAGCTTTTATTTATTTTATTTTATTTTTAGATTTTTATTTATTTATTTGTTGGAGGGTGGAGACAGCACAAACAGGGGGAGCAGCAGGCTGAAGGAGAAACAGGCTCCCCACTAAGGAGCCCAAGGTAGGACTCACTCTCAGGTCTCTGGGATCATGCCCTGAGCAGAAGGCAGATAGTTACCCAACGGAGCCACCCAGGACCCCTCTACTAGCTTTTATAAATCGGTGCTTCTCAGTTTATCTGCTTTTGGCCCACTTTCAGATCCTCAGTTTTGTCCAGTTTTATTATAGTTTTATGGGGAACGCTTACTTCTATAACCAGAAGTCCCATATTTCAAATCATTTGAAAACTTTAACTCATTTGGCATTTAGTATTAGTGTTGAGATAATCCCAGGGTGGTATGTAATGTCAGGCTGTCCCAGTGATATCCGTTTAGGATTTTTACTTCTTAATCTAAGCAATATGAATTAGATTAAGCTTTTAATATAAATTATGATATAATGTGCTTATAGTCTTCTCAAACATTTTTGTTTAGGAAATTGCGATGTGATGACCCCAATGGTTGATATACTTATGAAACTTTTTCGAAATATGGTGAATGTGAAGATGCCATTTCATCTTACCCTTCTAAGTGTGTGCCTCTGCAACCTTAAAGTATTAAATCCTGCTAAGAAAGGGACTATTGATTATTATTTAACACCATCGTTATCAACAACTTCACGGTCTGGCAAGCGCAGTTTTGTAAGTATACTCTTGTTGAATTTGTGTGGTTAAATTACAAATCTAAGTTTGTGTTCCATTGATACAATTTAGAGATTCTTTTGGATGATATTATTTGAATGCCTTCCTTGTGTATAGGACCTCTCATATTATGGTTGCTAGCCATAAGTGTACTGTACTGTGATCTGAAAAGAAAACAAAAGAATCACTGGATAAAAGAGAAAACTGTTATGGAGTTTCCTTGTTTTGGAAGTGTTAAAACATGTTTTAGCAACAAGAATATGATTAGCTAATAAGTATGAAAATATTTCTAGATACCGGAAATAAAATTTTTGTCTACTAATTTATACGTAAGCTAACAGCATTCCCCCAATGTTTTTGTTAAAGTATTTAACTTTTCTTGGCTTTGAAATTACACTGAATTTTGATAGCAAGATTGATGTAGTATGACTACTCATTCTACAATTGTAGAAATTAAGAGTGTGGCAGTAGAGAAACAGAGGCCAGTCATATTTTCCAGTGACTAAAATAAAACCTTACATACATGGCCATTTAGCAAATGCCTAGTAAATATGGGATGCTTTAAAAAATAATCATATTTTACAAAATTGTGCTTGCCTACAATTAACTCTTAATTACAGTACTTTTATTATTTTCTTTGTTTTAATGTTTGATCAGTATAATTTCAGTAGTATTTTCATTTACATTTCAGTTTAAAATGAGAACAGAATACTGTTACAGAAGTAGTGAATCAGTACCCTCTTCAAAGTACTTTTTCCTGTGGCCCTTTTTATTCCCTTTATTAACTGAAATTTAAAAAGGAATTTACTTTTTGCCTCTAATTTTTGCCTTAATTTATAGTGGTATTAGTGAGGTAAACATAAGCAAAAGTACCTTGTACAGGTCTGGCATACAGTAAATATAGTGTCCCAAATCTCTTTTACTTTTACTTTTTTTCGGTTACTGTTGTGTTGATGTTTCCTGAGTTATATTTGATTGTGTATACATTTTCCTGGTGCTTAAAATGAGAGGGAAATTTTAAGTGAAAAATTTACGTAAAAAAATTATGAAAATTAGAACTGAAAGTACCTTTAAATTTTTATTTTATGTAAATATAAACAGTGTTATAGCTTCATATTGATGTTGGATTTTACCATAGAAATATTTTTTTTTTTGTCTGTTAATTGTTACACTTCAGAATAGGGATTTTGAGAAAACCAGCCCTTGATGATCTATGCATATATATTTTTTAGATACTCATAGGCGAATCATTTACTTTTCTAGGCTATCTTTCCTTTATTTACAGAATTGTGAATTTTGTTAAGGTGCTTTCCAAGTTTCCAAACAAATAACTATCTTCTGGCTCAATGCTATCTAGGAAGGAAACCTCTCCCTAGAATAGTGAATAAAAATGCACACAATAGTGTGACTAATTTTGCTAGATTTATTATCTCTAGTAGTTTGGAACTGGCCAAAAGGAATGAAATTACTGAGTAGATTAGAAACATGTTAGTCAGAAAATGGCTATAGTACTCTTCAGTGGCATGAATATTTCAAAGATATCAGATATCTTAATTACTCTGTTATTCTTGTGTTCTAGAAAATGAAAGATAGTCATATGGAGGATTTTTCCAAAGACAAAGAAACAAATTGGAATTTTCTACCATCAGGAAGAATTGAAAGTACAAGAACTGGGGAGGCTCCACTAGATCCTAATTTTTCCAAAGAAAAAGACAGTGATGAATCTCCACTCTGCTCACTTCCTGAAGGTATTGACCAAGAAGTCTTTAAACAGCTTCCAGTAGATATTCAAGAAGAAATCCTTTCTGGAAAATCTGGAGAAAAAGTTCAAGGCAAAGGAAGCTTAAGTTGTCCATTACATGCCTCTAGAGGAGTATTATCTTTCTTTTCTACCAAACAAATGCAAGGTAGTCCCTTAAATCCTACAGATCATTTATCCAGTAGTAAAGAGATATCTGTATCTCCCTGTGAACCAGGAACATCAGGTTTAAATAGCAGTAGTTCCTCTTCTCTATGTAGCCAAAAGGATTATTCACATTATATAGACAGTAGATTAAAAGATGAACGAATGAGTCAAGGACCTAAAGAATCCCAAGGATTTCATTTTTCAAATACAAACCCTACTGTATCTATTTTCCATTCATTTCCAAATTTGCAGAGTGAGCAACTATTCTCCAAAAACCACACTACAGATAGCCATAAGGAATCAGTAGTGACAGTCTCTCATCATGAAAGACTTACAGAAAATAAAGAGCAAGATTCTAGTGATGAGAAAATTACCTTTCCTTCTGACATTGATCCTGAAGTTTTCTATGAATTACCAGAAGAGGTGCAAAAAGAGCTGTTAGCAGACTGGAAGAGAGCAGCATCAGATTTCCCCATTGTACATAAATAAGCATGTTCAGAAAAAAGGTCTAGAAAGCAAAGGAAAGGCCATTGTCCTCAGATTTAGCAGTTTATTAAGCTCCTCTAAATTAAACACTAATAGATATTCAATAATGTAGAATCCAATATACAATGTTCTAGATAAAAGCAAGTGTAGTTATGGGAAGTAAATTCTGGCACAAAGCGTAAAAATACTCATAACAAGAAATAATGTAAAATTATCCTCTTATTTCTAAAGTTATTTTATATTGCTTTTCAATAAAAAGAATATCATGGTTACTACATTTCCCATAAATGGGGGAGAGGGGAAGATACATACACCTGTGTGTAGAAACAAATAGACTAGCCAAATCATTGCTATAACATAGCAAAGAATCTTTTTTTTCTGTGAAATATGGAATGTCTCAAGAAATTCAGCCCATTAGGAAACTTCCAAATAAGAAATTCTGCTGCCAACTATTAAAAACACAGATCTCTTTGAAGTACTCTGTACCATTTAATACGTTTTTAAAAAAATACCAAAGCAGTGTATGTCCTATTAATTAATGCTTTTGAGTACACCAGAGCCTACTGCAGTGCCTAGTACCTGGAAAGCACTCCGTAATTATTGAATGAATGGTATGGTAGGGGCTAGGTGGGAGTTTGGGCAGGAGAGTGTACATGTTGTAGAGAACTAGAAGGAACTCTCCATCCAGGTAGATTAAGGGAAGGATGGACTTTAGAAAGGCAACGTGATAGGTTTTTAAGAAGGCTGGGTAATTGGGTGCCCAGGTGGCTCAGTTGGTTAACCGGCTGCCTGCGGCTCAGGTCATGGTCCCAGAGTCCTGGGCTCAAACCCTGCATCGGGCTCTTTGCTCAGCAGAGAGCCTGCTTCTCCCTGCTGCTCTGCCTACTTGTGCTCTGTCTCTATCTCTGTCAAATAAATAAATAAATATATTTTAAAAAGATGCTGGATAATGGGAAAAGTCCCATTTCCTTCTGGCTAGTCTGTGTAGGGTTTTAAAGTAATGATTAGATGTTTTTGTATCTTCTTATTTTGGGAGATCAGATTAAGGATATCATATCCACAACAAATACACAAAATTACTACATCGATAGGTGTTCTCTTTTTCCCATTGTTAATTGCCTTCCCCTTTTGCCTGCAAGGTTAAAAATTGGGAATAAGATTGTGGACATCTTACAATTCTTAAGACGTAAATTTCTAGAACACATCAAAGTACACCACAGTACTGATTCAGAAGAGTCCTGTTCTCAAGTTTATAACCTTTGCAGATACAATCTAAAGAAAAGATAATAAAAATAAGGTATACAAATGTGAATAAAGAGTAATGGAAAGGGGTTTCTGGGTGGCTCTGTGGGTTAAATTAAAGCCTCTGCCTTCTGCTCAGGTTATGATCCTGGGGTCCTGGGATTGAGCCCTGCATCAGGCTCCCTGGAGCCTGCTCCCGGCCCCCCTCTCTGCTTGCCTCTCTTCCTACTTGTGATCTCTGTCAAATAAATAAATAAAATTTTCAAAAAAAAAAAAAAAGTAATGAAAAGATACTTTCTTTTTGGTAAGAAATTTTAACTTAGTTTTAGATTTCTTGAAATTTTCAATTTCCTAACTGAGGATTTTAAGAGTTTGGGGTTATCAAAAACAATAACTTAGAGCAAGAACATCAAAACTGATTCATATGCAAATATTTAGTACCCTGGATCAAGGAGTATGGAATTTTCTAAAGGTAGTATACTGGTAAGGTTTTATTATTTTTTTAGATAATACATTTTTAAAAAATTTCTAATAATCCTTGTATTATTTCAGCCAGAAATTATTAAACAGCTAGAAAGGTTTTTAAAAAAGGTTAAGAGTAAGGCACTGCAGTAGGCTCTGGTGTACTCAACAGTTTTGGCCAGTTTAAAAAGGGAATAAAATAGTAGTTAAAAGTACATTTTTTGAAGTGAGCATGCGGTGGGTATTATCACAGCCTTGTTACTTATTCTGTGGCTTTAACTTAGCCTTTCAACATCTTCGTGCCTCTGCACTCTGACTTTTTAGTCTATATTTCCATATACTTTTAATCCTTGTTTTTTTTTTTCGATGGTGTTCTACAGATTTACCATAATGTTTGCAGATGTATATTTCCTTTTTATCCTCAGTATATGCTGGCTCCTGTTTCTTTCAATTCACGTTAATTCTGTAAAACATTTGGCCACTAAGATTGCACAAATGATGGACTTCTTATTCCATCCTGCATGACCCTTAATCTCACAGGTTTTGTCATCTTGTTTATCTGCTGCATTTTGGTTAATCTCATCAGCTCTCATTCATTAACTAGTTTTTCAGCATTATCTGGTCTACTGTTTAAAATACTAATGATGGTTTTAATTTTAATAATTATATTTTTCATCTGATTCTTTTTCTAATCTTCCCATTTATTCATTATAGCCTTTTATAAGTCTTTCTAATTTTTAAAAACTCATAACTATTTTATATTCTATTTTTGATATCAAGATTTTAAATCTTTTTTAGTCTAAGTTTTTGGATATTGTTGTGTACCTGTTGATTAGCCTGTTTCCTTGAGTCTATGGCTAAGCTTAGTCTGTGGGAAGATGAAGAACCAAAACTGTGCGGTGCTTCCCTCCAGATAGGATTTACATTTGCTTCCAGTGAGTCAGCGCGTACCCATTTGGTATCACTGTAGCCCCTGAAGGTCCTTGCTGAATGCAGTTGTTTTAGTTTGTCTTATTCTCAGCTCCCTGACCTTGCTCCTGTCCTAAGGTTTTGTCTCCAAATGTTTATTGCAGGCATTTGCTGTCAGGGAGAACCCCATCTTTCAAGTTTGCTTTTTGCCTGATGCTTCCTGTTCCTTTCCTGCTTTTGTTTCAGCTCAAATTTTTTTCCTCCGTGACTGTAGGGGATTGGGGCCTGGAGATTTCCCTTATATAGTTCAACCAACAATGAATTAAAAAGTCTTTTTTCTGGAATCTAGTATTTTGTATTGAAGGAACTCAAGAGTATTTGTCCCACCGTAGTGCAGAAGCGCAAATCTGTTTGGATTTATTTTTTCCATATTATTTGTGCTTCCTGTTTTTCTCTCTTTCTATGCTATGATTCTTTCCCACCCTTTTTCTTATCTTGTTTTTAGATTACTTGAATTTTTTCAATAAATTTTCCCTTGACTGATTTGAGATGTAGACATTCAAAGTACTCTCGATTACCCTTAAAAATTGAACATGCCTGGGACGCCTGGGTGGCTCAGTTGGTTAAGCAGCTGCCTTCGGCTCAGGTCATGATCCCAGCATCCTGGGATCGAGTCCCACATCGGGCTCCTTGCTCAGCCGGGAGCCTGCTTCTCCGTCTGACTCTGCCTTCCACTCTGTCTTCCTGTGCTCGCTCTCGCTCGCTCTGACAAATAAATAAAATCTTTAAAAAAAAAAAAAAAAAAAAAAAAAAATTGAACATGCCTAACATCCAAAAATGGTAAATAGATGTACCTTCTCCCAAACAAGATAAAGATGTTAAAATATGTTAATTTTAATTCCTCTAGTTCTTTATTAACCTCCAATTGGATTTATTAATATTTTATAGAGTTAATGTTTAGGTTTGTGAACATGATTATCTTTTTTTTCTGCTCACCTTTTTTACTTGCATCTCATATATTCATTCCTTTCAAGTAGAATTCACTTTCTGAAACTATGTCTTCAAAACTGCGATTTTTGAGCTGACGTCTTTGGACTGTTTTAAGATATTCACTGTTATCTTTGGAGAGCTGCAGTTTTTATTACATGTCTAGCTACGTATTTGTTCTTATGATGGTTGGGATTTAGGTACTTCCTGAATCTGCAGGTGTATGCCTTCATCAAATCTGGGTTAATTTCAATATTTAAAAATATTTTATTGTGAAGTTTTTATGCAGAAAAGTGCGTAAGTAAGTTAATGGGTAATCATAAGCAAAAATTATGTAACTAGGTCAAGAAATAAAACATTCCAAGTGATCGGGAATTCCAGAGGTTTTTGTTTGTTTTTGGTTATGTAACTGAACTTAAGGGGTTCACTGTTGGGGGTTGAACATCACTTTGAACACAACCTGAGGAAATGATAAAAGCAAAGAACTTTTTATTGCTTGTTACATGTAAGAAGACAGGGAAGTAGCTCACGAAGAACTGTCTCACCATGCTGTTAGTGCAGGAAGCGTTTATTCAGTGTAAGGGCGGGAGCAGGGAGCTTGCGCAGGCACTGTTGGTTCAATTGCTCATGCTTAGCACGTCCAGGGGCTAGTGCATACATCATATGTTCCCAAAATGGCAGAAACTCCACCTATAGAAGGAGATCTTAGTATTATAATGAACTAAAGGTAACTTTAGGACAACTCAGGGAGGCTTCTGCCCTGGTCTTCAGCTCCAGATACGGAGCTCACAAGTGAGACACACCTAGCAAGGGGCTGTCTGGTGAAACACCTACTCCAGCTTAAACTTGGCTGGAACTGTTAGTTCTGCAAAACAAAACATACTCCTTCCCGGCTTTTGTCCCTTCCCCCTCCTCCCTTCTGCGGAGAGCTTTGAGCTCTCTGAGTAGCTTTCCAATGCATCCTACCTAACTGTTGTTTTCTTATTAAATTTACATCTAATTGGCATATTGTTTCAGGGCTGCAGTACAATTATTTGGTATTTGTATATATTGCAGAATGATCACCACAGTAAGTCTAGCATCTACCATTCATAGTTACAAAATTTTTTCCTTGTAATGAGAACTTTCAAGATCTAAGGAAGTCCAGAGTTTTTCTTAGCGTTTTATCATGTTGGGAGGGTTTAGTAAATCATTGACCTTGTGGTTAAACTCAGTCTCCAATTCCTCCGGGCTCATACCCTCCCAGGATGTCAGGATGGCTCAAGGTCTCAACATTCTAATCATGTGGTGGTCTTTCTGGTGTGGGCTATACAATCCTAAACCTTACTGTTGGCATAAACTATCTAGGGCCCCCCCAGTGAGTCACCTCATTAGCGTATACCATGATGAATAAAAAAGATACATTATTTGGGAAATTCTAAGGGCTTTAGGAGCTCCATGCCAGGAACCCTGGACAAGACCAGATAAATTCTACTGCAGAATATTTGGAAATAAGTCTTGAGATGTTTTATGACCCCAAATGTGCCCAACCTTAGTAAGTGTTCTGTGTACACTTGAATGTGTGCTTTGCTGTTGGATGGAATATTGTATAAATGTCAATTAGTTTTATTTAGTTAGTGTTCAAGTCTTCTGTATCCTTACGGATATTTTTGTGCATTAATTATTGAGAAAAGAGTATTTAAATCTCCAACTATAATTATAAATGTATCTTTTTCTCCTTGCATTTTTTAATCAATTTTGCTTCTTGTTATTTGAAGACACGTTCAGGGCTATTATGTTTTGAGGAAATGCCCCTTTATCATTCTGAAATGACCTTTAAACCTGATAAATTCTTTGCTCTAAAAACCAGTTTCTTTGTAAGAGCCACTATAGCTTTTTAAAAAAGTAATGTTAGACTGGTGTCTTTTCCTAGGCTTTTAAGGTATTTGTATGTTTATGTAAAAAATGAAGTTTTACATAAGAGACTTAATCTCACAAAACAAACAGGGTGGGGGGGGGTAGGGTGGCTGGGTTATGGACATTGGGGAGAGTACGTGCTATGGTGACTGCTGTGAAATATGAAACCTGATGATTCATACACCTGTACCCCTGGGGCAAATAATACATTATATGTTAATAAAAAATAAAGTGTTTTAAAAAATATTTTAAGGGATTATACAACAGACAGTTGGGTCTTGCTTTGTCATTCAGTCTGATATCTTTGCCTTTTAATTGAAGTTTTTGACCATTTGACATGGTGACCAATATAATTTTGTTTAAATCTACCAGTCTGCTGGGGCGCCTGGGTGGCTCAGTGGGTTAAAGCCTCTGCCTTCGGCTTGGGTCATGATCCCGGGGTCCTGGGATGGAGCCCCACGTCGGGCTCTCTGCTCCGCGGGGAGCCTGCTTCCTCCTCTCTCTCTCTCTGATTGCCTCTCTGCCTGCTTGTGATCTCTGTCTGTCAAATAAATAAATAAAATCTTAAAAAAAAAATACCAGTCTGCTATTTATTTTCTATTTTTCTCCATGTGTTCTTTGTTCTCCTTTTTTTTTCTTCTTCTTTAGGGTTTTACTGGGATTATTTTTTTTAATTATTCTTTTATCTCCTTAATTGGCTTGTTACCTTTGCCATCTTAGTGGTTGCTTTAGGGTGGATATTATAGATCTCTAACTACTACCTTATGTTTAGGGGACTTACACCAATATACTTCCATTTCTCCCCAACTGGCCTTTATGCTATTGTTACCATACATTTTACTCCTCCACACATTGAAACCCCATAATATATATTATTTTATTTATATTTTTATTTATATTTTTATTATTTTTATTTTTGCCTTATACTATCAAATTTTAAAGATTGTATTTCTTTGTCTTAGAGAGAGAGCATGTGTGTGGGTGGAGAGAGGGAAGAGGGACAGAGAGGGAGAGAGTAGGGAAGGGAGAGAATCTTAAGCAGACTTAACACCGACCATGGATGGAATCCACAATGGAGCTAGTCTCACAGTCTTAACTTCATGACCTGAGCTGAAACTAAGAGTCAGACACTTGGAGTAACCAACTGAGGCACCCCTATACAATCAAATTTTAAAAAGATTTAAAAATAGGGGGGAAATGCTGTTACATATACCCACATTTCTGGTGCTCCTCATTTCTTTGTGTAGATCCATACTTTCATCTGCTATCTTTTTTTTCCTCCCTATTAGACTTTCTTTAACATATTTTTCTAATGCAAGTTTGCTGGACATGAATTCTTTCAGCATTCCTATGACTTATGTTTTTCTTATGTCTTTATTTTACCTTTTTTATTTTTTTAAAGATTTTATTTATTTGACAGAAAGAGATCACAAGGCAGAGAGGCAGGCAGAGAGACGGGGGGAAGCAGGCTCCCTTCTGAGCAGAGAGCCTGATGGGGGGCTCAATCCCAGGACCCTAAGATCATGACCTGACCCAAAAGCAGAGTCTTAACCCACTGAGCCACCCAGGCGCCCCTACCTTTATTTTTTTTTTTAAGATAATTTTGCTGGGTGTAGAATTCTAAATTATATGTGTTTTTTTAATGGGAGAAGGAAGGGGTCTGGTGGCCTTTAAGATTTTCTCTTTATTACTGGTTTTAAGATATTTGTGATATTCTTTGGTATAGTTTTATTTATGTTTGTTGTGCTAAGTATTTGTCAAGTTTCTGGAATCTGTTAGTTTATAGTTTTCATCAAATTTGGATTTGTGAGGAGGTTTTTTGCTCTGAGTTGTCATAACAAAATATTTCTGATCCTGTGTTGATTCAGGAAATAGCTTCCTCTGCTTTTTTCAGATGGTTCCTTCCCCAGGATTGGGTAGTTTCTTCATATGCATATACTAATGAGTATAATCGAAGACTCAAGAGGTATTCTGTGCAGCTCTTGACAGTACTCTGCTTTATTAACTCTAGTCACCTTGGTGCCTCTAGACTCCTAACTTTGTCTTCCCAGCTCACAGGAGACTGCTAGGATCTCTGACATCCCCCTTCCAGGACTCCACCTTGGAAACTACTTCAGAAAAGTAAGCTAAGGCAGTTGTCAGGCCTCATTTGCAGACTTTTCATTTCATTTCTGCTGTATATATATATATATATATATATTTTTTTTTTTGAGAGTAATTTCTCATTCTCTAAATGTTCCTTTCTACAGTCTCCTGTTCTTGTTTCTTGGATACAGTATCTTCTTATCTCTCTAAAGTTGTTACTGATAGAGCTTTCCAAGATTTTGTCTTACTGCCTAATCTCTCTTGAAGTGGGTTTTGTTGATTAAGGGTACAGGACTAAGAGCCTAAGGGAAGCTCTGCTGGTTTTGATAGGACTTCATCGACTTTGAGTTCCATGCAGGATGATCTGTCTGGGCCATTTTTGGGGGGAACTCTTGATGTCAGTATCACTAGATCTTTCCTTTGGGACTGGGTTATGTTTCTCAAGGTATCTTAAGGTATCCTGCTTAGTTTAAGGCTGCCTGGCTGCCTGTGTTATAGGAACAAAGTTGGGGAGGATGAACTGAAAATTTCAGCATTCAGTCTACATAGGATTATTTAAACCTGTTCTTTGTATACTTCCTAGGTTCTCAACTAGGCATTTCCCAGTTCAAGAGAACATCTGTTTTACAGAATAAACCTCCAGTTCTCTGTTGGAATTAAGACAATATCAGGATATAATTTTCAGTTACTTTTTACCTACTCCTCTTTATCCAATGATGTTAGCATCATATTGTTAATACCGCGTGACTCCTTTGGGGAAAAATTGATTTTATCAGTTAGATGTAATCTCACGATTTTTGAAAGGTGAAAACTGCGACAAAATTTACATGGTGAGGGTGAGATGAAGTCCTGTCTATTTTGAATATTTTCTGCTGACAAGGCTTTGCAAACATGAGTTATTTTTATAATGATACTGCTCAGTCTGTTCTCTAGTTTTCTGGAGATGGAATTTTTATGGAGATGGTGACTGGAATCTTTGTTCTAGTGCCCAGTTACCAGTTCATAGATATCAGGAAGCATTTGTGGAAGTAAAAGTAATGATTTCTTGATGTTTGAATTACAGCTGTAATATATGTTCTTGCACATGATACTTTCAGTGTAGACGTAGAGGTAGTAGCTCTTCTGGCAGGATGCCTCCTTAGTATTCTAGGAGACATCCCTTGGCCAAGAACCTGCCCATCCAACAATGTTCTCAGTACCAATTTATCTGGCAGGATGCCTCCTTAGTATTCTAGGAGACATCCCTTGGCCGAGAACCTGCCCATCCAACAATGTTCTCAGTACCAATTTATCTGGCAGGATGCCTCCTTAGTATTCTAGGAGACATCCCTTGGCCGAGAACCTGCCCATCCAACAATGTTCTCGGTACCAATTTAGCTGTTTTAAATCCATCCTTTTCTACTTAAAATACCTAGATTGTTTCTTTTCTGTACTGTTCCTAGAATGATACAAAGTTCTATTTCATTTTCTTAAAAACTACTTGAACCTTTTCTTATGCTCTGTATTAAATCAGTTTATTAGTTTTGTCTTTATTTTACTTATTTTAAACATAGCCGTGTTAATTCTCTATTAGGTAGTACAAATGTTTGAATTCTTTGGTGGAAGACTAATTCTTTGTCTTATTTATTATTTCTTCTGGCAACCTATTCATGCTTGTCTTTTTTCTCAGGTATTCTATGATTTTGGATTGTGGGCTCACACTTGTTGGGCTTTATTTGTGGAACTCCTATAAGGCCAGTGTGTCCCTCCAAAAAATATTTGTACTTGCTTCTGCCAGCCCTTTGAGAAACCATAACCTTGGACCATTTTAATTTCTCATCTGTACAGTTAAACCCTAGATCTGGACAGACTATGGGCATGGTTTTGCAGGGGATATTTTTACCTTTTCCCCTAAACCCATTCATTTGTCTTTTATTTTATGTTTGGAATATTTTTTTTTCTAATTCATGGTTTTACTGAGCGGATAGTCCTGTTAGGTTCCCGGCCCATCTCATCCCAGTTACCTGCCTTGGATGGGCCCAAGGTTTTGTCCTTTGTCTATAAACTTAGATTGATTTATTTTGTTTTCTTGTTTACCATAGGTTTCTCTTTTGCATACTGTTTCCACTTATAAATAAATGAATAAGTTGTATGAAATTCACTCTCATTTGTTATCTCACTGTATTACCTGTACTATCTTTTTTTTAAACAAAGAGATATAATTCCCATATATAATGAGATATAATCCCCCTTGTTCTCCTATAAAGTTGATTGACATTAACAAAAATGTCTTACAAAGAGCTCTGCTTTTGATATGTAAAGGTGAGCCTCTCATCTGGTGATATTTGGGTATCCTTTCTTTCTTAAATTGTATTTATTATATATTAAATTTAAGATACTGAAAAAATATTTTTTAAATATGCTAAAATATTTTGAGGATTGTGATCTCTCTCATCAAATAAATAAAATCTTAAAAAAAACAATTTTCAACTTACTGACTAGGGAAAGAAGTTAAAAATGAGAAGACATATGTGTGTTTGTAGGTATACAGTATGCATATTGGATTATTACTCAGCCATAAAAAAGCACTAAATCTTGCCATTTGTGAAAACATGGACAGACCTAGAGGGTATTATGCTCAGTGAAGTAAGTCAAGCAGAGAAAGACTAGTACCATATGAATTCATTTATAGTGGAACCTAAAAAAGCAAAACAAACGAAGAAAACAGACTGACAGAGAACAAACTGGTGGTTGCCAGAGGGGAGGGAGTTGGAGAATGAGTGAAATAGGTGAAGGGGAGGTGGTTAAGACATACAAATTGCCAGTTATAAGTCACAGGGAGGAAATGTACAGCACAGGCAGTATAGTCAATAATATTGTAATAATATATGGTGACAGATGGTGACTACACTTATGGTGAGCACTGAGTAATGTATAGAATTGTTGAATCACTCTATTGGATACCTGAAACATATAGCCCTATATGTCAACAGTACTTCAATAATAAACATTTTAAAAGATTGAGTTAATACGGATATTGAGAGAGTACATGTACTCAGTAACTGTGATGAACATATATTCTTTTTGAGTCAACAAAGAAATATGTGGTTATTTGTGTTGTGGTATTATTTGGGTAATCGATTACAGCTACCCAAATTGGGACTGAAGTCGGGGAGCTGTACAACAAAAACCTGAAGTCTATGCTATTGGCTCTTGGATGGTGACAAGGTGAGAAAACTGCTGAGGCTGTAATAATGGTGAGGAAACTGCTTTCTTAAGAAGATGTAATGATGGGGTGCCTGGGTGGCTCAGGGGGTTGAGGCCTCTGCTTTCGGCTCGGGTCATGATCCCGGGGTCCTGGGATAGAGCCCCGCATCAGGTTCTCCGCTCGGAGGGGAGCCTGCTTCTCCCTCTCTCTCTGCCTGCTTCTCTGCCTACTTGTGATCTGTCAAATAAATAAATAAAATATTAAAAAAAAAAAAAAAAGAAAAAGCTGTAACCATGCATATGATAAGACAGCTGTTTGTAGTATCTTAGAAAACAAAATAAACCAAATGAACTTTTTGGCTTTAGGCAAGGATGTCTCTAGGCAAGGTGAAGATAGTGCCACCTGGTGGTTTTAGGTTGCAAGGGCTAAAGTACTACTACAAGCAAGTTGAGCTAGGAAGGGAGGAAGGGAGGAAGCGGCCGGTTAGGTTGCAAGCAAAAGTAGAAGTTAAAGGTTATATTACATAGAGAGCCAGAGCTACTAAACTGGAAAATGAAACTGTTGTCTTATCTCCAGCCAACTCAGCAAAGTCTCAAATTAAGACATGGGCTTACATGCACCATCAAATTGTGTCTATCAGATATTTTGATAAGACTGCTAAGTTAAGGTGGTACTGAGGATATCTCAGGTGGACAAAAGCCCAAGGGTGTCATCCCACAGAGCCTGATACCAAAAGAGCAATAAGAAAATCTAAAGACGCTATGTTGATACCAATTACAGGTATGGCTTTTGGGTGTGGGGATGGACCAAAACCAGACAAAAAAGCTCAAAAGTCTTAAAGAATGTTGTACTAGCAAAAACAACAACTGCTTGGGCTAAACTAAAAGATGATTGCGCTCTAAAAATGTCTCTTGGCCCTTGACTTTCTTTGGCAGGAAGCAGCTTGAGAAAGTTACTAAGTTGCTAATAAAGATCATTTCTTCAAAGAATAAAGGAGGGTGATGGAAAAAGAAGGCAGTCTCAGATAGTATAGCCAAAAGCTGTGGGGAGCAGTGAGTAAGGGGGCAACTCCCAGAGTGCAATTAGAGATTGGGCTCCAATCAGGAAACATTTCCCCATTGCCAGAGAAGTAGGCCCAGTAGGGTATCAGAACTGTGAGGAACTAGCAGCGACGATATGCTTCCCTTGCTTTCCCCTTTCCAGTGAACTATTTACTTATTGCGGTTATTCTAATTATTATATATATATTGTGTGTGTGTGTGTGTGTGTGTGTGTGTGCGCGCGCGTCTGCGCGTGCGCGTGCAGAGGGGCAGGTTACTTAGCAAGAGGAGCTGCATCTGGGCCTGACATATATCATGAAATCCTAGATTTGAGGGCTGATGCTGTGATTTTATGGGAACTTTGGAATAAGCACTGAATATATTGTGCATGTGGAAGGGATATGATTATGGCCAGAGAGTGAGTGAACCATCCTGGGACAGTTGTATTAATGGTCTCACTTCTCCACCTCTCGTATTCATACTCTGTTACCATATGACTCTACAGTTTCACTAAAAGGACAGATTTGATTTTTTTTGCTTCTTTATTACAAGTTTGGCCATGTGACTTGCTTTGCCAAAGGGATGTTAGACTTGAAAAAACACAATGTTTCCACTTCTTCCCTTTGCCTTCATCATTAGAACATCCCTGGGCTAGGCTGGGGGAGGATGAGATGAAGCACAGCCCAGGATCTCCGGTTGCCCATCCTTTTTCAGATGACTAAGAGCCAATTATTGGACATGAAAAGGAGCCCCCCTGACTCCAGCCTAAATTACCCACAGACTTAACAGATAAAGGTGACGGTTATATGCCCCTAAGGTTTTGTGATTGTCTATGATACATTATTACTGTGGTAACTGGTATTCATATTAATTGACTATAATATACTTGATGAATCCTCTTCAGCACAGAGTATACAAAGAAAGTGTTAGTGAAAAAAGTGTTAGTGAAAACATATTTTCGTCTGACCTATTAAATCCCAAAACAAACTTTAAATGGAGGATAAAACTTATTACAGTGATTATTGTAGACTGCCACTTGATCTTATGTGTTTTATACTATCAAATATGTAGTGTCTGCGGGTATAATCTAGTAGCTGACAATACTGAGAAATTATTTTCCCCTGCATTCTCTCAAAATTTAAAGTGTTGGCTTCTAAGTTCTTTAAACAAAATTGTAATTATTTTTGGATAAAACCTTAGATTTATCATTAGATCCCATTTCATTTAAGATGGTGATAATAGGAACTGGCCAACATTTATTTTTTATTATTGAAGAATAATTGATACATAATACTGCATCAGTTTTAGATGTATAACAGTGATTTAACATTTATATACATTATGAAATAAGTCACCACAGTAAGTCTAATTGCTATCTGTCACCATACAAAGTTGTTACAATATTATTGACTACATTTTCTTGCTGTACATTACATCTCTATGTCTTATTTATTTTATAATTGGGATATTATACCTCTGAATTCCCTTCATCTATTTTGTCCATTTCTCCATCCCCTCTGCTCTGGCAACCATCAATTTGTTCTCTGTATCTACGTATCTGTTTGTTCATTCATTTGTTTTGTTTCTTAGATTCTACATGTAAGTGAAATCATATGGCATTTGTCTTTGTCTGACTTACTTCACTTAGCATACCCTCAAGGTGCATCTATGTTACAAAAGTGAGGATTTCATGCCTTTTTTCTTTTGGCTGAGTCATAGTCCTGTGTGTGTGTGTGTGTGTGTGTGTGTGTGTGTGTGTGTGTGTGTGTACACCACATCTTTTTTTATCCATTTGTCTCTCAAAGGACATTTAGGTTGTTTCCATATCTTGGCTATTATAAATAATGCTGCAGTCAAACAAAAGGGTGCATATATCTTTTCAAATTAGTGTTTTCATTTTCTTTGGGGAAAATATCAAGAAGTAGAGATACTAGATTTTATGATAGTTTTATTTTTAATTTTTTGAGGCTGCTCCATACATCTTCCATAGTGGCTGTAGCAGTGGGCATTCCCATCAACAGTGTACAAGGTTTCCCTTTTCTCCACATCCTCACTAACACTTATTAGTGCAGAATTGCTAAACTATTTTTATTTTTCATATTATTTGGATGATGGTGTTATCATCAAATTTTACATGAAATTGTTTTTATTACAGATGGTACCTTCTAAGATTCCTACCTATTTAGAGGTAAATCAAGATGTTAAAACACCATAATATATGGGGATAATGACAGGACAAGGAGAAGAAATCAAAGATATAGTACTTAGTATTATTTCTTTGGTATTATTTACATTTTACCTTAAATAGGGTACAAGTTCAGAAATATATTATTTTTATGTTTGTGTAATGGGGAAACAGTTTAAAAAATCATTTGTCGCGGTGCCTGGGTGGCTCAGTGGGTTAAAGCCTCTGCTTTCAGCTCAGGTCATGATCCCAGGGTCCTGGGATGGAGTCCCGCATCGGGCTCTCTGCTCAGCAGGGAGCCTGCTTCCCCCTTTCTCTCTCTGCCTACTTGTAATCTCTGTCAAATAAATAAATAAAATATTAAAAAAAATCATTTGTCTTTCTTGGAAAAATTTACTAAAATGTGTAATTTTGTGATTTGTGTGTTTATGGCTAAAAGGCTCACATTCTTCTGAAAGTACAGTCTAAACTGGAAAACAGTGAAAGTGGCATATTCACAAAATAAGGCACATTCTAAATCATAGTATAATTGCATATTTATGTCTTTTGAAAACTTTGTTAGGAAAGGAAAAATAATCAGAACCTGCCAAGTTTTAGGGAGACCATCATCCAAGGAACTGGTGACAGAGGTCAGAGACTTCCTTTAGGTAAGCTGCTCTTCAACATCACAGTGGTTTTCTCCACACTTCCCAGTCTTTCCACTATGCCCTCCCGTCCTCCTCCTCGCCAGGTTTCCGTGCATCCTTTCTCACACAAGGGAGGCTAGAAGGACTTATGACGCTAGAAGGTGACTGATTATTAGAGGAGTTACTTTGCTATGAAAAATTTAATCATTCTTCATGAGAATGGTATTTCTGCATCTTCTTACACTTGAATTTTGACACAATTTTCTGTAAAATATCAGAAGCTGTTCAAGCCACAACTCCCCAAAAGGTGTGTACCTCTCTCTGTATTTGACATTTGTAATATAATATTTATAAACAAAACCAGACTTTTTCATGGGGCTAAATATCTCCTTAACAGTCATTCCATACAACCAGACTGGAAACTCTCCACTAGAGGAATTGCTTATAAAGAGTGTTAAACAGGGGCACCTGGGTGGTTCAGTGGGTTAAAGCCTCTGTCTTCAGCTCAGGTCATGATCTCGGGGTCCTGGGATGGAGCCCCGCATTGGGTTCTCTGCTCAGGAGGGAGCCTGCTTCCCCCTTTTCTCTGCCTGCCTCTCTGCTTACTTGTGATCTCTCTCTCTCTGTCAAATAAATAAATAAAATCTTAAAAAAAAAAAAAAAGAGTGTTTAACAAGTACTTCTAATGTAAACATACCAACTTTATATTGGTAAAAAAAATGAGACCTTTGGAGCACCTGGGTGGCTCAGTGGGTTAAGCTGCTGCCTTCAGCTCAGGTCATGATCTCAGGGTCCTGGGATTGAGTCCCACATTGGGCTCTCTGCTCAGCGGGGAGCCTGCTTCCTCCTCTCTCTCTCTCTCTCTCTGCCTGCCTCTCCATCTACTTGTGATCTCTCTCTGTCAAATAAATAAAATCTAAAAAAAAAAAAATGAGACCTGTGATAGATTAAAAATCAAAAATTTAAAAACAAATGATACTATGAGATAGCCTTATAGTTTATAATTTTATGACCCATTCAATTTGGGGGAAGTTTGGATAGGTTTTTACATTTTTTTCTATTTTTAAATTTTGAGATAGTTGTATATTTGCATGTAGTTGTAAAAAAAAATAATGCAGAGAGATGCCATATTTCCTTCACCCAGTTTCCCCCAATCGTAATATCTTGCATAACTATAGTATAATATCACAATTAGGAAATCCACATTGGTAAAATCCACTGATTTTAATCAGATATTTCCAGTTTTATGTGCTCTCATTTATGTGTATGTGCATGAATGTGTGTGTGTGTTCAATTCTGTGCAGTTTTATCACATGTAGATTCATACAACCATCATCGCTGTCAACACACAGAACAAGTTTATCACAAGGATCCCGCCTGTTACCCTTTCAAAGCCACAGCCACTACCCTGCTTGACCTCACCTCCATGATCCCAGCAAATCTCTAGTTCTGTTATCCATATCCATCATTTTGTCAGCTCAAGAATGTCATAAATGGAATAATATACTAATTAACCTTTTGAAATTGGCTTTTCTCACTCAGCAATATTCCCTTGAGACCATCTAAATTATATCAATAGATTGTTCTTTTGTATTGCTTAGGAGTAATCCATATTACTACCGTTTATTCACCCCTTAAAGGATATGTGACTTTTGGCCTGTTTGGGGCTATTTATAATGAAACTGCTGTGAATATTTGTGTACAGCTTTTGTTTTTAGAAAGAGAGAGAGTGAGAGCTGAGGTGGGGAGGGGAAGGGAGATAGGGAGAGAGAATCTCAAGCAGGTTCCATAAAAAGGATCCCGACACGGGGCCCAATCTTATAGCCCTGAGACCATGACCTGAACCCAAGTCAAGAGTCAGACATTTAACTGACTGGACCACTAGGTGCCCCTGTGTACAGGTTTTTACATGAGCATTTGTGTGTCTCAGGATAAAGCATGTTACTGTTGGGTTGCATAGTAAATGCAATGTTTCATTTTGTAAAACACTGCTGTAGTCTTTTTCAGTGTAGCTATACATTTTTCATTTCCACATGCAATGTATTAGTGATCCAGTTTCTCTACAACCTCATTAGTAACACTTGATATAATCCCTATTTTATTTTTCAATTTTAGCTATTCTGACAAGTGTGTATTGATAACTCAATGTGGTTATTATTTGCATTTACTTAATGGCCAGTGATGTTGGATATCTTGTGAACTTACATGCCATCTACATGTACTCTTCACTGAAATTTCTTTTGTTCATTCTTTAGTAAGATTTTAAAGATGTATTTATTTTAGAGATGCAGGAGGGGCCACTGATGGGGAAAGAGAGAATCTCAAGCAGACTCCCTACTGAGCATGGAGCCCAATGGGGGAGCTCCATCTCATGACCCTGAGATCATGACCTAAGCTGAAATCAAGAGTCAAGCACTTAACCGACTATGTCACCCAGGTGTCCCTCTAATAGGATTTTTTTTACTGTTGAGTTCGAGTTTTGAAGGTTCTTTACATGTTCTAGATACAAGTCCTTGACAGAAATGCCTTGCAAATATTTTGTTCCAGACTGTGGCCTGTCTTTTCATTTACCTCACAGGGTCCTTCCTAGAGTATACATTTTAAATTTTGACTAAAGTAACTGGCTACTGTAACAAATTACCACCAATTTGGTGGCTTAAAAAACCCAGAAATTTATTCTCTCATAGTCTGGAGACCAGAAGTCTAAAATCAAAGCGTCAACAACCTCCACTGAAGGCTCTAGGCAAGAATCTTCCTCGCCTCTTCCAGCTTCCGGTGGCTCTCAGTGTTGATTGGCTTGTGGCTGCAAAGCTCCAATCTCGAACTCTCTTCTGCCTCCACCACTTATCTTTCTTTCTTTTTTTTTTTTTAGATTTTTATTTTTATTTATTTGACAGAGAGAAATCACAAGTAGATGGAGAGGCAGGCAGAGAGAGAGAGGGAAGCAGGCTCCCTGCTGAGCAGAGAGCCCGATGCGGGACTCGATCCCAGGACTCTGAGATCACGACCTGAGCCGAAGGCAGCAGCCTTAACCCACTGAGCCACCCAGGCGCCCCACCACTTGTCTTTCTTATGCGCCTCTTAAAAGGACACTTAATGACTAGATTTGAACCCACTTAAATAATCCAATATGATCTCATTCTAGGTCCTCCATTCTAGGTACCTGCAAAGACCCTTTTTCCAAATAAGGTCACATTCAAGGTTCCAGGGATTTGAAGGGATTTGAAGAACGTGTCTTTTGGAGGCCATCGTTCAACACACTGGACTACACCAGGTGGGAACAGAGGTGCAGCATCCGGGGTCCTGTTGACATTGGGCATCAGGGAAAGGCAATGAAGTGAAGAATGACCCACACTTCTTTGTACTAGTTGGCTAAGAAGACACGGGACCCAAACTGACACTAACCCAGGAGAGATATACTACCTTCTTTTGTTGGGAGGAAGATGGAAAATCAGCTCCCTGCTTGGTCAGCCTAAACCACCTGGCAGGGGTGTCAAAGTGCTACTTCTCAACTCTATCAGAGCACCACCAGCTGCTTCTGTGGGGTGGAAACAAGCTGGCTGTAAGATCATCTCTCTGCTTTGCCTGAATGAAATCAAAGAGGGAGTGGGCGCAGTTTTTAGGTTGATGTTTGGCTGCTGTAGATCTTGTTCCATTGGGCCACCCTTTTGTTCATAGCTACTCTTACAGCTGTGAGGAATAGCTATGAGGAACAGGCTTTTTCTTGAAGCTTTTGTTGTCATTCCTGCCTGGTGGTGGTTCCGGACTGCTGTCTGGAATATATGGAAGGCAATAAGGAGACCCTGACAATGACTGCTATGTCATTCCTCAAGTCCTAAGGTCCTTAAGCAGTTTGCCTTCTTCTTTTTATATATGCTTTAATCTTCCTATGCTTACATGCAGAGTCTTTTGGTTTTAAGAGGAAGGATTTGGGGTCACCTGAGTGGCTCAGTCGTTAGGCGGCTGCCTTCGGCTCAGGTCCTGATCTCAGAGTCCTCTGATTGAGCCCCGCATTGGGCTCCTTGCTCTACGGGAGGCCTACTTCTCCCACTCCCCCTGCTTGTGTTCCTTCACTCACTGTCAAATAAATAAATAAAAATCTTTAAAAAAAAAAAAAAAGGAAGGATTTGGGAAGAATGGATTACTATATCTTGGCCAGAACAAGAAATTGATTCATGACCCATTCAATTTTAAATTTCAGGTATCATTCTTCATACATTCTATTGGAATTCTTTTCAAGTGTTATGTTCATGTTCCTACATTGATCAATTTAAGCAGTAAGCAAAGAAAAAACAACTTAAAATATATTTTAATTTTTAATTAGTGCTGACTTCTGTGTATGTTTTCTTACTATTCTTTTTGCAGAGCATTTTCCAGGGGAAAAAAGCAATAGATAAAAGGACATTAAGAAAACTTGTTATGGGGGCGCCTAGGTGGCACAGTGGGTTAAGTCCCTACCTTCAGCTCAGGTCATGGTCTCAGAGTCCTGGGATAGAGGCCTGCATCAGACTCTCTGCTCAGCAGGGAGCTTGCTTCCCCCTCTCCCTCTGCCTGCCTCTCTGCCTACTTGTGATCTCTCTCTCTCTCTGTCAAATAAGTAAATAAAATCTTAAAAAAAAAAAAAGAACGCTTGTTATGAACATCATTCTTATATGAGATTAAAAACTATATTTAATGCTGTTCTCTTGTACAACTATGAGTTCTTATTTCCACAAAGCACCTTCTGTAATTTGTACAAGGATACTGTTTAGAATAGTTTAACAGGATTTATGCATACTGACTTGGAAGTAAACTGCTGTAACTGCCACACGTGCTTTTCTATGGCCTCACTTCTTCTTTAGGAATGATGAGTGACCGCTCTGATGGTATCCACGTCCTGCTGGAGATCTGAGTGCCTTTATTCCATCCTTTGCATTGAGGATGAAGCTTACTAAGTTGGAAGGCATGGTTGCTTCAATTATTGATGGGGACAATTTTCCTCTCATTTCTGTCTGGATAAACATCACTAGTTTGGAATGCGCTGGGTTCCTGTAAACAAAGGAAGAGTTAAAAATAGAGATTTTTAGATTTATCTACTGAATTTACAAGTTGACAGAAAGCAGGATTCTTGTCTCATTCACCATGGATTCCCTCCAAAGTGCTTATGATAGGACAGTTACTGAAGGGAGGGAGGAAGGATACAAAAAAGGGCAGAGTGATTGGCACTCCTAGACATTTTACATAAAACTACTTAGTCAGCTTATACGTTATAGTCTTAAGTCATCTTTTCCTTTTTGTCATTTTGTTAACTTCTTCAAATTACAAAATTAATGTTTGCTTATAAAAATTTAAATACAGAACTTTCATAATTATTGTTCCCCAGAGCTAGTCACTATTTATACTTTTAACTGTTTTTTTAGATTGTCTCTGTATATACAAAGATAGCATACATATATATGTATACCTACCCCATATATTTTTGTTCTTACAAAAATGAGATAATATATTTCTGCAACTAGTTTTATTTTCCCTCTTAATAAGATATCATGCACTTCTTTCTGTTAATACATATGTATCTGTTTGTTTTTTATGAGTGTATATAGTATTTCACTCTCTATGTAATCAGTCCTTTATTGATTATCTTTTGGGTTTTTTCTTCACTTTTCTCCACTATACATAAAGCTGAAATAAAACATTTTTGTAATGTATCTATTTTCACTTCTACAAATACATGGAATTTCTAGGTCAAAGGTTTCGTGCACTTAACATTTTGAAATATTCTTTCCAAATGACATTAGGAAGACTGTAGTATTTTATATTCTAACCCAGTAACCTTTAAACTGGAGTATGTGAAGACTTTCCAAAGGGTACAGGAGGGTGAATAACGTTTAAAGGAATAAATTTTCAAATCTCTAACTTCCATATGTACCTCTTCCCTAAACTGATCTGAGACCATCTCTGATGGAAATGTAGGCTTCTTCTTTCCCACTAGCCTGTTCATCATCCTTCTGTTGTTTTAAAGAACAAAGGTACCGTCATCTTCCCTGAAGAGTACCAAATGATACTACGGTGTTTTACTCTGACATATAAAAAAATGAACGACAGAAAGTGAAGGACTAATGATTGGGTAACAAATCCTTACCAAGTCATGTCAATTCTTTGTTTTCAATAAAATTTAAGGATCTAACTTGGTTGTCAGCTGACAGGTCATTAAAAATATTTTTTGATTATAGGTCACTATGTACTTTATGGTATATAACACAAAAGAATTCAAGGCATTTAATGAAAGTCCTGGAATTATACTCTTTTCATTTTAACCCACTTATTTATGCAAACAAATTTTCTTACTGCTTACACTCATAGAAATGTGACGTAGGAATAGACAATAGTAAGTGCTAGCTCATTTTTTTGTTTTGTTTTTATTTTTTCAATGTTCCAAGATTCATTATTTTTATACCACACCCAAGCTATCTTATTTTATTAGTATTACTAATACACAATTAAATGAATTGTAATTGTTAGAAGCATGGACTCTGGAACCAGTTTGCATTGGTCTGAAGCTGAGCTTTACTATTACCTATGTTTAACCTCGAGAAAATTACTTAATCTCTCTGGACTTCCATTTTTTTTTCCTGCAAAATGGAGATAGTAGTACTACCTACTTTATGAGGTTATTGGGAGGACCAAATGAATCAATATATGTAAATTGTTTATAAAGTTCCTGGCACAACGTAAATGCTATCTAAGTTTTGCTAATAATAAAAAATGTGTTTTCCATAACTTTGCCTTTATACTTAATAGTCACATCACATTTGGTAATATATTTTTTATTTTGATCATGTAATAATAATTTAATCTAGTACACACATATATTTTGTAACATTAAGATACTTAATGTCACAGGAAATAAAATGGATTTTCAAAATTAAACATTTTTTTCAAAGAAAAATGACAGGGTGATTAATAAAAGAATAAGAGAACTCAATAATATATATTCTGTTAGGATTAAATTATATGAGGAAAAAAGAAAGAATGTGGGAAGAAGGAGAAATTGATGTAAATTTTTGACTGGGGTTGTATGTATTTTGAAATTGATAGTTATCTAGGTTTCTAGTTATTATGGTATTTAGAGTTTATTGGGTATGCTTACAAGAATGGCAGAACACTTTTTTTAGAGTGTCAATATTTAGAGTGCTGAAAATTGCACCCTCATAATTTAATCTTATGAAAAATTTTAATATCAACTTAAAAATGTGCAAGGCACAGTACAGTTTTACAACATTCTTTTGCAGGGATATGAAGATCACTCCTCCAACAAACCATGTGTCCATTTTCCTATACTCTTGTCTATGGAGAGTGTAGACTATTTTTACAGCACCTCAAGTGGCTAGATTATGAATATTCACTAGCTGTTGAAAAGGTCTTAAATCTCTATTTGAGTTTGCTAGGGCTTTACATGCTTCAAAAACCTTTCCAGTATTTACTAAACAGTACCTTTACTACTGATAATAAGTTCTGTAAGTTTACTACATAACTTGTTTACAAATGTTGGCTGCCCAAAATATTGTGCTGCAGGGAAAGAGAAGGTACAAGAGAATCATTTTTGTCAGTACCTTTCTCTGAGTCCATGGATGAGACTGTATCTTTTCCTCTAACAGCATGCTAGGCAGAGCTCCCACCCTTGATGGGATATCCACTTCAGAGCTTTTGCCCCATGTTTTTTGCAGTGGAAAGGGAAAGTTGACAAGATGCAAGAAGGGGACTTAGCCTGTAAAACACACATCAGAAGTGTAGCTTTCCAGCTACAGTCCCTGCCAACCACTAATTTATCCAACTGACCTGAAGCAGTAATCCTTCCCTTGTTTTGTTTTCTCCTGCTGTGAAGAATAAAGTCTTGACCATAGATTCAAAATTGACAGGTGTGTAAAAAGACCACCAATGTCACCATCTGCATCAATGATCCTGTCCATTAATGTATGTAATTGTGAATTTCTTTCAGTTCTCTTATTCACAGAGAAAACATTAAGGAATACAGCCTAAAATGTAGTTTGATTTTTACTTTCTTTACATTTTTTTTTTCTCCTCCAAATGAGAGGTTCATATCTGGCCAATATAAAATTTTATATGATTTTATGTGCCAATAGCTATTATTTGTATAAAATCATTTAGCAAAAACTAAAACTTAAGGAATGTATGAATTAATGTACATACATTTACAAAATATATGTACTTTATGTTACCATTTATCCCTAGGCTGGTCACCGATGGGCAGTGACTCCTCTGATTTCTCTAGCTCTTTCCAAATTTACCTATTGTAGGTATTTGTAGGCAGTCCACTGGAAAGAATTCATTTAAGGTAAAGCATTCATTGCTGATAAATGTGAGTGTATTATGATTCTAGGGATATGTATTTTTAATTTACAAAAAGTCCTTAAAAATTCACAGAAGTAACTCAAACGGAGAAATAAAAGCCATCAGGTTAAGGTTCACTGGGGGTCAGGGGATAGAGAGAATGTGTATGTGTGACTAGTCCCAGAGACCTCCAATCATACTTGTAGGGAATTAACCATTCTGGTGATGAAAATACTTATAAAAATTATTTTTTAAATTGCATTTAGGGGAAATTTTTTTTTTCCTAACAGAATATGCTGGCATGTACTTCTACCAATGAGTTAGAAATAACAAATTGAGCTAAAAAACTTGTTAAAATAAATAAATGCAAGTAACACTTACTCTTGCAGAGGGGAACATATATAGCCGCAAGCATGGTTATAACCACGGACATAACTTGAAGATGGAGGATATGCTGGAAAATCCACACTGTTAGCTACATGATTAAAAAAAATTAAAATGAAGCCTATTTCAAAAATTCTATTTCAAGTAGCATATTTTAAAAGATAGATGATATAGCATTTAGTTTAATTTAGTTATTATCAGTACCGATATTTGTTTTATACATATATACCTACATGTTTGTAATATGCTTGTATACAGACCAAAATTGAGAAAATACCAGTATAAGCACTAATGTCCTCTCAAATTTTCTCATGCTATTATCTCTAAAGATACTGTTATCTTTTACATACAAGAAAAAGTATTAAAAGTATCATGTAGTTACTCTCTGAGATTTGAAGCAAAAGAAGAAATCACAAAGGAGAAGACTATTTCATTAGGAGAGTGGGATTAGAGATACTTTTTTTGGTTAATCATTTTTTTTTTTAAGACTAGATTCTTTTTAACCTACTTATTTATATTTTAAGTTTTTATTTGAATTGCAGTTGGTTAACATACAGTGAAATACTAGTTTCAGGTGTACAATATATGTGACTCAACATTTATGTACAACATGTTAATCATCTTCTAAATAAAATATTTGACATGGCTATTTTGTCTATCAATAAGGATAGTTTAAATGCTCTTTTCTGCTAGAGCACCTGATGGTTAAGCATCCAGCTCAGGTCATGATCTCAGGGTCTTGGGACCGAGCTCTGGGACAGGCTCCAAATCCAGCATGAAATCTGCTTGGGATTTTCTCTCCCCTCCCCCTGAACTCTCTCTGTAACATAAATAAATAAATACATCTTAAAAAAAAATCAAAAACTTCTTTCCTGCCAATTTCCTGTAGCTAATTCAAAGTATAATTAAAAATCAGTACAGCTTGTTTTTGGAATTACGCAGCATAACTATATTGTATGTGAATATAAAAGGGAGGTGATTTGATTATGATTGTTTATGATAATTACATACACTCTAAAACTATTTTTTAAAAATATATTTGTTTTTTGGGCACCTGGGTGGCTCAGTGGGTTAAGCCTCTGCCTTTGACTCGGGTCGTGATCCCAGAGTTCTGGGATCGAGTCCCACATCAGGCTCACTGCTCAGCAGAGGGCCTGTTTCCCTCTCTCTCTCTGCTTGCCTCTCTGCCTATTTGTGATCTCTCTCTGTCATATAAATAAATAAAATCTTTTAAAATATATATAAATATTTGTTTTTTCTGTACAACTGAATCCTGCTTTTGTCAGAGAAGATGGATTTTTCTATATGATTTTAATATAAGCAATCAATTCTCTGGGAAATGCAATGTTAAACACTAGCTTAGGAATAGCTTAAGAGACGAATGTGGCTGAATGCATTTTCCACATTCATGACTTCTTTATCATCTTAACAGAGCCTACTGTGTTGGCATAGGGGTGCTGCAAGAGGTGATTTTAACGTATTTTTTTCTTTGTTTAAAATATGGAGATTGTCCTTGTTTTTCTTTAAAACTTGTTGTTGTTATATTCCACAAACAAGTATGGGTCTTTTGTGAGACATGTGGTATGATAGCACAGATTCTGGAAAGCCAGAAGACTTGAGAATTAATTCTGGTTCACGTGCTTATTAGCTATGTAACTTAATTTCTGTGAACTTTAGTTTCATAATTGGTGAAATAATGCACACAAAATATTGAGCTCAAAGCAAGCTGCAGAGTAAGTTCAACAACAACAAATGGAAGAACATTAAGAAGAAAACTCAGTATTCATCAAAAATTCATTTAAAGAAAAATTGCTCAAAGAAGATTTGGTACTGAGTCATTGAGTACTACCACTATTTGGTTATTTTAATTTCCATAATTCTTTCTTACCTTCCCTTTGACACTAAAAATGAGATTGAAATGGTCTGCTTCAAAATACGGAAAATAACAGATCTACAATTCAGACATAGTATTTTGTGCTGTAGACGGTGAATAAAATTTATGTGCTCTCAGATAAGAAGGAGACAGCTCAATGAAAACTGTGAAACTACAAGACACACCTACAGAGAAGTGCTGAATCTCAGGCCTTACTGGCGTGCTGTCCCCAGAACTGTGTTTGAGTGAGCGCGTTAGCAGAACGATGACGCAGTCTGGACTCTGAAACTTAGAGTCTCAGAGACAGAGCAGAGCAACTGAAACCTTGCTGGAAAATAATAATTAACAGCACTTAACTGTCCTATCCCCAAGAAGTTTACACTAGAGAAGGCTATTCAGACAGGGACGGTGACATTTAACTGAAATCTGAAGAAATTAGCTCTAGGCTAAGAAAGTATCTCTAAGCTACTGTCCTACCAAGTCCTTTCACCAGGAGTTACTGCATTTCTCTTGAGTCCAAAGAACATTGTGGTGTGAACTGGTATGTTTTAAGTGAATAAAGCAAGTTCGGAAATGATTACACTTTTGCATTTTACCTAGTGATACATTTGATACATTTTTGCGAGGGCAAAGGATATATCAAAACCTCTAATTTCTAAAAGAAACATACAAATTTATGTAAAGACGCATCTAGACGCGTCTAATGAAAATTTCTTCAGGAATTTTATTACTTACTGGATATTCAAATATAACATAATATAGCCAAAGATTAACTTTGTGTCTTATTAGATTTTAAACATATGCTGTAAGATTTTTTGCCTGCAAGTATCTGTCTATACCCAGTGTAGCACGATACAAGATACAAGATACAAAACTACCAAGCAAAAGATGCCATAATTACTGACTGATGTAAATGGCACCTCCAGCATTGGGTAAAATGTTAGGATTCTTTGTCTGTATTATACATATGTTTATTGGTCTCACTAAGTAAATAAAAAAGTAAAAACTGAAAACACAGTATTTTCCAAACTGTGGGTTAAAGGAAAACACATTTATTAATGTCTCATACTAATTCCAAATGTGGGCAAAATGTTTCAACTTACAACTGATAATATCCATATTCCCTTCGTAGCGCTTGAAGTACACTAAGTCGATAAAGTCTCGGGGGGAAATTGAGCCCATGGCAAAACTCTGTGTAATGGTATGACATATGATTGTGTCCTGGAACAAATTAAACCATAAAGATTCCAACAGTTATTTGATATCTATTCTTTGTATCGCTTCCCAAAGAATTTCACTGCATATGGTTATCTACTATTCAGAAAAAGCAGGGCTTTGAAGCTATAAGAACTTATCATCAAATCAGCTTGCATTTTCTGTGTTAGAGGAATATTAGATCTATAATTATAAGTGCAAGGTAAAAAAAAAAAAGCAGAAATAAACAAGTGGGACTACATCAAACTAAAAAGCTCTGCATAGCAAAGGAAACCATAAATAAAATGAAAAGGCAATGTACAGAATGGGAGAAATATGATTTGCAAATCATGTATCTAGTCAGGAATTAAGTACAGAAAATTTAGAATGGAATCTTGTCATCTACTCTAAACTTTTAGGTGAAGAAATCGAAGACTAAGAGATTAAATCATGCAAAACTAGAGGTAAATACAGAATTAGAACCCTGTTCCAGATTCCCAGGACAGTACTATTTCTACCAGTCCACACTGGCTACATAATATATTCTGAAAAATACATTGGTTTAGCACCGTGGTGCCTTAGATCCTACCTCTCTGCCTGCACCCTGTCTTGACTTCCCCACGTGGCTCCTAGCGGTGTGCCATGGACTTGTGAGTAATAAACTTCTCATTTCGATTTCTCTTGTGGTCTTTTGTTGAAACGTGGCTCACCATCTGGCACCCTCTGCTCCATTTAACAAATGCCAATTTAACAAAGTGGGAACAGTCCTCCTCTCCCAGGCTGTGACTAAGGATTAATGCACTGCTGATCGGATTTGTCTAGTGCTGGATGACAAGTGTTTGATCACCCCCATAGCCCTAGAGCAGGAATCCTTCCCTCACCAATGGGGGTGAATGAATCAGTTGAAAAACACGCCTGGAGACTCATACTATTATATTCATAGGAAGGTAAAGTATTTCTTACAGTGTAACGCTACTTAGAGATACGTAGTATATTGGAAACGGCACAGAATTTGGAATCTGGAGATCAAATAGTACAGAATTTGGAATCTGGAGATCAAGTGTTAAGCCATGATTTTACTACGTACTGGCTGTGATGACCTTGGGCAAATCACATAATTTCTCTGAATCTGTTGCCAGGTTTTTCTGATGCCAAATCTAGTATTCTTTCCATTAATAAAGCTGACTTGCAGCAATAGCAGAAATATATGAAGTATAAATTGAACTGTACAATCAGTCATGAAAGAAACAGTCCATTTGAATTTTAACTTCTGATGGACTATGTTTCTCAAACTGAATGTTTAAATCCCAAGAGGGTAGTGGAAAGGTGTTTTTTTGTAGACAAAAACTTCAGGATCCTCCTACAAAATGAAACATTTACTTTCCTCGGCTTTTCTATAACCTCTCCCTACTCCCAAGCTTTAAAATAAATTTAATAAAAGGAGGCAAAGGTAACCTACAGAATTTTTTTTTTCCTTTTTTCTTTTTTTTTATTTGTCAGAGAGAGAGGGAGAGAGAGCGAGCAAGCACAGGCAGACAGAGTGGCAGGCAGAGGCAGAGGGAGAAGCAGGCTCCCCACCGAGCAAGGAGCACGATGTGGGACTCGATCCAGGACACTGGGATCATGACCCAAGCGGAAGGCAGCCACCCAATCAACTGAGCCACCCAGCCGTCCCCAGAATTTTTTTTTTAAGATTTTATTTATTCATTTGAGACAGAGAGATAGAGAGGAAGATAGAGTAGGAGCAGTGGGGAGAAGCAGACTTCCTGCTGAGCAGGGAACCTGACATAGGGCTCCATCCCCGGACCCGAAGACAGATGCTTAACCATCTGAGCCACCCAGACGCCCTCACCTACAGAATCTAAGTAAATGATAAGGTAATGGCAGATATGTGAGACATTTGTTTGATGTGTGGAACATGGCTTGGAGACATAAAGGACCAAAGACCTGGAATTTTACAAATGTGAAAATCCTAAAAGTTTGCTTTATGATTCAATTTTTCAAAACAGCTTATTGAGGGGCACCTGTGTGGCTCAGTTGGTTAAGCATCTGCCTTTGGCTCAGGTGATTATCTCAGGTTCCTGGGATTAAGCCCCACACCGGGCTCCTTGCTTGGTGGGGAGTCTGCTTCTCCCTCTCCCTTTACCCTTTCCCACCGCTTGTGCTCCCTCCCTCTGTCTCAAATAAATACCATCTTTTAAAAAATCAGCTTATTGAGGTATAATGTACATACCACAAAGTACAGCAGTCTTAATAAATAAGAGGTCGGTTGCATGCCGCCCTAATTCTCTCTTAAATTCACTCTTTTCTCTCACCTCTATGACTTAAACTTTCTACTCTAATTACCTGTATTTTTTTCTTTGTTTTTATTCTTCCTCTTCAACTATTTACTTGAGATAAAGTATTTGAGATAAAGCATTGCTGAAACTACAATCATATTACTTTATTCCATACTGTATCCTTACTCTTGAGAAAAGTGCTATTTGCTCTTAAGTCCCTACAGTATGTGTCTGCATTATTCCTGTTATCTAATGTGTTATAATTAAGATAAATCTACTGACTTCCCATCAACAAGGATAGGAAAATCAACAATGTTTTTCCACCTAATGGAGGAGATGAATACATACATTTCCAACCCCTCAAGACCAAAGACACACATCTGCAAAAGCCAGCTAGATTCAGGACGTGCTAAGCCTTTACAACAGAATCAAGCTAATTAGAATTAAACTTTTGACTAATAAAGAGGGAAGTTTTAAGACTTTTATAAAGCTTTCAATGCGAGCCTATAAAATATGAAGGGTCTACATCACACTGATGTAGAAATCAGTGTCTACATCATACAGGTTTGATATGCTCAAATCACTAATAAAACTAAACATATACTGATATAGTAAAAATCCAATATCAGACAACAAATTACCGAATCAATCCTGTGTACCATATTGTACACCTTCAGTGATTTATCCCATGTAACTCTGTTTTCAGGTTTGTAGAGGAAATCAGACAGTTTAGCTGTTGATTCTGGAATTATCCCTTCGACACGGTATCTGCAGTTAACAAAATAGAGAAAATCAAAATTAAACAAGCTTTGCCTAAGCTCAAAATATAATGTTATTATAGTATAAAGAAGGCTAATTTCTCTGCTTTCAGCAGGGAGCCTGCTTCCTCTCTCTCTCTGTCTGCTTCTCTGCCTGCTTGTGATCTCTGTCTGTCAAATAAATAAAATCTTTAAAAAAATAAAATAAAATTATGGGCGCCTGGGTGGCTCAGTGGGTTAAAGCCTCTGCCTTCAGCTCAGGTCATGATCTCAGGGTCCTGGGATTGAGCCCCACATCAGGCTCTCTGCTCAGCAGGGAGCCTGCTTCCTCCCACCCCTTTCCTGCCTCTCTGCCTACTTGTGCTCTCTTTCTGCCAAATAAATAAATAAAATCTTAAAAAAAAAAATGGTTAATGTAGCAAACAGGAAAGGACACTTGAAAGTGATATCAGCAATTCAAAACACTAATATTCAACTGGAAGTAGCCAGGTTTATTTAAATAATCACTGTAATAATTAATATAAACTATTTCAAAATGTATTTTTCTACAAATCTTGTTTATACTGTTTATAGTTGTCTTTTTAGAGGGGGCTACTTTCTTTTAGGATTTTTCTAAAATCTTTTTCATAAATATTTGCCATATTTTATCATAAGCCAAAATAACTGATGAGAAGTTTGTGTGGTTACACACTATCTTGTAGCCCCAATTCTTAATTTAAGGATGTAATGTGTCTAAAGCAGTAGTCAGCAAATTTTTCAGGCCAGATGGTAAATAATTCAGACTTTGCAGGCCACATGATCTGTATTGCAACTATTCAGCTTTTGTAGTGTGGCAGTGAAGTAGCCAGAGACAATATAGAGTGAATGGGCATGCCTGTGTTACAACTGAACCTTGTTTATAGACAGAGACTTTTGAATTTCATTCATTTTTAAGATGTCAAGACTTGGACAAGTCCATCACTGAAATTAGATATGGTTATCCATCAATGGAATTAAGACAATGTGAGAAAACTGGATTAAAACTCACTATTTAGCAGAAGGTTGTTCAATAAAAATGAAGTCTGAATGCTACTGGCTGTCCTTTTCTCCCTTTTAATGATTCTTTTCAAACTGAGAGGATAGGTTTAAGTAAAATCAAAATTTTTAAATCTCTAAAATGTTAAAAGTCCTAAACCTCTAAAATGTTAAAACCAAATACTAGTATTAGTCTAAATAATTGTCATATTTGTAAATGAAAACTGAAACTTTGTTTTTATGATTTGGCAAACAAATAAGGAATTCATTTGACTATTTCTTTGTATGTTAATTTCTCTTTAAATCTGTTAGTCCTTAATTTTCTTTATGAGATAGCCTCAAATTTCCTTTTTTAAAAAATATTTTATTTATTTATTTGACAGAGAGAGAGAGAGACGAGCACAACAAGCAGGGGAACAGCAGGCAGAGAAAGAAGCAAGCTCCGTGCTGAGCATGGAGCCTGATGTGGGACTCGATCCCAGGACCGTGGGATCAAGACCTGAGCTGAAGTCAGCTGCTTAACCACCGAGCTACCCAGGCACCCCTCAAATTTCCTTACTTTGTAATGTTTCCTTTCTTTAGATCTATAACGTTTTTAGTAGTTTATTATTAAGCTCTGAGTAAGATGTGAGAAAACAACCTGAAAAATTATCAGGTCCTGTGAAAAAGAAGTCAAATATAATACAGATAAAATTTAAGTACAAAACTATGAAGGGATTTGTATATATTACTATGGATTTTTTTATTAATCTGTTCTCTAATTATACTATAAATTTTGAAGATAAAAAGTTTTGAACTTTTTTGTATTTTTTTTACCTTTTTATATTTCTAACTAATATATACAGATCTTCCTTGATTTACAATGAGGTTACACTGAGATAAACCATCTTAAGTTGAAAGTTTCTTAAGTCAAAAACACATTTACTACACCTAACCAACATCATAGCTTAGCCTCACTTGTGGCAATCTAACACAAAGCCTGTATTATAAGAAAGTGTTGACTATCTCATGTGATTTAGGGAAGGGTCCCTAACATATACGTAAGTTTATCAGCATTCGAGGATTTGAGATTTTTCATATCTACTGTTTAGGACAGGGTTTGGCAACCTAAGGTCTATGGGTCAAGTCTAGACTACTTTCTGTTTTTGTAATTAGTTTTACTGAAACACGGCTATACTTACTCATTAATGTATTGGTTGTCTACTAATGTTAGTGCCTTTGTGCTATAAGGCACAAAAATATATTATCCATTTATGCATTGTGCTGCTATGCTATAATGGCAGAGCTAAGTAGTTGCAACAGAGACCAGAGCAGCTGCAAAGCCTTAAATATTTACTTACTTTCTACCCCTGGTTTATGCAGTCTACTCAATGGCTGATTTGTTCATTTTCCAGTCATTCATAAAGGTTAGAAAAATATAAGTTACAGGTATTACATGACTACAAGGCAGAAATTATTTTGCTTTTTGGAAGATTATAAAACATAGTTAAAGTTGTGGCAGAGGATAGGCTTCTACTCAAAAATTACCTTTTTTTAATTCACTAATTGGAGGTATATTAGAGTTTGTGGCTTTTAAAAATATGTAAATATCAAGCCTCTTTGAAAACACAAAACACTTATGTGTATTGAGTACTTGAGTCTAATTGCTTCTTGGCCTTTTGGCTAAGATCAAGTGGAATACTTGAGTCTATCAATGAACAATTCAGTATCTACTGGGTTCATGGCTCTTCAGAAATATCAATTTTGTCATACTTGAATCTAAGAACTATATTCTTATACATATCGATCATTAAGATGAACAGCTCATTAGATATTTTATTATGATCTATAATAAAGCTCTGTTCTCATTATACCGTGAAGTGACTTCAGGTCAAATTAAAAATATTTTAACTATTTTCTCTTGTCTTTTACAGTTTCCAAAATACTTTAGCTAGTATATGGAATAACTGATAGATTGGTACACATAAATTGGTATACTTTTTACAGACCATACATTTCTTTTTTTTTTTTTTAAAGATTTTATTTATTTATTTGACAGAGATTACAAGTAAGCAGAGAGGCAGGCAGAGAGAGAGGAGGAAGCAGGCTCCCTGCTGAGCAGAGAGCCCGATGTGGGGCTCGATCCCAGGAAGCTGGGATCATGACCTGAGCCGAAGGCAGAGGCTTTAACCCACTGAGCCACCCAGGCGCCCCAGACCATACATTTCACAAAGCTTTCAGGACAAGAAAGTAAGTAGGAGGATGAGGGAGGAGGAAAAATAATGTAAAGGGGCTATTTTGGCACACTAGAATTGTAAACTTGGGGAAGCGCCGGAAAGATGATAAAATAGTCACAGGTTTTTAGTGATCATATTTTGGTCATATCCTATGTGATTATTAGGGTTGGAGATGGGAGTTCCAGAATAGCTGTGTAACGATTTTAGTAAACCCTCCTCCCTAGTGAAAGAACTGATGAAAATTAAAGAAACAACTATTTAAATTCTCTAGAAAATGACCTAAGGGCATGCAAGAAATGGAGAAAAAATTATTCAAGAAAATCTACTAAATCTAGGTAGGAAAAGACTGTAGCATTTGAGCCACAATCGGCTTCTAGCCAACACCTCCTCACGCCTGGAAGCTAAGGAGGCCGTCCCTCCCCTACTAACTCCCAGTCTAGGGCTATGGTTTCATCCTAGGAGAGGCAGGATACTGACATCTCTCAATCTTGCACCCTCATCTCACGCTATTATACTCTATGCCCAGAAGGCACTGCTGAGAAGACTGGAGCTTCCTTATCCCCACCCAGAGTTTACTGATAGGGTGAGGGCTAGGTCCAAGGCAGTCAATACTGGGGCCTTATTTCCCCTTCCCGCAACAAGAGGGGCAAGCTGAAGCTATGGTACCACTTCTCCCTAAAGCCACCCTCACGTCCCCTTTCTGCTCATGGATGGAGGTGTCACTCAGCTCCAGCAGTAGTGCTTAGGTTCTGCTCAGGGTCAAAGGCAAGACAAAATGAGCCGGCAGCATCTCAGCTGTACCTGTGAAAATGGATTTCATTTGGAATAAAATGTGGAGAAATTTTTGAAAAAAAAAAATTTTTTTTTTTTGTTAGTGAACAATCAGAAGAATTACGTGGAACTAATGCAAAAGCACATGAAGACCAGAAGTAGGGAGAGATACAATTAGATGAACAACATAAGATCACACTCATCTCTGGCAGGGGGGTTGGGGTGTGGAAGGCCTGTGCATATGCAGCAGACTGCTCTCACTCACAGCAAGAGGAGTGGATATCTTCTGTTGCACCTATTCAAGATATCAGAATGGAGGTATGAGGATGCTTTCACTCAGAGCCATCAGAGCAGACACATTAGGCTGCCCCTACTAGAGTCATTAGAATGGATATACTAGGATGCCCCTACTCAGAACAATCACAGAGCATGTACCAGGCTGTGTCTACCTAAAGAAGAGGGGATGTACTTAGCAGCCCCTACTCAGAGCAATCAGAATGGAGGTACTAGGATGCCCCCATTAGGAGTTATCAGATTGTATGTCCCAAGCTGTCCCATACAGAGCAATCAGGATGTACCTAAATAAAAGAATTGGAAGGGTGTTGTACTAGGTTGCCCCTCTCTGAGCAATCAGACTAGATGTACTAGGCTGCTTCTCTGCAGAATAATCAGAGTGTATACACTAGGATGTCCTTACTCAGAGCATTCTTACTGGATGTACCAGGTTGCCACAACTATGGAATAATCAGAGTGAATGTAAAAGACTGCCCACTCAGAATAATTATACTGGATGTACCAGACTGCTCCTATTTAGGAATAATCCTACCAGATGTTCTAGGCTGCCCCTACTCAGAACAATCATACTGGATGTACTAGGCTACCCCTGCTCATAAACAATCAGAGTGAATGTACTAGACTGTCTATTTTAGAAGCATTCAATGCAAGATCTGGGTTGGTGACTTACAAGCATTTTCCAAGCTGAATACAGATTAATCAACAAAGAGCTGAAGTTTTACTGGTTTAAGAGACTGAAATATAATCTCTGACACATAAAAATTCTGACCACTTTAAAATAAAATCATACTCTTTGCTGCTGTTCTGGAAGACTATCTATATGCTCACGACTGTTCCTTCTGAGGAGTGATTAGCTACAGAACTTCAAGCTAGCTGTCCCTGGCTAAGTGCAAGACAAAATCATAAAACTGAATTGTGAAAGCAGGCTGTAAGCCACACACAGATCCACCTGTAAAGGGTAAAATTTTTTTATCAGTTCCGGGGTCTGAAGCACAGCTTGTGAACTTGTGATCAGTACAGCTTATGCTGACCCTCCCATAGGGTAAAAGATAAAAACAAGGGAAAAAGTGATTCTGATAACATATGATCTATTTGCATTAATGTGATATCATGAGCAGTGAATGAATAACTCTTAAGAATAAGATTAAAGGGCACCTGGGTGGCTCGGTGGGTTAAGCCTCTGCCTTCAGCTCAGGTCAGGGTCCTGGGATAAGCCCTGCATCAGGCTCTCTGCTCAGCAGGGAGCCTGCTTACCCCTCTCTCTCTGCCTGCCTCTCTGCCCACTTGTAATCTCTCTCTCTCTCTGTCAAATAAATAAATAAAATCTTTAAAATGTCAGCACAATTTCTCTCGGTGTAATTATATTTGAAATAACATTATCCTCAAAAATATCCTTAAAAGCAGCTTTCAGAAAACAATACATAGATCAGCCAGAGAAGTAAATTGGGATAAACTGTTTTTTAGTGGTTCATTTAATGGAAAGTGAAATGTTAGAAGGGCCACAAAATACTCCTATGATCAAGAAAATACCAATCTGCTTTTATAGTGATTATTTCTTGAGTTAGAAATTTCCTATCTTAATGAATTATTCACTTGACTTTTTTTCCTGATTGTCTTCAAGTATGAAAATGATTAGTTGGTATATAATTGCTCTAATGTATTAATATCAACCCAGTGACTTCATAATTAATTTTATATTTCCTGATCACTATCAAGCAACGTTATATCTAATGGAGTAGCACTGAGTTCTAGCTATATCAATGCCACCAAATTCAAAATGGCTATAAAAGGGAAATTGTACTTACAGATTTCCATGGAATTTTTTAGAAGCCTTGCTGGAAACAGTTATCTTTTTCTCAAAGGGGAATAAAAATCCAGAAATAAATTAGCTGGCAGATATGGAAAAAAAAAAGAAAAATAAAAACAAACAAAAAGTAAAAATACATTTTTTTGATTCATAAAAGAAAGTATTTTTAGAAGTCTTTATGAATCGCTTCTCATTAAAAAATAAACTCCTGAAATATATTTAACTTGTTTTCTTACTGAAGTCTTAACCACTTTCCAGCCTGATGTGTCTTGACTGTAGTCTAAAACTTCTCGAGCAGTTTCTTGGGCAAGTGCCTTATAGTCCATCTATCTGCAAAGTTGTAAAAACAGACAACTGGTAAGAATATAGCCATACCAAACAATTTTAAAATGTTGTATTACATTTTGATACTATTTTTATAATATCGGTTACATTGTAATGAACAATACTTATTTTTATTAAGTTTTTACTTAATAATTGCTAAGTGTATGAATGAATTGCTTCTTCCCTAATCATAATCTTTCAAATGAGAAAATGTGGTATAGTACAAAGAGTAGGTTTTGGACTCAAGAAGATCAAGCTCAAGTCCTGTCTCTGTCACTAATTATGAAACGCATTACTTAATATTTCCATTTTTCCCTTTTCTGGGACAATAACTAACTGTAAAATTAATGTGAGGATTAAATGAGATAATGCATTTAAATGTCCTATCCCAATACCTGGCACATAATAGTTATTCAAGAAATCATTAATATTTCCAACAGTTTCATCTTGCTTCTTTTCTCTTATAAAGCATCATAACCTGTTAATCATGTGTTCTTCGGAATCAGTCTTTTAAAAGTAAGGGCAATGAACTACATGATCTGACGTTTGGCTTCCACTCCAAAGGCAACTCCTGTCTTCTCTTCCACCTCAGCTCCAATCGTATTGACCTGGCTGTTCCTCAGACACAACCAAGCATCTTCCTACCTCAGGATCTTTGTACTTGCTATTCCCTCTGTCTGTAACATTCTTCCCAAATATGAATGACAGATTCCTCTTCATTGGTATCTTTGTTTAAATGTCTCCTCTTCAGACAAGGTCAAGTTCAAATCAATTCATTATGAACATATTTACAAAACTCTTTACTAATGATTAGGTAGGTGTGGCAAAAGAGTTGAGTAAGATACTATTTCTGTTCTGAATGAGTTCAGAAAACTGGAGTCTCATTGGTCCTTTGGTTCATTATCTAGTTTTCAGTTAGGGGAAGCTGGCTTGGACGATGGAAGGAATGTGACAAAACACAGCTGGATTCAAATTCTAACTTCGCCACTCACCACCAACTATATTATTTTGAATAAACTGCTTAACCTTTGAACTTCAATTTTTACATGTATAGATTGGGGATAGTAATACCTACCTCATGGGGTCATTATAAGGATTAAGTGAGTTAATATATGCAAAAGTGATTGAAAAAGTGTGGGACTCCTTGATGACCAGAAACATTAGTTTCTTTTCTCGAAATGACACATTTAAATCCAATTTTTAAAAAACTCTCCAGGGGCACCTGGGTGGCTCAGTGGGTTAAGCCTCTGCCTTCAGCTCAGATCATGATCTCAGGGTCCTGGGATAGAGCCCCGAATAGGGCTCTCTGCTCAGCAGGGAGCCTGAGTGCCCCCCCCACCTCTCTCCCCAGTTGTGATCTCTGTCAAATAAATAAATAAAATCTTAAAAAATAAATAAAATAAAAATAAAAAACTCTCCAAAGGGCTGCCTCAATAAACCTTAAAGTTTAATTACCAAAACAGTGTCTTAATGAACTCTCACTTAAAGCTCTAGGTTGCATCATAAATCTACTTTATCTTGTTCTCCAGCAATGTGTAACATCTACTTGACATCAATATTTGAAAAGCTTTAGTAAACCATTACAACTCCTTTTTCCTAGTAAGACTTTAGGTTTCTTTACCTTTCCTAATAGATCTAGTCCAGAATTTTAATAATTATTGGGACTCTTCTCCAAATCCTTGTGGAGATCTCCATATCTCTTAACCTGTGAAGGAGAAGGAACAAAGTAGAATTATTTTGATCCATGAATTAGGTCAATATATTTGATCACTTCCTTTACATTTTCTCAGTGTCTTTTATTTTTACTTTATGTCCTCATTAGGAAACATTTGCTGTATATGTCCATGATAAAAGAAAAAGATAGTAAGAGAAATGTTAATAATAGTGTTTACGAAAAGAACCTTTAAGAAATTATCTTAAAGAAGGACAGGTTAAAAAGACATTCAGGGGGAATGTAAATAAAGAAGTCTGACTTTTTAAGCTCATGCCAGTAAACGTCGGGGCTAGTCCCTGACTTGGGCTTTTTCCCAGCACATAAAACACAGTTCTTTACTTCCAATCTTGATATTGAGTGATCTAGAAAAGGCACCAATTACTGGCACACAGCACTAGACTATAAGCTCCTGCAGGGGCTTCTACTCATTTTCAAATCACTAGCACTTACTTGCACAATAAATGTGTTTAATTGAACCCCTTAACTGAATATTATAGCTTGTGGACTTTTTCATTGGTTAAGAAAAAAAAAAAAAAAAAAAAGAAAGGTTAAGTTTAGTGGGCTAGAGAGGGTGAGAAGAGAACAAAGAGCAAGACTAGAGTTGCATTACCTGGTGATGTAACGTCGGATGAACTGGAACATATTCAGGTGGAGTAATGGTCAAGGGTATCTTCACCCATAGGGTCAGTGGAAAATAAACATAAACCAATATTGAGACGGCAACTTTTTTTGTTACACCACTTGGTTGAAACTGGATTCTTCGCACCTCATCTCCTGTCCCAGCCTCGTAGACAGATTCACACATGTTGTTACTGGGTCTTTACATCTGTTTGTATAATCTCCCTTTTTCTGGGCTGCCTGACTGGGTCCCCCAATCCGTGCTGGGTCACTGCCATTCTTCCCTGGGAATCAAGGTCCCCAAGGAATTTGTTAAATCCCGTCCCTGGCCAAACTCCCTCCTCCAAACCCGCACCTGCTGAGTGTGACGGAATGGCTGCAAGCCCAGGAGCGCCGGGCTCAGGAATGGGATGTGGGAGGCAACTGAGCAAGGGGGTAAGGAAGTGGTCTGGGACTCCCACCCCAGCTGGAGATGGTGTCTTATCCTGGGAGGGGGTGCTCCGAAACCCGGAAGGAAGGCTGAGGTCAAAATGGCAGCCGCCAGAGCCCCTCAGTCTCCTTTCCCACCTCATCCCCTTACTCCCGGGGAGCGCGCGGAGGGAAGCTCAGCCTGTCGTCAGCGCTGAGTGGCCCTGAGGAGGGGTGACGGTGGTGGGGAGAGCGTGCGGGAGAGCGACAGGGAAGCAGTCCGGAGATCCCCATCCCCACCCGCATCCAGAAAGATGAGGAGGGAGAAACTACACTTCCCAGCATGGAGTGCTACCAAACGCCCCGCAGCTCCCCCTTTTCCTGGCGGCCTCCTCCCCTGGCCCAGCTGCCCCAGGCGCCGAGCGCCACGCATGCGCACCGCAAGCCAGCGCCATGTTGGATCAGTTTGAAAGTGAGCGCGGGCGTCGTGCTCCGCTGTGACGGCGGAGGAGGCTTCCAGCAAGCGGAGCCTGAGGCGGGGCGGTGTCCGGGTCGGGGATGCTTTGTCGCGTACCGCCGTACGGTAACAGGCGCGGACTTTTGGTGGAGAGTTGTGGACGTGTGCGTTTTTCTCTCTTTTGGTCGGTGAGTGTGGCCCCCCAAGGCGGTGTATTTTCAAGAGGCGCCCCATCCCACAGCCCGTGGGAAAGGCTAGAATCAGGGTGGCGCGGAGGGGAGAGGAAGTCTCCTGAGGGAGAGCGCGATGGACGTTCCGGCTGGGAAGAAAACAGCTTTCTCGGGAAGCTCCCGAGCGGGGCAAGGTCCCGGAACGAGACGGAGGGGACTGGACGTGGGCCTCTTGAGACTCCAGGCGTCTATTGACGACGGCGGGGCCGGGGCGGGGGGCATTGGGCTTTACGCGGGGTCACCTCGGAAAAACTCCGTCCGCCCACGAGGGAGCTCTCGGCTGCTGCCGAATAAATGGTTCTGAGTGGAAGTACCTAACGGAAGCCTGTGTCTGTGACTGCCGGGGGTGCTGGAATCCCGGAGGGGGGGTGTTTCCTCGGAAAGGGCGGAAGGGTTGAACCCCAACGCGTCGGGTGGGGAGAGACGCTCTGGTGCGGGGCCGCCGGCGATTCTCGCTTTCCGGGCTCAAGAAGGCTTGTCGTTTTGCTGTCGAATAAACAAATGTTCGGTTTCAACACAGAAATCACGGAGCTGTTGTTTTCTAGGAAGGTGCGCGTTTCCGGTGAGCTGTACCCACTGTTTAACACTGAACATTCTGTTTTTGAATCAAAGGTAGTTGACATTTTTTTTTTTTTTTTTTTTTTTTTTTTTTTTTTTTTTTTTTGCCATACCTTTAGCATTTTATGCTTCGGAATGATGGATTTCCTTCTGGAGATGAGAACGGAAGTGTTTGCGGAAGTAATGGTAAGATACACGGATTTGCTCCCAAATCATCCTGTGGCGGAAGTGGGGAGAAGTGGCTGGATAAAGTTGGGGTGTGTTAGTAACTGTTTGAGGAAGGGTGATGGGTGCATGAGGTTTTACTAAACTCTCCGTCGTACTTCTGTATACTTTTGGAAGCTTTCCACAATAAAAATTGACTACGGATTTTCTTTCTGCCTCCTGTGCATTAAAACAAATGTGATTACCCACTTACTGAGAAGGGTAATCCAACAGCTTAAAACAAACTTTTGTTTTCAAAACTAAATTGGTGACCTGTACTGTGTTGGAATAAGGGAGAAAATGTTTGGTAAAGCGATGTTTTCCTGAGAAAATTTAGACATCATTAGTGCAAGGGGTAAAGAAAGAACAAAGCTGATTTAGTCTAGCTATTCGTTAGAGATACACCAACATCGCAGCATTCCAGGAAATCAAAGAGGCTAAATAACTGTTGTGTTCTGCTGCCGCTGCCCCTGGCTGCTGTCAGCTCTCTTGCAGAGGCAGGTGCACGCTCTAAAGCTGAGGCAGGATGATGTTTTACTCTGTCTTTGAATGGAAGACTATCAGTATTTTAAAGTCAAATTTGATAGTTATTAAGACTCCATTAGAAGTTGTTATAACTTAAACGTTTTTTCCTAAAATTATAGCCGAAAGTTAAACATTGTAACTTTAGAGCTTTATAGGGTGTATTAAGTCCTAGACAATAATTTTTCGTTTTTAATACAGAAGATCCATTTCCACTGGTCTAATTTTTTAAAAGAATGCCACATCATGTACTGAAGCCTTGTTATCTTTTACTTTTAAAAATGTAGATACTATTACTATCCTAAGGTAGGCAGGAATTCTCTCAATGTTAGTAATTCCTCTCCAGTGAGAGGAATATGTTGTCAATTTCCAAATTATCTAAGTCTCTTTTGAAAGAAAGGGTGAATGTGTTTAACATAAGTGGAAATGGTAAGAGTATTGCCATAAATGGTGAGACAATGATAATGTCTTAGGAAAAGAGCATTTCGCTAGCTCAATAAACTTGGTAGTTTATTTCTTTATACTAAATATTATAAATTATTTTGTTCTTGAGTTTTGCTGGGGGAAAGATTTGGCTAAAGTTGCATATTGACATTTACAACATTGAAAGTAAATATTCTTTTCTTGTTTCTAATACCTCATCTGATGCCTTTAAAAATTTATTGAGCACCTACTATCTGTAATGCATGATAGTAGGCTTATGAAATGAAAAATATTCTATATAAGGGAATGTTAGGTATTGTGATGTCATAGAATCTATCCCCATAAGAAAATACTGTACCTCAGAAGTTTTTAGGGCTTAAAAATTGTGAGTACTCTTCCCTTGGTACTATTCTCAGATAATTATGTATACAAAATTCCAGGAACATAGTAGTTACTCAATAAATGTTTCTAAATCAATGATGAGGGAGCTCACAATAATGACAATAATAGAAAATCTATAATGTTCATTGCCTTAAAAGGGTGATAGAATGGATTTTATTCTTTAAAGATTATAAAAAGTTTACATATTTAGTAATTTTCTCTCTGTATGGCTGTTACTCCTTTTAATGGAACCTTAACCTATTGTTTTTGTATTACAGATATTGAGAGAAATGAATAGAAATAACCCATTTTGAGGAAGCCATGGCAAAGTCAATTACAAAACACAGAGTTTGTTCTCAGCAATCTTCAGTATCTTCTCTGTTAGCAAGCTGCAGCCTGAGTGGTAGTAATTCCTCTAAATCTGATGACTCTTTTCAGTATAAGGATAAACTGTACAGTTCTGCCTCTCAGGCTCTACAGGCCTATATTGATGATTTTGATTTAAGCCAAATGTATCCTGGTGCAAGCACTGGAAAGATTAACATTGATAGATGTTCTGCTAATATGCCCGAATTCTCCAACTATATTTATAGACCAAACAATGGTATGCTTTTATTTTTTATTTTATTTTATTTTATTTTAGTACACTGATTTGAAGTATTTGAGAGATGCATTGTAGTCTTAAAAAGCTAGACACTTTTTTCTTCCTTTGGGGTAAAAATGACTTTTATAATATTGAGGTCTGGATATTTTTCTTAAATGGTTCTGTAATTCTCTTGAGTCTCACGAATTTTCAGCTGAAATCTTGTGACCTTGGAGGGAGGGTGATGAATACAACTAATAACAGCAGGTGGTAGATCCTAAACCCTTAAGCTATTTTATTACAGCATAATGGAAATAGCATTGACATGGTGGTTCTAGGTTTTATTAACTAGTTTAACTAATTTAAACAAACCAATTAACTAATTTAAACAAACCTGTCTTTCTGAATTCATTCTTAATTAATCCCAATTAATAAGACTCTATTAGTCTTCCTGATCTGTATTCTGTGGGATAATATATAAGATGTTAAGAGTTTTACCTTGATAAGTCTTCCACAAAGACAAGTTTGGAAAATACATCTGTTGATAACCCAGGTAACACTTAGATAAGTACTTATGGAATGGCCCTTGTATGGAAAAAATTTGCATTCAACTCTTAGAAGTATGTGGGCACTATATTCCAGAAGAGTATTAGAACAGCTGTTCTCTTTGTGTTAATGCTGTTGCAGGTTTTGTAGGCAGAAAGCAAACCATTTTTCCACCTAGTTTAGTTCATATTTTTCTTCAAGGTTACAGCCAATTTTAAGTGACCAATATTAATGTGAGTGTATTAGTACATCAGGTATGATGAGAAAAGTTGAAGAAACAGTAAGTTAAAGAACGAGGGAAAATTTAGGAGTTGGAAAGAAAAGTATAGAACTTAAAGTAAATTAGAGAGATATAAAGAAAAAGCACATTGTATTTCATCAACCTATATCTTTTATATTTTGAATCAAAGCTTTAGTGAAGATAAAGGGAAGCAGCAAAAATGATTCTTAAATTTTTTTTTTTTAAAGATTTTATTTATTTTATTTGACAGAGATCACAAGTAGGCAGAGAGGCAGGCAGAGACAGAGGGGGAAGCAGGCTCTCTGCTGAGCAGAGAGCCCGATGCGGGGCTCGATCCCAGGACACTGAGATCATGACCTGAGCCAAAGGCAGTGGCTTAATCCACTGAGCCACCCAGGCACCCCTGATTCTTAAATTCTTAATTCTATTTACTTTTGAGTATTATGAAGTATTGTTATATGTAATGAGGAAAATAAACAGAACTGCGCTTTGTTTTTCAGCTTTTGAAAATCTTGATCCCAAAAAAAGCTTCTCGTCCTTATCTTGTAGAAGAATGACTGTTAATGACATAGACTGCATTAGCCTAACAACTGATGATCTATTAAAACTTCCAGCAGATGGGTCATTTTCTTTAACTTGCATTGGATCAAGTCACCGAAATAGCAAGAAAAACAAGAAATGCATTCGAAGACTGAGCTCATTGGATACTGAAAAGAATCAAAATTTTCAGGAATCTTCCACTCCCATGTGCAAAGATAACTTAGTTACTCCTGTTGTATACATAAATAAAAATGGAAAGCAACGTGGTAGGCTAAAAAACCCAAAACTTGTGAATAAGACTAATAAATACATTTCTGATCCATCTTTATCATTTTCCAAGAAGTTGTCTTTCAAAGACAGTTCAGAACACAAACTTGAAAAGAATTACCCAAGATGGCTCACTAGCCAGAAATCTGACCTTAATGTTTCAGGAATAACTAGTCTACCTGATTTCACATACCCAGTCTGGCTCCACCATCAAGACTTGCTACCCGACACAAATAGTCAAAAAAGGATTTCTAAAATATTTAAAGAAGATCAGTGTTCCCCTAGACATAGTTACCAGGCACAAAGAACTTCTCGGCTTATGAATAAATTAGATAGTTTTGAATATTCTTTTGAACCCTCAAACATTTCAGACTCCTTGAGTGCTGATAAAGGATTAATTAATGAATATAAATGTGATTCTGAACGTAGCCAGTGTCAGTGTGAGAATCCACTTCTCCCAGGACAAACCAAAAAGCCATTCAGTGGTAATTGTTTTGTTTTGTTTTGCTTTGCTTTGTTTTTAAGAATCAAAGGAAGTGCTGTAAATTTGACCTAATGTCTAGGAGCTTTTATGCTATATTCTTGATGTAATGATGAAATGATAAATCTTTTGAACACTTAATGGTCTTCTTTCGTGTAGCATTTTGTGCCTAGGAAATGTCTTTTCCCCTTTTCTTCTTTGAAATGTCATATTAAAAAAGTTTATTATTACAGTTATGTGTATATTCCAAATTAGTCTGAATTATTTGTTGCCTTTGAGAGTTTGCTGTGCTATTTGTTTTTTTCTCTTAAAGAATTTGATCTTTTAAATTAGGTGACAAAATTGAATTGCTTATCCTGAAGGCCAAGAGAAATCTAGAGCATTGTACTAAAGAGTTACCGAAGTCTACAAAAAAGGATGATAGTCCTTGTTCATTAGATAAACTTGAAGCAGAAAGATCATGGGAAAATATTCCTGTTACTTTGTACGTAAGTTACAATGAAAGAACTTCTTAGTTTTCCAAATGAAAAATGTCATGTGAACAGCTTATTTATAAATAAATGGATGATAATTAATAATAATGAATGTTAATTTTATAAAACATTGCTTTGTGTTTTCTTTAAATTGCATTTTTCAGTTGTTACCACAAGATGGTGTAATGTTTCATAACCTTAGGCACATTATATAACTTGTCTTTGTTACATGTTTCTTGTACTGTAAAATAGTGATTTATGTTTAATATGAAGAATCATAGCTAATAAGTTCTTTCTCCTTCTATATTCTCTCCATATGTGGAGTTATGCAGCTATCCACTTGTTTTCATTTACCTTTTACTTTTGCTTAGTTATTTTCCTTAAACAGCGGTATAATTTTTGTATGGTCTGTGGTATAAATTTTTATAGTTTCTAAGATTATTTTCATTTGTATGCTTAACCTTCCTGCATAGCTTCTCAGAGTAATTAAAAGCAGTGTTTACCTAGATACCTATGAGTGTGAGTGTGGAGTAAGAATTGAGCTTAAGTAGGAGAGTTTTTTCCCTAGTAATATTTTTACATCTGAACTCATCAGAAATGCATTCTTGGTAACCCTGTATCCTGCCTTAGGCTCTGAAAATTTATCATCTTCTGTTGTCTAAACTTTCATTCTTTTATAGTCTGTTATAGACAGAGTCTGTTAATTCCTGTATCCATTTTTTATCACTTCTCAGGAACGTCTTGTTTTTTTTTTAATGTGGACACTCAGTATAAATCTGGTTTGGAATCCCAGCTCTGTGACTTCTTTGCTAACATCTTGTATAAGTTATACTTCTGCTTTTAACAAATTACTACTGCTTCGTACAAATTCTCCTTTGTACAAGTTACTTCTACCTTGTATAAGACCTTATATAAATTATTTTTCTATTTGGTGTTACTATGAAAATTCGTTTGATTAGAAAATATATATAAGGTACTTAAGACACTTTTTTTTAAAAGATTTTATTTATTTGTCACGAGACATAGCGAGGGAGGGAACATAAGCTGGGGGAGTGGGAGAAGGAGAAGCAGGCTTCCCGCTGAGCAGGGAGCCTGATACGGGGTACGAACCCAGGACCTTGGGATCATGACCTGAGCAGAAGGCAGATGCCTAACAACTAAGCCACCCAGGCACCCCTGCTTAAGACAATTTCTGACTTATGATAGGCTTTCTTGTAGTTGTTAATAGTGGCGATGATTATCCAGAATATTTTTTTCCATATTTCGCTTCATTTCTCAATTGTTGGTTCAATAGTATCTTTATTTTTTAAAACTTGGATTATTAACTAGCTCACTTAATTCTTAAACTTATTTTCTAATTTCTTACTTTCTCGTGAGGTTGCCTTTATAAAGTACTATAACTGTAGTACTTTGCTTTCACTTGCACTCAAAATAGGTGAGCAAACAGTATCAGAGGTATTTACCAGTAAGATTTTGGAATGTGTGTAGTGCATTATGTAATTAGATAATATAATTTATGCTTGTATGATTATTATTACAATCATTGGTTTGGTCCAGTACTTAATGTATAGATGTTGACTTTTGGAAGATTGAATTCGTATTGTCATGGATATGTTTGTACATAAAATGAATGATGGATTGTGAGGAGAAGGAATAGACCTGACCTCAGTCAAGTGTCATGTTGACAACTTATTGTCAATCTATCATCAAAACAAAAATTGTCTAGGAAGTATTCAAGGATTATACCAGAAGGTAGAACATAACCACAATCAGATAATTACTTTTTCTTTATTTAACATTTTTAAAATGAAAAATTTCAAAAAAATACAAAAGTAGAAGAATAGTGAATCCTTATGTACCCCACACTCATCTTCAGTAATCTGGTAAATGCTTTTTGATGGTAGGATGGATGTGCAAACTCCTTTCCTAAAGGATGGGCAAAAAGATTACTTAGGAGCAAGAAAAGCTCATAGTAAGTTACAAATCAAATGAGCCAATAATGAAGCACTGTTAATCATTAAGAAAAAAATGGAATTGTGACATTTTAAATGTTAGATAAGGATTCTTAGGTATCTGAGCACTTGAGTTAGGAACACTTTTTTCTTTTTTTAAAGATTATTTATTTATTTATTTATTTGTCAGAGAGTAAAAACAATCCCGCACACATGAGCAGGGGGAGCAGGGGAGCGGTGAACAGAGAGAAGCAGGCTACCTGCTGCGCAAGAAGCCCAGTGTGAGACTCCATTCCAGGACCTTGGGATCATGACCTAAGCCAAAGGCAGACATTTAACTGACTGAGCCACCCAAGCATTACTAGAAACATAGTTTATATTGATATATGAATTAAGGGAGAGAATGAGTTTGTTTATTCTCTGTGACTAATAGAATTTGTTTTGGGAAATTTCTGGCTTTTGCTGAGGTTATCCTTTGTTCTACTGTCCCTTGAAACATCAAGAAATAAACATATTTATTGAGTATTTATTACATATTACAGGTACATAGAGTTAATTTATGCAATACTTCTGTAAGATAAGTGGGACTATAAATATAAAACTGAAATTTAGATAAATAAATTTTATGTAATCACATAGTGGGATTGGGATTTGAACTTTGGAATTTTAATTTCAAAATTAGTATTTTTCCCAAAGTAATTTGTCCTCTTTGTAAATGCTAATTCTGGAGGGTAAGTCCTATTTGACATGGAAGAGGATGTACCTGCCATTCCAGTAGAAACTCATGTATTTGTGGGGGGTTTTTACTATCATTGGGTAACTAACTGTGTTTATTTAGGAAAGTGTACTGCTTATTTTGAACCAAACAGCTTTTAGAGTATAGCCTATAGTTGAAGGCTTATTTATTTAAAGACTAATGTTTTTTACTTTCTTTATAGTTTTAACTTAAAGCTTTAAAGGAGAAACAAGGAGATAAGAAGGGTTAGATTTTCATATGAGTTCAGACAGAAGATGAGGGAATTACCAAGCAAAATCAATATGAATCATATCTATAATGGTTGTTTCTTGGTGACTATTTCTGTTTAAATGATAACCATTTAGTTATATGTGAATTTTTATAAATTGGGTACTTAATTAAATTACTATCTTATATCCTTAAATCCTATTTAGCAAATCTCCTGTTCCTGTTAACTCTGATGATAGTCCTCAACAAACTTCAAGGGCAAAGTGTGCTAAAGGGTTCCTTGATGATTTTTTAAATAATGATAATCAGGTAGGTGAAGTTAAATCTTTTTAACTTATTAAAAGTTTTTTTTAATTATTAAAAGAGGATTTATGACTAATATACAAATTTTAATTTCTAAGCTGTTAAAAAACAAAAAAATGATTAAAATTTCCTTTTTCTTTTTTTTCTTTTTTTAAGATTTATATATTTATTTGAGAGAGAGAGACAGAGAGAGAGAGAGCTGGGGGAGAGGCAGAGGGAGAGGGAGAAGCAGACTCCCTGCTGAGCTGCGAGCCTGATGTAAGGCTCCATCCCAGGACTTGGAGATCATGACCTGAGCCAAAGGCAGACGCTTAATCATCTGAGCCACCCAGTCACCCAAATTCCCTTTTAACACAAATGCATAAAACCATCACTCCTAGAATTATTGATAATTTTGTTTTAATATTCTAAAGTAGAGGGACCTGGGACTGAACTCTACAGAGAACTTAAATTATCATGGAGAGCTTAAATTATCATGTTTTGGGGGGGGGGGCAATGTATAAAGCGTATCATTATAGAGTAAGTTATATTTTACCATACAACTGTTAATTATTGAGAGTTCTGTTTCTAAGAAAATATGATAAATCTATCATGATAAAATTTAAAATAGGAAAATTATTGTCCAGTTTTGCAAAATCAGCATATGTGCATCTTGTAAGTAACCCTAAAATAAAGTATAAATGTGTATATGTGCACATAAGAAAGTATATATCATTTGACATAGAAATATAGCCATGGCTGTTAAATATTGAAATCATACTTTTAAAATATGGAAGATTTGAGAGGTTAAGTCCTCAAAAGTTAGCCGAAAAATATACTAAAATGAACTCCTTCTGTGGAATTTACTAGAGAAAGTAGAGGCTGTCATAATATGTTTGACCCTGGAACTTTGTGTAAGATATTACAGCAGATATTGGGTAAGTTAAGCTTAATTATCAAGTATTTATTTGGCAGATATTTGAGTACTAAGCACATTTTTAGGAGCTGTATCCCTAGTAGTGAATAAGAGGAAATCCTTGTGTCTTGGATTTTTTATTTCAATTAGAAAAACTAAACAAAAATATAATATGTGATATATAAGGGAATACTGTAAGTGTTGTGAAGAAAAATTAGTTCGGACAGGAAAATGAGGGTATAATTTTAGCTAGGGTTGTCAGGGATGACCTCTAATGAGGTGATACTTGAGCAAAAATCTAAAATGAGTGAATAAGCCAGATACACATGGGGGAAATATCTTTACATGTAGAGGTAATAGTAAGTGCAGAAACCCCAAGGCAGAATTGCATTTGGCATGTTCAAGGAATATTAGAGTCCAAAAGGGTTGCTCAATCAGAATGAACAAGGGAAGGGATGGTAAGAGGTAAGGTGCGGAGAGGTGATCAGGAACCAGATTATGTAGGGTCTTATAAGTGATGAAATAAAGATTTTATGTTTTATTTCGGTGAGATGAGAAGTCACTGGAGGGTTTTGAGTGGAGGAGTGAAATGATGAGATCTACATTTTAAAATATAAAATGGCTGGGACACCTGGGTGGCTCAGTTGGTTAAGCGGCTGCCTTCGGCTCAGGTCATGATCCCAGCGTCCTGGGATCGAGTTTCACATCGGGCTCCTTGCTCGGCAGGGAGCCTGCTTCTCCCTCTGCCTCTAGCCTGCCAGTCTGTCTGCCTGTGCTTGCGCTCTGTATCTCTCTCTCTAACAAATAAATTTAAAAATATATATATATATATATATGTGTATATATATATATATATTTATATAAAATGGCAGCTGTATGGAGTACAGAGAAGGAGCTTGTAAAGGAGCAGGGAACCCAGTTAGGAAACTTTAGTCTTTCTGGATAGGATTGGCGTAGGGTGGGTGCATTGAAGGAAGTCAGAAATGGGCAGACTTGGAAGTATTTTGAAGGTAGACCTAGTAGGATGAGGATAGAATTCAAAGAATGAATCCAAGGTGTTTAGTCAAGCAGCTAAAAGATTGGGTGGTGGCATTTACTTAGGTAAAGAGCACTGGTAGAGGAACAAATTGGCAGTTCTTTTAAGTTTAAGATGGATGAGTATTAAATACTAACCAACTGGTCCCTTTTCCCCTGCCACTACACACATAATCTCACTGCCAGGTTGTTTTTATTTCATTTTATTTCATGTTTTTATTTCATTTCATTTTCAATTTTAGATGTACAGAAAGTTCTTGTCACCCTTCTTTCAGCTTCCCTAATGTTCTCACATGCCATACTATAATGATCACAAACAAGGAATTAAGATAGGTAGAATTCTATTAACTAAACTACAGACCTTACTCTGATTTCACTAGTTTTTCTACCAGTGTCCTGTTCCAAGGTCCAACATTGTGTTTAGTTGTCTTGTCTCTTTAATCTACTTCAGTCTGTGACAATTCCTCAGTCTGTCCTTGTCTGTCATGCCTTTGACAGTTTTTAAGAGTACTAACTGGTTGGTTATTTTGTAGATAGTTCCTCAATTTGGATTTGTCTGAAGGTTTTTCTCGATTAGAATGAGGTTCTTGTTTTGGCAAGAATGCAACAGAAATTATGCTATGCCCTTTTCAGTACATCATACCAGAGGGTTCACGATACATTGATATCATTGATTTACTGATATGTGTTTTAGTCAGGCTACTGTAATAAATATGGCATAGACCTGGTGGCTTAAACATTTATTTCTCATAGTTCTGGAGGCTGAGAAGTCCAGCATCAAGGTGTCTGGTGAGGTCCTGCTTCCTAGTTTGCAGATGGCCATCTTCCCCGTATGCTCTCCCACAAGCAGAGAACAGGGAGGAAGCAAGCTCTCTTGTGTTTCTTCTTATGAGGGCACTAATCCCATTCATGAGGACTCTACCCTTGTGACCTAATTACCTCACAAAATTCCTTTTTCCGAATACCATTGCATTGGGATTAGGCTTCAACATAAGAATTTTAGGGGGACACACATTCAGTCCACAGCAATGTGTTAATGTAATAATATATGAAATTATGTTAATGCTTGTGATTTTAACCTTGAATACTTGGTGTTTACTGGCCCTCTCTCTAGTAAAATTATAGTTTCTCCTTGTATTTAATAAATATGGGGAGATACTTTGACACTGTGCAAAGAGTCTCAAAACTTCACTCACTAATTTTAGCACCCATTGGTGGATCTTCTTTTCTTTTAATTGAAATTCTTGTAGAATGAAGACCTGTTCCTTTTTTTCCCCATATATTATAATTATTCTAAGTTTTTAATACAATATTGTTATTTTGTTGCTCAAATTGTTCCAGTTTGGGCCATAAGGAGTTCCTGAGTTACTTCAGGTTGGCCCCTGTGTCCTTTGACATGTTCTTATCCTTTTTTTTGAGCACTTCTCTGTGGGGCCATGGTGGTTTTTTTGTTTTTTTTTTTAATTGGAAAATGGCAGTTAGAAACAGATCTGGGCACTAGATGTGCTTATTGCTACTGGGATGTTATTCATTCTAGACTTTTTCAGCAGGCAGTTCTGAAACATGTATGTTTACTAATCCAGGTATGCATATCTGGATTTCTATATCTGTATATTTTATATGTATGTATAAAATCATGCATTCATACTGATACCTCTGACTCCAGTCCAGTTCTACGGGGATTTTAGCCTTTCCTGTTCCTTATTTGTAATTCTTTCCACTGGTGAGAATCCCATCTATTATCCATAATCCCTTAACTATTCATGTATTCTTAGCATACACCTACTTTGACAATTGTTAATCCATATACTTGTAAGAAACAATTTACTAACTAGATCACATTATTTATGTATAGTTCTTTTTATCTTAGCCTTACTATATCCAGTCAAAGTATTGTTTTCCAAAGTTACCTTGGTTAATTATTTTCTTTCCAACCCATTTCATTGTGGTCATGTTGTTCAATTGTAGTACTATTAGGTGGTTCACTTTTATTGTATATATTGAGTTTAAACCACATTGTATTTGGTTTAAATTATTTGGTTATTAGAATATGTGAAACATTACTATAGTTCTGAGAGAGCTATACAAAAAGCTATCTAAGACATTCACTACCAGGTTTTAATGATGATTCTCCGGACAAATTCTTTTTTTTAAATTTATTTATTTGACAGACAGAGATCACAAGTAGGCAGAAAGGCAGGCAGAGAGAGCAGGCCAAGCAGAGAGCTCGATGCGGGGCTCGATCCCAGGACCCTGGGATCATGACCTGAGCCCAAGGCAGAGGCTTTAACCCACTGAGCCACCCAGGCACCCCTCAGGACAAATGCTGTCAGTCATAGCAACATTTATTAAATATTCATTAGTGAATAGTACAGTTCTATAATCTGTTTCATTGTTTTCTTTTTTGGAACTCTGATCACTAGTTTGCATGAAAAACTCACTCCAGAGGCAAGCTTTTGTGACCCTTATGGTTGGCATCAGGCAGCTAGAAATTCTTCTAAGTCAGTGCTAGTTGGAGGTAGTTTAGAGATGATGCTTCAGGTGGTGTCCACAAGAATCAGAATCAGGAGTATAAGACTAATTGGATCCTTTTTTGTTGTTGTTTTTTAAAGATTTATTTTTATTTGAGGAGGAAAGAGATAGAGGTAGGGAAGGTCAGAGGGAGAAGGAAGGATGAGAATCCCAAGCAGACTTCCTGACACAGGGGGCTCAATCCCGTGACCCAGAGATCATGACCTGAGCCAAAACCAAGAGTGTGATGCTCAAGCAACTGCGCAACCAAGGTGCCCCAAGGCTTGTTGGATCTTTAAGCCCCGTTTATTTTCCTTTATTTAAAAAATTTTGGTGAAATATGTATAGCATAATATTGAAGATATATGTAATATGTACTCTGGAAAATATTTGTTTGGTAAGAAGACTTTAAAAAAGAAGTTTAAAGATATCCCTTATAGATTCTCTTAAAAGAATCCTGACCTGTAGTGCTGTTGCCCTCCTTGGATACATAAAATCAGTGATAATTGAGATATGAGTGTTTTTTAGGTAGTGAGGAATGTGTGGTCAATGAATAGGTGATAAACTAGCATTCTTTGTGTGAAAACATAAATTGTTTATAGAATGCTGTATTTGAAATTCTAGTCCTCATTCCGCTGATAACTACCTTCATTTACATACCCAAAAAGCATGTTGACCTACCTGAGCTCTGAAGATCTTTCATTTCTAAAAAGCTATGATTTTAAATGTATGAATGAATGCATTGCAAATTTGAAGGTGTACTGTTTCTTTGAAAAGAGCAGAGACTAGAAAGAATACTGCCAAACTTTAATAATGGTTGTCTGTAAGTAACTCATCTGGGGACTGGGTAAGGGGAGGTGTTGAGTTATAATTTTGATTTTTTCAAAATACGTTATTGACTTTTATTGTTTGGTTTTTTTGCACTAATTTTATATTGGGGGAAAATAATACAAAATATGACTTTTTCCTCCCTGAATTGCTTGGTTCATCATTCATCTATTTTAATCTCAGAGCTGTACCCTTTCTGGAGGGAAACATCATGGTCCTGTTGAAGCCCTGAAACAAATGTTATTTAATCTTCAAGCAGTACAGGAAAGTTTTAATCGGAATAAAACAGCAGAACTGGAAGAGGAGATTAAGCAAGTAAGTACAAACTTGATTTATGAATTGAGACCTGTGAATGTGAATTGAGATCTATGAAGATATGATTTGGTCTAGATCTTTTTCAGCTTGACCACTATAGTTTTATGTTAATAAACATGCCACAAAACACATGTTGTAGAGTTGTGCTATTATTTTTTTCAGAAATTAACTCACTCAAATTAATACTAATAGATTTCTGTAGTTGTGTGTAACCCTAAATGGATTGTTATGTTTAGTTCATGATTGGTTAGAAATACAGCATCTTATTTAGATCTAACAATGTTACAACTGTAGTATGGGAGAATTACAGGAGTTGTTTTTTAACGTCCTACAAAATTATTTGTATAATCCAACTCTTTGTATTTATATTTGGGGAGGCCTAGAAAACCTTTTCAACTTATACTTCTCCACATAACTTTTGTTTTCTGAAATTTTGTTTTGTTACCATGAGTTTGGCTTTTCTTATAGTTGATATAAAATTTTATCATTTAAAACCATTGGGTTTTTGTGTATTTTCTAGGAACTTAGAAATTTTTGTGCTTTGGACTGCTCTTCCCTAGGGATTGAATTTTCTTCACAGTAGTACAGTGTTTACAGAGGGTTTATATTCTCCCAAATCTGATTGTGAATTCTAATTCTACCACTTAACTAGCAAGTGCAGTATTTGTACAAATCACTTAACCTTTTTAGTTTCTGCTTCCTCTTCTGTAAAATGAAGTTGAGAAGATAAATTGAGATAAACTATGTGAAGTACTTATTATGTAGTACTTAGAACCGGATTAAAAAATAGCTTAATAAATATAAGTATATTAATAAGTATACTTAATAAATATTTTTATTGTCACTGTTTTGTTATTCTTATTCATTAGAGCTTTATGAAATTCAGTTTTTTTTTTTAATACTTTATTTATTTGACAGATGGAGATCACAAGTAGGCAGAGAAACAGGCAGAGAGAGAGGAGGAAGCAGGCTCCCCACTGAGCAGAGAGCCCGATGCAGGGCTCGATCCCAGGACTCTGGGACCATGACCTGAGCCGAAGGCAGGGGCCCCAACCCACTGAGCCACCCAGGCACCCCTGAAATTCAGTTTTAATTACAAATTAATGGATCACCTCTTGGAAACTGTCACACCCTGAATTGTATTAACTTAATTTTTGTCTATACATTTGAATGATTAACAAATAGAGTGTATTCCATCCTTTTTTAGACATCATTGAGATGTAACCTTGTTCTTACAGTTATAATTTCAAGTCAAGGTTTTATTTTTATTGGACATACATTTAGAAGCATACTTGAAAGATGAATCTTAAATAGTAGTTACTTTTTAGAATCAAGAGCAAATATTTATTGATTTTTTTAAACATTTTATTTAGGGGGGGCGCCTGGGTGGCTCAGTCGTTAGGCATCTGCCTTTGGCTCCAGTCATGAGCCAAGGACCCTGGGATCCATCCCCACATTGGGCTCCCTGCTCGGCAGGAAGCCTGCTTTCCCTCTCCCACTTCCCCTGCTTCTGTTCCTCTCTCTGTGTCTCTCTGTCAAATAAATAAAATCTCTTAAAAATTTTTTATTTAGGGGCACCTGGGTGGCTCAGTCATTAAGCATCTGCCTTCAGCTCAGGTCATGATCCCGGGTTCCTGGGATTGAGCCCCACATTGGGCTCCCTGCTCAGCGGGAAGCCTGCTTCTCCCTCTCTCACTCCCCTTGCTTCCCCCTCTCTCACTGTCCCTCTCTCTAAAATAAATAAAATCTTTAAAAATAAATAAAAGGTTTTATTTATTTATTAAAAAGACCACAAGCAGGGAATGGGGAGAGTGAGGAGAGGGAGAAGCAAGCTCCCCACTGAGCAGGGAACCCAACATGGGAGTTGATCTCAGGACCCTGGCATCATGACCTGAGCCAGAGGTGAATGCTTAACCAACTGAGCCACCCAGGCATCCCTAGAATAAAGAGAAAATAGGTAATGCTTCATTGAAAATTACTTCCTAGAATTATTTCCTTGGAAATACGGACAAGATTTTTTATTGTTCTTTTTATTCACATATTAAATGGTACTTAAGTTTATAGTTACATAATATTTTCAATATCTTGTTATATTTGGTGTTTTTATAGGTTTCGGAAGATAATTTCTCTAAATTACAGTTGAAAGAAAGTATGCTTCCTATTACTAGGTCACTTCAAAAGTAAGTTTTCTCTACTACTTTCTGAATATATTATGGATACATACCGGTTTTATCCATTTCTTTGCAATCAGAAGATGATAGGAGGAATTAAATACCCATAGTCCTTGGGTATAGTGTTCCTATCTAGTAAGAATCAGTGAATAATGAAACTAACATTTATTGAACACTTACCAAGTGTCAGTGTCAGTGCTTTTGAATGTAATTCATGTGATCTTTACAACCCTATGATGTTAAGTACTATCATTATTTTCATAATTCAGATCAGGTAATAAAGATCAAGTAATAAAGTAACTATCCAAGGTCACATAGCTAGTAAGAGGTAGCAATGGGATTCAAAACAAATAGTTTGATTCTATAGCATGTGTTCCTAACACTCCTTTTATTAATGATAGTGGTACATTATCCATTTAGGCTAGTGCAGGGTCTCAACTGATTATTTAGGATAAAGACCTCATTGTGCTTTAAAATTTAAACTTCGTGGATGACCTCAGGCTTTCCAAGTCTCTTAAAAGCATTTATTTATTTATTTAAACACTTTTTTAAAGGATTTTATTTATTTATTTGAGAGAGAGAGAGCAAACATAAGAGAGCACAAGCAGGGGGCAGGGACAGAGGGAGAGGGAGAAACAGACTCCCCACTAAGCAGGGAGCCTCCATCCCAGGATCCTGGGGTCATAACCTGAGCCAAAGGCAGCCTCTTAACCTTAACTGCTTAACTGACAGAGCCACCCAGGCGACCCTCTTAAAAGCATTTATATTGAATTCGTGTCACAGACTTAAATGTGTTTTCTGAGTTAAAGTACATAGCCTAGAAGATGTTTTTCTTGGTGAAGATGAACACTGGGCCATAAGTAATTAAATTACCATAAAAATTGGTATTAATTGTAGATACTTTCACTATTAGCTAAAATAATTTTTTTTTTAAGATTTTATTTATTTGTTTGACACAGAGAGATAGAGAACACAAGCAGGGGAAGTGAGAGAGGGAAAGCAGGTTTCCCATTGAGCAGGGAGCCCCATGCGAGGCTCCACCCCAGGACCCTGGGATCTTGACCTGAGCTGAAGACAGAGGCTTAATGACTGAGCCACACAGGCACCCCAGAATTTTTTTTTAAGATTTTATTTATTTATTTGACACAGAGAGAGAGAGAGAGAGATCACAAGTAGGCAGAGAAAGAGGGGGAAGCAGGCTCTTCACTGAGCAGAGTGCCCAATGTGGAGCTCGATCTCAGGACTCTGAGATCAGGACCTGAGCTGAAGGCAGAGGCTTAACCCTCTGAGCTACTCAGGCAACCCTCCCCTCCAGAATTTTTTTTAATAGTATAGTAACTTTTGGGGCACCTGGGTGGCTCAGTGGGTTACAGCCTCTGCCTTCAGCTCAGGTCATGATCACAGGATCCTGGGATCCTTCTCTGCTCAGCAGGGAACCTGCTTCTGCCTCTCTCTCTCTGCCTGCCTCTCTGCCTACTTGTGATCTTTGTCTGTCAAATAAATAAATAAAATCATTTAAAAAAATAGTAACTTTTTTCTAGCTTACACAACCAATAATCTTACCTATATGTAGAATGCCATTTTCAGAGCGTAAGATTCATATTTTGTTTAGCTATTGATTCTGGTGGATAAGCTGGGGCAATCTTAATTTGGTTTTTACTTACATTTCAAAGGTATTATCTGTAAGACATTTGTACTGTTATGAAGTCAGTTTAAACTTTTAAAAGTTATATTAGTACATGTTTTTGTTATTTTTAATCTGTAAATTTGAGGACAATTTGAAATTCAAATATTTCTGGTTAGGTTTATAGTCATCTTTTCGTAATTCAAAATAAACAGACTCAGCTTCTTCAGAAGTTGCAGATTGTACCTTGGGTGCTTTAATGACCTCTCCCAAGAAGGAAAGTCTAAATAGGTCTTTCTCCACCCCTCAAGTAATAGTTTTTGTTTTTAACAGTTTGATAGCTAACCAGTTTTAAAATGTCTTTCATTAGCCTTATGAAATGTCAAGCTCTCTAGTATGGGTTCTGTTTACTCTGTTGGACACTCAGTTTTCTTATGTTCTTCCATTAGAAATAACTGCTCTCTAGGAAGACTGATTGGACTTGAAGTATAAATGATTGAGTAGCTTAAAATGGTTTGTTTTTTTCCCAGAGAGATTTTGCTTTTAGTAAGAATATAAACTGTAATTGTTTTGTATCCTTATAATTCTTAGCTTTGTCCTATGCAATTACATATTAGGAACTCATATTATTAGCTAAAACCTTATTAACTGTTATTTATTAAATAAAATTTATTAACTAAAACCTCAATAAGAGAAGCTTGTCATCTTAGCAAATGAAAAACTTGTGGTTTTTGAGTAGGGGCCTTTTCTAGAATCTTATATGTCATGTAAGCCACCAGCTGCTCTACCCAGGTTGGCTGTGAAGAATGAGCAATAGCATATTGCTTATATGCTATAAAGGATTGTAAAATCATCAATCATCCAAAAATAATTTGTATTGGCTTTGGAATATATTGTTTTATATATAATTTAGAAAAGAATGTGTAACGTTTTATAGTTCTCAATACTAAGGGCCATGCTCTGAAGACTTAATGATAGCTAGAAAGTTGTCCTGTTTCTCAGTTCTCTTCTCTTGCTCGATTTTCTAGTCTTCATTATATGCTAGAAATAGAATTATCTCTCAGATTTGCAAAACATTATCCTAGAGTAAAGATTTCTCTCTTAATCTAATGTACTCTACTAAAACCTAGGACTTGTCGGCAGTTTGTTCAGTTGTTGCTGGACACTAGGCTGAATATAGGCCAGTAAACAGTACTTAAGAGCAGCCAATATAGCAGTACTAATAGGAAACCTCATGCAAGATATCAGTGAGTAAGTTGAAATATAGTTAAATTGCCTTCATATAATCAGTCCATTACTGGATTTCGGTGGGTTGATTTCTGTTTATTCTAATGCTCATTGATAGATACTTTCTCACTATAAGACATGAGTTTTATTTCAACTTCTAAGATGAATGACTATTCAATGTTGTATGTAACATGACTCTTAAATTGATATTTTCCCCCATTAACTACCTTTTTCACTTTTTTAGAGAAGAAACTCAAGAATAACTTCCTTCTATAATTTTATTCTGCACTTGTCCCTACACATAATAGCAAATCACTTCTGATAGCCTGTTGTCTAAGTAGATTGATTGCCTTATTCTTAGCAAAGTAGATAGAGGTTAAACCAAAGGAACTGCTGACTGATTGTGTAGGGGGACTGAAGGTTTCACATTTCTACATAGCTTTTTTTTTTTTTTTCATTCCCATCATACTACACTCTTCCCTTTCCTTCCCATTGTTCTTCTTTCTCCCTAACATTGTTTTGTAAAGACATACATAATGTATTTAAATAAGATATTTAAAATATAGATAAGTTAAATTTCATTTTGTAAAAACCTATTAGTTTGAGGGCCTTTTACATCACTTGAATAAAAGTGTTAAACCATGCTGTGGTTTTTTATTTACCTTTCACATGTTGATCAGCAAACAGAGTAAGGGAATATTGGAAAGCATCAATCTCAGGGTCACCAGGAAGACTTCACTCTTCAATGGATGAACAACAAGGCTCAGAGTTGTCTAATAGTTGGCCAGTTATGTCATAAAAACTTTCAGACTATAGGGAGAAAGACTTAGAATATATATGCTTTAGCAATGGGGTTAATAATCAATGTAATTTTATAACTATTATATATGACTATTGTAATTTTTAAGTAGTGGTAAATCTAAAAGGTATTTTGAGATACCTGTAGTGACTACATGTGATAAAAAATACCTCTGGTTTCTGTGACATGAGGTCACAGATTTTGGTATATTGCTTACATTCATAATGGAAGGAAATGCTAATTTACAGATAGCATTTAGTGAAAATAAAAATGAGGATTCCCCCCCATCCAATTTCATAAACCCTCTAAATCCAAGGGGTCTGTGGCCCTCAGAGTTGTAAACAGTAAGGTAAGACTCTAGCTGCTTACACCTCCCTCCCTCTCACTTTTCTTTCCTTCCTTTTTTTTATGATTTTATTTTTAAGCAATCTCTACACCCAGTGTGGGGATTGAACTCATGGCCCTGAGATCAAGAGTCACACTCCACTGACTGAGCCAACTTGGTGCCCCTTCTTCTTTTTTTTTTTTTTTTTTTTTTTAATTTTATTTATTTATTTGAAAGACGGAGATCACAAGTAGGCAGAGAGGCAGGCAGAGAGAGAGAGAGAGGGAAGCAGGCTTCCTGCGGAGCAGGGAGCCCGATGCGGGGCTCGATCCCAGGACCCTGAGACCATGACCCGAGCCAAAGGCAGCAGCCCAAACCACTGAGCCACCCAGGCGCCCCTTCTTTTTTCTTTTTAAGATTTTATTTATTTATTTGACAGAGATCACAAATAGGCAGAGAGGCAGGCGGGGGGGGGGGGGGGTAGCAGGCTCCCTGCTGAGCAGAGAACCCGATGCAGGGCTCCATCCCAGGACCCTGAGATGACCCAAGCTAAAGGCAAAGGCTTTAACCCACTGAGCCACCCAGGCGCCCCTTCCCTTCTTCTTTTGAATCATAGGTTGCTAAATGATATGCCTGAAAAGAAAAAGATAAATCTAAGTCCAAAGCATATTCATGCATTATCTTCTTTCTGATAAATGTATGTCTCAAGGAAGAAAATAATTTTTGATAAAGAGATACTACTATAGGCTGTAGAAATGATAGAGTCTAATTAATTTTACCTCTGACTGCATAGTAACTTTGGGTAATTTGTTGTCATTTAGTTAATGAAGATGAGAATCTCAAAACTTAACTGAAGTTAAGGGTGGCAAAATCCAGATTTTTTAAAAAGATTTTATTTATTTATTTGACAGATAGAGATCACAGGCAGAGAGGCAAGCAGAGAAAGAGGGGGAAGCAGGCTCCCTGCTGAGCAGAGAGCCCGATCCGAGACTCAATCCCAGGACCCTGAGCTCAGGACCTGAACCAAAGGCAGAGGCTTAACCCACTCAGCCACCCAGATGCCCCCAAATTGAGATTCTTGTTACATTTGAGTAAAGTTGTCCAAGAAGTAGAGTGCAGGGAAATATATATAATGCAGTAATTAGCAGTATTTTATTTAATACACATTTACGAAACCTGTGTTAGAGACCATAAAAATAGGGTTTTGTAGTCATCACCTTTTAACTCAATTTAGAAATTACTAACAGTTGTTACATTACGTATTTTTGTTGGTCTCTTATTTGTCAGAGACCTGAAAAATGGTTAACTGACATTTTCTGGATGGTCTTTAGGGATCTGAATGAATAATAGGGGAGAGGAAAAAAAGAATATTTTTTGAGCAAGACTGGAAAATTATGGGCCCCTCTTTTCTTGGTTTTATTTGATAGATTATTAAGTTTTCTCCACTGAGACTTGACCTATAATCTTAGCTTTATTTTATTTTTATTTTTACTTTTTTTTTTTTTAAATATTTTATTTATTTATTTGACAGAGAGAAATCACAAGTAGATGGAGAGGCAGGCAGAGAGAGAGAGAGGGAAGCAGACTCCCTGCTGAGCAGAGAGCCCGATGCGGGCCTGGATCCCAGGACCCTGAGATCATGACCTGAGCCGAAGGCAGTGGCTTAACCCACTGAGCCACCCAGGTGTCCTATTTTTACTTTTTAAGATTTTATTTATTTGACAGAGAAAGATACAATGAGAGAGGGAACACAAGCAGGGGGAGCTGGAAGGGAGAAGCAGACTACCCACTGAGCAGGGAACCTGATGTGGGGCTCGATCCCAGGACCCTGGGATCATGATATGAGCAGAAAGAAGGCAGACGCTTAACAACTGAGCCACCCATGCACCCCCTTAGCTTTATTTTAGAGGGAAAAAACCCAGGTTGTTGGTATTATACCATGAAATTTTCATTTGTTTCCCTTTATGCTCATTAAAAATGAGTTTTCCTCAACTGTAATTGATCATTCAGTGCTATTTTTTAAATTTTAGCTCTCCTGAATATACGTCTTAATGAATGTACTTTCTTTCTTAAATGATACAAACAGTATTCCAAAAGAAAAGGTATAATTTCACAAAGCTGTTGTAAAAATGACATGAACAAAATGTTAAGTGTTATGCAAACAAAACCTATTATTATTAAACTTCTTGGCAAACTTTCAAAAAAAAAAACCCTTGAATGTCAAAAACATTATTTTTTAAAGTAAATGTTTATAAAATTTAAATGAATTATTTTAGCCCTCAGTTATTCAGATCTCAAGGTTTTATAAAGAAAAGTTCTAAATGTTTGATACTTATTCTATAAATTCATTTTTCATACTAATTTTGAAGTTAATAAACAATGTAATCCACCATTAGTTGCTGTCTGCATTGTCTCTTCAGTCTTTAATATTGGTTTATAATGTGTTTTATACTTTTTAATGAAGGGCTTTGCACCATTTATCTCGCCTGAGAGACCTGGTTGATGATACCAGTGGGAAACAGTCACCGAAAATGTGAAGAGGAAAATAAAACGGTCCAACAAATAGTCATCACAGAGCAAAGATGTATTGTTTTTCCTGTTGCTTAAACTGACAAAGAAATTATAAGCCATGCATTATTCTGTGATTGGTTCAAGTATTATATATTCTTTAAAAAACAAACTTGAAAACGTGTGTAGGTTTTGTGACCTATCCTCATTTTATGTCAAGATACCAGAATGTGAACTGAGAGGACCCACACTGTGTCCTACAGTCTGACTTTGGTCTTCAGGCCAGCAAATGTCCAATATTCAAAGATGGATGTTGTCTGCTATTGAAGCTTATGTGAACTTAATCTTCTTGAGCATCTGCATCATTTTATCTTCTGGTTCTGGATTATTAGGAAACTCTTCCTGGTTTCTATACAGAATCTCTTTAAGTAGACTTTTTGATACAAGTAGCATCTACTTTTAAGTTGGCTAAAGGAATATCAAAATTGTTATGGTGTAACTTCTCCATATATGTTACCTTTAATTTTTATAAATATTTTAAGGTATGTGGTACATGCAAATAACAGTTTAATAATGGGATGATACAGTGCAAAAGGAATGTTTTATGTTGTGAAATCCAAAAGAAAAACTCATTTAACTAATGCATTGATTTTGATTCTGTGTAAGATAATCTTTTTTTTTTCTTTTTTTTGTGTGTGTGTAAGATAATCTTGATATCACGTAAGAGTTTACAAAATATCTTTTGGGAGTACATTTGAAAATTTAATATTTTGATATTCTCAGATTTTAGTTTTGGGGTTAGCTCAAACTAGTAAAAATTCTAAGATCAGTGACCAATTGCTTTATGCAGTTTGTTAAGTAAACTTAAAATGAATGTGGAAAATCCAGAAGCAGCTCTGTATTATAAGGCTATTTTGTAAGAGCTAAACATGGTTTAAAGCAACCTATAAAATTTGTCTTTAGCTGGAACTCAACAGAGCTCTATAGTTTCGCATTTTCTAACCAACTAAACTAATAAGCAAGAAAACACCTTTACTAACAAAACTAGGAATTAAATCATAAAGCATATTTTAAAAGCCTGATGAAATGAAAGAATGAGTGTCTGTATACAAACAGTACAAATTAACACTGCCCAAATTGTAGTATCTAGCAAAGATACAATAATAAACCTTGTTTTTTTGTTTTTTGTTTTTTGACCAGTGAGTCAGAGTTACCACCATGCAATTGTTTTTGCCCAGTTTGAGACTCACTGGCCGTTAAGTTTGTTTGTTTACTCTGGAGGTATTTCTGCTACCAACATTCTATTTTCTGATTATTGCCTCAAAACATACAGTTTGCATGTAATCAAATAAGATGTTACTTTGACAATGAAAGTATGGTGGCTGTTAAAAATGCAGATTTTAAGTAGGTGAACGCTAGGTGGGTCTGGGTTGATCATGTTCCAGGCTTAGACAAATCCACTGTGACACAAATTCTATAGAAAGCAGAGAAGATGAATGCATCATAATAAACGTCTAATTGCATAGATGTTTATTAGTATGCTTAAAAAGCATTTGCAAAGGGATTATGCTATAATACTGAACAGCACTGATTTGGTTAGTACTGTCATTTGCGAGAAGATATCTCCAGTTGTAAATAAGATAAGCCTTCTAAATTTTTATATTACACCTAATATTTTAAGAAACTTGATTGTAGTTACTAAAGGAGTATTTTTCCTTTTGTGTTAAATATGGAAGCTTAGTCATTTACCTAAAAAGGGAATTTAAAATGATTGATTCCAACTTTTTAAAAAAAGAAATGTATAGGAGAGTCAACTGAGAAAAATCTAAATGATAAATGGTCATGAAATTCTCCAAAGAATTGATTTAATTACATGTGAAATATTTTAGTATTCTTTATTTTGAGTTTCCCAGGAGTAAAAGGGTGACAACAGTATTTAGATTGCTGAGCTGAAAATTAAAAGCAGACTATGGAACAATTAAAGGTTTTTAAAATTGCCGTGAGAATATAAATTTTTTATCAACCCCTTTTAGGTATATTTCAAAGTGTTAGGTAGAAAAGGAATTTTTAGTTGAGTATGAAAAAAAATTTGACAAACCTAATTCCAAAATTCCTTTGAGATCAAAGGGTAAAGGTGTGATGAGTATATAAAGACTCAAAACTCAGTTGTGTGTTCTTTATTATCAGTAGGAACTTTACTTTCAGTATTTCTGGGTTAGCACATTTCAGCTTCATAGAGAGTTCTTACAAAATCGAGGAGCACTTTTTTGAGTTTGTTTGGGTTATATGTCTGCCTAGTTTTGTTATTTCTTTTTTGTGGTTTAAGATTTTATTTATTTATTTGACAGAGAGAAATCACAAGTAGGCAGAGACGCAGAGAGAGAGAAGGGGGGAAGCAGGCTCCCCACGGAGCAGAGAGCCCAACATGGGACTTGATCCCAGGACCCTGAGATCATGACCCGAGCCGAAGGCAGAGGCTAAACCCACTGAGCCACCCAGGTGCCCCTAGTTTTGTTATTTCTTGTTGAAATTTATAAATGTGGGGTGTTTTTTTGGTGTTATATTTAATGTTTAAGATAACATTTTATTAAATTATATACAGTTTTACCAAAATTTTTTTTTAAGATTTTTATTTATTTATTTGATAGACAGAGAGAGATCACAAGTAGGCAGAGAGGCAGGCAGAGAGAGGGGGGAAGCAGGCTCCCCGCTGAGCAGAGAGCCCGATGTTGGGCTCGATCCCAGGATCCCGAGATCATGACCTGAGCTGAAGGCAGAGGCTTAAACCACTGAGCCACCCAGGCGCCCCCCAAAATATTTTTTAAAGATAAATAAATCATGACATGATCCCCCCCCACCCCCATGTTTTGAATGCATGGAATCACTCATGGATTTGAACTTTTGTTTCATCTTTCCTTTTCCGATGTTAACTGTCTCAAAACCCATTTGGTGGATGTATTATGGAGCTGTATGGAGATGTACTATGGACAAGTGAACTTGCCAAAAGGCAAGTATTGTGATAAGAGACAAAAGAAGCAAAAGGCAAAAAACAAAAACAAACAAACAAACAAAAAAAACCACAAAACAAAACAAACAAAAACAAAAGGCTAATAAAATTGGTAATTTCTGAGCAAATGAAGTTTCTTCAAAAGTGAAAGACTGTGTATCATTCTATGTATCCATTGGGTGTTTTATACAGGGTTGTGTGTCCTATTGGGTTGTAGTGCCTGTCATATAATGATTGGTGCAAACCTAGGCCTAAACCTGAACATATGTTCAGGTTATATTGTTACATTTCCCCCATGGCATTTGAAATTATTCTTTTCCTATTTGGTTTTTTCTTCTTTATTTTCACCTGTGACTAAGATCATTTTCCTATTTTGAAAAATATCTTTCTATCCTCCCAGTTTGTTCTGTATTGTTCTTACTCTAGATCAGACTTGTATAACAGCTTTTCTCACAATGTAGTAACTTTGCTAACAATGTAACAAATATAACAGCTATCCACCCTTCATTACCTTAACTAAGAGGTGCCTGTTGCCTAATACCTATCTCAACGTGAAACATTCTTTCCCCTCACTTTCACCCCTTGCATTGGAGACAGGCTAACTGGTCTTTCAAGACACTATTGTAACACCACTGCTATAACATTACTAATTTATTTCAGGAATTTCCTATAGCTAAATTGCTTTACTCATATTCTCCCAGACTTTCTGGCTGTATTCTCACCTTTGGGCATATTTTCCTATACTTGAAACATTTTTTTTTTTTCATTCTGGTTATGTAAATCTTACTCTACCATTGCTTTAATTTTCAAGACTTGATGGGTAGGCTTTCCTTTTTCCATACCCATCACTCATTTAGCTATTATATTTTTTATTCTTGTATTAAATTGTGTCTCTTTACCACACTGTATCTCCAAGGGAGAAAATGTCTCAAAAGTTAGAGGATATTTTTTTTTTGTATGATACTTATATTTTTAATTTTTTTAAATTTTTACTTATAAACATATAATGTATTATTAGCCCCAGGGGTACAAGTCTGTGACTCACCAGGTTTACATACTTAACAGCCCTCACCATAGCACATACCCTCCCCAATGTCCATAACCCCACTACCCTCTCCCTAGCCCCTGCCGCCTGGCCCCCCTCAGTTTGTTTTGTGATACTAAGAGTCTCTTATGGTTTGTCTCCCTCCTGATCCCATCTTGTTTCATTTATTCTTTTCCTACCCCTACCCCCCCTCCACCGCAGCTTTACTTCCTCATATTAGGGAGATCATATGATAGTTGTCTTTCTCTGAAAGACTTATTTCGCTAAGCATAACACCCTCTAGTTCCATCCACGTCATTGCAAATGGCAAGATTTCGTTTCTTTTGATGGCTGCATAGTATTCCACTGTGTGTGTGTGTGTGTGTGTGTGTGTGTGTGTGTGTGTGGTGTACCACATCTTTATCCATTCATCTGTTGATGGACGTCTAGGTTCTTTCCATAGTTTGGCTATTGTGGACATTGCTGCTGTAAGCATTCGGGTGCACGTGTCCCTTAAGATCACTATGTTTGTATCGTTAGGGTAAATACCCAGTAGTGCAATTGCTGGTTTGTAAGGTAGCTCTATTTTCAACTTTTTGAGGAACCTCCACGCTGTTTTCCAGAATGGTTGCACCGACTTGCATTTCCACTAACAGTGTAGGAGGGTTCCCCTTTCTCTGCATCCTCGCCAGCATCTGTCATTTCCTGACTTGTTAATTTTAGCAGAGGATTGATTTTTATCTCCTTTAATGATAGCACCTCAGGGCACCTGGTTGTCTCAGATGGTTAAGTCCCTTCCTTCGCCTCAGGTTATCTCAGGGTCCTGGGATTGAGCCCCGTGAGCTCTCTGCTCTGCAGGGAGCCTGCTTCCCCCTCTCTGCCTCATGTGATCTCTGTCAAATAAATAAATAAAATCTTGTTTAAAAAAATGATAGCACCTCTTAACATTGTATAACCAGGAGCATGTAAACTTAAAATGACTCATGATTTTAAGCCTAGATCTCTGTAAGATTATAGGCTCAAGAAAGGAGAAACCAATTTTTTTATTTATGTGATGTTCTGCAAATCCTTAAAATGAAGTAAATTAAACCTATTTTTTTGATAGGTTTAGTTTACCTATAAACAGATGTTTCACTGTTTATCAGATAGTATCAACGTATGTGTAAGTATTTTGGATGACATCTATAAACCTAACCTTTGACCCTCAAAACTAAAGACTTTAGTTTATATATATATATATTGCATTATTTTATATATATTACATATTTTGCATTTCATCAGATATAAAAATTATTTTACAGGTTTAGGACTATGTATAGGAAAACTTTCAGTGGCTGGTTTTCATTGTGTTGCTTCTTTGAGCCTGGCTTGATAGGAAACTCAGTCTGCGTCCAATCTAAACAGAAACCATGTAGTGATTATAACAAGGGAAGCTTAATGTAAAAAAAAGTTTTAAATTGTGGCAAAAGAAAAAAGATAAGAGAATTCTATATGGTAACCCAGAGCTAAGGAAGAGTACCAAATGAAGAGGTACTTGAGTACCTTTTGGAAGCAGGGGACCTAAGATTTGGGTTCAGGTTTCCCTGAAGAAGGGGTAGCTACAGCCCACAGGGTGACAGTTTACTGGTTTGCCTAGGCCAGAGTTGGTCACTAGGCAAGTAGGAAGCCACCCTCCAATGTTCAGGGAAGCTGTAGCTAGTTACTGGGTGTTTGAGCACACAGAGACAGGGAGGGGTCTCAGGGTGAGCGGGAGCATGAGGTGTTTGTGCTGGAAGGGTTGAAAGAAGGTGATCACCAGCCTGGCCCAGGTTTAGGAGTGTCAAGGAGAAACATATATTCTGGGATCATGACTGGGGAAGAGCATCGCCAATCAGTTTACTGATTGTGCAGCTGCCAGAATGCAGTGGGAGAGCCCCTTCAGGGTGAATTTGGAGCTGAGAGATTGTAAATTGGTAGATTCTAGAAAGGTTTTGGTAGGAGAGAGCATCATACAGAAAATATGCTTTCCCTGTTTTGCAATGTCTTACATAGCCTGTTCAAACCAAGAAGGACGCATAAAGGTAAGGTAGCAAAAATGTCAGGTTGTTTAGAAAATAGGCAAAAAGAAAACTTGGGCCAAGGTTTTAAACATCTCTCTTTTAAAAGATTTGTCTACTTTAGAGATAGTGTAGGGGAGTGGGTCAGAGGGAAAGGGAGAGAGAATTTTTAAATATTTTTATTCATTTGACAGATCACAAGCAAGCAGAGAGGGAGGCAGAGGGAGGTGGGAAAGCAGGCTCCCCACCGAACAGAGCCCAGTGCGGGGCTTGATCCCAGGACCCCGAGATCATGACCTGAGCTGAAGGCAGAGACTTAACCCACTGAGCCACCCAGGCACCCCAGAGGGGGTAGATTTTAACCAGTATCCTTGCTGAGCATTGAGCCTGGTATGGAGTGCGGTCTCACAACCTTGAGATCATGACCTGAACCTAAACCAAGCTTGACATTTGACTGCACGACCCAGGCGCCCCTAAGCATCTAATGAATTTGATAACTGTGAAACAGTTCTGAACTGGAGATCTGGGCTATTATAAGTATTCTGAAATTACATGAATTATACTCTTAAATGTCAGAGATGGGAATTAGTACATTCCTTCCATTATTTTTCATCAAGGTAGCCACATAACTTTTACATTAACTTTTCTGGAAATGGGGAGTTTCCTGTAATTGGAATGCTTTATTTTATAGTCTTATTTTTGCTTCAATTAAATTATTTTTTGCTTTGCTGTGTCTTCTCCATATTGCTTTTAATTTTGCCACTCAAGACCATCTCAATGGATATTTTAGTCTTCCACGTGTTGAAATCAACAAGAGTGGTGCTCTTTCCATGTTTCAGGCTGTTTCTAATTTCTAAAGTATTTTTTTTGGACAAAGTTTTGTTTCTTCATTGTTCACTTTTTGGATGTTCTCTAGCTTTCAATATATTTTTTTAAGATTTTATTTTTATTTATTTAACAGACAGAGATCACAAGTAGTCAGAGAGGCAGGCAGAGAGAGAGAGGGAAGCAGAGTCCCCACTGAGCAGAGAGCCTGGTACGGGGCTTGATCCCAGGACCCCGAGATCATGACCCAAGCCGAAGGCAGAGGCTTAACCCATTGAGCCACCCAGGCACCCCTCAGTATTTTGTTTTTTAAAGCCTATATTTTACAGATGATCCAGAGCCCTTCTTAATAGCAAAACTAGATTATATGCTTTATTTTTTTATTTTTTAAAAATTGAGTTATAACAGTTTCATGTGTACAACATAATGATTTATTTGATATATGTGTATTTCACAATAAGTCTAGTTAATACTCATACACTTTTTTTTCCTTTTTTTTTGGAATTTTAAGTCCAGTGTAGTTAACATACAGTGTTATATTAGTTTCTGGTGTACAGTATAGTGATCCAACAATTTCATCACTCTGCGCTCATCAGGACAAGTGCACCCCTAATCCCCATCACCTAATTCACCCATCCCCCCACCCACCTCCCCTCTGGTAACAATTGAGTTTTTTCTCTACAGTTAAGAGTCTGTTTCTTGGTTTCTGTCCCTCTTTTTTTCACTTTATTTTTTCTTGCCTTCTCTGACTAATTTTTTAAATAGCTTTATTGATGTATAATTGACAAAATTGTAAGATACTTGAAATGTGCATTTTGATGATTTGATATACATACACATTATGAAGAGTTCACCATCTCATATTTATCTTTTTTTTCCCCTTTTGGGTGAAATTTTTTAATTGTGGCACCAGTATGCAAGATGCAAAGAGTAGAATGGGCACTCTACATTTGATGCTTTAATAGTTTATTACTCCAGCGAGCATTTATTTGGCTCCTGGCACTGTACGAGATGTGTGTGGAGGTGGACGGAGGAGGGTAGGAATGCGACGGGAGGGGTGATGAATAAGAAGGCGTAAGTCTGTCAGGAGCTCAATGGTGGGAAGATATAAATGGACACAATTATACTATAACCACTAAGTATTGTTTCAGAGAAATGAAGATGGAGAAACTGTTGTAAAGGCACAGAAGATGCAGCAGCTAAGTGGCCTGGAAAAGATCAGGAATGATTTCACTCAGGAGGGAAATTGTGTTGATCTAGAAAAATGAACAAGTTTGTCATCAAAGAAATTGGGTGGAAGAGTATTCTAGGCAGAGGGGAACGTGCAAATGTACCTAAGCGGTAAAATAGTCTGATTCAGAATTCACAGACTTGGAAGCATATGTTGTGGAAGAACAGTCGGGGGAACCTGCACGGTATTATCAAGTATATGATTCCACCATTTATTAGCTCTTCATTGTGAACAAGCAACTTGACTTTGCCCGAGTCTTTTTTGTTTTCTCTTCCATTTGTAACAGCTACTTTGTAGTTTTAAGGATTAAGTGGTACAGTTATGCCTAGCACATATGACACAGTAAATAGTAGCTGCTTATGTGATGATACCTCTAGCTGGGGAGAGGAAGCAGGCTCCCTGCCGAGCAGAGAGCCCGATGTGAGGCTCGATTCGAGGCTCGATCCCAGGACTCTGAGATCATGACCTGAGCTGAAGGCAGAGGCTTAACCCACTGAGCCACACAGGCGCCCCTGTGAGCATGTAGTTTTCTTAAGACAGTTTAAAATTTTAAAATTTTGAAAAAAAAATAATTTTGTCCCTCGCCCCCCACCCCCTTGCCCTTACTGGCTGGGGTGTCTTGGGCAAGTCGTTTTAAGTTAAATTTAGAAAGCAGAGTTAATGGTACCTACCTCACACAGCATTTAATGAGGTAATACCTTGTAATGTTTGCTTAGCACAGGGACTCACACGTAATAAGTGTCTCGCGTCAGGTTGTATTGGTAAATACAATTATTTCAGAATTTCCATGGATCACAATTATTGCCATTTAGCTGCCTGCGTGGATATTTTGTAGAAATAGCTAATAGCGGCTCAGTGTTAGTAATAAGGGCTGCTTAATTTTTTTCCCCACTAGGAGGCACTGTGTCCTTTGAAGACAAGATTAAGAAACTGCCTGGCTGGTTTACTGCCCCTAATCTGGTTTTGAGCTCAACCCCTGGCATTCATTCTCCAGTTAAAACTCTTAAAGACTGTGTGGGAGTACATTAAGAAATGATCTTTCGTGGCGCCTGGGTGGCTCAGTGGTTTAAGCCGCTGCCTTCGGTTCAGGTCATGATCTCAGGGTCCTGGGATTGAGTCCCACATCGGGCTCTCTGCTCGGCAGGGAGCCTGCTTCCCTCTCACTCTCTCTGCCTGCCTCTCTGCCTACCTGTGATCTCTGTCAAATAAATAAAAAGAAATGATCTTATCTTCCCCTTCCTTCCCACTTCAAGGTATAATTTTTGTCTTCCTTTTTTTTTTTTTTTTTTTTTTTAGGAGGGAGAAGCATCTTTCTCCATTCTGTAAACTGGATATATTCTTTAGACGTAAGAAATTATGATTCTGACCCTGAATCTCTTCTTTTCAGTATAGGTTAGCCCCAGGATTCCTTTAGACCACTCATGAACATGTATCATACCAGGTCTCTTCCTTGTCACCCTCCCCAGAATTGCATCACGGAGGAGTGTTTGAGCCTTGGCACATACTTTTGCCATTGTAAAGGGGTGGCCCTGGAAAGAAAATTGGCTTTGGGTCTTCAGCAAGACATCGGCTTGACATCATGAACTGGGAGTGGAGGTCCAAGGGAGGTACTCTTGTTACTTATCATCCTTGAAGCCTCTTCCCTCTGCATATGGTTATAGAACAGTTAGTTGACTAAACCGGTGACCAACTTTCCCAACACCTCTTCATTTCAAGTCAGGGAGAGGAGAGGAGAGGTGAAGTGTGGAAAGAGCAAGAAGGTGGGAAGGGGCAACCAAAAGTGAAATACAAAGTTTGGTAACATCGTTATCGTTAATCTTTTCATGGATTAGATTGCTCCCTAGTGCCTGTGTCTACAAAGTAGCTTTGCAGAGGATGATGTAACATATGCATCCTAGCCTGTGTGTGACTTATCGTTTCCTCCCTATTTCCTTCTGTCCGTCTGTATACAGTGGGATGTCAGTGTGGGGGCCTCCACTTAGCGATGGCGGCAAGAGGGAGCCCCTAAACATGAAAGGGTGAGTCAGGTGTAGAGATAAGGGAGGAGGAGGAGACTGGAGGATCTGCCAGGATGACGGGACTGCTAGGGGTTTCTCTAGTGGGAATGGGGAGGGAGGGGTTCCCCTTTGAGTCACCTTGTATGGTCCTGAAATGTAAAATCCTATTAGGAGCTGGAGTCCCTCTAGCCCAGTTTTAGACATTCTAGAAATGTCTAGATTTCATAGCATATGTTTTTCACAACATTCTCTGTGACCCACAGTGTCAGAGTCAAATGAAAAAAGTCTGAATTTAGCATTAACATAGCAGGGGCTTCTCTGGCTGTTGGAAGGCCTCACTTGTCGAGAGTGACCCAAACCAGGGCTTTGGTTCAGCAACTGAAACAATATCGCATCCAAGGACCATACATTCTGACCTCAACCGAAAAGGGCGAGGTAGGAATGCTTTTAATATTGACAATTGAATAAGGGATAAAATTAGAAACGACTAAGGAGTTTCTTTTTTTTTTTTTTTTTAAAGATTTTATTTATTTATTTGACAGAGAGAGATCACAAGTAGGCAGAGAGGCAGGCAGAGAGAGAGAGGAGGGAGCAGGCTCCCCGCTGAGCAGAGAGCATGATGCAGGACTCGATCCCAGGACCCTGAGATCATGACCCAAGCCGAAGGCAGCGGCTTAACCCACTGAGCCACCCAGGCGCCCCTGACTAAGGAGTTTCTTGAAAGCTACTGACTCAAAAGGGAACAACCACTGCTTCTGCAGGAACTAAAGTATAAACAATCTAGTAGAAATAATCATCCTTTTAATGAAACAGGATCTACCACTCCTGAAGGAGAAAGCAATGAATGATGATTTTTTAAAGAGAGGGAGAGAGTGAGTGATTGAGTGTTGGGGGAGGGGCAGAGAGCGAGGGAGGGAGAAGATTAAGTGGGCTCCAGGCCAGCACAGAGCCTGTTGTAGAGCTCGATCTCTGAGATCATGATCTAGAATTGGACACTTAACTACTGAGCCACCCAGACTTCCCCAATAAATGGTGACTAACTGATTCTTGTAATATACCTTTCTAGATGATGGAGAGAAATAAGTGTGTTCTAGAGCAGGGGTGAGCAAACTATGACTCACAGGTCAAATTTTAGCCTGCTGGTGACCTTTGTACAGTCTACAATACAAGCTAAGAATGTTTTTCACATTTTTAAATTATTGCATAAAACTGAAAAGAGTATTTTATGACAAGTAAAAGAATGCAATCTACGTCAACATTATTGACTACTCATTGTAATATCTCTAATTCACTGAAAAGCAACTGTCAAATTAGAAAAAAAATTGTAATAACTACAGCAAATTTCTTCATAAAAATCGAAAATAAAATGAGGTTGAAGCCATTTTTTTTTATTTTAAAGATTTTATTTACTTGACAGAGATCACAAGTAGGCAGAGAGAGAGAGGAAGGGAAGCAGGTTCCCCACTGAGCAGAGAGCCTGATGAGGGGCTTGATCCCATACCCTGAGATCATGACCGGAGCTGAAGGCAGAGGCTTTAAGCCACTGAGCCACCCAGACACCCCAAAGCCATGGTGTTTTAAGTGGCTTATTTGTTAGCCAAATAAAGGAAACTTCTTTATTGATAGCGGGTTCGTTAAATCGTGATTGATTCCAGCAACTGAAGGGATGTGTCCAGAGAAAATAAACTTGTGTAAGACTGTTGCCTTTGGGGGGAATAGTTGATCAAAGAGTTGATGACTTTAAGAGCAATATCAATAATAAATTAAAAATCACGGCAAATGATGGGCACCTGGGTGGCTCAGTCCATTAAGCATCCAACTCTTGAATTCTGCTCAGGTCATGATTTCAAAATCATGAGATGGAGCCCATGTCAGCTCTGGGGTGGGTTAAGATTCTCCCTCACCCTTGCCCTTCCCCCACTTCTCTCTTTGCCCCCCTGCTGCCTCTCAGGAAAAAATAAATAAGGGCAAATGATTTTAATGGGTTTTTTGTTGTTCTTGAGGAGTCCAAAAGATGAAATCGATACTAAGTTTTTTATTCCTGAAGTCAGTGCTGCCTTTGAAGTGAAAAAAGAATTAGTCTCCATGAAGAGTCTTCATGTGTTGTAAATAAAGGAGGAATATTTCAAAGAAACAATAATTAATCATGATAGTTAAACATGAAGTGGAATCTGTTAAGATGAATTACAACTTAAAAAGATGCTTGAAGTGGGAAGAAAAAGCTTAATAGTACAAATCTTGTGAAAATGTAAGATGTCTAAAGCTTATTTTTGGTTATTACGCATAAGCAGGTGCTCTGCAGGAAGTGTGCAGGTCTACCATGTGTTACCAAACCAGCCATGTTATGGTGCATTTGTTTATTCTTGTGGGCTTACCCAACAGTTCTGTGAATTTTTGTCAGAAATTGAAGCTAAATCTTCTCTCTTGCTTTGCCACACATGAATTTGATGGCTCTGCAGTGGTAAAGGTTTCTCGTGACTTTTTTGATCTTGGGACCAAAATTGATATATTTCTTAATGAGAAGAACCAGCCTCAAATGTAATGGAACACCAAATGGCTTTGGAAGTTAGTTTTGAGGCAGACTTCAGAATGTTTCTTAATAAATTCAACCTAAAACTGCAGGACGAAACATCAATTATATGCAAATCATATACCATGGTCAAATCATTTTGGTAACAATTCATGTTCGAATCTTAAGTAATGTCAAACACTTCTGTACTTCCAAATGTTAAAATAAGCAGCAAGATTTCCACTCCCACACACATTTTCAGGGAATGTATTTGTGAAGCTTAAACTAGTTTTGGCAACATATTTTGTATCTCCCAGCAAATACAAAGAAGATTTACATATTAAAAAATCTATTCATGTGCAGTTGAAGAACTTTCACCTTACTTTCAATTGGAGGTGATTAATGACAAGCTAAAAAGGGCAAATATCCAGTGAAGAATCTAATAGAATTCTGTAAATGTGTCCCAAATGTTAAATATGCTCAACTAAAATAATATGCTTGTGGGCTGATATCAGTGTCTGTCAGTCACTTTCTGTGTGAAAAGGGGTTTTCTAGGATGAGATGTGTAAAATCTCATATGGGTCAGCATTAATAGATGAACACGTACGATTAGTTTTGATGATAAGAGGCATTAACTTTTAATCCCAATTAAGCAAAATGTTATCTCCCTACAAAGAATTCAGTTTTCTTCATTAATTGCCGGGGTCCAGCCTCAGCAGGTCCAGGTGTCCCTAAAGGATGGACGGTGTCGGTGAGGGGAATGAGAGAGCCACAGAGTGAGTTCTGGTCAGTAGTCAGGCTCTGCTCTACTCTATTCTGATTTTAGAATCAGAATAGATTCTGATTATAGAGTAGAGTACATCTCTATTCTGATTTTAGAGCTTCTTATATAGGCAGTTTACTTGGGGGTAGGGAGTTACATTCATGCAAAGGACATCAAAGGACTCAAGCACTCATCAGATAATTTCTCTTTGTTCAGCACAAGTTATTCTAGTTAAGCTATAATGGGTACAGACTGGTGCCAGGGATGGGGGACAGGGTCTTGCTTCTTGAGTAATCATGTCCCTCAGAAAGCCATGGGAGATAGCACAAATATGTGCTTTTTGGAAACTTATTCTGGGGTCTCCAGGAAAACAGGATATAGGTTAATGGAAAACGAGAAGCTATATGGAGGAACTAAGTATATAGGAGTGAAGTAGGAACCGGAAAGCATTACCTTTGCAGGAAGCAGGGTGTGTATCAATGGCTCAGCTGTGAAAGCATTGGACAAACATCAGCCTAGGGAGGAATCAGCTATCGAGGTACACATCTAAAGTTCTCCAGTGTCCTAGATACAGAATAATTTACCTCCTTGAAGTTGCTCCGGCCCACAAGCCTGAGAGATGTTTGCAGCAGATTAGCAAGGGGTTCTTTATTTGAGAGAGTTACAGGGATCAGAGAAAAAGGCAAGAGACTATCAGACCATGCTTACTTGCGGGGTTATCGGGCCCTCGGCTGGATTAGGCCTGCATCAGTTCAAACCTTAACCTAGTGGGGCAATGCCCTCGACCAGGCCTCATGGCTCCCAACAATTAATAGACTTAATTATTTAAAAAATTATACTCTTTATTTTATTTTGAGTTTTAATTTTTAAAAAAGTTTGAAATTTATTTTCTTTCTTGGTAGATGAAAACTTACATAATACCTTTGACTTTGCTTCTTGGATCACGAAGACTAAAATGTGTACTATCTATCCCATTACAGGAAGAGTTAGGAATGTTTCTGGAATATAGCATTGAGGAGTAACCCTCTGAGTGTATATTGAAAACCTATAGCTCTATCAGGACTCAGTTGCAGCCTAACGCCTAGAATGCCTGAGCCATTGTCCTGTTATACTTTATTGACCTGCTGTGTTGGCGTTTTTCAAAATCCCTGGTGTCTAAAAGGTGGTGTCTGTCTGATCAGATGGGGGCCCCCAAATGTGCTGTGAGGATTTGAGTAGAGGCCAGTGGTGTAGGCAGTGAAAGGATTCACCTGAGGCAGAACAAAGGAGATGAAAGTTTATTGAATATGCTGCAAGGGAACAGCAGGCAGGACAGCAGAGGAGAGGTTGCTTGCAAGGCAGTGGGTGGGGGCTGTTTTTAAAGGAGGAAGATGAGAAGGTATGGAGACAGACAGAATTCTGCCTTTTCTGGTAACCGTTCCTGGTTGAAAGCAGCCCACTGATCAGTTAAGGCATATGGATATTCTGAGATGGGTCTCCTGATGACCCTGTCTGTATACAGTCAGGTGGTCCGTGTGGGGCCTTTTCTGCATTCCGTTGCTCAAGCCTGTGTGTCTAAAAGCAGCCTCTACGCATTCTTTAAAGAGTTTTATTATAATTAGTAGGATCATCTAGAAGTTCTTTTCTCCTGGGAGATGACAATTGGCTGTAAAATTATACCTTCTGCTTAGAAATTTAGGTAATTTAACCTTTTGGAACACATGTGAACCCTTCTGTTGCTTCGTAAGTATATGTAAGCATAGGTGCTGATTAAGTGTTGGGCCCCTCTTCTAGTTTTACATGTGTGCTCTCAGTCCTTCCTGGTTGGGGTATAGCATCTGCTTTTCCTAGGATTACTAAGTTCACTCACTGTTCCCTTCCCCTGGTGTCTACATAGAAATATGCATATATCTATAATTTATAAACAGATATTAACAGAAGAAAAGGATCCCTATATATTAGTACTTTTTCTACTTATTAAAATACAGAATATATTCTAATTATCCTTTTATATTACAACTATTCTATCCACCCTTTATATTGCCTTTTATCTTTGAGTATCAGAGTATCACTGAACATTTTACAGGTACAGTATGTTCCCCTTAACCACAATGGAACTTAATTGAAGCTCAAATGATCACAGTCTGGCTTTTGAAAGCCTCCTTTGTGTTGACAATATTGAAAACATCATTGCTTTCTGGAAACAAAGGATGTTCCAGATCGTTCTTTACCCCCCGCCATGAGACATAGTCATAACCTCCTTTCAAGGAATCAAGGGTTCTTGTTCTTAATAGCAGAGACTGTTACTAGAGACCAAGGTCTGGACACTAGGGAAGAATGCAAGAATGGATGCAGGGCAAAAGTACAACTACAGATGTTGTTGGACTGTTTTTAGTAGTGACAGTGCTCGGAATGTAATACGAATTTACACAGATGTTTCTTATTTAGCTAATTGTATTGCTATACCATACCTGTTTTGTTATATTTTGTTTTTAAAAACAGTTCTGTATATGATTTCATTGACCACTTAGATGTTCTCCTATTTTTTTAAAGATTTTATTTATTTATTTGAGAGACAGAAATCACAAGTAGGCAGAGAGGCAGGCAGAGAGAGAGGGCTAAGCAGGCTCCCTGCTGAGCAGAGAGCCAGATGTGGGGCTCTATGCGGGGCTCTATCCCAGGACCCTGGAATCATGACCTGAGCCGAAGGCAGAGGCTTTAACCCACTGAGCCACCCAGACGCCCCTAGATGTCCTCCTCTTTAACAGTATTCTAGAAGGCTAAGACAGGGAGCTGATGAAGGGTGGGCACATTGGTCGTTAGTAGGTAATGGTTTGGGGGACGAGACATGATTGCATGGAATGTAAGAGAGCATGTGAGAATGAGTCATTTATTCATGTATGCCTACTAAATACCCAGGTATTATGCTAGGCTTTGATGATGAGTCTCTGTTCCATGTGGTTTATAATCTGGTAGTGGAGGCATTCATGTAACAAATAATTTAACCATTGGCTGAAACGAGAACTTCAAATGAAGCATACGTAATGTATTATAGGAGCACTTACTAGTTCTGGGGGTGTTATATTAGATAGAAGGGAGCTAGGAAGTGGCACTTGGTGGTGAATGGTAAAGAACAATGAACCACATTCAGAAAGTACTTGCTATATTTAGAGATATTAAGGGCCCACGTAGACAGGAGATGAAATTGTAGCTATTGAAGGCTTATTTTTTTTTTTAAGATTTTATTTGTCAGAGAGAGGGAGCGAGAGCGAGCACAGGCAGACAGAATGGCAGCAGAGGCAGAGGGAGAAGCAGGCTCCCTGCCGAGCAAGGAGCCCGATGGGACTCGATCCCAGGACGCTGGGATCATGATCTGAGCCAAAGGCAGCTGCTTAACCAACTCAGCCACCCAGGCGTCCCGAAGGCTTATTGTTTTTAAAGAAATAATTTGTACTTTTCTACCAAAGCCTTGTGAATTAAAAGGTTTAAAAAAAAAAAAAGGATCATAAGATTAAAGTTTGTGGTGAAAAGAAAACCACAGCCCAAAAACAGTATCACTTGTGTAAAAGTCCCAAGTCAGTAAACTAAGACTTAATACCTAACCTAACTATAGTTTCAGCCACCACCCCCCAAGAATGTAACCTTGACCCTATTGATGAAGTTCTAGAACCTAGGTGAGGTTCGGTGGGCTGAGGTCCGGAGCCGATGCCAAGAAAGAATTCTTGAGACATCTTTGGTGCAAAATGGTGGTTTATTAAAGCACGGGGACAGGACCCGTGGGCAGGAAGAGCTACTGCCCAGGGCCTGTGAGGAGTGGCTGGTTATATACACAGGAGTTGGGTAGGTGAGGACAAAGGGGTGTTCAGAAGGGCTATTGGGGTAAAGAAGACTATCAGGATATTGAAGGCCTGGTTACTATCAAGCCAAGGCCACTTTCCCTCTAATGAGGCATTACCATAAAGACAACTGGGAGTCTCCTGGTGGAATGTTACATTCCTGCTATCAAGGGTCCTTGTGAGTGAGATTTAGGGTTAGACGAAATTTAACTTTATTTACTTTTCTTTTTACCTCGGCCTCCTTCAGTTTTTTTATGGAGGGGAGGGTGATGTTAGGGCTTGAGGAACTGAGTTATGTGTCCTTGGAAATTGGGCTATTGATAAGGTAACTTCTTTGTTGTAAATCTCAAGGACATTTGCAAACCAAGGGAGACTCCTGCCTTACAGGACTGTGATCTCTGCAAAATAACCATTTGTTGTTCTTTTAGGGCAGTCAGGGGTGCCTGAGGAATGTCACACATATTACCAAGGGGAGTGGGTGGAGAGGGGGTGCAAGGCGCCAGCCCCTGCTCCGTCCTCAGCCAGCCTCCTGCTCCCTCATCACTATCAGCATGGAATTTTCTGGATAATACAAGGAAAATTTATTGATAAGACCCCTTAAGCTCCCCTTAAGAGGGCAACCTTGCCTGAACAATGCATTCCATGCTAATAAATTACTTTTTTTATGCCTGCCCTCTGCCTTTGAAAACCTTTCTTTTGTTTAGCACAGTGAAGCTATTTTCCAAATGGGGTGTGCCTATTCATGAATCATTTAATAAAGCCAAATAGATCTTCAAAATTCACTCTGTTGAATTTTGTTTTTCGGTGTTTTTTTTTTTTAAGATTTTATTTATTTACTTGACAGAGATCACAAGTAGGCAGAGAGTCAGGCAGAGGCCCAACCCACTGAACCACCCAGTGGCCCCTGAATTTTGTTTTTGTTTTTTTTTTTTTAAAGATTTTATTTATTTATTTGACAGAGATCACAAGTAGGCAGAGACGCAGGCAGAGAGAGAGGAAGCAGGCTCCCTGCTGAGCAGAGAGCCCAATGCGGGGCTCGATCCCAGGACCCTGAGATCATGACCTGAGCCGAAGGCAGCGGCTTAACCCACTGAGCCACCTAGGCGCCCCTGAATTTTGTTTTTTAACACACATTTACCCTAACAGTAAGAAAGACACAATTTGGGGTACTTGGGTGGCTCAGGGTTAAAAACCTCTGCCTTTGGCTCAGGTCATGATCCCAGGGTCTTGGGATGGAGGCCCGCATCTGGCTCTCTGCTCAGTGGGGAGCCTGCTTCCCTCTCACTCTCTGCTTGTGAGATGCCTAAATTATAACCATTACCGCTATTTCTGCTCTGTACCTTCGCTTGCAAACCCATGAGGAGATGGAAAAATACCAGCAGACTTTCTATAGGCACTCTGTAACCACACATCCCCCCCCCAGAACTGAACCTGGCAGAGTGGCTGCTCCCCGACCCCACCCGGCTCTGCGCCGAGAGAGAACAGTCATCTGGCGCCAGAGAAACCCCCACCCAGAATTGGACGTGACAAAATGACTGCTCCCAGACCCCCCACCCAGCTCTGGGTGCAAGATATAATAACCATCCGGCGCCCCGCAGCTTGACAGGGAGACCCCGGCCAATCCTGAGGTGACACATACCCTAGCGGTGCCAACCAAACAATTTGAAGAATGACAGCCCTTTGACCTAACCAATAATCTGTTCCCAGCCTTTTCCCGCTCTGTAGCGCATCAGTTATATTAGAGTTCCTTTTTGTTTTTCCCGCGGTATGTGGCGATTTGTTACAAGATACTATGATGTATGCTAAGTCCCTGCCTCCCCAAAAATAGTGTATAAAAAGTGCTGTGATCCTGAGCTCGGGACCTCTTAGCGTTACCGGCAATGAGTGCGCGGAGATCCGGGTTCGAACTGGTAATAAACGACCCTTGCTGTTTGGCTTTGACTCTGGACTCTGGTGGTCGTCTTTGGGGGGTCTTGGAATTTGGGCACAACACCTGCCTCTCTGCCTACTTGTGATCTTTGTCTGTCAAATAAATAAATAAATAAATAAACTCTTTAAAAAAAAAAAGACACAATTTATATTCCTTTCCTATAGGCACATAGCTTGGCACCAATAAAGCCGAGCCTCCCTTTTAAAGGAAATTTTGATTACCTTCTTAAAATTGCTTCTTTCCATAGCACACACTTTGCTTCTCCTCTGCTTTTTTTTTTTTCTCGTAACACTTAACATTTTCTAATGTAGAATGTCAATTACTACTTTTTTTTTTAAAGATCTGTTCTGATTCTGCACATGGGCAGGGGACTTTTGTCTTTTTCATTTACTGATAAATCCCAAGCAACTAGAAGGACAGCTGGCACATATGGGGCACTTAATATTTGTTGAATGAATGCATTTGAGCTGTGTTGGAGAGAAAAAAATCTTTCTCTGCCCTTCAAGATCATTCTGGCTGGGCTAAGAATTAACATGAGGCAGTAATAGGAGAAAATCAAACAAAAGTTTATAATAACACTTATACCTCTAGCATACATTGGAGAAACCCAGAAAAACTGAGTAACTTCCCATAATGACTGAAACCATCAACTTAAATACCATCTTTAGCTAAAGACAAAAGAAGATGTTGGGGGTGGCAAGTCAGTTATGGGAGGTAACTAGGAAAAACAAAGTAAAGAAGAGTAAGATTGTTATGCAAATTTAATTCCAAGCCTCCTCCTTGATAAGAGTTTCTAAAGATTGAGTCATCCCCTTTCTTCCTGGCATAGCAAGGGGGAAACACCCTTCCAAATGAGATTTCCCTTAGGACTGTAAATACCTTTTAGGAAGGGTGACTTCTACTTGGTTTTCAGTTTCTCTCACTTCCACTGTTTTTTAAAAAATAACCCGCTTAAAATAACCAATATGCCAAAGAGGCATATCTTGGGGTGGCAAAATTTGCTCCCCTTCAGCTATAACAAGTTTTCTGGAGTTGAATTCAGTTGATTTTGTTGGTCATATAATCACTTGATGGCTTTCCTGGAGTTGTCTTTCTCTGTTAATATTCTGTTAGATTTGTTGTACCCGAGTTTTCGGTCCGAGAGACCACCAAGGAGCCAACACCGATGCGATCACACGAGGGTTTATTTGACAAGCTTAAGCTTGGGCCCAGTATACCTGACACAGCAGAGTAGGGACTTGGACCCTGATCTTAGTTAAGGCAGGGGTATTTATGGGTTCCTGTTACTAAAGCAGGGTGGGGGTCTCTGGAACCAAAGCAGGATGGGGGTCCTTAGAACTAAAGTAAATTAGGGGAAAGTTCAGCCCTTGGGCATAGGAGTCTGAGATGGCTGCCGGAGCTAAGATGGCTGTGCTTATGCTACGGCTAAACCTGAGGTGGGATGGCCCTAATTTTTCTCAGCCTCCACAGATTGGCACTATAAATTACATACGCAGCAATTTATTTTGCAGAAAACTTGGAATGTTGAATATCTTTTTTTTTAAAGATTTTATTTATTAATTTGACAGAGAGAAATCACAAGTAGATGGAGAGGCAGCCAGAGAGAGAGAGAGAAGCAGGCTCCCTGCTGAGCAGAGAGCCCAATGTGGGACTCGATCCCAGGACCCTGAGATCATGACCTGAGCCGAAGGCAGCGGCTTAACCCACTGAGCCACCCAGGCGCTCCGGAATGTTGAATATCTTGAATCATTATGTCAATGGAATCTTGAAAAAATGGGAGTGTTTGGAAGCTAGCAGTTTAATGCTGTTGTTCAAAATAATTATATCCTCAATTCAAGTGGGTGGAGCCAGATTGTCATAAAACTATTTAATCTGGCTTTAATTTTGTACACATGGGGAAACTGATTTAGCAAGGTCAGTCCAAGATCAGATTGTCATGTAGAGTTGAGTGAGTAGAATTTTCATTTTCTTCACTTCCCAAGTTCAGAGCTCATTTCCAGTGTTCTCTGACACTTACTGTAGAAGCTCATACCCACATAACACCTGTAATGCTAGAGTTCTTCCTGAGAACATCCTGGGATGGATAATGGTGGGATGTGGGAGCGGGGGATTATGTATTGAGCCTTTCCCCACTAAGATCTGGAATTTAAGTGGATGGCATTAATTTTGAGGATACAAAGCATTTTAAGGTAATTGTAGAAGTTTTATCTGTGGGGTGAGTAAGGTGATTTCCCTGTCTTATCAGGGAGCCATAAAACATTACATTTTCCCAGTTCAATCTTCCTCCTGCATCTGTTGGCTGGAATGAATCATGACATTGTAGTCTTTGAGGCAAGGGTCTATGTCATGTATGACTTTGGTAATCTCTGCAGTGTCTGGGATATAGCATGTCCTCATATACCTCTGATATCCAGATATCTCATTTGCATAATGAGAATAAGGATCAGTCTTGTTACTGGTAGAGATTTCAAAAGAAGTAATCAGAAAGAATTGCCCAACACTGTCTTATCAGTCTTTTCTACCACAATGATTATAGAAGACAGATAACTTAGGGGGGAATTTGGGGAAATGTTCTTAACGGAACTTAGAGGCCCTGTCTTTTCTTCCTACCAAGAGCAGCATGCAAAATCTAGTTGGCCCAGTTTATCGAAGGAAAACAATATTCTTTTCTGATTGGATGTGTTCCAGGAAAATAAACTCAAGTTATTTAATGAAAAATTGTATCTTCTTTTTTTTAAATTAATTTATTTTTTTGAGAGAGAAAGAGCACAGAGGGAGAGTGAGAGGGAGCAGAGAGCCCAATGCAGGGCTTGATTCCAGGACCCTGAGATCATGACCTGAGTCAAAGGCAGATGCTTAACCAAGTGAGCCACCCGGGCACCCATGTATCTTAATGTATATTCAGTTTGTCCCTTTATAGATTTTTTTTTTTTTTTTTTTTTTGTGAGAATGAGAAGTGGGGGCAGAGGGAGGAGGGAATCCCAGTCAGACTCCATGCCCAGTGCAGAGCCTGACACAGGGCAAGATCTCATAACCTAGAAACCATGACGTGAGCTGAAATCAAGAGTGGGACACCCAACTGAATGAGCCACCCAAGGACTCCTCTTTGATGGTGCAGTCAGCAGACTTAGCCCTTACCAGATTGATTGTTCGTGTGCTCCCAGCCCTTGGGATGGAGATAAACATCAAGCAAAAGTAAACCTGGCAGCAAACCTCAGTGAAAATAAGGGCTTGGAAGGGTATAAATATGTTTGTCTTAGTTTTTGGTAAAAGATAGACTGCCCTAGATGTATCCTGGTGCAATGGAAAAGAAACCTTTATTATTTATTTTTATGCAAGAGCTTGAGATGGGAGTTCTTGTTTGGTAGGAGGTTTTATCTACACAGTGAACTGGGGACTTAGACTCCTTCCCTCTAGTGGCTTTGCCATCCCAAAGGGCATCTGTGTATCCAGAAAAGGCACGATGGGCGGGGGGGGGGGGGCTCAAACCTTTTTTTTTTTTTAAGTCTGAGCTTGGAAATGACAAACAGCATTTCCACTCAAATCTCACTGACTAAAACTCAGTTGCATGATCACATCTGTTAAGGATGTTGGGAAGTATAAACTAGCCATGTGCCCCATAAAGAGGTAATTGTTATTTTTCAGGATTTTCCTTCTTTCTCTCCCCATTCCTTCCTTCCCTCCCTCTTCCTTCTTTTCTCTCTTCCGCCCACCTTCTGTCCTTCCTCCCTTCTTTTTTTTCTCTTCTTTTTTACTTTTTATTTTAAGATAATCATAGACTCTAGACTTTGGAGTTGCAGATATCCCCTGAGCAGCTTTCTTCTGGCTTCTCCTTCTATCAGCACCTACACAACAATAGAGCAGTTTTCAAAATCTGACATGATACCGTTAAATAAACTACAGACTTTATTCAGATTTCACTAGTTTTTAACCCATAATGTCCTTTTTCTATTCCAGGGTCCAATCCATCTAGTTGTAATGGTTCCTTAGTCTCTTGCCATTTATGACAGTTCTTGCCTTTCCTTGCCTTTTATGACCTTGGCACTTTTGAAGAGTCAGTGATTATACTCCGTAATTTTGTAAAATGTCCCCCAGTCTGGGTTTGTTTGATGTTTTGTCATGATTCGACTGAGGGTTATGCATTATTGGGAAGGCTACCATAGACCAGAATTAATCTGTCCTTGGTACATCATATCAGAGCTAGTGAGTGCAGAGTGAGGATTCAAACCTTGGTGGTCTGTCTCCAGAATGTGTACTCTTAACCATTCTACTATAAACTCGTGCCCTGGTTGTAGCTATTGGCAGGACTGAGGTTCACCTAGTACACATTAGTACACATTTATCTGGTGGCCACATCAGCTAACTGCTTCTCTTCTAACTGCTCATTGCCTGTGCCCTACAGGTGGTCAAATATTTGGGGGATAATCCTGCCCACTGGTGAATAACAAATGTTTGTATCTCCTAATTATGTTTCAATTGGGCAATTATTATATTTGACAGTATAAGTGAACCTTAGGAAATATTTTCAGGTACTTATGTTTGGAAGTACAATAGCTTAAACATTTTGAAGTCACGGCAAAAGTGACTTGGGCATGCATTTGTTAACTGTTCCTCCCAATTGTGTGGCATTGACCCATGTTTGTCTTTGACCACAACATGTAAGTAGTATGCCTCTTTTTTTTTTTAAAGATTTTATTTATTTATTTGACAGAGAGAGATTTATTTGACAGAGAGAGAGATCACAAGTAGGCAGAGAGGCAGGCAGAGGGGGAGGGGGAAGCAGGCCCCCCGCTGAGCAGAGAGCCCGATGCAGGTCTTGATCCCACCACCTGAGACCTGAGATCATGACTTAAGCTGAAGGCAGAGGCTTAACCCCCTTGTGCCACCCAGGCACCCCAAGTAGTATAGCTCTTATTTAAAAATGATTATTAGGGGTGCCTGGGTGGCTCAGACATTAAGCCTCTGCCTTCGGCTCAGGTCATGATCCCAGTGTCCTGGGATCCAGCCCCACAGGGGACTCTCCCCCTGGCGGGAAGCCTGCTTCTTTTACCCTCTCCCACTCCTCCTGCTTGTGTTCCCTCTCTCGATATGTCTCTCTCTTCAAATAAATAAATGAAATCTTTAAAAAAAAAAAAAAGAAAATGACTATTGATGTGTGATTAGGTATGTTACAAAAATGGGGTATTTGAAAAATGGGGTCACCAGTCTTTCCCTTTTAATGACTATCTGGCACCGGCTTGGTGATTTGGCTACTAGTTGTAGACTCTGCTTCAGTGAGCAGTTTTGCCTACTTACTTCCCAGTCTGCCAAGAATTTCTGGTTTAGTAGAAACTACCCCACTTCTGAGGGTTATGTGAATGGCTAGCATACTCACACCGAGGGCTACACCACAGAGTTGCATTCATATATCTTAAAGTTTTGATGATATTCTGCCTTTTAGCTCTTTTGGTTCAATTCGCTATTTACATGTATATCAAAGGCACGAAGTTCCCCTACAGCAAAAAGAAACAGGAAAATCTTTGGCTGAAATTGAGAGAGAAGGACATTTGTTCTGGGTCTGCCAGTGACTTACTGTGTTACTTTAAGAAAAATACTTAGTCTCTCTGATCCCTGTTTCCTTTCTTTCTCTCTCTCTCTCTCACTTTCTTTCTCCCAATTAATTTATCTATTTTAGAGAGCAAGAGAGCATGAGCAGGAAGAGCAAAGGGAGAGGGAGAGAGAATCTCAAGGAGACTCCATGTGGAGACTAACATGGGCTCAATCCTAGGACCCTGAGATCATGACCCTGAGATCACGACATGGGCCAAACCAAGAGTTTGGTGCTTAAGCAACTGCACCACCCAGGTACCAGCCCTCTGTTTTCTTATCTTCAAAGAGGAAAAGGACCCCATCCAGCTTCAGCTTTCTTTGATTTAGTGCTAAAGTGAGTTTTCATATAGTTTGGTTGATGATTTGCTTGTCTTGCCATTTACATAAATGCTAAATGGAGCTCCTAGATACTGCTGGTGACAGAGGACTGTGTTTTCATACTCCTGAGAAAGAAAGATGGTAAAATAAAAAATTGTGTAAAACTTGCTTTGAAGATCATATAGTACCATTTGCTGATAAGACAAAGGAAAACTGGCATACTTTCCTTTAGTCTTAGAGACCATCCTTTGTAAAACACATCCCATTTTCAGAGATGTTAGGGTGTGGAATGTATTCCAGTTAACAAATGCACAGGGTACACTGAACAGGAAAAACACTATTTTTTGGTACACAAAATATATAACAAGATATACAACAACCCAATAACACGATGACATCACCTTACTAGCTCCACAGAAAAATAATTATTTGAAATACTTTATGACCTCAAAATCAGTACCATTCATTTCAGTTCCAGGTCTTGGTGGGGAAAGGCTAGCTTGTATGGTGCCCTGGGGGATCTTAGATTTGAGGAGATGTGATAGGAAGGCCCCAGTGTCTGCTGTCCATCGCCTCAAAGAGTGACCATCTGCAGCCTTGTCAGAGCCTGAGCTGGCTAACCCAGAGAGCGTCTACATCGTTATCCCATGTTCCAGAGCTTCTTAGAGACAAGCCAGAAATATGGACTAGAATGTGATGGACTAACTGGGCCTACCTAGTGAAGCCGTGTTGGGACTCAAAGGCTCAGCTCAAAATTCTGACTTTGGAGAAGCCTCATCTCAGACACGATCACTGTCTTCTCTCTCCTCACAGAGCCTTGTGCATACTTCTGTCAGAACACAGCACAGTCTTTGGTAGTGTTTTCCTTTCCATTTCTCCTACTAGAAGCTATTCAGAGGCCTCGTGTTGTTTCACAGGAGTGGTAAACAGCTTGGAACACAGTAGGCATTCAGCCACATCCACTGGAGGAAGACAGATAAGATAGGAAGGAAGGAAGGATGGTTAATGTTTTGTGGATTATAGGAATGGTTTTTAGGTGACTCGGGCCACTCCTCATCACCAGAAAATATGATGCAAGTGAATTGTGAATGAAGATTTAATTTTCAGGGAACAAAATTATTCAAGAAAGCACATGGGAAAATCAGTCCGTTGTTTTAGAGGCAGGACCGATTTGGGTGAAAAAAGGTTGTACTAGACAACGCACCCACCCTGAAACTGTAGAGAACCAGTGTCATGAAAATTCTTCCGAGAGATGATGCTTTGCTCTGATGCTGATATCAGCAGCGCAGTGACTGTGTTTCCTTGTCTCAGTTTCCTTGTCCACAAAATAGGAAGGCTGGGCGTACCTGAGAGTCACTGTAAGAGTTCAGCCACGTAACGGAGGTGATTAGTACAGCGCCTGGTGCACCGTGAGAGAAGGAAATGTCAGTTATCATTATCTGTGTTTGCGTCATCAGTAGGCAAAGACACGAGGACCAACGAAAGTATTTTATTGGTCTCTAATTTGGCAATTCTTTCTGGGGTTTTTCTGTGTGTGTTGTGTGTGTGTGTGTGTGTGTGTGTGTGTGTTTTTCCCTTAAACGGAGATTATAACTTCCTTATTTTGTTTCCTTAACTTTCAGCTATATATTAGTAGTCCCTTACTGGAGAGTTGTCATTCCTCACCTCTCAGGGATCTCCCCATTGACTAAAGCTACATCTCCCCCTTTTTCTTTCTCAGTGAGTTGGCTGCTTCTGTTACAAATGGACAACTCAGCCTTTGAGATGCATGAAGATGCAGCACAGAATACTTTTTCTATGAGGAAGATGGACACCATCTCCAGAATGGTAAGGTTCAGACTGACACCTTGAGATTAGCTCCCTCCAAACCTTTATGCAGGGTCAGGAAAGAATCCCTTTTTAGACCAGCTTTCCTCAAGTGACCCTCTTTTGAAAGGTAGCATCTCCTGCTCTGGACATTTCTTGATTTGCTTTCCATCTTATCAACTCCTAGCTCACATCTCCATTAGCTTTGTAAGGGGTTCAACTTTTCATGAATTTGTTGTTCATGGTATTAGTGAATTGGTTATTGTTCAGTATAATATCCTCATACAATGTAAAATTGCGAATGTTAATCAATGATTATACTATACAAAATATACCATTTAAGGATGTTGACATGCTAACATCTGTGTTCGAGTTATTAGTAATCAAAGCTATGCCTGCTTAGAGAGGAATTCAGAGGGCAGTGGACAGGAAACCATGACATTAGCACTTATAAATGCCATTTTGTGGTCAGAGGAATGAGGGCAGATTGGTTCAAAAGTTAAGGTGTGTATTCTTTTGGTAGCTTTCAGTAATGTGGATGGTAACTCACAGAAATAATACGGTTGTTTGTAGCATGTATTTGTAATGTGATAACGAGGAAATAGTAACACAGCAGTACATGGAAATATTGGACTTGGACTTGGTAGATGAGTTAGTAGCTGAGACAGGTCATCCACGGAAGGGGGTGTCTAATGAAGCTATTTAAGTGAAGGAGGGAGGGAGAGTGAGGCGAAGATCTATCAGGCCACTTGTTTACTGGTACGTTACTTTCCCCAGGCCTATTACCTGTTCATGTGATTGCATGGATTATTCTGGAACTAAACGATTCTTGAAATCTAGTCTTTATAATCTCTTTAATTTTCAGGTGAACGGACTGGTAAACAGGAGCTGATTGGCTGCACTCGAATGCATTTTCCGTACAAACTTAACTGGCTCCTTAATTTTCTAATAATTTATTCTGTGCCTCAGCTTTTCCTATGTTTATTGTTTTTCTTATTTATTTGGGTGTCAGGCAAGGTAAATGGTGTGTGTGTGTGTGTGTGTGTGTGTATGTACACATTTGTATTTATTTACACTCATATTTACACATGTATTATTTTACTGAGTGTATTTATCCCAGAAGTGCATTTTTTAAGTAAAAGAAAATATAAGCCAAAGTGAGAAAGGATGCAATATTTTTAATGCATCAAGAGTGGAAAATAATGGCTTTAAAATTTCTCTTAGGAGAAGAAGAGGCAGTGGTCACTGATGAGCGTTTTCCTGGTGTGTCTCTTGGCCTGTACCGTCACCACGGCAGTAGGAGTACTGATACTTTCCTTGGTTTATGTTCACAACTCTCAGCCACATTCACAAGTCCACCTGGAAGTCCGGCCTCTGCAAACAACGGTTCCCGTAGTGCAAAAGGCTGTTGATCCAAAATACCAGTTTCTTAATCATTTGCCTAAATCCAAGGTATGAATCACACATTTAGCAAAAAGGATCATCTATTCTAACAGTGATTTCAAAACAAACCTCCCATTGCCTGTTTACTAAGCTTTGTTCTCTCTTCACTGGAAGGAACGGACTGTGGGCCATCCAGAGGAAGGGAGGTGAGCCACAGAGGAGAGAAGTGTTGGCTTGACACTGGCCCCAGGAAGAGCTTTTCTGTCACTGATAGCTCTGTGTCAGCCCAGAGGGGAGGACTGCAGACAGACAAATGCAAAGCTCTCTATTCTCTTGTCAAGATACATGTTCTTTTCATGTCTAACAGGGTCTCAACCCACCATTCTGTAGGCACTACTGTCATTCCTAGAGTCTTGCAGACCTATTCTTCCTCTTCCCTTCTGGGCCTCCAGTCTTCATCCGCTCACCACTGTCTTTTCTGTTTTGCCTACCTCTTACTCTGCAGGCCACAGTGGCCTTGTGTTCCTCAGATGACCTCCGTGTTGACGGTTGCTTGTCTGACATTTCAGGTCTTTGAATTCCCTGGCGGTGCAATCCAGTGGGCCCGGTATAGGAACAATGTCAAAGACTACCTCAGCATTGAAGAAGAGGCCTTTGGCAGCAGCTTGAACAGTCAGAGATCACAGATGACTCTGGGGACCCTGAGAATAAAAAGCAACGGTCTCCGGGCCCCTCACTGGCACTTCAATGCTAATGAACATGGCTACCTTGTACAGGTATAACCAGTTTGCCTGTGTTCTGCGCCTCAGTGTTTATGCTGTGTGTCCTCAAGCTATTATTTTAGTTGTTGTAAAACCTACTTAGCTAAGTGATAGACAACACCCAGGCTTGGGCTGTGTATTCAATTAGATTTGTTAGCAGTGGCCTGAAGCATTAACCTGTTTGTTGTAATTATTCTTGGCATCACTGTGAACCTCTTTCTTCAGCATGAAATAATTTTTCATTTGCTATTGTTAAAATAAGATCACTGTTCCATCTTTTGAGCCAAAGCTAAAACTTGTAGCTCTGATCCAGTGATCAAAGAGATGGCTGCTTTCTTCTAAGGAAAAAAGCAGTTTGCTGATGTTCAGCCTGGAGTCCCCAAGATCAGGCCAATTAGAGGCACTTTTGTGGTTCAGACTTGATAGAACTGTCTAGGAGTCAAGTGATAGAGAGCTAGAGGTGAAATGAGCGTTCTCACTTGAATTTCAAATATTTCATTAATTCTAGAAAGTATTGATTGTTGCATTCCGTAGTCCAGATACTGGGAGAGGGATAGTTACTAAGTGCTTGCTCACGGTACTTCAGACTTTGGTCTTACCCTGGTGATCCTAATAATAGATCAGCCAGTGTTAAGTGACATATTTCTGTCGGTGTTAGTAATACCCCTTGTTTATGCAATTCATTCAGTTTTAGAATTTACAACAGAAAGAGAGATTAGAGTTTCATCTATCTGAGACCAAACTTCTTATTTCTTATGAACAGAGGCTCAGAAGGATTGAGTTTTCTAAAGATAAACTGTAGTTGTTGGCCTGGGACAAGTCCATGTTTTCTGCCATTTTGTCTTTTTCCACATATACAGAATATGTAAAAGAGGACTGTCTTGGGGCACCTGGGTGGTGCAGTCCGTTAAATGTCCAACCCCTGGTTTTGACTCAGGGTTTGATCTCAGGGGATGAGATGGAACCCTCTGTTAGGCTCTGCGCTCAGTGCAGAGTCTGCTTGGCCCTCTCTCCCTCTCCCTTGGCCCGTCCCTCATAAATAAATAAATCTTAAAAAAAAAAAGAGGACAGTCTCCAAAAGATTCGTTTCCATGGCTCTGGCTGAGCAGTGGCAGAATAACAGGAGGAAGGAAAGGCACGTAAGTGGAAGGAGACCCTTAAATTAAAACAAATCTCAAGTAGGGAAATTAGTGGAAATTAGCCCGGAGCATGTTCCAGTAGATAACAGGCCTGGAATCCAGCTCAGTCTGGAGAACTGTTCTGGAAAGTCCAGAGAGAGTTTCTAATGTGATCTCCTAAATGTGAGCTAGAAGGTGGTCAAGAGGTATAAACTTCCAGTTATAAAATAAATAAATCATGGGATGTAATATACAGCATGGTGACTATATTTCATAATATTGAATTGTAAATTTGTAAGTGGGCAAGAGAGTAGAGCTTATAAGTTCCCATCAGAAGAAAAAATTCTAGCGAGGGTGATGGATGTTAAAACTAGACTGGTGGGGATTGTTTCACAGTGTAATATGAGTGTCAAATCTTTGTGTCGTACACCTGAAACTAATAGGATGTTGTGAGTCAATTACATCTTACTTACAAAAATATTAAAAAGTTCAACTCTAAAGGAAATAAATGTGGCTAGAATATTGTTTAGATCCCAGAAAAATTGTAGGATCCCTCACATACATGGTAAGGAGCCAGTCAATAGGATGTGAAGGAAGTCTCTCTACTGCATACTCACCCACAGATGTTGCTTTTGAATCCGAGTGTCTTCATGAAAGCCGTGAAAGGAGTAGCCCTGAGGGAGGCAGGGCCACCGGGTTCAGGGCCGCTGGGGTGACCAGAGTGCATGGCCCTGTTGTGCATGGCCCATTGTCCACGGGGCTGCTTCTGCTGTGGGTTTGGAGTAATTGGTACCCTGGTATGCATAGAGACACACTGCTGCCGTGGACTTGGAGAGAGCACTTTAGAGGTTCACCTTTCTCCTGTCTCTTTAATACTCATCTGGAACTGAGTTGTACACATCTGTGTAGATACAACAAAGACTCCTTTTTTTTTTTTTTTTTTTTTGCCTTTCTCAGAGATAGTGTATTTATTTATTTATTAACATAGAATGTATTATTTGTTTCAGGGGTATGGGTCTGTGATTCATCAGTCTTACCCAATTCACAGCACTCACTATAGCACAGACCCTCCCCAGTGTCCATTTCCCCTCACCCCATCCCTCCCACCCCCGGCCACTCCAGCAACCCTCAGTTTGTTTCCTGAGACCAAGAGTCTCTTAGGATTTGTCACCCTCTCTAGTTTTGTCTTGTTTCATTTTTCCCTCCCCTCCCCTATGATCCTCTGTCTTGTTTCTCAGATTCCTCAAATCAGTGAGATCATATGATAATAGTCCCTCTCTGATGGACTTATTTCATTTGGCACAATACCCTCTAGTTCCATCCACATTGTTGCAAATGGCAGGATTTGGGGCTTTTTTGATGGCTGCATAGTATTCCTGTGTGCGTGTGTGTGTGTGTGTGTGTGTGTACCATATCTTCTTTATCCATTCATCTGTTGATGGACACCTAGACTCTTTCCATAGTTTGGCTATTGTGGACATTGCTGCTATAAACATTAGAGTGCACATGCCCCACAAAAGACTTCTTGTAGATGCTTCCCTAATGACCAACTCTGGAAGAAATAATATTACATTTTCTACTATTTACAGAATAATATTGTAGAGATGATTTGAGAATGAGAAAAAGGATTTTGTATAAGTGGAATCAAAGTATGGTGTAGTATGCATTACAAGTATAGACTTCCCTCCAGCCTCTGGCAAGCACCATTCTATCTCTATTTCTAGATATTTTGACTAAAGAATTGAGTTTTAGGGATCTTCTGTACAGCAATTTGTTTGTCCTTAACAATACTATATTGGACACTTAAAAATTTAAGAAGATTGGTCTCATGCTAAATGTTCTTAACACAATTCAAAAAAGTGTAGACTTTGTAACTAGACTGCTAGAGGTCCAATTCCCAGCTTTGCCATTGACTAGCAGAGTAATCTTGGGAAAACTGTACATTCTTTACAGATTCAATTTCTCTCTATAAAATGAGGATAATAATAGTACTTGCTTCATAGGGTTGATACAAGGGATGATTGAGTTAAGACAGGTAAAGTGCCTTAGAAGAATATCTGGACACAGAAGAAAAGCACTGTGTTATTACTATTAGTATTATTATTAAAATTGTGTGCAGACTTTTTATCTAGGAAATAGTGTGCATCCGTATGCATATACATGGAAACATGGAGATACATGAACGTGCATGTCAGCATGACCACCTGTGAACACGCACACATGTGCTTGTAGTCTTTTCAAACTCTGAAGCATGAACTTAGAATTCTAAATTCTCAATAGAGGTGATATTGCCCCCTGGGGAGGGGGGCAAAAACTTTAGAAGGTAAAACGCCTCACTTTTTTTATGTGTAAAGGTCACTTTTTTTACGCATGTAGTGCACGAGCATGATGAATGTAAGGTGTACCCAGATCAATAGCACATCTGTAGTGTCAAAATTTCATAGGATGGTAATTAGTTAAAAAAGATTAAAATGGTACCTTATAAGAGATGTAATGAGGGCCCCTGGGTGGCTCAGTTGGTTAAGCAACTGCCTTTAGCTCAGGTCCTGATCCTGGAGTCTGGGGATCGAATCCCGCATCAGGCTCCCAACTCCATGGGGAGTCTTCTTCTCCTTCTGACCTTCTCCCGTCTCATGTTCTCTCTCTCAAATAAAGAAAATATTTTTTAAATGTATTTTAAAAAATTGAGAAAAAAAAGGTGTAATGAAAAAGATTTGAGAAACATTGCTCTAAAGTGACGTTGTATGTGTTTTCTGTTATGTTTCAGGGGACGGCATGGATTGGGGTGGTTGATGATGGTGGTGTAGTTACTACATACAATGTTACAGCTGGCCAAGTGATCTTCTTCCCTAAAAATACTCTACACTGGATCAAGAATGTGGGGAACGAAGACTGCTTTTTCTTACTATTCTTTTCCACACATGATGAACTTCAGACACTAGATGTTGATGATGTATTTTTTTCTGTACCTGAAGATATTGCTTCCAGGTCACTTAAGGTCTGTACCACTACTGAACACAAATCCTTCATTGAGTGTTTGCATTACATAGGCACAAAGAAAGCATGAGTATTTGTGTTTCTAGGGTAGCAGTTAGTAGGATAAGATTTGGGTAATGAACTCAAGAACATAACTTGTATTCCTATTAAAGATACACGACTTTGAAACTGACTTAGTTTTTACTTTCCTTTATGAAGGACTTCTACAAGAAACTATAATGAATTCGTAGAAAAGTTTTGATAGCGTTAATAAAAATGACTGTAGTTTGATCTCTGAAAAGATAGATGCTCATTCAGGGAGAAGTTTGCTGCAGATGATGTAATTGTGTTTTCCTAATTCAATGCAGAGAAGCCCATTGTTTTCCTGAAGGAAAGCTGCTTTGGTCTTTCTAAATACTTCAGTTATCATGGAGGGGCTGCTCATAGGGCTGGGTGTAGAGGGAGAGGGCCAGATGCAGATGCTAACGATACAAATGGGTGATCAGAAGAATTGGTAATGGCCATAAATAGCAACTGGAAGAAATTCTGTGACAGATTTAGAAATCTATCTAGGGAAGTTTTGAAATTGACCTCACAGCAGATCCTGATTGAATGTTATAGGGAGAAGTGGAAAAAATGAGTCATTAAGAGAATATTTGTAAATATGAAAACCAGTATATATTTTTATAGGATTATAATGATTATAAAACATCAACACATTAAAAGCCAACATGCATTGAAAACTTGGAGGATTTTCATGAATATCACAGTCTCAGGTTGACTGAGGTCAGTTTCTTTGACTGGGCCACTGAAAACCACAATGGTGCCCTATCCTCAGCTACTTACCCTTCTATTACTAAAATTTGTGGAATGTTTTGCAAATACCATGTATGATTTCTTATGTGTTTCAGCCTGAAGGTGGAATTAATTTCATTAGAACATTCCAGAAGCAGAAAGAGGACCAGGGTGTCAACCTTCCCCCCAACTTGGCAGAACTGGTTATAAATCCTAGTTATGTTCAGTCTCCAGAGAGTCTTGTGTGGAGATATTTTTATGACCTTAAAGGTATAATATGTTATTTTGCAAAATCTTTCTAGTTAAGTGTTGGTATATGTGATTACACAGGTGTTGGATTGAGATGTAATGTGTTTTTTTTTTTTTTAATAGTAGGTAAAGTAATGAGGAGTTTGAAAAAACACATTTCTTTAAATAATAGGAAATGAGAGAAAAAGAATGGAAGCAAAAGAGAACGTAGTAGAAGATTTCAAAGTGTGAGGGGTGTGTGTTGGGACTAGAGGTGCCTCAGGAGAAGAGGCTGATGAGAGAAGAGGGTTTAAGAATGCAGGTTTCAGAAGCCATGCTGATGAGTTTATACTTCATTTTGATGGGAAAGAGGAGCAATTAAGGGATTTCAAATAGGAGATTTTATTTTATTTTTATTTTTTAAAGATTTTCTTTGTTTATTTGACACACAGAGATCACAAGTAGGCAGAGAGGCAGGCAGAGAAAGAGAGGGGGAAGCAGGCTCCCTGCTGAGCAGAGAGCCTGATACGGGGCTCGATCCCAGGACCCTGGGATGATAACCTGAGCCGAAGGCAGAGGCTTTAACCCACTGAGCCACCCAGGCCCCCCTCAAATAGGAGATTTTAAATTAAGTTTTAAATTTTTAAATTGGGTTTTGTATTTTTTTAAAAATTATTTTATTGAAGTTACTATACATAGAATCTTTTTTCTTGTAATGAGAATTTTTTTAAAACAATTTATTTATTTGTCAGAGAAAGACATAGCAAGAGAGGGAACACAAGCAGGGGGAGTGGGAGAGGGAGAAGCAGACTTCCTGCCGAGCAGGGAACCTGATGTGGGGCTCAATTCCAGGACTGAGATCATTGGGATCATGACCTGAGCCGAAGACTTAATGACTGAATCACCCAGGTGCCCCTGTAATGAGAAATTTTAAGATCTTAGCAACTTTCAAATATGCAGTATAGTATTATTATTTATAGTTGGAATACTGTACATTACATCCCTGTGACTTACTTATTTTATAACTAGAAGTTTGTACCTTTTGATTCCTTTCATCCACTTTGTGGATGCCTTACTTATGTCTTGTTTTTTAAACTTCCTCTGACTCAGGTTCAAAAGAATATCAATTTCCAGGAGGAGTAATACAACTGGCACAATACTGGAAAAATGGAAGCGAACTAAGCTACTATGAAAAAATTTTTGGTGAATTCCTGAATCAGGTAATTGAGAAAAAAATTTTTTTTTTTTTTACAGATTCTACTTATTTGTCCGAGAAAGAGAGAGCAAGAGAGCTTGGTAGAGGCTGGTGGGGGGAGCGATGGGGAGGGGCAAAGGGAGAGGGAGAAACAGACTCCCTGCTGAACAAGGAGACCAACTTGGGGCTCAATCCCAGGACCCCAGGATCGTGACCTGAGCTGAACACAGATGCTTAACCAACAGAGCCACTTAGGTGCCCCAAGAAAAAAAAATTTGATGATCACTAAGATGGATGGAAATATGAGATTTAGATTAGATTCAGCCTTCTTTTGGAAGAAAGGCAAAGGAAAAATCTAGTCAAACATTACTAGATTTGATTAATGGAAGCTATTCATTGAGACCATAGTGTGAATTGGGGAGCCTAACTTCCTGGTCTGGATAGTTACATTAATGAAAAGACTGGATGCTTGTGAGATTTCTCTTTCATTTGTTTTTAAATGCTCAACTGGGGGTGCCTGGGTGGCTCAGTGGGTTGAAGCCTCTGCCTTTGGCTCAGGTCATGATCCCAGGGTTCTGGAATCGAGCCCCGCATCGGGCTCTTTGCTCTATGGGGAGCCTGCTTCCTCCTCCTCTCTCTCTCTCTCTCTCTGCCTGCCTCTCTGCCTACTTGTGATCTCTGTCTGTCAAATAAATAAATAAAATCTTAAAAAAAAAAAAAAAAAAGCTCAACTGGCTGCATTGCATAATGACGATGAGTTCAACGGGGCCATCAAATCCCCTGATTGAAATCCCAGGTCCACCACTGTCCAACCCTAAGTAAATGGCTTAGCCAATCTATATTTCAAATTCCTCACCTGCAAAAAAGGAGGGATGAACCCTACCAACCTTACAAGGTTGTTTTAAGGAACAAGAGATGTAATAAATATAAGGGATTAAAAAAATTGTCATGTTCTCAGTGAGGGCTGCAGAAAGAGAAGCTGTAATTAGGATGGTTAAGTTGAATGGTTAAGTTGCTGAGTGGGATGTTTGCTAAATAACTGGATTTGTATGTCTTTTCCTTTTTCAAGCATCAGAATGCTCTCACTTTGTGTACACTCAGAATTTATAACAACGGATTACGACAGCCGCATTTTCATTTTAATGCAAATGAAATGGGATATGTAATAAGTGGATGTGCAAAGGTAATTTCTCCATGGACAACTTCTTGAACTTTCCTTTTTAATGCAGAAAGAAGCAAACAGGAGGTTTTTCTTTGTTTTGGTTCAGTTGTTGGTAACATTGAAAGACTTGGTGCTAATGGCTTTCTAGACCGTTTCCATAGAAAATACCATGCAGGCCATGCTGGATAGCTTCTGACTTTGATATTAGCATGAGAAGAGGCTCAGCCCGTGTCAGAAATGAGAAAGAAGTTATCACGTAGGGTGAAGGGTTTGAAACATTTTACATTTTCAGAGTTTCGCATTTTTAGGGAATACAAGATTTAATGTGCTGCTCTTTGGGGACTGTGACATCACTGGCGTCCTCTCAGTGTGACGTACATTGACGTACTCAGGGTGGCCACGTACTTTGTTTATGCGGGATCCTCCTGATGTACACTTATCTGGGTGAAACTGGTGACTCTTCAGAGAGTCTTGGTTTGGATGGTCAGTTATATGGTTATCATGAGAAAAGCCAAACTGAATAGCACATTATGGTAGTGACTTGACCGTAGTTCTTCTGGACCATCACAGGGCTTCCTGGGGAAGTCAGCGATGGCCTACCCAGGTCTAAGTGGACTTCTAGCTTGTTCCTGTCTCTATCCTGATGGAAAGAACCAAACCAGACTGAATTGCACTTGCTAGATCTTCCTTAGCAAAAGTTTTTTGTTTTTATAGGTGAAGGCTTGGATACATTGGAAAAGGGCATTGTAGTTACTCCCAAATTCTGTTTCAAGGATCAGATGTTATTTTTGTTGTGCTGTGTGCTCACGGGCGTGCATATGTGTGCACATTTCATTTCTGATCCTTTTAAGGGGAGCTATTAGGGTGCTGCTGTGCTGGAAGGCTGAATTTTCCTGAGCAAGTCAGGAGGAGGGCATAAGGGCAGAAAAACTGAGATGTGAGCCTTCTGCTTGATAAGGGAATTTATAATTCTTCACTAGAACATAGTGATCGATGCTCTTATTGCACGATGTTCCACAGTGTTGAATTCACTAATGCGTTTTGAGGAACATCTACTTAAATAGAGTGTCTTTTGACTTCTGGGGGGGCTACATCTCAGAAACAGGAGATTTTATGTAAAAGATGGCCTCTATTTTGTCCTATTTACCCTCCCTAAGAAGTCCCTTTATAACTAAATGTTTTTATTCATTTATTCTTCATTATTAATACTTCTCTTTAATGATTATTTGATTCTATTTGCTTAACTTCAACACAGTTTGTCCCCCCCTCTTTAGGTGGGCATTATTAATACTCAGGGTATCGTGGAGTTTGATGTTCACATTGGAGATGTGGTATTTTTCCCCATGGGAACCCAACATTACATTAAGAGCACATGTGATGAGGATTTGCTTTTCCTTCTTGCCTTCAGCACCGGAGACCAGGTGAGTATAAGACAGTTCTAGAGAGACTGGTGAGTGTCTCTGATGGCAAAATATCCTGCTAAGCAAGGTATCTGGACCACAGGAGGCCCTCAGTAAACGTAAGCTGAATGAATAAATGAATGAAAGGCAGAACATATGTGAAGAGGAGGAGAACCAAATAATCTCATCTGGTGATAAAGGGATTATGTATATCACATTTTCTCCTAATTCCCCAAGTTCCAAACCACCTGAGAAAAACACACACACAGACACACACAGAGAGAGACAGAAACACACAGCGAGATAGTTCCAGAAGGCCAAATTGAGAGAGGCTGACTGAGAGAGTTAGCATCAGAGAGGAAAGAGCTTGATAGAGAAAACAAGGACAGATGGTCAGACCCAACCCACTGGACAGCCAGGCCAGATAGGCAGACATTATCAACCCAGAGGAGGTGGGCTGTGTCTGGCTGTGGAGTAGGAAGGCCCATTATTTGGCAGCAGTGTTTGCCTCTGTTGTGGGCTGCTGGGCATGGAACCCTGAGAAGCCCTTTTGTTTCTAGTCCCTGCTCATGGGAAGACAGAGAGGGTCTTCCCTTATCAAAGGAACTCCCTTTCAGTAGGATAGACATCCTGTCCAGAGAAGGTTTCCAATGCCTCAACACCTCTAGCCATCAACTGGACTTTCCTTATTCTCGGAATTGAAAAGTTGAGCTCTGTGGGGCAAAGGAAGACAGGCTTACAAGGTGACCATTCCCAGGAGTTCATGGTGGCCATAAAGTTATACAGCCAAGTACCCCACTGGCTTGCAAGTGCCATGATGGCTGTAAGATCTTTGTAGGAATCTGAGTACTTTGGTGCTGATGTATCCTGTTTTGGTTTCCACTACCAGTTGCAAACTCTTGACATGGACGATTATCTCCAGGCCACAGCAGACCACATCCTGGCCCAACTTTTCTTCAAGAAGCAAAGTGAATTTAAGAAGATCCCCAAATTCAAGGAGGACCAGGCAATCAACCTGCCGTAGATTTGCCAATGAGTTCATACTTATTCTTCCTTCCTCATTTGTTCTTATTGTTTTTAAAGAAGGACCACTTTGCTAATAAACCTGAAGCTCTTTATAGAGCAGACGTGGGAAAGCAGGTGCAAAACAGCCCTGTGAGCTCATTTAGCTGACAGTGATGCTAGGCAGTGGATGCTAAGGGAGCATTTCAGTATCCTCTGTGTAGATTAGTAGATCTATGGAGGAGACCCAATATATTAAATTCATATATTTTTGTATGGGTTTTAGTGTATGTGTATGTATTTATTTGTTTTCCTTTTGTTACTTCAAATTTTATTACTCTAAGTGAAAAGTCATTTTTTTATCCCTATCAGCAAGTCTTACTACCATGCATGTATTTTTGTCATTCATCACCATGAAAGGAATTCAGCCTATGTACGAGGTGCTGGAATCAGATACCTCAAACCTTGTCTGGAGAGTTCAGAGGCTGGTGACCCCTAACCCTTTTGTTGTATGAAGTAACTTTTTACGATGGCAAAATTTTCAAGGACTCACTCATTTGACTGGTTGTATATTTTCTGTATATTAGCTGAGAAAATAAAATATCCAGTGATGAACTAATTATAAATTCAATACTTTCTTTGAATATATTGAATTTCATCAATCACATCAGCAACTATTTACATTTGAGGAGCAGTCAGCCCTATATTTGAGAAGCATATGGTTTATTTAGTCCATTGGCAATGCTGGCTATGTATGTGGATTCAAGAACCTCTTGCCCTCATTGGAAGCTGGTAGGGGCTGGTGGTCTCCAAGTTGAGGGTCATTGTGTTAAGTAGAAAATAACTTGTTCAGATTTAATCTGTGCTGGGTTTTGTTTACAATTTATTTTAACAGGTATTTGTTTTTGTTTTTTAAAAATATTTTATTTATTTATTTGATAGATTACAAGTAGTCAGAGAGGCAGGCAGGGAGAGAGGAGGAAGGGCTCCCCGCTGAGCAGAGAGCCCCATGCAGGGCTTGATCCCAGGACCCTGAGACCATGACCTGAACTGAAGGCAGAGGCTTTAACCCACTGAGCCACCCAGGCAACCCTTAACAGGCATTTGGTACCCCTGCATTATACTTGGGTACAGCTGTTAGTTCTGGAGTATACAAAACTAATGCCAGTTAAGACTAACTATATAAACTGTAGACTAACTGGCGTTAGTCCTATATAAAATTCTCAAGTCATTGTAACTAAGTTTTAATGCTTTTGACCCCCTTCCCCCTTCAGATACTCTCCTGATACCTAATGGAACTTTTAGATGTCTTAGGATGTTTGTTCCCAGGCTGAAAAGATCTATATGTTCCCTTCTTTCTCTGTCTTTGTTTTTTATTTCTGTATCTTCCTGTCTGGAGTGCTAGTTCTGTGGCCTACAAGTACTGAATTCAGTGAAAATCAGGAATAGCTCACTTCTAGCATGAGGAAGTAGCCATCTACATAATGTACCTAATCAGACAGCAGAAGGCCCGTTACCACTCGGAGCTACTGTGTATTTCCCTATTGCCTTTTTCTGGGAGAGGCAGGCAAGATCAGAACTTGGTAGCGATGGGAGTTTTGTGGTGGCAGTATTGTTTTGAAGAGACTTTATAGGGAATGAGTTCATGTCCAGGAATAGGAACCTAGTTGAGAAGATGCAAGGAACAGCACTAGGAAATAGGTATATGGAAAGAGGCTGTCCAGGTAGAGGGGAAATAGTCATACAAGGAAACTAGCAATGTGTGTAGACAGATTTTATCTATAAGTTTTGTTTTACTTTAGGAACTGTTTTGTATACTATAAACTAGTTCATAATCCATTCTCTTATACCAGGAAATACTGTATTAGGTTTTAAGATTTTACACATCTTTGTATATTATTTTGCCATTGTAATTTTGAAGGAAATCTGTTCTTAAGGTCTTATGTATTTGAAGCATTATTGGTTTCCCTGTATGGATCTTTGAAATATGACTTAGGAATCCAATCCACTATGTATTTAAAAAAGAAAAATCTTAAAAATAAAAACATCTAATGAAGCCAATTCAATTGGAATATTGTCAGTATGTTATTTTATGGGGGGATGTATTTTTAACTTCTATTGGGATGCTGATTTCTAGTTTTCATGCCATTTTATTCTCTAAGGTGACTTAGTCCACTTACACTCAAGTGCTTTTAAGCTTTTTGTTATATCAACTTTATTAATTACCAAATCAATAGATTAAAGAGTGAACTGCTCAATTAGACTGATCATTTGGCATCATTCATGCAAAACCCAGACATCTGAAAACTTCTTTAACCTGAACCCATCTTAACCATTTTATATATACAGTCTATAATACAGACATAGTTAATTCATTTGAAGTGGTGTCAGTTGTTCTTAACTGTTTTAAGAAATCTTTAAAAAGAGCTTTCCTTTCTAACAGCACTTTGAATAACTGAATGGAATGAATTAATTTGAATAGAGGACCTACAGGTTAGGTAAACAGCCCTGAATGTTCCTTATTGCTTCTAAGTCGTGGAGGTGGTTATAAAAAGTGTCTTTGTTCATACTCTCATCCTTCCCTATTGAAAAGCAATCAGGCTGCTTTTTATCACCCGGCTGATTAAGGAAAAAGAAAATAGTTAAATGTTACTATACAACTTGATTCCCAATGACTGTATTTTCTTAACGTTCGAAAATGATTCAGCAGTATATTATTGCTTTAAAAAACTAAAAAAGATCTTTATGGGGCACCTGGGTGGCTCAGTCGTTAGCGTCTGCCTTGGGCTCAGAACATGATGCCAGGGTCCTGGGACTGAGCCCAGCGTAGGGCTCCCTGCTCTGCAGGAAGCCTGCTTCTCCCTCTACTCCTCTCCCTGCTGTGTTCCCTCTCTCGCTGTGTGTGTGTCCCTCTTTCTGTCAAATAAATAAATACATATTTTAAAAAATTAAAAAAAAATCTTTATATATTTTGGATACTAACCCTTTATCGAATATGCCATTTACAAATATCCCCTCCCATTCAGTGGGTTGCATTTTGGTTTTGTTGATTGTTTCCTTTGCTGTGCAGACGCTTTTTATTTTGATGTAGTCCCAATAGTTTATTGTTGCTTTTATTTCCCTTGCCTCAGGAGACCTGTCTAGAAATACTATATGTTGCTACATCTGATATTGGAGACATTACTACCTGTGCTCTCTTCTACAATTTTTACGGTTTCAGGTCTCATATTTAGGTCTTTAATCCATTTCGAATGTGTTTTTATGTATGGTTGTAAGAATTAAATAGGTGATGGGGATTAAAAGTGCACTTGTCGTGGGTTTATGGAAGTGTTGAATCACTGTATTGTACACCTGAAGCTAATATAACACTGTATGTTAACTATACTGCAATTGAAAAACTAAAAAAGAAAGAAAGCTTCCAAAAAAAGTCACAGTGATTTTGTGCTATGATTAGAAGTCACAAGTGGTATCTCCTCCACAGTCAGCACTCATATTGGCTTTATGAACCTGGTGTGTTTTCATTTTGGATCACTGTTCCTTTGAAAAGAAGACCCTTGAAAGTTCAGAGCAAAACAGTGACGACTAATGAGATGGGAACCTGTTTTCTTCATTGTGTTGGGTCCGTAATCAAAGAAGTGAGACTGATACAATGTGAAGGTCAAGCCAAGCTTTATTTCGCGCCAAGCATCGAGAATCCGACCGGCCGGGACCGCACCTTACAAAGAGGCAACCTCTCTCTGCCTTACAGGCTAGCTTTTAAGGGCAAAGGCCATGTGGTTGGACCTGGGCATGCACAGGAGGCCAATGAGATTGTAACACACAGAGAAAGCTGCATAGTCACGCTAGGTCACACATAAGTGACCAATTGAATCAACTGAATTACAACTTACCCTATAGTAGATATTTAAACTGGCCTATCACCTTGGTCAGAATTGGCCTCCAAAAGGTGTCCAAAGGGCAGGGCCCATACTCTTTGGTAGCTAGGGAGACAGTATGCACCCCCACTGATTGGATGTCTCCACCTGTCCTGACCTACCCTTGTATTTGGGCTTTGTTACCTGGGACTGGTTTCCTGGACTTGCTTTTAACTAAGTTCCCTGAAGGGGGGCAGGGTCAGATTAAGTTTTACTGCATAAACAACAAAATCACTGTTTAACCGGATGGCATTACTCTGGCTAAATAGGCCCTTACAATTGCACTTACGCTGGAACTGTCTGAGAAAGAGAAGCTAAAGTATAACTTAGAACCATGAAATCACAGAGCTGGTAGAGGCCGTGTGTCATTTGGTCTCATTGCTTTAGTTTGTGGAAATGGAAACTGAGTCCTGAGAAGGGTTCTTTAGCCAGGTTGCAACAAAGTCCAGAACTTTTGAGTCTCACCCACACCCCCTGTCCTGTGTAGTGTTTTATTGGTTACTGTCTTCAGATATATGAAAGATTCTTCCGTGTGAAGCAGAACTAGATACTAGAAAACACACCATCTTCAAATGGGAGAGATGGCTTCTGTCACCTATGGATAGGCAGCCCCCGATGCCAGCATTTCTCCTTTGTGGGGCTTCCACATACCAGATGCCCAGGTTCTAGCTACTTCCATAAAGAGGTCAGAGCTTCCTGAGGTCACAGGTCACTATCCTTATGTAGCCAAATACTCAATGCTTATGTTTTATTTTAAACTTTTTGTGCATTTTAAATTTTTACTAAAAATTTAAAAAGTTGTGCTAGAATATACAAAATATAAAATTTACCATTGAACCATGTTTAAGTGTACAATTCAGTGACACTAAGGACATTCAAATGGTGGTGCAGCCATTATTACCATCCATCTCCAGAACTTGTTCATCATCCCAAACCGAAACTGTCTCCTGTAAACACTAACTCCCCATTCATCTCTTCTTCCAACTCCTGGTCATTTGTCTCCATGAATTTGTCTGTTCTCAGGTACCTCCTATAGATGGAATCCTAAAATATTACTCAAGGCTCATTTTTATGAGATTCTTGCTTATTAAAAAAAAAAAACCGTGCCTCTACCATATGGTTAGCATTGTGGTAAGATACGCAAGAGACCCAAGATGTGGAGAATTTGAGTCTATCTTCGCTGCCATATTTCCAGAGAAGGCAACATACAGCCCCTTTGGTGATTCCCATTCTAGGGTCTTTAATCCTTTGGTGCTCAAATTTGTTACAACTCTCGTAAAATTTCTTTTCCCCTCCTTTTTTTTGTCTGTGGGGAGAGGGTTCATGGCTTCATTCTAGTCTCCAAAGTTTAAACATCCAGATAAAACTGTTTTGATCTATTTTTTAAAAAATATTAACAAGAAACCATAAGTGGCCTCAACAGATGTCTTGGTTCAGTAATGCCAAGTTTCATCCTGTTGGCAATATATTACTCTTATTTTAGCCTGTTGCTTTCAGACTTTTCCTCAGTTCAGAGTAGCTCCCCCTGAGAGCAAGCAAGATGCAACCTGCAGGCTAATGGGGATATTGTACCATCCAGCAGTAGTGGGGGGGCCCTGGACTCACTCAGTGTCAGGCAAGGCACTAGCACACATCTAAAAGCCCACTGTGGATATCAGGACAATAGAAAGATTCAAAATTTTAAATTATCACCTGAAAAAATTTGGAAAGTAATTAGTAACCATCATTGTTTTTGGCTCTCTTTTTAGGAAATTGAGCAGCCAAAAGCCTGGGTTTTTATTTTTATTTTTATTTATTTATTTAAAAAGATTTTATTTATTTATTTGACAGACAGAGATCACAAGTAGGCAGAGAGACAGGCAGAGAGAGAGGAGGAAGCAAGCTCGCCGATGAGCAGAGAGCCTGATGAGGGGCTTGATCCCAGGACTTTGGGGTCATGACCCGAGCTAGCTTAACCCACTGAGCCACCCAGGTGACCCTTATTTATTTATTTTTAAAGATTTTACTTATTTATTAGCGGGAACAAGAGAAGCAGACTCCCCCCTCATCAGGAAACTAGAATGGAGCAAAATCCTAGGACCCCAAGATCATTACCTGAGCCGGAGGCAGATGCTCAGTGGACTCAGCCACCCAAGCAGCACAGGAGGCAGGGTTTTAAATTTGTTTTTGTTTTGATATTAAGGATGCAGTGTACTGTAGGTGTTAGTACCATAAGGAATAAATTAAGTGAAAAATAGAACAATTATTTATATTACTGAGTATGAGCACTGTTCAGACGATATTGTCCCTGGAGATGATTTGTCTCTGTTCATAGATAGTTATGGATGGTGAAAGTTGGGAAGAAAAATTCCTGTTAGTCAGGAATTGTCCTCTCAAATATACCTTCTCCTATTTTGTAAAGTAAGCCTTTGGAGATGGGTTTATAGGTTTATAGTACAATAGTCCCCACTTGGCCTTGGTAAGGGAAAAAATTCTTAACATACAGACAGCCACAGGACAGAGAGAAGCAGGAATACACAAAATGGAAAGGTATGAGTTTAGTGGTTTGGTTTTGTTTTTTTAAAATGTTCTGACTTGACCAAGGGCTGGAACATAAGTCTTAAGCTTTCTTCCAATGAGTTATCTTGAATGTTCCCCATAAAGTATTTGCTTTTGGGTGGAATACTTTTCTAACCAGCCACGTTCTACTTTGGCCCGTATTTTCAGATGCTACCCCTTAGGTTTTTAACTTTGAACTTCTTTGAATATAGCATACATGGAGAAAACTGTACATATCCTAAATTTATAGCTTGATGGATTTCTGCTTACCAAGCATACCCATCCACACAGCTCAAGCAAGTGCTCTGGTGATATCAGGTTCTGTCATTGCCCCCAGTATGGCAAAATTATTTGTGCCTGTTTTTGGACTTTATGTAAATAGAATCATACTGTATGTGCTTTTTGGTACCTGACTTCTTTTGCTCAACTGTATATTCTGTGAAACTCATTCATGTTGTGGCTCCTCTCCTTAATTTTTATGCTTCTTAATTTTTTCTTTCCTTTCTCTTCAGATAAACCCTTGGCTTTGATGTCTCACCTCCTCAATTCAGGACTGGCAGTACATGACATGTACACAGAGTGACTCTAAGATCTTGCTGGTGATTTTTGATGGCTGATGCTGTCCCCGCTTTCAGCTTTACATGGTTATCTGGAATGTAACTGTGTTCCAAGCAGCCCAAAGGCTGTATATCTAACTCATTAATCTGCGCCCGCTGGCTTATAGTTTGACTAATTGTAGCCTCCTTGAGATTTCAACGGAACACTGACGCTGGGGAAACAAGGAACTTGGTGTTCCCAGAAGATCAAACCTGACCATGCTAGAAAATTGCCAACGCTGACACCAGCAAGTGTGCTTGAGATCATGTAGAGAATGCTTCTTCTCCTGCACGTTGACCCTCATCACCTCCCTGGCCTACCCTGAAAAAAACTGTTTGGTCTGGGATTTCAGCAATGATCTTTGGACATTAGTCTGCCATCTTTCCAGGTTGCTGGCTTCCTGAATTTAGCAACCTTTCCTTTCCAATCAACATTTGTCTCTCTGAGTATTGCCATTAAAGCCAAGAGCAGACGAACTTCGGTTTCAGAAACAGGAAGAACCCAGAACTAATAAGAAAGGAGGTCAAGCTGAACTCTGCCCTGTAGCATCTTTTTCTTTAACATTCTTCTCCTCTCTCCAACCCATCCCAGCCCAGTTCCTCAGGTAGCAGAAGTGTGGTAGATGCCCATTACACCAACTGGGTTAGATTCCATGGCGATACTCTTCCAAACAAGACTCACTTTCCTATCTAATTAGGGAGGGAGCTGTGGAGGGATGTGGTCTAGGAACCCATTACCAGCTGTCATAAAGGAATGGTTTGTTTGGCTGGTAATTTGTCCATGATTTTTTTTCCTTCTTCTGGTGAGCTTGTGCATGAGAAATGAAATAACGCTTTAAAATACATGAATAACTTTGACATTTTTTGTGAGAGAGATTTAAACTGCATAAGCAAACAACTTAGATGAAACAACTCAAGGGCTTTGATCCATTCAAGTCTGGGCAACTGATTTTATTTTTTATTTTTTTAAAGATTTTATTTATTTATTTGACGGATAGAGATCACAGGTAGGCAGAGAGGCAGGCAGAGATAGAGGAAGGGAAGCAGGCCTTCCTGCTGAGCAGAGAGCTGGATGTGGGGCTGGATCCCAGGACCCTGGGATCACGATCTGAGCCCAAGGCAGAGGCTTTAACCCACTGAGCCACCCAAGCGCCCCTGGGCAATTGATTTTAAAAAGTTATTTTTTTTTTTCAGGTCCCTTTGCAGTATGAAATTTATAATAGTAGCTCTGTAATTTACTAGGTCATCTTTTTACTAAGCACTAGTCAAATTCATTCATCTTCCCGTACTATGCAGAGATAAAGCCAATAGCTGTCTGAGTTAGTCAACTTCAAAAGCTAATGCAGTATCAGGAAAATCAATAGGTGTCTCCCCACTCTTGTAACTTATCCTGCTGGCCTCAAAGGTGGAGAATATTCCCTGGAATGAAGTCAACTCAAATTTTTAAGTTACAGCAAAAGTGGTTATAAAACAAGGTATTTACAAGATAATTTTGCATTTCTTCTGATACTTCTTTATATATCATAGTATTTGCTGAACAGGGAGAAATTTAGGAGGAAGCAGAGTCATTAAAGGTGGCTGTGATTTTAAATGCTAAGGGAGATACAGACCCTCCTGTAACTCAGTCACTGCAGGAGGGGGAGTCTGTGTGGTGTAATATGATACAAGGAGTATGAATCCTTTTGGCGGGTCTGCTCTTAACATTCAGTGACACTAGCTGACTGTTTGGAAAAACCACTCCAGAGGCTTAGCTCATTCAGGGAAGTCTCTTCCATTCTCCTCTTCTTGGAGCATGGGAGCCATTTTGACTTGCAGCATGAAAATGTTGAAAATTCTGTATATGCAGGCACTAAAAATCCCCCAAATACCACACATTAAAGTCAAATGGATTAGAAAATCCATTGTTTGAAGTCTGAAGAGCAGAATATTGGTGAGAAATTTTAATTATTTTGGGACAGATGCTGGTAAGGGCAGCTTAATCTGAATGATGGGTTAGATGAACGGCTGGGGCTCTAACCATCAGTGATGCAGCCACAATAGGAAATGCATATGAACTTGAATTAATCTCCAAAGCCTTTCCCCAAGTACCTTTGTTTAAAGGAGAGAAAAACCTCACTCAATGTCACAGTCCAGGTTGCTCTGTCACTTGCTATGGCATCTCCATCACCACTTGGAATGCCATAGGACTTATTACTGTGTTTTAGAGAATTCCTGCTTGTGGTGATCCCACTTCCTTCACCAAAGGCCCCTTATGTCTCCTGGACTCCTTGCCTTCCAGATCCTCACCAATGCTGGGCCTCACCTTACCCTGATATTCAGGAAGGCTATAAGAGGAAAAAAGACACCATCAGAGCTGGGAAGGGACCACCTAGATGAGCTAGTCCAGGCCGTGCAAGCTGGGCTCCTACAGTACTACAAGCAGCCTCCATAAAGTTGGGACTCTGAGAGGGGCAAGCCAAACTGGGGGTGCTCAGTGCCCTACAAGCTTTCCCACTGCCCTGCTTCAAACAAACCAGAAAAGAGTTTCAAACTCAATGACCTAGTCTAACCCCGGTCCTTTCCAGATAAGGAAATTGAGGTCTGAAGAGCTGACTTTCTAGATCCATAGTGCATGAGAGTGGTGGGCATAAAATTGCTCTAGAAACAGGTGATTTCTGGGAACCAGAAGCCCAGCTCTCACTTGTGGAGCAGGACGTTAAAGGGCAAGCTAACTTGGTAAAGCTTTGGTTTCATTGAGAGATTTCGATCTTCCCAATGATGTGTTTGATACCTTCTTTTGATTCTCTACATTTTTGGAACCCAGCCTTGGAGTGTTGGAGTAGGTTGTTTCTGGAAGAAATTCAATGGCAAATTTCAGCTAGTACTTCTCATGGCAATGTGAGGCCAAGCACAGGATACTAGGGTGAAGAATGTTTCTTGATTTTAGGCTTGTCTTTAAAGTTGTGTGTGTGTGTGTGTTTGAAGATTTTATTTATTTATTTGACAAAGAGAGAGCACAAGCAGGGAGAACAGCAGAGGGAAAGAGAAGAAGGCCCCTCACTAAGCAGGGAGGGCCGGGCCAGGGATGACAAAGCAGAAAGCAGATGCTCAACTGACTGAGCCAACCAGGTGCCCCTAGGCTTATCTTCAGTCCATAGCTCCCTTCCCACCTCAAAGAGAAGACCATGATGAAATGATAAACGTGCCTCACATCCATGCCTGCTGGTTTCCTGACTTGCGACAGTGCTGGAGATCCTTGCTCTCACTCCTCCACCTGCCTAACCTCATTTCTCCGTTAGACCCTCCCTCCCCATCTCAGACTCTAATATGCAACTGTCTGTTTGACTCCACTTGCTTGTCTAATAAACGTTGCAGACTCAACATGACCAAAAGTGAATTTCTGATCGTCACTCCCAAATCGAATCCAAATGAACCCTTTTCATCATGGTTAATGGCAATCTTAACCTTCGGATTACTCGAGCCCAGACCTTCAGAGTCCGCCTTGCCTCTTCTCTGTCTCACACCCTTCATCTACTCTGAAGGGCAGCTTAATCTGAATGATGGGTTAGATGAAAGGCTGGGGCTCTAACCATCAGTGATGCGGCCACAATAGGAAACGCATATGAACTTGAATTAATCTCCAAAGCCTTTCCCCAAGTACCTTTGTTTAAAGGAGAGAAAAACCTCACTCACTTAATGTCACAGTCCAGGTTACTCTGTCACTTGCTATGGCATCTCCATCACCACTTGGAATGCCATAGGACTTATTACTGTGTTTTAGAGAATTCCTGCTTGTGGTGATCCCACTTCCTTCACCAAAGGCCCCTTATGTCTCCTGGACTCCTTGCCTTCCAGATCCTCACCAATGCTGGTCAGAAAATCCCGGATCTGACCAGTTCTCACCAGCTCCACTGTCACCACCTTGGTCTGAGCCACTAGAACTTCTCTCCTCTATCTTGCTTCAGGATCTTCCTAACTTGGCTTTCTTTCTGCCTTTTCCATTTCATTTCGGTCTATTCTTTACGAAGTAGTCAGAGTGGATCTGCTCCTCCAATGCCAGACCCCAGACCCAGCCCTTCAGGCCGCCCCCTCCCAGCCACACCCCCCTGGCCCTTCCTGCCTCCTCTTTCCTGGTCTCCCCCTCCACGCCTCACCCCTTCCCTTCTCTGGCCTTGTCTCTACTACTTCTCCACGCCAGCCTCTGGGCTGAGCCTCAAACTCCCTCGTTTTTGCTTCTGAATTAGGGCATTTGACAGGGGATTCCCTCTGCGGGGATAACTCCAACCAGATTTCTAACCCCCTCACACCTTCAGGATTTTGCCCAGAGTTCCCTTTCTTAATAATCATTCTAGCTAACATGGGAAGACACCTGCCTGCCACCCCCCACACGTCTCTCCCCACCCGTTCTTGCAGACGGGTATGCCGGGAATATTCCCAAGTGGGCAGACTCTCGAGGCGCTCCCAGAACTCTCGCGAGACCTGTCGCCCGAATTGCATGCCGGGAGACGCCGTGGCCGCCTTCGCTCTGGCGGCGTGCGGGCTGGCTTGTGGGCCGGCTTGTGGGCCACACGGTCCCTGCAGTCAGTGTGGGCACGTGAACCAGCGGCAGGAGTCCTCAGGGCGCTGGCCGCCTTCCTCGAAGAGTCGGGGAAGCTGAAAGCCCCTGAGTAGGCGGGAGGCGGGGTGCCTAAGGCGCGGGCTTCGTGTCGTGAGGACAGCTTCGGCGTGCGAGCTGCGTGCCCAGCGCGGCACCTGTCCCTCCCCGGTGGCGCTGGCGGGAGCTCGGGGCCCGGGGCCCGCGGGGGAGCGACAGCGACACTGCGACATACCCAGCCACTTCAGCGCACGCCCCAAGCCCCGCAGGGGCTGGAAATGATGCGAAAGGACGAAGATGGGGGCGGCGAACTGACCGCCAAGGGAGAGCCAGGCAGGCTGGCCGGACAGGTAATCGCGCAGTACAACAGGCGGTGCGGGTTAGTGGGGGGCCTCGTGGGCGAAGGGCGCGGAGGATCGCTGGGCTCGGAGGATGCCTACTTAAATGTTTCCCCGCTGTTGCCAAACCTGCCATCCAGAAGGATTCTGCTAATTTCCATTCTCACCCCCAGTGTGTTCTTGACTCCAAACTCTTTGACAACACTGCATGATCATGGAGAACATTCTCTGCCGACCCCATAGGCAAACAATTAGGTATTATTTGTTTTAGTATATATGTCTTTAGTTACTATTGAGTATGCACATCTTTTTACATCTTTATGGATGTGATTTTCACTTCGGTGAGTTGTCCTCTGCCTATATTTTTAAATTGTCATAGAGCTTATAAAAACTCTTTTTGACTTAACCGTTTCTTAGTATTAAACTTTGCACCCGGTTTACTGTTCCCTGTCTTTTTAAAAAAATATTTTATTTATTTACTTGAGAGAGAGGGAGAGGATGAGAGAGGGAGAGCACGAGCAAGCACGAGCTGGGAGAAGGCAAGAGGGACAAAAAGACTCCCTGTGAAGGAAGAGCCTTTTTCTGGCTGGGTCTCAGGACCCTGAGATTATGACCTGAGCCAGAGTCAGATGCATAACAGACTGAGCCACCCCAGGCCCCCCAACTTTTTAATCTTATTTTATGGTGTTTTGCTAGTCTTGAGAGTTTTAAATGTTTAGAAAGTCAACTGTGTCAACCTTTTATGAGATAGAGTTTGTGGCTGTGAGTCTGTTGGGAAGTCTGCTTAGGAAAGTACCTCTCACCCCTTCTCATGTGAATATTTATCCATATTTTCTTCTGAGTTTTCTATGATTTTTATAATTACATTGAAATGTTTCTGTAGTCTGCAGTTCTGTAGTTCTGGAGTCTGGAGTTCATTCAGACTTAATATGTGTGCTAGTTTGCAAAAATGGCTACAGCTCTCCCCCCTTCCCAGCAGACACCCCTTTCTGTAAGTTATTGCAGTTCTACCCAAGAGGAGGGAGAATCTGTTTCCCAGCCTCTTCAGTCTGGGCTGACCTTGTGACTCACTATGACCAGTTGAATGGAGTGGGAGTGACGATGTGCTGGTTCCAAGACTCAGCCTTAAGAGACCTTCCATGCTTCTGCTTGCTCTGTCAGCCACCTTGTGAGGAAGCCTGCAGGCTGAGGGGATGCATGTGGCCCTTCGCTTTCCATCAAGCAAGCTCACCGCAAGCTGACTTCAGAGAAGTGAGTCGGGTTATCTGAGACCATCAGTGGAGTGGTAGCTGACAGCTGCAGACACAGAGGTGCGGCCAAGACCAGATGAGCTGCTTTTCTGAGTCCAGCCCCAGTTGCCGACCCAGAGAAAAGTGGACTAGATACATTGTTGTTGTTTTTAAAGCTCCCCAGGTTTGGAGCTTGCCTTGTTAGGTAGCAAAAGGTAACTGATGCATGAAATAGGGAATCTCATCAGTTAGCATGTGGTCTAACACCATCACTGAATAGTTCTTCTTTCTTCATTGATTTGAAATGTCACTTTTATTCCAAGTACACTGTCTTGGTTCTGCCTCCAGGCTCTCCATTATATTCTGTTGATTAGGTTGTCCTTTGTGTAATAGCCTTGCTCCATGTGTTTCAGTATCTTGAAGGATAGGTCTCACTTGGTTACTCTTTCTTCCTACAATTTTTAGCTGCTGTTGTATTTTTATTCTTCGAGATGAATTTGGTATTTTTTCTTATTCAAAAAAATATGTTGGGCTTTCAATTGGAGTGGTATTAAACATATTATTTGAAAGGTATTGACATTCAGAAAGTACTAAGCTGCCTTCTGTAGAAACACAATATTTTGAACCATTTAAGTAATATTTTATATATTTCAGAAGAATTTTATAGCTTTCCTCATGTAGCGTTCTTACACTTCTCATTAAGCTGGTCTTTTGTATTTTTAATTTTATTTAAATATAGTTATTTTTTCATTATTATTTTTTATTATTTTTGATATTTAGGTAACTGTTGACCTTGATGTATTAATTTTGTAACTGACCACCTTCCTCAACTTTGATTATTTGAAGAAAAAAATGTTTAAAGTTGGGTTTTTCAGCTAAACACATCATTTGGCAAATAATATTTTTTCTGCTTTTCAATATTTCCCCCTCTATTTTGTTTTTGAATATTTGGTTAGCTATCACAGAATAATGTTAAAGAATAGTGATGACAGGGTCACGCTTTCCTGAATCTTACTTGTATTGTTTTCTTTAAATAAGACAGTACCTCTTTGAGAGCAGGGTCCATGTTTGGTCTTTTTTTTTTTTTTTTTTAAGATTTTATTTATTTATTTGACAGACAGGGATCACAAGTAGGCAGAGAGGCAGGCAGAGACAGAGAGGGAAGCAGGCTCCCCGCTGAGCAGAGAGCCCGATGCCGGGCTTAATCCCAGGACCCTGGGATCATGACCTGAGCTGAAGGCAGAGGCTTAACCCACTGAGCCACCCAGGCGCCCCCCGTGTTTGGTCTTTTATTCTTTCTCCCTTGATTCTTAGCACAAGGCCTTGCTAATATGTGATGATAAACACGTATTTAGTAATTCAAGGATCACACACTTACTGCTGACCTTCCCTGTGTCAGACACTGCACTAGGTAATGGGGGTGTGAAGATTAAGAGGAGGTTCCCCAGGTTCAGGGCTCTTTTAATCCATTTATATTGTATGGGTTTTGGAATTAGATAGAGCCAGGGCCAAACCCTAGCTTTGTGTCTTATCAGTGGTGGGACTTCAGAAAATGTATGTCTCCTTTCTAAATTTCAGTTTTATCTCCCTGAAAATCTGAAAGTTAATAGTAATGTGTCTGTGAGTCTGTTGGGAAGACTGAAATAATTGTGCAGAAAAGCATATTGAAGTTCTGGGTAAATGAACAGAAATAGGAAATACAGGAAAAGCAGCCAAGGTGTGAGGTGTGGCAGGGAGGGTTGGTATGGGCTCAGATTTAGACATGCTAAGTTTTAAGCACGTATGGAACTCTCAGTGAAGTTCTTTGTTGGGCAGTTGAATGTATGGATCTGCAATTTGGAGAGATTTAAATTTATGACTGTGTTACTTACGTCCTTAATGTTTCAAGGCCAAGAAAATTACTCTTGCCATTATAAAATGGGTGTTTTGGAGGGGGGACACATTAGGGAGGACATGCCTGTGAAGCTAAACTGAGGGTAGAAAGCCACTATAATGGAGGCATCTCAAAATGAGGGAATTATCAGGAGAGGCAAGTGTCATAGAGTGGTCCAGGTTGCTGTGGACGACAAAGTGTGCTGATGTCAGCATTCAGAAGGTCACCCTGCTCTCTCAGAAGCCCCTGCACTGGAGGGGGGTGAGTGGGAGCCTGATTACGGTGCAAGTGGGAGGTGAGAAAGGAGAGAAGAGCTCTCCTGGGAAGACAGAAAGAGGTGCATCGCTATCCACGGGCATGCATTGTTGCGGGTTCAGATGTGTCTCCGGAAAAGTCTTCCCTAGTGGCTACAAACAAAGCCCATTTCTAATAGGGCCTGAGACACCCCTTTGGCCGGTAGCTAACAGAGTGTAAGTACCAATGAGAGAGGATCTCCCTAGTTACTGATGGAATGCAGTAACACTGAGGATTGCGGAGGGTGTAGAGGGTCTCTAGAACATCAGCCTAGCGGACAAGGTGTTTATCAGCAGCATAGGCTGCAGTGTGTGGCAAATGGGCTCGTACCCAGCAGCAGAATTGTTGGTTCCAGGCATAACCATGTCAGCAGCAGTGGCTGAAGGGTGCAGAGGTCCCTGGAAGAAATGACACGTGCTTTCCAGAGGAGGCAGTTCTCAGTGAGTGTGGTGGTGCCTTATGACAGGAGAGGAGATGGTGGCCGTGGGTCCTCATAACACCTGACCGGAGCGTGTTTGTTAGTCCGTTTGAAGCAGTCCTTGGGGTTTCTCAGGAAATCTGCAAGGGACTTTGAGGGGTTTAGAATTCTATATGGCCAGCAAAATATAGGTAATGGGTTTTCCTGTGTTCCTTTGTATACCGCTGACCTAGAGTGTTCTCAAGGCAGCGTGGGTTGCCAGGAGAAGGAATTGTTCTTAACCAGGCCATAGGAAACCTACCAGAGCAAGACAATTTACTACCGTCTCTGGGATTGTCTGTGCTTTTCATTTTAGTGACACACACACATACCACACACACATTTCTGGGATGAAATAATCTGGGTAACAGTGGGTTAAACAATACCTACTGCGTGTTCTTTTTTTTTTTTTTTTTTAAGTTTAGAGAGAGAAAGGAAGTGTGTGAGAGCAAGTGAGCACACCAGCAAGGGGAGGGGGGCAGAGGGAGAGAGAGAGAAAAACAGTCTCAAGTAGACTCTGGCTGAGTGGGAAGCCCAGATGCGGGCCTCCATCTCACAACCCTGAGGTCATGACCTGTACTGAAACCAAGAGTTGGGCACTCAACCCGAGCTACCTAGGTGACCCTGAATAGGTGTTCTTTTTCTTTTCTTTTTTTTAAAGATTTTATTTATTTATTTGACAGAGAGCACAAGTAGGTGGAGAGGCAGGCAGAGAGAGAGAGAGAGAGGAGGAAGCAGGCTCCCTGCCCAGCAGAGATCCTGAGGTGGGGCTCAATCCCAGGACCCTGGGATCATGACCCGAGCCAAAGACAGAAAGCCCACTGAGCCACCCAGGCACCCCTCAATGGATGTTTTTTTTTTTTTTAATTAATTAATTAATTAATTAATTATTTTTTTATTTGACAGAGAGAGATCACAAGCAGGCAGAGAGGCAGGCAGAGAGAGAGAGAGAGAGGAGGAAGCAGGCTCCCTGCTGAGCAGAGAGCCCGATGCGGGACTCAATCCCAGGACCCTGAGATCATGACCTGAGCCGAAGGCAGCAGCTTAACCCACTGAGCCACCCAGGCGCCCTCAATGGATGTTCTTAATAGACTCTTTCATTCAGGGTCTCTGGTGTCCGGGTCTATTCAAATCATATTCATTGAGCACCTGCCAAGTGGACAAGGTGAATACCACAGACAAGGTCCCAGCAGTCTAGATGGGGGAGACAGTACTAATATAAATTGTGAATCTTAGGGGGACAGGTATTCAGCATTTCTCAAGTCTACAGCATGAAATCTCTTCTGAAGGAACACGGATTAGCAGCTCTCACATTGTGTGGAGTGTAGCTTGGGCGCACCATGCCCCATCAAAGGGGAAGAAGCAGGGAGGAAAGCTGGAAGGGTTTGGTATGGCCATCTGGTCTCTAAGCAAAGGACATTAAACTAACAAATGAAAGACAAAGAAAGAAACACTATGTACCATAGAAAGTGTTTATAAATGAACAACAAATCCCAAATTGGGGTTAAGTGACAGGAAGGAGATTGTGCTTTGCCCGCCTCCTCCAGAGCCCTGAGAAGGACCTCTGCACACGAGCTCAGTTGTTCCCATTCTGTGAAGGACTGCAGGCCCTGTGATGCGCAGAAGTCACACAGAGGCAGGTCCAGGTTCAAGGACGTGAGAAATGACTACCAGTACTTGACTTAGGTAATTTTTACTTTGGTTTATTACAGTACTTCTCTCTCTCTCTTGTTTTTTGTTTTTTTGTTTGTTTTGTATGCACTATCTCCAAGTAATTTGGAAACCTTTATCTCCTCTTTCACATTTATAGTTGATATTTAAAAAAACATCTTATCATAAGCTTAAGTAGTTGTAAATGAAACAGTTATCAGATTTTTGCATATCATAAATGTGCTTCAAATATATTTTAGAAACTGCAGATTTAAGTCATCTATTCATAAAATATGCCCACCACATAATTAATTAAAGAAAACTTCCTTCTTGCCAGTCCAAATAGCCAAGTCAGACTTCCTTTCTGACAAAGACTTTCTTTCTTAAAGTTTTTCAATTCCATGCAGATACATTCCTATAACAGGAATGTAAATGGAAATAAAACATCCTGACAACTTAGGCCAGCAAGGTTAACATTGCAAGCATTAGATGAGAGATTGCAGGAAGCTAGAAGAGTATCTAGCTTCTGAATTCCCACTTCTGAATTCTCATCCTAAAGTAGAAAATCAGCAAGAGAGAGAAGACAAAGGCTTGAGACTGCCTTCAGTGTGACACTGAATGACTAAGGCTTCTGAATTCTCATCCTAAAGTAGAAAATCAGCAAGAGAGAGAAGACAAAGGCTTGAGACTGCCTTCAGTGTGACACTGAATGACTAAGGCTTTACCTCCACTATTTCCCACTTCTGAATTCTCATCCTAAAGTAGAAAATCAGCAAGAGAGAGAAGACAAAGGCTTGGGACTGCCTTCAGTGTGACACTGAATGACTAAGGCTTTACCTCCACTATTTCCTACCTTACTTGCTTTGCTTTGTCCTCACAGGATTCTGTTTCAGGAGAGACACTTTCTCAAACTATGGCTTTAATGAAGTGAAAGTGTTTCAAACCCAGGACAAACCCAGGTAGGACTGGGGAAGGCTGTGTCTTTCCTTTGTGTGGAGGGAAAGGAGGATTGGCAAAGGGGAGGTGGTAGGAGGCCCAGTCCCACATCAGAGGCCTTCTAAGGTTTTCACTTTTAGGAAAAGACATGGAAATTTGGGAACTAGAATCCATGCCCATGTGTCCCCCGAAAGCCTTGCTGTGTCCCAGCTTACTTGAACCTATTAAAAGACCACTACTGAACTGTGGTCCATAGCCAGAAAGCAACGGAAAGACGGAAAGAAGGCACAGGCATGTCTAATTAAGCTCACAGTGCAGAGGTAGGGGGCTTCTATTCTTTCTCAGGGAGGCACTATTAAATTCATATCTCAAGTTCACTCCCAGCCCGCTTGCAGGGATGGATCTGCAGTCTAAGGAACCTGGAGCTCATAGATAATTGGTATTATTTTTGCCTTGGATTAGGAGGGAGGGTCCCATCATTAGCACCTGGGGGGTTATCCTGTCACAAAAGGGGAAATTCTTATTGTGCCTGAGTTGCATTCTTCTCTCTTACCCTTCTGTGTTATTGGGTCCCTGTGTTATTGGGTCCCTTCGACGTTCCCTGACCTCCATCTTTCAGTGTAGCTGGCCTGTCTTACCTACATAATTCTCCCCTTTTTGAGCCCACTAGTCTGAAGGAGAGGATTGCTACCTCCCTATCTTGAGTTGGGGCAGTAGTTGCCACAAGCGTTCTCATGCCCGCCCGCATTCAGTAAAATCTCCATGGTCCTTTCAGCTGCAGAAAGTGGGCCTCCTCCTAGATACTCTTCTAGCTTCCTGCAATCTCTCATCTAATGCTTGCAATGTTAACCTTGCTGGCCTAAGTTGTCAGGATGTTTTATTTCCACTGCCAGAGTGGGAACTCCTTGGGGGCAGGGTTTTTTCCCCCTCCTTCATTTTTCCTCCGTAGTACCAGGCATGAGGTATCCCAGACAGAGGTGCTCAACAAATACTAGTTGAATGAAGGAACTTGGAGATGACATAATATAAATATAAATATATGAGCTATGCTTTGACAAGACACAGGCCACAACTATAAAAATTCGTATAAAGGAAAATGTGGACATCAGATTTACAATTGAGGCTTTTAGCAGTTACAATGGATGTTATTTGCTTATGTGTTATTGACAAGGAAATTCATGGAATCTGAATAGGTGGCTCTGTATTTATATAAGTTTTTATTTTAATTCTAGTATTGTTAGCATACATTGTTATATTAGTTTCAGGTGTACAATATAGTGATTCGACCATTTTGATGGCATTTTGTGGTTAGGATGTCAAGCCTGAAACCAGAATTCTGACATCCTGCCTCTGGGCGCCAGATGGCGCTCACACACCGCCAGAAAAGGTTTTGCAACCAGTTAGTCTCAAGTTTGTGTTTACTGAAGGAGATTGCTATGGCTCTGGCTCTCTGTGAAGTTCTGCAACAAACTAATTTCCTGCAGACTTCTGGGCCATTGCTGTAGTTTCCAAAGAAGGGTTTAATACACACGCATGAAAATCTGGTTGTAAAGCACCCAGCTCAGGCTGTACTAAAGTCCAGATCCCATTTCTTTGAGTGCAGTGACATTGTCTTTTCCTGTGTGGTCTTTGTGCCTTTCAAACAGTTTCCTTAAAAGGAAATGGTATATGAGAGATAGAGAGAAAGAATTCTCAGGAATCACCATTGACCTTCTGAGAAACCCGGGATGCAAATACTTAGGCAGATCACTCTCCCTGAGTGAGCAAGCCTGGGTTTCTTCATTCATGAAATGAGGACACTGCCTCAGGGCTCCCATCTCTGGGGAGCTGAGTTCTTACTGTCTCGTCACCTCTCATCTCCTTATTCTGCAAAGCCATTGTGCCATAATCTCTCTGCTGTTTTCTCTCCTCCATCATTAGTCTGCAGGGATGAAGTGATAAAAACAGTAATAACAAAAAACAGATTCTGTCACTTACCACCTGAGCTGGTGTCCTCTTGAGCCTCAGTTTACTTATCTGTAAGATGAGGTTAACAATACATACTTGAAAAGGTTGTTTTTATAAGAATTAAATAAAATAACATGTATGGGCAGTCATGTGCTTTTTTATACCTCTGAATAAACAATAAATGCAGACTAACACTAACCAAGAATTTGAGTGTAAAATCTCTGTTGATTCATGTTCAATCTTGCTACTTCTAAGCCATCACATTTGCTTCCCTTCAGTTGGGCTGGCTCTTTATGACATGATTGTTTTCCTGTTCTTTCTTTTATGGGACAAATATTTACTGAGCACCCAGTGTGCTCCAGGCATTGTACTAGGTATTGCTGAGACCGTGACAACAAGGAAAACAAAATCCCTGGCTTCATGGAATGTTTAGTGGCAGAAATAAATAACAAGTAAACATTTGCTATGTTTACTTGTAAACAAGTAATATTTGCTATGAAGGAAACAAGTGCTATGGTTAAAAAAAAAAATAACAGTGAGAGGAGAGATTTTAGTTAGGATGGTCAGGGAAGGCCTTTTTGGGAAGGCAGAATCAAAATACAGAGGGAATGGAGATGAGGGGGCATGCTTTCCTGTGGAGTAGGGTAGGGGACAGCCCCTGAATGCCTGCTGAGAGATTTTTATTCTCCTTAAAGAATAAGTACAACTGTGCTTATGATAATATAATATTACTATCCTGTAACATCTTGCAGTCTGTGTAAACACATTTCTTGGGAGATTGCATCAAGTGCATCATTTTACCCAAGAGCTTTACTCTCAGCCTGGTCTGTAGGAGGTGCCTGCTAAAAGCTTGTTGAATGAATAAATGGTTACAATGGCCCCTTATTGTGGGCAAGACAGGTATTACTGCTCCATTTCAGGGATGTTTATTGCCTTGTCCCTAGCCTTGTGGATCACAAGGTAGTCACAAGAACTAGAATATATATATATTTTACTTCAGTGTTCTTCTCAGTTTTCATTCTTTGGAATTAAAGTTTCATCCTTATGTTTATGGAAGCTTTCTTCTATATACAAGAGTATTTAGTCAAGATACAGTTCATATATTTGACTAAAACCAGTACAATCTTGTAGGGAATGAGTTGTTTCTTGGTAACACTCGTGATAATTCAAGTGGAATTATCCATACCACTTACACTCCACCCATAAAATTCTGGACAGGTTTACACCTGCCAATTGCTGATTCTTGGGTGTAGTTCACAAACCAATGATTAACTCTAAAATTCTGTTGCTTCTGTGACTTATTAAAGAATGATTGCAAAGGCTCAAGAAAGATGGAGTGACACCATTGTATATATTGTAGAACATCAATCAGTATTTTAGGAGTGGGAGATGGGTTCTTTCACATACCCATCTGTATTCACCCCTCTGTCATAGGAGGTAAAGTTCATGTGTATCTCATGTGTTGGTAGATGAAGTAGTTAGCTAAAGAGATGCCTGAATAGAACAATCTGAAGGTACGATCTCTGGTCAAAAGTCTTGTGGGGATCTGGAGTGCTACCCCAATGGCTTTGTTTCTTTATTTCAGGTAAAATCCTTGCCTTGTAGCCTTTCTTTAAATACAGATATATTAATCCATCACTGTGCTAGATTAGGTTCTGAGAGAGATGCGAAGAAGGACACAAGTCACTCCTCTCTTCCCCCACCAAGAAATTCATTCATTCATTCATCCTTCTCTAGGTGTTTCCTGGGTATACACTATATTCCAGATGTTGTGTTAGGCTCTGGAGGAATCAGATAGCTAACATATCTTGAATGCTCATTACGGACAGACACTTACTGTGCAAAATGCTTTTATGTATTAATTCATAGGCCCTGTTGATAAATCAGAAAGTCCAGAGAGGTTAGATGAATTACTACAGCCATACAACTAGGGAGTAACAGTGACAGGATTCAGACTTGGGCAGTTTGGCTGTAGAACCTGAGCCTTAATAGGGTCCCTGCCCTTGAGGAGCTCACAGCCTCTTTGGGAGAACAGAAATGGAAAGAGATGAGTTGCAGTCCAACAGTGCTATGGTTGAGGGGTAACCAAGGTGGGCTTCTGGAACTGGCTGCCTGGAGGAGCTGAGAAACCATTGTCAGACAGGAAGCTGACCCCGGAGCCATAGTTTAGTCACAAACAATACAAACATGAAAAAGCACCTCTTTTCTTTTTCACTGACTTCTTTACTTTGCTCTTTAGGAGTACTGTGCCTCTGAGCTAACTTTAGTAAGCTTTAGTAGGATTGCATAGTAATGCAATTTTAAATTATTTCTAAGGTAATATAAATGAATAAATTACTGATTGAAGCAATGAACGGCATTTGGGTTTGTAAGATATGGCAAGTACACCATACGTAAAGAATTTCACCATATGTTCTTCTTTTTCTCTGTCTACTTCTTCAGTTTTCTGGGTTAGGTGTGGAAATTGCCAAGCCACTGGTGACTCTGCCAGGACCACATAGACCTCATTACATCCCCTAGAAATGACTTCAAGGGGAAAGTGGGCGATAAATTTAGCCGTACCAGCATGAGATTTTATCTGTTTATTCTACTTGCTTATTGTTCCTGAAAATCTTTGTCTTGTCTCCTTTCCCTGAAGTTCAGTGTCATTGCTTTTCCTGCCTCAAGGACACAGCTCATGGCCTACTATGAAGGAAGACTTCCCAGGGCCTTGCCACTGATAATTCTTCATGCTAAACTCCTGTGGTGCTTCGAATCTATACCATTCATCTTACTATTAAATAGGCATGGCTTTGAATAGCTGACATTTTTATATTATGACTTCATATTTCATATCTTTTCCCCAAACAGAAGCTTCTAGTTATCTATCCATGTAGGGTTGGGCTTCCTCTTAAAACCAGGGAAATCTTGAGTGTATACCTATAGGTTTCTCTCCTTTTAACAAGTCAATTTTCGTAATGCTGTTTTGTTTAAAAATTAGTTCATTTTGTGACTGACTGCTAACACTTTTGTATAAACTTCATTTACACTGAAGTTATGAAAATTTATAGGCATCGTTGTGGTTGTTGCACCTTTTGAGAATATTTGCATTGTTTTGTGTACCCTTAGAAAACTTTTTAGGGGCGCCTGGGTGGCTCAGTGGGTTAAGCCGCTGCCTTCGGCTCAGGTCATGATCTCAGGGTCCTGGGATCGAGTCCCGCATCGGGCTCTCTGCTCAGCAGGGAGCCTGCTTCCTCCTCTCTCTCTCTCTCTGCCTGCCTCTCTGCCTACTTGTGATCTCTTTTGAAAAAAAAAAAAAGAAAAGAAAACTTTTTAGAATCATAAAATACATATAAATACAATTTACTGTCTTAACCGCTTGGATATCCTTTCAAATTCTCCAAACATTTGTGCTAAATAATCCAAATGCATTTCTTTGTTTTTGTATTTCTAATGTTCATAAATATATAGGGCTCCACATATCACTCATTAAATGTATCCCACTGGAGCATTTTTGCTCACACAGTAAACACCATTTTTACTGTTCTGTGGCAACAGTGAAAACACATGATAGATACATCAGGAATATATTTACTTATCAAATTTATTACATTTTAACTTTTGCATTTCTAATTAACTCTAGCTTGTGAAAGGCTAACTGACAAGTTCCCAGTTGTGGGCATCTGCACCAAACTTACCACATTGTGCTTTTTATCTTCACCCTTTCCTAGCTTTCAAGTGTAATTCATCCTCAGAGCTGGGGTGAATTATTTTTGACATTACATTGACCCTTTTGACTTAAAATCTAGCTAATTCTAATAATATGAACACTCACTGCTGCTACTACTAGTAGCTAATAATTGTTAAGTACTTAACTATATGGCCAGGGACATTGACTTATATGTGCAAAACTAATTCTAGTCCAGTCCTGTGGAGAGTAAGAGTTGATGATGTACCACGAAGTTAGACCTACAGTGGATGCAGGTGTTTCTTGTCCTCCCCTGAATTTGTTCTTGGGATAATCAGGCAGAGATACTAAAGCTCACCCAGAAGTGAGTGAGTAGTAAACTACTCTAGATTGGAAGTTTCTTGAATTATTTATTTTTGATGCCGTAAATGTTGCTTAGCATATAAATGTTTGAGAAATATAAATGTTTGAGAAATAAATTAATGAATGTTACTTGATTAGAGCCCAACAAAATATAGCAGCACCATGATGGGCATTGAAATGGCAGGGAAAACAGCTGTGCAAGGAGCTGAATTTGCAGCTAGAACTTACCTGCTGTTGGGGAAGGAACTATTCCTGTCAAGGAAAAAAATTTAAAGTACATAGTGTTGGCTTCGCTCATGATTGCAAATGTCAAAATTCCATTAATTTGATTTTTAAAGTTTAAGGTATTCTGCCATTTGGTTACTCAGTATATGAATAGAATGACATTTATTCTACTTGGCTCTCTGTAAGCTACACATGCACATTTGTTTGAAGGGTATCATTTATTCCTTTAATGAGAATTTTGGGAGCACACCATGTTGGGCTAAATAGGATAAGTGATCTAAAAGGAAAGAACGTACTCTGAAGTTTAGACTCTAATGGAGGACAGACCTCATATAGATGAGAGTCTTAAGTTATAATGAAAAACTGTGGGATTAAGTGGCAATGAGTGATACAGACAAGACAATGCATCTGTAGAGTTGGGAAAAGGAAGGTAAGCTGCTAAGATCTTATGAGGATGGTAAGATTCTACTCAGACTTAGCCTGCAGAGAGGGGAAGACAGAGGGTCCTTTAGAAGTGGTATATTGTGATCTGGAGCAGGAGTGAATAAGGACTAATTTTTAAGGAAAGGTAATGGTTTTTTTTCCTGGTTGGAGTGAGGAGGTTTTTTTTGTTTTGTTTTGTTTTGTTTGTTTTTTAATAAGGTTATTGTATTTTTTTTTAAGATGTACTTTTTTAAAAAGATTTTATTTATTTGTTTGACAGAGAGAGACACAGCGAGAGAGGGAACACAAGCGGAGGAGTGGGAGAGGAAGAAGCAGGCTTCCTGCAGAGCAGGGTGCCTGATGTGGGGCTTGATCCCAGGACCCTGGGCCCATGACCTGAGTTTAAGGCAGATGGTTAATGACTGAGCCATCTAGGCGCCCCTTAATAAGGTTATTTATTGAGCACTTACATGCCAGGCATTGTGCCAAATATTTAGGTACATCATTAACTTAATCCTTAATATAACCCTATTGCGTAGCTATTACTAACTTCATTTACACATGAGGAAAGTCAGGCTAAGGGAGGCTAAGTCACTTGCCCAGGGTCATAAAGCTCAGCGGCAGCAGAGGAGACACACGATCTCCAGTCTCTCCTCCTCCCAGAAGTTCATGCACTAACCTATCTGCTCTCCTCCCAGCTGGTCCCAAACTGGATGGAACCTACATGTCAGTCTCCCTCTCCAAGTCTCACCTCCCTTTAGTATATTCAGGGAAAGGTGGGTTTACGTTATGTTTCCTCCACGTTGTTTCTCTGTAGCACATGTTCTTTTTCGCTTCTCTCAGGCCCTGGGGCTATGCGTGTTTCAGAGGCCATCAGTGGCCTGGACACTACAGCTATAGTCCTTGTGATATGATGCTGCTGCACAGAACGAGGAGGTGGAGAAGGACATGGTGCTTCCTGCTCTGTGACTTAATTCTTTTCCATGTCGCCAACACAAAAAAATAACTGAATAAATAAACTAGAGGTTATGTTAGTTTGGATGTAGGTTTAGTTGTGGAAACAGAGACCCAACATTCATAGTGGCTTACCTGAGACGGGAATGTGTTTCTCTGCCATATAAGCAGTCCTGAGTTGTTACACAGCTCTCCTTTCTCACAGGGACAGGGGCCCAGACTGCTCGCTTACCGCTCGGCCACTACAGGGCAGCTTCATGTATGATCCAAGGTGGTGCACCGTCATTCTATATCCTAGCAGAGTCTTTTAAAAGGAAGCCTGGAAGTTGCACACATCACTCATACAATCATCCTATTAAGCCAAAACATAGTTACATGGTCCTAGCTAGCTGTAGGGAAGGCTGAGGAATCTTGTCTATGTTCTGGGTGACCAAGTAGCCAGTTTAAACTCAAAGGTTCTATTACTGTGAAAAGCAAAGAATGACTTTTGAATGATAGTTATCAATCTGGGCCTCAGAATTATAAAAATGGATAGAATTGTAATACTTGGATGGTAAGTATGGCTGTTCCCAGTGTCCATTAGAAAAGACTAAACTATTTGATCCTGAGACCATGACCTGAGCCCAAACGAAGAGTCAGGCACTTAACTGGCTTAGCCACCCAGGTGCCCTGAAGACCAAACTATTAAATCTCTTTGGGAGGGGTGCTATTATCGAATAGATATTGTCCAGCTACAATCTTTGTTTTCCTACTTCAGGTGCGCCTTCTTTTTTTCAGAAAGAGAGAGAGTGAGAAATATCCTAATGTCCATTTCCATTCTTTCAAATGAAACTGTGAAATCCATTCACAGAAGTAGTTTCCCCCCGCTGTACTGTTGGTGGACACAGTAACCCACAGCTGCGCCTTTGCCAAAGCTGAGTTGTTCTATCTAGAGTTACAGGCGACATGAGCAGAAGACCCCAGCCTTGGCTTTTATGGAGGTGAAGCTGTGCCTCTTCATTCTCCAGCCAACTACTCAGGTAATTAAGGGGATGTGTGTGTGTACTCAGACACACAGGCAGACACCCATATCCCACTTCATAGGGACAGAAATGCCTCTTAGATTTGATACAGTCTAAATCTAAGTTAGCAAAGAGACATGTTGTTGAAGGGTCACTGTGTGCACAGACGCTGAAGCTCACAGCGCAGAGGGAGCCTTATACTTCATATGGAGTAGCATGAGTTTCTCCTCATTCTTGGGAGAATCATTGGGCTTTCCAAACATCAGGGCCATCTGTCCCTAATGACTACTGTTATGCTATTTTAAGAAGCTTTGAAACCTTTGAACCTTTTCCTCTTTAGGTCAAATAAAAGTACTTCTGTTTCCCCAAACTCATCTAAGGACATAATGAAACAGGGCGCCAGGGTGGCTTAGTTGGTTAAGACTGCCTTGGCTCAGGTCATGATCCTGGAGACCCAGGATCGAGTCCGGCATCGGGCTCCCAGCTCCCAGACCAGCAGTCTGCTTCGCCCTCTGACCTCCCCTCTCATCCTCTCTCACTCTCTCTTTCTCAAATGGATAAATAAAATCTTTAAAAAAAATGACATAATGAAACAAAATATAAATATGTATTTGCTTGTTTTTGGAGTAAACCATAGGGTCTGTGTGGGTGGGGTAGTTAAATTTGTATTTCTAATTATATTTGGTAGAATGTTCTCTTATGGTTTGCAAATTCTCTGAGCTCGTGCATCCTCTGGTGGTAGTGGTTCATCTGGCTTCGTGCAGTTTTCTTCTGAGTCCTTGGATTCCTCTGTCTCCTTTGCCACCGTTTACTCCCAGCTCTCCTCCAGCTGAGGCTGCATTGAATCCTTCCTGCCAGCTGCCAAATAGTTACTTTTAATCAAGACCTTCACTTCGGGAAATTTCCCCAGCAGCTCTGTTCCTCTGTTCCTCAAAAATCAGAATCAAAGCATGAATATCTAAGATAGTCAGAGAGAATACCCTACTATCTCAAGACAGATACATGATGTAGAAAAATAGAACCTCCGTGACAGCCGCTAAGGTTAATAGCTCTGTTTTCTCTTCTCTCCTTGCATCTGCTTTTCTCAGCAAAAGAGTCATGTAGCTGCAATCAATGGAGTTTTCAGAACTTATGGACAATTTGGGTCTAAAAGATTATGTCATTAAAATTACCAATTACACATGTAATAGAAGAATGCAACAAATGCTTTCGCAGTGGTTTTTGCTTCACATCATCATCGCCTTTTTCCTTCTCAGAAGCAAAGTAAAAGTGGACAGTTACTCTGTCCCTGGCAGCTGGTCCTCCGTCTCCACACAGTCGTTTTCGGATTCAGCAGGCTGTTAGAATCCCTGGGGAGATATTTAGCTTGCCAGTGCCCGAGTCTCACTCCCAGGGCTTCTACGTTCTTCAGTCTTGAACGTGGCCTGGGTCTTGGAGATTTAAGAGTTGATTTTAGGGCCCAGCCATTGGTGGGCTCTGCTACTCAGGCTTTTGAGGTAAAATTTTGGCTGTAAGGATTTAGATTTTTTGTGTGTGTAGGATAAGTGCACAGGAAAGGAGGAGTCTCAGGCCCAACAGTGAATTCAACTTCCCTTTTCCCAGGTGTCCCTTTGAGAGCTGCTTGGCTGGCCCTGTGTGCCCCGAGGGCCTGGGATAAAGCAGGCTGGAGCCACCCTGCTTCGCCCCACACCCTCTTCTCTTCAAGCTGTCCCACTGGAGACCATGGACAATCCCTGAGCAAGCCGAGGCACATTTATTTGTCCTGGACTCTTACATCTTCCTTCCTAAATGGCTTTTTGTAGCTCTGCCCCTTGATTCAATTAATCTCTGTAGTCCAGGGATTTTAAAGGGAGCTTTTTTTTTTTTTTTTTTTTTAAAGATTTTATTTATTTATTTGAGAGAGAGACAGTGAGAGAGAGCATGAGAGGCGAGAAGGTCAGAGGGAGAAGCAGACTCCCCATGGAGCTGGGAGTCCGATGTGGGACTTGATCCCAGGACTCCGGGATCGTGACCTGAGCCGAAGGCAGTTGCTTAACCAACTGAGCCACCCAGGCGCCCTTTAAAGGGAGCTTTTAAAAATGGGACAGTTAGAGGTACAGGAGAGCAAGAGAAAATTCAAATTTTCACTTTTTGAAAATGTAGAGACATGGGGCCAGCTGGTGATGCCTTGGTGAACAGTATTAGTATTGTTACGTTTACTCCCCAAAGATATTTTTTTGTTCTTTATAGGCATTTATTTGGTGTTTCTCTGCATCTTGCTCTTCAGTGATTGGTAAGAGCTGATGTATGTCTAGATAGAATGATATTAAATGATTATGTTTGGCTTATATTACATTTCTGCCTTGTAATAATCTGTTTAAAGAGACCATTCATTTTTCATTTAAGTGCAGTATAAACATTGAGTTTGGCCTTTCTCCAGTTTCTTCTGTCAGCCATTGCAGGCAATGGTGTGTAAAATTTTATTTGCTTTGGAGCCGTGTAGTTTGAAAAATTACTTAAAATATCTGAGCCTCAGTTTCCTTTTTGTAAAATGGGTTTTATCTATCTTATAGGATTGTCTTAATTGCTGTATTAAAATTATTGATATTACTTGTTTTTTTAAAACTGTATTTTACAAACTAGAATAATTTGGGCAACAAAATAAAGTAATATTGAATTATAATCCAAAGTCCAATATATTCTTTTTTTTTTTTAAGATTTTATTTATTAAAATAAAAAGAGAGAAAAAGAGCACAAGTAGGCAGAGCAGGAGGCATAGGGAAAGGTAGAAGCAGGCTCCTCTCTGAGCAGGGAGCCTGGTGTGGGGCTTCATCCCAGGACCTTGGGATCATGACCTGAGCTGAGGGCAGCCACTTAACTGATTGAGCCACCCAGATGCTCCCCAACACACTTTTCAATCTCAGATTAAAACAAACTGTCTTATGGTAAACAAAATAATTTAAATAAGGCCCAGGCCCTCCTAAGGAATTTGTAACACTTAATGATAATGAACTACACATCAGAGAGGTTAGGGTTATCAAAGGGAGATATTTTGTCTTTAAAAAGCTTTAAAACAATGTCTGTAACTTTATGTTTTTGAAAAGGAGAGCCCTTGAAGTTTTTCCGCCTTTGTTTTAAATGATTTTTCGGCATGTAATCTTGTAGTACAGTGTTCCAGTGGATTCCTTAGCATCCTTCTATTTTTCCTTTCACTTAGAAAAAGGAGACTGGAGTAATGATATTTTGCTGACTTCTAGGGGAATAGACTTTGATAATGTCATTCCTCCTCTTTCTCTCCATCCTTATCCTTATGCCCCTAAATAGTACTTTATAGGTATTCGAAAACTCTTCCTTTAGCTAAAGGTCAGATATTTTTGGACTCCCCTTTTGGTGATCACAGGAAAAGGTGGATACATTTGAAGGTGTGAGAGAGAAGGGGAGAGTGTGGGGGAGAAAGGAGGCTGTGGGTTCGTCAGGGACTTCTCTTGTTGGGCAAGGCCTCAGCCACCACCACCTCTATCCTCCTCCTCTCCCACAAGAGAGATCATGTTTATCTGACAACTTTGCACTGTATCCACGGGGCCTGTTGAAAGTTTGTATTTGCATAGTACCTCTAAATGTGTGATTTCTATTGTGCTTACCTTCATATTTTGAGGATCCAGGCTTGTTAAATCCTGTTTTATGAAAAATTGTTTAGCATCCATGCCTGACTTATTTCCAAGCCCTAGGAACAAAAGTAGTGTAGCAGGAATGAAAAAGCAACTGCTTGTTTTAGCTTGTTGTTTCCCCTCCTTCTCTGTTTTAGGAATATTTCTTGGTCTAGTTTTGTTTTGTTTTGGCTCAGAGATTTTTGTGGGATGGAAAGGAGAAGCAGCACCTCCTTCCTCCCTCCCTCTCCTCCTCCCTCCTTCCCTTCTTCAGAAAAAAGAGTTGATGATTTAAGAATTAATGTCCTTTCAGAAGGGAAACAGAAAGGCCTTTCAGGTCCTGGAGAAATCGAAGTGGAGGCTTCTCCCCAAACTGATGAGAAAGGTTTGAGGTCTCACATGAGTGGGAGTAAATGCTCTGCTTCAGGGCAACGGCTGAGAGAATGGGACGACCTCGGAAAAATGGCACCTAACGGAAGAGAGACCTTTGGCCTGAGGCCTGCCAGTCCGGGAGAAGATCCCTAATGGCCCATTCCTGGCAAGGAGACCAGGGCTTCTGCCTTTGCAGGACCACTGTGGCTTTGGAGGATGAAGATGTTTACCCAGTCTCTTCCTGCCTTTTCTGCACTTCATGTGGGACCCCATTGATGCTCGTGCAACCTAGGAAGGGAAGGGGTGCTCATATGAGTTAGAGGAAAATGCAGACTTGGTGCCATATTCAGTTGATTAAAAAGCAATAAAATGGCAATATTTCTAGAACACCTGAGCTTGTGGACTGAAATTCATATAGTTTACACTAGAATTAATTCGTGGCTAATCGATCTGAGGGGAAAATATTGATCTTTCACACCAAAGGGAGTCATTGACTTTACTCTCCAGCTGTCCTTTTCCTTCCATATCTAACTCACTCTCTCATCTCTGGAAGGAGCATGGGTCTAGGAATCAGGACTTGGAATCCAAACCTTGGCCTTGGATAAGCACTTAACTCCTGAATATGTAAACCCATGATGAACTGAGAGGCCCCCACTGGTGGGGGCTGAGGATGGGGAGCACGTTGTGGGGAATGTGTTGTGTGAAGAATGCTGGACTGGCTCTGAGGATCACAATTTTTATGATCTTTGGTGAATTATTTAATTTTTTCCTGCCCCAGTTTCCTAAACTGGAAAGTGTTCATCATTTTTTTATGAGGACAAAATGCAGTGGTATATGTGGGAATGCTTTATAAATTATAAAGTGCTACACAACTTTAAGGACTTAATAACAATTGATCAACAAAAATTTTGAGAGCCTGAAGTATGGTGGTTGGGTCTGCAAGAAAAATGGAGAGGAGCCCATCAAAACTTCAGGTCTCAGATGAATTCAGATGAGAGGAAGTGTCTCATATGTGAAATAGAGGACACTTAGCTAGAGGGTATTTTTTATTTTATTTTACTTTTTAAAAAAGATTTTATTTATTTACTTGACACAGAGAGATACAGTGAGAGAGGGAACACAGCAGGAGTAGTGGGAGAGGGAGAAGCAGGGTTCCTGCTGAGTGGGAGCCTGATGTGGGGCTCGTTCCAGGACCCTGGGATCATGGCCCGAGCTGAAGGCAGCCATTTAACGACTGAGCCACCCAGACGCCCCAGAGGGAAGTTTTAAGAAAGATTTATTGGGGCAGGATAAGACCTAGGCCTAGGCTCAGAGTTTTATATGTTATTAAAAAATTATGAAATTAAAGCAAATAACAATTATTTACCAAGTCTCCTAATGTCTACCAAAACAAACCCAGATATATCTTCCCAGATATATTTCTTAATTTTTACTTTTTTCCTGGAACTTTGTATATCATAGAAGTAGACAATTCCCATCCTAATTAAAGAATTCAGATAAACTTTTCTGGGTGAGAATCTTCATATTGGTTAAATCCAAGATCACTGAGGTTTCTTCTTTTTTTTTTTTAATTTCATGGAAGTGGCTTGTTTCTAAGTAGTGTGTGTTTTTAAATTATTTATTTATTTATTTTTAGAAAAGATGGGGAATGGCTATGGTAGAGGGAGAGGGAGAATCCTCCAGCAGACTCCCTGCTGAGTGGGGATCCTGAGGCAGGGCTCCATCCTGGGACACTGAGATCATGACCGGAGCCGAAATCAAGAGTCGGCCACTTAACTGACTGAGCCACCAAGGCGTCCCAGCAGTGTGTGTTTTAATTAATTAGTTAACTGATTAATTAAGCTATTTTATTTATTTATTTGACAGAGAGAGAGACACACAGTGAGAGAGGGAACACAAGCAGGGGGAATGGGGGAGGGAGAAGCAGACTTCCTGTTGAGCAGGGAGCCCGATGCGGGGCCCCATTCCAGGACCCTGCGATCATGACCTGAGCTGAAGGCAGATCCTTCACCACTGAGCCACCCAGGCGCCCCAGCAGTGTGTGTTTTAAAAAGAAATGATAAGTAAGTGCCAGGCATCATCATGCTTCACATAAATTAAGCTGTTTATATCTCTCTCACAATGGTCTTCTGAGTTAGGTGACGTTATTGTCATCAGCATCTCCATGGTATAGAGAGGAAACTGAGGCAGAGAAATGAAGAGCAAGCAGGGGGGCCGAACCTGAAGCTGGGTAGCCCAACTCCAGGGCCCTGCCAGTAACCAGTACTCTGTGCTGCTACCCAAACAGTCATCCCTGATTTCTTAACCTTTGCTCACAATGACATTTATACAGTGCTCAGTGTAGAATACCCAGAGTTCTCAGGGACAGTTCTTTCTGGAAACATTGTTTCATTTCATTTCAAGGGAGAATATCTATGACAGTCGGTTCACTGTAGGGACAGGCAGTAAAGACAATATTCCAGGAATATCCAGGACTTTCTTTTGTGATGGGGATTCTCCAGAGTGATAAAACTGGAATCCAAAGTCCCAAACTCATATATAAATGACAATTTGAAGAGGGGGTATTGAAAAAAAAAAAAAAAAAGGAAAAGCAAACAAGGAAACAACAGAATGAAGTCTTGAAAAGACAGAATGGAAAACAACATTGCTAGCTTTTTTTTTTTTTTTTTTTAACATGACTCACTTGAATTCAGTGCATATCGTGAACATTTTTTTACTGAGGTATTTGAATTTCCAGAGATTTTTTTTTTCAATTTGTATATCCTTTCATTTTAAAAAATTTTATGTCAGGTATTTGCATGTCCAGATACGTACCTTTAGGGCAAAAGTAGCTACTTACTTACCTAAAAATAAATCATTTGTATAGCAAAAATGTTGGATAAAAAATATTAAGTCTGTGAGTAGAGGGGTCTGTTCATGATTCATTTCTACTTGTTAAACAAACTCACATGGAACTATATATCATTTTGAGAAAACATGGAGGTCTATAGTAAAGCTGTCACATAAGCAACAATAATAAAATTTTACAGTTGTGATGATTATGTGTTTTCTCTCTCCATTACAACCTTTACATACCTTACTACAACATACCTTTAAACATTCGGGGAATACTTTGAAGAATGAGGAAGAAGTTACACCTGGTGGTAATTCTATTAAATTGCCAACACCTATTTGTGACACTGACCAAAACATCGCCGTACTGGCTGGCGAGCTTAGATGAAGAAACTGGAGCTTGCTTAAGGAGAACTAGACCGACTCTCAGAAAATTTGGGCAGCCTGGCAGCAAAAATTTCCAGTGTAATTACTTCCTAAACAGACATGTCAGAAGCCAGTTTTACGTCCTTGTGATCTTCGTCCACCTTCCTCCCCTCCTTTCTCCCTACCCCGTCCTTCCCTTCTCTCTCCCTTTCGCTTCCTCCTTTAGCACATGTTTATCGTCTGTTACATTGCAGTATTTGTACCAGGCCCTCCGAGTGCAGCAAGGTAGATGTGGTTCCTTCCCTTTTGGGGCTTACATTCTATTCAAGCTCTCTCCAGTGATGTTTCCATTTTCTTCATTTTTACTGTCATCTCTCATGAATAAACATGGCCTATTGTAACGAAGAGTTCTGACTGCCTTCCCGGATGTCATCTTTCTCCCTCTATTCTGTTCAGCATACGCCCACCAAATAAATCTCTCTAGAATGGGACTTAGATGAATTCTCCATACGGCAAGGGCCATAATACTACCTATCCCATATGGTTAAAGGGAACTTGCAGGTGATGAGTTAGCACAGTAAGTTCCCATTAGATATTGGTCCATGTTGTTATTCCAGAGTCTCCATTGGCTTTCCTCTCCACTAGGAAAAGGTTAGCCTCTCATGCATCTCTTGCACTTCCCCAAGGCTTTGCTTAGGGCTCGGCATATGCCATGTTCGTGCAGTGCAGTTTGGTTTAGCACTTACGGTGTAGATAGGTGAACCTATCTACAGATTTTAAATAACTAAGTCCTTAAAAAGATGATCCTTTGTGGATAACAGGGAGATACTGTTTATCTAGAGCGCTGTTCAGTGTTTCAGATTCTGCTCTGTCAGCATATGTTTGGGGTGTCCATATTTGGGTTATTGTTACTTCTACTAAGTTACGCTGTTAACTTTTACATGTCCAAAATAGAACTCATGGTGTCCCCTTCTAACTTTTCCGTCTTTCTCATTGTGCTACCCACAGAGGTAAATGGCACTGCCGAGCACCCACTTGCTGAGTCCAGAGATCCTTGACTTCTTTCTTTCTCTACTGCCCCAGGGAGCTCCTAAATATAACCTAGAGGTTCTAATTTCAAAATATTTTCCTCTCTACTCCCCTTTCTCCTACTGTGGTCCAAAGCATCATCTCTTCTGGCTGGGTTTCCTACCTTGATGCCTTGAGTCTACTTTTGCCTTCTGCAGTCTATTCCCACATTGCAGTCAGAATGAATCTTCTGAAACATTAAATTATACCAAGAACCTGAGTCTTCTGCTGCCCCAGTGACTTCTCATCACCCTTAGAAGCAATGTAGATGCCTTGCAGAGGCCCTCTGTGACTTGGCTCCTGGCCATGTCTTTAGTTTTCTACCCCTTTCATCTCTTGCTCATAGCTTTCCAGCCACATTGGCCTTTTTACTCTTCCTCACTGTGCATGCTGTCTCCTAAGGGTCTTAAACTCCTGAAGCTCTACTTTCCTTTGGACAAAGGGAAATATTATATATATATATATATATATATATATATATATATATATATATATATATATGAATATATATATTTGAGAGTTTCTGTCTAATGATGCTTGTAGATATTATAGTGGATTAGGCTCATGAAGTGTGAGACACTGTACTAGCATATAGTAATTTCTCAATATGTTTTTACCATGATACCTCTTTTTAATAGTCACCTCAATTTTCCAGGTGTCCTAGATGTCCCACTGGCAAATAAAATTCAGTATTTCCAACCTGAACTAATGAGCACTTCCCCACAAACCAGTTCTTTTCCTTGGCATTCCTATTTAGATTAAGGCCATCATCGTTTTTTAGATCCCTGGTCAAATCTTTGTCCTCACCGCTTTCTCTCTCATCCTTGCTCAGTTTCCACCTGTAATCAGTCACAAAGTTCTGTTGATTCTGTTTCTAAAAATCTTCATCAGGACGCCTGGGTGGCTCAGTTGGTTAAGTATCAGCCTTCAGCTCAGGTCATGATCCCAGGGTCCTGGGATCGAGTCCCACTAAATAGGGAACCTGCTTCTCCCTCTGCCTGCTACTTCCCCTGCTTGTGCTCATGCACTCTCTCTCTCTCTCTCTGTCTCTGTCTCTGGCAAATAGATAAATAATATAAAAATGGGATGCTTGGCACAGTCAGTTGGGCCTCTGCTTTGGCTCAGGGCATAATCCCAGAGTCCTGGGATTGAGTCCCACGTCCGGCTCCTTGCTTGGAGGGGAGTCTGCTTTTCCCTCTGCCTGCCCTACCTGCTACTCTCCCTGCTTGTGCTCTCTCTCTCCCTGACAAATAAATAAATAAAAATCTTTAAAAAATAAAAAAATAAAATAAAATTTCCAGCTATTCCCCTCTTTTCTGTCTCAATGCTACCACCCTAAACACTCATAGTAACTTCTTTTTTTTTTTTAAAGATTTTATTTATTTATTTGACAGAGAGAAATCACAAGTAGTCGGAGAGGCAGGCAGAGAGAGAGAGAGGAGGAAGCAGGCTACCTGCTGAGCAGAGAGCCCCATGCGGGACTCGATCCCAGGACCCTGAGATCATGACCTGAGCTGAAGGCAGCGGCCTAACCCACTGAGCCACCCAGGCGCCCTCATAGTAACTTCTTAACTGGCCTCTGATTTCTTCTTTTTACCCTCCCTTTAGTTGGGTCAGTCTTCAGATTGATTTCTGTGGTATGTAGAATTATTTGGTAGTTATCAAGTTGTGTTTGTGGGGACAAGACCAATGCAGGGTCCTCCTGTTCCTCCGCCATCTTCTCTCCGGTCTCTCCTTTCTAATGATTCCACCCATCACTCCGAGATTCCTGTGGCCTGGCTTAGCCTTGGCCATGCCATTCCCGGGCTCAAAAATCTTCAAAATCTTCCTGTCACCTACAGAAGAAAGGTTCTATAAGTTCTATAATGTGGCCTGTTATTTAAGGTCTGTGGATTTGTCAGGGCTCTTTAGAGAAGCAGAACCAATAAGGGGTGTGTGTGTGTGTATGGAGATGTATCATATGGGACTGGCTCATGGAGTGATGGAGCCCGGCCAGTCTGAAATCTGCGGAGTGGGCTGCCAGGTTGCTGCTGGTGCAGGGCTAGCTGGGAGGGTGGCACGATGGCTAGATTTTATGGTTCTTTCAATTGATCTGAAATACCAAATGGCCAGTTTGGAGAGAACTGAACACTAACCCATAGCAGTGCTGTGTCTGTGAGCTCATTTATTCCTGTTCACAAACTCATCTCCATCGGTCAGTGTTTCTCAAAGAGTAGCCGACATAGGAGAACCACCAGCAGAGTTCATTAGGAATGCAGGCCGGGCCCCAGGCCCTACTTCTTTTTTTTTCTTTTTTTAAGGTTTTTTTTTTTTTTGTTTGACCCCGGCTTCTTTTTTTTTTTTTAAGGTTTTTTTTTTTTAATTTATTTGTTTGACAGAGAGACATCACAAGTAGGCAGAGAGGCAGGCAGAGAGAGAGAGAGGGAGAAGCAGGCTCTCTGCTGAGCAGAGAGACCGATGCGGGACTCGATCCCAGGACCCTGAGATCATGACCTGAGCCGAAGGCAGCAGCTTAACCCACTGAGCCACCCAGGCGCCAGGCCCTACTTCTTAAATAAGAATCTCTCAGGGATGGGGATGGATCAAGATGTTAGGGTTTGGGGGTTTGTTTGTTTTTCTTCATTTTCTTGTTTGTCTGCTTTTGTTTTTTAATTTCCCAGGATGAACCCAGGTTAGTCCTTCATAATACATCTTCAGGAGAATTACATTAACCCTCTCAGTTTCCCTGAGCTTTGGTGTTGTCAGTGGCAAAATGGGAAGAATAAAAACCATCATTCAGGGCTATTTGGTGTAGTACATAGTTCATGTTCAGTTTGACAAATGAAAGATTTTTTTCTGCATTTGCTGGATTGCTATTGGGTCTGGGCTTCAGGGGCTTTTTCTGGTAACTGTGGGGAGGGGTTCATACCCAGCAGCCTCTCCTGGACAGAGGCCAACAGGTGTTCTAAATTCCTCTATGAACAGTGGATCCTTTTAATGATATTTTACTTATTATTTAAAAAAAGAAAACAAGAAACAGAGGGTTGCTGATATAAACTTCAACATGAGGTAGTAAGTAGTAGTTTAATGCTACAGTGAGTAGTTCAGTGCAACACAAGGAGCATGCTTCTTACATGGTTACATATGGGATAGATCACAGTCAGAGAGCTTGAAGTCATTATAAAGGAATGCCCTGAGCTGAAGACCAGTTGAGTAGTGGACTTAATAGGGTTCCCTGGGCATGTCAGGATTCCGTTTCTGCAGATAGATAATCTGATGTAGCTCAGATTCTACCTGGAAGAGATCTCTTCACAGATGAAAATACCATGCATACAACCAAGACTCATTGTTTTCAGTTTAAGGAGAAAATAGCTCACCATGGTCCTGGATAAGTGGGAGGAGGTAGTTGAGTGAGATTTCTGGAGGATGGGTGCTGTCACAATAATAAATTACAAACAGCGACATAAAATGAGCTTTGGGCAAATTTATAATGAAAAGCTGTGGGTTTTCTGCCTATTGTAACAGGGTCTTAGTAAAAAGTCAGAACACTAAATGCAGAACTGAGCCACATGGCAAGAAAACATTTACAGAACCCAGAAAAAGGAGGAGGCTAGAATGCCTAGGAGCAAAGATGTCCTGATTTCTTTTCACCAGTAACTAAACACTTTGAATCTCACACTTTGTGTGTGTGTTTGTGTGTGTATAAAATACATATGTATGCTGACTATAAATTAACTGCGTTATAAATGCATACACACAAACACACACACACATACATATGTAACATTTTAGAGTATAGTGTATTTTTCAGTTATTTCCATATTATCCATTTGTAGTCTTCATAAAATTCTGAGTTCAAATCACTCCAGTTATTGCAACCAGAATGAATGGTATAAACATTAAAAATGGGACAGTACAAAAAATACATAAAGTAAAAGTGCCTTGTTAGTTATTGCTTCATTTCATTTAAAACAGTACAAAGAGAAACAGAGTTTCAGAAAATAGGTATTGCTTATCTCAAATAATGAAAACAAAAACCTGAAGGGGACTATAAAACACAAAAGCAAACTTCAGAGTTTACCTACAGCAGTGATGTAGATTATATCATAAATAATCATATTTCCCATTTTAAGAGCAGTAATATATTTATAAGTTCCAAAGTGAATGTTACCTATTCCAAGTTGCAAAATACAGCTTCAGCTTATTTGAAACAAAGGCAGGATGACAGATTCTACACGTGAGAATTTTCAGCAATACCATAGAATTCTAACACTGCTTTTTGCATATCAGGGATTTTTTGGCAACAGAGAGCACCACCAAACAGGAACATATTAAGGAATTCATCTGAAAACTGACGGCAGTTTTGCAAATGCCAAATGCTTACTTAAGGTATTTAATGTCTCATGGAGCTCGTCAAAGGATTTTCTTTCCTCCCTCCCTCCCTCCCTCCCTTCTTTCTTTTTTTCTTTCTCTCTCGCACTCTCTCTAGATTCTTTCATTCTATTCCTGCCCTTGGCCAGCTCCTTGGAAATCAGAACTTGCCAGGCTGCATCATCTTTTGTTTGTCTTAATTTCCAGAAGTGTTCTTCCTACATTAATAGTTAATGCTATATAGTATTTTTTAAAATAGAAGGCAGATAAGAAATACTCATCTGAAAAATGAATCAGAACAATGGCAAAACTACAGTCAAAGATACCTTCTTTTATTTTATTCCATGCATCTATCAAAAGGATTGAAATAATGTTTGTTCTTCTTTGAAGGTAATATAGGTATTCTGCCAAGCCCAGGGCCTAGCATAGAGTGGACACACACTAGATAGTAGTAATTTTTAAAAATCCCTTTAAGACTTAAATTGGCAGAAAAAAAATACTTGACTCTTCTAAGAAAACTTTCATTTTTTATAAAATGTATAATTAGAATTACAGACTCTTCCTTGCTTACCTATTTTATAGGTAAACAATTTTATGCAGAACTAAGTACCTCACTTCAATAATCATCTTATTCTTAAACCTAACATATATGTTTCTAGTTTTTTTTTTTTTTTTACAATTGTAAAAAATTAGCTGTCTCCTGTTACTTGGGTTTTAACATTTTGATCAGGATTTTTTTAATTTTAGTGTCTATTGAAGTATTTCAAATACTGCTCCTTCCCTCAGGGGTAGTGGTGGTGGATTGTACAGACATGGCCAAAAGTTAAGACCTACACACCAGAATGGAGGAGCTGCTTAAAGGGCAAGAAGAGCTAAAGGTGGAGCTGTCCTGGGGAGGGCCACCGGAGTGACAAGAGGCGAGCTTCCTAGCCTTCCAGGACCCCAATGTTCGCAAACCCATCACCAGGATTCTCACCCTCACCAACCAGACTCCTCAGGAGAACTGAGGACATTCTACGACGGGAGGAAGTACAAGTGCCCTGCAGCCCCAGAAGACACATGCCAGGGTGCCGCCAGCTGAACAAGCAGGGGGAGAACTTGAAGATCAAGATGCCACAGCAGCAGGAGCAGCTGTACCCCCTGCGGGAGTCCGTGGTCACGGGCGGAACATCTCCATCCATAAAAGATGAACACACTGGGGGGAAAATTCAGATATCACAGGAAAAAATAGTCTGATAACCTGTTTGTGCCCCCACTTAAGAAACAAAACAAAAAGCCAGTGTTTTACAAAATAAGAACTCTTATTAAAAAGAATCCGAGAGAAGCAAAAATATTTATGTTATATTTTAACACATCTGAGTGTCATGCTATGTACCGTGGATATGTGAACAGAATCTGACAGGCATGTGGCCTGATCCTGTTACTGCTGCTTCCTGCTGAGTGGTCTTGGCAGTTAATCAGCCCCCCTGTGCTGCTTTCCTTACCAGTAAAATTTACATAACTCCTATCATTCATAGTTGTAAGGATTTATAACCGTTTATGCAGCAAGCCTAAGACAAAGCCTGATACACAATCAATATTCCATAATTGGTGGCTGTTGAATTAATAATGAAACCAGTAATATATGCCTTGGTTAGCTTCAGAAGTGTGCTGAACATGAGCCCCCAAAGGACCTCCAGTAGATTGAATTGAGCAAAAACGTTAACACTGGTGGCAAAACAAGTGGGTTCTTCTTTCCAAAGCAATTCTGACTTGACTGGCATTCTCTCTGCTTGATGAAGCGGTGTGAAAATGGAGACTTGATCTTATTTTTTTATAGCAAGTTATGACGTACTGATTTTTGTTTATATTAAATAACAAAAGTAATAACACTAAGAAAATAACATTGTGTTACTTACATAGCTATACTTTTTTTTTTGGTAAGGAAGAGAGAAAAATACTTTAATCACTTATAATAATCATGAGGGACATGTTTTTCAGGCTGTGGGGTTGTTTCCTGTAACACCCTGAAATAATCATTTACTTTTGCCAAAATCCGTCCTTGGTTGATTGCATGAGACTTCTGTTGATTACCTAAGGGGTGTGCTAAGATTCCAGAGGGCTGAATTTTGCTCATAATGTAGTACACAAATTGAATCTGGAAATTGTGCATATTGGAGAGTAGATATACTGACTCAGATGGAAGATAGTGTGACTCCTTGTAGAGCAGCTTTCTCATCTATTGAAGTTTCTGGTGTCATAGCCAGAATTTTTTGTTTGTCTTGTTTAGTTTTTGCTGTGGAGAAAGGTGATAATATGCGTCTCAATATGTCAAGGCCGTATAGATCTCATACAGCAATTAGACTTTGGTCTTCAACATTTGACAACTTTTTGTGCTGGTAAAGAGAATCGTGAGTTCACTGTGTATCAGTTTTGACCTTTTTTTGCTTCCTGTAGGAAAATATAAAACTAAACTGACAACTTTACCCATCAGTTGGTCTTCATCTGTGAAAACAAAAATAAAGGAATAAAGGAACAACACCCATCATATATGCTACATAGACCCCTAGTGGCCAGAAGAGCAGGCCAGAGCAGGCCAGAAGAGCAGTGTAGCTGTAAAGTCTAGAGATGCATTATGTTTGACTCTTGTCAGGACATCAAGTAGTGACTGCACTTGACCTGCTGGGGGAGGGGTGCCCTGGAGTGGTTAAGGGACTGGCGGGTGATGTTGGCCAAAACTGCAGCTGTGTGAAGTGACGTGCACACTTCCAGACATGGAGGCCATGCTTGTCTTCCGATGTAGGCTAAAGGCACAGGTTTATTTAATGGATATTGAAGGTGCAAATCGTCTGAGATGATGCATTGCAGATGTGTGTGTGTGTGTGTGTGTGTGTTTGTGTGTATGTGTACACAGGAATGGATGGCAGTGCTGTGTTAATGCACTTGGTTACCATTTTGTACATTGCAGTGAAATAGACATTGCTAATGAGGGGAAATTCTTTGAACTTCCAGGTATGTCATTGAGCACCCCATGTATTTTAATCCCATATCACCAAATAGGTGTATTTGCTGTTTTTTCTAAAATGTATAGTCACCCTATAGCTTTCTGGTCCCTGAGTAGCACAGTGACTCAGGTGCCCAAATGTCCTCATTTGTCTGGGCCTGAGGAGTTTCTCAGATTAGGACTTATAGTTTAAAATTGGGAAAGTTCCTAGAAAGCTGGGCCAGTGGGTCACCTAACAGTAACAAACCAAGATGCAAAGAAGTTGGTCAATATGTGCTAGTAAAGAAAGTGTGAAATCAACCCAATGCTAATTTCTAATGATAATTCACACAACCAAGTAATAGCCATGTTCTTCACCTGTGATTGCTCTGGGTCTCAGGAGTATTTTCATAGTTATCTCCTGCATCATGTTTGTAACATAGGTCAGTGGGCAATAACTGCCAACCAGGAATTCATGGACCAGCTCAGCTACCCACTTCATGTTCCAGCATGGAGCCAGAGAGCCGTGGTGTATGAACAAAATCAGAATCAATCAAGTCTTAAGGATTTTTTAAAAAGATTTTTACTTATTTATTTGAGACAGAGCAACACAAGGGGTGGGGAGGGGTAGAAGGAGAGGGAGAAGCAGACTCCCTATTGAGCAAGGAGCCCCACCTGGGGCTTGATCCCCAGACCCTGAGATCAGGACCTGAGCTGAAGTCAGATACTGAACCACCCAGGCACTCCTATTCTGCGAGGGTTTGTAAACCTTTTCCTCATATTTAGAGGAACCTTTGTAGGAAATATTACAATGGTTGGGCTGGAAGAAAGGGAGATATAATTCACTGCAAAGAATCCTCCTGGCTTTGTGACTACATCCTGTCTCTTTCCTGCAGTTGTCTTCGTGAGCCCCCGAGAAACATAAGGGAAGAGCATAGAGCCCTGAAGTTAGGCAGGAAAGGAATCCTATCTTTACAACTTCTTGGCTATGTAACCTTGATCAATTTACTTAACCTCTCTGAACTTCTATGGCCTCATCTCTGAAATGAGAGACTAAATCCTTAGTCTAGATCAGCTTCCTTTTTTATGTACTCTCAGAGCATTATACTCCTTTTCATTAGAGCCTCCAGCTTAGTATTGAACGGTTGCCCAGTGTCAGTCTCCCTGTGAGCTCTGTGAGAGAAGGGGTCATCGTCCTTTCACATTACCTGTATTGCCATAGTGGGCACTCAGATGCTGTTTTTGTTGTTGAATGGAGGAAAGACAATTTTTTTTTTTTTTTTTTTTTTGGTGAGGATTGCAAGAGATAACCTTCTTTTCTTTCTGTCTCCCCCAAAAATACCACCCAGATGCCTAAAGTTCTGGTCTTGCTTTCATATTTGTAGAAGTTGTTTTAGTTAATGGATCTTTTGGGGGGGCGTCTGGGTGGCTTAGTTGTTAAAGTGTCTGCCTCTGGCTCAGGTCATGATCCTAGGGTCCTGGGATCGAGCCCCCATCAGGCTCCCTGCTTAGTGGGGAGCCTGCTTCTCCCTCTTCCACCCCCCCTGCTTGTGTTCCCTCTCTCGCTGTCTGTTTCTCTGTCAAATAAATAAATAAAATCTTAAAAAAAAATAGATATTTTGTAAATATGTAGAGAAACTGAAAACCCAAAGATCAGATGGCATATCTGCGTGTTCATCAGATCTGCATATTTGGCCAAAATGCGAATTTGAATCCAGTTATTTTGGGTAATATATATGCAAACTTAGATTCTGGCCAAGGGATTGTGGCCATGGAGAACTGGTGGTTTATTTCCTTGTGACTAGGGGTCTCTAGTTCTGTGATGAGGATGAACTGACTACCAGCGATTTAGCTGAATTGCACACATTTTCAAATTATTTGTTTGTGCCGATTTTGAGCCCAGTTATTATATCCTAGACAAGAATTGTGTCTGTGCGAGCAGTGAAAAGTGAGGACTGGCGGGAAGTCTATTTTATTTTATCCAATCAACTCAATATTTCAGCTGTATGTGATTTTCTGTCCAAATGATGTAGTTGATTGCTTCAATTTTTTACTTCCTTCTGCATGTCTAGACACATCATTAGAACTGACAAAGAAGACAGAGAATTTAAGTGGCATACCCATCTCCACAGCACCAGGCCTTATGAGAAGGATAATCCCAGGGATTTATTCCTTTCTGAAACAATTCATATAAAATAGGCCATACTGTTCCTTTATACAAGGAATCCTGTTCAAAACAATTCATATAAAATAGGCCATACTGTTCCTTTATACAAGGAATCCTGTTCAGCTCACCACAAAGTTAATTTGGGACAGATAATGCCAAATAAATTTATATCCTGTTTCTATTGGTGGGCTTAAATCCTAATAGCCTTTTAAAGAGTCCTTTAATTTTGTGTGTGTTTTTAAATAGTTATCTATAAGTAACAATTCAAACTTTTTAATGGTTTTTCTAAGTGATCCCTAGAAAACCCACAGTGGATGGTGGACCCTCAGTCATCGTCTTCAGGATAGGCTTATTGCTGTTGACATTTTCTTGCATCTCCATATACTCTGCTCTTCATGAATATATTATTGTCAGTGATGCTTTTTTAAAGGTTGGAAGTAATGAGGAAATCAAAAACATACAAACCGGGGCGCCTGGGTGGCTCAGTGGGTTAAACCGCTGCCTTCGGCTCAGGTCATGATCTCGGGGTCCTGGGATTGAGTCCAGCATCGGGCTCTCTGCTCGCCTGCTTCCCTCTCTCTCTCTCTGCCTGCCTCTCCATCTACTTGTGATTTCTCTCTGTCAAATAAATACATAAAATCTTTAAAAACAAAACAAAACATACAAACCAAATAAGAAAACTTTGTGAAGAATTATTTTATGCAAGAACCTCATGAGAATGCAAAATATGGTTGTCACTGATACAAGAATACTTGCATTTTGCCACAGATGCCATTTTAATTTTTACAAGGTTGATACTGAGGGGAAGGGAGAATCTCTTCCTCTACCCGTTTTCGGTTCTGTAGCTGGGCCGTGTAAGTCAGATTGGCGAAAGACAGAGTAACAGGAGAAAGCAAACAGATGTTTATTAACATGTGCTGCATGTATCACATGGGAGTACTAGAGATGAGTAACTCAGAGGTTTGGTTAGCATTTTAGCAAAGAAATAATAAATTTTTACTGAAGTGGCAGGACAAGGGAAGAGGACCGTGAGTCTCTAGGGGCTACAAATTGTGGGAAGTCCAGTATATGGGAAACTAATGGAAGGTAAGGGCTAATTAGTGAAGTCTATTAGGCAGATTCCTCTGGTGCCATCTCTAGTTGATAAGAGTCCAAAGTTGTCTCTGCTGAGCAACTTTTGTCCTTCCTGGTAGAGAAGGGGGGAAGGGCACCTTTGTCAGTTTAGGTCCTGTTGTAGGCAAATAGGGGGACAGCAGGGAGCTTTCCTTGTATCTGCTTTTCCTCAGTTGCCTTCAGCTCAGAATAATTCTTACACTGGAGTGCTACATTTTGGAATAGTGTATTCTTCTACCCTGTAATGTCGTTGACCTCTTCTTGTGCTGCTTTTATGCATGTGTGTTTGTTTTAAACTATAAGATGAAATTGACAGAATTAAGGGCGTATATGATAATCTCTCTGTAGCACTCATTGGTCTATTCAGGGTTCAAAATTAAACTCGTTTACTTCGTAGAGAACTATTATATGATGTGAAAACTAACTTCAAGTGACTCTTTTAAAATAGGAATGCATACCAAGATCACCTCTTTTATTCACTGTATCAATTCATTCTTACAGTTTAGGACTAAATTTAAGAATAGTTTGGCAAGGGCACCTGTGTAGCTCAGTTGGTTAAGTATCTGACTCTTGTTTTCTGCTCAGGTCATGATTTTGGGGTCCTGGGATTGAGCCCCATGTGGAGCCCCACCTCAGGACCCATGCTCAGCATGAAGTCTGCTTGTCCTTCTCCCTCTGCTCTTCTCCCCTGCAACCCCCATGAATGAATGAACGAGTGATGAATGAATGAATGAATAAATATCTTTAAAAATAGTTTGGCAGGGCACCTGGGTGGCTCAGTGGGTTAAGCCTCTGCCTTCAGCTCAGGTCATAATCTCAGGGTCCTGGGTTGAGCCCCACTTCTCTCTCTCTGCCTGTCTTTCTGCCTACTTGTGATCTCTGTCAAATAAATAAATAAATAAATAAACAAATAAATAAATCTTTTAAAGTAGTTTGGCCAATAAAATTTCTAGAATAAAAGCCTGGAAACATTCAACTCCCCCACATCCAACATTTTATAAACTACATGGAAGGACATATTAGGACATACTTGCCCAGTGTTTTCCAACAGAATTTGTTCTTTCCTTCAAAAACATTTACTGTGTACCTCCTATTCTTCAGGTACTGGTGCTGCACTGCCAGTTTTAGGAATGGGAACCGAACAAGACCTTGCCCTAGCCCTGGGGAAGCTTTCCATGAGTCATTCTTACACAATGTGATGAACGCTTTGATAAAGACAAGTCCAGTGTTGCCCACTAGTTCCCTTAGAGGTAGATTCTTTGTTAAAGTAATGACTAGTGGGGTGAGTTAAACCATGATCTTTGAGGTTAATCATGGCAGTGGGTAAATGGGATCTTGAAGGCGTGTGATAGGAAGGATGTAGGAGGAGAGGCCACAGCCTTTCTAATCTGAAATCTTTTTAAGAGGATACTTTCCTGAGTTCTGGGAGGTACTTAGAACCATGATAGAGAGGAGTTATGATGCGGACTTGATGAAAAATCAAAAACAGATTTCTGGATCCCTTGCCAGGTCTTCTAGTGTTCCTTTATTACTCTGTCCTACACTTACCCATGATGTTTTCCTATGCACAGGAATTCATTTGTATTTCAGCACTTACAAGATTTATATGAAAATAAAAAAGTGAAAGCTACTTGCATTGTTTGTTGCAAGAGCATGTATGTTGTAAGTGTTCCTATGTTGCAGCCCATCTTTCTTTCATTCTTCATCAGTGTTTTTAAGCACGTGGGTAGCTTTATCACAGGAGAGTTTCTGATTAACTCTGAAGTCTGTATAGTCCTGTTGTCAAATATGATAGTTTAGAACATCTGAAGTTGTCAAATTTCTGTCACCTAATGAAATCAGGTGATTTTTCCTCTTCTATAACCCCCTTATTAATTTCTCGGTAATATCTCTAGGTATGTACATTTGAGCTAATTTTGGGAGAGAGAGGAAAATATTAGAAAACTGAAATGGCAATGAAACTTGAAAGGTTGAAATCTGAAGAAGAAAATACCTTCTTCACAATAAGCTGTAGACACTGAGGAATAATGATTTCTTACTCTCTATCTTCTTCATGAGAAGAAATCTATCAATTTTATAGGAGGAGGAATATAGGTAAGAGTTCTTGGAGAGTAACTTATTCTAGGATGTTTTAAAGAAAGTGGAATTGGTCAATACATAAATTTCTACTGATTTCCTTTTTCACTTTTTAAATTAATATTTATACTTACCTGACTGGGTTGGTGTATCTATGTTCTTATTGGGAAGACATGATGGCTTCTTAATGGACTTTTGAGATCTATTATTCCTTCCTCCATCATTGAAAATTTAGGGCGCCTGGGTGGCTTAGTTGGTTAAGCAACTGCCTTTTGCTCGGGTCACGATCCTGCAATACCGGGATCAAGTCCTGCATCAGGCTCCCAGCTCCATGGGGAGTCTGCTGCTCCCTCTGACCTTCTCCTTTCTCGTGCTTTCTTTCACTGTCTCTCTCTCAAATAAATAATTGAAAAATCTTTAAAAAAAAAAAATAAAATTGATCTCATGTGTTTTGTGACTTGGAACGTGTATCAGCTCCTCTAAGCTTCTGTTTCTTGGGGCACCTGACTAGCTCAGTTGGTTAAGTGTCTGACTCTCGATTTTGGCTGAGGTCATGATCTCAGGGTTATGAGATTGAGTCCATGCTGGGCTCCATTCTATGTGTGGAATCTGCTTAAGATTCTTTTTTCTCCCTCCCCACCCCATGCTTGTGTGCGTACACTCTCTCCCTCTCTCAAATAAATAAATAAAATTTTAAAAAACTTTTGTTTCTTCTTAAGCAAAATGAAGATAGTCATAGCTCCTATAGGTCATGGTGAGGACTAAGACAATGCTTGTAAGGTTCCAATTTAGCAAAAGCTCTGGCAGATGGTAAGCAATCCACAAATATGAATTATTGTTTTCTTTTATTTAATTATTATTTTTATTACTGTTAATTAAGGAGATACGCCTTTCATAATCAGCACGGCGTGCATCTTTAATTTTTCTCACGTTGGCCATGACCTGCATTTGTTGTCCATCTTTGGAACACTAACATACATTTATTTGTGTGTCTACTGATTAAGGTAAATGGACATGTTCTGATGGGGGAAAAGATGCCAACAGACACTTCTTAAAGATAAATGCAGTGTGCTAACTTGTTGCCTTGGCAAAATTCTGACAGTAACATTCTTTATATGAGATCAGTGGAAGTGGCAGCACATGCCCTTCGCCATAGAAACAATGTCCATTTTTTAATGTTCAGACTTATTTGATATAAAGATGACCATATGGGAGGGAGGTTTTGTTCTATATATATCCTCTATTTCTACTCTACCAAATGTTAAGGTGAGACTTTGTGCTGGTTCAAACATTTTTTTCCTTCAAATTTGAAAGTTTGAATGTTTATAGTCTCTTACCATGAGAAGCTGCTCCTCCTGTCAGTGTCGCATAGGCGCGTGTGGGTTATAGAACAGTGACTTGGGCAGCATTTTGAATGTTAATTATCCGCAATAGCCAGAACATGGGGTCAAAAGATAAGGACAAAACCATATCTGAAGAAGTCATCTAAGATCAAAACTAGTTATGGCAAACTGGTCATCAGTAAGGGGTGGGATGGTGGTGGGGCAAGTATGGGGAATTTTCCAGAGTTCTATGGCTACAAGAAAAATCATAAAGCAGAAATGAGGCGAGAGAGGTCAAGACATTGGTCATAAATAGGGATGGGTTGCCTGGAACTTACTTTCATTGGGTGTTGATTGCATAATGTATGTGTGTATTACTTAGGTCAGAGGCACAGGGTTTAAGGACTTCAATAATAGATTTAAAGCATGTATTCAATTTTATATCCTTTGAGTAATTAAAGGTATTCATCCTAATCTAGAGATGAGGTTACAGACGTCAGTGTTTCTTGCTTTTGAAAATTTGCCATACAGGATATGATTTCTTTTTTTTTTAAAAGAGGGAATCTTCTCTTAAATACTCAGTTCTGTTTCTCATAGTGGAAAGAACAGACTGGAAATAAGATAAAGAAGAAGAAAAGGAGGCATATAAATTAAAAATGTTTTAAATATGTGTGTTATAGAATGTATCATAGAAATGAAAAGTATGTGTTGGAAGAACACCACCCAGATAGCTAAAGTCATTAGAATATCTTACATTTATAGTATTTCTGGGACCAGCAGGACAGGAATTATACATCTATGGCTTTAGTTAGGAGAAGGAGCTTGAAAAAACCCAGGGCCTTTCAACATAGGTAGAATTTTGAAATTTAAAATTGATAGAGATTAAAATGAGTTTCTTTCCCAATTTAATTTTGAGTTTAGTTCAATATACACGAATGGAATGCTTATAGTTTCACATGATATGACAGCCTGGGCTTTGTTTTCTGCTGTGGTGCAAAAGAGCATAGATCAAATTGTGAAAATCTCAGCCCTTGCCCCATCCAGTCATGTTGTTGTTCCTGAAACTTGTCATCATGAAGCATGTCCATGTTATAGCTAATGGTTATTCTTTTTTTTTTTTTTTTAAAGATTTTACTTATTTGACAGAGAGAGAGAGACAGCAAGAGAGGGAACCCAAACAGGGGGAGTGGGAGAGGGAGAAGCAGGCTCCCTGCCGAGCAAAGAGCCCCATGTGGGGCTTGATCCCAGGACCCTGAGATCATGACCCGAGCCAAAGGCAGACAATGACTGAGCCACCCAGATGCTGAGTCAAAGATTATACACATAAAAAAAGACTTTTGATATATTATTTCAAGTGGTTTTTCAGAAAACTTGTACCAATTTATATTCACACCAACACCTTCCCTGTGCCAGTCCCTATACTCTAGGAAACCCCAGTTCCACTCTTTCTATCTTAGGATATCAGTCCTTTGTCTACCTTATGTGTTTGGAAATACTTTTCTAGTGTTTTAACCTCCATCGCACTCCAATTAGACTTGATAAATCCTTGATATTTAGTTAAATTTCATAGGGTACTCATGATTTGAAAAGAGGTTAAAATTGTCCTCTTACTTTGACCCAAAATAAGTAGGAGGCTGTGCTATTATTGGTATTTACAAATATGGTTACTTAATTTCAGATACTCAAATTCCATCTGGTTGGTTGGCTGGACCATTCATTCATTCATTCATTCATTTCATCAGGCATTTATTGAGTACCCTAAAGATTTTCTACTTGTTAGGTATGTATAGTTAAGTCAAACATGATCCTAACTCTGAGGAAGCTGATAGACAAATAAATGCATAATTATATTTTAATATACAGCATGAGAGTGTTACAATATCAGAACGTGCAGAATAGTTTGCTAACACAGGGTAAGGAAGCCTTTAATGATGTAGGATGCTCCAGGAAGGCACTTGGGTCATTTTGAAAATTTAATAGGTATTTGGTGGATATAGGCATCAAAGGGCATTCTCTATAGAAGGAACAGTATGAGTGAAGGTGCAGAGACAAGATACACATTGAAATACTTGGGAAATATTTTTGTGTTCAGTGTTTTTGTTTGTCTGGATCAAAAAGTGTTGGAGAATGGTGAGAGGGAAGCTAGAGATGAAGTTGGGGCCAGGATACAGTGGGGCTTTTGTGGACTTAATTAAGAACGTTGAATTTTACCTTGAAAATTTTGGCGGGAAAGAGGGAAAAAGAACAGAATTGTAGAAGGAACAGTGGGGACTTTACCTGCAGTGTTTTTGTTGGTTTTCCAGAAATTTTAGATTTAGAGGAGAATTGTGAAAAGGAGAGTCTCCGTATGTCTTTTAGCTAGCTTTGCTTAAGTAACACCTAACCATAGAACATCTATCTAAACCAAGAAACTTACCTTGGTACAATCTTTTTGATTAAAGAACAGAACTTTATATGATTTTACCAGTTTTTCTAACATTTCTTGTCTCAGAATACAGCCTGGGATTCTCCGTGTCTTCAGCTGTTACGTTACCTTAGTCTATGATAGTTCCTCAGTCTTTCCTTGTCTCTCATGACCTTCATATTTTGGAGGACTACTGGTCAATTATTTTTTAGAATGTTCCTCAGTTTGAATTTCTCTGTTGTTTTTTTCATGAGTAGATTGAGGCTTTGCATTACTGGGAAGGCTTAACTCAGAAGTGACATTCCCTATCACATCAGGGTGTACATTGATTTTTTTGGTGATATTAACTTTAATCAGTTGGCTAAAGCAGTGCCTGGGAGAATTTCTTACCATAAATTCATATTTTGCCTTTGCAATTACTATATTTTTGGGGAGTGTCAACTAGAAATCTGGAAAAAAAGCTTCTTGGATATTTGGATAAATCTAAGAAATGATATCACTATTATTATTATTATAAAGAGAATATGTTTTTTGAGCTGGTAGTTTCCATCTCATTAAAGCTCGAGACTTTCTTGACAGATCAGTAGTAATTCAGACATTATTGCTCTTTGAAGACTAATTCAGCCTCATCTCATCTTTGACGGACGTTGTGACATAGCCCACATGCACTTACTGTATCGAAGGTCACCTTGATCTTTAACCCCCAGGCCAGTCTCCCCTCTTTTTCTCTCTCTTTCTCAAATGTCTTTTCCCCTCAGTCTGTATATTTCATTTTTCTCAGGTCTTTGCCACATTAGAGAAAATTATAAACAAAAACCCCTCAAAAATCTCCTTTGACTTTGTGACTGTCTTTCTAGCAACCACCCCTTCTGCATACTTCTTTCTTAGTCAGACTTCCAGAATATGGAATTTATACTCTGTGTCCACTTTCTGTAATTAGCCCATCCATGGCATTCTAGCTTTGTTCCATCAGGTAATTAACACTGTTCTTACTAGAGTCATCACAACCTTTCATTTGACATTTTTCAGTAATTACCTTACTTTACTTCCTGTGACATTTGACATTGTTGACCACAATCTCAGTCCTGAAATACTTTGGTCTTTCCTGGCTACACGGACAATAATACTGTCTCTGGGTTTTCTTGTGGACATCTGTGTGGACAACTGTCTGGACAGTTACTGCTTCTATTTCAATTATCCTGGAATTTATGGTCCTTTCTAAGGAGAATAGTATCTTGGCATTTGATGTTATTTTATTTTGAAGAATTCAAAGATTTTTATCTTTCACTTTTATTTATGTAAATATACGTTATGAGAATACTCATATCTTGATAATATATATTAGAATTTCATAATATAATGCAGTTAGAATTCTCTAAACTACTTAAATAGTGGTCTTTAAAGGTAAAGTTGTCTTTATATCATTAAGTGAGATCAGTGGATATGCTTTCTACCTTTACCTCAAATTAATTGAATAAGCCTAGATTTTGTGATGTTAGACCATGTTGGTATGAAAATTCCAAGGATATTAGCAACAAAAGGAAAATAAGAGTACACATAGCATTAATAATTGAGAAATTTTTGAAGTAATTTTTCAGGTACCTTGTTGAAGGTAAATTAAATTGGATGCAACTAGTTATAGGCTCCATATTTCAGAACATTTCATACATTATTTTACTATTATTTATTTGGTAAAATAATAGTTAAATTCCAGTTAATTGTCTCAGTTTTTCTTAGACAAAGAACATCCATATAAATAAAAATACATCAAATGAAAGAACCACTGAAAAAACACACAGCACTCAAGTATGTGTAAAGTTAAAATATGAAACAATGTAGTTTTCTAAGATTTAAAAATGATTTTAGTAAAAGATTAATAAGTGTCCAAGTGAAGAAAAGAAAACACTTCTGGTTTTTGAGCTATTTGAAATTCAAAAGAATTGAAAATGATTTCGGGTTTAGTGCAGTCAAATCTTTGCACAGTTCTTTGCCTGGATAAAATGAGAACTATTAGTACACATAAAATTATGGAACAATTATTTAAATCACCCTGGAGTAAACAAAGTTTATTTATTTAATGGGAAACTTTTTGTTTCCTTCCTTTTATTTCTTGCTGAAGGAGTGCCAGAAACCATTTAGGAGTATTCAGTGAAGTAAAATAAAAAATAAGCAAGAAGGGATAAAGAAACAGAGAGATAAGGAAACATGTCTGATCTTCAAAATGCAAATCCATTTGGAAAGTAGTATTTCTCATTTTGCCAAGCTTTTGTTGAGGTTCAAATAAGTAGCAGAAGAAAAGTCTTGTCTTGGCAAGAAATGGCACTTGCCTTAGCAAAATTAAAACATTGAGATCCCTTTATATACTTTCATACATAGTGCATTGTTTAAATTTAAAAACTTAAATTTATTTTTTAAATAAAAATTGTACATATTTAAGTGTAAAATATGTTTTGCTATACAGATATTGATTACTTTAGTTTACATAGCCATCTCCTCAACATAGTTATCATTTTCTTCTGTGTGATGAGAGCAACTTTTAGCAATTTCTAGTATACAATACATTGTCACTGACTGTAGTCACCATACTGTACATTAGATCTCTAGAACTTACTCATCCTACATAACTACAACTTTGTACCCATTGACAAAAATCTCTCCATTTCTCCTACCTCTCTGCTTATGTGAAATTTTTAGTTTCCATGTCTACGTGAGACCATGCAGTATTTTTCTTTCTGTTTGGCTTATTTCACTTAGCTCAATATTCTCAAGGTTCATCCATGTTGTCATAAATGTCATGATTTTCATTTTTATTATGACTGAATAGTATTCCATTGTATGTATATACCACATTTTCTTTATCCACTCATCCACTGATGGACACCTAGTTTGTTCTTTTTCTTGGCTTTGGTAAATTATGCTGCAATGAACGCAAGAGTGTATCTCTTTGAGGTGCTGATACCCTTTTTAGTGTTCAATACAACTGTTACTAAACATTTTTCAGAACTCTCTGTAGCAGGGGTGTCAGCCATCATTACTTGTTTGGCAGAGACTCAGAGGATACAGACTAGTGGGAAAGCGTCATAGTAGAAAAAAGGAAAGGCTTTAGGTATGCCCTGATTGGAGACTGTTGGCTTGGGGAAGCTGGAGGTGGACCAGCTAGAAGCAGGTCATCTTATGTAGTTGGTTTGGGGAGAATATTCAGCTTTCTCTAGTTGGTCCTAAATTGGAAGAGGGGACAACAATTAGGAAAGCTATTAGTCATTGACCTGTACACCTGACCATTCTAGGCCCACTGCGGTTGTCTTTCCTGTCTGTTTGCTGCTGGAGGTTGTAGGTCAGAGCTCTGTTGTCACATATGGTCTAGCCATGATCCAGTTGCAAAGTCATTCTCAATTTAGTGTACCTCAAATATGTAGTAGTTTGAGAGCCTCATTCGATTTTTGCCCCTGAATTTTATCACCAGGACCAGATATATGGTGGATGCTTAATAAATATTTGTGGGATGGTGAGGAATGGGAAGAATAGAGGGCTGAAGTCCTATCTTTGTTATACCCCAAGACTGCCATCCATTGCAGTAGCCACTAGCCACACATAGCTTTTGAGCATGTGAAATGTAGCTAGTCTGAATTGGTGAAGAATAAATACCAAATGTCCAAGACCTCCTATGAATGAAAGGATGTAAATGATCTCATTATCAATTTAAAAAATACTTACTAAATGTTCGAATGATAATGTTTTGGATACATTAGCTTAAATAAATTACTTAATTTCATTGTGTCTTTTTTTTTTTTCCCTTAAAATGAGGCTGCTAGAAAATCTAAGATTACGTATGTGGCTAGGATTATATTTCTGCTGGCCAGTGCTGACCCAGGGTAACCTTTTCTCGTGTAAATTTCCTCTTCAATAAAATAAGGCAACTAATTTCTATAGCATGTTCCTTTTCCATTGCCTCAATATAAAGGTATTTGAAAAGGCTGGAAAAATTTGTGTATTCATTTCTTCATTCATCATATGTTGTGTTTACTATGTCCCAGACAATAAGCTAGGGGTTGCTTTCTCTTGATGTTTGACAGTTTGGGGAGAGAGAGGCTTAAAAGGAGATGTGTTTGGTAGCCCTATAAAACTACTTGAACCCAAGAAAATTTTATGGGAAAATGCTCCTGCAACCTAATTCTCACAATTATGTATTGTTAATGTTATAAATCACTTCTCTAAAAAAAAGTAAAACCAACACCAAGAATATCTGAAAATTCACTTCAGGAAGATCTTTGTTTATACATTTCCATGAACCATTTCCTTCCCTCACCCCCTACTTACAAGCTGTATGACCTTGATAAACCCCTGAACCCTGTGGGAATCATCATCTCCTCCCCCCATAAATTGGGTTTACCTCATGAGATTGCTCTGAGGCTCAAACTAGATAATATGTGTGAAAAACCAATATAAATATGAAGGCTAATTATGTTTATTATTAGAAACAGTTACGGCCATTAGGTTAAAATGAGGGTATTAGGAGTTTGGGGACCCATGAAATAATTTTTAGCTTGTATAGATTCTAATAGAACTAGAAGTCAAATAAAGAGGCATAAATATGCAAAGCGTAATATATGATATTAAAATCTAACATTTCCTATGCTTCCAGATCATTTTTTAAAAATTCTTTCAGGATAGAAGTGAACCAATGGATAATAGCTCCAGGGATGAAACTGGTTCAGGGCTGCATTTTTAAAATTAGAGATATGGCCTAATATCTTTTTCTTTGTGGGAGTCAAAATGAAAAAAGATAAAAAAATCAATGATCCTGGGATGCCTGGGTGGCTCAGTTGGTTAAGCGGCTGCCTTCGGCTCAGGTCATGATCCCAGCGTCCTGGGATCGAGTCCCACATCAGGCTCCTTGCTTGGCGGGGAGCCTGCTTCTCCCTCTGCCTCTGCCTGCCACTCTGTCTGCCTGTGCTTGCTCTCGCTTCTCTCTCTATGACAAATAAATAAATAAAATCTTTAAAAAAAAAAATCAATGATCCTTATTGACACCCAGTAGTGTTTTTGATAAATTTTGGTTACGTCTCTTTGCCTAGCCATAAAAAGATAATAAAATCTTTGACTATAACACTAGATTACAAAAGGGTAGATGTAGATGACTAGTCCAGAGCTGTGTAAATTGAGTAGCCTCCTTCTAGATCTCCATGATCCAGTGTGGTAGCGCCAAGCTCCGTAAGTCTACTGAACACTTGGTATGTGGCTGGTCTGAATTGTGATGTGTCATGCGTATAAAGTACACACTGTATTTTGAAGATTTAGTATGAAACAGAAGAATCCAAAATTTCACTGGTGATTTTAAAAAATTGACTACATATCAAAATATTTTCGGATATGTTGAATAAAGTAAAATCTATTAAGCTAATTTTACAAATTTTTTTTTTTAAAGATTTTATTTATTTATTTGCCAGAGAGAGAGGGAGCGAGCACATGCAGACAGAGTGGCAGGAAGAGACAGAGAGAGAAGCAGGCTCCCCGCTGAGCAAGGAGCCTGACGTGGGACTCGATCCCAGGATGCTGGGATCATGACCTGAGCTGAAGGCAGCCGCCCAACCAACTGAGCCACCCAGGCATCCTTAATTTTACAAATTTGAGTCAGGTATGTGCCTCACATTTGGCTCACATTAAATATCTGTTGGAGAGCACACCCAAAGACCACCCCCCTCCCCCTGCAACCCCCGCCAGGTTGATTTAGAAGTTCAAAACCTTGTCTAGATGGATTTTGGTATCCATTTCCTCTCTGCATATCCATTCTTCCTATTCCTTTCTTCCAGAAGGCATTAACTAAGTTGCCAAAGCAGAGATCTAAGTAAATTACTTGGAACTAAAGTTTCCAATCTTACTTTCTTCCTGTCCTTTAGGTTTTCTTACTCTTTCTTTTTTCCCCCTGGTTGGAGAAGACACGAACTTTGGGCACAAATGACTTAGAGTTCCTGTCAAAATTCCTTCAGTTAATAAATGGTTGGAAACCGTAAGATGATTTCTCTTTGCCAGTCAATGGTGAAAGGTTTAGTTTGAGGTGATCTGTCTGCTCCTAATGTGCAACAAACATAATTTATTAGTGTTTTTGTAGGGACTAATTTTTCTCTTCCACAAATCTATAGCGAGAAGGAATGGTCATTCCATAAATAGATTTAAAGGCTTTTTTCTTCCCCTGTGCTCTCTCTTTCCCCTTTGCTAGGAAAAAAACAATAGAAGTCAAGAGAAGAGCAGAGACTTAGGAAGTCATGTTAAGTCACTAGAAGGAAGAAAGATACTCAAGATTCTTTAGAACTCCTGAAAGTAAAATTCTTAGTTTACAGCATTTTGTGTACATCATGTGCCAGGAAAGGTGATAAGCATTGACGACAGACAAAAATTACTCCTCATTTAACTTATATTCTAATGTGAAGACATAGGCAATAAATAAGGTGTTAAAGTGTAGTTTTCAAGAGGGCTATATATAGGGGCATCTGGATGGCTCAGTCGGTTAAGCATCTGCCTTCAGCTTGGGTCATGATCTCAGAGTCCTGGGTCCTTGCTCATTGGGGAGCCTGCTTCTTCCTCTCCCTCTGCCTGCCACTCTGCCTACTTTTGTTATCTTTCTGTCAAATAAATAAATAAGATCTTTTAAAAAAGGGCCATATATAAAATGGGCATTGTCAAAGATTGTATTCAACTCCTTAATTAATAAGGGAACAAGTAAGATGTTAAAAATTTTTTAAAGATTATTTGAGAAGTGAGGTATTTAGAGCCAATGTTAGGACAAGGTTACTAGATTAGATAGAAAACTGGTTAATGTTCAAGGGGGATATAAACTATAAACTTTGGTTTTATGTGTTCTGCCAGACATCCACTAGATGTGATTTGCATCTTTACCAGACAGATCTTCAGGCTGACCTCTGTTTCTACAAAGTTTTAAAAAAGCAAATACAGTAGAGAAGTAGAGAAGTAAAGCACTGCATTAAAAGAACACCCTTGGCTATTTCCAAGTTTTGGATAATTTCCTAAGACAAGTAGCTAAGTAAAATATATAATATTTTGGATGGTGTTAATTGCTTTAGGAAAAAATAAAGCAGATAAGCAGATGACTGGGTATTGTATGTATGTGTTTGTGTGTTCAGTCTTATTTATTTATTTATTAATTATTATTATTTTAAAAGGTTTTATTTATTTGGGGGGGGGAGAGAGAGGGGGACAGAGAAAGTAAACATGAGTGGGGAGGGGAGAGGCAGAAGGGGAATCAGACTCCCTGCTAAGGAGGGAGCCAGCCAGCGTGCTCAGTGCAGGGCTCATCCCAGGACACATGAGATCATGACCTGAGCTGAAGGCAGCTGCTTAACCAACTGAGCCAACTGAGCCAACTGAGCCAACTGAGTGGTTGCCCCATGTATTCAGTTTTAATTAGTAGGTCAGGGAAAAAGTCATCAAGAAATTGACCTTTGAATAAAGATCTGAAGGAAGTGAGAAAGTAAAAAGTGTATGTGGTGGAAAAAGATGCCAAGTGGTGGTAGAGTGGGTGCCCCACCCCTTAGATGGGAATGTGATTGGCATGATCTCAGAGCGTCAAGGAGGCCAATGTAGATGGAGTCCAGTGATCGTCTAGGAAAAGGTGTAGGAGTTGTTATCAAAGAATTTATCATAGGTGGTGGACCAGATCCCATAGAACCTTGTTGGTGATTACATTGTTTAAAATGGTCCCCGAGTGCATGCGGAAGTGCTGCCTACTGTTCTTAAGCTCAGGATAGCTGTGATACGCTTTATAGAGGAAATATATGTGTTTGATAAACTTTGTTTAGACATGACTTATAGTGCTGTCTGCCATAAGTTTAATGTTAATAAATCAACAATACATAACACATATAATGTCTTTAAACAGAAACATACATAAAACAAGTTTAGGTATTGGACATTTGATGAAAATATTGTGACTAAAGGCTTGCGGAAACCCAATCCTTTATTTCTTCTGGAGCATTGGTTCAGTATTTGCTAATTCAGTGTTTGTGGTTACTTTATAGACTATAACTACTGCAAAAAAACCCCAAACTGACTGTGTGCTGTTTATCTCCAGAACCCAAGGAATGTAAATCTCAATGTATGTTTATTGAGTGGAATAGTCAGTAGCTACTGGATATTTGCCAAGTCGATGAAACCTAGGGACGTGGGACAAGCTGCACAGCAGGGAAGAGGTCTCTTAGACCCCGGCTTAGGGGTCTGTCTGTTGGCCAGGGCTGTCACCACATATTGGGGAAGCCCCAGGTATCTAGCCAGGTGAGTCCTCCTGGTGTGGCGCGGAGACAACTCTGGACACAGCCCTGAACCCGTGGTAGTAAGGAAGAGATGACTTGAGCTGGGATCTGCTACATTTAAATGTGTAACTTTAGAGAATATCATTTTACCTCTTTCTATCTTAATTGTCTCACGTACAAAATGAGGCAGCTGGGCGAGGCTGCTGCGTAAGGCCCAGTGAACTGAGACTGAGAGGAGAGGGAGCTGGCACTTCCTGGGCTGCAGGAAGCTTACCCCCCACATCATAGTCTTTCCATGATGCCCAAATGCAGAAATACAAATAACCCCAGACGTTTCAGTGTAGGAATTCTGCTTTCACCTGAATGCAGACTATCTCATTGACGGTTCTGGAGAACATGCGTTCTGATCGGACTTTCTGACGCAGAAGGGCCGGCTTCTGCAGCCCTCGTGGCGAGATCTGCGTGGTGCTTTCAGTCACATTCAGCTTGAAGTTTGTAGTTTAGGTCAAATGAAATATTTTCAGAGCTCAGTATGTATTCCCAAAACAGCAATAAATCACTCAGAAAGTTATGTGCTCATTTGCACATGGCTTCAAATTACTGATTTAGCCAGCTGAGGGCACGCATTATGGTTTTTCAGCATATGATTTTTTTATTTCTGGTGTTCTGATCATCCAGTAATTAGTGGATACAGATGAAATTACAAGCTGCTGCCATTGCCTCAAATGGTCAGGTTTTCAGGATGCCAACTCCCAGCTCCTCTGGAGTTGACATAAATATTATGGAAGCAAAAAATTATAGTCATTTGCAGGGAAATCATGTGTTTAATTGCCAAGCGAGGCAGAGGAAAAATAGCAGAAGCACACATCATGTATCAGTTAATGTGAGCGCATTATTGCATGTTGCAAAGGGGTCTAAAAGGACTTTTCAATAGCAAAATGAAAACAAAACTATTCTAAAAAATGCCATCTGTGAAGCCTCCAGATATGTCTGACTGGCTCATTTCCTTTCAAAAATAGTCCCTGCATTCCAAAAGCTGTTAATAATGAAGGGAAATAACCATGGACTAAAAATGGACCATGGCTGATGGAGTGGGACTTGATGTAAGGAGTTGCTGTTGAAATAAACATGGAGGGGCACATTCTGCAGACACATTTTGTGCAAATATTTCAGTGTTTGCTGCAGATGGCACTTTAACACAATGTAAGACTCCTCAACATAAGATCCGACTTACGGGTAGATTCTTACCAAACTCAGAATTTATTTTTAAACATTTATTTCTCAATAAGGGTTACTTACTAAAAAAAATTGTTTCCCACCTTATTTCTCCCCTTTTTATTGGGTGGACTTGTCATCATGGGAAAGATAGTTGGTAACCATGTAAAGTTTTAATAGAAGGCCAAAAATTAATGTAACATAGAAATACCATTATTATACTTCTGTATTGGATAGACAACCAGTGACCACAGAAAACATAACCTAATACTCTGTGTTTTATTCCTCTTCTTAAATTACTAAATCAAATACTTCATCTGTTATTCTAAAACCAAAAAGATAAAGCTCTTTTAGGCTCTGTCTCGGCTAAATGATCAGCATAGTATAGTGGTCAAGGTCAGAATCTCTGGAGTCAGATTTTCTGGTTTTAATTTATGTTCTGTCACTTACCAACATGTGAACTTGGACAAGTGCTGTACTTATATCATCTATAAAATAGAGATAAGACCAGTACCTATCTTGTAGGTGTTGAGAACTACGTGAAACAATATGCATGAGACAGTTGTTAGTCTGTTCCCTGGCATGTGTGACACACTCAAGAAATGTTAAGTTCTCACTATTACTTAAATAGCAGCTGGAAATTCTAACATACAGCCAGCAGCTGAGTGGTGACATTTTTTGTTCTATAATGATGTTAGGTAAGGTGATGAAAAGAGCTCTTATCTCCTAAGAGTCTATTACTGTTCTAAGCCCCCAGTTTTATCTAATATAATCTCACAATAAATACAGGATGTAGGTATTATCATCCCATTTTTAGATGAGGAAATTAAGGTTGATTAAGGGTATCAATCATGCCTTTGGAAACAAAACAATAACTAGTATTTATTGAGTGATGGCTGTGTGCCAGGCACTGTTCAGTCTAAATTGTACTCTTTCTCTCGGTCCTCACAACAGTCTAGGTGGTAAATATCAACATCTTAATATCAGCATTCACATATGAAGGAACATAGGCACAGGGAGATCAAGGAACTTATTAAAAAAACACACAACTAGAAAGTGTCAGAAATAAGATTTTATTCCATCAATTTGACTCATAATCCTTGTTCTTAACTACTATGCCAAAAGAAAAAAAAAACAAAGAATTCATAACCATATCACAAAGAGTTATTATAATAAAAAATAAATAAATGACAGAAATGTGGGCAAAGTATATAAACCGTTTACACTGGAGGAAATAACAAATGGCTCATGTCCATATGGTACTGCTATTGCCGATTTCTCTAAAAAAGACACAAATTTAAATTGCAGTGAGATATGCTTTTTTACCTACTGTATTTGCATGATATGAAAAGATTGATACCACTATTGGTATCGACTTGATGGAGGTCAGTTTAGTAGAACCTGTGAAAAATGGGAAAGGCATACACCTTTTGATCTTGCAATTAAACTTAATAGAAATCTAATTTAAAGAAATAGTCATATATATATATTTGTATACTTGTACAAAGATAGGCGTTGTGTCATTTGTAACAGTGGAAAATTGAAAAAAACTGAACTATATCAGCAGGGGAATGCTTTAATAAGTTATAGTTTTCCATACTGTTGAATAGTATGTAACCAGTCAAAATACAGTTATGAAATAGATCTGTGTGAAATGTTATATTATAAAGAAATCTGTAACCTTCTGTGCATGGTAAAAACCAAGTCGTATTATATATTTGGTATAAATAAATTCTTCAGGTAAATTTTTTGGGGGGAGGTCTATTCATTCACCTTCTCTATCTGTATGTTCATAGAAAACTCCTGGAATAAAATACATAATTTTTTAAAAGATTATTTATTTATTTATTTGGCAGACAGAGATGACAAGTAGGCAGAGAGGCAGGCAGAGAGAGAGAGGAAGAGGAAGAGGCTGAGCAGAGAGCCTGATGCCGGGCTCCATCCCAGGACCCTGAGATCATGACCTGAGCCGAAGGCAGAGGCTTTACTTTAACCCACTGAGCTACCCAGGCAACTCAAAATACATAAATAGGATAGTTATGTATCAGGAGTATTCATTAACATTTATGAGAGAGATTTTAATTTTACTTTAACTCTTTGGTATTATTTAAATATATTATATTGAGCATGTCCCATTATAATGTAAATAGTGAAGTAAAAGTACAATGTAAAAATAAAGTAAAAAAGAAAAAGGGAAGTAAGAATTGTACCAAATGTAGATAGCTTGTAATGGCAGAACTATAATTCAAACCAAGTCCTATGTGACTTCAGAGTTACTGGTGTTCTCCACTATTCCATTATTCAGGATAACAAAAAGCATTACTGAACATTGCTACTGCTTTTCTGTATATTATATACAATTATGCATAATTTGTTTTTCTAGAGACGTGTATATTACTCATGTATTACTCTATATCAGGAAGGAGATGGGACTTTGTTTTCCCCTTATTTTCAATTTTAGATTCATATGAAATTTTGACCATGCAGTGGAATGGGACAGGGTTACAATTTTAGATGAGGCCTGAAACAATTCTGCTTCTTTCTTATGTATACTCAGATGATAAGTTTATAGATTGTTAGTAAATACTTAAACCTATACATCGCCTCAATTTATGAATGGTAATTGAGGGGATAATTCTCCCACTACTTCTTCTCAAAGATGGTACTGGAGTAGTAACAGAATATTAAAATGGGAGTGTCAGCCAGGACTTCAAGTTGAAGAATATTGGATGTTATGGGTTGAATTCTATCTTCCCTCAATTCATATGTTGCAGTCACTACCTCAGAATGTGATCTTATTTGAAACTAGGGTTGTTGTGGATGTAATTAGTTAAGGTAAAGTCACACTAGTGTAGGGTGAGCCTCTACTCTATTATGACTGATGTCCTTATTGAAAGGGGATATTTGCACACAGACATCCACACACACACGCACACAGCACACCATGTGAAAATGGAAGCAGAGACTTGCATGATGCCAAGCCAAGAGCGCTAAAGACTGCCAGCAAACTACTAAGAAGCCAGGGGAGGGGCATGGAATAGGTTTTTCCTCACATCACTCAGAAGGAACAAACCCTGCCAACATCTGATCTTAAACTTCTAGCCTCAACTCTAAGACAATAAATTTCCCTTGTTTAAGCAACTCAGTTTGTGGTGCTTTGTTATGGCTACTCTGCAAACAAGTACATTGAATTTTATTTTTTTTAAATTTTTTTTTTTAAAGAATTTATTTTATTCATTTGACAGAGAGAGATCACAAGTAGGCAGAGAGGCAGAGAGAGAGAGGAGGAAGCAGGCTCCCCGCTGAGCAGAGAGCCCGATGCGGGGCTCGATCCCAGGACCCTGAGATCATGACCCAAGCCTAAGGCAGCGGCTTAACCCACTGAGCCACCCAGGCGCCCCAGTACATTGAATTTTAAAGTAAGCTGTGGGAGAAATCAGTCATTTACTGGATCTAGTGTCTGGTAGGTGGGAGGTCCCAGGAATGTGGGCAGGAGAATGTAGGCAGAACCCACGCTAACTGTCAGAGAGGGAAGGTGTCAGATTCCATTACAGGCTGGCCCCAAATGTGTGAAGTACCAGTCAAGAATTTCTTTGCTCCTCTTGGCTTTTCTCCTCACAGGAGAGAGGGAGAGAAACAGCCGACTCTGTTCTGCCTTCACCTGCTGCAGCCCTCCTCCTCCAGCCTGCCTTTCCGGGGGCGGGGGAGGGGTGGGGGGAGAGGGGGAGAAAAGGATTTAACTTTGTATCACATTTAGAGTTTGTACCACAGATATTCTGATTTCTGAAGTGTAACAGTATTTGGCAACTTAATGTGATTCTAGGACAATTTGTTAATTACTTAAGGGTAGTAAGTCTTAAGACTGCTTGAGCTGACAGGTAGGGGCAGAGAACTGTGTTCCCTCCAAGAAACGTTAAAGGGCAGAGAGGTGGTGTATATATATATATACAATGCAATATTATTACTCAGCTATCAAAAAAATGAAATCTTGTCATTTGCAATGACATGGATGGAACTAGAGGGTATGATGCTAAGCAAAGTAAGTCAGTCAGAGAAAGAAAATTAGCATATGATTTCACTCATATGTGGAATTTAAGAAACAAAACAGAGGAGCATAGAGGATGGGAGGGAAAAATAAAATAAGATGAAATTAGAGAGGAAGGCAAACCATAAGAGACTCTTAATCATAGGAAGCAAACTGAGGGATGCTGGAGGGCAAGGGGCATGGGGAGATGGGGGCCTGGGTGGTGGGTATTAAGGAGGGCACTTGATGCAGTGAGCACTGGGTTCTATGCAACTGGTGGATCACTGAACTCCATCTCTGAAACTAATAATATAGTATATGTTAATTAATTGATTTTTAATAAAATTTTAAAAAGAGGGAAACAAAATGAGGTTACAATATGATGACATCCCACAGGTTGTGCTTACTCAAATACTAATTATCTCAGTATACAGATACTTTTTTTTTTTTTTGCATAGAACCCAAAGAACTATTTTATTATGAATTGGCCCAGGACTGTCTCCATCATAGAGAAAACTCTGGTTTTATCACTTACACATTATGCATAAATGAAACCAGTGTGTGGATTTATTTGCCAAGGGCCCAGTCAGAGGGATAAGAATCTGACCTTTAATGGTGGTAATTCACTAATCCACTGCAGACAGGTATATAGATACTTTAAAATGAATATCCTTTGGTAGTTTAGACCTCAAGATACATTATTATTAATGTATGTCAAAAAACTTGTTAATCACTTATTCTTTGCTCAATTTCTTTTAGAATCTACCATGAACAATAAAAGTATTTTGGGGGTAGCTTATACTTGGGTATCTATTATATGTCCAAGGTTTTAACAATTACACTTGATCACCCATGTTATACTTTATATACTTGGAAGTAGTATTTAATCCTGGGGCAGGGAGAAAATGACATTTTAAATCTTTTCATTAGAGGTAGTGGGAAAGAAGGTTATGTCCCCAAATAGCATTAAGTCTAAGGAAGTAAAAATCAGCAGGTCTGTTTTGTTGGGGTCTCTCCAGTGTATGGAATGATTTCTAAGATCCACTTAAGCTGTTCATTTAATCCATACCTGTTCAGATCCTTTGTAATAATTGACATCCAATTAAATGCAGTCCTCTGCACATACAAAGCTATAAATTCTAGTGTAAAATGACAAATACTACACTTGGTTTCAACATATTCAGGACCTGAGTATGCACAAGAAATACAGAGAACATTCTATGGGTATAAAACAACCAAAAACATGCCAGTAAATTTTTGAAGAAGTATTTAAATCTTCTATATCCATATTATAGTCTGGTGTTTTTGTTTTTAATATTTGCAGTCTCTTACTATTTGTTTTTCTTCCCACTTAAGCAACAATTCATTAGTAGCACGGATGTAGTAGAATAAAAGTCATTACACAATTTTTTTTTTTCCACACAAATGTTTAGCAGAGAGGTGGTGACAAGCTGGCTTTTGAAGTGGTCATAAATGCTAACTGCAGATTGTTCTAATGTTGGCATAGCTCACCTACTGCTATAGGACATTAAATCTTAAAGCAATGAAGAGCTTATGGCTTTATTTTATAAGCATTAGGTATTAATGAGTAAAATAAAATGATTATCTGATCGAATAAAATTGTGTATTATTAACAAGTATAGGCTTTACAATCTTATATGTCTGGTGTAAATCCAGAGTTATCACTCATTGATCGTGGAGGGAAGTACATCATACTCTCTGGAGGAATTCCCGGTATCCTTATCTATCAGCAATTTGGTAATAAAACCTCTTCAATGCATTGTTACAAAAAGGAAATTAAATAATGTATACAAGACGTTTAGTATAGTGCAAAACATGTCATAAGTACTCAATAATGATAGCTGTATTAGTAATGCATCCTAGTTATACAGAAAAAATGGAAGTTTCCATACACTCAGTACTCTAAATATTGTTATATTTAATTGGAAAAAAAACAAACTTAAATCAGCTGTGGTGTGATCCAACCCTTCTCATGCAAACACACCTCGATATAAAACCTTTAAAATTCCTGTACTCTCTTCTCTCTTTCCCTGTTTAGGCATGTGGACTTACTTACTTTAAAACTTGACCTGTGGAGTCCTTAGCCCTATGTAATCATACAGACAGATTTCATTTTACCATGCTTTGCTGCATTACACTTTGCAGATCTTTTATTTTTTACAAAATAAAGGTTTGTGGCAACCTTCAGTGGAGCAAATCTGCTGGCACCATTTTTCCAACAGCATTTGCTCACTTTGTGTCTGTGTGTCACATTTTTGTAATTCTCACGATATTTCAAACTTCATTAATATACTTGTTATGGTGATCTGTGATCAGTGATCTTAGATGTTCCTATTATAATTGCTTTGTGGCACCATGAATGGCACCCATATAAGATGGGAAACTTAGTCTCTAAGTGTATTCTGACTGCTCCGTCGGCTGGTCATTCCACATCTCTCTCCCTCTGCTCAGGCCTCATTCCCAGAGACACGCCATTATTGAAATTAGTCCAGTTAATAACTCTACCATGGCCTCTAAGTGTTCAAGGGAACAGAACAGTCACACAGCTCTTACTTTAAGTCAAAAGCTGCAAATGATTAATCTTAGTGAGGAAGCATATTAAAAGTCAAGATGGGCCCAAAGCTAGGCTTTTTGTACCAGTTAGCCAAACTGTCAATGCAAAGGAAAAGTTCTTGAAGGAAATTAAAGTGCATCTCCAAGAACACATGAATGATAAAGTGAAATGGCCGTGTTGCTGATTTGGAGAAAGTTCACATTGTCTGAAGGGACGATCAAACCAGCCACAACATTTCCTTAAGTCAAACCCTGATCCAGAAGAAGACCCTACTGCCTTTCATTTCTGTGAAGGCTGAGAGAGGTGAAGGAGCTGTAGAAGAAAAGTCACTGTGGAGGTTGGTTCATGGCATTTAAGGAGAGAAACTGTCTCTGTAACATCAAAGTGCAAGAGGAAGCAGCAGGTGCTGATGGAGGAGCTGCAGCAAGTTCTCCAGTAGATCTGGCCAAGGTCATTCATGAGGGTGGTGCCACTAAATACTAATTTATCCTCAAATCAAGGCAGCTGTTGTTACCCACATCGTAATGATAAAGCCACAGCCTTAGATATCCAGAAATTCATAAGCAAGATTAAGAGAAATCTACACCTACACACATTAACTATCAAAATTCAGAGATGAAGAGAGAATCTTAAAAGCAGAGAGAGAAAAAAGATGGGGAAATAACGACATTAAAGACAAACTAAAAGTGAGAACTTTGGTCACCCACAGACCTTCATGAAAGCAAATTCTAAAGGATTTTCTTTCAGGCAGAAGGAAGGTGACCTTGGAGGAAAAGTTTGAGTGCAAGAAGGAATGAAATACTGGTAAATCTACAACAAGTGTAAGTAAATATTGACTGTATAAAACAGTGATGATGACATACAGCGATATGATATGATACCCCAATAAGATAGAATTGAAACATCAGGAAACAGTAGTGTGTGTGTCAGGAGTTGGAAGTAAGAGTCACTGATTCTAATGCTCTTGCCTCTTCTTGTAGAAAGGCAAGGGCTTGATGAAGCTTCGACTTTGGGAAGTTGTGAGTTCTAGGATCAATACAAAAATTTCACACTTGAGAGCAAAAATCAGAGTAATAGAAATTGTTTGGACTTGCATATGAATATATGACACTACAAAGACAGACAAGGAAATAATTACTATAGAAACTAGATTAGTTGTTGTCGCCAGGCAGGAGATACCTTTGCATTCTGAAAGGGATATAGAGGGATCCTGGGAAGTGGGTAAATTTTCATATCTCAACTTGGATGGTACTGAGGTGGGTCTTAATTTTATCATTAGTAATATTCAGTTTTATTAGTGTATGCTATATATTTTAAAACAAATTATTATTATTATTATTATTTTTAGATTTTATTTATTTGTCAGAGAGAGAGAGAGAGAGCAAGCGAGCACAGGCAGACAGAATGGCAGGCAGAGGCAGAGAGAGAAGCAGGCTCCCTGCCGAGCAAGGAGCTCGATGTGGGACTCGATCCCAGGACACCGGGATCATGACCTGAGCCGAAGGCAGCTGCTTAACCAACTAAGCCACCCAGGCGTCCCTTAAACAAATTATTTATAAAAGTTTTAATAAGCAAACAGGTAAAGCCAAGGTGGACATAAGCATATACCAGAAACATTGTTGAGGTAGAAACAGGCAAGAGAAAAATATTAAGGGAGTTGAAAACAAAGTTATCTCCATTTGGCAACAAGTCTTTACTGAGTGCATGTTGTGTGCTGGTGTTGTCCTAGGACCTGAGATGCATTACTGAACAAAATCAATAAAGATCCCTGCCCTGTGGAATCTGGGTGGGAGTGGGAGAAGACAGGGGCAGGGAAGACAGTAAACAGCAGACATAAAAAAATGGTAAATCACATTTTTCATGTTTTCTTTGACAATCACTGAATATAAGAGGGAAAGCCTAGAGGTTTTTAATAGTTCAGGCACTACTAGCTGGTTGTGAAGTGGGCAGAATTGTTTTCAGTGCATTTTGAAAGAAATAATTTATACCTACCACCTATGGATATAGTCAGAATTACATAGAATTATACCTATATAATAATCACTTATGTACAATATGCGATTCTATGATTGGTATAAGGTTTATGACAGAAAAGTATTATAGTAAGAGCAGGTATCAACCGTTAATCTCAGTCATTCTGAAAATGACTTCAAAATTTTGTATCAGGAAGAAGGTGGCAACAAAACAAAGGACATATAACAGAAACTGAAGACAATCACCAATATAAAGTTTTGATTCTCTTCAGTAAGAAGCAATTCTAAGCCATAGCAGAAAAAAAGGTCTTGTTAGTAACATAGAAAAACAAAGGAGAAAATGTGCCAGTGGAAGAGACACCACATTTCAGATATGTTTAGGAGGTTATCATATTAATGGTGTGTGCTGCTAGAATTGGGATCCCCTGGGTCAGTTAGTGTCCTTTGGGGCAGAATGAACATGGACTTGTTCTCAGCATCTTCCAGGCCTCGTGAGTACATCAGCCCTTGGTCACAGCTGAAAGCCTGTTCTGAATCTATCATCTAGCAAATTGTTAAAAGAGGTAATTCAGACAAAACAAGATTTCCTCCATGTCTTTTACTGGAATAAAAACAATTTAGAGGATAGAGAGGAAGCCAGAGCAGGAAGGCAGAAGGTTGAGCGTGTCAAAAATTCCAGATCCAAAGGAAGACCAAGAATTCCACTCCAGCCTTTTTTTTTTAAAAGATTATTTATTTATTTATAAATAATATAATATTATATAATATATAATATATACTATAAATATATAATTTATATATAATATATAATATAAAATAATATAAACTATTTAATTTATTTATTTAATATATTTATTTATTTATTTGAGAGAGAGCGAGCGAGCGAGCATGAGAGGAGAGAGGTCAGCGGGAGAAGCAGACTCCCTGCTAAGCAGGAAGCCTGATGTGGGACTCGATCCCAGGACTTCCAGGATCATGACCTGAGCTGAAGGCAGTCGCTTAACCAATTAAGCCACCCAGGTGCCCCTCCACTCCAGCTTTTAGAACCTCCCTATCCACTATGACCTGGCCTGTTCCTACCTCTTAAATCTCTTTCTTCCACTGGGTGTGCTGTGTACAAATATCACTATATGCTGGAAATAGCTCTGGATGGTGTATCTTGTGTAAGTTGCATTTAGAACATGCTGGTGTATCAGACAACCACATAAGTACTCATTAGATATAGATTGAAGATTTTATGTCTTAATGCCAATTGTTGTTTATGACTCTGAAGCTTTAGGATTTTAACTTCTGCCATAAACACAGAATAAGAAAATAGTCATTAATTAGAGCTTTTAGATATACAACTTAAGAGAAGGTCTGATTCAGAAAATAAGATGTTCGTAAAAGTATGGACAAGTTTTATTTTCTTTCGTTGTGATTAAATTTGTTTAGTGACTGGAAATGACAAATAAAGGAGAAATACTTGCTACAGATAAATATTAAACACAGACAGACGTATCTAACTGGCAAGAATCACTGGCAAATTCACAACCAGTCGATTTTTTTCTTTTTTAAAGATTTTATTTATTTATTTGACAGAGAGAAATCACAAGTAGATGGAGAGGCAGGCAGAGAGAGAGAGAGAGGGAAGCAGGCCCCTGCTGAGCAGAGAGCCCAATGCGGGACTTGATCCCAGGACCCTGAGATCATGACCTGAGCCGAAGGCAGCGGCTTAACCCACTGAGCCACCCAGGTGCCCCCAACCAGTCGATTTTGATTGTATAGTTTTTCCGTTTTTAAGAAGAAATTGTTGAACAAGAAAGAGACATACAAACTCATTATGAATTTGAGGAATGAAAATAGTTACTGAACTTGGTTTTAGGGGTTTGAAATGCAAGATTCTGAAATTCACTCATGAATGTAATGCAAAACAGTTAATGTTTAAATCAGTTTAATTAGGACAAAATCATTTTTCTCAAACCAGTATTTATTTAGGTGAAGAAAAATTACAAACTATACAACCATGATGCATGAATTGGTTGTTCCCCTATGGGTGATTGTAAATGTAAGCCTCAGTGGAAGAATGATTGCCCCTTCTCCCATAATCTCTGTTCCACACTCCTATTAAAAGTCTCAACGGTGAGAAATTTCAGTTTTTCTTGATTACAATGTGCAGATTAAAGACGTGGACAGAAGGGCCACACTTCTGAGGCTGAAAAAGGCCTCATTTCTCAGTCCCTGGGGAATCTGTGGAACTGGTGGCTTTGGGTCCGTGCTTGCTGATATCTTGCCGTGTTCCTGCCACTGCCATTGTGAATTTGGAGTTGAGTTTCCAAACATTTAAAAAAAAAAAATCCTGAATCAACACATCGCAGCCCTAACACTTGTGGTATTCTCAGCCATTAAGATTCTAGAAGTATATCTAGATACAGCAAACTGTTCTAGAGAATTCAGAAAAAGAACTCCTCTCTAGAAAAAAAGCTTAACTGGGGTCTGTTTCGCTTTTGTCTCCACAAAAGCTTTCATCTCTTATCTGGGTTCTGGTTAAATTAAGAGCAAGTAAAGAAAGACAGACAAATTCATCAGTTCTCATCCTTGGACATGCATTGAAATCACCTGGGATTTAAACTTGGGAGTTTAAAATGCATGGACTCCTTAAGTACCATCTCCAGAGATGCTTGTGTAACTGGGGTGGGATACAGACCCAACAAAGAAGTTTTAAAAGCTCTTCAGGTGATTTTAATAAGCAGCCAAGGATGAGAACCACTGCTGGCTTGTAGGCCTAATGCAATTAAAATACAGTCTTCAGTATTTCCAAAGTTGACAAGTCGAGTTCCAAAGACATAGAAAACAGGGTGCTGAAGTATCTCGTTTTGATTCCTTCTTGGGCCCAGAGGTTTTCTAGGACCATATTAAGATCTTATTCCAAGGGCATTCATGCTCTTGGAGTTCACACCCCACCTCATATCAAACATATTAAAATGCAGCCACATCTCACATTAACTATAATTGATTCATGATTACATGAGTCATATTGTGCTAATTGTTAATATATTAATTTTTAAGTGTTAGTTGAAAATGTAGAAGTCATTTAGGGCCTTTGGGACAAGGTCTCGAACATTATTGCAGACCTCCCGCAGTTTTCTTGGCATTGATGGATAACAGAGTCAGTGCCCTTAGCACAACCTCCCGGAGGACAAGTGGAGAACAAAGAAATGACTTGTTTATCTGCCCTGCCTCAGTGCAGCACAGTGACTTTGCACCCTGTGTCTGAATCTCTGAGCATATTCTGACTCAATCTCAGATGTTGTGCACATTTAAAGCCCCAGCTAGGTAAGCTGTCAGGCTTGACTGCTGGGAATTGTGGATGCAGATCTGAGCCCGGCCTTTACCAGCTCACTTACAGACAACAGAGTTACTTCTTTGCTGCAAAGCTGGCCTGGCAGCTACTTCCAGAACTCTTTAAAATGCCTGAGTGGGAATAGTAACTGTCTCCCTTTGACTGCCAGCCAGTGATGATAGAAGAGCTTCCCCTGTAATAACTGGAAGACAAATCTCCCAGCAGCTGGCCCCGTTCAGTTGGCCAGGGCAGACCACTGGCCAAGAGAGCCCTGTCTGAGGGTGTAGAGGGCTGGAGGGATTCCTTTGCCTGGGTCCTTGCTTGCTTCGACTCCCACCCTTAATTCTGGTGGGGCTGAGTAGAAATTCAGGAAGCAGCACCTAGGAAAGGAGTTGGTGGCTTCCACAGAGAATTTATGAAAACCAAAGGCTTACAAACTATCATTGAGACTATTGGGAATGAGATGCTCCTTCTCATGTAGTTATACAGCTCAGTCCCCACGATTTTTCCCCCCTTCAATCCTGTACCTAATCGTCAGTTTAACCTACTTTCAATCATGTGAATATGCTGGAGAACAGACAGTTTACTAAAGAAGAACCCTCCAGTGTTAATACGTATATAAAGAGATATTCAAAATCATGACTAATCAGAGAAGAAAGAGGCAAATTAAAACAACATGAAGAGTTATAACAATGTAAAGAGGTATAAATAACATAAAGAGAAATAAAGAATTATATTGGAGATTCCCTGCCCTGAACGTGCATTAGAATCACCTTTCCACCCTGAAAGTTCCAATCTAAACTGTGTGGGTGGGACTTGAGCATTGGTTTTATTAAAAGTTCTCAATGTGCTTCCCGAGGTATTGCATTGATTTGAAGGCGTGTTGCAATGGCAAGAAGTACAAAGCGAGGTCAGTTCTGGCAGGTGGCAGTGATTCTAGAGAGAATCTGGCAGTGCTTGGTCAGATGAAGGGCATATACATCTGTGCCTCAGCAGTTTGCTCTTAGGGTGTGTGTGTGTGTGTGTGTGTGTATGTGTATCTCAAAGAAACTTTGCCTTGGCTCCATCAGGGGACTTGTACAAGGTGTTGATTGCAACATTATTGGTAGTGACCAGAAGCTGGATACAACTTGGATATCCACCTGGAAGAGCAGATCGTGCAGTGGGGTGGCCGCACTCCCAGCAGGTAGATTAATGTATGGAGTACACTATCGCTGGGTCATAGAAATGTAGCAAAAATAGCAAGAACAAACAATTGTTCTCATTTTGCAAAACCATTCATAAAAAACACATTAAAATCTGGAAGGTGGAAGAGATGGGGGCGAGCTGTGGAGATAAAAGTGAATGAAATAGGGGAAGGGCCATGCAAGAACCAATGATGATACTGTCCTCTGAACTGAGAAGTAGGAGTCCCACAGCCCTCCACACCTACATCAAAAGGAAAGAAATAAAAGAACTAAGTGGGGATGGCAGGAAGTAGTGAGAAGAGCCAAGGGAGCAGACGAGATTTGACCTCAGGACAGTCCAGTTTGAGGATAAGTGCAAGATGCACACTTGGAAGGAGTCAAGAAGCAAGACTGAGAAATTCAAGTCAGAGTTCATTTGTGCAGAATTGAAAAGTCTGATTGCTCTAAGGTGGAATTCAGCTGGAAGGAAACTAAGGAAGCTCAGACTTTTTGGGAAGTTTCCATAGATGGGCCTTCACTGATGGGTGCCTTTTGAACAGATGGAAGAGGAAGGCTATCCCCAGGCAGTGCAAAGGAACAACACGAGGGAAGAGACTCAAGTGGAACTAAGAAGAGAGTGGTCTCCATGCAGGGAGGAGATGGGCTTCACTTGACTGAAAGACCTGTATTATAGGAGAGGGGGGTCATGAGAAGTGCGCTTGAGCAGGTGAGAAGGGGCCGCTGGGCTTCAGACAGGAGGAGGGAGGACCCAGTCCAATGGGAAGTAGGAAACTGTTGATGAAGGGCAGACCAAGAAGTCTGATTAGGAAGCGGTATGTTAGCTGAATGGGAGAGGGAGACACTGTCAGCAGGAAGGCTCAGGAGCTACTGCAGGGAGCCCAGACTGGGCTGTATTCTTGAGCTGGGGTGCCGGCAGGGGTGACGGCAGGAAGGCGCCATTTTATAGCATCTGGTGACCTGGCTGGATTTAGAGAATTATTAAAATTGTTGCCAGTGTTTCAGGAATTTGGGACATTTTAATATGAAAATATCATGCTGTTTTTAAGACACAAGGGAACATAATATAGTGGCTGAAGTTGGATTCCAAAGCCAAACTGCTCAGGCGTACATTTTGGCTCTACCACGTCCTCCTTTCCACCTCGACCAGCTGCTGAATCTCTCTGTGGTCAGAAATGCCCCCTTGTGTGTAAAACTGGGACACGGTCTCTTAGGATTGCTCTGAGAACTAAATGAGCTAATGTTCATAAAGTACCTAGAATATTGCTTGGCACTCAGTAAGTCCTAGTTAAGTGTTTGTTAAATAAATATAAATAAATGACTCTTTTTCTAGGCTTGCGATACAGCAAGCCTTGTCTTTTCTTTCTACTTAACAAATGGTGCTGGAGGGCTTGTTTATGGGATAATGTTGGTCTCTAAGCATCATGCGTTAGGCTGTGGCTTTGCAGTCTCCATTTTGGATTTAGGGCCTGGCAGTCACTAAGAGACAGAGTCTTATTTGTACGGCCTACAGCCCTAACCCTCAAACCTGTGGTAATTGTTACATCCTGATTTTATTCTCCCCCACCTCCTCCTGTAATCCCTGGAGCAAGCTCTTTTTTGTGTGGCTGACCTGGATTTTACGGCAGACACACCTACCTAGAGAAAGTGAGCAGCCCTGTCTGCTTAGACAGAAGGCGCTGAGTCACAAGGAGGGACTGGAAGGCTCCAGAAGCCTGGGCATGGCCCTGAGCAGGGCGCGGGCTTTGGCTGAGGCAGCACAGTCCCTGATGCTCAGGGGAGAGGGAAGGAATGACCCCGGGTCACTGAGCACTATGCCTGTGAGGAACACTTTCAAACTGGTTTTCATTGTATTAATTTTCACATGTTGTTTAAACCTGAATTGTTACTATCAATAACAAAGGGAGAAGAAAACAAACTTCCTCCATTTTATTTCCTGGCCTGGTGGATGCCAGCTGATTACACCTCCTCTTTATCTTCAGTTTACTAATTTTTTTAATAAGAGGTAATGAGGAAATGTCGACCCTCCACTATTCTTTTCCCCAAGAAACTCACATCTTGAAAAGAAAGATGCGGAGATATTTAGTACGATAGTGGGCTGATTCGAGAGCCATTCAGAGGCAAGACAGGAGGATGGAGCCCAGCAGAGGGGAGGGAAGCTCGGCCTGAGGGCCTTGGAAAGGCTGCACCTGTGGCTGGCAGGGCAGCGGGGCTTTGAAAGAAGAATAGAGGTTTCCCAGAGGAAAGCTGGGGCCCAGTTACTCCTTGGTTGTGTGACACTGGGCAAGTCACATCAGGAGCTCGGTTTCCTTATAAGTGAAATGGAGTCTCTCGTGTTGCCTGCTTCTAAATGCAGCTGTGAAGATTTAAAGGATAAAATGGAAGCATTAAATGAAGTACTCACACAGTCCTGGCACAGAACGAGCTCAGGGGATGCTTGCTGAATGTATGCACGTGTGCCCGAGTGAGCGAGTGCATGGTGTGCAGAAGCGCATGGGCATGAAAGGTCATGGCAAAGCTGGCAGTACAGGGCCACTGCCTAATAGTTCTCTACGGAATTGACTCTTACCCAGTATTCTTTTGGGGGGCGGGGTGGGGCAGAGGGAGAGTAGAGACAGGATCTTTTTTTTTTTTTTTTAAAGATTTTATTTATGTATTTGACAGAGATCACAAGTAGGCAGAGAGGCAGGCAAAGAGAGAGAGGAGGAAGCAGGCTCCCTGCTGAGCAGAGAGCCCAACGTGGGGCTCGATCCCAGGACCCTGGGATCATGACCTGAGCCGAAGGCAGAGGCTTTAACCCACTGAGCCACCCAGGCACCCCTGGAGACAGGATCTTAAGCAGACTCCACATCCAGTGTGCCAAGCTGTGGCTTGGTCCCAGGACCCTGAGATGGTGACCTGAGCTGAAATTGAGAGTCAGGCACTTAACCAGTGAGCCACCAAGGTTTCCCTCCTACCCAGTATTCTTTTTTTTTTTTTTTTTTTAAATAAAGATTTTATTTATTTATTTTACAGAGGGAGAGAGAGAGAGAGACCACAACAAGTAGGCAGAGAGGCAAGCCGAGAGAGGAGAAGCAGGCTCCCTGCTGAGCAGAGTCCGATTCGGGGCTCGATCCCAGGACCCTGAGATCATGACCTGAGCCAAAGGCAGCGGCTTAACCCACCGATCCACCCAGGCGCCCCTACCCAGTATTCTTAATTTAAAAATATGAATCATAAGGAATCCCTGACACTGATGTGTCACTTGGAAATCCCTTCACTTTTAAAGAACACTAGAATTCTTTGTTGTCCCTTTCTAATCCTTTTTTATTTTATGAATAAGTATTGGGATTCTGCCTTGATCAACTCTGGTGCAGGTTTGAATGCTATAGTCAGTGGGTCTCTTGTCAGTTCTGGAAGATGTTCGGTATGAGCTGCAGAGGTCCTTCTAGTTGTTTCATGGCATGAGCTGTTATGGAGAAAGGAGTTATTCACTGAGAGAGAATAGCTGTACATAAGAATCACCCCCAGACGTTGTGCTAAGAAATGGATCATGACTGACCCCGCCACAGACCAATACAGGGTAGACCCGAGTCAGGTTGTTGGTGTTTAAATTCCAAATCTGCTGTGTACCTTAGATAAACTTTTGAATCTCTCTGAACTTTTTTTTTTTCTTACCTGTAAAATGTGTTGCATGTGGAATTCTCTGTTTGTTCTATAAATACCGATGGAGGGCCCATCATGTGCCCAGCACTGTGTGGGATGCTAAGGATACAGTGATGTTTAAAGTTGCACAGTCCTCATCCTTGCAGACATTTGAGTCCAAAAAGGATGATAGATAGTAAACAAATAGTCACAAAAGTGAAAATACAGTTACCAATTATGATAAGTTCTGAGGAAGAACACAGTTCTGGGGAGATTATATAAGTAGAAGAACTAATTTAAAATGGAGAGTGAAATCTAAATTCAAATCCCAAAGATGGTGAATTAGTTTTCTATGGCTACTGTAAGAAATATAAAAAATGTAGTAGCTTAAAACAACACAAATTTATTATCTTACAGTTCTGAACATCTGAGTCCAACATGGGTCTCACTGGGATAAAATTCATGTGTTTGCAAGACTCTGTTCCTTCTGTGGGCTCTAAGGGAAAATGCGTTTTCTTGATTTATTCAGATTCCAGAGGGTCTTTTTTTTTTTTTTCCCCACATTCCTTAGCTTGTGAGACCCTTTCTCCTTATTTAAAGCTAGCAAAACTGCATCTCACTGAACATTTTTTCCATTGTCACATCTCTTTCCCTGAATTACTCTGTCTCCCTCTTCTACTTTTAAGGACCTGTGACTACATTGAGTCCACTTGGATGATCTAGGATAATTTCCTTATTTTAAGGTGAGCTGATTACCCATCTCAATCCCGTCCGTGACCTTAATTCCACTTTGTCCTGTAAGCTAACATACCCACGGGAATTAGAATGTGGACACCTTTGGTGGGACATCATTTTGCTTGCCACAGACTGGTAGAAACAAGCTTGGAAAAGGCATGAGGGATGGTGCATGAGTTTCCAAAGATTGTGTTACATGCTTCCAACAAATTCTCAAAAAATGAGAACATGTTTGAAGAGCAATGAATGAGGGGAGTAGTGGTACAAGCTAAGATTTTAGAGATTTCAGAGTATCTAACTTTATCTACCTCTACCCCTATCTACGTTTTTTTTTTTTTTTTTTTTTTGCCTCTGTTAAAAATTGGCATTTTTCCCCCTAAATGCATTGGGAATCCTTTAGAATACCAGGTGGGGTGTGGAGTCACGTGATTGGTGTTTAAGGATCACTGTCAATCCTCAGAGGAGAGTGGTTGCTGATGGGGCTACTATAGTTACCAGAGAAAGAGATTTAAGGGAATCGTTAATACAGATAGTAAGTCTTGCCTTCTGCCTAGGCATTTCTAAGCCTTCGATACACTTTGAGTGTAAACCCCAGCATACTCTCACTAGTAGGCAAGTCTGCTTCAAGTATTAGCACCACTCCTTTCTTGTTGCCAGTAAACAGCCAAGGTGCTGCTTTGGTATATCCTGAGACATGTTACCAGCGTCTCTGGTTGTATTTTTCTGTCCAGAAGATTAGGTATCTAAGTATCTTTCCCTCTTATGCATCTCCTAATTTTTCTCTACATTTAATGTGACCACAGTGAATATAATAAGTATTTTAACAATCACTCCTTGGGTGGATGAATGGGAAGCCAGAAACTTATCTCAAGGCTCATAAAGTATCACTAAATGCTTTGGTATTTTACCAGGAAAATGGTGTGTAATATTTAATTCAGGAAGGTATTAGGAGGATTAGATAAGATTAGTTGTGGAATGTACTAGAAGAGGCAGCTCTTCACAAGAAATGTCAGTAATATTAATGACAAGATGTGGCTGAGTCAGAAACCAGCCAAGTGGGGAGTAGTGCCCATAGAGTGTGCCCCAGTGGCATTCTTCTACAAGGGGTGACATGTTTGTGTCTTTACCGATCATCTGCACCCTACCTGCCCTCATGTGGCCTTCTCTTGATGGGAAGGAAAAATAACCCCTTACTTTCTTTAGGTTGTTGTTTTCTGCTGGAGGGGGCAGGAGAGGTAGCTTCTTGAACAAATATGGGGATAATTTTAGTTTGTTCACCTTCCCACTTTGATCTTTTTTTTTTTTTTGGCATAGTCATTGCATTGGGTTGATTTTGACTTGACACTTAAAAACTTCTCCCACAGTTGCATTTTAAATGATTATCTCATCAAGTTTAAGTTAATAGGAAATGCCAATCTAAATACTGTACTGAACGAAGTCTTTCCTTTTTTTTTTTTTTTTTTTAAAGATTTTATTTATTTATTTGACAGAGAGAAATCACAAGTAGACGGAGAGGCAGGCAGAGAGAGAGAGAGAGGGAAGCAGGCTCCCTGCCAAGCAGAGAGCCCGATGCGGGACTCAATCCCAGGACCCTGAGATCATGACCTGAGCCGAAGGCTGTGGCTTAACCCACTGAGCCACCCAGGCGCCCTGAACGAAGTCTTTCAAATATGATACCTGTTTGGTTATCATTTTGATCACTCAGCACGATAGGATAAACTATAATAATGACCTGAAGTGGGTAACTTGATCAGTAAATTAATTTTATTGTAATCTTTAAGACTCCAGTCTGGTTCATTTTATAATAGATGACCTAGTAACAGGTTCTGCATTCTTTTGGCTAAAAAAATTTAACAGTTGTTAAAGGACTGTCAACCACTCCCAGTTCATATAGATAGACCTCCAAGCCGTTTTGACTTTAAATCCTGCAGATCTCAGAGAGCTTTAGGAGGAGATGCTCCGCATACCGATATGAGTTACCTGTATTTGCACATTGTCATCATCCAGGTGCACTCTGCTCTGGCAGTTGGTCTGTGATATAATAAAAGGATAAAATGTATTCTTTAGAAATAGAGAAAGTTTGAATTTTATACTGAGAATTTAGGACACAGTAGTTCATTGTTCATTCTTTGGCTTTTGTAAGAGTTACTTAATGAGAGGGTAGAACTTTGATACTGTTTTGGCAGAGACTTCATGACATACAATGTGGAATTTTATCTGCTCAGTGGTTTTGGAACTCCAATGCACAGTCTCAATATGTACATCTTAGTACCACAATGTAAAAAAGCTCAAGTAAAACTGAAATATGTGTTCACTTGAGATACTGATTTTTAAATTCATTGGCTTATCGCTTGTCCAGTGGTCATGAGTAGTACTAGTGAATCTTCCTTTAAAAAAAAAAAAAATTATTTATTTATTTGAGAGAGACAGAGCAGGGGGAGGGGCAGAGGAAGAGGGACATGTGGACTCCTCCCTGAGTGTGTTTCCCAACACAGGGCTTGATCTCACACACCCTGAGATCATGACCTGAGCAGAAACCAAGAATTGGATGCTTAACTGACTGAGCCACCCAGGAGCCCCAATACTAGTGAATTTTCTAATTCACATGGGTTCCTTACAGCTAAGTGACCACATGTCCTAGTATGTATGGGATAGTATTGTCTCTGTTAAATTGAATTATTAATACTGTTTCCTTCTGTTCTCAAAAATGTTTTGGTTCGGAGAGATAAATTATATGATGACGCTGCTTAGACAGAGCCAGAAGCCATTGTTTCATTGGCTTAGTTTCAGCATGTAAGGGTGAAGCACTTTCTTCTCCTCCTCCTTAGAACAAAACCTTCCCCTAGATTTTTCACACCTTTTATATTCTGTAGACCACAGAGCTGTTTTATTTTGCTTCTGTGGATTCTAATGGAAACTTGTAGCTAAAGAATGCCTTTATAAGAGAAATTTAGGAATGACTTTTAGAAAGTGATTTAATATATAATATATGTTTTACTATAATCCAGGAAGTCAAGAATTTTGACTCTTTCATTCACCATTGAACACTCAGCACCTAACACAATGCTTGGATATAGTAGGGACTCAATAGTGTTTGTTGAATGAATAAGCAATTTAAAAACTTAACCCTTTTTTAACTTGTGAAAATTGAGGTTTTTTTTCACACACAGTTTTCTTCCTAAAGATATGAAGAGACTACATAATCACCCTTGGAATCATTGTTTTGTAAAATATTTCTCAAACATTGTCTGATAAGGATTACTTGACATTTGGCCAAAAAACCAGACTTCCAGATCCTGCCCCTAAAGGTCTGGTTTAGAAAGGCTCAGATGGCTCTGGGTTTATAACAGGCTTCCCATCTAGCATCCTTTCCAACTCCAGGTCTTTGAAATCTTTGTTTTACTTGTTTTCAAAAGGATATTTGCTTGACTTCCTACTAGACTGTCCATCTTATGAAGTCACTGTTCGCAGACTAGTTATGGAAAGGGTATTGGATTGAAAGGAAGCCAGGTTCCACCATACAACTAGTTTCATAATTTTCCCTGTCTGGACACACATTTCCAAGGCTGAACTTTAAAATGACAAGACTGAACTACAAGATCTCTTGACCTCTTGTAGTTCTATTATTGGGTAATTCTTATCTTTGACATCTGACAGGTAATCTGGCTAGATTAAAAAGTGCCACATGAGACATTTTCAACAACAACAACAACAACAACAAAGTGCTTTCTTGCTTTGTTTACAAGAAATTCTCTATGGGTGGATTACTACTGAAGAGATATTTTTGAGATATTTTAGGTTATTTAAGCAGTATTCTTTGCAAACATCTTTTTTATTTGGGAGTCCCTGGATATATGTGTTGGGAGCCAATTGATAACTTTTCTTTTGAGATTAGACATTATTTATCTCAGGGCTTCTGGGTGGCTCTGTTCATTATCTCCCTTCAGCTCAGGTCATGGACCCAGGGTGCTGGGATCATGTCCTGCATTGGGCTCCCCCAGACTCAAGGGGGAGTCTGCTTCTTTTCTGCCCCTCTCCCCACTTGTGCTTCTTCTCTGCCCCTCTCCCCACTTGCACTTATGCGCGTGTGCACTCTCTCTGTCTCTGAAATAATTAAATATCTTTAAAAATGTTATTTATCTCTTCCCAATTGTGTTTTAGATCTTGTCAAAGCTACTCCTACAAATAAGAGAAAATTCTTTTGCATTTGAATATAATTTGAAGAAGTTTGAAGAGCCCCACCAGCCCGTGTATCATGTTACTAAACTGCAACCAGAATCAGAAGTAATCTTCTGGCTAAGTATGCCAACTAGTTCCCACAGAAGGGAAGAAAGGGACCCTCATGGAAATACTTCCAGAGATTTGTTCATCAGATTGGCTCTCTGTATTCGATGAGGGTTTAAGGAAGTATAAACCAAGTTAGATTAAATTTTTTTCCCCCAGAAGCAGAGAACAGATTAGAAAAACTTTTGAGCCGGAAGGAACCCAAGAAGGTCAAAGACTTGAGGAGCAGTGGTTGTTGCCAATAATGGAAGAAAGCTGTTCATGTCTTCTAAGTAAAGGAGCAATCCCTTCACTTATTTCAGAGTACTGACTTGGGCCCTTCATAAAATCAGAAGGGAAAGTTCTGTGGAAGATGTGATAGGTGAGAGAAGGAAGGGTGATATGGTTGCATTTCGGCTAGGTGGGCTGTCTGGGGAGTATTATTGAGAACGTAATCGTAGAGGTGGCCTGATTTTCTTGCACCCTTAATTGCTTAATGCCCCACTTCTTCCTTTAAGGTGGATCCCACATAAAGAATAATGATTTATTATTTAGTCTAATCCACACTGGTACTTATGTCTCATAGTAGATTTAATATTAATCAACTTAATTATTTCTCATGATTGCAGTTATAAAGGGCAATGGACAGGCTGAAAAATGTTTCTGGTAGCTGGTGATACTGACAGTTCAAAAATGGAGAGAAAACATGGGAAATACATAGTGAATATCGGACATTCTGAAAACCAGCTGGTGAGTATTGTGGTACCACTGTGATATTTCAGGTGGCTCAGAGTTTTGTTTTCCAATATTTGTACAATCCTAATACTTCTTTATTATAACATGGTTCTTCCTAAAAAGGGATTTTTAAAAGTTTTACATGAAAACCAATTTTTAGCTATTCTTTTTACTACTTAGACAATTAGAAAACTTGTATTTTTTCTACATATCAATATATACATAATTGAGAAACTTAGTTTAGTATTCATTAATCTAAGATATTAGCAATTTGGGGGGTAAAATTTAATATCCTGTTCAAATAATTCTCTACAGTTATCATAATTCAAGCACAAGCCAATAAATTTAAATTTGATAACATTTAACAAGTTATGTTTCTTTTTTTTTTAAAGATTTTATTTATCCATTTGAGAGAGAGTGAGAGAGAGCATGAGAGGGGAGGAAGGTCAGAGAGAGAAGCAGACTCCCCGGGAGCTGGGAGCCTGGTGAGGGACTCAGTCCTGGGACTCCGGGATCATGACCTGAACCGAAGGTAGTCACTTAACCAACTGAGCCACCCAGGCATCCAACAACTTATGTTTTTGAAAATGTATGTATAGATTATGTGTTAACTGCCTAGATTTTTAGTGTAATGTGTAGATTTGCCATAGCTCAAAGATTTCTACATCTACATATCTTTTATTTTTTAAAATATTTTATTTATTTATTTGACAGATCACAAGTAGGCAGAGAGGCAGGCAGAGAGAGAGGGGGAAGCAGGCTCCCCGCTGAGCAGGGAGCCCGATGTGGGGCTCGATCCCAGGACCCTGGGATCATGACTGGAACTGAAGACAGAGGCTTTAACCCACTGAGCCACCCAGGCGCCCCTACATATCTTTTTTTTTAATGTTTCATTTATTTATTTGAGATAGGGCGCACATGCCTGGGCAGGGGTGGGAGGATCAGAGGGAGAGGGAGGACAGATTCCTGGTTATGCAGGGAGCCTGATGTGGGACTGGGGCTCTATCCCAGTAACCTGGGATCTTAACCTGGAGCAGAAGGCAAAAGCTTAACCACTGAGCCAACCAGGTCCCCAGATTTCTACATATCTTTGGAGGTGAGAAGGTAATCCTGTGAGTGAAGTCTAGGCCTGGGCAGCAAACTATTGGCCTCTTTAACTTTTTATGAATTTCTGTTTTTGGTAAAGAATTGTATTCAGATGAAATATTTAGAATTTAATCATATATTATTTGACTATTTATATTTTTAGAAGAAACAATTCAGTGCTGTGCATTTATGGTTGTCTTTTATGTAACTGCATGCCTGATTAAAGACCTTGATATTGGGAACAGCCATGGAAATGTGCTGAGATCAGTACAGATTTGAATGGAAAATTACATTTTCTTGAGGAAAAATATTTTTGTCCCTATGCCCTAACAAGGAAATTACAAGGCAGAGAAATTGTTTTTTTGATTCTAGATCAGCACTGCCTTCCCCTGAAGATGTTCTTCATGGACCTTCTAGCCTTGTGAGTCTTTAATTGTGTCTTTGTAGTGTCAAGAAACTCAGTTAAAAAGGTCCTATGTTTTTATCTGGAAGCTTGATCATTTCACTTGCACACTTAGGTTTATGATCCATTTAAAATTTATTTTTAGGGACGCCTGGGTGGCTCAGTTGGTTAAGCAGCTGCCTTTGGCTCAGGTCATGATCCCAGCGTCATGGGATCGAGTCCCGCATCGGGCTCCTTGCTTAGCAGGGAGCCTGCTTCTCCCTCTGCCTACCATTCTGTCCACCTGTACTCACTCTCTCTCCCTCTCTCTCTCTGACAAATAAATAAATAAAATCTTTAAAAAAAAATCATTTAAAATTTATTTTTATATGTGGCAGGAAGTAGGGTTAAACATTGTTTTTCAGTATGGAGATTTTTTGCTGTGCAGATGTAAAGGTCATCTTGTCTGTACTGAACATGAAGCTTTTTTGTAAATCAAAAGACTATGTATGTGTAGGTCTGTCTTAGGACTCTTATCTGTTCCGTTTTTCTGTTTGTCTTGTACCACTACTACACTATCTTGATTACCCTAGCTTTATAATAAATCTTGAAATTTGGTAGTACTTAATTTGGTAGTACTTAAACATTGCTCTTCAAGTTATCTTTGCTATTCAAGATTATTTACATTTCTATAGAAATTTTTAGAATCAGCTTGTTGATCTCTATTAAAATACTTCTGCAGTTTTGACTGGGAGATCATTGAATTGGCATTTAATTTGTGAAAATTTATATCATAATACCTAAATTCTTCAAATCCATGAACATGGCTTGCTTTTTCTTTTATACTGGTCTTCTTTAATTTTTATTAACAATGATTTGAGGTTTTAATGTAGAGATTAAGTACTTTTATGTTTAGATTTATTTTTAGATGCTTTTTGTGTTGTTTTAAATGGCATATTAAGTTCAATTTCAAATGTTTTCTTGCTATTTTATAGAAATCCAATTGACTTTTGTATTCTTACCTTGTATCCAGTGACCTCATTAATTCATTATATTTCTTTGTAGATTCTTTCAGATTTTCTGTAAACTTGGTTATATCATTATCCTTTTTTTCAAAATTTAAAACATGTTGTTTTCTTAACCTAATGCACTAAGACCTCCAGTGTAGTATTGAATGGAAGTGATAAAAGTGAGTATCATGCATTTTTCCCCAAATTAAGGGGGAAAGCATGAAATATTTAATCATTAATTATAACATTAGCTTTAAGTTTCATGGAGCTATTCTTTATCAGATTATGGACGATCCATCTATTATTAGTTTGCTGAGAAATTTTATCATAAGTGGCCATGAAATTTTTACATTTTTATATATTTTTGAATTTAATTTACTACTATTTTGCTTAGAGAATATTTGTACCTACATTTTTCAGAGACTGACCTTCAAAGGATTCATGGTCAATCCTTTAGGTTTCTATGCCAGAAAGCCTCAATATCTGACAACTGTCCTAAGGGGGGAAACCAGTCTTGTGTTTGTAGTTAAGTCTCCTTCTAGAATAATTTTCTCTTCTGTTCACTATGATACTGCTACAGACTTTATTCTGCCTTTCTGTCCCAGGCCCTTAGCCTCTGGAGCTATCCCAGAACATTAAAAAGAACATTAAAACATTGCTTTGAGACTCCTTTATTTTCAAATATGTCATGTCAGCCTCACATGAGTACCAAAAGTTATGTTAACCTCTTTTGGTAGTCAGAACCTCAGGCTCATACTCAGAATCCACAAATGCCCCAGACAAGAAGAAGGTCTATGATGTTAGATCACTTTGGAAAAGCTCCTTTCTTTTAAAAATTTTATTTGATTTTTAATCTATTTTTAAATTTTAGATAATCTAATTTCAATTTTTTCAAAGCTCTCCCTTTGTTTTGTTTTGTTGTTTAATTGCAGTGGAAGAAGTGACTTTTTGCAATTTACTAAATCCAGACTCTCACTTCACCTCTCTAGATACTGGCTTTCTCAAAAGAGTTGTTTTGATAAGCCTTAACGTCTCTGTCACCACTCCAATTTGTCCCTCTTCATTTTTCCCTTCCTTCTCCTAATGTCCTCCATGCTATTCCTTATGTTCCACAAATAAGTGAAACTGTATGATAATTTACTTTCTCGGCTCAGCTTATTTCACTCAGCATAATATCCTCCAGTCCCAGGTCCCATCCATGTTGATGCAAAAGTTGGGTATTCATCTTTTCTGATGGCTGAGTAATATTCCAGTGTGTATATGGACCACATCTTCTAACATAACATAATTAAAAAAAAAAGAAGCCTTAAGATCTCTAGAATTTTAATAGTGGGACTTTTAAAAATATGATCTCTCTATACTAACTTGCAATGTAATGATATTTAACAAATGTATTAAATATGACGAGGATAAAAGATAATGTCTGTTCCTGGATTTTGCTTCAATAATTTTATAAAATAATTAAATATAACTTAGGATGACATAACTAGATTTCCATGTTTTGAGAATAGTATAATGAATATATTCTTTTGTTCTTTAATCAGGTTTCAAATGATCTTATTTGGTCAAATATTTCATAATATTCAACAGTCTGATTTATATTTGTCAGAGTATTTTGCCTTAGACATCAAATACAATAGCTTCTTTTTTTTCTCCATTCTTTTCTATGCACAGTCATTCAACCCAAGAAACCATGAAGCTCACAGTTCGTCATGTCAGTTTTCAACATCAGCTGATGTAACTGGTGATGTTGGTACAGATTTAACTGGTGTCTGCACTAATACAGGGACCCTTGGACACTCAGAATCTCCAAACAGAGAATTCCAACATTGTCAGGTAATGTTTGGGGCAACACTCTTTCTCCAGGTTATGATGTAATCAACATGGAAATACTCTTGATCTGATAATATTTTGGAGGAAAAGCCTCCAGTCATTAACATTATCACCATTCTTCTGGAAATCTACAACATCTTTTGAACATGTAAAGTCACTGAGAGGGAATGCAAAAGAGATGGATTTATGGAGGTCTTCATTTAAAGAGCTAATGATTTTGATGGAATAAAAGAACATACACAGTGTTTATGAGACTCAAAGGAAGGAAATAAAGCAAAGTTTGGGGCTCCCTTATTTGGAAGGCTGAGTAGATGATGTTAACAACTGCACTGACAGTGAGACATTTTAACCCTTGCTCCATGGAAGATGAAGTCATGTGTTAAGGCTCTGAGGACCTAGTCTGTGGGTCTCACTCTCCTTCCCTTCCTGCCTCTGAGCCTAACTCTGGGCCTTCTCTTAGCCTTCTGGTTTTGACCTCATGTGTTTTCAACCTTGACTCAGAAACCAGTTAGCACCACTTCTGGTTTGGTTCCCAAAGCGGATTTCCTATATTCCTGATTCTGTTTGCTATTCTTTTTTTCACACTGAAGTCTGATATTTTCTCACAAGGCAAAACTTAGTTTTGATGATTGTTGATGATGCTTGTCAGTTTGGTTCAGTGCTTCTCACTCTGGACTATACCCTGATCAATTAATTAATTAATTAGATTAATCCTACTCTAGAGACAGTTTGAAGAAACTGTGGTAAATTATGAGAAGATAAACTCCTTATGTCAAAAGACATTGTGGAAGAATGCTTTTTATATATAAGAATTATTTAGAGAATGTGTCTCTGATGATTCCAGAAGCTGAAAGTTACTTTAGATACATTTACTTACTTACCGATGGGCAACACGGTGGTCCAGGAAGTTTTTAATGTTTGTAACATACCTAGTTAGTGGCAGTAATAACTGCTGGAACACAGGTCTGAAGTCTGTTTTAGATTAGTTTCTATTAATTCTATTCCCCTTTTTAAAGGTTTAAACAAAAAATAATGGTAATTGCTTTTTCAATCTAAGAAATGAGTATAGGTCTTCCTCTCCTTCACCTTTGACTTCTTTCTAAGGCCTATAGAACATGAGGCAAGAGATACCATTTATCTTTGCGCTCTCTTATTTGGTGCTCTGAATTCCCTCAGCCTTGGTACTCAGAGCCTTTGCACTGCTCCTGATTGCCTGTGAGCATCACTTATAACACCCAAACTGGGGTTTATTGTCTGAAACAGAGTCTCATAATATTGGGACATTTAAGAGCTACTCTGCGTGTTGTAAAGACTTCTACTCTGTGTTTCCTTTAGTGATCTTTTTTCAGTCAAGAGAATAGGGATAATAATGAGCTAACTAGAGAAACCAAATGCTTCTTTGAATACTTAGTAAGTGCTAGGAAAATGTTACCCATACAGTTTCATTATTTACCATTTAGATCAACCCTATGAAATAGATGATGTTATCCATGTGAGAGCATCAAGGCTTTGCATAATGCTAATTTCCAAATGCCACCATCTATCCAGTGAAAGGTAGAGTTAAAATTTAAACCTGAATCTGTTAGACTCCAGTACCTATGCTTGTAATTACTACAGTGTACTGCCTTCTGCAAAAGATATTTTGAGGATTTTTTTATTATAGAGGATATTTCTTTCTTTTTTTTTTTTTTTAAAGATTTTATTTATTTATTTGACAGAGAGAAACCACAAGTAGATGGAGAGGCAGGCAGAGAGAGAGAGAGGGGGGAAGCAGGCTCCCCGCTGAGCAGAGAGCCCGATGCGGGACTCGATCCCAGGACCCTGAGATCCTGACCCGAGCCGAAGGCAGCGGCTTAACCCACTGAGCCACCCAGGCGCCCCAATAGAGGATATTTCTTATTCAAATTTTCTCAACAACACATTGAAGTAGATATTATTATCATCAATTTTGATATAAGTCAAGCTGATAATTAGACAAATTAAGAAGCTTGCTCAGGATATTAGAGGTGTGGGATTTAAATTCAAGGCTCTCTGATCTCAAGACTTACATGTTTAATACAGTGCAGTATTTCCTCTACAATAATAAATCATGTATGCATGATACTTCAGAATTTACAAAAGTAAATTTACTGATACTAATTCCTTATTCTTTCTTATTTTATTATATAAATTTTTATAGATGAAAGACTAGGATCACAGAAACATCTTATCAAGTGAAAATAGCTGGTGGTAGCAGAAAATGGATTTTGTAAATATTTTTAGCCCTGAATTTCATGCTGCTAAATACTAACTGGTATGAAAAGTTAGCCAGAAAATTTGATAAGGCTTTAATTAATGCTGTTAAAGTAGAAGCCTCCAATGCAGACAAATTTATGAAAGACCCAAAGTGGAAGAAAATTTAATCAGATCTTTGGGGTCCCTGAAATCAGTCTACAGCAGGCATCCACATATGTATAGATAGTTTTTTTGACAGTGGAAAGAATAAGGAATTTCCAAGAAGACATTTAATATTTTTCTTAGTTTGAAATGCAGCCATATGAAAAGAAAGCAGGAAAGGTTTGTTTCTTCGTTCCTATATTAAATACAGTATAAGGGCAAAGTCTATCCTAAATAAAAACTGAAATTTAAGTCACTATTTCTTACTGATAGTATTAAGATAGTTTCTTATGTTTATATATCCTTTAAAGGAAGTTATATATATATAAAAAGAATTATTGAAGGCATTAGTTTTGCTTGAAACATTTGGTTTCATTTGTAGTAATCTTATGTAAGTCCTTTCCAGGTAACATGGAATTTCTTCAGTGACTGGTCTCTTTGGAGAATCTTCCTGGCTTGTCTCTTAGCCTGTGCACTAACAACAACCATTGGAGTACTCATAGAATGTCTAGTGTATAATAGGAAAAATAATAATGCATCAATTATTCAGGTCCCTCAAAATGATGGGACGAGCTCATCTACTAGTTCTGAAACTATAGTACCTATTACTGTAATGGATTCAACCACAACATCTGATTCAACTACCATCACTATGACCACTACTAGCACTTCAATAGAACCAACTAGTGCTATCACGACAACTTCTACCACTTCTACTGAACATAAAACAATGGCAGGAGCAAACACTTCAACGAAACCAAATACCACAGTGACTCCCAGCAATTCCACTAAGGGGAAAACCACCAGAGCCTCTTGTACTGCTTCTACTGAACCTACAACCACAGCTACAGTCACCAATTCACTTGAACTCCCTACCGCAAAGATTGCCAGCACAGCCATTGAAGCTACAACTACCATGGGCACCATTGTTGCCTCTACAGAACCCACAACCATCATAGCCACCAGTACTTTCTCTATTAAGTCAACAGCTACCACAGCAGCCACCATATCATCTGAACTCACTAACACAAAAACTTCCAGCACTAACACTGAGGTTAGTACAACTGCAGCTGCCATTACAACATCTACCAATCCTACAACTACCATGGCCACCACCTTAACTTCTGCAGAACCTACAATCTCCAAGGCTACCTCTAAAACTTTTACTGAAACTACAACTACCGCAGCCAGCACCACTTCTACTAAACCTACAACCACCACAGCCACCACGACTGAACCTATATCTACCACAGCTGCCATTACATCATCAGTACCAACTTTCACAACAATTGCTGGCACGACCCCTGAGTCTGCAACCACCACAGATACCACTACAGTGTCTTCCAAACTTGCAACACACAGGGCCACCACAATCACCTCTATCAAATCCATAGTCACCATGGCCACCACTCCAAACTCTGCTGAACATACAACCTCCACGGCCTCCAATACCACCTCAAGTGAACTGACAACAACCACTACAGCCACCACTTCATCTGAACTGACTACCACAATAACTTCCAGTGCTATCAATGAGGCTACAAGCACCAAAGATACCACTGTGAGCTCTACTCAACCTACAACCACCACAGACATGACTACAACTGCTACCAAACCTACCACCACTACGGCCACCACTGTTGTCTCTACGGAACCTACAGCTACCCCGACAGCCACTTCGGCATTTGAACTGACCACTGCACTACCTGCCAGCACTGCCACTGAGGCTACAACTGCCACAGACACTACTACCCCTTCTACAGAAACTACAAGCACCAAGACCACCACAACTTCTACTGTACCTACAACCACCACAACCACCACTACAACCTCGCCTGAACCTATAGCCACCACAGCCATGACTACAACTGCTACCAAACCTGCCACCACTACGGCCACCACTGTTGTCTCTACAGAACCTACAGCTACCCCGGCAGCCACGTCGGCATCTGAACTGACCACTGCGATACCTGCCAGCACTGCCACTGAGGCTACAACTGCCACAGACACTACTACGCCTTCTACTGAAATTATAAACACCATGACCACCACAACTTCTATTGTATCTACAGCCACCACAACCACCTCTACAACCTCTACTGAACCTATAGCCACCACAGCCATGACTACAACTGCTACCAAACCTACCACCACTACAGCCACCACTGTTGTCTCTACGGAACCTACAGCTACCCCGGCAGCCACGTCGGCATCTGAACTGAACACTGCGATACCTGCCAGCACTGCCACTGAGGCTACAACTGCCACAGACACTACTACCCCTTCTACTGAAATTACAAACACCATGACCACCACAACTTCTACTGTATCTACAGCCACCACAACCACCACTACAACCTCTACTGAACCTATAACCACCACAGCCATGACTACAACTGCTACCAAACCTGCCACCACTATGGCCACCACTGTTGTCTCTACGGAACCTATAGCTACCCCGGCAGCCACGTCGGCATCTGAATTGACCACTGCACTACCTGCCAGCACTGCCACTGAGGCTACAACTGCCACAGACACTACTACCCCTTCTACTGAAAATACAAACACCATGACCAAAACAACTTCTACTGTATCTACAGCCACCACAACCACCACTACAACCTCTACTGAACCTATAACCACCACAGCCATGACTACAACTGCTACCAAACCTACCACCACTACGGCCACCACTGTTTTCTCTACAGAACCTACAGCTACCCCGGCAGCTACCTTGGCATCTGAAATGAGCACTGAGATACCTGCCAGCACTGCCACTGAGGCTACAACTGCCACAGACACTACTACCCCTTCTACTGAAACTACAAGCACCAAGACCTCCACAACTTCTACTGTACCTACAACCACCACAACCACCACTACAACCTCTATTGAACCTATAACCACCACAGCCATGACTACAACTGCTACCAAACCTACCACCACTACGGCCACCACTGTTTTCTCTACAGAACCTACAGCTACCCCGGCAGCTACCTTGGCATCTGAAATGAGCACTGAGATACCTGCCAGCACTGCCACTGAGGGTACAACTGCCACAGACACTACTACCCCTTCTACTGAAACTACAAGCACCATGACCACCACAACTTCTACTGTATCTACAGCCACCACAACCACCACTACAACCTCTACTGAACCTATAACCACCACAGCCATGACTACAACTGCTACCAAACCTACCACCACTACGGCCACCACTATTTTCTCTACAGAACCTACAGCTACCCCGGCAGCTACCTTGGCATCTGAATTGACCACTGCACTACCTGCCAGCACTGCCACTGAGGGTACAACTGCCACAGACACTACTACCCCTTCTACTGAAATTACAAACACCATGACCACCACAACTTCTACTGTATCTACAGCCACCACAACCACCACTACCACCTCTACTGAACCTATAACCACCACAGCCATGACTACAACTGCTACCAAACCTACCACCACTACGGCCACCACTGTTGTCTCTACGGAACCTATAGCTACCCCGGCAGCCACGTCGGCATCTGAATTGACCACTGCACTACCTGCCAGCACTGCCACTGAGGGTACAACTGCCACAGACACTACTACCCCTTCTACTGAAAATACAAACACCATGACCACCACAACTTCTACTGTATCTACAGCCACCACAACCACCACTACAACCTCTACTGAACCTATAACCACCACAGCCATGACTACAACTGCTACCAAACCTACCACCACTACGGCCACCACTATTTTCTCTACAGAACCTACAGCTACCCCGGCAGCCACCTCGGCATTTGAACTGACCACTGCACTACCTGCCAGCACTGCCACTGAGGGTACAACTGCCACAGACACTACTACCCCTTCTACTGAAACTACAAGCACCATGACCACCACAACTTCTACTGTACCTACAACTGCCACAACCACCACTACAACCTCTACTGAACCTATAACCACCACAGCCATGACTACAACTGCTACCAAACCTGCCACCACTACGGCCACCACTGTTGTCTCTACGGAACCTACACCTCCCCCGGCAGCCACGTCGGCATCTGCACTGAACACTGCGATACCTGCCAGCACTGCCACTGAGGCTACAACTGCCACAGACACTACTACCCCTTCTACTGAAATTACAAACACCATGACCACCACAACTTCTACTGTATCTACAGCCACCACAACCACCACTACAACCTCTACTGAACCTATAACCACCACAGCCATGACTACTACTGCTACCAAACCTGCCACCACTACGGCCACCACTGTTGTCTCTACGGAACCTACACCTCCCCCGGCAGCCACGTCGACATCAAACTGACCACTGCACTACCTGCCAGCACTGCCACTGAGGCTGCAACTGCCACAGACACTACTACCCCTTCTACTGAAATTACAAACACCATGACCACCACAACTTCTACTGTATCTACAGCCACCACAACCACCACTACAACCTCTACTGAACCTATAACCACCACAGCCATGACTACAACTGCTACCAAACCTACCACCACTACGCCCACCACTGTTGTCTCTATGGAACCTACAGCTACCCCAGCAGCCACCTCGGCATTTGAACTGACCACTGCACTACCTGCCAGCACTGCCACTGAGGGTACAACTGCCACAGGCACTACTACCCCTTCTACTGAAACTACAAGCACCATGACCACCACAACTTCTACTGTATCTACAGCCACCACAACCACCACTACCACCTCTACTGAACCTATAACCACCACAGCCATGACTACAACTGCTACCAAACCTGCTTCCACTACGGCCACCACTGTTGTCTCTACGGAACCTACACCTACCCCGGCAGCCACGTCGGCATCAAACTAACCACTGCACTACCTGCCAGCACTGCCACTGAGGCTGCAACTGCCGCAGACACTACTACCCCTTCTACTGAAACTATAAGCACCTTGACTACCACAACTTATACTGTATCTACAACCACCTGACTGCTGAATGTACAATACCACAGTCACCACTACAACTTCCTGTGAACCTACTACCACCATGGCCACTACTATAACTTCTGCCAAACTTACAATCACCAGGCCACCACTACAACCTCTAATAAACCTACAACCACTGTAGCCACAACTTTTTCTACTACAGAGACCACAACCACCAGGGCCACTATAACTTCTACTGAGCCTGAAATCACCATGGCCACCAGTACAACCTCTAATGAACCTACATCCACCATAGCTGCCACTATTGGTTCTACCAAGCTTACCACCGTAGCAGTAGCCACCATAGCATCTGAATAGATTATTTCTGCAGTAACTGCCAGCACCACCACTGAGGCTACAACCACTGCAGACACCAGTATAACCTCTTTGAACCAAACACCACTACATGTACCACTCTAACTTCTACTGAACATACAACCGCCACGCCACCACTACAGCTTCTAATGACCCTACAACTTCCATAGCCACCAATACTACCTCTACCAAATCTACAGCCATCACTTCAGTCATTACATCATCTAAACTTCCTACCACAACTGCTGCCAGCACTACTGCTGCTGAGGCTATAACCATCATGGCCACCACTTAAACTTCTACTGAACCTGTAACCACCACGGCCATCATTATGACTTCTGATGAACCAGCAGCCACCACAGACACAAACATTGTCTCTCTTGAACTTGGAACTCCCATAGCAGCTACCACCACAGCATATGAACAGGCAACCAGAACTACTGCTAGTGCTACCATTGAGGCTACAACCACCATGGCCACCAGAACAATCTCTCCTGAACCTACAATAACCATGGCCACCACTAGTGCTTCTATGAGACCTATAACCACCAGAACTACCACTTCATCTTAACTAACACAGCAACTGCCAGTACTACCACTGAAGCTGCAGCCACCACAGCCACCACTGCTACTTCTCCTGAACCTAGAACAACCATAGCAGCCACCATTTCATCTTAACCAACTACTGTGTCACCTGCCAACATACCACTGGTGCAATTACAACAGGTTCCAATGAACCTACAACCACTACAGTCACCATTACAATTTATACCAGTCTCCTGAACCTACAGCCACTGGAATTGCCACCACTTCCAACTGAACCGCTACTGCGATGATGAGTAGTACTACCATGGAGGCTGCAACCACCACAGCCAGTATTGCTGCTTCCGCTGAACACACCACCGCAAGAGCCACTACTGTCACTGAACCTACTGCCACAATGACTGCCAGTACTGCCACTGAGGCTAGAACCCCAGTGGCCACCAGTATTGCTCTTACTGAAGCTTTAACCACCACAGCAGTCACCACTTCATCTTACACCACCAACACAACTGAACCTACCCCCGGAGTTCCAAGCATCGTCTTTCAGCTGATTGCATTACCACACTTGCTGTTACCATTTCTGTTGCACCCACAGTCATTTCTACCAGGGTCTTAGTAACTGAATCTGTGACTGCTCTCGCTCTTGCTGAATATTCTGTTAGATTGCAGTATCAGTTCAGCTCTTTCTAATCTATATTGGCAATCCCTCCCACCACTGCTGAAGGTACAACTACATAAATCATCTAAAAACTTAGTCAGATCTGACTTGCTCCCATTTCAAATAAACCTATAGTCACCATCAGTTTAACAGGATCTCTAGACACTACTCTCTGCTCCTCAATTGAATTTGCATTATTTGCCATAGCTACCTCTGCTTCAGTTGACTGAATCTAGTCTGTTTTCTGACTAAACTAAAATATCATCTTCAGCTCCACTGCCACAAAGTATAAATATCATAAAACACATGCTAGCAACTCAACAGACTTTGCAGTCACACCATAATGACTTGATTTTAGCAGAATGTATAATCTCTATAATTGATATTACCTGTTAATGGAAAGTGCAGCCATGAATTTTAAGTCATCTACTTTCACGATATGGTTAGCCCCTTCCCCACCCTTTCAAATAAGTCCTTAGCCACAATAATAGCATTACATTCATAAAACATGCCAGTACCACAGCTTCTACTGAAATTTCCTGATAGAGAGCCCTGCAACAGTCCGTCCTACAGTCCAATACCATCTCTGTGCGCCACCATTTCTACAGTCCCTTCCTACTGTATGTACTAATACAACAGACAGAAGAACTTCACCGAACTCTTCAGTGCCCCATCACCTGAATCTATAAGCACTATAATTTCTGTGGACATGTGATTCAAAGTAAGTGATTACTTACTCCTCCAAACCAGTGCTGCCTCTGCTGGTAGGAAATCCAGTAAGTCACACCATCACTCCCGCTTGACAAAAACAACAAATTCATAATGACCTCTTCCATTGCAACTGTAGTTAGGTGCCTGCAAATTAAATCCCAACATCCACTATAATCACTCCAACCTCAGAACCTATATCTATTATTAGTGACATGAGTGATTCCATGGCCAGTAGCCACCAATGTATAATACAGCCAAAATAACCATTTCTCAAACCAGATTTCCTTAATGGCTGGTTCAACTATCATAACGATCATGATTTTTACCCCTAAAACAAAATTTAGATTTAATATTACCATTTATTAGATCTGGCCATTTAATGTAGAGAGTCTCTATTTTATTGAGTTCTTAGTACACTTTTTAAGAAAATTTATGTTGGAAAACTGCTATGATTAAATAAAAAGTTACCAAATGTGAATACAGTCTTTTATTATTGCAAACTTTTAGTCTTCAATACACAAATTCCATATGTAATAGAGAAAGGACATCTATGTGGCAAAGGTATATTAAATACATTTGTGTATCACCACATTTTAGATTGCATAAAATTATTTTCATTTTATTTTCTCTTTAAATCATTTTGATATTTAAGTAATATTTATAAAAATGTTATTACTGTTTTCAATTAAAAATTTGTTTTCTACTCCTTTTTGAAGTAATCTTGTAAAGGCACCCAATAAACTACTTTGAGTAAACATTTACTTGTGTCTGCTATCTGCTGAAATGCTGGAGAACATTCATAAAAAGAAAATAGCAATGCAGATTGTAATAAACTTACAAATTTGGATTCTGTTATTTAGAATTCTTGGAAATTGACAGGCTTAAATCAATGTTGATGGTACTTGCAGAGAAGAAAATCACTGAAACTTAGTATAACCCATGAGACCTCAAGTAAGTTTAGCCCCTGCTTACCCTTCAAGCTTCATTGTGTGCTCATTTATATAACACCTGTTATGTCCTAGCCATGCTGTTTTTTTAAACTATAAATATTTCAAGTACACAAAGAGATTGAAGAATTTTACATTGAACATCCATATGCCCATTATACATCCTAAGCGAGAAATCATATGCCATTTGGCTCCAGATCATGGATGCAGGTGTTGAAGACCTGTTTAGGAAGTTGCAGTGACATTTTGCAACAACAGATGGTGCTATAGTGCTTTTTTGTAAACCTTTAACACATTAAAAATAATCCGAGAGTAACTTTTGCCTTTTAAGAAGTAGACTTAAAAAAAGAAAAAAAAGAAGAAGGGACATAGTGAGGTGGCAAAATAATTAAGTCTTATTTAGGAGAAGAATTTTATGTACTTCATTTATCTCTTTAGAGAGCAGAACCAGGGTAAGCAGTTTGAAGCTATTGAGAGGAAGACTATGACTCAACATAGAGAAGAATGATGTAGCAGTGAGTCAACCCAGAAAGGAGTATTGAATCCTGGAAAATGGATGAATTCCTGATCACTGCAAATGGCACAGAGAGGTTGGAGTAAGATTTCACTTTCATTCGTTGGAGTTTGTCCTAAATGTCTAGGGTCCTTTTAACTCAAACATGATTACATACATTTATAAAAGTAGAGTAGTATTCACAATGAAACACAACTATTATCTCAACCCACTTTGAAATTTATGATAAAAAGTCAAATGTTGCATGTATGACAAAATGTGATAAGACTAGAATGTGAACTCTAATAGGACAAGTGCTTGTCTTGTTTCATTTATTGTTGTATAAATCCCCATTGCCCAGAAAAATATTTTGTAGTAGTACATTCTCAATAAACATTTGCAGAATGAATAAAACTCCCCAATATTCTACCAATAAAAACACATTTGTCATTTTTAAGTAGTCTTAGAATGGAATCTAGTATACTGTGGATTAGAAAAAAATCACTGATATGGATCAGACAGTTGTGTCTTTTTTAAGAAAGATTTTAGTTACTTATTTGAAATAGAATGAAAGCGAGAGAGAGCATGGAGTGGGAAGGAGGGGCAGAGGGAGAGGAAGAAGCAGTCTCTCCACTGAGCAGGGAGCCCAGCGCTGGCTTGATCCCAGGACCCTGGGATCATGATCTGAGCTTAAGGCAGACACTCAGTGGATAAGCCACCCAGGCGCCCCCCGTTGCTTGTTTCTATTTTGAGTAGTAATAATAATACTTTTGTTCTAAGATGTTACCTAAATAACACTTCATTAGTTTTAATTTGTTGAGATGACATCTGTATATATTCGATCTATATATATTGGATATTGAATTGAGTTAAAAAGAAGAACCTCCCTTATGTTTATAATTATGTAAGAGAATATGTAAGACTTTCTTTTTTTAAAACTTCTGTATTTGATGATTTTATACAAAGCACTGATAGACCAAATACTAATATGAAAGGGTTTTTGAAAATTTCTTTGGATGTTTGGTACATTTTTATAATGATTTTTTCATACATTTAAATTAATTTAATAAATAATTCAACTAACTGCACTATATTTTAAAATTTCTTGTCTAGTTTGTTATTGCTCTAATTATTAAATATAATATTACTGACTACACTCTATTTTTAAACCTCCTGTCTTGTTTGTTAGTTACTGTGTCAATCAAATAATAAATATGAATGAAAATTACAGAATGGACTGGACTGGACTTAGCCAAATCAGAGAATGGACTGGACTTAGTCAATCAGTGGGCCAAAAGTGTTTTTTTTTGTTTTGTTTTTTTATTTTTTTATTTTTTAAATTTTATTTATTTATCAGAAAGAGAGGGGGGTAGACATGAGTGATTGGTAATGGTAATCAGTTCTGTCACTGAACCTACTGCCACAATGACTGCCAGTCACTGTCTGCACAGGCAGACAGAATGGCAGGCAGAGGCAGAGGGAGAAGCAGGCTCCCTGCTGAGCAAGGAGCCCAATGTGGGACTCGATCCCAGGACGCTGGGATCATGACCTGAGCCGAAGGCAGCTTCCCAACCAACTGAGCCACCCAGGCGTCCCCAAAAGTGTTTTAATTGACCTCACACCATAGTGAAATTTAAGTTGAGTCTTACGGTGGGTGACCGTAAAGCTATTTGGTATTAATAGATGAATTTCAAAGAAACCACCACGTTCTTTTGGCTAAATAGTGAGAAAATACAAAGCACTTCTTGTATGCTTTGTATTACTTGATTAACTGACAAAGGTTTCCAAATTCTTGTGGTTGAAAACCCACCAGAAGTTGAGGAGTCTTTACAGGGACTATCCTTCACTGTGAAATATACCCAGGGAGAGAATGTGTGACCATGAAGATGACTTGAAACACAGCTGTTAAAAGTCACCATTTTTATAACCTGAGATGCAAAAGCACCCCCGGGTGTTGGGCAGAGTGACAATCCTGGATTTACCCATACACTCCTGGCATATTAAACCAAGTGTGTCCTGCTCTGTCTTCCTGAGTAATTCCTGCATAACAAGTGTCCTTTGACAAAGTAGAGATCGTCTGGGTTTCACAACAGCGTATGTTTTTGGTATTTGGAAATTAGGTCTCACAACTCTTTAATTAATTAGGCATTCTTAAAGTGGAACATTCCAGTTATTACACAAATATCAGAAATTACTTACTCCTCTGTAGGCTATCAAAATAAATTGTAGATGCAAATGAACTTGTGAAATTTTATCAACTCTGTGGTTATGGTGCTCCAGGGCCAAATTGAGGTACTGTCTCCATATCATCATCAGATAGAATATTACTAATGACATAATTCAGCTGTGATAGAAGTCTAGGGTGCTATAGCTCTTCATTATTAGGGATTTAGTGGTGCACAGTTTGTTTCAACTAGCTGCTTTGCTGGACACAGAGTATCACCCTAATCTCTGTGTCTGGGATGGTCACTCACTGATCTGCATTCAGACGAAAAGGAAGGGAAAGGGGGAAAAACAGGCATACCCCTTGCTCTTAAGGACACAACCCAGAAGTTGCACTCCTCTTTTCTGCTTTTGTGCCTTGGACCAGAATTTAGTCGTAAGGTCACACCTTGCTACATGGGTAGATGGGTAAGGTAGCCTTTATCATTGGTAGGCATGTGCCCAGCAAAAATTTTGAGGTTTACTTACTAGGAACATGAAAAAGAGAATGGTAATTAGGGATAACTAGCAGTATGTCGAACATGTAGCCAGTCTGGAAAAAAAGCCTAATTTTATAGTCATTTCCAGTATAATATCACGTGTTTGCTGACATTATCATCAAAGTTCATTGCTATTGAAACATTTCATTCACATTCATTCACATTTCATTCACATAGGTTTTTATAGCCTAGAGGCCTGAGAGTCATTTTTTGGCAGGCGTCGTGTTTTACTGCTCGTTGGGAACAAATCACTTCCCCTGTTTCTCTTGTTTTCTATAATGTTTTCATTGCTAGTATATTTTATTTATTTTTTAGTTTTTTAAAAATTTGTTTTTATTTTTAAAGATTTTATTTATTTGACAGAGTGACACACAGTGAGGGACGGAACACAAGCAGGGGGAGTGGGAGAGGGAGAAGAAGGCTTCCTGCTGAGCAGGGTGCCCAATGGGTGGCCCCATCCCAGGACCTTGAGATCATGACCTGAGCCAAAGGCAGACACTTAATGACTGAGCCACCGAGGAGCACCTCATTGCTAGCAGATTTTAGAATCTAAAATGATGATACTGTTCTAGTTGATTCAAATTAGAATTGTTAAAAATTGTTAAAAATGGTAAATTTATGAAAAGTCTTTGGAAAGGGTTAAACCACACACACACACACACACACACCCTCTGGTATGGCTTCAAGAGGGCTGAGAGATTGTTCATTAGCATCTAGCATAATGCCTGGCATATGTTGAATGAATAAATACAGATTAGCCACATAATTTGAACATTTCGGGTCATTTTTCACACACAAAATATTTCTTCCAAAATGTTTCAGAGAATTCTCTTTAAAACATTTCCTAAACTAGTGGTTCTCAGAGTTTGGTACACATAAGTCATCCAAGCAGAGTACAGTACTCCCTCAAATTTAATTAGTCTGTTGTGAGGCCCAGGATAAGCATTCCTGGGATATCTTTCTATCCCTTTCCGACTCTGGGATTTGATTTACTTGCTTTTCTTTATTTCTGACGGAGCTCTAATGGGCTCTTTACTGGACTGTCCCCTGAGCTGGGACAAATAAGTGGTTCCTAGCATGAAAGACAGCAGGGAGGGTCTGACCACGATTATGAAGTTGGTTGTGTCACTTCTCTTGGGGCCTTGATTTCCTCAATTGTAAATGGCATCGTTAGAATAGATGGTCTCCTACATGTCTGAACAGTATCATTGGAAGATGGAGATATATTAAATTAGATAGATCTCTAACTACTCAATTAGTGTTAATGATACATCTATCCTAAAAGAAAATTACTCTTGAATTAGTTTTTGATAACTCACTGTGTAAGAGTCATTTTTAAGGGCGCCTGGGTGGTTCAGTGGGTTAAGCCGCTGCCTTCGGCTCAGGTCATGATCTCAGGGTCCTGGGATCAAGTCCCGCATCGGGCTCTCTGCTCAGCAGGGAGCCTGCTTCCCTCTCTCTCTCTCTCTGCCTGCCTCTCCGTCTACTTGTGATTTCTCTCTGTAAAAAAAAAAAAAAAAATTTTAAAAACTTGTGTTACTACACCATTTAAAAAAAATTTAATTCTAGTACAGTTCACATACAGTGTTCTGCTAGTTTCAGGTGTACAATATAGTGATTCAACAATTCCATAAATGACTCAATACTCATCAAATTGAGGTACTCTTAAACCCCTCCACCTACCTCACCCAACCCCCTTTCATATACCATCTTTCACCAAGAACTTCCCATGCTACTGTTGTGAGATCTTGCTGGATACTTATGTTGGATGCTGACTGTTAGCTTTCAAATTGACAATTATTTTTAAACTACAGCCTGTTGCCACTTAGATTTTGCTGAGTGACAAGAACGTTCCTACCTATGTAAAGGAGAGGCTTCCTCAGAAGTTAAGTATGAGGATGGTGGAAGCCCCCTGCTTAATCAAGTTCCCTTTAACTAAATTTCTTAGTGCCCTTTTGAAAGACGGGAGACCTTGGTGAATATATTAACAGCTATTAGTACATCAAATTCACCAGCTTTCAGAGTTAGGGCCCTGAGGAAGTGAACTCAGGATAGGCATATTTTTCTGGAAGTGAAGAAAAGGTTTAGAGTAAGGGAGGAAAGTCTGAAAATGTCAAAGCCTAATGAGCAGAGAGCTATGCATCCCTAGAGAGGATGCCAACAGTGGGAGGGAAGATGGCCATGCTTCATTGGAAAGAAAGCAATGGTAAAGTCACTTGCTCCAGAATTTTATCAGAAGAAGATGACCCCAAAGTCAGAAGGAAGGGTAAATGAGGAATGTTGCTAAAATGTTGAAGAATGTAATATGACCTACAGCTTGAGAATTATACCATGTGGAGGCCCAGGAGGAAAGTCATAATAGCTCCAGAGGCAAGATTCGTTTTCTTGTTTGTTTGTTTTAAAAAAGTTTATTTGAAAGAGCGTGTGAGAATTGGGGGGAGGGGCAAAGGGAAAGAGAGAAAGAGAGACTCTCAAGTAGACTTTGTGCTGAACCCAACATGGGTCTCGATCTCATGACCCCAAGATGACTTGAGCCAAAATTCAGGAGTTGGACACTCAACTGACTGAGTCACACAGGCACACCAGCTACACAGGCACATTAATTGCACCTTACTCTTTCTTCTTAGGTGGGTCCCATATTGGGGAATGATGGCTTATTAATTAGTTCATCCTAGTTGCATCATACTTGATAACACAGAGCTATCAATCAACTCAATTATTTCTTAAGATTTCAGGTATAGAAGACAATGATCAAATTGGCAATTGTTCCTGGAGTTAAGCATGTGGTAGTCAGTGTTCAAGAATAGAGAGAATACGGACAATATGTAATGAATATTGAATCCCCTCGGAAAACAGCCAGTGAGTATTTATTTTTCCATTTTGATAGCTTGTTTTATGAGTCTTATATTCAGTCTTTATAAGAAATGCTGTTAACTTTTGTAACTTCAAAAAAAGGAATGAATACCTCTAGTTATTAAGGAAAACTCAATCTATTAACTTTTTAACTACTCACTGTCAATCACAAATCTTGTATTTCTATCCATTTGGTATGCCCCTGTGTGCTATAGTGATAGTTTTGAATAGTTTAAAAACTATTTCAAATATTGATTAATCTACAATGGGTGCAAATTTCTGTCAATATAATCTAATCAAAATTTTGAATGATATTATAATCGTAGTTCAGAATAATTTTAATGGTCTTAATTGCTTCCATTTGATTTAATTATTTTTGAAAGTCTGATGTACAGTTTTAGTGTATAGCGTGTAAGGTTTTCTGGTGTGTTTTTTTGCAAAAATTTTAGACCTGCTAGAACTCAAATATTTCCAAAAACCTTGAAAATCAGGAGTTCATCCTGAATATAGACCCTAGATTTAAGAAAGGTCCTCTCTATTGCATGGAGCACTGGGTGTGGTGCAAAAAACAATGAATACTGTTACACTGAAAAGAAATTTAAAAATAAATAAATAGGAAGTGGTGATGCAACATGGAGGCTTAAATGGGTAGAAGAAGAATAAATGAAATAAGATGGGATTGGGAGGGAGACAAACCATAAGTGACTCTTAATCTCACAAAACAAACTGAGGATTGCTGGGGGGAGGGGGTTTGGGAGAAGGGGGTGGGATTATGGACATTGGGGAGGGTATGTGATTTGGTGAGTGCTGTGAAGTGTGTAAACCTGGTGATTCACAGACCTGTACCCCTGGGGATAAAAATATATGTTTATAAAAAATAAAAAAATAAAAAAAAAATAAATAAAAAGAAATCTCCTCTCTAAAATATTGTTATATTTATATACAGTTTGTTTAGACAGTTGTTTTTAGACCAGTGTTAACCCTTTGTAAGTAATATTTATAATAGCATTTTTTTGGTAAATAAGCAAATCTAACAAAATTGCCTGTGATGTTTAAAAAATGTAAAACTATATGGAATATACAAATGCAGTTTGAAATAAACAGTCCAAAGGAAACAAAGTGTGGAATAACATATTTTTGCACTGAAGAGAGGCAGCAACTAAGAAAGCTATGTTGCTTAATAAATATTTATTGAATGAATGATTTTTAAGGAAGATACTTGTGCATCAAAAGCAAGAGATCTTTTCCTGTTGGTCCTAAGTAATGAGATCCTTGTCCCTCACACAAAATGATCTCTAAATTCCTTGTGACTTTTTAGTTCTCCATGATGCCAAAATACACCAATTAAAATTTAAGGAAATTTCTTAGGAAAATTCATCAGCTAATATTATAGTTTCTCTAGAAAATGTCAAGCTTAGAAATGTTTTCAAATATTATTTAAAATGAAATTTAAAACATTTTTCTTTTTTCAACGGGGTATTTGAACAGTTACGGAGAGAGAGTTTTTTCCCATTGAGGGAGAGTTTGACAAATGGAATAAAACATCAACTGGAGAGTACAGGCAAAAAAACCAAACCAAAACCAAAAACCCCCACCAAAACAAAAAACCCAAAACAATAACAACAAAAAAACCCCTAAGTCTCCCCCGCCCAAAACCCCAAAACCACACACACATGCATAAAGACAGTTTAGGTGGTTTTATTTTTCTTCTTTTTAAAGGTATAAAGAGAGAACATAAAGTTCTCCTTCATAGATATGGCTAATGCACCTCAGTTTTATTTTATGGCTATTAGTAGCTGACAAGATGAGCTAATTGATGTTATTCCCAATACTGCAACAGCTAACATTTAAAAATTTAGATTTAAAGAAAAAACTAACATATAAAAAATACTTCTTGTGCTCCGGTATTTATGATAAAAGCCACAACCAATAGCTAGCTCTTACTCCGGAGTCATAGATACTCTCGTGGAATAGACAGGACCCATCGCTTTGAAAGGACTGGGTTTCCAACAAGGCAAGAAGCCTGAAAAATTGGCCTGATGAGTCAATTTTATTTTGCTTATAAAGTGTATTTAAGTTGTCTAAGTTCATTAGCCCTTGACAATCTGAGTACTGTGAAGACTGAGCAAATATAACAACCCAAGGGAAATGGTATGGATCCTGATTTTCTTATTTTTTTTTTTTTTTTGTGAATAATAGATGTAGTAGTATTGTTGACAGAGTTCAGGTGTATCAGACCTCTCATTTACAATAGCAGTGTATCACTGTTACCTTCATTTCCTCTAAGTGATATACTGTGTGAGCATTTACATTGTCTAATTGTATGTAATTTTTATCTCAGGTTTTCCTTATTTAATCACAGTCTTGCTTATATTCATTTTCAGTGAAGACCATCTAATGGGCCAGTGTTTACACACGTAATTGGTTTTACTATAACTGATTGTCGTCTGAGCAGTAGGGTAATAGATGTGAGGGAAGAGTCTCCTGGATTTTAACAAACTTCTGGACTTGACTGTATCTCAGATTTCTCCTTTCTTTTAACTTGTCTTGAAGAAGGTTCACCCCTCAAGCCTTTCTTCATTGAACCCTCTCTTTTATTATTTTAAAAATTATTTATGAACTATTGCAGACATTCAAGTATAAAGAGTAGGCAGATCACCAAAGAAAGTCTTAGACACGTAGCTGAAGAAATAAAAACATGAAAGATATCATTCCCATCTTTTCAGCACTTCCCTGCTCAAAAGTTCGCCACTATCCTCCATTTGGCTAGACTCAGATTTCTTCACCTCCCATTAATCTCGCCTCACACATAACAATGCTTTATTATTTTTGTAATTATATATTGTTATTATATGTAGAGCTTTGTCCTTCCCTATTCCCTGTGACAGAATGTGAGATGCTTGAGGCAAAACAGACACCCACAAATGCATATCGAAAGACTGCAAAATGCTGTATCTTTCTTATCTCTGTCTTATACTCTGATTCATTCTGTTATATAGTGCCCTGAGTTACTGTTAATATAGGGTGTGTCTTTGTGGGTTTTTTCAGTGGTGGTTTTAACTGCATGGACTTCAGACTCAGGAGAAAATTGGATTGCGAGCACTTTTTAAACTGAGTTATTAAGGGAGAGTCTCTGCACCACTTTTAGTCTCAGTATTGTTATTTCTAAAATAACTGGCAGAGTTAGCTTTAGGTAGGTAGGTGTTCAGTCCCTTTTAGCTCTGATAATGTATAAACATTATTTCTGTATCTCATAGAAGCTCTGTGGTAGTGTATCATAAGAGGATGTACCTATATATGCTTGAAATATGGGGATATTTAATAAAGAAATATAATATTATAATCATTGATGATATGTAATCTTATCCCCAAATTATTAAAATATTTAAAATAAAGATAAGGACCTGGCCAAATTTAATTATTTTAAAGTTAAATATTATTTGAAAAATGTATTAATTCATAAATAATAAAATAAAATGATATTGATTTCTTCAGTACAAAGTCTTTAATTAATTTTTTGAATTGTTTCTGGAAGTTTAATGTTTAATGTTTAATGCAGTGATTGCCTAGATTCACAATTGTTCAAAGTAAATTTTCAATAAAATAATGTTTTTTTAAACCTGGGTCTTTTTTTTAAATTAATAATTTTATTATCATATAATATATTATTATTTTTTATTTTAAAAAAGATTTTATTTATTTTATTTGAGAGAGGGAGACAGAGAATGAGTGGGAGGGAGGGGGAGGAGGAACAAGTAGACTCCCTGTTTAGTGGGGACCCCTATGTGGGACCCGATCCCAGGACACTGAGATCACTACCTGAACCGAAGTCAGTTTCTCAACTAACTGAGCCACTCAGGTGCCCCCAAAAGTCTTGTTTTAAATACTGATTTTCTACTAATAATCTCATGACATGTCACAAGTTAGTTTAGAATTTTCAGAATAACTTCACTGCAAGATTCAATATGGTGGCTTCTTTTTCTTTCAGTTTGTCTCATTGTTTTGTTACTGTTGATATTTCCAGAGTCTAAATGGCCACGAAGCTCACAGTTCAGCATATCAATTTCCACACTCAATGGAAGCCACTGGTGAGGTTTGTGCCAGTGTCACTGTTTCTTGCTTCATTCAACCCAGGAGGTTGAATATCCTCTGAATATCCAAAGTTCCCCGAAAGACAGTTCTGACAAGGGTAGGTAATGTTAGTGATGCATTGCTTTCTTTTCCAGTGCTAGGCCTGGGGCAGTGCTCTTGGTTCGCTGTACATGTAGTGTGCATACGTATATACACACAGGCACATATAATGGTATAGATACATAGTGTTTTGTATATGGGATGGACAGATGGGTATACAGATAAGCAGGGAAACTATGCCCAAGTATCACAATGGAGGTGCATATTCAGCACTCCGGTACTCAGGGCTCTGCTCTGTGGTGACCTGTTTCACATTCTGACCCCAAACCAACCCCTAAGTCTCTTGGGATGCCTTTCCTTTAGGCCTCTGGACTCTAACCTCCTTTTCAAAAAATAGCTAAAAAAGGTGGACCTAAATAATGTCTAAATATTGCTTGGGTTATTATGTATTTGCATCTCTTTTAGCCTAAAACAGTTTGCCCCTTCTTTCTCCCTTTTTCTTAGATGTCATTGATTTGTTGAAGCAACTAGGTCATTTACTAATAGAATATCCCACATTCAAGACTGGATTGGTTGCTCCTTCATGATATCTTTTGACTTGTTTCTTTATACTTTATTTCCTACAGAACAAAAGCAAGAACAGCTTATGTGGCACTGTGTTCATTTGGTTGCATAAAATCACGTGTCACATAAATTAAGTCTGGTTTTTATGCTTTTTATAATGCGAAGTTTGTTTATAGATTCAGATGGTATCAAGCTGATACCTCTATCCACTTTTTCCTTATCTATTTCACTTAATGGCATTCATATCTATTGATAATTATTTGCCTAGATCTACTTTTTTCCTGTTAGAGATTGAAAAATGGAAATTACCTAATTACATATTTCCCTCTACATTATAGGTGGAGTTCTTTGGCAAAGATAACCAACTATTCCATTCCCCTGAAATACAATTCTCAGAGAAAAGATAGCATAAATATTTTATTTATTAACTTTCAAGGGGATGAGTTGGTTGTTATCCTAGCATCCTCCAGTTGTGACCAATGAGTATTTTTTTCAGAATAAATTTCAGTCATTAGTTTTTTGTTTTTTGAATTTTCCTTTTAGGTCAGTTGGGGGCCCTTTCAAGTTTGCTCTTGTGTTTTGACAAAGCCTGATTAGTAGTTGGCAGATTCCTTGCTTTCTGGCATAATGGGATCTCCTAGGAATATCATTTTGTATTTTCCCTGACCCAGACTGAGAATTACTTATTTCTCCAAAGATTCCTCGTCTGTCCCTTCCTTCCTTCCTTCCTTCCTTCCTTCCTTCCTTCCTTCCTTCCTTCCTTCCTTCCTTCCTTCCTTCCTTCCTTTTTTTCCTTCCTTCCTTCCCTTCCTCCTTTCCTCCCTTTCTCTCTCTCTCTCTTTCTTTCTCTCTTTGCAACAGAGAGTCAGAGAGTCTGAGTGGGGCAAAGGGCAGAGGGAGAAAATCTTCAAGCAGACTCCCCGCAGAATGCAGAGGCTGTGGGCTCAGACTTACGACCCCTAAGATCATGACTTGAGCCAAACCAAGAGTCAGATGCTTAATCAACTGAGACCCCCAGGCGCCCCTCCCTGGCTTCTTTTAATTTCTTTTAGTTTGGGGGGTGGGGGAGGAAAGTTTAAACTTTTGCTAGAATTAATACAGCTACTTTTTGGCTGCAATAGGAATAGTATAGGCAAATTAAGAAGCTTTTACTAGATCCCATAGTTTTGAGACTTAAACCTAAGAATGCTTGATACAAAATCTATTGTTTCCCCCCCTCCTATTGCCTGTCCACTAAATAGTAACAAACAATATCTGTTGCAGCATCATGATGCTCAGTGTCAATATAATCACAAGCACATTAGAGCATTACTAAGTGCCAGGAAGTGCTGCAGACATTTTATCTGTACTGTCGCCTTCTCAGCTTCACAACGACCTCATCAAACAGGTTCTATTAGTATCCTTACTTTACAGGGGAAGACTGTGAACAGCATTGAATTAACTTACCGAAGGCCACAATGTGAGTGACAGAGTCCTTCTGAGATCCAGGTTGCTTCAGCTCAGACTCTCTGCCCTCCAAGCCCCCACGGATTCAGCCTCTCACTTGCACAGCACTGCTTAGTTTACAAAGCAGTAACCCCCCTCCCCCGTTTATCTTTATTCTAGATCTGTAAGTCATTTGTTCCTGTTACTAGTGTTTAAAAAAAATTATTTATATATTTGACAGAGAGAGAGAGAGAGAGAGAGAGAGCGCACAAGCAGGGGGAGCAGCAGGGAGAGGGAGAGGGAGAGGGAGAAGCAGGCTCCCTTCTATGTAAGGAGCCCAATGTGCGACTTGATCCCAGAACCCTGGGATCATGACCTGAGAAGAAGGCAGCCACCTAACCGACTGAGCCACCCAGGCACCCCTGTTACTAGCATTTTATAGATGAAGACATGAACTCAGAGAAGATAAGCAGTTTTCCAAGCAACAGGAGCTGGTAATTTGCAGAAGTTGGTCTTTCTGAAAAATTTCATGCTGATAAATCCTAATCTGCATTGAAGATGATCCAAAATATGTGTTTGACCTAATAATTAAAATGTTATTCACTAGAAGGTTTCTAGGAAGTCTGATTATCGGGAGAATTTGGGGTATTAACAGGCTCACAAAGGAGGGATTATAAACCAAGAGAATTTGAGGAGCTTTTTTTTTTTTTTTTTTTTTTTTAATAGGCAGTCATTGATCTACCACTGTACTCATCTTTCTTTGGGGATTTTGGGTAGGTGTTAATAGTTTTTTAGCAAGTTTTTAAAAAAAACTTTAAAAGATTCAGACATAAGAATAAGAAAAGTAATAGTTTTGTATGTTTGTTTACTCTGGCGAAATGTAAAGCAAAGACCCATCCTTTCCCAGGGATGAAAATGTAAATATTTACAACTTACTATGAAAAGATGACAACTAATAATGCCATTTATACATTTTTTGATGAAGCAAATTACAAATTAAAAGTATAAATTAAATTGGCAAAGACATGACAATGACCACTATTTTTCTTAAAATGTTTGATTTCGTTCTTACTATTGTTTTATTTGAATCCTTTAAAGGTAGGCTGCCTGGCTGGCTCGGTTGGTTAAGTGTGGGACTCTTGATTTTGGTTCAGGTCAGGGTTGTGAAATGGAGCCTTGTGTCGGGCTCTGCACTTAGTGCAGAGTCCGCTTGTCCCTCTCCCTCTGCTCCTCCCCCTGCTGGTGCTCTCTCTCTCTCTCTCAAATTAATTAATTAATTAAAAATCCTTTTTAGGTGACACAAATGATATCCCGTGATTGAACTTTCTGGAAAATCTTCCTTATTTATCTCTTAGCCTGTGTAATAACAATGGCAATTGGAGTACTCAGAGTGTGTCTGGTCAGTATAGGGGCAAATAAACGTGCCCCCACTATTATCCATATATTCTCAGATGATGGGGAACCTACAATAATTATTCATAAAACAAATTCATTGCTTACTTTTCAGCTTCAAGTGGCCAGTACAACTGAGGTAACTACTATGACCACAGCAAAGGTGCCTACAACCACCACAGCAGGCAACTTTACCACTTCAACTGAACCGACTACCATAATGCCCACTATCACCACCTGAATCTACAACCAATACAGTTTCAATGGAACCTACAAACACGACCACCATAGACCCCATTTCTGTTGAAGTTTCTACCAGCCAACAGCTGCCAGCATTCTGACAGAAACTTTTACTACAGTGGATACTGCCGCCATTCAGAATGAATCTACCACTTCCACTGAGCATAAAAGCATACATAATACCAGCCACATCAACAGAAATTATAACATAACTCCTGAGCCTAGAGCCATCGTAACTTCTCAGTCTGCCTCAACATCCATTCCTACTTCAAGTGAACCTGTAAATATTAATTCTTCAGTAGCACCTGCGCCCCGTTTGACTGCAGGTACTTCAGCTGAACCTATGACCACAAGAGATATGACCACTTCTACTGAATCAGGAAACACTATAATTTCAGCTGAACCTGCTATTCTTATAAATATAATGACCTCTTCAGTTGAAATTACTACACATGCATCCCCTGCATCTAAAAGCACTACAATTTCTACTGAATCACATTCCAGCAGGGCAGGAAAGTTGTCTCTTTACCACTTACCACTTAACATAAAGCATAGACTCTACATAATTCTTTAATGAATCACAAATTTTTAAAAATAAAGTGTTCTTTTTTATTTTTTAAAAGATTTTATTTATTTATTTGACAGAGAGGGATCACATAGGCAGAGAGGCAGGCAGAGAGAGAGAGAGGGGGAAGCAGGCTCCCTGCTGAGCAGAGAGCCCAATGGGGGGCTTGATCCCAGGACCCTGAGATCATGACCTAAGTTGAAGGCAGGGGTTTAACCCACTGAGCCACCCAGGCATCCCTCAAAATAAAGTATATTTAAGTAAGAAAAATTGGATTTATTTAAACATTTCTCTTAAAAGAGCTTTAAGACATCTATCTCATCTGTTATAAATGTCTTCACTTGAGATTTTTCTCAAACAGTGATGTACCTGAGTGTCATCCAAGTTTCTGGCCCCAAACCCCAAACTCAGATCCATTTGATCATTAAGTCTGGAATGAGAGCAGAAATCTTTCAGAGCAGTTGCCCCCTGGGATCTTCTCCAATTTTGAAACCTCAATCTTTGCTTTTCTTTGTTTTCCAGAGGTCTGTTACTAATATCTACTGGAGCATCGGTCCTCCTATATAATCTCTCATGAGATGGTCGGTGTGGAAAGTTCACAAGACAAACAGATGAGTTCATCAGCATGGGATTCACTACATGGGGTGTGTGACGCTTCCTAGCCTGTAGATTCCTCATCTCAAATTCACTTTTAGCTCTGTTAATGGTTCATTTTACATTTCCATTTTATTAAAGGAAAACATTCATAAAGTGTATTGATCTGAAACGTACAGGTAGAGAATATTGTTATGTATCTATATGCAAGAATAACCACCACCATGATCAAGATAGAGAAAATTTCCAGAACTTCATAAGATTCTCTCATCCCCTTTCCTGTCAATTCGTCTGCCCCACTCAGGGGTAAACAATGGCCTCTATCATCTGATTACTTTTGTTCATTCTTGAACTTCATATAATAGCATCATATACATGTCTGTTTTTTTACTAGACTGAGCAAGTGCATATACAACATATTGTATCTAACAATGGTGATTTAAAAATTTATGTACCCGTGTACGTGTTTGACATAATGTGTGGAATTCCACTGGGAGTATGCCATAATTTATTCATTGTTGGTACTCGGGTAATTTCCAGCTTATGGTTATGAATAAAAGTATATGAATATTCTTCTACATGCCTTTTTGCCCATATGCACTCAGGATCTTGGGGATCTATCTAGAGGTGGAGCTGCTATGTCATAGGGTAGGCGTGTATCACTTCAGCAGAAACTGCAGTTTTCCAAAGTAGTAGTACCATTTTCCACTCCCACCAATAGTGTGTGAGAGTTCCAGCTGATCTACATCTCACCAACACTTGGTAATATCGATTTTAACATCTTTGTAGTATCTTTTAATTTTAGGTTGTCAGTGAGTGATTTTGATCTGACAAATTTGATGGACATCTAAACAATGAGGGTTAATGAATTAGGCATTTTCCCAAAAAGAAAAAAAAACTATTTTACCCTGATTGCTTTGTTTTCAAGGGTTATTTTTGATTACTTTAGGCCTTCAGATAAATTTATTTGAAAACTTTATATTATTCTAATATAGTTCTCACCAAAAACTTTTTGTGATCATTTTAAAGGTCTCTTTGGGCATACGTGTTTGATTCTGTTGGGTTGTTTTTCAGTTCAGTAGCTAACTTATTTCTTAACTCCTAAAATACGTTGATAATAAAGACATTTTTACAAAGAAGAAAAGGGAAGGTTCTCTCTGAAGTAAATGGCAGAACTAGAAAGGAATGTTTACTGATATACCCCTTAACTATAATTTTTAAGGTGCTAAAAGTGTGCCAAAAGTCTAAAATATTAGGTTTATGTAGTACTCTGCAACAGAAAAGGAATTTGGCAAATATATTCGTAGTAACTGATTTATTAGATTGTGGTGTTCTCATTTTAGGAAACACGGGGTTGGAACCTAAGCAAGTGTGACTCAGAGAATTTAATTCTGTCAATTGCTGGGTAACAGCCCTGAGAAATTCAAAGCACTAGGGGAGCTTGAGAAGGTCAAAGCTGATGAGCTGGAGTCACGAATGCCTTAAAGGTGTAGCAACATAGGGAGAGAGCATAGTCACTCTAGGTTTGAAATGAAGGATCTGGAAACTGCGTTGACTTCGGAATACTATCATAGGGAGCCTGAGTGGCTCGGTTGGTTGAGCAACTGCCTTTGGCTCAGGTCATGATCCTGGAATCCTAGGATTGGGTCCCACATCAGGCTCCCTGCTTGGTGGGGAGTCTGCTTTTCCCTCTGACCCTATCCCCTCTCATGCTCTCTCTCTCTCATTCTCTCTTAGATAAGTAAATAAATTCTTCAAAAAAAAAAAAAAAAAGAACTCTATCATAGATAAGCCTTGAACTCTGGAGGAAGGGTTTCTGAGGTTTGCTGACAAATGAGGAGAGGAGGAAGCATGGTGTATTATCATAGTTTGCTTCTGCTGGGTTGGTTGTGGAGAGAAAAGCAACAATACCTCTCAGAGGTGGGATTGGTTTTCTTGTTTCACATTGTTAGAAGTATTTTACTTCAAGGACTCTAAGTCCTCTGCTAGGTATTATATTTAATATTTATTTTATTCAACACTTGCACAGATGCATCACAATTTGTTCTCAGTCAACTAAACTATTACTCAAGGTTGCAGATGTAAACGGCAGTGGTCGAAAGGAGAAATAGTCCTGGGTTTAAACCTATGATGTGGGCAGCTCCAGAATGGAAAGGAAATGCGAAAAATACATAGTAACCATGAAACCCTTTAGAAACCAGCCTGTGAGTATTGATTATTTCATTTGATATCTTGTCTATATGAATTTTATATTTGGTCTAAATAGAAAACCCAAATGCTTTTCATATGACATCACAGAAGCTTATGTATTCTTTACCAAAAAACCCCTGACAATTAATAATTGGTCAGAGAAAGGCAATTTATTGTCTTTTCAACCAATATCTATAAATCAGAAATCTTGTATTTTTTGTGCTACATGTAAACATAGTTTAAAATTTTATTATATGTATTATTAATCTAAAATATTAATATTTTCCTGGAACTATAATTAAAATAATAATATGCAGTTATAAGCATGTATAATGTGGCTTCAGCATTTTTTAAAGTATTTTTTTAAGTCTGTTATTTAGGTTTTGGTCTATAATTAATGGATTTTGAAGCTAATTCTAAAAATTTATAACTCAAATAATTCTAATAATTGAAAATAAGAAATTAATTTAAATATACTCTAAAAGTCCAATAAAGATACCAAGAAACCTTGGCTCGTATAGACATCATTTTGGCAGATATGTTTTTCATACCCAAGAGTTAACCCATTGTTTAGTTTTTACATTTGTCTTGATAGTAGGAACAAATACAGATATGTAGTTTGAAATAGACAGTTTAAGAATAATTTATAAGTGCCTGGAGAATTTTTTTTCCACCCATGAGATAGACTAAGGAAATCATGTTGTTTGATAAATATTTGTTGAATGATTAAATATCAAGGAAACGACTTTTGCCTCAAAAGCAAGATATTCAAAAAAATTCATTGATTCTAGTTTACATGACCTCTCCAAGAAAGGTCTTCAGGTGTATCTGACTCCTCAGAACTGAATCTTCAATATGCTGAATTACTCAGATTAAAACAAAAAGTAGTTGCTTTTAGTGAGGCATTAGTTCATCATTGGATAGTAACAAAGTTTTGATAATAACAGTTAGAAATGTTCCAAATCCCATAAAAACAAGGTGTAGGATATATGCATATTGTTCTCTGATTAGAAATTTTACTTTTATGTGGATATTTTGACATAGTGGTGGAGAAACCTACCCCATCCTAGTACAATTTCAACCAATGCAATAAAATATCACTAGAAAGTTACATTTGAAAAGCAATCTAGGTTTTTTTTTCCTCCCAGAAAAATATTACACCTTAAATTATAGCACCATAATTTTTTAATAAGTATAATTATATAATAATATTTAATATATAATAATATATATTAAATATATTTATATATATATTATACTTATAAATATATATAAATATATTTCCATTGCAGTGAATAACCTTAGTGACTACTTTTGAATAGCTGATTAAGCATTATTCTCAGATCTCCATCTATTCAAAATTTAAAGTTTAGTGTCAAACCAGAACAGCAATGATAGGAGTTAAGATCTGGGTTCAGCATTTGTCCCAAAATTCTCCATTCATGTGATGTAGCATAGTGGCCCCGAAATTGTTGGTTTTTCATCCCTGATAAAGATACTACCTGTCAGTCTTCCTTTTTAGAAATGGCTGGGTTTCTAAGATGAGAATAAGATTCAGGAAGCTGACCTGATGAGTGAGGTTTGATTTGATTAGAGTGTGTTAAATGTTTAAGTTCATCAACCTCAGGCAAATTGAGAAATTACTGAATACTAAAGTATCCTATCAACACATGTTTAAAAAAGCACAGCTATTTATAGTGCTGAATCCAGATTTCCTCAGGGCTCCTGAGTGATTAGCAGAATGTTGCTGAAATTTACTTATTCCTTTGCAATTGTTAACTTCAAAAGTGCACCTCCAATACTTTACCTCAAAGGTATGCTTGTCCTTATTTAATCACAATAATAGTTATATTTTGGTGGTTGAGTTACAATGGACCAGTTTCCTACCCACACAATAATTGACCCATTTAACGTTGTTGGTCAGCAAATTTAATAACCATGTAGGAATTACAAGACTTAGAGAACATGTAAATAGCACATTTTCTATCCTGTTACGAAAAAAGTCCTAGATTATTCTATGGTGTTTCTAGAGGTAACAACATGTTCCCCCAGATTCTGATATAAATAACTCTACTCCTCTTTAAAATAATATCTTATTCTTTCTAATAGCTTATTCTTTCTAAGCTTACTCAAAAAAACACTACAAATAAAATAGAAAACATTTCAGCTATTCAAAAGATTTTATTGAAGAGGAATTCAATGCCCTGTATCCACCACTCAACTTAAGAAACGAAACATTTTAAGATTCTTTAAAAATCAGTCAAGACTGCAGTGTGCTTGTTAGGTGTCTTGAGCCAGACTTCTTAGGAGGGGCACTTAGGCGCCTAAGAGTTTCCCCAAATCCCAAGAGCAGGCTTCTTCTGGAAAGAGTGGGCAGGGCTGCAGCACCACCAACCTGATTCTGTTTTTCTGAGCCTGCCCATGCTCAGTGCATCCCAGTCCTTCCTCACACTGCCTCTTTATCAGGAGCTGCTCATACATCCTCACACATCTCAGAGCCAGTTGGGTGCCTGGCAGGCTCCACCTACTTCCTGTTTACCATCCTGGGAAGTTTTACTGTCTGCCTACTCAGACCAGGCCCCTCTACACCCCCCCCCCCCATATTCAGAAGAGAACATTCCTGAGGGATTGGTTTGGTTTGGGTAGTAGGCCAGAAATGCAAAAACAAGCACATTAAAAAAGAAAAGGAAAGAAAAGAAAAGCAAACAAAAAACCAAGTGGGGACAATGGCCTGATAGAAAAGAAAAGAAAAACAAACAAAAAAACGAGTGGGGACAGAGGCCTGATAGACTTTGAAGATGAATGGGATTTATTTTATTAACTGGACGATTTTTATGACTTGGATGTATGACAGCTTTGTGTAGTGTATGAACTAGTCTGCTGAGCCTCGCGCAGTCGATGTCCCTACTTAAGTGAATACTGTACAGTATAGTTCTCTTAACTGCATTTACTGCTATTAATTTGGTTGGTACCAAACCTTTCCTACTCCTTAATTGTCCCTTACTGTTAAGTATTTTAGTACTGTTGTATTTTAATTATATATTTCTGACTCTATTTTGTTACTTTGAAAGAATAGACTTGTTGACTTTTGTTCTTAAAGAGGCATTGTGTCAATAATGATCTTCCGCTATCTCATGATACTGAAATAAGACAACTTTCTTTCTTTTTTTTTTTTTTTTTCCATCAAGAGCTATTTCGATCAGAGGAATAAAATATAACTTACATGAATAGGTTATATTAGTTGGGATAGTTTTACTTAGGAAGCTCAACTTAGTGAATTTCCTGTTTTCCAAATGCTTAGTTCCGGTGGCCATTCTCAAGTCTAGGTGACCGGAAACTCACAGTGCAGTTCATCAGTTTCCACCATCAGTTGATATCAGTGATGATGCTGGCACACATGTCACCAGCACCTGGGGACTCCTGGATGCTCATGATGTCCAAAGGGAGACGTCTGTCATGGACAGGTAATGCTTTGGTTACATATAACCACCAAAAAAAATGGAAAAAAAATCAATTTATTATCAGTAGAGTGCACAGAAAGGGTAAGCAAGGAAGGATTTGTGAGGGCTTGCCTTCTAAGAGCCACTGTTCTTTGGGAATAAAAATGTACACCGGTAGAGAATAGTATAACCATCAAAGATGATAAAGCAATTTTGGGGACCCTTGTTTTATGTGGGTTACCTGTGAAAAGAGTCAATGTTCTGCAATGAAAGACCTGTTTTGCAAAAGAGTCATAGGTGGGAAACAATGCGTTGTGTTTAATGCTCCAGGGCTACTCTGTCTTGGTCTGCCTCACTGTCCTTCCCTCCCACCTCTAAGACTGACTATAGCCCTTCTTTTAGCCCTTCTGTCTTCAGTCCTCCCACACCCTGCTTTGTCTTCTCTCCTTGGTGACTGAGTTCAGATCTGTGATTCTGACTGCCTATTCACCTGGCTTTATGGTCATGTCTCTTACCTCCAGGGAGAAATCTGATCTTGACTGATTATTGATGGTGTTCAGCTGTTTAGTTGGGTTTTCTGGGCTCCAGCATTTACCCCACCTGGTACCACCACCCTGCTTAGAGACTCATTAAGAAGGGTCTCAGTTTAGCTCAATTTTTAAATAAAATAATTTTTAAAAATCTTAATTCCAGTGTAGTTAACATATGGTGCTATATTAATTTCACATATACAATATAGTGATTCAACAGTTCTATACATCACCCAGTGTGCACCACAAGTACACTCTTTAATCCCCATCACCTAGTTCACCCATTGCATTCCCTCCTCTCTACCCCGTAGCCATCAGTTTGTTCTCTAGAGTTAAGAATCTGTTTCTTGGTTTGTCTCTCTCTGAGCTTAACACTTGGCACAATATAAGAGACCTTTTAGGTCTGAGAGCAAAGGGAGAATGAATGACCGTGATCTGGTGGAGTTACTTAATATGACTTCTTGCTTGCCAATGTGTCTATCACTGAACAGAAGGAGATATAGTTACCATCTGGTCTTTCATTGTTTAACAGATAGGGGAAATACTGTTCTGGAAGGGCCACATTTTTGCAAGGGTTCAAGTGTTAAGTTAGTGGTGGACTAGGCTGTGTGCTCAGTTGCGTTGCAAGGTTCCAGTCTGCCTGCCCCTCATCCTGCTCCTGGTTTGATTCAGACCCCAGCATAAATAATGACTATTCTGAGTGGTGAGGGCAGTCATTGATTTTCACCAATGCCTCAACCCTGTGGGACAAAGTGACATTTGGTCACTGTTGGTGCTCCTTATTCCCTGGCTTTGTGCTTAGTGTCTGTTTCTCTTAATTGCCACCCTGGACATCCAACCTGGGGCTTCCTTCCCAAAATTGAAGCCCATTTTTTCTAGCAGTGAAACACACTCCATTCCTTTCCAAGGTGTCAGCCGTGTGCTCCTCTCTCCTATTGCCCTGAGCTCAGTCATAAGAACAAATGACAGTGAGCTCATCACAGATTCTAAAATTGAGCAAGTGTCAGGAATTGTACCAAATATGTTATATACACTATTGTCTTCTTTCATCCTTACAATTATCCTTGGATAAAGGTTTACTTTTTCTTGTGAAGAAATAGGAGCTTAGGACATTGAGGAAATGGCCAGGTATTGGCCTATTTATGAATCAGATATAAAAGTCAACCCTGAATCTTTAGAATCCAAAACTCTGAATCACTACACCACACTGCTTCTGATAAAGAAAAAAAATTTTTAAAAATAAAATTTCAACCTCTTTTTGATTCTTTCCCCGAAGACTTCTGGGGTAAATGTTATTCACCACCTTAGAGATAAATAAGCAAAAAAACAAAAAACAAAAAACAAAAAACAAAAAAAAACAAACCTCAAGACTCAGAGGAGGGAAGAAACTTGCTTTTGATATCAGAGCTTTTAGATTTAAACTCAAATTTGACTCCAGACCTTGCATTCTTTTTGTTGTTGTGCTGCATATCCAGGAACATTAATAAGCAATATTTGCTGCTCTGTCGTCTTCATTATCATCATCTCACAGATCCTTCTACAGCGTTGACTACATGACCAGCTGTGTTCTTACCACATGGCACATATTACTTGATTCTGGCCTCAGAAGAGCTCTGCGACAAAAGCCCTGCAGCCAGGCTGATGGCACAGGCTCAGGGGTTTGAATGGAGTGGCTTCACTCACTCGGGAGCCTGGCCCAGTGTCCACTGCCTAACTTGTTGATGCTTTGGAAGTTACAGCACTGTTTGATTTGCACAAAGCTCCATGCTTGTCCTGTAAGTCAGGTGTCTTTATTACCAGCATCCCACAGACAAGAAAACACACACTTAGAAAGGTTAATGTAATGGAAGCAGCCAACAGGAGCTGGACTCCAACGAGGACAGTCCTGGCCCGAATTTCATGCTGCCAGATAGTAAATCGAGTTGAAATGTTAGCCAGGGAACATGTCGGGGTCAATACCGGAAGGCTCCAAAGAAGCCTATTAGTGGGACCTTTCAGGTACTATCAGGATTAGAAAGGAGGGGATTTTATTCAACCTTTTAGTAGTCCTCTGATATAGGCAGCCTCCTACATTTGTCCTGGTTTCACTTTGGGTAGATGTAAATGTTTAACAAATTTCCATCAACTCCTTTTTAAATTTTTTAGTTTGAGAGGTGTACATCTGAGAAGTTTCTTTTTCTAATGTTAGGCAAAGCATAAGACCAATCCTTTCCTAGAATAGAGGATTAGAGATTAAGCCCAATATTTATTACTAGAAGACTTTCCAAATAATATTGATGATTATATATTTTTATTTTATTTTTTAAAAAATATTTTATTTATTTATTTGAAAGAGAGAGAGAGAGAGAGAGAGAGTGAACACAAGTAGGGGGAGCAGTAGGGAGAAGCAGGCTCCCTACTAACTAAGGAGCCTGATGTGGGGCTTAATCCCAGGACCCTGGGATTGTGACCTGAGCCAAAGGCAGATGCTTAACTGATTGTGCCACCCAGGCATCCATGCAGAATGTCTATTGACAATAAAAATGAGAACAACCTCCTTAATATTGATTTGGTACATTGTTTTAAGAAGCTTTTCTTTAGCAGTGACAATATTCCATATCAAGAAATCTAATAGGACTGTATATTCAATTTCTGTTTATGTGGCTATGTGTTCAGTTGAAGGGGGAGTGATTAATGTTGTGGCAGCAGGTCCCAACAGAGGGTAGTGCTGGTAGTGTTGGAGGCTTTTGGACTATTAGGTAAAAGTGAAGTCATTGTTCCTACTTGTGATTATAGAGTGAATTATAGAGTAAATTATTATGGAACTAGATACAGTTTCAGTTATCATACTGGTGGCTATTGCAGTCATTAGTTCAGTCTATAGTGGGGAAAGAGGCCACTGTAGTTGTAGGTTCAGTAGAAATTGTAGAGCCTGCTGGTACAGGTAGAGATGCTAGTTCTGATGGAGTAGATGAACTTGATGTAGTGCTAGCTATGGTTCTTTGTTCTGTGAGTGTGATATTGATGGCTGTTGAAATAGTAGGATTGACTGCAGTGGAGTAGTGCACAGCAGTGCTATTGTTGGTGCAGCTGTTGTGGTTGCAGCCAGTCTGCAACCACTTCAATTACTACTGTAGGTACAATCATAACAGCTACCACCACCACCACCATTTCAATAGAACCTACAGAACACCAGCCACACTTCAACCTTACCTATTACCAGTCTCCACTAGTACATTAGCAGAAATGACAACCCCAATAGCAATCGCCATATGTCTGCTGAACCCACAAGTAACACTATGTCAACTGAGGAGACACTTGTATGGAACCCACAACTACTACTGCTTCAGTTGAAACTACAGCTTCCAGAGGAACCATTACTTTCACCTGAAGCCATAACCATTACCAATGGAATTTACAAGCATAACCAGCATCACCACAAATGTACTTCTTCTGTTGTGTCCACTGAACAAAGTACTGTCATAACCACTATTACCAGGTTAAATGAAATTGAAACAAGCATAGCTCTATTTGAAACTACAACTACCATAATTTGTACTGGACTGAAAACTAGAACTTCCACTAAAACATCAATAAAATTGAGATCTGATAGATATAGAAGATAAATGAGATGGATTTGGTGTTGTGGCATTGATAATGGGCCAACTTGTTATTGTTATTTAAGTTATTGTTATTGTTATTTAAGTTTTATGACTATAAGGTCCAGTGAAATATTTCTGTTGACCAAATAAACACTTGTGATAGCATTTGTAGATTCAAATTTGAATATGAGTGACTATGGGGATGGTTAGATGTAACATAATCAAGGTAGTAATTAAAGATTGGGTTGCTGGTAGAGAAGGTTATTGTAGTGTTTTGCCTTGAGAGTTGTGGCATTTGCAGTAGAAGATTCACTGGAAGCAAAGTCAGTGGTTGTGCCAGTACTTGTTGTGGGCTGTGTGTTTAGTTGAAGTAGAAGTAGCTGTAGAAATTGTAGGCTCAGCTGAAGGAATAGATGTAGCTTAATTTGACATGATGATAGTGGTAGAGTTAGTAGACATTGTGATAGTTGCCTTTTAGGTGAAGTAGGGTAAGAATTATGTTCACTTGAAGTACTATTAGTAGAGGGTTGAATTGAAATGTTGGTAATAATGGTAACCATGTAGTAGTAGGATCAGTAGAAGTTAAAGTTGTTGTGGATTTAGCTGAAGGGGTATTTCCTAAAGTGATTGTCAGGTCAGTTGAAGTGCTATTAAAATTAAAGTGAAATTTAAATTAAAATTCTTGGAGTAGAACAACAAACGGTAACATCATACAAGTTCCCTGTGGTTTCTGTAAGTCGGTATCCCACCAAGGGTCACAACAATTGGTATTCTGTCACCATAGATTCAACTTGCCTATTTTTAAACTTCATGTGAATGGAACCACACAGTACATGCAATTTTGTGTCTGACTTCTTTAACTCATCAGTAGATCGGTGATTTGTGTAAGGTGTCACAATTTTTTCTAGGCCCTGATAGTCTAAATGTCTGACCATGGGATTCCAAGTAGCTGTATGACCTGAGCTGACTGTTATGAACTGATCCACCAAGTCATGAAGTTGGGCATGTGTGGTGGTACACACCTTCAAGAAGGGGTACTTCAGTAAAAGTAGACAAGGCATTTATGCCTAAGACTCAGAAGATGCCATAGAGCTCTGGGCAATTGTGGAAAATTGAGATATGGCATCTGACTTCTGGCAGGCTCAATTAGAGAATCCAGTATTTTAGGACAATCCATGTCCTATTTTGCAGATAACCATTCTCTATTTGGGACAGTTGCAGAGCCTTCTCTTGAAAGCATACACTGTGTCACTGGCCCAGCTTCAATGTCTTAGTGGATCAGATAAACCCATTATATCTAACAGCCAAAGCATTCTAATGGGTTGATAAAGTGAGTCAGGAAACACATAAAGAAGTCATATATGGTGCCTCCAAAATAAAACAGGCCCACCAAGCAATATACCATTAAGTTAGTGGACATGAAAAATAAAGCAACTTGCCTTTGACTTCAGAATGTTATCTTCTATGCATTTCCCCAGCCTGCAGAAGGCTCTGCTCCCAGAGCTTTCCAAGGAGGGCAGTGGTTCTGCCCTTCCTGATAGGATCTTTTTACTACATGATGGAGGGCTTTTTGTCTGGGTCCTCCTGAGGGAAGCAATCACAGGATAGATCAGAAACTCACATGGCAAATTCAGTGCAACATATCTAGTCCCAAGCCTTTATGTTTTAAATTTTTTTAAATATTCTATCAAAGAAATTGTGTCATTTTGACTCCATTAAATGTAACGCACCCCTGTCTTGGTTTTATGCAACCAAATGAGCAACCATCAGGGCTACTCCGGGCTCCTCAAGCTAGGACATTAAATCTAGAACCTTGAATAGGTATACCTGTGTCATTACATTCAGTTCAATCCCATGTAAAGATCCTTTCTTTCTGGACCAGCACTCTCAGAATACACTCCCACACATGTTTCCTGTCCTTCTGTCAATGTTGTTTGGCTGCGTAATCCCAGTTTCTAGGAATTGGTCACGGAAAATAGCTTGAAATATAGATTATAATACCTTTCCATATTACTCATAATTGAGGACATAAAAGAACCTAATAGGTTAGCTCAACTAGTTCACATATGACATCACACTGGGCATTAAATGTATTATTTTTTAAAATACTTTAAATTACTGGGGCAAATGCATATGCTAAAATGTTAAATGTGAAAGAATATACTGTGTGTGTGTAGTGTGATCACAATTCAAAAAATGTATGGCTAAAAACCAGAGGCTTTCTAATTCCTGTAGCATGAGAACAACCACCTAGTTCTGAACCTCCCTACATTTATTTCTGATGTCCATACAAAGTGGAAAAAACAAAGTAAATAAAACAAAAATTTCCATAATAAACATCTATTGTATAGCTCAAAAACAAAGAAGACCTATAAACTCCAACATTCATGTACGTAGGGTGAAAAAAAGTTAAATCAGTAGAATATTTGTTGTACACATGCTAGCAAAATTAGAAGTTTGACAACATGAAGAGTTAGCACTTGTGAAAAAATGAGAATGCTATTATGGGAGTGGGTATTCATACCCATTTGGAAACAGTTTTGGGAAGATGTGGTGAAGTTGAAAAAATACACACCTGATGATCCAGGAATTTCACTCTACATTATACATCTTGAAAAAAAATTTTTTTTAAAGATTTTATTTTTTTATTTGAGAGAGAGGGAAAGAAAGAGAGAGGGTGGGAGGAAGGAAGAGGAAGGGGAAAGAATTTCAAGGAGACACCATGCTGAGTGTGGAGCCTGATGTGGGGCTCCATCCCATGACCCTGAGATTTTGACCTGAGCTAAAACCAAGAGTCAGACACTTAACTGACTGAGCCACTCGGATGCCCCTTCACATCCTTTAGAAAAAAAATTTTTTTAGAAAAATTATTATAAATGTTTCTAAGAAGACATATACTAGAATATTCATAACATCATTGTTTATAATAATGGAACCAAACTCAATTTGTATCTCTAGGAGAACAGAATAATAATTGTGTTATCTTCAATCAATGAAATACTACAAAACAGTGAAAATGAATGGGATAGAGTATCAGTGTCATTGAATTTTATAAACGTACTCTGGGCCAGAAAAACCCATATTGTCAAAAAACACACTATGATAGGTTTCATATACATTTTAAAACATGCAAAAAATTACATATTTTTTGGAATATGTTAAAACATAGAAAAATATAAAGGAAATATAAACATCAAATTGAGAGGAGTGGTTACCTCTGGTAGGAAGAAAGGGAACATGGGGATAAAGACAGAGAGATGACCCTAATGAAATATAAAACATTTTTATTTCTGTCATATCATGGAAAGATATTTGTTCTAGAGCTTCCTCAGTCCCATAGAGTCCCCATCTTCATCACCCATTCAACACCATGTAAGGCTGATGACATAAGCAAAGCCCCACCTTGGAACTGTGGGCCTGCTGGTTCTGCCCTGTCCACCGTACTCTGAGTAGGACTATGATGTTCCATCGCTCAGCTCTTAGGTCTTATTCTAATCCCAGGTATAGGGTTGACCCCAAACTTCCATATGTTGTGCCCGAGTTTTTGGCGTCCGAGAGACCACCAAGGAGCCAAGCACCGATGCAATCACACGAGGGTTTATTCGACAAGCTTAAGCTTGGGCCCAAGTATACCCGTCACAGCTAAGTAGGGACTTGGACCCCGAGCTTAGTTAAGGCAAGGGTATTTATGGGTTCCTGTTACTAAAGCAGGGTGGGATTCCTGCAACCAAAGCAGGGTGGGGGGGTCTCTGGAACCAAAGCAGGGTGGGGCTTACTAAAGCAGGGTGGGGGTCTCTGGAACTAAAGCAGGGTGGGGCTCCCTGGAACCAAAATAGGGTGGGGGTTACTAAAGCAGGGTGGGGAAAAGTTCAGCCGTTGGACACAGGGGTCTGAGATGGCTGCCAGAGCTAAGATGGCTGTACTTACGCTAAGGCTAAACCTGAGGTGGGATGGCCTTGATTTTCTCGGCCTTCATATTTTCCCCTGAACAATTTTGACCCTTAAATCTTTAAGGTTGTTGAAGGTGGAAGGTCTCATCTTCTGTGTAACTTCTTCCTGCTGAGAAGGGGCATAGAGTTGTCCCTACATACTCGGGTCAACATTGATCAGTTGGGGATTGTATAGGGGAGTTATGAAAGACAGAGGCAGCTGAGTCCAGGGGTTTAAATCAATCATTAAAGGAGAGAGGGACTGTTTAATGTGCTAACCTGAGTAGGTCAAAACCCAAGAAATATTTTGTATTAATCTGGAACACCAAGATGGCTGCACTTAGTCAGGGCTAGACTCGAGATGGGTACAGCCTTGTTTGTCTTGGCCTCCACACATAGGCCCCATTTCTGACAAGGTATGATTCCAGAACTTACAAGTCCCAATTTCTCTCCTTGCCTGACTAGGTAGACCTGAGATTTTCTTAAATTATGATTCTGAGTTCCCCCTCTAATAACTGGTCTATTTCTTGCAATTGCTTAATGAAGCCTGGAGCCCTAGGCTGTTCTTTCATGTCCATGCCTGCAGACTGCAGACCTTTTAGTAAACCTCAACAACTAGGTCCAAGGCCCTGCTGGACATATGTCTGCACAGATGCTAGAAACTCCCCACTTTGAATCTCTTAGATGCCTGAGTCCGGCTATTTGTCTGATGTTTGGCTAGAATGTGCAGGGTCATGGACATTGAGCTGTGTCTCCACCCTGGGAATTACCAAGTGGTACTTGGAACCTGATTTCCAGCAACTCTATCCTTCTGGGCATGTCTAATTCCAGATGATAGCACCACCCTGGCCTTGCTTACAGTAAACATCCATATTTCCCTAATTATCTTGACATATGTCACCAGAGTCTCTAAAGGTTCAACAGTTGTATGATCTTCCCAATAAATTTAGCCTCAAATATTCTTTCACCTTTTCTCTGCAACCTTCTTTTGGCACAGTATGTTATATATTAAGCAATCAACAATGGCTATAGATAACAGAAGAATGGGAAGTCTGAGATTCTGAGGTCCACACACTCTAATTTTTTTTTTTTTTTAAGAGAGAATGCTTGTGAGCAGAGCAGGATGGGGGGAGAGGGTGGTGCAGAAGGAGAGGGAGAGAGAATCTTAAGTAGGCTCCACACTCAGCATGAAGCCCCATGTAGGGGCTTGATCTCATGACCCTAAGATCATGACCTGAGCTGAAATCAAGAGCCTGTTGCTTAACTGAATGAGCCATCCAGGCTCCCCTATACCCTCTAATCTTAACTTGGATTTATAAAAGTTCACTTAAAGCATATGTGTCTCATCAGGAAAGTGAGAATAATAATACTTAATTCTTGTAGGTGTTATAAGGATTGGCTATGAGCAGTGTGGTATACCTATTGGAATAGGCATAAATATCCCTGTAACATTAATAATAATATATTAATAAAATCTTATGTCAGGGGCTGTCCAAGATACCATTGTTTGCTGCAGTCCAGCAAAAATTGATACTTTTAAATTCTTTTTTTCATTCTTTTAGTCTTCTCTCCATTTAAAAAAAGCCAGTTATAAGAGTCAGTTTACCAACTGAAGACTTTATAAATTAGTATTTCAGAGCAATAAGAATAAGAAAGGATATATTTGTTATCTTTAAAAAATTATAAAATTTAGGGGCACCTGGGTGGCTCAGTCAGTTAAAGCCTCTGCCTTCGGCTCAGGTCATGATCCCAGGGTCCTGGGATCGAGCCCTGCATCGGGCTCCCTGCTCAGCAGGAAGTCTGCTTCCTCCTCTCTCTCTGCCTGCCTCTCTGCCTCCTTGTGATCTCTGTCTGTCAAATAAATAAACAAAATTTTTAAAAAATTATAAAATTTCTACAAGCCACATATATAGTCCCTCATAAGAAGCACTTAGGTGAGGTGAGATGTGTTTTATAATTCAGATTTTTAAAAGTCTTATAAAGGCAATATGAAACATTATACAATACCCCCATCAGGACCGTGATAGAAAACCTGCAATAGATATTGATATTTTTGTAATTAAACTTGTGACTTATTATGCCAAATTTATTAAAGGCTAAAAATAGTTAGTTTTGATTAACTTTTGCTGCCAAACAAATTAATGCCAAATATTCAAAATAATGTTTTCAAAGGCTTTTCAATTTTGGAATTGTGAATTAAGGATTGCAGACCCATATTTTGAAGAAAGAATGATTTAATTTTGGGTGTCTCCAGACATAGCAGGACCAGAGTTTAAGGCCATTGAAGGAACAAGAAAAATTTTGGCTTGGTAAAAGAAGAGAACTTCCAGGGGCGCCTGGGTGGCTCATTGAATTGGGCCTCTGCCTTCGGCTCGGGTCATGATCCCAGGGTCTTGGGATCGAGCCCTGCATCAGGCTCTCTGCTCAGCAGGGAGCCTGCTTCCCCCTCTCTCTCTGCCTGCCTCTCTGCCTAGTTGTGATCTCTTTCTCTCTGTCAAATAAATACATAAAATCTTAAAAAAAAAAAAAAAAAGAGAACTTCTGAACCATGAAGGTCACCATCAAATGGAATTCCAGACCTTGCAAAAGCCATAAATTTCCAGTCCCTATGGTCAAACAGAGATGCATTATGCAGTTTCTGTTTATTCTGTAGAAGCCGATGTATTTACTGTGATGGAAATAATTTCCCATCATACAAAACACACATATCTTGAAATAAATAAAAAAGAACATTCTTTGTTTAAGCAAAGCTATTACAATTTAAATAAAATTGAAAGTTCAAAGCCAAACATTCAATAAACGAAGGGTAGGGGGTCAATAAGGGTCTTCTCTGTCTGAATCAATACTGTCTGGATCCCCAGGTTTGAGACATGTGTTAGGTGCTCAATAAACAGTTGGGAATAAGTTAATGAAAGACCATGTTTGTCAGTATAAACATATTTAAAATTTGTAAGTACACTTCAAATCTATAATTAAGAAATTCAGTGGCATACATTAAAGCATGGTTTTCTCCTGAAGTTTCTATTTTTAAGTAAGGCTAATTATTCTAACGCCATTGTTTTACTGAAATACTTTTTAACTACTTTTGATTCAGGGAAGGAACACTTGCTATGGAGATTGAGTCAGCTTTGATAACTGTAATAAAGAACACCCTGATAGTATTATGATCACCATATATAAAACACATTTGCTTAAATTTTCAGTGTTCATTTTTAACTTTAAATGATTGCTTCTGATTGCTTTGATAATAAATATGATAGGGCACTTTGGAAATATATTTTTGTCCCTTTTTTTTCACAATGATCTTTCATACTTTTGAATTATTTGGGTTGTATATCTGTATTTTACTTAGGCTTGAAATCCTGCCTGATTGCTTATTTTAAATGCCAACAACAGAATGAAAAACAAAATGTAATAATTCCTTTCCCTAAAATATCCAACATATTGGATCTTGTATTATAAACTGGCCAAAGAAGTAATAATCAAAGCATAGTGAAATTTCAGGCAAGAAAGATTTGTTTTGTTTGAGTAACATGATTTAAAAAAAATACTTTTGACTTAGACTCTCAGATAACAATGCAATTCACCTATTAGATGAATGAGGAATAGAACTTTCCCCTAAAGATTGGTCAGCTATCAAACAATTCCCTCAACTACTGTCAGTCAGTGAGAATTTCAGGTTTCTTTTTGGCTATAAATCCTGTGAATGAAGACTTTTTATAGGAGATTTTGACAGAATGAGAGATACCCATGCTTTCTTTCTTTATAACAATCCAGATGTGTTTTGTTTTCTTCTGTTGACCTTTGGATGGAGGCATTCATGAGAATTGTTAATAATCCACGCTGAAGAATTGTTTTCCACAAAATAAGCAAAACTCTAATATTTACATGGTAAATTTAGCTTTGGGACAATGTGTTGTTTAATTTTGTGGCTATTTTAAATAAATTTAATATTTTCTATGTTTTTCTTCCAAAGTTTGGAACTGAGCCTTGCTGCTACTCGTAGATGGATTAAAGATTGTGAGCATGAGATCAAGGGATAGAGTAAACTTTCACTCTCTGTGCCATTGCTATAATGTGCAGATGCTGTCCAAAATAATGGAGTTCTTCCTACACCCCAGCTATGTTGCACTAGTACCAAATTAAAGTAAGTGTCTCCTAAGAATAGAAGTATAGTGATATTTTGAAGCAAATACAGTCAAGTTTATACCCCTTGTTTGGTAATTTTATCATTCTGATTTTCAAAGAAATCAGTTCACTAGAAGGTCATGTTTAGTATTATTAACATCTTTGACCCATGTATATCCTTTGTAGTCCATGGCCATACATAGGCATCCTTGGTTTTGTTTCAACAGGAGTAAGAGTAGTCATTATGTTTTTACTCCTCCTTAGAACAATTCCCTTCCCAGCTTTTCAAAGCTTTGGTTGTTTTTCTATGATCTCTATGTCCTAAAGTTTGATGCTACGTCATGTCAGATCCTGTAAAGCTACTTAAGGTGAAGGTGTTGAGTACGTTTATAAGATAAATTTCAAAGGATCAAAGAATCCAGAATCTAAAAGTGTCAGATACAGAATACACACTGGTGTGGTCTGTTTTGTTTGCTACTCAACTTTTTGTACTAGGAAAAGTCCCTGGCACACTTTAGAAACTCAGTACTCTCAACTGTTGAGTGAATAAATCAATAAAAGTTCATCCTTTTTCAATTTGAGACAAACTAGATTTCTTGACAAAATGACAACAAAACTCTTCCTCAAGATTTTCAACATTCTTTCATTCCTTTGGCATCATTGCCTAGGCTAGGAAGCAGATTTTAATAATTTTAAAATGCATGTTAATTCCTGAGTAACTGCCCAAGTAGACTTCCAGATACCAGCCTTGAGACTGAAAAGGTGAAGCCATCCTAAGGTCATGGGTGACTAAGAGATGGTGCCCACAAAGGCAAGAAAGCATTCATGCGTGGGTAAAGAGAAAACAATGGGAAACTTCCAACTCACATTTTTTTTTCTTTGGTTGGTCCTAAAATAGAAGACATGTGTCTGAAAGACGGGGCCAAAGGGAAGAAAAAAATTTGATTATGTAAGATTTTCAAAGTTCCTTTCTTTCATGAGTGTCGTTGAGGGAGTAATCACAGTAGCACTCAAAGGCTGTATTGGTTTTCTGTGATTAACACTTCATTTCCTTCTGTAAAGTAGATTCCACTTTAATGCATAACTACTTATTACTTAGTTTAATCCTCACCTGCATTGATGCATCAGAGTTGATTTTCCACTAGTCATTTAAATTATTTCTCAGGTCGCAGATATAAAGGGCTGCACAGGAATTGAGAAATATCCTTGGAGTTAAGCCTGTGGTGGAAGCACAAGAATGGACAGGAAGCATGGAAAATATGTAGTAAATGTTGAACGCTCTGAAAACCAGTCTGTGAGTATTGCTGCCCTATTTTAATACTTTGCCTATATTGTCATCTGATTTTCAGTCTTGAGAATCAATGAATCTCTTTACTACTACATGGTCAATGTCATAATTTTGCATTATTCTCTAAAATGAAGAGTAGCCATGTATGAAATTCTTCTGTTTCAACTTTTCATGTTATATTCTTCTGTATTTTACTTTAGAAATTGTTTTGTATATTTGCTAATTTAAAGCATTGCCAATGTTTCCATTACCATGTGATACACAAATAAAGCCATCTAACTTTCTGCATTCACCATCGTGGAAACCTGAAGCTCCAGTGATATCTTTGGTTTGGTTTTGAAGTAATATTTTTACAATTTGAATCTTCGCTTTTATAGACTAAACCTGTTAGAACTTAGATATCTAAATATGCTGAAAATCCAGATATTAATCTTGGATCTTGTCATTAGGCCTAAGAAAGAAATCCTCTAAAAATCCTCACTTTGTATAAAAATATGGTTATATTATCTGTCTTCCAATGTTTTACATCAAGAATCAAGCCTTCACTGTATAGCTGTAAGTGCTTTTCATATCTGAACAAGTAACCTTTGGTATGAGAATGAAGGATGGAAGTGTGCTACAAATTAAAATAGTAAGTTAAAATTCACTGCCTGAAGAATGAATGAAATATTTTTGCTTTGCAATTTGGAGCTATGGCAATTAGCCTGTATTAATTGCCTACAAGATAAGCCAAAGAAGAAAGTCTTGGCTCTGTAAGTGTTAGGTGAACAAAAGACTCCCCTGGAGAATTTCTGGTGTACCAAAAGAAAAGGGGCTTGTCCCTTGAGTCATCTTACAGAGGACTCTCCTGAAGCTGTTCTCCTTGTCACTCAGAGTTTGACACTCTATGATTGGATCTTCAGGATGCCTGAGTACTCAGATGGGAAAAAAGAATCCCTTTCACCAGGTAGTCATCATCTGCATAGCTTCTCTGGATAAAAACAGGCTTGAAGATGTTTACAAATATTATTTTGAGTTGTTTTTATAGCATATATCTAGATAGGTGACTATTTCACTGTATTATGGATATTTAAAGTACAGTTATAAAAGTATTTTTCCCTTAAGACCAAATTCAGTAATGAAGTTTAAGAATTATTTGAAGATTATAGGCAAAAACAAAATAAATTTTGGTGTTTGGTTTTTCTGTTGGGATGTATGAGATCTGAAGTTAGTCCTTATGAAGTCAGGAGGAAAACCCAAAGAACTCTTTTTGGTAACTATAGCTAATTCACTTCAGTTGCCTGTGGCCATTTAGCTAAGGCTGGTTATCTGATTAAACATTTGCAGCTCTTTAACTGTTCCAATTTTATGTAGAGACTCCACCTCTACTAAGAGCCAGAGCAACATAACACAGTAAAAATTATTACTTGGGTTGCAATATTACTGCAGAGCTGAGCCTAGATCATAGGTTCTCCACCCTAGTATAAACACCACCCATCATTTTTCTTCTTTGAAAGGACTGATTCCATCAGGGCCAGAAAATTCTGGAAAACTGGACTGGTGAGTGAATTTTACTTTGTTTACAAAGTTCATTAAAATATTTAAGTTTGTGCTCACTTTGGCAGCACATATACTAAAATTAGAACGATACAGAGAAGATTAGCATGGTCTCTGTGCAAGATGACATGCAAATTTGTGAAGCATTCCATATTTAAAATATATATATATATATATATATATATATATATATATTTATTTATTTATTTCAGTTTATCAACTACAGGCAAACTTGATAATAACTAAGGCATTGGTACTTAGCAAAATAAGCAAGGTTGTTACTAAAGGTAAGTCCAACATTGCTCAAATTTATCTATTGAATAACATGGAGTTTGTTCAGTTTTATTCAATAAAACGTATAGTTGTTTTCTTTATTTCTTTGATATAACAGAAAAATATAACTTTGCAATCTCTACTGCCAGAGTGTTCCATCTTATCTACAATTAATAGCAATCATATTTATTTTTTGTGTTGTTCACGGTTGTTCTCAATGGACCAGTAAGTGCATAAAATACAATTCTAATCTGACAGTTTTATGGAACTCATGAGTTGATGGACCAGCAATTTTTATAGCTATTTAGTAATGGGTTATAAATCAACATGACCCAAGACAACTAGTTGTAGCAACAGGAGGAATAAAAATGCTGCTGCTACAACTACCACTACTACCACTGACAGCCAACACTTACAGAGTACATACAGACATTGCTCTAACCCTCTTCCAGTATCTACTCACTAACCCTCATAGCAAATCTACAATGTGTAGTTTTAGGTTTTGCCTTTGGAAGATGAACAAGGAGAGGCAGAGATGCCCTTGACTCACAACAGAAAGAAACATGATTCTATGAGACGAAGATCCCCCAACAGTCCCATGTAGTTTTTGAGGTATAAAAAATCTTGGCCCAGTTCCATCATTCCTGAGCTTAATCCTCTCCCATTGTTGTTTCACCTTGTTCTTTCCCTTTCTAAAACACCTCTTCCCCCAAATCTTTCCTACTGAGCTCAACCCATTTTTAATCCTTATTGCCCCCTTTCTCAACAATATTTTGCAATTGTTATGCCTCCCTGTTATATTAGCATATAAACTTCCTAAGAGTAGAGACCTTTTTGTTGTTGTTGAGAACTGCATTTACATGATTATATGTCCAAGAGGAAGTCAGCATAAACATATCACAAACTGACAAATAATTTGTCTTCTGTCTCTTTGTCATGGGCATACAGGTTCCATTGCATAGATGGAAGGAGTCTTTCTGTTTGAGAATTTCTCATTAGTATAGTGTAGATTAGTATACACTATATTAATATCTTGCCATAGTTTGGTATAATAACATACTGTATGCAATAGAGTGGAGTGGAAAGTACACTGGACTTAAGACTGGAAGGTTTGAGCTCCAATGCTTGCTATTATGTCATTATGGGATGACGGTGATGATGATAATAATAATAATAATAATAATAACCTCACCTCTTTTGGCTCTAATATTTTCATTTCCCAAATGACCTAAACAGGTTGTACCTGATAAACTGCAAGAATTTGGCTCTATCCTTATAGGAATAGAGACTTCCTAATACATGCTTCACCTACAGCAGCTTGCAACGTGAGGGCATTTAATAATGCAAATAATATTGTAGAGAAGACGGAATGACATACATTCCTGATCTGGAACATTGGTAACATTTTTATTATGCAACATGTAATAATCTATCTAGATTTTTTTGATTTTCAGAATATAAGAAGAAAACATTCCTTTTAAAAGTTTTGTTATGCTTTATCCCTTGTAAAAGTGATACTCTTGATTATGTTTGATAGAAGAATTTACTTTAGAAATGCAACACCATGGCTTCCTATTCACTTGTGCTTTATTTCTCTAGCCAATCACGTGTTCAGATGACCAAGAGGTTCACAGCTCTGCATGCTGGCACCGACCTTCAAATGACACAACCAGTCATGTCTCTTCCAACTTAACTGGACTGTATGTGAGCCCAGGAGTCCTTGTACACTCACGATGCCCACACATAGAATTATCCAATGCACAGGTATTGTTTGATATAGCAGCTTCTACCCAGGTTGGAATGTGTTCTATACAGGGACATATTTGTTCTATTCTTTCTCAGGAAATATATTTGATCATTTAATTCACCTGCATTCATGTTAAGCATCTGCTGTATTCTCAATATCATTATAAGTCACTGTGAGGCAATTTATAAGAATAATAATATTCGATAATTCCTGTTTTCTAAGAGCTAATGTTCTAGTTGGGAACTCAGATATTTGCACAGAGAGAAAATATATGACAAAAGAGCATAAATGTGAAGTATAAATGTAGGTGGGGTGAGGCAGAGGAGCATATATGCTGGCAATGTCGGGTTTATACACAAACTAGAGTGTGATGGGAGACTGTGTCATATTCAGAGTTTCAAGGGTCTTACTCAGTTGGTGATCTCCTTATTTTCTTCTGCTATTCTAGCCTCCAGATCTGTATGTTGCACATTCTATAAGTTTCTTTAATCTGACCTCTGACGCACTTGGCCTTAACATAGAAACCTGACTCTGTTCTCCAGATACCTTCCCCTAGCTTTGGAGACTAGATCCAGCTCTCTTTGGTTCCTGACCTTATCCATTGGCTGAATTAACTTTACCTCAGGACTTCAGTCCTATTATAGAAATTTTACCTTGACTATAAATTACTTATTCTACTTGAAAGTTTGTTTGGGTTTCCCTGAGTCTGGAATTCCTACCCTCTGTTGCTTAATCTTGCCGTAGAGAGTCTGAACCATGTTTCTTGATTCTGGATAAAAATATAAACTGTTCATACTGTTGCTGAGACAATGTACAAGAATGGATGAACTCAGTAAGATGGAGTTAGAACATGTTCCTTCTTATTGGCAGAGGCAAACTAATTTATGTAATCCTAGTATTGAGAAGTCTTAAATAACATCTAGTCTGCTACTTTTTAACCCCAGCTGCATTTTAGATTTTTTTAAGAACTACCAATGCCTGAGCTCCACTCATTTGGTTAATGTCTATGGCTGCTTTAAGACTCCATTGACAGGTTGCAGTAATTGTGACCAAAATTGTATGGCTCACAAAGATGAAACTATGCAATATCTGGCCCTTTTGCTGACCCTAAACCTAGAGTAAAAGAGACAAGGACCTGGGAATGTGAACAATAAAAGCTGAGCATGGATATTGAGCCTATAAAAGAAACTGGGAAGATTCTGGTGGTGGGGGGAGGTTAGGAGGAAACCAATGAGAATGGAATATCATAGAAGCCAAAGGAGGAGACTATTCAAGACAGGAAGGATGGTCTTCAGAGGCAGATGTTACTGAGGGCTTGTGTATGGTGCAGGTTAAAATATGTCAGTTAGATCTGAGTGAATGAATGTCATCGGTGACTTTAGTAAGAGGTATTTCAGTGGCATGGCAGAGGCAGAAGCCAGAGAAGATTGGGTTGAAAGGTATGCAATGGAGATGTTTCATTTAGATGAGTCTCAAGAAATTTCATTTTCCAGAGAAAGAGAAGTGGAAGAAGCTAGAGAGGAATTTGGAATCAAAGGAAATTTTTTGTTTGAGATGGAAAAGATTTGACTGTATATAAATGTTAAAAGGTAGAAGTCATTTAATAGGAACGTGGTGAAGTATTTAGTCCCAGAGGAAGAATGAAAAAAAAAAATGTTGCTGATAAGAGTGGAGATGGAGGGCTGAGGGTGGGCAGAGGATGGGGAGGGGCGGGATCCAAGGACGGATTGGTAGATCTGCTTTAGGCAGGAGGATGGGACAGCTCCTCTGTGTCAATCAGGGAGGGAAGAGAGGTGGGGCCCAGGCATACTTAGATTTGCAGATTTGGTACCTAGTGGGGCTTTCAGAGACTTTCCATTTGATGGTTTCAATGAAGTAGAAAAGAGGTGAAGTCATTTAATGGGAATGAGGGGGTCGATTTGTGTGCAAGGGTTGGTGAGTGGAGGTTACAAGTTTGAAGAGAGAGAGATTGAGAAAGATTTACGATACGAGAGAGTATCTTAGATAAATGTAATAGGATGATGGAACCAATACAGAAAATCTATTCAAGAATGGTAATCATACATTTATTTTGACTCTGATTTGTCCAGGTACTTGGCTTTCCCTGACAGTGTGGCTGCTCAAGCCAAGTCCAGAGAAAACAATCATTTATTTGCCAGATGGAGGAATGATGAGGGAAGTGCAAGAGATTTTAGGGAATTAGTGTTATTGAAATAATGGACTATGGAACAAAAGGTGGATAAGGAGGTATGTGAGTGAAACGAGATCTGCTGGGCCAATAATTTTGAATTATTATTAAAGATTGTATTTATTTATTTTAGAGAGAGAAAGAGAGACAATGAATGTGAGCAGAGGGAGGGGCAGAGAGAGAGGGAGAGAGAGGAAGAAAATCCTCAAGCGGACTCCTTGGTGAGTGTGCAGCCCAATGTGGGGCTCGATCCTAGGACTTTGAGCTAAACCAAGAGTCAGACGTTTAACCAGCTGAGCCAACCATGTGCCCTGACCAATGATTTTAATAAGATGGAAGAAAGGTTGCTATAGGAATAATTGAATAAATAAGTTGGAAGGAGAAGAGATGATGGTGAGAGCATGGGATTCTTGAGAGACTGAGTTTGGAAGTGGAACAGTTTGGGGTAATGACAATATCCAGTGAAGGACTGGGTATATGACAGAGAATTCACCATTGGAGTGCTGTTCTGCTTATGCGAAAAGATAACACTCTCTCCTTGCATCACTGGAAACTGGAATAAAAGAAGATGAGATATTGATACATATTGATTTATTCTAATGTTAGAGAAAGGATGCAATTACTTTTACCTGGATAAAGACTTGGACTTTAAGCTTAAATTTCTTCAGCGATATAGAGGATTCTAACCATGTTAATGCACTAAGGTATAAAGAACACAAAAGAAATGAAAAGTCAGAAGCATTTTTGTTTTTCATTACTGATATTGCCATTTACACTCTTCTTAGGTAAAAAGAAATTGCTGTAATAACTGGTCTCTGTGGGAAGTCTTTTTGGCCTGTCTCTTAGCCTCTGTGATAACAACAGCAATTGGAGTACTCATAATATGTCTGGTGAACAATAGAGGAAGTGACAATTCTCCCATTACTAGCCAGCTACCCTCCAACAATGACATTCCCACAATGACATCTACTACTACCAAACCTGCAGTGACCACCACTTCAACTGAACCTACAACTATAACCACTTCCACGGAATCTCCAACCACTGCAATGTCCACTGAACCTACAACCTCCACAGCCCCCACCACCACTACAACAGGACCTACAATCTTGACAGACCTCACAGTCACTACAGCAGAATCTACAACCTCGGCAGGTGCCACCGTTGCTACAACAGGATCTACAGCCTCAACAGGTGCCACCACCACAGCAACAGGATCTACAGCCTCAACAGGTGTCACCAACACCTCAACACGACTGACAACCATCACCACCACTACAACCAGACTTACAAACACAACATCAATCACCCCTTAAAGGAAACCCACAGGTACAACAGCTACCACTATCACTTCAACTGAACATATAATCACAAAAGCTACAACCACCACTTCAAGTGAAACCCCAGCTGATGCCACTTTAACAAAATCTACAACTGTTGCAACTTCAGTAACAACAAATGCCATTATAGCTTAATCTTAGTGGACAACCAAAACAGTTACTACATCTACCGTCTCTTTGACTGAACCCACAGCATGACTTACTTCAGCTGAATCTACAACTACCATCCTTCTACTTCCCCTACAACTACTGTAACTGCCACTTAGTTTAGACTAACAGTGTTCATTGCTCTCCTTCAACCATCTGTAATCTTCACTAGTCACCTAAAGTACAAATGCCACCATTTTCACTTTACTAGAGTTACCATCATTTGTCAAAATGTTCTCTTCTGTGACAAGTTATGCTTTCGTTATGATCACTACAACAGCCTACAACCATTCTCCTCACTGGCTTTTCTCCCAAATAGTAGCTGCCTCTTCTCCAATATCTGCTGAATCTATACCTACCGCCATCACTCCATTATACTTGTGGCAGCTACCCTGGTGCCTGTTGAATAACAATAACTTAGTGTGCAATGGAATAATTATCTGAACTTTCACTAAATCAATACTTTAAGAGTTCCAAAAGTCTTTTTTTTTTTTTAATATGGAACATTTCACGAATTTGCATGTCCTCCTTGTATAGGGCCATGCTAATCTTCTCTGTATCATTCCAATTTTAGTACATGTGCTGCCAAAGCAAGCATGGAGTTTCAGAAGTCTTAATACTGATTTTATTTTTAAAGATCTGAACATTTATGCCATACAGATCTGCTTTTGTTTCTATATTTCAAAATAATATAATTTCTATGGACAAGGTAACCCAATTTATTGAGAAAATCTTTTAAGAAATTTTATATAAAACTTCAGAGTAAAATTAGTCATTTAGATTTTAATATATATTGGTTTCCATTCAGAACATAGCATTTTTAATACACAAATTACATGCATAAATTTTATATGTGAAGATTTAAACAAACATGTAGAGAAAATGTTAGAATTTAGAAATTTTTGTTATGGTGAAGTTTATGTTTCTGCAGTTTCTCTTTAGATTATAATTACCCTGTAAGCAACCATATTTAGTTTGCATTAATCTTAGTGAAAGTGCATTTGAATCTCTATTAAAAATTTTTTTTTTGCAAAAATCTTTTACAAAAATTATTTAATGCAAAAAATTTTTTTGCATTAATATTAGTGAAAGTACATTTGAATCTCTATTAAAAATTTTTTTTTGCAAAAATTTATTTGTAATCAAATACGTATCTTAAGTCCCAACTATGTACTAAAGTTTGGAAGATACAGAAGAAATTGTAACAATGCAAATAAGTAGTAAATTCATTAATTTACACCCTGTTACTATTGAATTCTTAATAATTGTAGCAGGTTTACATTATAATTGCTGATACCCCAATTATAATTGCTGATCTTAATCAGGATCATTAGACTGCAACTAGTAATCTATTACTTAAAAAACTTAACAGGTGTTTGTGACGTCGGGGCAGGTTTGAGAATCACCGGTTCAAAGATCATAGTATAGGAATGACATTAGTTAGTGTGATACATATTTTAATTTAAAAAATTAAATATCAGTATCATGTTCAAGGCATGCAAAAAAAAAAAAAGAATTGTAAACCTAGTTATGTGCAAAAAAAACCTTACTTAGTCAATTATATATATGATCAATAGGGGAATGTTTTATTTACTACATTATATAAAAAATATTTTCAAGAAAAACATATTATAACTTCTAGACAAAGTCAATTATTTAAAATTTCTTAAAATTGGACCACAGTGGGGGAATCTGGGTGGCTCAGTAAGTTAAGCATCTGCCTTCAGCTCAACTTATGATCTCAGGGTACTGGGATTGAGCCCCATGTTAGGCTCCCTGCTTAGGGGAGTCTGCTTTTCCCTCTCCCTCTGTCTCTCTCCCGACACTCATGCTCTCTCTCTTACTCTTTCTCAAATGAATAAATAAAATCTTTAAAAAAATTGGACCAAAGTGAATACTCATTGTTAATTCTTACTAGCTGTTATTGTCATTATAGGTGCTTAGAAGTAATGACACTCTAGTAAATACATTAATTGAGATTCTTTTTTTTTTTTCAAGATTTTATTTATTTATTTGACAGAGATCACAAGTAGGCAGAGAGGCGGGCAGAGAGAGGATGGGAAGCAGGCTCCTGCTGAGCAGAGAGCCCGACTCAATCCCAGGACCCTGGGATCATGACCTGAGCCAAAGGCAGAGGCTGTAACCCACTGAGCCACCCAAGCGCCCCATTAATTGAGATTCTTAATAATGTATATTGGCCTTTCCCCCGCTTCTTGATGTTTTATGAGCTCTCTAAATCTTTGGATGAGATATTTAAAACATCACTGATAGACCATTCAGTTTCTGACTTGGAGTTACATTTTGTGATTCTGTAACAGGTTTGCTAGTTATCAGAATGATAAATAATCCAAAGTTTAGTCACACTTGTAAATCGATACATCTACAGCTTATTTGATAAAGAATGTTAACATTATCTTGGGCTGCAACATAATTGTTCCATAAGATATACACATTGAATAAAGAGATAAATGGTAGCTGGCTTGTGCTACACAAGAACCATGAAAATAAACTCTCTGTGTCACTTATTATTCCATCCCTCTAGCATTTTAGTAGATCCCAATAGATATTTATTTTAAATTTCAAATAATTATATTTGGTTTAACTCTTAAATGTTAGTATTAAAACATTTTAGCCCATTTTTATTTGGGTTGAATCATTCTAATTCTTTTCATCTTTTTTTTTTCCCTGCAAGATGTACTTTCTACTTTTTAATAGTACACTTGATTATTTTCTGAATGCTCACAGTTTCCATAAATTTGGAGTTCATGTGTTCTTAGAGTACCATTGACCTCAGGTCTCTGTTGATCATTGGATGGTGGCAGAAACTGGGGGAAACTACGGTAATTACTAATAAACTACTGTATACCAAGCAAAGATTATAAAGGATTTTATTTCATTCAGCTCATACTTGTGTTTACCATTATGTGATTTTTACCCAATGGTCCGAGGGTAATCCACCATACGCCCCAGTACCTCTCCTATTCTGAGAAATATCCACAACCAGAGAATATTCTATGTTCAACACCTCTATTTGTTTTTCTTCTCAGCATTACTACATTTAATGAACATTATTTGGAAGTTTCCTCTCTGTTTAAACTATTTGGAAATGGTCATATTGGTTTATCATCTTCACATTCCTAGAGCCATCTAAAGGGAAGGGTGCATCAAGGGACACAGACAAGGGGCTCTTATGCAAACAGGAGGAACATCACTTTTATTCAGTTATAAGTCACCAGTCATTTACAAGATTGAATCCCACTCGCCAGCTTTTATACAGGTAAATCAATGGTGTAGGTCAAATGACAAAACATTCCCTATCCAAACTGTGTGGCACAACTCTTTGGGAAGAGTGAGAAGTGAACTCAGGCGCAATCTGGGAAGAGCAGAAAACGTGCTGATTCTACATTAATTGCCCACTGAATGCATCTTCTTCCTGTGACCTAAGGGACCAGATCTGGTGCTTCTATTGACGTCTCAAACCGCGCATGAGTGATGATTCACAGGCGCTTCTGCTGAGGTCTGCGCTCTTTCCACCATAGCTGGGCTCAGCTCTGTGCTTGAGGGGAGGAAGATATGGACTCTGACCTCAAGGGGTTTATTCCCTGGTAGAGGATTTAATACATACAGGTGCAAAATACTAGCTGCTAGCATGCCTTTGAACTCAATTAGGAACTCTTCTGAACTTACTTCATAATAACAGGGTTTGGAGTGAAGTTTTTCTGGTTTGTAGTTTTGCCATTTTTCGTACATTGATTCTATTGTTTGTTCATTTCAGTTTATTCCTTCAACAAATTTTTATTCAGTACCTATTGCATGTCAGGTTCTAGAAATACAGCTGTAAATAAGAACAAGGTTTTAGCTATCAGAGTTTACCTTATAATAGAAATGGGCAATAAACATGCAAATGCATAAACGAGATAATTTCCTGTAGTTAATAAATGCCATAGGGTCATGGAAAATACTAAGTAACTGGAGTGAAGGTGGAGATAATCGATAGGAGATTTTTATAATCTCAACACTAGGACAGTTTGGGTCACATTCTTGTTCCGTGTGATGCGAACATGTTTAGAAGCAGCTCTGCCTGCTTCCAGCTAGATGCCAGTACCACCCGCCCCTGTGGGACGACCAAAAATGTCTTCAGACGTTACCAAATGTCTCCTGAGGGGAGGAGGAAACATTATCTACTGCTTAAGATGCAGTAATTCTGGAGAAGACGTTTAGGAAAGATGTCCAAGTCGTAGGTCCCAAACCACCTTTGCTGCAGCCCTGAGAGGGGTATGATGGCCCACTGTGGACCTTTGGTTTCTGCAAGAGTCTGGAGTTAGAGCTGTCTCTGCAGCAGAACACTAAGGCAGGTTTGCTGGCAAAAGTGTAGGAGATTCCTCCTCCAATTCCCCACTGCAGACCTGGCTGTGGGTTCAACGTGCTCACCGGCCTCGATTCTGATCTCTTATTCTCACATCCTGTGTTTCCCACAATCCTCTTACTGGGCCGGGAATCTCTGCCTGTTTTTGTTTTTGCTTTTGCTTTGTCTGCACCTCTAGTGATGGGCGTTTCCTCTCTGAACCACAGCCCCCCCTGGCTTTGACCTTGTTACCCTTGGCCGTGTGTGCTACAAGCTCTGGCTGCTGGTTGACTTTTCAGCCTGCTGTCCTGATCACTTGCTCCGGACACCTGCTGGGAGGACTGCCTTTCTGGTCTGGCAGCTCTAGGACTGATTTGCCAGAGTCTTGCCCTGAGATGCCAGGGACTGCTTGGCTGAGACTTGCCTCTTCCCAGTGGCCTGTGCTCTCATTCACAACTCCCAGCAATTCCTTCTCCACAGGGCAGGTCTGGTTCCGGGCTTGAGAGCCTTTCTGAAATGTTTTTCCACTCTTTACCTACTGAGACTTTATACAACTTGTTCTCTACATTTATTTCCTTGTCATTTCCAGATCTCAGCTCGCACTTCATTGAAACTTTGTAGTACATTTTCCCTTCCCTAACATATTACAGGAATTTGAAACCTTTTTATGGATACATCACAGACAATACCTCCTATGATTTTAGCTACCTGCCAGGCAGCATTTCTGAATACAACTGCTTTCAGACAGATAAAGCACTGTTTCCCAGATAAATGCTATCTATATACCAAACATTATAAACTGTGGTCAAACCCTCTCTACTTGACTTCAAGACCACACCTGGTGGACTCTGATCTTTATTTTTAGCTTCAGTTCTCCAGGATGCTGCCTTATCTCTTTTTTCTTTAGCTGATTTGGCATAGTGTTCTTGTTTTCTCATTTGGGTTAGTGCTACTGGCAACAGGCTTTGATTTTCTTGGAGTGTTCCTCTTTTATTTCCCTTTGAGATTTGGATTGGCTTCTACCCCTCTTAATCTTGGCCCACAAATTGAAACTCCTTCCATTTATTAATTTAAGATGACTTCTGGGTGCCTGGTTAGCTCAGTCAGTTAAATGTCAGCCTTCGGTTCCGGTCATGATCTCGGGGTCCTGGGATCGTCCTGCGTCCGGCTCTCTGCTCAGCTGAGGTCTGCTTCTTCCCCTGTCTCTGTCCCTCCCCCTGCTTGTGCTCTCTCTCTCTCTCTCTCTCTCTCTCTCTAAAACAAACAAACAAATACAATCTTTTTAAAAAATTTCAGCCATTGGACTGAGAAGAGATAGAGTGCCATTAGAACTTGGCAATCTAGGATTCTGTTTTGAACAGCATTTCTGTTCCCTCTGTAGTATAAAATATGGGGCCACTTGCAGTGAAGCTGAAGATATCAGACCGTTTATTTGGAACTGTCATTGTTAGAGCCACTGCAATTTCGTCTACATCAGGACAAAAGGTTGCTCAGCACCTATCATGAATTTTTTTTCTCAAAGCCAGTATTAAAGGTCTACTTCTAGAAAATGGATGTGGAAAACAGTTTCAAGTAAAGATAAGAACAGTCACTTCCTGGGCCATTGCCGAGGCTGGCTGACATTCAGATGTTCTGAAACAGCTCCATGTGGCCAAGGGATCCTTTTCAAGATGCTCAGATTTCATCCCAGAGAAAAACAACAACTCTTAACACACTTCTCAACATCTATTTTCATCAATTCGGCCTTTAGCTAGGATTCAGTCACTTTAAGGAAGGCCCTTCTAACTCTGATTTTAATTTTGAGGACTAGGTTTTTGTATAGTTCACCCATTTGAACAATAAGAGTACTGGGGCTCAGCTCTGAGCTGCTGGGAGCCAGAGCCCCCGAGGCCTTGCAGGAAAGTTTCATCTTTTGCTGTCCTCATTTTCTTTGAGATACCAAAAAAATTCCTCCAAGGAACAAGACTTGTCCTCCTATAGCTGTGAATCCTTGGTATTTGAGGGATAGGATAGTCATAACCTTGGGAGTAAGCAGACGTATACTCTGTCCCCTGAAGAGAGACATATGTAGGCTTAAAGATAATTACACTTTCAGAAAATCACTCAATTCTCTTCAATTATCTATACAAATGATATTAACAAATAGTATGAACAAGCAAAATAATAATTCAGGAATTAAAAAAAACACTTCAACATGAATATTTAAAAAAATAACAAATATTTTTTTAAAAAGGGTTTTGGTAGTACTAGAGGTCCTAGCCTCAGCAATCAGACAACAAAAGGAAATTAAAGGCATCCAAATCGGCAAAGAAGAAGTCAAATTATCACTCTTCGCAGATGATATGATACTATATGTGGAAAACCCAAAAGACTCCACTCCAAAACTGCTAGAACTTATACAGGAATTCAGTAAAGTGTCAGGATATAAAGTCAATGCACAGAAATCAGTTGCATTTCTCTACACCAACAGCAAGACAGAAGAAAGAGAAATTAAGGAGTCAATCCCATTTACAATTGCACCCAAAACCATAAGATACCTAGGAATAAACCTAACCAAAGAGACACAGAATCTATACTCAGAAAACTATAAAGTACTCATGAAAGAAATTGAGGAAGACACAAAGAAATGGAAAAATGTTCCATGCTCCTGGATTGGAAGAATAAATATTGTGAAAATGTCTATGCTACCTAAAGCAATCTACACATTTAATGCAATTCCTATCAAAGTACCATCCATCTTTTTCAAAGAAATTGAACAAATAATTCTAAAATTTATATGGAACCAGAAAAGACCTCGAATAGCCAAAGGGATATTGAAAAAGAAAGCCAACGTTGGTGGCATCACAATTCCGGACTTCAAGCTCTATTACAAAGCTGTCATCATCAAGACAGCATGGTACTGGCACAAAAACAGACACATAGATCAATGGAACAGAATAGAGAGCCCAGAAATAGACCCTCAACTCTATGGTCAACTAATCTTCGACAAAGCAGGAAAGAATGTCCAATGGAAAAAAGACAGCCTCTTCAATAAATGGTGCTGGGAAAATTGGATAGCCACATGCAGAAAAATGAAATTGGACCATTTCCTTACTCCACACACAAAAATAGACTCAAAATGGATGAAGGACCTCAATGTGCGAAAGGAATCCATCAAAATCCTTGAGGAGAACACAGGCAGCAACCTCTTCGACCTCAACCGCAGCAACATCTTCCTAGGAACAACGCCAAAGGCAAGGGAAGCAAGGGCAAAAATGAACTATTGGGATTTCATCAAGATCAAAAGCTTTTGCACAGCAAAGGAAACAGTTAACAAAATCAAAAGACAACTGACAGAATGGGAGAAGATATTTGCAAACGACATATCAGATAAAGGACTAGTGTCCAGAATCTATAAAGAACTTAGCAAACTCAACACCTAAAGAACAAATAATCCAATCAAGAAATGGGCAGAGGACATGAACAGACATTTCTGCAAAGAAGACATCCAGATGGTTAACAGACACATGAAAAAGTGCTCCATTTCACTTCGCATCAGGGAAATACAAATCAAAACCACAATGCGATACCACTTCACACCAGTCAGAATGGCTAAAATCAACAAGTCAGGAAATGACAGATGCTAGCGAGGATGCGGAGAAAGGGGAACCCTCCTACACTGTTGGTGGGAATGCAAGCTGGTGCAGCCACTCTGGAAAACAGCATGGGGGTTCCTCAAAATGTTGAAAATAGAACTGCCCTATGACCCAGCAATTGCACTACTGGGTATTTACCCTAAAGATACAAACGTAGTGATCCAAAGGGGCACGTGCACCCAAATGTTTATAGCAGCAATGTCCACAATAGCCAAACTATGGAAAGAACCTAGATGTCCATCAACAGATGAATGGATCAAGAAGATGTGGTATATATACACAATTGAATACTATGCAGCCATCAAAAGAAAGGAAATCTTGCCATTTGCGACAACATAGATGGAACTAGAGCGTATCATGCTTAGCGAAATAAGTCAAGCAGAGAAAGACAACTATCATATGATCTCCCTGATATGAGGAAGTGGTGATGCAACATGGGGGCTTAAGTGGGTACGAGAAGAATAAATGAAACAAGATGGGATTGGGAGGGAGACAAACCATAAGTGACTCTTAATCTCACAAAACAAACTGAGGGTTGCTGGGGGGAGGGGATTTGGGAGAAGGGGGTGGGATTATGGACATTGGGGAGGGTATGTGCTTTGGTGAGTGCTGTGAAATGTGTAAACCTGGTGATTCACAGACCTGTACCCCTGGGGATAAAAATATATGTTTACAAAACATAAAAAATTAAAAGTCAAAAAAAAAAAAAATAAAAAAATAAAAAGGGTTTTGGGAATCAAATACATGGTGATGTGCATGAAATGACATAGACAGTCTTATACTACGTGGATGGCACATGGCACTATTTATCAGTCCAAATGTACTGAGGGGAAAAAACCTGACAATGTGTGTTGAAAACTTTAAAATGTTATACACTTTGTCAGAGTAAGTCTCATTATTGGAATCTATGCTAAAGAAATCTGAAATACAGAAAAATAAGTGCTTTATGGTACAGATAATTTTTGTATTTTGCTTACAAATGCAAAATATTGGAAAAATATGCAAAAGCAGAGGGATTACATAATGAAATGTAATATAGTCATGATATTTCCAAACATCTTGAAAATGTAGTAAAGAAGTAGATTATAAAATACACGGTGTCCTTTTAAAATTAAAAAAAGACAGGAATATACTAAAAGATGGTTCTCTCAAATAGTGACGCATCAGGCAGTTTCGAGGGGTTGATTATACCTTCCTGTATTTTCCACATCTTCTGTTATATTCTTACTAAAGAAAACTGGATTATCTTTTTCAGCAAATACAGATCACCTATCTAACATACTTTCTTCACTTTTGAAAATAGTTTTATGAATTTTGTAAATGACACCACAGGAGCATGTTGGGCAGAGACCTCTGCCTGGGGCAGTGATGAGGAAAATTAATTAATTAGACAGAGAGAGAGAGAGATCACATGTAGGCAGAGAGAGAGGGGGAAGGAGGCTTCCTGCTGAGCAGAGAGCCCGATGTGGGGCTTGATCCCAGGACCCTGAGACCATGACCTGAGCCTAAGGCAGAGGCTTAACCCACTGAGCTACCCAGGCACCCTGGAAAGATAGTCTTGAGTGGAGTGGTTTAGGCTGTTCATGCATCCATGTGGTGACGGGAATCTGGGAGCAGATGGCAGAGGCACCGGGTTTGTGAGGGCCAGAAAGTTAACAGTATCCCTGCTTCATTGAGTACCTTTTCCACGGTCCTGACTTTTCATTCTTTGAGGCAGAGTGGAAATTTAATTTATCATTTCATTCTGAAATGGGGACTGCTTCTATACATGGTTTGCCATTGCCCTGAATCTCCCCCACCCCCACCCCCCTTGTCATGCCCTCGTGAAGAGTACCATGAAGACCAGGCTGGAGTAATATCTAGCCCAGTTCTTATTAGGGCCTAATATCCAATGAGAGATAAATGAACCAATGAAGTGAATGAAAGGCAAAAGAAATCCCAGGATTCCCATATTATGTGAGACTGATTTTAATCAGGTGCACTGGTTACAATCTTGTGATCTCTGTCACCTCCAGCAACCATTTTAATCTTGGGAAGATTGAAAAACCGGTGTTGAAACAAGTTCTATGAAAGGGACATTAAAATCGCTAATGAGTCATTGAAGTGTGTAGAAGAAACATGACTTATGAGACAGAGAGTTAATGGGTCCCTAATAAACACTGGTGGGTAATTTGAGGGTAGAAAGACATTTAATAAGCACCTATTACAGAACAGGTGCTTTACATTTCAGAAAATTCTAAGGACAATTCAATGGGCGAAGTGCTGGTGTCTTTATTTCATAAAGGAGAAAATTATGATTCAGAGTAGTTAAGGAAGTTAACTAAAACACCAGTGTCCTAAGATGTAGGAAGCTGAAAAGGGCATCACTTTTACCCTAACTTGAGGAAGCTGGATAATCTACAACGTCACAACAGTTTTTAACCCACCAGAGAATTGACAGCACAGGGACGTCTACCAGCCTAAAATTCAAGTGAAGAAAGATGCTTCCAAAGAAAGGTGGGATCTAGGTACTGACTCACCTCTGACAGAAAACAAGAACAGGCTTTTGTAAATATATATACTTATTTCATGTTTATACAAGCCTAGAACCCTCAATAAGCTGCTTAGATGTACCAGTGGGTATTTTCAGCTATTAGTGTAATGTAGGTAATCACAAAAGCTATACTTAAAAAATCCTGTTAGCTGAAATTTTAGATGTTGGGTTGACCCAACATTGATTTTATCTCTTTACTATTTCTCAAAATTGTTTTTTCGTCTCAATTTCCAGTCTGGGTTCTCCATCTCTCTTCTTGCCTTTCAACTTACTCTCCCTGCTTCAGCTAGAGGAGCTTTCAAAAATACAGACTCTATTTTGTTACTCACAAAAAAATGAATCCTATGGTTTCAAATAGCCTTTAGACTAAAATCTAGTTGCCCATATGACATCTACCTTCTTGTTTCTTCCCAACCTGCTCCTAATGAACTCGTCTCTTCATAGGCTGTTGGCTCTGCCTGGAGCACTCTTCTTTCTTCACCCGAATTACTTCTTACCGTCCTTTAAACCCCAGGTTGGTGATTAAACCCTACAGAATGACTTCCCTACTATTACCAGTGGGGTTATGTGGTTTGGCACCTTCCTTTGAGTACTAAAGCTGTTTTCAACTATACTTTGCTGAATCCCTCTTTACTAATGGATAGCAGAGTCCTTAGCAAACACCTTTTCTAGAGTGCAGTTTTCTTCCTCTTCTCCAAGCATACGTCATCAAGGCAATTTCTCTGATTTCTGGCACTGTCCTCAATTTTTCCTATGAGCACCCAGTGTCAATCCATGGAGAAGATCCTGTTACTGGCTCAAAGGTCACCTTCTGTATCTGGCTCCCACTCTTTCTGTATTCTTATACTAGCTCACACTTGGCCTTTAGCAATTTATAAATATTTCATTTGAATTCTTACCTGCTTGCAAGGTGACCCCATTTTGCTCTTGTGTTGTGCCACATGTTTTCTTGTTACTAATTAGTGCCATTTCTTTTCAGCTTAAAGCAGTCCCTTTAACAATTCTTGCAAGGATTATTTAGTAATGATGAACTCCCTAAGCTTTTGTTTGTCTAGAAAACTCTTTATCTCTCCTTCAATTCTTTTTTTTTTTTTTTTTGTACAGGTCTGTGAATCGCCAGGTTTACACATTTCATAGCACTCATCATAGCACATACCCTCCCCAATGTCCATATTCCCACCACCCTCTCCCATCCCCCCTCCCCTCAGCAACCCTCAGTCTGTTTTTTTGAGATTGAGTTTTTTATGGCTTGTCTCCTCCCAATCCCATCTTCTTTCATTTTTCTTTTCCTACCCCCCAAGCCCCCCACAGTGCATCTCCACTTCCTCATATCAGGAAGATCATATGATAGTGGTCTTTCTTCGATTGACTTATTTCGCTAACCATAATACCCTCTAGTTCCATCCACGTTGTCACAAATGGCAAGATTTCCTTTCTTTTGATGGCTGCATAGCATTCCATTGTGTATATATACCACATCTTTATCCATTCTCTGTTGATGGACATCTAGGTTCTGTCCATAGTTTAGCTATTGTGGACATTGCTGCTATAAACATTTGGGTGCACGTGCTGCTTCGGAGCACCACGTTTGTATCTTTAGGATATATACCCAGTAGTGCAATCGCTAGGTCATAGGGTAGCTCTATTTTCAGTTTTTTGAGGAACCTCCACACTGTTTTCCAGAGTGGTTGCACCGGCTTGCATTCCCACCAACAGTGTAGGAGGGTTCCCCTTTCTCCACATCCTCGCTAGCATCTGTAATTTCTTGACTTGTTAATTTTAGCCATTCTGACTGGTGTGAGGTGGTATCTCATTGTGGTTTTGATTTGTATTTCCCTGATGCGAAGTGATATGGAGCACTTTTTCATGTGTCTGTTGGCCATCTGGATGTCTTCTTTGCAGAAATGTCTGTTCATGTCCTCTTGTCCATTTCTTGATTGGATTATTTGTTCTTTGGGTGTTGAGTTTGATAAGTTCTTTATAGATTTTGGATACTAGCCCTTTATCTGATATGTCGTTTGCAAATATTTTCTCCCATTCTGTCAGTTGTTTTTTGGTTTTGTTAACTGTTTCCTTTGCTGTGCAAAAGGAAATCCTTTTGATGAAATCCCAATAGTTCATTTTTGTCCTTGCATCTGTTGCCTTTGGCGATGTTCCTAGGAAGAAGTTGCTGCGGTTGAGGTCAAAGAGGTTGCTGCCTGTGTTCTCCTCAAGGATTTTGATGGATTCCTTTCTCACGTTGAAGTCCTTCATCCATTTTGAGTCTATTTTCGTGTGTGGTGTAAGGAAATAGTCCAATTTCCTTTTTCTGCATGTGGCTGTCCAATTTTTCCAGCACCATTTGTTGAAGAGGATGTCTTTTTTCCATTGGACATTCCCTCCTGCTTTGTTGAAGATTAGTTGACCACAGAGTTGAGGGTCTATTTCTGGGTTCTCTATTCTGTTCCATTGATCTATATGTCTATTTTTGTGCCAGTACCATACTGTCTTGATGATGACAACTTTCTAATAGACCTTGAAGTCTGGAAACCAACTTTGGCTTTCTTTTTCAACATTCCTTTCGCTATTCGAGGTCTTTTCTGGTTCCATATAAATTTTAGGATTATTTGTTCCATTTCTTTGAAAAAAAATGGATGGGATTTTGATAGGGATTGCATTAAATGTGTAGATTGCTTTAGGTAGAATAGACATTTTCACAATATTTGTTCTTCCAATCCATGAGCATGGAACATTTTTCCATTTCTTTGTGTCTTCCTCAATTTCTTTCATGAGTACTTTATAGTTTTCTGAGTATAGTCTTTGCTTCTTTGGTTAGGTTTATTCCTAGGTATCTTATGGTTTTGGGTGCAATTGTAAATGGGACTGACTCCTCAATTTTTCTTTCTTCTGTCTTGTTGTTGGTGTAGAGAAATGCAACTGATTACTGTGCATTGACTTTATATCCTGACACTTTACTGAATTCCTGTACAAGTTCTAGCAGTTTTGGAGTAGAGTCTTTTGGGTTTTCCACATATAGTATCATATCATCTGCAAAGAGTGATAGTTTGACTTCTTCTCAGTTCAGTTATACTCTTCAGTTCTGTGACTTCTGTTTGATGCTTTCTTATAGTTCCTATTTCTTTGTTGAAGTTCTCACATTTTCCTCCATACTTCTCCTGAGTTTGGTGAGCACTTTCATGACCATTATTTTGAACTCCCTATCAAGTAGGTTATTCCTTCTGTATCATTAAGGTCTTTTTTCTGGGTTTTTGTCTTATTCTTTCTTTGGAACACATGTTTCTATTTCCTCAACTTGCTGGACTCTCTGTGTTTGTTTCTGTGTATTAGGTCAAATAGCTACCTTTCTTGGTCTTGAGAGAGTGGTCTCGTGTAGGTAATGAATCTTTTCACTGGATCTCACCCTAGCTCTTACTTGTCTTTCAAACTTTTGTAATTGCTTAAACCTCTTGATTTATTCTTGGTAGGTCTTGTTGTTCAGATGGTTGATTGTCCTTTAGTAATGAACCAAAGTTTTTTCAACTAAGTCACCTCTGGTGAAAAATGTTACAGAACAAACTGTTAAGCAAGATGGACATAAAATATCAAATCCTCAAGTTAAAAGAGAACTCTTCATTTGTTCAGTTATTATAAATATGAGCTAGAAAGTGAAATCATCAGGGAATAAACTCACAATAGTAGATTCTTTATTAGCTCACGAGGGAATTTTAGTGGAAACTGTGGATCTTGATTTTAAATTCAAGGAAGAACTTGGATTTTCTTGACTCACAAAGAGATAAACACTAATATAACATGCTTGGTGGAATTTATTTATACAATATACATCGTCCAACTTTCCTAGCCAGACTACTTCCAACTGGAGAGAGGTTTCTTCCTTCTGCTTGTCTTTCTATTTCATTTTAGATAAGTTGCTTCTCAGTTCATTCTGATCATTTTTATTTTCCAGTTTGGTTACTTGTTTATAACTTCTCCAAGAAATGAGGACTTCTGACTTAGTGAACTTTTAAAACAAAACCGAAGGACAGAAATTGTGAATTATGAGTTGGGTTGTCAGTAGACCTCTGTTTTGTAGCAAATCTGCAAATATGTTCAAAGAGTAAATGGGGCAAGATAATTTCTTTGGTCCATTAAATTTTATGTTTCAGGTAAAGAAAATAGTTGAGTGATTACACAAGTTGACAATAGGCTAGAGGCATAGTTTTAAGTAGGAGGTTGATAGGTATGCTAGAAGTTTGCCTTTTTTTCCCCTCCCCAGTAGGACATAATTGACACCATTACCCAGCAATATTTTGGAGCTGAGAAAAAGATCTAGAGCTTAAAGTGTTTGGGGAAGTTGCCAATAGTTCTTGAATAATTACACAAAGGGATTTAGAATTTTGCCAAAACAAATGCTCTGTTTTGTTTGGGAATTTTTTTAGGGGGTAAAGATAGAGGGAGACAAAGAAAGGGAATCTTAATTAGGTGCCACATTCAACATGAAGCCGGACATGGGGCTTGATCTCACCACCCAGAGATCATGACTTGAACCAAAATCAAGAACTGGATGCTTAACTGACTAAGCCACCCAGGAGCCCCAATATGATATGTTGATGGAAGAAATTTTATACTGGGTTTCATGGTAATTTTCTTGCTAGGAAGTCTCAGAAAAGAGTATTTATATTATTTTGGTTAAACATTAGCATGGTTAATACAGTTTTACAGACTATAAATGCTTCAAAAAGCATTTACACCTCCTAAAAGGTATAGCGCACATATGAAATCATAATTATTGAATTGAATCCACACCTGTGTAGATGTATCATAGTTAAGTTAGTGTTAATTAAGTCCAGTATTTCCTGAAATCTGCAACTATAAAAGGTATTGAACAAAATGACAAATATTTCTAGAGCTGAGATTGTGAAATTTATTGCTGTAGAATCAGTGGAAGCAATGGAATGCAAGCAAAATACAAGATACTTACGGATGTTGAACAACTTCAAATACAAACTGAATAATGGAATTTATACTTCTAAGTCTTCTCTTTAACTTACACTTGAGCTATCTACTTGTCATGAAATATCTAGCTTTCTATTGGTAAGTCAATATGTTTTTATTTCACTTATGTTAAGACAAGCACAATGTCATGGGTAAAGAAGTTTCTAATATATGGATATCTTGTATATTTAAATGGTAATCATTTAGATATATGGTTAAATTGCTTTTATATTTACACCATTTGAAAGACCAATTTCTGCACATACAGATTCAGTGTCACATTTCTACATTATTAACTATGGAGGCATACCAGGGTAAAAGAATACATAATCTCAGAGAACAATTTTTAGATAGTTCTTTAGACCTTGCTGAGTTCTTAAATCATATTCTAGAATTGAAGATGGTTTTTGATTCCTAAACAGAAAACTTAAAAGAAATAATTGGTTTACTACCATTTTATTACAAAAAGTGCCACATGCAATATATACTCTGAAAAACCACTACAACACCTTCCCCCCTTTTTTCTGAACCCTTTTCTTTTCTTTCTTTGTTTCTTTCTTTTTTTTTTTTAAGATTTTATTTATTTATTTGAGAGAGAGAGAGAAAGAGAGAGAGAGAAGCATGAGCAGGGTGAGGGGTAGAGGGAGAAGCAGGCTCCCCGCTAAGCAGGGAGCCCAATGTCAGGCTCAATCCTGGGACTCTGGGATCATGACCTGAGTTGAAGGCAGACATTCAATCAACTGAGCCATGCAGGTGACCCTCTGGACCCTTTCCTACAGCCTGTTTATGAGAACCAAACTTCCAATAGGACAGGGAGAATCTACAAAATAGGCAGGCTGAGAGAGTCTGAGTTTTTTTGTTCATTCCTTTATTTTTTCAGTTTCCACCTCTAGGCAAATTGAATAATCTCTAAAGATCGAAAATAAAATCAAAGGGGAGGTTAGCAGTTGTGTTTCGTGAGCATGTTGGGACTATAAACTAATTGTGCTTATAGTTCTAAAGTTGAGCTACACAAATGTTTAATCCCTAGTGCTTAGTGCCAAGTTCATCATACATAGTTAAGAAATGTTTCCTGAATATCTTGAATTAGACCTTGACTCACTCTGTCAACATCTTACCATTAGAAACCATGAAACATCAGCACTTGGCTTGTATTGTACTGAAACTGTTTAACCAGCATGTCCCTGGGACATTGAGAATCTGAATTTGACCTGGCCTCTGACCCAAGTGGAAATAAGTCCTAATCACTAGTCTTTGGGGGTGACTCCCAATCCCATCTTGCTACTTCCTTTCTTCTAGTTCACCCTTCAATTCTGTCTTTCTAATCTTTTCCACTGTGCCCCATGGAATCCCTGTTGCAAAGTATACACATTCATCTACTTTTTAGTGTCTTTAAACAATGATTCCAGTATCTTTTTGTCTTTTTTCATAGGATAATGTTTTCTTTTGTCTTCTTTAGTGACCATTTCTCATTACTTGCTATCATTGATAGCATGTTTTGGGCAGATTGGGGGTGGCATTGAGGGGACAAGGGGAAGGTGAACATTTTAGTTTCCTACCTACTGGAAAATCATCCCTTATCTGTGCACACTGACATGCACATTAATTTAAAACTCTTTCACAATTTTGTCCTCCCTGTTACAGTAGTCATTCGGCTCCTGGGCACTCTTATTTGACACCAGCTCAGTCCTTTTCTCTACTCAATTCCTGCCCCATCATAAGTCTCTCACTGCTTTAATACCATGACCACTGCTTTATGTAGTTAATGACCATTCAGCTTCCGATACCTGATAGCTTCACCCTAGACCCTGTCATCTACAGGAACAGTGCCTCCACTGTAAGTTTAATCTTCAGTGTGTACCCTGACCACAAACACCTCCTTTTCTGGATATCCCATTTCTGAACTTCCATTACAGCTTTTTTGGACTTCCTTGGGATTGCTAATGCTTCTGTTTTCCCCAATAAATCACTCTCCTTCAAGCATGGTCACCTCCTTGCCTCTCTGTTTGAGATCAGTAGCCTCACTTTAGAGGCATAACTGGATCCCCTCCCTTTCTTCCATCATTCTCTCCTAGACAGCCACAATTCAGGTTAGGTCAAACAGTTTGTCTTCTGTACTCCTCCTCCTCCTCCTCCTCCTCCCAGTGAGTGTGCTTGGAGAAGAGTACATAAACAGACATATTAAGGTTAATCCAAGTCCCTGAGCCTCAGTCCCAGCCAGATCCAACCCAGTGAATGTTGAGATGTTTTTAGGACATGCGACAAAAGAGAAAAATGTAGTAGAAGCCAGACGTACAGACTCCAGATAAAGTCCAGGGCAGGACATAATGGTTTTGGAATTATACTCTCCACTAGATTCACTCCTTTTGCTCCCTAGTGAACAGTGCCACCACCACGAGGTCACAAGCCAGAAAACTGGAAGTCACCCTTCATTTTCTCCTCTCCTTTAATCCTGACACCAACGGATCAATAGTTCTTCCATTTAACCTATGAACTGTTTCTTGAATCAGTTCCATATTTTTTAACTCTACTGGTGAGATTTTACTTCACTTGTCACATGTATTAGTGTTACAGCTCCTAACAGGCTTTCCAGCTCTCTGCTCACACACACTCTCCCCTATTGATGGCTTCTAGAGAGTCTTTTTAAGATGAAAGAATGCATGTGAGCTTTTCTCAACTCAAATGGAAATATCTGTATTAGTTTTTAGATTTTTTTTGCCTCTGCATAGCCTACAAGGCCCAGTATGGTCTCAAACTTACATTCATCTCCAGCCTCACCTCTTTCCCCTTTTTCTTCCCATGTACTCTGCTGCTCCATCCCACGGGCCTTTAGTGACTCCCCAGATGTCGCTCACATGTCTTCTCCTGCCTCTGCTTCACAACACATGTGCTCCATCTGCCTGGAGGGCCGCCTTTCTCCCCTCTTCTATTCAATATCTCTTGGGTACCTTGCCTTTGTGTTCAACCCAACAGAACATTATGCCATACAGTTATGCCAACATTAGCCCAGGGTTTCTATTTGTGGAAAGTCTATTTTTTTAAAAATTTATTTATTTATTTGTCATTGAAAGAGAGAGAGTGAACACAAGCAAGGGGAGTGGCAGGTAGAGCAGGCAGAGGGAGGAGCCTGATGCAGGACTTGATCCCAGGACCCCAGGATCATGACCTGCGCTGAAGGCAGATTCTTAACCAACTGAGCCACCCAGGCGTCTCTGCAGAATGTCTATTGACAACCAAAATGCGAACAACTTCCCTAATATTGATTTGGTATATTGGCTTTTAAAAAACCTTTTCTTTGGCAGCGACAATATTCCATATCAAGAAACCTGATAGGACCATTAAACTTTCAAAGAAAATGACCATTCAATTCAATAACCTTTTTAGCTCCAAAGCTGACAAGGGAAACCCCCTCTCTGGCAGTCCCCCAGACTCTGGGATACCATGCTCCTTTTTTCTTCATGTTCCCCTTCTTCTCATTTTGTGCTTTGGAGAGGCTTCTCTCCAAGCTTGAGCCAGACCTCCCTAATGTCATCCTGAAACAGACCCAGGGAAAGGTTCTGGGGTAGAGTGAAGAATGAGGAAGAGTCTTATTAGGCTAGAATTTCCTGCTTCCCACTACCAGCCTACTTGTTTCTCCTACTAAACAAGACCCAAGACCCTGGGAACCCCAGAGAGAGGTGAGGTGGGTGATTGACTCTCCTTGGTAAAATCCATGGTGCAATCTTTAGCTCTCCGTCCTGTGCAGAGACCCTCACAGAAGACTCCCTTCCAAGAGTTGCTGGCGTGGATCTTTCTCATTCCTGTTATAAACTCTGAGGGTATGTTCCCTCACTCATCTATTCACTCATCTACTGAACAAACACTTCAGAGCAGAGCTTCTGTGTGCCAGACCCCGTTCCAAGTGCACACTAGTAATCCAGACAGACAGAGTCCTTGACTCGGGGATGTTACATGCTAGTGAAGTAAGCAGAAAATGCAAATAAATTCCACAGTTCTAGACAGAGGCACCTTAGCGGATGGAAAATACAGGATTAGAGTTAGTCTGCCCTAACTCTCATTTGCCAGGGCTAACTTCGTGATCTTGACTGTGTTATTGATCTCCTCTGCAAAACGGTGGTTATCGTTGTGTCTTGTTTGGTTGTTTTCAGGAGCGAAGCACTTGGAGCCCCAAGAAAGAGTTGTGTAGGCACAAAAAAAGACACAGGAAAAAGCTTGGTGTATTCAGTGCTTGCGACAAGTGTCATGTGACTGGAGCTAGTTAGTGGAAGAAGATGAATTTGGAAAGGAGGTGGTAGCCCCATTATGCTGGAGCTTTGTAGATTTCATTCTTGAGAAATGTAAAGTCATTTAAAAAATATTTGCTTTGTGCTTTGAAATGATGGCACTAAGTTCTTTGAGAAAATGCTTACTAACTATACGTAGCTCAATGTGAGCTATGTAATTGGGTATTTAAACCTTAGGAATGAATGAAGGTCAAATTCCTGTTTCCTAGTTCCATTTAGTGTCAGTTTGTTTGGGTTTCTCTGGTTTGGTTAATTAGCTAAAGAGCCAAATGTGGAATCTCTGACAAATGGCTGTTGAGTTCAATCCATACTGAAGTACTTCATTATTAATTTATATTTGCTTACTGATCCTACTTAAAACTTTCAAAACCTCCTTCTATTTTGCAAAAGACATAGATACCTTCTTAGATATTTGAGGGTGATATACAGATCATCTATAATGAATTTAAAAACAGGGCAACGCGTTTCAAGCATCGAGGGACCTGTGAGCAAGCATGTGTGTATTTACCAATTGGTAGGGTTGTGAGACAATTTCAACCTAAAATGGAACTGGGGGATAAAAAATGGAAAACTCGTACTTATGCTCTCAGAATCACAAAACTTAAGGAGTAAGAGACTGATTTTCTGTAAAGGCCTGATTTACAGAAAACTCATAACATAGGAATTTTCTTCTTTTTTGTGGAGGAAGGGGCAGAGGGAGAGAGAGGTAGAGAGAATCCTAAGCCGGCTCCATGCACAGCTCAGAGCCCAGCGTGGGGCTTGATTTCACAACCTGAAATCATGACCTGAGCCGAAATCAAGAGTGGGACGCTTAAGTGACTGAGCTACCCAGGTGCTTCAATATTGAAATTTTCTTAAACAATTGGAAATTTGTTGTCTCACATCAACCTTGGAAAATTTTGCTGATGGTTTCTAGAAGCATGAACAAGAAATGACCCAGGTAGTGTTGGTTTAGCAAAATAAACTGACTTGAGCTCTGTTTGTATGACTGGATTAACTGTGATGGTTCAGGGAATTTTCAAAACTGGTCTCATTTCTTTTTTATTTTAACAGACTCCAACCCGGACTCCAACTGAGCTCTCTTTACACACCCTGCCTGTAAATACAGCTCACCCCAAACCCTCAAGATGCTCACCTGTAGCTTGCTACAGTTTGTGTGTCTCAAATTGCAAGGCTTAAGCTATTCCTGAATAAATTCATCCTTTTGACTGGTCTCAGTTTCCCTCTTTATTTAGGTCAACAAAGTCTACTTTAAAAAATAGGATTTTCCTGTCTAAGGGAGCCCCCATCTTTTTGGTTTGCCAGATGAATCAGCATGCATTAACTGAATGCTAATATTTTCAAGACATTATGCTAAGCATGATCTTTTAACAGGAAATACTTCTAGTATTATTCACCCTATTCCACAAACATGTATGAGATATTTCCCTAGTGCCCAGCATTGTGGTAAATGCTGGGAATTCAAGGAGAAGAGGTTAGGATGAACTATTCTAACACTGTGTGATAAAGGCTGTGGTAGAACAAAGTCCAGCCTGCTGTGGAGACACACAGACAAGCAGGCAGAGATAGGGAAGCTGGCGATCTAACTTAGTTTTCGTTGTTATTGATTATCAGGCTTGCTTTTCACTAAATCGACTGTGGAAACACATTCTCTTCAATCCCAATAGTATTAGCAGGTTTCTTTTCCCTCATCAGGTAGTGAAGTTTTAGTGCCTCTTGCAGCAGGTTGAATGAGGACCCCTTCCGGATAGGTCCACATCTTAAACGCTGGAGCCTGTGAATGTGACTCACATGGCAAAAGAGACTTTGTGGATATAATTTACTTAAAGGTCTTGAGATGGGAAGATTATCTTGGATCAGTGAGCCTAAATAATTATAAGGTTCCTTGTAGGAGGGAGGTAGGCGGTCAGAGTTAGTAGTAAGAGATGAGATGACAGAAGCAAGAGGTGAGGAAGGGCCATGAGTCAAGGAACACAGATGGCCTCCAGGAGCTGAAAAGAGGCAAGGAAATGAGTCTCAGTCACACCCACCAAGCCTCCAGAAGGAACGTGTTCCTTGTTAGTGAAATTCCTGCTTTAGGGAATCCCGGAAACTACAAATCTTACATTTTATTTCTACAAACCATACACTGTTATTCTTTAGGAGTGAGAAGCTATTTCTGGTTTAGTTCATGGTTCTCATGAAGGATTGATAAATTATTGTGAACCATTTGATCCCCCAGCTTGTCCTGAACGTGGTAACTCAGGGAAGTGACATGGCATTTCTTTGTCTCTCAGGCATCAGAACCATCCTGGTGGAGGGAACCTCCCAAGCCCTACCCGGCCCAAAGATGTAAGGAAATGTAAGTGGCCAATAAACATGTCAGCATACAGACAATCAGCTACATTAATTACCAGGGAAGCTACACTGAGGATTAGATTGGAAAATGTTTTGTAAAAGTCTGAAAATCCAAGCATTGACAGCGATCTAGAAAAATGGGTAATTTCTGCTTGTAGGTATACAGAATAGTGCAAACGCTTAGGAAAATATCTTGGCATTTTCCATTAAGTTTAAATTCTCCATACCCTGTAACATAATAACTCTATTCCAAGACAAGTGCCAGGAAGCATGGATGAGATTCCCATAGCAGCATTGTTAATCTTAACAAAAATCCTTAAAAATAAAAGTAAATAAATGGAAGTCCAGAAGCATACAATTTGAACCTTTATCACTTACATTTCTAAAGTTATATAGATGTGGAGTCTAACTATGAAGAAAAACAAGGGAATGACAAACAGGTAATTTTGGGTGTTGGCTATTTGTGGGGGAAGGGAATATTATCTGGGAAGTTTATAATAAGCCTTTAAATTTCTACTTATTGTGAAGGGCAGTGGATATATAGGTAGGTGTCTGTATTTTCTTTGTGTTTTTTTATTGTTAAATACATATTTTTTTGGCAAATGTCTGGAAAAATCTCATGTTAACAAAGGTAATTGCTCTTCTACCTCTCCCAACTTTTCCCAAACAGTTTTAGGAGGTAGTTGTTGTTGTAGCAATGGACACAAAGATCTTAGGATCCCTTCTCACTGGGACTTTAGCCTCCATTTGCTGCTGATCAGAACAAAAAGAAGGATATACTAACACATAGTTATGTAAGGGAATGAAGGATTGAAAGTTTCTATTAAGATAATCAAAATGGAGGGCACCTGGGTGGCTCAGTCAGTTGAGCAACTGACTCTTGCTTTTGGCTCTGGTCATGATCTCAGGGTCATGGGATGGAGCCTGGTGTGAGGCTCCATGCTCAGTGCAGAGCCTGCTTGTCCCGCTCCCTCTCCTCCTCCCCCCTCCCCCACTCTGTCTCTCAAATAAATAAATGAAATTCTTTAAAAAAAAGAGATAATTAAAATAGGAACTTGGAAATCTCCATTATATTTAAACATTGTGCACCATGAATAGAATTCTCAGACTAGGGAATGGGAAACCCAATACTTGTGTGTACTAATTAACTCATGACCTTCAAGTCTGTTGGGTGTCATGTATTCACAAACAAGAGACTCTAGTAATTACAAATTACTATGTATATTTATGGAATTTTGTAACCACAAAACAGTAAGTTGTCAGTTAGTCACCCAATATTGATTAAGTTCTTAGACATTGTGCAGTTTGGTACTAACCATTCAGGAAACTCATTTAAAAAAATAGGCCTGGTCCCCCGCCCTTGAGGAACTGATGTTATAATATATTTAATTACAATAGTTTGTGCTCAGTCTTATAGCAGAGCTAAATTGGGACAATGATATCTGTAGAGAGAGAATTAAGAGTCACAGGATAAAAATGCAGAAATACAGGGGCACCTGGGTGGCTGTCAGTTAAGCATCTGACTCTTGGTATTGGCTCAGATTACGATCTCAGGGTCCTGAGATGGAGGCCCCATCGGTTACTATGCTCAGTACAGAGTCTACTTGAGAATTCTCTCTCTTCCTTTTTCCCTCCCTCTGCTTGTGCACACATGCTCTTCTCTCCTTCTCAAATAAATAAATAAATCTTTAAAAAATGCAGAAATACAGAAGGTAATTGAAGGGAGGGAGTGTTTTCAGAAAAAGATGTTGTCAAGAGAATGGACACCTGTCCAATGTCAAGTGTCCATGCTAGTCAATGAGAATCAGTAAAATGATTATGGAACAGAAAGAGCAGGATGTCACCTGGGTATCAACTAGATATTTAACCAATTATTAACATGCTTCTAAACTGTAACATGTGTAGACCAGTTTCCTAAAGCTCAAATAAAGGATAAAGTTGGGATCTCCAAGTCATATTTGTCAAAATATTTACACCCTGTATGTGGTAGACAGAGTCTCCAACAAACAACATTTCATTGTCCTGAGCTCTTGATTAAATAATTAAATTTGTTATAATCATTTATAAGAACTTGAACAAAATCATCTCCAATGGAAAAATTCATGTATCATAAATTGGAAAGGAAGGAAATTTTATAAAATAAATGTTCTGAGAAAACTGGCTAAACAGGGAAAAAGGAATTTAAATGTATTAAAGAATTACATGTTGAAATAAAAATACAAAAATCAGACAAAATTAGCTTAGCCTTCTAAGTTTTAAAAACTTTTGTAAGTCAAAGAAATCATCTTTTTTTTTTTCTTGTTTGAGACTTGAATTGGCTTATTAACAGAAGGAAAAAAGGAAACAGTAATCTGAGAAGACGTAGAGCAAGGGTATGCCTAGATTACATGTTTATGGACATTATAAACAACAGACTTGCCCTGTTTGACAAAAGGCAATTTGGGACAAAGCCTACAAAGACGTTTTCACTGTGTCTAACTTTGAATTAAAACAAAGGGTCCAAATATTATTCTACAAAGCCCTAACTGTGCTGAAATGATTATTTGTAAAAACATTGTGGTTAAAGGAAGAGCTTAGAAGTCTGTGGATGTGGCATTTAAAAAGAATGCCCTGTTCAGAGCTTTGAAAATTGAAGTTCAAAATTATTATTTGGTAATAAATCTGTAGTAAGTTAATGTTGAAATTCCACTGAGGAAAAAACACAATATGCGTGTATATTTGGGTTCCTATGATTTATCTGTCTACTTTGATTTCTCATAACTTTATTTAAGTATTTTCTCCCTTCCTTCTATTCTTTGATTTGATCAAATCAAGTTCCTGCTGTTTCATTCCACAATGGTTGTACCTACACTTAAAAAGACAGAAGGAAAGAAAACCAGACACTTATAGACAGGTTTATATGATGAAAAAGAACAGTTTTCCAGAGTAATACAATAGTTTTTGCTTCTAAAACCAGTTAGGCAAGTCCCTGAGGATTCTTAAAAATAGACACTGTGATATAAAAAATACAGCTTGACCACATTCTGTAAGACAGACAATGCTGAGTGTCATTTGTACCCCTTCAAAGAAATCATTCTTAAAGAAAAAATAGGAAAAGTAAAGTGCTGGAAAATATTTGCAACACATGGGGTAAAAAGCCATTGGTATCTTGATACATATAATGTTCACTAGAAAAAGAGAGTACTGAACCATGAAGCTGAATTGCCTGAAACATGAATATGAATAAACATAAATGTGAACATGATTAAATACATATGGATATTGAATATTAATGTTTTATAAATATGAATACTGAATAATAAATAAATGGTCATTAATATCTTTAATATTAGAGTTATGAAACAAAGGAAATGTCAACGCCCCCCCCCCCCACACATTTTTTTCTGACCTGATTACCAAAACTGAAGAAATGGTTAAGCAAGGAAAATGTAGTGAGTAGGGCCATCTTGTGACTTTTTTTTTTTTTTAAATAGTATTGATTTATTTCAGAGAGAGATAGAAAGAGAGCATGATGCTGGGGAGGGCCAGAGGGAGGGGGAGAGAACTCCCAAGCAGAGTCCGTGCTGATCGTGGAGCCAGATATGGGGCTGGATCCCAAGACCCTAAGACCATGACATGACCTGAAATCAAGGGTTGGATGCTTAACTGACTGAGCCATCCAGGCATCCCCGTCTTGTAACATTGTTAGTGACAATGTAATCTGGTATTATTTTCTTTAACAATTTGTCAATTTTTATTGAGTTCTGATCTAATTCCACTTCCAGGTTACAACCTAAAAAAAAAAAAAATCAAAAACTTTGAAAAAACGGTTTTTCATAATGGAATATCATACTGAGTCAGTAAAATCGAAACAATCTGAATTCTTCAGCAATGGAAATGTGGCTAGGTAAACTCTTACTTTCATGTAATGGACTGTTATGTGACCAATAAAACACACAAAACCAAACAAAAAGGAATAAGTATCTTTAGATATGTATTGAAAAAGTCTGTATGGAATCCATCACATTTCAGTAGTGGATAAACAATTATTTTCTAATTTTCTGAGCTATCTTCAAAATGTATATTTGTATTAAATATTTATATTCCTTTTTATATTTATTTTATACTTTATATTACATTTATATTTTATTACTTTTATATTTATATCACTTTTATTTAAATATTTAGATTTATATTACTTTTCTAATTGGAAAACATACATAAATCAGATGTTTCATAACCTAATGGAAAAAATGATAAGAGAAGCAAAATAGTAAATTGAGGGGAGTGAGTAATGGAGACTGAAGTTAATGGATTTATAACGGAAGGATGAGTCTCGTCTGTGTGGATGCTTGTTTGTTTGTTAGTTTTTTCCCAAATAGACATAGAACATTGTTTAAAATTGAAATACAAAAGAAACCCAAAAAATCGTAAGTGAATGCAGTTCATGTATGTTACTTCATATCTTATTTACTTCAGAGTCTTCATCTACTAAGTGATTTGTTTATTCGATTTCCATCTGAAGAATCAATTTTCTGGTTCTAAATGGATTTTGACTTAGATTCAGGGCTGAATTTCTGCTCTGCAGCAACTATTGGTTTTGCAATTTGAAGGACATTTCTTAAACTCCTTGAGGGTTGGTTTCCTCATCTGTAATATGGGCACAATGCTTTTTCACAGGGCATTTTTGAAAGTTAAAGTACTTTATGTACCTATCATAGTCCCGGACACCTAGTATTTGCTTTTATTGATTAGAGAAAAATGTTTTCACAAGGAAGCATTGAATTTTGTGTATTTTAGTATATATGAACACTTATATCCATATATGTTGTACATATATTTATATGTAATATATGGTTTATATATGTTTATATATAAAATATTAGTGTATATGTGTATTTATATACATATATACAAAGTACATACATGTTTTAGTATATACATATAATATAAGTATCACAAAACTTCATTTATGGGGCACCTGGGGGGCTCAGTCAGTTTCTGGTGTGCCTCAGGTTGTGATCTCAGGGTTCTGGAATCAAGCCCCACTTGGGGCTGGCTCCCTGCTCAGCAGGGTGTCAGCTTCTCTCCTTCCCACTGCCCTTACCCCCCTGCTCATGTTCAATCTCTCTTTCTCTCTCTCTCTCAAATAAATAAATAAATAAATAAATAAATAAAATCTTTAAAAACAACAACCACCACCACAAAACTTCATTTATTTTAGGGTGTTTTAACTTCTATTATTTCGGTCTATCAAATTTTTTTTTCATACTCTACAGAGCTTCTAGATCACTTTCTCAAAATTCTACATTTTCTTATTGGGGGTTCCATAGCAGTGGAAGAGAATCAGAAATCGATCTTCTTTCTTATTTATTTATTTATCTATTTATTTATTTATTTATTTCTACCTGATCTTCAGAGCCAAGAAAAAGCACAAATGTCAATTAGCGTTGACATAGGAATCAAGTTTCATTTCAGAGATATTTACAACAGTCCCCAGAAACAATCTCTTCAGTTCTTCTAAGGATTCTGAACGCTTGCCTCTCTTTTTCTCCTTGGTGGATAGATCAAAGGAAGCCCAAGAAGTGCCAGCTGAAATCCAGATGCAGGTTGGCTGCTACGTGCTAGTGCTTTGTGGTCTTGGCTGCTCAACCAGCTTTCAGTAGCTGGGAAAAGGGGATAGTGCTATGCTCCTCCGGCTCCTTCCTCTGGGGAGTGATAGTTCCATCTTTAGTGGTCAAGGTGGAGATCAGACTTAAAGGATAGGATAAAATGGCTTACGTCATGAATGCTTAGACCAGACCATAAAATTGAAGGTTTAGATTCAAGTCTGAGTATCAATAGTAATTCATATACTTGTAGAACCAACAAACAAACAGAGCAGAGGATGTGCATGAGCTCACTGGGACACCATGATTAACACCAAGAATGTGGCGCCCCAGTAGTGACCTTATTCCCTGCTGAGAGGCACAAAGTTCAGTCCCTGCCCCAGCACCTTTCAGGAAGTGAGGCACTAAACCCCAGGGGGAGAAGCTCTTTAGGCTTCTTAGCTTAGGTTAAGCAAACATCAACCTTAATTACCTTAAAGCAACTGGATTTTTTTTTTCTTTAACCAGGCCACAGGTACAGCAACTCGTTTATTTTGTGGTTGACTTCTGACTGTGCCATCAGACCTTAAAACTGGAGATTTCAGTGCTTCAAGCCTAGCCAGAATGCAAATGAATGTTCCCCGTTACTTGTTACTTGTCAGGGAGCTGCCATCAACACAGAGGAAAGAGAGGGCACTGAAAAAAGTCAGCATGAATTTTATTAGAGCTCACCAATGTATCTCAATAACTACTTGCTTTTAACTTGTACATAGAGAAATTGTCACATGTGGTGGATATTTGTAAGATGAACTCCCATGTGATCACACTCAGGTCAAAAATAAGATACTTTCTGGGGCGCCTGAGTGGATCAGTTGGTTGGGGGTCTGCATTCAACTTAGGTCATAATCCCAGAGTCCTAGGATCCAGCCCCACTTTGGGCTCCCTGCTCAGCTGAGAGCTTACTTCTCCCTCTCCCTCTGCCTGCTGCTCTGCCTACTTGTGCTCTCTCTCTGTCAAATAAATAGTAAAAATCTTAAAAAAAAAAAATAGGAAACTTCTAGCTCCTTGAGTCCCTCCACATTGTATCCAGCCCCAATTCTGCTTTTCTCCCTCCCTTGAGAGGTAACTACTATTAATCATTTCTTCATTCTTTAAAAAATGAACGTATCACTTATGAATGTATCTTTACAAAAGACAATTTAGTTTAATGTCTGTTATGTCCCACTGCGTATTTGTCAGAATCATAGAGCTGATGTATTTAGTAATAGTTTATTCATTTTCATTGGTGAAAGTATTTTATTGTACAAATATATCACAACTTACTTATCTGTTCTGCTGTTGATGTGAATTTGGGACATTTCTAAAAAACTGATAAATAATGCTTCTATAAATGTTCATGTGTGTGCGCGTTTGTGTGTGTGTGTTTCCTCAGGGAACTTACTGGAGGTGGAATTGTTAGATCATATAATATATGAATATCTTCAAATTTACTAGATAGTATCAAATGCTTTTCAAGTTGTTTTACCAATTTATGTTGCTGCCACCGTATATTTATTTAGGATTTCATTAAAGATTTACTCATTTAAATTTCATAATTTTTTTCCATTTGAAAGTAGTAACACCTCTATTAGTAAATTTATTTCCAAATACTTGAAAATGTTCTTTAAATATCTCTTTTTTAGTTTTTGAGTATTTGTTGCTGACATACAAAACTATGAAAGTTACTTATACAAAACAAACTTAAAATAAATGTAATCGTGTTATTTAAGATTTGTTTAATGAGAAGTCTAGAAGTTTGGAATTAGTTACATACATTTTTTTCCATGAATCTACTTATCACACAATAAGAAGACATGTCTGCTTTTGAATTAGGATATGTGTAAATTTATTAATAGTTTGGAAATTCATGTCATTAGCCTCCCTGCCGGAAGTTGTTGGCTTCCGGGAAATACATGACTAAAAAGGATCTTTAGAGTCATTTTTTCTCCATTCCATATTGCGTGCCACATTGTCAAAGGCCCTGGGAGCATCAGTTCTCAGGTTGATGTCAAACACCACCGCCATTTTGCATGCTTTATCATGTGAACTTTTCCTTGGGAGAGATGCAAAAGTACCAGAGACACTCTTGCTCATTAAAAAGATTGGGATTCATGAGAAGTGGTGACATCATTACATAGCCTAAAGCAACACAAATTTACACAGAAGCAGATCAGATGTACCGTGGATAATCCTTGAGTCATACAATCAGAAGCTTCTGACGTATACTTATTTCCTATTTGCATCTGTATTTTTGGGTAAAACCATTTTTTACTTCCCTTGTCCATCTCAGTATAGCCACTGATTTCAACAATGCCATAGATTTTATTCACCATCCCCCTACATCTATCATGACCCTGTAACCTCAATATTGTTTTATTTCTGAAAAGTTTTGAAATTAGTCATTGCCATAATCCCTCTGCCTAACTACAGAATATCCTGCAAATGTTCATAATCAAGGAGTGGCTCTGTGAGTTTTTTTAAGAAACAACAACTAAATTCCTAACCCATGAGAAATCAAGTTTTCATGATTTAAATGAATTATGTGAAATAAGGAAGGCAAGCTTTATATCTGCTCAGAATCGTGGAGTCTTTCTTACAGCTGAGATAACTTTCTGCCCGTTGTTTTTCCGAAGGGAGCAAGTTTTTCTATTTGTTTTTCCTCAGCAAGCATACATCGTGTACTTTGGGGTTGAATTTGGATTTTTTTTTTTTTTTTTTTTTTTGGAAACTAGATGACTATTGTCTTACATAATCCAGATTGAATAAATACAATTATTAATTTAACATAAATCTGGGATTTTCCAACTTCTCACCCACAAAGCGAGTATAGACATCCCTGGAGCTGTAGCCCCGTCAGAATGCATGGCGACCGGCATCACGCTGAGGATATTGAACAAAGTCCAGTAGAGCTGGTAAGTACAAACGCCTTTTAGCTGCTCTCTGGGCTCATAGTCTTGCTTTCAACATTGAACATGTAACACTTCAAGAAAGTTAGGCTGCATTTTTCTGATTTTGCTATTATAGGGTGAATGGAATCTGAGATGTTATTACCAGCAATCACAAGTGTCCAGAGGGGTTATTTAATATGCCAGATACTGCTTTTCATATCCTTTGGGAACTATGCATTAGAATTTTGCCTAAATTTTGATATTTTGCTGAATTTTGACATTTATATATAAGGTACCTCTAGACAAAAGTTTTAGTAAATTATTTGGAATGTTGTTTATAGCACATATTAATATTTATTAATATTTATGTTTATTTTATATTGTTTATGTTATTATTTATTACAATATATTTGATCCAATGAAAATACCTATTTTCATTGATCTATTTATATGTATTTAAAGTAGTAATTTATAGAAAATGTCTCATGGGGAGACTTATGCTGAAAATATGTTACTCTAGTAATATAAAAATCATATTTTTTGGAACGTGTATGGGGTCTCACTCCTCATTCAAACAAATCTTTTCATTTTGCATATGGGGGAATTGAAACATTAAGAGTCCACTTAGCTAGGGCGCCTCGGTGGCTCAGTTATAAAGCGGTCTGCCTTCGGTTCAAGTCATGATCCCAGGGTCCTGGGATTGAGCCCCGCATCAGACTCCCTGCTCAGCTGGAAGCCTGCATTCCCACTCCTGCTTGTGCTCCCTTTCTTGCTGTGTTTCTCTCTGTCAAATAAATAAATAAACTCTTTAGAAAAAAAGAAGAGTCCACTTAGCTAGTGGCAGAAATAGAACTCAGATTTCTCATTTAATCTCATTTTTTGATAAAGATTTTATTTATTTGAGAGAGGGAGTGAGCAAGTGAAAGAGAGAGCGAGATCATGAACAGAAGGAGAGAGAAAAGCAGACTCCCCACTGAGGAAGGAGCCTGATGCGGGGCTTAACTACTACTATGTTCATAATAAAGAAAATCAAATTTCATTTACTTATTTTTAAAGATTTTGTTTATTTGACAGAGATCATAAGTAGGCAGAGAGGCAGGCAGAGGAGAGAGGGGAAGCAGGCTCCCTGCTGAACAGAGAGCCTGATGTGGGGCTTGATCTCAGGAGCCCGGGATCATGACCTGAGCCGAAGGCAATGGCTTTAACCCACTGAGCCACCCAGGCGCCCCAGAAAAACGAATTTTAAATCAGCCTGAGATTGTAGAACCAAGAGATGAATCAGAAGAAATAAATAGAAAGATAGGCTTTGATAAAAGAATTATTTCGCCACATGAAGGTTATATTTGGGATCAGTCTCGGGATTCAGCAACTAGACTGTCATAAACTTATTTTAGAGGATGACTCCTATTTCAAGGAAGTTACAAAATGTCATCGCTTTACTATCATATATACATCATTTTATTTCCTTCTCCTTTTCATTATAAATTAGGTGTGAATTATGTTATTTCCCCACATGCCAAAATTTATGCAATTTATTCCATTAAGTCAAATGAATAGATAATCTACCTTAAAAAAAAAAATCAAGCAAACAAACAAACAAAAAAACCCAAAAAAGAAACAAACAAAAAACCTAAATAGTGAAACTGACTTCTGAAACCATGAAAGGAATGTTTGGATTCCCGCCCCCCCGCCCCCGCACTTTTTTTTTTTTTTTTTTTTTTGTAATCTGACAGTCTATAACTTCTTAAGTGCCCAAAAACAATAAGTAGAAAAAAAATTTTTTTTTACAATTGCTATGAGTTTATTTGCCCATTTTAGAGCCCTTGGAAAATATAGACAATAACAAAGAAAAAAAGAAAAAATCAACTAGATCCCTCCCAGAAAAAAAGATCACTGCTAATATTCTACTTCCGGTCCCCTCTCCCATTCAATCTAATTTTATTCTTACAAATGTTTTATTTTGCCATGTGAAATTTTTGTCAATTTACCAAAAGCTCATAAAGATATTAATTAAAACTCAGAGAATTGAAAGTTTATACTGCTGAAATATTTTTATAACAGGATGTTTATCCAAGTTGTCTTTTTGTGCCTCAGTAAAGGGTTGTGGTTTTCTTTATGTAAGTCCTATAGCATTTGATATGCTTTGCCGTTTTATATTGCTTTATTACCGCAAACAGCAATGCGCGCGCACACACACACACACACGCACGCACACAACAAGTGCTGTTACATATACTTTTCATATTTTTATAATCAGCCAACTCAATGAGGTCTTATTCCTTTTGAGAGATTGTATGGTTGATTATTTGAGATTCTGTTTGTAAGCAGTCATATGATGTAGAAAAAAAATGTTAGTTTTATACTCCCATTTCCATTATTCACACACACTGATGAGAACTTGAAAAACATGACCTAATATTGGTGGTAGGAGACGTTCTTCACTCCTTCGGACTTTAAAGAAATGTGCCGAATGTTTCACAGTTAAATAAGGTGTCAATCTATTTTATTTGTAGTTCTTGAGATTTGTATTGTCTGCCTTTGTCAAGACTGAATGCTGAAATTTGTGAAAATGCTCTTTGGGCATCTGTTGAATCAATCATTTTATTTTTCATTGATCATTTGATGTGAAAAGTGTATCTGTACAATTCATATCATCCTACCATTTATTAGAGTTTCAGATTCTTCTAGAACTTGGTTGGTTCTTCCTTTAACACATGTTGGATTCACATTATTTATATGTGCTTCATTTGTTTATGTTCCCAGATAAAAGTTTCTTCATCTTAAACAATGACTTGTTTGTTTATTTATTTATTTAAAAATTATTTCTCTGCAGTTGCCCAGAAATCCATACTGTTCGAATGAAGGAACCCACTGTGGTTGTAGATTGCCCACGGGGACCCTCCAGCCGCAGTGGGTAAGATGTGGGGACTGGGGGGAGGTGGGGAGTCTTTAGCAGTCCTGGAGCACCGGTGAAATGGGGCAGGCAGGCTCTGCTCCACAGACTCCCTGCAGGGCTCTTGCGTCCTCTAGCCTCTCGTTGGCCCCATGCCCTTTGACTGCTCTGCACTTCTCCTGTGCTGCCAGTCCACAAGCTCGTGGTGACAACAGGGACCCACGGCCCCCAACAGTTTATCAGGGTTTCATTCTATTCCTTGAAGACCCTACCCCATACCAGCGCTAATACGTGTTCTATTTTGATATCTTTCCAAGCTCAGTGAAAGGTCTCTTTATGTATAAGACATAAAAATTATTTTAAAAATATTTTTCTAAATATAAAATTTCAATATGTAATATAAAAATAGGAGCTAACAATGAGCAAAAGAACACCTGCAATTTTCCGTCACTCAAAGGTAACCAATCTAAATGTTTGGATTTCATCACTTTTTTTTAGCAATGAGGACTAACCAGATAATTTAATTTATATTGTGATGTTAGTAGCTGATCATAACTTATGAGTAATATATTCCAGAGGAATCTATTTGCATATGAGATGATGCCTTATTGCTTTAGTACAAAGGCGTAATTCAGAGGGAACACTTTGTCCTCATGGACTTGTGGACAAGTCGTGTGTGTGTGTGAGACAGAGAGAGAGAGGGAGGGAATGGAAGAGACAGCTAATGAACTGTACCTGAAATTATAGCATTTGGAGTAATGAAACAGATTAGCCTTATTCTAACTGAAATCAGCTGCCTAAGTCACTACTATCTCATTTGCTGAAATATTCACTTTCATAATTCATTACAGGTTACAGCAAAACCATGGTCACTCTGGAAAACATTTCTGGTGTGTCTCCTGGCCTGTCTAATTGCCACAACACTTGTTGTTCTGGTCTTATATTTTGTCCACTTCAGCAAGCCCGTCAACAGTACAAACATCACCATTCACGCAGATGGAAAGTCAAATCGTGTCACCTGCATCCCTGGTTCTACCCCATCTCCTGCCTTATCAACCCTGCCTGGATCTCCTACCCCTTTGCCCAACCAAAGCTCCCCCGCCAACGTGTCTCCAACCCCCATGGAGACCACTAAAACAACACTGGAGCATGAAATTATCATTGAAGACAAAAAATGACATTTTTGAGCCCTTAGCATTCCTCCAGCAAGATCAACACCCTCCCCCCGGAGGAGGCATGTCCAGGGGTCCTCTCTTCCCTGCCAAGAGGTGACAAAGCATTTGGTTTTATGAGAGCTTGCCCTTTTTGCTCCAATCATTGGCCGAATTCCCATATCGCAATGACTCAGTCTTAGGCCCTCCAATGTTCAAATGATTGCAAAAAGATTTTTTTTTCAACTGAGCCCGATTCATTCAGGCTGGGGCCCAGAACTTCCTTTTTCATCCCTCCTCTACAACCAACTTTATTCTTCACAAATGGTTTCCCACTGAGGAAGAGGATCCCACTTCACTTTGCTCCCTGCCTGTTGGCTCCTAAGCCAGTGTTTACCATCTAGCTATTGCTTCTTTTACAGTCTCATATACTTCACTACATCCAGCATTGGTATTCCAGCGGGAAGAAGAAAATGTTCAATTAAAGCACTTAATGAGCGGGCGGGAGGTTGGGGGGACCAGGTGGTGGGTACTGGAGCGGGCACGGATTGCATGGAGCACTGGATGTAGTACAAAAACAATGAATACTCTTACGCTGAAAATAAATTTAAAAAATTTTTAAAAAAAGTACTTAACGAGCAAGAGTTTTTTAAATACCTGTCGGGTATTAGAGACTCATTTCTCTTGTTGGGAAATTCAGAAAAGAGATTAGTGAAGTTAGGAATAATCAGGGAAGATTTTGGAGAGAAACTAAGAGTTGAAAAGAATGAAAAATTGGATTTAGGTAGAGGTAATTAAAATAGAAAATGAGAGGGTGAAAAAAGAATTAATAGATTTAAAATTAAAAGGACCCTTAGAAACACTTAGAAACATTCCAATGTAATGTATTTTATATATTTACATTTTTTCAGTGATATTGTCAACATCATTTTCCACATTTGATATTTTCCTTAATATCTAAAATACCAGAAACTACTCCTTACAAAATTTGAGCTCTAAAATTGTTTTGTATTTTGTACTATAATTTTGAGGGCACATATTGCTTGCGATTTGCTACACGCAAGATGTGTTCAATATTTATATTGAGTGTTTAATATTCACTGAAAGCATATACATTTCATTCTGGGAGAGACTTTAGAGTTAAATGAACCTTTCCATTCCACTCCCAACCTCTAAACTCTATAAAAATGGGAGACTGTCTCAGACAAGGAGGCTTCCTACCCAGACTCAGCCGCATGAGAGGACACTAAAGCCTTGGTATCCAGGTTCCAACTTCTGATTGTCTTTTGCTCACCATTAGAGGTTCTTTGTTTTCCTAAAGCAAAAGACTTTGTGTTCTATATAATTTTAGGTTGATTTACTGCAGTCAATAATAGGCTATGTGAATTGGAATAATAGACTTTGAGACCTTATTGAACACTTAAGACTCCACAAAAGAAGGATAGGAAATATGGTCATTCCTTACAAAATTGTTCTATATGGGCAGCTAGTTTTTATTTGTCAGACACCATGAGATGTACAAATTTGAGTCTATAAAGAATAATTTTTATACCACAAATATCATTAAACTTAAGAACTTATCATTAAACTTAAGAATGATGAAAGTTGTTATATACATTTTAGAAAAGAAAGATCAGAAAGTTCTAGATAAGGTTAAAAAACACAAGGGAGTAAATGTGTATGCATGTTCCCCTAGTATGATCCTAAACTGATTCATTTCTATTATAGTTTTTATTTAAATGCCTAAGAAGAAGAAAGACTAAATTTGTTAGGTTCAAATGTACTTCCTAATATAATTTAAATTTCACTTTGTGGTTTAAAAGTAAAAAAAGCTTTTAAAAAAAGAGATACTACAGATGTGATATGGTAACATGGTAACATACCCCTTTATGTTTAAGGAGAATCTTAGCAATGAGTTTCCTACATTAAATTTTGGGTTGGAGGATATTGTAATTAAGTCATCTCACATCATCAGGTTTCTGTGCTTTGTAAAATAGAGATGTAAATGAGCTCTTGGATTCTCTGTTCTGCTTTAGACTTTTATGGTTTAATAAAATTTTCAAATAGTAAACAGGGTTGTGGAAAATATGTTCACAAGTTAAAATACATCACTTGAACAAAAATTTTATGAAGTACTATGAAAATACTAAGTGAAGTATGTATAGACAATAAATAAGTAATCACCCAGTTTTAATGACTTATTCAGCAAATATTAAAACCATATATAAGCACTAATATTTATTGTTTCAAAATTCATTCACCCCACTTGATTGATAGTAATATATTTTAAATTAGTCAGGAAGCTTCTCTATTTAAAACATCTGCTACACAGCCTTTTGTGAGTCTCTCATTCATTCTTAAGCACAAAGTAACTTTATGTAGGATTAGAGGCTAAGTTTACAAATTTGCTTCACCAAATGAGAGTGTAACTAACTTCCTTAGACGCTTTACTGGAAAATGTCCTAGCGGGCATTTTGCTTCCCCCAAAGTTCACTTATCTATACTGAAAATCTGCTGTAATAGGTAGCCCAGCTCCAAGATGGGATAAGCCACTCACTCTCAGAATGTGCAGTTTCCAAAGCTTTTCTACTTTGAAACTACAGCTGACAGCCCTGACTCCATCTTTGGCCCTTCATCTTGTTCACACCTGTGCGGTGACCTACAAGTCCCATGCCCGAGGAGGTTAAGCTATGCCCTGTGGGAAGGCTAGTTCTGATCTTGAGCTTCCTGAATGTGGCACACAGAAGGTTCCACTTTAGATACTAGTAGAGATGCTCTGGTGCACCCAGATGAAACCACTTCAGGAAACTACCCTGTGGCTACACCGCCAAACCACTTGCTCTATAAAAGCTGGGGATTACGGTCCGGACTTGGTGGGAATATCTTTGTGTTTGCTGTGGACCATTCTCCGCGGGATCCCCACTGTCAGTAAGTTACCCTGAATAAAACTCCGTGTCAATGGTATAGAGAGGCTTGCTTTGTGTTTCAGTCTCAAAGTGCCTTCTTTTTGCTTTACTGACCTTCCTCCACCTTCTAACAATTGGCAAGTCGTCCGGGAGATGGAAAATGAAACAAGCATGGGCAAAGGGCCTCCTCGTTTGTGGGAAAAATCCCAGCTTGGCCAGCCACCTCCATGTGGAGGGACTTGCCAAGTTTTTGGACCACTTCAGACTAATGCATGAATACAGAGACGCTCCCCACCCCCTGTAAAGAAAAAAAAAAAAAGCCCTAGGTGGTGTTGGATACCCTATCTGAAACTGCAGAGAAAGGAAATGGAGAAGGGAAAATGACCAAGCTATCATGGTGGTAGCTTGGCTGTTGATCTGTGCATGTGAGACACCACGGAAAAGCAGTTACTAGTAAGGAGAGAAACGGAACAAACCAGGGAAGCGTGTTTCTAGAAGTGTGGCTTTAGAAAAGAATATAGGAGCCTATGGGATTCTCCAGACATTCTACGAGGGAAAATGTATAGCAATAAATTCACAGAAAACAAAGATCTCAAATAAACAACCTAACTTGATACCTGAAGGAAATATAAAAGGAAACTAAGCCCAAACGTAGCAGATGGAAGTAAATAACAAAGATTGGAGCAGAAATGTCCCCAACAATGAAAATGAATCAACCACTGATACATACCACATGATAAATCTCAAAGTAATTATGCTGAAAGTGGGCAAACAGTAGAGTAACACTATATGATCCCATTAATAAAACAAATTCTGAAAAATTTACACTAATTGATAGTATCAGAAAACAGACCATTGGTTACCCAAGGGCAAGAACTGGAGTGGGCATACATGGGGCAAAGAAATTACAAAGGGGTATAAGGAAAATTGTGAGGGTGATGACTATGTTCATTATCTAGGTGGTGGTGATGTTTCCATGGGTTAAAACTTATGAAATTGTATGATTCCAATATGTACAACTTGTTGTATGTCCATTACACCTTAGTAAAGCTACTTCAAAAAAGGAGACCAGTAAAATAATAGAAAAGATGAATGAAACTAAGACCTGGTTATTTGAAAAAAAAAAAAAAAAAAAAAAAAAAAAAAAAAGACACACCTTTAGCTAGACAAACTAAGAAAAAAGAAGAGTCAAAAAACATTAGAAATGGAAAAGGAGACATTATAAATGGTACAGATCTAGAAAGATCTGAAGAGTTTATTGTGAACGATTGTACACCAACGAATTGGATAACCTAGAAGAAATGGACAACTTTCTAGAAACCTACAACCTGACATGATTGAGTCATGAATATACAGAAAATCAAACAGATCAATACGAGTAAGGTGAATGAATCTGTGATCAAAATTTTCTAAACTTTTAGAAAAGCTCAGGATCAGATGGTTTCACTGGTGAATTCTACCAAATATTTAAAGAAGAATTAATGCCAATCTTTTCAAAGTGTTCCAAAAAATTGATGAGAAGGGAATATCCCCAATCGTTTTAGAAGGGTAGCATTACCCTGATACTGAAGCCAGATAAGGACACTTGAAGAAAACAAAACTAGAGGTCCATATCTCTAGTGAATGTAGGCGCAAAAATTCTCAACAAAATATTAGTAAATTAAATTGAATCATATATTTAAGGATAATATTCCATGATCAAACTAAAAAGTTTCTGCACAGCAAAGGAATCCATCAACAAAATACAACCTGCGGAATGGAGAAAATCTTTGCAAATCATATCATCTGATAAGGAGTTAATATCTAAAATCTCTAAAAAACTCCTAACTTAATGGGAGAAAACAATTCAATTTAAAAACGAGTAGAGGAGGGGCACCTGGGTGGCTCAGGTCATGATCTCAGGGTCCTGGGATCGAGCCCTGCATCGGGCTCCCTGCTCAGCAGGAGTCCGCTTCTCCCTCTCTCTCCCCACTGTCTGCCCTGCTTGTGCTCTCTCACTCTCTGTCAAATAAATAAATGAAATCTTAAAAAAAATAAAAATAAAAACGAGTAGAGGAACAGGATAAACATTTTCCCAAAGAGGATATACACATACTTGGCTAGAAGCTACATGAAAAGGTGTTCAAAATCGCCAATCAGGAATATGCGAGTGAAAACCACAATAAGCTATCACCTCACACCTGTTAGAATGGCTATCAACAAGAAGCTGAGAGGAAAAGTAATGGCAAAGCTATGCAAAAAGGGAAAACCTCTACTGGTTGGGATGTTTAAATAGGTGCAGCCACTACAGAAAACAATATGGAGGTTCCTCAAGGAATTGAAAATAGAACTGTCACATGATCTAGCAATTGCACTTCTTGTTATACTTACGATGCAAATAAAAACAGGATCTGGAGGAGAGATCTGTACTCCTATGTTCACTGCAGCATTATTCACAGTAGTCAAGATATGGAAAAAACGTGTCAACAGATGAATAGATAAAGAAGACGGGGAAAAAATTCAGCCACCAGAAAGAAGGAAATCTTGCCATGTGTGATGACATGAATGGAAACTGTGGATGTTATGCTAAGTGAAATAAGCCAGAGAGTGCGAAATACTGTATGATGTGATTTGTAGGTGGGACCTAAGAAAGCTAAAATCCTAGAAACCATATAAACATAGAAAGTTTCTTTTTTACAGAGAAAAGACTGAAGGTAGCTGGTACAGAGCTGGAGAAAGTAATTTCATGGTCCTCAGAGATCTGGACTCCTTTATTTCACTGCTCCAAGTAATCAGCAACTGGCTTCTATTCCATGGTTCAGAATGGCTGCTTAAGCTCCGGTCATTATGTCTATATTCCAACCAGCAGAAAGGAAGAGGCATGAAAGGATTGATCCTTCCCTCTAAGGATATTTCTCAGAAATTGCACGCAACAATTATATTATATATCCCATCACCAAGATTATTAGTCCTATAGCCACACCTATCTGTAAGGAAGGCTGGAGAATGTCTTATTATTCTGGATGTTTGTGTGAGCAGTTAAAATTAATGGTTCTATTTATCAGGAGAACAAAGAAAAGGCTATTGTGGGACAGTTCAGGGTGTCTGGCATAACAATTAATTCCAAAATTTTTTAGAGGAAAGTAGTAAGCATTTTATCCCAACTTCCTCATCCTTTTATGAGCCCCTCCCCCGGCCCATACTCTTTAAAACCCTTCCATAAACACTCTGACAGCAGCAAAATTCTAACCGTGTCTCATAATCGTGAGTCAGATGTGCCGTCTGTGTGACACTACAGTGGCGAAGTTGCTGGGGGCAGGAGCCAATCACACCGTCTGAGGACTTAGGTGTGCAGGAGTGTCCCCTGTTACTGTTGATCACCAGTGCCCCTCCCGGGAGGAGGGGGGTCATGCCTCATGCTTTTGTGTATCCCCATGGAACCCAACCCGCACCTGGCTTAGAAAAACTACAAAGCCAGCGCTGGATATATTAAGGCACTGACCGCCTCCCAGAAGCATCCAGCTGTAAGAGATTGTGGAGATTATCAAGTCCAAAGGCCACTTTTTTTTTTTTTTTTTTCTGAAAGTTATGTAAAGCTTTATTCTATGCAAGCATTAGAAGTCAGACTGACTGGCTAGGGCCACCTTGGAAGAGAGCGACAACCCCTTCGTCTTACAGGCTAGTTTTATAGGGCACAACTGCAGGCCTCTACATTTGTGGCTTTGGCTGATTGGATGTTTCCACCTGTCTGGACTTGTTTTAGGTGTGTGTTTTAGCAACAGTTACCTGGAACTGATATCAATAACTGTTGAGGCATTTATTAAACAAAATGGCCTTGTTTTAGGTGTGTGTTTTAGCAACAGTTACCTGGAACTGGTATCAGTAACTGCTGTGGCATTTATTAAACAACAAAATATCTACCTAGGCAACATGGAGTCACTATGGCTAAGGAGGGTCGGGCAGGTCCTAGGGGTTTAACAGGTTTTAATGTGGAATTGGCCCAATAACCACAACGCTGTCACTACACTTTTTCATTACTGGTTATTTTACAAATTTACAAATTCAGCTGCTTTTCCATAGCTTTCTCACACATCATAGATGTTACTTTCTGGAGTGGCCTCGAGTACAGATTGGAGACTTTCCTCTCCCATTATATGGATGCATCATATTGTTAATTTATTAACACTGAACTCACTGCCACCAGCCCTGTAACTCATGCCCGAATGGAGCTGATCTAACACATGTGTTTTCTCTGTAAGGCACATCACAGCCTTCCCTCTCTTAAAAACACCAGATAATCTCTGTCAAATACATAAAATCTTTAAAAAAAAAAAAAAAACCAAATCAAAACAAAAAAACACCAGATAACACTTCAGCACTGTGCTGGGGGTACATTCCAAACAGCAAACTCACCAACAAAAAGCACAAAATTGAGAAACACGTGGCTTGAAATAGACTGCTGAAAGGATACTTATTTATAGTATGAGAGCGGAAACGAGAAGATGGACTGTAGCTTGGTTTGACCTCCGCTGAGACCGTGCTCATTAGGCCACTCAAATGTTTTCTTTCTTTTTGCATTTTCTTTCTTTTTTTTTTTTTTTAATTTTAAAAATTTTGGGGGCACCTGGGTGGCTCAGTGGGTTAAGCTGCTGCCTTCGGCTCAGGTCATGATCTCAGGGTCCTGGGATCAAGTCCCACATTGGGATCTCTGCTCAGTGGGGAGCCTGCTTCCCTCTCTCTCTCTGCCTACGTGTGATCTTTCTCTGTCAAATGAATAAATAAAATCTTAAAAAAAAATTTAAATAAACATATAATGTATTTTTATCCCCAGGGTACAAGTCTGCGAATCACCAGGTTTACATACTTCACAGCACTCACCATAGCACATACCCTCCCCAATGTCCATAACCCCCCCCTTTCCTTCTCCCCCTCCCTCCAGCAACCCTCAGTTTGTTTTGTGAGATTAAGAGTCACTTATGGTTTGTCTCCCTCCCAATCCCATCTTTTTTTTTTTTTTTTTTAAACTTATTCATTTGACAGAGAGATCACAAGACAGAGAGGCAGACAGGCAGGCAGAGATGGGGGAAGCAGGCTCCCCACTGAGCAGAGAGCCCGATGCGGGGCTCAATCCCAGGACTCCAAGATCATGACTGGAGCTGAAGGCAGAGGCTTAACCCACTGAGCCACCCAATGCCCATCTTGGGATTGCCCCTCTCCCAATCCCATCTTGTTTCATTTATTCTTTTCCTATCCCCCAAACCCCCCACGTTGCATCTCTACTTCCTCATATCAGGGTGATCATTTGACAGTTGTCTTCCTCCCAATGACTTATTTTGCTAACCATAATACCCTCTAGTTCCATCCACGTTGTCACAAATGGCAAGATTTCATTTCTTTTGATGGCTGCATATTCCATTGTGTATATATACCACTTCTTTTTTATCCATTCATCTGTTGATGAACATCTAGGTTCTGTCCATAGTTTGCCTATTGTGAATATTGCTGCTATAAACATTTGGGTGCACGTGCCCCTTCGGATCACTACGTTTATATCCTTAGGGTAAATACCTAGTAGTGAAATTACTGGGTAATAGGGTAGCTCTATTTTCAACTTTTTGAGGAACCTCCATGCTGTTTTCCAGAGTGGTTGCACCAGCTTGCATTCCCACCAGCAGTGTAGGAGGGTTCCCCTTTCTCCACATCCTCCCCAGCATCTGTCATTTCTTGACTTGTTAATTTAGCCATTCTGACTGGTGTGAGGTGGTATCTCATGTGGTTTTGATTTGTATTTCCCTGATGCCGAGCGATGTGGAACACTTTTTTCATGTGTCTGTTGGCCATCTGGATGTCCAACATTTGCAGAAATGTCTGTTCCTGCCCTCTGCCCATTTCTTGATTGGATTATTTGTTCTTTGGGTGTTGGGTTTGCTAAGCTCTTTATAGATTTTGGATACTAGCCCTTTATCTGATATGCCGTTTGCAAATATCTTCTCCCATTCTGTCAGTTGTCTTTTGGTTTTGTTAACTGTTTCCTTTGCTGTGCAAAAGCTTTTAATCTTGATCAAGTCCCAATAGTTCATTTTCACCCTTGATTCTCTTGCCTTTGGCGATGTTCCCAGGAAGAAGTTGCTGAGGCTGAGGTCAAAGAGGCACCTGCCTGTGTTCTCCTCAAGGATTTTGATGGATTCCTTTCTTACATTGAAGTCCTTCATCCATTTTGAGTCTATTTTCATGTGTGGTGTAAGGAAATGGTCCAATTTCATTTTTCTGCATGTGACTGTCCAATTTTCTCAGCACCATTTGTTGAAGAGGCTGTCTTTTTCCCATTAGACATTCTTTCCTGCTTTGTCGAAGATTAGTTGACCATAGAGTTGAGGGTCTATTTCTGGGCTCTCTATTCTGTTCCATTGATCTATGTGTCTGTTTTTGTGCCAGTACCATACTGTCTTAATGATGACAGCTTTGTAGTAGAGCTTGAAGTCTGGAATTGAGATGACACCAACTTTGGCTTTCTTTTTCAGTATTCCTTTGGCTATTTGCGGCCTTTTCTGGTTCCATATAAATTTTAGGATTATTTGTTCCATTTCTTTGAAAAAAAAAATGGATGGGATTTTGATAGGGATTGCATTAAATGTGTAGATTGCTTTAGGTAGCATAGACATTTTCACAGTATTTGCTCTTCCAATCCAGGAGCATGGAACATTTTCCCATTTCTTTGTGTCTTCCTCCATTTCTTTCATGAGTACTTTATAGTTTTCTGAGTATAGATTCTTTGCCTCTTTGGTTAGGTTTATTCCTAGGTATCTTATGGTTTTGGGTGCAATTGTAAATGGGACTGACTCCTCAATTTCTCTTTCTTCTGTCTTGTTGTTGGTGTAGAGAAATGCAACTGATTACTGTGCATTGATTTTATATCCTGACACTTTACTGAATTCCTGTACAAGTTCTAGCAGTTTTGGAGTGGAGTCTTTTGGGTTTTCCACATAGAGTATCATATCATCTGCGAAGAGTGATAATTTGACTTCTTCTTTGCCGATTTGGATGCCTTTAATTTCTTTTTGTTGTCTGATTGCTGAGGCTAGGACTTCTGATACTATGTTGAATATCAGTGGTGATAATGGACATCCCTGCTGTGTCCCTGACCTTAGCGGAAAAGCTTTCAGTTTTTCTCCATTGAGAATGATATTTGTGGTGGGTTTTTCATAGATGGCTTTGATAATATTGAGGTATGTGCCCTCTATCCCTACACTTTGAAGAGTTTCGATCAGGAAGGGATGCTGTACTTTGTCAAATGCTTTTTCAGCATCTATTGAGAGTATCCTATGGTTCTTGTTCTTTATTTTATTAATGTATTGTATCACACTGATTGATTTGCAGATGTTGAACCAACCTTGCAGTCCTGGAATAAATCCCACTTGGTCGTGGTGAATAATCCTTTTCATGTACTGTTGGATCCTATTGGCTAGTACTTTGGTGAGAATTTTCACATCTGTGTTCATCAAGGATATTGGTCTGTAATTCTCTCTTTTAATGGGATCCTTGTCTGGTTTTTGTATCAAGGTGATGCTGGCCTCATAAAATGAGTTTGGAAGTTTTCCTTCCACTTCTATTTTTTGGAACAGTTTCAGGAGAATAGGTATTAATTCTTCTTTAAATGCTTGGTAGAATTCCACTGGGAAGCTATCTGGCCCTGGGCTTTTGTTTGTTTGGAGTTTTTTGATGACTGTTTCAATCTCCTTACTGGTTTTGAGTCTGTTGAGGTTTTCTATTTCTTCCTGGTTAAGTTGTGATAGTTTATATGTCCCTAGGAATGCATCCATTTCTTCCACAGTGTCAAATTTGTTGGCATAGAGTTGCTCATAGTATGTTATTATAATTGTTTGTATTTCTTTGGTTTTGTTTGTGATCTCTCTTTCATTCATGATTTTACTTATTTGGGACCTTTCTCTTTCTTTTTGATAAGTTTGGCCAGGGGTTTATCAATCTTATTAATTCTTTCAAAGAACTAGCTCCTAGTTTCGTTGATTTGTTCTATTGTTTTTTTGGTTTCTATTTCATTGATTTTCATGTGACCTATTATGGAGAATGTTCCAGGTACACTAGAGAAGAATGTGTATTCTGTTGCTTTGGGATGAAATGTTCTGAATATATCTGTGATGTCCATCTGGTCCAGTGTGTCATTTAAGGCCTTTATTTCCTTGTTGATCTTTTGTTTGGATGATCTGTCCATTTCAGTGAGGGGAGTGTTAAAGTCCCCTACTATTATTGTATTATTGTCGATGTATTTCTTTGATTTTGTTATTAATTGGTTTATATAGTTGGCTGCTCCCATGTTAGGGGCATAGATATTTAAAATTGTTAGATCTTCTTGTTGTACAGACCCTTTGAGTATGATATAGTGTCCTTCCTCATCTCTTGTTATAGTTTTTGGCTTGAAGTCTAATTAATCTGATATAAGGATTGCTACCCCAGGCTTCTTCTGATGTCCATTTGCATGGTAAATTGTTTTCCACCCCCTCACTTTAGACCCCCTCAGGTCTAAAATGAGTTTCTTGTAGGCAGCATATTGATGGTTTTTTTTTTTTTTTTTTTTTTTTTTATCCATTCTGATACCCTTTGTCTTTTGATTGGGCCATTTAGCCCATTAACATTCAGGGTTACTATTGAGAGAGATGAGTTTAGTGCCATTGTATTGCCTGTAAGGTGACTGTTACTGTATATTGTCTCTGTTCTTTTCTTATCTACTACTTTTAGGGTCTCTCTTTGCTTAGAGGACCCCTTTCAAAATTTCCTGTAAAGCTGGTTTGGTGTTTGCAAATTCTTTCAGTTTTTGTTTGTCCTGGAAGCTTTTTAACTCTCCTATTTTCAATGATAGCCTAGCTGGATATAGTATACTTGGCTGCATGTTTTTCTTGTTTAGTGCTCTGAATATATCAGGCCAGTTCTTTCTGGCCTGCCAGGTCTCTGTGGATAAGTCTGCTGCTGCCAATCTAATATTTTTACCATTGTATGTTACAGACTTCTTTTCCCGGGATGCTTTCAGGATTTTCTCTTTGTCTCTAAGATTTGTAAATTTTACAGTTAGGTGATGGGGTGTGGACTTATTCTTGTTGATTTTGAGGGGGGTTCTCTGTGCCTCCTGGATTTTGATGCTTATTCCCTTTGCCATATTAGGGAAATTCTTTACAATAATTCTCTCCAATATACCTTCTGCTCCCTTCTCTCTTTCCTCTTCTTCTGGAATCCCAATTATTCTAATGTTGTTTCATCTTATGGTGTCACTTATGTCTCGAATTCTCCCCTTGTGGTCCAGTAGTTGTTTGTCTTTCTTTTGCTCAGCTTCTTTATTCTCTGTCATTTGGTCTTCTATATCACTAATTCTCTCTTCTGCCTCATTTATCCTAGCAGTAAGAGCCTCCATTTTTGATTTCACCTCATTAATAGCTTTTTTGATTTCAACTTGGTTAGATTTTAGTTCTTTTATTTCTCCAGAAAGGGCTTTTATCTCTCCTGAGAGGGTTTCTCTAACATCTTCCATGCCTTTTTCGAGCCCCGCTAGAACCTTGAGAATTGTCATTCTGAACTCTAGATCTGACATATTACCAAAGTCTGTATTGATTAGGTCTCTAGCCTTCGGTATTGCCTCTTGTTCTTTTTTTTTTTTTTTTTTTTTTTTTGTGGTGAGTGTTGACGCCTTGTCATTTTGTCCAGATAAGAATATACGAAGAAGAAAACAAAACAAAACAAAACAAAAAACCCTGAAAGGGTGGCAAAGAGCCCAGGAAAATGTGCTTTAACCAAATCAGAAGAGACCCCAAATCTCGGGGTGGAGAAAGGGGATAAAGGGAAGTCCAGAAAAAAAATTTAAAAAAAAGAAAACAAATTTTTAAAAATATAAAAAAGAGAAAAGTATATATATTAGCCTGCTGACTAGAACTGGGTCAACCACTTAATTCTGGGAGTATTTTGGTCTCTTAGAAGAAACTACCTCCCAAAATTTTAAAGAATGAAAAACATATATAAGGGTAAACACAATGAAGGGATGGAATATGCCTATAAAGATGAAAAAAAATATATACATTTTTTAATTTCTAAAAAAGGAATTGATAAAGTAAGTTGGCTGGGAGAATAAAGAAAAAGAAAGTGAAGAGATTTTGCTCAGACTGGAGACTAGAACAAGCCCGGAGCTAGATCTAGGGTATATTTTGATCTATTAGAAGAAGTTGTACCCCAAATTTTTTAGAAGAAAAAACCCTCTATGTATACAAAAAATAAAGTTAGATACAATGAAGGATAAATATGACTATAATAATGTTCATAAAATATTATTTTTTTTTTATGAAAGGTATTCTTAAGATAAACTAGTTAAAAAAAACATTAAAAGAGGAAAGGGTAAAAGTTAAAAAAAATTTAGAAGAGGAAGAAAAAAAAGAAAATTAAAAAAAATTAAATTAACTGCAAGACTAAAGAATCATGGGGAGAAAGCCATGAATACCACGCTTTGCTTTCTCCTGGGTAAGTGAACTTGGTCCTGGATGGATTTCTTGTTGATCTTCTGGGCGAGGGGCCTGGTGTAGTGATTCTCAAGTGTCTTTACCCCAGGCGGAATTGCACCGCCCTTACCAGGGGCCAGGCTGAGTAATCCGCTCGGGTTTGCTTTCAGGAGCTTTTGTTCCCTGAGCGCTTTCCGTACAGTTCTGGAGGACGGGAATACAAATGGCGGCCTCCTGGTCTCCGGCCAGGAGGAGCCGAGAGCCCGGGGCCCCACTCCTCAGTGCGCTCTCAGAGAACAGCGCCCAATCACTCCCATCTCCGTGGCCTCCGGCCGCACTCCGAGCTCACCAAGCCTGTGACCGGTTCAAGGTAAGCCCAAGTTGAGAGCTCACTCCTCGGCTCTGTAGCCGGCTTCCCCGCTCTAATACCTGTGAGCTCTGTGACACTCAGACACCCCCTATCCCTCTGTGACCCTATGGGACCTGGGGCCACGCTGGCCCTGTGGGCTTCACCCCGGTTTAGCCTCTGGAGCGATGTCCCTCAGTGGAGCAGACTTTTTTTTTTTTTTAGATTTTATCTATTCATTTGACAGAGAGAGATCACAAGTAGGCATAGAGGCAGGCAGAGAGAGAGAGAGGAGGAAGCAGGCTCCCTGCTGAGCAGAGAGCCTGATGTGGGACTCGATCCCAGGACCCTGAGATCATGACCTGAGCTGAAGGCAGCGGCTTAACCCACTGAGCCACCCAGGTGCTTCTGGAGCAGACTTTTAAAGGTCCTGATTTTGTGCTCAGTTGCTCTGCCGCTTGCCGGGAGCCACCTCCCCCCCCCCCCCCAACGGTTTATCTTCCTGTCGCTTTGGATTCACTTCTCCACCATCCTACCTTTCAGAAAGTAGTTGATTTTCTGTTTCTAGAATTGTTGTTCTTCTTCTCTTCGGTCTCCTGTTGGATTTGTAGGAGTTTTCAATGGATTGATAAGCTATCTAGCTGATCTCCTCCAAAGGGCACTTTTGAGACACAGGACTGGAAGCTGGAATAAACCCTGAAGCGCTGGCTCTGGGCGTGTGCAGTGTCCAGGACTCCGACCCTGTGACCTTGCCTGAGAGCCCATGGGTGGTAATGCCCAGTATACACGAACCCAGATCTCAGGCTCTGCACTAACCTCTCATTTTACATTTCCTGGCTTACATCCTGAACTTTTTCTGCGTGGCTTGAGTTTGACTCACATTTACTGAATGGTTACCCCATTTCAATATATTTTATTTTCAGTTGACAGAAAATCCTGTTCCTTTTATACTGTCTCCATCTCTAATTTCGCTTTTCATTTTCTCTGAGAAACAGGTGTTCTGTTTTTAGGTCCAGAAGGGTCTAATGTTTGTGTCCCAATCTAGTTTGTAGAGTGAAGCCAACACAGTCTAAGACCGGGTAGCCTGGACTTGAAACCTAGTTCTCTCCCTTTCCATGTGAGCTTCGGCAAATTCCCTGCCCTGATCTTTCTCTGCCCTAGTTTTCTCAACTAAGAAATGGAGATTTAAAAACCCCACTTCATGCATCTATTGTGAAGAGTGGATAGATTAATATATATATCCGTCAGCCCGGCCTCTGACAAATGTTCAGCAAATGTTATCTGAGGATAATGGTAAATTCTTAGGTCAAAGATGCTCTTCCCTTGCTACCTAGCATGTTTCTGGCCATTTCTCCTCCTTTTATAATTTACAGGTATTCATAAAATCACAGCTCATATTGACATTCAACTAAGAAAAAGATCACAGGAGAGTTGAAGCTTCTCAGACACAATTTTCATATTGGTACATCAAAGCTGAATAGAGGTTAGGTTGTGGTGGAATTAAAAAGTACACGTGGAAAGACACTGCAATGATTAGAGGTGAAGGTTGAGTGGGAGATGAAAGGATTGATTCACCTTTTCTCCTGCAGGAAGAACAGAGTGAGTGTACTCTTAGCCAGCTTAGTCCAATCAAGAGAATTACACTACACTCAAAATGAGAAGTAGCCTTAAACTAAATTTATTTTTTATTATTGGGAACCAGTAAGGACCACCATAGTTCAGAAAATTAAGATTTAAATATTTAAAAATTGTTTCAGTGAATGAAATATATTTTTGTATATATTAGTTTTATATGGTGCTTTAGTTTCTATGGCACTTCAGATTCTTATAGCCCCTTTCCTCAAGGATATCTTAATGACAAATATACATTGAAACCAACTTCTCTTGACAAATGGGCTAGATTAGTCTGGTTCTGGGGTTGACTCAGGGCAGGAAGGTAAATTCAAATACTTCGGCAGGTCTCTCCTTCCTCTGGGAAAGTGTTCTTATCACACACACAAGAATTTCTTTCAATAAAATGGCCGTATCTCTACAGAAAACATGGCTCATCGCCATTTTCTGCCTAAACTAGCATCAGCAGCTCGTGGAATCCACATATGGAAGCACGGGGACTAGATGAAGAGCGTGCCTCCACCACTTATTCATTTGTGTATCCTTGAGAGAATCTTTTTCAAGTTATTGGAAATCAGCTTCTTCATCTATAAAATGGGGTGTTCGAACTTACTTCTAAAGTTATTTTTAAGATAATCTGACGTCATGAGCCTGAAAATACTTTGCAGCTATAAAAGATCATAACAATAAAGACTGGTGTTATTATTTCTCCTTTTAGAGATGAAGAACTACTTGATTTTTTTTAATGTTAGGTGAAGGATGGTTTTATTATTCTAGATGATGGAAACTGTGATCCACTGTGGTTAGCAATAGGGGCTTTTTGAGGAGAGGGTCTTTGGTTTTAATCCCAAATGTAATTAATTGTGACTTCATGAAGGCCCTTAACTTATCCAAATCTTGGTTTCCTCATCTATAAGTTGGAGATAATAGTTGTGTATAATCTATAGAATTTATAAAATTAGATGGACGAATGTTCTTCGGTAGAATACAGGCATTACCTTGGAGATATGACACAACTGGCTCCAGGCCACCACAGTAGAGAGGATACTGCAGTTAAGTGAGTCAACTTAACTTCTTGGTTTTCCAGTACAAATAAAAGTGATGGAAGCTATGCCAGGTCTATGGTGTCAATTCCAAACACTCAACAGTTACTCAACAGAGGTACCATAATGGCCATAATTGGTCAGTGATACCAACAAAAATCTAAATACACTGATAAAATTTCTTCTTTGCAACTTTTCATAGTTAAAAAGGAAAGTGGTAGGAAGCTTGATGAAAGAAAGCTTTTTTGAGAAGACAATATGGGAAGGATAGGTTGTTTTTATGAATTTCGTGGTTGTGTCATTTTAAACAGATGATGGGAAATATTTCCTGAGTGTTCACCATGAGCAAAACACTGAAATGAAATTTGAAATGAATGTCACTAAATAAATAGTTTGTAGCTTGGCTCAGAAGTTTTAAGAATAGTGCTGGAACCATCTGTGTTCTATGAACGGCTTCTCCCTTTGGATGAAATACGATCATCCAAAGAAGGAAGATGAAAACTATTGATTAATTTTGGGACAGAATGTTGGGAAAATGTAAAATATCATAAGTACTAAGTTGACAGTTGAAATCTTTGAAGACTGTATTAAAGTTAAATGCCCTCTTCCGCAGTACAAGCTTCTAGCCCGTTTACTAGCCTTCAGAGCTAGTAATCCTTCCAAAATTCCAGGAGTCACTCCCAAAGAGTCTTTAGTGAAATAATAACATTTGTTTGTGAAAAGCACCTGAAGGAAAATAATAACCCTGCCGAGTGGCACAGGTAAACAAATCACAGAATTATAAATAGAGCCAGAGCCTTTCTAGACATGGAAACAAATGCTAGTCAATGTGACTTGGCAGTAATTTCAAATTTGGTAATGAAGTGTGGGGGCTAACCATTCATCAAGGGCATCACTAAAAAGATTTGGCCAGGTTGCCAAAAATTTGGCTAGATTTTCTGAGAAATAATAAATCTTCAACAACAAAATCAAAAGCTAAAGAATTTGTAGTACTCACTGGCCCCTCCTGGACTTGACTTTCTTCCCTGTTGTTAAGGAGCTCTAGTTAGGAGGAGGTTGCTGCTTCCTCTTTTCTTTTCTTCTTTTTCTCCCCAGCTATATATTATCCATGATCATTGGCTTCTTCTCAAAGTATAATTTGTTCCTTAAAGACCATTACCACAAAGAACTTTACACAGCCTGTTGGCAAAAAAAAAAAAAAAAAAAAAAAAAATTAAATTAAATTAAATTTAAAAATGCATATTTGTGTTGGAAAAAAAGCAAAAAACAAAAAACAAAACAAAACACCTCGATTTGTACTCTCTGATTTTGGTATGGGTGCCAGGTCATGTTCATTCTTTTCTTTCCCCACTGTGCACAGAACTGAAAAAAAAAAAGTTAATCAGCTATTTTACAATGTCTTCCAACATTAAAATCACTTTGCTATAATTAAGAGCTTGGTGCCTGAAAGGACTAAACTTAGGACCACTTGAAATGAACCAGTGAAGGCAATGCCGTTATCTGGTGGAAGAAACCAAGGAAGGCAAGAAGCAGCCATTCTGACTCTGAGATGGAGTCTGAAAGACAGAGGACCACCAAGCTGGCTTTTGCCTCATGGTGCTTCCCTTGGAGGGGGTGGTCTTAGACTTTCTCAGGGGACTGAGGTTCCCCTTCAGGACTCTCCATCTCCTGCCCCACCCCAGCTGTCCTCCACCCCCAAGCTACCAGAGAACCTCGGGGCTCCCGGGAAATAGCAGATCTTGCTAAACTGTGTCATACCTCCATGTCTCAATTTATTTAATAGTCCTGAATTACCACAGAGATGATTAGATGAAAACCTACTGATGGAGCAAGATCTTTGAACTAGAATGTGCCTGCTCATCAGTAATCCTCCCTCTGCCTTTCAATGGAGTCGTTTTGATGTGAAGATCAAAAGAATTGTTAAGACCGGCTGGCAAGTGTGGTCATCAGACATTCTAGCCCAACCCTCTGGAATAGTTTGTAGCTTGGCTCCCACTTCTGTGGAAACAGAAGTCCTACTCCTTCCCTGGGAAAGACACATCTCCAAATGGGATAGAGAAAGTAAAGAGAGAGCAGACTCCTTCCCCCAGAGACACTATCCTGCCCCATTGGAAAGAACAGGAAACCTCACCTCCTTTAAACAATTCTCTAAGCTCCAAAGCAGTCTGGATCAGTCTTAGGCTGAAGTTAGTGGAATTTACCATTAGTCAGTTCAAGTGTATGTTGGGCTTAGTGCTGCTATACTTTAATAGTATTTTTTATTTTTTAAAATGCATTTATTTATTCTAGAAACAGAGTGGGCACACAAGCAGGGGGAGGGGCAGACGGAGAGGAAGGGAATTTCAATCAGGCCCCTACTCCCCGCTGAGCACAGAGCCTGATGTGGGGCTTGATCTTGAGATCTCGAGATCATTAAATGTGTAGATTGCTTTAGGTAGCATAGACATTTTCATAGTATTTGTTCTTCCAATCCAGGAGCATGGAACATTTTCCCATTTCTTTGTGTCTTCCTCAATTTCTTTCATGACTACTTTATAGTTTCCTGAGTATAGATTCTTTGCCTCTTAGGTTAGGCTTGTTCCTAGGTATCTTATGATTTTTGGTGCAATTGTAAATGGGATTGACTCCTTAATTTCTCTTTCTTCTGTCTTGTTGTTGGTGTAAAGAAATGCAACTAATTTCTGTGCATTGATTTTATATCCTGACACTTTACTGAATTCCTGTACAAGTTCTAGCAGATTTGGAGTGGAGCCTTTTGGGTTTTCCACATATAGTATTATATCATCTGCAGGGAGTGATAGTTTGATGATTTCTCTGCTGATTTGGATGCCTTTACTTTCTTTTTGTTGTCTGATTGCTGAGGCTAGGACTTCTAGTACTATGTTGAATAGCAGTGGTGATAATGGACATCCCTGCCTTGTTCCTGACCTTAGTGGAAAAGCTCTCAGTTTTTCTCCATTGAGAATGATAATTGTGGTGGGTTTTTCATAGATGGCTTTGATGATATTGAGATATGTGCCCTCTATCCCTACACTTGTCTCAAGCTGCTACTCCTCCACCATCTTGACTCCTCCCTAGCACCTTGAGATCAGACCTGAGCAGAAATCTAGAGTTGGCCGCTTAACCGACTGAGCCATCCAGCTGCCCCTTTATTTACTTATTTATTTTTTAAAGATTTTATTTATTTATTTGACAGACAGAGATCACAAGTAGGCAGAGAGGCAGGCAGAGAGAGAGAGAGAGAAGAGGAAGGAGGCTCCCTGTGGAGCAGAGAGCCTGATGTGGGGCTGAGAGCCTGATGTGGGGCTTGATCCCAGGACCCTGGGATCATGACCTGAGCTGAAGGCAGAGGCTTTAACCCACTGAGCCACCCAGGCATCAGCCACCCCTTTAATAGTATTTTAAAAATTAGAAACATAAAATTTGCTCAAAGCAGACTATTTGGAGAATTAAAAGAGGTAAAAACTGTATTCACGTTATCACTCTACAGTGGCAAGCACTAGAAACAGTTTGGTGTAGAGTTCTTCAGACTTGTGTGTGTGTGTATGTGTGTGTGCGTGTGTGTGTGTGCCACAGAGGTATCATGATTTCCCTCCAACATATATAATAAAGTACCTATCTTATTGAGAATTATTCCTTTTACCCCATTAGCAATATATCCTAAACTCTACCAGGTCAAAAACACTATTGTCTGACAACATACTATTTTTCAAGTATTTAAAATACTTTAAAATAATTTAATTTAAAAAATTTTAAATTTAAAGTATTTTAAAATACTTTAAAATATTTTACTGTATAAATTCATTATAGTTTAACCAGTTCCCTAAAGTTGGACATTTAGATTGATTTCTATTTTTATAACATTTAAAAATATATATGCTGCAACGAACATCTTCAAACACAGGAGTAATTTTTTAGTATAAGATAAATCTTTGTATCTGCAATTTCTGGGCCAAAGTGTATGTATGTTTTTAAGAGACTTACAACATTTTCCTACTTATTCTTCAGGAAAGTTATACAAATTCTTTCCCACCAGAAGTATGGGAGAGTAGTTTCTTCACACCATTGCCAAATGGAAGAGTATTGTTTTCAGTCTTGACCAAACTGAAAGAAGATTGTTAAACATCAATTAATTTCATTACTAGTGAGATCGGACACCTTTTAGTTTGTGTTATTTCGTGTTTTCTCATCATGTATATTTTTAATGGAATTGGCCTAGTCATGTCTTCTGCCCATTTTAATGGGGTCCTCACCTAATTGATTTATAAGGAATTTTTACACATTAAAAAGATAAATTCTTTGCCTGTCATATGTGTTGCAAATATTTCCTCACATTGTAATTCTGTACTTTGATTTAGTTATGGTGATTTAAATTCCCAAGTATAAAATCGTTCTTCTCTGTAGATTGTCCTATCTTTATTTTTCTGTTAGTGTTATGCTTCTAAAGTTTCTTTCTCCAACACCAAAATTATATGAGTATTCAAATGCAGTTTCTTTTTTTAATATGCCTTTTCCCCCACTATAATCTTTAATCCATAGGATTTATTTTAATTTTATAGGATAATATTCAGTTACCTTTATTTCTGAAGGGTTAGAAGTTTAGAAACTTGGAGGTACTAAAAGGCAGATGTGGCACATCTGGAAAAGATGACCAGATGCGGGGGAAAGGTCTGAGTTCTGTGTTCTGGTCTCATGTCAGATGTGCCTGAATGTATGTGGCAGTCAAGTTTCTTAACCTGCGTCTACGTTTCAAATAAGCTTGCCGAGTTGCCATGAAGATAAAAGGAAAGAATACTGTGGAAAAATAGGAGTACCATTTCTTCATGTCATCTTCAATTTCCTTCATCAGTGTTTTATAGTTTTTGGAGTACGGGTAGGTCTTTTACCTCTTTGGGTTAGATTTATTCCTAGATATCTTTCTATTTTGGGAGGAACTATACATAGAATTGTTTTCTTAACTTCTCCTTCTGCTGCTTCATTCTTCGTGTGTAGACATGCAACAGATTTCTGTGCACTGATTTTTGTATCCTGCACCTTTACTGAATTCATCAGTTCTAGCAGTTTTTTGGTAGTGGAAGTTTTACTTCTTCCTTACCCATGAATGCCTTTTTTCTTTTTGTTGTCTGATTTCTGTGGTCAGGACTTTTAATGTTGTGTTGAATAAAAGTGTCTGGAGTGGACCTTCTTGTTTTGTTCATGACCTCAGGGGAAAAGCTCTCAGTTTTTTTCCCATTGAGGATGATGTTAGCTGTGGGTTTTTCATATATAGGTTTTATTACGTTGGCATATATTCCTTCTAAACTACTTTGTTGAGGATTTTTTTTTTTTAAATCATGGATGGATATTGTACTTTTTCAAATGCTTTTCTTGCATCTATTGAAATGATCATATGGTTCTTATTCTTTCTCTTATTGATATGATGTATCACATTGGTTTATTTTTAACAATTGAATCACTCCTGCATCCATGGGAAAAATCCCACTTGATCATGGTGAATGATTTTTATGATGTATTGTTGAATTCAGTTTGTTAGGATCTTATGAATGAACATTTAATATTTGTATAATTTAGCTGTACTGGCAAAAGTTCACTTTGAGAAAATTTGAAAGTGTTAAAAAAGGTTCTCATAAAAATATAAATAGGGTTAAATGCATTTCACTGATAAGGGGGTATGTATCCTTAACACAACCAAACAATTAGTTTAGTTGGTAGATTCCCTTAAGTAAATAAGTTTCACGTCATTAAGGTACATACTCCCCCATATGTAATGATGTTTTTTTGAGGGGGAGAAAAAGTATTTTTCCATTATGGATACAGTCCTGTCTTCTTACACCTCTCCAAATGGAGGAAGTGCTATTAGTATCTAGCCATTTTGACTCATGATAGGTACTAGTTCTTCTCTGTAGATTGTCCTATCTTTATCTTTCTGTTAGTGTTATGCTTCTAAAGTTTCTTACTCCAACACTAAAATTATATGAATATTCAAATGCAGTTTCTTTTTTAATATGGCTTTTTTTCCCACTATAATCTTTAATCCATAGGATTTATTTTAATTTTATAGGATAATATTCAGTTACCTTTATTTCTCTCAGAGAGAGAGATAGCATACACAAGCAGGGGGAGAAGTAGGCTCCCTGCTGAGTGAGGAGCCCAATGCAGAACTTGATCCTAGGACCTTCGATCATGACCTGAACTGAAGGCAGGTGCTTAACCGACTGAGCCACCCAGGTGACCCTTGGTATTAGTTCTAAAAGAAGTATTTTCATGTTTATTTTTAAAGAGATAAGTTGTGCCTTTAAAAAAGAAGACAAGTCCTATGAAGAAGGATTTAAGTTTTGCTCTACCAATACTTCCAAAAGCAGTAGCTTTGAGGAAAGCACACCTTAGTGGAGGAGGGGAGACACCTGCTGGATGCCACTTAGAAAGGACAAGAGTCACTGGACGCCAGGCCTTCGTGAGGTGTTTTATTTCGTTTTTTTCCCATGTATCTTTGTGAGACAGTAACAAGTAAAATGACAGAGGAAACGGATATTAAAGATATTAACGCTGACTGATTTGCCTTCATTAACAACAATTAAATTTTTTTTAAGATTTTATTTATTTATTTGACACACAGAGAGATAAATCACAAGTAGGCAGAGAGGCAGGCAGAGAGAGAGGGGGAAGCAGGCTCTCCGCTGAGCAGAGAGCCCGATGTGGGGCTTGATCCCAGGACCTGAGATCATGACCCCAGCCGAAGACAGAGGCTTAACCCACTGAGCCACCCAGATGCCCCAAGGATTAAAATTATTTTAAATGTGATTCAATTCTAAAAGTTTATATACATGTGTATACACACACACACACACACACACACACACACACATACACACATACACACACACGCACATTTTTTCTTTAGCTAGTACCTCTAAATTTTTAATACAATTTTTAGCCCTGATATAGGTATTAATACTTTTTTTTGAAAACAATAACTACTATGAGCTATTCAAAGATATGAAGGAAAGATTCTTCAATCTATTTTTTGTATTGCTGTTGGCATTTTCTATCAATATTGTTTAAAGTGCACATGGAGAAAAAGCAATTCCATCTCTAGGACATTATGTCACTTGCCCACTGGCAAAAGTATACAAAGATAAGTGGAAACCATATTTATTAATTTGCAAAAAATAGAAACCTAGAGACAACTTGGATTTCCATTAAAAAAAAGAAGAAAACATTTTTGTTATCCTGATCCAAAGTCTTCAAGAAGAAACAATGAGATTATATTTCCCAGCATTCTTTGCAGTGGGGGTAGACACATGACTGTGTGTGATGTGTGTTAGCAGGCAGGAATGATGCCTGCCACTCCCAGGCTGAGCCCCTGAAAACCTCCATATGCACTCTCTGGTGCTCTTTTCCCTTCTAACTGATGGGATTGTTCACCCCCACTGTGGGTTTGGAAGCTCGGTGATGGCTGGCCCAGCCGCTGTTGGCCTGTTCGGTCCTTCTGCACCCATCTCCATTGACTTAGAACCGTCTCCTCCTGTTTTATGATGGAGAAATAAACGTGTGTGAAGCCAAAATAGGTTTGTATCTATTTTGTACTGCGGCCTAGCCAACCCTCACATACTGGTCAAAGAGGAATTTAACCAAGTCTAAATGATTTAGTCCTCTTTCCTCATTCAGGCCAAGTTAGTGACGAATGTCTAGGAATCTGTCCATTCAAATATTTAGCCAGAACCAACTGACTACTCACCAGCTGCCACATTCTCTGCTGTCTGCTGAAGATACCACAGTAAACACAGAAGGCACGGGTCCCGCCTTCATGGGCCATGCAGAATAGTGGAAAAGATAGGTGATCAACAAATAAGCAAAACACAAAATGTGTTTTTAAGTTGCAATAAGTTCTATGAAGGAAACAAATAGCATTTGAGCATAGAAAATAAAAGGTATGCCCTAGGAGGATTTTATTTTATTTTTAAAGATTTTATTTATTTATTTGAGAGAGTGCATTGAGGGAGAAAGAGAAGCAGACTCTCTGCTGAGCAGGGAGCCCAATGTGGGGCTTGTTCCCAGGACCCCAAGATCATGACTTGAGCCAAAGGCAGATGCTTAAATGACTGAAGCACCCAGGTGCCCCATCTGAGGAGGGTTTTAGGTGGCTGAAGGTTTAGAAAAGACCTCCCTGAGAAGGCGATGTTGAAGCCAGGACCCAAAGGATGAGAAGGACCTATCAATGTGAAGACTGGAGTTAAAATCATTCCATGCAGAAGGAGTTGCCATCAGAAGTTGTAGCACGAGAAATAACTTGGCCAAGTTGGAGGCACTATAGAAGGCCAGTGGGGCACATGGAATGAGAGATGTTAGCTGAACAAAGCTCATCTCCAGAGCAGTTTCCAGCCAGGTGAATGTGCCAGCATTCTGGCTCCCTGCTCGTAAATCTACTGTTGGACTAACCGAAGACAAGGATATTCACATCTTCTGTTTGCTTTACCTGATTTATTTTGTCCTGTGTAGACAGATGTCACTGTGGGAGAAAAAAACACAGCACCCAAAGTCAAAGTAGCCCAATGCATTTGATTCCACTTTTTTTTTTTTCCCAAAAATCATTAAGGACCATCTGGGTTACTAAATTAATTTTATAAAACAAAAAAGCAGTTCTCCATGAAAATATCTTTTACTCTTTTTTATGCAGAGTCATTTACATAAACCACTGATTAGAGTTAATCATTCAGAAATAGGAATGAACACATTGTCTCTTCCAGGAGTTAGATCATTCAACAGTATGTCATTATAATTTACTGATAGAAAACTATCACTTGTTTCAATTACTGTTACTCTTATTTAATTACCTAAAGATAACATACATAAAAGATACTCAGGTTTTATCCTTTTTTTAAAATGGCAATGACTTCCCTTATCTGTGGCATTCATTCCAGTGATTTTCTTAACAGCCATGTCCCACCCTGGGTTAGCCTCAGTGCTGCTGTGACAAATTATCTTGCGGGTGGCTCCATTGTAATGGTCTCCACAGACTTCCTGCAGTTTTATGCACAAAGTGGCACCTAAAGGATTCTTCACTCAAAGTCATGAGTCGAGGACACCTGATGTGAAAGCCATGGGGTATCATTTCAACAGCTCTATGTAGATGGAACAGACAACCTCCCATCTCGGAAATAGACCCCGGGCTTCTTCCTGGTAATTAATCTTACCCGTCTACACGGACATTTTGAAAAGGCATCAGCAGGTTCCTGGGCAAATTCAGGATCTACAGAGCTGCTGGCCCAGGACCCTGATGGATTCCGTGTTGTCTGCCTCAGGGTTCTTCCACCACAGCTGGCCTTGAAAGGGAAATCACCATCTACCAAGACGGCCATGATGTTGGCCACCACAGATTGTTTCTTGGGAATTTCACTCTGGCAATGTCTTCTTCTTTGAGTTTTAAAGCTATACAAACGCCATTAAACTCTTCCAGTTGTGTGAGACCACAGGAAATAAAGCATCCTGGTTTTCATTCTTTTTTAATACCTTGGCATGCTGAGAACTGCTTGACTAAAGTAAATCGGGGTTTTGTTGCATGCGTTGTCAGACGACCCAGGATTCTGCATCAAAACTAAGTGAGATAATGTGATGTGCTTTATGTGAAATATTTAGCCCTATGCCAGGCACACAACGAACATGTGATATACAGCAGCTGTCATCGTCATACTGTTGTTATTCTCAGCTCTTACAAAATCTGTTAGAGACTGATTCCTTGAGCTTCAAGCCTACATCAATCAATTGAATTAACAGATGTTTATTGAGAACAGAACATGACTGGTTGTTAATTCAGTCGATAGCCAGAAAGTGTTACAGTAACTCAAGAGTGGGACAGTTCACAGTGGGGCAGATAATAAGATAACACACACCACACACACACACGGCGTTTAAGTCAGGATTTAAAGGATTTAGTTTTTTCATAGGCAGCAAGGGTGTGTCATCTATCTCCTCCCCAAATTCTATTTTAATTTTGAAAAATTAAAGACCTGAAAAGAATGGAAAGAAGCAACACCTATTTCTCTTGACCTAGATTCCCCGTCATCATTATTTTTCTTGCATTTGCTTTATATTCAGACTTCGTTTGGCTGAACCATTTGGGAAGAAGTTGTAGGTGTCCTGACACTTTAACCTGTGATATTTCAGCACACCTCTCCAAAGAGGTAACCACACTGTCATGCCTTTATTCAAGAATGTTAAAAAATACTGCCTTCATATCATCTACTATACAATCCATCTTCAAATTGTTCCAGTTGTCCCCAACCTGGTTGTCATAGCTTTATATTTTTGATCTAGGACATTATCACTAAACAAGCGTTTGGTTGTTAGCAGGGTCGTATCTCCTGGTTCAGACGATTCCCATGAAGGGAGAGACTCTTGATGCCACTCTCTACGCATGGCAGGATCGGGAATCATCAGTTCTTAAATTAATCATTTTGGGTGGCAAACAAATCCTCAAAATCGAATTCATACTTGATAGGACTTTCTAGAAAAATCAAGCAGGATATTAAAACAATTACTCATATAGTTCATTTTTTAAGAGAAAAAATACTTCATGTTAATTTTCTGATAACTAGGGGAATAAAGAGGAAAAAGGGGGGGCACAAGTGATTGCTTTCCTTTAATTATCTGTATAATTGCTTCTGTCCTCCAGGATGCTTTGTCACTGACGCTGTGGACCTAGCATTACACTGGGAATACAGGTGGTTCAAGGTAAATATTTTTCTGCATTCTGTGGTTCAGTTGGAATAGTTAGAAACATAGAGACCTATTTCTTTCCTTAGTGTGTATTTGTTTGTAGCAGAGAGATCACATCTCTTTGGAAATAATTAAATTAAGTTATAATGTTCTGCAGCTGCTGAGTTATTAGCCAAATGTTCACCACATGGGATCTCTCATTAGGATTTGTGAACAGGTAATCTTTTTTGATAAATGAACTTGTAATTTTCGTAACCATTTATACAATACCCAGATATCTTTTATATTGATTTCTAATGTCTCGGCACTTAGGATGCTATATTTGATTCCCCCTTTAAAAGGATATAAAAATCATTACTGACACTTGATTGAGCTCCTTTTCGAAATGGCATAGGACCCACTAGAAATCAGATGCTATGGATAGTGATACTTTATGCAAGAAGACTTAATTTTTTTCCCAGTTTTAACTTCAAAGGGAAGTCATATATTCTGATACCTTGATTTTTTTTTTAGCATTATGCAAACTTAGATGATAATTGTTATCCCCATAAAAATAGTTCTCATGTTTTTATTTAACCAAAGCTGCTCAATAGAAGTGAAAATTAAATCACAAATGAAAACAGGTGAAAGCATTAGTTTTTTTCCTGCATCTGAGCCAGATTGTTTTTGGATCTAAACTGCTCCCTGATAGCAATCTAGGAACTTTAGGATGGTGCAATAGTTTTCTTGATGAACTGAGAGAACTCCAGTATCTTCTCTCATTGCAAGTAGAAAAAACTTGCCTCATTTACAGGAGTTAATAAATACACCTGCAGCATTTCCATTTCTTTTTCTCCATTAAAAGACAGTGTTGAATTTGGAAGCCTCCTACACTGCTGGTGAGAATGTAAAATGATGCAGATGCTTGGAAAACAGTCTGGAAGTTCCTAAAAAGGGAAAACAAAGAGATATTGCATGACCTGAAATCCCACTCTTAGGTATATACCCAAGAGAAATGGAAACATGTACCCATACAAAAACTTGGTATCATTCAAGCAGCATTATTAACAATAGCCCCAAGTGGAAACAACTCTAATGTCCACCAGTTGATAAACGAAGATGTAAAATTTGAAATAGCCATACAATGGAATGTTATTTGGCCATAAAAATCAGTGTAGTACTAACTCATGTGACATCACAGAGGCTTCTTGAAAATGTTTTGCTAAGTGAGCATAAGTCCCTTACAAAAGAATATTTTATGATTCTACTTTTTAAAAAAAGATTTTATTTATTTATTTGACAGAGATCACAAGTAGGCAGAGAGGCAGGCAGAGAGAGAGGAAGGGAAGCAGGTTCCCCAGTGAGCAGGGAGCCCGATGCGGGGCTTGATCCCAGGACCCTGAGATCATGACCTGAGCTGAAGGCAGAGGCTTTAACCCGCTGAGCTGCCCAGGTGTCCCTATGATTCCACTTTTATTAAATGTCCAGAATAGGCAATTCTATAAAGACAGAAAGTAGATTAGGGCGTCTGGGTGGCTCAGTCAGTTAAGCGTCTGCCTTTAGCTCAGGTCATGATCCCAGGGTTCTGGGATCAAGCCCCCCATTGCATTGGGAAGCCTGCTTCTCCCTCTCCCTCTGCCTGCTCTTCTCCCTCACTTATGCTTTCTCTCTCTGCCAAATAAATAAATAAATCTTTAAAAAAAAGACAGAAATTATATTAAAAAATTATTCTTAGGGCTGGAAATGGGAAAGTTGGGGTCATAAGGGGTAGGGACTGCTCATGAATACAACACTTCTTACTAGGGTGTGGAAATGTTCAGAAATAGGTTCTGAAAAAGGTTGCACAATTTTGTGAATAGAGTAAAGACCATTGACATGTACATTTCAGATGGGTCAGTTTAAATGGAGTGAAGTGTGAATTATATCTCTAAAATGTTTTATATGTAACTAATATATTTCTATAATGCATTAATATATTACATAATAATATATAGCATAATATTTTTTATATAATTGCATTTATTATATATATATGTATTTTTATATATACATATATATGTATATATATATATGTGTGTATATATATATATATATGTATTCACTTTCTCCTTCCACAGAAAGCTATATATATATAAAGCTATATATATATATAAAGCTATAAAGCCATACAATGGAATGTTATTTGGCCATTATATATAGCTTTCTGTGGAAGGAGAAAGTGGTGGTTTTATTGTCATAAAGCCATGGAGACAATGCAAAAATTATTCCATAATTATTAATGCTTTTGGAAAAGTATTTTAGAAAGATTTATATTCATCATATTTAACCAATTAGTATTTGAAAATGGACAGAGCAAAAATGTTATGGTTGTATGTCTGTGTTTATCATAATGTGAATGGGGCATTAGACAAGTCATAGTATATACGGCCTGGGGAACACTTTCTCCTCAACAACAATGAGGAAGTTTGAGATCACTCTTCTTATAGTCTCTGAGTTCCAGAATATCCTTGGATGATACTAGCCTTGACTCCTTCACCAAACACATATATTGGGAGTGAAAATTACTGTCTACTGCAAAGCTCTTTTGGAATCTCTTTTTGCCTCAGGAGACCTCAGGTGATCTATGGTTTTTTGATCATTCTCCAAAATAGAATAATTCAGTTGAAAACCCTAATTTTTATCTTTTTTCAGCTTAGATTTGATCCATAGCTTCGGGAAAATGAAAGGGACAGGAAACCGTAGTCTTTTCTTCTGGGTCACCTTCCCTCCTTCTTGTTCTAGGTTTTCCAGACACCAGAGGTTCAGAACAGGGAGGAACAGGGGGTGGCTACTGCAACAAATATTTATTTCTTTATTTCACTGGGTATGAAATGTGTAGGTTGTGATTATTCTTGTCGAATTAGCTTTAATTTGTATCCACTCTTCAGCACATGTCCAAATGTTGGCTCCCTCATGGGACACGGGTAGAACTTCAGGGAACATCACAATATCCAGTGTTATAGCCACTAGGGCAGGCTAGCTTCTTCTGCAGCACAAACAACACTGTAAAATTAGTGGTTTAAAAATGAGAGTTTGGGGGGGCATGGTATATGTCTATCACACATATCTTGCACAGAAGGTAGGGCTTCTACTCCAAACCTGCTCACTGACCCTCGCTGATGGTATCTCAAAATGGTCTCCATCACGCAGAGTTCTGGTGGGTAGGACCTCTGTAATGAATGCTTTAGAATAGAAGAGAGAGATGTAACTTCTGCTCACAACTCTCAGGCCTGAATACGACTTCTTCATTCCCTCACCCCACCATGAATCGGACAAGAAGTGAGTCTTGCCATGTGCCTGGGAATATTTGGCAAACACTCAGCATGGGAATTCTGGCTTTCTCAAACTCAGTCCATTTCACCATTAGCCTTTGATCCTTGCCAGCCTCTCGCTGCTGGAGTCCCTTTATCTAGAAACATGCCTGAGTCCCCATATGCCTGTGTCCTCATTTCTAGATTCATGCCTGGCTATCCTCTGTGGTATCCATTGAAAAGCTCAGGCATCATTGTCATGCAAAATTCACAAAAATATTCCATGTGTTTGAGCAACCAGGTGTGTAATGTTGGAGGCAAGCTATAGCAAGCTTGGGGACACCCCACCTTGCATTTGCTCCCCCTCTTTCCATCCTTGCATTTCTTTTCCCTCCTGTTGGCTTGAGGTTGAACTGTCAAATAAGGCATTAATGCTTCGTCTTTGCCTCTTACTCTGTTTTCTAGGGAACTGCGCTAAGATAACTAGTCATCTTTGGGAGAAAAGAGGGAGTAGTGATTTTGAAAAAGATAGAACTTCAGAGAGGTTGGTAATATTCTACTTCTTGACCTAGGAAGTTACAGTGTGTTTGTTTTGTGATAAGTCATTGAACTGTACATTTATTTTTTGTATATCTTTCTAATTTTTTTTAAAAAATTAAAACCTATGGGAAAAAATCCCCAGAATTACATTTTATCTAAACCTGCCACAGAGTCAAATTCTAAAACTGGAGCAGAGAAACAATGGAAAAGGAGTTGGAGATGAACTGAATACACGAAGCCCGGCTTTGTATAGAACATGAGCTCTTAAAAGCCTCCCTGTTCTTCCCTTCCTTTAGTGAGATTATTTCTTCTGTTTCACAGCTGGGGCTCTGGAAGCCCACAGAAGGAACAGCAAACACCATATCCAACAGGTCTTCATGGCAGAAGGTAAGAGCAGTCTTTGGTGGGACCAAATGGTCCCACTTCCTTGTTCCATAATGAATGTCCTTCACAAGCAGAAGATACTCCGTAATCTTAGCTAAAATTCAACTACATTGGCAGCATTTTGTGATTTTTGCCCAAGTCTGTTCAACAGAGTGCTACGTCTTCAGGAAGGACTGTGAGTAACACCTATATTAGCGAGTAAAAGATACAAGATCTAAAGTTGTCAGTGCTATGAAAATACAAGATACCCAGTGATGGGTGAGAGCAGATTGTATTCTGTGCCGCTTGCTATAAGTGCCATTCATTAGCTCTTTTTCTCATTAATTGGAACTGGGCTTATAGTTCCTTAATGCTTCTAAGCTTCTCTCTTTCTCTTTCTCTCTCTTTTAGAATAATGCACAAGAACTGTTTGGCATGGCTCTACATCCGAACAGGCAATTCTATAAAGACAGAAAATAGGTTACTTATTCCGTTGGGTGGGAGAGTTGGGAATGGGAGAAAGAGCAGTGGCTGCTAATGATTTGAGAGCTATTTTTTTAGGGTGGCACCTGCCACCAGAATGTGTCACCCAGAGAAACTGCAACACGCCACCGATGACTTGGCAGCCTCTCACCTTGCTAGGCAAGATCCTTCGGGCCTTCCCCCCAGTCTCATTCCCTCCTCCATCCCTATGGCCCAGGAGCTGAAGAGGTAGACGCGATAAGGAAGAGGGAGGGTTGACGAGCAGATGGGAGCCCCTTACCACTCTGGGTTCACTCTGGAGCTCGGGAAGAGAGAAAACCTGTGCTCTGAGCTTCGGGGGCTGAATGATTCCTATAATGACTCAAATGAGATCTGCTTGTTTTGCAGCAGGCTCTGGCCACATTGCTTTACCCACGTGAATTCATTCGACTCCCAAGAGTCGATAAAGTCACCACTGTTTCTAGCATGATTTTATACTAAGGAAACTGAGAACCGAGAGATTTAATCAACTTTCCTGAGGTTACACAATTTTCAGTGACAGGCAGGTGAGCTCAGTACAGGATAGAATCTTTTTATGTGTTAAGGAGTAAAGGAAGAGATTTGCGAGTGTCCTTGAAATGGTTGAAAAACGGAAGAAAAATAAGCCACTTCATGATTGTACCCTCACAAATTCAGAATGATCTGGGGTGGAAATATACAAATATGAATAAAAAATACATGCAAATATATGCACAGAACTTAAGGCTGTTTATCAAATATTAATAACAATCCTCACCGGGAGGTAGAATTATGAGGGGTTGTCAATGTTCCTTTGTATTTTTAAGTGGTTTTCCCAAATTTATACTATGAATAGATATACTTTTATATACTAATTAGAAACAATACAGTAAAAATTATATAAATAGTCATAACTTAAGTCTGGATCCAAAACACACCATTTACCCCTTAATTGTATTTCTGCTTGCAATACAAGTGAGAGAATTTAATGGGAGTTACTGCATTCTTAGGAATTATGTACATAATTGGTAAAACAGATAGCAAGAAAGGCAGAGAAAGGAATGAGAACTGTGGGTGTATTCTACGAGAAAAGACACTCGTTTGTCTGGGTCAGCAGTGGGCCCAGCAGCAGTTAACCCAGTGCCGGGTGCAAGGACCTGCCAGGAAACCATGTGGCCTTTGTGTCTCTGTGGCCTCAGCTGCTCAGCTGTCATGGAGAACCACAGTGCTTCGTACCAAAGGTGGCACTTGGCAGAAGTAGCAGAAGTGCCTGGGGGACCCGCTAGGTGCTGAGCAGAGATGGAGCTTAGAGAAGAAATTAAAATGTAGAGAACACTGGTTACTGAACAGGCAACAGACCTTTGGGATCTTCATAAATCCTCTAGGAGCGTACACAATTTGGAGATTAAGATCCTACAAGAATAACGGGGCCGGGAGTGGGGAATGAATTGACCTAAAGTTACTACCATTAACTTCATCCTATTTCTAGACAACAAAATGGGGGCAAGATAGGCAAGTGCCATGCCTTCAAAGCCAGCTAGTGTTTGACGATGCATTTTGTGACATCGTGTAGACCAGCCTCCGAATGAGATTGGGATATTTCTACAGGAGGACACGTATCTCCATACTGGCAAATATCTGGGTCATTATCGGGAACTTTGAGCTCTCCTCTGAAGTCTTGGCTTTGTGTGGATAGGATACAATATTGCTAATTTTATGGATTATTACCTCAGTACCTTGGACAAAGATCTGTCTAAATGATAGGATATCCATAAGTGAAAATGGTTTGATATTCACCTTTTACCTACCAGAGCTTGGTTAAGAGTAATTATAATTCTCAGTCCAAATTATATATGAACTGCTGCTCCTCGAATTCCTTTCCATTATTTTTTTGTTCCTGTTGTTGAAGAAGCTCTATTTCTTTATAAACACACAAAATTCAGGCCTTCATTAGTGAAATCTTCTTTGATGGAATTCAAATGAGTGCAATTTAATTGTAAAAATCATTTTGTTTTATTTTATCATTGTATTTTAGCATGTGCATTGAATTCTTAGTATCTAGCTCTGTTTCTATCTAATGACTATCAGCAGTAATATTTCTTGAGTAAATATCTCTTAATGGTACTTTAAATATCATCTTACATGTAATCCATGGACTTTGACACTAGGTCTGGCTGTTTGAAACAACTGTCCCCTCAATTAATAGGATTCTATGTTTCTTTGACCAGATAGACTGGCCCTGTTAAAAAAAAAAAAATTTAACAGTTACTTAGTGCCATCTAGCGGGTAGTTTGTTGTGAACAAAAACTCTAAAAATCTTGTTTAGCAAAAAGGCTTGTTTACATCTTATTTTGTTTGTGATGCTACTGAATGTATATTACTTGAATCTCAAGTTTTATAAATTAGGATGTAATAGAGCTAACAAATTCTAAAATTATTTTCTATTGCACTAAATAACTAGTTTTTGATTAGCTAAGAAATATGTTAGAGATTTCCCAAATAGTTTATAATCACTCTCTTTTATTGGAAAAATTAAAGTTCTCAAGACCAATTTAAAATTCTACAACACATATTTCTCATTAATCAAAAAATTTAAATTATGCTATTCAGAAGGAGTGATTTGATATTGCTGTTAAGTGTAGGAGTGTTAATAACAAGAACATAATTTCTTACAAAATTACTTAGTTTGGAGAGCATATGATTTACTACGAATAACTATTTTTAGGGAAATAACCTAGCATATTTTAGCATAACATTCATAGTGTTAGTTCTGTAGAATTTTTCTCTTTGTTAGTTTCAGAAACAAAATTTCAGGGTATATTCTGCCATTATTAAGCAATATATTCTTTTTAAAAATTTCATCTATTTTAGAGACAGAGAGAGAGAGAGTGTGTGTGTGTGCAAGCAACGGAAGGGGCAGAGGGAGAGCGAGAGAGAATCCATAAGCAGACTCTGCGCTGATGGGCCACAGTCCCATGACCCTGAGATCATGACCTGAGTCGAAACCAAACTGAGTTGGCTTCTTAACCAGTGGAGCCACTCAGGCGCCCTATAAACTGTACTTTTTTTTTAAGTCATCACATTTGTAGTTTAATGTGGAATTATTTGTGTACATAGTTGGTCAACATTATTTGTTGGTCAACATTATTTGTTGAATATCATTTCAACATTGTCTATCGAATGGAATGAATATGTGGGTGGAATGAAATAAATGAAGATGGAAGACACACGTTTTTGTCAAGGATGGCAGTGCACAAGCGCAGGTGACAGCAGGGAAGGATACAGAAAACTAGAGCTCATGTGCCTTGCCAATCTGACATTTTCTTCTTTCCTCAACTGACAAAAGTTTGGTGATAATGAGACCTGTGCAACTGTGAGATGCATGGTCTTGTGAGGTATAGGTCTTGCACTGGATATTTGTAAACTTAGCTGGATGGCAATGACGGTAGGGATGTGACAATGACAGGGACTGTATCACGGCATCCTAACAAAACTGCCGTTGGATGCTTGCTGTGTACCAACAAGTGTTCTCATTGATTTTCATAAATTATATTAATTACTCTTCTCCCAAACATGTGAATGGGTATTCTCAGTTTTCCCATTTTATAGAACAGGGGAAAAAGTCGCAGCGTGGTTAAGCAACCTGTTGAAGGTCACACAGCTAGTCAGGGGTATTAGAAGGAATTGAACCCAAGTCTGTCTGGTTTTGCTTTTAATTTTGTTCTGTTACTAATTGCAACAATTATAAATGGGTTTTGATGCCATTTGTTCATCTTACTTCATTGTAAATGAATTTCTAGTATTATGTATGTGGTTCACTTAGAAGGCTCTAGAATACCATTGAAATGCTAACATTCCATGTTTCTATAAAAGAATCTTTTCTCACAGACAAAAGAAATACTACGACCTTGCATTCTTTCCATCTCTAAGAAATGAATGTAAAACTCCCCTGGTGCGTCAGAATTGGCATTGTCGTTGACCGTTGGCATTGACAATTGACATTGACATTGTCGTCATCTGCGTTTCCAGGAAACTAAACCCCTTTCTGATTCCTGGGAACTGTCTTTGTGTAGGTCAAGGCTCCTATTACTCAAACTGACCCCAGCGAAAGATCAATGCTTGGTCAATCAGATACTTTTTCCTGGGACTCTAAGTCATGGAAAAATGATACAAGGAAGAAGGGACAACCACCCTTCATAATGGTGATGATACCTGGAGACATTTGGTGGAGAAGGGGGCCTGTGCAGGCTAGTCCTACCAAAAGTTGATGTCCTTTCTGCTCCTTGGCGTCTTATGTTTTACCAGCCTGGTTGGGCAGGTTCTCATTAATTCTGGGAGCTGCTATTATGCTTCCAATGCATCCGATTTCTGCCTAAGATCATCAGAGTCAGTTTCATTGCTTGAACCCGAAAACCTTGACTGATACCCCACTTATAATACCAATACGGTGATATCTACAGCTACTGATATTTGTCAGTGTTGAAGAGATTATTTTGGTGCTGTCTCCAATAAATCAGGTTAAAGCATAGGAGTATAATTGATTATGGTTTTCCAGTGTAATAGAAAGAAGTTTCATGAGAAATTTGCTGACCCAACATTTCAGACTAGAGATTTTATCGTAATGATGTTATAGTTTCTCAATACATCTCTGATGTATTCCACTTACAGAATGTTTATTGGTGTTTTCAATCTGTTGTAGAGGGTGAGACTTATGGTTATACACATGGAAGACCAAGATGTCCTTTGTCTCCCTGGGTTATTAGAGTGTGGACTTAGAAGAATTCTACATTCGGCATTACTGCATCTTGTGGATTTTTATATAGAGACAGTACAACATGATGATCTTGGAGCATAGACTGGGGCCCAGGGACAGGTAGCGGGTCTGAATGACTCTCTGATCTACTTACCATGTGTGATCTTAGGCAAGTTGCTTAACTTTTCTGTGCCTCTTTCCCCCTAATTTTTAAGAGATTTTATTTATTTATATGAAAGAGAGAGTGCAAATGGGGGGAGGAGCAGAAGATGAGGGACAAGCAGACTCCGTGCACGCAGAGGCTGGAGCAAGACTCAATCTCATGACCCTAAGATCATGACCTGAGCCAAGATCAAGAGCCAGATGCTCAACCGACTGAGCCACCCAGGCGCAGCTTCCACCGATTTTTAAATGGCAATAGTCATAGAGATTATTTTAATAATCTTACAACTGAGTAATTTAAGGAGTCACACTTCTTGTAATTTTCCATCAACACCTAGCATAAAGACAAAATGAAGGCATATACTTATGGCATGAACTTAATGCATACAAATAACATTTTCTTCTGTTAAGGAAGAGGCAAGGTTCACAAGTTACCCTACGGCCTCTCAGTAGCTTTTGTTTACATTAATTAATAGAAAAGCGTCTAAGTGACAAGCCAGGAGTTAACATGAATACCATATTCTTAACTGAAGACCTTATTTGAACTTTACTAGTTTTTCCACTAATGTCCTTTTTCTGTTTCCCGCTGGGTAAGGGATATTTGGAATCTCTCTGTGTTGTTTTTTGCAACTTTTCTATAAGTCTAAAATTAGTTCTGAATCAAAAATCATTTTTAAGTACAAAAAAGAAATGAAAGGCTGAAAGTTTGGGAGAGGAAAAATAATGTTTTACTTTTCTCTTTAAAGAAACACGCTGAAGGGCGCCTGGGTGGCTCAGTGGGTTACTGTCTGCCTTCTGCTCAGGTCATGATCCCAGAGTCCTGGGATCGAGCCCTACAGGGGGAAATCCCTGCTCAGCGGGGAGCCTGCTGCTTCCTCTCCCAAGCCCCCTGCTTGTGTTCCCTCTCTCAATGTCTCTCTCTGTCAAAAAAATAACTAAAAATCTTTAAAATAAAACAATAAAAATGATGATGTGTAATAAAGTTATAGAAAAGATTTTTACACATAAACTTTTTTGTTTTAAATTTTTATTTAAATTCTAGTTAATTAACATATAGTGTAATATTGGTTTCAGGAGTGTAATTTAGTGATTAGTCACTTCCATACAACATCCAATGCTCATCACATCATGTGCCCTCCCTAATCCCTCTCACCCATCTAGCCCATCCCCCACCCACCTTGCCTCCAGCAACCCTCAGTTTTACACGTAAAATGTGTTAGAGACTCTTTGAAGCTAGCCTGTCCCTAAACACTGAATGGCTTATCATGTATTTGGCAATACAGCAACAGTAGAACAAGTGATGGCTAGAAAGATCTAGAACATGTTAGTGGAAAACAAAATTTTATTTCATGTGTTTATTTTATTTTTTAAAAAAGATTTTATTTATTTTTTGACACAGAGAGAGAGAGAGACAGGGAGAGAGAGGAAACACAAGCATGGGGAGCGTGAGAGGGAGAAGCAGGTTTCCTGCTGAACAGGAAGCCGGACACGGAGCTCGATCCCAGGACCCTGGGATCATGACCTGAGCTGAAGGCAGATGGCTAACGACTGAGCCACCCAGGTGCCCCGAAAACAAGATTTTAAAGACACTTCTGCTGCTCGCCTCATCCAGCCCTCCATCACATGTAGACTAAATTCTTTTTATTGTATTTAATTGTTTACAATTAAATTGTTTACATTACATTTAAATGTATTTAATTCTATCTCTCACTCTGACTCTTCTTGCAACACACTTTTTGATCTTCTAGGAGACAGCTTTCTCAGATCAGTCCCTAGCTCCAAAGTTGCATTGCTCATTCAATAGCCTGTGGACAAATCACCTAAGATGCATGTTAATAATGTTGATTCTTGGATGAAACCTCAGACCTATCATATCAGAACCTCTGGATATTGGTCTCAGTAATCTGCTTCTCCCAAAATACCCTAGGTCTAACTTACAAGACCTCCAGGATGCTGTTTGAATGTCTACACTTCACATCTAGGACCCTCTTACCCCCAAAATGGGCCTTAGTGTCCATGGTTAACAACCTGGCTAAGAAGCTAGTCTTGGAATTTTTTTCTTCTGTATATTACTATATACCTTCTCATACTCATTTAAATTATTTTGTTTAAACCACAAATAAGAACTTTCTCACTAATTTCCTTCAGATTTTGGTGAAGAAAGAGGCACAAAGGCAAGGAAGACCACTGATGATGTGAAAAAATACTCGAACAGTCAAGTGCTAAAAGGACTTTGGATGAAATGTTATCATTTAAATTTTATTTTATTTATATTTCTTACTCAACTGCATCTGTATTTGCAAAATTATGCCTGTTACATGTGTACTGTTTGCCACCACATAGAGGTTATAAACATGTAACTTAAAAATAATATTATTTGCCCTGAAGTCAACTTTGATTTCAACATAGATGAGCAGGCTTCTCCATTCATGGCTGTCCTACTAGGACTGGCTGGTGGGACAACCAGAAGCAGGGGTGGGAAATCTGGGCTCTAAGAAAAAGCACGGTAGGAGCATGGGAATCCGAAGCCACATAAGGGATTCCACAAACAAAAGAAGAAAATGATGCAGGGCTGAACAAGGTATGGGTGTGTGGCCTTCAAGGAGGTCAGATGTTAGGGGAACAAATGTCTGCTTCAAATCAGCAAGGTTAAGGGTCCTCAAGGAATGGGAGAGTTGGCATTTAGAGAAGAGTTTTACCTAATTCTCACCTGGGACCTCCCGCCCCCCCCCCTTTTAAAGATTTTTTATTTACTTACTTGACAGAGGGATAGAGAGAATACAAGGAGGGGGAGGCACAGGCAGAGGGAGAAGCAGGCTGCCTGCGGAGCAGGGAGCCCAGTGTGGGGTTCCATCCCAGGACTCTGAGATCATAACCTGAGCTGAAGGTAGATGTTTAACTGACTGAGTCACCCAGACACCCCACGTTGGGCCCTTTTAAGGGTCCATCTTCAGCAAATTTAACTGATATGTCCACAGGACATGACTAGGGTAGAAAAGGGAAAATCAGAGGCCAGGGATAGCCTGGCACGGTCCCTGGCTGATACTAAAAGTTTGTAACTCACAGTGGAGCAAGAATAGGACTCGAAGAGGCAGAAATAGGACTGATATTCTATCAGTTGCTTGATAGGACCTAAAATGTAGTACATTTAATTAAAAAAAAACCCACAATGCACTGTGTTTTTATTTTTATTTAAATTCAGTCAACATATAGTACATCATTAGTTTCAGACGTAGTGTTTGATATCTCATCAGTTGCATATAATACCCAGTGCTCATCACATCACATGCCCTCCTTATTTTATTTTTTAAAGGAAGAGAGAGCATGAGCAGAGGGAGAGAAAGAATCTTAAGCAGACTTTGTGCTGAGCTTGGAGCCCAACTTGGGGCTCGATCTCACATCCCTGAGATCATGACTTGAGCTGAAATCAAGAGTCAGCCGCTTTAACCCACTGAGCCATCCAGGCGTCCTGACTGTGTTTTGTTTTTAGTGGTGACAAAAAAATAAAAAAAATAATAATAATCTTGCAATATGTACTTTTCCCAAAAAGCTTTAGCCTAAAACTGGTCAGAGAAATCTTTGTTCTTCTCCTTTCCCTGGAATAGATCATGTAATTCCCGGCTTGATAGGGAATCCTGGTTTGAAAGAGATTATCTGTATGGGTCCAGGAGCAGCCCTTGTATTTGCTCATAGTTTCTAGGCTGTCACATTCCCCACCCCCCACCCAAGCACAGGCACAGCCTGTGACACTTTGAGCGAGATCACAGATTGGCCCCCACTAATGGTTAGTCAAGGATGAAATAGTGTTTGCTCTTCTGTGGGAAATTTCCGCCTCCCAGGCTTGCCATTTGGAGGCCTCAGACAAGATCATTTATTTCACAGCAGTGGGCACTTAACTTTGAAGCCTGTGTTTTACTCACGTGGGCTTGTCATCAGCGAGGCCCCCACTATCACTTGAAATCATTTCTGCAGAAAGGAAAACTATTACCGTGGCTCAGCACAGATGAATACATTGTGGCTTATATCTCCAGTTATATCTCCAGTATCTTCGATATAAGTTCTTTCCTGATGCGTCAGCCAAGGGTGGCTCCGCGCTCCTGTAAATTTCCCTGCAAATATATCTGTATTTCTCATGTCAACTTACCACATTGTGGTTATATCATTGCTTTTCATATAAGACAGTGCTTAAATCTAGTTCAAAATGTGGGCTCTAAAGTCATAGACATCTGGGTTTGAATCTTTGTTCTAACACTTCTAGGCTGTGTGGCTTTGGATGTTTCCTAATTCTGTTTGTTAATCTGTAAAATGGGGATAAAGAGAGCACATAGTTTGTAGGGTATCTGTGAGAATTACGTGATTAAGCATCTAGCACAGAATGATTTCTTGATGAATATTGCCTTCCATTATCATTATCTCTCTAATTAATCTATACGCTTTTTGAAGAGCAAAACTCATGTTTTATACAATAGTATCCTAGTTTGGTAGCCCATAGCATAGTGTGTTATGCAGAAATAAGCACTCAAAAACAATTTTTGAATGGATAGCAAAATTATGAGGCCTTGAGATTATGGAACACGAAAAGAAGAAAGAGAAAGTCATGAAGGAATCTCGCAAGAAATTGCTTCACATTTGGTTATCATCTCAGTGTATTTTAGATATTATTGCTTAATTGGATCAAAACAACCCTGAAATAGAGATATTAATTTGTCCATTACATCTAGGAGGATGTTAAGGCTTAAGGGTTTAAATAACTTGCCTAAGGTGCCTGGAGGTCTCAGTTGGTTAAGTGACTGCCTTCAGCTCATGCCATGAGACCGGAATCCTGGGATTGATCGAGTCCTGCGGTGGGCTCCTAGCTCCATGGGGAGTCTGCTTCTCCCTCTGATCTTCTCTCACTCTCTCTCCCTCTCTCAAATAAATAAAATATTAGGGAATAAATAAATAACTTGTCTAAAGTCGCCGGGACAACAAGGGGTGTAATTGGGCTTTGAGCAAAATCCTTGTTCCATGACCCTGTCCATCCTAAGGGGCTTTGCTGTCCATATTTGTTAGCTTGTTTTGTTCCATTAAAGGCTGTTGCTAGTGTACAGCCTCTTTTCTCCTTTCTACGCCCTTAGCATCAGCCTGAGGGACCTCTGTCACGCAGGGTCTCACATGGTCAGTCAGATTACTGAAAGTCTAATGTGGATGACTGCATGCTTAATCCAATCAATTGTGCACTAAATCAGCCATAAAAATGGCTGACAACACAGACCCCGGCAGGCCTTGGGAGAAGTCACTGGCCACACACACAGGGGCTGCGTTTGTGCGTCACACAAACAAGGCCATCTGAGAAAGTAGGAGAGAGTAACATCTCTTGCATTTTCTGCATATTTCTACAATTACCTTGTTTTCTTTTAGCTTTGCTGATTTTCTCTTGGGACATGGGAAGTTCTTTCCCTTCTCCCAGCTTTATTGGGGTATAATTGACAAATAAAATTTAGAAATATTTAAGGTATATAACATAATAATTCAGTGTATGCATATGCTGTGAAATTAGAATCACAGTCAAGCTAATTAATATATCCATCATTTCCCATAGTTACTATATTGTGTGTGTATGCTGAAAACACTTACGATCCAATCTCTTAGCAAATTTCAAGTATACAACTCAGTGTTATTAATTATAGTCATCATACTGTGCACTGGAATCCAAGAACTTCTTTCTATATTATTTAGATCTAAGGCTGTGCCCCAAATTCAACTCTATATGAATTTAAGGAAAGAATTGAAGTGAAATTTGCTCAGCAGTTTCTAAGCACTGTAATTGCTATGGTGTAAAAATATGCTGACTGCTATGTCATCTTTCTTCACTAAAAATTAGGGACAAAATTAAATTTATATTTATATAGAGGTGCTGTATATCCCATATCAAAACTCAGAAGCTATTAAGATAAATATTCATATTTAGCACTGCATGAAAGTCCTTAAATTTCTGCACAGAAAAGGGAAAATAACTCAAAATCAACAACAAACTGGAAAAATATTTTCAACATATAGGGCAATTTTTAAAAACATTGTTGGGTGCCTGGGTGGCTCAGTGGGTTAAAGCCTCTGCCTTTGGTTCAGGTCATGATCTCAGGGTCCTGGGATCGAGCCCCACATCGGGCTCTCTGCTCAGCGGGGAGCCTGCTTCTTTCCCTCTCTCTGCCTGCCTCTCTGCCTGCTTGTGACCTCTATCAAATAAAATAATTACATATATTAAAAAAAAAATCAAACATTGTTTACAGGGACACCTGGGTGGTTTAGTCGATTAAGTGCCTGACTTTTGGTTTTGGCTCAGGTCATGATCCCAAGGTCATGGGATAGAGCCCCGGGTTGGGCTCCATGCTTAGCGGGGAGTCTGCTTGTAGATTCTCTCTCTCCCTCTGCCCCTCCCCCTGCTCATTCTCTCCCCCTTCCTCTCTCTCAAATAAATATAAATCTTTAAAAAATATTCTTTATGTATACTGAGTATTTTCAAATTCATAATGTATTTTTAGATTCACAAAAAGATGGATGAAGGATATGACTGTGCTTATCCCAGAAGTAAACTATAAGTAATGCCTGTATGTGGGGGGAAGACATTAACTTCACTAATAATGAAGTACATAGAAACTACAAGAAAAGTGAGATTTTAAAAATAGGTTTAGGCAATGTTTCTGAAATTAATGTGTTGGGTTTTTTTAAGTAAAAGAGTTACATGTGCTTGGTATTAGAAGCCCACTATGAAAAGGAAACTGCATTCTTAAAAGAACACATATATATAAAAGAACATTTTTATATTAAAAATAAAGCATCAGAGCACTCTACTACTATCCTTGCACATTGAACATAAAGACATAGGTTTTCCCCTTTCCCAGTGTATTTCTCTTCTTTCCAGCTATTCTGGGGAGATGTAAGTGGCCACCGGCCTTTCTGTACAGATGAGTAAAACCCATGGGGTTATGGAAAGAAAATTCAGGTGTAAGGTATTCAGGAAAATCAGAAAGAAACAACTCTCCCTTTGAATTTTTTCCCAAAGGAGTTGAGTGTTTAAATCAGTGGATTATGAAAGTGGTTCCAGTGACAGCTCTGCCACTTATTAGCTGATTCCCCTTAGATGTCATTGTTTCTTGATTTCCTCATACATTCTTTTAATCAAGAAATACATGCACCATTATAAGCTTCCAGAGGGCAGGGCTCATGTTTATTTTGCTGATTCATATCTATATAATGCTTGAAATATAGGAGGTGCTTTATCTGCTGTTTGCTGAGTGACTCTGAGTAAGACGAGGGGGATCAATGGCTCACGGCATTATGAGAAGAAAAGAGGATTGCCCTCCGGCTTGATGGATGAGAGGAAAACTTACAGGGGACAACAGATAACAAGAGAAAAAGGCCTATAGATGAGCTAGGAGATATGGGGAGAGACCCTCAACATGAAAATCAAGCCTTCTGATTACCACCGTGGGTCAAAGAACACTGTCTTTTCAAAGGGGATATTAGGGAAGACCTAGTATCTGGATAATTATAGAAATGCATTTTAAAGGGATGAAGTTTGAAACAATCAATTTAGAAAAGAAGTAGCAAATGGGTGACAAAGAGTCTATGGTATGTTTTCATACTCACTCTTGTGTGTATATGGGCATACTTGTATACACATATAGACACCAAAAGGATATACAGCAAAACTCTTGGCAGTGTTTTTTTTTTTTTTTTTTAACGTGGAACATGATGGGATAATAAAGGGTTTGAATTTTTACAATGAGTATGGACTGTTTTCATAATTAGTAAAAACAATAGAAATCCTCTCTCATAGCTAATGCTTATGACAATATGATCAATCTCCAAATCGATTTTAATAAACCAAAGGAAATGTGCCTCTTTATTTCTCTTCTACAAATCAATATCAATATAGTTCTGTCAGATACTAATGGAGATACATTTTATATGAAATTTGCTAGACGGGTAATCTTTTTGTCTTTGTTTCTAGCATAAACTTGTGCTTTTTCCTCATACAGAAAGCAAGGGAGGGCAGCCACAGGGATAAATCATAACTCTTCGTGTCAAACATTTGGGTCTTTTGTGACCCTGGGTCACCTCATACGTGCCAGATTGGTTCTATAATCAAAATTCCATCAAATATTATACAGCTCAGCTTGTAACATTGTCCCCCACAATTGTATTTGAGGTAATATGTTCTCGATAGTGAGAGCTAAAACAACCAGGCCTCCAAAGATGACTATGAAGCAAGTCCAGAACAAGAGTTGAAAAATTCTAGAAACATGAAAGTAGTGTTACAAAGTGTCAGCAGATCATGAAGCTGGGATATGGAAGATTCTATCCTTTCTTGTCCAAGTGGTCAGGTGCCTTCTGGGAGCCCACAGCCTGATGGACTTACTGATGTGTTTTTTGGTCTTTCCTCTTAAAAATGTACCTCACGTTCTGGGCTTCCAATGTCCCTATAAGAATATGTCCCAAACAAGTACTGCTAACCCTTAGCTATTTTCCTAATTACTGCCCATGCAACTGAGCTTTAGGGAAAAATCTGAAAAGCTGCGAGTGGCCACATGTATTTTTTTAGTTGGGTCATATTTGTGAATTGCCTTGTACGTGTTCCGCCTGGGCCTCACTCATTGGGTTGGACAGGGTTGGCTCTTTGCCATCTTGGCTATCAGAGGCCCTATAAAAGCCAGTGGAGTGCATGTGATGAGAAGATTGGACTATGAGCCCGTCATTCCCTTCAGACTTGCAATTAATTGTCCCAGGATATGGAGCGATATAATTTTCAGCACAGCCATACATACAGGGCTTACATGCAGTGCTGAGTGGTGCTGGCGAGTGACAATTCCCTATGACACATCATCTTTTAAAAGCCAGACCAGAAGCAAAGAAGCCAGCCAGTAGATGTCTCTGTGGCGCTGCAGTTCGGTCAGTCATGTTCTTGGGTGCTTAGCACTGTTGTCTGTGGGTTTAGAAATGCACTGATAAGAAGATTTGCACCTTTTATTTTGCACAGGTGGGGGAAGGCCCCAAGTGCCCTAGAAATATACCTAAGTCTCCAGCAATAAGTTTTCTGTATGATCTAAATATAAACCTTGCCATTAACATCTGTCCTTCTGATCTCATCTTAAAAACAACCTCCCAAAAGTATGTTTTACTTAAAAGATGAGCAGTTATGAAATGTTGAACAATTTTTTTTTTTTTTTTGCAAAATGATCACATTTTGTGATCATTTTCTTAGTATAATCATACTTAGTATATGTCCACGGGAAAGATGTCTGGAGAAAAAAACATATCATTTCCTACTCAGCAATTCCAGTCCTTGAGTAACAGGGGAAGTGACACTCTGGAAGGAAATGGAACATTATAAAAGGAGCCCACGGACAGGACAGATAACAATAACCTGGGGAGATTCTGGGGGCCACTGTGAGCTCATGCTTCTCATCTGTTTTACCTTTCAAACATTCTCCTGCTTGATATTAGATAGAAAATTCATTTTTTTCTTTATGAATTTACTATAGAAAAATATTTGTTTAGTTAAAGAATTCCTGTGACAATCCTCTTGTGAGATTAAAACTTTTTTTTTTAAATATTTTATTTATTTATTTGACAGAGAGAGATCACAGGTAGGTAGAGAGGCTGGCAGAGAGAGAGAGAGAGAGAGAAGCAGGCTCCCTGCTGAGCAGAGAGCCGGATGTGGGACTCGATCCCAGGATCCTGAGATCATGACCTGAGCCGAAGGCAGCGGCTTAACCCACTGAGCCACCCAGGCGCCCCAGATTAAAACTTTTTAAATAAGAATTTCCATAATATGTCTTTTCTGTAAGTACAAATCTTTTTTTTTTTTAAGATTTTATTTATTTATTTGACAGACAGAGATTACAAGTAGACAGAGAGGCAGACAGAGAGAGGAAGGGAAGCAGGCTCCCCACTGAGCAGAGAGCCTGACATGGGGCTCGATCCCAGGACCCTGCGATCATGACCCGAGCCGAAGGCAGAGGCTTTAACCCACTGAGCCACCCAGGCACCCCTTAAATAAGTGGAATCATACAATTTGCAACCTTTTGGGATTGGCATTTTTATCCTACCTAAATTCCTGGATATTCATGCAAATTGCTCAGTGTACAAGCAGTTTGTTTCTTTTATTATGGAGTTGCTTTCTGAGATATGTATATATCCATTTAACTGGATATATGTATATATCCAGTTAAAGGTGAGTAGTTAATCACCTGCTGAAGAACATTTGATCAGATTCTAGTATTTCACTAATACAAAATTCATATGTTGCCACAAAATTCATATGGAGGTTTTTGTGTGAACACAAATATTCATTTCTCTGTGATTAATTTAATGCTCAGGAGTGCAATTTCTTGGTCATACGGTATGTTTAACTTTTATGCTACTATCTAAATTTTCAAGAGTGTACTATTTTTAGTTCCTACCTACAGTATATGAGAGATTTAGTTTCTCTGCATCTTTGCCGGCGTTTGGTATTATCACTTTTTAAAATTTTAGTTATTCTGGTAGATATATACTAATATCTCATTACATTTTTAATTCCATTTCCCTAACAGCTAATGATGGTTGAACATCTTTCTTTTTGTATGTATATTTGCTCCATATACAGCCTCTGATGAAATGCCTGTTTGTGTCTTTTGTCCATTTTCTAATTGGATATTTTTTTTGTTGTGTTTTGTTTTGTTTTACCGTGAGTTTTGAGAATTTCTTATATTTTAGATACCACTCCCTCATTGTTAGGTATGTGGTTTGCAAATATTGTCTCCCTGTTTATAGTTTGTCTTTTCATCTTCCAGTTTTATGCAATACTCCCTCCATCTCAGCAGAGCTACTGGAGCCCAGCATAATAGTGCCATCCCACATAAATCCTGACATACATTCACCTCTTCTTCGGAGTCGTGTCTGGATACCAAATCCAGAGGTGACATGGGAAATTTGAAGAACAGGGATGTGGCTGGAATTCTCAGAATGATCTCAGAGCCTGAGAATATTTGTGTTCCCTTGAGCATACTCCTAAAAGGTTTCTAGTGCAACAGAGGATCTTAAAAATCAGGCAGGAAGAAGGATCCACTTTGTAGATAATGGGAATCCTTCCTTTGCCCGTCCAGGGCTTGCGGACTGGAATCATGAATAAGGTGGCCATGATGATAGGAAGGGAGATTTGCCTTGCCCAAAATGTCAGTAGTGCCCTGATTTAGAAACAATGACAGAGGGTACAATCTGAATTTTACAGCCCCCCAAAATTGACGTTTGGTGAATCCAGACTCAACCAGAACGGCTATAGTGGAGATTCTCAGCCTCTTGTCTAATTTTAAGAGCTGAGTCCTTGAATAGAGGCAAGTCTCCAGCCTTTAGGAAATTGGGAGGGAGACAAACCATAAGTGACTCTTAATCTCACAAAACAAACTGAGGGTTGCTGGGGGGAGGGAGGTTGGGAGAAGGGGGTGGGATTATGGACATTGGAGAGGGTATGGGCTTTGGTGAGTGCTGTGAAGTGTGTAAACCTGGTGATTCACAGACCTGTACCCCTGGGGATAAAAATATATGTTTATAAAAAATAAAAAATTTAAAAAAAAAAGTTTTCTTAGACACTCCCAAATTCTGTGCCCATAGATTTACTTCAGCTTGAAAAAAACCAAAAATAATAACAAATAAATGTCTTTAACCTTTTATTATGAAAACCTTCAAATACATTCAAAAGGCAGCAGGGTGTAACCTACCACACAAGCTCAACAATTATCAGATCATTTCCCCATATATTTGACAATGACTGTAGCAAAGTTCTGTAATGTCTTCCCTGAGGATTTTTCTGTTGCTTGCTTGCTTGCTTTTCTACGCTAGTTTGTATTTCCCCATTGAGAGCACATTCAGTTTGAACCCTGGACATGTTTCAAAGGCCATTAGGAAAATAAGACTTGAAGCCATAGTAAGATGTCACTCTATACTCCCTAGGATGATTACAACAGTAATTTTTAAAATCATAAAATAAAAATTGTAGGCAAAGTGGAAAAATCAGAAATCCTATACTTTTCTCACAGTAGGTTTGTAAAGTGGTACAAATGCTCTGGAAAATGGTTTGTCAGTTTCTCAAAAAGTTAAACATAAAATTACAGCCCAGGAAGTCTCCGCTCACGTATATACACAAAAGAATTAAAAACACACATAGGCAAAAATGTGTATAAGAATTTTCAGAGTAACATTATTCATAGTAGCCAAAGAGTGGTGTCCAGCAACTGATGCTGAATAAACAGAAGTGGTGTATCCATATAATGGAATGTCATTCAGCTATAAAAATGGTTAGAGTAGCAATACATGCTGTAACATGGATGAACTTTGGAAGTATTATGCTAGGGAAAGAGTTCAGAAGGAAAAGAACATGTATTGTGTGATTCAGTTTCTATAAAATCTCCAGAACCGGCAAATCCATAAAGGAAGAAAGTGGATTAATTATGTTTGCCAGGGCTTGGGGGAGAAGGTAATGGGGAGTAACTGCTCATGAATTTGGAGTTTCTTTCGGGGTGATGAAAATATTCTAGAATTTAATAGTGGCCTTGGTTGAATAACCTTGTGAATATACTAAAAACCACTGAATTATAAGTGGTGAGTTTTATATGTGAACTGTATCTCAATTTCAAAAAGAACACCAGGTCGCATTTCAGGATCAAGAGACTTCCAGCTATCTTCATTTTAGTTGCTGGGATCCTACCCTTTCTGCATCCTCCCCTAATCTTGAGGTGAGAGATCTGCAAGGTTGTCCTTGTAGTAGCTTCTGAATTAGATAGAGATCATTCCCTAAAATGAAATCTAACCTTCCTTTCAATGTCATGGCCAAAGCAGTGACAAATAGAAAGGAGTTCTCCTCACACGAGGGCACATAGTATTCCCAAGTTTTTTGTGTACTACATTGAAGAATTTTGAATTTTGAGGTTAGACTGCATTGTTTTGTCTTATTCCCCATTCCCCACCCCAGTTTTGAGATTCCTAATCATTTTGATATTGTTTGACCTTCCCAGAGCTCCCTGCTGGGCTGGTAAGTGGTCTTAAATGACGATAGATCACATGATTTGTTATTTATCCACTGCTCACCTAAGGGTGCCCTTTTCCTTTCCTGGAGCATAGCCAAACTTTTTCTGTCATTAGCCCCATTTTGATTCTCTAGCACATCCTAAATATGCCATAATCCCTCAAGCATATGTACTTACCACACATTACGGTCCCGATATGTGTATCAGTTAAGATTCTTTTTTAAGCCAAAGAAATTGAGTCTATTGAATTCATACCATAGTAAATAAGTAAGAGGAAGACTAATAAGTAGCTCACTAGGAAAACTACAAAAAGGACAAAGAGCTAAGTGCTCAAGTCTAGGGAAAGACAGGAACCAGGGCAGCTGAAGGAATCACAATAGAAAGAGCTCAGTGGCCATTACAAGACTCTCTCCAATTATTATTCATCACTGTGTACTATACTTTTTTCCGCCAAATTGAAGTAATCTGGGAAAACTGAAGGTGGGGGAGGGGAGAGGCAGAGGGGGAGGCAACCATGAGAGACTATGAACTCCAGGAAACAATCTGAAGGTTTCAGGGTGAGGGTATGGGTTAGCCCAGTAAAGGAGGGCACATGTTTAATGAGCACTGGGTGTTAGACACAAATAAAATCATGGAACACGACATCAAAAACTATTGATGTAATGTATTGTGACTAACAAAACATAGGAAAAAAACCCTCAAATAATCTTCCAAAAAAAAATTCCAGAAGGCATGGATCATGTGCACCCATGAGGAATGGTGGGTGTAGAGGCGTGAAGAGAGGGAAATTGTTGGGGAGAGAAATTTCATAATTATAACCTTTGTTTTCATTGCTTTGTGACGAACACCCTTGAGCTTAATTCCTTGCCTAAGTGTCAAGTATTTCCTTAGGTTGGATATTAATAGTGAATTTGTTGGGGTCAAGAAGTTGGAAAGTAGAATGAAAGTATACTTTCAGACTCATGTCATTATAATAATTGTTCCCTTAAAAGCTCTACTAATTTACAAGCTTCAAAATATACAAACAACAACTTCACTGTCTTCTTTCAACCTGAGTTACTTCCCTTTCAAAAAGATTTGGCAGTTTGGTAGGCTAGAAGTAATATCCCTTTGTTATTTGCTTTAGGGCTAGCATATAATAATCTAAAATATAACATAAGACAACCAAACATTTCTTTAAACTTTTTCAGATTTCTTTTTAATAATGTGGGATTTATTTTTACATATTCAGCAAAGTACCAGATTTTAAAATTAATAGTTTTATAACATTTAATTAGGTTTTAATGTTAATTAATTTGGAGGGGACTAAAATAATTTTACTTTTTAACATATTCAGTTGTTTAATAGTCTCTCAAGTGACCATGCATATTTTGTAGCTAGTTCTATAAATCATTAGAGGAAAAAGAATTAACTCACAAATGAAATTCTGTCATTGACATTTTGATTCTAAGCCAAGAAAAATTCCAGAATATAATGTAAAATCTAATGTGTGATTTTTCCATGTAACTATTTTAGTGTTTACAATGTAATTTACAGTTCAATAACCAAGGTTAAAAAAAAAAAAAAGGACAATCCGCAGTGATAGAGTGTAAATTTGAGAAGTCTGGATTGGTTGGCGGTGACACTTATGTCAATGTTTAATGAGAAAGAAGGAAAATCATGTGAGACATCAAAAGAAGGCTTTTTAGGGAAGAAATCAGATATAAATAAAAAGTAAAAGACTTTAAGTCTTGTGTGCTATAATGGTTTGTCAAAACCCCAGATTAGAGCCACACTTTGGATTGTTGGAAACATAGTTAGGATGGTGACCGAGCATTCATCTGAGAGAAAGCACAGAAAGACTGGTTGCATAGCAACCAACAGGGATGTGGTAGCTGGAAAAGTCTAAGCTGGGAAGGAAGCAGGTCAGCGGCAGCAGCAAGGGAATTCGACAACCACAGGGTAGCGTCAGCATTTCTGAGCAAAATAACTCCATAGGAAGATTCCCGGAGTTTGAAAGGGGAATACAATTACAGATTTCAAATCAAGGAGATCTAGCTGCTGAAACTTTTATTTCTACATTTTCAGAGAAGGTTCATCGTTTAGGGTAAAAGTAGGTTATGGGATTATTTGGGTAAGGTGATTCTTATTACTCCTAGAACACAAGTATTTTTGAAATATTATAATGCAGACGAAGAGTAGCGGGGCCCAGTGAGGGATTTTGGTTCCAGTCTTAAATGCACATTGTATCCCACATCTTAAAAGCCACAAGACAAGGGACGCCTGGGTGGCTCAGTGGGTTAAAGCCTCTGCCTTTGGCTCAGGTCATGATCCCGGGATCCTGGGATCGAGCCCTGCATCCGGCTCTCTGCTTAGCAGGGAGCCTGCTTCCTCCTCTCTCTCTCTCTGCCTGCCTCTCTGCCTCCTTGTGATTTCTGTCTGTCAAATAAATAAATAAATCTTAAAAAAGAAAAAGTCCCAAGACAAAAAAAAAAAATGATATAAAGGAAGAGAACCATATGATACTGAAAATAATCTTTTACACAGACACACACACACGCATACACACTCCACACACATCTAGGATCACGTTTTCACAAGTTATCCAATAAATAATAGTTTCTGTCTTAATCCCTTTAGGCTGTTATCACGAATACCATAAACTGCTAGCTTATGTACTACAGACATTACTTGCGGTTCTAGCAGCTGACAAGTCCAAGATCTGGTTAATTAACACATCCATCACTTTACATATTTGTCTTTTTTTTTTTTTTTTTGTATAGGGGGAGAACATGTACGTTCTATTATTTTTTGCAAATTTCAATGATAGAACACAGTGCACTCTTGACTTTTGTTCCATGTGAATGTGCTACCTATTTAAGAACGCATGATACGACTGAAAAAGCAAACAAATAAAGATGCCCAAAAGATGCTGGCAGTTTTGGTGTCTTATCAGGGCCACTTCTTGGTTCCTAGACTGCTGTCTTTTCCATACATCCTCTCCTACCTGAAGGGTGAGGATGCTGTCTGAGGCCTCTTTGACAGGGTATGAATTCCATTCTGGAGGGCTCTATCCAAATGAGCCAAGCACCTCCCAAGCCTCCCCACAACCCCCGCCCCGCAAATACCACAATACTGGGGATTAGGACCACACATCCTCTTATTGGTCTTGACCCAGGAGTGGCACAGATGATATATTCCTCTTTACAACCCATTCGCTAGAACTAGTCACATGGTGCTAAGCTAATTATGTGGCAAATTGGGGAATACAAGGCAGTAGATGTGGTTCCAAACCATGTGGTCTGTGGTAGCAACAATCTGTGCCACAGTATTAAAGCAAATAGTGGCCAGTAATTTATCTTTATGACCATCAATCAAAAATCTCAAGTTTTGTGTTTGTATTTGTTTGTTCTTCCTTGTACAAATGGATGCACATAACTGCAGAAAACTCTCCGCCCATGTATTACTGTAAAACTAATGACTAGAGAGCAACTAGAGTAAATCGAATTAAGGTGAAAGATAGAATTCAATTCATTCCCTTGCTTAAATTATTTGGTAGTACTTCTGTACTTTATTTGTTTTACTGCCTTATAAGATGTATTTTATGCTCATTGTATCCTAGAAACCCCCATATCTACAGCTCCCTAAAATGAATAGAAAACATTTTCCATTATCCTGTACTAGATGCCACTTAAAATGCCCATGCAAAAATAACGTCCACTTTTGCAATGTTATAATGCCTACATTTTCCTATTTGTTTGATCTTTACCTTTTTAATTAATTAAATCCAAATTCTTTGATCTTCCTGATAGCTAATCTTCTCCATTAGTTGACCTCATCTCATTTATCATCCTGGTGCACGACCTTCAAGTGACATAAGTTACCTCTTTACCATTCTTGATCTATTTCTGTGTTGTTCTGCTATGTAAAAATCAGCTTTCTACTGTCATTACTTTCTCCCATTCCTTATCTTATGTCTCTTTCACATCGACTTTTATATTTCCCTACTTTCTGAAGCCTTACCAGATTAGCCTGACCTCATAGAACCCATTCCTAATCTTGATTGCTTCATACCATTGAGGATCTGAATCATTGTATTATTCACTTAATAACATAACAGCATACATTTTTATAGAATATCTTTAAATCCTATTTCCCCAGTTAGATCATAGTTATTTTTTTTTTCAAATGAGAGGGCTAGTCTGTTTCCTATATAACACAAAGTTGATTACATAAAATTCTCTGATTTTTTATATTAATCATTCAGACTATAAGGGAAACTAGAAAAGACCATAACATATTTTATATTTTAACACTTTTCAGAAATAAAAATATTATCAAATGTTATTTACACATTTGCTGAATTTGAGAGGAATTTCTTCTTATGAGTCAGTGACTAGAAAATGCAATCTAGAAGACAGATGGTCAATGCATTATGGACATGTTCTAAAAGCACTTAAAGCTTCCCTCACAAGAATGAGCCCAAGCCTGTACATGCATCATTTTATGGGGAACATTTTATAGCACTGCACAAATACCAAAGATGCGGCAGACGTGCAGTTTTGAAAATAAAGGGCTCCAAAAAATGATTTGACCCTTTTCTCCGTGGAATCTTCTCCTTCTCAGGAAACAAAGTTGTGATCAAAATAATTCATTTTCATACATGCAGAAGACAAGAGTAACAGTGAGGTGTATTCATAGCTTTTGTAAGTAGAGAAATAGCTTAAAAGGGGAAGTATAGATCGGAGTACAAGGAAGGTAAGTTAGTAGCTAAGCAACGTGCTACAGAATCAGAGGCTATAAATTGTAATTACAATGTCTTACATCAGTAGTGCTTTTCCAGCTGAGAGCTCAAAGTATACCCAGGCTGACAACTTGGTCCCAAACCAGGTCATTCACCCTCAGTTTAGTCATCTGAGAAATGAAGATGGAGTAATGACGTACTAACAATTATACAGATAACTTCAACAGCGAAGAGAGATGAAAAGAAATTAATTCCGGATGTGAGCAAGGCTGGTGACTCAATATTAAAATGAAAGAAACCAGAGGAAATATAGGAGATACCAAAAAATGCCTCTGATTTCAAAAAACTCTCTCAAATTGCCTCAGACTCTCATTTCAATGACTTCTAATGATGTAATTTTGGAAATTGTTAGTTTTTAAACATCTTGATCCAATAGAAAGTGATCTCAAGTTTCATGAAGTATTATACAGAAAATTACTTTTAAAAGTTAAATTAAGTTATTTTAGATTTACTTTCAATAAAGACCTGTAAAAACATTTTATACTACAAAACTAAAAGACTGATTTTAAATATAAAAATGAATATTTCTCATTGTAGCACCTTTGTAATATGGCCAAATAAAAAGTACTGAATGTAGAACCTACAAGCTACAAGACTAGCTTGAAACCATGGCATTGATTAGCTTCATGCCTTAGTTTCCATTCTTATTTTCTTAATCATAAATTGGACTGCACATCTTTGCATATATGAATTCCTTTCTGATAGTAAAGCACTAGGAAGATGATGTAATATCTTACTTATTCATGCAATAGTTACCTGTTAATTTATTGGGATTTTAGTACCTGCCAAAATTGGGATTCTTCCACCTGTTGGCTAGAGAGCATCTTCGTTCTTTTTATCACAACGAGAAGGAAATTTCAGACAAATAATGTTCAAAATGTGTCAGCCTCCCCTTATTCTCATTTAAGAGCAATGACCAAAAGATAGTTAGGTATTGTTATCTGGCCTTTACCTGAAGGTAGGAAACTTCATGCATTTAGATCTTCTTGGGCTCTAGAACAGACATAGACTTCAGAGGAACACCAAGAACTTGCCCATTTGCCCAAAACTAAATCCCTAGAGTTAAGATTACCTTAAAGCAATCCCAGGAGACCCTCTGATCCAGTGTTATAACATCCCAGGTCTAGGACCTCCACTCAGGTGAAATTCTGCTAGATCTGTTCCTTCATTTGGAGAAAAAGGCACAAATCACCCATATAGAAATCTGATAGATACATACTTTAATGAAATAATTCTGCAGGGTTCCTAGTTAACAGAATATCTTGCTGGAGATTTGCATATGATATTCTCTTTTAGGAGAAACTTGCAGATACTTTTTTATTATATGTCAATCTACTTTGCTTAGAATACATTCATTTCTCGAATATTGCCTCAATGGAGAAGTCTTCCCTAATCATCATTTATAAAATAGATCACTTACCTACATTATCTCTTTTACTAATGCTCTTACTCTGTTTTATTTTTCACAGTGCTTACTATCGTCTGAAATACACACACACATAGACATGCACACACACACACACATTTGTTAACTTTCTTTCTCTCCAGAATAGAAATAAACTTCATAAAAGCAGGAATTTGCTTATTTATTGCCTAGATTAATGTTTAGTAATAGTTGGTTCTAACACATGTTCATTAAATAAATGGCTGCATGAATGGATGGAGGGGTGGATGGACGGACAGACAGTGTTTTGGTGTTTGGTTGTCTTCAGTGCACGACAAAACCAACATATTCCAAAGCATATTCTTTGGAATAAGAACATATTCTTATTCACGGAGAAGAGTGGTTAATAAAGCCTCATAGAAGGTGGAAGACCTGATGTTAACTTTGAAAGAGCTAGACAGGGAAAAAAGATAGGTGATTATTCCAGAAAGAGATAAAATTATTTGATTAGAAAGGCAAATTAGGGATATGTACATGTGTTTGTGACACTTAAAGACCAGAGATGTAGCTGTTAGGGTTTGTATAAGGGAATCTTGTGAATAGTGGTAGGGAAGGTAGGTTCAGGCCAGTTTTTAAAAGACCTTTGATGTTCCATTTAAACATTTTGAGTTTTATTCACTCAATAATGGGGAGCCACTGATGGGAAATGAGCAAAGGAAAGCAATATGAAAAATGGGTAAATTGAGAACAGTTGGGAGCTATTTCAATGACAAGTAACAAGTGGTGAATTTCAGGTATATTTTATTTTATTTTTTTAAGATTTTATTTATTTGACAGACAGAGATCACAAGTAGGCAGAGAGGCAGGCAGAAGGAGAGGGGAAAGCAGGTACCCTACTGAGCAGAGAACCTGATCCAGGGCTCGATCCCAGGACCCCAGGATCATGACCTGAGCCTAAGGCAGACGCTTTCACCCACTGAGCCACCCAGATGCCCCTGAATTTCAAATTTAAATGGTGAAGTAGATTTTTTTTTTTAAAGGAGTATATATACAAGTGAAAACATACATGAGAAATCAATCAAATCAATAACATTTCTTTCTAAGCCTTAGGAGAATAATGGAATCCATCTTCTTCATTAAGATGCTAAACATATTTAATCCTATAACACTTCATAATCATCACTTAATAGCTTGGAGTAGTAAAAGGAATTATTAAAAAAAGGACATTGAATAAAACAATTTTTCTAGCTTATCTCGGTGTGTTTTATGTATTGTTTATAGCCTTCATATTTTATTTAGTCAAACTAAAAAACAGAACCAGATGATGATGCTTCCTCTATATAGCTGAAGTCTTGGCAAACTCACATGATCAGGACTGGTTCTCATATGGTTTGGGTTTTTTTGAAGGATGGATAGGATAAGACCTTAAAATCTCCTTGAGCTCTATAAGCCTATGAAACTCTAAAAAATATCAGCAATTAGAAAGAAAAGAAACAAAAGAACAAGAGAAAGCCTTGATTTCTTGTAGTAAAGTTCATCTTTAATCAAATTCCTTTTGTTAATCCAAGAAAACGAGAAAGTGAAATTTATAAGAAGATATAAAGAAGGAATGCTTTTTTTAAAAAAAGATTTTATTTATCTATTTGAATAGAGAGACACAGCGAAGAGGGAACACAAGCAGGGGCAGTGGGAGAAGAAGAAGCAGGCTTCCAGTTGAGCAGAGAGCCTGACTGGGGCTCGGTCCCAGGACCCGGGATCATGCTGAGCAGACTCTTAATGACTGAGCCACCCACGCGCTCCAAGAAGGAGTGCTTAAAAGAAGATGGAGAATGAGTTTATGCTGGCTAAGTTCAATGACCATTTTCATTTTAACACTGAAGTCACAATGTATTTTTGACTCCTTTTTCATACATACTGAAGAGTCTGTCTCCCTGGTTGTCAAGATAATGAATATTAATCTGAAGGTACCCTAAGGTACTATTTTTTCAGTGAATTCACCTATGCCTTCTGCATATGGCTATTTACTGCAGTCAACAGTTTTATAGTCAAGTGGCCATGCATTTCATTTACAAATACTGAAGTGGAATGAAACTTCATAATGCCAAACGGGACTGACCTACTCCCTCCCAACAAGATCATTGCAATGAAAGTACTGACTTTAATTTCTTTTTTTTTTTTTTAAAGATTTTATTTATTTATTTTGACAGAGAGAGTTCACAAGTAGACAGAGAGGCAGGCAGAGAGAGAGGAGGAAGCAGGCCCCCTGCCGAGCAGAGAGTCCGATGCCGGGCTCGATCCCAGGACCCTGGGATCATGAACTGAGCCGAAGGCAGAGGCTTAACCCACTGAGCAACCCAGGTGCCCCAGTACTGACTTTAATTAAGAAATGCTACTGATGGGGGCACCTGGGTGACTCAGTAGGTAAAAGCCTCTGCCTTCAGCTCGGGGCATGATCCCAGGGTCCTGGGATCGGGCCCCGCATCAGGCACACTGCTCAGCAGGGAGCCTGCTTCCCCTTCTCTCTCTGCCTGCTTCTCTGCCTGCTTGTGATCTCTCTCTCTCTCTGTCAAACAAATAAATAATATCTTTAAAAAAAAAAAAAAAGAGAGAGAGAGAGAAAGGCTACTGATGGTCAGTACTCTAATTTTAGGAGTTACTAATAAGAAAGATTTTACTAATCTTTTGTATTTTTATTGCTTTTCAAAAATCAGAGAAGTAAGATAAAACATCACAAAATATCTCTGTCCCTCTCTAGTAGGTAGATTCTTTTTTTTTTTTTTTTTAAGTTTTTATTTGTCTGACACAGAGAGAGAGACAGGGAGAGAGGGAACATATGAAGAGGGAGCAGCAGAGGGAGAAGCAGGCTTCCCGCCCAAGCAGGGAGCCCGATGCAGGGCTCGATCTCAGGACCCAGGGATCGTGACCTGAGCTGAAGGCAGATGCTTAACCCACTGAGCCACCCAGGTGACCTCTGGGCCTTGCCTTATATTTTATGTATTGCTCCTTAATCAATAATATCAACTTGCTCTTTAATATATTTCGCCGTATATAATGCCACAAGTAAAGTATAGCAATGAGTGAATTTCCCTACCCTTTTGTCACTTATGTATAGAATCAATCTTTTCAATTTTTGCCAATGGGATAGGCAAAATCCATTCCAGTTAGTGATGTCCCAGGTTTGTAATGAGGTTGAAAATCTTTGCATTTATCTTATTTTAGATCTCCTTTGGAAATTTGCTGCTCATCTAACTTGACCATTTTTCTCTTAGGTGGCTTATTCTTACTTTCTTTTATTTGATAATGCTCTCTATTCATTATAGGTGTTACTCTTTATTTTGAGATTTAGTTTATATTTAAATTTTTACATTATTTAAACAGTTTTATATATCACTTAATAACTTCTAGGTTTAGTGTGTTGCTTAGAAAAACTCTTCAGAATATAAAAATATTACATTATACTTTCTTCTTAAATTCATTTTAAGAATTATAATTACTTGGGGAGCCTGGGTGGCTCAGTAGGTTAAGCCTCTGCCTTCAACTCAGGTCATAGTCTCAAGGGCCTGGGATTGAGGTCAAGATCTCAGGGTCTTTGGATGGAGCCTGGAATTGGGCTCTCTGCTCAGCAGGGAGCCTGCTTCCCCCTCTCTCTCTGCCTGCCTCTCTGCCTACTTGTGATCTCTCTGTTAAATAAATAAATAAAAATCTTAAAAAATAGTTATAATTACTCAAATTACATTTGAATTTCTTTTTACCTATGGAGTGATGAAAGTGTCTCACATCTTTTCCCCAAAATGATAGCCAATTGTTTCAATACTATTTGTGGAATAGTCTATCTTTTCCCTACTAAATTTTTAATTTTTTTTTTTTTTTTTGACAGACAGAGATCACAAGCAGGCAGAGAGGCAGGCAAAGAGAGAGGAGGAAGCAGGCTCCCTGCTGAGCAGAGAGCCCAACTTTCCCTACCGATTTTAAACTTTACCTTTGTCATAAACTACATTTTCATAAATACCTGTTTCTGTTTCGTGCTCAATGGTTCATTGTGAAATGTGTAGGTTTCTGCACCAATGCCACAATTTTCAAAGTTAATCTAGTTTTATGGTATGCTTTGATAGCTAACAGGGCAGAGAAAGCTAATTATTCTTTTCCAAATTGGGTTGTTAATTCTTATGAAAATTCTTTTGGTGATATTCATTAGCATTACATTTATAGATGAATTTAGTGAGACTTCTTGCCTACAATATTAAATTCCTACAATGCAGGAACTTAGGCTCTCTATCTCTGTCTTAAATAAATCTTCTTTTATATTCGTTAGTAAAGATCTGTAGTTTTCTTTGTGCAGTTCTGTAGTTTTTGTTCATTTCTAGTTGGGTTTATATGTTGGTGTTTTATATGGTACTGGTGCTATTATGGATAGCTTTTTTTTTTTTTTTTTAATCCATTTGACAGAGAGAGGGATCACAAGTAGGCAGAGAGGCAGGCAGAGAGAGAGGGAGAAGCAGGCTTCCCGCTAAGCAGAGAGCCCGATGCGGGGCTCGATCCCAGGACCATGAGATTGTGACCTGAGCTTAAGGCAGAGGCTTTAACCCACTGAGCCACGCAGGCACCCCTGGATAGCCTTTTTTGCTTTTCAAATTATCTTCTTTAACTACAAAATAATGGTAATATTCAAAAAAAAACATTTTGTAACTCACAATTTCACGACCTTAATAAAACAAGCATTTTCATTACATCGTATTCCCTTCCAGGGATTTGTCCATATGGCTGAATTTTTTTTTCCAGTTTTATTGAGGAAATAATTGACACATCGTTGTATAAATTTAAGGCATACAGCATGATAGTTTGATTTACATATATTGTGAAATGATTACCATAATAGGTTCAACTAACATCCATCTTCTGATATAGGTACAATAAGAAGAAAAGAGAATAAAGGAAAAAAATCTCTGCTTGTGAGGAGAACTCTTAGGACTTACTCACCTAACAGCCTTCCTGTATGTTACACAGCAGTGTTCGCTTTAGTCATCATCTACATCACAGCCCCAGCAACTACTTCTTTTTTTTAAGATTCTATATATTTGTTTGAGGGAGAGAGAAAGCGTGAGAGCTCAAGAGCACAAGTAGCAAGGAGGGGCATAGGGAGAGGGAGAAACAGACTCTCTGCTGAGCTGGGAACCCGATGTGGGGCTCGATCCTAGGACCCAGAGATCATGACCGGAACTGAAGGCAGATGCCTCCCCCACCGGTCCACCCACGTGCCCCAGCCCTAGCCCTTCCTTATTTTATTAACTGGCAGTTTGTACTGTTTGACCACCTTCTTTCATCTTCCATAATATTTTTATTTCATTGTGTATAAGTTGATGGTCTCATTTAGGTATCTTCTGAATGCATAGAATGCCCTCATTCCTCCCTTTACTTAGCCATCCCGTGTGAGTTGGACTTTAGGGCCCCCACACTTGCCACTTACCTGACTGTAGACATTGTTCAAGCCGAGCTGCTCCTGATCTCCACTTTCCCCATCCATCCCTCTTAGACTAGCCTGTCGTTCTCTTCCAGGACTGGTGGAATCCATGTGGCATTCACACCAGATCCATTGGTTTTATATTTAGCACATCACTAAGTGGCATGACTTAAAAAAATATAACTTATAAGGAAGAAATAGCTATAATAAATCTTCTGTTATTATTGTTGCAAAATTCTTCTAAACTTTTCTCAGAATAACAATGAATGGAACCTGAAAAAAATAGATCTAATGAAGGAATCATCCTTGCCTCCTGCTGCACTTAGCATACCACACCCCCTAGGTCACCCATCGTAATTCCCACCTCCGTTAGCTATTTGAAAGCCATGTTCTTCAAGGCTGTTTTGTTGTCATAATAGTATGAGTGCCTCTCAGCAGCCAGAGGAGTGTTGTTGGGGAAAAGATGCTTCTTGATAGGGTGGTCTGATTCTTTAGAAGGCAAGGCTGAAGATCTGTCAGAGAAGATGCTTCCAATACTTCTGTGATTATTAAATTATCCATGGCAGGGTCAGTGTTAAATTAACCTGCAGCTATGATAGGATAATTCCAAGCCTAACGGTCCCATTGAATTAGCTGACACTCAAATTCAATCCACTTTTGAGGAAAAATTTTACACTACTTTACAGATAGGCGTGTAGTGTGAAAAATATGAATTTATATGATAAAATGGGGACTATGCACAATGAAATTGGGTGATATTCATGTAATTTTAACTAGATATGTTTTCTTTTACTTTTATTTTATGGTGGAATTTTGAATATTTTGAATTACATAGATAATTTATCTTATTCTTTTTGTGTGGGGTCTTTTCTGATTTTATTTGGGGGGAGGGTCAAGTGATGATTACCTTATCTGGGAGAGTTAATTGGTCATTTTTACTTAAACCACAATGAAATAAATTAATTGCCTATCTCCTGTGCGTTTTCTGTGGGGTTACAAAATCAATTCAATACTTATTTCAAAAGATAAAGACCTAGACTCATCAATTTAAGGAAGGTCCTTCAAAGTAAATGATTGGAACTGGGAAAAGTCTGTGAAATAAAAGTCTAAGATTGATGGACACAATCGCGAAAGATCTTGAAGATAATGTCAATAAGCAAACTGTTGTTTGATAAGCAAGCTGTCCAGGTGAGCAACTCTTCCTGGATAAATGGGTTTGCAAGAATTTTCTAAAGCAAACTTTTTTTTTTAACTTTTAAAAAATTTTTTATATTCTTATCTGTCTGGGTAAGAATTTCCTGGAAAACACAGGCAAGTTATGTTGACCCAAGTGTTCTCTGTTCTCAATCCCAACAGTTGACTGGTTTAGCTGCAGATGATATTAATTCTCATAAAGTAGTTTAGTTGGCAATAAGATGAATAAATAACATAAATTTAGATTGTGGAGAATCTTGGACAACAAATTTGTTGTGTGAGTGTTCAGTTTAGTTTAAGAATATCAGCATGTCGTTGCGAATTTGCTCCTGTGAAGCTATGTGACAGTACTGGACCCACCTTCAGTTTTCTGTCAGGCTTACTTGTCTCCCAAATACTGAGCCAGTTGCTCTGCTTTGACAACTGTAGCAGCAACCAACTCATTTGGGGTTCGTTTCTACCCCCCTGAAGCTTACGGGCACCTCACCCAGACTCTGAGGCTTACAGACACTTCCGGCAACATGCTATGAGGGGCCATGGGATTTGACTTCCCAGGAGATACCAAAGAGGCCAGGTCGTACAACCTGGGAGGGCAGGCCAGTGAGTTAACTTCCCATCAGGAAGCTCTCAGGAGTGATAGAACTATTCTTGGGTTCTAGCAGGTAAATTCTTTCCTCTCTCTCTCTCTCTGACAGACTATGTTGAGGCATGGTACAGATTTCTGTACCATGATACCAGATACCAGGCTGGTATCTGCAGAGAAATCAGCGTGGTCTCTCTGAGTTTGGGAATGAATCCAAGGTCGGCAGAACAATACACCCGTGACTTTTACTTTCCAGGCTTCCTTCCCTTCTCTCTCTTTCCCTTACTCTTAGCAACCTGGGTTTTCCCTCCCAAGAAAGCATTACAATTTAAGCTTGCCTTCAGCTCCATTTCCTAAGAAACCCAGGCTAATCCAGTGACCTTAAACTATTACATCTCCATGCTCTTCAATTTTAATAACAGTAAAATGAGGAGATTGAACTAAATTATTTCTATGATCCTTTTAAGTTCTGGCATGCTATTATTATAATTTAATCACTAAAATTTTTGAACAAGGAAGTATGGTAGAACGCTGACCTTGGTAGCACAGTCAGGATTTTTGGAAGTATAAAGAAAATAAGCTAAAGCAAACTAGAGAGAACAGATACTTGTAAAAAGTGCTGTCTTCATCGGATAACTACTAAAGGGGAGATGACTCAATTGTGTTCTCATAAATGATGCTGAAATATATTTAGGGCACTTAGGTGGCTCAGTGGGTTAGGCTGCTGCCTTCGGCTCAGGTCATGATCTCAGGGTCCTGGGATCGGGTCCTGCGTCGGGCTCTCTGCTCAGGGGGAGCCTGCTTCCCTCTCTCTCTCTCTCTGTCTGCCTCTCCATCTGCTTGTGATTTCTCTCTGTCAGATATATAAAATCTTAAACAAAAAATATATTTATATATATTTAGAAAAAATATATATTTATGTATAAATAAATATATAAAATAATATAAACAAGTAAATATATATATATTTTATATATATATATATATTTTGCTGCAGTGTAAGTTCAGTTTTGGGTAAAGAGGGAGATGTCCAGGGAGGTCTTGTAACACAGACACTCCCAGGGGCAGTCACACAACACAACACAACACAATGTGGGCTTCTCCCTGGCAGATCCAGTTTGCCTATCTGAGGGGCTATCCTGGCTCTCTGCACCTGGTGACGGAACCCAGATGCTCAGAGGTAGAGGTCGGCTCAGACGTCCCCTAGCTGAGCTCCCTGACTGGTAGGAAAAAGAAGCCCAGAGAACTGAAACAAGTTTCCCAAGGTTATATACATCCAGACAGTGAAGGACCACATGCTAATACACCATGTTGGAGGCTTTTAAAATTTTTTTTCCTACTTCTTCTCATAACAAATGCTTCTTTGTCATTGGGGTTACTTACATTCTGTAGATAATAGTAATGATGAATAGTATACTTTGCTTGTGCATCTGTCATCTCGAATTTTAGGAGTAAACAAATCTTTAATGCCAAAGAGAGATGACAAAACAAAACCCACCATTTAGTTTGTGTCTAATGTAATGAACCAGAATAGAGTAAGTCCTCACTGCTTCTTAGTTTGGGAAATGTCCTTGAGGGAAAGAACCGCTTCTCCTCTGCTTCTCAAGTTGGGTTAAGCCCTGCTCCGGGCACCGCCTATTCAGTGAAACGGATCAACACTAACTACGCTCATGACCTCTAATTAGAAAAGCCCAGATTCATCCCTGGTTGGCTTGATGTATTAGTATTTTATCTTGATGCATTATGAGGTATATGAATTGCATCTAGCAAGTCCCACATTTTAGGTGACTAAGGAGCAGTAGTGTTGTTGTACTAGATTAGATAACATTATTAGATGGCCTGAATCCATGATACTCTAATTTTTATCCCAGTGCTGGGTGACTCACAAGGTATCGGACTACTTCAGGTCTATCCTCCATTAAATAAATGAGCAATTCATTCATTTAGTCACTCACTCAATTATAATAACTATCTTGTGGAAGCCACAGCACAATGAGGATTCAAAGGAGAAAAAAGGCACAAGCATGCAGCAATTTAGGGTAAAACAAATAGCAAAATAAAATACTTTGGGAGGGCATTGTGTACAAAGTAAACATCATACAACAGGTACAAATAAATACATAGCTACCATGGAGAGTTCATAGGAGGAGGATATATTTTTGGCTGATGAAATGAAGCAAAAACGTCATAAGAGAAACTGCATTAAACCTAGGCTTTGAAGAATGGGTATGATTTGATGGGTTGGGCCGAGGGCATTAAGGTCAATGGTAAACACACATATTATTTATATAGAACTCGCCAAAAATATATGAGGGTTTAAAAATCCAGTATTAGAGAATAGGGAATTGTTGAATTATTTCAAGCTCACAGTTTGACAAAAGAAGCAAATTAAGGAATTAAGGTCTGAAAGGCAAGTTGGGGCCAATTTGAAGAGTATTCATTACCAATGAAAGGAATTTTAACTTCATTCTATAAATGGTATAAATTCATTGCAGATTTTTGAGCAGGAAATTAATATAATTAAAACTTTAAAAAGTAGACTTAGTCTAACAGGAGTATATATTAAAAAAAAAATAAAGGAAACTGTAACTATAAGGAGTAGACTAGTAAAAAGACTGCTTCAGCATTCCAGGGTAGAAGTAAAATATACCAAAATGAAGGTGCTCACTGATGGCCAGATATTACAAAGCCTGGGGTGAGAGAAGAGATTGAATGCAGATGTTGAGAGAAAATAGAGCCTGAGGGAGGTCGAGGAAGATAGATGGAAAATGAGGCACTAATATTGTGACCAAGAGATCCTTAATAGTGACCAAGAGTAAATGATCAACAGTAGGTGGTAAGAATGTATATGCAGTGGGGGTAAATATTCTTTCCAGAAATTTCTTTGTGAATAGCAGTGATGTCAGTTGGTGTAATACTCTGGAAGAAAATTTGGCCATATCTTCAAAAGCCTTATATAAGACATGCACTTTTAACCAGTGATTTAATTTTTAGGATGCCTGAAAAGATTGGTAAGCCCCGGTAGCTGGTATAGGAAAAAAATTGAAAATAGTCAAAATACGTACTAATGAGAAATTAGTTAATTTATGATACATCCATACAGTGGAACTATATGGCCATTAAAGGTGTGTGTTTTGGCAAGAGTTGGCACCTTTTCTTCAAAGGTCCAAATAATTTTATGGTACAGTCTCTGTCATGCCTACTCAATTCTGCTGTTACAGCCACAGATGATATATAAACCAATGAGCACGACTGTGTTCCAATAAAACTTTATTTACAAAAACAGGTAGCAGACTTGATTTGGTGTATAGGTCATAGTTTGCCTACCCCTGTATTTGAATATCATGTAATGAATTAGAGACAATATGATATTAGTAACATAAGTAATTAATAATATGAGAAATGATGGCTTTAAAATGATACCTACAACATTTTCAATTTTGTGCAAAATCGTATGTTTGTGTAGGTGTTTGTACACCAGTCTTTACACAGGTCATAATCTTGAGTCTGGGCATCCCAGTGAATTTTATTTTCTATTTAGTGCTTATCTGTATTTTCACATTTTCTATAGTAATTATATATTACTTCTTTCTGTAACCAGGGGTAAAAGGGTATTTTTTTTTTAAAGATTTTATTTATTTATTTGACAGAGAGAAATCACAAGTAGTCGGAGAGGCAGGCAGAGAGAGAGAGAGAGAGAGTAGCAGGCTCCCTGCTGAGCAGAGAGCCCGATGCGGGACCCGATCCCAGAACCCTGAGATCATGACCTGAGCCGAAGGCAGCGGCTTAACCCACTGAGCCACCCAGGCGCCCTAAAAGGGTATTTTTATATGAAATTTTGTAGTGAGAGAAGTGAGATAAAATAAGAAATTGACCTGGTCCACTTTCTAAGTCATATTTCCAAGCTAAAAATGTGGCAGGTCTTCATGAGGAATTGGAAAATTCCACTGATACATGACTTCTGAGTTAATTGTGCATAATCTAAAAGGACTTTCTTGTAAGTTATGCCTGTTTGGAAATCTGCAGTCATAAAATGACTAATCAGTGCTTGCTAAGAGAAGCAAGGTCTGTTTGCCAAGACCATCTTCTTAACAAGGGGAGAAGATGTTGGCTGTGACAGGGCCAGTACAGGTATAACATGGGTGTCCATGAGCCTCGCTTCTCCCCACCTACCCAACTCATCCAGCTTCAATTGTTGTGCTATCTTGTTTTTCATTCATTTTATATTATTTTCCCAACTTGCTGTCTGCCCTGATATCTCTGCATGGACTGTTTCCTCCATGCAGAATAGGATTTTGTCTTGCTTTTGATGTTCTTTTAAGAAGATATGCATTATTGGGGCACATGGGTGACTTAGTCGGTTAAGCGTCCATCTGCCTTTGTCTCAGGTCATGATCCCGACTCCTGGCAGCCTGCTTCTCCCTCTGCTGCTCCCCTTGCTTGTGCACTCTCTCTCTTTGTCAAATAAATATAAAAAATCTTTAAAAAAAGATACGTATTATTTGCTACATACAAATGATTAATAGAGGATATATATTAAGGTAAAAAGGATAGTAATATAATGAATGCCCATAAACACAAGAATTAGGTCATTACCAATAGAATGTTTGTCATGTTTCAACCCTCTCCCTTAGAAATGGTCACTAACCTTATTATGAATTCCTTATTGTTTAAAATATATTGTTTTGTTACATTCACATGTATGATTCAGCAATATAGTCTAATTCTGTTTTTTTATCTCATAAAAACTTTATGTATCATGTTTAGTTTTTTGGGATTAACCCTTTTAGTTAATACTATGTTCTAAAATTTGGGTGTATGTAGTTTAAGATTATACATTTTTACTGCTGTATAAATAGAGCACAACTGGTTTATCTAGTCCCCTTTTCATGACTATTTAAATATTTCAAGTTTTCACTACACAAACATTGCTGCCATGAACATTCTTATATATATTTATACATACGTATATATATATGTATGTATATGTGTGTGTGTGTGTGTGTGTGTGTCTTGAGTATCATCCCATGAATAGTATTATTTGATTGTAAGGTACTTGTTCTTTTAATTTCTTTCATAATGTTAGGATTAATGAGACATTCGGTTTATTTTGAATCATTTTCAGTAGATTAAATCATTCTAGGATTTGTTCATTTCCAAGTTTCCAAATCTACTGGTGTAAAGTTGTCCATCGTGTTCTTTTGTTATGTTTAACCTCTGCTTTATCTGCTAGTGTGTCTTTCTCGTTTTAATATTTTATTGAGGCATAACTGACGTATGATTGTACATATTTGAGGTGTCTAATCCGGTGAGGGGGCAGCCACAGCAATGTCCTTCTCAGATCTCCTAGTGCTAGAAGAGTAATTGGCTAACAGTCCGGACTACTGTGCTCTGAAATCCATCCCTGCCTTCTGGGCCCAGGCCATGCGTTGCACAGGCCACTCCTATCTAGTGACTACATAGGGCAGGGAACTAAGGGAGTTTCATTCCTTTGAGACCCAGGACTCCACTCCTGGGCCCAGAGCACCGTGTGAGCCTTGCTAAATATCTTAGAATGACACTCTAGTCTAAGACCTTCCTGTTTTCCATTCTGCTTTCCTTACCCTAACGTCTCCCATATCTGATCAGTCCTTCCCCGGGGTCCCATGGCTCTTCTGGCCTCCTCTGACTCCTTCCCCCCTTTCCCTCACATGTTTTCTCCCCAGTGGTCCTCATGTAGCACGATCCTGTCACGGTACCTGCTTCTTGAGGACTGGGCCTAACAGAGTGGTCCTGGCCTATGTCAACACTGTGAAACCATCACTGAGGCCAAGATAATGAACCTATGAACCCAGCAGCCACCATCATCCTTCCCTCTACCTCGCCTCCACGCAGCCACTGATCTGATTTCGGAAACCAAAATTAATTTGCGTCCTCCAGTAGTTTATATAAATGAAGCCATAATTTGTACCTTTGTCTGGTTTTTGACAAATTCAGTGTAATTATTTTGAGCTTCATATATGTTGTCGAATGTAGCAAGAGTTAATTCCTTATTATTGTGGAGTGGTACCCTGCTGATACACCACAATTTAACCATTCATCTCTTGACAGACACTTGAGTTCTTTCCTATTTTCTATTAGTACAAGTTAAACTCTATGAAAATTCATATAAGCCTTATAAGCCTTTGTGCTGTTGTCATCTTTTCTGGACAAATGCCTTGGAGAGAAATGACTGGGTTATATGATATGTGCATGTTTAACTTTTTCAGAAATGAAAACACTGTTTTTTAAAGAGTTTTGTGCCCTCCCTCTTTTATCTTTAACTACTCTAGCCAAATACTTATCTATTTCATTAACTTTTTCAAAAATTTTCTTTTGGTTTTGTTGATTCTTGATGTTTTATACTTCTCTCTAGTATAGATTTGTTTTCTATCTTATTGATATATTCTCTAGTATTTATTATCTCTTACCTTAATTTTCTTTTTCATTTACTGATATAAGAAATTGAGACTATAAATTTAAGTATGCTTTCAGAGCCTCCTATATAGTATTTTAATGATTATATATCTCTAGTTATTTTTAATAGTCTTACATAACTTTCCAGATTCTGGTCCATTCTGAACCAATATGCCTAAAACCAACCAAACTATAACTATTATACTTGGGGAGGCAGAAAAGAAATCAGTGTTGATTTCTCAGACCCATTTCCCTGGCTTAACCCCATATACATAATATCAAAACACAGAAATTCATACCAGATATAGCACACCCTGATTTAGTATTATTCATTCTCTTACAGCGAATAGTATATGGACACATAACTGCTTTACTACACACATATATTAGTATCTTTTCTCTACCTTTAAATTATAAGCTTCTTCAAGGTAAATGTAGACTTAACACATACCTTAAATAAAATAGCTGCTTGGAGAGATGTGCTAGTCGAATTTAACTAGTTAGGGGATTGACTTCTGTACGTGCTTTCTGTAGTATAACGTCTCAGCTTACTGGTCCGTTTATTGTTTCCACAAATATTTACTGAGGACCTACTATGTGCTGAGTGATCTCCAAGGCTACTGTATCAAAGTAGAGAGAACTTGCTGGGGAAAAGGTCCTGCAAAGAGGAAGAGATGGGGCACAGAATAGAAGCAGGGGTGGTGTTTTATGGAGTCACCCCTAGACAGTTTGCTTCTTTGAAAGCAAGATTCCAGAAGTCTTTTACGTTTTTTATTCTCGTGCTTATTTTAGTTTTTAGTTCTAGTTTAGGTTTTAGAACTGAATGTGCCATTAAACGCAGAGTTTTTAGGCCTTTAACAAACACTTTCAGCAAATGGTAAGGAAAGACCTCAAACTTAAAAAAAAAAAAATCCCCTACTTCTTTATTCGTGTTTCCTTTACATTTTAAACGTAAAATAAATAGGTAGCAAAAGCAAAATAGACAGATACAGTCCATATAGTATAGGTGCACATTAGGTTTCCTTTAAAAAGCCCTCCAGCTTTAACATTTTCAAGAACACCCTTTACTTAACAGACAAGATTATCTGTAATCCTTTTTGGGATCAGCAGCGGGGGTCTGGAAATGTTAGCAGATCTGTTTACTCTTAATCACTTTTGCCAAACCCCAAGCCTTTGCCCTGGGTGCTTAACAAGCTGGGGTCCCCGAGAGCCCTTGGGGAGACCCTCTGGAGGCATCACAAGATGCAGGGAAGCTCTTCAGGGTTCCCGGGCTTGTAAAGGGGCGCAGGCACTAGGACCGCCCCGACGCCACTAGGCAGCCGCGCTTCACAGCGTGTCAGCGGGACTGAACCGCCTTTGCTGTTACACAAGAGAGCCGACAGCAGCAGTAGCAGCTCAGCATCCTTCCCCCTTCTGGCCTGTTGGAAGGTATTTACTTGCTATTTATCATTCAGATTTTGTAGACCGTCAGTGTGCCTTTAGTGTTCACCTAGTCTGATGCTCTAGCAGGCTGTCCAGCACTCGTCAGGTTACTATATGATTTTATGTTAATTTCCACAGCTGATGGAAGCAACAGTGCCATAAAGAAATGGGCTAGATATTTCCAGAGGCTGAAATCTGGAGACATTTGGAGGTGTAAGTACATTGGTCACAGATCTCTAACGCCCTGGCTGTGTTGGTTGTACCTCTTGACCTTCTTCCTCACGGAAAGAGCCCATGTAAAATGCCATCTGCATATTTCATTCATGAAGGAAAAACACCAAGACGGTGACAGAAACCACTAATGATGGCCCTGCAGCTCCACTTTGGAGTGGCTGTGGTTCCCCCTCCCAGCCTGTGGGTTTGCAAGAGCAGAAGCTGGATTTGCAACAGAGTTTGGATGGGAAAGAGATTTTGCTCAGGGCTGCAGAAGGCTTGCTGGCTTTCTGCTTTCTGTTTTCAAAGCTCAAAGATTGTCCTTTCTAATCACTGCCGTGGTGCAGTGTAGGAGTCTTTTTATGCTTTATTTCTGCATTCCAAATACTCCTCATAGATGTAGGCTGCCAGAAAGCTGTTACACCATTCTGCACCTCTCAGTATAAAGCCATTGAGGAGAAACTGAGTTTGCTTTTTCTTGGACCATACTCCACTCAATACTACAATTAGTAGATGACACACAGAAACATTAAAAAAAAATAGCTATCTAAGATTCCCTTTCCTGTTCAAAAATACATCTGGTTATGTGTGATAAGGGAGTACTTTGCTACTAGGAAACCCAAATGAATATCACTCTACAGAGAAAATTGGACATTCTCTTTAAGTATCTTACAAACAGTTGAAGATGCTTTTGTAGGGCGTTGATGCCAATTTCATGCATTAAAAGCTCTTTGGAAACTTTAAAGCCTTGTCAAATTGATGTTAGATTATTACCCTAGAAATCAGATCAAATGTCTTATTCCAAAATGAAACAGGTAAACGTATTTATGAATGAATAAAATGTTGAGTCATATTAATGGTTAATTCATGGGAAATTTTAAGATGAACTGTGGTATTAAATTTATTTCAGGAAAGAAAATATCCAACTGAGTCTCACAGCAAGGCATCAATACTGAAAAGGTGACTTTAATGAAAAGCATTTTTGAGTTAAAATGCATTTAATAGTTCAAAAATTATATCCTTTAAATACTTATATTTGAAACATTGAGTACCATAAATGAGGCTTAAAATTGTTGAAGTATTAAGCTTTTGAAAATACACCTATAATTCTCCTAAAACTCTTTATTTGGTACAAAAAGAGAGGTACAGAGCTTCTGAGGGAGGCAGGGAGGGAGTCTTATTTTATTGTTCTGTACTTCTTTCTATTTGAACATTCTGATTGAATGTTTACTATATAAATATGCTACCTGTATATTTTTTTAATGTAACAGAAATTACAAGTGCTTGTAACAATTAATTTGCAATATCCTTAAATGCAAATGACTATAATCATATAAAAGGAACATGTTAATATTGCTCTATAATATTTCTTTAAGCAGGAAAAATCTTTTGAAAACAATGCATTACTTCTAGACAAAGTTAGGGAAATCAGACTGGGGGTGGTAATAGGCTTTCGGTATTTTGTGAAGCAAAGGAAATTTTTTACATTTATTTTTAGTTGGTATAACAAAATACTATATAACTCCATGAGCTTTGTGTTAATAAATTTTCTTCTTTTTCCCTTTTAAAATAAAAAAAAAATGTTTCTATATTCTCGGTCTGGAAAGATGACTCAGTTTTTTCAAATTAGAACTTAGTTTTAAAAATTCTTGCCCAACATGTGATTTGCAGCCCTAAACTTTAGTTTTATGTCATATATGTTATTCGTGCCTTATCATAAATAATCTAAAAATAATTTAATTATATGTTGGGTCTAAAGATTCATTGAATTCAGTAATGATAGGGGGGAAAAAGTAGAGAATAGAGATCTTATTCAGAATTTGATACTCTTTGCAGAACATGAATTTTGTTTCTGAATTTAAGTCCTGAAATTAAGTCCACCCGCCAGACCCGACGTTAGGCAAGGGCTCAGTGCTCAGTGGAAGTACAGACTTGCTGGCAAACAAGTGGGGCTTAAGCTTCAGAATAAAATGCAAAAGCTAAAACTAATTTGTTAAAGTGTGAAAGTAGTGATTATCTGGTGATGTTTATCCCAGAGGATAATCTCTTTAGGCCTTGAGGAGTCTGGCTTCCCAGGAGAGCCACATGAATATCAACATTATCTAGATTTACTAGATAATAGTGGGGTAGTGAGGTAGATATTTCTAAAAGATTACTTTCAACGTACAAATTTTTCTTGAAAAGAGGCTCAGCAAATAACAAATCTGGATACACTGATTTTACCCTCCGCAGTGCTTTTTTTCCTAAAGGACATAATAGATTCTGAAACAGGGATTCTCATGCCAAGTGGGTACTAGTAAGACATTTAAGAAAGAAATGAAAAAAATGGGCTTTTATATGATTAAACTACCCAGAAGGAGCTAATGTAATAGGAGAAGAATGTCAGCGAAACTTGTGTCATTTCAGTTTACATTGATTTTAGTCTTCTGCATGGAGTAAGAAAAGATGTCTCCTGGTAGAAGCCACAGAAAATGCAAAACATTAGTTGAGGGTTGACTTCTAATGGTCAGCCCTGCTGGAAACGTTGAGTGTTGAAGGGATAAAGAAACAAAAGGGATAAAGAAAGAAGCTCTGAGAGATGATTACAATGTTAACATGAATGTTTACAAACCTGTTGACCACACATACAAGCCACAGTGACTAGGAATTATATGGAGAATTTCCTTGACGATTTTACTTGAATTTCTCTATTTGCGTCTCTAATTGTGATGTTTTTTTTCTTGTTAAATGAAAGAGTTAGAAGAAATGAAACAAGAGCGTGTTAGTAGCATGTGGGGTCCACCTCACAGACGCCTGTGTGAACCAGGACGGAGGGGACATATTTTGTGGGAGTTTGGCAAAAGGGAGAAGCTACTATCCATAGAGTTTTGGGAATAAACTTTTCTCAAAAGCAAAGGTTTTGTTTCCAAATTGATTTTACTTATAAAGAACTAAGTTTGTAGGTACAGCAGGAAGCTTTCAAGGAAATGAGAGTTAGCCTTTAGGTGTAAAAGACCAATTAGCAAAGTGAAAGGTATACCATGGATTGCTGATAAGCAGTTTTATCCAAAGCATTGTTTCAATTATCCCTCCCAGTTCATGCACTTGTAACTGAAGGGGATGTAGGACACCACTCATACACTCTTGCTTCCTTCCTTATGTCTTTTATTTAATACAGAAGAAGTTAAAACTTCTTCTTAAGGAAACTTGGGAAATATTAATCATGCTTCCGTACATGTTTAAGTAACAAATGAGCTTTGCTATTCCCCTAAATATACTGTAATAATTACAGTTTACATTTTAGAATCAGTATAAGATCTTATGGACACAGCATTTAATATTTTTGGATTATATTTATTTATTAGATATTTGTCAATTTCTCACCACGTGCTGGGTATAAGGTCAGACCTGTAAATAAGATATGTCCCACCATTCACAGGCTTCGTCATCCTGTGGAGAGAAATCAGCCAAAAAACCCAAATATTATAAACCAAATACATTATTATTAAAATTCTTTTAAAATTATTATAACCTCTGAAAAAGTAAACCAGAATATATCTAATAGGCACTAACTTGAAAATCAGAAGAGAGTATTATGATAAAGAAAGACTTGGTGGTTTTTTTAAGATGTGGTTGTCTGGAAAACTCCCTGAAAAATTGGTAGATCATCAGGGATCTGAGTGAAAGAGACAGCCAAGCAATGAGCAGAAAGAGGGCAGACTTCATGCTGCAATTTAAATAGATTCTAGGTCACTCTGTAAGTCTTGAAAACTTGAGCATTTTACCCCCTTGATAAAACTTCATAGAGTTTTCAGAAAAATAAGATAACATATGTTAAGAGTCCATGACAATATCTGGGGCAAAGTGAATTTCCATTATGACTTCTAAAGTGTCATTACAACTTTATGAATTCACTCCTTTAAATACCTAGTCAAATAAACAAGTACTGGACCATTTGATCACTCCTGTGTCCCTTTCCTTAGAGTTTTGTGGTGATTCTATTTACACAGTGGAGGGAGGCAAGATGGTCACTCCCATGGACAGCAGAAAGAGAGAACCTTATTCCTGAATCTTTGAAAGAAACCAAGTCTCAATTAGGAGCTTTGTGAGCTGCAGTTGTGGTACATTTGTGATTGTCTCCTCAGAAACCTCCAACATAGTGGTTAATGGGGATTAATTAAGGTGCTTTTCCTCCCAGGGAATGCTGGAGGGATAGGACCACCTCCAAGAAGGTTGGCCTGGGTCCCCTGGCAGGACTGTGCTTGCTGGGCATGGTCTTTAAACACAACTTCTTAAGAAGTTCAGTGGATAAACATAGCACTTGACAGTGAACGGCACAGGGCGCAGGCTCAAGTTCAAGAAGTGAGTTCATGGATGAAGAAGGTGGTTTATTACTACTTGGAGGAACTCACGTCTGAACACTTCGGAGTTTTGTCATCTCATCAGTGCACAGCTAGAAAATATATACTTGCACACAACCACACGTATTCCATATATATATCCGTACTAGAACACTGATACGTATTTGTATGTTGCAGTATATATACATTATGTGGAGAATTGCTGTGTGGTGATTTTTAAGTATTTCCTCCCCTATTGCTATTGACGATACAACTAGGTAGAGTGGCAAAATTGTTCAACAATATTTTCACTGAGTCCTTTCAAAGAAAAACATTACTCCTGGGTGTTATCAGCTAGACGTAGGTGAAGCTACTTTATCAGACAGAATCCAAAATAGAAAACTAAACTAAAGGAGAAGGCTGAAAGAGGCTCACACTGAAAAGAAGCATTGTTAGGGGGGGAAGTTCCCTGACATATCAAGATTGGATGCGGCAGCTACAGACAAATTGGCCGGACCAGAAAAAAGCAAAGGCCCTTTCTGAGGGTGAAAAGAAGTCCAGAAGGTCAGGAAAGGAAGTAGAATTCAAGTTCACGAGATCTTGCACTGCTAATGTTTAAATCTGTCTGTAGCTCTGTCACGCTCTATTTGTGTGTCCCTGAAAACATAACTTTAACTATTTTGGTCTTAGTTTCTTTATGGCAATCTCTTGAATTTTAGTAGTGAATGAATATCATTAAATGAGGGAAGAGGGTAATACATAAATATCTAATAGGCAGATAATTACTAAATTACATTTTAAAGCAGAAAACATAATTAAGGGGCACCTGGATAGCCCGGTTGGTTAAGCGTCCGACTCATGATTTGGCTCAGGTCATGATCTCATGGTTGTGAGATTGAGTCCCTGGCTGGGCTCTGTGCTGGGCATGGAGCCTGCTTAGGATTCTTCCTCTTCCTCTCCCTCTGCCACTTGCCCATTTGTAACTCTTAAAAAAAAAAAAAAAAAGCCATAATTAAGATTTAAAAGTTTTTTTTTTTTTTTAAAGATTTAATTAATTTATTTGACAGGAGAGACACAGTGAGAGAGGGAACATAAGCAGGGGGAGTGGGAGAGGGAGAAGCAGGCTCCCTGCTCCGCAGGATACTTGGCTGGATCCCAGGACTCCGGGATCATGACCTGAGCCAAAGGCAGACGCCTAATGACCGAGCGACCCAGGTGTCCCTAAAAGGGCTGTTAAATAGATGATTAAACCTACAATTCACCAATAAGATATATCTATCCTGAGCCTGTAAGCAACTAATAACATAACCTAAAATAATTTAAACAAAGTATATGAAGCAGAGAAATGGATGAATCCACAGTCACAGTGAGATTGTACTAAAATTCACTCAGAAACTGGGTGAAAATTAGTGAGGATAGAGAATTTGAGCAATACAATTTATAATCTAATGGGCATATTTGGAAACTGCGACCAATAAAGTTATTCTTTCTAAGCATACTTAAAAAGTCTTTTTAAAAATATTTTATTTATTTATTTGACACAGAGAGAGACAGAAAACACAAGCAGGGAGAGCAGGAAGCAGAGGGAGAAGCAGGCTCCCCACTGAGCAGGGAGCCTTCTGCAGGGCTCTATCCCAGGACTCTGAAATGATGACCTGAGCCAAAGGCAGACGCTTACCCAACTGAGCCACCCAGGCGTCCCCATAAACAGTCTTTTTAATGCATAAAATTTACTAACAAAATACAAAGCAAGTATCAACAAATGACAAAGATCAGTTAATGTCCTTTGTCACAGTTAATGTCATTTGATCACAATTTAGTGAATGTTTTTGTATCAGAAACTTACACAGTTCAAGCTAACCATATCCTATATAAAAGGTAATATAATCTGACTTGAAAATGTAGAAAATAATGTCTAGGATTAAAATAAGCTATTAAATCACATTTGACTCCATTAAAAAATTTCACTTTTATCCATGCATCTCATTGAGATTATTTCTAATGAGGCACATTTTTCAATTTTTCCCCCAGGGTATTATGTAGGGGCTTAGATAAAAGTGCTCTGAACTGAACACTCTTGAAATGTTCCCAACCAGCCACTTCTGCATGATGACCAAAAACGTGACTGGTTTATAAGAAATCCATGATTCTGATTCTAAGACCAAATTTCAACTGGGCCCACTCCGTAACGATCATGTCCTGTTGGTAAATCCTTGTTTTCAAGGTTAGAATTAACTTCTGACTGGATTTTGGATGGTCTATATTGCAATATCCTGTATTTTCTTAATGCAGAAATTATTCCAATCACTGTAAACAAATACCAACCAAGTCCATTCTTAATGGAATCCCAAAATGATTTATCTGGGTTGTGAATATTGTAGGTGTTATACTTTTATCAATGTTGTTTTTATTATTATTATTTTAATTATTATTATAATTTAATTATTAATTATTATCTTTCCTTTCACCACTTTTATAAACTATTTTTTAAAAGCCTTAACACATAGAAATTTTTCATGACAGACCACAATGCCCTTTTGGAAAAATTTTAGTTATCTGCAAGTTTCCATTCATTTAAGCTCAAACTGGATCAGAATTCATTTGACTGGAAGCAATCTCATTCTTGATCTCCTAAAGCACTTTTATTTGACTGCTGTGATTCAGGGACCCCTTACACTTTGCTTTCTATGATGTGTGCATTTGCCTCACCTCTTTGACGATGTTTTAATCACCTTCGTATGTCCCTAGGGGCTCAATAAATATTTTAATGAATCAAAAAAATTTCCATTTGAGATCTATACCTACTTTGCTCTCAGTATGAGAAGGGCATGAGACTTTCTCTCTGAGGATTGCATATGCTCTCTGAAAAAGAATGACCCTATTTCAAGCCCTGACAAGAAAAAAACTCTAGGAAAGCTATAAATCTTGTATCATTCTCTGTGTATGTCAAAAGTTATCTATCTTACCAACAAATGGCTCAATTAAAGAGCAGTTGCTCCTGGCAAAGTGATCTCTTGAATGGTGCTTTTTCATTCTGAATGGATCCCTTTGTTACTGCAATAAAAAGGCTTCATGTACTCCAAGTCCGTTTGAGTCCTTTTCAGAATGTTAAAATTTCTTTCTGTCAATAATATTCTGCCTCTATTAAGGTATTAAAACATTCAGTTTTAGAATAATTAAAGTAAAGCTTGGAAGGGACTTTTGAAACCTCCCTTTTAGAGGTGAAGATCCTGAAGGTCCCAGTGGTCAGGTCATGTTGTACCGGATATGAGAGGAGAATCTTGTCTTAGGATTTTCACCTTGGCTTTATTATATTAGCATATAGTTTGTAAAGTGCAGTTTCAAAATGTAAAATCAAAGCTCTTAGGCATGTAGAAAATGAACATGTGTAAAGGAATATAATTCATTAATTAATGAAGGATTATCAGTCAGATGTAATGAGCAGTTTGAAAAACACCTAAGCAACTATATAGGTTCCTATATATGCATGTGGGCAAGTTTAAAAAGAAGCGTTAGGATAAGATGGTGAATTTTTTTTTTTGAAGATTAATCTTTGCGGTTATCTGATCCATCAGGCAAAAATTATTCGCATTTCTACAGGACAAAAGCCTACAAATTAACAAGTCACTTCACTGCATCTGGGACTTTTAATCAATAATAAACAATGAGATGAACTAAATATCTTCTTTTAGATAATCCTAGGGGTTGTCTTTGTCCCCATGTGTTATGGAAAGTACTTTCTGCGCCTCTTTGTGCCTTATTTCTGCAGTCTAGATCAGGGTTTGACCAGCCAACCTGTGTGCCAAATCCAGTCCATTGCCTGGTCTGTAAGGGAAGTCTTACCCAAGCACAGCTTTGGTTAATTAACCAAATAGACTTCCTGGAGTTTGCTCTGTGAATCTAGGGTCTTACAGTATTACTAATCACTAAGACCACAAAATTAACATCTGTCTGGAAATTCTAATAGTCTTGAGCCAGACTTTTAAATTCTCTTTTAGTACCTCTTCTAAGTCTGGGAAACCAACCCCCAAACAGCTCTCTCCACTAGCTTTCACCTGCTGTTCCTATAAGTTTAGATGAAATCTTCCCTTCTAGAGCGTCCTCTAATTTTTTCTGGTCCTTAGCCTTTTGGAAGTAACCTTTTTATTACCTGAAAGGCAGGGACTTAGGTACTAGACCAGCTTCCTAAAATGGTTTCATGGCCATCCAGTCCACATGTGTTCCTCAAAGATGAGCCGCCGTATATGATTTAATAAGAATCCTTCTCAGATATGGCACACTAAGCGTAGACTTTGTTGCAATATTGATTTGTGCAGTTATTTTCTGGTAAAAATGGGGACACATTGGCATTGATCCTATGCAAATAACCTATTGCCATGGAAAGTAAAGAGATGCAGTAAAAATATTTGCTTCTGAATTCCTAGTGGGTCAGTGGGAATCAGATACCATTTAGAACATCAATTTAATAATCTTCTAAGATTAGGATTAGGGATAGTTTAAGAAAGAGAAAGGGTTTCCTTACACATTTATAAAAAAAAAAGTAGGAAGTTAAAATAATGCCAACCATATTCCCAAAAAATAATCACAATTAAATATTCCTCATGAGCTCATTTGGTTCTGGTGATACGCCCTCTTGGCCCTGGGCCAGCAGTCTGCTTTCATGTAATATGTCTGTTTCTGGACTAGGAAGAATCCAGCAAATCCTAACTTCCTGCACTGGTATGACCTAAAAGTTGTCCAGGCTGTGTGAATTTAGAAGCTATCCTTGGGAGTCTGTCTATTCTTTGAAGAGTCTATCCTTGGTGCTGTCTTTTTGACAAGGCTCTCAGACTGTACTTTTTTGTTGAAAACACCAATTTTAGCCTACAGCTTATAGCAGAGCTCTGAGGCAGCTGTTGATGAAACTGACTGTGGTTAATTTATAACAATAACCAATGATGTCAGAATTGAGGGGAGTAAAGTTTTCTAGTAGGTTCTCATAATGGTTTGACCAGTGTTTTCCCTGAGGGTAAGAACATATTATGGAAGGCACTGAAGAATCTCCAGGGCTTTCCCCCCAAAGCTTCTAATTTCTGAAGTATTTATATTAATTATCTTTTACTTATGCAGATTAGCCTAAGGAAGTCTGAGCCTGTCTCCTGACTTTATAATTTTTCCCTGTAGCTCTTCCAATAGTATTGAGCTAATGAGTAACTGTGGAGAGCTGAACAAACCTAATTGTTTCTTTCTCTCTCTCTCTCTTTTTTACTTTTATAAAGTAAAATAACAAATCTTTGTGATTTCTTAAATTTCTGAAAAATCTCAAAAATAAATTTAGGAGTTAATTTTAAGGGCCATTGGGGGTCACCTCCCAAACTGCTGAATTCTAATTTACCAGTCATGGCTCTGGCAAATATAAAACGCACATCTGTAAACAATGTCACATAACTTATGAGTGAATAAGAGAACTAGATGTTATGACTGCTGCTGAGAAAATACAAGACATATGTATATATAGGCAATTTAACAAAGATGTGGTAGGATAACTCTACTGAGTCAGATTTAAAAACTTGCTAAAATCTAACAGACCATAAATATTTGGAGTTGTCTCACTGGGCAAAAAGTGTTTGCATATTTAGTAGAAAAATTCAACAAATCAATAAGTAATTTTACTAAGTCTTAAATTAAAAACAAAAAGTGAGACAAACTAAGTAGTATATTCTTCTGGACTTGTGCTGCCTGGTGAGGTAGCCACCAGTTTTTTAAATGTGGCTGTTTGAATTTCAATTTTAATTAATTAAAATGAAATATAACAAAAACTTTCCAGTCTCTCAGCCACACTGTCCACATTCTACATGCTCAGTGACTACACTTGCCTCATGGCTACCATATTGGGCAACACTGCCATTTTTACAAAAAGTTCTAGACATCCTACCTACAGAATCCTCAGGTGGGCATTGATCCTGGAGAATATTAAAGGTGTGTTGCCCACATTTTTGCCTTATGTCCAAGGGTTGGAGAATTTTTTTTAATGGTGATAGAATTTAAAACCATCTAAAAGTTAAAATTTGATAGTAAATGCCTACAATTTGAGTAAACTTTACGTGTATCATGATCATGCCTGAATGGAAAGTTATACAAGTAAACCAAATGATGCATGATCTATTTTGGTATTACGATTTTTAAAAAGGCTTTAGAGCAAATAGTTTTTTTAAAAAGTTTAATACTACCAAAATACATCATGCATCATTTAGTTTACCCGAGGCAATTCAAGCAACTCTCTAAAAAACCATCGAAGTTGGGATATGTGAATGGTTCTGGTGAAACAGAGCAGGGTCAAAAAAGAAAAGATGTGAGTCATGGCAACCATGGTATCTGAGGAGATCTTTTGCTTCACACAGAATTTCATTTTTTCATGCTCAATTATGGTAAAGCAGAATTGCACATATTGCTGTTAAAGTAACTTCCACATTAAACAGAATCTATGTTTTACAATAACACTCAACAGTGCAGTAAGAAAATAGAACATGTATGAAATAGGATGCTATTTAAAATTGGAAAATTAATTTTTTAATAGAGAACTATTTTACCTTGGATTTCTCATTAACACAATGAAGGGATTTTATTCCCTGGATTTTATGAGTTTGTGAATTTCATCATTTATTAAACAAATATGTATGAGGTGCCTGTTATGCAAACAGGATAGAAACAGTGTCCACCCATATGGACCGGGCAGACTGATAAGGAAGACAGAAAATAAACATAACTAATTAATTACACCTGTTATAAGTTTTGTGAAAAAGTACGTATGTTGGGAGTCCTTTACTAGTCTGTTGGGATGTGGGCTGACTGTATTTGGGGTGGGATAGAGTCAGGAGAGTCATGTCCAAGAAATCAGCATTTAAACAAGGATCTAGAAGATAAGTAGAGATTTTCTAGATAAGGGAGGTTTGTCAAGGGAGTGGGGTGGAAAGCTTCAGAAAGGAAAGGGCATGTAGGAGGTCTTGACAAAGGAGGCAGCATGAATGTTGACGCATGAAGCTTAGACTTAAAAGAATTGTGTTTTACTGCTATTATTTCTTTTTGTGGCAACAAAGAAAGAGGGCACAGATTACTTTCATATATCGAACCGCAATCAAGGAATTATGTAAGTAGACATAAGCCTAGGGCCCTACTCCTCATTTAAAATTACCAAACGTATCTCCCTCTGTGGGAGAAAGTCTCATATAGTTACCTTGATTTCCACTAAGATCTGAAATGGATGAGTTAAGCTTCTTTTTTTTAACGATTTATTTTCTTATTTAGAAAGTATGTGTGCTGAGAGCTGCGGCGGGGAGGGGCAGAGGGAGAGGGAGAGAGACTCTCAAGCAGACTCCCCACTCAACATGGAGCTCTATGTAGGACTCGATCTCATAACTCTGAGCTCATGACCTGAGCCAAAATCAAGAGATGATCACTCAACCAACAGCTACCCAGGTGCCCTCAAATCTTATGTTCGAATGTTGTATGGTATATCATCTTGGCATCATCTTTCTTCCTTTCCACATACCTCTCATGATATATCTGTCCTGTCATACATACATTTGTTGTGCTATATTTGACATCTTTTCTAGAATGTGAGCCCATAATAACCTCTGTGTTTCTTGCACTTAACATAAACTTGCAAGAAGAGCTGTTCCATAAATGTTCATTGAGAAACTAAGCAAATGGATAAATGAATGGTCCTAGAATTAGGAATGTACCAAGAGAAAAAAAAAGACCTTAAATTACCTGACTGAATCTCTTAAATGATTCTTTTTTCATTTTATATGGAAGTAACTTGATATTATCTAAGTTATTTGACTAAATAATATCGATAAGTCAAGAAATTTTCAAAGGTAAGAACATCCATATTATCAAGGAGATGTTCAACTTTTATTGAATGCCTCCTCTATACAAATCAGCCATTTAAAAAGAGAGATGATACAGTTTTCGCCTTCTAGGAATTTGAAATAAAGTTGAAAAACAAGAATGTGTGCTTAAAAATGCAATGACTAGTATAGAAAATATGTACTAAACACCAAAGGAATACAATAAAAAGTGGCAAATACTAGAGTTGGAAAAACAAACCATAAGGGTATTCCAAAATCCTGGTCATACCATAGGCCACAAATGAGGGAAGATTTCCATGTAATACCAGACCCCTTTAATTGTTCTTAGATGACCAAACATTGACTTATAATTTTGTCCTTTTGCGTATATTTCTATCATTTTATAGCTGGCTGCCTTTGAGGTCATTACTTCTATTTTCTATATAAGAACAGCTGGAAAGAAAAGAATGAAATTAATATTTGTTGATCACCTACCATATCCCAGACACTGAGGACAGATTTTACATAATGTATTTGTACCTTAAATGCTTTTATAGAACATAAACATGTTCAAAAGGTTTTTAAAAATTTAATCTGCATCTTTTACTATTTGTGGAACAGATACTTTTTCATAAAACAACTTTGCTGTGCTATATTCTGCACATGACAAGCTGTATATTTCTTCTCGAAACATGGGCACAATCAAGTTGGAGAATATTATCACCCCCAAAAGACTCCTGTTGTCCTTTCGCAGTGAACCCTGGCCTTCGGCTGCCAGTAGTGTACCATTTGTCACCATAAATTCCGTTGCCTTATCTGGCATGACATGGAAATGAAACCATATAGTATGTTCATTTTGTGTCTGACTCCTTTCACTCAGTACAAGGTTTCTGTCCTTGCATATATCAGCAGTTCCAGATTTTTTTTTAAATTTCTGAGTAATATTCTATCTCATGTATAGTTTATTGAATATTATATCTCATGTTTATTGACTATTATATCTCATGTATAGTTTATTTACTCATTCTCCTTTTGAAGGACATTTAAGGTGGTTTTCCATTTTTTTGGCTACTAGGAATAAAATTGCTCTGAACCTTTGTTTTCTTTTAAAGATTTTATTTATTTATTTGAGGCAGACAGTACAAGTGGGTTGGGGTCAGAGGGAGAATCACACTCCCCACAGAATAGGGAGTTTGATGAGGGGCTAGATCCTGGGACTCTGGGATTTCTGACCTGAGCCAAAGGCAGCAGCTTAACTGACTGAGCCACCCAGGTGCCCCGCTATAAACCTTGATTTCAAGTCTTTGTGTAGAAGTAGGTTTTTACTTCTCTTGGTGAGTACCTCAGAGTGGAATTGCTAAGCTTTGTAAGTGTGCATTTCATGTTGTAAGAAGCTGGTGAATGGTTTTCCAAAGTATTTGCTATATTATACTTGTCCAGAAGAAATGTATGCAAGTTCTAATTTCTCCAAATTCTCAGGTACTCCTGGAATTATTAATGTTTCTAAGTTTAGTCCTTCCTGCAAGTGGGTAGTGGGATCTCATTATAATTTTAAAGTTCATTTCTCCAGTAAACTAATGGTATTGACCATCTTTACATGGGCTTATTACACATTTGCTTATCTTCTGGGAGGTTATCTGTTCAAATCTTTTGCCCACTTTTGTGTTAAGTTACTTTTCATAGAGTTGTAAGAGTTCTGTAAGCATTCTGGATACAAATCCTTGTAAGATATTTGTATTGCAAATATGTTCTCTCATTTGTTGACTTGTCTTTTTTTTTTTTTTTTAAGACTTTATTTTGTAGAGTAGTTTAAAATGGAGAGGAAGATACAGAGATTTCCCAGATAGCCCGTGCCCTGACACATGCGCCATCTTTATGCACAATCCATTATTATTATTTACAAATAATAAAGATTTATTTATTTGAGAGAGAGAAAAAGAATGGGGAAAGTGGCAGAGGGAGAGAATCCACAAGAAGACTTTGAGCACAGAGCCCAATCCAGGGCTCAATCCAATGATAATGACCTGGGCCCAAACCATGAGTTGAACACTCAACTAACCAAGTCACCTAGGTGCCCCCAACTTCCCCATTACTATCATCCCCCTACAAAGTAGTACATTTGTTACAGTTGATGAACCTACATTGACACATCATAATCACCCAAAGTCCATAGTTTGCCTTAGGTTTCTCTGTTGGTGTATACATTCTTTGGCTTTGGACAAACATACAATGATACATATCCACCATTAGGGTATCATACAGAGTATTTTCAAGGCTCTAAAATTCCCTGTGCTTTATTTACCTCTTTATCCCTCCTTCCTCACTTCAACCCCTGGCAACCACTGATCTTTTTACTTTCTACCTAGTTTTGTCTTTTCCAGAATGCCATATAGGTGGAATCCGATAGTCTGTAGACTTTTCAGATTGGCTTCTTTCACTTGGTAATATGCATTTAAGGTTACTCCATGTCTTTTCATGGCTTGATAGCTTTTTTTTTTTAAGTGCTGAATAATATTCCATTTCCTGTATGTAGCACACTTTATTTATTCATTCATCTATTTGAAGGACATCTTGGTTGCTTCCAAGTTTTAGCAGTTATGAATAAAGTGTCTATAAACATCCATGAGCAGGTTTCTGTGTGAACATAAAATTTCAGTTCACATGTGTAAATTCCAAGGAATATGATTGCTGAATTGTATGGAGAGAGTATGTTTAGTTTCTTTTTCTTTTTTTCTTTTTCACTTTTTTATAAGTTACTGAGAGCAGTTTTAATTTTGATATAGTCAAAATTATATTGTCATTTACCTTTTGTTATTGATTATTATTATTTTTTAATAATTCAAAAAAATTTTATAAACATATAATGTGTTATTAGCCCCAGGGGTACAGGTCTATGAATCGCCAGGTTTACACACTTCACAGTACCTTTTGTTATTTCTTACCTTGAGAGGTCCCCAGGTGAAATCTGAAATGGGCTCCTATACACAGAGGGCGAGAAGGTGAGACCATAGGCAGACCACTCCATAAGGTAGGTGGCAAGCGAGGGAATTTTCACACCAGACTCGTTTTGTGGCTGCAAGACCTCTTCACCTGCCTTCCAGAATATTAAAGGCTTAGTTGTGTTCAGTCACTGCCCAGATGGTCTCAACAGCACATTGCTCTCTCTAGGCTGAATCCTTGAAACTGGCTTCGAAGTGGGGGATGGTGGGCAGAACCTATATTCCCAGGACAGGGGAGTGGGTGAGAAGCCTCCAGTTGCCTGGGTTCAGCTCTTGGGTCAACTGGTAGTCACATTCTCTCTCTCTCTCTCTCTCTCTTTTTTTAAGATTTTATTTATTTATTTGACAGAGATCACAGGTAGGCAGAGAGGCAGGCAGGGAGAGGAAGAGAAGCAGGCTCCCCACTGAGCAGAGAGCCTGACATGGGGCTCGATTCCAGGACCCTGGGATCATGACCTGAGCCGAAGGCAGAGGCTTAACCCACTGAGCCACCTAGGCCTCCCTAGTCACATTCTCTTGATGACCTTCCCCAACTCCTCCTCTTCCTCCTCCTCCTCCTTCTTCTTCTACTTTTTTTTTTGGGGGGGGGGTTCTTTTGTGGTTTGTGCATGGTCTGGTGACAAATCCATGACTAGAGGAAGAATTCATCCCATGGCTAATATTATGAAAATTTCATTACTTGATTGGTTCTACAGAAGGCAGTAATACTGAGGATCTTTGTAAGAGTGATTTTATCTTACTCTTTTTATTAACTAGTCCTTTGGATAATGAAATGATTCAGAGACATTGTCCTCTCAAGTCCTTGCATGTATATATAGAGTTATAGAGCCTCAGGGTTAGGAAGGAATGATAAGACATTCTTTCCAGCCATTGGATAAACATTTCAGCAGTCAGATCCTTTTTTTTAACACACATTTCCAGAACGCATTCTCATTATTGGCTGCAATGTAGCATAACTCATCTGGATGTTAGAACAGGAAAGGAAAAAGGAACTTCTCATTTTTCATTTATAAGATGCCTGCCTGAATTTCCTCAGCTTAGCAGTGAAACATCTCCAGACAACGTATCACTTACTTTCAAGTAGATACAGTGCTTTGGGAAAGCATAAAATGATCCTATGGACAAGAGTGAGAGCTTTCTAATCAGGCAGATCTCAGTACTGTTGACTTAGTCACTTAAATGTCCTCGGCCAGTTTACCTTGTCTGTGAAATGTAAAAATTAGGATATATATACCAGAACATAGTAGCCTCCCACTAAATGGAAATTTTAAAAAATCAATTAATAATGCAAATGATGAAATACAGAGAGAAATACTATTTCTGATACATTTTTATTAATAGAAGATAGCTGAGAAATTCAGCAGGGAAAAAAAATGACAAGATTAAAAACTTGGATTTTATTTTCCATAAATCCTACGTAGGTTTTTGGTCAAGATAATAATTTAATAGTGGTCTACTTTCTTAATAAGATCGTTTTTGAATGTAGGGGAGGTTTGGTAGGGTGAGGTCAGAGCCTACAGCCAAGAAAGAATTCTTGAGGCAATCTTTGGTGCAAAAAGGTGGTTTTATTAAAGCCTGGGGACAGGACCTGGGGACAGAAAGACTGGCTCTGGGATGTGAGGGGCACCTGATTATATACTACGGGGTCGGGGGGATGTAAAGAAAAAGTAAGGAAAAAGGGAGGTTTTCAAAAGAACTTAAGGAGTACCTGCAAAATACTGGAGGCCTCTCCTTTGTCAAGTTCAGATGTTTTCCCCTCTAGCAAGGCATTAACAGGAAGACACTTGGGAGCTTCCGGGAAGAATATCCTACAAATCCCATCCAGGAGTCAGGGGTGGGGGGTTGCGGGGGGAGGTTGGGGAGGGTCAGCTTGTGTTTGTCTTCAGCCGGTCCTCCTGCTCCCTCATCATTAAGAAGCATGTCCTTGGAATTGATGAATATCGAATAATACCCTTGGCACACAAAACCAAAGAGCCAGGCGGTGTCACAATTATTTTCAAAGACAAAATAAAATGAAATATGATTAAGGGAGGCTGTATCTCCCGACAGGACCTTGTGAAATTTTGAATATGGAATACATTTTTGTGGTTCAGAACTCAAACAATAGGGCTGCACCAAGAAGACTGAGCAGCAATGCTCTCCTCACCGGTCAAGTTCGCCGTAGCTCTGCTCCCTACAGCGAACTGGTTCTGTTACCCACTCTGTATTGCTCTATGCCAATACAGACACATATGCACTTCAGTTCTTTCCTCCCCTTTGGTGACACAAAAGTTTGTATACTACATGCACTGTTGTACATCTAGCTTATTGTGTGTGCGTGTGTGTGTGTGTGTGTGTGTGTGGCAAGCCACATAGATGAGTATGTCGCTCCGGAGGGTGACCATGCAAAGCTTCCATGCAGCATCCCAGCCTTATTGAATATGCCAAAGCAAGCCCTTTGGCTAATTAGAAAGTGACCTACCTCTCAGCCTTGCTGACTTAGTTCTCCTCTTGCCTAGAGGCAGAAGGTGGCAGTTGGTAAGAACTCAAGGCCTCTTCAAATTTTGAAGACATTTCTAGAGTTTAACTACCCATGACAATAAGCTCTGGGAATTTTGACATCCTTCCTTCCGGCAAAATCAGTTTTGCAGGATTGATTTTGGCCTGAAGGCTTGTGATGCGAAAGGTGTTTCAGTGTAAATGTTAATGCAGCTTTTCATCGAAGAGTGAAGGTTTTCACCTGGAAATCTTGAAAGGACAAAGGAATCTGAAGCGGTCTTCTTTTTCTGAGTAGGGCAAATGACCCAGGACGAAACCTTTCCAAGGCAATTACTTGTAAAGGTGACTTAATTATCACCCTGGAGGAAAGCATATACTTCTGGGAACATCTCCTAGGAAAGTACAGGAGAGGCTCTTCTCTGAGTCAGAATGGTGGGTGGCTCAGTGTTGGAGTCACTGTGATGAATGCAGTTTATTTTGTAGCTAAAATTTCTGGAGATAGTTTTATCTTTCTGAGTTTATAAGCATCCTAGCTTGTTTTAAAAACCCGCAAGAACATGTATAGAATTATCTGAATTTATAATGATGGAAGGCAGGAAGAAGTTAGGGTCGAATACACAAATATTAAAAAAGATAAGGTCGCTTAACCCATTCTTAACTCATTTACTAAGAATTCATCTGCTATTTCTGTAATAGATATGCCTTCGTTTCTGTGTTTTGCATCTGTTAATAATCAAGTTTATGTTCATTTTCTGAGTATAAAGCAAGTAATTATAAAAACAGGTGCCCTGAAGACAGCTGAGTGGCAGGTGGAAGCCAATCTGGCTTCCCCATTTTCCGTGTTTCTAGACTGTCAGAGAGGGAGCACAGCTAATCCCTGGAGTCAAGCCAGAGGAGGAGACTGACAACTTGAATCTCAAGGCCAAAGGCTCCCATTGTATAACATTCTGGTTCCCTCTGCAGTTGGTGGCCATATCCCAGGTGTCAATGGTAGGTCTCATCTTCTCAAAAGTGTGCAAGACAACCCTAACAATTTTGCATTTATGTCAAATCATAGGGACAAGTTTTGATAGGATATTCCAACCCTGTACTACTTTTGGAAGCCTCTGAGAACCCTGCTGTCCTCGGTATGAGAAGGGATTCTCAGCCTCTAGGCGGAAACAGAATAGTTTTCCCTCCTGGCCCTATATGGCATAGTTTTAAGCATGCAGACACCCCAAACTCATTTTTGATGCCAATTATGACCCCTCTGACCCTTCATTCTATACTACAACCATGTGACTTATCATTCAAGTATCATGCTACTTAGCTGTTATCTGTTTTCAACACTTTATATCCTCTTAACAAACTGAATTATATGCTTTTTACTCAGAGGCATTATATATTATTATTGTTTATTATTTATTATTTATCCAGCAGATATTTGTTGAGTGCCTACTATGAACCAGGTCCTCTGTTAAGGACTGGTGATAGAATCCTTGCCATCCTGGAGTTCTGGGTAGAACACCAAAAATACACAAATGCATCTAAGGTATGTCAGATGGGATAATTCATGAAGAGCAGGGGCCCTGAGCGTGGCGAGGGAAGGAAACCTTGAGCGTGTGTTCCTCAGGCAGAGACTCAAGTTCAGTGGGTGAATGGGACACACAGATAACAAATGCAGCAAAGAGTCTAGAAGGCAGAAGAATAGTAACTGGTAAATGGTAAGTGCCCTGGGTCTCGCACAAGACTGTGTTTGCCATGTTCAAGAAGAGCAAGGAGGTAAATATAGCTAGAAAAAAGAGAGAGGGGGATAATAGGAGGTGAGATCAGATACACAAGAGACAGCCAGAGTGGAGAGCATGCATAATCTTGTGGAACTGTGACCAGGGAGATGGGAAGCCATTAGCGGAGGTGTTGAGGGCAAGGGAACAAGAGGAGAAGCAGAAAGACCAATTCCAAGGCTGTTAAGTAATTTAGACGAGAGATAGTAGTGATTAAAACCAGGAGGTGGGGGAGTAATTCTGACATAATTGATATGGCAAACATCCCTTGAGGGAATTTGTGCCAAGCAATGTGCCTGTGTCTGGGCTCTTGACCATTTGTGTCGCCTAAAACAGTGAACGGGTGTCATGTTAATTCAATAGATTGATTTTGTTCATTTGAAGGTTTTTGAGCCTCGGCTAAATGTACATCTTTTTGGCAGCTCATATTGGATTCAGAGAGGAAGATCAACAGATATGGATCTTTAATATTCCTTTTCCTTTTCCTACTTCATGTCAGGACAAGGTTTGTAGTTATTTTTATTTCAAAATGTGATCAAGAAATCTATGAGAACATAGAAACCATTTTTTTCCTTTACCATTTGGACTTCACCGATAATGCTGGAATTGTGAGGTACAGATCATAGGTGACCCTGTATCTCATCACCCGCAATCTAGACTTGTCACTTGTCTCCTTTTATTGAAGGCTGCATAGAAGGTCAGGACTGATGTCATCTGATAAAGAAGAATACTTCTAAAGGAGTCATTGAAGCTGTTCATTCAGTCAGTCAGTTGACAAATACTTATTGAGAGATGGTCCTGGGTTGCCCACCATGCTGGTGAGGACAGATACAGAATTGGAGGTGCAGTCTCTTTGGGGCAATGGCACATGGACCACAGCTGTCTAGAAGCATGAGGCACAAGCCACGGGACATGTATGTGCAGAATGCTGTGGGAGCCTAGAGAGGGGAGTATCTCACTGGATGTGAGAGGTTCAGAAGGTGTTGATATATGAAATGAAGCTAGAAGGAGATTGGCGGATGATGAAGTCCATTAGTAGTTTCGGTCTTTGAGAAGAGTGAAATTAGTAGTGGTTCTTCTAAAGAAAGAAATAGTCCCCAACTGGGGGAGAACTTGAAGGAAGATTACAGCATGGTTATTAGATGGCAAAAATAACCTTTAGTGAGGCCCCAAGTATGAGGTAAGAGTTTTTTTTTTTTTTTTTAGGTAAGAATCCTAGTTGCCGGATTGGATAAGATAAAAACCAGGAAGTTGATGTTGGTGTCTGGACAGCAGGAATGTTATTCGATATAGCTGTTGCTATTGGGAAGCTCTGTGGAAGGCCTGAGCCCTCAGTGACATTGATAATTTTGAAAGACCTATTTTGAAGTATTTTGTGGGTCAGACCTTAATCTTTGAAAATGTTCCTGAAACTTTGCAAGTCTTAAACATAAACTTGACCTTATTTAATATAGATCAGAGTCGCTTGTAGGTATAGAAATCTTGCACTTACTCCTCTTTACATGGTTAACACTCGGTTTTGGGAGGCAGTCGAGCTCGCAGTGGAGACAGACTGGAGAAATCAGACTGAGTGTAAACCGTTGCTCTATTCCCTACCTACTATCCTTGCTACATGAATTAGCCTTTGTTTTGGCATCTGAACAACTGAGAAGAGCAGGACCTTCATCCTGTGGTTACAGAGAAGGAGAACTTAGTACAAGTAAAACATTTAGAAAAATGGGTGATGTGTACTAAGTGCTTACTGCATAACAGTTACTGTTAAGCTCAGCCCCCAATTCCCTTTTTGTATGCCTGTCTTTCCATGGTGGTTTTACTCCAAGTAACTTATTCTCAGTATTATTACATAAACCAACCTTTATCTAAGAATCCTGGCTTGGAGGACAGGAGGCAGATGGCTTCCTAATAGCAAAGAGACACAGTACAGAGATTTTAGTGTTTCCCTGTAAGTAAAATAAAATCAGTCTCTCCTTGAGCTGTCCACTTCTCAGATCTCCACGAAGCTGAGAAATGTGCATCTGCTTCATATTCCCCTGTTAACATTCCATCAGACTAGCCAAGACAAAATTTCCATGTTTGGGTTTGGCTTTCCCTTTCATAGACCCCCTTCTCCCAATCTCAAATCCTCTATAGGCTTATGCTACTTCTGAGTTGTCTTCTAGTTTTACTTCTAAAAGACAGACTGCGTCCTGTAGATTCATTTTTTCTTTCCAATACCAATGACCAAGGTTGGCTAGCCCAATATCTCACAGTCTTTGTATTACCTACAAATTTGTAATTTGTATTACAAACAAATACAAGTTAATATAATAGGGGTTGTTAATAATCATGGCTGCCTTCTCCCAGGTGATGTGGTTAAAAGCAGCAAAAGTCTTTGAATCCATCGTTAGGAGTTTTAGCTTTAAATGTAGAGTAAACAAAATAAAAACCTTACCAAAATGGGATTAGATCCCTGCCATTTTGCCATGAACATGAATTGTGAATTGCCAGTGATAGCTTATGGTGTCTTATAGAAAACCACAGTGGATGATTCAGTCTAAAGAATGTGGGAGGATTTTAAAACAAAAGTGAATGATAGTTCTTGCTGTTTCTGTTTTGTATGTTTGTGTGTGTGTATGTGTGGGTGTCTGCATACACCCGTATGAGTTCATTTAAATTCTTTTTGCTTCCCACACCCTGCCTACCAGATAATTATGACATTCCAAAATATTCACAGATTTCATAGTCAGTGCTAGTTATTAGATTGTGAAATTAGAATTTCCAGCTCGAGTATTTTATATTCTCTTTATTAAGACTTTCTCAGTGGTTGACCCTATCCTCTTTAAAGTTCCAATATATTACATCCACAGAATCATCTCAGTTCTCATAAGGATTAACATTTTCTGTGGGGATGGCTCTGAAGGGTAAGTCTTTTGAGTAGAAAAGTCAGAATAACCGTTCTGAGAATTCAATGAGCTGGATTCTCCCAGAATTTTGTGGCAGTTCTCACATCTGTGCCTTGACACACGTTGGGATTCACGATGTGGAATGGCACAATTTCATGTTAGTAAAATGCAAAATTTCCCAAACACATAGCCTTATGTAAGCAGAATCAAGGCTCTCCCTAAAATAATGTGATTCTTTTGAGTGGAAGGGAAAGGGACTGTAGGTATAGACTTTTTGTATGTGCTTTAAAAGAGATGTTCCCAAATTCTAGTATGCCTCTGAATCCTCTGGGGAGACTAGTCAAATTCAGATCCCTGGGCCCTACTTTCAAGGAATGTGGTGTCATAGGTCTGGGTTGAGGCACAAATCTGGATCTTTAACCAGCAACCCAGGGGACTCTGACACAGTGGGTAGAGATCACATTTTCACAAACAGTGGCTGGACATCACCAACGGCAGCCAGTCTCCCACAGAGCTCGTGCCTTCCTTCCAGCTTGAATGCCTTGTCCTAGCTCCCAGTCTAACACTCACTGGTATGTTCTCAGTCCCTAGTTTTGGCTCACAAACCCTAACTTCCTATGACAGGTGCTGACAGCTGCCAGTTCCTGATAGGAGTCACTCTCCTCCTCCAATGCACTAACAGAGATTGTAAAGGGCTTCTGTAAATTACAGTTCACATCTCCCTACAAATAATAGCACAAAAAACCCTGAAAAACAATTTTTTTTTACTTCCAAAAAGAACATGTTAATATTTTTAAAAAGCTACTAAATAGGTGAGATAAGGGAGTCCAAAAAAGCTAAAATTATGAGTGACTGTTCTGGACGTGCAGAAAGATGACAGGAAAGGAAGAAAAGAACAAGATTTTACTAAGTATCCGTAGCATTCCCCAACAACACCACGAACAATACTTTTTTTTTCCTGCAAGCTATCACAATGTTGGCTATATTTTTACAATAGACTAATACTTATTAATTATGCCCTTTGCTTTGAGCTTTTAAAAAAATCTACTGTTTTAAAATACCTACTGACAAGCTTCTTAAAAATACCTACTGTTCCTGAATTTGTAATCATTGATTTGAGATTTTACATTAATTAGTGTCGTGTTTTCAACAACATGTGCTTGAGCTAGAAAGAGAAACGACTCACGCTGCATTCATGTACAACGGAGGTTCCATTTTTCCTTAGTAGCCATTCTTTCAAGTATGTCTCTGACTGTTCATACCTGTCAAGGGAACTACTTCTTTCAGTTTTCTACCAGAAATTGATGACCCCTTTCAGGATCTTAATCATGATTCAACTCTGAAATATTAGAAGACAAACATTCTATTTCCATTCAGATATGAGAAGATCAGAACTCTCTCTCAAAGTTCCAGGAAGGTTTGTTTCATTTGTTTGAGTAGAGAAGGGCAGGATAATATCACACATTTTACTTCGATTTTTCAGGTTTATCATTTTCAAATGGTTCTGAGCCATCAGGTGGAGATAGGACCTTCCTTTCCCTTCCTCGTTTCTTCCTTTCTTTCAGTTGTCATTGAGAGAGCAACTATTCATGGTCAGGCAATATGGTTAAGACCAAAGGAATAAAGATGAACGCAAAACTGCCCTTGACAGCTCTCCTGGAGGTCATAGTCTGGTTGAAAAGGGAGAGAAAGAGCACAGTAAGTACTATACAAGGCAACAAGGACTGTGAAAGCAGTATATACCGAGTACCACAGAGGTACTCATAATTCACAGTGTTTGTTTGAGTGCCAGATTCTGTCTAGCTACTGACAGAGGACAGTGGCTGAATTCAAGGAGCTTACGTTGTAGACTAAGAGGAGAAGGAGGATTAACTTTAATGATAGAGAATTGCATAGAATATTATTAAATTATTAATTAAAATATTAATTAATTTAACTAGTCATTATTAAATAAATATTATTAAAAGACGAGCTTGGGAGCCAATGGGGACAAGATACAGTTTCTTGGAAGAGGATGTAACATAGGTGCGAGTCTTCCGTGTTAGGTGGGAGTTAGCCAAACAAAAGGTAGAGGGCCAAAGGCAATGGTGACAAAGCAAGTTGGAGGGGACTGCAAATGATTTATTATTTCTGGAGAACGGAGTCCTAGACGGAGGCTGTTGGAAGCTGTGAGGAGCTGGGGAGACAGGTGCCCGTCCACAGAAAGATTCAAGGCCAGCTGAAGACACAGCACTTGATTCGTCCTGGGGATACACTGTCAGTTAAGGGAGCAGTGGAACAATATAAAATTTACATTTTATCTTCTGGCTGTTTCAAGGCTGATGCATCTGAGAAAGACAATACCAGCAGCTTTGCGCTTTGCAGGAATACTCTTTGGGAGAGAAAAGAGCCTTAGCTAAGGCGAAGAGGGGAGGGTTGAAGAGGATGGTAGGAGAAACACAGAGGAGATGAGATTAGTATTAGTGATGGATTGACATGAGAAGCAGTGAAAAGGGAAAAATAAAAAATGATGCCCTGAGTTCTGGCTTTTAGTTAACTAGATGGGTGGTTATGACACTAACTCAGAATTTGGGGGAAGAAGGCATGAAGAGGAAGATGATCAACTTGGTTTTGGACACCTTGTTTTTGAGGTGCCCGGATCATTCTGGAGGAGCACCACAGGTGGTGAGATATTCGAAGGTGAAAGGAATCTAGGCAAGAGATACAGGTTTGGGACTTATAAGACGACAGGGGCAGTTGAAAAAAAAAAATCTAAGTTCAGATTTTGAGCATAGTGAATTCAGGGATCCACTGAAATGGGGAAAGCAAAACCAAAAATTCAGAAGATATTGAAACCAGCAGCAAATGTGTGGATTATATTTTCTCTAATCCCATAAAATATGATTAACAAGATGGTTAAGTCTACCCAAATGCAGAAGGGAAGATAGAAAAGATGAAAGGAAATGAACAAAGCACGGAATAAAGAAAATCCATCAAAACCGAGCATCACATCTATCCGGTTTGTGAGAAGGCACCTGGGGAAGAGTCATAGCAATTAGAGAAAATGCTGAGCTGGGAAGATCCTTCCTGAAGTTAACAGTTCTGGGGCTTCGAAGTAAGAGTTCCTACTAGTCAGGGGTTTTTAGTCGTCCTCAGTGGCCCCATCTGGCTCACATTCTAGGACCTAAATTGTGCGGTGAGGATGAGGACATGGTTCTTCTAGTCAGAGAAGTTCCTGTTGCTTGCAAGCATTCACTTAGCATTTCATAACACACCATTATAAATTTTTCTGTCTTCAATTCACGTGTAAATCGAGGCTGGGGAGCATAGCATGTGGTTGGCCCACTTCTGAATAATTCTGTAAACTTAAGCCATGAACCTGTCTTCATTCAGGTTTCATGGGAACTCTCAGCACTAGCTGCCCACTGGAATCATCTGGGGAGCTTTCATGAAGCAAGACGCGCTGACCCACTCTCTCAGAGATGGTGATTCACTTGTGGTGGGCTAGCGCCCCGGCATTCATGTGGTGCCTCTAATGTGCAGGCAACATCGGGAATCCCCTCTGGCAACCTGCTTTGCTGAATCAGTCATGGGGGAAGAAACCCATTGCCTATGTACAAATAAATCATGTATATGAATCTATAATCACATTGTTTAAGTGGCTGTTGAGGAATGAACTAGCAAAAAGTCCTAAAAAGGATCATGGAGGGTGCCTGGGTGGCTCAGTGGGTTAAAGCCTCTGCCTTCAGCTCAGGTCGTGATCCCAGGGTCCTGGGATTGAGCCCTGCATCGGGCTCTCTGCTCCTCGGAGAGCCTGCTTCCCCCTCTCTCTCTGCCTGCCTCTCTGCCTACTTGTGATCTCTCTCTGTCAAATAAATAAATAAAATCTTTAAAAAAAAAAAAGGATCATGGAATAGGTTTGGTTTTGTTTTTTGTCTTAAATGTTAAAAAGTACCTATTTTAGGGTGGGGAACTGACTCAGGCATAGAAATCGGGACATCTATGTTCCTTCAAGCAGCCAGATGTCTCTGAAAGCCTTCCTGTCAGAGCAGGAGAGAGAGGCCTGCTGTGACAGACATTTTACTCACCCCACCCACAAGAATGGAACAGCTATGACAGATGTATAGTTATAATTACTTATCTTGCAATTTTTGTGCTCTTCTCCTGTTTTCGAAACTATCCACTTGCCTCTCTACTTTCTCTGTGTATCTGTGTATCTCCATACAGGCAACACATTCCAAGACTCTTACTCTGATCTGTAGGCTTGGTTACTTGATGTCCTTTGGCTTCGGGCATTTTAATTCCTCTGGCAACTGTTTCATCCTCTGTACCCAAGTTGGTTGTGAACGTTGAAGGAGGTAATACTTCTGAAATGCTTAGCACAGTACTAGACAGATTGTCAGCTCCAGAAGAAAACGGGTAAAGCCACACAGCAGTTCTGTACATTATTTGTTAAATATTTTTATTGTTGATTTATTTATCATATCCTCCCCTAGATTTTTCTCTAAAACAAACATTTCTGTAGGCTTTCACAGGTGTCTTCATCCTTCTAAGTGTGTTGGCATTTACTTTCTTTGGAGCTAAGTAGAATCCAAGAAATCAGGCCAACAGTATGGACTGCATGGGATCACCACTCAGCAGTGGTGTTATTGTGCAGATGCCTGGTCTGACCCCATATCCGCCATCTTTATGAACATTCCGTGTGAGTTCCTGGTAGGAAAAGCCAATAATAGCAAATGCCCCTATTCCAGCAGAGCCATCAGAGTTCCTTAAGCCAAATGAATCTGTAAACAAGTAATCTAGATGTCAATGGGTAATGGTCATAGAAAGATATTATACAAGGGGACACTGAATATTACAGGGAAAACAAATAACAGTGTCACTACAATCTGTTCTTTGTCCAGAGCTCTGCATGAAATCAAAAACAATGAATTCACGGAGACCTCAATCCATTAATAGCTACTTTATTTCCTTGGCCATTTCAAGACAGATTTAGTAGTATTGCCTATCTGCAGTTCATTTGTTTCTTATGAAAGTGAAAACATCTCCCACTGAGGAGTAAGAATGATAACTGAGTAGTGTTATCAATCTATTGAAAAAAGTGTGAGATGGTAATTGGTCTGTTGACTAAGTAATTAACATGAACTCTACCATACAAAATTCAACAAGAACGATCAAGAAGTTACCAACCTCCAGTGACATATTTTTTTTTAAGTAACAGAAGTACAACATGAAAGTACCATTTTATTTTTCCTTGCAATCATTGGCATGGTTTCTTCCTTTTCTTTATGTCTACTGTCTGGTCCTCTTTCAGCTGGAAATTTTTTCTTTCCATTCCACAGTGCTCCTAACTGATCAGGTCTCAAAGCTATTTCAGTGACTCTACATCATACAGTCATTCAGAACACCAAATGCTTGTTCAGTTTTCCCAGACCCTAAAATGTTAGGTTGTTGTTGTTGTTGTTGTTGTTGTTGTTGTTTAAGCATGGGAACCAACCACTTTCTTATTTGGAACTACATGTTCAATGTGATAAGAGAATGCTTTGGCTTTTCACTCCAGAACTGTGTTGCTGGACAGACACCTCCTCTGCTGCCTTCCAGGCTGAGTGTATTTATGAGTCCAGACAAGGGCGAGCTCTAGGCCACCCTGTGATGGAAATGTGTCCAGTTTACCTTAGCTGTTTGCCAGATACTCATTTTAAATGAACGGATGAAGGAAGGTGAAGATACGTGAATGAATTACCAAGGTCAGTTGAGAAACTTCCTTTTACTCAAAAGAGGATGAATTTCCTGTTCCATCACCTTAATTTTCAGAAATTTCTTTATTTCTGTTTCATACTTTGTACCAGGAAAAAATTCCTGGGGTCATCTTTGTTGAGATCTTTCAACCAGGTCCACGGGATAAGGCCCACCATCGGTAGGGGCTTCCAGTAGGGTGGTTTCTGAAGTGGGCGCTAGGGGTCAGGATAGAGCCAGGAATCCGATGGGCATAGGGCCATTAAGCTCCTGGGTTAGCTTAAGAGGAACCCATACCCAGCAGTCCTGGTCTCAGAGCAGGAACTCAGTTAAGAGCTATACACAAAAATGAACACGTGAAGCATGAACAGAGTTAAGAAAGCAGGCCTATCACAGATTTTCAAAGGACACCAGAGTCAGAACAAAACAGAGATCCTGGGATCCCATGGAAACCCGAGCTAGTATCAGGGTAAGTTGGAAGCAAAATCAGCAGATAAAATCAGAACTTCCTGGAGACAGCAGAGGAGGTGTTTCTGTGCAACATCTGAGTGGGTTCTAACCACTGCAACTTGTCTCTTGGTTATTAATTAAAGGACTATTTCCTTATGTAATATTTGCAGTTAGTCATACCTTTTGGCCATAAGCTTTTTCATCTTAATTTGAAAGGAAGTAATGGATAGTATAATAATAAAAAAAGATAGTATGAAATTCAATCCACCCTTTCCCGAGAAAGCTGTGAATTTTATACTTTTATCAATTTCTATATCTTTTTGTGTGTATGCCCACTAAAAACTGAATATGAACCTATTGTATAAAGGTAGCAGGAAAATGTAATCTGTTTCTAAGGTAGAGTGTTTTGATGGCATAGAGATGGAAAAGGGTTACATATTTATTTTTCTTTGTAAATATTTAAGAACAAGATAGTGGTAGTTGAAATCACCCTTGTAATAAAGGAAAATAATAGGTTTTATGTGTCCTGAAACTTACAATTCTGGAGGAAGCCTCTTTCATTTGATTATAAATTAATTAATTATGAACACAAAATTAGATATGGAAGCAAATAATTATCTGAAATGACAAAAAAAACACAAGAAATGTTGTCTTCTAAAATCTGAAAAATACAAGAAGCAAACAGAATATCTAGAAATATTTTTATTAATAAATTGACACTTCTATAATACCTTGTTTTCCTATGAGGTTATTTTTGGCTTTATGTTCTTTATATGATAAAAATTTATAAGATTATTTTTTATGGAAAGAATAGATAATTTGGTCTCTATTAGCATAATTGATCAGAATCTGCATGTGTGCACAGGCTGGCATATATACACACATGTATATAACTGCTTATGTCAAAAAGAATTTTTTTAGCTTCATACCTTTTTTTTGGTAGCATGATACAAATTTATAGAATTGTAAACAAATTTGGTAAACCTCTCCTAGGTTTCCTCATCTATACTTTTTAAGGTATTTTAGGTTTTCTTGTGCAGTATCAAATCTTAAATGCTGTTTAAATTGATTTTGGGGGCACTTGGGTGGCTCAGCTGGTTAAGTATCTGCCTTCTGCTCAGGTCATAATCCTGGGTTCCTAAGAGCAAGTGCCTGGGGCTCTCTGCTCAGAGGGGAGCCTGCTTCTCCCTCTGCCTGCTGCTTCCCCTGCTTGTGCTCTCTCTCTCTCTGTCAAATAAGTAAATCGTAAAAAAAAAAAAAAAAATTGGTGAAATTCATTTACCAGTTTGTCATTGATGTCCTTGTTTTAATTAGTTTTGTGAGTTCTGAGTTTTGTATTATACTTGTTGCCATCCATATTTTGTGTGAAATCTGAAAAAGAAATTTAAATCTTTTTCCAGGGTTGATGGATTTGTACCTCTTCATTAATTAAATTATCCCACTATGAAGAGCATTGATTCATTACATCTCTCTAAAAGGTATTTCTTCTCAATAAATTATTGCTTTTGGCAGAAATTTTTTTTAATCTAATGTTTTGTTACCGTCCTATTCTTTTTTTATAAATGTGTGATAATTTATTTTATTTTATTTATTTTTTAGTTACAGTCCTCTTCTTGATACTTGATTGATTTCATCACGCTCATTATTACTTTTGTTTAATCTTCAGTTAGTTTTTTATGTGAGTATTCTATCAGATCTTTAATAAATGCTGTTAAGGAGATTAAAGAAAGTGCTTTTCATGTATATGAAGTCAGGATATTGTAAATACCCAGACTGTAAATTGTGGTTAAAATAGCCAATTTTCAACTCCACATTCCCTTGTGATGTGCCCCCAATACTCATGGCCACTTATATATGTCTGATAGGAGAGGAAACATGACAGAGGAAAAATCGTAATGGAAATTGACAGGGTTCTTCACCAGTGGCAGCAAAGACTGTAGTTTTGTACTTTTAGCAAAATCCATGATGCTTTGATTATCCTAGGCAAGTAAGGGGGCCTGAAATTTATGCTTCATTGCATTTGTGGCAAATCTTCTTATGGATGACTCTTAACATAACACATATGCGATTTGCATATGAAAGTATGAGATATGACCCAATTATTTAAGAATCTGGATGGCACTAGGTAATGCACACACAACACAGACACACACACACAAATCATCATTTCCAAATGAGAAAGAGGTGATACTGTAAAGGTTTTTTGTTTGTTTGTTTGGTTTTTTTTTGGCAAGCAATCACATCTGCATTAGTGTTTGTAAATACACTGATACAAAAAGTAGGGAAGAAAAACAGATACTTGGGAGAACAAGGAAATAAAAGCTATAGCTTTTTATCTATCTCACACACATATACTCAGAGTGACACAGAACTGGTTTAAACTACCAGTAATGTGTCCTGTTTTGAGATATGATGAAGAAACACTAGCCAACCATAACTTGATGGTTCCTCACCCCAGATTTGGCATTTTTCTAAACCTTGCCATGCATACTCACCATATTATACCTAGGAAGGTCCACTCTAATTTGGACTATGAATCAGAAAGAATGTATGATTCTTCCTTGGGCTCTATCCCTGCTAAATAGCTATCTAGATTATACCTTAAATGGAGCAGAATCTCAATAAACAGTGACTTATTTTTATTGAATTGATACTTTTTTCCAGGTACTATTATCTATTTTTAAGTACAACAAGTGTGTCATTATTTAGTAATCTTATTCTTCATATCTCAATTTTCCCAAAGCTTATGTACATAAACTTGACTCTTATCACTAAGCTCTCAAGTTCTGGCATTGCTCTTTTTCCATATTTCCAATGGAACAGTGTTGCTTTAAGTCATGTAAAATCTATAAAGGTGGTTATTAATATCATTTACACTGTACAACTGAGCCAAGAATAAAACATAAAGCTCATCTGAACCAAGAAATAATTTTTTTTCATAATGTTCGGTAGATTAAAAGCTGTTGGACATTTAAATGAAATTATTATTTCATGAGTTATTACCTGCCAAAAATCCATTTAAACTTTGTGTTAACTCAAATTGTTCCACCAGTTAGTGCAAAGGCTCTGAACTTCTACATGTAGCTCACCTGTTTGAATGATTTGATCCAAAATAAAATTTAGTGCCTAAAACCTCTGGCATTTTAGTTAAACATAGATGATCCTTTCAAAATTTCCTTTATAGTTTTGATTTATGTCTTTCCCTAACTCATCAAATTGGCTTTCTTGAATGCTCTCCTCAGAGTGTTCATTTGATTATTTATCAAATTTTTCTCTGCCCTCCTCTACCCCCTACAAAGAAATAGCAATGCCATCTTTTTTGGAAAGGATGTCATGCTGTAGGAAACCCAGCATAAATCAAGAATTGCACTTTTCTGTCACTAATCTTGTTATTCCTTTGAAACAGGGAGAAATCCTTTTGTGAAACCAGTTGTGACTCAGTGAATGTAGGGTCTTCCTTTTCTCTGTGGAAGGAGGAAGGATTTTTAGAACAAAGAACTACTTTTTGAAGAATCTGGGGAATGTTAGGTGTAAGATTAATGGATGTCTTGTAAAACCTAAGTTTTTCTTGTGTTTTCCAGGCAGTGCTTTGCCCTCTATTAGATAATAACCAAGTATTCTTAAATCCAGTTTCTTTTCTTTCTTTCCTTTCTTTTAAAGATAATTTATTTATTCATTTGAGAAGGAGCACAAACAGGGGGAAAGGTAGAGGGAGAAGCAGACTTCCCACTGAGCAGGGAACCTGACAAGGGGCTTGATCCCAGATGCTTAATCAACTGAGCCACCCAGGTGCCCCTTAAATCCAGTTTCTAGTTGAAGGCATGACAGTTAAAATTGTTGTCAATTTCCTGGTCATTTGATTCAGAAAATGTCTTTACTGTAATCTACAGAACGGCTACATATGTGGATAATTTCTAAAGAATTTCATTCAATTTACCAAATACTTATGAAAACCATTATGTTTTGGTATTATGTTAATAACTGTGGACAATCTGAAAATAAAACAGATAAAGGTTTTACCTTTGAGGAACTGACAACTCAGTAAAGGAAATTAAATAATCATCCAAATAAATATAGTGTAAAATTCAGTAAGAGAAATAACTGAAATATGTTATAAACAAATAATAGGGAAAATATATATCAAGTTTGGGAAGAATCAGGAAAGCCTCCTGAATACAGGGTCATCTGAGATGGGCCTCAAAGGTTGAGAGATTTGTAGACCAAGGAACCTCTCTTGAGCTTGCAAATGACCAAAACCAAATAAAAAACAGAGAAAGAAATATAGCCAAGGGACCGTGTTGCTTTCTAATATTAATTTTTTCCCTAAGTTCATTTTATGTCACTCTGGACAAATTATTCTCATTTATCTTGTCCCTAAAATGAAGATATTGGGCTGTTGATTATAATGTGGTCTATAGTATGTGAAGTAGGGACAATAAACAGGAGTTAGTGATATGAGTTAGTGAAATAAATTTGTGGGGGAAAGGGGGCCAGAAGACTTCAAAGTTCTCTCTGGAACTTTGGAATTGTATAATTAAGTACAAACCTAGCACCAGGTTCTATTATCATATTCTGACCAGAGGCAAGCAAACATTTATTTTTTATTTATTTTTATTTTTAAAAATTTTTTATAAACATTTATTTTTATCCCCAGGGGTACAGGTCTGTGAATCACCAGGTTTACACACTTCACAGCACTCACCAAAGCACATACCCTCCCCAATGTCCATAATCCCACCCCCTTCTACCAAACCCCCTCCCCCCAGCAACCCTCAGTTTGTTTTGTGAGATTAAGAGTCACTTATGGTTTGTCTCCCTCCCAATCCCATCTTGTTTCATTGATTCTTCTCCTACCCACTTAAGCCCCCATGTTGCATCATTTTTTAAAAAAAATTGTGTATTCTATCAATGAGCAGCACTGACCTTTGCACACAGTAGTTGGGCAATAAACTCTTTATCAGGTAAATTACTTATTATTAAGGTTTGTATCTTTGGCTTTCATTTGAAACATATTCCTCTGTTTCCTCATTTTGTTTGTCTCTTTGTGTTTTTTTTTTTTTTTTTTTGGTCTGTGTTAGGCAAAATAGCTACCTCTCTCAGTCTTGAAGGAGTGGCCTTGTGTAGGAGATGAAACTTATAGTTCAACCTTGCCCTAGTTCTTGGTTGTCTCTCAAACCTTTGTGATTATTGAAGTGGCCTGATTTGTTCTTGATAGATCACGGTTGTTGAGGGTGTACCAAGACTTGTCAGTGTTCTAAAAGGGGGCATCTCAACTAACACCAGTTTTATGCTGATTGGAAGCCAGATCCTCAGAGATCAGCTTTTAAAGTGTGCAAATATGTATAATCATGTGGGATTATACTTGTAAACCCTGCTGATCCCACTGAACTGTAAACCACCTGGTCTGGAGATACCCCCTAGGAACAAATATGTGGAGATTAGACAACATGCTACTGAACAACCCATGGGTCCACAATAACAAAAAATCAAAGAAGAAATAAAAACCCCTTGAGACAAATGTAAATATAACATATCTAAATCTGTAGGATGCAGCAAAAGCACTTCTAATAGGGAAGATATAGCCCTACACCAAGAAATAAGAAAAATCTCAAGTAAACAATCTAATTTTAACCTAAAGGAACTAGAAAAAGAATAACAAATGAAGTATATAGTTAGTAGAAGAAAGGAAATTACAAGATCAGAGTGGGCATAAATGAAGTAGAGACTAACAGACAATGAAAAAAAACAATGAATGAACTTCTCTTTTAACTACTTAACTTATTTACTACTTTAACTTAGAACTTAAAAGTAGTTAAAAGAGAAGTTACAACTAATATCACAGAAATAGAAAGGTTCCTAAGAAACTACTATAAATAATTATACACCAATAAATTGGATAATCTAGAAAGACTGAATTATAAACAAGTAGGAAAATCCTGGGGCATCTGGGTGGCTCAGTGGGTTAAGCTTCTGTCTTCAGCTCGTGTCATGATCTCAGGGTCCTGGGATTGAGCCCTGCATTGGGCTCTCTGCTCAGGGGGGAGCCTCCTTCCCCCACACCCTGCCTGCCTCTCTGCCTACTTGTGATCTCTGTCTGTCAATAAATAAATAAATAAATAAATCTTAAAGAAAGAAAGAAAGAAAGAAAATCCTATTAGACTGATTACTAGGGATGCCTGGGTAGCTCAGTTGGTTAAACATCTGCCTTCAGCTCAGGTCATGACCCCAGGTTCCTGGAATCAAGCTCCATGTCAGGCTCCCTGCTCAGCAGAGGAGTCTGCTTCTCTTTCTCCCTCTGCCCCTGCTCGTGTGCTCTCTCTCAAATAAAGAAATAAAGTCTTAAAAAAAAACATTTGTTATAAAAATAAAAAGACTGATGACTAGTAGGTAATTAAGTCACAATCTGAAACCTACCAACAAAACAGAAGTCTAGGGCAAGATGGCTTTACTGATCAATTTTGCCAAACATTCGAAGATTACACTTCTTAAAGTAATTTCACAAAGTCAGCATACACTGATACCAAACCAGACAAGAACACCACAAAAGAAAATTGTAGGCCAATATCCCTGATGAAGATAGATAGTCAAAATCCTCAACAAAATTTTAGCTAACTGAATTCAACAATGCATTAAAGGGATCATACACCATGATCAACTGGGATTTATTTTAGGGTTAAATGGATGGTTCAACATTTTGCAAATTCATCATCATGATACAGTACATTAACAAAACAAATGGATTTCATGTGATCATCTCCATAGATGTAGAAAAAGGATTTGACAAAATTCAACATCCATTCATGACAAAAACCCAACAAAGTTGGGTATAGAGGGAATGTAACTCAACAAAATAAAAGCCAGATATGACTGGTCCACAGCAACATCATACTCAAAAGTGAAAAGCTGAGTTTCCTTTAAGATCATGAACAAGACAAGGATGCCCACTCTTGTCACTTTTATTCAACATAGTATTAAAAGTCCTGGCCAGAGGAATTAGGCAAGCAAATGAAATAAAAGATATCCAAATTGGAAAAGAAGTAAAACTGTCACTATTTGCAGACATGATTTTATATATAGGAAACTCTAAATTCACTACCAAAAAACTGTTAAAACTAATAAATTTACTAAACTGTAGGGTATAAAAATCAATATACAAAAATCTGTTGTGCTTCTATATACTAACAATTAAACTATCAGAAAAAGAAATTAAGAAAATTATCCCATTTATAGTTGCATAAAATAATACCTAGGAATAAAGTTAACTAAAGAGGTGAAAAACTTGTATTCTGGAAACTATAAGACATTGATAAAAAAAAAAATTGAAGACACACACACACAAATGGAAAGATATGTAATGTTCATGGACTGGAAGAATTCATATTGTGAAAATGTCCATATTACTCAAAGCAATTTACAGAGTCAATGCAATCCCAATTAAAATTCCAGTGGCATTTTTCCCCAGGAACAGAACAAACAATCTTAAAATTTGTGTAAAGTCACAGAAGACCCCAAATAGCCAAAGTAACCTAGAGAAAGAACAAATCTAAAGGGATCATTCTCCCTGATTTCAAAGTAGGCTGCAAAGCTAAGTAATCAAAACAATATTGAATTGTCATAAAACAGACATATAGATTAATAGAACAGAATGGAGAGCTCTCAAATAAAGCCATGCATATATGGCCAATTAGTTTAAGACAGAGGAGGCAAGAATGTGCAGTGGGGAAAGACAGTCTCTTGAAAAATGGTTTTGGGAAAATGGGACAGTCACATGCAAAAGAATGAAACTGGACCACTTTCTTACACCATATACAAAAATAAACTAAAAATGGATTAAAGACTTGCATGTAAGACCTGAAACAAAAATCCTAGAAGAAAACATAGAAAGTGAGCTCTTTCACATTGATTGGTATTGGTGATGAATTTTTGGATCTGACTACAAAATCAAAGACAGCAAAAGCAAAAATAAACAAGTAGGAGTACATTAGACTAAAAAGCTTTTGCACAGCAAAAGAAAAAAAAAATCAATAAAATGGAACGGTAATGTACTGCAAGGGAGAAAATATTTGCAAATTGTATATCTGATAAGGGGCTAATATACAAGATATATGAAGAGCTCATATAGTTCAAGAGCATAAATAAATAAATAAATAAAGCCAATCTGATTGAAAATGGACAGAGGATCTGAATAGACATTTTCCCAAAAAGGACATACAGATGGCCAATGAGCACATGAAAAGATGTTCAACATCACCATCTCAGGGAAATGCAAATGAAAACCACAATGAGATATCACCCCATACCTATTAGAATGGCTACTATCAAAAAGACAAGAAATAGTAAGTATTAAAAAGGCTAGAGAGAAAAGGAACCCTTGTGTACTATTGGTAGAAATGTCAATTGGTGCAGCCACTATGGAAAACAACATGGAAATTTCCCACAAAATTAAAAATAGAGCTACCGTATGATCCAGGAATTCTATTTATCTGAAGAAGAATGAAAACACTAATTCAAAAATATTATATATACCTTTATATTCATTGCAGCATTATTTACAATAGCCAAAATGTGGAAACAAGCTGAGCCCATCGAAGGTTGAATGGAAAAAGAGGATGTGGTGTGTATACACACACACACACACATACACACGAATACTACTCAGCCATGAAATAGAACAAAATCTTGCTGTTTACAGGGATGGACCTTGAGGGTATTATACTAAGTGAAATAAGTCATACAGAAGACAAATACAATATGATTTCACTTATACATGGAGTTTAAAAAACAAAACAAATGAAGAAACAAAATAAAACTCATAGATACGGAGAACAGATCGTGGTTGCCAGAGTGGATGTGGGTGGGAGACTGGGAAAAATGGGTGAATGGGGTCAAGAGTTGTAAAATTAGTGTTATGGGGATATATTATACAGGATGGTGACAGCAGTTAAAAATATTGTAGTGCATATTTGAAAGTTGCCAAGAGAGTAAATCTTAAAAGTTCTCATCACAAGAAAAAAATTTTTGTATGGATGGTAATAGATGGTAACTAGACTTTATTATGGTGATTGCTTCACAGTATATGCAAATATTGAAGTCTTATGTTATATGCCTGAAATTAATATCTTATTATGTCAATTATACTTCAATTTTAAAAAAGACGTATAATAAAGATATTTCTAGTTAGCTACTCACAAGCTGCTGTCAGATCAGTGCTTTTTTCAGTGAAAGGAAGTGATATCCATACTACAACGCCTGTGGTGAAGTATTAGGAGGATCCCATGTTTGGAGGGACATTGAATGTCTTTAACTAGAGCCCTGAGTTCTCTTATGAAAGGAAGACAAAGTTTGAGAGTTAGACAAGAGGTCTTTGGATGCCAATCTCAGGATATGGAATATTCTTTAGGCAATAAATAAATAACAAGAGACCATTGTCAAATCCATAGGGAAAGACCAAAGAGAGGAAATTATTAAATGAGAGGCTTACTTGTCTTGATTTTGTACTGAGTACTGGGAAATTTGCTCGAGGACCTGATACTGCAATGGGAATAATTTATAGTATTTCATTTCCTTCATTTTCCCTGCCTGTCCTGTCACCCTGAGGTTATAGCTTGGGAAGTAAATCAAGATTACAGCTGAAACTGTTACCAAAGCACTTAGAAGTTCATATTGATTCTCATTATTATTTTTCCAGCCCAACTCCTAAGGCTCTTTAAGTTGTTAAGTTTGCTTTCTTCTTAGATGGGTGAGATCAGTTTTCTTCCCTAAAGAAAAATATTTCCATGCAAATAGATGCAGTGAATCAGAATACAGGGTTGTTTGGGTTCTAGTGTTTGCATAAGAAATGTAATACATTTATCTATCCCTGTCATGTGACTGTATTTCCTGTTCTCAGAACAATTTACTGTTGACTTTTGTCAGTTCAGCAACATGGGTTTGAACTACCTGGTCCACTTGTACACAGATCTTTTTTCAATAAATACATCATTATCGTACTTTAGATGCATTATTTCTTCCTTAAGATTTTCTTAAGGACATTGTTTTCCCTCTAGCTTGCTTTATGTAAGAATACAGTATATAATACATACAACAAACAAAATACATGTTAGTCAACTTCATGTTATCAGTAAGGCTTCTGGTCAACAGTAGGCTATTAATAATTAAGTTTTGGGAAAGTCAAAATTTATACCTAGATTTTCAACTGAATGGGGTTGGTGCCCCAAACCCCTTTGTTGTTCAAAGAATTTTGTTGTTTAGAATTTTGCTTTATTTGAATTGCAATAAAATATATTGTCATAAGCATACTTAATAAAAAACATCAGATAAGAAACGCCAAATATTAAAAAGTGAAAAAGGGCTCTTACTTCCTCTGCCTGGATACAATTGTTTGTAAATTGTAATTTGGGTTGATGCCTCTATTTAGGTAGTAACAACTACTGAGTTGCCACATTACTCTTTTTATTCCAAATAACAATGCTTTTCTTATTTATATATCAGTGAAGAAGAAAATCTCAACAAATCAATAATCCTACATGTTAATAAATCCCATATTATCAAAAATATATCTCGTAGAACCACTTCTCACCACCTCTGTGTTACCAACTCAAGCCACATGATCCCACAAATGGATTATTGATGTCTGAATGGCCTCCCAACTGCTCTTGATACTTCTCCCTTGTTCCCTACAATGGGTTTAATTATTGTCTCCCCCCAAATTATGCCCACCTCAGAATGTGACCTTATTTGAACTAAGGTCTTCACAGAATTAATTGAGGTGAGGATTGAGATGAGATTCTACTAGGTTAAGGTAGGTCCTAAATCCAATTAGCGTGCCCTTATGTGAAAAAGAAAAAGACAAAGCACAGAAACACAGTGAAGAAAGAAATGTGAAGATGGAGGTAGATACTGGAGCCATGTATCTGCAAGCTAAGGAGTGCCAAGGATTGCCACCAATCACTAAAAGCTAGGCAAGAGTACAAGATGGTTACACCTTGATTTTAGACTTCTGATAAATTTCTGTTGTTTTAAGCCACCCAATTTGTGATAATTGATTATGGCTGACCTAAAAAACTAATACACTCTCTAACAGTCTGACCTTAGTTCCTTCTACTCTTCTTTGCTCACTCTGCTTCAGCCGCATTGGCCTCTTTGCTCGTCCTATAGTTCTGTCTTTTTGTTTTTTTTTTTTAAATATTTTATTTATTTATTTGACAGAGAGAGACACACAGAGAGAGGGAACACAAGCAGGGGGAGTGGGAGCGGGAGAAGCAGGTTTCCTGCCAAGCAGGGAGTTGGATGCAGGGCTCAATCCCAGGACCCTGGGACCATGGACTGAGCCGAAGGCAGATGCTCAATGATTGAGCCATCCAGGCACCCCTATAGTTCTGTCTTGAGCCTTTACACTTGCTATTCTCTTTCTTGTGAACAGTCCTCCCTCAGGTGTGTGCGTGGCTTGTCCAGTCATTTCCTTAAGTGCTTTAAAAGATTTTAAAGATTACTTTATCTTTGAGATCTTCCTTGATTGTCTTATTAAAATTGCTCATCTCCCAAGACCAGAAACCATAAAAATCATAGAAGGAGTTATAGGCAGTAATCTGTCTGACACTGGCTATAGCAACACTTTTCTACATATGTTGCAGACTAGGGAAACAAAAGCAAAAATAAACTATTGGGACTAAATCAAAACAAAAAGTTTCTGCACAGCAAAGGAAACTGTCAACAAAACCAGAAGACAAACTACTGAATGGGAGAAGATATTTGCAAATGACATATCCACCCAATAACGGACTGGTCTCCAAAATATGTAAAGAACTTGTATAACACCAAACATCAAACCAACCAAACACCAACCCGCCCCCAAAATCCCATTAAAAATAAGAAGACACGAATAGGCATTTCTTCAAAGAGAACATACAGATGGCTAACAGACACATGAAAAGATGCTCAACATCATTCATCAGCAAGGAAATGTAAATCAAAACCACAGTGAGCTATCACTTCACACCTGTCAGAATGGCTAAAATCAAAAACACAACGAATAACCAGTGTTGCTGAGGGTGTAGAGAAAGAGAAACTCTGATCCATTGTTGACGAGAATGCAGACTGGTGCAGCCACTCTGGGAAACAGTATCTAGAGTTCTCAAAAAATTAAAAATAGAATTACCATATGATCCAGTAACTCCACTACTGGGTATTTACACAAGGAATACAAAAACACTTATTTGAAAAAATATATTCAACCCCATGTTTATTGCAGCATTATTTATGATAGCCAAAAGTAGCAGCCCAAGTGCCCACTGATAGATGAACGGAGAAAGAAGAGGTGGCATATATACACAATGGAATATTAATCAGCCATCAAAAAGAATGACCCATTTGCAACAACATAGATAGATCCAGAGTATAAGGCTAAGTGAAATAAGTCAGTCAAAGACAAATGCCATATGATTTCACTCACATGTGGAATTTAAGAAACAAAACAAGCAAAGGGGAAAAGAAAAGAGACAAACCAAAAAACAGACTCCTAACTACAGAGAACAAATAGATGGTTACGAGAGGGGAGGTCAGTGGGGGGATGGGTGAAATAAGGGAAAGAGATTAAGATTTCACTGATGATGAGCACTGAGTAATGCATAGAACCATTGAATCACTATATTGCACACCTGAAACTAATATAACACCGTATATTAGCTATACTGGAAATAAAATTTAAAAACATGAAGACCTAGAGCAGAAAGAAAATCTTAAAGAAAGTTAAAATTGCACATCTTCCTTTTTCCCCTGCCCACTGCTTATCCTTCTTTCTTGCTTTATTATTCTTCCTAGGGCTGATTACTCTTTGGCAAATATTTTACTACTTCATTTGCATATTTTATGGCTCCTCCTTTACTCTGTAGGCTGTATGGGTGGGGGTTTTTACTGTTTCTCTCACACCCATGTCCCCAGCACCTGTAATGTCACAGCATGCCCAGGCATAGATGAATGAATGCTTAACCTAAGCGTTCTTTTACTTCACATTTATTTTTCTAATTAATTAATTACTCCATCAAATATTTATTGAGTCTCTAAGCTCAATGCTTTGGTGACTATTACGACTCATCAGATTTGGCTGTTGCCATCAGAGGACTTAAAACTTAAAAGGGTATATATTATATTATATTGTATTATATTATATTATATTATATTATATTATATTATATTATATCATATTATATATATTTTATATAGATATAGATATAGATAAATGAAAGTAAAGGAAAGGCACTGAAGTAAAAATACCATGGTTCAAACATTGTGTCTGCTATTATTTGGGGGCATTTAAAATGTTTAATTCATATTTTTATAGATGATGTTTTTTGAAAAGTCACAATACAGACCAGTGAATGTCAATATGAATACAAAGTGCTAAAGATCCCAGAAGGGCAGAGATCATTTTAGGCAAAGGTATTCGGGAAGAGTGTCCTGGGGAAGGTAGTATTTGAACAAAACTATGAGGGTATGTGTGATTTTGGTTGATGGAGACTATCAGACTGTATGGCAAAGAGAGCAAATGATGCTGTAATACACTGTGTAATAATGGCTGTAAAAACTGTGTAATAATGCAGTGATCTGGCAAATGTGGCAATGCAGTGATCTGGCAGTGTGTCTGTCCGGCTTTAGTGGGAGAGAATGCTGGAGAGGCAGACGATAGGCGGGAGTATCTTGCACATCATACTGTTCTTATTTGATTCTTCTAATTGTGTTTGGGAGAGGGAGAAACAGGGATAGGAGGAGCGTACCCTTCAAATATATTTGAAAAACTTGAGGACTCAGTCTTTTGCCCTTAAATCCCTATGCATCATTTGTTTCTTCTCCCTTGACCCATCCATTTTAAGTCCTAAAGCCTCATACTCCACCCAGGACGCCAAAAAGAGTCTGGTCCTAGTAGAAACGGGGAAGTTGAATGAATAAGAGGTATTAATTGAGCCCATTTTCCATTCTTGGTTAGCCTGAGGGGAAGAAGTATTGAGAAGGGACTGTTTTCTAAGTTCTCACTCCCTGGTTGAGGTATTTGCATCTCTAATTCAACCATCCTCTTTGCCAGTCCTGACTTCTGGAACATCACTCTTTTTCATTTGCATGTGCTTTGGTAACCATGCCCTGTCTTGCATGTAGTAGGTACCCATGAAACAGTAAGTAATGATTTTTACTTCATTTGGCTTGTTTGTGGATTCCTCTCTCTTCCTCTTAGCCTTCCCTAGATGTAAGTTCTTGTGCTTATCATCTTTCAATTCCTTCATCGAGGTCACAGAGCTGGGCACATACCAGGCACCCAGTTAAAGTTCATCAAACTGAAATCAGTTCTCCAAGAATAAATGCTATTTCATAACTCTGACTTTCATATCTATGTGAGTAAATTTCAAATCTTTATCTCTGGACATTTTCTTTCAGTCCTATGTCTTCTGAAGTGTAATATTTGTAAAAGAACATTGAATATAAAATCAGGAGGTGGAGATTAAAGTCTTGGCCATGCTCCCTGCTGAGACTGCGTATTTAGAGCAAAATCTGGTATTTCTTCTACTCCCTTTTCTCATCTGCAGAATAGGGGTGAAAATCGTCGTATCCATACCTCCCTGGAAAATGAGCAAAGATGGGTAAATGTGTTGCCAGCAGTTGTGCTCCCCTAGGTCACTGTCCTGGTGATGGGACATCTTGCTGGACTTTTGTCATCATGCTTCGACCCTTAATTCCTCTACAAAGGCTATTCTTCTTTGAAATCTTCCTTTGTCTATTAATGACACTGCCAGCCCCTTAGGTTTAAAGTTGCTTACCATTTTCTCCTGTCCTTCTTCTTTGTTTTATGTAGTTGCTCTGCAGGCTTATTGATTCTTCCTTCCAAATGCGTTTCTGATCTGTCCATTCCAGGGTAGAAGTTTGTCCTAAACTCCTACCTTTGTCCCCCAACCGATACCTACTATCTGTGGTATCTCACTACCACGATTTGCTTCACACATCACCAACCAGATTTATTTTCAAAAACAACTGCTTACGCCATCTTACTTTCCAAGAGATCCTGGAGCCATTTGCTCTTGTGTTTCTTTCACTCATGCACATTCATCTGTTCTTTCAATTAACCAACATCTTACCCTTCCCCTACCTCACTCCCAGCATCTTTTAAATGCCCATCTCATGCCCAGGCTGTGTGCGAGATGCTAAAGATGAATGAGAAAAGAACTGAACTCCAGGAAGACTTTTGAATTCTCATCAGAATAAAGAGTTTTCAATTCTGTATATATCCAGCTCAGTCTTAACTTCCTTTCTGCTTCAGCACAATCCTCGCCCCCGCCCACTCTGGGCAATCTAGATTCTTTACTTCTTGACTAACATTTTGCATTCAACTTGATGTCAAGATACTCCCCAGCCCAGCCTGCTCTTCGTCCGTTAAGCAAACATGGACTGATCACCTCTGTGCAAGGTGCTCTCCCTTCTGCATACATATTTCAGGGTCTAATTTAAACTGTACTTTTTATGTACAAATGTACCTTTACAAAAAAAAAAAAAAAACAAAAAACAAGTCAATGTACTAGTTGTGCTCAAGTCTAAAATTCTATTACCTTCATCTGTACTTTATGGGGATACCAGATGCTGAATTATTCACAGCCTTATGATTTAGCTTACTTGTATGCTTGCCTTGCTTATACGCAATGAGGTGATAGACTCCAGAGGTCTGGAATCACAGAGTCATTGTTAGCTTCCTGTATCCTCTTCTCCCTCCCCTTTCCTTTACCTACCTCTACCATACAATGAACTGCCTGCAAGAACTTTTGTATAGTTTTCAATAAATTGAAGTACTGAAGGTTGAGATGCTGGCTGACATCCCAGTGCCCATTATGACAAGTCAGCTTATTCATGTTTTTTTCCCATGGATGATTAGTTCTGACAGAAATTGGTGTTAGGCTCACACACAGAAAGAGCTTCCATATTCAAATATGTTTGATAAATAATGGGTTAAGTCAAGTTAAACTAGTTTATTTACAGTAGGACTTCTTAGATCTTGAATATGCTAATAGACGCATTGACTTTTTCTAGTGGGGACTCTACTTTCTCCAACTTACTTTATGATAACACTCAAAATGTTTTTGTTGGGACACATTTGTGGATTTAGTGCTCAACACTCAGGCCTCTGGAATTGCCAGTTTTAGATCTCAGTACACCTAAGAATGACTGGCGTTCAGTTCTTGGTTTGTGATAGCTGCACAAAGGACCACATGGCTTCATTCCATCGCACCATTTTATCATCTACATGGTATACCTTGCAGGCATTATCAAAAGCAGCAAGTCATAAAAACAATATAAAGCATGCATAGGATGTTATAAATGGGGTCATTACTGATGAGTAAAAGGGTAGCGATGACCCTTTCTATTTAGCTCAGAGAGGTTGTTTGGTGGGATGAGTAGAAGCTGGTAGGCATGTACAGAGAGCACAAGTTTAGGATTTAGGACACTTGGGTTCCATTTCCGGCTTTGCCCTCAACTGCCTTTTGATTCATGCAGGTCATTGAATCTGTTCAGGTCCCATTTTTTGGGTTTCATTTATAAAATGAGCGGGTTAGGTTAAGTAAGTGCTAAAATACCTCCCAAGCCAAAATGTCCATGTCTGGGGTATGCAACTTCTTTATATTTCAGCTGTGACTCACCTGTACGTAGAAATCCATGAGGTGCGCCTAAAGGCATAGGCGTAGTGCATGAAATATTAGAAATCCATGTAAGACATGTGCAGGTGACTGGCTCGTGTTTCACATCCTCTCCAGTGGTTTGTGTGCCGGTTTCCCAGAGACAAAATACTCTCTTAGTTTTGAAATGTCATTTCAGTTATGCATTCTGAAGTGAAGAAGCAATGGTCGCCTGGGGAATTTTCAATGTAAATCACAGAGCTAAATCATCACTAATGCATCGTAATGTGACTTTTCTAATGGCTTCTTTAGAAGGTTGTTAGTGGTTCCTTTTCAGCTCTTCCTTTAATTGTGCCAAATGAGAAGAATGTAGGCATTTGGCCACAGCTGGCACACATCCAACTCACTTCATTTGTGGATGATTGCAAAGTTGGACTCTAGACTCCAACAGAGAAGGTGGGAAAACTTTAGTCTATGACAAAGGTTTTCCCCACTCTGAATACCAAAGATTTTCTTTTCTTTTACCTGCACTTTCAACATATTGCTTAAAGGAAGGGAAACACCGAACCACTTTCTCCATTTCCTCTCGGAAATGTTTGCTCTAAGACTCCCCCAGCAGGTTTTCATATGGGTAAACAGTCTGGAAGGGTAAATAACCCCACATCTAATCAGGGTTTACTCAGTGGCTCCCACTGATGTACAGTACTCAGTATTGATTTTATAGGAGTTGCCCAGCTGTTCTAACAGCGAAATAGTTAGAATTCATAGTATGGTGCCCTGGAAAGATAATGGCTGTAGGGCATTTAATTGCAATAGTTATTTAGCTCCCTGTATTTCTGAAAGAACCACGAGAAGATGGTGACTAGGTAATGGCCTTTCTTTCTTTCTTTCTTTTTTTTTTTTTTTAAGATTTTATTTATTTATTTGACAGACAGAGGTCACAAGTAGGCAGAGGCAGGCGGGGTGGGGGGTGGAGGGGAGGAGGAAGCAGGCTCCCTGCTGAGCAGAGAGCCCGATGAGGGGTTGGATCCCAGGTCCCTGGAATCATGACCTGAGCCGAAGGCAGAGGCTTTAACCCACTGAGCCACCCAGACGCCCCAATGGCCTTTCTAAAAAGCAAGATACAATTGAAAATAATAGAGATAGGAACCTTTTGTCTCAAGAGTTCACAAACACAATTAGTCAATCACTTGTACATTTTAGACAATGACCCCAAATACAACAAAGTCCATGAATATTGTTTATTTTCTATTTTTATCTTATTTAATACATTCATTTCATTTCATGTGGTCAGTCCTCAACCAGCTGATGTCAGACTGTGCTTTTTTTTTTTTTTTTTTTACAGATTGTATTTATTCATTTGACAGACAGAGACCACAAGTAGGCTGAGAGGCAGAGGGAGAGGGGGAAGCAGGCTCCCCACTGAGCAGAGAGCCGGACTTGGGGCTCAATCCCAGGACCCTGAGATCATGACCCAAGCCAAAGGCAGAGGCTTAACCCACAGAACCACCCAGGCTCCTCTGTGCTTAGTTCTTTTGCCTGTTTCCCACAGTTCACATAAGATCACACAAAATAACCACGGGTACCACCCTCTGCGTGTGGAATATTGTTATTATTGTATGATTGAGCTTTACTTATTGTGTGGACAGGAAGCTCAGTTTTATCTCCAATAAAGTAATTAGATTGTAAAGAAATGTTTTGCACCATAAAAGTAACCTAGGATCATTTCAGGGAATGCCTGTGTTGAAGGACCTAGTGGGAAGATTAAATGATGATTAGGAATATAATGATAAATAAGAGATCATCCTTTCTCCTGAGAATCCCCAGGCTAATAGAGATGTGGAGAAGACAGGTGAATAGTAATCACAGTGCGACTAGTAGGAGCCATGGCAGAGTAGAGACAGGGACGGTATAGCGGGTGTGGACGGGCACACCGGAGGAGACGGAATGAGCTCATATTGAAAGTAGATATTCACTGGGGAATTAAAGAGGAAATCCTTTCAATAGCAAATACCCCACCCCCCAAAACCCCCAATAGAATTAGAGAATGGGGTATGTATGGGAATGGAAAACTGTTCCCCTATGGAGAAAGCACGAAGGTGTTCATGAAAATGCAGGCATGGGAGGCTGGGATAATAAGCATGTGTGAAGTAGTGAAGAGGCTTGAATAGCAAAAAATTTTTTTAAAGATTTTATTCATTTATTTGACAGAGAGACAGTGAGAGAGAGCACGAGAGGGGAGAAGGTCAGAGGGAGAAGCAAACTCCCCATGGAGCAGGGAGCCCGATGCAGGACTCGATCCCAGAACTCCGGAATCATGATGACCTGAGCCGAAGGCAGTCTTTTAACCAACTGAGCCACCCAGGCACTCAGCAAACAATTTTAAAATGTTTTTTGTTTGTTTGTTTGTTGTTTGTTTTAAAGATACATCCTTTTAAAGATTATTTATTTATTTATTTATTTGACAGACAGAGATCACAAGCAGGCAGAGAGGCAGGCAGAGAAAGAGGAGGAAGCAGGCCCCCCGCTGCGCAGAGAGCCCGATGCAGGGCTCAATCCCAGGGCCCTGGGATCATGACCTGAGCCAAAGGCAGAGGCTTTAACCCACTGAGCCACCCAGGCACCCCTTAAAATGTTTTTAAAGAAGGTGTGCCTGGGTGGCTCCGTTGGTTAGGCATCTGACTCTTGGTCTCAGCTCAGGTCATGATCTCCCGGTTGTGGGATCGAGCCCAGCATTGGGCTCTGCACTCAACAGTTTGCTTCAGATTCTCCCTCCCTCTCCTTCCTGTGCTCTCTCTCTCAAATAAGTAAAATCTTTGAGAAAAAATATGTTTTTTATTTTTTAAAATTTTATTTTTTTAAATTACCCAAAGCCAATAAAGAGACATTGAGAACTTTTAAAATTCTCTTTCCTATACTCCAATCTATCTATGCATCTATGTATCTGTGTATCTATCTATATATCTGTACATATATCTTAAAAGTGAATACATACAGTCTTTCTATATTTGATTTTGCCTTTTCCTCCTATAGTCTCATCACCAAACTGCCCACTTGGAGCAATCAGTATCGACGATCTCATCTAACCTTTATGGTTTTTCTCATGGTTCATACAATCCTATTCAAATACATAAAAACACACAGACATACATAGAGGGGGCTGCCACTGTGTTCTAAAAGTTTGCAATTATTGTATACATCTTGCCTTTCTTACTTCATGCCTTTTTGAAATTCCTTCAAATCAGCTTCTGCTTTTAAGTCTCCATGTTATATAATAATTCATCTATCCATCTATGTATGATTTCCTTTGTTTCTGGTAAATATAGTCCTATACATGTACATATATGTTCCTAAAAACTGGTGTTTATTTTTCTAGGGTAAAGACCTAATTTTAATAAATTACCAGATTACATTCCTCCAAAGCTGTAACAATACACATTTATATGAGAGAATTTCATTCCACAACTTTTCCAGCACAGGGCAATAGTATTCTTTCTTGCTTTGACAGTTCATTGTATATCAAACTCCATCACATTATTACACAAGAGCCCCTTGTCTTATATTTCTTTACCATTTGGATTTGCTTTTTTGAACTTACCTTCTTTCTACTCTTTCTAATTCTTTTTCTGTTAATTTTTGTGAGCTCTTTGTCTATACTCTACAATGGTAATGTTTCTTCAAAATCTGTTGTTTGCCTAGTGACTTTGCGAGTAGTATATTTTGTCACATGAAAGATTTAACTTTTGTATGGTATCTTTTAATTGATAACATTGGATTTCTAGTTGTGGTTAAGAGAGTCTTCTTTTCTCCAGCATTGCACATACATATACTGGGATATATTCTTTGACAGTTTTGTGGTTTTATGTATTACAGTTAAGTCTCTAACCCTTGTGGCATTTATTTTTGTATACAACATATCTGTGGCCCAATTTCATTTCCTCTCAGTTAATAGCCCATTGGGCCAACACTGTGTATTAAATAAACTAACTTTTTTCTCACTGCATTGAAATACAATAACTTTATTATACACTAAGTTCTTTTATATTCTGAGATCTATTTCTGGATTTTCAATTCTGTTTCCTTGATCTATTTTTCTATCCCTGTACCAATACCATGCATTTTCATAGTGGCCACATAGTACTTTCTACTATTTGATGAAGCTTATCCTTCCTTTAACACTCTTTCTCAAATTTTTCCCAGTACTTAGTATTCCATATAAATATTAGCATTATTTGATCCTATTGAAAAAAATCTTATTGGGTTCTAATTAGAGTTGCATTATAATTTATATATTAATTTTAGGAACAAAGACATTTTGTTCTCATTTGGGTTCTGTCCCTTTTCTATTAAACAGAAGCATCTTCAGCTAGGGCTAGACATGATCAGGTGGATAGATTTAAATGTTCAGTGCCAAATGGTGGACAGATCAGACTGCAAGAAGACTGGATAGGAAGACCAGTGTGTGGTGGTTGCCATCATCCAGAAAATGCAGAATCCAGGCTGACAGTGACCGGTGGGTCAAGAGGGTATTGAAGAAAGTTATTCGGCAGGTAAAACTCAACATTAATTTTTAAGGGAACTGATTCAGAAACTGAAGGAGACATAGGAGTATTTACTGGCTCAGGAGATTGACCAGATTGTGACTGGATTCATGGCTGTGCCATTCATAAAGAGAAGTCAGAGCCGGGGAAACATTTTGAAGAGTAGAGAGAGACAATGAGCTCAATCTTGGACACATTTCATTTTGAAGTGCCTAATAATAGATATGAATTTGGAACTGAGGTGCGAGATCTGGGTTAGAAGTAGAAGAGGAGAATCAGAAGCGATAGTTCCATGTGTGCATGTGTGCGTGTGCATGCGTGTGCCTTTGTGTGGTTAAGGGTGATACTGCCCCAAAGGCCATGCAAAATAAGATTAAAGTTCATTAAAGGAACGCTCCCACTCTCAATTTGAAACATCACACTTGACTTCATGCTTGGCCAAGTGACAAAGGATATTTCTACTTGTAAAGAAGCCAGACCAAGGAGAAATCTTCACTCAGTTTTCCCAAAATAGTTAGAAGGAAGCACGAAAACTCAAGCCGTCTTGGCCACTGCGATCTGAAGACTGCTGGCAGGAACAGGCATTGGTGTTTTATTTATGGTGTTGGGAAAGTCCAGTAATGCATTAAGGCAATTAAGAGGAAAATAAATCATGTATATTACTTGGTGAATTACAGGCTCACATCTGCACATACTCACCTAGCACACATGGAAAACCACACAAACACACTGGTGTGTGTAAAAGCTCCTCTTCAGTTTCTTCATGTTGCTTTCACTTTTGACAAGCTACCATGTTTATTTCTAATGAGGAGTTTCTTTAGGGAATGTGTCTCTTCACCTCCAATGATAATATTATCAGTACAGTCACATAGAGGTCCTGGATGGGGACTGCTTTGTTAAATGACATTTGGCAGCTGGCTGATGAGGTTTAGCCAATTGCCATGCCAGATATTTAGTAGCATAATGTAGCATGGGTTGGATGCCAATGGTTCTTGGACTATTTCCTCTCCATGCTTACGTGCTATGGACCCAGGGGGTGACTAACAAAGTGGCACGCTTTATTCATCTGTGAATAACAGCAAGTGCAAATGAAGCCTGGGAATCAGAGCTCTCCTTCCTCTGCTGGAGAAAAGAGGATGTTTTGGTGGCTCATCCTTAATTCTGCGTTGGCCTCTAGGCTTATCCGTATTGATTGTTCCCACATTTCCATGCAGCCATTTGAATCAAAATGTGAGATCTTTCATTTTAAATGTTGTATGCATCCAAATTTCAAATAGACATTCAGTATGAGAACAGGAGATGTTTTGCATTGAGCTAATTACATTGAATTAGGATAGTTGAAATTCTGACTTGAAACCCAGTCCCTTTATTAATTATTGCAAAGTAATACTCACGATGTATTTTATAATCAATTTGTTGCACATATAATGACATGCTTCTTACTTATTAACCTATTAAACAAACTTGTTTTGAAGATATACTGTATATAATGAGCAGGCTAGATGCTGTCCCAGTGTATACACTTTCTTATATTTGCTTCTTACTGCTTTCATTTATTTGCTCATTTCTTCATCCAACTTTCCCTTCGCTGTCGGGCAGGATAATACTAGTTTTCTTCAAATTTAATTCCATGCTCTTTTCATGCCTTTTGTACTTGATTACTTTTTTATATGCAATGACAAATCCAATGTATTTTCAGAAATTTTTTTAAAAAGCCATAGACCAATAGTCATGCCAGTATTTCCTTTTTTATCTTCACCAATCATATTTGGTTCATTTGGCAAAGATCACGCCATATTTTGTCCTGAATTTAATTGGATTGAGTAGACATTGGCTTTGAAATTTCATTCTCTAAACCACAAAAGAAAATGAATGTTTTTATGAGTCAAGCAAACAGAGGGATCAATAAGTTCCTGTTCTTAGGGCCATGAGTCAATGTAGCAATGTTCATCCTCTCCAATACCCCTGGATGGACCTTCTAAATAGAAGTTCAGCTCCCATGGCATGCTGCCTGGGGGCAGTGGCTAAAGAGGCAGAGGAGGGGAGTGCACCCAAGGTAGAGATGACCTTGGCCTGAACTTCCCCAAAGGAAACAGACCATGGAGGCTCTGTAGAGGAAAGGGAAGGGGGGTATTGACATGACGATGAGCCCCCGTTCCATTCCATACAAGTGTGACCTAGTTTGATTGTCTCTGCTCTGTCACCATGACTGTTTATGTATTCCTTTCCATGGTGCTGCTCAGGTCAATTTAACCTTATCCTCCAAGCACTTAACTCTGTCAGGGACTGACTTAGGTGACTAAGGAAGAATCTATAAGGATGATTTCGTTATGTGAGAATGTACATTCCAGGCCATGAAGCAAGATAGATACCACTTCCCAAGGCCAGAAATTAGCAATTCATTTAACTCTTGAATAGTATGAAATACATCTCCTATTTTTTCCTAACGTATCATTGCCTTCAAATGCTAACCATTTCTGAAATGTCTTTCAGAAACTGTATGTGAATTGCTAAAACACGTATGGTATTTCCACCTATTTGTGCTCTCAACCAACAATTTACTTCCCCTCCCCACCCAAAAAAGTGAATGCTACATGAAAAAAAAAAATCTTGTATTACTATTCAGAAATAACTGCAGTCCTGAAAGGCTGATTTTTTTCACGCTGGAAAAAACTTTCTTGAAGAGGTTACCTTCTATCCATTACCTTGTAATGGATAGCTTATATTGAACATCTGTTTGATGTGATTGGCTCAGAGCTGAACACTTGGTGTGTATTATCTCAGCCACCTTTCTAACAACAAGAAGGTGCTATTATTATCCCATTTTACAGACAAGAGAACAGAGGCCTAGAGAGAAAAAGTAACTGGCAAAGCCTATATGGATTCTGAGGAATGAAACAGAAATTGAACACAGGTTGATATGTTCAGAAGGTTCAGAAGGTTGATGGCATTCTAAGTTCTAAAAGAACTTAATTATTATGAATGGTCTTACCCTCAGCTGATTGCCAGCTACTTGCTGTCTTTCAGAGAGATGGTGAAGTCTTCTGTGACTACATTGCATTTCAGTCTTGTTATAACCTGCAGAGGTTGAGACTATTCAATTCTAATTTACAACGAAGAAACTCTGTTCAGTAATTGCTCAAGCCCCGAAATTAGCATTTTCTCCTGTCACTCTTTAATCCCCCTATCCTGCTTTACTATTCTTTTTCATTGAACCTACTTCCACCTAACAGTTTTGTATTGATTTGTGTGTTGTCATTCTCCCCTCCCTCCATCCGTGGCTCCTTATGTTTTTGTTCTCTGCTGTGTCCCCATAGCCCAGAGCCTTCCTTAGAGACACGAGGCTCAGGACAAGTATTGCCCAGTGATTGAAGGGTACAACACAAAAGCGGCCTGTGTGCTTTGGGGGCTGTCAGTCACTGTGCTTTTATCCTGGGAGGAACTGGGTCTCTGTCCTTCCCACGGCTTCTTCCAAGGTCCTGACCTTGGGGAAGGCAGTTTTGCTTTTCACCCATTCTCAACTTGGGAGTGTGTCCACCATTCCCCTTCTATGCAGCCCTGACCCAGAAGAGGCAATGACCACAGTGTCAACAAAAATCAGCTCTGAAGTCATGTGAAGTCCAGAAGGGACGTCTGGCAAATCCTCAAGCTCCCATTAGCTCGATGATGGGATGTAGCAGATGCACTTTAGACCTTTTCCTTGAGTCTGGAATTGATGCCAAATTAACAATATTGCATCCAGAACTCTACCAGAGAACAGGCTGAATTTTTTGGCCCACTGTTTGTCATCCTGGCATCCTACTGTCAAGGAAAAAGTGTCTAGAGATTTGCTCCAACAGTCTGCTGCCCCAGGCAATGATGTGGTCCTTTCAGCATCCAGGAAGTCCCCCCGACTCTTTCCACTACCAACTTTTGCACTGTGGCCTTCAGGATGCCACTAATGTATGTGGGGCATATGGAATCTGACCCCAGAATAATTGTTCCAGTGAATTGAATGGGACATCGTATCCTCTGAAATCTAGCCCTTGTCTATCTTTTTTTTAAAAAAGATTTTATTTATTTAGGACAGAGAGAGATAGAGAGGGAACACAGGCACAGGGGTGCTGGAGCCGAAGCAGGCTCCCCGCTGAGCAGGGAGCCCAACATGGGGCTCGATCCCAGGATGCCGAGACCACGACCCAAGCCAGAGGCATATGCCTAGGGACTGGGCCACCCAGGTGCCCTGCCCTTGTGTATTTCTTCAGCTTCATCCCCTACTATGTTCTGATGAAGTGGCTTCGTGTCAGCCATGCTGCCTCCACTCTGTGTTTGCTCACACGTTCTCCTCTTCCTGAATATCCATCGTGCCCCTCCTCTTAGTGACCCAGCCAGTTCCTAGTGTTCCCAGCTTCCCCGATCCCCCCGCCTCGGGTTTGAGCGGTGCTCTCACTCATCATCACGTACTCGCAGAGTGCCGGATACTGAGGAAAACAGTGATGCTATAAGGTCACTGTCAGAAAATGGGACGACCCTCTGGCATTTCCCCAAATGAGTTCTCATGGAAATAATGCTACACTTAACATACTGTGATCATAGCCTTTAAGCAATTTACTCTAAGATTTATGTGCCGCATAATCAGAAAACAGGCTCTGTGTGGCCCAAAGACAGAACACGTAGTATTTGCAAACCTCTTGGTATAAATCCTGTTTGTTTGCAAATGGAAATTACCCAACTGCAGTGTTTTTAGGAAACAGACAGAAACTGGCCCTTCAGTGTTTCCAGTGAGGAAAGAAAGTGGCTCATAATCTCAGCTACAGGGAAAGAAGGGGGTTAGGACACCTTTCCATCTTGGAATAGTTTCCTGCTTAGATAGGCCAATCCTGGCTACAAGCAGAGCCCCTCACCAGCTACTCCGCACACAGCTTTGTATTCCACCCCAAAGAGCAAGTGAATTGGCCCTTCTCCATGGCCTTGACCGTTCATAAGATCAGCCACCCCCCACCCCCACCCCCAGAGAGCAGGGGCAGCCGGAGTCCTCTGTGAGTATTACTGGGCCCTGAGAGTTGTAGGCAGGAAGACTTGGTAAAGCTCAAGTAGTTGCTCTCTGTCCCTTCATTTCTGGAAGCCTCCATCTCCTGTGGTTGAATGAATCACAGCACACAATCACAGGTTGTCCTTGCTGTACAACCCAGAAGAGAGGTGTCATAGCTCTTTTTTGGGAGATTGTAAGACAAACAGTGAGCAAAATAGATGACTTCCTTACTGTCCTGGAGGATAGATTCTGTGGGTGTTGCCATGACGCCAGGTGCAGATTTCTACATAGGCCTCTTCAACCCTGGGCTGCCATCGCTGGTTTCTGTGCCTGTCTCTTGGACTGTAAAAGCCTCTAGGGTCCTGTTTGTCTTTGTGCCCACGGTGCCTAGAATACCCCCAGCTCCCGGTCAGTCACACACAGATTGTTTGGTGAGTGAGAGAAACTGATCACCATAGCATAGGTTTATATGTAAAAGTAGGGTGCTTAGAAGCCTTCCTTACTCAGTTTTGGGGGAGAAGTGTTTTGGGGAGATCCGTGTGAATACATTTGGGAAGAAGTGAGAGAAATACTTCCATTTGCAACCTTTCATAGGGAGACGTGTTCTTACAGCACGGGAGAATTGAGCTGGGCCAGCAAAGAGACAGGTGTCAAGAATGTGGATGGTGAATCATGAGAAAGGAGAGATCACGTTCCAAATACTCACAGGATCAACTGGCGGTGGTCCGGGAGCTGGCAGTGAACGAGAAAAATGTTCGAGAAATCCACGTATGTGAAGACCGATTTCTACAAAGGTAGAACCGAGGGCAGTATTTCCGCAGCCCAGCCTGCCTGCGAGGCCAGTGGTTCTTCATTTGCATTTCAGTTGGGTGGGAAGTCCTCACGTAAACCCTGGAAGGATCCAGGAGAAATGCAGTCAGCAGCTTGGAGACAACTTCCCTTTAGTTTCGGTGATGAGAGAACCAAAATACGGATGGAGCTTGTGTACTCAAGAAGTATATTCTCCGTGCTCTTAGCTATAGTTCTTTAGGGAGACTATAGTTAACATGAAGGATTACCTTGAATTTGTTTGCTATTTGTCTTCATTTTCCCTTTTACCTCCTTAAGGATAGATTTAAATGGCAAACTGTATTTCCTGATTTCCTTCATGATATAATAAAAAAACAAGAGTCCTCATAAATGTAATTAAGCGTTGACGATTTGGTTTTTATGTACTTCCTTGGATAGAGTAGAGGGACATTTGTTCCTCCCACCCCCACCTCCTTCTCTTTTGCTCCCAGACTAGCTCTCCCTTTCACTTATCAAGTCTGGTGAAAATGTAAAATAACAAGACTGTGTCAGACAAGGAAAACGTTTAAGAAGTCAAGTTAGGACAGAAGTCCACGTACCAGGGAGATGTCCCTCCCTCGCCCACCTGCTGTAACAATTTACTACTTTTCGGAATCATAACCTTGGGTGTCGATTTGCTCTCAAGAACTTTCTGTGCAGTGTTGAAAGTCCTGGCAGGTTCCTTTTGGCCAATAAGTCCTATGCTCTCTTGCTAAATCTGTTAGGTGCTTCTTGAGTTTGCACTTGAGTGTCCTGCCGTCACCTGTCACCAGACACCTTCAAAGTCGTACCCATCTCCTTTCTCCAAAACGGCGACTTGGCTTGAACCGCAGTTGCTGCTGCTCAGGGTCCCCAGGTCTCCCATTTCCCGCTGCATCACGACCGAACGCTCACTGCATTGCTCTTAGTCTTTGAAAACCTTTCCACATCTCTCAGCATCTTTCTTCAACATCTTTTTTTAGGATTGTAGACATTGAACAAATCTTCACTGTAAGGAACATACATGGAGGGTTTCAGCCCTGATACACACTAACTCAAAAGAAAGAAAAAAAATCCATTTGTATATTAACATTTTTTTCATTCCCTTGCCATACTGACAACACAAATATAAACTTAGTCTAAGTGTGCTAACTCACGAGCCACAGTACGCAGCCCTTCTCCACCCTCCATGCTAAGAGATATAAGAAGATGCTTTTTTACAACAACTTAATATGCTTTAAATACTCTAATAAAGTTCTCTTCCTATGCTTAGCCCTTCCTATTTCTCCTATAAAATGACTCTAAGGCATAACTTTTTTTTTTTTTAAAGATTTTAAAAGGGACAGAGAAAGATAGAGAGACACAGCGAGAAAGGGAACATAAGCAGGGGGCGTGGGAGAGGGAGCAGCAGGTTTCCCACAGAGCAAGGAACCCGATGTGTGGGGCTCAATCCCAGGACCCTGGAATCACAACCTGAGCCGAAAGCAGACATTCAATGACTGAGCCATCCAGGCGCCCCTCTAGGGCATAACTTTATGGCCCTATGACATATATTTGTCATGGACGGTCATATAAATTCCAAGGAAACCTTTACAGTAATTTTCAAAATTATTATTAAATCTCTAATGATTGTTCAAATTTGATTGTAAAGCATAGACTGCCCGTACAGGCCCCATTTTCTGAACAGTAGTGATGTTGACCCTTGTGCTACTCCAGAAAACCATAGAAACAAATCAGTAAGTAATAGCAAGGGCAACATATTTTTTAAAATTGGAAATATGCCATGCAGTTCTTAACATGGTTCCATTGATGAGATAGAGTATCAGAATCCTGTATGAAAACGAGAACTAAATGTGCAGCTGAGACAATGACAGGGTCATTATGAATTTCTTAGGATAACATCGACAAGATTCTTACGATAACATTTTAAACTGCATCTGGGAACGCACCAAGCTGATGATGATCATTATCACAATTCTTTTAGAGTTTGAAGAATGTGTTTTATCACCTCCCCTACTGTGATTTTGCAACTCTGATACCCATTTTTAAAAAGTATTTTGAATGTAGTGGCTGAATTAGTAAATATTTTGCTTTCAGCTTTCAAATGTTAATTGTGGAGCCTGTGGAGATGTATAAATATATATTTACATATTTATATATATGCATATACACACAGTGATTATTGTACTGTTAGATCTCCAATTGTTACACAACGTTCTTAGATTAAGAATTTTTTGATTACATATAGCTGTAACTACCTCTTGCTCACAGTAAGTGAAAGGCAGTTTATTGTCAGGATAGAGGGTGTCTCATGGAAGTCAGGGAAGCTGGGCCACAGAAATGTCGTGGAAGTAAGTGTGACTGCTCTCTGTGTCTTTCACCTCCTTTCTTCCCTCTGGGCATTGTTTTTTTTTTCTTCCTTTTTTCTTGAAACCAAGTTCTTCCACTTCAGTCTTCGTTGGATTGAAGATCCAATGAATACCAACAACAAGTTTCAAGCTTTCACCTCTACGCCTCAAAAGGATAGCCAGACTCTGTACTCTCTGAATTACACATACCCTTGGGGAGCCGCCTGTTGGTCCAGCTTGAGGTTGTGTCCCTGAACCAATCAGTTGTGACCAAAGGTAGAGTCATGTTATCTAAATATGCTTGCCCATAAAAATATGAGAAAGAAAGAAGTGGGGGGAACCAGTTCCCAGAAACCAGGCTACTGTCAGTTATGCATAAGGGGTGTAAACCTATGCCAATTGGACTGACACTTTTCAAAAACACATTATCCCCCCCCCCTTTTTTTCCCCTGTGGCTCATCTGCCTCTTTCTTCTCTTCTTTTTCTACTTTCTCTTCTCCCATTTCAAGATTTTCTACTCCTCTTCTTCCAAGACCTTTTCATCATTTTTGTCTTCGGCAAAATATTTCCTCCTTCCTTGGATAACATGATCTTTTCTCTCAACTTTACCAAAAAAGATAAAATTCCTTTCCTTGAGTCTTTTCAGAATTACTTTAACTGATTCAAAGTTTTGGGGGAAAAAAAAAAAAAAGAATATCAAGAGCAAAATGTCTTTGACAACACTTCCTGCCCTCCAGACCTGTTCTCACTTGATTTGCACTTGATTTACACACTTCTGTGTGTACATCTCAGTCTAGTGAGAAGGAAAGTCCTCTGAGAGCAGCCAGGACCCAACCTTCATTTCTGCCTGAGTCCTGGTGATGCTTTAATACACAACTACTCAGTTTCATACACAAATCTGCAATAGGCTACATCTGTCTGAAGAATGTCTCATATGAAACACCATTGAAATACCAGGTTATATTAGAAAATATCTTTCAGTACTTGATTAAGAAACATCTAGACATACCTCTAGACTCGCATAGTACATCTGTCACACATACAATAAAAGTGTGTGAGAATAGTCTTTAAATTGCAGACCAATGCCATTTGAAATTTTAATGTGGTAAAAGCTTGAGAGATTCAAAGTCATTATGAAACTGAATTATTCAACTAATTTTTTTTAGCATTCCTGAAATATATTTATCTAAAAGTGAAGTATTTGAAGTTTTACAGCTACAACCGAAGGATGTGTGTCATAAGTGAATTAAATTAAATAACATTATTCAGCTATGAAGAAGTGGTATGATTTATTGCAACATGTTTGTATGCTGAATAATAACATTTAAACACATCTCTCTGCATCAACAGAGATTAATAAAGTTCTGCTGTGCTCATCTGCATTGATTAATTAGAAAATGATTCAAGTTTATTTACTTTGCTTAATTTATCATGTCCAAGGCAGTTTAATATTTCAAGATAGAGTGAATATGTTGAGTGGTAAAACTCAAGAACTTGGTCCCAATATTGAAGATGAGGTAGGAGGTATGTAAAATTAATACTCAATAGAAGAAGAATGAACAGAAAAGAGTTCAAAGTTTTTCTCTAGTCCGGTGTTAGAATACCTCAGAAAAAATATCTTCCCTTTAATTTTACTCTCTGAAAGGGACACCAAGAGTTGCCTTCATTAGATAGCATCAAAATATTGTCTGAATAGTCTAGCATTTCTCATAAAAGCAAGAGCCCTGAAAGGTTTAGGAGCAGAGTGAGTTGCAAAGAGGGATGGAGTCACCGTCCGAAATTGTCATCAGGGCCCACTCGATCTCTCTCCATACCGTGGCTCAGTTCTTCTGGGTCGCTCTGTTGATGGGCAGTTTCCTGCCTTGTGGGGACAAGGTGGCTACCAGCTGTTTCAAGTTTATCATCTGCAAACACAAAATTATTCTGGAATCGTGTCTCATTGCCTTTGAGCCTTTGGCACTGGGTCATGTGCCCATCCCTGTTTCTGGGGAAGGTTCTCTTCCCACAAGCAGTACATGGTCTGAGAGTGATTCTCCAAGTGTCACTGCAGTGTTGTTATTTTCAAAAGGGGAGGGAGCTGTGAGAGAACAAAACCAACATTCCCCTTACTACCACATGGGGACTTCTACATAACTCTGTGGGGGGCAGAGAGGGAGGAGATCACATTGCTTCCTGTTGAGAGAGAAAGCATTAGCTCTTGCTTAACAGGCAGAAATGTTGGCTTCTCAGTGCACATGAGCGGCCTGTGCACGGGCGCTGCCCCCCCCCTCCAACATGGAGGCAGAGATAAGATATAAAGAAAGTAAAATCTAAGAATGGTAGTAGCTGAGTCAAACTTCAGGAAATGCAATAAAATGTAAAGAAAGTTCATCAGTGTAAGATTCCAGAAGAAAATATTAACAGGCTAGAAAACTGCTGAAAGCTTGCCACTCCCTCATGAGTTGATGAAAACCCGGTTTAGAGCTAAATAATGGCTTTACCCCTATAAGTACATACCTCAGTTAAGTCTTAACTTGTGCCATATAATCTACTCACACTGATTCTTTAAAAATCAATTTAATTGGTCTAAAGTTCCAGTGAAAGATTCCATTCAAGCAATGTTGAACTAAAAAGGATTAAATCTAGATGGACCCCATTTGTCACCCAGAAGTCACTAGGCTAGAATTCATGAAGAGACCAACTTTGAGTGTCTCGCCCTTATTGTCCACATCTGTGGACAATTCAGTATATCTCCTGGGGTTAATTGGAAGCAATGCAGCTTTAGAGAGACCCCTAAACTCCCCAAATATTTCAATATTTGCATGCATCACTGCTGATCGGTCATGGTGCTAAAATGTGGTGGTTCAGCTGATTTTTAAGAGCACTGAGTTTACAATGGTGACCCTTGGAAATCTGATAATTTTACTCAGGCTATCTTTCTCAATCTTAAAACAAAATTAGGAAGGAAAAAAAAACACAAAAGAAAACACAACATTTTTTTTTCTTCTTGTCTCCTACCCTGACTCTTAGATGTTTCTTACTACTCTGGGGGCTGTCCACAGTTTCTTCTTTTTCCAGCTCTGACCTTTAGTATCCTCATCATTCAAAAGCAAAATCCTATCCCAACTAGTATTCCCCCCCCTTCCCTTGGAATTAACAGCAAATGGGAACTAAGCAAAAGGAATAAACTTCACAATGGAATTCACATTTAAGAGCCCAGGAACTCAGTGATATCTCCCAATGGTATTGTGTGGAAAGGAGCCATTTTTCAGTAGGGAGGGACCTCTGTTTTATTCCCTATGTATCAGGTAATAAAACATAGAGCTGGTCAGCATCTTGCCCCTTTGCTTGAGTCTTACATCCCAAGGAACTTAGTAGCGCAGGAGAGGTCCCCTGAAAAGTGTGGGCTGGTTTGTCACAGTACATACAAGAAGTCACTGAAACTGCAGACTATGAAATCTGCAACTACTATTTAATTCATGGTTGTAAGTAATTGTAACATTATTTCCTAACAAGTTTTATTCTAGATATTGGGCCTGATCATCTTGCGAGAGATTTTTAGCCCTTTGGCAGAAAGAGGTTAATTTTATTTTTTTAAAAGATTTTATTTATTTATTTGACAGAGAGATAGAGAGAGAGCCCAAGCAGGCAGAGCCATAGGCAGAGGGAGAGGGAGAAGCAGGCTTTCCACTGAGCAGAGAGCCGGATGTGGGGCTAGATCCCAGGACCCTGGGATTATGACCTAAGCCGAAGGCAGACACTTAACTGACTGAGCCACTTAGATGGCCCTGAAAAAGGTTAGTTTTAATTCCAGCTTTGAGGTTGAAGGGCGATAGACCATCTGGACTAGAACTATAAGAAAATGTTCAGTTCCGCTTTACGGTGATATGCATGGCATCTTTCAAATACTATTATGAACTAAAAGCACATCAGCAATGAAATATTTTGTGCTTCTATTCATACCAATGACTTCAATTTATGTTTTGTTAGCCTACCAGTATCATTAATTTGGGCATTTTATGATATGCTTTCAGTCAAACTGATGTATATTTTTCTAAATTGGTATATAAAAACTGTTTAAATAACAATTATTTCTCTTTTAATTATAAGTCAATAAAATACAGAAAACTGTTTAGATATTCCTGCACCAATAATTTATAAATGATGGATATTTGAAAAGTCATAAAAAAATCCATTGTCCTATATTTACATATTCCTCTGGTTATATTATTTCCCAGATATAGTTTTTGGATAGCCTATCTCAAAACCCTTTTTTCTGTTTTTCACCAGGGAGTTATGTTTTAGATTTGAACTTAGTAGGATGCTACAGTAAAGTTTTGCATTTGAACTTAATAAGATGTTACAAATGTCTTGTTAGGAAAAAACACTCTACAAGTGGTTTTCATATTTTTTGCATGGATTTTTGTATCACATAGTTTCTATAATATAATTAGCATATCAGAAGGACTGGCCATGTTTAAATTCAAATTACCTTCTGCTTGCTTCCTATTTCATTAGTAGAATTGGAATTAAATACAAGGAAACAATCTGTTACTAGAATTTTTTTCATGTTCACATTCCAATCCCACCACAGTCTAGTCTACATTACTAAGATTTGCTTTTACGTTCAAGCCGTGGACTATTTTGATTACATTTGAGATCTATTGCTGTAAATTGTTGTTGGATTTTTTTTTTTTTTTGGTAAATTTTTTTGACTAAATTGTTTGACCCATCATTTCAATCAAGTGCTGGATTTCATAGCTCTTTTTAGACATAGCTTATCATGAAATCAACTTCTTATTGAAGGAAAATTAATGAAATAGAAAAATGAACCATTGACATCTGATCACTCATGTTTGTCAGGAAAGGAAAGATAGTATTTAAAGATACCTTCACTTTATTAAGGAAATACATATGCCATTTGTTGATATTATGAAAGGTCATCTCCATAGATGAACTGTTTTAAACTAAGTATGGCTTATTTCAAAGAAAAAAAAAAAAAAAAGACAGGTAGGTATATAAACCAGAGTGAAATTTAACTAGTGTTTAAAGACAGTATCCAAAAGACATGTGAAACATTTTTCCAAAAAAAAAAAAAAATGAGTACATTTGTGACTATTACTTTCCAAATATTCTGAATAGTCTTCAATGGCCACTGCCATTACCAACATGAATTTATTTTGGACTTTGTGTACATAAAGGTCACCTGTGATTTAATCTTGCAGGATGCTAGCAAACACATAAGATTGTCTTTCACGTTAACATATAGAGGAGAAAAATAAAAAATTCACCGAAAAGCTAGATTATCAAAGAATCAGGTAATTAGCATATATTCTTAGTGGTGTATTTTTCCTTTTTTTAAAATTTTATTTATTTATTTTTTGACACAGAGAGAGATCACAAGTAGGCAGAGGCAGGCAGAGAAAGAGGAGGAATCAGGCTTCCTGCTGAGGAGAGAGCCTGTGGGCCTTGATCCCAGGACTCTAGGATCATGACCTGAGCTGAAGGCAGAGGCTTAACCCACTGAGCCACCCAGCGCCCCGAGGTGTATTTTTCAACAAAGAAAAAAACTCATTATTTCTTGGAGATGTTTTGTGTAATGTGCCCAGAGTCTTGAAAGACTATCTAGAGATGACTGTAACAGTTATTATTTCAGAATAGCTATTTGTAGTAAATTTTTTTTATCTTTTAAGGAGGCATATAAAATGTTGTTCCTAAAGTGTTGTCCTGGAAAGTTATGCTATCTTTTAATATTTCAAGGCTTGCTGTTAACCCACACAGAGAATGATGTGGCTCAACTCCAGCTCCTCTGTTACCATACCTGATTCAGAACAAGCTTTTGGCTCTTTCCAAGTATCAAATTCAGCACCAAAGTATCAAGACTTTTTATTGCTAAGATGTATTTCAGAGACACTTAAAGCAATTTTACAGGTGGAATTTTGAGAAACATCTTGAATAAGAACTTTGCCATAAGAACGTGGCCTTAGGTGACTAATCATTTTTCATTTACATGTTAGAATTTGAAGCAAGTGTTTAGATCCCTCTCATTAATTTATAGCCTTACAGCATAATAAAGGGGGATAAAAATCATTAAAACAAGATAAAGCACAGAAAGGAAACCTTAACTCTATATGGACCAAGAACATCAGATTCACAAACTAGTTTGGGTCATGCTCCCTACTAATTGGTTTCTCTGCGTGGCTATTTATGTCATCATAGATGCAAGAGTGAGGCCAGATAAATAGCAGTCTAAACCCCTTTACTGCATTGCACAGATAACTGCAGGTAAGAGGTAGGATGTCAGAAGAACACTTGTGTTAATGAGCAAAAATAAATATATTTACACACATAAGACAGAAGATAAATGGAATAAGACCATGGTATTCTAAATAATCATTTCATTTGTTTTTGCTAGTTACTACCATAATTGACACTACTATGCTCATTTATATGCAAAGTAAAAAATAATTTTTCTTCAGGGCTCCAATACATCACACAGTCTTTTGTAATAAGGAGCTCATGAAGTCCTCTAGAGTAGTGCCAGGAGAAAATTTGCTTTACAGATTTCTAACAAACAGGAGGTATTCTAAGGCAGTAGTCATAAAAGGGAAAATATTTTGACATAAGAGGTTTGTAATACCATCACTAGGGTGAATAGTGTAATAGTTGTCTTTTTTATTGACGGCAACATAGCAGCCAACTTCTGATATTATTACATGAAAAATGAGACTATCACGGGTCCTGGTGTAAATTCAGTGGGTGTTTTGAAAATTAAGGGACAGTTGAAATATCCTGGGTTTTTGAATAAAAACTCAGAATGAAAATAAAAGGAGAATCCTTTGAATTTAAAATATTCAACTTCACTACTTAACCTAGTTTAGAAAAAGTCAGTTGAAATATCCTGGGTCTTTGAATAAAAACTCAGAATGAAAATAGAAGGAGAATCCTTTGAATTTAAAATAGTCAACTTCTCTACTTAACCTAGTTTAGAAAAAGTCAGTTGAAATATCCCAGGTCTTTGAATAAACACTCTGAATGAAAATAGAAGTAGAATCTTTTGTATTTAAAATATTCAACTTCACTACTTAACCTAGTTTGGAAAAAGTCACTTGGTCTGACTCCTCATTTTCCTTCCCTGAGAATTCTCCCCTCTCAGGAAAGGGTGTCCTCTTTCGCATGGTTTGCAGTAGAAAGAAAGAAAAGAGCACAGATGAGTGATGAAGGGGAAGGGTTCCCATATATCCTGATTCAGCTTTAGTGGTCAATGGAAAGAGAGATGTCGAATTCTTACCTGGTTTTCCATTGGATTTGCTCACTTGTCATTTCAAATATTTCATAATATGATAAAGAATGAAAATTAGAAGGGACAGATCATAGAGGTCACCTGGTTCAAACTCCCCTTGGTTGAGAAAACCAAGTACTACCTATATCAGGTGGTTATTGTGAGAATAAAAAATATATATGTGTATAATATATATATATAACATATTTTATATATATAATATACATATATATATAATTATATAAAGTATGTTAAGTACTTCAAACCTGGGACCCAGAAAACATGCTTTAAGTGTTCATCTTCAGTGCATACTCTAGGCATATTTTTCTGAGTGCTTTTATCACTGACATTTAAGTCCGATTGAATTTTCATTTAATAAAGCACTGAAAATAATCAAAATTAGCTCCACTATCTCATCAAGAAGTATGCCTTTTGCATTTTGTTAAGCCGGACTAGGGAAATGCCATCCAACCCTGGCATGAACTTGAGTTGAGTAAAAAAGTCTTCACATTTTCCAAAAAATGAGATTTGGGCCTTACATGTAGGATAATTCTTGGGCTAGGAATATTGAGATAGTTTTATGACAGAAGTCACAAACCAATTGATCCATAAAATGTTAAAAAATTACTGGAATAACAGTTACTATTTTTTAAATGGTAGTTCACCTTAAATTCCCACCTTCTTCTGAAAAAAGGGAAGACCTGGCAATATGTCCTATGGTACAGTGACCAGCTGGTGTGAGCAGAGGTACGCCCTTGACAGTGGAGGAGCAGTGACCAGAATGCCTCAGTCCTTAGTGTTCCCTATCGATTTACCTCTAGCATTTGGACGAGAGTCTCCTCAAATACGTTTCTGTTCATGGTTCCTTCTTTTAATATGAAATCATGAACAAGGCAAACAAAAACAAGCAAGGAGCCATCCTATTATGTGATACACAAATGGTGATTTCCTCTGAATGACATGGCTGGTTATTATATACGTTTGTTGCTTTCTTGGTGTTCTATGTGCTGCAGAGACTATAGGCATTCTATTCCAAAGTGACGCCCTTGGTTCCTAACGGCATGGCAGGCTGATCGTGTCACCAGCTTCCCAAATTTCTCATCCTTACTTGAGCTTTAGAGGAAGTTGAGCTTTAGAGGGATTTTAAATTTTTTTTGTACTTTTATTTATTATTTTTAAATATTTTCTTGAGAGAGAGAGAGAGAGAGAGCATGAGCAGGGTAGGGGCAGAGGCAGAGGGAGACGCAGACTCCCCCGCTGAGCAAGGAGCCCGATGCGGGACTGCATGCCAGGACCCTGGGATCATGACCTGAGCCGAAAGCTCACCTCACCTACTGAGCCACCCAGGTGCCCCAGAGAGATTTTTTTTTTTTTAATTTTTTAAATTTTCTTATAAACATATAATGTATTTTTAGCCCCAGGGGTATAGGTCTGTGAATCGCCAGGTTTACACACTTCACAGCACTCACCAAAGCACATACCCTCCCCAATGTCCATAACCCCACCCCCCTCTCCCCACCCCCCTCCCCCCAGCAGCCCTCAGTTTGTTTTGTGAGATTAAGAGTCTCTTATGGTTTGTCTCCCTCCCAATCCCATCTTGTTTCATTGATTCTTCTCCTACCCACTTATGCCCTCATGTTGCATCACCACTTCCTAATATCAGGGAGATCATATGATAGTTGTCTTTCTCCGACTGACTTATTTCGCTAAGCATAATACCCTCTAGTTCCATCCACATCATCGCAAATGGCAAGATCTCATTTCTTTTGATGGCTCCCGGAGAGATTTTTAAAGAAATTTTGATTTTCCACCTCAGGTTCATGCTACAGAATGTGTGGTGTTGCCATGCTAATCCTTGTCTGCTGGTAACATGCCCAAGTCAGTAAAATTGAAATACAGTTTCAAGATCCCTAGCTCTAAGACTAATGCTTCAAAATCTGGTCCTCAGTTCAAAACTATTAGTTACATTTAGCCTTTATTCCTTTTCATATCATCATCATCATCATCAAAATGTGGCCACCCCAACTTCTAAAGGGGACATATGGACACTGATTGATCAATTGATAAATGTAAGGTAGTTAAGTTTGAGGTCTGATCTTTTTTCCCAGTTTTAAATAATCAGAGGTTAGCGTTTTGTGAGAATACGTTCTCTTCATGGACTCTTCCAGTTTAGACCTACAATTTAGACAAACTGTACCCAGGAAGGAGGCACTCATTCTAGTAGATTTGAAAGACAGAGTTGGCTGTGGGATAGTTGTAAGAGCTGTGCCACAAGGGAGTTAGGTCTGAGCAGACATAGAGGTTCTAAAACATCAGAGTTTCAGAGGCATCTTTGCAGTCTTTGCCCTGTCAGAAATAGGGAGGCAGAGTTTCACCTCTCCTGTGCATTTCTGATTTGGTTCATTTCTAACTCTCTTGACATCAAGAAAATATTATTTCCAACCCTATCCAACTATGTGTGGATGAATTACCTATAAAGAAAGACAAGCAGGCATTTGAGTGTGCAAATATGTGGCTTTTAAGAATTTGTAATTAGCTATAGGGAGCTGCAGCTTTTTTAAAAATTATAAAACTATTCATTCATTCCTTCTTTATTCAGAATAGTTGAGCCTAAATTATAGCCTTTCTCATTTATGGTAACAGACTAAATAACAACTCTCCATCCATCTCTCTTTCTCAGTGACCTAACTAACTTTCCAAGAATCTAATAAGGAGTAAATATTAAAATGTACTCTGGTGGTTCTCCACTCTGGCTGCCCAAGAGACTCATGAAACAGAGTGATTTGTGGTATCTCTCTAAACCAAGAACAGTTAACATTTTTAGGTGTGCAGATTTTAAAAAATAATTTCCGTTTGCATAAGGGTATTTCTGATCTATTCCTTCTCTTTCTCAAATGATACTCTCACCATCATCTTGTCTTGGGATTCTCAATTCTGACTGCAAGAGAAATATCCATAGTTTTATTATCTTAGTTCTTGTTTAAATAGATGGGGAGAGTCTTGTTTAAATACTGGGGAGAGTCTGATTTAACTGATTGCAATGAAGCTGAGTATTTTGTTCAAAACTCTGTAGGTGGCTCTACTGTGAAAATCACTGGTCTGTTCTGTAACCTGAATGAATTCTCTTTCCCTTCAATGTTTCATACTGAGAGCTCATTTCCCCTTCCTGTTGTTTAGCAATTGGGTACCTGGGAACCTCTGAACAGGTTGAACTTCTGGACACCCTTCCGCAAAGACGGAGAGACACTGAGAGAAAACCCTCCGGAATTCAGGATTAAAGCATAATCCTTGATCTGCTCATAGACTCATGGTGGGTTAGGATTTGAAGGGACCTTAGGTACTGTGTTACAGAACTATTCCATTCTGCAGATGATGGAACAGAAGTAGGAAGGTGTAGGAATCAACGAACTCATGATAGCAGAACCCAGATGAGAACCAGATGTCATGGGGCCTCTAGACTTGCTCTGTCTCTGCTCTATCCTGATGCCATTCCTGTTGCAGGAGAGTAATGAGTCCCTCCAGATAAGCAACAAGGCAGAGGAAAACCACATTCTAAGTCAACCTACCACCTCCAAAGTTTCTCTAGGTGTTAGGCCTTCAAAGAAAATAGGGAAATTGTTGCCAGGAGTGGCAACATTTCAAAGTACTACTTACTTTGAAAAGGATAGGTCTTGTAAGTTTTGAAACTTCTAAGTTACCTACATTCAGTTATCTGTTAGTATTTCATGGTCCAAACTTAATATCCAAGAGTTACTAGTTGTTTGAACACTAAATAATATTTTTTATGACTGCTGTTTTCACTCATGGTATTCAATATTAATGTAATGTATCTTCAAGTCTTTTTTTTTTTTTTAAAGATTTTATTTATTTATTTGACAGAGAGAGATCACAGCAGACAGAGAGGCAGGCAGAGAGAGGGGAAGGGAAGGAAGCAGGCCCCTGCTGAGCAGAGAGCCCGATGTGGGACTCGATCCCACGACCCTGAGATCATGACCTGAGCCGAAGGCAGCGGCTTAACCCACTGAGCCACCCAGGCACCCTGTATCTTCAAGTCTTGTACATGAAAAAAATATTACCATCATCAAGAGGAGTGGAGATTCAGGCAAAGATCAAATTGGAGTTTTTCAGTTTCATTCAATCATTCCAGGATCACTTGCATAAGGAAAACAATCAAACATAGCCTCTCCGTGAGAACCACTGCCTGAGTTTAGCAGATCTAGATTGTTGAAGTGTAGAAGATATGGGCTCAGTCCACAAATGGGCAGGTCACTTTGTGCCATTCCCTGTTGAAACTGTCCCCCCATTTGTTGAGTGTGGGAGAATGATTGCAGAAACGGAGAGGTAGCTTGAATCTGGGACGTGTGAGGACAAGGAGATGGAAAGTGGTAGACTGTGTTTCAGAATACAGAGGCCAAGAGCAGTGCACAGTTGGGTGTCCTGGCCCCTTTCCCTTCCCATTGAGTAGATGAAAGTCTACGGACCACGGGATTTCCCAAACAGCAAAGCCGCCATTTCTGTCATGGGGATGACTGGAAGGAGTAGAGCCAGGAGTCAGTTACTGAAGGTGCAGGGAAACCAGGTCATACCAGAGTTCACAGCGGCCTTGCCTTTGCTCCAGGCCTTCCCAGCAGTGTCACTGGAGAGGGTGCTTTCCCTCCAGCAGTACGCAGCCAGTAGGAAGTATGGAAGAAAGTCCCAGAGAGGGAGAACACTAAGGTTTGACTCCTGGGCTGGGCTGAGTTTCTCTGTTGGCTTCTTTGTTGTGGCAGACTGAAGTGAGTGGGTGCTGGGGCCACGGTCATTGTTCCTTTAGTCTTTCTTTTGGCCTTCCTCCGCCATCTCAGTAACTGCTCTTGCATCTGCTGTGTGGTCATTCCAGATCTAACTCGAAGGAAACCTCTCCATGTGTGTTCAAGGCCTGTCCTTTCTTTTCCTGACTGGACGTGTAAACTGATTAGCATGAATCAGATTCTCTTTTGGACCATGTCCATTATTTTAATAACCTCTTGACACTTTTTACGGTTCTTGCTGAGTGATTTTGCCCTTTCTTGTTTATCTAAATGGCTACAGGTATTTTCTTATGTTTTTTTAAAGATTTTATTTATTTATTTGACAGACAGAGATCACAAGTAGGCAGAGAAGCAGGCAGAGAGAGAGGAGGAAGCAGGCTCCCCGCTGAGCAGAGAGCCTGATGCGGGGCTCAATCCCAGAACCCTGGGATCATGACCCGAGCTGAAGGCAGAGCCTTTAACCCACTGAGACACCCAGGCGCCCCTATTTTCTTATTTTTAAGTTCTTTAGTTATTTCAATAGAATATGCGGCAAAAGAAGTTTCAACGTGTAGGCTCAAATTGCCAGGAGAAATTCCCTGACCGGAATGGGGGACATTGGAATGCCTTCTCTGAGAATTATAAAGTCCAGTTGGACTAGTATCATTCTGCAAAACTTTTATTAAGATCCTCAATGTAGCAAGAGGCGTAGTCTAGGGGCTACACATCTTTCAGTGTCATTCTAGTCTAAAGTCTAAGCTGATTGAGCATTTGCAGATTTGGAAAGGAGATGGTGGTGGTGAGTGATCATGGGAGACGTGGTAGCTTTAATAATTCTTCATGGGAAGTTCTGTGCTTATGTAAATATTTTGATTTAGGTAGGGTAGGACTCATTTATTCACCTTTTCACTTAGTTATTCTGTTCATGTTTACTGAGTATTTATGTTATTCCTGACACTGTAGCTGAAATACATCAATAAAAAATACAATGTTCCTTCTTCTATGAACTTATATCTAGAAGGGGAAAGAAACACGAAGCAAGCAAGAAAATAATTAAATAACAAATTTACATAGTGGTGATGCTTATCACGAAAAATAAAGAAAGGTGGTAGAGAAGTACAGAAACTGGGGAAGGGGGCTTTTTCAGCTAGGGCAGTTGGAGGTCCTCCAGTTAGATGGCTTTTGAGCAAAGGTCCAAATGATATGAAGTAGCAAGCTATGCAAAGTTCGGAAAGAAGTATATCCAGAGAGAAGAACCATGGAGCTTGGCTGGTGAGAGAAAAAACAAGCTTGCAGGCAAGAGTGGGATGTGAGAAGTCACACATGTCCTTGCAAACACAGAAGGGAGTTTGGATTTTATTCCCTTACTGTAATAAGTAGTCATTAGAGGTTTTCAAGCTAACAAAGTGCTTACATTATTTTGAAAAGGTGTCCAGGGTGGCTGTGTGTAGGGGAGAAGAATGGAAGCTGTGAGACCAGTTAGGAAACAAGTGTAGTGGTACAAGGAAGAGGTAGGTGATGCCTAGGGAGAAGAAGAGACAAGTGGAAGTGAATAAATTTGGGACATGCTGGAATTAGACTGTGTTGCCAGGCTGGTTGTGGAAGATGAGCAAGAGAGAAGGGTCAAGAGTATCTCCTGGGTTTTGGAGTTCAACTCTGTGGATGATAGAGCTATTTACTAAGATGGCGGTTGGATTTGGGGTTCAGGTGGGGATGGGGGAAATCAATAGTTCCAAAAGTTTGGGATTTCTGGTGGTGAAATCAATAATTCTGTTAGACTTCTGGATGGGACTATGTTAAACAGCCATGAGGGATGGAGGGATTGGTCCGAATGTAGGACTAATTATATCTTCCTCTTCTTGACTGGTGTCTTTTTAAATCAAAGTGTGGTCAGACCCATCAATGCCCTCAGCCTTGTAGGAAACATACATGGATTTCACTATAGTCCTAATTATTAAAAATCTGCATTTTAAAAAGATCCCTATGAGATTCCTACGCAGTGATGTGTATTAGGAAGAAGTAACTGAATCTAATCATGAGAAAACATCAGACAAATCCAACCTGAGAGACATTCTACAAAACACCTTGTCTGTAATCTTCAAAAAATCAAGGTCATGAAGGTCAAAGGGCTAGAGCTGTTCTAGATTAAAGAAAAACAAATAGACATAATAATTAAGTGAAAGTCATGGTCCTGGGTTGGGGTTGGATTCTTTTGCTTTAAAAGATATTCTTGAGATAGGTGACTGAGTTTGAATGGGGTTTCTAGGTTAAGGGTATATAGGAGTTTTTACTTAAAAAGGCAGCTACCTTTTTTATATACATTTGAAGGTTTTGTGGGTTTTTTAAATTTTGTTTTATTTTGGCTTGGTTTGGTTTTGTTCTGCTTTGTTTGTAATTTTGACTGGGATGGGCCATTTGCTGCAGTGTTGAGATAGAATTGGTGGGGGTGGTGGGGGGTTCTGACAGCCTCACTTCAATCCAACAATGCCTTCCTTCAAATCTATAGTGGGTGGTGAAACCTTACAGGCTCACAAGGTGCTCTGTTGGCATCACACACATTTTACTCTGAGTGGGATCACAGGCTGAGAAGGGGAAATCTCAAGTATCCCAAGACAAAAACCTTGGGTAAACCTGGAGCTCACCATGGCATTCAGTCCTGAAAAAGCTACAAGAAAACACCACAGAAACCTTTGTAACTCTGGATTTCTTTTCCTTCTGGTCAATTTTTTCCATCGATGATTGTATAATGTTAAAAACTTTATGCTTCCCTCCTGTACTTGTAGAAATTTTTGTCTTTTTATTTAAAATTGTCAAGATACTATACTAGTTCTGTCTCTGAAATACAAATACAATTTTCACAGCCATAAATGGTAATGATTTGGTCTATATGTTGGAGAATCCATGAGCAGGTTTGTCTTTATCCCGATGTGGTTGAAGACTTCCCTCACTGAAAAGACCTTAAACCAGTAGTGTTGACCTACGGATCCTAGCATAGGTAATTTGTAAGTTTAGAGATGAGGTGCTATCATGCCCTGAAAATGAAGGGCAGAGAAGTCTCAGAAAATATTCATAGAGTTGACTGAATCTCAAGGTTAACTCAACATTCACCAACCAGGTATCTTTAATTATTGTTTGAAACTTAAGTTCCTACATCAAAGATCAGGTTTCAAGAGCTTGGATTTCATGTTGAATAGTAAGAGTGCTTCAGGAAAGTGTTTATTTTTTTCTTCATTGGAAAATATAATTAGGTCCCCAGATGCAGATTGAATAAGTAAATACAGCTCCCTGAAAATCATGTATTTATTGCTTGTAAGTTGGGACAAGCCCATTTCATGGGAAATCATGTGCTCATTTCCCCAAAATTGTTTTATTATAGAACACCTGATTTAGCTGCTTAATCGAGACCCATTGTGATAAAAGTGAATGATGTATTGAGTCCATTAGATTTGTTCTCAAATGGGGTTTCCTTGAGAGATATGAGACACTTTGCTTTTGCTTCCTTTTTTGTTTCTGACGCCCACACTCTGTGCTCTGTGGAAAGTCCATTTTTGAAATATGTTGACAGCCCTCACAGATAAGCAATGTACTGGGCCTCAGGTCAAGGACTGGAAAACGTACCAGTATCTGAATCATCCGCTTCACTCAGAACATACCTCTTAGGGAGATGAAGCCGGATGTAGCGTGGAGGCTATTGTGTGTTACCTTGTGGGGGGCATACCTTTGCTTGGAAGAGCAGTATCTCTTTTAAGCTCCTTGCTTTGCTATTCACTTTGATATCAAGTGTATACAAGCATACGTATCCAAAGGAAAAATGAAAAAATACAGCTTTCCCAACATTCTCGGGCACTTCTTTCCCGATGCCTATTTTTTAAGAGCTTAAATGTGTGCCTAATTCAAAAGCTATTATTACAGGAATTATCATGATGAAAATTCTCTTAATAGTAATTCTTTAGTTTAAGCTCTTTCTTTTGTGTTAGGTTTAAGTAACCCGGGTGTTAAGAAAGCGGATTTTCTTTTCCTCAGTCACTTAAAATGTTTCTCACTTTCAACATGACCTAGGCACAGAGCATGTGTTAGGGAGTTGGCTGCATTCCCCTGCAGAGCATGGAAGAAAAACACACATGTCTCTAAGACTTCTATTAAGCAGGGGGAAAGTTATGAGAGAAAGCAAGCACTGCCTGGTGAGGGAGGTTATACCTTTATTAGTCCTTGACAGTCTCTGCTTATTCAGTGGATTTTGAAAAAAAAATATTCAGTCTGTTTAACCTAAATGTTTCTAAAACTGCTTACTTAATAAAATAGTAAAAAAAACCCCACTAGATGTTACAATTTTCAACTGAAATAAAGGCATTAAAATATTTATTTTAAGACTCTATGGCTCTTTGATGGTAGATTTATATAACTGCTAATACTAAGGCAAATTACCCATAGATTGAAAATTCTTAAAATAAGAAATGTGTGACTCTCACATAGCTGTGCCAATGTATTTCGTTTTGGATACCCTTAACTCTTAGCTACGGGGAAGTAAATATGAATTTCCCTGGAATCTGAGGGAACCATTGATAACCAATACTGACCTGGGACTTTTTCTTGGATTAGCTACATCAGACGCTGGCATCTCACGAGTCTCAAAGGAGATTTCACATTCCCTTTTGTAGTCTTTACATCAAGAAGTAGTATCATTTAACAACTTTTTTTACAGTCACCTGCTCCTCAGGTAGGATCTTAGCATTCTCCTTCTAGTTGTGAAATCTAGGGAAAAGAAGAAGTCACCAAGATTGTTCATGCAATCAATGAATCCATGAACACTGGTCATACCAATCTTACCCAAAACCATGCCAATGAAACATACCATCTATTAAAAAAAAAAAAACAACAACCCCCCCTAGCATCCTTATTTTGCAATTCATCAAGGAGTTGGTTTAATATCTCACTTCACCTGCACACCAGTAATCAAGTTTACAAAGGTATACAAATCCTCTACTCTTTTTTCAAAACTCTTTGTAGGAATTCTCAAGTTACCTCTGAGCATCTATATGTAACACTTATCATGCTAGGACCATATCTTGCTCTCAGTATCCTTACAATACGGTAGGTAACGAAACACAAATAAACCTGAAACAATGCAGGTCTTACATGATCAATCAATTCAATGAGATCAATATAGATACATTATTAGCTTTTTCTTTTTCCAGAGTAAATTAAACTATTTGAGGAAGCAGGTTATAGGAATATGTGAAGGATTTAAATTCGTAAATGTGATGGCTTTGGTACTCTAGGAGGAGAAAGCAACCTGAACAGAGATATTGAAGTGGAAAGGAATTCGCTCTAACAGACTTGAAGGAAATCAAACTGATTGGTGTGCAGAACTTACATTAGAAATTATTAAATATGAAATATCAGATTATGGAAGTGAGGCAGAAATGCACATTTAATGCTATAGGAATTAATAAACCAAATTTTAAGAAATGGAGGACATGTTAAAAAAGCCACACTTATATATTAAACTAACTTAAAGAAATGATACTGAAAAGGTTATATACTGTATGATTTGATATTCTTGAAAAGGCAAAACCATAGGGAGAGAAAACAGATAAGTAATTTCTGGGAGGCTGGGCTCCAGGAGAACGGAGGAATTTTTTTTGAAATGATGGAACTATTCTCTATCTTGATTATCATGTGGACTAAATAACATATATCTACCAAACTTGCAGACTCACACACTAAAAATATGAATTTTGCTATCTCTATCATATGCTCTTAAAATTTAGAAAAAAACGTTTTTAAGGACAAATGTGGGTTAAAATGGGGATGAATGTTGACAGGAACAAATGGAAGAATTGTTAAAATTTATTGCTCCAATCTATTAATCAATAACTTTGAAATTTTCAGGCCTATCAAAGGAGATAGTATGTGGCATATAAATACATGTCTGAGGATATATATGTGTGATTTTACAATGTCTTTGTTAGCCTCATTAGATTAGTTTTTGGGATGTTTTGTTAGTTACTATCAAGCTGGGATGGTTAGGTAGCTAGGAAACATAAATCATTAACACCATCTTTAAACTGCTAAGGACTAACAAAAATAACATTCAAAAAAACAAAGAATTACATCAATACCAACCTGCTTGGTGTCAGAAGTATTCTAAATCCCCTAAAAGCAAACATGGGTAGGTTTGGGCTGATTGGATTGATTAGAAGATACTGAGCTCATTCTGAAATGTTGAAGCACTTTATGAGGTTTAATAAAATTAACTGGCATTTAGTTTTAATTTGGCTTTTCTTTTCCTGCTTTGAGATATCACCCATCATGTTAAATGTCAGTATGCAGAAAAAAATCTCTGAATGTTTTGATGGGTACTGAATGTGAGAAGCCTTTCCTGCGGGTTAGGGGTCAACAAGAGCCAGGTTTTGTATAAGTGGTCACTTTCGCCCTGAGAACATAACCCTGACAGGAGCTTAGAGCTTTATAGGGGCGACTGCAACAACTTGACTCACCCCATCAAGCCCCCAACCTTTGACAAGATAAGATAACTCTATCAATATACATATTGTTTGAAAGCCCGATGGAAATAAGCCTGTCTTATTCATGGTGAGTGTTTATCAGTTATGATACCTTTGTGGGGCTTAAGTACCACCTGCAATGTTTGTTAGTGATGTTTTAATAGTTTTGTTCTTGAGTACTCAGTGGAGAACTGACTAAGTGTACCTACACCGACACTCACAGGTGAGTTCTGGAGATGGGACACCTTCATGCTGGCAAAGGACACACTGTGCAAAACCACCCACACCTCACCCAGAGAAACAAGTTCAGAAAAGAAAAGACCTTTAAATTCACCTTCCTGCTTTCTCAACTCATCTATCTCTGAATACAGGAGTACCTCGTACCTAGTACTCGTTCTTGTCTTTCACATCTTTTTCTTGACCCCAGTCTGTTTGTATCTTTCAAAATAGAGTTAATTTTGCACTAGTTACATGCTAAGCATTGATAATTAAAAACAAACAAACAAACAAACAAACAAAAAACAGCCAGAAGCCAGAGGAGTTTCCATCATAATTAGAATAATGTCCTATAAGAACAAACAAAATTGGCTACATATTATGGCGTTATACATATTTACATTTTGTTCATTGTTTACTACATACGGTCCTGTTCATCTTCTGTACTCATCTGGATGAGCTCAGGAATGCTGTGGAAACAAGCAGTCATACTTAAGTAGCTTATGTCTTGGAAACATAGAGTCTAGGCAACCCTTCAGAGTAGTTCTTGTCTGCACAGTGGCCCAGCATTCTAGGCTCCTGAAGTTCTCAGACATCTCCGTTTTGACCAGTGATTCCATGATCACTGAGGTGAGCCAGCTCAGAAATATTTCCTTTTGCCCGGTTAGCACTGGGTGTTATAAGCAAACTTAGAAACGATTAAATACTACATCTGAAACTAATCATGTACTATATGGTGGCTAATTGAATTTAAATAAATAAATAAATAAATAAATAAATAAATAAAATGTTTCCTTCCAGAAGTGGCACACATCATTTCTGTTCATATTTCATTTGCCAAAACCAGTCACATAACCAAAGCACACTTCAGCGGACAAGAGTAAAACCTTCATTGACACAGAAGTAGAGAAGAGCTGGAAACTTGGGAACATTGGAAATCTCCCCCGGTCATCCACAAATAATGCCACGTGCCACCCTATTCCAACAAAGCCAATATACTAGTGGATTACGTTTTTTCAATATATTAATTTATGATTGATCATGCAGTTCTTGACTGCCCACACTGAATCAATTTATTTTTTCCAATCTATAGTCAAAAATGTAAAACAGTTATTATGTGTACATGTACAAACACATACACATACCTTGAAAAGCTTCCAATTTTCAAATGGAATACAGAGCTAAATACCCCCATCTTACTAAAATAACAGAATTGACATAATAATTAGAATAACAAAAAAAGCAGTCATTAAGTATCTAGCTGTCCTCAAAAATGAGAAGTCTTTACTAGACCAGGACTCTGAAAAATTGCTAAAAGAAAGTGAAAGGAAAGCAATGATGTCAAAATGAGGTCCCAATGAAAAGATGCAACCCAGGGTCCACTGGGAACTTTGCCGAAGGAAAGATAGTTATTAGAGAAATTAGTACATGATAAAAACTTTTGAGGGAAGTTTTCCCAATTAGAAAATAACATTGGTTGGGATGCCTGGGTGGCTCAGAGGGTTAAAACCTCTGCCTTCGGCTCAGGTCATGATCTCAGGGTCTTGGGATTGAGGCCTACATCGGGCTCTCTGCTCAGCGGGGAGCCTGCTTCATCCCTCTCTCTCTGCCTTCCTCTGCCTACTTGTGATCTCTGTCTGTAAATACATAAATAAAATCTTTAACCAAAAAAAAAAAAAAAAAGGAAAAGAAAATAACACTGGTTGAAGCCACTGAAGTTTGGAGTGATTTATTACAGTACATTGTTGCATAAAAGCTTAACTAGTACAAGAGTCAAAGCCAATTGTTTGGGAGCAAACATGCTAAACATGCTTTAGTTAAGTAGATAGTAGTTGATTATAAAATAATTATTCACCTCAGAATATCTATTGACCATCTACCTACATGCCACATAAGATACTATTCATGATTCAAAAATGAACATTATTAAACAGATCCTACATTAATTTCTTTTAAAAATGGGTTATTTTTCTTTAATGCTTTGTAAAGTACATTCATGCCCATTCATTTCAGGTGATAATATTTTATGTCATACTGATTTTTAAAAAAGTTTTTTTAAAAAAAATTCTAGTTAGTTAATGTACAGTGTGATACTAGTTTCAGGTCTATAATATACACTTTTATACATCACCCTATGCTCATCATGACAAGTGACAAGTGTACCTCTTAAGCCCCATCACCTATTTAACTGATTTTTAAACAGCTTAAAAAGTTAGGTTTTAATTTTTTTTACTTTTTGTTTTCTTGTTTTTTAAATTAAATTAAATTAAATTTTTTTTTTTAAGAGAGGTAGGGAGGAGGAGTGATGGGAGAAAGGGAGAGAAAGCATCCCAAGCAGGATGCATGCCCAGGGTGGACCCCAGACATGGGACTTGATCTCAGGACCCTGAGATCGTGACCTGAACCTAAATCAAAAGTTGGACGCCCAACTGACTGAGCCACCCACGTGCCCCAGGTGTTACTGTTAGTTAAGAATCTAAATCAGCATAATTTTATTATTCTAATTCTTGTTTTTCAGCATTTGTATAAGTTGGAGTATTGAGAATATTGATCTGAAAATATTGTTGAAAACATCTTCAAAATATTCAACAGAAGATCACATGTTCACAGTGTACCCCACATTGAGGGATTTGAGTTGAAGGGGGAGGAGTTAAATAAGGCAGTGACTGCATTTCTTTAAATGGTTGAAAAATAAGCCTAGTGTTATGTTTAGGTTCCTTTTTTTAGATGGCTTTATTAAACTTTAACCAACATAAAATAAACTGCATATAATTATGGTGCACAATAGGATACATTTTGACATGTGGACATGCTGAAGAAATCATCTCCATAGTCAAGACAATGACCATATTTGTCATCCCCAAGGCTTCCTCCTGCTCATTTGTAATCCCTTCCACATACCTCATTCTCTCTTGGTAAAATGAAACTTCCAGGTTCCATTGTAAATTCTCAGAGGTTTCACTTAGCAGGCTCCCAATAAATTTGATTGAACAATATTTAACTCTAGGGAATACTGTGCTTTCTTATGTACATATTTATCAAAAATAACTGTCAAAGTGATTTTCAGGCATGCAACTCTGTGAGGTGACTATTGCTATTATTAGCCTTTTTATATAAAAGAAGAAATAAGGGATTGGAGAGAGATGATGGAATTGGTTCTGAAATCTAAACATAGGACCTCATAACATGTGTAAGTGCTCACTAAATACCCAACTGACTGAGCCACCCAGGTGCCTCACGAATTTTATTTAGTGAGCTCTACACCCAACATGGGGCTTGAACTCACGACCCTGAAATCAAGAATCACGTGCTCTACTGACTGAGCTAGCCAGGCACCCTTCTTAGTATGAATTTTAAGAGGTGGTAGCAGAAGCAATATTAAATTAGTCTGACAGCAGAACCCTTCTAATGCACACATGGTTATTAATATCTCTAGATATAATGTTCCTTAGAAGAGAACTTGACCTAAATGGTTGCTTTTAAAATTTGAGTTTCTGTGATTCCAAACTAAGTAACAAAGACATTTTAGGAATTACTTTTGTTAATAACTTTCTTATTTCTAGTGGTTTAAAGAAAAAATGAAGAAGAATTGAACCTTTAGTGTAAGGGGAAAAGTGCATACACATATATGTATATATACATACATACAAAATATGCACACATACACATATGTATATATACACATACAACAAACATATGTGGAATAATGGCAAATAAAACTAATCATTTATGACATACTATCTTCTTGATACAAATGAGAATTTTAAGTCTCATCATGGGATATAAGATGAAGAAGCCTAGGTCCTCTGTTAAATCTCTGCAATTTTGGCCTTAATTGGCATAATTCAGAGAAGAAACAAACCAGATATCATGGCTTAGAAAATGCTAATACCTTGTCCTCATGTTGCTGTCAGCTGTGGCTCCTTCCTCCAGGGCTCTGTGGTTCTTGTCTGTCGCTGTGGTGAGAATGTCCTTGAAAGGGTTTTCTTCACTCCTGACTGTATTCCATCTACTTCTTATTAAAGGATCGTAGATTCAAAAGTGCAAGTTTGGGCCGTGTATTTTCTGGTTGTTACAAATCCGGTTTTGCCACTAATGAGCTGAGGCAAGACTGAAGGTGTCCAGCAATAGACAAGGCATTTCCGTGGCTTACTCATCTCCTTAACTAGTAGGAGAGAGAGTGGCCAATATGTTTACCTTCAGTTGTGACATAAGATTATAGTAACTATAGTGAGGGAGTCAAAGTTTCTTGTTGCAATTTTCATTGAGAAAAAAAACACATTTGTACCATTATGCCTCAAGGACTTTCCTTAATTTGCTACTGGCAATTCTATTGTAAATCACATTTACTTCAACAGTGCAATATTTCCTGCTTTGAATCGTTGTCACAAATATTTTCTTCAACTTTCAATATTTCAATTATGAAAAAAAAAGATTTGCTGAAATATGAAGCACAAAAGACAAAAGACTCCTGTCCATTTCCTTGAAACTTCCTTGCTAAGGCTGTCAAGGTAGTGAAGAGATTCCTTTATTTATTGACTCATTCAGAAAACATTCATTCTTGGGACACCTATAGTGATGTCAGACCCGTGAAATTTTTATAAGACATGCGAAATTTTTATAAGCAAATTATTTTAAACCCCTGTGGATTTAACATGTAAGATCAAAGATGAAGTCATTACAAATAGCTTTTGGGAGAACTAGAAGTCAAACCTAAGCCTTAGATTTAGAATTCTTGCTCATTTTACTCTATCCAGAACTTGGGAAAATCCCTACTTCTATAATTTTATACATAGAAGCTTCCAAAATGATCCCGTAACTTTGAAATACGAAAGTCTCTATAGAACATCCTATTCTATTACAGAAAAATCTTGTCTCATAAATCCCCTGGCCATAGAGTGTAAGAAGCAGACGTGCTTTGTCTAAAATCTGAATCAAATGCAGGTAAAATTCAGTGTATATATGACTTAGAGCCACCTGCCACATTTGCCAAGGATATTAGGATTTATATCCATTCGGATAGTTGCTTTACTGGAGTTGACATCATCATCTTATTAGGCTTTTAGATATTCATTGTCATTCTTGAAGACCCATTCTCTTTCTACCCAGGTCAATGTAGAAAAGCAGGTGGAAATGTGATAGGAATTACTTTCTTTACATCATTCAAGTTCTTAATGGCAAAGTGATACTAATATTTGAAATGAGTTCCAGGAATACTTGTCCCTTTGGATTTTTTAAAAAATTTTAAAAAGATTTTATTTTTTTATTTGACAGACAGAAATCACAAGTAGTCAGAGAGGCAGGCAGAGAGAGTGGGGGTGGGGGGAAGCAGGCTTCCCGCTGAGCAGAGAAACCGACCTGGGGTTCGATTCCAGGACCCTAGGATCATGACCTGAGCCACACAGGCGCCCCCTACCTTTGGATATGTTATCTAGGTTTGTTTGGCATGAGTTCAATATCAGAGACCCAGAAATTAACCTTTTGATCACACTGACCCTTAACCTATAGGTTAAGGAAAAAGTGGCAAACATGGGATGGTTTTGACAGTGTCATTAGTGACACTTCAGAGTCAGCATTCTATCCTGTAAAGTTTCTTGTTCCCCAGTGCCAGTTATCTTGGAAAATAATTGCACGATCTTTTGTGAAAATGTAGAAAGAAAACATTCTCAATGTACTTGTAATGTTTCAGTGTCCTTCCTAGAGAGCAAGTGTGCTTTGAATTAAGATAGGGCTAACTCTAGGTTTGAATTTCATCAAACTGAGAAAACAATTATTAGCACTCTTGATCAAATTGCATTTTATCCTGGGCATCCATATTAATCAATTCATCCTGTTCTAAAATTGTGTTCCTTCTTCCTTGGAATCCATTCCCATTCATCTCTCCCTCTCTCTCTTGCTTATATAATTTAGCAAGTTCCCTATTTCTTCTAATTGTAAAATTGCTTTTCTCAGGTTTCATACTGTGTTGTCCCCCACTCTAGGGCAAGCTGGTTTAGGACCAGAGCTACAAGCCTAACTGCCTTCCGTTATGCGATTGGAACTCTACCCTTGGAATCACTCAAAGCTACTGCATCTAGACCCTGTATATTGCCCCCCAAGGAGCGTCTGACCCCTTTGGCTTTTATAGATGACTCCCACCAAGACATGCATTAGATTGAATGCCTTATACCCAGAAGAAGACTAATATTTACCACATTTTATAGGTGGAGAAATTCAAGCAAATGGGAAGTTCTTATTAGCTTTCTATCTTCATTCTGGTCATGTGTGTTTTTATCAGTTCCTTTAAAACGACTTCTCTCTCAAGACTGTCACCAGATATATAACTGTAAAAATAAATAGTGTCTAGTTTATTTAAGATAGGCTGAGTAGTTCTAACAAAAGCCTACATTTTACATGAAGTATGCAGGGACTTTCTTGCATTCTCTCAATCTGCAGTAGTAACGAAATCTGTAGCTAAAAATTTCACAGAACAGGAACTTAGTGGTTATGGTGGCAATGCGTATTTTGGGAGGTAGTGGATGGCTATGGTACTGAGAATTTTCCAGTCTGTTTGGAAATAGAACATTTAAATATATATTAGAAGTATAATAAAAATTTATTATGGTCCTAGAAAGTTTTAACTTTTATTTAATGATGACAAAAATAGATCATATTTCATTTCATTTCATTGTTTATTAAGACAGTCAGACTATTTCTTGAAAATACAGTTTTAAAAAGTAATCACTTAACATGGGATTCTTTGCTGTGACCAAATCTTCATGTACTAGTTGTTGTTTTTGCAAGTTATCTTTTTAATATCATAGATGATCAAGTATAAGGCAACATCATTTCTCAAATTATACATTAAAAAAGAGATGTTTATCTTACACTGGTGTCATTATAAATCTCTTATAATGGGACATTCATGAAAGTAATTTGATCAAAAGAGTATTTTGGGGGAAGAATATTTTTGCCTGAAATTACGTTGATTAATTTTAGTCTGGACACTTGGAAAAATTACCTGATAATTGGTTAATAGGCTGGAAAAAAAATTAAGAAAGATTCAATTATTCCTGAGTATATGACATCATTATTTGAACTGTTTGCAGATAAAAAATAGCAAAGGTTGTGAAGAAAACAGTTTTTAGATCACATGTTTGGGGAAAATGAAGAAATCATCATATATTTGCTTATACTTACATGATAGGCACATAAAGCCTTTTATTTTGTAGCTCATTATAAAGCTAACATTAAGCAAATGTGTGTCTATACATGTGCATATATAAGACTATACTTATGTTTATACATATATATGTTGATATATGACTATATATATGTGTATATATGTGTTGTTACATTCTTTCCTATTTGTTTTATTAAAATGGATTTGTTTGTCCTTAATCAATTTGATACATGAATTAAATAATTTTGTAATCATAGCTCTTTCAGAATTATACTTACAGCATTTTTTTGTTAATAAAGGAGTCTTATACTATTTATATACAGAAATATGGCTCACCCACTCTACTGTGGCTTCTTTGCAAGTCAAGGCATGCTTAAAGGCTATATGAAAGCATTACTCATGAAACCATTTGGTCCTTTCCTGTTCAAGAGTCCTTTAACATAGAAAGAAAGAACTAGACTGAGTTACAGTAATTTCTATGTAAGGTCCCAGTGTATGCTTATTTCACATCCTAAGAAAATGAGACAAAATGAAGTTAGAAGTGGAAGGTTAAGAACACCATGGAGAGTAGATGTGCTACCTATAATTACGTGAACAAGTCCACTTTGATGCCTAATATAGGTTTTCATGTGTTATGCCTATCGAGTTAATTGCTAGTAGAAATTCACTTTAGCACATGTATTTCTGGAACTTACATCTTTAAAAGTAGTTAGCAAAACTAGCATGACCTGGTTGTCCAGTCTTGTGACTTTTAGTCATGCCGTGGGATTTCCTCAAACTGGGGAGGGGTTGATTTTATTTGTGATTAGACAGACTTTATATGAACTGAAAACCAGCAGAGGGTGGAGGCAAACCCGCGCATGACTCCTTGGCAAAGCCTTCTCTGCCACCCTTCAGAAGTTACCTAACTCACCCTTCAATAGAAGGGTGATCTATCAGTGTGAGGTTCAAGTGCATAGACACGATGCCAACTTTTAAACATACTGGGAAGGAATGAAAGGCAGTATCTTGCCCAGAAAGTTAAATCAGTGGCTCATGTTACCAAGGGCAAGAGAGAAGAAACCAAAGCTATTTGTTGTTTACAGCTTTAAAATCCTCATTTTCTCTTAGAGCACCTTATATTTTTCTTTCGTGGTCTTCGTTTTATCCCCCAGGCCTGGCAGAGTATCAGGCACACCTAACTTAATGACTGTGAGACCCTCTCAACTTTATCAGGCTGTACCCCGAATTTACTTTCTCCATGGCTAACAGTTTTTATGCAAAAGTATATACACATACTTTAGTAATTTGTAATGTTGCCTTTATTAAAATGTTTTGTTTCCTTCTGTTTATTTTAAGACTACTTCAATATTAATTTTATTTTGATTGAGATGATATATCTTATAGATTTTTTTAAAATTATGTTCAGTTAGCCACTGCATCACATAGTTTTTTTAAAAAAACGGTGGTAACTCCTTATAAACCAGCGTAGATCGCCCCCTAAGCACCCAGTCTCAATCCCCACAGTAAAACATTTTAGTCACCTTTTTCATTGTACTTACATATTTCCGAATGGTTTGCTTATTCTGCTATTTCTTTACTTAGCAATTTTACACATTGTTTACTGATGGGCTGTTATCATGGTTGAAGATTTAGTTGTCTTATATATGTAGATAGATCGTCTTTCCTTATCTCCACGCTCTACATATATATATTTTGGGAGGAAATGCATGTTTTCCTGAAATGACATCAATCAATGTTGGTTTGGATGCTGGGGAAATTACCTGATAATTGGTTAAAAGGCAGACAAAGGAAACCAAGAAAGATTTAATTGTTCATAATTGTTTAATTATTGCTCACATCATAATTTATGGTTCCTCTGTTGTCCGCGTTCCCACTTTTCTGATTATATCCACATCTGAACAGAGTTGTATATTATTACTATGTTGCTTTTCTCTCCTAGCCTTTTCTCCCCACTGGAGTTAGTCATATCCTTTTTCAAATTTGTTTAGTAAACTTTGTATCTACTGTAAGTTATTCACAAATTCCCCCAAATGATCTTTCAGTAACAGTCAGAGCAGTCTAACTGCTGTAACGAATGAGCCTCCAAGTCTCAGTGGCTTTATGTGGTGTATGTTGATTTCTGGCTCATGTCATGGTCCAATGTGTGGCAGGGAGGCCTTCTATACCACACGGTCATTCAGAGCTACACATTTCTTCTACTCTCTTGGGGCTCTCATGTCTTCTAAAGCCTCAGAACTCTTTACTGAGTCTTGTGTCTAGATACCACAGAATACTTAGAGGATCTCCTAAGTACCTTAAGGGAAAGGCCTGCAAATAGTGTATGTCACGGCTATCCACATGCCAGGGGCTAGACGCAATTACATGTCTCTCTACCTGCAGAAGGTTAAGAAATGAAATCTGGTGAGGGTGCTCAGGAGAAAGAGCACATGGACTCAGATGAGCATTTCCAGTCTCACCACACACATTTATCAATAATTCTTCAAATGTATATGTGCATACTTCCTTCCTTCTCCTGCAGTCGTTTCCTACTCCAACTCATCCTTCTGCTTTCTCTCCAGGCCTGCTTCACAATTGTTCTGGAGAATTCACTTTTATGTCTCCTATGTTGGACCTGCATTTCTTGGGCCCAATCTCTTTCTCTTTCTTGATTTATAAGCTTGTTTTCGAGACCCTTCTTTAAAAACTGTACAAGAAGTCCATTTTTCTATCCTGGCAAATCTGAAAATATCTTCAATCACACTTTACTGACATTGTATCGGGGTACACAATTCTAGGTTCAAAATAATCTCATTTTTAAATGTGAAAGCATTTAAAGAATCTTCTGGGTCTGTTACGGCTCTTGAGAAACCTAATGCAGTTTTTATTCTTTTCCTTTTATGTGATCTGCTTTATGTTTCTGGAAGATGTTTCATGTTCTTTTTATTTGGGCTTATAATTTTCAGAATGATATATCTTGGTATATTTAATTAATCAATTGTTTTTAAAAATTCTTTTCTTGGACGTTTAGTGGAAATTTTGATCCCAAAGATTCATGGTTGTGATTTCTGGAATCATTTTTGCACTACCCATTTAATTACTTTTTCAACCCTTTCTGGGTAGAGAGAACTCTTTTCTGGAACTTTCTGGCATTCTCTTTAGTCAGAAAATTTCCCCCTTTTTCTAATTTTTTTTTTAATTTCCCTAATTTTTTGTTCTATTTCCCTGAAGTTTTTTTTTTATCAGAATCTTAACAACCCATCTGTCAAACTTTTAAAATTTTGAGTAGATTTTCAACTTTGAGAGATTTTTCCTGTCTTGCATATAAATTTATTTTTAATTCTTTTTCTATAGGAGCAGAGTAAAAATATGTGTTCATCTTGTTAAACCACAAATTACTCTAGTTTACTTTCTCCAGAAAATAAACTTCCAGTCTCCTGGAGGCTGGGATGAGCAGATGGAGGAACTTATGGTTGGTTGATTGCACGGCAGTGGGGAAGGAAGTTTTGGGTCCAAGCATTCTGTAGACAGAAGTCTAGCCAAGCCCCTGTGTTCACCCTACCACCTGGCCTCCTTCTATGGTGGTATTTCTGCCTCCTAGGTCCAAGCCTCGCAGGCTAAAGCACAGAGAATCATCTTGCTTCTTATCCATAACCCCTCCTACAGGCGTGCAGAATGTAAACTCTTCTCTTCCAAGTCAGTTACAAGCCTCCATCTGATTTACACTCTTTCAACCATCTTTGCTGTTTATTTTGTCGTTTGAGGTCTCTTCTTCTATCTGTTTCTATTATTTAGTAACATTTTAAAATCCTCTTTTCTCATGTTAGAGGGGTTTAGGAAGGGCGAGGATGAAGTCTCCCATGTACATACATGTATCTGTTTATTTTAGTGCTCTGTTTATTGGTCGATAAACCCATTGACAGATTATGTCTACTTAATCTATGCCGCAGAAACTCAGGGTACAGGAAGGCATTTATTTTGACTACGACGCATGGTGCTGCCCCCCTGTTTTCACTGGTTTTGTGGGGTCTTTTATTCTCTTCTACCTTTGGTCAATGTGGCCTTCCTGAGGTGGCCCAGAATCACTTCTCTCCTGTTCTGCCACCATTCTCCTTGGGACCCCCCTTCCCCCAGGGAAGGAAAACTTCCACCACTTTCCAGCAGCTGAGTAGCATCACTGTGTAATGTTAATGCCTCTGAACCTCAGAATCCAAAGATGGGACTTCCGTGGTAGGTGACACCAGGAGGGCCGTCCACGTGGAAATGGGCCCTATGAGGCAGCTGGCCCGCTTATCTGGGAGCAGATGAGAAATGTCTGCGTTAGACTTTCTTATGCCAGGTATTTTTCTAGAAAAGGGGAGGCAGCACAGGGTAGTGACCACCCTGAGCCCTGCTTTTGGGGTCAGCAAACCTGAGTTCTACCTTTATGATCCTCGTGATTCTGGGCACGTTGTTGGGACTTTCTCAGTCTCCGTCTCTTCCTTAAAGTGGGGACAGTAAAAATAATAGATTCCTTGCCTTTTTCAAAGCAGTGTGATGAACATCAAATGAGATGATCTACAGGCAGGGCTTGAATAATAGCTATTTGGATTAATGTAAACACATACACGGGGGGAGAAATACAGATTATCACTGATGAGCATAGAAAATCATTTTTAAAATATTTTTTGAGAATCATTTGAAATTAATGTGCTGCCTACGGTAGAATAAATTCAGAGTTATGTTCTTTCTTTTATCTCTCTCTAGGCCCAGGGACACACGCTTATTATATACTCAGATGGTGCTAATGGATACAAAACAGATTTGCCATTAATACAGATTCCCAGTACATTTTGAATATCTACAATTCAAACCTCCTATACTTTCTCCTAATAGTTCAGAATAATTTTTATTAATTGGACCTTACTTTAGGATAATGAAGTAGATCAGAGCTACCAAAATAACATGTATGAACAACACGGGTGTATATAGAATTTACAGTGCTAGGCACCATTCTCTTTTGCTCACAATAACCCTATCTAGGCATTTTATCATCCCAGTTTTCTAGACAAGAACCTTGAGGCAAAGGAAACAGAACATTCATATTTTCTAATAGAGTCTTGTGGGACCCAATACTTTCTCCCATCGTCCTCTTCTTCATTCTCACTACCGGGTGTGACATTGGGTTTTGGTTTGGGGCTCTTCCTTCATCTTCTCCACCCACAGCATTCTCAGGGAGATGCTCCCTAGCTGGAAACAGCGGTGTCTCCCAGATAGTCCTGAAAGCCCCCTGCCAGAACTGAGTCCAACAATTAAAATTTAAATAGCATCTCATTGTTTCCCGACAATGGTTTGGAGCATTTAAATGTTCTTCTCCGAGGAATAATTCCATTGTTATTATACATATGTAACCTTGGATTCTCCCCCTTACCATCAGCCCATAAACTCTGGGATGCCAGAGTCAGTCTGAACTGTTCCCTCAAGAGAGCCAGCCAGGATCTGTGTTGCGGACAGAAGGAGCCAGCGTGCCTAGAGCCGGGTCTGCCACGTGTAGACACTTTATAATTATTTGTTCAGTGCATGTGGACGCTCTAGATTTTTCTTTGCTGTCATAGACATGAGCTCTACTTACTACCCTACGGCTCTGTGAAGTGACATTAGGAGGCCACAAAAATTGGGACGGTGCATACTGCTTAACGCATTCAAATGACCAGGTCCCAACTTTCAAAGCACTGATTTCGTTAGGTCCCCTCTTATTCCCCAGGGCAGCTCCTTGCTCTGCCCGCCGTTCAGGAGACCTCCCCTGGGAGGAGAGGACGCCGTGCCTTGAAAGAAGCTCGCACAGTGCCCCGGGCTCTTTGAACAAGAGGTTGCAAACACGACACGGGAAAATAGAGGAATAACAGTGAGCTGGCTGCCCGGGCTTACAGCCCCGCAGTGGGGAGGATTTACAGGAGCCCCGCGCCTTTGAGTCACCAGCAAGATTGCCCGAGGTGAGCTCGGCACGTCGGCGTTAGGACGGGGAGACACGCCTTCTTCTCACACAGACCTTCCAGATCCCGGAGGCTCGGCGGCCGACCCGGGGGTGGTTCTCCAAGTCCTGCCCCTGGCAGTCCCGACGGGCAGGGGCTGGGGACCGATCCCGAGCGGCAGGTGGAGAAACTAGGAGCTGTCCCCACGAGCGGCGCCCCGTAGAGCAGATCCCGTGCGGTCGCGGGCGCGCGGGAGCCCCGGAGTCCGGGCTTTGGCAGAGCGGACCGAGACCTCGGACACCCGACCCCCGGCGCTCCCGCGGAGAGACTTCGCAGGCTGGTGAGTTGCGGCAGCCGCGCTGCCAGGGCAGGAATGCGCTCCCCGCCCGCCCCGGTGCTCCCAGCCGCCCGCCCGCGAGAAGGAAGTGAGACGTGGACGGGGAGCGGCGGGCCGGGAGGGGGGCGAGCCGAGCCCAGCGGAGCGTGTGCCCTGCGGGGGCCGGTGCGGGGCGCGAGCGCGCGGGGCCGCAGCGCTCCCGGGGCACCGCGGTGGGGTCGGCCCCGGAGCCCCGGGAAACCCGGGCCGGCTGTGTTCTGTCTGGGTATTTCCGTAGCAAACAGCTGGTTAGGATTAAGCAAACACCACCGCCTCAGCCCCCAAAACAAGTCACAGCAATGCCAGCACCCTTCCGTCTGTATCCCCAAACAGCTCAAATAATTGATGATGATGATGATGATGATGTGTTTAGAGAAGGGCAAGTATTTGAGTGATCCGAGCCAGCTAAGTGACAGGAATTTTTTTTTTTATTTTTATTTTTTTGCTTCCACAGGTGTGGTGGCCACAGAGAAATCAAAAGTAATTTCTGTCTTCCCGTATTTTTGCTCAGTTATTTCCAAACCCTGATCCTTGCATGACCGCTGCGAGGGTGTTTGCATGGGTGCTTGTTCACGTGGCCACGGTACCTTAACTTCCAAGAGCTTCCCACCCAATACAACATAATTTGATTCTTCGAAAAATACTGAGGCAGGTAGGTGACTGGTGAAGGCTGCAGGCTGTCTTAGGAGGGAAGAGCCATGTTTGGTTCAAGTCGCCACCCCTGCATCATGCTTAGTGGCTTTTTATTTCAAAATCTAAAATTAAGGATATAAGGTTCCAGTTGATTAAATGGTACATTACCAAATTAAGTCCAAATTAATAAATGTGGTTCCAGGGTTATTAACAACAAAATTATTATTTAAAATAACAGTATCCATGAATTTTGATATGTTTCTATTTTTTTTAATGTGTACTTATTCTTAATATTTAGTTACAGTCATGCATATTCAGTGATGTTATTAATAAATATACATATTTATATGCATGGTTGTATAGTTCTAAATTTGAGAAGTTAACAGAGAAGATGGACTTCGGCATTACAGACTTAGGCATTTAAGTTTGTTGAATTTTCAAGTTATTATAAAGTCCACATTGTAGTATTAAATGAGAACCATACTTGCCTTGTGCCATTCCCCCTAAAGAGTTATTTTTCATCGTTTCTTAGCATGATCCTCTACCCAGATGGGATCAGCCTTTCTTGAAGGCAAGAGGAGATTCTTATGGGTGACCAAAAAGGGTCATCTTGACAGTTTTGTATTAGTGAGGCTTTTCTGCTTAAGGGTTATGGGCCTCTCCTAAATTGTTACCGTCATTGCTTTCAAAAGGAAAACAAACATTTCAGATGAAACTGGATGAGCCTGTTCTCATAGTTGCCAAGAAGTAATAAAGGGAATCTGTCAAATGTGAGCAATGGTGGCTCTCATGGGCCATTTCTGGAACAGGAATATTTGACCTGATAACGAGGTGACCTCAGACATCCGTCCTCTCAGCTCCTGAGACCCCAGCTTACTCTAAAATTATCTACTGGTTTCTGAGTTGCTTTTCATTTAGTTAACTGGTTTTTGTTTTTGTTTTTGTTTTGTTTTGTTTTGTTTTTTTCCTGGAAAAGTGGAAGTCAGCCCCAACCCCAGGTTGTTCCAAGCAGAAATCTGCTCTTTTCCCACCCTCACTCTTTGAAGTTTCAGGTTGGGTTTTCGGTCTTTCAGATCAGCAGAGCATGAAACGTAGACTATTCACATAAAGCTCACCTCGCCATTAATCTAGTTTCTTGAGTTGCTTCATCAAGGTAGCTTAGTCAATAGTTCAGCTCTTAAGCAAGTAATTGTAATGTTGATATGCAGGAAAACAATTATAGTAAAAATAGACAGGACAAACCAGGTGTTTCCCATTGGAGAGTATGTCACTTTCTAGAGTTGGTGTCTAAAGGAGAATGATTCTTTACTCATTATTAGGTGTACTTGAGCTGAAGTTTATGATATAGTAGTAGAACATAGCAACATCACTAAGCATAATAAAAGCCTATTGTAAACCCCATTCGTGGAGTTGAGAGTTTTACTTGATTTGTTTCACACAATCATTATTCGTGTTTTTCAAATACTAACCTTCTTTCGTAGGTCCTCCTTGAATGAAGGAAACTTGTCTAAATGACCAGTAATGATACTAAAACTCTGTTTAATACATAATCACAAAAAATACCATCTCAAATCTTTTTACGTGAACAACTTCCATGTATTAAGAAAAATAATTTAAGTTTCTTGTTCACTTATTTAACAAGTATTTATTACTGCCAAGCACTCTTCTGGGCTCTGTGTGGACAGAACTGGACAAAACAGACAACAGATGAACATCCCGGCCCCACAGAGTTTGCCTTTTACCGGTGAGATAGGGAATAAACAAGATACACAGAATCTGAAGCTATACTTCATGAGAGATAAATGCTGGGAGAAAATATCAAACCGTGGGGGCATGGCCCAGCAGGTGTTGAAATTTTAGATCAGGTGCCCAGGGAAAGCTTTCTTGCAAAGATGATATTTGAATATTGGTCTGAAGGAAGTCAGAGAGTGAGCCGTGCGATTTTGAGTAGGAAGAGTTTTCCAGACAGAAAGGATAACAAGCAGAGCTTTGTCTGGCATCTTCTAGGAAACCAAACAGGCTGCAACACCTGGAAGGGGGCTGGGGTAGCAAAAAATGGGGGTGGGGTGATAATGGGGCCGGGTCACAGAGGGCTTTGAAAGTCCTGAAAAACATGTTGACTTTTGATTTTTTTTTTTTCTGAATGAAGTGAGAAGACACTAAGATTTAGATACTGTCCATTGAAAATTCATTCAAGAGACTAATCATACTCTGAGCCTTGGTATTTTTCTAAGCCAGTGGGTAATAGAGGTTAATATCATGGAAATTACATTCGAGCTTAGAGATAGACACTTAAGTTAATATACAGATTAGCAATCATCCAAGTTTCAGTGCTATTTTAAAAAATGTAATGTGAAATAAGGAGAGTGACCTGGGAGGGGTAGGAGGATGCTGTATGATTTGGAAGCAAAGCCTCAGAGAAGGCCATCTTTCTGAAAGATCACCCTGTCTAGTGAGCAGAGAAAGACCAGGAGACTAGATAGGGGGTTATGCCAGCAGATGACAGTGGCATAGATCGGGAATAGTTGTCCTGGAGAGAAAGAAATAGATTCAGGACCTCTTTGAAGACAGAGCCAACAGGACTTGCTGACAAATCAGATAAGGGGGTGGATTGAAGAAAAGGGAGAATCAAAATGATCATCAGGTTTCGTGTGGAGTTTTATAAGACAGGTGGTGAAGCTCTTTCCTGAGGTGGATGAAGCCAAGAGAAAAAAAAAAAAAAATTGGAAGGGAAATGCACAATTCATTTTCAGCCTTTTGAGATACTCTTAGGTATCCATGTGGAAATGTTCAATTGGGCTTTGGATATAGAACTTGGAGTACTTGGAAGAAGTCACAGCTGCTCATAGAAATTTGGAAATAGAGATTCTGTGGGAGCTATTAGACCCCTGGTCTTGAGGATATTACCAAAGGACCACACTCTGGCTTATTGTAACATCAAGGGATCTTGCAGAGGAGTCAGTAACCACCCCCGCCCCCCCACAAAAGAGTGTTGTCACAGAACCCAAGCCAGGAAGTGTTTCCAAAAACAGGGAATGGTGACTTGGGTCAGACATTGCAATGATGCAGAGTGAGACGAGGACCAGAAAGTGATAATTGCCTGTGGCAACTTGGAATCATTGGCAACCTTGACAGAAGACAGAGTTGTTAAAAATAAGGAATTCAGATAAACTAACTTTAACAAATGCTGGAAAGAGCATTTTGCAAAATCCCCAAAGAGAGACTACTAGAGAAATTCATGAGGCTACATAGAGGCTCTAGTAAAGGCATTTTAAAAAACTGGCTTCTAGAACAGATGAACAAAGGAGCACATAATTAGAAATCCTTACAAAGGTGTTGTGAGCTGTTGAGAGAGAATGAAGAGGAGTAAAACCCAGAGTGGGCTGAAGCCTGGAAGGAGTGCTGAGGAGAACCAAAGATTCTTCTAGCATTGTTTAAAGCGAAGCAGTGAATAAGGAAGTTAATGGATGTGAGTGAAAGTAGAATTACTCAGTTTCTATTGTGTTTCCTTCTAATTTCTACAAAAAAGAAAATAGTGTTCCAAAATGGGAAGGAATTGATAACACCAAAAGAAAATTTAAGTCAAAGGAAGTTGAGAAGTTATTGTGACCGGGAGTAACTTCTTTAAATGGGCAAGAATAATGCTGGGTTTGGTCAAGAAGACCTGTCTGAGGAAACTTGTGTTTCAGTGGAGACTAAAGGATATTTGGGTGCGACTCAAGTGGGCTGTCAGGACAGAACGATCCAGATGGAGCCGAGGAACCTGCTGAGATCTCCACCTGGGAAAGAGTGTGGTGCCTTCAGTGAGCTGACAGAGGGTTTAAGTGGAAGGCAGGGGGTTAAGAGGGGCTGAAAAGACCACTCAGGAAGTCATGGCAGGGACTGAATACAACCAAAGAAGACCAAGGAATGTTCCACTCCAAAAATTCTTTGTTGCAGCCAAGAGATGGCCTGTGCTGGGAGGCTGCACCAAATGACCTTTATTATCCCTGATATCTTGATCTAATCTCTGGTATCTGGGGATAAGGGCATTTCCAGAGAGATGAGAGGGCGAGAGGAAAAGTGGAGCATAAGGATGGGTGTGTGCTGTCCTTGGATGGGGAAAGCTGCCTCAAGGCCCAGACTCGGTCTCTTCTGCAGACTTGGAGAAGGCCTGGTGTGCGTCTGTTTCCGGTGCAAACTGGGAGGAAGTCTTTGAATTCTATGCTGTGGTTTTCTCTGTCAAACGAGTGTGTGATGATAACTGAGTTGTTGCAAAGATGGAATGCCCTTGAATCATGAATGTTTCTTTCTCATTCCCAGCAGCGTTTCTAATCAAGTGTGGTCTGCGTGGTTCTCACTTCTTACAGTTTGTCACTCTCTCAAAGGACACTTTGACATTCAAAATAAACCCATGCATGAGGCCAAGGAAACCAGAAGTTAGTTTCCTCTCAGTTCCTGGAAAGTGTTGAATTCGGGTGATTTTTGTGAATAAAGTCTTGAAGTCTGGTGCCTTTGTTCTAAAGTAATGTTGGTTCTTAAAATCAATATAGTAAATATCCACATGCAGGGAGAGTCTTGGCAGCTTGAGAACAGAGAATTATTTCAAGAGAAAAGAAACAATTCAAATTCATAAATGTTGACTATGTATTTAAAGAAAGATGCCATGTTTGCATCATACTATTTTATAACCAGTAGAAACATTTTTATTTGTCTTATTTTTTAGGAACTGTGTCTTTTGTTTGTTTGTTTGCTTTTTAAGAAAGGTTCTATTTTATTTTATTTTTTTAAGATTTTATTTATTTATTTGACAGACAGAGATCACAAGTAGGCAGAGAGGCAGGCAGAGAAAGAGGGGGAGCAGGCTCCCTGCCTAGCAGAGAGCCCAATGTGGGGCTCGATCCCAGGACCCTGGGATCATGACCTTAGCCGAAGGCAGAGGCTTTAACCCACTGAGCCACCCAGGCACCCCAACAGGAACTATGTTTTTTTTTTTTTTTTTTTTTTTTTTTTTAATTTATTTCACACAGAGAGAGATCACAAGTAGGCAGAGAGGCAGGCAGAGGGAGAGGAGGAAGCAGGCTCCCCACCCAGCAGAGAGCCCGATGCGGGGCTCGATCCCAGGACCCTGAGATCATGACCTGAGCCAAAGGCAGAGGCTTTAACCCACTGAGCCACCCAGGCGCCCCCAGGAACTATGTTTTTTAAAAGTGTGTAGATGAAAAAAATAGTTCCAAACTGCTTTCAGATTAGTTTTTTTTTTTTTTACAGTAAGCATGTTATTGTGTATGATAACTTGATCCAGAAAATGAAAATAAGGACTCAAAGAATTATTGACACCCTTTGGAGAGCACAGATTCTACTGTAAAGCATAAATTTAAAGAAAATTGAATTAGTTATCTCAAAGTTGACAGTGGTATTCATTGCAATAAAAGATCTGCTCACCATAGTAAAACTGATTATAGCAATTTAACCTCTGGCATAATTTTTGTATATTTGAATTTTTTATTGAAAAAAGTCATAAAGTGCCTTTGATGTGTCAGCAGCATATTTGGTATTTTGGTTGAAAAAGGCTGAATAAAGCAATTCCTGCTCTTGAAGAACTTAGAATCTGGTATGTTAGAGAGATCCTTGAAAAGATCATTTTAGTGTCACCAACCAAAGTTTCAGTTAGTGGTTTCAATGCAGTATTGTGATAATAAACAGGAAGATAAATTTAAGGGGGTTAAAAACTCTAGAGAGATCAGTTAGGAATGGGAAATAACATCTGAAGTTAGCTCAGTGATTGTATGCTTGGAGAAGAGAAGTCAGATTAGAGAAATAATGAACAAGAATGGCATTGACCAGGGGCGTCTGGGTGGCTCAGTGGGTTAAGCCTCTGCCTTTGGCTCAGGTCATGATCTTGGGGTCCTGGGATCGAGCCCCGCATCAGGTTCTCAGGGAGCCTGCTTCCCTTCCTCTCTCTGTCTGCCTCTCTGCCTAATCATGATCTCTCTCTCTGTCAAATACATAAATAAAACCTTAAAAAAAAAAAAAAAAGAATGGCATTGACCAGATAGTAGGAGAAAGAAGAAATTTTTATAAAGTTTTTATTTATTTTTTTATTTTTATTTTTTTATAAAGTTTTAATAGCTGGTTTTTAAGGAGGCAATAGATGGATGAAAAGTGGTCCCCCAAATTGAAATTAGGTATAAAAAATGGTGAACCAAGTTAGGGGACAAAGATACACTGCACATGGGCTGTCTGTGCTCATTCAGTTGTATATGTTCAGGGTAATAGATTCTGGAATCCAAACCTCCTAGAAGAGGTCAGCCTGGTGACAGCGACTGAGATATGCTGGCTAAATCTGCAAGACCAAGTGTCGTCTCTCAGGGAAAGTAGTAGTCGGAACATCAGACTCTTGATTTTCTTCTTCTTCTGTCAGCACTGATCTGCTTTGGCTAATGAAGACACTTAAGTTCTGAGAAGAGGGGAAATGTAAGGTTATATCTAATGATATATATTCGTTGTCATTATTATTATCATTATGGTTAAATTGGAAGAACATATTAAGGATATCTTTACTCTTAGTTTATGAATAGGACATCATTTATCCCTTTCTGTAGGGCAGTCACTTTGAGTAATACTTCCTTTCTCTAGGATTCTGGTCTGTATTCTCTCTCAGGCCCCACTTGTGAAAAATGGCAAGTATCTCAGTAAGGAATGTGTTCTAGTGCCATGGAATGGAAACCCTAACAGATTCCCAGAGGGACTGAATCTATTGGTTTGGGCTTATTAATACCGTGTCGTACTAACGGACACCCAACCAGTATCAATAAAAAAACCAGTTCCCTCCCATTTTATTCAGTAGCTTTGTTCTAGCTCTGCTATGACTGACTTTGTGTCACTTTTAATCTCAACCTCTATTTACCAAAACATAGTAAGTATCTTGATGTTCTAAGAGTTAAAGAATAATTCTCTAATAATGATTACTTTTGCTATTTCCCACAATATGTAAAATATTGTCAAATGTAAATATATGTCAAGGGATTGACAAGTTTAGGGACACATTCTCTCTCTGCTACCCCTTCTTTTCTCATCCCATCTCCATCCCCATGACAATATGCTTTCTAGCTCACTATTTGAAAAAGTCCTGGTTTTGATTTGTATTTCCCTGATGCCGAGTGATAAGGAGCACTTTTTCATGTGTCTGTTGGCCATCTGGATGTCTTCTTTGCAGAAATGTCTGTTCATGTCCTCTGCCCATTTCTTGATTGGATTATTTGTTCTTTGGGTGTTGAGTTTGCTAAGTTCTTTATAGATTCTGGACACTAGTCCTTTATCTGATATGTCGTTTGCAAATATCTTCTCCCATTCTGTCAGTTGTCTTTTGGTTTTGTTAACTGTTTCCTTTGCTGTGCAAAAGCTTTTGATCTTGATGAAATCCCAAAAGTTCATTTTTGCCCTTGCTTCCCTTGCCTTTGGCGTTGTTCCTAGGAAGATGTTGCTGCGGCTGAGGTCGAAGAGGTTGCTGCCTGTGTTCTCCTCAAGGATTTTGATGGATTCCTTTCTCACATTGAGGTCCTTCATCCATTTTGAGTCTATTTTTGTGTGTGGTGTAAGGAAATGGTCCAATTTCATTTTTCTGCATGTGGCTGTCCAATTTTCCCAGCACCATTTATTGAAGAGGCTGTCTTTTTTCCATTGGACATTCTTTCCTGCTTTGTCGTCAAAAGAAATGAAATCTTGCCATTTGCGACAACATGGATGGAACTAGAGCGTATCATGCTTAGTGAAATAAGTCAAGCAGAGAAAGACAACTATCATATGATCTCCCTGATATGAGGAAGTGGTGATGCAACATGGGGGCTTAAGTGGGTAGGAGAAGAATAAATGAAACAAGATGGGACTAGGAGGGAGACAAACCATAAGTGACTCTTAATCTCACAAAACAAACTGAGGGTTGCTGGGGGGAGGGGGTTTGGGAGAAGGGGGTGGGATTATGGACATTGGGGTGGGTATGTGCTTTGGTGAGTGCTGTGAAGTGTGTAAACCTGGTGATTCACAGACCTGTACCCCTGGGGATAAAAATATATGTTTATAAAAAATAAAAAATTATATTAAAAAAAAATAAAAAAATAAAAAATTATTAAAAATAAAAATAAATAAATAAATGAAAAAGTCCTGGGAATAGGTCATTACATTTAAAGACATTCTGAATTTTTCTGATTATTACTGATCAGAAACATATTTCTGATTATTAAGTAACTAGTATAAGAACATTCTGCATGCCTACTTGTCAAATTGAGGTGTTCTCTCTTTCCCTTCTGGATTCCAGGTGTGTAAAGCATTCTTTGTTACAGATACATCATTTCCGACATCTTGTTCTGCACAAATGTGTTTTTCATAAAAGCTGTGACTTATGATGAACCTGTGTAGATCACTATCAATTATAGCTCTTTGATCCTGTTGTCAGGGATGAAAATTTGCATTGATAACAAGTCCTTGATTAAAGACTGACAACAACCACCATCATTTTCAGCTTTGAAATGTTACCACCAAAAGAATGCATTCATTTAATGCACCAGTTTTCAAATCTTGGTCATTGTGTAGGAACATCAGTAGTTTGGTCATTTTCATTTTAATGAGCACAGTTTTGCAAATTCTACCTTTTCTTACTACCACTTTCTGTTTGGGTAAGTTTTTTTTGTTGTTGTTGTTGTTGTTTTTTTTTTTTTTGTATTTTTTTACATATATTCTGTTGAGGTTTCAGACATTTATGCCAAGCTATGAAAAGGATGAAAGAAGTTTAAAATAAGCATGTCTCACATGTCTTCTAGCCATGATCCTTATGAGTCTAGTTTCTTTTAACATTATTGCCAAAATCAGCCCAAGGAATGATTTAAAGGCAGAATTGAATTGAGTGATGTGGGTGACAGTGAGATCTTCTCCAAACCACAAGGTCTTGAGGAAAAGAAATTTAAGGGCAGAAGTAAAAGTTTTTAAATCTATTTAAGGTTTTTCTCTTGGCCTGATATTCTCTCTAGCCCTCCAAGATACTGAGAACATATACCAAATCCAGCACTAATTAAGAAAAATCTAAGAAGTAGACTGAATCTTGAATAATATCTTTTTTAATTCTTCATTTTATTTTCATGTTTATTTAATATACAGTTTAGTTTCAGGTGCACAACATAATGATTCAACAATTCTACACATTTCTCGGTGCTCATCAAGATAAGTGTACTCTTAATGCCCTTTATTTTAGCCATTCCCCCAACAGCCATCCCTCTGGCCGCCATTAGTTTGGTCTCTGTATTTCAGAATCTATTTTTTGTTTGTCTCTCTCTTTTTTTGTTCATTGGGTTTTTTTTCCCCCTTAAATTCCACGTATGTGTTAAATCATATGGTATTTATCTTTCTCTGACTGACTTATTTCACTTAGGACTATACCCTCTAAGTCCATCCATGTAGTCTCAAATGTCAAGATTTCATTCTGTGTTTTTTTTTTTTAAGATTTTATTTATTTATTTGACAGAGATCACAAGTAGGCAGAGAAGCAGGCAGAGAGAGAGAGAGAGAGAGAGAGAAGGAAACAGGCTTCCTGCAGAACAGAGAGCCCAGTGTGGGGCTCAATCCCAGGACCCTGGGATCATGACCCGAGCTGAAGGCAGAGGCTTTAACCCACTGAGCCACCCAGGTGCCTGAAAATTTCATTCTTTTTAATGGCTGAATAATATTCCATTGTATATATACACTGCATCTTCTTTATCCATTCATGTGATGAACACTGGGTTGCTTCCACATTTTTTCGTTTTTTTTTTTTTTAAGCAGCAAATATAATTTTATTCCCATTACTTTGAAATTACCCTGCTTAACTGGATCTGAAATGAATTGAGACTAGAACTAAAGAGGAGAATAAATATTTTTATGATAATCACTCCAGTGTCAAGTTTCCAGAAGTAGATTTATACGCTAACAATGGTGTCTATAAGTAAATCTCTAACATTCTTAAGAGTAATTGCTTTTGTCCTGAGGCCTTATTAAAGAAGAAAAGATTCTTTTTTTGGAGACATATTAGAGAGCTGATATATCCTCAGCTTCTTCCTACATAATTGGGAGTAAGTTAGGTTCTTATAAGGTCAAGCATTCTTATAAATTCCTGCCAGAACAAAAAAATGTATTGCATAGTACATATTGTCATGGAGGTAAAATTGTCTCCTTGAGTTTTTTTCTTTGACATTTGTTGAAAGTGGAGCAAAGAACTTCCTTTTTAATACATGTCAAGAGAAAACTGTTCTTTTTCAGAACATCTCAGAGCCCAATTTTCTCTCTTTTTAGTATTTTGTTGCTTCTAAGATGGGGAATTAGTGGCTTGTTGACTATTCTTTCTAACAACTTAAACTCTCCTAAGTAGCTATGACTGAAAACAGCTCATGAATTACTCTTCCCAGTGAGCATATTTACTTTATGTAGCAAAAATCCAAAGACATGCATAATGTTAGAAGTTGCAGGTGTAATGTCAGAAGTTGCAACTGTAGGGGAACAATTTGGGGCAAAAAAGAACTTTATAAATAAAAGCTAATGTGGTCCATGTTATTGGTGTTACTATGGCCTGAAAATTCTTGAGCAGCTCTCAAATAAAGTCTTCCATTATTAAGGACAGATCCTGGGCTAGATACGTGTTCAAACCCTCATTCTGAAAATTTTGTCACATCCCGTTATAGGAAGGATCATTGGTGTCCTTCTGTAGAATCTCTTAAGTCAGTCCTCAGGAAGGGAATAAGTCCTCTGATAGTTTGAGTCTTGCTCACCATTACTGTCCATAACACTTAACTATATATTCTTTTTCTTTTTTTTTTTTAGAATGGGAAAGGGTGTGTGCTGATTTTTTTAAAAAGACTTTATTTATTTATTGGACAGAGAGATCACAAGTAGGCAGAGAGGCAGGCAGACAGAGAGGAGGAAGCAGGCTCCCTGCTGAGCAGAGAGCCCCATGCGGGGCTCGATTCCAGCACCCTGGGATCATGACCTGAGCTGAAGGCAGAGGCTTAACCCACTGAGCCACCCAGGGGCCCCTTAACTATATATTCTTGACAGTAAGTTCTTCGTGTCCTGTCTCATGGATAAACATTACAAATATATGTAAGTAGACTCAGGTGGTAAACTGCCAGACACTGTGGTTAGTCTGCAGACGGAAGTAATTGTAATTGACTAATCAGCAGAAGCCTTTTTTCCCATCAGGAACGGTAGCATTTTTCTGAGCCAACCTCAGCCAACCGCTAGCATAAGAGATGGGCTTGTAAACGGCTCCATAACCTCTCAATGGGTCCAGGCCCACAATTACAAACTAAATGGCCAACCTTTTAGATACATGATACCAAAGATCTCTTGGTTGATTGCATCTGGGTAAATTTAGAGTGATCTTTAAAACCATTACTGCCCTTTGAGTTGTTACCTTCAGAAATAGACACCAGTATACTATTCAGTCCAATTTCTAATCTGTCAATCTAGAAAAGCCAACTTACTACATCAAAGAAAATGGTTCAGAATTGAGGACTTAAACAATTCACAGGGATCACAGATTAAATAGTTTGACTTTCCTTAGAGTTAAAAATATACCTTACTGATTACAGTAAGTAAAACAGAGACCTGTGTTTGCCACATTAACTTATTTGGAAATGTTGTCAAGCAACAAGGTAGGTCAAGTGTCTGATAGCAGAGGCTTCTTTGTAAGAAATAGCCCAAAGTGAACTAACGAGTTCATCATGGGAAGATTTGGACCTGGGTTTCTGTCTGTACTTGGCTTATCTCCAAATAATCTCAAGTCACTGAAATATATAAAACTGACATGGAAGTAGTTGACCCACTTGTTTGTAAGAAGGGTTATGTAAGATGTCATCTATTTATTCCACTGTAGGAAAAACCTGGGTCAGGTAATGACAGGAATTTTTAAGAGGGTTTTATGGGATTTTTAATTTTAATTTTAATTTTTTTTTTTTTGCAGAACTACTAGAATACTTAATCAAATGTACTGATTTTACTTCCAGTATCTTTTCAAAGACATGAGATTTTGAGCTATTTTTCAGAAAAAGAGTTCTATAAAGCTTTATGTTTGAATAGAAATTTAGACAGATATTTTCAACTAATTTTTAAGTATAATTTGATTTTTCTGGACAGTCTGAAGCCCATCAAAGCTTAGATGGCAATATCAAGAAAGACAAAAATAAATAAATAACCGTTAGGAGCACAAAAAGAGGTTAGGTAGAAATCCTTTTTTACTATGGTATGGGTCAAAACAGAAATCAAAACATTGGTTATAATATAGTTTAAGATATTTATTGGTATTAGGTATTAAGAGAAAAAAATGCCTAGTTAATAAATATTCTTAGTCTGGGGGTTGCTGCTACCATTTTACCTTAGATTTGCTAGTTTTAGACATAAATATGTGTTGTAAATATCTTCAATTCATGCCTTTGTAATTTTTTGGCTTTCTATTATTTTTTAATGAACAGAGATTCTAAAACTCTGTAAAGTCAATCACTGTCCTTCAAATTCATGTATACCATTTATCACATTTGTGTCAGTGAGTAGCATAATCTGAGTGGGGTTTGTGCCACAACTTTTTCTGATGATTGAGATTCAGAAAGGCATTAAAATAAATTAGCACCATATGCAACATTTAAATATTTCTTAAATATGTTATATTTTAATATTTAATTTTCCTATTTAGTATTTAATACACTTATTTAATATTTCTATTTAATATAGTTAAATATTTAATATTTAATATGTATTAAAGTTTTCTGGTAATAGTGTACCTATAATTTTAGATTTTTTAAAAAGATTTTATTTTATTTATTTGACAGACAGAGATCACTAAGCAGGCAGAGAGGCAGGCAGAGAGAGAGAGAGGGAAGCAGGCTCCCTGCTGAGCAGAGAGCCCAATGTGGGGCTCAGTCCCAGGACCCTGGGATCACGACCTGAGCCAAAGGCAGAGGCTTTAACCCACTGAGCCACCCAGGTGCCCCTAACTTTAGATTTTTAATAAAATGTATTTTTTTAGTTGTTTTAGTAGTGCTAAGCTACCCTATAATGACAAGGTGCTTTCGATGGGAGAACTTTCTCTTGAAGTGATTTTAAATATAGCATCTAGGGTGTAATTGGAACTCATCTCTCCTGTTTTTTCTCCTGGTTCCCCAGGGACTATGGGTAATAGTAAAGATGTTGAAAAACTAGCATGGCACCTGCTGACCAATAAGAATAAAGGAGCATCTAAGACACACTGGTGTGTGCCTGCTGCATACCAGCTGGGCCAGGGGACCAGTGTTAAACTATTACACAGTAAAGAAGGGAAAACTGGTTTCTTTGCAAATGAGACATATCCTAACCTTCAGCTCAGTCTACTTGATCCCAACATGTTAAAATGTTGTATGGTAAGGGGGGGGGGATTATTTCTATTCTTCTGAAATATAAATGTAAATGATGAAGTCTTCCTTTAAAAATTTCTTCAGATTTTATAAACTTTGGCCAAACTGGAGCTATACATTTTTCCTCCGTTTCAGATAATTGAGATCAAAATAATAATAATAAATATTAATATATTTATATATTATATTATATATTTATATAATATAATAATAATAAATAATAAATAATCTTTAAAACCATGACTATGAGAGCAACCATATGATAGAATCTGTATGTCTGTTTCTCCTTCAGATAGGTTTAGGATCACAGTCCAAATGAAGGGCAGGAAGTGGAACTACCACAGAACTAGAAGTAAAACCATTCCATAACCATGAGATGGCTACTATCATAGTAATCAGGGTGGGGTCTGAAATAACAAGGTGTGACTTAAAGAACCAAGCCAAGTTCATGCATAAAACACAGGTACCATTATGGTTTTTCTATATATCAGTATCTTCCATGAGAAATAACTTTGTGGAAAAAGACGTTGAATTAGCCATGAACCAACCATGACAGATAGCCATGAGCTGAGATATCTCTGGAGCGCCCTGGTGCTAATAGTCCCAGTGATTGTTGCTGAGTGAGAGATCGAGGAGGATTTATTAGTGATAGTGATGAGCCAAATAGAGAAGGAAAAGAGATGGAATTTTTACTTCACGAACTAATCTGTTTTTATTTAGAGCTAATGCTAATATAGTTGATCTCCGGAGCACCTACTGTGTGCAGCATCCTAACTGAACAGACTGATCAGCTTTGCAATTAGTCCTACAAAATTCACATGTGTCTGTCTCAACTTAGCTTTCTACCAGCTTTTGCCTAGTGTGTGTTTTTATGTTGGTGTCACTGAAGACAGAGGTGTAGGGGAGGTAAGAGTAGCTGTTCTAGTTTAATAACATGTTTCATCATCAACTAGAAAGAAGAGTCTCCCTTACTACTTTTGCTAACAACTTGGCCAAAATCAACACATTATGTATCAGGCTTCTTTTCCCTGAGACATACTAGCTTTTCAATACCAGGTCATACAGCCTGATATATTTTTTCTAATTTTAGGGTAGGAATCTATTGGAGAAGAAAAAACTTTCCCTGAATTCCCCTAGTTAAGCAATAATGGTTATAATAAAAGGGTCACCGCAATAGGATGTTGTGAAATTGGTTAATGCTGTGTCCATTTTAGGCTCACCTTGCTTCTCCTATCCTTGTCCCAGGAACCTAAGTCCTTTGTCCGACTCCCTGGCAGCTCCCCTGGGATCTGCTCCTCTTGCCTTTGCTGTAAGCTTTCCTTCATTTCCACAAGAGAATCAAAGTGTACCTGTCCCTGGTCCCATTCCCTCAAGCCCCTCCTTTCCACTCCATCATCTGATATTCTAATTGTGGCTAACATGTTAGTTGGCCAAAATATAATAGTGTTAGTTTTGGGAAGTCATACAACAAATCCACATAATTTTCCAGTTGTAGATTATGTATTTGCCTATTAGTTAAACTTTATTTGTAACTTCAAGATCAAGATTTCTGGTATCTTCGCAAACATGCATAGACATGGGGAAAATTGTGAGTCTCCTGATGTGCGTGTGCTTAGCTGAGGTCAAACAAGTTGATGCTGTCTTGTTTCAGTTTCTTACCTTTCGGTTTCTCGTGAGTGTCCTTTTCATGGTTTATTTAATGCCACATGTTTCCCATTTTTGTGCTTTTAGCTGGTAGTTTTCTGTTTAAAATGCCCCCAAGCGTATGGTTGAAGTGATTAGTGTTCTTAAGTGCAAGAAGGCTGTGATGTGCCTTATGAAGAAAATACGTGTCAGATAAGCTTCATCGAGGCATGAGTTATGGTGCTATTGGCCATGAGTTCAATGTTTGTGAATCAATGATAATATGAAACAAGGTGTCCTTAACAGAAATACACATAAAATAAGGTTTATATTGAACAGTTGGTGACCAGAAGCTCACAGGAACTTAATTCTGTATTTCTCCTAGGAACAATGGCTCCATCTTCAATAATTCAGTATTTGTGTTGACTTTACGGAACAAAACTACCATGTTTAACAAGAATCAGCTATGTAGGGGCGCCTGGGTGGCTCAGTGGGTTAAAGCCTCTGGTTTGGCTCAGGTCATGGTCCCAGGGTCCTGGGATTGAGCCCTGCATTGGGCTCTCTGCTCAGTGGGGAGCCTGCTTTTCCACCCCCACCTCCTGCCTGCCTCTCTGCCTACTTGTGATCTCTGTCTGCCAAATAAATAAATAAATTCTTTTTTTAAAATATTTTATTTATTTATTTGACAGAGAGAGAGATCACAAATAGGCAGAGACAGACAGAGAGAGAGATGAGGAGAAGCAGGCTCCCTCCTGAGCAGAGAGCCCAATGCGGGACTCGATCCCAGGCCCCTGGGATCACGACCTGAGCCAAAGGCAGAGGCTTAACCACTGAGCCACCCAGGCGCCCCTAAATAAATAAATTCTTAAAAAAAAAAAAATCAGCTGTTTACTTCCTCCCACAGAAACGTTTGTGATAATTTAGAGATAAAAACTCTGTCAAGTAGCTAAAGGAACAAGAAAAAAAACAAGCAAAAACAGAGTCATGTAGTCCAGAAGTAGAGAGAAGTAAAGTAGTTTATCCAGGGATCCTTTAATCACTAAAACATTAAGGAAAAAACAAAACAGAACACGGAATTCTGATCTTCCAGGCAACAGAAACAAACAAAAATAATGAGGACCATAGCTTTTCTTATCAAATTATAGAAAGTATATCAATTTATTGGGAGAGACACATTTCTTTTTCTATTGTTACATTTTAATAGTAACTTCATGGCAAAAAGCCCATCATGGATAATGTTTTTAATTGTAGTTTTATAAATAATGTAGAAACGGACCTTGTATGATTGCTTTTATATTGACTATAAGAAAGCCCAAGACACTAATCTTAGCTCATTGTTCTATGAAGCATTTCCATGGGGATCTGAAATTTTCTGTATGTTTCCGGAATGCTGAAGTGAAATATGATACTATCACACAGGTTATACTGACATTTACATCTTTAAAGAACTTCAGCTGAAATTATTAAAGTCATGGAATTATCCAGTTTTCTGGTAAATGGGAGGATTTGGTGCTTCCAAAATCACTGTAGAAAGAGGACATGTGAATTTGGTTTTGGGTTGGAGAGTCAGCATGGAGCATCCCAGAAGAATATGGAAAGCTATGGCCCCCAACCCACACCAGAGACTACTCCAGTTTGGAACACTGTGTTAATTAGAATTATTGTGTTGATTATGGGGTGAGATATACCAGAAACTGACTCCACCAAGCCTGTCTCTTTTAAATATCTGTCCTCATTTTTATTTTTGAATTCATCTTACCACTGGTGCTAAGAATTTTCTGACACAATTTGGAGAGAGTCATAAAGTATAAGCTAAAATAGTGAGTAAAGAAATGTTAAGATAAAAACAAACTGAGGGTTGCTGGAGGGGAGGGTGGTGGGAGGGATGGGGTGGCTGGCTGATGGACATTGGGGGAGGGTCTGTGCTATGCTGAGAAAAAAAATATAAAGAAAAAAAAAAAGAAAAAAAACCCAGTTATTCAAATGTACATATATTTCCCCAGACTCTAGATAAGAAGATATTTAAGTAAGACTAGGCTGTTGATTATCATATGATCTGTCTGATATGAGGAATTTGAGAGCAGGGCAGGGGGGAGGTCTTGGGGGTTTTAGGAGGGAAAAAATGAACAAGATGGAATCAGGAGGGAAACAAACCATAAGAGACTCTTAATCTCAGGAAACAAACTGAGGGTTGCTGGGAGTAGAGGGAAGGCATAGGGTGGCTGGATTATGAACATTGGGGAGGGTATGTGCTATGGTGAATGCTGAGAATTGTAAAAGACCAATGATTCACAGACCTGTACCTCTGATGTAAATAATACATTATGTGTTAAAAAAAAAAAAAAAAAAAAGTCTAGGCTGTTGACCTACAGAGTGGAAAAAACAAGAGCTTCAGGAAACTGAAGGAAAACATTTTTTAACCATCATAGTTTATAAACGATATAAACAATTCAATTTTCCTATTTTTAAAATGAAGAAGGGTAAATTAAAAAAAACTTGATTTAGTTACACATAATAAATCCAATTAAATGGAGATACAGTTTGATTTATTGGAAATAATACGAGTTTTATGCAGATTTACTATTGGCAGTACTTTACCAGAACATAATGCATTCTGGAAAATACTTACTGAATCAAATATGTGTAAATATAGGGGCACCTGGGTGACTCAGTGGGTTAAGCCACTGCCTTCAGCTCAGGTCATGATCTCAGGGTCCTGGGATCAAGTCCCTCATCAGGCTCTCTGCTCAGCAGGGAACCTGCTTCCCTCTCTCTCTTTGCCTGCCTCTCTATTTGTGATCTCTCTCTGTCAAATAAATAAATAAAATATTTTTAAAAAATGTGTAAATATAAAAAATAAATACATTTCATGGTATGGTATGGGTGATAAGAGGTGGGGAGGTATCTGTTTCCAGTGAGCTCAAAGTAATATAAAATCCTCCATTACTCTTGGCTATTTAGATAAAATCTTTGGTAATGTTGATCTAGCATTTAATATGTATTCTTTAGTATTATATACTTTCAAAGAAAATGCTCCCTTTTATAAGGAATAAAGAGGAAAATCAATAGAATATTTAACTGAAGATAAAAATACTGCTCTACCAAGATGGAAGCCGCCTTTGACCAATCGAGCCATTGCCTGGCCAACAGCATCTTTGGGCATGGTTTTAAATGATCATTTCTGAAATGATTTTTACTGAATTCACAATCGTGATTACTGGCTGCTCAGAAGAGTTGATGTAGTTTAGAAGGCACAAAGTTTGAACATGGGGAAATCAAGTCTTGCCTTAACCTCAGTGTGCTGCTCTAGTAGTCAATGGGCTGGAGGGGACGCTTACCTGCCTTCAGCCACTCCTATCCCGACCTCTGACAGAAATCCTGGCAACTATTCAGGGAGTCTGTGGCTCTCTTTTCAATGGGATGATAGCTTTTGGTCAACTGTTTATAAAATTACTAATTTTAAAGCTCTTGAAATATTATTAGCCTTTGATCATCAACTCCAGTAGATAAACCCCTACTTCCTCTTCCGCACACATTGCCATCTAAAGAAGGCAGATCATTGGGGGATGTGTCTAAGATGTGTAGCTGAAAATAGATTTTGGAGAAATCTTTTAAAAACCATTCACAGTAGAAAACTAAAGAGTCCTGTAACATATTCCTGTCTCTGATAAGCTATGAAAATAATACTGGTTTGGTAAGGTAAGTGACATTCTGCTTCTCTATTGCAAATATTTACTCATGCTTTTTAAACAATAAACTAGCCAAAGGTAGGCTCAAGGTATAAATTTAATTTAGCTGATTAAATCCTTTGTAATTTAGCAAAGTTTCCTCTCCATACATAAAATATCAGTAATATTTTATATTAAGACCCTCAACTCTGAAGGACAATTAACATATTCCTAGATGATCTCGTTTTGTGCCCTGCCCCAAAACAGTGAAACTGAGCTCATACCTATCTTCCAAATGTAACACACTTTGTTTAAAAAGCAGACTTCCAGTTTTACTCTAAATATGATTACATTTGCATAAATGTCATTTATAAACAACTGTCCTGGAACATAGGCATAGCATAAAGCAAGGTATACCTGTATATTTACTTAACAAAAAAACACGGGGCTGGCATGTTTCATAGCTCGGTGACTGATGCTGGCCTAAAATGAACGTGTGCATTCGTTGTTCTTCCTTTCTGTATTGCTTTTCATGCTCAAATACAGATTTCCTGACTTTGGGAATCTGCATGCTGAAAGATAGTCCAGTATTGTCTTGTGTTTAAAAGCAACAAGCTGTGGGTTCTGACTGACCTAGATTTAAACCCCAGGCCTGCCAATCATTAGTTGTGTGATTTGGGCAAATTAATTAATCTTTCGGAGTTTCAGCCTTTTCGTTTGCAAAACCCCCAAGGGTTACTGTGAGGATTAAATTAACTAAAGTCTATAAAGTGCTTAGCGTAATAGCAACTCCACAGGAGGCTGCCAATATTAATTCCAATTATAATCTGGCAGCTCAACAAGTGATTGTTAATATTAATTCTATTTATGTCTACACTGAAAAACCAGAGTGTAATAGAATAAGATGTTTTGACAGAGTCCTCTCAGTTTTGTTTTCTAAGCGTATAGTCTATATTAGTTATGTCCTCTCTATATTGATTCTTCCCTCCCATTACAATTATTTTTAATTTTTATAATGTCATTTGTTTTAAAAATATGTAATACTTTCATGTGGTTCAAAATTGAAAAGGCCCAAAAAGTGCCTCCCGTCTAGTTCCCCTCCCAGAAGCAAATCTCCAAACTCCATTTCCTACATGTATAATTAAAGAGTTAGCTACACATATTGTTCTTTCTCCCCTTTTTTTTTTTTTTCCTTTCTCCCCTTTTTGCACAAGTTATCACACTGGTTTGGGTTGCCAGATGAAATACAACACTCCAGTTAAAGGAACAGTATTTGTGACACGATTATGCTAAAAAATAAATTGGTCTTTTTATCCAAACCTCCAATTTAACTGAGTGTCCTGAATTTTATTTGCTAACTGTGCCATCCCTAAATTGTTAGTCATGCTGTTTAGCATCTTTTTGTCTGCTTTCGATTTTTTTTTTTTTTTTTTTCACTTGAGAATCATCTGAGCCGGTTTTAGGTTTCTCTATCTGAATCATTCAGGGTTGTACTTAGGCAACAGTATCTTCTCCCCTCCCTGGCCCAGTGGTGGTCTTTCACTGAGAAAGAGTCCTTTATTGCAGTCACAGAATGGGAAATGTTATTAATGTGTTTGCAGTTGCAACACTAATTACAAAGAAATGCAAAGATTACAAAGAAATTGTTCCTGATAGTGCTCTATACCAAGATTATTTTCACCTACTCAGGGTCTCCCCATTGGCTAAGTGGCTAACCAGGTGTTTTACAAATGCTGTAGGACCCCGTTTATGCAGGAGGGATCTGAGAGCGAGGTTAACTAATTTGTTCATGCCACACATCTAGTCATTAGAGGAACAGGAATTAGAGCCCTGTCTGGCCCCAAAGTCTTGTTGGGGTCACACCCTGCTCTGACCTAATTCTGAGATTCCCCTTTTCTTAACGCTCTTCAGAAACAGCTTGTTTTTAATTTGAAAAACAATTCAGAACAGCTGTTTCTGGTTCTCAGCGGATGACTGTCTCCGTTAAAATACCTTCTGGAGAACCCTGACAGACAGAAACCGAACAGGTAAAATTCTTTGGGGTTCAAATTTCACTCGTCTCTGTAAATCCTTTGCAAGATAGTTCTGGATTTTGTGTTTGTTGGTTCACCTGCCTTGAGTCACCTGGGCATGAAGGGCTTATGAAAAAAACAGTCGAACAGCCATAATGACGAGCTATGACTTAGGGGGAAAGGAAGCAGCGGGTTTTGGTCAGGACCTTGATCACTGTGCTCAGAGTGTGTGTATATCGTACCCATGTCTTGATGGGTAACTAAAATGAAGGCACTGGATTAAAATGGAGGGGTGCATATCCTATACCTACACACGCTGAGTATTTTCTTTCTCATCCTTTGTGGATATGTTTTATGAGATGCATGATGTAGAAACAGACCACAAAACCATTCTGGTTTTTGTAGAGGACACAATGTGAGTATCTGTGTCAAGGTCACTTCCTGATAATGATATTTTCCGGTGAATTTGAGGCAGAGATTCAGGGAGGAGAGATCGAACTGAATCCCATTCCCGGCTTTGCTCCTTTTGTCTGTCTCTGTATTTACAGCACTTACGGTAGTCTTGCATACAGGTGATGTTCCATAAATGTTAGTTGAGCTGTCTTGATAATCTCTTTTAAAATTGAGAATAGACTGTGTTCTGGGTAGTTTGACAATGCAGGGATATGAGGGGGGCTGAACCCGGGCACCATTTCATGGACCCAGAAACCTGCAGATCTGCACTGGGGTCTTAAGTTTTCTAAAGTTTGGTCATTTCAACTCACCTAGAAGCATCTTTAAAGGATCAACCAGCCTTGAAATCTTAACATTCAGCAAAGAGCAGATGTGAAAGAATTTCTTAAGGTCTGGTGAATTTTGGAGAGCATGTGATGTCTGACAGTGCAGAGCGAGATGCTAAAAATAAATACATCAATAAAAATAAAGAAAGAAACCACCATTGGAGTGATTCCAGTAGTTTGGAATTGGGTTTTGGTTCAGCATCCAAAGAATAATGCTATGTCAGCAACAAAGAAATTTTAAGTTTTCTCGAAGGACTATGAAAGAAGGGGGTAAAAGTGGAGACCAGGTCAACTTCTTAATATCTTATTAATTTTCTTAGTGATTTGTTCATTTTATGAATTGGTCTGAAGTTTGTTGACTTTGTCTTTTTTAGAAGTATGGCAATCACGTATGCCTTGCCACATAGCGGGTTCCCTTGCTCTGCATTACTGTTAGTGCACCTTGTCTAGGTGGAGGGACTAACCTTTATAAGCTCAGAATAATATTTAGCTCTTGGTGGGAGTTTCCAAAATTACCCTTTGTCCAGCCCAGGTCTTTAATTATCCTACTTCTAATGTTTCACCTCCCTTCATCTTTGCTTTTCAGACCACTCATTTGAATTTTTTGGTAGCCTTTTGCCTGTGGCTTCTTTCACATCCAGAATCCAGTAATGCAAATATGTCTTTATAAGTTATGGCTCAACAATTTGGAATGTCCCCTTTCCTGCTCACCTTTTTATTGCCTCTTTTTATTGGCAATTTTTATTGTCCTCCTTATGTCTTTTTTCAACACATAGCTGCAGACTTAATGTATTATTGGGCAAAGTACAGATTATTATAGATTCAATTAAATGCCACTGGTAAAGGGCAGAGTGGTTTTCTTAAGCTAATTATTACAATAGCTTTTAGAATCTGAGAAGCTCAACCAATTATAATAAGGGTATTTAGAATGGGTTGGACATTTTTAGGGGCAGCTAGGAACAAAATTTTGAGGGAGGGGGAGAGGGGCTTGATTCTATATGCCCCCCCCCTCCTTTTAAGGTGTCCCTCTAGCAGCCCATGGACTTTATTTTACTAAATTTCTTCCCTATTTTCCCATTCAGGAATTTCACGGATACAGCTATGCCTTAGTCTACTTTTGCCTCGTTTTCATTATTCATTCAACAAAATGTGTTGTGTCTCTTTTTACCAGATAACTCTGTTAATCAACATTTGCCTTGGAAGACACAGTTAGGTGACTGTGGGAGGTAGTGAGTTTACTGTGTCAACCTCATCAACACTAATGAGCAAATTAGTTAAAATATCGCCTCCTTGGTGACCTCTTGCTCTAATTCAGTTAATATCCTTCTACTAGATCCTTAGGATTATCTGTTTCATAAAGAATTCATGAGGGTTTTGGGCACAGTGGCTGGGCAGATGCTGGGGTTCAGGGAGGTCTTTTAGGACACCTCAAAATACTGGCTACAGAGGCCATCGTTAGAGAGCAGTTACCAAAGAGTACATATGGAGAAACACAAGAGGTTTTCAGGCAGCTGGCCTTTGTACCACACGAGGGAAGATCAGCCATAACTTTTTTTCTTAAGACGTAGAGGCTGAAATAAAGCAAGTGAATTAAGTAAAAAAGTTTGTAATCCTCTGTAAAATCTTTATAATATAGGTTCTGAAAACTCAGCACTAGCTGAAATTTGTTCCCAGACAGAGCTGCCTTAAGATTCCAGGTCCTTACTGAGCAGGTACTGTATGCTCTGTCCAGGAATCCAATTGAGAGTGAAAACAGTCACAGACAGATCAGTGGTACTCTTCTTCCTTCAGGTTACCTATGATGTGAGTTATTTGCATTCTGTAGTGATAATGTTTTCTTCAATTTTCTTGCAACACTAGCCATTTTCATAGATTTGAAACAGGATCCTTGCTTTTTCCACAAGTACAGGTTATTTTTATTTTGTACCCTCAGAGTTTGAGATCTAAGATAATGTGTTGCTTCATAAAAAAACAAAACAAAACAAAACAAAAAAAACAACTTTACATGGGAGATGGTAGAAATGAGGATTTGAGCCCATGATTTGCTCACATGAGATTCTATGATATTGTGATTTATATTATAAGAAATATATGTATTTGACCACTCGGATGACCAAAATGTATTTGTCAACTATATTTGGTCTTTATCTTCAGTTCCTGGATCATAGCTCCAGAAGCCCTTGGAATTTCCTGAGGGGTAAGAGCAGTGGAGCATCTCTGTCATAATATCTGGTCTCCCCTTCTCGGTTTCTGACATAGCTTCAGAACCGTCAAGGTGACCTGGATGTCTCGTATATATAACAAATTCCTTTCCGTTACAACCAGGTCTATGCAATGAAACAACTTTTGGGAAAAGGCCAAGGGTTGAGGGAACCAACCAGGAAGAGAGGGTTGGAACTTTCAGTCCCACCTGCTAATTTGAGGGTAGGGGAGAGGATCTGGAGGTTGCATCAATCACCAATGGCCAATGAGTTGACCAACATGCCTAAGTAATGATGCCTCCATAAAACCCCCCAAAAGGAGGGGATTCTGGGGGTTTCTAGGTTGGGGAACCAGAATATTTCCACAGGCGACCATGCCAGGCCCCAAATTCTATGAGGACAGAAGCTCCTTTGTTTGCTACTTTGCCCTATGTATCTCTTCATCTGACTGTTGATTTGTAACCTTTAACAATTTTTGTAATATATATCTATAATCTAGGGAGGAAACAGGTTTCCTGAGTTCTGTGAGCAAATTAATAGAACTTAAGGAGAGGGTTGTGGGAGCCTTTGGTTTGCAGCCTGTTGGTTAGAACTACATACAGGTCCCTTCTGAGCGACAATTGGCATCTGTATTGGAGGGCTTGTTGGAATCTCCAATTTGTAGCTGGTCAATTTGTAGCACAGGTAACAACATGGGCTTCCCGCTGACGCCTAGAGTGGAGGGCCATCTTGTGGGACTGAGGTCTTTACCCATGGTTTGGGGAAGCCTACACACACACACACACACACACACACACACACATTTCCATTCCTGGAAATGGTCCAGGAATCCAAAGGAGGTTTCCTCTTCAGTCATCCCACCCTTAAGCACTTAACTAAAACCCTTTCTAGCCTCTCATCAAATTCTAGCCTCTCATCAAAATCTTCTGTATTTTAAGTGGACGTGTTTCTGAATATCAAAGGAGTAGAGGTAGGTATTCAAAACTGCAATTAGTAGAGTTGGAAACTGTACACTCAACTCCTAGGGTTCTTTAATTTTATAGCTTTATCCTGAACTTGTGAGTTTCAGATTAGTTTCTTCTTTGATTCAACATATCAGGTAACTTTGATGGTCAAGACACTGTTTCTTAGGAAGAGTGTCAGGGATTTTCATGCCCAGGCTGGACTTCTTCGAGACCAGCTGTCTCTGCATTACAGAACCACACAAATTCAATCCAACAGAGCATGTATTAGTGTCTCCAGCAAATATTTGTTGAACACCTATTTTTAGCTAGACTCCGGAGTGAACAAAGCGTGCGAGGATTCAACCCACTCGAGCTTGCAGCCTAGATGGGAAAGTGAGTGATAATAAACAAGAAGAACCATATCAGCTGGGAAGAAGAGCCACCCAAAAACTAGACGGATGTCAGAGAAAGTGAATGGGAGCGTTTGTTAGATTTGGGGTCCCTACCAGATCCCCCTGATGAAGACACATTTAAAGGGAGAAGCAAATGATAGTAAGAAGACCATTTGTGAGATAGGAGTGGGGGAAGAGTGTAGGCCGAGGAAACAGCCCATGCCATGGTTCTAACACAGGAGGAAACGCGGCTCCTTGAAGGAATAGAGAACTGGTATAGCACAGTCCGCCGGGTCATACAGCCCTTTGTAAGGCAGGAGAAAGGACTCTGGGTTTTATTTGCAGTTTGATGAATGCCACTGGGAAATGGGAAGCAGGGCAGTGATGTTGGCCGACTATAATTCTGAGGAAAATTGGCTTGTTTGCTGGAGAAGGACGGAGGAAAAGGCAAAGCCACAGACCTGAAGACAAGTTAGGAGACTCTTAGTAGCTGCAGTGACCGTGCCCTTTGTTCACATGAGCCCCTTCTGAGAGTGAGTAGGCGTGGCATGTGCGTATGCCGTCGGAACACGCAGTCCCTTGAGCCGTCACATTTGTCTTGGTAACGTAGTGGAGACTTCATGCCATTTCATTTAATCTCTGCCATAAGCTTGGTGTGCCTGGCACATGATCGGTGCCCAATAAATGTTTGTTGGGTGAGCGAAGGCGCGAAAGTGGGGGTGATTAGTATCCTTGCTTTAGAAATGGAGCGGTGCTACAAGTATGTGTTGAAGCCGAATTTTAACTATAAACCCCATCCTTTTCCCTCAGTTTCTTACAGAACGCCTCGTTCTTGTTGCTTCGTAAGCATTTCTAGATCATCTCACATGCATTTCCGCTTTCCTCCTTCATTTTCTCCCAGCTCCTGGGGCTACTGTTCTACACATAGAGGTTCTGTAAGTGGGTTTGCTGTACCAGTTTTCATCAAAGGCAGGGATCAGACTGGCCATTGACAGTGTCAGGGCCCCAGGCAACTTTCTGATCTTTCCTTTGAAGCACCCTGAGGCCTCCACCTGGGCAATCTGTCAGGGATAATTAAAGAGGCTGATAATGGGCGTGCCTTCATGTTCCCCTCGCCCCTTACACAAATAACCCCCTCCTCTGTCCTCTGCTGCTCATCCAACAAACCGGCACCACCTTACTTCCAGGTGAGGAAACCTAGGACCCAGTACACTCGTTCTAGGCAGAGTAGCCTCTGCCTGTTGGATAGATTGCATCGAATTCTCGACGAAAAAGATGATCTCATTCTCCTACTTTGAATTATAGGCCTAGAAGAAAGTTCAGATTTGTATATTTTATATAATTTGTATTGTAAATTGTACATATTTCTGGCTTCCTCCATAAACATTCAAAGCAGATTTATCTTCTAACAAGATCAGTTTCAGTAGAGGACTGGCTTTTAGGGAGTGGTGTGCACAGGCCTCCTGATGTTTTCATGCTTGATAAGCCTCTGTGCCTGTGTGTGTGTGTGTGTGTGTGTGTGTGTACACACGCATGTGTGCTCATTGTGAATCAATAGCTGATGGGACCTAGTCCATGCTGGGCTGGAGAAAAATGTCCCAGCTTGCATTCTCATACTCCTTCCTCGTATTTTATCCTACTCACTTGTTTTGCTTAGGACAATGTAAACCTATCTGCCAGGAGATACAGTGTATCGTTTACTAATATTTATGATTATTCAATAAATAAACCTTACCTATGGCTGGGTTTATAAAACTAGTTTCTGTTTTAGATCTGAAGAAAAGTCTGCTCTTTTACATGCTGTCAAAGGAATAATACTAGAGTCCCACCCTTAGCTTAATTAGGGGAAAGACAGTGGGGGGTGGGGTGGACTGGGGGGGGGCATGAGTCTGCATCTGTCATTGTGTATGTATGAGCAAGAAGATTAGCTGCTGAGTCACATTGTCAGGGAAGAGCAGAGCCAACTTTCTTCTGAAATATAATCCCCCTCACAGTCTTGCACAATGGTACATTCACCTTGATGTGTTCAACAGAAATATATAGATAGAACAAATCTGAAACTTCTCTATTTTGTTATTAAATGCAACTAGGAGTTTGACTTCTGAAATTTAATATACAAGCATTTAACTTCCATATTTTTTCCTTTTATTGTAATAATACCTATCCACGTGGGCTCAACTTGCGGCAGGAAACCTTTACTTCAGCTATGATAATGTAGCTTGCTAAAAGAAATGGTTTGCTTATTGCTAGAACCTTAGGAAACAGACAGTAAAGGAAGATATTTGGATTTTCCTTTTTAAAAAAAGCAGTGGAGGGGCATCTGGGTGGCTCAGTCTGTTAAGCATCTGTCTTCAGCTCAGGTCATAGTCTCAGGGTCTTGGGATCAAGCCCTGCATCAGGCTCCCTGCTCAGCAGAATGCCTGCCTTTCCCTCTCCCTCTGCAGCTCCCCCTACGTGAGCTCTCCCGCTTGCTCTCTCACTCTCTCAAATAAAGAAAAAATCGTAAAAAAAAAAAAAATTAAAAAGTAGTGGGAATGATATAGGAAGACCACTCTTTGATGTTGGGGAGATAGATGGATTCCCCCAAATATCTTTGAGATGCAGACTTTCCATAAACTGGAAAGTGTCAGATATAACAAATATATTCATTATGGCGTATAGCTCGCTATGATTATTTTTCCCACTCAGATGTTAACCTTTTCCTTTCAATGTTTTGATTTAATATAGTAAATTATTATACTTGTCCTTTTGTTTAAAAAAAAAAATACCGGAAAGTAAAATGTAAATCTTTGATGGAAAATGTGATCATGTTTTTCCTGGGCAGGAGGGAACTTGCGGGCGGTGATGTTTGCAGAGATGAGATAGAACATGACCCAGTCTGTATTCCTGTAGCACGCTACAGAGTTTCCTCTCCTCTTAAACCCCATCTGGCAAATAGAGGCAAAGCTAATTTCATAAGAACTGTCTTGTAACAAATCTTAGTTTAGAAAAACTCCCAACTCTTTGGCATTTCTTTGCTGAGCTCATGGTTCTTTATCAGTGAGCTCAGTCCCGGTGGATATGAACAGTCAAGAGAGGGTGTTCCCACAGGAAGGTCCCTTTCTCAGTTTAAAAAAAGATCGGACAAAAGCATAATGCAAAATTCTGAGTAGCAACCTTTTTAGGAAGTATAATTTAGCAAGCCACTCACATTTTTGAATATTTCATGACTTTTCTCCATCTCAAATTGTTATTAACCAACAATGTTCACCAACTCTTAAGTTAGTAAATATTATAGAATGGAGCGCTACCCTGGCCAGCGAGGGTGCTGAGCAAGGCACCCAGCTGCCTTCTGCTCTGCTCTGATGAGACTTGAAAATGCACCAAACAGCAGGACAAGAGTGCATAACTGTAAATATCTTTGCGCTAATGAGGACTTCTCTTTTCTCACCAGTAACAGCTGGGGGTAAAAGTCATCAAAGACAAAATCATAAATGTTTTATATTGGAAAATGCTAGGTGAGTCTAAGACATGGTCAGTTGATTAGGTTACTGCCAAGAAGTAAACAATAGGCTTATTAAAGCTGTAATTAGGCCTTGTGGACATACTGTATTTTTAATCGGAGCTTCAGCAGGGGATAAAGTAGCTGAAATAATCTAGTGCTTCGTCAAGTGGAAGTAAAGCCAGCTTTTAAAAATGTAGCTATGCCTTTTTCTTGGGATTTCTACATGACCTTTGTTCTGAGAAATTGGGTGACTTCATTTTAAGTTACAAAGTAACTTGTAGGAATTGATTAATTGTTATGTGGTTTTCTTACATTGTGTCATTGATCATATGGTGGTGGTGTTTTTAATGGTTCCCTATGTTTTGGCGAGTTAAGTGTGGAGGGGAAATATAGGATGATGGAATGCATTGAGCCACGTACTTTACCTACTTTACGTACCTACGACTGCAGGTAAAGACTGTAGGAATAGGGGGGCCTGGGTGGCTCATTCATTAAGCGTCTGCCTTCGGCTCAGGTCATGATCCCAGGGTCCTGGGATCGAGCCCCGCATCCCGCTCCCTGCTCTGCTGGGGGCGGGGGAGACTGCTTTCCCCCTCCCACTCCCCCTGCTTGTGTTCCTGCTCTCCTTCTCTCTCTCTCTCTCTGTCAAATAAATAAATAAAATTAAAACAACAACGACAACAAAAAGACTGTAGGAATCAAGGGTTATGTAGTTTGCCCATGGCCACATAGGGGCTAAATGGCTGAAACTGAACTTCTAAACCCAGGCCTGTGTCCTCCAACAGATGCCTCTTACATCACACCACCATTGACACCTTATCCTGCAGATCCAATTTCTCCAACCAAGGCCCCCCAGAGGGCTGCTTCTGCTTCCACCTGAGCCGTATTGGCTGTAGCCTCTGACACTGGGTATACCTGCTGCCTCCAGGACACGAGCGCTCTGCTCACCCCCGTCATTTGTTCTCCCCACATCGAACTCCAGCTCTCATCTCCCCTCCTCCATAAAGCCCTCCTGATTTTTTCTGCCCCCACTCCTGCATCATTTGATGAGTTTTTCTTTTTCTTTTTTCCTCCAAATTTTTATTTAAGTTCTGGTTAGGTAATGGACAGCGTAACGTTAGTTTCAGGTGTAGAATTCAGTGCTTTCATCACTTACCTACAACACCCAGTGCTCATCACAACAAATGGGCTCCTTCATCCTCATTGCCTAGTTTGTAGTACCTGTCTACCTCCCCTCCAGGACCCAGCAGTCTGTTGTCTGGAGTCAAGAGTCTGTTTCTTGGCTCGCCTCTCTTTTATTCCCCACTATATTCACTTGTTTCTTAAATTCCACATAGGATTGAGATCATATGGTATTTGTCTTTGTCTCACCTTATTTCACTTAGCATAATACTCTCTAGCTCCACCTACACTGTTGTGGATGTTAAGAGTTCATTCTTTTTATAGCTAAGTAATATTACATTGTGTGTGTGTATTCTATTATATGGAATATATAATATTCCAATAATTCCATATAATATATAATATTCCATATAATGGAATTATATATATGGAATTATAAATATGTATAATACCATATATAAATATGTGAATACCATACATGGTATTCATAAAGATTATATATGTATACACATATATACATATATAGATACATAGACATATATATTTATATATATAGACATATATATTTATGTATGTGTATATAGATAGATAGATGAATACCACATCTTTATCCATTCATCAGTTGATGGACATTGGTTTTTTTCTATAAGTTTGGCTATTGTTGATAACACTGCTATAAACATTGAGATGCATGTATCCTTTGAATCAGTATTTTTGTACCTTTAGGGTAAATGCCTAGTAGTGCAATTAATGGATCATAGGGTAATTTTATTTTCAACTTTTTGAGGAACCTCCACACCGTTTGCCAGAGTGGCTGCACCAGCTGCATTCCCACCAACAGTGCAGGAGGGTTCCCCTTTCTCCACATTCTTACCAACACCTGTTGTTTTCTGTGTTGTTGATTTTGACCATTCTAACGGGTGTGAGGTGATATCTCATCATGGTTTTGATTTTCATTTTCCTGATGATGAGTGATGTTGAGCATCTTTGCATGTGGCTGTTAGGCATCTAGATGCCTTCTTGGGAAAAATGTCTATTCATGTCTTCTGCCCATTTTTTAACCGGATTATTTGGTTTTGGAGCTTTATGAGTTTTTCACTCTCTGAATACCTTTTAGATTTAGAGCCATAGATTTTCTGGTATAGAGCTCATTTCAAATAACGTATTAGATGAGTAAACTTAACATTTACTTATTTTCTCTCCACTTGTAATAGCATTCTGTATTTTCCACTAAGCCTCATACATATTGCAGAAATAAAATTCTGATCCAGAAATTTCAATTAACATAAGCATCTGCAGAATATAGAAAGAACCCTTGAGATAAGTAAGCACTTTCTTTGGACTAATTCCATTCTTTGTAGATATAATCTCTCTTTTTCAGCATTTATTAAGCTCTTAAAATGCTTCCTGTTAATTATCAGCTAAAACAGCAGCTAGCCAACATTCTTTTCCTAAAGAGGTCATAGATTTTTTGTCTTTTTTATTTTTGGAATTATATGGCTCTATGAGTTACTAGAATTAGGTTTAAGTGAGAAAATTGTAAGAATGTGGAACTCATCTTTTCATTTTTCTATAGATATGTGAGCCCACAGATGCTATCTAACTTGGCTTCCTCACATTTGAGAGATGCAAAATTTATGGGCAGATATTTTGATTAATATGCCCTTTCTCAGATAATGAGGCAAAGCAGTGGAAGTTTGGCAAGACTTCTCAAAGCAGCAGCCAGCTGGAAAATGATCACAGTTTTGCAAGATTATTAGACCAATGTCTGAAAACTTAGGAGAACATCTTATTAAATGCTCATCTCTTTAGCTCAAACTCATATTGTTCTTCTCTGAGGAGACGTTAAGGGTTGAAGCTTCTACTCTGTGTTTTCCATATGTTACATAACTCTACAGAAAAAAGAGATAGATTGACTGTCATCGTAGAGGACACATGCCCTTGTCATGGTGAAAGAAAGCAGCTCCCATGGCCGGGGCTGGTGGGCCCACTGAGGCAGGCACCTGTGGTGGGAAACGTACCATCTTCCCATCCAACCACTGTCTTAGGAAACAATATGTCTTCATGAATGGTCTGTTCAGCTCCCCTGTTAGCCATATTATGAAGCTAGGCGTTATTTTTGCTGTTGAAATTAGAAATAATTAGAAATAATTCAGCACCTTTCTGTGCTGAAAGGTAGTATGATGGTTCTTGGGGCACCTGGTTGGCATAGTCGGTTAGGAGGTTTTGGCTCAGGTCGTGATCTCAGGGTTGTGAGATGGAGTCAGCTGGGTGCTCAGCAGGAAGTCTGCCCAAGATCCTCTCTCTCCCTCTGCACCTCCCTCTTATTTCCCCCTCCCCCACTTGTGTACTCCTAGGTGCACACACTTTCTCTCTCAAATAAAATCTTTAAAGGGCAGTGTGGCAGTTCTCAAACTTGACGGTAGGTTGGAATATTAAGGTTTTTGTCTCACCATCGGGAGTCGGATTTACATGATTTAAGGTGTGGTCTGGGCATCAGGGAGTTTTAAAAACTGCCACATTTGAGAAATCACTAAGTTAGGAAAACCCATTTTCTGGTCTTGCTGACTGGCTTCAGGGAAGGTGTCAACTGATGTGTGTATACTTCCTAATGTGCTGTATTGCCGCAAAGGTTTTTTCCAGTCCTGGGAAAGATACAGGTCTTTCCATATGAGGCTTTGTTGAATTGCAAGGAATTTAAATTGATTTTTCTTGTTCTGGAGTTAAAGTCCTAGGTGAAAGGCCCTACAAAAGCATTTTGTTTTTCTTTAAAGCAGGCTCTCTAATAAAAAGGAGATCATGTGGCTCACTTATGAAGACAAGCATAAAACCTTTCCAAGTCAAATACTAAATCTTTCAAAAAATTCTTAACGCTTAATTTACTTAATTGCAACATTTATGCGATGTCTTCCATGTTTCGAGTGAGTAAATAATGTTTTGAGGAATACTCCTAATTTTTTTGGGAAACAAAATTTAGGATATGTGAGGAAACAAAATGAGACAGAGCTAGGGAAGCGCGTTAAGGGCACTGCACTAGCGTGGATCAGCAGCAGAAGCACTCCAGCAACTCTGTGGCTGATGGCAATCAACAAGGGGAAATTTCTCTTGACAGTAACCAGATCAAATCAGATCACCTGACTCTTTTCTTGACCAATGGGTTTTTCCTACTCTGGAATGAGTTGCTGAAAGAGATGAAGAGTCTAACCTTCCGGAAGAATTTCCTGTAGACAGGTCTCAAGGTGAAAAAAAGGAGAAAAACAGTTCCTAAATCTGGCTGTTCTACTGTCATATTTTAGTGGAATTTTTGAACTCTTATGTTCCAGGGCCTGGCTGCAGAGATTCTGATTTAGCCCTTCTGGAAAGGTCTTAGAGTTTGTACTTGTAAAGCTTCGAGGGAATACTGATGATCCCCAATGTGGGGACTCACTGGATGATATACACAGCCAAGTTCTTGTCCAGTGCTGTTCCACGGGGTCCTGATGACCAGTCTTCCCTGTTCTTCAGTGATTTTCAATTACTCCTGAATTGTGAACACATTTGCTCAGTAGACTGGCTATTGGGACCCTATCAAATAAAGAATTTTTTAAAAGATTATTTATTTATTTATTGGGAGGTTGGACAGGGTGCACACCAGAGGGAGAGGGAAGAAAAGAGAGAATTTCAAGCAGACTCCACATGCTAAACATGGAGCCTGAAGTGGGGCTTCATCTCAGTCCCTGAGATCATGACCTGAGCCAAAATCAAGAGTCCGACGCTTAACTGACTGAGCCACCCAGGCATCCCATATGAAATATTTTTATAAAAAAGAAATTGATATAAATGCGAGAATCAGGCTCATAAAGTATATTCTACAGGTACTTTCCATTGGGGTTCAGGAAGGTATTATTACCTGAATACACCTGATTCTTGCTAATAATTGACTTCATTGTAAACAAGTATTAATTAACACCTAGAAAGTAGAGCTCAGCTAAAAATTTTTTTTTAAATAAAATATGTTATTTTTACTTCCTTAGGCTTTTAAAATAACTCTGTGGAGTATAATTCATATATCATAAAATCTACCCTTCAAAAGTATATAATTCAGGGGTTTATTATAGTACTTTCACAAAAAATGTGGCCCCATTATTATCTAGATCCAGAATATTTTCATCATCCGTCCCAAAATGCCTCTTCCCCATCAGCAGTCACTCTCCATTCCTTCTCGCTGCATCCCCTGGCAAATGCTAACTTATATTCTGTCTCTATGAGTTTGCCTATTCTGGGCATTACATGTGTATTGAATCATAAAACCTGTGGCCTTTTACATCTGGCTTCTTTCACTTACAGTGTTGCCAAAGTTCTTCCATGTTGTAGCATGTGTCCCTACCTTATCCTTTTTATGGCTGAGTAATATTCGATTGGGTGGCCCTGCCACATTTTGTTTATCTGTTCATCCACTAATGGGCATTTCGGTTATTTCCTTTTGGGGACAGTTTTGAGTATTATGTACAAGTTTTTGTGTAGATATATGTTTGCATTTCTTTTGGGTATAGACCTAGGTGTATAGAAGCTGGCTTCTATACATTCATTTAGAAGCTGGCTGAATGATCTATGGGAAGATACTTCTAGTCCCTCAAATTGTGTATATGTTAGAAATTTCTTGTAATAAAAAGTACAGAGAAAAAGGGAAAAAAAACCCTTTCATAGTTTCAAAAGTTGCCACAAAATGAAGCCAATGGAAAAAAAAATGTTACTTTAAAAAATATATATTTAGGCGAAATCATTCATTGGCTTAGAAGTGAGTTTAATATGTGAGAATAATTTTTAAAATATGTGAGAATAATATATCAATGGAGATAAATCAATTTAAAGATGACTTGTGTTAGAGTTTTTACCCTTTATTTTCAGGCCAAGTAAGCTGAACTTCAGAGTTCAATAACTTCTTGCTTTATCTCTATTACATTAGATCTCTTGATCACAGAATGAAGCAAAATGGATACTTTTATCTTTTAAAATAGATTTGATTGCAGTAAGAGACACATTGACCATTGTCGGCTTAAGTAAAGGTTGCTTGATTAACTTGATATTGATATATATTTATAATTGGGTTTGAATTTTCCATATAGGCTCACTTCCATTAATTGTAAATAGCCTTTAAGAAGAATCAAAATGAAAATCAAAACCTTCTTAACAGAAGAAAATGCTATTGAATACATAGTTGTTTTTTTTAATTACCCCCCCCATCTCCCTTCCCTTCACAAGATGCCTCTGTTCTACTGCTGCGCAGGCTATAGGTCCTTTGAGTACCATCCATAATTTATTTATTTTTAAAAAATATTTATTTATTTTGGGAGGAAGAGGTAGAGCAGGAGGGAGAGACAGTCTCAAGCAGACTCCTTCCTGAGCATGGAGTCGGACGCAGGGCCCAGTCTCGTGATCTGGAGATCATGACCTGAGCCAAAGTCAAGGGTCAGACAGTTCACCAGCTGTGCCACCCATGCGCCCCAGTTTCTCTAGGACATGGACGTGGTATGGGAAGCAGAATTCCAAGGTCAGACCATGAGAACCACCCTCAGGCGATCACTCAATGACATTTTGCTATGGGAATGCCAGTCCTATAAAGATACATGGGAAAATATTAGGCATCTGTCCATTTTATGTTTGACAGCTTTGTTTTATGTAAAGCACCACGAAGTAATATCACTGATACTTTGTTTGCTATTTTAAGCTGTCTAAAGTGCCTTAAGATATTAAGTTGGTTTGGGGGCCCTTGGACGGCTTCAGTTCAGGTCATGATCTCAGGGTCCTGGGACTGAGCCCTGGTGTTGGGCTTTGTGCTCAGCAGGGGGCTTGTCCCTCTGCCCCTCTCTCCCTGATCATGCTCTTTCCTGCTTTCAAATAAATAAATTCTTTTTTTTTAAAGATTTTTTTTTTAAAGATTTTATTTATTTATTTGACAGAGAGAGATCACAGGTAGGCAGAGAGGCAGGCAGAGAGAGAGAGGAGGAAGCAGGCTCCCTGCTGAGCGAGAGCCCGATGTGGGACTCGATCCCAGGACCCTGAGATCATGACCTGAGCCGAAGGCAGCGGCTTAACCCACTGAGCCACCCAGGGGCCCCTAAAGATTTTTTTGTTTAAAGATTTTATTTATATATTTGTCAGAGACAGAGAGAGAGAGCACAAGCAGGGAAAGCAGCAAGCAGAGGGAGAATCAGGCTTCCCACTGAGCAAGGAGCCCAGTGGAACTTGATGGATCATGACCTGAGCTGAAGGCAGATGCCCAACCAACTGAGCCACCCAGGCACCCCACAAATAAAATCTTTAAAAAAAAAGAATTTAACTTGATTTTTATTAATTTAATAAGTTCAAGTCACAAGGTCATAGCTTTTCACAGCATTTTTAGGATTGTTACTTGGAGAGCTCACAAAGAATATTTTAAGTTCGCATGAGGAAGTCTGCCTGTACAGTAGCCATCCATACATATCTGTAGCATTTGTTAAGCTTCCCTCTAGAGAAAACAGAGTGTATCCTTAGAGTCATGCAGAATATCATGCAAATAACAAGGTGCCAGTGAGTATGTGTTAGATGGGTGAATGAGTGCTTTTATGGAGAAGCCCAGTTCTGAGCCCTGAACTATTCAACTGACAAGTGTATGTATTCTCTGCCGATACAGATCTCACATCCAAAATTACAGTCCTTCTGTGCTTTCTCTTTTCCTAGGTTCTTTGAAACTGCTTCTCTGAAGATACAAGTATTCTATTTTGAGAAGGTTTTTATAGAAATAGAAAAATGAGCTCAGGAAGCCAGACCTGGAAGGTCCCACAGTGATCATTTAATCTAAATATTCCCTTCACAATTGAGGAAGGAAGGAGAATGTAAGTCCTGAACTTGGAAGGACTCCACTTCCACCAACTGCTCAAAGATTAATTTCATTAATTATGACATTTGCATGGCTCCGATGCTCCGCACACATGTACTGATCCCCTAATCATGCCAGCAACTGTTCTGGACTCTGGATCCAGCAGTGGGCAAGGGATATTAAGTTTCTGAGCAAATGAGATTTATGTTGAACAAGAATGAGGCATAGGAGTGGGGGGAAAAGAAAGAAACTCTGGGCAGCCTCATTTGAGATAGTCTAACAATGAAAATCACGCTCCTGGCAGTAACCAAAGAAAATTCTCTTCCCCCATAGAATGAAAATATTTCTACTTTCTACCTATCTAACCTACTTTTCATTTCAAATTATAATGAACAACGGTCTTGGATTTTATTGTTGTTGTTGTTAGAAACTGTCATCCCACAAGTAACACAACTTTTGTGCACATGACTTCTCCTCTGTAAGCTGAGGAGGGTTATTTAAAGTTCCTTCTGCCTTTGAGACTCTTCATTGAGGAGAGCCTCGCAAGTGTTTTTGGATTCTTTTTCCTTCTCTTCCAGCCCCTTACCTTCCATGAAGGGCTTGGAGGATGGTGCTTCAGGTTCGATATCTAGAAGACCTCTTGGCTCTTGTGGTTTAGCTTGTGACACAGTGATAATGGGAGAGAGTCAGACATACTTCCTGAAGTACAGCAATCTTCTGGCTTTTTCTTTACTTTTAGAGCCATAGAAGGAAGAAGTGACAAGACCATCAATCATTGTGCAGGAATAAATACTGCTAAACTTGTCAGCTTTTTGATCCTTCCCCGATCATTTTTTTTTTAGCTCAGTTCTTGGAAAAGGAAACTTTGCCAAAGCTTTTATTTTTCTTTGTGGTGTCATATTTGCCAGGCCAAGGATAGAATATCGAGGTTATATGATTTTAGGACTCAGAAAATCACATGGTAGTAAAAGTGGAACCTAACGAAATAATTGTATATAAGTGGTAATACAAAAAATGAGAAAATTCATTTTCGAAAGCAACTTAAAAGACAAACTGTCTCATACCGAGTTTACTTTGTCAATTTCTTTAACGAGTCTACTGGAGACACTAAATAGAGGTTTTCTATAGTGTCAAGTTTTGTACTGATTTCAGGTGGAATTTTTGCTCAGTGTCCATAATCCTACATTTATAGAAGAGAGCCAATGTGAGCCACCGTGAAACTGATCCATGGTTAGTCAATTGTTCACTCTGGATTGGAGCCTGACTGGGAGGCAAGTCAGTATTGCCTCAAGCAAGTTTATGTACCAACAACAGAGAACAAATTGCAGATCCGGAATACCTGGCAGGTCATGTTGTTGGCAAGTGGTGATAGTTTCATTGTACAAGTGGGAAGTCCTAGTCGATGCAGTGCTCCTGTATCTTCTCTCCACATACGTAATTCCTCCCTTTGTTATAAGATTAAATACAAGTTCATCTTGCTCTACGAAATCTTCACAGACCACTACAGCCCATGAAATTACTGTTTTGTTTGAACTAAAAACACAACTATTTGACTCATCTGTCAATCATATTTCCTCTTGTAAAGCTAGGTCTTTTTTTTTTTTTTTTCCATCTTTAAGCCTTAAGTGTATGTATGCCAGATACTAAGATAATAAATCTTTAAAATTTTCATTTTTGGACCTGATACTGTATATTGGAGGTATTTAATTAGATTTGCTCAAGGCTTAGCTTGTCTTAACTCTGTCACAAAAAATAGTGCAAAAAACATAGTTAACTTTAAGCAAAAATTGGAAGTACGCTGATATATCTTCTTGACTTTATTATGTTCATTTTTCCAGGCCAGGGGGCCACAGTATCCCCCAACTTTATCTTGTATTTAGGCAGCCAGTTTTTTAAATTTCCTCCCCCTGATCAAGACTTGTGCTCAGGGAAGAATTTAGCTTTTGTCACATATCTCAGGATAGGTTTAATCCTTCTTTCCCAAGAGAATCAGCAGTTTCATTCAGTTCTATTAGTGAAAGGACAGACGTTATCACCCTTCAGAGGAGTTGCACATGGGCAAGTCTGGGAGGCAAAGAGAGAAGAAGGTCGAGTGATGGTGGCCCAGATAGACCCAAGTGGGGGGAATTGATGGCAATCTCCTCTAACAACCAATTTAACTCAGAGACTAGGAACAGCAACATCTTCAACTAAAACGTCCTGGTAAGATATTTAGAATCCTCTGAACTCAGAGCTAATCACTGCTAGGTAGTTAGTCAATGAAGACATTTTCCAAGAAGAATTTCAGGTCAGTACCTGAGCTATCTGCATCCTTGTATTGAAGAACGCTGGTTATTGATGGAAGCTAAGCAACTCTTCCTGAGCAATGACTATACTTTGTATAGCTACTAAACAAAAGCAACAACAATAAAAGAACATTTCAGCAAACATTCACCTTGAGAGTCCTACTCAATGAAGAAAGCATACTATAGAAGAGGAGAGGTTTAGCATAGAAGTTATGTATTGGCAGCTCTCAAAACACTTCATTAATTAAAGAAAAATGCACCCATAATATATTTAACAGGATTTAGCGGCAGGGTAGCTCAAATTTTAGAGAATTCTAATGCAAAAATTTTTCTGATCTTCCAAATGATGTAATGGTACTGATTTGCTAAGTACCTAATTATCATTTTCATCATTATTTATCCCTTTTAGTTTTGATCACTAACTAAAATGACTGTGTAAAAAATAAAGTTTTATTTGAAGTGATGAATATGTACATCCTTTTCTTACAGGTAAAAAATGATTAAAATTATCTAGCCATTTTTTAATAAGATTTTATTTATCTATTTGACAGAGATCACAGGTAGGCAGAGAGGCAGGCAGAGAGAGAGGAAGGGAAGCAGGCTCCCTGCTGAGCAGAGAGCCCAATGTGGGGCTCAATCTGAGCTGAAGGCAGAAGGTCTTAACCCACTGAACCACCCAGGTGCCCCTTATCTAGCAATTTTTAGATATATCTGTGGGATAACTTATTGAAATTTAATTTTAATTGCCCCAGAACTGGGGAGTATGATGTTTTCTGCACCTGTAGAATATAATAGGAGAGATACTTTTCTAAGAACTTCTTTGCAGGCCTTCCTCTACGTAGGACTATCTAACCTGTTTCTACAACTCACGAACCAGAAAATTTTATCAAATGGCAAATCATTTTGCTGACCTCCAGAGTGGAAACCTCCTTAAATATTCTGTAAGTGATAGTGTAATTCAAAGGTAATCACCAGTGCAGGTGTTCTAGGCAATAGCCCCTGGCCTTACCCAGAGTCCTTATAACAACAGAAGAAATTAAGACTGAGGCAAAAGAGGTCAGCACGAGGGGAAAAATGGCGAATGGCATTCTTTCAGGCAGGAGAAATACTAGCAGAATTACCATAGTCATGTTTCTTACTAGCTTTTCTCCTTTTTCAAAGTCTGGAAAATATTCAGCAGGTTTGCCAAATACAACAGATTTGCCATTGGAGAACAGAGGCTTTGGTATTTCAAAACAGAAGATTTTTAGACACTGCTTTTGAAATGATTTCAAATCAATGTTTTTAAAGGTTGTCATCTCAGTTGTTAAATTTTTTAAATTAAAAAGGAATATTTTGCATGCACATAATAGAAAGCTCATTATACATGATTAGATGCAAAATGTTTCCCTCGGCTTTTCTCTTCCACTTACCCATATGTAGTTTCAATGTTTTCCTAGCCTACCTGCATCATCTTGGGCTGGCTTTTTGGTTTCCTGTGACTTCCTCCTCTTCCTGGCCCCAAAGGGCACCGACTGTAAAACTAAAAGCCATGGCTACTTTCTACTACTACTGTGGCAATGACTGTTGTGGGTTCCAGATAGTTTTTGTCCCATATGAACTGACAGGATGTAAAAAGATTTGTACTGAGTGAAATAATGGAGGTACTCTTGCTCCCTAGGCTGCTTTGAGCAAGTTAATTCATAATTTGACAAAATAGAAGTATCCAACTATTTTTACCTTGAAATGTACATTTATGTTGTGTTTTGAAGGAAGGTAGAGGGAAACCAAGTTTTATCATAACCTACTATTTTTCCTCTTCTACACAGGCCCACCAAGACCATCACTATGACCGATGGGGACTATGATTATCTGATCAAACTCCTGGCCCTTGGAGATTCGGGGGTGGGGAAGACGACATTTCTTTATCGATACACGGACAATAAATTCAATCCCAAGTTCATTACAACAGTAGGAATAGACTTTCGGGAAAAACGTGTGGTGAGTTTTTAACCATACTGTTATGTTAACTTTGTTGCTGATTTCTCTTCCCCTTGACCCATTGAAAAATAGAATTAAGAACCTATGTTTATTGTACCACAATGTGTCTGTCTTTTTTATCACAGGGAACTTATAACCTGTCACTTTAATTCAATTGAGAATATTCTTAATGTTGTCAACTTTCAATAATATTTTGCCAAGAAAAATGTGGAGTGACACTACACCTGTCTCCAAAAGCATATAGGACAAAGAAATAATTTACAGGTTTATAGGTGTGTTTTCTGTGAATTCTCTAGGAGTCTTTCAAAACTTGAATGATCCGGGTTTTAAAACCCTTAACTCTTGATCTGAGTTAAGTTTCTCCATAATAACTAGTGTTCATTTCTCAACTCTTCAGAGAGAAGTTAAAAGAATGATTGGCAAATAGCTGGAAAATGAGCTTTGTAAGTGCTTGCTGCATTTTTATTTATGTGTAGACTCAGCTATCAATCACTAGCTTATTATGAACAGAATGTGAGACCAGTCCATGCTATTTTCCAAGATAAGGGAGTTTAAGTGAGAATTACAACTGCTTTCTTCTCCTATGCTAGACGCTAATGACAGGAGTAAGGATATTGTGACATGTGAGACGCGTAGCATAGACACATGAGCTGAGCCAGATTTACTGCCACCCAAGGTATTCTTGATTGCCAACATGGCTATGGCTTCTAGTTGATGTCTCAAATCTACTCTTTGCTCGAGACTTGGGGGGAAGAAAGGGAAATCACAGTTGAGGAGTTAAATCATGGTTCCGTATACATCCTGTACCTCATCTGAAGATCAATATATTTTAGGGTCTTCTTAGCACCCTTGCTTGCAACCCCTCCATGTTTTCCTATGACTTCACCCCTCCCAAATGCCTCCACTCACCTAGGTAGATAAGTCCTTGTGAAGTTTTCCCTTTGAACATTTTTACTAAACCATGCTTATGCTAAACCACACTATAAACATCTCTATTAAACTGTACTTGAGGGCGCTGATGAAGTATTAAAGTTGTTAGGCTTTGCTTAAATTAGAAGCCAAAAGGCCATAATTTTTAAAATGGAAACATTAAGAAAAAAAGCATTTGAAAAAAATGACGAGTAAAAGAAGACTTGAAATATCTTGTGAAAATTTATTGAGAAATTCTATGTGCATTTCATGGGTAGGTCACTTTGGAAGCCCATGTCACAGCAAGAGATATTCAGGTATTAGTAAAGCTTTTTACCATTTTAAAAGTACGTTCATATCCGTTATGTCATGTACTTTCGTAGTAACTCTGTAAAGAAGGAAGAGATTGTGGGTCTCAGTTTGCTGTAAGAAAATAAGATTCAAAAACAGTGAAATGAAGGGTTGATACTCGAACTTAGAACTTGGGTCCTAAATCTAATGTTTGCTCCCTCCGTGAGGAAATGACAGAAGGTGTCTAATTTAAGTTTGCAGTATGCCTAAATTGTGTTGAAAATCATACTTGTACTTGACATTTAAAAGTGAGAGTATATGTGATACTTCTGGAAAAAACAGAGCAAATATTTATTCTGCACTATGAACTTTGATTATAGTAATTGAGAAAAAACATGCTGAGTGAACCCAGAGAATTTGAATGTTGACAAAATCCAAAGCGATATGAACTGATGAAAATTGTATCTTTTAGGTTTATAATACCCAGGGACCAAATGGCTCCTCAGGGAAAGCATTTAAAGTGCATCTCCAGCTCTGGGACACTGCCGGACAAGAGCGGTAATAGTAAATTACTTTGTTTCTAGCTACAAACAGCTGAGAAAAACTTCTTTTCAAGTAAATGTTGTTATGTTGACTTGAAAAGCACATGTTGTACAACTCTTCTCCTTGTTCCAAAATAGACATTTATGTAAAGAAATAAAAACAAATTATTTATAGTTAATTAACGATAACTAGCATTGCGGATTTGGTACAGATTTCAAAAATGGGATCTTCGGCCATCGCTGGAGATCCTAGTTTTGTGTTGTCTTTGTACTTTCTAATGGGGGGAAAAAACCTTCTCTAGAATTTAATTAAAGTGGGAAATTAACATGATTACGAGTACAGCCTGGAGAGGGAATTGAAGAAAAGGTGGTAAGACCTTTCCCATTTTTTGCCATTCTTCTGCACAGACTATCTGTTCTTGTCTCTTGACTGGGTTAATTTTCTAAGACTTGTGCTACACCATTGCTCTCTGGCTGGAATGTTTTTTTCCTTTTTTTTCTTTCCCAATCCTCTCCTTTCATGAGGCCTGGCTCATGGACCACTTCCTCTGTGGGGCCTTTCTAAATGCCCATCTGGAACAAACTCCCTCTTTCTGTGAACTCCTACATCTATCCAACCATCCTTAACCTACTCAGTTAATTCTGTACCACCTTGTAAGAAGGCAAATCTTCGGTTTTTGTCTCTAATGTGGTTCTTCGATGTACCTGTGGCCTTCTTACCCCAACAAAATTGTCAACGTTATAGGGACAGACTGTGCTCAGTTTTCTAGCATCTTCTCTGGTACGATGTCCAAGGCAAAAGAAGCTCAGCAGACAAGAGGGTTGTTTGTTAGAGCTGGAGGTGCTGATGCATTATTTGATGAAAAGATGTGTCTTTGAGATCCAAGGTTTCAAAGTACTAAAGACCACAAGCTAGTGAAGCTTTACAATATCAGATTAAATAAAAATTGGCAGTAGATTGTCAGAGAAGATGTTTAGAAGGCACATACCTCCAAATTCTGCATCACATGTCTTAGAATGTTTATGCTTGTAAACACTTAAGTTTTTGAAATGCATCCAAAGTGTTCTCGCTTTCAGTGAGTGTAAACGCCAGGAGAGGTGCCGGGCCCTCTCCGTTAGCTCTTTTGACTGTGAATTCCATTTACACACATTCTTCAACACTGCTAGTTCTTCTGAAGTCATTCCTCACAAGAATTTCTGTTCATATGTCAGTTTTGTTGTCACAAAGATGTATGTTTTTTAGACCAATTTAATTCATTTTTGAAGAAGTAATATGAGAAAATGTGGTTCCCATATGTCCTCACACATGATATGTCAGCCTAGCAGGATGGTAGGCTGCTCTGCTCTGCCCCCCTAAGACGGCTGCTCCCTGAGGGAAGTGAGGAAAACCAGGGACAGTCTTGGTAACACTGAGGTTATTCATCCCTTGATAATTTTGCATTCTGTATACATATAAGGTGTAGCCAGGCAACAAGATAAACAGTTTCTCACACCTCAGCCCTGTGCCTAAAAACACCTGGCAGTATAACCTGTATAAGATTATGGTTATTCATAAAAGTGGTATCATGGGAACGAGCTAAAAATTGAACACTTTATGCAAACCTCAAGGCTATAGGATATAGCCTTAGTTCCTAGTGAGGGAGAAGGTAATAATGTGACTCTGGGATTTTTTTGTTTGTTGTTTGTTTTGTTTTGTTTTGCTTTTTAAATGTGGTCCCAGCTTTCTCCACCCTACTGACTCACTGGACAGAATGAGGTTGCTGAGTAAAGCTGGAAATCAATGACCTTTCCTCTGGAGTCACCTTGGGAAGAAGGGGGATAACAAGGGTGCTGGGCAGGATGTCTAGGATATGGGCCTGTTCTAGAACAAGAATGTCCTGTTCGTGTTGCTGTTCGATGCAGAAATGCTTACCCCTGTGAGATCCACACAAACATGTTTTAAAAATAACGTAGCCCCACTAAGCAGAATGGCCCTCTTGTACTTCCATGCCCCGCCCCCCATGGTGACAATGACACTCATCCCATGCTGCGTGTGTTGATTTAGCATTGTCAGCATTGCACTGCGGCGAAATGCATATCAGGCTGTCACCAATAACACACATTTTTTAAAAAGAAACCTTTACCAAGGGAGCATCTTTAGACTCTGTTTTTAAAACCTCCTCTGCCATGACTTGGACCCAGGAGGAGCCTATAACCTGGAGGGGGGTGGTAGGAAGGCTGCTTGGGAAAGTGTTATTTCCTCTGAGACTATATATATACACTCATACACAATGTATGAGTGAGTGAGTCTTATCCAGGCTAAAGAGGTAGGAGGTAGAGGAAGCATGAAGGCCAGGTTACCCACAGAAAGAACAGCATGTGTGAGAGCCCAGGGGAGAGAGTGAACTTTCTAAGAACTAGGAGAAGATCAGGATGCCTGTGGGTATTCAGGGGATGAAGCTGGACAGATGAGCTAGGGTCAGTTCACGCAGAGCCTGACAGTGTATTGATGAGTTCAGATATCATCTTAAGAGCAATGCAGCCATGCATCACCATTTAGATGTTTTTAGCAGAGAGTTTATCTAGTCAGCAAGAAGGCATCAGTGAAGGGGAGGGTCCCAAGCAAAACTGGAGACAGGAAGCCTATTAAGACGACTGTTAAAGATACTCAGATGAAAGAGGATGGGGTCAAAACTAGAGTAGATGGACAGAAATGAGAAGATCAGGAGACGCTTGGTGATTGTATACAGCAGGTGAAGGAGAAGCTGTGGTCAACCCAATGATGGTAATGCACGGGTAGAAGAAGAGATCAGGAGGAGGGGCCAGGTTGGGTTTAAACTCTGAAGTTAGAGATGCCTCAGTTTCCTCCAACTGGACACAGCATGAAGAACAGGACAAATCTACACCTATCCATTCAACATATAGGTGACAACTGAGCCAGAGAAGTCAATGGATTACTCAGTGAACATACGTAGAGTAGGAATGGGTTGAGAATAGAATGCCATGGAAACCAAAGAATCCACAAATGGGCTAAAGTGAGAGAGACCACACATTAGGAGCACATTGAGGATAGGAAGGGATTGTCTGTATTTCAAAGTTATGTGCTTTTCTGAAAACCCATTTCCAAATTCATTTCTGTTATTAGCATAACCCAAGCCTTCTGTGGTGCCTGTGTGGGGTCTCTGGTTTTGCCCATTCCTGCCACTGAGTGGATCTCAGCACACCTTCAATTTTACTGAAGAGTTTGGGGTGGAGGAGGTTAGAGCAGAGGAGAGGAAGACTTTATACAACACATGACAGAGTATATTCTTTAAAATCCTCCAGTAGAGATGAATTTCTTGCTTTCTGTCTCCAACCACTACGTCTCTCTGACCTTATCTTGCTTCCCCTAATCATCTTCCTCTTCCTCCTTTCTCCAGTGTTTTTTCCTCTTCCTCATGAGACAGAGGTGCCAGACTAAAATTCAGCCTTATCCCCACAGTGTTTATGAAAGTATCTTCCCACCAATGTTGTTTTTTCCCTGCAAAAGAACCCCAGTTCCAGTTACTAACAAGTTGTGGTTTACTTTTTAAAAAATAATTTAATTTAATTTAATTTTGTGTGTGTGTTCCAAAATTCATTGTTTATGCACCACATCCAGTGCTCCATGCAATATGTGTCTTCCTTAATACCCACCACCAGACTCACCCAACCCCCCACTCCCCTCCCAAACCCTCAGATTATTTTTCAGAGTCCATAGTCTCTCATGGTTCGTCTCCCCCTACAATTTCTCCCAACTCCCTTCTCCTCTCCATCTCCCCATGTCCTCCGTATTACTTCTTATTCTTTACAAATAAGCAAAACCATATGATAATTGACTCTCTCTGCTTGACTTATTTCATTCAGCATAATCTCCTCCAGTCCTGTCCATGTTGATACAAAAGTTGGGTATTCATCCTTTCTGATAGGGGCATAATACTCCATTGTATACATGGACCATATCTTCTTTATCCATTCATCCGTTGAAGGGCATTTTGGTTCCTTCCAGTTTGGCAACTGTGGCCATTGCTGCTATGAACATTGGGGTACAGATGGCCCTTCTTTTCACTACATCTGTATCTTTGGGGTAAATACCCAGTAGTACAATTGCAGGGTCATAGGGTAGCTCTGTTTTTAATTTCTTAAGGAATCTCCACATTGTTTTCCAAAGTTGTGGTTTTCTGCATATAATCACAGGCATTCATTTTTAGGCTACCAAGGGCTAGCTTTCTTCTAGGCACAGACAAAGGAGATTGAAGAATATAAGTTAAAGTACTCATTTGAAAGTAGCTTCCATTTCAGTTATAGACCACAAGAAATCCGTGAACCAACAAGAGAAAGAGTCCAAGGGACTCTGCAAGCCATCATGTGATTGAATGTTACAAACTGTGTGCATAAATGCTCTAGGCCATAAAGCCAGGATGTAGTCCTAAGAAAGGTCTACAGCCAGATGCCTTTCCCTCACCTTTCAGCCATCTTTTTGCTCACTCTCTAATTCTGTAGGAGAATCCATGGGATGCCATGGGGATTTCACATTTCAAAGGGAAATAGTGTCGTATGTACGGCCATAATAATGTCTGTGGGCTAACTTCCAGAACTATCCATTGTGCTTTCTTGGCAGATTCCGGAGCCTCACCACTGCATTTTTCAGAGATGCCATGGGTTTCTTATTAATGTTTGACCTCACCAGTCAACAGAGCTTCTTAAATGTCAGAAACTGGATGAGTAAGTGGGACCAAGTCACTTTCTTTGGCCACTTTGGGCCCTAACACTCTATTTGCTGCTTTGCCTTCCAACATGGAACCAGATTAGGTTCCACAGATTAACCTTGGGATCCATGAGATTAGCATTTCCTGTGTCACCTTCAAAGTGATAGGCTGCGTGTGTGTGTGTGTGTGTGTGTGTGTGTGTGTGTGTATTCAAGGTCTTTATTATTGCAATTGAAAGGCTATTAATTCCACTTATCTAATTAGTCTTAAAGGATTTGTTACAGCTATGTGAGTTGCCACATCTAATCCAGAAAAGAGACAGAGAAAAGCAGCAGTGTTTTCTGAGGGGTTCGCTGTCTCCAAAAAGTGTACCTTTGCACACAGGTTAACTAATGGATGAATTAATTAATGGATGGGTTAATTGGGTGGGAAACTGCTCCAGAGCAGACAAGCCACATGAAATAAGGTACGGTGTGTTGATCAATTCACATTGAAATGTTACATTTGGTGGGGGGGGCATTCAGATATAAGGAAGACTTGAAATGAAAAATCTACACAGTTTAGACATAAGGTAAAAGTGGCCTAATCAGTTATTAAAGACAGATCAATAGTAGTATTTGGAAAGTAGTATTTGATTTTTCTTTTCCAAAAATTAATGTAACACTAAAGGAAATATTTCATTTGCATTTTCATTACAAATAAGAATTTTAATCCTATTGGAATATACAAGCAATTCTATGGACTGGTGATGGTTTGTCATTTCTAGATTTGTTGGGGCTATCTGTGGCCAGAGGGATTTTTTTTTTTTTTTAATAAATATTGGGGCACCTGGGTGGCTCAGTCAGTTGGACATCTGACTCTTGATTTCAACTCAGGTCATAAACTTGGGGTCGTGGGATTGAGCCCCGAGTCAGGCTCCTCGCTCAGTGGAGAGTCTGCTTAAGATTCCCTCTCCTTCTGCCTCTCCCCCTCCAAATAAATAAATCTTAAAAAACAAAACAAACAAACAAACAAAAAGACACTGGATCATGTTACTCCCTTTCTCAAAGTCCTTCTGGGACCTCCCAGCTCACTTGGAATGCAATCCAGAATCCTGCACTCTGCTGTAAGGCCTTGGTGATCAGGACTTAGATTCCTGTGTAATTTACTCTTATTCTGTCCAGCTCACTAGCCTCCCGCCGAACGTGTCTCTTGCTCTTCCCAGGACAAAAAGCACATTCCCTACTTTGTGGCTTTTGTACATTCCAACTTTCTCTGCCTCTTCTCCCATTTATGGAGTATGATAGTTCTCTCATCTCCTTCCAGGGTTTGTTCAAACTTTATCTCTTGGAAGAAGCCTTCCCTGACCACCCGTCTAAACCAGTATGCTTCAGGGCACCTGGGCAGCTCAGTTGGTTAAGCATCAGCCTTCAGCTCAGGTCATGATCCTGGGTCCTGGGTTCAAGTCCCGCATCGGGCTCAGTGGGGAGCCTACTTCTCTGTCTCCCTCTGCCCCTGCTCCCCTGCTCAGGCTCTCTCTTAAATAAATAAATAAAATCTTCAAAAAAATAAGTAAATTGGTATGTTTGGCTACTTTGTGTCTCCTCAGTACACTTTATGTTCTCTTTTGTCATGCCACAATGTGACGTTATATTATGTATTTGTTTTCTTGTCCTTTTGACTCTTTGCCACTAGAATGTGAGCTCTATGAAAGTGCAGACTTTGTTGGCTTTGTTCCATTACAGTAAACCCAAGCTGGGATTAGTGTCTGGCACAGAATATTCCAAAAATATGCACTTCTATTCTATATTATTTATAATAAATACCTATCTCTGCTTTCAACGTGAGTTCAGTAATATGGTTGCTACCATGAGGACAAATACCAACAAATTCTGCCTTCCTTCATTGCTTCTCCAACTGAGGGTCTCTCCTGGGATTTGTCTCTATTTCCTTTTATTATTGTATCTCTTTCTCTAAATTTTGGTGGTATTATTAGATTCTGAGGAGATAAAGAGATAATAAGATTATTAGAGTCTTTCAGAGAATGATTTGTTCATCCTTTTACAAGGCATATAAAATTCTTCCTTATTAAAAAAAAACATTTTAAGGTAATTTAAGGTAATTAATGGGCATATCTTATGACGCTTTAATATTGAACACCCAAATAATCAGTGTTACAGGCAAGCCTTGTCTTCCTCCTCAGCAGAGTTGCGTACAGCAGGCCTTGAGAGAGAAATTAAAGTAATCCTCATGACTTCAGAAGCGTAGGTTCGCAGATTTCTTATCGTTTCTTTCCTTCCCTCCTTCCCATTCTCCCTCCCTCTTTCTTCTCTCTTTCACACAGTGTGTCCTGGAGAAAAGGAAGAACAAGCCATGTGTCTTAAAATTGTTTCTACATGAGGGATGCCTGGATGGTTCAGTGGCTAAACATTTGGCTTCAGCTCAGGTCACGATCCCAGGGCCCTGGGATCAAGCCCAGCATTGGGCTCCCTGCTTGGCAGGAGGCTTGATTCTCCCTCTCCCACTCCCCCTGCTTATGTTCCCTCTCTAGCTGCCTCTTCTCTCTCTCTCTCTCTCTCTCTCTCTATGTGTCAAAATTTAAAAAAAAAAAAATAAATATTTTTAAATGGTTTCTCCATGAATTTGTGGTGGTTCAGAAATGTTCTGTTCTAATAGATCATCACCTTGGACTTTAGGAGATAGAAATGTAGCTGCCTAGGGGTGCCTGGATGTCAGTCAGTTTAGCATCTGACTCTTGATCTCAGCTCATGTCTTTATCTCAGGTTCATGAGCCCTGAGCCCTGCATTGGGCTCTATGTTGGGTGTGGAGCCCACTTTAAAAAAGAAAAAGTAGCAGCCTCTTAGAGGAAAGAGCAGACTTACACACTTAAAATTCCTGTTCTATTATCTCTACTTATATCTGAGGAACAAAGAGTCTGAAGCAGTATGTCCATCTTGGAGAACGTATCCCCAGGTATACAAGGGCACTGATAAGTGATCATAGGTGGTTCATAGCCAGCATTATGCCTATTCACAATCTGCAATTTTTGAGGCATCATCTTCTTTCATTTTATAGCCAAGGAAGCTGCAGTTGAGTGAAGTTAAGTCGCTTGGCTAATATGATCTAACTAGCAAGCAGCCAAGTTGGAGGTGAACAATTAAATTAGGAATTTGAAGTAGGAAAAAAAGAAAAGGATTTCAGAGTACGAGCAATCATCTGACATTACTTGTTTATAACTAACGTGCTGGGTCCGTCTGCTTTCTTCCTAAGGCCAACTGCAAGCAAATGCTTATTGTGAAAATCCAGATATAGTATTAATTGGCAACAAAGCAGACCTGCCAGACCAGAGGGAAGTCAATGAAAGGCAAGCCCGGGAGCTGGCTGACAAATACGGGTAAGTCATTGACACAGATGTGTCATCTGACCTTGCCCACTGCTGCTTAGTAATGGAGCAGGAACATGAGGTTGATACTGGAAGGAATCCCCTTGAATCAGTAATGGCCCCTGAATGAAAAAGATCTTTCAGGGGAATGTATGTGATCTTTCAAATCGAGTCCTTGCTAGTAATAGCAGCTAACATTTACTGGATACTTAGTATATGCTAACAACTGTCCCTAGACTTTAACTCATTTAACCTCTCATAAGCATACATAGGGGATCTAGAATCATCCCGTTTTATATATGAAGAATCAAGGCATAGAAGGATTAAGTAACTGATGGAAGACCAGGTAGCTAGTAAGTAGCAGAGGTTGAATTCAACCCAGGCAGTCTGAGATCAGAGCTCATGATCTTCAACAGGATAGCTAATAGCTCCAAAACTCTAAGAAATAACACCTGACCAGGACATAATATTGTAATTCTTATCCTAGCCTGAGCCTAAATGGCAGATTAAAAAAAGAATTAAAAACCCCCTACAATGATAAGTTGACTTCCAACAGTCTTTACATTTTTGGATTTTTTTTTTAAAGATTTTATTTATTTGAAGGAGACAGAATGAGAGAATGAGAGAGAGAGAGAGAGAGCATAAGAGGGGAGGGTCAGAAGGAGAAGCAGACGCCCCGCTGAGCAGGGAGCCCAATGCGGCACTCGATCCTGGAACTCTGGGATCATGACCTGAGCCAAAGGCAGTTGCTTAACCAACTGAGCCACCCAGGCAACCCCCAGACTTTAAATTTTTTTAAAAGATTTTATTTACTTATTTGACAGAGAGATCACAAGTAGGCAGAAAGGCAAGCAGAGAGAAAGGAGAAGGCAGGCTCCCTGCTGTGCAGAAAGCCCAATGTGGGGCTTGATCCTAGGACCCTGAGATCATGACCTGAGCCAAAGGCAGATGCTTAACCATCTGAGCCACCCAAGCACCAGCCCCCAACTTTAAATTTAAAGCAGTTTCATCCTACCTGCCAATTTTTTGCTGAAGAATTTTCCATGAAAGCTTTAAAAATGTATAACTTTTGATTCCACTTAAATACAGACTATTTATTTACATGCATCTTCTATTCAGTGCCTGCTTAATTCCTAAGTCAAATTTCCAGATAATTGATTAGAAGGGAAGTGATATCTTATTACTAGTTTAGGTATTTCTACCCTCTTAATTTTTTTTGTGAAATGGTGATAATGCCCTAGCTTCAAATTCCCAGGTATCTCCTATTTCCTTGTCCATAAAATTGTTATACCCATATGAGAGAGCAGCCCATCCATTTTTACTCACTGAGAGAAAAAAGGTGCTTTCCAACTCAGTGGGCGAAACCATGATTATTTCACCATCTCTCAGCCAGCCATGTTTTTGCCTGTGTTCCTCATGTGTACATCTTCTTGTGTCTTTTCTGATTTCTTCCTCTCAAAAATAATGCGTCACCTCTTCGATGCAAGTATACCATATTTTGAAACGAGTGCTGCAACTGGCCAGAATGTGGAGAAAGCTGTGGAAACCCTTCTGGACTTAATCATGAAGCGGATGGAACAGTGTGTAGAGAAGACACAAGTTCCCGACACAGTCAATGGTGGAGACTCTGGAAAGCTAGATGGGGAAAAGCCAGCAGAGAAGAAATGCGGCTGCTAGACACTTCGTAGGAACTGATCATCAAAAACCCCACCCAAATATTACTTCCAAAAAACAGCGACAAACCACAAAATTGTTTTTGAGTAGACCATGCATAATGGCATGTCTTTCTTTTTCTGCCAGAAAAATCTATTTTAAGAACCCAGAATAGTCAACGGTGTTCAAAAGAATTCAAACAAGATCAGAGATTTCCTAATGTGCTCTCACGGTCATGGACGCACAATTTTGGAGGGTTGTTTTGTTTGTTTGTTTTTGTTTTTGTGGTTTTTTTGGTGAAGAAGATGAGTATATAAGAAAGTATTCAAGATGGTATCAGTGAGTTTTAAGTCACAACAAAAATGACCATGTCACGTGGGAGAAAAGAATAGGCCACGAAAGGGAGAATATAGAAAGACGATTTTTTTTTTTTAAAGATTGGATTTACTTCTTAAGTAGAATTTGATTTGTACTTTTAGTTTTGCATTCGTGGAACATATTAGCTAAAAATGGGTATACAAGGAACAATTCTAAATGGATCACTAATAATGACATTACTATGTCCACCCAACAAGCTGTCCTAGGGTGACTCAAGCACTGGTAAGGTTATGAGATTATAGATCAGACTTCTGTTAAAATGTGGGAGATTGTGCATTAATGTCATTTTTCTATTCTTAATAAATGGCTGATAGACAAGAACAGGACTGTGAATGACAAAGTACAAGAGAAATGGCCTAAGAGAAAAAAAGAAAGTATGAAAATATGGCATTTGGACAAATGAAATTAAATGTGTCTGTTACAGAAGTCTGGAAGGATCATTTAGCCAAATTTCCCTCAAGCTAATTAGAAGTTTGACATTATCAGTTGGGATTAAGAGAATCTCCAGAGGTTTCCCTTTCCAACAAAATTTTGGAAATCAGTTCAGTGTTCAGTTTCACATTTCATTTTTCTTAGTAAATGGTCCCAAGGGGAAATTAAAGATGGTCATTTATTAAATATGTCTTTAAAAATGCAGTCGAGGAAAAGTATTTAGCCTTAATTGTTTTTAGATAAAATATGTTGGTGATATGAAAACAAAAGTGACAAATAATTGTGGGTTTCTTTTTAATTTATAAAAGCACTGGAAACTCTAAATCACACTTCTACTCTCCACACCCACCCTGACTTTTGAATCAATTGCAAAAATTATAGGTGTGTCACATTGTAGATCAACAACTTCAGGATGATGGATTGATTTTATGGTCACTCTTGAGTTTTCATGTCATTCATCACATAAAAATTAATGATACCTCATGCCATATTACAATATATTTCACATTTGTTTTCATCTGCCTGAGGCAGAATACCCACATCTGAACTATATTTGGGGACAGGGCAGGAGTGGATCTGTATCTTTTCTCCAAAAATTTGGTTAATTGCTTTATTTTTTCATATAAAACTGCCTTTTCTTTTTAAAAATCATTACAAAAGTATTTTCCATTGGCTGGTTCTTATTACAGTGCCTAAACTGATATTACATTGTTTTCTTAATCTTTGTTTTTGATAAGCATAAGCAACTCCTATTAAATTGTTCTTTAAATATTTCCATTTCATCAATAACAAAGGCATCATGCTTCAATTTCTCTTTTTATCATGACTATATAATTTTGATAAGATGGTACTTCTTTCTGTAAAATTGCGCCAATTAAACTTCATTTTTCCATACTCTGGCCATATTTTTAAATTATAAACATTAGAAAACCAAAACCCAAGCCCCCATTCTCCTTACCCTTGAACCTCTCTGTACAGTCTAAATCTGGTATAGAATTCATATTAGGAACACAGATCCGAGAGATTGTCTACAGTGTTCTTACAAAATTCTCAGTGTGAACTTCTCAGTTCTTCTGACTTCGGAAGCATGATACCAGCTTCTAAGTTCCACTGTGCTTGGGTATTCCCTCCAATGCTGTTTTTCTCTGTGATGTGCTTCATGACCTCAGTGCCTGAGCCATGAGGATAAAAAACTTTCAGCCAACACCTGAGATATTTTGACTGAAAGGAAAGTGAGCAGAAACACTCTAATCAATGCTGTGGCCAAATCTGGTAAACTTCTACGGCTATTTAATCAACTCGCCTTTGGATTCAAATTGTGATGTCTCTGGCATTCCCATGAGAGAGAATGCTGAGCCTTTATGAAATCCTAAAGGTATTCTATTTTGGATTTTTTTGTTTCTCTCTTTTTCCAGTTCTATGACTGACTGACTGACTTTTGCCAAGATTCTGTCATTGCTAGTTATTTGACAGGCATTTATTTCAGGGTCTATTTTAAGATCATTATTTGATAGCCGTAGCATGAAGCAGAGAGTGATGATGCCTTTAATTATAGAATTCTGCCTATAAAAATAACAATTATTGGGCAACAATCTTAAGAGGCATGAAATTTAAAGAAGACAAGAAAAGTAATTTAAAGTTGTATTCTCTAATAAATAAATACTTGATCTGAGAAAATATTTTCTCTGTCAAGTTTGACATCTGATCCCAAATTCTATGTCACCATTACAGGAAATTCCTTTACTTATTATTACAGAATTAATTATTATGTAGAATTCATTTTACAGGTTCAAGCTGAGTTGGGAACATGAAGTATACAGACAGGCTTAAAGAATGGCATACCTCCTTTAACCCAAAATAGCATGAATTTTTAGCCAAGATGTATCCTGTTATTTGTTATCTCCCAAATGCTTTGGTAAACTATATTGTATTGGGGGGAAATATTTAAAATGTACATGAAATTCCTCTCTGATATAGAAATAATTTCTGGAGTGCTTACACTAGTTTGATGTTTACATTGCTCTAACACAGTGCCTCGAATACCTCTATGACCAAATTTGTCTCCAGCCACACAGCTCATTTCCTATCGTATCCTATTTGAGGAAGGCCTCAGTGAGACACTAATGCAGCTAAAGGCACTCTGATATCTTCAGCAAGGGGACAGGATGTTATTAGAATCTGGAGATAATTACCACCATCTCCAAGTCTCCTAAGCCTCTCACAGAGTGGAAGTGGGCATTGCTTGAAACTCAACTGTGAGTGAGCACAAGGTTACCTTTTGATACAAAAAAAGAAAACTCCTTTGAAAAATGTACCAAAAAATAGCTGAGAAAACGTGTTTGTCTTGATATGACAAGGGTCACAAGTCACGAATTGGCAGAAAATGGTAGGAACTGAGCTTGTGGGTCTCTACATAAGTTTTAGAATTCTTGCAAGTCACCACTCAAGTTGATTTGCTATCATTTCCATAGTATCAGCTACACACTGCAAAAAACTCAAAACCAGCATTTTCTGAAGTAAATATTTCATCTGTTGTTTTTCACCAGAAGGCCCATTCGATGTATCAGTAGGTGTCTTTGTTATGCTTTCTAGCATACGTATGCTCTGCCAACCTGTACAGGTAAAATGAACTGGGCAAGAGTTTTAATCAGAGCTTTCTTATCTCCTCTGTAAGAGAGAGAAGCTTGACCATAGAGAAGCACATCACTATATAAACAATAAATTATTACAGCCAAAATATTCTACAAACTGTAAATTGAATTGCCTGGAAATCAACAAGTTTGATGAAGCTTATATTTACACTCATCAGCTAGAAAGAGAAGCAATATGTGTCACAGTGAATAGGTCTACTGGAAACCCAGAACCAGTGTCCATGACACAAGATTATTCACTGTTCTGTATCTCTGTTCACTTTAAAAGAAGGGTACATGTGCTTTCCTCAGTGTGTACCATAGTAAAACATTAAGGGAAAATTCTCTTCAACAAAGAATCTTGGGGTCATAATCTCAAACTTAAACTAAAGAATAATATTGAACTTTCTGTTTTCCTGAGATATTAACTCTTCAAAAGAGAGATCTGAGAGCTGATGTTAGCCAAAGGGAGGGACAAGTTGTCTTTCATTCTATATCACCAAGCTTTAAAGCATTAAAAAAAAAAAAAAAAGGCTAGTGTATGTGAATATTTTAGGGAAAATTTTGATCTCTAAAGATGTCAAGATGCTGTCTATATCTAAAAAAGCTGTCTGAGAATTCACCAAAAACTATATTTTCTTCTTGCTCTTTGACCAATATGATATAAACTTATTTCTGGGGAGAGTGCAGAGTTCTTAAACATGGCATGTAGAAATAGAGTATTATCTGAGATGAATGTTGTTTCAATGCTTTATAAACCGATGAAGATATTTGTCTCATAAAATAGGACTGATAAAAATCATTGTTAGAAATCTACGGAACTTTAGGAATATATTGCCTTAGAATTATTGGGTGGAGATCTAACCATGATGACATTGTTGAGGAAGAACTATAAAGAGAGGTTAGAATTCAACGTGGTCTGATGAGTGTTCTTAAATAGTATAGACACAGAGAAGACCATGTACTTCGAGTCTGATTTTTAGGTAGACAATGAAAAAGAATTAGTAACCAGAGGAGTTTTTGTACCTCGATCCAAGGCAAATTTTTATCTGTCATTTCAATCTATCAAGTGGAAGTTTATGCCCTTAGAACTAAGCTAATAAACACATTTAAACACCAAGTATTTCATTAGTGGTATCAAAATTTGGGAAACTTTGAAACATGTTGTTTGCTCAATTTGAATTTAATTTTCTCATAAATTGCTCTTTGACTAATTTTTCAAGGAGCAGAATCACAAAGATGCTTCTCTACAGATCTCCTTTTACCAATAGTGTATTGGTTGGGATATTTTCTAGCTTCCCATAGAGAAAGAACAAAAAACAAGCAAAAACATTAGCAACAAAATAGTGGGGTTATTTAAAAGGGTGTCAGCTTTTGAAGAAAAATTATAGAAAGGAATCGTCTTTGGATTGAGTCATTTGAACTTGTTTCCCGGTTCCTTTTCTTTCCAACAGGTCTTGGAAATCATGGCTAATATCCCTCAGCTGACTTAGTCTTTAAGCCTCATTAGCAAATTTTGAGAAGCAGGCATGTCTTGTCTTTCACCTAATGGATCCTTTATTTAATCAATGGCTCTTGTCCCTATGTCCACTGGAACCTCAAAATGGTATCTGTCCTTAGTAAAGCATTAACATATTCTTATATTTACTCTTTTATGCTCCGGGTTATTTTTCCAAATGCTCTTTGAGAGGAAGCTCAGTATTATAGAAAGGAAAGTAGCCAGAAAGAACAATTTGGGGACCATGAGCATGTCATTGAATAGCATAGTGACTTCTCAGAGGGAGTGTATAAACCCTGTGTGCCCCATCGGGTTCATGTCAGGCTCCAAGGAGAATCTAAGAAATCAGTTTGTAAATTACGTTCCATTTCATAAACAGGCAATATTATCATAAGCTAAGCATAATAAAAAAATTACAGTAATTAAAACCACTTGTGAGAAGAAATGACATAGCAGGGACGAAACACTAATTTTAGTAGTGGGTGCTGGAAGCAATCAATGGTTAAGCAGCTTGAGATCATTGTATTTGATTAAAAATGTTTAATATATCTCAAGTTATTGAAAAAATGCGAGTTCTATTTTATTTTATATGTCATCTGGCATTTCTTCCAAGGAGTCCAATTGCATTCTAGATAGTATATTAATTACATCTTGGTCAAATCCTCCTTGTACAAGTAGGGCTTTTGTGTCCATTGCCTTGTAAAAGATACCGACTGCATCTGAAATTGCCTAAGAGAAATCAGTTATCCTGCTTAATGTGTTAAATATAGACAATGTTCTAAGATAATACTGAAGTGCTTCACTGTATTCCAACGGTCTACCTTTAAGTGATATTATTCTCATTTTTAGGCTAAGCACTTTGGATTGTTTTGTCTGTCGTCTCCATGGGTCTGTTTTGTCTAGTGCCAAAAATGTAAGTTAAAACCTTCAACATGGAGTTTTTATTCTGTGTCCCCAGGTAGACTGTGGTGCCTGACAAATACTGTTAGATCATTATTTTGTTGTACCGAAGTTCTAGTGGCTTCAGATATCATAGCATCCAATGATTTTGTGGTGTCTGGGTTTGAATACTGTGGTGGCCAACTGTATTCAGTGATTGTTTCTGCACATTTTTCAATAATAAAAATGCATTTTTATCAATTATTTTGTGGACTCAAAGCAAACTTATTTTGGGGCCGAAGCTGAATGTTACATCGGTTTCAACACGGAACTTGTTTCCCGTTTAAAATGGTATCCTTTAGGAACTCGGAAATAAGAAGTGACTTGGATTTAGCCAAGTGATTTTTATCCGTCTATCTAAAATTTTTCATTTATTATTTGTTTAAAGACTGGGTTTTGCAAGGAAAATGTTCTAGTAATTTTGAGAGATCCATGTGTAAAATTAGCAGTTAACATGTTGAAGTATTCTATGACGCATAAGCACCTCGAGTGCTTATGAACTTGTTTCCCGGTTCCTTTTCTTTCCAACAGGTCTTGGAAATCATGGCTAATATCCCTCAGATGACTTAGTCTTTAAGCCTCATTAGCAAATTTTGAGAAGCAGGCATGTCTTGTCTTTCACCTAATGGATCCTTTATTTAATCAATGGCTCTTGTCCCTATGTCCACTGGAACCTCAAAATGGTATCTGTCCTTAGTAAAGCATTAACATATTCTTATATTTACTCTTTTTATGCTCCGGGTTATTTTTGTTCCGGGTGCTTTTTCTTCCTCATCATAAAATGCTGAGGCAGGTGATGGTAACTTCCTTAGTCCCAGGCTGGTGCAAGAACTAATGTTCAAGGCCAGTTGAAGACCACGGCCATACAGCTTCCTTTTAAATGTTCCTTTGCAAAAGCTGCCTTGTTCCCAGTGTTGTGCTCATTCCCTATGTTAGTTAGAGAGTCTTTGCCAAGATAATGATGAGTTTTTAATTTAAAGATAAACAACTCTCCCACTGCAAGCAAATAAATCCTTGGCACCATGCTTTCCACTTGACTCCCTGGTAGCAATCATGCTGTTTCACAGAGGCAGAACCTTTGCCCACCCCACCTCCTCGGCTTCATCTTAATCTTGATTTGTGACAAGTCATTAAGGACTTGCTTTTCCTAATGGTCTTATAGGATTTTCAAATAGTCACAGCATGCTCCATCTTGAGTTGGGGAAAAAAGTTGATCTTGACATTCATTGTCTTTAACGAGGAAAAGAGAAACTTTTAAAAAACTGTATGTAGGGGCACCTGGGGGGCTCAGTCGTTAAGTGTCTGCCTTCGGCTCAGGTCATGATCACATGAATCGAGCCCCCCATGGGGCTCCCTGCTCCGTGGGAAGCCTGCTTCTTCCTCTCCTACTCCCCCTGCTTGTGTTCCCTCTCTCCCTGTGTCTTTCTGTCAAATAAATAAATAAAATCTTTTAAAAAAAACTGTATATAAGGTATTGGATTATTCGCGCTCTTATACCAAGAACAATTTCATTTCTAATATAAAATTCTAATTCTGCGGGTGCCTGCGTGGCTCAGTTGGTTAAATGTCCATGCTTGGTTTTGACTCAGGTCATGACCAGGGTCCTGGGATGGAGCCCCACATCGTGTTCTGCTCACGGGGGAATCTGCTTCCTCTTTCCCTCTCCCTCTGCCACTTCCCATGCTCATGGTATCTCTCTCTCTCTCTCTCAAATAAATAAATCGTAAAAAAAAAAATAAATAAAGGGGCACCTGGATCGCTCAGTTGATTAAAAAGCTGCTGAGGTCATGACCAGGGTCCTGGGATGGAGCCCCATCTCGGGCTCTCTGCTCATCCGAGAACCTGTTTCTCCCTCTCCCTCTGCCTGCCGCTCTGCCTACTTGTGTTCTGTCAAATAAATAAATAATATATTGAAGGAAAAAAAAAAAAACCTTGAAAAATTTTAGAATTAAAATTAAAAATAAATAAAAGTATAATTCTAAGAATGTGAGCATTGTTCTTCTGTTCGAAGCTCATTTAGGTGACTTATGTTATGCTTTACAAAGCCAAGAGGCAAATTAGAATTTGACTAAGGTGATAGAATAGGTATTAGAAATGTTTTGTGGGACGCCTGGGTGGCTCAGTTGGTTGGGCAGCTGCCTTCGGCTCAGGTCGTGATCCCAGTGTCCTGGGATCGAGTCCCGCATTGGGCTCCTTGCTCAGCGGGGAGCCTGTTTCTCCCTCTGCCTCTGCCTGCCATTCTGTCTGCCTGTGCTCGCTCTCTCTCTCTCTCTGATAAATAAATGGAATCTTTAAAAAAAAAAAAAAAGAACATTTTAAAAAGAAATGTTTTGTGATAATAATCAGATTGTGGAAATGATCAAAGCTTGAAATCACTTATGTAAGTCTCTGAGAAAATGACTCTTCCTTACCAAAAAGATTTTTTAAAAAATAGCAGCCTGGTTAACAGCAGACAACTTCAATCTGTTTGCTTGAGTCCAGAGAAATTTATATCCTGACTCATTCACTGATTAGAAGAAGAAGAAGAAGCAGCCGCAGCAGCAGAAGGAGTGATTTGGAGTCGTGCTAGTTAGTTTTTGGATTATGAATGCATATTACCTAACTTTATGGACCCTCTTCTCCTCCCTTGACTCCAAGAGCACTTCCTCCTGAGTCCTCTAGGCCAAGAGCATAAAGTCAAAATAAGACCACCTGGCTGAACCTCACGAGAGTGTTCCCTTCACTGTGCCTTCCAGAAAACACGGGCTTTCTCAGTATGTTAGGAAAACATAGACAAACAAGAACCGAGATACAGATTCCCAAAACTCATTAGCTGACGACTGCTCAGAATTCAAAGAACTGGAAGGATAAGTTATTATTCAGATAAGAGGAATGATTTCTACAAAGGACACGTGAAAGAACATATTGCGTGGAAAATGATTTAGACAATATTGGGACTTGCTCTCCAGCTGCCAGTCCAGCTGCACCGATGTCCTGGCTATTCCGGGACACACCGGGTCTGCCTGTCCTCTGGAGCCGGTGCACCTGTGCTTGCTTCTTCCTGGACCCCTCCTCCACCAAATAACACCTTTGGTCACTTTCCTAGCCTTCTTCCTATCTTTGCTTAAATATTATCTTTAAAGAGAGAGGTTTTATTTAAAATAATTATCCTGGGACTCCTGGGTGGCTCAGTCTGTTAATCATCTGCCTTTGGCTCAGGTCATGATCCCAGGGTACAGGGATCGAGCCTCGAAATGGGCGCCTTGCTCAAGTGGGGAGTCTTCTTCTCTCTCTGTCTGCTGCTCCCCCCAGTTTGTGCTGTCTTTCTCTCTGAAAAATAAATAGAATCTTTTTTTAAAAAAATGACTATCCTATTTAAATGACCAATCCATAGTTACATTTAAAATTATCACCCAGCTTAAAATTGCAACCACAAGACCTCCCCCCCAGTAACTCCCGACCCCTGTGTTCTGCTTTATTTTTCTTTACTGTCCATGGGATTGTCTCTGACTTTATTATGTTTTTTTGTCCCAAAATATATTTACATGAAGGTAGAGATTTTTCCTTTTTTTTCGTCCCTGACACATGCATGTCCTCTTCTTTCTCTACTGTCGTAGCCCTGGCATCTAGAACAGTGCCTGGCAAATAGAGGGCACTCAATAAATATCTGTTGAAAGAAAAAAAATGAATGAATCTTATGTGAAAACCTGACGAAGTGGTTCAAGAATAACATAGTTACTAATTATATAATTATATTTCATAATAATATATTAATATATTATATTCTATATTATTATTATGTTTTATAATAATATAGAATATGATATATAATAATTATAATTACACATAATTATAGTTATATAATTATATAATTAACTTAAAATTTTTTTATTACTTACTTTTTACTAATTTTTTTACTAATTTTTTTTTACTACTTTATTGAAGTAAATATTTAAATTGTACAAGGTATTGATTTTTGTCATGGAACACATCCATGACATTGCCAATATCAACACACCAAACGTGTCTCCTCTCTGTTTCTCTGTACTCCCATGCAATCTTTCTCTCTGCTCGTGTCCCCCGGCATATACTGATTGGCGGTCATGTGGAAACACAGTATGTCCGCTCTCTTTTTCCTCTAGATTCTTCCACTAAGTCTAAAGATTTGAAGTTTATCCACTGTTGCCTATATTTGTTTGTGCTTTTTGTTTCTTTTTATTGAGTTATATTCCAACACATAGATGTACATTTTGTTTACCTGTTCACCTGTTAATGGATATCTGTTTTGACTTTAGCTTTGGGGTACTACAAAGAAAGGTGCCATAAAAAATTCAGATACATGTTGTTATGCAGACAAAAGCTATTACTTCTCTTGGGTAAAAAAACCCGAAGAATGGAGGGGCTAAGTCATATGGCAGGTGTATATTTAACTTCTAAAGGAATTACATATTTCCCGAAATACTTGTACCATTTTTGCGTTCCTACCTTTAGCATATGATTTGTTTGCTCCACAAGCTCTGTAAGACCAGTCTTTTTATTTTAACTGTTCTAGTGGTGGTTTTCGTGCTTATCTCTTAGAGCTTCTCATTTGTATTCCCCTGATAACTAATGGATTAAGCATCTTTTTATGTGTGTCTTTGTAATTTGTCTATCTTCTTTTATGAAGTGACTTTCCAAACATTTTTGCCAATATTTTCTATTGGTTTGTCTTCTCATTATGTTTTAAAAGTTCTTTAAATATTTGGAATACAAATCCTATACATGTGCATATTTTCACCCATTCTGTAGATTTTTTTTTTTTAATTTTTTTAGTGGTGTCTTTCAAAGAACAAAGTATTTGAATTTTAATCAAGTCCAATTATCAATTTTTTTCTTTTATAGTGTACTCTTTGTGTACTATTTAAGTTTCTTGCCTACCTTGTCTTCTCCTAGAAATTTTATAGTCTTAGCTTTATATTTAGGTATATTGTCCATTTAGGTTAGTTATTATATATTGTGTGAGGTAAGAATTGATACTAATTTTATTTCACATCAAAACCTGTACTATTTTTAGCACCATTTAGATGAATTTCCTGCCTCCTTTCAATGGCCTTGTCACCTTGGTCAAAAATTAATCACATAGATGAGTCTATTTATGGGTTCTCCTTTCTATTCACTTATATATCGGTCTATGTTTTCACCAATCCCAAACTGTTAATATGTTGGGTTTTGTATTTTAACTTTGTGATCTGTGACTTTGTTGATTTTACTTATTAGTTCTAGTAGCTGCTTGGCAAATTCATTGACATTTTCTGCATCAACAGTTATATGAACAACAACAATGGACAGTTTTACTTTTCCTTTCCAATCTGTGTGCCTTTTCTCCCTTTTTGTTTTTCTTGACATATTCCAATGGCTAGGACTTACAATATAATGTTTAAGAAAAGTGGTGAGAGGGCGCCTGGGTGGCTCAGTGGGTTAAGCCGCTGCCTTCGGCTCAGGTCATGATCTAGGGTCCTGGGATCGAGTCCCACATCTGGCTCTCTGCTCAGCAGGGAGCCTGCTTCCTCCTCTCTCTCTGCCTGCCTCTCTGCCCACTTGTGATCTCTCTCTGTCAAATAAATAAATAAAATCTTTAAAAAAAAAAAGAAAAGTGGTGAGAGCAAGCGTCTTACCATTAGTTTTTCATCATTAGTTATATTTACCGAAGGCTTTTTTGTAAATGCTCTTTATCGGAATGGTAAAATTTCTTATTCCCAGGTTGCTAAGTTTTTATTATGAATGAGTGCTGAATTTTGTCAAATACTTTCCTTCACTTATTAAAACAATTACATAGCTTTTGTTCTTTGTTATGTGTATATGGCTAATTATACTGATTGATTTTCAAACGATAAACCAACCTTGCATGCCTAGGATAAATCCCAATTTTCTGTAATTCTAGTTCAATTTTTATCACTTATATATTTTAATAATAACAAAGCAATCAGATATGGTTATTTATTTATTTATTTATTTATTAATTTTTTATTTTTTATAAACATACATTTTTATCCCCAGGGGTACAGGTCTGTGAATCACCAGGTTTACACACTTCACAGCACTCACCAAAGCACATACCCTCCCCAATGTCCATAACCCCACCCCCCTTCTCCCAACCCCCCTCCCCCCAGCAAGATATGGTTATTTAAATATTTCTTGCATCTTTAATATTTCCCACTAAAAAAATTAATGAAGTGAGGAAGTAAAGAAGGGAGGAAGTGGGGAGAATGATAATGATGACATTAGTTGAAGGAATTTTCAGTCCTTTTTTTTTTTTTTAAAGATTTTATGTATTTATTTGACAGACAGAGATCACAAGCAGCAGAGAGGCAGGCAGAGAGAGAGAGGAGGAAGCAGGCTCCTTGCTGAGCAGAGAGCCCGATGTGGGACTCGATCCCAGGACCCTGAGATCATGACCCGAGCCGAAGGCAGAGGCTTTAATCCACTGAGCCACCCAGGCGCCCCGGGAATTTTCAGTTCTTGATGGACTGGGTCCCTACTTCAATATTGATGAGGATTCTATAGTTATTCCCAGCTCAGAGGAGAGGTGAAAATTTTCAAAATAAAGAAATAAGAAAATGTTTGAGGAGTGTGTGTAATTTTATAATAATTCTGCTATTTTTTCAGATTCAGAATAAAAACTTAATAGATTACTTTTTCCATCAGTTTGGATCCAGGGAAAATCAAGAGAAAAATTCAGGGAGCTATCTAAATTTAATCTATTCATTGGCCAAAACAATCCATTTATGAAGGGTTATAATGTCATGAACAATCAAATAAAAATGACTTAATCCACTTATGCATAATAATTTTAATGTAAAAAGAAATAAGAACAAAAAATATGGTATCAATTTCTTTACTGTAAGGCACACCATAAGCAATTATTCAAAAGATATATGTATTATACCAATTGTTTAGACATTTCTTTTTGTTGTTGCTTAAACATTTCTTAATGATAATTTGTAACAATATATAATCAAAGTGAACTAAGTTTCTCTTTATCTTCCACCTTCCTGTATTCACTTCCAGGTCCACCCCAGACCTTCTTATTTAATATATAGATTAGTGTAATTATTAGTACAATTATTTGGACTACACTTGAACTGGTGTTCCTTTTCCTGTATATCTTGTGTGGTACTACTTTTAGGTTAATGTTTTTTATTCCCCACTGTGATCATTTGTTTTATTGCTTAGAAATATGTATTCAAAAGACATTCCAAATGATAAAAACTGAAACAATAAAGATATAGGACATAAGCCACGTATGACAAATAAATGATACTGCTGATGTTACTAAAAAGATACTTTTGTATTTGAAGAGTCCAGACATTTTTTAAGCTTCTGAAACTGCTTGTTCTTATTCTTAGGAAATCCAAAGACCAATCCAGGGTGAACGTGGAGAACCCAGGACCGGTCCTATCACATCCAACTCTACTCCCATGTTCAAAAGTGAGCAGAGTTAAACCTAAATTAAATCCAACAGTGTCTTCCCATTTTTGACTCTAGAATACATTATTCTAATGAGAATCATTCTAGTTGTTAGGTCAGTCATATGGATCCATTCCAAAAGCTCATATTTATTACCATCCAGCATGGTGATTAGAGTATAAAAGGAACCCAAAGTGGTCTTCAGGTGAAAGGTGAATTTGCTTACCACACCACAAATCCTTGACAGAGTTCATGACCCGAATGCCCCTACAAATGTGCCTGAAAACATGCTACCAAAAAATCTTCCATGTGGCATAGGTCATGATGATAAATATAGAATTAGAAGATTTTTTAGCAGGGACATTTTTCTGACCTAAGTTCTCATGAGGGTAATCCAACAGGTGAAAGACCAACTTAAATGCAGAAAAATATTTACTTTATGAGTCAAGGTTGTTTATGACTGTCATTCACGGGATAACGCCTACAGCCAACAAGGAAGCTGTGCTTGTTAAAAGTAGCAAAAAGAGAGGTATTTCCATTGTGTGGCAATACCTCAGACCACCATGTGGGCAGATAGAAGGACTACTGATAGCCACGTCAGAGGTCCAAATCCTTGCTCCATCATTAGCAGGGAAAAGTCCTGGACCTCACAGGATCCACCCTTGGAAGATGGGGTAATAACATGACCTGCTTTTGAGGCCTGTTGGGAAGACTAAAGTAATTAATACAGGTTAAATACTTAGAATTGTTCCTGGTATAAGAACTGTGCCATAAATGTTATTCAATAACTACACTTGAAAAACTAGCAAGCAATAAAAACGTGAAGCATGAAATGCACACATATAGTTATGCAACATTTCAAGGATTACAGTACTTTGATGAATTTATAAATACATTACTTTATCTCATTTGTATGTATTTTTAAATATTTCATAGATAATACTGGTATTTCACATTCTACATTGAAAGGCTTCCAGCATCTTTCCTGAGAAAATGTTTACAGTCCTATGTCTGAGAGGATGATCAAAAGCTTATAAGTAATTCACCCTTCAGTGGGGGCTAAGGCTGCCCATTATTCCTTTAGTTCAAGGGTTTTCTCTTCTGAGTATCAGCATTTTTGCATTTCTGCAAATCAGAGTCTGGTTTTCCTCAAAGCAATCACAAACTTCACCTGTGATGAATGTCTGTATCAAAATGTAAGTACACTTTCACAAAAGCACTGGACATTTAATTCCAATTCATGAATTTAGCATCTTCCTGGCTGCAAACAGTAGCCACTGTTCCCCTAAACCCAGAACATACACATTTTTATGGAGGTATGAGCTGACAGCATTGTGTTCCTATTCTTCCCTCCAAATATTTGCGTAGATAATATAATGAATCTTGAAAAGAAAATTAGTCATGAAGCCAGAGTCACAAGCTCCATTTCTTTGTACTTATTTGTAGGTTGTCTCCAGCAACCAATTTTCAATCCCAACTGAAGAACAATGGCTTTCTAAGGTGTGGTGGGATGCCATGATTCTAGGTTTGGAGGGTTATGTGGGTTGGGGAATTCGCTAAAAAGAACCTACTCCTTCTCCTGTCCATAATGCTGTAGAGAGTAACTCTCCCATGAACACTGGGTCAGGAGATGAATTTATAAATTCATGTTGAGAAATTTTATTATCGAAAGCTAACTTTAAAATGTATCATTTACTCAGACACACATATACTCTTCCATTTTTTTACATAAAAACCACTATCAGAAAGTCATCATTGACAACCTTAAACCACTCCCTGCAGCAAATATCTGCAAGAAAGATTCAGATCTTTTTTTAAGTTTAAAGCAAAATTCCTCTTCCATCAAAAGCCCCTGATGTCTTCACCCATTTAGTAAGTTTTGAAGAAAGAGTTCCTTCCCTTGAATATACATTTGTTTGATTTTCTGGAATGTCATCTTCCTGCAAAGCTGTTGATGTATAGTAAATTCCACTGAATGCTGGCAGTGAGCCATTTCAACATGAAAGTTTACGCTGTGTTTCAAGGAATAAATAAGACTCACGTAGCAATCTTTCTCATTCAGATCTTCAGCCAGTCAGCTCATTTCCGGAGCTTAATCAACATCACATAGGGCGTCGCCGAGTCGACAGTCTTCAATTCGCTTTAGAAAAGACCATACAATTACCAAAACTGAGCACTTTTAAATTTTAGTGATGTAAGTGCTGTATCACCACCATTACCAACCATCTCCACCAGCGCTCTACTACCCAGTATGAGAACAAGAGTGAGGAAGGGGGTGGGGGAGAGAACTAGAGCCTGTATCTGCCATTCCCCACAGTGAAGACATGCACGGCTGTGACTTGGAGACAATAAGTAAATCAACCCTTCTGCCAGGACATTTTTAGTTCTGTGGGCTTCTCAGTCTGAGCTTCTCTCTTAAACTGCGGGAGTCTAGTATTTAAAACATATATGTATGTATATATGTTCACATACACACACACACACACACACGGATGCTTCTATGTGTGTTCTGCTGTTGTTATCTAAGAACATGACCCTGAATCTCCAGGTGTTCGAGAAATATCTCTATGTTCTAATGCTCAAGGGAAACACCTTGCTTTTTAGTACTTACTGAGTTATACAGAACTACATTTTATGGATGATTAAAGAGATTTGCCTGGATTACTCTTTAGATGTACATGATTTTTTTCCCCCCTTAACAGCTACTTTTCTACTCCAGTCTCTCCCTTGAGTTATAATTCCATTGCCTACGGGCGAACCTAGACTTCCCAAACCATGCTACCGCTTACATTCTCAAAGCAGCTGACTGGATATATTTCATCTTACAAAGATGAGATCTACCAAGTCACAGGAAGAAAAAAAAATCTCTAAAACTAAAAGAACTTTGACAATTAATTTACTATAGCTAAAGCATTGGCGATAGAAGCCATTCTTTCCAGCACCTTCCATCTGTACCAGCTAGAGTATCTGCATTCCGTACTGGAGTAGTTACAGTATAGAAACAACCAGCTTCTCCCTCCTCTACTGCACTCCGGATGCCTTCCCTACGGGGTCAGAACCCCGTTCTGAGAATGGCCACCATGCCTCACCACTCCCAAGGGGACTGGTATCTGGTAAGGGAACCAAAAAAAGCAATCACCTTCTTTTCCCTTGGAAAGTCATACTTACCCTTCTACTCTGGACTCTCCCTTTCTTCCCACACTGAAGTGACTACTTCTCTCACTGTTTCTGAATTGTGGGTATTTCACTTCCTCCTTTAATCCTCCTGGAGCTTAATTTCTTTTCTTTATTGAAAGTTGCAGGGCCAGTGGCCAAACAGTTGATAACTTAGCATCTGGGAGCCCAATTCTAGAAGACTCGATTCAGAAGGGCTTCATCTCATCTCTAATTACATATATCATTAGCAAAGTGAAGCAGGGCTGCAGGGAATTCTGAAGAGGGAGATGGATCTACCTGATTTCCTGGACGGATGCTAAACACAGCAGGCCTGATTTTCTACCTCAGGCACTGCTATGAGGAGAGTTTCAGAAAATAGGCTTTTGCCCTAGAGGGATTAGACTGGGAAATTCAAACGCTGCTAGAACAGGAAGTTTTTAATCACTTTTTAAATGACTCATGTAATTACAGACTATGTTTTCTTTTAAATGATACTTTCATAGAATATTATGGAAATAACATTGGAGCCCAGAAGTCTTTTTTCTTTTTTTTTTAACTTGTTATTTTACCACTAGAAAGTAAGTTTCATGGTTTCAACCATCATTTTGATTGCTGTCCTGGGCCATTATCATTGCTTGATTCAGTCATTATTAAGTAGTTACTGAAGACATTTGCCCTTAGCAATGCAGGAAATAAAGGAACTATTCCTGCCTTCTTAGCATTGATAATCTACCTGGTTTGAGATACAGACGTGGGCATTGATGCCACAGAGCACAGGAGTTAATGGAGAAACAAGGACGATAGAAAAGAAATGATGCGTGCTGCTTGGAGAAAGTGTTGGAGCCAAGACTAGGCTTGTTAAATGACACAAAGAAGAAAAGATATCTAAATTTATTCACTCATTTTTTCAGTAAGTATTTCTATATTAGGCTTTGAGGGTTCAATGATGAACAAGTAACACAGGTCTTCTTATCAAGAACTGGGAAACACAGTAAACCAACGACTACATAAGTATTAATAGATTGGAATATTTCTCCAATGGGATAAACGTCAACATTCTTGAATGTATGTCCGACAGAAGCTGTGAAGGCAGATGGCAGTGAGGGAAGGAAAACCTTACCTTGTAGAGACAGACTTAGATACAGTTGTCCTAGGCGTTTCAGACCAAAGTGCCACTTTGGTTTTTAGTTCTTTATTCTACAGTTGAAAAAAAAAAATGTACAGAGATCACAAAGGTAGCACATTCATTAGCCACATGCTTAATGCTTCTGATCCTCCCACCACCGACGTCCCTTCTTGGCACTAAGCTTGTTGTTTCGGGCACTCTATTAGAACACAGAATGTAGCCAGTTGAGAGTCCCTTATGATCTCTGAAATTACAAACACATCTTGAAAAGTGCATAATTCTCCAAGAGATTAAAATGGAGTAGTCTACGTGAGCTTCCGAAATTTAACAGCTGAAATATGTTCTATTTCACATAGACAAATGCAAAAAAAAAAAAAAAAAAAACTTCATAAAATACTTTGTTAAAGGGGCGCCTGGGTGGCTCGGTGAGTTAAAGCCTCTGCCTTCGGCTCGGGTCATGATCTCAGGGTCCTGGGATCGAACCCCACATCGGGCTTCCAGCTCAATGGAGAGCCTGCTTCCTCCCTTCTCGCTCTGCCTGCCTCTCTGTCTAATTGTGATCTCTGTCTGTCAAATAAATAAATAAAATCTTTAAAAAAAATACTTTGTTAAAGAACCTTGTTAAAGACATCCACGATATTGATTACATTTGTCATTCTTGGGCAATCTCTTGATTATAAACTCCATGAAAATAACACCATCTGTTCTTTACTATAGAGTTCATGGCATATTTATCCTCCATTCTCCCACTGAAGCCTCAGATTTTTTTTTAAAATATTTTATTTATTTATTTGTCAGAGAGAGAGAGAACAAGAGCAAGCACGCAGACAGAGTGGCAGGCAGAGTCAGAGGGAGAAGCAGGCTCCCTGAGGGGCAAGGAGTCCAATGTGGGACTCGATCCCAGTACACTGGGATCATGACCCGAGCCAAAGGCAGCTGCTTAACCAACTGAGCCACCCAGGTGTCCCTGAAGCCTCAGATTCTTGATCTCTATACTAGTGGTCAATGATACACATCTTGTCTATCATGTATTGCTTGTTGGAGGAAATAAATCTCATATGACTATAAATATTTTGAATCTGGGAGCACTCTGATAATTCCAGGAGACAATTCAATAGCTGATAATGAGGAAGGCAAGAGTTTAAAGTTCCCAGGCACAAATCCTAGCCACTCAGTAGTTACGTGACCTCATTTAGTTACCTAAACTCTCTGGGCCCAATTTCCTCATCTGTAGGATAGAATCGTAGTCTCTTCTTCATAGGTTCTGAAATGAGGTATCAGTATGTTCTCAGCTCAGTGTATGGCACAGATTTTAAGACTTAAAGACAGTTAGTGATGATTTTCTAGTCCAAGTACCATTTTTATAGCTAAACTGAGATCCAAAGAGCTTAAGTGTCCCACTTCTTGTTCATGGCAGAACTCAGGTTCAGAGTCGGGTCCCCCCAGTCCAGAGCCAATGCTTCCCCTATAACATGGCCACACGAAGCACATTCATTTCACAGGTCAGGAACACGAGACTTAAAACAGCGAAGGGTCATGCCCAAGGTAGGGATGTCAGTGGGCCACACTGCAGGTCAGAGGTGTTTAAATGATACACCAGGGTAGCAGAGGCTAGGGCTGGAAGGTAGCTGGGTGGGAAGCTAACAGGTAGAGCTACGGCTTCAAAAAGAACAGTAACACACCAGCTCCGATCCCTAGTAGGAAACTAAGGAGTTAAACTGTCATATAATTGAAGTTGAAAAGGTATTTCCTAGAAGTCCACCAGATGATTTGAAGTAAGCCAACACCAAAATGCATGGTTTGGGGAAACAGATGTTAGAATTTTGATGGGAGCAGGAGAGTTCATAATTATGAGTGCCAAGCAAATGTCAAGACCTTTGCCAGGTGCTTTCCATACAACTTTTCTTTGATAACTTTTACTCTTCAGCATATTAAATAAGGGCGGCAAATCTCAAATTGTTCAGGTTAACTTGTTTCTGATGACCCATTCTGTAGAAATGTGCAGGCTTTATGCAGGCCTGACTCCAAATCCCCTGCTCTCTTCCCTGCAAGATGTTATTTTTCTGTAACCAGAGGAATTAGCTCAGCCTCCTGCTATTACAAATAAGTAAATGGTGAGCCTCAGGAGGAATAGAGATTCAATGATTTCCAGACGGATTTCAGGTATAATAATAATGAAACAGAAAAAAAAATAAACTGTCAGGAAATTAATCAACAATTAGTCTACTGCCACTGTCCATCGATCCTTCCGTCTCTGCCACGTCTACGGCACCAAGCCGGGAGCAGAGTGCGTGGGAAGAAGCACAAGAAAATGTGCATCTCTCCCTCCAGTACACAGGACGCATAGCGGAGTGGGGGTGATAAAACAAACACGTGGACATCAAAAATGTAAATAAATAAAGGCAGTTCAGGAGAGGCCACAGGCATTAGGTAATTAATTACTAAATAGAAAGTGTAACAGAAATCAGTGTGACAAGAATCATTTGTCACATTTTCACACGTAAGGAGATTTCACCTGGACCGTGACGACAAAGTGAAATGGCCTAGGCGGAGAAGAAGAGGAAAAAAGACTAACGCAACAGTTCTTCAAGCGTGGAGTATGGACAGTATCAGTATCACCTGGGAATCGGCTAGAATTACCGATCCTCAGTCTCCAGCGAGACCTACTGAGAAACCCAAGGAGGTCAAGGGATGGGGTTTTAGAAGCTCACCGGAAGGTTCTGACATCTGCTCAAGTTTGAGAGCCATTGGACTAACGTACTAGTTTCCAGTGTTGGTTGTATATTGGAATTATGTGGGGAGACTTAAAGCTTTAAAAAAATATATTTTATTTATTTATTTGACAGACAAAGATCACAAGAAAGTAGAGAGGCAGGCAGAGAGAGAGAAGCAGGCTCCCCGCTGAGCAGAGAGCCCGAATGCGGGGCTCAATCCCAGGACCCTGAGATCATGGTCTGAGCCGAAGGCAGAGGCTTTAACCCACTGAGCCACCAGGAGCCCAAAACTTGTTTTTTTGGTTTTTTTTGTTTTTTTAAGATTTTATCTATTTATTTGTCAGAGAGAGAGGGAGAGAGCACAAGCAGGGGGAGTCGCAGAGGGGGAGCAGAAGCAGGCTTCCCGCTGAGCAGGGAGCCTGATGTGGGACTTGATCCTAGAACCCTGGGATCATGACCCAAGCCGAAGGCAGACGCTTGAAGGACTGAGCCACCCAGGCATCCCTCTATGGGGAGATTTTAAATCTACTCATGTTAGAGTTTCACCCCCAGAGAATCTATTTAACTTGGTTATAGTCTGGGTTCAAGAGGTTTCAAAACTCATGGGGCGCCTGGGCAGCTGTCAGTTAAGCATCAGACTCTTGGTTTCAGCTCAGGTCACGATCGCAGGGTTGTGGGATCGAGCCCTGCTTCTGGCTCTCTGCTCAGCTAAGAATCTGCTTAACACCTTGCCCCTCCCCCCCCAACACCCTCTTTTCTCTAAAATGAAATAAATAAAACCTTAAAAAAAAAAAAAAGTTTCCAAGACTCCGCCGGTGATTCTAATGTGCCTCTTAGATGAAGGGCGACTAGAGTAAGGAGAGCAGAGACAAGATGTGGATTTTGCCCCTTCTTATCCCTCAGCATTTATACTGCAGAATAACTCGAAAATGGAGCAAAAATCTTGACACACAATGATCATTTCACTGCGATGTTTCAAGAGTTAGGCACTTAAGTCTCACGTAGGAAAAGTACTTCAGATTTCACAAATTGATGAAGATGTTCCTTGTACAGTGGAGATCAAGCTAATACGCACTCCTAACAAGTGTAGGCACGTATCACAGGCCAAGGACGTTGCTGAGAAAAACTCCTCTCTGTACAGCACTCTACAGGTTAGGAAGGGATAGGAATCACAACATCATGATGACAATGAATACAGGAATAAAAATAATCCAGGCTGGACAATTATTTAAAAGCTATTGAGAGTTTTTCCAAAATAAACTCCTAGTTTCTCAAGTTGCTGAGTATCAAATAATACAAAAGCATAAGAGGTATCCTGTTAGACTGTCTTTATGTTCATTTATCGCAACTTCCTTATGGATTTATTTCAGCTGCTAGATTTAGGTATTTATTTTTGATTCATGGGTGTTCATAGCATTTCCTTTAATTAGAACAGCCATATCTGGGGGCCTGAGTGTCTCAGTGGGTTAAGCCTCTGCCTTCAGCTGGGGTCATGATCTTGGGGTCCTGGGATCAAACCCCACATTGGGCTGTTTGCTTAGCGGGGAGTCTGCTTCCCCCTCTCTCTCTGCCTGCCTCTCTGCCTACTTGTGATCTCTCTCCGTCAAATAAGTAAATAAAATCTTAAAAAAATTAACAGCCATATCTGTGAATTTTATTACATCATTTCTTTATAAAATTACAAATCACTGACCAGAATATGTCTGCCATTATAATGATTATATTCAAGGATATTTTCTTGATGTGGCTTTCCAAAAGAACCTAATTTTTGTACCCTTTCTGTCAACACATTCTTGTTAAATTTAATTTTAGGGATCACAGTGAATATATAAAACAAAATAATCTTCAATGTTCAGAAAATGGAGGAATTTCTGAAGATGCATTTCCATATCAGCAGGTCATTAGTGAGGAAGTTAGAAACGCAGGAGATGTGAGAGGGAAAGTTGGAGATGAAAATGAAGGCGATAAAGATATGGCAAAAATAGAAAAGAAAGTAAATAATTTTGGTAGAGTTAGGCAGAAATGTTCCAGTGATATTTTTTAGAAGTTTTAAAAGCCTTCAAGTTGTTTTTGCTGTTGTTCTTTTAAAGGATATTGTTATTTGAGTGAATATGATGTCTCCCTTCTGGAGAGGGAAAAAAACCTGTTAGGATTAAAAGAGCCACAGGAAAACAACTATTTGTTACCGTGACTCAAGAAATTGGAAAATGGAAGACACTGTAATTTAGTGACTATGAAAATTACAAAAATAAATATAAATAGACAAACTTAACAACTCTTCATTTCTAAATACATATCGTATACACACACGTATTTCACACATGTTTTTATGCACATGCACATACACACTTATCACCCCCAACACACACTTATTTAATCATTCCAATAAACAGATTTTGTGTTGTCCATGCGGGGAGGGGAGGCATGTGCTTTCAAGACAGTAAGATTCAAATAAGTGATTTTGAACAAGTTTCTTAACTTCTTTGGAACTCAATTTAATCACTTACAAAATGCAATAAGTAATAACTTTCTCCCAGAGTACTTTTGAGGATTAAATAAAATGAAGCATGTAGCCTAAAAAAGAGATGAATGTTTTTTGGTATGGATGGTGCTGTCTGTGCAGTTTAAAAACATAGGTGATGTGTTTAAATGGGTCATTCAATCTTGGGTAACCATTTACCATAAATGGAATCAATTTAGCCTGTGATTTAATAGATTCCAGAATAGGCAATGGTCTTAAATCTGCAGTGCAAGATAGTATATCCCTGCATATATCATTTAAGAACTTCTTGGGGCGCCTGGGTGGCTCAGTGGGTTAAAGCCTCTGCCTTCGGCTCAGGTCATGATCGCAGGGTCCTGGGATCGAGCCCCGCATCGGGCTCTCTGCTTGGTGGGGAGCGGGGAGCCTGCTTCCTCCTCTCTCTCTCTCTGCCTGCCTCTCTGCCTGCTTGTGATTGCTTGTGATCTCTGTCTGTCAAATAAATAAATAAAATCTTAAAAAAAAAAAAAAAAGAACTTCTTAATAAAGCATCGACTAGGACCAGACCAGACGTAGGTTAACCGTGGCTCTAACCATTCAAGTACCTGGTCAAATATCACAGGTTCAGAGATGCCCTTTCTGACCACCATTACTCTATAACTAGCACATTGTCACATTCTATCCTTTTCAGAGCCTGTGTCCCTCCCTAATTAAGTTGTTTATATACTTACTTACGTGTTTATTGTCTGTATCTTCAATCAAAGGATAAGCTAGAGGAGAGCAGCGAGTCTGTTCTGAGCATGACCTATATGCCCAGCACTTGAAACATTTCCTGGCCCACCCTAAACACATAAAACTATTTCATGAATCAATTAAATTAATGTGGCTTGAACTTTTTAAATCTGAAAGGGTCACTGTCAAACTCCTAGCTGTGAAGGAAAAGATTTATCTACTGAAGATAAGAAATTCAGAGAACATAAAGATATTCATAAGATACTGCTTTGTTTGAAGACTCTTTTATAAAAGAAAGCATTAAAAAATAATAATAATAAAATAAACCAGACGCTTGGGCGCCTGGGTGGCTCAGTGGGTTAAGCTGTTGCCTTCAGCTCAGGTCATGATCTCAGGGTCCTGGGATCGAGGCCCGCATCGGGCTCTCTGCTCAGCAGGGAGTCTGCTTCTCTCTCTCTCTCTCTCTCTCTCTCTCTGCCTGCCTCTCTGTTTACTTGTGATCTCTCTGTCAAAAAAATAAATAAAATCTTTAAAAAAACAAAAAACAAAAACCAGACGCTTGAATCAAGTTACGTACAGGGAATCTGAGACAGTATTGAGAGGTGTTTACACATCGCTGCCGAGTCTGCAGCCAACCAAGGAGTTCCCATGAAGGTAACAAATCTGTTGTTTTCTTACATATAACACTGAGTGGCTAATCAGCAATTATTTGTTACATTTGGAAATATAGCAACAGAGCACAATAAAAGCAAATACATTGTTCCGGTCTAACTACTAACCAAAAGACCAATTGGATAATGTATTGCACCTGGGCAATCTGAGTTAAGCTGGCAGCCTATTTAGGACTGTAACATTTGTTTTAGGAATTATATAAATAAACAGACACATCTAAAGGACATAAAATTGGATTAAAAGCAGCAGTACCATGATACCTTGATCGTGTGATGACAGCTGGCACTTAATTATATCTGGCCGGAACACAATGAAGGGAAAGCTCAGAGATTCATAACAATCTCTCCAATTAAAATGTGTGACAATGTGCCCTACTGCCCTAAAGCAGTAGGGCATTGGAGCCCAAATAGGGAGATACACCATTAGAAGAGATTTCCAACATAAAAACTCAGTCTAGGATAACGGGCACTTCAAATTCATGAAGAAAGACCAGACTTCTCAATAAAGTGAGACAACTACAAAGTTAGATCCCTACCTCACACCAAACTTCCTGATTTATACATAAACTTAGATTTAAATGAGATTCCCAGTCCAGAAAGGTAATCTGAGCACATGTGTTCGTCATCTCTCCCTTCTTCAATTTTATTAAAATAATAACAAAGGATTTCTATGTATGTCAATCCCTTAATGATGAAGAGGGAAAAAATAAGACTAAGAGCAGATCAGAAATATCAGGACTGAAGGACTGAAAGTGAGCAAAAAGTTGACTGCAGAGGCAGCTGCAGGTGGGGCTGTGGCTGCTGAGGGAGATGACTAATTAAGCAAAACCCTGAGAGTCAGAGAACACACTACCAAAAATCTGAAAAATGGATATACTTTGAGTTACCAATTCCACTTCTAAAAATTTATCTTAAGGAATGATCAGTGATATTTGTATAAATACACTGAATTCAGTGTTTTTTACAAAAGCCAATACTGAAAAACAATCTAATGTCCAATAATAAGGATTGAGTTCATTAAATTACTGAATATCAATACAGTGGCTATTTTTTAAAATATTTTATTTATTTATTTAAAAGACAGAGATCACAAGTAGGCAGAGAGGCAGGCAGAGACAGAGAGAGGAGGAAGCAGGCTTCCTGCTAAGCAGAGAGTCTGATGCGGAGCTCGATCCCAGGACCCCGGGATCAGGACCTGAGCTGAAGGCAGAGGCTTTAACACTGTATGGGGTGCCACCCAAAGACTTCTTGTTATATTGTTATATACAGAAAAAAACCCACAACTCTTTGGCATGGTTTATGATCTAGCGCCTTCCTACATTTCCATGATCATCCCATGCTATTTCATTCAACTAGATTAGGAGCACTCACAATGGCTCTCTGTCGCTCTTTCTGAGAAGCCCTACCACCCAACTGTTCACTAAACTCAGATTAAAATTCATTTCCTTAGAGAGCTTCTTCCCACCCACCACCACGCTAAGTCCTCGATCCCGGTGTTACCTGTCATCATCTTCTTTCCCTGCCAAGTGCTTCTATAATATTGCTAGTTACATGCTCATTTATGTGTCTCTCTCCCTCTCTAGACAGTCAGTTCCAGAGTACGGGGTCCATGTCTCTTTTGTTCGATATTATTTTCCCAAACTTAGCCACTTCTCCACCTTAGCCAGTTCCAAAACTCCTATGTCACAGTAGCCACTCAGTAAGTACTTACAGAATTAACAAGATTGATGGTGTGAAAAATGAGTGAAGCTTAAAAATACAATGAAATGGGCATAATGTCCTGCCAGTATAGTCTATATCTTTAATACATACACATAGGTATGTAACAGGCAAATCGAGTCCCACAGAAATACAGATGGACACAACTGTGTGGAGTGATTAGCCACAGACAACAAGTTTGCATGATTTTCTTTTTATATGTGCTTATCCATATTTCCTAATTGGTACAGAATGAATGAATATATATTAGTTACATAAAAATAATATAAGAAAAAAATATTTTATCAAGTAACATCTGCAACCAAAATAAAAGGGCACGAAGTACAAAAAGCAGTGAAGAAATCCCCATAGGGACATTTTTGGGGATGAAGAGGCTCTAATGTGGTCTGAATCCTATCATCTGAGCCCCTCGATGTAAACTGACCAGTCATTACTGGGCACTTGAGTGGACACGAGTTTTGAGCCAATCATTCCCCCATCTCTGCTGCACAGAGTTGCAAGCATTGTCTTTCTCAAACAACTGTGTGTAAGCTAAAGAAGGTGAACATCTAAGGAGGCTCAAAGGGCTTGCCCTCCAGAACAGAGACAATGGTGGTCCTCTGGGAAGGGAGAAATGGCTCACCATGGCTATGGTTACAAAATTTAAGATGTAAAATGATTTACAACCTCTTTATGTTTTGATGATTTGTTCCTTCTGTTTGGGGAAAGCTGAGAGAACATGGTGGTGAGAGAAAAAAGCCCCCATGTGCTGGGGGCGTGGTCTATCCTGGGCAAGAAAAGCCCCCAAGGATGATAGGGTGTCTGGGGGCAGTCAGAGCATCTCTGATTCCACAGGACAGGACAACGGGGCAGGGAGACAAGCAGGAAGTCAAAATACTGCAGAATGAAGTAGAATGGTGACCAGGTCCAGGGGAGCAGTGGTGAGTTTCTGATGGAGGCCATGGGGCCAGAACTGAGCCTTGAGCCCAGGGGGAGGGGGCGGTGGTGTCCTCGGACCCTGCAGCCTCAGCGGGCTTCGCTGCACTTCAAATTCATGAAGAAAGACCAGATGACCAGCTCTGTCATTTACCTACAGCTGAAAGCCTGTAAAGGGCTTCCCTAGTGTAGAGGGGAAGGAGTGGGCAGGAAGAAAAGTCCATCTTATCACAGTAAATTATGAAGTGTTATGTTACATTTCAAATCATTGAAAAATAAGAAAATTACAAAAGGCTTCTTAAAGGGGTTGAGCCCTGAGGCAAAGTGCGCCAGCGATGATGGGGGTGAGCGGTAAAAGAGGGGGAAAGAGGACAAGTCAGGACGGGAAGGAAACAAAGACATGACAGCAAACCCCGCTATCTGGCCAGAGCTGAATTCACCCAAGATGGTCTTGACCCAGCTTCTAATTCAAGTCCACATGGAGAGATGTTCTTACCTGCCCCCCCCCCCGCCAAAAGAGCAAGCATTCTGGAAAATTTGGGTGAATTTTTAACAGTTATTTAATATTAACAATTTAATATTATAAAATAATGTTTAATACTTCAATAATTTTTAGGAGTACCCCCCTACAAATCTATAATTTCTTATGCATGGAGATGCACAGGCACACACATTCACAAAACACACTCATAGACACATGCGCACTCGTACATAGATACTCAGGCACGATCACACACAGACACACACCCGCCCACCTCCAGATACACCGCGTCACCCTGGTACACCAGCAGACACATTTATACACAGGCTCACAGGTACACTGAGCACACACACACACACACACACCCATTCACACACATTCACATTCGCACTGAAATATACAAGAGATTCCCTCCTTACCTGGGCTTCAAGGATGTTAACTTTTTCCTTCAGGTTTTCAATTCTCTTATCTTGTTCTTTTAAGTTATTTTTTAATCCTTCCATCTAAGAATTAGGAAACACAATTGGAAAAATCTTGTCAGACAACAGGGAAGTTCCTTACGTCAGAACCTGCACAAGTTTCTGTGGTCCCCTCACATCCATCAAACAAAAAAATTACATCCCAAAGCATTGGTGGATTCAGTAGGCGATAGAAAATAGCAGGGCAAAGTGGCCTCTGGGGATGAGAGCACGCAGGCAGTCCTAGTAGACGTCGTAATCTTTGGAAAACCTGTTTAAACCAAATTCAGAGGGCATGCTTCCTGTGGAAATCAGCTTTGGCTGTCCTTCTATGTTTCCAGCACGCAATGAATGCTTTCATACAGCAGATGCAGAGGCTGGAGCCATCACGCAAGGCCATCACCCAGCATGGGGAAGCGCCCCAACGCAGAGTTCTGGTCAACCGCGGCAGAATGAGGTGAGCCTGCTTTGCTGGGGAAGAAAAGCATCTGCTAAAAAGCAACATGGAACTGGGAAGATAAAGTAATGACCAGAAGAGAGTGGGAAGAGAGGAAACCTGTGGATTCCAAGACTGATTCTGCCATTTCCAGCTCTGTCATTTACCTACGATGAGCCCCCATTTTCTCCTTTGGAAAACAAGAACGTGGGATGCGCCCTAAGGCCTTCCTGGCTCCCAAGAGCCATGACTCAATTCTCCGGCCTTTTGGTGAGGTCCTAGCCAAATGTTACATTTGTATCAGGAAGGCACTGGAGTTACTCGAAATGATTCCTTTTGGAAACAAATACTGGGTAGTAAAAAAATGAGTGAAGGTCTGATTTTAGGTCTAAAGGACACAGCCCAAACCAGATCAATAGATTTCTTGAAGTAAATCATGAGTTTACATCCCACAGTCAGCCGGCTGCCACCACCATGACCTCCTCTCTTTCACCTCCCAGGATGCCCAGAGAAGCACGGCCAGGCGACAGTGCTGTCCCACACACCTACTAAGTAAATTTACTGTTTGTGAGGTTATAAAAACAGATCATTGCTTCCTCAGAAAGGGCTGAATCTTCTAATCTCCAAAATCTTCTAAAGAACAGTGTACATTCTCTGGCTCAGAACACTTTAAAAAAAAAATCACTGAAACAGCTAAAGAGCAGTTAAATACAATTTTCCCAATATCTTCACTGAGAACACTACAGGTGTTGGCATACAGACTGAAGAAGGCATTGAAAACAGAGTCAGGTTGCACAGGAATAAAAAAGAAATGTCAGTGGGGAGAAAAATCTCACTGCTCGTGAAGTCCGGACAAGCCGCCTGTATCGTCTTCTCCCTGTAAACACACCATCTACCAGAGAAACACACTCGACTCATCTGACCTCCCGGATGACGCCGCGCAGGTTCTGATGCTGGGAATGAATCACGAACTGCAGATGCGAGATCTGCTCCTGGAGAAGGGAAATCTCCGTTTGAAGATTGTGGCAACTGGAAAGGCAAAAGGAAAAAGAGACATAAAGATGTGCTGGAGCCATTGATTCTATCCAGGCTGCCAGCTTCTCCCCACACAGGATGCTGTTACTGGGCATCAAGTGGGAAAGATGCTGGGGGTCCCACGTGCCTCACAAGACACGGAAGATCGGGGCGCCTGGGTGGCTCTATTGTGAAGCATCTGCCTTCAGCTCAGGTCATGATCTCAGGGTCCTAGGATCGAGCCCTGCATCCGGCTCCCTGCTCAGCAGGAAGCCTGATTCTCCTTCTCCCACTCCCCCTGCTTGTGTTCCCTCTCTCTGGGTCCCCCTTTGTCAAATAAATAAAATCTTTAAAAAAAAAAAAAAGATGCGGAAGATCAACAGGCACAGAGCAGCCTCTGAGGGGCTCAGACAGGTCTTGAATGAATATACCCATTCATGTCAAAAGCTCCCTCCCGCCCAGCTGTGCCTTCCCTCCCTCCAGGAGAGACTTGAGCCAAACTATTGAGCAGATGAAGCACTCACGGAACTCAACAGTCTGGCCTAGAAGCACGCACACCCCCAGCACTCAACAGAATGCCCAGGTAATGACAGAAGGATAGTGGGGCCAGGATGAGCGGGGGCTAGGAACGGAGATTTTACATGTAATGGGAAAACAATTTTCAATGATACAGAGTTAATGTATGTTGTGGATTGCCTATGTTTGTCTTTTATGATTATGATCACTATTATTACTTTGGCTTCCTGCTTTGGGTAATTCTACTACCTCTAACTAGGGCATAAAAAAGAAAAAAAAAGGAAATTAAATTAAGTTAAAATTTAATTAAATTAAATAAATTTATTTTATAAATAGTGAATTTAATATTTAAATATAAATAAATTTTAATTTATTTTATAAAAAAATAAATTAAACCAGCTAACATTGGAGCTCACACTGACCATGGTGAAAAAAGAGAGATGAAGTTTGAATTTAGATTATTCATACCTTCCCGGAACTCCTTTTAGGTAACTGGAATTGATTATACAGCTTTTGATAGGCCAAGATTTTCTTCTTGCCAATACTACCGGAGTTCTGAGGCGGCGTGCCTTGTGGCAAACTCCCCAAACTTGGGAGTGTTGTGACTGGATTCAAACACACTTCCTCAGCCTCAGTGTAACAGATAGAACAATTCTACCTATATTACTTTACAGGGATAATATTGTGGGCTTAAGGAGGTAAGAGAATATGCTTTTAGAAAATAAGCTTTTTTAGAGAACAATGTGTTAATATTTCTTTAGCTATTAAGGTTTTAGAATCAGTAGGCAACATCCAATGCACTCGCAATTCCGATTTTTATAGTCTCTGCAAATATTGCAAAGGCCATGGCTACTCATGTGACATTACAGAACATGTTCTCATTTGAAAGAAAAGAGAGTCTCATTTTGTTTCACATCATGTACTGAAACACTGCTTCTCAGACTTAATATGCATTGGAGGGTCTTATGAAATCATGAGGGATCTTGTTAAAATGCACAGCTGATCCAGGAGGCTGAGATGTGGCTTAAGATTCTGCATTTCCAATAGGCACCTGGTTGTTGCCAGTAAATACGGTAGCCCGTGCTTTGTGTAGCCCAGGCACCGAACCACTAAAGTTGGCTCACTAACATAGGTAATATTCTCTCTCAAAGCCATGTAATTTGCAGGTAACTTGCAATATTTAAGAAGGAAGTGGTGATGCAACATGGAGGCTTAAGTGGGTAGGAGAAGAATAAATGAAACAAGATGGGATTGGGAGGGAGACAAACCATAAGTGACTCTTAATCTCACAAAACAAACTGAGGGTTGCTGGGGGGAGGGGATTTGGGAGAAGGGGGTGGGATTATGGACATTGGGGAGGGTATGTGCTTTGGTGAGTGCTGTGAAGTGTGTAAACCTGGTGATTCACAGACCTGTACCCCTGGGGATAAAAATATATGTTTATAAAAAATAAAAAGTTAAAAAAAAAAAAAAAAAGAAGGTCTTTTAATTTTTTCCCCTCTTTTGGCTTTGCACAACAGAGCTTTATAAATGGTTTGTTTTACTATAGAAAAAAATTAATCTCTACGGAACCATAGAAATTCTTGCACAACTACATATATTGTATAATGATAACCATTATTATTTACTTACCCTATGGAATGAAATAAGTTATACTATAAAAATACTGTGCAATTACACAGAATATAAGTAAAATGTAGTTCATTATTGTTCATAGCATAAAAATTAGAACACTCTAAATGGTTATCAATATAGAACCAACTAAACTAATTATGCTCTACCTGTACCATGTTGATTGTACATATACATATATATCACAAGGATAGGCCAACAGACTTAATTTGTATGAAAGACAATTCTGCAGAATGTTATAAAAAAGGATGACCCTTTCAACAAATGGTGCTGAGACAACTCTACATTCATCTAAAAGAAAGAATATGAAAATTAATCCTACACTCACCTCATAAGAGAAATAAATTCCATGTAGATTGTAAATAAAGCTGGGGCCCTACAGACTTTCAGAAAATAATATAAAAGATCATCCTCACGAATGTGCCATAGGTGAAGATTTTTTAACATAGAACTCAAAACAGTATTAAACACAAAGGGAAAGACTGGAGTCATCAAATAAGAAGGAACTGGATAGCCTCAGATCATCAGTAGCTCAAATGATTAATAAAGGCATTGTGCCCAGAATATCTAAGGATACATCTAGCGATCAATAAGACAGATACCCCCGTAGGAAAATTAGAAAGGAACTGGAGATCCCGCACACATACACAAGATGAGTTGAGGACGTAGAGATCAGAAGAGCAGAGAAGGCAAAGAGAAGCGTGCCCACAGCTGCTGGTGCTGAGCCTGCCCCAGGGAGTAAGCGGAAAAGGAGGGTCGTAGGGAGGGGGCAGCCACACTCGGGACTGCCCTGGGAGATAAGGAGAAAGCACTCAGGATGCCTAACAGAGGCATGCTGGCTTTGAATACTCATAGACTGTTCACGAGCCCGTAAGAAAATTAAATTGTTTTAATTTATAAAAATGTTAAAGATGAATATTCCTAATGGTCTTGTTGTGTGACCCAGAACTCAGACCAGAGGAGAAAAAAAGTGGCTTTAGAAAGATGGATTGGGGGACGCCTGGGTGGCTCAGTTGGTTGAGCAGCTGCCTTCGGCTCAGGTCATGATCCCAGCGTCCTGGGATCGAGTCCCCCATCGGGCTCCTTGCTCAGCAGGGAGCCTGCTTCTGCCTCTGCCTGCCATTCTGTCTGCCTGTGCTCGCTCTCTCCCCCTCTCTCTCTGATAAATAAATAATAAAAAAAAAAAAAAAAGAAAGAAAGATGGATTGGGAGCGCCTGGCAGCTCAGTCCTTAAGCCTCTGCCTTCTGCTCAGTTCAGGTCATGATCTCAGGGTCCTGGGATAGAGGCCCGCATCAGCTCTCTGCTCAGCAAGAATCCTGCTTCTCACTTTGCCACTCCCCTGCTTGTGAGCCCTCTCTTGCTGTGTCTCTCTTGGTCAAATAAATAAAGAAAATCTCTTTAAAAAAAAAAGAAAAAAAGATGGGGTGGGTAGATGTTATGCTCCTCAAAATACAGAACTCTAGAGATTTCCCCTCATAGTCTGTGATTGTATGACCATAAAAGTCACTGTAGAAAAACAGAAATCTGGAATAGGTCTCAAGATGGAAGAAAATAATTTCTAGAAGCACTCTTGAAAACACGGCTGTCAGACTTACCTGCATTAGTACACTAGAATGGGGACTAACAGACGTTAGAGATTCTCTCCTAGGATTGTTCAATAAATACGAACCTAGTCACCCATTTAAGGTCTTTAAATGTGAGACTATCCCGAAATAAACCACCACTTGAGCTCCCTTCGTCTCTGCTCTTTATCTTTCTGTTAAAGCAACTCTGTCTTCATAAAGAGGTACTAAAGCAAAAGCAGCAGGAAGGAAACATTACAAAGGTCAGACCTAGAAAAGGGCACGGAGCCCTTCTAACAGATGTCTAATCCATGCTCTGCCTCCCAATGTCTCCATATAAGTACACAGTACCTCCTGAAATCAGAAGAGAATTGAAAATCTTACACTTTGGGAAGACATAGCCGTGTTTTTCCTATCATTCGCATTGAGTACAACCAAAAACCTAGAGATTATATGCAAACGAACACAAGAAGGCTCTGACAGGTGGAGAGAAGGCAGACCAGCTCAGGACCTTGGAACCCAAGGCACAGCACAATGGTGAGTTCCCTGGGTTTTCTTTTTGCCTCTTGTATCCCAGACTTGGAGCTGAAAAAGTCTGTAGTCTGGGAATACCAAAGCGAGCGAACAAGAAAAGCCCCATCAAGAAGACAGGAAAACCTTGGCCCTATTCTAAGGGAATCCAGGGTCCTCTCTCCAGTCGGCACTGAGGGACAGTGCACAGAGCACCACTCTGACATTCTTCCTCTGAGATTCCTTAATGTTCAAGAGAGAAAGTCTATCCTATCTTTAAATTGCAGACATGGGAAAACAAATGGCTTAGCCTTTAGTAACATGGGATGATTGTAGCGCAAGTACTTGGCAAGAAACCTACCCTCAATCACTCTGATGACCAATGTCTGCCAAACACTTAATCAAAGGAAATTGAATTAAGGGAGGGTTTGCTCTCTATCCGTTCATCAGGATACTCTAACAATCTATCTTTGGGTAATTTACACCATCAGAGTGCAGCATTCTTCACCCACACCATACCTTACCCTCTGCTCTCACTGTTCTAATGGCTTTGACTTCATTGTTTGCTGGCATCAGGCTATCCTTTTTTAAAGGATTTTTCTGAGGGGCAGCTCCTATGTTTCTCCAAAAGAATAACTCTAAAATGGACCTTTGTGCTCGTCCGTGATGTCACAGGACAGAGAGACAAGCTGGGAAACTGCCTTCTGCTCATAGACACACAGGGGAATTAGGAAACCAGTCTGAGGAAAGGCTCTGGAGGTCTCCAGAAATCAAAGAAGGTCAAATCTCTTTTATAGCAAATGAGCACGGACTGCTGTGAGATTTCTGGAGCCCAAACTCCCAGCTCTTACAGCTTCTGAAAGGCTGTATAATCACTTCACCATCTAGAAGCTCAGTTTCCTCCCTGAAAAGCTGATGACAGGATTAAATTCAATAACGTGCCGGGGGTTACTCCATCAACAGCAAGGCACAATACATGCGTTGGTTAGCAGCGACGGTAGTACAAATACGGAGTCAACCTCGTTTTTCATGAGATGCTTCTGCCAAGCATCTTAACTCTCGTTAAAAGTAATTGTGGAGATTAGCATAATATAATTATATATTCATATCCATATGCAAAAAACTGTCATTTTCTCCTGAATTATAGAACACTTAAAAGTTGTCATTTTTAGAGATGCTTTTTAATATTAGAGATGCCAGGTTAGAACATATTAAATCTTTTCATCAAAATGGCAGAGAATCGTGGCACCTTTCAAACCTGCCATCTTGCCCAAGGGAAATTTAGTCACCCAGAACCCCCTGCTCAGAGGAGCAGCTCCAGGCTCTTTTGGCGGTAAGGGAAGTCCACTTGTGGGACCAGGCATTGGTGCCTGCCAAAAGGCCGTTGGTTTGATGAGGAGGTAGGAGTCTGGCGAACACGAGCCAGCTGCCCAATACAGGAAATAGTATTAGGCTCACAGACTCTTTCCTCTGCAATTGGAAAGGAAAATGAAGACTATAAGCCAGCTGGAGAAAACCACCGAGAAAAGTTAATAAATCACACAGGGAAAACAAGGAACAAGGAGGAGTGAAACTGTACAAATACACATAACTGAAGAGGAACAACAAAACCGTGGGCTTTTAAAAACCCATTAGCGCTGAAGGGTGGTCCTCCTGCCTTCCCACGAGATGCATCTCCTTTATGGCCCTATCTGTTCAATCTTCATCTACCCAGGAATCTTCTTATTTGTGGTAGCTTAACCAACTCTCTATTGCTTTAACCAAAAGAGCCTGACTCCTACTGATCCCATTTTCTTGTCACTTCGCAAAGTGAATACCTCTACACACAGACAAATAATAAGGAAGATAAATATTTGTGATGCCTACAATCTATGAAAATTACACAAGCCTGGATGTTCAAACACCTTTCTAGAAACACAAAACATCCATTTCCCTTAGGACATTTCTAAATCCTCCCTAAGAGTTTTCTGAGAATTCCCTATAACAACTGCTCATATATAATAGAACAGAAAGAATAGTTCAGTTTGGTTTTTAAAATGGTTACGTTTTTGGCTCAAAGACTGACAAAAACCCTATTATCAATAAAAATCACTTTTAAAGAAAAAAAAAAATCAGACTCAGATTGTCTGGGCTTTTGATGGAAAGCATATTGTACCAGCCAGTAGTTCTGCTGCAAGGACGGGATGTTTTTCAGAAAGAAAAAAAGAAAACACAACATAATCCACAGATTTACTTAGAGTTAAGTTAGGAGTATACGCAAGTGATTCTGAAGACCTGTGGATGTCGTCCAAAGTACTTCCTTCATCTTCTCCAGAGAGGCACAGTGCTACCTGCCCTCTTAGAAAGCCACCTCCTGGGGCTATATGTTTGTTCACAAGGAAGAACATGGGTAAATGAACATCAGCGGTATTCCAGCATGTTCTGAATATGGAAATGCAATTGTTGGGGTCAGCCCAGGTCTGGACGTTGGCATATGTGGTCCACTACATGAACATGACCTAGACAGAAGGCTGAAGCTTTTGAGAGGTGAGGAGAGAAAGAGAGATCATTGGAAAGGAAAGAGAAACAAACAAACAAACAAAAATCAAAGACCAAGAGAGAGGGATATTTGAGTATGTATGGTTGAATAAGTGAGAATAAGAATCTGTAATTTCTGAGGCTCATCAGAGTGCTTGATAGCCTAGGAAGCAATAGTTCCAGGTGGATACAATCACACCTCAAAATGGGCTTGACTTTGAACATGATATCAGGACCTATAGCAACAGTGCCAGGTTCAGAATGAGAAGAGAAGGGAAGAGTAGGGAAGGGAAGCAGGGAGAGTGAGGGAATTTTATATGTCATGAGGATTACATGATGTTCCACAGAATTTTTCCAAGTGCTGTGAAGTAATCCAACACTTGGGAGGTACCCACGGTCCACCCCCCTACTCGGGACTGTAACAGCTTGTGAATTACGAGTATTCGGAAATAAGTCCAAAGAACTAAGAATGCATTCAGGGTAGTTCCTTCATACTCTGCAAAGTTGGGGAGCACTGGGAAAGGATCTGACAGTTCTGCTTGAGGGCTAGCCACTTTGCGGCAGGCTACAGCTGAGACCCTTTAACAAAATCAGAAGCATTAGGAGGGAATGAAGCATCCTCTTCAACAGGGAAGCGACAGGCTCATTCATTCTTCAGGAGGATTGACCTTGCCCTGGTTTCCAGTACCTCCAGGGAATTCTGCCCAGTGGGAGGGAGGGGAGGCACATGGCTGTTCATATTAAGAAATCTCCCTTTGTCCTGCCCTTTCAGCCCTCCTGTCTCCTCGGAGGCCAGTGGACAGCAGAGAGGAAAGGTGTCAGGAACCGCTTTCGTAAGGAGGGAGATTTGCAGACCTTTTAGCATGCGTAGCATTGGATTTGAGTTGCAGCAGCTTGTTTTCCAAAGACAGTTTTTTTTCTAGCAGTGTTTTCTTTTCCTAGAAGGAAATAAAACATAATTTTATTTCTTTCTGTGCATGTGTGCATGTGTTTGCTAAGTCACTCTTGCAAACTGTTGGCAAAAAGCACTTCTTATAATATTAGAAAATATTTTTAAGCTAAAGAGCACATTTCAGATGGCGCTGTTACCATCCACCCCAGGGAGAGACCCAGCCGGCATCCTCCTGTGCGGCTTCCAAGTAGCTCAGTGACAGGTCAAGACGAGCTGTCCTCACTCCCCTTACTTGCCTGGAGAGGTTCTGCTCCTCCTCCGGCCAAGAAGGGAAGTTTGCCTTGCTCAGTCACCGCCTCCCTCCACCCCACCCAGATCCAAACTGGCAGCTCATCTCTCTAGGCGTCCGCTCTCCCTCTGCCCCCCCCCCCCGCTGCCTCCGCATTAGACCAAGTCGCTGGTACCCAAGGACACTGTTGACCCTATTCCCCTCCCTGCTCACACAGCATCTGCCAGAAAGCAGAAAAGGAGCAAATGAGCTTTTCGTGAAGGCGCAAGGCCACAGGTAATGAAGTCACTTCCTAGTTAGAATAGAAGAGATATTTTGACACGGAAAGAGAAAACCTAAAAAAGACCTGAATATCATTATTAAACCAAATTCTTTCCAGTCAAAAGAAAAATAGTAATAAAAAGAAAAAGAAATAATAGGAATAAAAATAGTAATAAAAGAAAAATAGTAATCCATGAAAAACCAAGCTGGGATGATTGTGGGTGGTGGTGGTGGTGGTGGTGGTGGTTGTGGTTGTTTTTTAAAGATTTTATTTATTTATTTGACAGAGAAAGATCACAAGTAGGCAGAGAGGCAGGCAGAGAGAGAGAGAAAAGGGAAGCAGGCTCCCTGCTGAGCAGAGAGCCCAATGCGGGACTCGATCCCAGGACCCTGAGATCATGACTTGAGTCGAAGGCAGTGGCTTAACTCACTGAGCCACCCAGGTGCCCCATTGTTGTTGTTTTTAATCATTGACAGCAAGAGATGTTTTGACACTGTTTATAATGCTGTTTAAAACCACTCCTGCTGCTGTATTTATTCGGGTAAATTACGAAATGTGGTGTTATAGAGCGAAAATATGGGAATCTCTTTGGACATGGACCAACCTAGTTTTGAAACTGGGACAGTAATAATTTTTGCCAAGGCTTTAACCTCTCTGGGCCTTATGTTTGTTAAGAAAAATTAGCCAAAACTTGGAAATCAAGATCATCTATGAATTTAATGCCCTACTGGGTCACTGTTGAATAACCAATCCTCATGCAGAATGTCTGTGTTTGACTTTATTGTTTACGATTTGATTAGAACCCTGACTCTGTGAAGTTGTATGTTCATTTGTAGATTTCTGCCTCGTAGAAAAGATAATCTCACAGATTTTGGTTTGATTGCCTCCAAAAATATTAAGCAATTTTGTATCTAATCTAGTAATCTGATCCTATATTCCTTTTTTCAAAATGCCTATACATAGCCTGTTTCTCCAAATCTTCTATTTAAACTGGTTTTTACCATCTTACTGCTTCCCTTATTAATGAATGAGTTGAGTAAAATATCTGACATGTATTCATTCTATATGTTTTTAAGTCACAGTTTTTTAAAGTCATGACTTTTTGAACATCCCTAAAATAGGAATAATGCTACCTATACTGAAAGGGTTGGGATGGTTGGAGATAATATATGTGAAAGCCCCACATGCTTCTCCTGTACATATTAAGACCTCGATTTATAATAATTTGAAGGTGCCAAACACTTCCTGTCCTACGTGCCATCATTTTTAAAGTTTATATTAAATTCTTTCAATTTTTTTCTCTAGCATTCTTGTCACATATAGGAATTTAACTTGTGTTCCCTAGCTGTGTTCAACTTATTTTTGAGGGATCATAGGTATGCCTGGTAAGCTTATTATGATACTGATCACCCAAGAAATGCATCACTGGTAATATATTTTGACTTTGTAGGGAGGAAAATGATGTTTAACATCCCTCCTAATGGACTTACTATCCACGAATGGATCTTCATAACCAGGGTTCAAGCAGACTGGACAACTGGACAAGTAAACATTCGACTCTGGCCAAGGTTCCACCATGGAGCCTGGACTCTTAATGCTTCCTCTCTGACAACAGGGACAATCACACCATGGGTGCTGGCACTTGTTCTCAGGGACAGTGTCTTGTGGAAAAGGAAAGGAGTTCACAGCACCACCCAGTGGGCAAAACACTCTTCCCAAAACTGCCCCTCTGGGGAGCTCAACCGCTCCCTCGCCCTACCAATCAAAGTGGAGTAGACACCAATTTAAATAATTGCCGTATGTTAACATCTAAATGATTTAGTATATCATTTTTATCTGATGCCAGAGAAGATGGGGGCATCATGGAAAGCATGTTGAACCGGTAACTGGAGGACAGTGGAATCAGTCCTGGTTCCCACTATCCTCATTTATAAAATGGTGATGAGGAAACTAGGTGGTCTCAAAAGCACCTCTGAGCTCTAAAATTCTAATAGAGCTAAATCAATGACACTGGAAAACAAATATGAAGCGACAGAATTGCACTGCTAGCAAAAGGAACATATGCCGTATTAAAACGCTCTTATTGGGCGGTTCTGCTGGCTTATCGCTGTGTTTACGGAATTCATTCCCACTGCATTCCTGATTAAAGTGGGACAGATGGTGAAGGTTTTAAGTAATGTGTTCATTACCAGACCTCATACCACTAATGGCTATTTACTGGAGCAGTGGCTTGTTCAAGTGAGTAGAAAATGAATCCTTCTCCAGGGGCCACCCACTACCAGGGCAATATTTATCAACTTCTGTGTGGGTGTTCATTTTTAATTTTCATTTTCTTTCTGAACTCCTATCTTTCTCCTACTAAGGCAGAAATCTAGAGTTACCCCTCCTCTCATTCTGATACACACCCCCTACCTGAGGAACCATTCATCACAGCCTTAAAAGTATTCTTGGTAATACCCTAAAATAAGAAGGTATTGCCAAGTTTTGCTCCTTATAGTTTAATTTGTTTGCTTATTTGTTTTACAGATACAATATCCCTTTTAAAAAACTCCTGCACAGCAGCCTTCTATCCATCCTCACCTACCTCCTCCACCTCCCTGAGGTTCCAATAAGCCCCACTCCAGGAAATTACTGAACTAGAATATTCTGGAAGGTTCCTGCATGGCCATGAACCATGGGCATCCTATCCACTTACTTTGTCACAGAGCACCTAGAGACAGCCCACCATTATGGGTCAATATCAAAATAAAAGCCAAAAAAACCAAAAACACACAAAAAAGATAAATGCTAAGCTATTTTTTCTCAAAAATGCCTACCGGTATCTGAGCCAGTCAGCTTTATTCTGGGGTACTTTCCCCTACCTTCAATATGGTTGTTTGCTTCCCTAGGAGAATGAATGAAAAGAAGTAGGAGAAGTTCCTGGAGTACCATAGAACCCAGATAGCCTACACTGCAATTTCCACAAAGACACTACACCTGGTCCATTCACAAAGAGACACCCAGCCTTTAGCTCTGACTGGTATATGGTAAGTACTCAAGCATTTGTTGAGTAAACAGTCAAGTGACTGTAACCCACAATTTTGAGATGAACTCACATTCAGTACAGACTTCGCAGGATTTCTAAGAAATAGAAACAGCTGGCTATTAAACCTGGCTTATTGTTACTGGGTTTGGGTTGGAGGTGATCACAAGTCTAAATTCAAATGAAAGCTGGTTAATCAGCCCTATTTGCAATCCGGAATGGTCTTCCTTTCCTAAAGGCAAACGTTCTTTGTGCTGAGATTGTGAAACTATTTATTACAGGATAAATATTCTAACACTACAAAGTAGTCATCCAAATGTTACAGTTTGTCCAAAATATCCTAACTATAAAATGTCTGCACTGCAGCAAACCAGCTGCTTAAGGATATTCTAGCCCAGAGATTCTGGGGACAGTAACACATTCAGTGACCCACCACGCAACATACACAACATAGAGGTAGCTATATATTATTATTACTAGATTCAGTTAAATTGGGGCTTGTTTAATTTTTGTAATTTCCTCATAGGACTTCATTGGCTCTACAAATTCAACCAAACTCAATGTTATAAATTAAGTGACTGGGAAATATGTCGAAAATAACCAAATTCTTTTGGCAAGAAACATGAATATTGAAATGTGATGCTTCTGAAGTGACATTTCTCAAATGGCATCAAGTCAAGGAGACATCAAGCAGAATAAGGCTGAGAAGGGAAGAGGCCAATCAGGGAATTACTATAATAAATATAAAAATTTATTGACAGGCAGCAGTCAAAGCCTATATTCTTTCTTTAAGATTTTATTTTTGAGTAATCTCCATACCCAATGTGAGGCTCGAACTTACAACCCTGAGAATAAGTCTCCTGCTCCACTGAATGAGCCAGGCATCCAGGCACCTCCAAAGCCTATATTCTTACCTACCCCAAATTCAATTTCAGAGAGCCCAGTTTTCTCTTTGTTTTGCCACTAAAACCCCCGTATTCCTCGGTTTGTCTGTATTCTAAATTCTAAGGGATGTGTTATTTAATGGATGGGCTCACCTTTTGCATATATTTGGAGTGTGACCCCTCAAGGCACGCTGCGTGAAGTTTTTAAGAATTTTTTGCTATGTCCCGACTCTTCTCTAAATTCTCTCTTATGGAAGTTCTAATTCTTACAGGAAGTCTTTTCTTTTCTTTTTTTTTTTTTTTTAAAGATTATCTTTATTTATTTGAGAGAGAGAGAGAGAGATCACAAGTAGGCAGAGAGGCAGGCAGAGAAAAAGGGGCAAGCAGGCTCCCCACCGAACAGAGAGCCTGATGCGGGGCTCCATCCCAGGACCCTGAGATCATGACCTGAGCTGAAGGCAGAGGCCCAGCCCACGGAGCCACCCAGGCGCCCCCAGGATGTCTTTTCTTAATGTGAATTATATCTGTTCTAATGCAGCCATAGGTATTCACAGCCCTAAAGTGAACTCGGGCAGCCACCGTATGATCATGTCCCTGACTCTAATACCAGGGCTGCCATGATTACAGGGATCCACTATATAAGGACTAGTAATAGGTGGGCTTGTGATGGTTCCTGTTGGTTCTACTCGCAGCCTCATCTGCTTCCCCTTTCTAAGGCAGACATGCACTACAGAAAGTGACAGAGGCTGATATGACCGCAGTATCTGTAGAGCAATCGGGGACTATTCAGATCATTCTAAGTGTGTAAGAGGAAGAACTAACATTATTGAGTGCTTCCTGCAGTCTTAGTAATTGCAAATAATCCTTCTTTCAATTAATATCTCTCTTATTTTAGGGGTGCCTGGGTGGCTCATGGGTTGGGCATCCTGCTCTTGATTTTGGCTCAGATCGTGATCTCAGGGTCATGAGATCAAGCCCCCTGTTGGGCTCTATGGTCAGCAGACAATCTGCTTGAGATTCTCCCTCTCCCTCTCCTTCTGCCCCACCCCTCCCCTCCCACTGCTTGCTTTTTTTTTTTTTTTAATTTTTTTTTTTTTAAAGATTTTATTTATTCACTTGACAGAGAGAAATCACAAGCAGGTGGAGAGGCAGGCAGAGAGCGAGAGAGGGAAGCAGGCTCTCTGCTCAGCAGAGAGCCCAATGCGGGACTCGATCCCAGGACCCTGAGACCATGACCTGAGCCGAAGGCAGCGGCCTAACCCACTGAGCCACCCTGGCGCCCCCCCACTGCTCGCTTTAGCATGCATAATTTCTCTCTAAAATATATTTTATTATGGGGCTCTTGGTGGCTCAGTCATTAAGGGTCTGCCTTTGGTTCAGGTCATGATTCTAGGGTCCTAGGATGGAGCCCCACATCAGGCTCCCTGCTTGGTGGGGAGTCTGCTTCTCCCTCTTCGACTCTCCCTGCTTGTGTTCCCTCTCTATGTCTCTCTCCATCAAATTAATTTTAAAAATCTTTAAAAATATATATAATTATACAAATATATTTAATTATATAAATTTATAAATTAGATTGATATAATATATAAATAACATATGTAACATACATATAACATATATAACATATATAAATATAAAAAGATATAACTATAAATGTATATGTATGTGTGTGTATATATATGTGTATACATATGCACATATATACACACACACACACATATATCTTATTTATTTTAGAGTTACTTTCTTTCATTCTCTCCCTAACCCTGTCCAGAAGAAATTCCTTTCTATCCGCAGGAGCTTACCTTTTCCATCCTCTCTACAAGGTTCTCCAGCTCTGTGATTTGCTTATGTTTTTCTTCAAGCTTTTCAGCAACTTGATTCAGATTTTCAACATGTTGTTTCAGTTGCTGTTCCTTTTCAAGTTTGTTAACCTTCGGTCGGAAAAACAACTGTCAAACTCTTGCTTTTATTAAATTTACACAGATATTTTCTTGTTCTATAATGCTGAGTAGTGAAAAAGAATTTTATAATTCACACTGGATTGAAATTACCCTTTTGAATTTAGGGTTTCCTTCAAAACAATCCCGATGGGCTGCAACAACACTGAAGCCATGTAGAATTAATGAGATATTAGTAATCCTAGATTGGTTACATGGGTTTGTTTTCCCATTGACATGGGGCTAGCTCCTTACCTCCAGCAAGTGTTTACCAGCCTCATGGTTCTTTCTAACTTCTTCAGACTGTGTCTGGTAGATTTCAAATAACCTCTGGGCCACGTTTCTCAGAGCTGCTGCTCCTGTTTGTCTGGAGGTTTCCAGCTGGGAAAAGAGGTCATGAATGTTTTGACATTTACAGCAAAAATGGGTTAAGGGCAGAACAGTTTGATAAGGGGTAGAAAACAGGTTGTAACTGTACCGTTTGCACCCTCCGAGAACATAGAGCAGAGAAATGATCTGGTAAGAGGAAAATGTACAATGAAAAATGCCCTATTTAGGAAAACTGTCGTGCAGAAGGATTTGCACAACAATTGACCAGGCCAATCCACAGCTCCAAGCCAATGTCCTGTGTTTATAAACTGCACCCTTCAAAGACTGCACAGTGCCTTCTCAGATTATACACTTATGTGCGTTGTACCATTGATATCCGCAACAGTACTAAGAGATGTATTTTCCTAAATTAGCCATGGGACAAGATGTGAAGATTAAGGGCAAGTGTCATGAATTTCTCAAAGGACTTAACCTAAAGAAATAATCAAGAATGGCCACAAAGATTTACCTACAGAGCAATTCATTGAAGGACTGCCTACATAACAAACCAAAAAAAAAGAAGGAAAGAAAAGAAAGAAATATAAAGCATCCAAGAATAGATTAATTAAATAAAATGAGACATTTGACGTTGAGTGCTCTAATTAATATTAATTAACCATGAAAGACTTACAATTATTTAGTAAGAATAGTTAACATGAGACTGACCCTCCTAACTCATTATTCCGTATAAGACACGGTATTAACTGTAGGCACAACAAAGATCTCTAGAACGGATTCATCTTGCACAACTGAAACCATATCCGCTGAACTTTTGTAAAATCTTTTCAATAGTAAACGTCATCTCCAGAATAAAACAGTGAGATTTAATTTATGAAATGGAAAGTGTTTCTCTAAGTAGATGAGCATCCGTGTGGATCTGTGGATGTATAAGGATGTCTGTCTGCTTTTACACATCCATGAAACTATCTTATGGGCTCAAAAATCCAAAATTATAAATTTTTCTTAATGGGGCAGCTGGGTGGCTCAGTCAGTTAAGCATTCAATTCTTGGTTTTGGCTCAGAGTTGTGGTATCAGGGTTGTGAGGTCGAGCCCCACGTCAGGTTCCACGTTCAGCAAGGAATCTGCTTGAGAGTGTGTCTCTCCCTTTCCTCTTGCCCCTCCTCACTCTCTCCCAAAATAAAAAATAAATAAAATCTAAAAAAAAGAAATTTCTCCTGATAACCGTACCTTGATTTTCAATATTTCATTTTCTTTGTTCATTTCTAAGAGCTGCTCTTCTTTTCCTTTCATCCTTTCCATGAGCAGATCGAAATGGCCACCAGAGGGGTCCACGTCAGAACCAGAGCCATTTTCAATGTTTCGACAGTGCTGAAATGAAAAACACGGAAATCATCAATCTGACTATTCCGTTCCTCTACAAATTTGACAATAATTAATTATCACTCACTATGACATATACCAAAAAAGATTCAGCTCAACACAAAGAAAATACTGTATTTTGAATTTCAAATATCAATGGGGAATTCTAGATGAAGCAGCTGTTTTCTGTATTTGCTCAAAATTGATTAGATTATTATATTAAAAAAAAAAAAAAAAAAGGTAGGGGCACTTGGGTGGCTCGGTGGGTTAAAGCCTCAGCCTTTGACTCCGGTCCTGATCTCAGGGTCCTGGGATCAAGCCCCACATCGGGCTCTCTGCTCAGTGGGGAAACTGTTTCCCCCTCTCTCTCTGCCTGCCTCTCTGCTGCCTACTTAAAATCTCTGTCTGTCAAATAAATAAATAAAATCTTTAAAAAAAAAAAGGTAGCAGTGCATATTTTATACTATTACATTTCCTATAATTTATATATACCATTAAGTCCTTTTTAGGAGATAAATAATATCTACAGGACCAATTTTTTTCCTTTTTTATTTGAATTGCAGACATAAGTACATTTTGATTACATTGTATTATAAACTAATATAATCAGGCTTAATAGTTACCATACATAATATTCAACATTCAATGATGCTTCACTGTAATCACCCCATATAAAATTTCAGAGATGTCAGAACTGAATGTTACTGCCAGTATAAACTCAGTATAAACTCTAGCCCTCTGAAAATACACTTAGAGCATAAGATAAATCTCACCTGGAATCAAGGACATGCAGCAGTGGAAAGGAAATCTGAAATTATCTAATTTAACTACATCCATTGTACAGATATGAAAAGTGAGGTACTGAGCCCAGTTTATGCAGTAAGTGGGGAGCTCATGAAACAGCCACTCGAGTATCCATCTTATGCTTTCTGCTCTTCCAAATTATTTCGAGACAGACTAAGGAATTACACAATTCTACATACCCTACGTGAAACATTAAAAAATAACAGCTTCTCTTTGGTAAGCATCTATCATGTGCCACATAATCTTTTAGATGTTTGATAAACACCCCTTTGTCTGAATACTTAAAACACTAGAAGGCACTATGCCCCTTATACAGAGGCGAAAATGGAAGATGAAAGTGCTTCACTAACAAGCCTGAGGTTATACCTAAAATAACTACCAGAACCAGAATTAGAATCCAAATTTGTTTTACCAAGCCAATATTCCTTTCATTACAAAAAATGGACTACGTTTACAGAAAAAAAAAAAAAAAAAGAGAGAGAGAGAATATACGGCATGTGAATCATATAGTCACTATAATTCCATCAGGGTTTTATTTTCTCTACTCTAGACCCTACTACATACTCTCACTCTCTCTATATAAAAGTTATTTTGTTTTTTAATTTGTTAAAGAATGCTTGAGGGAGAGACTTGTAGAAGGCAGGTTGCTGGCAGCAGGAGCTAGCTACAAAGGTCATGGATGAGTGCCTGTTGAACTTTAACGTGCTTATGAGTCACTTGGTGATAGATCTGGTGAAAACACAGATTCTGATTCAAGAGGTCTGGGGTGGAGCTCTAAATGTTGCGTTTCTTTCTTTCTTTCCTTTTTTTTTTTTAAGCATTAGAAGAATATTTGTCGACATGGGAAAATGTGAACAATATACTTCTACATGAACTATGCAGGCTATAAAACCATATCCAGTGATACCATTTTATAGAAAGAAAAATAGCCATATATACAAAATCATGCACAGGAAAAAAAAAAAAAACTGAAGGATGTACCTAGCAAATGTAAATAATGATTATCTCTAGAGAGTAGAATTAGAAGCAATTATATACAATTTTTTCCAGTAAATTTCACCTGCCCCCCAAACAGTATCTGCTTTGGGCTCTCTAAAGAGCTCCCTGAAGTATCAGGGACTGCAGCCCACACCTGGAGAGCAGCAAAGCCCGAGATCATGACGACTAAATTCCTACATGGACGTCGTTCAGATATTGCGGGGGAAGGGCCGGGTGGTGGAGGCTGTTACTTGTCTGCCAATCATCTGAGGTTTGAGATGACCAAGGCAGACCCACTAGCTGCACAATTCATCTTTATTCCCAAGAAGCTCCTCCTATCAAGGACCTCCCCATTGTTTTATGCAGTGGTCAAGGTTCACCCCTCAACTTATTTGGCCCATAGGCACCATTTCACACAGTCGCTCCTCCCCCCATTTCTGAAACCCTTTTTCACTCATCTTTAGTGACTCCAGTCTCTCCTGGTTTTCCTTCTAATTCACCAGCTTCTTTCCGCAGCCTGGCATGGTGATTCTTCTTTCTCTTGAGTGTTGGGTATCTCAGAACTCAGTGCTCAAATACTCTGTCCTTTCTTTTGGTTTTTAAGATTTACTTATTTATTCTTGAAATAGAGAGAGAGAGCTCCTGTGCACATGGGGTGGGGGGCAGAGGGAGAGAATCCTCAAGCAGACTCCCCACTGAGCACAGAGCGGAGATGGGTCTCAATCTTAGGACCCAGAAGATGATGACCTGAGCCAAAACCAAGAGTCACAGATGCTCAGGTGACTGAGCCACCCGGGTTCCCCGGTCATTTCTACCCACACTCATTTGTTTGGTGATCTCCTCCAATTTTGGAACTTTAAACGTTATCCTTATTCCCCAAATCTCTGCCGTGTAGCCTGAACCTTCGAGCCCAGACCCTTCAACCCCAGAATCAGACATGCAGGACTCACTAGAAACCTCCACTTAGAGGTCTAATAAACAACTCAATAGAAACAAAATGGAATTTTGTATCTTTCTTACCATTCACAAACATTAACCTTTTCCCCCCTAGTTTCTGAGCACTTAATATAAGAAAATATTTGGAGCTAGTTGTGTCAGTTTGGGAGGCTGCGGATGATAAAGGGAACAATGTTTATGCCTCATATCCTATGTGCTGCATTCTCGGTGGCCATACTATCTAGAGGACAACATTGACATTGATGAGGTGCACTTGGCTAAGATGAGCTCTAATCTGCATAAACCAGACAAGGCTACGTGTAGATTGCTTCATGTAAAGAATATAAGGCCAGTTGAAGAGGAGAGAGAAATTTAAGTTTATCAATAATCTGATCAATTGGCTCCAAATCCTAAAAGCTTCAACTCTGTGTCCACTGGTGTGACCCAGACGAGTCTAAAAGGTTGTACCTCCATCCATCTTTAGAAAATGTCACTGCCATATATCCTGGCTAGGATGACACTTCCCATATACTTTAGATAAGTAAGCTCCATTGAAAATATTCAAGTAGGGTCTTGAGTTGCCTGGGTGGCTCAGTGGGTTAAGCCTCTGCCTTTGGCTCAGGTCATGATCTCAGAGTCCTGGGATTGAGACCTGTGTTGGGCTCTCTGCTCAGGAGGGAGTCTGCTTCCCCCTCTCTCTCTCCCTGCCTCTCTGTCTACCTGTGATCTCTCTCTCTCTCAAATAAGTAAATAAAATCTTAAAAAAAAATTAAAATAAAATATTCAAGTAGAGTCTAGTCATTCCAATCTGAGCCTACTAATAACATCTGTGGTTAAATATTTCATACATATGCCCATTAGCATCTTTAGATACTGACAAAATATTTAACATTCATCATTCAAAGCTTCAAAGGATAATTTAATAATTGCATCTTTAAAAAGTTATGAAAAATAAGGTTTATGCTGTTTTATGTTTATTTAATAAAGGAAGAAAGTGGTACATTTTGATCAATTTATTACCTTTGTTTCTAGTTTGTCATTTGTATGCTTATGTCCTACTTCATCTTTAAAAACTTGGTTTCGGATCTTTTCCAGAGTAGCTCGGATCTAGAAGAAAAAAAAATATTTTATTTTTTTTTTCAAAGGCATTTAATGGCAAATACTTCTTTTCTTTATACAAGCTATAGTATACCTGATTTATCTGGAAAGTAATACATAAATACTGATCTCAGATTTAAATAACTGCCATGAACCCAAGTTGGATTTGGGCTAATATTGTTTAGATTGCAGAAAATGAACATTTGGCCTTTATAATTCTTTCTCAGTCAAACCCAAAATATAACCTAAGTGAATATTATACTAGAAAATAATTACCACTTAGTAATTAGTATTTAATACTATTTAATTCTATTTTTCCTATGTAGTAATTTAGTACTAATTTACTATTTAGTAATTACTATAAAACAATTACTATTTAGTAATCACTACAAAATAATTACTAGCTAGTAATTACTAGCTAGTAATTACTACAGAATAATTACTATTTAGTAATTACTACAGAATAATTGCTAAGAGGAGATGATACAAATGTATGCAGGAGATATAAACCCCATGTCTTACTGACCTCTCGAACTACAAAATACTCAAAGATGAATTAATCGATCTGAATAAGTTACCAACAATCTCTGTCCAAATGCTTCCCTCTGTTCTAAGAAACAGTTCCTAAGAATATATACTTTTGTCAGCCATTATCCCTGGATTCTCATAAGATTTCACATTTTTTAATGAAGTATTATGCCACCATGGGTCACTGAGGGGAGCAACCCAGAACTGTGAAAAGGAAGTGGCTAAGGAGAGACAGAAACTCAGCGAGACTCGTAAACATCTATTTGGGAACACAGTATCAACACTCATGAAACAACTGAGAAATGATATAAAATGGTAGGAAGTGCAGTGGTGAATGTTGTAGGGAAAATTAAGTGCTGACAGGTGTTCTGAACCCTTCTCGCCCATTATTCAAGTTTACTCCATGTCGGGGAACAAAGGTTCATGTCCTCAAGAGAAGTTACTAAACACGTGTTGAAATTTCAGCTATTGGGATTGTCCTTTGCCAAATGTACCTCATAGGTTCTATGGAGAGAGAAACAAAGCCCACGGATCCATATTAGATTGCATTTCAAAAAATCATACTAATATGATCCCATGCACCTGCATACCTTTTTCACATATTCAGTTTCTTCAATAACATGAGCTGATGTGGACTCATACAAGGCAGAATTATCTTCTCTTTTACCCCTTGGGGGGACTTCTGTGGTCCTTGTTACCGTTGTCATTGTGAATTCTGGCTCTGGAGAAACATAAATAGGTTAGACAAAACTAACTTCTTTTTGATGATACAATAACCAAAAGAACTAAAATAAACTAAAAGAAGTATATAAACTAAAAGAAGTCTGTATTAGCACTGTAATTAAAATAGCAGAAATATTGTAAATTATTGATAGCTGTATAGATTCATAAATAAAGGAATTAATTTAATATAAAAACAGTACCAGCTGAAGGATTCATTGATTAGAAGCATAAAAATCAAATTATCTGAGAAGGAAACACAATAAATGTTTCTTTTTATTCTACATCATATTGGACTATAAAACCTCAAGGCCAGGGACCACATTTTATTCATCTTTGTATTCTAGCACATCATAAGTGCTTAATAAATGACTGTGGAACAAAAACAACATAATATAACAAAATCATATGTACATATCACATATATACATATATAAACAAATATATATATATATATATCACATATCTAACTCTCAATATCCTATAAAGACCACCTACTGGAGAAATATTTGTAATAGAAAAATGTTGGGAAAAGACAAAATACCCACAAAAAGATGACTAGTTAAATATCTTCTCTAGGATGCATTATTCAATTAAAAAAAAAACTAACATGGTACAGAAAAGGATATATAAAGGATAGATAGCATCGTAATTTCTAAAAGAAGGGAGATGTGGATAGAAGGGGAAAATCTGTGATCTAAGTTTTGACACTGAACAATGTAATTATTTGACCTCATTATAAAATTAAATTAAAAAGAAAAAATGGAATTCTTCAAGATAAGAAATAAAACAAATGACTGTATCTGTACACCAAGTTGGTGACACATCCACATGAATTATTTGACGTGACTTTAAAGCACATGCCAGAGACTACTTATCCCAGGTGTGCTCTGCCCTAGGAACAAAAAGAATTGCAAAACAACCATAAACTATACTCACTAACAATATTGTTAGTGGAAATAGTGATGTGTCTACTTTGAAACTAGTGTATGTGCACGGGCACGCACATGCATGCACCCACAGAAGCGCACGATGTAGAATAAAGCCACAAAGTCACTGTCTTAACATCATTAAGAACCAAGATTCTGAGCATAAAGTAAAAGTCCTTACAGTTAGAACAAAAATATTCTGTAAAAACCTTATAATTCAAACTGAAATGACGAGTAGAAAATAATGATTCATCTTTCCTTAAAAATGTATATTCTAGGTCCAGCCACTCAAAAATTTAGAAATATTAGCAAGTCATGCCCTCAGTGTCCAGACTGTGGTCGCAGTATACTATTTTCTACTAAAAAGAAACCATGGCTTCTTGAGTGATTTAGGTCCAGGACAAGAAATGTACAAGGTAACCCTGCGATATCTTGTTCTGCCAGAAGGCAAAAAGTGATCAAGTACTACTAAGATAAGACACAAAAACCAACCTGACAGAGAAATGGCTACGAAGGATTGAAAAATATAAAGGCTTTTGAAATTGCTGATGTCACAGTAAAGGAGAAAAACCACCACCACCAGCAGCCATCATCATCCAACTCAATGGAAAGAGGCCACCATGATATGAACATGAGCTCAAAAAAGAGAGTGAGAGGTCACCAACAAGCATTTATCTTGCCTTTCTTGTGTGTGTTATATTTCATGGTGACCAGACAGTTGATTCTTCTTTCTAAAGAATTCTTGCTAATAAATCCAAGTGGATTGATGGAAGACCTACATTTTGCAACCCCTTATGAGCTAATGGATCGGAACAACAGTCGTCAACCAGGGCTAAAATCACTCGGTGAGAGGTTGATGCAGAAGGCACTAACCTGGGGAACCTCACTAATCAATGTTGACACAAGTAGAAAGAGACGCCCAGACATTTTGTCCTCTAGGTATGGTACAACTGCAAGTAGAAAGCATCACCTACAAAGTTTGCATTAAAAAAAAAAAGAAGAAGAAGAAGTGAACTTGAACCTCATCAAGCCTCTGTACCCAAGGACGATAAGTATCTGAACAAGAGGAAAATGTTCAAGGACTCTATAAGGGTGAAGGTTGCAATTAGCCACTTCCAAATTAGGTGACATCTATTGGACAAATAACTAGTTTCTTCCACAAATGACGTAAAGAAAGATAGGAAGAAGAGAAGGAAAATCGCCACAAAGGAAGGGTCTTAAGAAACATGACCAGATGGAAGACAGGGATCTTCTTTGGCTCTTGATTCAAATAAGCCAGTTATATAAAGACATTGTTGAGACAGCTGGGGAAACTTTAAATCTGACTGGGGAACAAATGATGGTAAAGAATTCTTGTAATTTCACTAGGTATGATATTAGAATTATGATATTCTTTAGAAAAAGCTTTTCCCTTAGTCATGCACAGTGAAATATTACATTTGGAATTACTATAGAATGTTCTAGCAGAGAGAAAAAATGTGGTGGGATAAAGATGAAAGAACTTTAGTGAAATGCAGGGAATCACTGAAGCGGATCAAGGGCACGCAGGGTTCACAAGACTCCTCTGTCTATTCTGGTTCTGTTCGAAATTTCCGTAACAAATAGTAAAGAACTGAAAAGATAAAATAAATAAAACGAAAAGCTCTGTGAAGTAGGGTTATCCGTCTCATCTTACTGATAAGGAAGCCAACCAGGATTCCCGTAGGTGGTAACTTACCCAATGTCACCGCAAAACTAACAGAGCTGAAACTGAAGCCTTTGTCTTTAGGACAAGTTCAAGGGTGTTTGCATCACATTAAAGCTGGCTTCCCTAGTGAGAAAAAAAAAAAAATTAAAATTTAGCAATGACCTAGACTGGTAAAACATGCAAGGAATTTTCATATTTGCTAACATCACTTTAAAACTAGATAGCTACTGGGATAACTCTAAGTCCTGCATTTATCTTTTAATCTTCAATTTAATTGACAGAGGACGCCAAGAATTTTCCATTTTATTATAAATCCTTTAGACAGGCACAATGGCTTCTCTTTGTGTCGCTTGCAGTCAACTTGGCAGCTGCACTTCAGCAAGTCTGCTTTTATAAAATGTGCCTGCATGTGTCTCTGCTACTTGGTCCTAGGAAGTCTCTTCCGGGATGAAGTCCTTGGTCCCAAACAGCGTTTAAATGTAATCCAGAATAAAAGAAACACCCAAAGAGACAAGAAGCTATGTGCCTGAAAACCAGAGGGGGACGGTCAGGCTTGAGTGGTGGTCAGCAAACCACAGGAGCTCCATCTGGCTTCCCACCTATGTGCACAGCCTACGAACTAACAATGGTTCTGACGATTTTTAATGGTCCAGCATGAACGTGCACTCGCATCCACAAAACAAAAATCAAAACACACACTGCATGAAAATTATATGAGGTTCACATTCCGTGCTCCTACATGAAGGTTTGCTCTACAATAACCACAGCCATTCATTTACGTCCGTTTATGCCGCTTTTGCTTTGGAACAGCAGAGTTGAGAGGTTGCGGCAGAGAAAATACGCAGCAAGCTATGTCTCAAATATTTACTATCTGGCCCTTTACAGAAAACGTTTGCTGATCCCTGGGTTGGGGATGGCAGAGAGTGGGAGCAAAATCTGGGGGTTAAAAAGAGGCGAGGAAAACAATCAATTTGGTCTGAATTCTGTTTGGTTCTCCCGTTCCATCCCCCCCTCCACCCCATCCATGGATGCATTTGATTGATTTGCTTGCTTGTTTTTCTTTTTAGTAGGTTCCACACCGTATACATTAACAAACGGTAAGAGACATTTCGGCACAGGAATAAATCACTCTTCAGGATGCATTCTCACAGTCTTTCATAATTTGAAAATCACCTCGGGACCCACGTAATATTTCCTAAACATTTTCTCATCTGTGCCTTTTATGCTAAAAACAAGAAAACCTGCTCCTTAATCACTTGTATTTCTCAAAACATCGTATCTCTTCTACTCACTGGTTTGGCAATCTTAAACAAGTTAACATAAGATTTTAGCCTCAACTTACCCATATCTGTAAAATAGGGATAAAACGGTTTTTGTTTTTGTTTTAGATCGTTGGTTGCAGCAGGCACTCAATAGACGGTAATGGTTAATATTGTCACTCTATTATTTTGTATTATTAATAACCACAGAAGACACACAGCCCATAATAGCGGGGACAGTTTATGCCGATCTGATTGCAAAGTTTATACCCAACTGTATTCAATCGACATCGAATTCCATTTCTCTCTCTGATTCAGGAAATTTTTGTGATCACAGTCCTTGATTTGTATAAAGAAACCCAAGGGGAACTTAAGCCAGCAAAGTCCAAACTGCCATATGGCTTTACCATCCTGGGGAAAATCCAACTTAGCATTTCATTTCTGCCAGAAGCAGATTAGGCAGATAAAATTTTCAAAATAAAACACAATCAGTTAATTAAAGTGAGAAAAGAATTGTATTTGTTTTATGCTAGAGTGGATTGAAGACAGCTTATAAGTGGCATCATGCCAAGAGGTGTTATTTCCTGGATCAGGGCTTTGCAAACAGGGCTCCCAGAGGGAAGGGGCGGTGTGAAGCAGACTGGGCTTGGCCATCTCAACTTGAACCAAAGCAGTTCTGCTTTGTTCTCTCACACACTGAATTTCTCCATGAGACTCTCTGTGAATAAAGAACATTCTACGGATGAGAAGGTTTGGAGCCAGACTGCCTTGTTTCATGGCCCGACTCTGCCACTCGGGAGCTGTGTGACCACGGGCAAGTTTCTTAAGCTCTCTGAGCCTCAGATCCCTTATCAGTTAATTTAACTGATAAGGGATTAATTAATCAGATAATATTAATGATTAATAATGATAGAAATAACAAACAACATAGGGTTGCTTGTGAGTTAACATTTTCCCAGAACCTAAGACAGAGCACAGCAAATAATAAGTGATGTGTATCTGTTTGCCTAATATGTAAATAAAATATGAATCCATTATCCACTATTATTGCTGGTAAGCTGTCTGAATAGTAGAGAAGAACTAGGTAATATTTTAAACAGTCTGCAGACAGAGTTAGCTTATAAAGGAAAATCTGCTTCTGGAATTTTAAGACTAACAAATCTTTCCCAGTAACACATCAATAATTCATCCACATCCCCAACTGATTATTCTAACATCTAATGAATAGCTTCCGATTTACAAAGCAATTTATACACAATATTTGTAATCTGAGCAATAAACCAACATGTCTTTGGGTGCCAAGGATAATGTACTCCTCTGTTTAATGACGTAAGAATGGCTTATTTGTTATACAATAAACACATAGGAGGCACTGTTACGGGGTTGAATTTTGGTCCCTCTCCATTCATAAGTTGAAATTCTAAACACCCCCTCCCCCAAGAGGGGGTGGGTCCCCTAATCCAACATGACTGGTGTTTTATAAATATTTGGACACAAATGCACACAGAAGAATGCCATGTAAAGTTGAAGGTAGAGATCAAAGTGATGCTTCTGCCTGCCTAGGAACATCCCAAATGGCAAGCAAATCAAAGAAATTGGAGGAAAAGCATGGAACAGACCCTTCCTTACAGCTTCAGAAAAGCCCAACCCTGCCCACACCTTGATCTTAGATTTCTGGTCTCCAGAACTGGAAGAAACCAATTACTATGTATAAGTCACTTAGCCTGTGGTACCTTGTTACAGCCATCCTAGGAAATGAATACGGGTATGGTTTATATTCTAGAGCTTCTAACAAAGGTATTTTCTTTTCTTTCTTTTTTAATTTTTTATTAACATATCACAGCACTCACCATGAACTTAACTGACTGGTTTGCAACCAAGAGCCCTGACTGGTGTTAGCACAGTTTCTGAGTTCTGAGCCAAAAATACTGAATATCATTTTATCATCATTCTTGGTCATTCTTCTAGAGAGCTTAGATATCAGAAGCTAAAAAAGTAAGTTGCAAGAAAAGTGAGCCAGGGTAATTAGGTTATATGAGGGAAAGAACATTAACAGATCTCCAACCCTTGAAGTGACTGACCGTGTCTTGAATATTAAATAGCACACCTGTTCTGCAATGACATTCTACAGCACAATGGTGACATCCAGTGTCAGCCAGCTAAATCTCAGGTGACTGTGCATTTTACCTGAAAACAACACACACTGTATCAGAAGACATGCTCATGAACTCTTAGCTCCAGTAATATGACATTGTTTTCAAGTAGTAATTAAGATTTTTTTAAGTAGGATTAATTTTATTCATTTGTGATACTCATTTATATACAAACAGATATTTACAACATAGCCAATGTTATAGAAAGCTCTTAGGTAGGAAATAAAAGTTATTCCATTTTGAAAAAAGAATTGAAATACTGGCACACACACAACATACAAATCAATGGGATTGACAAATACTGGACCATTTACCAAAAAATCGTTTACTATATATTGTCAAAATTACCATTACATTCTGTACCACTATACCTATTATCTATATATCTATAGCTATATCTAAACCCATCCATGCATGTAGGGATAATGCAACCAAGTCACAGAATAGTGATACAAGTTTTTCAAGGTCATCAGTTGACCTCTCCACCTGAATCCAGATAGGCTGACCTTAGATCGAGGTGTCTTTGTCATGACATAATCTATCTTCATTGTTCACTGGCATAATTTGAAATTTTCAAAACAGCTGAAGATTTCACCCAGTGCCCAGTATAGCAACTAAATTGCAAAAAGGAACAAATCACATGAAACCATTCCCATTTGGGGGAAGACTCGAGAGAAGGTACCAGAGTCTGCTGAGTGCCTACTGCATGCATGCTAAGCTTAGCTACTTTTAATAATCCTCACATACACCCTGAGAAGTCAGCGTTATTATTTCCACTTGACAGATGAGGAAATGAGGCTATACACGATGAAGCTAAATACTGGTTAATGATGGTTGTGGATCTCAAGCCCGAGTCTACTGGCTCTTTCCAGGTTACCACCATGCCTTCTGCTGCATTCTGAGTGGATTTCTAAGCCTACTTTCTTGGGCCCGAGCCCAAATATTCCTCCATGGGCCAATCCTACTCATCAGTAAGAGGAATAAAGTACTGAAGCAGAGCATTTTCCTGACCAAAAAGAGTCAAATCCCGGAGGCTACGTACCATCGTTCCATTTGTATGAGATCTAGAAAATTTGAAATTATGGGCACAGAAAACAGATCAGTGGCTACCTAGGGACTGGAAGTGGGGAAGGGACTGACTACCAAGGGAACACAGGGGAATTTTTCTTGGGGGGGGGGGATAATATAACATAATTGTTCTATAACTTTTTAAAAAGATTTTATTTACTTATTTGAGAAAGCGAAAGAGAGAGAGCGAATCTATGGAAGGGTAAGGGTGGGGGCAGAGTGAGAGGGAGAAGAAGACTCCCCACTGAGCCGGGAGCCTGACATGGGGTTCAATCTCAGAATCCCAAGATCAAGACCCTGAGATCATGACCCAAGCCAAAGGCAGACACTTAACTGACTCAGCCACCCAGGTGTCCCATTACTGTTCTACATCTTGATGGTGATGGCGGTTTCTTGACTGTAACCATTTGTCAAAACTCACAGAACTCTGTGCTAAAAAAATGTGAACTTCTGTACTTTTATTTTAAAAATAATAATCATGCAACAGCAGCCTAGAGAAAGCAAAGTACCAATGAGATTTCAAAAGCCAAGGACCTTCACTGATTTTATCAGAACTAACTGGAAGCCACAATTAGCTGGATTTGTTTCTCTATTCAAAGTGTTGACCCCAAACAATGTAAATGGCAAAAAAATAAAACCAAACCATAACAAAACAGTGATGGAATGAGGAATGTTAAAATGTAAAGCAGAACCGTTGTTGCCGGCCAGAAGAGCCAGTGGAGCCTGACATTCAATAGGGTGACAGAGGAGGCCCAGGGAAATCTTCAACATCTTAAGAAAGTTCACTACACTTATTATTGACTAACATGGAAAAGTAAGAGGAAATCTATAGAAGTATACAGGAAGTAAATAATATTTGCTATGATGAGATTTACGTTGAATTCATGAACCTAGAGCTCCTCATGTCATCTACACATCCTCTTCCTGTTTTCTAGATGCATAACATGTTTCCACTCTTCACCGCGGCCCATGTGCAGGGAGACAACTGGGTCAGTGACTCCAAAGTCTATCCAGGATGGCCGCCTTCCTGTCCAGCAGACAGGAAGATGTCATACTGATGCGGACCCACAGGGCAGCGTCCTCCCAAGATGTGAGATCTGGGAGCTCACAGAAAGATACCAGGGTGAGCACCGCTTCTGGCTCTGGGTAAAACCGAGCTCCTCATGACAGATCATGTGGTCATGAGTGATGAAGGAGTGAGCTCATCAAAATAATTCTAAGACTCTCACACCTCAATGCTGATCCAGGCTTTCTCCTGTGAACAGACACAACACGGGGGCCATGTGTCCCCGCCAACTTCAGAGCATATAAAAGTGGGAATGATGGAGACAGATTCCTGTCAATGGTATATGACTCTTAAGAGACATCTGAAATGACAGTCCGTGGAAGTCTAGAAAAATGTACCTGTTCTAGAGATTTTTAAATCCTAACCAGGTTAAAAAACAAAAAACAAAACAAAACAAAACAAAAAACATTAGCCATAGAGACTGATTAATTCATCCAATCACAGACCATCAAAAGCACAATGTTCCCACCCAGGATTTCAGCAAGTTGTTCTGATATTTCAAGCAGAAAAAAACTGAGTTCCAAAAGAGCACATTCAGCTTTGGAAAACTACACTATTTAATCTAGACTATCTTGTTTTCAAATTTTAGAATTTTAAAAATAAAATCCTTCGCATTCTAAGTTGTCAATAAAACAGACCTTCAAGTTATATTAATGCTCTTTTTTTCCCCAGCAGGAAAGTGTAATTTCTAGCAGTAACTTGCAGGCGTGAAGAGACATATTGTCTTCTCTTTAGTTTCACGGAATTTGCCAACTTTTTCTCGAAGGGTTTCTACTCAACCAGAGAAATCCTTCTAAGAGGATCTTTAAGCATAAGTTGCCAAGCGTAAACTCCTAAGAATGCATTTACTGTCGTAGTTGGCACAAAGCCGGGTGAACAGCAAGGGAACAACTCTAACGGAACTGTTGCTCAAGGTTCCTGAATCCTAAGGCGTTCAAAGGTCAATGTTCTTGCAATGTTAGAAAGTTCCAATTTGGTTTATTCTCTGGCCGAAACACAGAAAAACACCACCACTTAATAGGAACCCGGAGTAATTTACAATTTTGCTCAAGCTCCTTAAAAAGGTCCTAGAGGAAGACGAAGTGGCATTTTTTTTTTCTGTTTCAGATTTTCACTCATCTAAGAACTCAACCTAGTGCCTGATTTTGTAAATAAACAGTTGTATCTGTTTCATTTTTTAAAGCAGTCATAGAAATCATAGACTAATAAAACTAAAAGCACATAAATTCACATGCACTCCGTTCAACTTTTTAAGGCTTAGGGCTATACATGCCTCACGCTTTACGTTAAGTATGCCACTTAAATATGTTATTAGGAAACACTCAGATTTTTGAGAGTACTTCAATCCTCACTGTTAGGTCAAACAATCATCAAAATTCACCCACTCTAAACGCATTATTTGTGAAGAAAATATACCAAAGGAGATACGAATTCTCTTTTGCAAACAAGAATGTCAAGAGCGAAACATCTTCCAAGTCCAACCTAGAATCCCAAATGATTGATGATTTTTGCTACTTGCACAGGGTTAACTATTTACTATGTTCGTGGGAGTATCACAGAAAGATCATGGAAAATAGCAGTAATCCATATCGGGAATAGAGTTTTCACAAATATAAATAAGAGGTTGGCTCCTATCAATTACTTTTGAATTATGCTACCATGGAAGCCGGACCAAAGTATCTGTCTTACCACTTAAATGTAAATGCAGAAATATCCACCAGCTGGTGAACAAAATGTGGACCAGCCATAGAATGGAATGCATAGTAGTTAGCAAAAACAGGAGCCAACTACTGATCCATGCATGCTACACCCTGAATGAACTCAAAACCATTGTTCTAGGCTAGGCGAAGGGAGCCAGATGCAAAAGACCATCTATTGTCTGGTCCCGTTTGTGTGCAATGTCCAGAAAGTCAAATCTAAAAAGAGAGAGGAAAGTAGATTAGCGGTTGTCTAGGGGTAACAAATAGGAAAGTGGGGTCTTTTGGGATGCTGAGAATGCTTTAAAACTGAATTGTGGTGATGGTTGTTCAATTCCAGAAACCTACTAAAAATCATTGAATCGTCCATTTGGATATATTTTGTGGTATGTAAATTATACCTCCAAAAAAAGCTTTTTTTTTTTTTTTCAAAGATTTTAATTCTTTGACAGAAAGAGAGAAACACAACGAGAGAGGGAACATAGGCAGGGGAGTGGGAGTGGGAGAAGCAAGAAGGCTTCCCGCTGAGCAGGGAGCCTGAAGAGGAACTCAATCCCAGGACCCCGGGATCATGACCTGAGCTGAAACCAGTCGCTAAACCAACTGAGCCACCCAGGTGCCCCAGAAAAGCTGGTTTTTGAAAACAGCAACAAGGGCAACAACAAGAACAATAAGCAAGAATGCTTTGGACAAAGTAAATCTTTTTCTCTGCGGTAAAATAAAATTGTAGTCATATTTTCCTAATTTACGGGAAAAAGAATGTGATGGGTAGAATTTTCTCAATTTGAAGTTTTTCACTCACTGATTTATATACTAAATTATTGGCACCCACTACTACAATTTAGTTTTTATTACATTTGCATGAAATTGATATTTAGGCCTCACATCGCCATTCCTCATGATATTTAACCCGCAACACGTGATTCCTAAATTCTTCCCCAATCCAAGCAAAAGAGAAAAACACAGACCTGAATAATACGTAAGTTCCTTTACAATTTTAGAGCTGACTATTTAAAATGGTCAAAGAGAGTATGTGATTTGAAGATAATCTAGTTCCAATCACTGTCAAAACTGATAGATGATTATTGATGTGGTTCTTATCTATGATCTGAAGGTGTCCTGGAGGTGTCCAGCATTGTGCAAATTCCAGGAGGACAGGGATGTGACTTATTTACACAAAGATGTATCCACCCCACCCTCCCAGTCTGAACTCAGAACAAAGTGCCCTAACCAACAGGTACTCAGCAAGCGTATGAATAGGGTCCACAAATCCGCGTGGGCACCAAATATTTTCTAAAACTCAGTGTGCACACACTCATGCATTTGCTTTCCAAATCCATGTAGCTGGCTGTTTTCACACTTAGTAAAATGCAAATTCACCTAAACATGTTATTTTGTTTTTTAAGATTTATTTATTTATTTGTCAGAGAGAGAGAGAGAGAGCGAGCGAGAGCGAGCACAGGCAGACAGAGTGGAAGGCAGAGTGGAAAGCAGAGGCAGAGGGAGAAGCAGGCTCCCTGCGGAGCAAGGAGCCCGATGTGGGACTTGATCCCAGGACGCTGGGATCATCACCTGAGCCGAAGGCAGCTGCTTAACCAACTGAGCCACCCAGGCGTCCCATCACCTAAACATGTTATTAAGTTGATAGTAACACTTTGCCATTATGAAGTTATTTTCTATTCATAAATGGCCTATAATTTTGATATAAATATCTCAGTTCAAAACATTTGAAACCAGGACTTTGAAAGGCTTTTAGATTCTATTCATAACTTTTAGTTCTTTCCTTTTTCAGTCTTGATCCCAAATGAATAAATATACGCCTAATTTTTCAGCTTCAGCTAGAATTTGGACGACACCTAAGCCCACTCCCTGTCCAGCACATTGTAAATCAGTCAGTGAGCAAATAACATGCCTGTTCTTAATTCACAAAATCATATAGGTGAATGATAAAACAGAAATAGTGTCTGTATTTATTTCAAAAGTGTTTTTCATTAGTGCCTGTTTAGTTACCGAATTTATTTAGCAAATCACAAAGATCGGAACCTTAAGAAATTTGCGGGAAGTATACGCTGTTTTCATTCTTTCTGTAAGTAGCTGAGGAGCCCCTAGGGTATATACCCTGCCTTAGGCACAAATTGCTCTGTGTCAGGGACCTTTGCTCTAAAACTCTCAGTGCTGGGGGGAGAGGGAAAGGGACAGGTCAGTAACAGGAAACAAAGCACCAACTGTGTCCGCCAGGGTACCTGAGACTCTGGCTCAGATCATATTTCTGAAAAACCAGACTTCTGCAGAACTGAATATTTAATATCATTAGGTAAAATCAAAAGGGCAGATTATCTTTTCCTTACTGCAAATGCAGAATAACTCCCTTTGATATTTCATCTAGTCTATATATACCAAGACAAGAAGAAAGTTATGATTCCTAAAATAAAACAACTATAGTATAATGGAAGACAGACCCAGCTCAGTTACGTTTGGGGCTTATTGCTTCTTCTGATCCTTATTTTATATATATATTATATACTTATATATATTTATATATGTTTATTTAAATAAAATATTTTAATATATTTGTATATCTATATATTATATCTTTTATATACACAGTGCATTTATCTATTATATATCATATATAATGTGTATTCATCGATATCTTTATATACTTTACCTATATATATTCGCCATCTTTGAAAAAAGGTGAAAAATTTACAGCCACGTCTTCACTCAGTCTAACAACTATCCTTGCACTGTCCTGTACTATATTCTTCAGTAAGATAATAAAGCTTCTTTGCACACCTGCCAAGAGCTCTGTAACTTCCCGCTCTAAAATCCCAAGGCAGTAGAAAACTGTCAGCCAGCGGGCTGTTCTCCTTTCGCTACATGCACCTGCCGCTGCAGACGCCAGCAGGAGGGAAGGAAGGAAGAAAGGTGAAGACAACCACCTTTATTCATTCATTTGGGGTCTTAAGAATTGAGGGCCCAGGGACCTGTCAGAGCGGCCACAAGGTGACATCAAGTCGGCCGGTCCTCTCACTCTCGGGGACCCCTGGCAAAGGGACTGCAAAACAGTCCCCTAAATAAATAACCAGATGTGCAGCGGCCCAAAGGAAGGTTGTTCTTTCTCGGGGAAAGGCAACTGTTTCTCTAGCGAGAGGCGCTCAGACTTCCCGCCCGGGGAATCGGAAACTTCCCGCCCCCAGCGGAGAAGGAATCCAGGGAGGAATCCCCTCCCCACCGAGAGCCTGTTTCTGCCGTCGGGGCGCCGCGCTGGGGGAACCCGCTCCCACGGCCCCGACGCCCCCTCCCCCGGGGGGCTGAGCTCGCGGGTCGCCGCGGGCCGCCGGGGCTCGCCTACCTTGGAGTGCGCTGAGCGAGGGTGGGGTCCCGGCCTCGCTCTCCCGCCTCCCGCCCCGGCTCGGCCCGGTCGGGCGTGGGTGGCTCCGCCGCCGGCACATTGGGCTCCGCCCCCCAGGGTGCGCCCGGGGCAGAGTCCGGCGCCTGGACGACTCCGGGGAGGAGCGCGCGCTCCCGCGGGGACGCACACGCCCTGCTCCACGCACCCCGGGGTGCGCTCCCTGCGCCCCCACCCGGGTCCCGAACGCTGCGCTCCCGTCGGTGGCAGCTGTTGCTGATTTTGAAGAAGGTTCTGTTTGCGCCCTCAGTTCATGAACTTTTGTCTTTGTCGTTTATAATAAAACTTTTTCTTTTGGAGTAATTTTAGGTCTGAGGAAAAGTTGCAGAGATAGTACAGAGTTCCCTAAACCCTTCAGCCAGCGTCCCCTTAATATTCACGTCCCACGTCTCCGTACGTGTGCATGTGTACGTGTGCATAGTTCATGTGTCAAAATTAAGAAATTAACACTGGGCCCCTGCTATTAACTAAATTCAACCTTTTACAGATTTCACTAGTTTTCCGCTAAATATCTTTGTGTACCAGGATCCCATGCAGGGTTCCACGCTGCATACTGCCATGTCTCTTTACTCTTTTCGGGTCTGGAACAGTTTCTTAATCGTTTCTTAATCTTGATCGTTTTAAAGAATTCTGTTAAGCTATCTTGTGGATATCTCTTTATCTCTCACTTTGGTTTTGTCTGTTGCTTTCCTCACGACGAGACTATGGTTATGGGTTTGGTGGAGGAAGACCATGATGGGAAAGTGCCTTTCTCATCACAGCATCCTATCAGGGTCCATGAGAGCAACAGGACTTAACTGCTGGTGATATTAATCTTTAACACCTGGTTAAAGTACTATCTGCCAGCTTTCTCCACTGCACAGTTACTGGTTTTCTTTTTTCCATATTCTTTTCTTTGGATGGGAGTCACTAAGTTCAACTCACCTCAAGAAGGGAGAGTGGAATGAAAGTCCACCAGGGTGTGAGAGGGAGTATCTGCATATATTATCGGAATTTTTCTGTAAAGAGGATTTATTCCTCTTCTCCCATTTATTTATCTATTTGATTATTTATTACATCAGCATGGATTCATATATATTCATTTTATACTTTGAGCTATAATTCAATACCACGTTATGTATAATATTGTTCAGATTGTTCTAGCTGGGAACAAAGAGCTCCTGGGAGCTCTTTCGGGTTGGGTCCTGTGTCCCTTTGAAAGTTCATGAACATATAGGGGCTGCGGATAAAAACCTCACTAATTATTGGCTCCACCCTTCTCACATTTAACAGATACAGAAAACTGAAACCCCAGCCCCCTAATATCTGAGGACTGTTCTGAATCTTCCTGGGAATCCTATAATTACTGCGTTTCCAGCCCCATTTAAAAAATAAAAAAAAAGGAAAGAAACAAAGAAATATTTTGTCTCTTCGTGTGTTTTCTTAACAGATGAGCTTGTAGATTGGGACCCAACTGGAGAAGTGAAAGTTGATGTTTCTTTAGAAAAATTTTGGTTAACTAATCCTTGTGGGTCTATTAATAGATATATGTGTATTTATAGACAAATCACGTTCCAAAGTTAGCCATGGGTGTTTATAATGACATTAAACATTGAAGAAATCCAGCTTTGTTATTTGTTATTCATTGAAGAAATCCTTTGTTATGTGGGTTTCGATTGCTTGTGTTTGCAGAAGCATAACATGGTCCCCTAAACACTACATTTCCTCCTTCTGAGCTGGAATCTGGGATACTGCCTTGCATTCGGTGACCCTCACCTCTCTCTCTGGCCTTAACCTTTCTCAGAGAGGGAAACCTACTCCATTAGTCCCAGTTTTGCCAGGTAAACACAGGATGGATAGCCCAGTGAGTAATCCAGGACCACGGAGTGAAGAGATTTTCTACTCTTTAAACATTTTTGACAAAGTTACTAAAAGTAGTAATACTTAAGTGCTTCTCCGTTTTGAAAAACTAAACATTTTCCATTTTGTATTTAAGTCCCACCATATCCCAGAGAAATTGAGAAGATCAGAGGTGAAGGTGAGACTTCTGTGCACTTTCCTGGAGGGAGAGAGGACTTTAATGGAAACTGATCATTCTGGTCAGTATCAAGTACTGACTGTATTTCATAGTCCTGCAAAAGTACTTGGTTGCTTTAACGCAATAATTTTAATAACTTTCTGGGGGGGAGAGCAGGGACCCACTCAGAATTAGGGAGAATACGGAAATATAAAAAACAACCTGCATAGTGCTGCTTAGGAAAATCCATAAACCATCCTTAAATTTAAAACTCCAGGGGGATGTCTCAGAGGATGAAAATAGAGGAACGGTAGATCAATATTTATGGATTTCTCTTATATCTGTAGCATTTGATTGCTATTTTTATGTCAGAAAAATACATAAATCATTTTAAATACCATATATTCTAAAGCCGCTTTTCTTCACATTTTACCTATGGTTATCCACATTTCAAAAAAAGTATTGGTATTTTAGTATTATGTATTTTTTGGAATGGCTTGGGTTGTAGGGACTAGAGCACCTTAAAGCCCCCTCAGCACCCTCCCTGAATAAATACTCTGACCCTGTGTCCGGGGTTCACTAAAAAGGAAGGATGGGGGTGGGCAGGGAACAAAGTAGCAGGTGCGGTCTGCCCCTTAGAGCACACTATAGATTGTTGTCCTGGCTAAAAGTGGATCCGACCGTAAATCAGGTGCCCACATTCAGAGCCTCTGCCTTGTGGCATTCAGACCGGGGCTCATATCTGAAATCACTGTTCTTTATTTCTGTTTGGGGGTTATTTGTTAAATTGCATATAATATGGGATTTTTTGTAATGTGTATTTTTAAATGCAAATCCTACCATGTCATTTCAGCTCTTCCCCCTCCCCCAATACACACATCCACATCCCCCACATCCACACCCCACCACCACTACCATTCATTAAAACCCCCTCATGACCTTGGGTTTAAAGCCTAAACCACCCTCCCTCCCACCCCACCCCCAGCCCCCAGCAAAGAAGTCTCCCACCCTGCTTCCTCTCTTGCCCAATCCCTACATTATCTGCCAGTCAGGTGAAATGGCCTGTACTGTTCCACACCCTCTCTTGTTTCTCACTTTATATTCCATTTTGCCTTAGTTCCCCACTCAAGCCCACCCTCACCCACCCCCACTCCCCCATAAATGAGAATGTTTTTTCCCCTCTTCTTCACCTGGAAATTCCTGCTCACTTTCCCTGGTATGTGCCGGGAAACCGTCCCTTGAGATCCCCCACTGACACTGAGCAGCTCACTTAGGTCTTCCCTCAAAATGCTCCATATATTGCATTTGTTAGATTGTTTTAGTTTTCCATGGCTGCGGTAACAAATCACCGTGAACTTGGTTGCTTTAAAAAAAACCCCACACGTTTATTATCCTACAATTCTGTGGGCTAGAAATCTGATATGGTGCTCACTAAACTAAAATCAATACATCAGGGGCGCCTGGGTGGCTCAGTGGGTTAAGCCTCTGCCTTCGGCTCAGGTCATGATCCCAGGGTCCTGGGATGGAGCCCCGCATCAGGCTCTCTGCTCAGCAGGGAGCCTGCTTTCCCCCACCCCCTGCCTGCCTCTCTGTCTACTTGTGATCTGTCTGTCAAATAAATAAATAAAATCTTTAAAAAATAAAATAAAATCACTACATCAGGAGGCTGTGTTGCTGTGAATCTGTTCTCTTGCCTTCTGCATCCTTTCTAGAGGCTGCCTGCATTTCTTGGTTCTTGGCCCCTTTCTCTGTCTTCAAAACCAGCAACTTAGTCTCTCTCTGACTCTGACTCTTCCTGTTTCACTGGCAAAAACTCTTGGAATTACACTGCATGCACCTGGATAATCTCCTCCATTGTAAGATTCTTATCTTAATCCCATCGGCAAAATGTGTTGTGCCTTGGAAGATTACATAAGCACAGGTCCCAGAGATTAGGGCCTGGACCTCTTGGAGGGGCCATTACTCTGCTTGCCACCGCTGTGCTGCTAAATCACTTTATGACTCAAACGTTGAATTTTGTTATTAAATATTACATCTTTTATGCCACAAAATCAAGAAGGCATGGCACCATTTTCGAGGCATGCTCCCATTCCTTTTTAGTGATGCCTCTGTCTGCCTTTCCCTTCTTCTCTCTCCCCTTCCCATGGCACCCTACTACCCCCACCGGAAGGAGTACCGGAAGTCAGTGCCCCAGAGAACTCCTCAAGAGGTAGTAGGATTTGGGAGGACCAGGACCTTGAGGAGGCTAGCTACTATTAGGGAAAGGTCATCTAATAAAACCTTAGTCGTGAGACCCTTCAGATCTATATGGGCGAGCCATAGGCTTGGGGGATGACTGCTACCATATATCTTGGGGGTTAGAGAAAAAGGAAGTTTCCAAAGGAGTTTTTATATGTTAAAGTAGATTTACAGGATCCTGGGGGTTGGGTTAAGATTGCCTTTTGCCCTTAGCAAAGTATTAATATCAAGACAGCTGAGCTCCTAGAGGAATGTCACTTTGCCTGTTTCAAGGACTTGTCAGTGGCCTACTGGTAGTAAGCAAATTGAATTTTTCTTTTGCCTGTGTTTCCCACATCAGTACCATGTTCCGTGGAAGAGCATAGGAGCCTTTTGAGCTCAGGCACGGGCAAAGGCACAAAGAAAGCAAAAGTTCAGGCAGGTTTGTGAGCTATCAAGAAGGCCAGTCCAGCGGGACCCGAAGAGACTCATAGGAGACAAAACGGAGAGATGCGAGCAAATCACGTGTAAAATACAGAAGGGTCAGGTTAATAATTTATTTTTCTTGTTCCTCTCTTCTAAGAAAAGAAGGAAAAATCATGGCGGCAAATGAAACCCGGATTATTGTTCTGAGTTCATCAGTAAAGCGCTTAACAAATATTTATGAACAATAAATGAGTGTCTGCTTGTATATACACGTCTGTCTAAACAGGTAGATCTTTTTCTAAGACTCCTTTCACATAATGGACACAGAAACCATAACATAAGCAAGGGTAATGTTCAAAATATGTGCCTACTGGTTGAGGCGTGGCACCGACCGACCAGTCAGAAAAGCTACTGGTTATAATGGACTCGTGTGGACAAACCTATGTGACCAGTTGAAACAGGCCTTTTTCAAAACTATTATGCTATCTTAGCATAACTAGATGTTCTTTCGCTTTCTTTTAAAAATTCCCGTTGAAAGCACACAGTTGGGTATATTCCTTTGGAACTAATCAATTTTGATTGTTACATCCTCTCTTTCTGTGATAAGCTGGTTTGCACTGCGTTAGCAATAGCTAGAGTAATAAGTGTCCTTTTCTTCTGTATTATAAGGATGAGAAAAACATCCAGGTCTCTAGCAAAGACCAGCTAGCCTTCGTTACATATTTTCATTCCCTGAGATGATCATCTAGGTCCCTGTTTGAGAGTCTAATACAAGAAGCAATGGACAGGTTGCTTCTGGTAATCACCTGGGTTGCAGATGGCTGATATATCTTTTTCATATTCTTAAATGCTCCCTCAATGGGTTTGAATAACTCATCCAGGAGTAAAAAGAGCAGGAAACACTAAACCTTCTCCAGCTACAGGCAATATACTCAGGACATCCTCCTGACCAGCAAAATCGTGGCAACAGTAAAAAGATGCATATCCAAGATGAATGCCCTGCGGTCTAACATTGTTTATTTTTGGCCCAAATCTGGGGGGACTAAAAAGAGAAAAGTAGCCCCTGTCAGCAGAAGATAGCATGTTACTGCTAGCTGGCTTGGTACCACCAGGAGATGGCTGGCACTCAGGTCAGGGAAAATGTAACAAGACTACTACAGGAGTCTTGGGAGTCAGGGTCCTGGGATCGAGCCCCACATCGGGCTCTCCACTCAGTGCAGAGTCTGCTTCTCCCTCCCACTCTACTTCTGTGCTTTCTCTCTCTCTCTCTCTCTCTCACTCAAATAAAAAAATAAAAACTTTAAAAAATAATTTTACTTGGAAGAAAAAAGAGTTATTACCTCCAATTGCTCTTTTCTTTCTTTCTTTCTTTCTTTCTTTCTTTCTTTCTTTCTTTCTTTCTTTTTTTTTTAATTTAAAGACTTTATTTATTTATTTGACAGACAGAGACCACAAGTAGGTAGAGGAAGGGAAGCAGGCTCCCTTCCTGCTGAGCAGAGAGCCTCCATGTGGGGCTGGATGCGGGGCTTGATTAGGAGCTGCATTAGGGGCTTGATCCCAGGACCCTGGGATCATAACCTGAGCTGAGGCTTTAACCCACTGAGTCACCCAGGCGCCCCACTCTTTTCTTTCTTAAACAGACTCCTGATGCCGAACTCCCTTACCAACTTTTAGTCTTTGCTCAGATGCCACTTCTTGGTGACATTTCCCTGGCCACCTGGTATAACCACGCAGGCCTTTTTCCAGTGCACCCTGATTTAATTTCCTTTTTTATTTTTACGAAACACTTCCTACCCGCTAACACACTGGGGATTCGTTGGGGTGTTTTATTTGATGCTTCGTTTATGCCTCCTTTTTTTTTTTTTTGGTTCATAGGTTAATTTTTTTTTTTTAAGATTTTATTTATTTATTTGACAGAGAGAGATCACAAGTAGGCAGAGAGGCAGGCAGAGGGAGAGAGGAAGCAGGCTCCCTGCTGAGCAGAGAGCCCAATGTGGGGCTCAATCCCAGGACCCTTGAGATCATGACCTGAGCTGAAGGCAGAGGTTTAACCCTCTGAGCCACCCAGGTGCCCCCACAGGTTAATCTTAAGCAATATCTGGCAGATCAGATGTACTCAATGATATTTGTTGAATAAACTAATTTATGAAATTGGGTTAATAGAAGAAAGAGGGAGTTTCAGAGAATTGAGTGTTTTATTTTCAAACTTTTACAACTAATGTGCCTATTAGCTACCCTAACCCTAACCCTAGGGTTAGATAGTTGAATATACGAATCTAGAATTCAAGACTGTGTTTCCATAAATACAGAAAATGAGCATATATGGATTATTAAAGGTACAGGAAAGATCTAGAACTGAACAAAGTATCAAGGGAATGAGTCTCGAGAAGAAACATTGAGACGACAGAGCCAGAGGAGTTTGTAGCAAAGATTGAGACGAAACTGCTCAGCTGGGAGAAAAGCTGGATTTACATAGTTTTGAAGAGCCAGTTTTTTTGGTAAATTTCATGACACCGTGACAATGAGAGTATTCAATTGAAAGTCAGCTTGACCTATTAAGCACTATGACTGGTACCTAATCATTTAAAGCTTACGTGTGTTTTCATTATGTTGAACAGTGAAATAAGAATAATCATCTCTCTGGTACCTCATCTCCTGTCCTGCAGCACTGAGTCTCCCTTGGCTTTTGGTTCCTTAGCACTTCCACACTTGACTCCTAAGGAGACACTGCACCCCTAAGACTTTAAAGAGACTCTTGAAGGAGTGATAGTTACTTAAAAACTGAGCTGAACCAAACAACTACTACATTACTTTGGGGAGAAGTTTTTTCGCAACCTGAAGTCAAATACAGTTCTCACAGATGTCGAGTTCCAGAGCCATGGGTTTGAGGTGTGTTTCCGTTGTTCTGTGAGTCATGGGTTGTGTTGTCTTGTCACTGTTTCCCATGGGCCTCTCTGGCCCTTTCAGAGCAGAGTCATTGCCCTTCTGCTCACCTCACTCAGCCTTACTAGTGTCCCTCAAGCTGGCGCCCGTTCTTGGTGTAGCAGAAAGAGAAACAAGACACTACCAAGACTTCCCTGGGCTTCTGGCCTTGTAGCTATTTCTTGCCCCCCCCCCCAGGAATGTCTTCAAGTCCCTTTTCCCATGAGGCACACCCCCCACCCCTTGTCTCATCTCCCTCTGCATCTGTCTGTGCTATACAGCTGGTCAACGCCACAGACACCACTGCCTTCCTCAGGGAAGTGAGCCTCTTCTTTTGTTGTCCTGAGCCCAGACTTTGGATGGTCCCTGAGACTGCCATGTAGCTCAGTCTTCACCTTGAACTTCTTGGTGGGCATATCTCTTTCCCAGACACGAGGGACAACCCCAGCCGTTCTAGTTTCCAGCCTCTGGTTCTCCTCAGACCCTCCCAGTAAACTACTTTTCCAGGCTGAAAACAACGCCCCATTCTTGGTTTCTTTGCAGAATGGAGGTTACTGTTAAGTCACATGCCAAAGGAATGAACTCCTTTAACTGAGAGAAGGGGCTCCAATACTTAAGAAAATACTTCTCAGGCTCTGACAATGGTGAAATGATTTAAATGGGCATTGAGCATGACATTCAGGTCATTCCGACTAAAAGCAAGGCAGGAGGAAAGATACTTTTCCACAGTTTCTATATTCAGCTTTGCCTTCAACAATGTAGTTTAACATCCTTATGAGTATAGTAATAGAAATATGCTTTTGGGGGCACCTGGGTGGCTCAGTGGGTTAAAGCCTCTGCCTTCAGCTCGGATCATGATCTCAGGGTCCTGGGATGGAGCCCCGTGTCAGGCTCTCTGCTCAGCGGGGAGCCTGCTTCCCTTTCTCTCTCTGCCTGCCTCTCTGTCTACTTGTGATCTCTGTCAAATAAATAAATTAAAATTTAAAAAAAAAGAAATGTGCTTTTGAAATTGAAACAAGAATAAAAGAATGTATTTATTTATATTTCACCTTCTTCCAAAAATAGCTTCGGGTAGAATATCATAAATATTCCCAATTACTCTAATAGTTGGGAGCATATGATATTAACTAAGAACTGAGAATTTAAAGTGAGCTAAATATCTGAGTGAAATTAACTGAGAGAAGGGGCTCCAAATATTCAAATATTGATTTTCACTGCAAAGAAATACTGTTTCTAGCCTTACAAAATTAATTAAGCTCTGTGTTAATTAATCACTACGCCTCTATAATGAGAGGCTGCCAATCACCCTGTCAGATTGTTTACAGCTGAAATCCTAGCCGAAAATTCATCTAGTTAATGATCTAAGTTAAATTTAACCCATGTCTCAGGACCTCAAACATAATTCCAGATCACAGCAGTGATCATGGATTTAGAATGCCTTACGTGCCTATTTGTTTCTCTACTAACTTGTAAGCAAGTTTCAGATTCCACAAAGCCTCAGGCCTACAATGGAGACTTATCTGAACCTTCCTTGGCTATGAACATAGAAATAAAATACAACCTGTACATATTTTTTCAGTCTCATGGAGTAATGCATCTGATCATTTTTTTTTTTTGATTTTTAAAAGTAAAAACACTAAACGGTTTGACACATTTATATCAATACTTTTCAAATAAGAGATACATATACCACCCACCTGTGAAAAATTATAAATGAGGGTTTCAATTATACTCTGTTTATTTTTTACCCAAGAACTTAAGACTTTGGGGCCATTACTTTGTGGTGATTTTTCTTTGCTTTTACTTGGGTTATTTATATGAAGCCAATTTCTTTGAAAATGAAAGCAATGGGATTCAAGCTATTCTAGAAAAATGCTAGTCTGACCGACACCTGTGATTTTAAAAGTAGATTGACTAAACAAGACCTCGATAGGGCTTCTTGGTCTGAGACTTTCGTGAAGTCTCCCGTGTGAAGGAAAAACCGGTCCAAGCCCAAGGTTCAGTGAACTCGTGCAACATATCAGCCACTTCACGTTACATTGGACGGGCGACAAGGTTGCTGTAAGCCTGGCTCTTTATTTTTGACATTGAGATTTCCATTCATGTGGTTTCCCCTTGAACAAGGGCTCAGGAGAAAGGAGAGGAAGGGCAAGGCTAGGAAATCAGGAAAAGGAAAACTCACCGGGTACAGTTGGCCTGAGAACTAGCCCCAGCCTGTGGTTAGAGAAGAGTGAAGTGCTTGCACCTGTTGATCACTCCAAGGTTGGACCCTGTCCTCAAGCTCAGGGTCAGCCAATAGTTCCAAACAGTGCTGTCCAATAGGGCAGCCACTAGCCACATGTATCTACCAAGCATCTGGGTTGTGGCCAGCCTGACTGTAATGTAACAGAAGCATAAAATACACACCGGATTTCAAAGACTTAGTGTGAAAAAAAAAAATCCTGTAAATGGTCTCATTGATTAATTGTAATGATTATAGATTAAAATAATGTTGAATTAAATCTATTATGAAAATGTATTCGCCTGTTTCTTTAAGTCTTTTTCTGTAACTCAAAAAATTCTGTAAGTTATGTCTGTGGCTCACATCGCATTCTTGGGAGAGCTTTGGTTTAGAGCCATATTCTTAAACAGAGATAAGCCAACCTTCCAACTGCCCCTGGAGGGAAGGGTATACAGTGGGGTCCTGTAGATACCTGAAACTCATTATGTCCAGTGAGGAACTTATTTTCCTGCCCACGCACCTGGTCTTCCTACAATTCCCACCTCCGTTATAAGGTTTATTTTCATGTTCACTATTGCTGATGAAGATAGCCATAGTCTCTACTCAGAAGTTTTCTTTCAATCACTGATTTGTGCATATTTCAAGCGCACATTCAGACAAATCTAATGGTAGACAATGGTTTTAAATGTGGTTCCCAGATCAATGGTTTCATCCAGAAACTTATCAGAAATACGAATTCTTGTGCCTCATCCCAGCTCCACTGAATCAAAAATTAAATTTTGAGCATTGTGGCCTAGGACTTTGTGCTGATGAATCCCTCCAAGTGAGTCTAATGTTTGAAAACCACTCACTGCTCTGGACTAACATTAAAGTGGGGCTGCCAGATATAATCTAGGATGCACAGTGAAATTAGAATTTCAGATCAACAGCAAGGAATTTTTTCATATAAGTATGTCTCATGCAATAGTTGAGACACATACAAAAAAATTCTTTACTATTGATCTGAAATTCTAATTTCACTGGGTGTTCTGCAGTTTTGTTTGCTACATCTGCCAATTCTACGTTAGAACAGTGGGTCTCAACCCAGACTGTAAATGAATTAAATTCATCTAGTGTGGTACCTAAGCATTGGGATATATATATATTTGAAGTCCTCAAATTACTGTAATGTGCAGCTGCATAAGACAGCATTAAAATAACGCTTTTTAAACTTCTACATGCATTCAGATCATCTGGAGGTGTTGGAAAAATGCAGATTCTGATTTAGTAATTTCGGGGGTGGGGCCTGATGTTGGGCATTTTTAACAAATTCCCAGGTGACATCGTTGCTTCTGGTCTGGGAAGCACATTTTGGGGAGTACTAGATAGGGATTGCAGAGATGAGAGCCCTGACATCTGTTAAAACGCCACAAGACCATACAAAGCAGAGGAGAATATGATGCAAATCTTAAGTACCATGAGAGTGGTTCAAAGTACTGTGAAAATCTCCAAAAAAGGAGAAACTACATTTGGTAGGGGAGGAAATGTTCATGGAGAAGATGGCATTTAGAGTCTTTTTTTTTTTAAGTTGTATTACCTTAAAAAATATGATTGTGATATTTTTGAAAGAGACAATTGGCTATGCAGGTGTTGCCATAGCAAAAAAAATGCAAACATGGGGCATTGACTTTGTGCCCAGACAGCAGGCAGGGGCTAGCAGAGCAGCAAGGAGGCTGATGGTGGGGTCTGGAAGAGCAGGGGAGGGGAAACAGCTGTAGGAAGCTGGCAGGATGCTGCCCAGACCCATGTTTTGTGGCAGTCAAACAGGTGGGCAACCCGGGCCTGGAAGACAGCTTGGAGGATAAAACATGTGTCTAATGAACTTACTGCTTTGATTAAGGAGATGGGAACAATTTCTGTCTCGGTTCTCCAACAAACTACCCGAACATTTAGTAGCTTAAAATAACAGTTCTCATGATCTGATTCTTTAGGTCACTCATGAGGACTTCAGCTGGAGGCTTGCTGAGGGCTGGGAGGGCTGGCCTCTCTCCTGGTCAGCTTTCACCCTCTAAAACTCTAGACCCGATTTCGTCACATGGTGGCAGCAATGTTCTAAGAGGGGCGGGTCCCAGTGGAGAAGCTTTTTTCTAGCCTCTGCTTCTGTCATATTTACTAATGCCCCCTTCGTCAAGAAAATCACAAGATCAAGCCCAAGGTCAATGCAGGAGGGACTCCACAGAGGCATGAGTACCAAGAGTGAAGATTCACGACCAGCCTTTACTGGAGTGATTTACCCCAGGTGGTAATTTATTGACTAGAGACCAGGATGTCAGTAAGGAAATAGTAAGAATCAAAACTGAAGAAGTAGACTGCTGTGACTTTTGGGAGGCCTAAAACTCCATGGAGAGGAACGTACACGTCATTCACCAGATCAGAGGTGAACACTGAATGTTTGGACAGCAAGACCCCCATTGTCTTTGGCCAGGATAATTCTTTAAGTTGGAGAATCAGGAAGCATGAAGAAGTAACTGTGCCCTAAGCAGAGCTGACTGGATTAATGAATTGGAAAAAGATCATGGAGTCAAAGGAAAAGCTGGACGACCAGGTCTCAGGAAGAAGAGAAACCCAGAGAGCTTTCCTAGGGATCTAGGAACAGGACCCCTGGAAGCCTCTCCAACGCACTGATGTTACCGTCAGTCATCTAAGCATGGTTTTGGTTTTCTCCACTCGAGGTTCAAATTTCTAAGAGAAAGAATACTCTGATCTCTATGTATCTGTGGTTCATCATTTGGCCAGCATTGGGAAGAGCATCTCAGTCAGCAGTCCTGTCACATAGCCCACTGATAGGCAGAAGACTTGGGAAGGGGCCCCAGCTCCGCAACTGAACCCCGATCCCAAATCAACCCAATCCCAATGCTGACTAGTTCAGGAAAAGCCAGCCCCAACACTCCTTCTTGCCATTTAGGGCCTTCTTGTTACTAAGACTGTGCTCAATAATATAGCCCTATCTTTCTGTCTTCTAATCCTATTTCCTTTTATGGTTTTTCCCTTCAATCTTACCCTCAGCACTCATACGTGGCACAATTTTCCCCGCTCCCGCCTGACAACGGTATGGATTATTTTTGTGAATTCAACTGACAGGATCTACATGGTTCGTACAGGTTGGTTCAGGAAACCCTCCATGCACCCCCATTCCCTTCATCCTCCCCCTCGCTCACCCTCTGTATCAAACCTACTCCTACCAGGTCCCATAGATCTTCAAGTACGAACGGGACAACCTGCGTAAGACTGTCATTTAGGAAGACTAACCTGGCAGCAATGGATACAGCAGATTGGAGGCCGTGGGCTAGCTGGGAGGTTTCTGCAAAACGGAAGAGCCTGAACTTGGACTGAACGGGAAATGCGGATGAAGCGGGAAGGGGCTGGGGAGAAACAGAAGACAGGCGAGACTGCCATCGGCTGTGGGCGTTGGGCTCTGGGGGGCATCACTAGTGATCACTGCAGTCTTGCCTCAAAGCATTCAGGAGTGAGAAGAGTAAAGAAATCGAGGCAGGAAATGTTTGACTACTCTTTAAAGAATTTTTTTGGTGAAAACATTGGTAGTGGGGTCCAACAAGTTGGCTAGAGTGGCATAATCACAAAACAATAGTATGTAGATTCTTTAAACATTTTACTTCAACTTAAAATGTTACGTGTATGTTTATTCATCAATATTTTGAGGTGAGGCAAGGCTCAGGTCTTTGGTAGGTGGCTGACCTCTGATGAATCATTTGGGGCATCTCAGCTCTAAAAAAACACACTCAAATGGGCATGGTCTAAAATGTGCAAATTCAGATCTTTTAAAGAAAAGCAAGGACTTAAACAGACTTGTGAGACAATGTCAGTGTAGGATCTTCTAGACTTTAACTGTTGGTGCTGATGCATTAATTTTCTTACCTACACCATTTTGAGAGGAAACGTTTTCTTAACAATGACGGAGTTTTAGAATATAAGTGAGGTTCAGTGGGGGTAGAGTCTGGAGCTGACGACCAAGAATTCTTGAGACGTCTTTGGTGCAAAATGGTGGTTTATTAAAGCACGGAGACAGGACCCAGGGACAGAAAGAGCAGCCACTCCGTGGTTGTGAGGGGTGGCTGATTAGATACTATGGGGTTAGGGGAGGTAAGGGAAAGGGAGGGTTTGAAAGAACTTTCTTACGCTAAAGAGGACCTACAGGATACCATAGGTCTTGCCATTGTCAAGTTAAGGTTGCTTTTCTTTTTAGTAAGGCATTACAGTAAGATAATTGGGAGCTTCCTAAAGGAATGTCATGTTCCTGCTATCCCACACCCTTATCGATGAGTTTTAGGTGAGAAGAAATTTAGCTTTATTTACATTTCCCCTCTGCCTCAGCCTCCCTCAATTTTATGGAGAGGGGGATGATGTCAGAGATTCAAGAACTGAGTGACAGCTCTCTGGAAGTCAGGCTATTGATAAGAAAGCTTCTTCCTTGTAAATCACTAGGACATCTGTAAACTGAGGGAGACTCAGGTCCCGCAGAATGGTGATCTCAACAAGCTAACTATTTGTTTTTCCTTTAGGGCAGCCAGGAGTGCCTGAGGAATGCCACATATATCCCATGGGGGCCTGGTGGTGGCTGGATGTCAGCTTCTGCTTTGTCCTCTGCTTGCCCTCTGTTCCCTCATCACCTACATTTTTTTTTTTTTTTTTTTAGCAACTCACTTGAGTCTTTTCAAAGCATTCAGCTTATTTTTCATAAAAACAACTACTCATTTTTTGGGTACTCCATCTGTTTATAAAATACTTAAATAAATTACAAACCCAACATGTCGAATAGAACTGACATACACAGGTTTGGGAAAAAATGTAATACTTAATAATTGTGCAATTCACTAACATGAGTAGAGTGTCTGCAAGTTCGAGAGCGTTCCCTCCCCAGCTGCCAGTATCCAGAGACCGCGAGCATGACTCCTAGAGTTTACCAATGGAATGGACCTGAAAGCTTTAATTCTGGGAGTCGTTCGGTGAGGATCAGATGAAGAATTTCTGTGCAGATTCTGTGCTGGCCTGAAGGCTACCAACAAGATGGTAGTGCCACATGTTTACTGAGGATGTGAAAGGTCGGTCATTCATTAGTTATTAAACAATGTGGGGTTTGTTGGTTTGGTTTTACATGCACAAGCCCTTTATTTAGTAGAGAAAAACTCCGGTGGGTACTATGGGTAAACTTTTATTTCTGATTGCCAGTAGCTTGCTTTCCCAGCATTGCTAAATGTATTACGATTGTTTGTTCATTGTCTGTTTTCCTGCTAGAACCTATGAACCATCGTGAGGGTGGAGACAATGTCTGTTCGGATCACCACTGAATTCCTAAGGCCTTTCCCAGGAAGGCAGTACATATTTGTTTAAGGAACAATGATATGCCTTGTTCTCGCTAAGGCTAAGTTTCCAGCTCTCTAAAATTACAACTTAATTTTTTAAATGATTTTATTTATTTATTTGGCAGACAGAGATCACAAGTAGGCAGAGAGGCAGGCAGAGAGAGAGAGGAGGAAGCAGCTCCCTGCTGAGCAGAGAGCCCACTGTGGGGCTCGATCCCAGGACCCTAGGATCATGACCTGAACTGAAGGCAGAAGCTTAACTCACTGAGCCACCCAGGTGCCCCCATGACAACTCTAAATAACTTCTAAACCATTCATGTACAGATCCTGTGTTCTTTGCCAAACAAACAGATAAACCCCTACTATATACTATTAGAAAATATTAATATATTATCACAAGTGACTTTCAATATAATTGGAGGGTTATAGTCGATGACTCTCCCTCAATAGTATGTGTTGTAATCAATATACCTCCCTTTCCACCATGGATCGCAGCACCATCACTAACAACAGCAAAAGCATGTGGAGGCAGAGAAAACTAAGGCCATCCCACCTCAGGTTTAGCTGATGTGGGAAACAGAGGCAGGAGAAAATCACTCAAATTCCCCACCTACTGACAAGCCCTTGAAACAGACAAAGTGGTTCTCCCCGGGGACTCAACTGCCCTCACCTTGAGGTTTTGCTAAGGACAATCCTAGCCTGACCGACCTCCTGCTCCAACAGGTCCAACCAGGATCCTGTAAGTCTACTTTAGGAAACTTTATCTCTAAATCGCCAAGATAGTGTCAAGAATCATTCCCAAGCATATGGCCCACTGATATACATCTAAAGGGTCTTACGAAAAGATTTTTATAATTGGTAATAAATAACCTTTCTCCCAACAATAGCTAGCCCCTCAAGGTCCTGGAGACCTTGCTTCCAAAATTCCTTAGAGACTTATGCCATCTCTAATCCCCTTTGTCCTGACCCACAGCCGAGTCCTCCCCTACTCTACCTTTAAAAACACTGACTGTAATCTGGTTCGGGGTTCAAGTCCCTACTCCTCTGTGCCAGGTATACTTGGGCCCAAGCTTAAGCTTGTCAAATAAACCCTCGTGTGATAGCGTCGGTGCTTGGCTCCTTGGTGGTCTCTCGGACGCGAAAACTTGGGCATAACAAGCAATTTTAAATGTTGCTTAAAAATTTGAGTTTGAGAATGCTAATTTGATAATAGTCTGGAGGTTAATTTCCTTGAGGCGACAGTCAGAGAATTCATGACTATTTCACTGAAAAAGAGAAGACTTGCCATATGTAGAGATCAAGGATATATGATTATTTTATTCCAGGCAGGGGGATTTCAGAAGCGACGCCCACAGACAGCCCACAGACACATTCAGGATCTTACTAGTTAATATCAACCATCCCCCATCCATTGAAGGCTTTACAGTAAATGTAAGTAAGTGATCCAGTGTGCATGGCACCCAAAGGGCTCGGGAATGTATTCAATTCGCATTATCGAAAGGAATAGAGCATTCCATCATACAAAGATTTCCTAAATTGTGTCCTTATAATGGTTTGGTTGTGTAATTGTGTTGCACATATGACCTGAAGTCCGTCTTCTGGATGGAGTTCTTTGATGCCGGTTGCCATCCGTGGGAATGTTTTCTCCCTCACTGACAAAATCTTGTTTCCGCTGACCCACCCCTCTCTCACTGATAGCTGCTTCCAAAGCCTCACTGAGGTTATATTCACCTACTTCTTCCTTGCTCCTTCCTTTCCTCTGCCTCTCCAACTAAACATGCGACAAAGAAATAGCAAAAGAAAGTAAAATGGAAGTTCATTTTAGAGAGATTACTTTGATAGTTGTGAAAAATGCCAGCCTGTTTCACCACCCAGGCAGTCCCATGTGCTGTTGATGACTTTGGGGTCTGCATCAATACTTGGATCTAAACATAAAATCCACAAGTGAAGAAACTTTTCTCCCTTTGTCTCTCTGAGTTGCTAATGTCAGGGCAAATGAACAGAAGGGCATGCAAATGAAATTTTTTGAATCACAGAGATAAACATCCAAATTCTTCATCCTTTGTCAGGTAGCCAACAAGTTAGAACACTTAAAGATCAAATAAATAAGAGCCTAAGAATAGGAAATAGGTAAATCCTAGAGTATAATAGTTAACATTAAATTCCTCTTATGATACAAGGATAATCAATTCAAACATGAATTAAAAATATGTTCTTTTTAAAACAAGAAGCCACTAGTGGAGCATTTTCCCTTCAAATAATAACTGTAGCCAGTCCATCTTTGTTTGTGGCAACAACATTCTTAATTATGTGTAAGGTGAACATAGTCTCTCAGGATTCCAGTTACAAATTTATGCAGCGAGGAAGGTAAAGATGACAACATGTCGCCACCTAGTGGACATTTCATAAAATTTCCAGACATCCGGTTCCCGGACACAGCTACTTAGGATCATAAAACGTTGGGTTTGTGGGGGAACTTTGACACGATTCTAGACAACCCTCTTGTTTGACACCATCACCTTCGACTTCAGACTCATCAGAATTTGGATTGTAAAGTTGAGAATCAAAGTCAGGTGAGAGAAATGCCTAACGTTTATTGAGCACCTTCTTTGTGCAAAGATTTACCTAGATTATCTCTTACCATCGTTACAGCAGCCCCGTTACTATACTAAACCCTCTTTTTACAGATTAAGAAATCAGTGCATAAAAGTAAGTGACTACCCCAAGCACGTGGTCTCAAGCTGTGGAGCTGTGGCTTGAATGCAAAGCTCAGGTCATCGTGTAAACAGAGGTGACTCGGTTTATCATGAGCAAATGAAGGGGATTGGACCTAATTTGATAAAACATGGCATCTTGGGGGCTAATTTCACACTCTTTACTGAATGTATATGATACTTGAAGTAGCTCGGCTTCCAAAAAATGGAAACAAGAGGACCTCAAGCCACATGTCCCTGTGTTGGAATAAGGAAGCCCACTTCCTCCCTACTCCCACCAGACAGAGCACTTGTCCACTGCCAGAATTCAAATTTGAGTGAATTCAAATCCACTTTTTAAGGGCTGAAACACTGTTATCTGGGACAGTAACCCAGAAGCTGTGGATATGTGATCAGTTAAGCCATTTCTGCTTGTCGTTTCTGAGCCTAACCAGCATCTCTTGCTGGGTTAGAAGTGAGGAAGTGAGGGGCACCAGGGTGGCTCAGTCGGTTGGGCAACTGCCTTCAGCACAGGTCATGATTCCGGAGTCCCAGGATCCAGTCCCACCTTGGGCTCCCTGCTCAGCAGGGAGTCTGCTTCTCCCTCTGACCTTATCCCCTCTCATGCTCTCAGAAGTGAGAAAGTGCTGAATCTCAGAGCTAGTAAACAAGGAATTGTCTGCAACACTGGAGATGGAATTTGCATGTCGAGCAAAGGATATAGATGACTTCTCTCCACTGCCCCCCCCAACACTTGTCCAGAGCTTTACTTACAGGATTTGGTTATATTCTATTGAATATTTCAGTCTATTCACTAACCTCTTACTTATCTCCATCACCCCCACTGCTGCCTCATACAGGTGTCTAAAAGCAAGAAATGGCATTAAAAAAAAAAAAAATCTCTGGACCCTCTGGTACTTAGCATGTTGCCAGGCTCACAGTATTTACTCAGGAAATATTTGCTGGATAGATGAAATAAGTTTAGTATATCTAAAATTAAGAACCTAACTGTACAATTTGACAGTAAATTGATTTATTCAACTCTGTTGTTACCCTGCAGTTGAAATGATGATGTAGGGGGTGCTTTGAAAGATTTTGTATTGATTGGTCATTTCCGTCCCCAAACAAAATTCATAATTTGGAAGTAATAACTGAGCCCATCAGGATGAGAAACAATCACACCATGTATGCAGAGTTTGGGTCAATATAATGGAGATGTCATTTAAAATATAAATAAAAGTAAACAGATATTGAAAATCACCATCCTTCTAGAATATCAGAAATCTATAGGTTTCTGGGTTTGCTTAAATAATTTGAGAGTGAATCTAGTTTTTCCACTGAATCCAGAAAGCTAGATCTGGTTTTACCTGGGACAGCATATTTCTACTTAAAGGGCTAGCAGAAGGTTCAACCCTAACTTTCCAAAATGGAACTAACTCCATCCTTCTCACAAGTCTTTCCAGTTCAAGTAAGGGCAACCCCATCCTTTCAGTTTCTCCCGGCCAAAGCCTTACAGTCATCCTGACTCCATCTCCTCTCCCATGTTATATCCCATCCACCAACAAATCCTTCTGGCTCTACCTTTAATATACACCAAGAATCTACCCGCTTCTTCTCACGCTGTCTGCCAGCACTGAGCCAGGCCACCAGCCATCATCACTAGGAATCCTGCAGTAGGTGCCTAATGGGTCTTCTGTGCCCCCCACCCCACACGAGCATTTGGCTTCACCTAGCTAATGGCTGAGTCTAATTATGAACAACTTTAAGCTCACCACCACCCTCCAAAAGCTCCCATTTGTTCCCCAAGTACAGCAAAGTTCTCATAATGGCCTTTGAAACTTGAACAGTGTTGCCTCCTACTACCTCTCTGACCTCTTCTTACTGCTCTTCAACATCCAGCTCATTCCCAGTCACCATGGCCTCTTGCTGCTCTTTACCCATTGGCAAGAGACCATGGAGGGCCTTTGCTGTAGCAGCTGCTTGGACCTTCTCCCTTGGATATCCTCCCACGTCACCTATCGCTCACCTCTGAATCTCACCTTGAAACTCTAACTGCTCCCCCACCTTCCCTGTGCCACCACCAAATGCCCCTTTCCTTACTCTACTTTTTCTCTTTCCACTGTCGTGTACCACTTTTCAGCCTATCATATCCCTCACTTAATATATTTGTTGATTATTACATCTTCTCCTCCACTAGGATGGAAGCTCAACAAGTAGAGGGAGTTTTTAAGTTTTGTTCATGGACATTGTTTCAATGTCCAAAATAGTGTTGGCATATAGGAGCTGCTGAATAAATACTTGTTGCATAAATGGATAGATCAGCCCATCTCTTCAAGACATTTTTTCAAAGGTTTTATTTACTTATTTGACAGAGAGAGAGAGAGTGAGCAAAAGGGGAGCAGCAGAGGCAGAAGGAGAAGTAGGCTGAGAAGGGAGCCCAATGTAGGGCTCGATCCCAGGAACCTGGGATCATGACCTGAGCTGAAGGCAGATGCTTAACTGACTGAGCCACCCAGGTGTCCCTCTTTGAGACATTTTAATAGATTCCAATGTCATTATATCTCATATAGGAATTGTACCACATTTAGTTGATTTTGTTTTGTTTTATTTCCCCCAAGTTACCTGAGTATAGTACAGTTGGTATGGCCCACTTATAAAATATACTCATGTCTCTTTTAGTATTTTCCTCATTGATCATTTGAGGCTCCCATCCCCCCAGAAAGCTCTGGCCTTTGAGCAGGAAGCATAGAATCTCTACCTTTTGTCCCCCTCAACTTGCCAAAAAACCTCTTCCATTTTATCAGTCCAAAAGAGGCCAGTTCTGCTTCCTAGTAACCAACAGGCTTCCCAGCAAGAACCAACAAGTCCAAGGAATATGAGTCTGGTGGCCCCCAGTACAGATGTGTCAGAGGGGACCTTAAAGAGCTATAGCTGAATGAACACCAGTCCCACTTTCCACAGCTGCAGTGAACCCTCTGTGACAGTGACCTGTCACCACAGTAATACAGTGTAACATAGAGCCTCAAGCCTTTGGGCCATAAAACAATGAGTGTTTTGGGGGTTCACAAAGGGTGTTCACAGGGCTCAGTCAACATGGTCTGGGCTCTGCTGATCTTGGCTGATCAACACACATTTGCAATCATATGTTTAGTTTGGCTTTAGCTGGTACGATGGAGCAACTCAGCTCTGGTCCTGTATCTGGTTCAGCAGGCTCACCCAGGCATGGGTACTTGGCTACAGAAGAGGAACAAGAGTAGAGCAAATGGGAACATGCCAGGCCTCCTAAGGCCCAGACTTGGAACTGGCACACCATTATTTCTGCTTTATTCAATTGGCCAAAGCAAGTGGCAGCATCAGCTCAAACTTAAGGAGAGGGGAAGTGGAGTTTACCTCTTTGCTAAAAGTACAAAACCTGTGGGCAAAGGGCATGAGTTCAGAAAGGGGTTGAGCATATTTGGGGCCATTAACACCATCTAGGATACCCTTCCTGGCCCATGCTCTGCACAGAACCGAATCGTAAGCCATACTCAGGCTCCAGGGGTCAAGTCCCTGAGCCACCGTGTCCCAAATCTCTACACTATTCAAGCAGGTCTAGGTTCAATGGGCCTAGAGCTTTAGTCAATTACTGCATCAGAATCAACTGTGCTCTGAAATTTGGTACCACTCTAATTTAATGAAGCAACTAACATTTTGATTACCTAAGGCAAATTAAATTTAAGGGATAAATAGATGAAGAAACAGAAATTTTATAAAGCACCACTCTATGCCCAGATGCATACTGGAGGCTGGGGGAAGGATGCAGACACTGTCATCACTAGGTTGTAATTCTCTAATGACCTCAGAATGGGATACACAAATTATGAAGAGTGGAGGAAAGATTTTAAGACAGCAAGCAGGGCAGAAGGTGGTGGAACTGAACACAATCAGGCTAAAACAAAACAACCATATTTGTTTTGTTCATATTTTTCAGCCCATGACCACAAAACGGGGGTGTACAGATGTGCCACATAAAATTCACCATTGCCACCCTTTCCTCCCAGTTTCCTTGGGTTTCTCCTCAATAATTTCTTTTCCTTCGAAGCCTGCCCTTATCACATACTTTAAATAGATTTCCGTTCTATGAGACGAGTGTAGAAAGGACGGTGACCTAAAGAGTATGATTTACTTTGGTGTTGAACCACCGAGTCAATGAATCTGGGTACAGAAAGGTAGGGTAGAGGCCTGGCTCTTGAGAGACTCATAATATAGTTGGACTAGCACGCATGAATTCATAGTAAGCAGGACAAGACAGACTGGATTTGGAACTAAATCCAATGGTGTAGACAAGGAGCTCTAGGGAGACCAGCTACAATTAGGAAGACACAGTTCCTGCCCTGAAAATTAGCCACTGCCCCAATGGATTTTGGAATTACAACGCTAATAAGTCATGTCTAAGACCCTAGATGAAAACACCACTTCTTCATGAAGCTTTCCTTGACTTGTTTCTCCAACCTCAGAAATTACTGTGCACCAAATTCTTGGAACATTCAGAATCTGTACCACATAATTGAACACCTAATTGTATTTTTTTTAGTAACACTTGCTGTTTTTTTCAGGATGGTTAGTCTTCCACTCCTACCAGATTGCAAACCCGCTAAGGCCTGGGAACATATGTGTCTGCATAGAATTGAATGAGACCTTCGAGATCATTCTGTATAATCTTTTCATCTCTACAGCTGGGAAAATCAAGGACTGACAAGTTCTGACTTGCCCAAACTCATACAGCCAATAGTGTTTAGGAGACTCCTTAAAATTCCATTTGTCTTTATCTCCCCTTGATTGGTAAGGAAAGGATAGTGGGTGGAATGCTCCAAGAGCTTTGTCATATGGTACATCATTTTCTTTACACTTTGGGCACTAGGAGTAGTAAAAGGCATAACCCTATACTTTGGGTGTAGAAGTAAACCTTGGAATCAGATGGTGTTCATCTCCAAATGTGTTCTTCCTTTCCAAAGTTGTTTGAAGTATGCTAGGCCCTATGCATTTCCATTTTTCAAAACTGGTTTGCCAATTTTTGCTAAAAAGGTTGTTGGGATTTGGGTTGAAATTGCATTGAATCTCTATGTGAACTTAGGATGAACCGCCATCTTAACATTATTGTGCCTTCCAACCGATGGACATGATATATTTCTCCATTTATCTAGGTCATCTTAAATTACTCATAGTGATGCATGGTAATGTTACTTTAATTTCAATTTTTGCTTTTTGATTACTAGCAACTCAAAATAGAACTAAATTTTGAGTTGATTTGGGGCCCTGTCATCCTACAAATCCCACGTACTAGTTTTGGTGTCTTTTGTTTTATAAATTTCAGAGAATATTCTCCATAGATGAGCACGTTATCTGCATACAAGGTTGCCTTTCAAATCTGGATGCCTTTCATTTGATTTGTTTTTCTTCTTGTATTCTGCTGGCTACAGCCTTTAAAACAATGTTGAAGTGTTAAAAGTGACATCCTTTTCTTTTACTTGATCTTAGAGGAAAAGGGTCTAATTTTTCATCTCTAAACATGATGTCACTTGTAACATTTCTGTGGATGTTCCTTATCAACTTAAGGAAATTCATCACTTTGAGGAAGCTACCATCCAATGCCCTGTGAATCATAAGATTTTTTTTTTTTTGGTCTGGCTGATGGGGAGCAGGTCCTATTTCTGACCTTGAGTGGGTTCTCCGCCCTCTCCCATTAAACATGTGTAGCCCAATATCACATTGAGGGAATTCTCTTCTATCCTCAGGTTGCAAAGCGCTCTTATGAATAAATTTTGTCTAATGCTTTTTTGGAATTTCTTGTGAGGATCATGTGGTTTTTCTTGTTTGGTGTTATCACGTAGTAGATTACAATGACTGATTTTTAGGTATTCTTTTTATGAAAAGAAAGCAGCTCCATCATAGGAAAACATTCTGAAACCGCATTCAGGCTCCTCAGACAACAAGGGGACAATTGATGAATGAGCCTGAATGGCATATAAGAAGTGGACTAGCCATTCGGCCACTCGGGTACCATGAAGTTGCCATTCAGTCCCTCAGCGGCGATGTATTCACCGAACACGTGATGCTTTTGCCTGGCTCCTTGCAGCCACCTTGCTGGTTACTTTTGCTTATGAAATTATGACAAATGCAGTGATGCTGGGAGAGAGGCCTCTGAGCCTCCAGTGTTGTGCAACTTGAAGTTCATTACATTTTTATGTTATTAAAAAAATTACTCTCTTATCAGGGGAAAAAAAAAAAAGAATCTGATAGACAAACACCAGGCCACTGAGTATATTGAAGAATAGAGCTCCCATTTCTTCTGGGTAAATGTATCCTTTCTTTCTCAGTTTGGACCCCATCGAGTGTGATTGATCTAAAGAAATGTGTTTTCTTTTGAAGTGTAGAGTGTTAACAAGATATTGGCATAGGCATCATTTCTGCCTATATCAGCCATTCCTCCCTAACCCCACATGCCATTCCTTATGTCCCTTGCAGAGAAACCAATGAATGGGGAGAGATGCATTCTTGGTATCTGTCCTGGAATTTGGAATGCATTTCTTAGTATCATGGGTGACTAGGTGTCATTAAGATATCGCTTCCGGGGCTTTATGCTGCTTTATTACAGTTTACATTCTTTCAAATTTTTCTTGGAATCTACCTTTTAATGCTACCACTATTCCACTGGGGAGATATGTAACGTACTTCAAATGATTAATAAAAAGATTTTTGGGACTTAACCCACTTGTAAGTTGGAGACCATCTGAGGATTGTGATCATACTAAAACTAATACATATAAGCCCCATATGCATTTAACAATAAGTGAAGGCATTTGAGAAGGCAACGAAAAAAGAAACTCGGTTTTCCTGGGCAACAAAACAAAAATTGTAGGAAAAAAATCTGACTGCTCCTGAACTCTCTGAGACAGCTCACGTTGAAATGGATTCTGGCAAGGCCATTATGGGGGTAATTGTCCAAGAGAATGTTTTCTTACAGAGGAAATTAGAGAGAGGGAAAACATTATTAAAAGTAAAAATTTGAAGATTTTTGCCAGAATGTGTAGCAGCTATTGTATCCTCTTATGGGATTAACAACTAAATTGAATTTTACTTAGACTCAGATTTTGAACTGAGTTCCAAGTTGAAGAACCTTTGAGAAGGAGGGAAAAAAAGGCAGAGGGATTCAAGATGTTTTTTGATACAGTGAAACCAACCCCCACGCCCAATCACATGTTTTACAAAGTTACAAAAAAAGGTAAAATGAGGGGTTTTATTGCTTATATTAAATGAAAGATCAAAATGTTTTGATTGATGCCTTAGAAAAAAATCTGGTCATGATTCTGCACCAAAATCCACCATATGTACATGATTCTACAAGTTAGATATGACAAGATATGAAAAATATCTGTCACTAAATCTTATGATTCAACTCTGTGGCAAAATGGAAAATTGATTGACTGATCCAGGAATTGGATGTGTGTTTATGAGCATGTGTGTGTGTTTGTTGTGTGTGTTTGTTGTGTATGTGCTGTGTGAGTGCATGCTTTTCGAAAGGGAAGGGAGTAGCAAGATTCAAAACATTAATTTAAAAGAGACGTTCCTGAGTATCTGCGTTATAGTAGTGATTCATATTAATTAATATTGCCAAGCGGTCAGTTCACTTTTTGTTTGACTTACCTACCTATAGTCCTTAGATTTCCTTTTAAACCTGTAGCTTTACTGATACCATAGCTTCTACCTCTCTGCAATAATTTAAAGGCATAGCGATTACATTCTGTCATGTAGATAGACGTTTTTGGACTAGACATGATGTGCATTCATTAACAGCTCATTTATTTACCATTATAAGTTTTTGCATAAGTGACTTTTCCAGAAAACCAAAATTAAATCCACAAAGTTTTAATTTTAACTATTTTAATGGAAAGGTCTCAACTTTTCCTCATCTCTTAAATGATGAGGATTGTGAGTAAGTGCCAGATAATTGTGAGAAAGGAATTCTATTACTTAGTGAGCATGAATTAGAATATAATGTACAATTTAAATGATATTTTTGCATGGCATTTGATGACATGGAAAATGCTTTCTCTGTAATGTTGAATGGAAAGAGAAAGATGTAAAGTCATATTCTGTATTACCCCAATAATGATCTACAGATAGAATATGTACAGAAGAAAGTAGATCTTTTGATTTATCTTTTAAAGGTGGTTTACATGTAGAGTATTAGGAAAATATGGAACACCTCAAACTGGTAATATGGTTTTCTTTGAATGGAGAATTAAGGAAGATTATTTTTTTTCTTCCTTTCTTTTATTTTTTAGATTTTCTACAATAACCTTTTTAAATAATCACTTTTTTTAAAGATTGTTGGCAGTTTTTAAAAAATTATAATAAATATCCTATTTATCTCCTATTTAACAATGACTTACATATTAAGCAATGAATACATATCTTTTATATAATAAAGCTCAGAGAATATTCATTCATTTTGGCACAAAAACATTCCTTCAAAAATTGGGAGAGCATTTTCATACACAGGCTACTCTTGAACTATTTCACTTGAGACAGCTTTTTTTGTAGTTTTCTTGGATAGGCTAAAATTTTCTATAAATATGTATTTATAAATCACAGAGGTTAAGGGTTCTACTAGAAGATAGAATAGAGGTAACTAACCGATCCTTCATCTACATTTTATGAAGTGAAGTAAGGACAAGCTATTTACAGATTTCAGTTAGAGTCAACCCTGGAGGATGTGCTATTCCAGCTCAAAATTTCTGCCAGAAGCTAGAAGTTGTCTGAATTGCAGCTGACATTCATCCTTGACTAGAAGACTCTAATTATTTCAGTGCTCCATACATGTTCTCAACTAACAGTTAAATCTCCTCTTCAATTCTCTAGATAATCAAAAGGTAACAAGAAAGAACAGGAAGTCACTTTGGCTAAAATGCTGGATAGTGGCTTCCAACGTAGTTATACTTAACCTTGAATATCATTGAGGAATGGATGATCAACAATGGCACTGTTGTTATTTTTTTGGTTATAACTACTTAAAACATCCTTGAGTGGCCATTTGACCATGGTGCTGTTGGCTGTCTAGTCCTCACACTTGGAATCATACATCCTAAGTTATGGAAGGCAACACAAAAGGTGTGGTTATTAGAGTGGGTTCTGAAAGTAGAGCACGTGGGTTCCTTTTTTTTTTTTTTTTTCCAAGATTTTATTTATTTACTTGCCAGAGATCACAGGTAGGCAAAGAGGCAGGCAGAGAGAGAGGAGGAAGCAGGCTCCCTGCTGAGCAGAGAGCCCAATGCGGGGCTCGATCCCAGGACCCTGAGATCATGACCTGAGCTGAGGGCAGAGGCTTAACCCACTGAGCCACCCAGGTGCCCCACGTGGGTTCCTTTTAACAGGACATCTTGAGCAAGCTACTTCACCTCTCTGTTCCTTAATTTCCTCACTATAAAGAGACTCATTGAGAGTCAATCTCATAGGGCAATGGAGCAAATGAAATGGGATAATTCTATACTATACTCAATATAGTACTTAAGACATAGTAAGTATTCAAGGAATGTCATCATTATCATCATCATCACCATCATCATCATCATCATCATGAGCTTTTCTTTATGGTTAATAATTAACATAACTGTGCATGTAAATATTTATAAATTTTTTTTAAAAACAGTTTGGCAATTTCATTTTTTTAAATTTTTTTTAAAATTTTTACTTAACTTATAATGTATTATTAACCACAAGGGTACAGGTCTGTGAATCACCAGGTTTGCACATCACAGAACTCACCATAGCACATAACCTCCCCAATGTCCATAACCCAACCACCCTCTCCCTCCACTTCTCCCCCGCAACAACCCTCAGTTTGTTTTGTGAGATTAAGAGTCTCTTATGGTTTGTCTCCCTCCTGATCCCATCTTGTTTCATTTTTCCTTTCCTACTCCCCAGAGCTCCCACGTAGCCTCTCAACTTCCTCATATCAGGGATATCATATGATAATTGTCTTTCTCTGATTGACTTATTTTGCTCAGCATAATAACCTCTAGTTCCATCCATGTTGTCGCAAATGGCAAGATTTCATTTCTTTTGATGGCTGCATAGTATTCCATTGTATATATATACCACATCTTCTTTATCCATTCATCTTTTGAAGGACATCTAGGTTATTTCCATAGTTTGGCTATTGTGGACATTGCTGCTATAAACATTCGGGTGCACGTGCCCCTTCGGATCACTACATTTGTATCTTTAGGGTAAATACCTGGTAGTGCGATTGCTGGGTCATAGGGTAGCTCTAATGTCAACTTTTTAAAGAACCTCCATGCTGCTTTCCAGAGTGGCTGCACCAGCTTGCATTCCCACCAGCAGCGTAGGAGGGTTCCCCTTTCTCCACATCCTCACCAGCATCTATCATTCCCTGACTTATTAATTTTAGCCATCTGACTGGTGTGAGGTGGTATCTCATTGTGGTTTTGATTTGTATTTCCCTGATGCCAAGTGATGTGGAGCACTTTTTCATGTGTCTGTTGGCCATCTGGATGTCTTCTTTGAAGAAATGTCTGTTCATGTCCTCTGCCCATTTCTTGATTGGATTATTTGTTCTTTGGGTGTTGAGCTTGATAAGTTCTTTATAGATTTTGGATACTAGCTCTTTATCTGATATGTTGTTTGCAAATATCTTCTCCCCTTCTGTCAGTTGTCTTTTGGTTTTGTTAACTGTTTCCTTTGCTCTGTAAAAGCTTTTGACCTTGATGAAGTCCCATTAGTTCATTTTTGCCCTTGCTTCCCTTGCTTTTGGCGATGTTCCTAGGAAGAAGTTGCTGCAGCTAAGGTCAAAAAGGTTCCTGCCTGTGTTCTCCTCAAGGATTTTGATGGACTCCTTTCTCACATTGAGGTGCTTCATCCATTTTGAGTCTATTTTTGTGTGTGGTGTAAAGAAATGGTCCAGTTTCATATTTCTGCATGTGGCTGTCCAATTTTTCCAACACCATTTGTTGAAGAGACTGTCTTTTTCCCATTGGACATTCTTTACTGCTTTGTCGAAGATTAGTTGACCATAGAGTTGAGGGTCTATTTCTGGGCTCTCTATTCAGTTTCATTGGTCTATATGTCTGTTTTTGTGCCAGTACCATACTGTCTTGATGATGACAGCTTTGTAATAGAGCTTGAAGTCTGGAATTGTGATGCCACCAACTTTGGCTTTTTTCTTCAATATTCCTCTGGCTATTCAAGGTCTTTTCTGGTTCCATATAAATTTTAAAATTATCTGTTCCATTTCTTTGAAAAAAGTTGATAGTATTTTGATAGGGATTGCATTAAACTTGTAGATTGCTTTGGGTAGCATAGACATTTTCACAATATTTGTTCTTCCAATCCAGGAGCATGGAACATTTTTCCATTTCTTTGTGTCTTCCTCAATTTCTTTCATGAGTACTTTGTAGTTTTCTGAGTAGATTCTTTGCCTCTTTGGTTAGGTTTATTCCTAGGTATCTTATGGTTTTGGGTGCAATTGTAAATGGGATTGACTCCTTAATTTCTCTTTCTTCTGTCTTGTTGTTGGTGTATAGAAATGCAACTGACTTCTGTGCATTGATTTTATATCCTGACAATTTACTGAATTCCTGTACAAGTTCTAGCAGATTTGGAGTAGAGTCTTCTGGGTTTTCCAATACTTATGAATTCTTTATGTGCCAAAAGTGTTATGCAGTAACAGCAAGTCTGACTTGATAGTTCAGAACAGGGGTGGGCAAACTGTGACCCCCCCAGGCTAAATCTGACCTATTGCCTCTTTTCATAAATAAAACATTACTAGGCCATAGCTAAACTCATTCATTTAAATATTATCTACAGTGTTTTGTTTTATAGTGGTCAAATCGAATATTTACCACAGAGACTGCACAGCCAGAAAAACCCAAGATATTTACTATCTGGTACCCAACAGAAAAAGTTTGCCATATCCTTACCTAAATCATAAAGAAAATTCAAGAAATCAAGAAAGAATATAAGGGAGCTAAAGAACATACAATATTTAGAGAAATGCTAAAGAAATTCTCTTAGAGTAGTACCTTGATTCACTAGTTTGCAAGCAAAATGGTACTAGCAACAGCTGTAGAAACAAGTGATCACCCAAGCAGAACAATTTCAAAGAATAAACAGTAGTTGGCTTATTTGTGGCAAGGGAAAGGATCCTACTGAAGGGGCATGGGAAGGATAAGGAAGATCAAGGAAGTACAGACTTTCATATTATCAACTAAGACAAACAAGGGATGCCATCTTCACACTGTATAGGTCTGTACTCCAAGGCAGTAATAAAATACAGAAATTAATCAGTCATGTTGTATACTATTACTAAAAACAAAACGTGTGCACACATAACTGCGGACATTTAACTATAAGACAACTAAGGTAGCAAAAATCGAGCCTAGAGAAGTCAGCCAAATCTATTTCTCTGATCAGCTGAAAGTAGATGTCAACCTCTTGGGCATTACATGAAGATAAACAAGAACACCCTGCCCATGCAGAGATAAAGATTGGAAGATATTCTGTGCTGTGTTACCAAGCCTTTGGGAAGATGAAGGCAAGAGCACCTTCCCAAGACAGAAAGTCCTATAAAACAGGCCAGAACTACTTCCATGAGGAAGAAATCCCTGACTCTGTGGGACAAATTTGCCAAAGCTACAGAATCTCCTATCGTTTCCTCTGTATAGGGTTGGGCACCCATGGATGAAGGCACCAAATGCTAACTTCTGAATGAACCTCCATAGTCTGAGTCCATAATGTGTAAGTCTATAAGCCACATCAGTTACAATCCATACAAAATCTCCTCAGTTCTCAAAAGTTAGAGCAACCTCTCTCACACTTCAACCTGAGACAATAGTATAAGGCACAGGCTATTGAGTGACTGTCCAAACTCAACTTCTGAGGTCTCCTGACTCCTCATTCAAGTAGCCACACAAACCAAACTCCAAGTGGGTGTGAAGTCCAAAATGTACATTCGTATGCAAAGGCTTTTCTTTTAGAACCTGAATTTCACACCGAAGGACTGACATAGCCCTTGGATAACATGGACTGTCTTCTCATCAACCTCTGGTAAAAGGCTACGTAGCAACTTGTCCTTTAAATTGAGCTAATGGAATCAAAGCAGACATATATCCCAGCTACTATCTCCAGGGAAGAAAATTCTTACCCATGTATTATGTCCCAATTTTGGAACCAATGGATACCTACTGAGACATTAAGTTCATCAGATTTATTCTGCAACGACACTCTGAATTGTGCAATTTCTTCATTGACGCTGCTTTCATGGTTCCATCATCATTATGATACACTTGGGAGACAGACTGGGAACAGGAGATGGAAGCTCTGCTCTGTGGCACATATGGTTGGATACATCAAGAGCAGTGAGGGATGCAAGGTTGAAATTAACTCAGTTTAGTCTAAAACATCATTTCTATTGGAATTGGAGCAAGATGCATAAACTACCGTTTCTGAAGCCTTTTGTTGCTTCTTTTCAATCTGGGAGAAAATAATGATATATTTAATATTTCTTGAACTCCAGATATTTTAACAGTTTGCAAAAATGGTGGTTTAAACCCATAAGTAGGTATGAGGGGGAAGAAAGACTGGAAGGAAGGGAGTTTGCGAAAATGGTAGGATTTGTTTCCTTTGTGTGATGAAAATATTGATTTTTCTCCTCTATTTTTCTACTTCAAAATTTTCCTGGTAAGTATATGCATTCTTATGTAGTGGAGAAAATATATAATAAATTACATTGCATTTGTTTATCTAATTTCTTTTTGGAAAAAAAAAAAGGAAAGAAAGAGAACATTAGTTTATTTCCTGATATGACAGATGGATGTCTGGGAACTGCATTTTAAAAATGATTTTAATAAATAAGAGTAGGCAAAATAATAACGTTTTTCTGGCATTTAAATTTAATATAAATGAGTAAAAAAGACACAGTCCTACCTTAACGAAATATTTCTGCCAAAAATCATTTTTATTTTTCATATGGATAAATAAATGTTATCCTCCTAACTCCCTCCATTAATTCTACTTCTCCTTCCTTCAATTCTACTTCTCCTTCCTTCCTGCTATTTTATCTCCTATTTTTCTGTCTCCTCATCTCCCCATTTATTTGTTATCATATCAAACAACAAGTGCAGTTGTTCAAATACATAAGATAAAAGCACTTCTCTTTTGAGTTAACAGACTGCCATTTTGTACATTTATTTTCCATCTTGCTTCCTACTCAGAAATTACGTATGTGTGAATTGTTCTATATTGGTCATTAAAATGAGGTAGATATTGTTCTAATTTAAGAAATAGGTAATAACTAGGACATATTTGCAATTAATGAGAATTTTTTGATATGTCTCTATTGCAAGTCAACATTTAAAAACACATTTCTCAACACATATACACTAAAATGTGTATTTTAGGGTGCTATAAGTACTATAAGTACAAAAATTGCTTGTGTCTAAAACAATTTGTACTTTTGCATTTGCAATTTTCTTGGCCTATTATAAACAAATGCACATTTTGTAGAGCACATTTAAATGCATTATTTCCATGCTTAAAAATGTACTCTTTAAAAAAGAGCATTAAAAGAAATGTTAATGTAGCCATTTTACTAATTTCACACAGGCAAAGGGTGAACCAGTTGAAGGTCGGGAATTCAAATAAAATATCCTGTGTTGACAAGATATGTGACCCTGCATTTTCAGTACAGCAGTGAATCAATCAGGGTATGCATGAGGCTACATAAAAATGAGTATTAGGAGACCAAGAAGACGTGCTACTGTATATAGCATTGTATGCTTCCAAGTCTGAGAAATCTGTATGCAAGTGGTGCCATTTATTTCTGTGGTCTTGGGATGTTTTCATTTACATTTAGACTTACTTTCTTCATCTCTAAGTGAGTATGAAAAACAATAGTCCCTTCTCTTAGGGCTTTTGTAAAGGAAACAATTCACATGAAGCATACCACATAGTAAGTAGTCAATGGAAATGCTCAGCCAAGGGCATCTGGCCACAGAGCTGGCTCAGGCACTGACTGCCCCTATTGGTCCGTGACCCACTCATTCATTCCACAGAGCAGAGCCCAGCTCTCTCTGGACTGGAACTGATTCTAGTGGCTTATCCACAATGCTAATTTCCCTGATTTTCCCAAGATATTCCAGTCCAGCAGCATACATTAATATTGTTCCCACTGTATGCATAGCATCATGATAGAGCTTCTGCAGGAAAGAAAGACACTGGGAGGGGAAAAAAAAGTAATAGAGTTTAAAACTGGGAATCTTAATGCCAAAATTCTTCCGGGGCGCACTGGGCTTCCAAATTTTACCCTTCTACTTCTTACCTTATCTACGAATTCCCCATCTGGTCTTTTCAGTCAGAAATATTTAATCAGCTTACATGAAAGTTCAATTCTAAACACACACACACACACACACACACACACACACACACACACACACAATCTGCCCGCCATTGAAACTTAGTAGAATATGAATACTGCTTAGTATTTTGAGCAGAACTTGGCCACGCTGTTATTACATGGATCTGCCCTTAGCCCGACTGGTCTCTTCCTCTGCCGCAGAGGTAGCACACTACCAGTGTGAGACCAATCTTGTATTTGTGGGGTGAAGAGAAGAAGCCAGAACACAAGACATGCAGGGGGGCGGCGAGCAGACCCCTCTGCAGAGTAGGTCTCACCCTGCTCTCCCGTGGGGCTGCTGGGCTCCCTGAGAGCCATCTGTATTGGGAGATATTTTTCTGAGCTTGAGTCTGTGTTTCAGGAGCCTGCCCTGGACCCCTCCCAAGCTGATGATGGTGGCTTATTCCTGCCAGTGACCGAGGGATGGAGGCCATGCTGAGTCCCCTCCGGAGTTACTTTCTAAACTCTCTCACCTTGACCTGAGGACCACCTGTCTGGATGTCTCTGTAGCGTCTCTTCCCCAGTTCCTGGGATGCTGGTACCCACTAGCTGACTTGTCTTGATTGTCACCCACTCCTTGCCATTCTACTCTTTGGCCACCAAATTGCCCCAAGTATTACCTGAATCTGTGTGTCACCTTAATCACCACCCTCCCCCCCTGCCCCCCCCACAACAGTGTGACGCTCTCCTGTGTCTCCAAATCACTTGGCCTCTACCCGATGCCTCCTGGCTTCGGCTCCCTCCTGACACAGAAGATCCAAGAACGCTCTTGCAGTTAAGGTTTTCAAGTCTGCAAGTGTCATGGTTGAGAAACAGGTAGAAGTCTTATGGCTTTGATTGTAAAGACTTCAAATTATATGGATTATTCCCCCCTCCATTAATTTCGTTCTGAATCCGTAAATGCCATTCGGGATTCTTTAAAAGTTTTCTCAATCAGTGTTTGTTGTTTGAAAAAATACTACCACTTGGCTTATCGCTGGCTGTTGAGAGAATTGATGCTCTGTCCTTTGTTCCACTGCGCACTACCTCCAAGGCACTTCTCTGGGTATTAATGCCCTGAGAGCAGTCTTTTTAACAGATGAAAGGATTGGGAAAGTAGCCTTGAAACAGACCCAAATCAAACAGAAAAAGGATAATATTAAGGCTGCTAGAGATGGAAGGTCTTGAGAAATGTCCATGTTCCTTCAGTACAAATTATATTTATATATAGGATCAGGAAATACATATGTACATATATCTGCCAGGATTTGTAAGCAAGCCGCCTCTACCTTCCCACAAAAAAGGGAGCTGGAGCCTCAGCAGGGGTAAATGAGCTTCCTGCAGGTTTAAGAAGCTGTTTCCTGATCCAAACCGGGGTGCTTCAACAGTTCTGATAATGAAATGAAATGAATTTTCAACAGCTATCGAAACGCTGTTCAGCCGACCCAGACAGGCATCTCCATTGGTGCTCACGCACAAAAATGAGTTTATCCCAGATGTTCCCTCTCTTACAGGTCTTCTTCCCATTTTATCTTAAAGAAACTCACTCTCTGACTGGGTCCTTTGTAAAGTTCACCAACAGAGCACCAGAGAGAGAGAGCCTTACCTGCCTGGAACATTTCCTCAAAGCAATCGCAACAAAGCACTTTAAAGCTGACCACCCGCTTCCTTAGAGGACGTAGGGGTGAGGCTGGAGGCGCACCAGCCAGCAGCCACCTGTATACACAAACATACGCACTCCCAGGTCCAAACTATTTTAGGAATGTCCTGATTAGAACGATTTATTTACTTATGCACTCACATTTGTGGTTCTTTCCAAGTCTCTGAGATTTGAACACAGAGAATATTAAATTTCTACCACTAAAACTGACCATAAGGAAGCCAAACATCAAACTGAGAAAAAATATTTGCAATAAATGACAGAGGTTTATTATTCTTTTCCAGAGATAGATCTTACCAACCAGTAAGAAACAAATAAAACCTTTCATGCTCCTTCTCCACCAAACTACAGGGAGGATAGAGCCAGCTAGTTTACAAAAGATAATATATAATTGGCCAATCAGCCCATGAAAAAAATTTTAAATCTCCAGTAATCATAGCAATGGTTTCTAAAAATTAAAGAGGTATCAACTTTTTTTTTTTAATGAAATGAAATGGACTAGTTAGTCTCATAGATTAAGAATGATAAATATTCTTTAACACTTCAAATGGAAGTATCAGTTTTGTTTTCCTGTTTTAAAAGTTGGTTTATTTAGACTACATGTTGATTGATCCAACTGGTGAGAAATACTTAATAATATGATAAAATGCTCACTTCATTATGTTCAGCATTCCAGGCCCTTAAAATAACATATTTGCTCATAAAATACACAATATTAATAAATAATTTTGTAAGAGAGAGACTAAAACATAATAGATCAAAATATTGGTGATTATTTAAAAATTGTAAACTTTTGGTTCTCTTGTTTTTTCTTTTGGCTCTCCTTTATTTCTCCATCTTCTAAAATGATCATCATGGGGCTCCTGGGTGGCTCAGTGGGTTAAAGTCTCTACCTTCGGCGGCTCAGGTCATGATCTCAGGGTCCTGGGATCGAGCCCCGCATTGGGCTCTCTCTGCTCAAAGAGGAGCCTGCTTCCCTTCCTCTCTCTCTGCCTGCCTCTCTGTCTACTTGTGATCTCTCTCTGTCAAATAAAAAATAAAATCTTTTTAAAAAATGATCATCATCTTTACTCTTTCAAAGGAAAAAAATTATAAAACATGGCATACGTGTGTTTAAAAATATACCTGCCTACCAGCGTTTTCTTGCTACAAAGTTGACTCTCGAGTTCTTTGAACAGTTTCACAAGCTCATGTATTTAAACAGTGCTTGGGCAAGAAAGATTTCTGGCAACAGAAAGTTATGTCTATGTGTATGAGTTATGGAGAATGAGAACCACATGTGGCCTATCAGCCTCGTTACTCTGTAATTATATGTAATGTTGTAAATCCTAGTTTTCAGTTTTCCCCCGGTGTATGTTTTTGTTTAAAAAGAAATCACTAGCGCAGCTCATTATACAAGACACCATCAGCCTACTTTTTTGAGAAAATGAACTGAATTTCGAAACATGGCTTTTGTTTTAGTTGTGTGGCCCTGAGTTTAGAGACATCTGAGCACAGGCTCTACTGCGCTGCAGGGTCTAAGTGTAGAATTCTAGGTGGGGCTTGGTGTATGCTTGGATTTTATAGAAAGCGTCAATGTCCAGTGCACTGGGTAGCTCTACGACTGAGAAGTACGACAGAGGGTCTAGCATCATGCTTACTAACTAAGGCAGAAAGCTCCAATATATATATATATAAAACCAGGGGCTCAGGGAGAGCCTGTAGGGCTTCCAGAAGATCTGAGTTGATCTTCACTTGGCTAAACCTTAGTACCCACACAGGTGACCACTGCTGCAGCTCTGGGGACCAGCAAACAGTACTTTGTCAATCTTGGGTAAAGTAGCTGTCTTTTGCCATGCATCTTGACTGTGATGAAATTCTGTATCACTTTGTAACTAAAATAAAACCACCCATTGCTTATATGAGAGACTATCAAACCTAGTTTTGATGTTAATGTGAATCTCTTGATTTTCATGTGTTGATATGGTGGCCATTCAATTTCGTATGCATTTTTTGTGTTTGTGTGTGTGCGTATGTATGGGGTTGGATAATTTATAACATTATTTTTAATTCCTAAACACAGTCTCTGAATTTATAACTATCCCCTTATATTACAAGAGGAAACCAAGTTTTAGAAGGAGTTAAATAATTACATACTACCAAGAAGCTGGAAAGGTCTTATACGCAAGCCTCAGAGACAGAAAAAACAGATCCTAATCTCCAATCCAGTACTGACTAGCCATCTGACAGGGAGAATTCTACCTAATCTCTTTCTCTTCCTCCATGACCTCTTTCTCCAGAAAGATACGTGAGCTCTCTCTATGGTAATAGCTTGCAAGAAACAAAGATGAACACTGCAGGACCTCTTAAGGTCTCAGACCAGAACCAGAAAATTGTCACTTCTGCTACTTTCTATTAGTCAAAGCAAATTACAAGATCAGCCCAGATTCAAGTAGAATTAAAAGGGTCTAGGTCTTGATTAGAGGGGTAACCTGTGCACAGAGGAACGGGAAAGATCGGTGGTGGCCACCTTTGCCAACAACCCACCATAGACCTCTTGTTAATTTTGTCCCTGGATTACTGTAAGTAAAAACACCTCAGTGAGCTTTCCTGTTGGGCATAGTCTGTGAAAAGAACAGACAAGTACCCTTTAGGGTCCCTCCATGAGAGATTTGTACAAGATCTGATAATGATTGTGACTTTTTTCTTAATTCTTAAGATGTTAATCCAAATTTAATGTCTGCTACTACCTTTGAGGGGGGTGAGGGGCAATTCTGGGCCCACGCATGGGATGAGCTGATCAAGAGAAACCAGCCTTCAATCCATGGAGCTGACAAGCTGGCTCTTGAGCAGGGGTTCACGGTAAGATTAGAGAGGGGGCAGGAAATCAGCAAGTAGCCAAGGTTGCAGAGAAAAATGGGTTATTGAATTTGGGGGACAGGTTTTCAGTGTTCCCTGGGGACTTCCACAAATACTGAGTAAAAGACTGATTTTCCAGCTCTCAAATAGGATAAACGTTTGAATTATTGTGATTCAGATTCTAGAAGAACATTTAACCTTATGGGTTGTGGAATTCTAGGAAATACTTGCCACAGATGTAAAAGTTCCTGACATGGGTGTCTGGCTCAAATTAAGTACTCCAAAATTGGTAAATGCCAAAAGTAGGTGTGGGTGTTACAGGGTTGAACTGAAACAGGACTGCATCCAAGTCCATACTGTTAACATTTGTGATATTGAGTTTTTATGATTATAATAACTTTGGGTAGCTTCTAAGTATTCATAGGTTTAAACTCACCATTTTAGTTATTTGAGGTTCACAAACTTTACTCACAAAAATACTCCTTTGCAGGGATGCCTGCAAGAATGAAGACGAGGCTGCAAAACCAAGTTCCCATTTGTTCCCAGGCAGAGAATAAAATTAAAAGAAGCCCAGAGTGAAATTCCGAAAGTGGGGAGCTGTGTGGCTTGAAATAGCCATGAGCTGATTGTGAGAAGGCCCAGGCCCTAAACTCTCTCTCACAAACTTTCTACAAATTAGATCCAACACTCAGGGTACCAGCAGTCTTTAAAAATGCAAGTAACCCCAACTAACCTCATTTGTACCTTAATATAAATCACATTAGCCCTGTCTGCTCATTGACAGACTGAGAATTGTCAGCGGGAGAGCAGTTGTAAATGACCAGATCCAGACGTGCGTGTCAGGGGACTTTGACCAGCTCGAGGTTGAGGAAGCTAAGCAGGAGATTGTAGAGGGATCCAGAACCCAAGAGGATGCTATAAAGGCCACCAAGATGACACATCTAGCCATATACTGATTACATGGATTTCCCAAGTCTATTAGTGTCACAGAGAATTATTGGCTAACAGGTCTACCTTTCTTCCAAACTCCTAAGAAGCCCCCCCATCCTCACTCTCAGGGTCTTTCTTGCACTCTTGGGATTACAAACCAAGGTCATTCATCACTGAACTGAAATGTCACATATAACTAATAGATAACATCATCAACATGTATATTTAAAATGGGCACTCTTACCTGGAGGTCAGTTACATTTCAGTAAAAATCACTTAAAGGAAAGTCAGCTTTTGACATTCAGAAAATACTCTTGAGGGTGAACAGGATTAAGAACCCACTTGTGATGAGCACTGGGCGATGCACAGAATTGTTGAATCACTGTATTGTACCCTGGAACTAATAGAATGCTGTGTGATAATTATACTGGCAATCATTTTGTTTTATTTTGTTTTGTTTTTAAAGAGAATAGTCTTGAAATATAGTCTTGGCCTTAACTGATCATGGTCTTTGTAATCCACTAGCTCCAAAGGAGGCCTGGTGATCTAGAGGGTGCGGTTCTGCTCGGAGGCAGAGGTGGGGGTGGTGTGGTGGGTGTGATCCAGGGACTTGGAGTACTGGAGAAGGGAGCACACTAAGTAGGTTGATGGGAATTCTGAAAGCAGCAATCCTGGGAAGAGGGGAAGAGATCTCCACGATGAGTTTGAAGGATTTCACATAAGTAATCACAGAAGTGGTCTGATAGATAAGTGTGAGGAATGTTCTTGGCCCCTAATGAACTAAGAATTCAGCCTGCATGAGGGAGGCCCAGAAAGTTCCCTGTGCTTAGAGGGAAGGCTTAGGAGGTCTTGTAAAGATAGTAGGCCCGCATGGGTCTGGGACAGGACAAGAAGCCTTGGTGTGAGGGATTTGGCAATTGGGAGTGAAAAGCAAGGATCAAAAGCTAGAACAGCTGGTGCCAGAATGATGCTTCAGGACACTACCTGAAAGGAAGTTACCTAAATAGAAACCAGTCCAAGGTGCAGACCAGACTGTCACCTATAGATATCTGTGGACATCTATAGACACTATATGAATATGGAAAGAGGGAAGAAATCTAAATGACCAAAAGCATTTACTCCAAAGAGGCCAAACCATCCAATAAAGATAATCTGAGCCTATAGATACCAAGGCACAATAAACTGCAGATATAAAGTCAATTTTTTTTCTCTTGATAGCCAGGCATGGAGGGACTTATGTAGGCGAATTATTAAATCAGTTACAGAAACCAAAGACTATATCTCCTCATATTTGAGTTGCAATAAATGTAAACTTTTAAACAGATTTACTGGTCATTTAGATTTTTTTTTAAGATTTTATTTATTTATTTATTTGACAGACAGAGAGCACAAGTAGGCAGAGAAACAGGCAGAGAGAGAAAGGAAGCAGGTTCCCCGCTAGAGCAGAGAGCCCGATGCAGGGCTTGATCCCAGGACCCTGGGATCATGACCTGAGCCGAAGGCAGAGGCTTTAACCTACTGAGCCACCCAGGCGCCCTCATTTAGATTTTTGATCCTTTCCATAGCTGCACAGTGTACCCTCTGCCCAGAGGCGAGATTTCTGGTCTTTTCCAGAATCACTGGGTAGCAGTTGGACAAACGTCGTAGTTGCCCTTATAAATGTTGTACTTGCAGCCACCCTCAGACAGCCACTAACTCCCTCTGACTCTAGAACCCTAAGAAGTTTGGGGCAGCTAGCCCGTTCTACATCACCTAGGGGCAGCTCAAGATCTAGACTTCTGTGTGGCTCCCATGTGGCTTCCAAGCATCTAATCCCGTGGACATGAGCAAGTCACAGAGAAGCCAGGTTGCAGGCATCACAGATGGCTCACTTGCTCACTCCTCCTCCGTTCTCACCTCTTCCCTTCATGCCTTCCTTTGCTATGGAGATCAGCCATCTAAAACTCTGCTCTCCACCTCTCTTGCCTCCTAACCTGGCAAGAGTACTTGGTGAGGGAGAAGAGGACAACAATAAAGGACCAAGCCCCATCGAAGAGAAAAAGTCCTTCGTCATTCACCCTTTCCCCCTCATTCCATTGTCCCATCCTCCTTTTCCCTGCCCACACCACAGACGTGATATTTATAACCACCACACCATCTTGTGACCACGAGACCACATCGATGAGGGCGACGACTATACACTCAGGATGGCAAACAGAAGCATGGAACGACCTGGGTCCTTTGGGCCATGGGAGAGCCCTGCACTTTGTGAAACAATGATAAAAAAAAAAAAAAAATCCCTATCTGTTTTCTCTGCTGTTAGGTTTTCTGTTCCGAGAGCCCAGCCCATTCCCAGTAATTAAAAAATTATGATTTCCCAGAAATCATTGTCCTCTGAACATATATGCAAACTCATTTCACTATACTCAGACTGCTCCCTTTCACTTCCCTTCATTAGTTCGTCGATTCAACACGTATTTGCTAATCATCTGTTAAGTGAGGGGCAGGAACCCTTCCATTTGTTGCAGATATCATGATGACCTAGGCAAACTCTCTGAACTCCTGGGGATGATGTTCCACCTCCTGGGAAACTCAGGCTCTAAGTAGACTCTTCCAAATGAGCCTACTCTGTATGTAATATGCACATCTTGGTGAACTCCGCTGACTCAAAACACAAAGGAAAATTAAGTAGGGGTGATTGTCTTGTTTCATCAACTAAATTGTAGGAGGCTGTGACCTGTGCTTTCTTTGATGTCTCAGTTTTTACTACTTGGTAGCTTTATAGTAAAAATGTTCTGGTTGTTTAAATTCTTGGCCAAAATGGAGAAAACTGTAAATTTTGCCAAAAACACCTTTCCAACATCCTCTACCTCACTTTTATGTACCATATGTCCTTCAATGCAGCTCAGAAGCTTGGATCAGATCACTTACATTTCTGGTCACTCTCTGCTATCCCTCTGGTTTATATATCCTACACAGGTTAGGTTTGTTTGTATTGTTCCCAGTTGAAATTTAGCTCATGCAACCTCTCCTTTAGATAGAGTCCTGCAAATTTCCTCATGCTTCATGCCATTCCTTTAAGCTACATTTCAGCACAGAACTTTCTTTGTTCTCAAGAATTCCAACAGTGTCTCAACAGAACCACATGCAACCTATACAGGAAAGTGTCCATCACTTTTTTAGGGAGGTACATGTGTGGCTTCCAAAGCACTGTGGCACAATGCAAGTGTAGAAAAAAAGCTTATGTCAAGAGGATTTTAGTCCCCTCATGCCAAGACGATTGTAAGTCTAAATCAAGGGGAAAAAATACACACACACACACACACACACACACACACATACATATGTATGTATATATATTGTCTTGGCATGAGGGGACTGAAATCCTCTTGACATAAGCTTTTTTAACATATGTATATCTATCTATATATATAGATATATAGATATATGGACAGGAATGTGCTTGCTTTGAGCAGGGAAAGTATACTGTTCAACATTGATTAGTTATTAACATATTATAATTTAACCTATATTGCAAAGTTTCTTCATGTATGTGATTTGGGAAAATGCATAGGAAATTATTGTTAATATCAAGGAATTTACAGCATGTGGGGATCTCAAAGCCTGTTACAGACTAGAAAACAACATTGTTCCAAGCTCACCACCATGGAAGGGAAGCACAGAGAAATTAAGTGGCTTGACAGGTCCTACAGCCCGTCATAGGCACAATGGGGCTACCAGACGCTGCAAGTCAATGGAACCCAAGCTGGAAGCACCTCGTTCCCCCAAGTCCCTTGCATCATAGCAATCTCACCAACACGGATACCCTCTGCTCTCTTGCATTCCTTATCACCCATTCACCAGATTCTTCTCCGTGGCCCATTAACCTTCAAAGAGTTGAGCAAACATAGTCAAAGACACCACAATGGATACAATGATGCGATGGGATTTGAACACCTGCCAGAGAGCAGTGGAGCAATGGGGAAAGAAAATTGGCAGAAACCAATTACTCCTCGAGTAACAAATTATTTTAATCAGTAAAGAAGTGACTAGATGTTGTTCATTTGGGCCCAAAGGATTTTTCATCTTCCCCCTTCCTCTTCCTGTCAGTAGATCTCTTCTGGGATCAGTTGCAAGTTACAGAAACAAACATAGTGGAAGTAAAAATTAAAAATAATTTTAAGTCTACAGACACAAAGGAAAGATGTTCCTGTTCCCTTTTAGAGAAAATGAAAAAATTCCTTCAAGACAGGTACATTTGTGGCAGGTGTACAAGGACTGTAGGGCCTCCATATCTTTTGTAGGACAACAGAGTACTTTTTATGATTGACAAGACTGACAATTAGAGAAATGGATGTTGTGCATACTATTTACTTGAGGGAGAGGGCAAAAATAGCCATGTGTGAGTTTTTCCATCAGTCTGCACAAAGGGGAGTTATTCATTGGGTGCTATTTCTATGTGCCATGGGGAGCCATCTCCATATTCCACCTTTCAGGAAAGAGCACTCCCAAGTCTCGTGCAGGCTGAGCTTGTCAGTTGAATGCTGTGGCCTCACAAGGCTGAGCCTGGAGATCCTCTCATATGATTTCTTCTGACTTTTCTGCTTGCCCTTGTGTCAGTTCCTTTTGCCATGAACCTGCTTGTATAACCAAACTAAAGACTTTTAAGACCACATATCTAGCAGATGAGACTCTTCTCCAGACCAATGTCTTCCACTCAGGCCAACCAGTATAATCCAAAAAAGCTCAACAAAACTCTGTGGTAGGTTTTGAAGGTGAGCAAAAGGATAAGACATAAATTGTCTCACCTCCAGAATCATGCAACATCCTGCTTCTCTAAATATTCACTGTCTAAAATATCTGCACTGTGCATGTGGCATTTAAATATGTATGGTCTGAGACTGATATAAAGCTGTATGTATATGAATTATACTTCAGTTAAAAGAACAAACAGAACACGTATGTATGGTCTTCGTTTTTATTTGACTTTTCCGAGGAAGCTGTCTTGTCTTTCCAATTATGTTGTCAGTTCTTAAAGACTAGAAAGTTTGCCCTTCATGGTTTTCAAAGCACCTGGCATAACTCAAGGTCTATAGTAATTGCTACTCTACAGACATTTTGTCAAATAGTCCATAAAAAGGTATCCATTGCTTCTTTAGAGGAAGGATTGTATTAGGCTCCTGACTCTTGACTCTAGAACTTCATTGTAGAGCCTCCCATCTAAAGAAGCAAGAGATCACTTTTATGACCATGTATTGGAGATTGGAAATTACCACTCTATTATAAATTGGGAATTAGCTTTGAATTTCCTTGAATTTTCTTATAGTCTTTCCATTTTACTAAAATTGCCTGCAATCTTCATACAATTAACATAACTTGGGTATCGTCAATAAGCAGAAGTCACAGATACTTGATAATATGAAAATCACCACTGATATATAAAAGGTTGATAAGGACCTTCTTTTGCCAATGGAAAAGGAGGATGTTGTGTAGGATGTTAATAATCTACCAGAGTAAGAAATAGGGTTAAGCAGAAGTCGTTATATCTTGGGATGTCTCAGGGCCTTTACTTGGTTAAAACGTGTTGTGAATCTTCATGACAAGCGTATTGTCTGTTAACATTTCTCAAATACACTTGAAAATGTGACTTATATTCTCAAAATACACGTAGGACTGAGGTTCCTACAAAACATACATTGGCTAATCAATGACATTTGTAAGAGACTGGATTCATCCTTTGAAGAATGTGCAGAACACAACCCAAGTTCTTTGTCAATGTGAGCATCTTTAAAACATATGTGTAAATAGGAATTTGCAATAAACTTCATCTCTATATTGATTAAAAAATCTTTACTCTCATTACCAACTGGTACATGACTGCTTTTCTCTAAACATACTCTTAAACGATCACTCTGATCTGACTCTATATAGCAGGGTATAAATAGCACTCTCTCGCATCTGTGTTTCCAAAGTAGCTAGCTGTGGTAGGCTGTATCTACCACTCTTGTGAAGCAAGCAAAGATTAGTTACAATAATATCCCTTATATGAAAAAACACATCTGGGCTCTAAGTTCTAGACCTTACATCTCATGCCTCAACACAGTATGTTTCAGAATAAGTGCTCACAGCAAACATAGAGAAAATCCTGATGGCCTCCCTAGGGAGCATTCTTTGTTTTCATGTTTTCTGTTGCTTTTGTAACCACCTTGATCTTCATCTATGTTAAGTCCATCTTGTTCATTGGAGAATTAACATCAAAGCAAAATATCCAACAGCCTTCTTGCTTTTAACAAATTTCTTAATTAAACCCAAGAGTTCCTTTTCTTTCTCACACTGAAGATTTATGTGCTCATGATGCTCACCCAAAAGTACCATATGACCCAGAGTGTTAGAATCCTCAAAACCACATACCCTGATCCTTATTATTTTAAAAACTGAATACTCCCACACCTGAAATAACTACAAAGGCTCACTCCCCAGGCTGCTCACCAATCAGACAACACCTGGTCCAGCCCACCACTAATTGATCACACACACCATACACATGAAAAGGGGCACATGGCTGCAGAGTTTATAATGACTTCCAGAACTTGACTCTTCAGGATATCACTAATCAAGGCAAGCATGTGTCTAAGTTGTAATTGGGAGGTGGTGTCTCTTAATCGTTATTTAGTTTTAATAAGGACTCTTTGGAAAGAAATATATTCTGAGATTTCTGCCACTCAAAGCACAGCCCTCAAACAGGCAGCATCAGCATCTTGTGGGATCTCGTTAGAAATTAAAAATATAAGTCTCCAGCTGAACCAATGGAGGCTGAAACTCTATTTCAACAAGACTTCTGTGCATAGTAAAGTTTGAGAAACTCAGAAATCTGGTCAGATTTCCCTTTCTAGACTTCAAACCCACTCACACTCATTGTACAACTAATGACAGTTTCCTCTCTTACGGAACGAAAATATAATGAGCAAACTGTAGTATTGTGGAAAGTGATACTAAAAAATTTCGAGCATTTTCCCAAGGACAAATATTGGCTGTTGCAATAAGCAGAGCGTTTCATGACTGCAAAGTTCCTTTAAGAAGTCTTTCCTATCCAAAATTATGCTTATTTACTTTAATGTTTGCTGCTAGGCTATAGAAGGGCCTGTTGACCTTATGTTATACAAAGTAACGGGTTTATGATCGGCTTTCACAAGAGTCGATCATTTCTGCTTTGAGGAAGTAATAAAAAAAATCAGGAAAACACCACCATTTAAAGCAGCTTGTTTTGTGTTTCCTTCCCCATCAAATGGTGTGGATTTTGGGGAAGAGTTGTTTTTTTTGGGGGGGGGAGATTATTTTAATCCAGAGACCTAATTGAGTGGATAGTACCTAACTGTATTTAGCTACTCTTGAGATAGAACATTACAGCACAGGAGGAAAGCTCGTTGGTCTCCATCTCTCGGTGTGATGTAGCTGCTTTGCTAATTATTTTTTTTTAAATCCCCAAATTAGGGCTAGCCTAGAGAAGAGAGTCATCCACTGATTTGAAAAAGCAAAGGGAGCTAAAGAAAATGAGACATAACTCCAAAAAAAAAAAAAAAAAAGCTTTCAGTTTTTAACAAACTTCAGATTTTATATATTCAGTTTTGTTTGACCCCTTTTAAATTAGACACTGTAGTAAATTAGACACACTTTTATTCTTGTGATGTTGTCATCGCCAGAAACCTGTTTCTCTAACTCATCTTTGAAAACTATCCTCAAAATACTCTTTGAGCATCACAGGAAAATGACATGATTTTGTTCCCACGGGTTATTTTTAATTTTAAGTGTTGCTATCCAGGCTTATCTCCTACCCTTTCTCCCAAAGTTAGGCCCCAGTGGTCTCAAATAATTCCCTTAAAATCAAGAAACCAATGCTAAAACACATCTTGCCCCACTTGATTTTTAAAAGTTTGTGCCCAGTAATAAGGAATATCTAAGCAGTTTTGGCCAACAGTAAAATGAGGACAACAGCCTCTGCCTCAGTCTCTGTGAAGATCGAAAATACTCAGAGGAAGATACAATACTCAAGTGTCTGTAGGAATTCTGGTCGGCTTTTGCAAAATATTCAGTTCAGACTCCAGGCATGTCTCGTCATGCACAGCAGACATCAAATTTTGCATCGGTGACTTATGCAACTGGTGAGCTCTCTAAAGATTTCTCCATCCTTCAGGAACGTTTCTCTCCCCCCTGCCACCCTGTCCTCTGCCCTAGGTCTCCACAAGGTCAGCCAGGAATGGAGGCCAAATGAGATGTCCAGAGGAAGGGGTCTGCTATGTAAATAAAGGTGAATGAGTGTGTGTGTGTGTGTGTGTGTGTGTCCAGAGCTAAGGCCAGGGCAGCAATTGTGACTTGCAACAGTGAGGGACACCATGTACTAGAGGGTGGGGTTTTTCTAGTGTGTTGTAAAAAGCATAGTCCTACGCTGGGGATGCCCAGCACCACCTCCAAGTTCCAAGGGCCAAAGGTTGCGTAAAGTTCAGGTGAGAAAGAGGTGATAGACTCCAGTGTTTGGAGTCTATCAGAGCTTAAAACAATTCATGAAATATCATAGATGAGTTGTCAATCCCAACGGAGCCTCCCAAGCATCATCAGAGACAAAATTCTTGAGAGTCCTTGGAGGTTATCTGTGCATTTTGTAAGTGTCTCTATGGTCTGGAGGGGAGAGAGAGGACTCCTTCCAGGAAGACTGGAGTCAAACAAACTGTATTCAAATTCTAGCCCATCCATTACAATCTGTGTAATCTTATAATTACCACCCACTCTACACAAGAATGCTAAATATTTCTATTAACCGCTATCCGACAAATAGTTAGGTTTCAGAAGACACAGCAATGAAGAAAATCCCTATCTTTGGTAATGTTACTAAAATGATGATAGCATTCATTCATTAGGTTCTTACTCTATACCTGGATCTATTAACATGCTTCACATACATCGTACCTCTATTAATTCTCATAAGAGTCCTATGAAACAGAGATTAATTATATCCACTCTACAGTTGAAGAAATTCTAGCTTAAGATTTAGATCTTAGATTAGATCTTAGATCTTAGATTACTAAAGTTTACAATAGTAGTAAATATCAGAAATGGAGTTTGAACCAGATGGGTTTTTGTTCACCAAGCCAGAGTGCTTGAGCCCTGACACCATTCGGTAGGTCATAGGGAAAAGGCATGGCTCAAATGAGTCCTGAACAAGAAAAAAGTCATAAAAACCAGAGTAAAGATACAAATATATCCTAAAAGGGTCAGATATGACACAAGTGTTAGAGAAGGAAGAAATGCACCCACATTTAACCAGGGGGTTATCAGTGAAGTTATCCTGAAGAAGGAGATGGCAGTGATAGATTGGAAGAGCTTTCTAGGTTAAAAAAAATAGATGTCAATAAAGATATAGATATATAGATATTAACAATAATCATCTTCCCTGCAGGAATTATCAGGAAATTGTTTATACTTTTCTCCACAGAGCTCAAATAACTGCCCCAACTTTATTCTAATTAGCTTTCTCCCTTGTGAGGAAAGGAATCGGGTACTAATTTTGGTCTCTTGTTTGCAAAAGAGAAAAATGACACGAAGCTTAAAAAAATTTTTCAAGCTCCTATAGAACACCAATAAAACAAAAGGAACAAATACAAGTTTGGGTCTTGGGACTCCATTTTAATCCAGCAACCTCTTCACATGATCAGCCTCTTATTTAAACACAGGTCTAAGGGTACCCTTTGCAAATACATTGCAAATTCATGCACATCTTTCCTTTTCTTTTTTAAAAATATAAAGCTTTCTCAGGAGGATTGTGGGGACAAGTTCAATTTTTGAAAATGAGGTGGAAAATTCAGCCTTACACAGTTCCCTCAGTAAATCTGGGGACCACAGTATTTGCTTGCAAAGCTTATTTGGGGTTATTTCATTGGTTCATCTCATTTAGAACCCTACTGAAAGCTAATGATGCCTACAAGTGTGCAGGGAAATGGAAACATGGTGATGGTAGTTAGCTCCACCAAGCCATTTGGCCACTCAGCCAGGACAAAAAAAAGGTATGTCAGAGTGTGAAAATGACCATAGTTTTCATCCATTTTCTTACCTCTGGATCCTTTCAGGATGTAGACCAAGCTGTCAAAAAAGTGCATGGGCTGGTGCTCATAAATGGTTATTTATGAGGCTATATGGCAGAGACTGACCATTGTCTTCTCCACCTTCTTCCATAACAGAAATACTTCATTTGGTCATACAGCCACCCAGAGGGGAAGAAAAGGACAGACTTTTGTGCCATCAGTCGTGTCAGGCAGCTTACTCCTGGGCAATATAATAGAGGCAGAACTCGATTTACAGCTTCCAGGGAACACGCTTAAAGGTAAGAGACAGAGATTGCCTTCTCTCCTTCCCTTCCTTCTCCTTCCTAATGGCTGGAATACAGATGTAATAGCTGGAGCTTCAGCAGCCACTTTAAGCCATAAGAACCACTGTAGTTTAAAGCCACAGATGAGACAAGATAGAAGAAAACTTGATACCATGTCCTGCCATACCAGTTCTGGATCTCATGACTTTTTGAAATGACAAACTTTTATCTTGAGCAAGGCACTGTTATTTTAGGTTAGTTATTCTATTACTCATAGCTGAACCTAACAAAAGCTGGAGCAACCTCTTGGGCACTGCAGTTTGCTCTGCAATCAGGTGGAATAAAGTATCTTTCTTCTGGTTTCTCTAAACTGTGGCAATTATTAGCTAGACCACTTAATGGGCAATTTATCAAGAACTATCTTTTGACATATTTTTGTTGTCATTGCTTTAAGCTCCTATTTAAAGCATTAGTTACAATTCATCTTGTATACTTCCATGTATTAAGCCTGTTTTTTTTTTTTTCCCCAACTAAATTGAAAGCTGCTTCACCCATGAATTCCAGATATTCAAGTCTCAGTGATAACTTCAGGATACATTTACCATCTGTGTTAAAATTTGAAACATATTTCAGGGGCGCCTGGGTGGCTCAGTGGTTAAGCCGCTGCCTTCGGCTCATGATCCCAGGACCCTGGGATCGAGCCCCACATCGGGCTCTCTGCTCAGCAGGGAGCCTGCTTCCTCTTCTCTCTCTCTGCCTGCCTCTCTGCCTACTTACGATCTCTGTCTGTCAAATAAATAAATAAAATCTTTAAAAAAATAAAATTTGAAACATATTTTTTTTTCAGGGATGATCTGTTCATTTGTATACAAGAGTATCTGAAAAGCAAGGTAGCGTAGGGTTAGGGTTTAAGAAATTGGCTTAAATCCCTGACACTTTAGCAGGTGAGTGACTTACTCTCACTGTGCCTTAATTTCCTCATCTAGAATATGGAAATAATAACAGCTGGCAATAATATAGATTTAAAAAATAATAATATAAAGTACTCTCTTAGGAAGCCAGTACTGCAGTAAGTCCCATTTCCAGGTCAGAAAACTAAGATTCAGAGAAAGTCAATGGCTCAAGTTCACAGAAGTAGTCAGGAGTCCCAGCAAGATTCACTGGTTTCCTTAGCTTTTCAGCAAGTTCTTCTTCTTCCATGAAAATGCTACAATAGCAACACTGATACTTCTGCCCCAAACCTACTCGTCTGGAATTTTCTTTTAAAGCCTACTACTTCGGGCGCCTGGGTGGCTCAGTGGGTTAAGCCGCTGCCTTCGGCTCAGGTCATGATCTCAGGGTCCTGGGATCGAGTCCCGCATCGGGCTCTCTGCTCAGCAGGGAGCCTGCTTCCCTCTCTCTCTCTCTGCCTGCCTCTCCATCTACTTGTGATTTCTCTCTGTCAAATAAATAAATAAAATCTTAAAAAAAAAAATAAAGCCTACTACTTCTGTCATTCATTTTACACTGTCTTGTCATTCCCACCCACTCCCTTTTTAGGGTGCTTTTCCACAACTAAGAAAACATTTTGAGGGGAAGAATTCCATGTAACATACCTTTGTCACAGGAGCCCCTTTCAAATGGTCAAGAGATAGTATTGATACTAATGGTGTTCTTGTGTTGGAGAGCATTGCAAACTATGGAAAACAAAAGAAGGCATTGGTTCTAATAATATTTTCTACCACAGTGAAGGTCTTCTTATTAAAACAAGAATATGGCTCACGTAACATAGGATCCAAACACAAATCCTACTAGTCTACACTGACCAATGCAATTTGCCATGGACATTCTGAGTATTAAAATAATTAGTTACATAAACTTTAAGAATAGATATTCCATTCACTGTTTACACTCTGGTTTTAACAAGGATTGGTTCATTTTATATATTAAATGAACTCATTATGTTTGGCTTGTGTAAATCAGAAGGAAATTTCTTAAATGGAATGATCAAGAAATAAATTCCCAATCTGAACCACAGAAGATCTAAGAATTTTTTGAGACTCCTTAGATGTCATATTTTAGTGACCGTGGGGAGTATATATAACTACTTATTAACTTATTAACTATTTAAATGACAATAGTATAGTCTCAACCTCCAGTAAAATCAATTGAGCCAAAAAAATTCAATATTTAATAATGTGATTGTTAAGATCTATCTACTAAAAGAAGCAAAATAGTCAATTTGAAACATCTAAAATTAGGGAAAAACAAATTAGGAACTCCATGTAATTTATATTTATAAAATAGCCTTCACCATTCAAAGACATGTCTAAGAAAATATGCCTATTTATAGATGCAAACTTTCTACAAAATGGAAATTGCACTGATGTTCATTTTTTAACTGGAGACCAGAATAGAATAATCATGAATGTATTTCACCATTGCGTAGCATTTTATAGTTTATAAATGACTTTGGCCTCTATTATTTTATTTAATTCTCATATGAATTCCAAAATAGCAGGTATTAGTATCCATTTCCTATTTTACAAAATAGGAAACCAAGGATCAGAGAAGTAAGATCTCCTTTCCAGGATCCCATAAACAGTGAGCAGCTGACCTACTTATTCTGGACCCAGTGGTCTTCCTAATAAAATATGCTTTATAATCTTAGCACAGGTCAGTAGCAGACTTCAAGACCAACATCTGATTTTCCTTTCCAGGGAAGATCAAATGAGGAATACCATAACTGGTACTTTGTACAGATGTGTTAAGTTATAGCACAATTGTACATATGTGTTAAGTTATAACACAATTGTCCCCAACTGACCAAAAATAAAATAAAAGATTGCCCATCAACCAACTATACTCTTGAGGCATGTATATTATCTACGGATAGGAACTGAATCTACAGCTACCTCAGGAGAGATATGAGGAAATTATTTGAATTTACCTATAAAATGAAGAGTCAAAGCCCTTGATAATTTTTCACCAATCAAGAGAACAATCCAGAACAGACAAATTTTTCCTTCCCCAGACACTGAAACATGCATTCCCTTTCATCAACTCTCCCACCACTTTATCCTCTGGAATTAGACCCAAGTGTGCAGGCTGTGGACATCCAGGGACTGGGCACAAAGGAGAGCTGTCCCAGATGATCTGGACCCAGGTGCAGGATAAACTAGTGTTCTTCCTAATGTGCTCTCCTTTTTAATAATAATAAAAAGTTATAATTACTTTTTAAATAACTTGTTCTCATTTGGATAAGTGCAGTTCATGAGTGTGAATCTCCCTGGTCCGAAGCATACTGTTCATGCTTGTTAATGATCGACCCCCACAGTTTCCTAATCACAAGCTAATCTTACTTTGGTGGATTAATATTGACAATCATCTCACTTATAAAGACTATTTATTATCAGTTTTTCAAATTAACAGTTGATTGGCATTAAGCACAACTTCTTTCAAGGGGCAGTGTCTTTGTATATAACTAATTAAACTAGGGAACTCATCTGCTCAAAAATTGCAAGAATTAGAATTGTGAAAAAATAACACTTTTTGCCTCAAAATTGCTATACTCATATGCACAAAGTTTCTATATAATGTGATGAAATAATTATTGTAATTAGCATCTTAATTTGAATTTAGATGCAATTTGTTTTTTTTTTTCTTTTAAGAAATCTAAATTAATTCCCTGGGAAACTGATGAGAATTTTTCAAAGTAGAAATAAATGCCTGTAATAAATCAAGAGATAAGGGAACAGGCAGAGATTATTCTGCAATTAAAGTTTACTAAATTAATTCCACTTAAACTCCTTGGAGTTTAATGCAAAAGAACTTGGAAGTATGTATCTTCCAGGATTAAAAAATTCACACACTGAAAACTTAAAGGCAAAGAAGGGAAAAGAACCACATAATCAATATTTCCCTAAACACTAATCAGAAAATAAATGTTAATATTCCTCTCACAGTTTGATATTAAAAATATAAATAAAAGACACCAAACTTGAGTAAATTAAGTGGAAACATGGACAGGTGATTGGAAGTTGAATGTGAATATTTGTTTTACCCAAATGAATGTAAATTTCATTAGTTGATAATTAAAAGGAAATTATACAGACATTACAATTACTGGCAATGGCATAAATTATGAAGCTGTATGGCAAAACAATTTAGGAACCCACATTGCTGTTACTATTGTCAAACTGGTTACCAGAGAAACCTAGGATAAATAATATATTCTGTGACTATGGAAATGAGGCCTTGATGTGTTGCTAGGCTGTTAAAGCTAATGTCATTGTATAAAACAATAATGTTAAACATTATTAGTTTTTTAATTATGTCAGTTAATTAGAATTGTTCCTGTTAATTGCCTATGATTCATCTCCAGATGAAAAATGCTCAAGTAAGAGCTTTGGCTTTCTCTCTCTCCCAACACAGCATCTAAAACAAGGCCTGAGTTTTGTATGATTGGATTTTACAAATACCATTAACCTGGGCAACAACAATAATCATGGTCAAATCCGTCCATAATAAAAAGTGCTTTAATAAAAATACGTTATTAAGGCAGGTACTAAAGAAAAAAGAGCCAATATTTTAGTACTGTGGACTGGAAAGTGACCCTTAGTTCCCAAATGTTGGTTTTATGTCAGAGATTTTCACCAACAAATTAAAAGCAAAGGTAATAAGGTTAAATTAAAGGTTGTCTGACATTTGTCTAGCCTATGAATATTGAAACATTGAACTTCTATGAACCCTGAACTTCTTCTCTTATTTTTCATGACCTCAGGAAATATTTATATTTTCTTAGTTTTACCTGTGTCAATATTTGTTGAGCATCTTAATATATTATAAACATCATGTTAAACATTTGATATCCAGTTGTGGTGAAAATCTTACAAGCTGCCCTTGTGTAGCTTAGAGTTTAAAGCTACAAAGGAATCAGTATGCCATTGAGACCACTGAAACTTCTATACTGTAATCTATACTTCTATACTTACCATATCATGGAGACCATCGAAACTTCTCAGTCATGTTGTAGGGCATGAAGTTTTGTCCATTATGGAATTCCTAATGTCTAAACAATGATTCATGATAAGTGTTTACTTATTATTTGTGGAATGGATGAATTATCCATTGGTGAACATGAAAACAATACCAAATAGGCCTCTCAAGACAGATTTTGCTCCACTGACATTAAACGTTTTCAACATTACACTAAGAGAGCTTGTTAAATGTACTCAATATTTACACCAAGAAAGTTTAGACTAAAAAAAATTTTTTAATCACTGAATTAATTTTTCAATGACCATAGTTTAGAATTAGGTACAAGAAAATGTTACAGAATTTGTTTTTTGGATGAGAGTCCTTGTTTTTGAAATATCTAAAGTTTTTGGTGCAAAAGGAGATTTCAGAGAGCAATTTGCCATACCACGATGAGTATCCATGATATGATTGCACCCACTCCCTACAATATGTAGTAGTAAGGAACACTCAATTGGTAGAAGAGCAAAATAATCAGGACAGGACAAGCCTTTCCTTTTCACCAGCCACCTACAAGATACACTTGAAGAAGCTTCCAAAAGTGTTTACCACACATCTGTGTTATAGGCTGATTTATGGAAGACCCTGGTTCACCAATCCTTGCCTTAGTTCTGAACAAATCTACTGTCCCAGCTGTTACATTTCTATCGGGCTTTAATGAGAAGAATTTTCTCTTCCTAAACCACTTGCTTGAATTGGTTACAGTGATTTCAATTCAGTGGCAGGAGGGTCTGACTAGGACAATGAAATGATGCTTTAACACCTGCAGGTTTCTGGAAACCTTCACATGTCTTATTCTTTATCTGGAATCTGAATTGATGGATTGGGAAGGATTGTTGTGGAAACCGACTAATCCTGCATCACAAAGGAAGCATTATGACTGCTTATTTAAGGATAAAGAAAGGACTAGACAATATTAACACACAGAATCCTGGACCCCATACACATTTGTACCTTTCTAGACAATTTCCCAGCTTGCTTCACATGCTATTTGGTAGTCAAGCTGCCAAACAGACTTTCTGTCCCAACAAAGATGGTCTCTTTCCTTAGAGTTTCAGTTTTTGTAATTTGGCTGATTGGAGAACTTGGCTGAGCAAAGCATCATCAGAGATGATTTCTCTTGTTGTGAATTCAAAAGGCTTTAGTACACTGCACAAATGATCCATTAGCGTCCATTGTCTAGAGTTCAGGAAAACACCTTCTGCAGCATTGTGCACTAATGTCTATGGCTTTTTTCTTTCTCTTTCTTCTCCTTCTATGGGAAAGCATGCCTCCCAACATATACAATGGCAGGCTTGTCAGTATGTGAACACTTTATGTATGATTAACTGAAGTTGGGAGAAACTGTCACACTTCAAAAATTCTCAGAGAATTCTGGCAAATGGCAAGACCAAGATGCAAAAAGACTGGGAAAAGCTGCAGTATTTCTAAGTTTATTGGGAGAATATAAGTCCAATAAAATCAGTAGAGGAAAGAGAACAAGTCAGATTTTAGTGTGCATGGTCAATATTTCCAGTTGGATAAGATAGAATAAAACATGGCCAACTCTTTAAACTCACAGTTGTGTTGTAAAAACAAGAACTTAAAACAATACATGCTAGAGTGGAGAGAGGTGGGAGGGATGGGGTAGTTGGGTGATGGACATTGAGAAGGATATTATGTGTTATGGTGAGGGTTGTGAACTGTGTAAGACTGATGAACCACAGACCTGTACCCTTGGAAAAAATGATACACTATATGTTAATTTTAGAAATGGGCAATAAATGTATATAGGTTATTCAAAAAATATATTTTAAAAAACACAGTAAACTAAAACAACTTTGAAAAAGAACAAAGTGGGAGGACCTGTACTATCTAATTTCAAGTCTTCTAAAACCATAACAAGACACCGTGGCAATTGGAGTAAAGATAAATGAATAGATCAATAGAACAGAAAAGTCCAAAAATACACCTAGGTATATAATATGTGGACAGTTGTTTTTCCACTAAGATGCAAAAGCAGTGGTTGGAGAAAGAATTACCACTGCAGCAAATGGTGAAATACCATTGGATTTACAGTTGAGAAAAATAAACAGACCAGAACCCCTTCCCTTTGATCTCTACCAACACCAATAGAAAAATTAATTCCAAGTGCATCATAGACCTAAATGTAAGAACTGATACTACAAAAGTTGAAAAGAAAACATAGGAAGAAATCTTTGTGACCCTGGATTAGGCAAAGATATATTAGATTTGACACCTAGACCATGGACCATAAAGAAACAAATTAGTTGAGTCAGACTTGTCAAAATTGAAAATTTCTCTTCTTGCAAACTCACTCTTAAGAAAATGAAGAGAGGGACGCCTGGTGGCTCAGTTGGTTAAGCAGCTGCCTTCGGCTCAGGTCATGATCCCAGCGTCCTGGGATCGAGTCCCACATCAGGCTCCTTGCTCAGCAGGGAACCTGCTTCTCCCTCTGCCTCTGCCTGCCATTCTGTCTGCCTGTGCTCGCTCTCTCCCCTTCTCTCTCTCTGATAAATAAATAAAATCTTTAAAAAAAATAAAAAAAAGAAAATGAAGAGAAAAATCATGAAGTGGGAGAACATTTCTGTAAACCATAGCAGACTTGTATCTAGAATATGTAAAGAATTCCCAAAAATGAAAGATAAGAAAACAACCTATTTTTTTTTTAAAGGGCAAAACATTTGTACTGACTTTAGCCATGATATACAAATGGCAAATAAGCCCATGAAAAGATTCTTGACATCATTCCTCATTAGGATACGCAAATTAAAATCTCAATGAGGTGCCATTAGAAGCCCATTTTAAAAGGCAGGCTTTTAAAAACTGACCATCTCAAATGTTGATGAGGAAGTGAAGGAACAGGAACTCTCACAAATTTCTCTTTTTTTTTTTCTTGTTTATGGCCAATTGATTTTTTTATTATTATGTTCAGTTAGCCAACATATAGTACATCTTTAGTTTTTGATGTAGTGTTCAATGATTCATAGTTGCCTATAACACTAGTGCTCATTTCTGCTGGGATATAAAATTATACAACCAATTCAGAAAACATTCTGGTCATTTCCTAAAAAATTAAAGATACACTCACTTACCACATGATTCAGCCATTCAATTCCTAGGCAGTTAACTCAAGAGAAGCAAAAATGTAGGTCTATACAAAAAACTTGCCTATAGTTGACCATAACAGCTTTATTTGTAATAGCTGACCCCATGTCTATCAAGGTACATGAATAAACAAATTGTGATATATCCATACAGTGGAATACTACTCAGCAACAAAAAAGAAATGAACTACTGGTAACCCAGCAACATGGGCTGATCTCAAATAATTATGCTTAGTGAAAGAAGACAGACAAAAAACAGAATATACTTATAATTCCATTTACATAAGTTTTAGTAAATACAAACTAATATGGAGGGACCAAAAAGACTGTGTCTGTTTGGGGAAGAGGATACAAAGAGAGGTAAAAGAGGCACAAAGGAACTTTGGGAAGTTATGGGTGATAGCTCCCTCTCTCAATTGTGGTGATGATTTCAAGGTTATGTAAATACGTCAAAAGTTATCAAAGTGTATATTTTCAATATGTACAGCTTACTGCATGTCAACTCTATCTTACTAAAGCAGTTAAAACAAAAATAAAAATAAAAGCAGTGCATGATGAAGTTAGAAGATGATGATTGGGGACTATGCATTGTGGGAATTCTAGCAGGATCAACATCCAGCATGGACAGTATGAAAGGTTTCCCAGAGGATGTGGCACAGACCTGAATATATGAGAAGCAATCTCAGTACAGATCAGTCCATCAAGTAGCTTTTGAGCACCGGCTGTATGCAAGACTCTGTGATCGGCATGATTTCAAGGAGCTTGCTGTTTAATGGGGGCAGACATACTAAACTTCAAGATAAACTGGAGGGAAGGCTGGGTAGAAGCTTGTACAGACTGTTCTGGAAACACAGAGGAAGATGGGTAGCCTTACCTAGAGGTTTAGGGGAGGCCTCATAAAAACAAAAACAAAACAAAACAGGACAAAAAAAAAAAAAAAACCCTTTTGAGCTAACTTGTAGATGAGAATGATTACCTAGGAAAAGAGAGGCAGAGTCAATGTTCCAAGAACAAAGAGCGGTATAACCAACAATTAGAAGGTATGGATAGCATGGTGCATTCTGAGAACAAATCAGTCAATACCAACGGAAAATAAAAATAAGGTTCAAAGTGATATTCATCTATTTACTCTGTTTGTTACTCAGAAAATACTTAAGTAGTTTCTTCTTCATCAGGCTACATCTGATGATAAAACAGGTGAAGTTCTTTACCTTATAAAAGCTTCTCCTGTGGAAAGGGAACTCATTCTAGATGGTGCTCTTGAGAAACCAGAAAGGTCAATGAAGACCAGATTCTGAAGAGATTCAAATAGCATCCTAAGGTGCTCAGGCTTTATTCTGGAGGCAAAAGAGAGCCATGAACAATTTTAAACAGAAGAATTACATGGTCAGTTTAATATTTTGAAGATCATGCAGACTTAGAGGGGTGGGTGGATCTGATGAGGACAAGACTAGAGAAGAGGAAACCTATTAGCTAGTTCACTGTCCCAGGAACTAGGATTGGAAACAGGAGAGTAAAACATTTGAGGGTTAAAATAATGATGAGTTCTCCGGGAAACAGTATGGAGGTTCCTCAAAAAGTTGAAAATAGAGCCACACTATGACCCAGCAATCACACTACTGGGTATTTACCCTAAAGATACAAATGCAGTGATCCAAAGGGGCACATGCACCCCAATGTTTATAGCAGCAATGTCCACAATAGCCAAACTATGGAAAGAGCCTAGGTGTTCATCAAGAGAAGACCAGATAAAGAATATTTGGTGTACACACACACACACACACACACACACACACACACACACACACACAGGAATATTATACAGCTATCAAAACCCCCCAAAATCTTGCCATTTACAACAATGTGGATGGAAATAGAGGGCATCGTGCTAAGCAAAGTAAGTCAGAGAGGGATAATTATCATATGATCTTACTAATATGAGGAATTTGAGAAACAAGACAGAGCTCATAGGGGAAGGAAGGAAAAATTAAACAAGAAGAAATAAGAGAGGGAGACAGAACTTAAGAGACTCTTGGTCTCAGGAAACAAATTGAGGGTTGCTGGAGTGGAGGGGGGTCGGAGGGATGGAGTGGTTGGATGAAGGATATTGGGGAGGGTATGTGCTATGGTGAGTGCTGTGAATTGTGTAAGACTGATGAATCACACACCTGTAACTCTGAAATAAATAATACATTATATGCTAATGAGAAAAGTCACTTATTATATGATCCATTTATCCAAACTGCCTAGAAAAGGCAAATTTATAAAAACAGAAAGCAGAATAGTGGTTGCCTGGGTCTAGAGGTAAGAGCTGAGACTTACTGCATATGGTAGGCACAGGAATCTTTTTCAGTTAATGAAAGCGTTCCAAAGCTGGATTGTGGTGATGTTTGTAAAATTATATAAATTTATTAAAATTTATTGAACTGTACACTTAAAATAGGTGAACATACTGTAACATAAATTATACTTCAATAAAGTCTTTTTTTAAAACCCCAAAAAGAAAAAAAAAAAAAAAGAAAAGATGATGAGTTCAGTTAGAAGCATGTCAGCTTTGAGGCAGCCAGGAAGCAAGCAGCTGGATGTATTAGTCTGGGGCTTCCAGGAAGTGAGATCTAGAGACAGACATGTGTGCTGAGAATCTCATTCTAGAGAACAGAAGACAGAAGAGACAAATTTCTCCCTGGTGCATCTGTCAGACACTGGATGCTCATTTAGTTTTTTACATAAAGCACCAACTGTCCTGGTGGTTACCTACTCTTACTTACTAGTCTTACCTAGCCACTCTCAGCATAATGTTCTGCCCCTAGGAGATGCCAATCCAAGGCATTGGACCCAAGGTGATCACACCAACGAATATTGGATTTAGGAGTTTTAGAAATAATTGCACCCCTTCTCTTCCACTTACAAAATTCTTGCTTCAAAAATTTTATTTTGGTAATCTACTGTCTATGAACATACAACAAAAGGTCCTACTATAGATTTAATAAGCTACTATAGATTTAATAAGATGCCTAAAGAGCTCTTAATGAACTAACAGCAATGAAAACAAAAAGGAGAAGACCTCTAAAAAGAACAAGACTTTATTTGTATGTCAGTCTCTCTGAGTATGAGGGAGGGTAGTAGCTTCTTCTTGTTAAACTAGAATCTAAAATATTTAGACTAATGATAATGTCACTTGTCCCAAAGATCTTTAAAATGCCCAGAGATGTTAAGTAGTCACTTAACCCTCCCATAAACATTATACTTGAACTACCTATCAAGCCATATTTTACACACCTTCTTGCTGAAGCAAGAGACATTCTCAAGTGACCATATATGAGAAATGAAAGGCTTGGATGTAGAACCAGAGTTCTTGATATATGAGCAAGCCAGACGTAATATCCTGGCCGCTGAAATGGACAGAGAAATTTCTGGCTTGGTTTTCCCATGATCTCGTTTCTTCCCTTTTGACAACAGGCATCTCAGGGCTCCCCAGTATCAAATATGGTTCTAATTTCTGTTCTTTGCTGAATGTGGCCTAAAAAATCTCCATTGATACAAATTTAAAATTTAATGAATACATGCAGCCATTATGCATTTAATACTGGATGTTGGGATGGCACAGGAGATGTCTCTACTTGTGGAAACTGTAGAAACCTGAGAAACCCAAGAGAAGACAATCATACCCATGGCTTCTATTTCCTCTCAAGGAAATTCCAGTCTTCTGGATAGAAAATGACTTTTTTAGCAACAGGGAAAAACCAACAAACAACCCCCCCCCCACACACACACATACCTTCTGAGTTGTGGTTGTGGTTTTTTGTTACTGTTTGTTAGTGATAGTGGTACTTCTTCCTCCCTTCTCCTCCTCCTTGTATGTTTCCATATGCCTCTCATCTAAGTGAAGACAAGGGGCTGTTATTCAACCTATGTGATTCCAGGGTCCTAAGTAACTGTATAACTCTCAGTGCCAAGAGCAACTCAATCACTGTAAAGATCAATTCATTTCCCTCTGACAGCCAATATATTTTTCTGGACATGCGTTGATCTGCTTGATAGTACTTTTGATTCTCTATACCCTTCTGATGTCAAGGAGAGCTGGAATGCTTTATGGGATGCCCAACGGAGCAGCTTACACACAAGGCCCTCACTGACTCATACTGGGAAGTCTCCAGGTCAGAAGGTTGTTACCTAAAGTCACAGTTATTGCTAACATGTATGGGATCTCCTTTCTCCTGTACTCGAGCACTGAGGGAGGAACAGGAGTCTGGTCTTCTTCTTCACTCTTATAAATGGTTTTCTTATTTAGCTGTAAAATTTTTCTAACTTCTTATGTTGAATACTTTATAAATATAATTTGTTTCAGGTTTTTACATTTGTCAGAAGTCTTTGACACAATACTCACAAATCATTTCTCAGCTCCGAGTTTCCTAGCAGAGAATATTTCTATGTTCTAAAACACTGATGGGAACTATCTTTGCAAAGTTGGGGGATTGTTACAGTACTTAAACCCAGAAATTCGAGGCAGCAGTTCTCAAAGTGTATATCATTTCTAAATGAAATAATCTTGGGAAATACCTTCAGTTTATACAAAACTTCAATCACTGTTTTAGGAAGAGAGTCTGGAAAATTTCTTGAGAGGGCCTATGCCTTTTTCTGAAATACAAGCATCAGAGGGCATTCACTCCAGTAAGTGTACAAGCCAGTTTTATTCAGCGTGGCAAGAGAAACACAGCACCTCTCATGTAAACCTTATTCAGCTACCAAAGAACAGGCCTGGTGTCCTTCCGTCTGTGTAAGGGGAGACATGATACATTTCTAACATCGTCTACAGTCAGACATTAAAGGAAACAGCCTTTCATTGTTTTTCACATCTAGTTCATGAGCACAGCCCAGGCAATTTAGGAGGAAAATGAAAGACTACGAAACCGAATGCCAAATCACAATTTCCGTACTTCGATCTTGATGTTCCTCTACTGGATTGGGCTCTTTAATATTCTCCAACGCCTGTGACAACCACTCTCTGAGTGTTGGAGACGCAATTTCGATCTCTTTTTCTCTGAGTCTTTGTACCTTTTAGTCTAACAACAAAGAGGAACAAAGATCCTAATTATACCCATAATCATTATTATCTGAAGAAGTTCCTAGTAATTAAATTTTAAAGAAAATTTATTTAATGAGCTTTCTACAGTCACATCCAAGCAATACACATTCAAGTAGATAGTGATTAGTATGAAATAGCACTAATTTGAATGACTTGATAAAAGCTCCTACTCCACTACTATGTTTTTAATAATTGTGTAATTACATAGAGAATTATTCCTGTAAATATCGCTTGTTTTATATAGAATGGAGGACATGAAGATGTGTTCTATCTGGAGCAAATTTCCAATATTTTGAAGCTGTATCTTCTTGTGTCAGCTAAAAAGTTAATATGTACGTCTTAATTACACAAACACACACATACTCTCTTGCATGGAATATACACCTTTCATTTGCATGAGTTCAGAATAAGTGCTTAGCTTAGTAGAAGCAGAGGTGGAGGGAAAATAAATCTCTGAAGGAGTGCATGGTCATTACCAGTGAATAGAAATGAAAAGCATATTTCAGTGAACATCTCCTAATTATCCCATAAGAGAGGGGCGATAATTGGCATAGACTATATCAATGTTGTCACATCTATATCATTTCCAGTGATTCATGGAGCTTTAGAAATGTTCTCATGTAATATTGTGCATTTGTTCTTTTCATTTCAGGGCAAAAATAAAGTGCTGATCTTAAATACAACTGTAGAAAGAGGAACTAGAGCTCAAAGCAGACCTCATTCATCTGAATACTTTTTCATATCATGGGACTAAGATTTCAAGGGATCCCATATATACTCAAACAACTAGTTGAGAGACAATGAGACAGAGGGGACGTATACTACTCAGGGACTTAGGAGATTAAGTTCAAATTCCTACTCTGCCTCTAGCTGGATGGTATGATCTTTAACAAATTACTTGCCTGACTGGGGCCATGAGAAGATTAGCGATCCAATTTCTAAAGACACTCCAACTTCCAAGTGATTTTTTTTTTCTCAATACCACTAACTCTATAATACATTCCACTTAATTTTATAAATAGGAAGAACTTGTTAGATACATTCCCCTCTTCTTAAAATTTGAAATTAAAGAAAGTAGTTATTACCTTCAAGGAGAAGCGTTCAAATGTAAAGTATCTAATGCAACTCTAGGTATCCAAAATATTTAACATTTTATTCAATATACAAATGATACAATGTTTTTTTTAAAGATTTTATTTATTTATCTGACAGAGAGAGATCACAAATAGGCAGAGAGGCAGGCAGAGAGAGAGGAGGAAGCAGGCTCCCTGCTGAGCAGAGAGCCCGATGCGGGACTCGATCCCAGGACCCTGAGATCATGACCTGAGCTGAAGGCAGCGGCTTAACCCACTGAGCCACCCAGGCGCCCCCAAATGATACAATGTTATATTAACTTGCTAAATGGGCACTAAAAGGAGACTAACAAAGTTAGAATGGGAAAGTAAATAAGATTTGGCATAAAGTTTTTAAAAAATTTTTTAATAAACATATAATGTGTTATTAGCCCCAGGGGTAGAGGTCTGTAAATTGCCGGTTTACAACTTCACAGCACTCACCATAGCACATACCCTCCCCAATGTCCATAACCCCACCATCCTGTCGCCCCCCCTCCCCACAGCAATCCTCAGTTTGTTTTGTGAGATTAAGAGTCTCTTATGGTTTGTCTCCCTCCCTATCCCATTTTGTTTCATTTATTCTTTTCCTACCCCCCCATTGGCATAAAATTTTGACGTCATATAAATAAATTAAAATGACCATGCTTTCCTAACTCCTACCAAAACTTCTTTTTTTAAAAAATATTTTATTTATGTATTTATTTGACAGACAGAGATCACAAGTAGGCAGAGAGGCAGGCAGAGAGAGAGAGAGGAGGAAGCAGGCTCCCTGCCAAGCAGAGAGCCCAATGTGGGACTTGATCCCAGGACCCTGAGATCCTGACCTGAGTGGAAGGCAGAGGCTTAACCCACTGAGCCACCCAGGCGCCCCCCAAAGCTTCTTTTTCAAACTTACACTATTTTATCCCTGTGAGGAAAAAACATGGAATTGAAGGAAAAAAAAGAGAAAAACCTCCAAAGTAATTGGAACTCAGCTCCTTACTGGCAGGAACCTCATCAGAAAGAAGCTATTGACCATTTTTGGTGCAATCTATGGCTTGCAGAGATAGTAGTGGTTTTAGTGCTGCTGGAGTGGGACAAGGAGAAATTGAGTGACAAATAGCAATGCCTTGGGACACAATCCCAGAAGCAAAGCTAGTGTGGTTCTAGCTGGTGTGACTGGCCACAGGATCTCTTGGTGGAAGTAGACATGATCTTGACTTGCCTACGTGGGATTATGCATAGCTGGAATTCCTCTTCCTATCAACATAAACATTATCATCACTACTGACACCAAGAGGACACAAAGGAAGTGTTTACATCTCCTGGGAAGTCCATGGTTTTCCTGAGCTGAAATGCTGGTTTGGGAAGAGAGGTTTTATCCCCATTTGTCTAGAGAAGTAAATTCAAGGGCAGAGCATCTTAACTGAAGTGTGTAATTCACTAAAACTTTCAGGGTTAGTCTTTCACATAGGAAATAACTCCAAGTTAAGCACAAATCCAAACTCCTATTTGGTATTTATTCAAGTTTAGAAGAATTAAGAAACTAGTTTAAGGCATTGTCACCTTGTCCTCTTTTTTTATGGTTCTCACCAAATAAAATTTTTTAAAAGATTTTATTTATCTATTAGAGAGAGCAAGAGCCTGGGGTGAGGGACAGGCATAAGGAGAGAGAGAGAGAGAAAGAAAGAGCACCTGGGGTGGGGAAAAAGCAGGGGAGAGAGAGAGAGGGAGAATCCTAAGCAGGCTCAACACTCAACATGGAGCCCAACGTGGGGCTCTATCTCATGACTATGAGATCAAGACCTGAGCTGAGACCAAGAGTTGGACACTTAACAGAATTCACCACTCAGGCACTTCCTGAATACAATTAAAACAACAACAACAAAACCCTATAATTTAAAAAATCAGTTTAGCAGCCATCTTGGGACTCTGGAGATAGGCATTATTCAAACCAGTCTCTTTAATCAAAGTGGGGCAAATGATCAAGTGATAAGAAGACCATTAAATTATCCCCCTACAACTGAAATTCCATGGAAAAGGCTGTCCTTCTCCATAAGCTCTCCAGTTTGGTGTGATCCTTTTGTGGAAGCTTTTTCAAGATGTAGAGAGAATCAAAATGTAGCTAGATAAAAGGACAAAAATGAAACTTCAATATTTATAGTTTTTAAGGATTCTGTAGAGTATCTGCCACTGAGGGTTTTCTGCTTCGAGTCCGCTTTCAAATTTATAGTTGAAAAAGATATTAACGACTTTCAATCAAAATTATATTTACATTTGCTTTAGGTTCAACAACTACCACATTTCACGTAATGGCATTCTAGGCAGTACACTAATCTTCATTTTTAAAGTGTTTTGTGAGTCCTTAAGATGCAAAAAATTAACATATCATGAAAAGGGCAATTCATTGGAGGATGAAATTTGGGTAGGAGAATTTTCTTTAGTAAATACATTATTTGAGCAGGCTAGATTCAGGATGAATCATCCTCAGGTTTTTCCTGTTTAATTTCACAAATAAAGCAGGCGAATTTAAAAACAAGAAGGAAACTGAAAATAAGATAAGTTTGATAGCGACTCGTCGACGATGGGGAAGAGTGCCACTTTCCTGGCTGATTTTATTTTCTATGCCCATGATGTGTGAGAAAAATGCCTGCGCAGAAAAAATAAAAAGCCGAAAAAATGGATTTTGATTAGTAAGGAAATGGTACTGATTGTGAATTTGCAGTTCATCTCATTCTTCTGGTTTTCCTTTCAAAAGCCTTTTCTTCCATGTTTTATGCTCCCGGAGCTGTTAATGTAGCCTAATTTGTTGGTTCTGCTTTCAACTCAGGCATTCACTACCTATACCTGTACCTTCTCCAGCTCTTTTATTACTCGGCATCTTTTGACGCTGGTAGTTATTTGGATATGCTTTTTATCAAGTCCCCAAGATTCCCTGAAAGGACGTCTTTTCTTGCAGCTCCTCAGGATATCTAATAGCACAATTAGCCTCATTCAGTTCCACAAACCTTTACCGAGGAACCTACTATGCGCATGGCAGCAGGTCAGCAAAGCGGGGAACCGGGGATCTCAGTGTATGTGCAAGTTCTCCTTAATGCATCTTTCTCCCTTATTCTGACACTTCATTTCTCCTAAGCCCCACAGAGACCACACATTTCAGATAAACGGCAGCTTAGGTCATTTAGCAACAAACGGGGTTTTGCGGTTAAGGGGAGGCTGAGCTTCGACTGTGGAGCATGCCCAATGACCAGAACCCTACCCTGTCGGCATTTCTGTGTCTGAATTCAGTGACGCAGTCATTTGGCACTTAATTAGTTAATAAACAGACCTTTTCATGGAGAGCATGCATTAGCATCTGACACCGGCTGGCAGACGAGCCTTCTTGACTGATTAAAATATACATTTAAATATATTCCCTTAATTTATATCAGTTGCAAAGTGAGGCAGTTATCTTTATAACTGAGAGCATTAGCGTAAATTATTTAGTATCTTCATTTTAATTTGCACCATATTATAATATCTATCTTGATCTCAGAACTAAATAAATCATCTGTCCCAAATTCTGAGCACCTTGTGAGTCCTGAGATTTTTTTATATTGCTTTTGTGCCTTTGCCTCACAATTCTTCCAAAGGAAGCTGGAGCTCAAGGAACAAAATACCACTTGAGAGGGAAAAAAATAAACAAAAAAAAGATGCTGTGGTCATTCTCAGAATAAGGAGCTTAGATTCTGGCTTACGTCTATTTTATCATGAACTGAAATATTTTATCATGAATTGAAACTAGAGAATAGTCTGAGCTTTATCAAGATGTTAAAATTTAGGGGTTTTTTTCTTTTTGTCATTGTTGCTGTTTTTTGTTTGTCTGTTTCTAATCTGGATAGAAAATCCTATCATTTATAGTCAAGGCTTAGTTGAAGTAGAGAAGTTGAGCAAGAGACAGGACAGTGAGACACATGTCAGGACAGACAGAAGTAAATAGAATGAGGTGTTCACAGGCTCCTTGACCAACTTTAGTAGGGCATAATTACCATGACGAAAGAAGAGACTTTTATAAAGGAGGGGAGAGTATCAAATGCTTCAAGCAAGTTGAAGGGGATATGGACAAAGCTTACTAGATCCTTAGGACAGAAGACCACTGGGGACTTCTGGAAACCATTTCGGTGAAGTTTGGGGCCAGATACCAGATTACTCATGGTGGTGATGGGTACTGGAGATACTTGCTACTAGATGGAAACCAAGAAATGAGATCACAGTTCAAGAAAGTTGTAGATTAGATATGTGTTTTCAACGGAAGGGTGAAAGAGACAAGGAAAGGAGGAGGATGAAGATGCCAGTCAGAGAGGAGGTAGTTTGATGAGGAAAGTCCCCAAGAAGAAGTAGAAACGGAAGAGTGTAAGAGCTCCCTTAGGAGGGAGGACATTTGTCCTAGGAGAGGGGAGAGGTGAACAAGAGGAGAAAGAGGAAAGATAAATGAAATTGAAAGAAGCTAGAAATTTTGTGGTGGTGGGTACAGAAATGGGAAGATGAGGAATTTCAGGAACAAAACCCATGACCTCAGTAACTGCAAATGAAGGAGAGAGTAAAAATTAAGCCTCAAGTGATTTCTAAGAAAACGTGAATTATGATAGTGCATTATTAACAAAAGGAAAGTAATGAAAACAAGGTAGCAGAATATCATCTTCTGAAAACACAAAGTAAAAATTTAAAAAATTCCAAAAATGGACTTTGTTACTTTGTTCTCTGAATACTTCAAACTTGTTCAAAGTATTGCATAAAGTTGAAAAAAATACAGCTCGTTCTATTCCTTACTGATAAATCACTCTGAGGAACAAATATTCCAATTTTCATGGTTTTATTTACCTGAGGGATCTTTTAATTAATGTTTGTCTCTATTCACTAAAGGCAGACTCGAAGACAGAGTCGAAGTATGTTTCTTCTAACCATAGAACCCTGAGTCCAGATAAGTCCCTTAGTTAATACCAGGATTTTGGTAAATATTTGCTGAATGATTAATGTGTGCATTTTAACACATTCTTCCATCTCATTGTTCTTTTTGAATAACCAAGGACAGTGCCTTCCCATATGGCTAGGCTACAGTTAAAGGAAATTAAATCCGCAAATTTAACCATTTTTTTATATATACATGCATACACTTAAGCTTCAGGAGGTCCAAAATATTGCCATAGACACTGCCTTTAAGAACCTTCTAATGCATTTAGGAGACAATACCCAATATACATGAAAAATTACATAGCAATAGAAGATTTCAGTAAGCTTCAAAACAAAAATACAGGCAAAATTACATAGCAATAGAAGATTTCAGTAAGCTTCAAAACAAAAATACAGGCATGAATGATTAATTGTCAGATTTTTCGAGACCAGAAATTTTAAATTTTTGTTTATATACCTGATAATTTTTTAAATTATGCATCCCTTTAGACATTTTAAATATACACATTTTATTGTATATTTATAGCACCAAAAATCTGTTTTGCAGTATATTATGCATTCTCTGATTTGCATATATTTTTATGAATACATTTTGACCTGGCAATATATATTGAATTGCAAATTTAGCTCACTTAATTTGTGGAAAATTGCCATATAACCAAATAGGCCGAGTCAGTCCTCATTCTCAAATCAGCCAACCAAACTCACTCTATGCTAGGGAAATAAAATCTAACTTCATTACTTTCTAAAGATTTATTGATTGATTGATTTGGGTGTGAGAAAAAGAGAGAGAGAGAGCAGGGAAAGGGCCAAGCAGACGCCCCATTGAACATGGAGCCCCATCATGGCTTCCATCCCAGGACCCTGAGACCACAAGCTGAGCCAAAGCCAAGAGTCAGCTCTTTGATGGACTGAACCACTGAAGTACATCTGACTTTTTTTTTTCTTTTAATTCAAATGAACATGTTAATGAATGTCCCCACGGCAATCTTTTCCTTTCTGAATTCCATTTTTAATTACATCTATAATGGGTAGATAGATAGATGATGGATAAATGATGATAGATAGATAGGTAGATAGATAGACAGGTAGATGAGAGAGTGCAGTGCTTTGCCCTGAATTTTTCCACTTGATGAAATAAGGCAGAGTATCCTTCAAGAGTTCTTAACAGCAGTTTTTTGGTGGGTTTTTTTTTTTTCTCCTTAGATCTCAAAGAAGTGTCCCTTAGGAGTGAGCTATTCCATAACAAATCCTTCTGTTTTATGTTACAAGTGTTTTTACACCCTTTGCAATGATTTTTATGCCCTAGAACTTTCACACTGTGGGGCAAGAAAGATGAGAAGTGTGATTTCTTTGGTAAAATGGAATTATTTTTAAAGAGGTGGCAGGGGAGGAACATTGACCCACCACAGACCTCAAGCAGATTAATTGCAGGGGAAAATATAATTGAAGTTCATAATCAAGAGAATGATTCCCTTAAAGCTATCCATGCCTGGGTACCCTCTGGAGACCTCATGTGTATCCTCCAAATTGAAGGTTTTTGTTTAGATAAGGGATCAGCAAGCCTATGGACCAAATCTGTCCTGCTGTCTGCTTTTGTAAATAAAATTTTGCTGGAATGCCGCCATGTTCATTGGCTTACATATTGTCTATGACTGCATTTACACCATAACGGCAGGACTGAGTAGTTTTAACAGATTGTATGGTGCTCAGAGCTTAAAATATTCACTATCTGGACCTTTGCAGAATAGTTTGCTCACTTCTATTCTAGATATTATAAAATTGCTGTAAATAGTCAGATGAGAGAGAGAGAGAGCGCGCGCACGCACACATGCTTTAAGTTGGGGTAATCAGCCTAAAATGTGCTATTTAGCTGGAAAAGATTTGGAAAGTTAGAGAATGAAATTTGGCAAAAAGAATGCCATCACTGTATCTAAAATAAAAGTGAGAAGTCCATTTCATCAATAAGCAGACCCATGTTAAATTTCATAGCCAACAGAATTACATAGGAAGGAGAAAAGCCCAGGAATGATGCCTTGGTCAAACAGAATGAGCCATTACAAACACATGCTGTCATCCAAACCAATATAAGGGTAGATTGTTCCTAATCATGTGGGCATCTCCCCTGGAAGTCTGAAAGTAGCAGTTGGCAGTGAATGAGATCCTTAAGCAGATTTTAATAATGGTGGATGTCTTCACTAATGCAACTAATTGATTCAGATATGAAATCCGAGCACAGTAATGTAATCTAAGTGGTATTTAGTTTTCTAATGTGACTTTGATTTCTCAGAAGGGGCTATGGTGTGTAGGTGACTCCCACTAGTCTTTCTTCTAGCTGTTATTTCACTAAAATTTATATTTAATCAATTCCGTGCATTCTTGAAATCATTGTCTAAGCACCGTAAAGAACAACATCAGCAACACCAAAGGTAATAGACACCAAGACTCCACTAATTTGAACTAGTTAACTAGGAATGAGAGTATTTTTAGAGAGAGAAATTTGACTTTCGTATAGATGAGTAAATCCCGCTAGGAAGGTTAGGGTGTATCTTAGAAGATCTTAGAAAAACTCTTAACAAACTGAAAGATTTAGTTGAATTCACCCCATCAATTATAACATAATCAACATTTATTAAGGGCATACCATGTAGAAAACATTGCGTATTATCTGAGCGCAGAATGATCCTTTAAAAATCTTCTGTCTGCAGATGTGATCATGCTGTTCATTTATAATAAAGGATATTTTCAGTAAGAAGATTTCTGATTTATCTTCCATCTGAATTATTAAAAATTCAAAATGGAGAATGCATAAATTCATATTTTTTCTAGCACTTCAGTACTGGCATAAGTGTGGGCAGAGATGACTTCCAAGTTCAATATTCAAAGTTTAGTATAATTAACACAAAACATCTAACATTTGTGAGATAGATAGCTCTAAGACTTCACTACATTCTGACATCGATTCCCAAGTTTCAAAATAAACAATTGTCTTTGTACTTTTATTCCTTTAGCACTAATGTATCAGTCAGGACCCCCTCAGGAAACAAAACCTACATAGTAACTGGAATGGATAATGTAAGCAACAATATAAAGAACAATTAACATAGGGTTGGAGTATAACAAGTACTTGGTTAATTAAAGGAAACAACAAAAATAAGGGAATACCAGGTATTAGGCACAGCCACCATGCCAAGGACTGAAAGAGAGTACCCAGTAAAAACCATGCTCCCTAAACAGGGCTAAGATACAGACTTCATCAAAGAGGACATGGCTGTAGGTCACTGGGGAGGAAAAAGTAGCTGAGGTGTTAGGGCACCTGAGTGGCTCTTTTGGTTAAGCGACTGCCTTCAGCTCAGGTCATGATCTCAGGGTCCTGGGATCCAGTCCTGCATCAGGCTCCCTGCTCAGCAGGGAGTCTGCTTCTCCCTTTTCTGTTCCTTCTGCCTATATGTGCTCTCTCTCTCTCTCTCTCTCTCTCTCTGTCAAATAAATAAATAAAATCTTTTAAAAAATAGATTTAAAAAATAAGAAATAGTTGAGGTGTCATGTACTCCGGACTTGTTGGAAATCTGCCTTCTGGAGTGCTGGGGAAAGCCTTCCACAGGCAGATGCTATGCCTCAGAACTCACTGTAAAATCACCCAAGTGAGGAGTAAGAGAGGCTCTTCACCTCCCCGTGCCTTCCAGGCTTCAGGCTTCTGGCTGCTGTTAATCACGTTGAGCTTCAGGAACTGGGATCTAGAACAGGACAGAAGCAGGAAGTTTCTAGAGAAATTGCATCCTGTAGGAACCTGCCAGGCGAAGCACACCTTGGAGGAGAAACCCATTTTTCCTCCAGAGTCCCTCCAACACACTCCATAATGACAACACTTAATACTTTGCCAGTTGGCAAAGAAGAAATATTTGCAAAGGCTGCTTCCATGATTACAGAGCAGCAGAAAGAGAAGGGCCTATTTTGAGCTAAGAGGTAATAAGTCAATAATAACTGGCACACTGGGTTTTTGGGTGTCTTCAATGTGCCACAGATCATCCCTGCTGCAAACTTCGTAATTTTCCATTTCTCTACATTACCCGATACATATACCTGGAAGTCATTCAACAAGTATTTATTGAGTACCCTCGTGAGTGGTGTAGTCTCAAAAGTCAGGGGTAAAAGACAAAATATTACAATTCAGGCTATAAAAGACAGTATGTACACTTGAGTGGGAGACATAAATGAACCAGTGGTTGGATACAATGAACTGAACATTCTACCCAAAGTATAGATGCCCAATGCCAAGAAGCACAGAGGAGAAAGCTGTCTCCCCTGCAGGAGAGAGGGGTGAGAGTGGTTTAGATTTTTTCAGAAAAGTGACATCTTGTTTGCATCTTGAAAGATGATTGGGCATTTTCCAGAAAGACAGAAGTGAAAAGTCCTCCTTCGGAGGGTGCAGAACATGCAAAGAATCAAGGTCCTAATTGCAATGACTTACTGACTGAAGAACCAGTAATTTCGGGAGGCTAGTGACAAGGGAGCTAGCCGCCGGATGGAAGACCTCATTCTGATTAAAAAAATAAAAATAAAACTTGACTTTAAAGGTTATCTTTTCTCCATTTCCTGAAATGTTTTTTTAGAGAAATATACTATTTTCATTTGCCTTCCTGTGGAATTGAAGATGGTAAAATTAAATCCTTAGATCTGTACTTCCTAAAAGAATCAGACTGAAGGCAAAAAAAAGCACAAACACTATTTAAAAAGAAGTGACTTGCTCTGTTTTTGTTTTGTTGTTGTTTTTTTGTTTTTTTTTTTTAATTCAAATGTGACTCTGGAGTACAACCAACATAATATATTGGAGGATCAGAACATCTGAGCCACATCACTGATTAGCTTCTTTTCACCCAAACTGAAGGGGGAAAAAAAATATTGATGAATTAAATAAATGACTCATTGAAAATGACTGAGCATGGAACATTTTGGTAAATGTGGCATGGCAACTGCGCTGAGCTATATTTTGATTTTGAACCGCAGCAGAAGGCAATACAATTCCCTGGTTTTCGAGTTCAAATTTTAGAAGAGCTAATAAAGGTTTAACACTCTATTATGGAGATCTGAGTTGCTACCCAACACAGGAGAGGAGGGAAGTCTCCAGATGGATTTTGATTCTTGGGAAGATTCTGTTTTCTTGACTGTAGGAAAAATGTGTGCTCTGAGCATAAAGAGAATGGGGAGAGGGTTCTTGCTTCCAGAACACTTGTTAGACTTGGGAGAGTGAATCCTGTTCTAACTCAGGTTAGAAGGCAGGTCCAGGAGAGATGGCCCAGGAGAGATCCATCAAACTGGTTAAGGGTAAAAGCTGGTTAAGGGTTCAAGGTTCATGGGTAGAGCAGGTAATCCTTTATAAAACCCTCTCTGCACAAAGAATTCCCCAAACAACTTGAATTCCCTGCTCTATTGCTTGGCCTTTTACCATATTACATAATTCTGTATGTATTTTATAATATTGGTTAAGTGATTGGCTTAAGGTTTCACCATTTCCAGAAATCCCCTGCAAACAGTACATATCTCCAGCATAGATGGTAATGACTAACACTTATTTGGCACTTACTAAGTACTCCCATGTCTAAATTATTAAAAACAATGTATTCATCTAATCCTTTCTTTGGAATAGTTTTTTTCTGTTTTTTGTTTTTGTTGTTGTTGTTGTTATTGTTGTTTAGCAACTCTGTTTTCCAGATGAGAAAACTGAACCACAGAGAGAGTAAACAATTTGTTAAAGGTTATACGACTAGTACATGTTGACGTCAATACCTGAAGGTAGGCAGGTTTCACAATTCCAAGACCTTATATTGACTCCTCACTTGCCACTAGAACCATAATTAGGATTACATCGTAGGTCAATTATCATATGGTTTCATTTACTTGTGGAGCATAAGGAATAACATGGGGGACATTAGAAGGAAAGGAAAAGTGAATTGGGGTAAACTGGAGGAGGAGATGAATCATGAGAGACTATGGGCTCTGAGAAACACACTGAGGATTTTGGAGGGGAGGAAATAGGGGGACGGGCGAGCCTGGTGGTGGTGGTGAAGGAGGGCACATGTTACATGGAGCACTGGCTGTGATGCATAAACAATGAATCTTGGAACACTGAAAAAATAAAATTAAATTTTAAAAAAGGATTTACAGGGCACCTGGGTGGCTCAGTGGGTTAAGCCTCTGCCTTCCACTCAGGTCATGATCTCAGGGTCCTGGGATCGAGTCCCCCATCAGGCTCTCTGCTTGGTAGGGAGCCTGCTTCCTCCTCCTCTTTCTCTCTGCCTGCCTCTCTGCCTACTTGTGATCTCTCTCTCTCTGTTAAATAAATAAATAAAATATTTTTTAAAAATAAAAAAAAGAATTACATTGTACAGTGAGTCCTGATGAGTGTTTATATGAACCACTGTTTTAAACATTCTCTCTATATATTATTTTATGTGCTCTTTACATTTAATATTCCTCCAAAGAAAGTAAATGTTCTATTTAGTGAAAGAGGAAACTGAGGTGTTGTAAGGTAAAGAGAAGTTCCCAAGATCACACAGTTATTAAGGACTGAAGCCAGATTTAGGACCAAGGTCAGCCCGACTCTCTACCCTGAAACTCAAATCCGTTTCTCCGTTCTTTTAGTCACTACCCACGTATCCCCTCAGAATATAGTCCTTGGCCATACATATTCTGAGTTTTGCAAATTTTAGTAGAATTTGTCAAGTTAGAGTTGGCAATATACATGGAAGGGGGGATGCTAAGAACTTTTCTTCAAGTCATAGTTGCATAGCAAGCCCATTGTGTTTGGCTGGGCTGGTGGTGATCATGAGGGGTGGAGGTTAAGCAATCTGTTAATAATGCTATTTCCAGAATCTTCACTTATACTCTCTTTCCAGTTAAGGGCATCTCTTCCATGAAGCAGTTTTGATCTCTACTTCAAGATACCTAATCCTCCTCATCCACTTAATCTTTATTGGCCACGTCACCAACTTGATAGCTATTAGGTATGTGAAAAAGGAGAGAAAACCCTTATTTTAAAATCATTTACCAAGTTTTGGTGATAGCACTGAACTCTGCAGATCTGTATCTCATGGATTCTAAAACATACAATATTTTTCACATATAAATGCCACCAAAATTGAGGTACTCCTCACAATTAGACATAATTATCATTGTTCAGTCATTATTCTTGATGAAATGACTGGACAACTCCAACCCCTTCACACCTCAGTCAACAGAACACTTCAGGACCATTTGAAGAAGGACGACAGTTCTAGTTGGTGTCTGAAAGCCTTCTGTCACCCAACATTTAAGCTTGCCCTTGAATGAGTGCATCATGGGTGGGATCCCAGATAGAAGAGTGCAACTTCCTTATAGAAAATGTGCCGCATCAACATTGCCCCTGCATGGCCCAAAGAGTGATGTAGTAAAAGCATAGATATCAAGATCACTGAGTCAGAGAACCACTGAAGAAATTTCTTAGTGCTACGGTATTTCCAGAATCTCTCTGCTTATCCTTAACTATGGAAAGTCAGATGTGAAGAAGTCTAGAAATACGTAACTCATTTATTCCTCTTGTATTGTCCCTTACATGGATGCCCAAGAATCTTACTGGATTTTTAAAAAGGAAGCCTATGTATAAAATAAGTCTAAAAGGAGTGCTTTGGATAAGAACATAAAAATTCTAAGTTAGAAGAGAGACTGCAGATGAATTGGCAATATTCTTCTCTTTCTTAGTGAAACAAAACAACGGTGCCATTTACAAAAACAGACATCTTGGACTTGGGGTAATAAATGCACCTGATGCATTTCTCACAGCAAGCCCAAGAAGCAGGTCTTATTGTTCTCATTGTTTTCTTCTAACAGCACAGACACTGTTCAGCTAGGGAAAAATCAGACCCCATACTCTTGCCTTTTCATTACCCTAAGTGGTCTTTGCAAAGGCTTGGGGCATCACTTAGCTGTTTTGTGGTCTTAGACAAGTCATTTCACTTGCCTGGGTTTCTGTTTCCACTTCTGTAAAATAGAGACAAAAACGCCTCTATTGCCAACTTCCCAGAGATTAAATGTGGCCAGAACTCACAGTCTTCCAAACCCCTAAACATGAGAGGCACCCTCCTTGCCGTGAATTCACCTCTTTCCCATGACAGTTCTTAAAATGCCTGCCGTTTGTTAGAAGATAACTGGTTATGGACATTGGGGAGGGTATGTGCTTTGGTGAGTGCTGTGACGTGTGTAAACCTGGCGATTCACAGACCTGTACCCCTGGGGATAAAAATATATTATATGTTTATAAAAAATTAAAAATAAAAAAAAAAAGAATATGAATTAAAAAAAAAAAAGAAGATAACTGGAGATGTCTTTCGGTGAACATCCCATCACAAGTAGACCGCGAGCATTTCGAGGGACAGGTTTTTGTTGTTGGGATCCATGTCTACATTTATAGCATCCCATGCACATAGCTGGCACTGGATGGATATTTGCCTAAATGAATAAAAAAAGCATGTGAAGACTTGTGAAGCGTTCCATGCTACTGATGTTATTCCCTGTGAACCTGTTGAAACAGAGGAGAGGCTGGGAACAGCATATGTTGGTGATGATTTGGCTGCAAAAAGTGTGAGACTTTTTAATAAAGCTGCACTAGACCACAGTCTCCCCCATGATGATATTTATGACATTTTAGGTAGCAGGAGAGGAAGACTCTGGAGAGGGGACATAATAGCACATGAGACAGAACAAAGAGTTGGAAGCGATGAATTTTTTTTTTTTAAAGCCTGCATGGCTGTGGAAGATTCCCACTTGCTGTGTGATACACGCCTTCTCATCGTGTACTAAGTCATATGAGACCCCGAAGAAGGAGCTTCTGTCCTTAGAAAGCAATTTCCAGTCAAGTTCCAAAATAATGTCAAATAATTATCTTTTTAAATACATGCTTATGTATTGTAATTAACTTCAGAATCGGCATTTCTAATCCCCAGTGCCTGAGAAATTCCCTGGTAGTAAGTTAGTTATTTAGGGAGGGGCATTCATTCTGGGCCCGTAAATTTTATTTAAAATTGAGCCGTCTTCCTGCTGTTTGCTTAACAGTCCCTGTGTTGTTTGCAGGAAAGTAATGCATCTCCCTAAATGCACCTAACTCTCTACCAGCGATTGAGTTGGACACAGGGGCCTCCATGTGTAACACCGAGAAGAAATTTGTACACATGAACGCATGCCGACAATGCAGATTTTGTTGTTATAGCCCCAAAGTATGTGCTTTTTTCCTTCTGGAGCTTCTCCACCCAGCTTAGCACCCATTCCACAGAGAGGGTGTCCCGAAGCCCGCGTGCAGGGACGAGGATGCTGAACCAGGGGCAGAATGCTTCAACTCCATTAATGCGCACAGACCTGGGGAGTAAGGATTTGCTCCATCATTGATCAGTTGCAGGTCTGGGGCTCCACATAAAAAGAGAAGGGAGGGGGCGCCTGGTGGCTCAGTGGGTCGAAGCCTCTGCCTTCGGCTCAGGTCATGATCCCGGGTCCTGGGATGGAGCCCCACAGCGGGCTCTCTGTTCAGTGGGGAGTCTGTTTCCCCCTCTCTCTCTGCCTGCCTCTCTGCCTACTTGTGATCTCTCTCTCTCTCTGTCAAATAAATAAATGGAATCTTAAAAAAAAAAAAAAAAAAAAAGGAGAAGGGAGTGAGTGGGCATGAAATTTGATTTGAAGGATGCTCCTAAGTCCTGGGACCCCGAATTCTTTGCCTAGTCTTTCGCCATGGCTTCCAAATTTCCAGCCACGGATGTTTTCCCTTTATATAAGGACCTTTCTCCAAAGTCCAGGTGACACAAAGGCTGAGTATAAAGATTTTTAACCTCTAGGGTTAGTCCTGAGTTATCCGGAACCTGCTTCCTCCATGGTAGTAGACATAGGGCTCCCCGAGACTGGTCTATGGATTCAATACATTTTACACTAGAGTTTAATATTAATAATAGTGGGATGAGGGGGTTCCTACTCAAGCGGAGTGGTGCGGCAGTGGACGGTTCCCAGCCTGAGGCGCACGCGCAGCCCCTCTGTGCCCAGATGTTCAGGGGGTACCACGTGGGGGGAGACAGTCAAAACCACAGAGACAATCCTATTTCTTTCACCATGGTAGCTGGCTCAGATGGTTCCCATTCTTTTAAAATAACAATACACCCTTCGGATGACTGACCCCTGTGTCTTCATTTGCGGAGTGTTGCGACCTATCGGACGGCCATGGGGATTCCTATCGCGTTGGAGAGGAAGGTCAGGCCCGACCTCAAAGGACAGCCTCGCACAGCCCGGCTTACCTTCCTGGGTTGCAGAGCGCTCGCGAAGCCAATTACGGCGGGCTGCGTCACATTCCAGAATTCAAAAGCTATAACCAATTGTTATAAAAAGAAAATTGAGCCACATGCTATGGGGTTTTTTTCCCCCCCGTTTCCATTAAATCATAACAGAGTATCTTTGGCCTAATGTCCCCTGTGAGACGGGTTGGGGTGATTTGTGTAGAAATTCTCACTTGACAAGCAGCTGTGAAAGCAAGCTTGCCGGGTTGACAGGCAGAGCAACGCACCATCCACCCAATAACTCAGGAACAAAAAGCAAATCAATAGACATAATATTGCACAACACTGCAGCAGGATAAACACTGCTCTCACATCTATTTGATTTTTCTCCCTCATCTGTCAACACAATTGAGAAGTCGCGCTTGCTAATTGTCTTCAATTGGCAGACTCCGCCGACTTTGACGGGAGCTGCGACACTTGGATGTCACAGTCTTTGCCGCCCGTGGTCGCCAGCCTGGCAGCCTTGGAGGCGGCCTCCATTTTGGGCGGGCTGCGTTCATCTGCACGACTTCTCTCTGTCTGGATGAGGCGCGCTCTCCATTATGCAGTTCTTCTCATCATTAGCACCGACTGAAGAATCTGTGCCATGTTCTCTGTATCCAAAATATTTGAGGGAGGCAAAGAATCCCAGGAAGTCAATGAAAATGCGCTTCTATTGCCAGCTAGCATTTGCAACTGCCAGACTTCCTTGCATTCAAATTAGATTACCCAGCCGAGGAAGGACGAGAGGGACTGGTTTCAAACCAAGCTTTCTTTTGTGACTAAATGGCTACGTTTGAAAAAGAGTACATGATTTGCTTCCCAAGAGGTCATGCCCGTCGGCTTCTTTGCTCTCTCCACGCAAGATTGTAAAGGCACCAAGGAACTTTGCAACTCCCCAAAGACAAGAAGTGAGCCCCTTGTCCTCCATACACTCAACACAGTGCTCCCCGAACAGTCGAGGGTTGATGGATACTAGCCATACTGACCAACGGGTGCCAGAACTACAGAGAACAAAGGAATATTGTCCCAGGAGCTCAGTTTTCTAGGAAGAAGAGGGCATCCTGCTCTCTTGAGCACTCTAGACACTGGAGAATTCATCCCGCGTGTTTGGCGGTGGACGTCCAAGTTGTCTTCGCCAGGTCCTGGGAAGGAGATTGCTGAACTAGACAATCGAAGTATAATAACTATACAGGTTAGATGGTTCTGGCCACCCTGGTAAGCAGAGTGGCTGTACCCCCATTCCACCCTTCAAAGACTTTCTTGGTAATTGCCAGGAGTAATCCTGGGAGCTTTCCCTGTCTGTGCGTGTGTCTCCTTCGCATTCCTGGGGTCACCAAGCAAGAACTGAATCTCCTCTATTTTGCCAGTTGGTACCTTGAAGCAACCTTTCTCTCTGGGCTACTCCCTGTTTCCTAGGCACCTTTACCTCGCCTTGTCTCTCTCTTTCTTTCTGTCTCTATCTACATACACACATAAACACAACAGGTGCAAATGCACACGCACATATGTTGCCTCTTTATTATGGACAATTTCAAATATACCAAGTAGACAAGGTGTATAATTAAGCTCCACATAAACCCAGCTTCGACTAATATGAACTCAGGACTAACTTACTCCATTCATTTCCCTCTCACACTAATATCCTTGGGAAGCAAGTCCTAGGTACCCTACCATATTATCAGTAAATAATTTGGGGATATATCTCTAAAAGGAAATTAAGTAACATCCCTGAGAAACCTCTAAATCCACCACACAGAGCTATGGGCTCCCTCCTTTGTGCTTCTGTGATCTTTTGCTCACTCTCAAGTAGAACAAAATGGGTAGTCTGTCTGTTTCCAGATTGTTCCTCTTGCTAGATGGTAAGATCATGGAAGCCTGAGCTCCTGGCCTAGCAGACAGAAGCTGGCCCAATTACACGGTGCTGAATAGCTCGGCACCCCTCCTGCCCACCACTGGCTACCCACCGGCCCCTGACTCACGCAGGCACAAGGAGGAGTAAACAGATCAGCCCCTTTGTTATTTCCCTTTGAGATAAACCATCGAGATGGTGTGAGGAGACAAGACACTGTGGCTTTTAGACTGGATCTTAAAGTTGTTTTTTTCTTTTTCTTTTTCCTAAACTAGCCACTGTTTTGGTGGCTGGCCTCAAAGGCTGTGGGAATCACCAGCCTCATTTCCCAGCATCCTGCAGAGGACCTCATGTTTTCACACTTCTGATCCAGGCACTGAATTTTCCTGCCAGAAAACACAGCTTTAGGTTATAAAATCACAGCCACTGAAACAAACTGCTGCCCATTTCCATCTAGATTTCTCAGCTGCAAAAATCATTGTTTTTTTCAGACAGTGTTTGTACATTTCATCAGTAAGTAGCCTCCCTCTGCTTTCATTTTTGATGGTAAAATAATACAGAGGAGGGAAAAATGGCTTTTATGAGAGTGTTCAAAGTTTTACATTGCAAGTCTGATCCCTAATTATAATTTCCCTGGCCATAATTCTCCTTAAGTTTTAATATATGGTCAAATTACTTGGCTATAAAATCACAGAGTGAAGAACAATTTTGATACTCCATGTTAAAATAACCATTTTACAGGATAAGCAGGAGAGCCAAATGTGGTTTTTATCTTAAGATTTTTAATAGGGTCATTTTATGGAATAGAAAAAGTTGTCTTTGGACATGAGACACCTGGAAAATGAAAGAAAAATATTTTTATTTTTAAAAAAAATCACTGATTTTTTTTTTTTTTTTTTTTTTGTCTATAGGACAAAATTGTAGAGCCATATGCCATAGAATGGGAATAATTTGATTTTGCGAGACCCACGTTCTAGTGGTAAATGTGCCACAAAAGTAGCACTGTGACCTTGAACTTATCACCTGAATTCCCTAGGTCTAGGGTTGACAGAATATAAGACACCTAGTTCAATTTGAATTTCAGAAAACAATAAATATTTTTTCAGGATAAAAGTGTCCCAAATATTGCATTGGAAAATGTATCCTAAGAAATTATTTTTTGCTTATCTGAAATTTAGAGTTAGCTGAGATTTTCTTTATTTTAATTTGTTCTATCTTACACTCAGCCTGGGTCACATTGTCTTCAACGGCTAATGGTTTCTGTCTCAGCTCTTCCTTTCCGTGTTCCTTTATCAATTCACAAGAAATATTTTTGCTAATTTGCATCTCACTAATCTTTGAGTAGTTAGTCTTTAAGTTGTTAAAGAAATGTTATTTTTCTCTATTAATTTTCCAAAGGTGTTCTGGATTTATCATGTTTCCTATGAATATGTGATCATTTTTTGGATATGATCTCAGAATATTAGAATTTATGAAGTTAAAAACAAAAGCTCCCAGGTTATTTCAAGGCTTGTCAAATTGAAATAAAAAAGAACTAAATTACAAGTATCTTTCTGTTTATAACAATTTTCCCTTCGGCAAGCATAGCAAGACTGGCATCCAACCTTTTGCATTCCTGTGAACAGAAAGGAAAGTAAACCCAATGATTGTTCATAAATACTATGGTTAATAAGGGAACATAAGATTCATGGCCAAAGTATTGAGAAAGCCAGCCTGGCACCGCATTAACTATTCTTTATTTACTATTAAAATCAGGAAGCTAATTGCTCTATGCTTATTAAATCAGTTCTACCTAGAAAAAAAAGGTTAATCGGTGTTAAAAAATACAAAAGTTACATTGACTTTGAACTATTCTATGCTAGAAGCCTGTATCTGTAGATACTTGAGATCAAGGTATAAATTATGCCTTCATATAACATCCTCAGAGAGAATAAATAGAAAAACATTTCCTTGGGAACTGATTTAAGTTTTCCCCTAAGTTAATATATTCCTTGTGATACCCTTTTAGTCAAAACTTGTACCTTTAGTGTTTGAGCTTCTAATAAAGTGTAAAATGGGTTTCTTTTTCTTTGAAATATATATTTCTCACAAAGCTAATGAAAACAATACATTGTGGCTTTAATTATAATAAAAAAATACAATGTTTCATGTGTGTTTGATCTCACTGGAGAGAATGTTATTGAGACATCCTTGATCATCTATTGTAAAGATTCACATGGAAACCTGAGTCTCATCAGGACAGGTGGCAACTAACAGAGTCTTTCCTGAATTCTTAGTTTTAATGATATTTTAAATTCTGTCGGTACCCCAGGCAGGGAAGGATAGAAAACAAGCACAGTACTGATGCTGTATGAGTTAATGGGAGGGTAACTGATAAAATTAAACCTTTGCAACCTGCTGAGCCAACCCAAAGTTGCTAAGCTATGAGAACATTAATGAGTAAGAGATCTTAATTAAATTGTTTGTAATTAACTCTCCCAAGAGCAAAAAGTGTAAAAGTAGCTCAGTCTAAGTACCTGTGGTACGTACTTGCAATAGACAATTTCCACACAAATGATATGCATAAATACATATAAATGTATACATGGATTCACCCTGTATATCAAGACCATACAAACTACCATGATTTCTTTTCTCTTGAAATTCCCCTGAGCTCCAGTTTTAGAATATTTGTATTAATATCTATCTGCTATTTAATGAAGATAATACATTCTGTCTTATCAGAGATAACCCTAAGTCCTAAAACAAACTAGGGATTTTCTATTAAATGTGTAACATTTTCTGCCTTTAGCCTCGGACTCAGACTAGACCTACACCATCAGCTCTCCTAGATCTGAACTTGGCCTGCAAAACCACACCACGAAGTTCCTTCTCATTGTAAATGCATTTTCTAGACGGTTGCCTCACTTTTGATCTCATTGATCCTGTGTTCGGACTTAGCATGTTAAACGTTTTTATGTAGCTCCCTATCCTTCGAGGCTTCCTCTTAGCATTTGTGGAGGTGAACAAAGCAATTCAGCTACCTTTCTAACAATGTCTCTAGTAGGTCTTCTGGTCATTAGCTTCTAAAAGAGAACTTTGCCCAAGATCTGCCCTCTGATCTTTTTTTTTTTTGTCTTTTTGCAAATTTTATCTCAGTATAGCATATATGCAGATATGAATCATGTATCCAGCTCAAAATATGTTTAAGTGAACACATTTCTGTAACAAACACCAAATCAAGAAATGAAAGAAAAACCAGAATGCCAGAAGCCCCTTGTGCCCCCACTCACAAGGTAATCACTTTCTTGACTTCTCTAACAGGCCAATTACTTGGCCTGTCTTTGAAATTGATAATCACAGAATAGATATTCCTTTGAGTTTGACCTCATCTGCTCAGCAATACTCTGGCAAGATTCAGCCTGTAGCCATGCTGCCTGTAGTTATTGTCTATGAAGGCTCTCTGCTGTGTAGTATCCCCTTGAAGATGATAAACCATGATTCGTTAACCTATTCCCCATTGATCAACTCTTGGGTTGATTCCATTTCTCACCATCATGTATAGATGCCTTCTCATCCCTTGTAGGGTGAGTGTACATGAGTACACATGAGTGTACATGCCCATCGCTGTCAGGTAACTATAGCAATGGAATGTCTGGGTTGTACGACACTTCTGTATTGTGTCTCCTCTTTTAATATATTTTGCTTCACAGGTTTCATCAGCAATTATATATTGGATTATCACCTTAACATGAGTAACTTGCAGTTTTGTGTACCTACCTCTCTACTCCCTTACATACCAACAGAATTATCGATCAGTCATGAAAAAGTCCAGGTTCAGGTCCTTGACAATCATCCCCTCCCCCTTTTGGACTGACCCTCCTGAGGCCTCCCTGGGCAGTGGAGCATTATTTCCTGCTGAAGTTTGGATTCAGACATCCACTTTGTCTCCTACCTCTGGACCACGTGTGAAATATACAGATTAATTTTGGCCATTTATTTAAAGTCTGGGAGGGGGGAAAAGGACCAGGGTGAGACCCTCCCCCCCCCACCCCCCTGCCACGCACACTTTCTGGAAGGCCCTGCCCTGGTTCCTCTCTGGGTTTCTAAAGTGGGAAGCATTTAAAGATAGAATGGAATGCCTCCATAGCAGGGAAAGTTCCAACGCCCGCCTCACCACACCAGCTGCATGAGAGACAGTTCCAAGACAGAGACGATTCAAAGAGGAAACGGTCCTTGCATGCAGAAGAGAGAGCACTAACCACCTCGCTCCTCCCCAGCACCCTTACCCCAAACGCCTAAGTCTGCTCATAATTTTGACCATATCGGGGCTCCTCCTCGGGTGCAGAAGGAGGGGAGGGAAGCTCAAGTTTCGTGCGTTCCACTGTAACAGTCCCACAGTGGAATAGTTCTTATCCGGAACACCTCTAACCTAGCATATGTAAAACCAAATGCTTATCTCTTCCCCCAAACCAAATTCCCTTTCAGACTTCTCAGTTTCTGTCAGCTGTCATATCATAATCACGCTGCTCAAAACCTTAGAAGCCATTTCAGATTCTTTTCCTTTATCGAGTCAGTCAACCAATATTTCTTCTTCTTCAAAGCTGTCTATTCTTCCTCCAAATGCCCTTTGTGTCCACTGGGTATTGGCTTTCAGCATCTCTCCACTGAATTCTTACCAAGGCCTCCGGACTACTTGCCCAGCTCAGCCTGCTGCCCTTTCGAGCTTTGCCACCTCCTTGACATTCAGCTTTCTAAAATGGTGACGTTCTGACGTTACTTACCAGACTATAAGCCTCTAAGCCCCCACCAGAGCGAAAGAAGTACCGTGGAGTAATGGACTTTTCAACTGATAATGAACAGCTATCATTTGCAGAGTGAAATAGATGGGTTATTTTCTTCCTGAAAAGGTATAGATGGGGTGTTGTTGAATGCTGGAGCCTAGAAGTATCACAACTTGGAAAACTTCACCCATTTTTGGAATTCCAGTTACTCAGAGCACTTTCGAGAACAGTCTCGGTGTATGTAGCCATCAAGAGCTCAGGCAAGATGGCTGTGAGGTGAGGGAATAGGAGATACCTTGTGGGCAGCTGGAAAGCAGTCTTGTGCCGGGCACATGGCTGGTGAGTTTTGAATATTGCCCAGAAACCAGCATTTTCCCTGATGGGTAGCCCCAAATGGACAGTTCCGCCCTGCATCTCTTCAAATAGCTCGTGAACCCTAACAAAACTTCTCCATGCTGAAAACAGCCAGTCAGACTCATTCCCCTCCCCATCCCCATCACTTCTGTCCAAAGCTAACACAGGCGACCTAACCCCCAATTCACTCATTTCTGGTCAGTCTCTTTATGGTTCGAGATCCCCAGCTTTGGTGTTGACCTTTCGATTGTCCTTAGTCCTGTTCCACATTCCACCATATGTACACAAGCGTATCCACAGGACCCCGCTAGGACTCCTGCAAGGGATGAGAAGGGCAGACTGGCTTCAGACTGGCTTGACTAATCTCTCGCTTCCCTCTTCTGTCCTACAAATATGAGGTTCCTACTGTTCACCACGTTGCTATGGATTTTTGTGAAGGTAAAATTAAATATCATATGGTTCCTATCTTTAAGGAACTGACTCCAGATGATGACGTAAGACTCTCCCTCTCTCTCTTTCTTCCCCTCACCCATTCACACTAACAGTGCACGAGCACAGACTCATAGCAGGCTATAATATTGGGGTTCAACAACAATTGCATGTAGTCTGTTTATCTACTGTACCTTATATTATAGGTAAGTAAGTGCTGGAATACTTTGAATCTAACAGACCTCATTAACTTTAAGCTTCTGCAGGTAGAGTCACATTCCCAGGTAATCCAGATCGCCTGGGGACTAAGCAAAGTAGAGCAGCTTGGGAGCAGAGAGAGACCAGAACAACAAATGGAAGGGCCAAATAGGCAAACAGAAGATCCACTTCCCTTCTTCATGCATTTTGTTGAGAGAGCCGATGTTTTGGGAGAGGTGTGCTCCAAAGGGCGCAAACTAATGGTGTGACCTCTAATTCTCCCAAAATGTCTGTTCTTCCAGACTCCTCGACCTGTCATTGAGCGTCCTACAGGCAGTAAATACCCCAGGTGAGGGCTTCCTTCCAGGCTTCCTTGAGGAAGGCAAGCATCCTTGGGAGGCTGCTAACGGATTCCAAAAGCATGGAGATGACCAGCTGAGACAAAAACCATTGAAGAGCTTGCTGATTTGTGAAGGGGTCCTATTCAACCCCTTCGCATTTCCACTGAGGCATCCTGAGAGGTTCCTGGCCTGGAGCTGGACACGCTGCATGTGCCAGGACTTTGATCTCTGTGAACACAGTTTCAACCATAGAACAGGCAAACAGGTGACTATGAATGCTTCTTAGGGGATACTTGAAACCTGTCATCTCTGTCTGAGCCTTGAACACAAGAGTAGAGGGTGGTGAAACATTGAGATATTCCTTATTTTCTCTCTCACTCAAGAGATGGAAAGGTAGAGTCTTAGTCACTGGTTTCTGACCAAACATCATTGATTCTCCTTGCATCAAGAGATGAGGTCTTTGAAGCCTCCCCTGGAATCTGGATGCACCTATGTGGTTGGTTTGGTTGGTGGTGGAAAGGATACTTGTGATTTTCAAGTTCAGGCCAGAAAAGGACATGCACCTTCTAAAAGTACCTGGTTCTGATGGGACACTTATATTGGCAAAAGCCAGTGCCCATGCAAGTCCAAGTGACCGGCAGCCAGTACTCTGCAGGTGCTACGTCAAAGGACCTCAGTGATCATTCCCAGCTGAGTCCCACTTGCCAGTCATCCCAGCCAAACACCAGATACGTGAGGTTGTTCTGGTTCCTCCAGACCAGCCCTTTTGCCAGCAAGAACCACTCATGGACCTTGGCAAGTGCCAGGAGGAACAAAAGAATCACTTAGATGAGCCCTGCCTGACTTTCTGAACTATAGAATCCAGAAGATATAATAAAATTCATGCTGTATTAAGCTTCTGTGTTTGGGGATAATTGGCTACTCAGTCATGGTAACCAAAGCAGAAGTGTATGCAGTGGGAATCAGTGCAAAAAGCCCTGATAAGGGTGTCCTTGGGGTGGAGAGGAATGGTTTTTTGTAAGTTGGTGTTGCTGAGTACAGTGATGTCTACCTTCGGCTTCACGTGGCATTCCCCCTTACATGCACGTCTATGTCCAAATTTTTCCTTTCTGTAAGGACACTGGGCATATTGAATTGGGACCCATCCTAGACACCTCGTCTTAACTAAGAACATCGGCTCTCTCAACAAAACGCATGAAGAAGGGAAGTGGGTAGGTACACAATTGAACCCACAACATGACCTGTGTAGCCTTTACTCTTACGGAAAGTAATAATACCTCTACTAGCACTCCAAAGAGATGTTCCGAGAGTGAATTTATAAAGCAGGTTAACTGGAAGGACTGTGTGTTAGGTATCGATGCCTTAGCCCTCCTGCTCCTGTCCTGAGCAAGGCAGTTTGTGAGGTGTGCAGTATGGTGTCCCACACGCTGGGGGCTCAGCTGCTGCGCCTGTGTAAGGGTGTGGGCTGGATGGGAGTCTCGGTGGCATTTTGTGAGGGGATTTTTTTGGCTGGTGTTTCTGTGTTGTGTGGGCTGGAGCGCGTTTGGGTTATTTTCACTTCCTACGTTAGCAAAGGCAGGTGCATGATTATGGAGAACTTCACCCCTCCTTGTCTGCATAGGGGGTTTGTTTGTGGTCAAATTATTATGATTAAAAGCAGTGTGCCGAACACAAGGGGGCACAAAGTAGCCAAGAATTCAACCTAGGCTACTTGTCTTGCCCTGTTCCACTCGGGCTTAGCAAGTTATGATGAGAAAGGAGCAGTCACTTCTCCATGGAGGTCATGAGGCAGGGGTCTCAGTATCTAGGAGACAAAGATGCTTGCCAAAATTCATCACCTATAGCCTTTTCCTTCTCCTCCCCACCCCACCCACACCCAACAGACACTTGACCCCATGGCTCAGAGAGCCCCAGAAGCAGATGCACACATCTGCACGGTGTCCATGGCTACCATGGACATGAAATGCCTTGGGAAGCCCTCTCAGAGGGGCCTGAGTTTACAGAAAGGGACCAGTTTTCCAGAAAATAGAGATAGCTGTGACTTGACTTAACATTTCACAGAAACCAAGTGGATTCTGAACCATGCCCACGGATAGCCTGAATAGAGGTCAGGGCTGTGTTGAAAATCTGGGCACATTTCCACTTAAGCATTTGCACTTCTACGTCTCAAAGCCAAATCTGAGTACAGGAACAATCCCAGCCCTAGTGAGGGCACCTGGAGTGTCCTGAGATGGAGATTTTACCAGCAAACATGTCCGAACTCTGTACCCTGGGACAGGATTCTCCCTGGATTCATTGGGATTAGTGGAGGATTAGATGACTGGAACCAAAGCTCATGGAAAAGAAGACATTTCAAGGAATAATGCATTGGGAGACTTGTCTGGGGCTACTATCTCAAAGCCTACTGAAGGTAAGACCCATGACCGTCCTTCCAAGAAATTCTTCTCACTAGTGAGAAGAAAATTTACATTTCATTTGGAGACTACATACTTCATTCAACCCCGCACCCCATAGTAATGGGCATCCTCCTATAACATTATCCTGCCCTGCCCCATGACCTTTCTATTCTCCTCTATGATCATGCCCTCTCTATTTACATGAGAGACAGAAGATCCCTGCCATAGGAGATAGGTTTATCAAAGTATGTTGTGAGGTCAGCCTACATCATGATTACCTTTTTAAGTGGGGAAGCACATCAAAAGACAGAGTTCTCAGCTCTATCTTAAACCCATGGAAACAGAGGTGGTAGTCTGTTTAGGTCCTTGGTACTCAAAGGATGGTCCAGGGACCAGCAACACCAATAGCATCTGGAGGCTTCCTGGAAAGTCAGACTCGTCAGACAAACTCAGGATCAATTAAATCAGTGACTCCATGTTGCCAAGACCCCCCAGGTGCCTCACAGACATATTTATGCACATTAACGCTCAAAGGTCTATTCATTGATCTGACCCTCATACCAAGTTGGGTTTCCCACCGGCCTTTCGGTATTAGTAGCAGGACAATGACTAAAAAAGAAATACTTTTTAGCCAGCTGCCCTTAAATTCCATCTTCACCTCATTTTATCTGGGTAAAAATAGCAGAGACCTCAAAAAAGCTCCTCGAGCCCCTGACTGGTCAGCATCATCTCTCTTCTCTCTCCATCCTGGAATTGCCTTTGGACTTCACATTTCCTGACTTTCGAAGCACAACACACCTTTTATTAAAGCACGAGTGGAATTGCTGCCTAGAACAAGAGACCCAGCTTCATCAACTGACATCCTATCCAGCACTTTCTTTTTTAAAAAAAAAAAAAAGATTTTATTTATTTATTTGACAGAGAGAGATCACAAGTAGGCAGAGAGGCAGGCAGAGAGAGAGGAGGAAGCAGGCTCCCTGCTGGGAAGAGGATGAGAGAAAGTTACTCTCTGCTGGGCAGAGAGCCTGATGTGGGGCTCGATCCCAGGACCCTGGGATCATAAACCTGAGCCGAAGGCAGAGGCTTTAACCCACTGAGCCACCCAGGCTCCCCCCAGCACCTTCTTTTGAATGCAGTCAATCTTATTTCTTGGCTTCTCATGCTAATCTCCCACTGCAACACTTACCTATGAATAGAATATCTGTGAAATGATAAAGAGAAACTGATGATTACCTCCAGGGAGAGGAAGTGGGTGGCTTTGGAAACAGGATGGACAGTATCTCCCTGTATTCCCATTTGTAACTGGGTATGAAGTTTCACAACGGGAAAAAAAAAATAGATTTAAAGTAAACATGAAATTCAAAAATCATCCTATGCAAAGGCTACCTTGTTGTGAATGTTCCTAGTGGTAAACCAGCTGTGCCCAGATGTCATTCAGCCAAATGTTTACGTGTCGATTAGCAGATGCATTCTGAGAGGAGAAAAGAAATTGGAAGATGGTGGAAGAGGCATGACGGAGAAAAGAAGAAGTGAAACCTATCTCAGCACAAAGAATTAACCTAGAAAAAAGCTAGAGGTTTAGGGAAAATGAAATATGTGCGATGTTCCTTTCTTCTTGCCTCAGTTAACCTGTGTTCGCTTCCTCCTAAAATCTGCGCACAGGAGCAAAAATGTTCAGAGTCACCGGAAACTCATCTTCTTTGGGTGAATTCCCAAACGTTGCTCAAATCACTATTAGACGTTCTGGAGCTCCCTGAAGTGACCACAGGACTTCTAGTTAGAGTTTGACGGAGCTATCGGATGATAGGGGATATAGGACAGGAAGAGGATGAGAGAAAGTTACTTTCTGGACCTTCTTGGACGAGGTCCCATCCTCATGACTTCATTTTGAAATGGCAGGAAAAACAAAACACATTGAAACAGGGCTTCAGTAGCAGCCCCAACTCAAACGGATGCACGGAGAACTGCCGAAGTGTTCGAAATACTGCCAACTGGCACTTACATATGCAAATGAGTTACAAATGTGCCGGTCCAAATTTTGGGTTATGTTTGCCAGGACAGAGGGGACAGAGAGAGCATGTGTCTATTTCTAGACGGCACCTTTTTTAGAAGCGGATTTCTACATTGTCAGCTTCCCTGAAACCATTATCTCACATTTTGAATTATAAACATATCTTTAATTCCACTGCCTGATTCACATTTCAGAGAGACTATCATGTGTATCTGGAGGTTGTAATTGGTATCAAATGCTATGATGTTGAACAACACAGTTCTCACCAATAGCATCTTTTTTTTTTTTTTTTTTTAAGATCATCAAGATCGGATCTGCTGGCAAATGCGTTTGCTGAAAAGTATAAATGTCAGTAGACCCAGGGTTTAATGAGGACACACGAAGAAAGACGCGCTATATTTTTATTCTCCTCCAGGAAAATCTATTATAGCGTTTCAAAAATAAGATGTCATCCTCAAAGCAGCTTTTCCCTCTTGGCTTCACGTACATGAGTTAACCCAGGACTAACTTGCAAAACGTAGACTTGGTCTCCTCACTCCCCCACTTGCCCCCATGTGAAGCCCTGCCCAAGTCACCCATGGGACCAGTTCCGCCCAGGGAAAGAACACAGCATCGACCCTCCCGAGAGCTGGGCGCTCACCTCTGCTACCAAGGTCCCCCCAGCTCTTCTTACCCTGACCTGAACCTGTCTTGCCCTTTCAGGTCTCCTGGTTCTCGACTGTTTACACGGCTCTGGGATTTGCTTCTAGCCTTAGAAAATGTGTGTCCTGGTTCTTGTATGTAGACATGGCCTCTGATCTGCTTCTAGCTTTAAATCTCACCTGTGCCAGCTGCCTGACCTGGCCTGTAGACCTCTCAGTGATTCAGTGCTCTCTCGGGGCTTGAAGGAACCAACTTCTTGCATCAGCAAAGCATGCAGGTGGTGGACATCTATGCCCTGTGTCATGCCCTCGGTTTTATTCAACTTAAAATTCGTAAAAAAAAAAATGGGCCTGAAGCAGGACCTTCCTGCCAGTTACCATCTTCAACCCACAAACACTACAGAGACAAGAAAAGAGCAATAAAATCTGCAATAAAATATTCAGATAAACAGACATTTAGTTAAAAAAAAAAAATTACACAGACCGAGGGGCGCTTGGGTGGCTCAGCCGGGTAAGCGGCTGACTCTCAGTTTGGGCTCAGGTCATGATCTCAGGGGGATGAGGTCGAGCCCCAAGTCGGCTGGGGACTCTATCCCTCTGCTGCTTTCCCCCCTAAAATAATAAATAAATCTTCAAAAAAAATATGCATAATGAATGTGTGCCATCCCCCCTGAGCCATGAACAAAAGTAGTTCACTTGAAGACCAGGGAAAGGGGAACCGCAGGGTCAACCTCCCGCAAATCTCCACTCAGAGCCCACTTGAGAGCCAAACAGGTTCCATATTCTTCTGGTTTTTCCAGGGCAACCTGCCTCCCCAACTCGAACCCCCATTCCTTTCTTATCAAGAACTGGGCAGGGTCTGGGATTTAACCTATTCTAAGTTTATAAATAGCTTTTTACCATTTCCTGGATATGGACAGAAGAATCAAGACTTCGGGAACAGAGACAGAGGACTTTATCATGGCAAAAGCAGCAGTCATGTCTTCCTGTCCTCACAAGTTCCCCAAGCGCCCGGAGTCCCACATGGGAATGCATGGGCCCCACTATAGATGGCTGGATGGACACTGGGCTGCAGCAAAGGAGAAAAACAGAGATGGAGGGATTCCCCTCTTGTAAAGTAAGGACACGCTAGCCTGCTCTTACCTCTTCCGTTGAGACAGCCCACTGCAAACACTCTGAGGAACAGAGGGCTCGGGTGCCTGGGTCAGAAGTGGTCAGGGCCTTGCCTTCTTGGCATTCTCAGCCAGAACAAGTGGGACTCTGAGGGCCCAGGTTGAGCTGCCAGACCTATCACTCTTACTCCAAACAACCCCAAGTGTGTGGGCCTCCTGGCTCTGCCCTACAGACCCTCTGGGCCCCTGTGTCCTGCCATCGCTCAGGCTCATAGTGTCGGCCCCCCTAAAACACTGCCCCCCAAACTTCCACCCAAGGAAAGTAAGGCTTCTTCAAACATCTCTGCAGAGATCTCTTTTCCCCATGAAGCCTTCCCTGATTCCTCTGCCTCTCTCCAGAGGATGCTTCTCCTACATCTCAGAATGCACACAGCTGTTTGTCATATTCTTTCTTTGGGGGACATTATTTGCATGTGTCTGACTCTCCTCCAGACTGTGTGGCTCTGTGCCTCATGTAAGCTCATGCTCATGTTAGATAAACAAAAAGGACCTAGGGAGAGAAAAATGTTGAAATTCAAAGAAAAAAATTATAAAGATCTATTAAAGATACATCAAAAATATATTAGTTATAAAGATATATTATTTTAAAAATTTTTAAAGTTTTATTTATTTATTTGACAGAGAGAGAAACCACAAGTAGGCAGAGAGGCAGGCAGAGAGAGAGGGAGAAGCAGGCTCCCTGCTGAGCAGAGAACCCAACGCGGGGCTCCATCCCAGGACCCTGAGATCATGACCCGAGCCAAAGGTAGAGTCCTTAACCCACTGAGCCAGCCAGGCGCCCCTAAAATTATAAAGATATATTAAAACCAACTTCCTTTTGGGTCGTGGTTTCCAAACACTATTTTGTAATAAAAAGTAAATTTAAAAAACTAGAACCTCTTAGAGAAACGACAGGTTTCAGGTGGTGTCAGAAATTAAGGAAGTGCTCAGAAAGGATGAGATCATATTGGAAGGACTCGGGAGTCAAGCCACAGAGCTCCACTGGCCAAAACCAGAACAGTGTGAGCACCAAGTAAATAACAATAATATTGTATTATAACCCAGAAACTAAAAGAAATATCCATGAACCCGTACCAATATAAGTAAGTGGTTGGATAAACAAATACAAGGGAAAGAAGGAACGGCTCTTTCTTATAAGAAAATTCCAATGAATAATATAGAAGGAATGATGAACACAAAGACTCAGTATCATCTCCACAGTAATAATTGCTGTAGGTGGGAGTCCTCCATGAAGGCTAATACTAGCGTGCAAACATTTAAAGAGGAACAGAGTTCTGGAAAATTCTCCAAGTATCTTCCCCAAAGCATTTGTGGCATACATAGGGAAAATAATGATTTAAGGTAGAGAAACCAAACAGATACCACCTCACCTACGTGACCAATGGTACCATCACCAGTAGTAAGACATAGTGACTTCATGTACCCTTGATAGGATAGACTGAGAAAGGTCTGTCACCCCTGCCATATTCTCCCCCAAAATATGTGATTTAAATCAGACAAACTCAAATTGAAAGACTCTACAAAATACTTGATCAGTTCTCTTAAAAAAGGTCAATTATGAAAAACAAAACAAAACAAAAAGATTGAGGAATGGTCACAGATCAGATAAAATGAAGAAGACATGAGAACTAAACATAATAGGGTCTTTTGGATTAGATCCTGGGGTGGCGAGGGAGGGTAGTGCTATACTGATATTACTATCTTGGGCTGGATTATTGTGTCATGATTGTATAGAATGTCAGCATTAGGGACACCTGAAAGAAAGGTATACAGGAAGTCTCTATAAGGTATTTGCAACTCCTTTTTAAGTCTAAAATTATGTCAAAGTTTAAAAAAATTTTTTAGAAAAACAAATAGAATTTGGGGCACCTGGGTGGCTCAGAGGGTTAAAGCCTCTGCCTTTGGCTCAGGTCGTGATCTCAGGGTCCTGGGATCGAGCCCCACATCGGGCTCTCTGCTCGGCGGGGAGCCTGCTTCCTCCTCTCTCTCTCTGCCTGCCTCTCTGCCTACTTGTGATCTCTCTCTCTGTCAAATAAATAAAATCTTAAAAAAAAAAAAAGAAAAACAAATAGAATTCAAGAAAAATAGCAAGCACTTTACATAAATATGAACTCCCTCATTTATAAAAATTATTTATAAAAATAATTTTATAAAAATTATTTATAATAAGAAATTAATGTATTATATAAATTTATTAAAATGTATTGAATTTATTAAAATAAGTTTATTTATTATTAAATGAATAATAAATAAATATATATACAATATAAAGGGATTTATAGAAATCCCTAATAAGAAGTTACCTCTATTGTACCATTTTATACTTGATACTACTGAGGCATAACTGGTCTAAAGAGACCCAGCTCCTAAGTAGCAAGGCAAGCGTTGAAACTCAGGCCCCAGAGTCTGTGGGCTCAGTCATGTTACCTTAATGGGCAAGGCCACTGTGGTTCTTAGAAATATTATTTTGCTTTTTCCTTAGTGCTCCAGACTCCAAAGTAGACGCTATCAATAACTGAGAACCTACACTGTTCTGAGCGCAAATTAAATCTCCACAAGCAGTTCCAACACTAGGAATTTCATTTCCATTTTACTAAAGATGAAGAAACTAAAGCCCAGAGAAGTATGCCAGATACTGTTTTTTGATAGAACAGCCTTTGCTTTTCTAAATTCCCGTAGTAGCCAGGTTCACAGAGTAAAAATTCAATTTCCCAGCATCCTGGGCTGACAGGTCCCCCATTGAACTCTATGCAGAGAGGCCTTTGTGCAGGGTCTGAAGATGTCCTCCTGCTGCCACCCAAGCCAAGACATTTGCTTCATGCTGCAGGTGGGATCTGCCTGTGGCTTCCAGGTGCCCCCCACCGGCTCAGAGGAGCTGGCTGAAGTCAGCTTCCCTACATACAACCCCTGTGTTTCTAGACTTCCTGATATTTGCTTTCCCAGCCTCTAATTCCCTGCATGAAACCTTTTTGAAATACCTAAGTTGGCTTTTGTTTTCCTGACCAAACACTGATTAAGAATTTAAATGACTTTCTCCAAATCACACAGCTGGTTAAGTGGCAAGGCTGGATCTATTAATCTGTTCTTGTAACATTTATTTATGGAATACCTAAACTTTTCCTGTTCTACACTTGGAATAGAGCCCTTCTTTTGGCCCCCAGACCGTTGGGTTGGGAGTCTGAAAACCTTCCTAGTTTTCCGTGTCCCTGTTCACCTTAACCCTCTGTGGATTCCTGCTTCTAACCAGATGAGTATTTCCCAAGGGAGGGTGCTAATTTCCATTCACCTGTGAGCATTACCGTGGCTGAAATCCATCTACCTTGTTTGACCTTTTCCATCACTCTGGACTGAGTTCATGTTGCTAATCACCCTCTCTTTGGGACATTGTGTTCTTCTGCTCCCCTCCTCCAGAAGAGTATTAGAAGCAATCATCCCTGAATTCCTGCCTATTTCCTTTTGCTACTGATGACGTTCCAACACCCAACATTGCCAAAGCCAAGTTGATGGTGACAGGCAGCTAACACCTCATACAGAGGAACTTCGTAAGCTTTGCAAACTGTGAAGTGCTAATAAAAATTAGTACTTTTCTTTTATGGTATCAGTCCCAGTCCAATTCATTCACCAGAGTCCTGGCTCAGAAAATGTAATTTAAAAGGAAATATTGACTTATTAATTAGTGTTAGGAAAGCATCAACCACGAGCTCTGAGTATTAATAGGCATGGGTCTGTTGTGATTCTAATTAAGCAATACCGATGTTGCAGATTTCTGGTTGATTGTGCCAAATTCGACATAAGCAGGCATTTCTGGCTAAGGCTACTAATATCCAGTTAATGTAAATGTTAGCCAGGCTTCTTCTTCAACAAGCACAACTTTAGACTGAATTTGGTTATTCTAGAGCTACGTGGAAAAAAAAAAAAAAAGTGAAGGCAGGAGAGAGGATGCAGTTGGAAAGACGCACGAATTCACAACCAGGACTCGTCCTGTTGTTCCCTGAACTGCTGTCTCCAGCCACGACAGAGTTTGGTGATGTCCGAAGGAAAATAGGCAGGATGGGGCCACAGCAAGACGGACGAGCACACACGCCCCAACTGAAGGGAGTAGCGTCTGCTAAGCTCCAGGCAGAAGGGACCGGGCAGAAAGGTGGGTCCAGCATGACCGGACTCCCCAATTTTTCCAGAGAAGTTAGAGTGGCAAATCTATAGGTATAGATCATATATACATAAAATTTCGCTCTTTCAAAATGCTGACAATAAAACACATTTCACGAAAACAGAACTGGGCCTGTGACCTCTGATGTTATGACTATTCTGAGGTTTGAGACACCTATATTTAAAAGAAGAGGACCTTTAAGGAACCAACGATCCTTTCCTCGGCCTCTATTTGCCAAGCTGTACATTAGCATCAGGATACGAGTTATCTCCTTTATCGAAGAAGGAGGTAATTGAGAATTGAGGTGGAAAAACAAAGAAGAGAAGAAAGGGAAGAAGAAATTTCTTTGATGCCCCCTTTGTTAACACCAGGAGTATCAGCCTATGGGAGAAAAGGGGCTCTGGCTGAGGACACATGATTTCTAAGGCAGGAAAAGCAGCAGCCTCCTCCTGAAAACTTGGCTAGTTTGTTTATTAATTTATTTCCTTCACATGTTTGCTTTTTATTTTTAGAATAACTGATATACTTGGAATCCTAATGTATCATCCCTTGGGGAATTGAAGTCTGCGGCTTCCTGTCTTCAAGTCGCTGATTAAATTTAAAAGGAGTCGGTTGTCATGTCTCATCTGTGTGCGTGTGTGACCCGGGGTTCTTGCCCCCTGGGTCTCTCTCCCATCACTGCTGCCCCGCATGGTTGTGAACACGTGCAGGGGAGGGACGCTTGGAAAAAAAAAAAAGTCAAGGGCAGTTAGTGTCAGGTCCGTGCGGGGGGCAGGGGGCACGCGCCAGCCTTCCAGACCTCTCCATCACAACCCCACAGTGGCGGACTCTGCTCGAAAGGTCCGCGCCACTGCCCGGCCGGTCCACCCTCTGCCTATTGTTCCCAAGTCTGATTTCATACTTAATAACGGGGACTGCACTCAGGTTCTGGGCCTCTGGAGCAAAGCCCCACAAACCGGGAGGCCTAAGCCATGGAAAAGTTATTGTCTCACCATTCTGGAAGCTCACAGTCCAAAAGCTCACAGTTCAAAAGCAAGGTGTCAGTGGGGCTGGTGGCTTCTGAGGGCTGTGGGGGAGAATGTGCTCTGTGCCTGTCCCATAGCTTCGGGTGCTTTGCTGGCCATCCCTGGTGTACCCTGCTGTGTCGCACCCTCCCTTCAACCTCTGCTTCCGCTTCACATGGCCTTCTCCCCCTGCTCACGTCTCTGTGTCTGAATTTTCCCTTCTACTAGGACACCATCATATTGGAATCGGAGCCTTTCTCTTAATTTAACGAATTACATCTATGACAATCCTATTTCTAAATAAGGTCACCTTCTGAGGTACTGAGACTTCAGTATATGAATTTGGGAGCACAGATTCCACGCATCAGAGGGAAGGAGTCTCCTCCAGCTGCTAGAGACAAAATCCGACCTTCAGCCACCTTGAGAAGCCTGAATGGGGTTGAGGTCCACACCTGTTCTGTGCTGTTCAAGGAGAAAATTACCAATGTCTGGAAGCTGGGAACAGTCCAGAAGCTCTCCAGAGCCTCCCAAACAACCCAGGAGCATGGACAGTCTCCGAGGCTGAGAGCTCTTGACCACACAGTGCCAGAACTGTCATTAACAAATGGAATGCCCCGGCCTCCCTGCCTCCCGTGTTATGTTGAGCTTGGACGGCTCCTGTGCCCATAATGGACACGAAGGAGACTTGAGCGCCCCTTCTGATCGTGGATACAGCAAGTAAGCCATTCTCTCTAGTAGTCAGGTGGGAAGTGGTATATACAACACCCTACTTTCTGTTTATTTTTGTCTACTCTATATATGCATATCCCTGACTTTGAGCTCTTAGTTAGGGAAATGGATAGGATCTTCCATATTAGGTTGCAGAAGAAAAATATTTTAGCCATTGGGAAGTGAATTCTGTTCTCCATTAGATGCCCCTGACTAGTCAGATGCTGTTAGAGTCTCCACTTGCATTCTGTGAATTCCTTTCAGAGCATTCCATTTGGCTGCTTCCAAGCCGAGCTGGGGCAAGCACTTGAGCAGTAAGACAATAGACCTGCATGGGCTTCCAACCCTCTGGCAGTGCACACCCCACCCTCTTCTGCTCTCTGAGCGATCACAATTCACTTCCAAAATTGTCCCCCGCCTGCCGTCACCACACAAGCAAGCTCACCACTCACTCAAAAGTGTGGCTTCTAAAAAAAAATTAAAAAGAAAAGTAAGGAAGGAAAGAAGGAAGGCTGACTTCTAGACATGCTTCCTCAAGTCTGGAGGACCTGGCACGCAGAAAAGCCAGAAGGGACTGTCCTACATTTCACTCTTGTCTTTGGGCTGGAAAGTGCTTATATTAATATTTCTTCTGCTGTGTGCAATGTCTCTTACTGCGTGTCTATAACTACACCTAACGGATGGAGTGATGGATCTATAGCTCTCGTCCACAGGTTCCCTCTGACATTTAAGACTTCTCAATTTTGCATTTGGGACCGTCCAATATGGAATGGGGCCAAAGTTTATCTTTAGATTATGCCTCAAATGTTCAATATGTGAACTGATCATGCCAACCAGTTTTCTAGGGAGAACTCTTCTAATTGTTTTTTCCCCCTAGACCCACCACTAATGAAGTACCATAAGTTGAGTAGCTTAAAACAAGAGAAATTGATTTTGTCACAGTTCCAAAGCCTAGAAGCCTCAAATCAAGGTGTTGGTTGGGGCTTACTCCCTCTGAAACCTGTAAGGAAAAATCCATCCTTGCCTTTTCCTAGCTCCTGCTGGTGGCCATCAATCTTTGGCATTCGTTGGCTTGCACCCACACTTCTCCAATCTCTGCCTGTTGTCACATGGCATTCTCCTCTCTACATGTGTGTCTGTGTCCAAATGACCCCCTTCTTATAGGGACATCAGTCATATTGGATTAGTACCACCCTGATAACCTCATCTTAACTTGATACGTCTGCAAAGACCCTATTTCAAAATAAGGTCACATTCACAGGTACCAGGGGTTAAAACATAAATATAGCTTTGCGGGGGTGGGGGAGACAGTTCAACCCATAACAACTGATAATCGCCATACAAACTAAAAATAACCTGGCTTTGAAAACCTCAGGGGCTCCCTGTTATCTACATGATGTTGAAATACAAGGGTCTAGGCCATGGACACAACCCCTCTTTCTACTTTTGTCTTCTAGAACTTTCCAGCATGAGATCCATTGTTTTCGTGGGCACATGCGAGACTTTGCCACCCCTGATACACACTGCTTGGAATACTTTTACCCAGATATCTTTCAATATCTCTCCTGTAAAATCTTGCCCAGTTGCTCACTTGTTAGCTTATAAATATCTATTGACTACATTCTACGTGCCTGGCAGGGAGGGGGTTGATGAAAAGCACAAACCCTTCCTTCAAGGTGTCCCTGGTCTAGTGGAGAGCACACAAATCAACAGTGGTGCTACAATAAGCTTTCAGGATGATGGAGAAGGAGCAGGTTGACTATATGCACTGGGTCCCTCCCCCCTGTAATAGAGACTGGCCTGAGCACATTGCATTCGTTATCTCTCCCGATCCTCACACACACGCTGTGGGTAGCATCAATAACTCCATGTTGCAGATAAGAAATCTAAAGCTGTGAGAGGTCAGAAATTTGATCTCAGTCCCCTAGCCAGCAAGTGAAGGACTAGGACTTACTCTCACATGTGCCTCAATCCCAAATCCTTGCTGTTGATTCTAGAAGCTGGGGAAGTCACATGATAGTTCCATAGAGTTATTAATACCATTCTCTCTAATACTTTATATGCTTGAAAGTGTTTGTACTGAAAATGTTTCAGAAAAAAAAGAATGAAATCATTGCTATCCACCACAGCATGGTGGGCATGGAGCCAAACAGGCAGGGCCTGTATATGTCAGCCAGTCAGAGACTTTTCTCCTGAACTTTCCTGGCTCCTGTCTGGATCACTCATATAGAGCATCATACCTATGTGTACTGTATTTAATATTTTCCATCAACACCAACCCCCAACATGCATGTGCTCATACACACACACACACACACACATACACACACAAAGAGAAATAATATACTTATTGTATAATAAATAAACATAACTATTACTTGATCAGAATGATGATTTTCGTGTATTACCAGAGAACAAATACTATTTAATTAACTAATTAATTAATGAAAAAGTATTGCTTGGAACATATATCTTATTTTATTAAGCCCTTAAAACCAGATAAACTGTCTCATTAAAAACATGTGATCTAGGCCTTTCTCTATTATCTTATCACTATAGTATCTTATATTATACACCTTTAACTATGTTATTAATATAAATTGGTGATAGGGCTCCTGGGCGATTCAGTTGGTTGGGTGACTGCCTTCGGCTCAGGTCATGATCCTGGAGTTCCAGGATCAAGCCCCACATCGGGCTCCCTGCTCAGCAGGGAGTCTGCTTCTCCCTCTGACCCTTGCCCTCTCATGCTCTCTCTCTCAAATAAATAAATAAAATCTTTATAAATTAATGATATATGGTCGTTCACTCTCACTTACACAGTATATACTGATTACCCGAATGAACATAAGCTTCACAAGGGGGTGATTTGTGCCTGCTTTTACTCATTAATGATTCCCAAGTATGTAGGGTAGTACCAGGGACACAGAAGGTGTTTAACAGTTGCTTGTTAAGTGAATTAATGGATGGACCAATAACATGTAAGTTGGATGGACGACCGCATGAGAGAAAGACCCATGCAAATGAGTCACTAATTTTGTACCAGTCTGTAAACACCATCCACATCATTTTGGTAATCATGTATTTTGGGTTGCATTGGAATAACACTTCAGCTTAGGTTATTTGGTTTTCTTTACTTATGGTGATACCTTGGTTATCCAGATATCCCTTAATAGGTTAACCTTGACCATCCAGAGCACAATTCAAAATAAGAAGCAAGCAGAAAGGACCACCAAGTTACCATAACAGGTATTACACAGCCTCTGTCCCTAGAGGTAGGCTATTAAGTTTGGCTACCTTATTTTCTGTATCTCAAGAGAATTCCAATACCAAATTAAGAGGGCCATGATAATATCATAACAAATGGACATCCATATTTAAAAAAAAAAAAGAATCTCAAACTACAACTCACATCTTACACACGAATTAACCCAAAACAGATCATAGACCTAAACACAAAACAGAAAACTATCAATGTTTTAGAAGAAAACATAAAAGAAAATTCTTATGGCGAGGAGTTTGGCAATGTGTCTTAGATAGAGGACCCAAAGCATCATCTACAAAGAAGAAAGCAATCAATTGGAATTCTACAAAATTAAAAACGTTTGTCCTGTGAAGTTCATTTTATTGTTTTTATTTTTTTTAAGGATTTTATTTACTTATTTGATAGAGATCACAAGTAGGCAGAGAAAGGTAGGGGGAAGCAGGCTCCCCACTGAGCAGAGAAAACAACATGGGGCTCGATCCCAGGACCCTGGGATCATGACCTGAGCTGAAGGCAAAGGCTTTAACCCATTGAACCACCCAGGCGCCCCTGTGAAGTTCATTTTAAAGAGAACGAGAAAACAAGCCACAGATTGACAGAAAATATTTACAAATCACATATCCACAAAGGACTTCATCTAGAATACATAAAGACACTTAAAACTCAGAAATAATAAAATATACAACCCCATTTTTAAGATGAACAAATGATTTGAAGAAACACATCTCTAAAAAATGTACAGGGATAGCAGGTGAGCCCATAAAAACATGTTCATCATCGTTAGTCCCTGGGGAAATGCAAATTAAAGCCACCATAAGACACTAACTCGCGTTCATTGGGACGGCTAAAATAAAAAGTAACAGCAGTACCAAGCAATGGCGAGGATGGGAACCAACCAGATCTCTCACACATTGCAGAGAAACTATAAAGGGGGATCGCCATTCTGGAAAACAGGCAGTTCTTTAAAAAGTTAAAGCATATACACACTTTCCACAGGACCAGCAATCCCAGGAGGAATGCAAATATACTTCTTATGAAAACCTACACACAAATGTTTAAAGCAGCTCTAGTCAAAATCACTCCAAACTGGAAACAACCCATGTATCCTTCAACGGAGGAATGAATGTGCAAACTGTGGTCCGTGCTCCGATGAAATACTGCTCAGCACCAAAGAAGAATGACTTCTTCCATGCACCAACGGGGATGAATCTCAAAGGCATCATGACCCCGAAAGGTGACAGACTATATGATTCCATTAATATTACATTCTCAAAAAGACAAAACTGTGGGGACAGAGAATAGATCTGGGGTGCCCGTGTATAGGGGTAGAAGGAAGCTGGGACCACAGAGGATTTTGTTGGAGTGATGAACCAGTTAGTGTCCTGAGTGCGTTTGCTGGTTGACTAACGGTATACCCGTGTGCAAATATATAGAATTGCTTGTTGAAAAAAAGGCACTGAAGATAAATTTTTAGAAAAGGGCGTGGAGGAGCTGAAGATATGATTGTACCTGTAGTTGCTGATGGCTGACAGGCTAAATGAGGATGGGATTGCTACAGCAGTTGGGGGCTAAGGGAAGAATGAAGAGCCCGACACCTTTCCACATGCCTGGGACCATTGCTGTATCCCATACAGGGAAGTCCCGGTGCTGATGTTCTTGCTAGTTCAATAATAATGGTGGCCATCTTATTTCCAGCATGGAATTTTTATTTTCTGGGAGAAAATACATATATACACATACATATGAATATGAATATATATCTATTGTTGAGGAGAATAATGATTCCGCCATGAGCCGCTAGAGCCAGAATTCCCAGAAGGCAAGTCATGACAGAATTTCCTTAGGTCAAATTGCAAGCTACCACCTGAGCATGGTCAATACCAATCTAGGGGACAGGACTGATTCCGAGGCAGGAGAGCCAGGTGACCCAACTAACTGAGCTGGATCACCGGGACACAGGTGTGACACTCAAACAGGCTTCAAGGAAAGAGGTGTCCCAACAGGAGCCCATGGGGACAGGGCAAGGCATGGCCATGGCCAGCCAGTCCCAGAGCTGCTCTTTTCTTCTTTCCCGAACTATCTCATTTTCTCTCACCAGCCTCAGAATGGGATTTTTAAGTGACAATCTCCTGCCAGACTAGCCTGGAAGTTTACAGTGATTTTTTTTTTTTAAGGAGATTTCTATGCCAAATGATTAATACTAATATTTTTAAACTCATAATAGGGTACACTTTGTTTCTTGACAAAACCACTTACAGGGAGTAGCTCATTTACTGACAAAGCCGGATTATTGATGTGTTTCTCTCTCTGCCTTGTGATTTCTATAATAGCAGAATAATGAAGTATTATTTAGCTTAATATAATCACTGGAGCTTCTCTATGGTCTTGGAAGGGAGAGATACAAGCTAGAAACCCTTTTAAGGTATAATCAGTTTCCTATACAAGACATTATATAAATAAAAAGTAGAATTAATTTAAATGACAAGTGGCCTGTTGTATATCTTCATTAGGTCCTCGGACTAGTGGTACCGGGAAATTAGTCAACTGAGAACATTTTGTTATTATAGAGGCTGTGAGAATCTAGAATAGATCTATATAAAATAACCTTCCAAATAAGATTAGGGTTAAAGCACATTATGAACTTTCATGTTTCATAAGACAGCAAAACTCAGTTAAGTGGGAGAAAAAAATTAAAGTAAATAACATTTAATGGGACAAGAATACTAAGTCCGAGTGGACTTTTCATTGAGTCAGATGAGGTCTCTACTCAATTGCACCATCTGGCATTTTGCATTTATCTGTCTCCAACATAATTTCTAAATGAGTTGACTGATTTTTAACCAAATTCAATACCCTCTCTAACAAAGAGTAATAAGATACCTCTTAAACCCCTTTTGCCGCTCGGTTCTTTTCTTGCAACAGCTGATAGAATTCTGTAAATCAATCCTACTAAGAAATTGTACTAGCTTGTTTTGCAAATAACTGCTTAATATTAACAAAAAGATGTGTGTGAAAATTATGTGTACGGCCACGGCTTATTTGCAAAGTGGATTTACTGCTCTATCTCTCAACTAGGAATCTCACTTGGGGGACATACATTCCATAGCTCAGCAGCCTTTCCCACAGGAAACCTGTTGAAAACAAACAAAGCTAAAACATCTTGAAAACTTGCCACAGAATCAAAGACTGTAGATTGTAGCTGTGGGACGGGAGCCCCAAAGAGCTAGGGATCTCTCCACAAATGATTCTTTAGAACCCCTGGTTAGGGAAACTGGGAGCAACAGAAGCTGAGAAGTTGGGTTGGACATATTGGACAATTAGGTGTTCCCGAAGATAAGTAAAGGAACGCAGGCTTGGGTGACTCATCTGTATCAACAACAGTGAAGCAATCCATAGCAAGGCATTTCAGATGGTCCTTAGTCGAATTACCACATGCAATCTTTATCCGGAAGGCTGCTTAGTTAGGATGGAGCCTTCTGGTTGTCCAGTAGACTTGCCGGGGGAGTGGAGCTGGTGTTCTCTACGGGAGATAGAAAATAATGATGCTCTTCAGGGCTAGGGTCAGAGCAAAGGAAAGATATTCATCAAACGTGCCTTCAAAATGGATGTAAAATCCAGAAGTGTGTAGGCTACAAATTGTGGGGCGCGCAACTGTAGAGGAAATGTAACGAGCAAGGGAGGAAAGGTGTCGACTGTCAGAGGCTGTAAACTGTGAGGCAGTCATTTTAATTAGGGGTTTCCACGACATTCTCCAGGCTATTTTGAAAATGTGGGAATGTGTCATGGTATACCAGTTGGGTCTTTTAAACTGAATCCTAGAATTAGAATAGGAAACTCAGTAAACACAATGCATCTGAATTTAATAAAACACCCAAAAGTAAAGTGTTTTCCTCAAATGTGATTTGAAGAATTGGATTGAGCTCGGTCGGATGGAGGCCAGCTGCAGAAGCAGAAAGTTGGCCGGCCGTCCTCACACACACACAACGGGGAATGCTAACCTGCCAACTGTAAGCAAGTCGGGAACAAGGAGAACAGGGCGAGGGCCTCGTTGAGCCAAAATATTCACTCGCGGTTTCAAAAGGCTCTGAAAGTCTATGTATGTAAAATAATTAACCTGAATAAAAAATGGGAACAGAAAACTACTAGTTCCTTGGAGATGGCAGCAAATTCACACACTAGTTCTGGACAGAGATACAGGAAAGACAAAATCTCCACTTCTGCTTCATTATCTTTGGCGGCGTCACCCTCTTGTCTGTGGCTTTTGAACACCTCTCATCTCCTAGTTTAGTATTTAGATTTTGAGCTAAGCCAGCTTACGTTTAGTATTATTACCTCTTACGTATTGTTTTCATCTAGAAGGCACTTTAAACTTATTTAATCCATGCCATATCCCTATGAGGTAAAGATTATTAGACTTAAAAAAAAAAAATAGACGAGGGGGGGCGCCTGGGTGGCTCAGTCGGTTAAGCCTCTGCCTTCAGCTCAGGTCATGATCCCAGGGTCCTGGCATGGAGCCCCGCATCGGGCTCTCTGCTCAGCGGGAAGCCTGCTTCCTCCTCTCTCTGCCTGCCTCTCTGCCTACTTGTGAGCTCTCTCTGTCAAATAAATAAATAAAATCTTAAAAAAAAAAAAAATAGACGGGGAACAGAGACTTCCAGAAATGAGTTGTCCATGGTCACAAAACTGGTACGCCTTTCACCTGAGCAATTGGCCTCCACAGCCCAAGACCCTAACCCAAGGCTGCCCTGGTTTTTTTTTCCCCTTGCTTTATTCCATGTATTTAATACATTTAAAAAAAAAAAAAACGTAAATAACAGTAAAAAAACAAGCAAACAAACAAACAAACCACTTTACTTTGTCCTTGTTCTCTTTCACTTTGGACAAGCCAAAGATATTTGAAATGAACTCACAAGTGACAAGCAGCCATGAAGCAGAATGAGAAATAGATCCTCTTAGGAGAAGGTGAGGACACTGCCTGCTTGTAACCACCGTTCTGGGGGCAGGAAGCAGGCTTGGAGAAGCACCTAATGCCTTTCTAAGCACTGCTGGATTCATTTCTGAAGGGCAAATACCTTCCAGGGACACTGAAAATCCCATGAGGCTGAAGGGGCAAAAGACCAGGAGAAGGGGTTAGGGCTGAAAGGGCCTTTGGAGTAAACCTCCTCTCTTCAATAAAATCAACATGACATAAATTGGGTCTTTGGATCGAACTTCAACATGGAGCATTCAGCAATGTCTCTGATCTTTGTAACATGTTGTAGTTTTCAGCTGTCACTCTGTGTTCAGCTGTTCAGGTCTCCAAATGTGATTGGTTCTTTGCCAGAAAATAATTGCGCAGGTCCATTCTTAGCTTGTTTCTGAGTGAGCGCTGTGTTCACAGGAAAACATGTTGTTTCTAAATAAAGGCTCCATCTTATTAAATTCTTTAACCTATGCTTTTTTTCCTGAGTGAAAAAGATTTTCAAGAGTTCCTAGAAAAAATCCCCTAACTCCTGTCATGGCCATGCATGGCTCTGTGCCTGGTTTTTTGGGTTTGGAACACGAAGGGGAGTTGAAAGCACCCACATCAGGCTATTCTACAATAACACTGAGCACCTTACTGGCTTCAAATTCCTTTTGAGATCTGCTCTACTACTAAACTTCACAAGGATATGTTTGCCTGTATTCCCTGAATTGAAGAACATGATATGTTACCCAATTTATTTATTTTTATTTTTATTTTTTTTTATTTATTTGACAGATAGAGATCACAAGTCAGCAGGCAGAGAGACAGGCAGGAGGAAGCAGGCTCCCTGCCAAGCAGAGAGCCCGATGTGGGGCTCAATCCCAGGACCCTGGAATCATGACCTGAGCCGAAGGCAGAGGATTTAACCCACTGAGCCACCCAAGGGCCCCTATGTTGCCCAATTTAAAGAAGGATCCCATAGAAGCCAATGTGACAATGTGTCCTCCAAAAGGTTTCCTGACCTTAGCAGCCATATGCTCTGGGAGGCAATTAAGTACTGACTAAAGAGTAGTAAATGACATGATTCAAGGGACAACAGAATCCTCCTCCCCACCCCCAAATGAATCCCTCTATAAATGTATGTATGAATGGAGGTTTATTTCCTTGCCTTTTGTAAGTGCAACTACCCTTAGGAGAGATTAAACTATTTCTCATCATTAATAACTTAATGTGAATTAATTGAAAGCATCATTGAGAGAAAATCAGACATCAGAAAGAAAAAGACAATGCATCCTTCATAAGACATGACCCCAGCCATCGTGGGGAGAAACTTGTTGGCCTCTTGAAAGATCCATTTAAATGGTGTTTGGGATGGGGGTTGAAGCAAAAGAAGTAAGTACAAATAAGGACAAAGTAGGCAATTTACACAATTGCAGAATGCACTATTTTAGGTCAACCCTGAACAAGGCCATTGGTATCATTCACTTAACCACCGGGAAACCTGTGGAAAACTATAATTCCAATGATGGCAACAACAGAGTTTGAAAGCTACCAAAGAACTTAGGCTATATTTGGTGGCTAATTTGCAATATTTGAATGACTACAATACCACAGAAGATAAAAGTGAGTCAGAGAGGCCCAAGTCAAATCTCTGAGTAGGATTTGTCCATGACGTGTCAGACCAGAGTTTCTTCCCAAACAAGGGAAGCTGAATGGAAACATGGCACACTCACACCTGGCCAGGTGAGAAGCACTTATACCTTACAATCCTACCCACCTCACTGAAAAGCTTAATGAAATTGTGAAGGACAGCTAGAGGAATTCCTGGTAATATCTTCCCTTCCTCACAAATCTGTCATTACTCTCCAAATCTATTTTCCTCGGGATGGTGTTTCTGGGTCATGGGTAATGAAGGCAATTACAGGAGGATTCCAAGCTCTAAAGCATCCAGAAAAAAAAAAAAGGCAAAAAAAAAAAACCCCAAAAAACTAAAAGATCATTTGTTGATTATGTATTTTTCTATTTCAATCTTTTCACATCTCCTGCTAGTTCACTCCCTGCTGCTCTGGTGTGGTTATCAAAAGCAGAGTTTGCAGGATTCAAGTTCAGCCAAAGCAAACAGACCAAAAATTGGGGAAACGATTTATCTTAATCCAAGGGTGGTAATCCAATTTATTTGACTTGAATGCTTTGGATTTCATCAGCTAAACTAGCAGCACTGGGGTTTGGCAAAATGATGTCTAGCAAAAGCAGTCCCCGCAGTGTTGACCACTTGTGAACAGAATGATTTTCATCTTAGAAACACACATGTTGTTCTATCTTTTCATGTTTGTGGCTAGCTAGCACAGTTGGTGATAAAGGGGTTGAAGCCACCTGGGACGGTTGTCTTTCACTGTGATGCCCTGCATCCCCAGCCTGACCAGTCACTGCATAAATGTAGTTGCAGATGACAAGGGAGTGAGGGACAGCAGATGAATTGATGCGTGTCTATCTTCACACATGAAAAACTCCTGGGCCAGAGTGCAATCTACTTTTCATGAAGATAGTGTAATATTTGAATGGAAGAAGAGTTTACTTGGTCCATGTCCCTGATGCTAAGCAGGACAGAATCTATCCTACTTAAAGAAGCCATAATACAGAAAGAATGGAGATTGCATCCCAGATTTTATGGGATCATTAATCTGTTTGCATTTATGAAAACTGCTTTCATGGCTTTGAATAATAACAAAATAAACAAAGTAGCATCCAATGGAACAAAAGAGCTCTAATTTAGGAATCTATTGACCTGGGTTCTAGTTGTGCTCTGCTCTATGTTATACATAATTTCTCTAATGAAGCCCCTTTACCCCTAAATATCTAGGTATGATATGAAGAGGTACCTAAATTCTTTATAATGATAATTCTAGGGTTAATTGAAGTAATTTTTTTTTGTGTCTGTTGTCATATTGCAAGATTCTTACCACTATCATGTTCAGGAAGTCCTTTCCAATTTTGTTCTATTTAATTTTTATGGTAGTCAAAAATACAGAATCAAACGTGCCCTAGGCCAGCAATGGTGGGGAGTAAATTGTTGATGTCTTGAAACATGCATTTAAGAGGTATTTGAGGAGTGCCGCAGCTCAATCAGTTGAGGATCCCACTCTTTATTTTGGTTCAGATCATGATCTCAGGATTATAACACTGAGCCTTATGTTTGTCTCTGCATTCAACATCAAGTTTGCTTGAGATTCTCTCTCCCTCTGCCCTTCTCCCCATTCACTCTCTCTTTCTCTCTAAAATAAATAAATAAAATCTAAAAAAGAAGAAATATTTGGGATGGGGTGGTGAGAGGTAGTCACAAAAGGAGAAGCACAAATAAGAAAAAAGTAGGCAATTTGCCTACTATACAATTTTGGTCAATTTTGAACAAAACCATTGCTATCATTTACTTAATTACCAGGAATCCTGCATACTGCTATGCTTCAATGATCCTGCAGAGTTATGCCATGGCCAAGGGTGTGAGAGCAGTGATGAATCAATTTGGATCATATCCTCCCTTACTCTTCTACACCTTTGATCTATGGGCCAAATCAGTCGACTTCCTGTTTTAGTCAATAAAGTTTTATTGGAACACAGCCATATTCTTTCTTTATGGATTATCTATGGCTGCTTTCCCACAACTATAGCAGAGTTGAATGGTTGTGATAGAGACTATATGGCCTGCAAAGCCAAAAATATTTACCATCTGGTCCTTTACAGAAAATGTTTGCCAGCCCTATTCTACACACATAACTCTATATGCACTGTTTTCCCATTGCAATATATGTTGGTTTCTTTTATTTTTCTTGTACTTTTGGCTTCTCATCTAACCAATATCTTTGACCTCATTAATGTCCAAACCCTTCCTAGTATTTTTATCCCAGTTCTCCTTGTATTTCTATTCATTCTTAAGGTCATTCTTTGTTTGTTCCTACAATCCTTTCTTTTGACCTAGACTCATTTGCCAATTTAATATCAGCCAACATTCCTCCCTTTAAAACCTTTAAAACCCTCTTAGAAAGTTGGCACTGGAGAAAGATTTTAATGACAATGCCTGGTAGTTAATGCGTCCTTAGTCTGTGCTGCATTGTTCTGAGTTCTTAGGGCATTTGTAGTGATAGATTGAAAATTGTTCAGGGTCAGAGACTAGGTCCTTTGTTTGTTACATTATATACACAGAACTGCCTTGAGCTGCCAGTGTTTACAATGGTATGTAAATTACTTTTATTTTCTGTTGTGAACAATTCTTCTCCATGAATTCTCTTATTGACCCCCAAACTTGGCCTACCCCAAAGCATTTCCATTTCTAAGCAAACACAATTCTAACACGTTTGAATTTGTTGCTTCAAAAATTTGGCGTAGCTCTTTTTTATAGAACTTTACAGAATGATAGTTGTCTACAAGTCCATGAAAGAACCTTGTTCTCAATTGACAAATGAAGAAATTTGAGTTTGGGACCTGGCTTTTGGTTTCACTAGGAAATTTGGTAACATCTATTATCATATGTATTTTGGTAATTAGAGCATGACTCATAGCAGCTTCCAATCTGATAAAAGAAGGCAACTGAAATTTGCTTAAGACATTATAGAAGAATATAAATGTAATATGAAAAACAATTTGCCATTGTGTTGTATCCCATTGTTAGCCTAGTCTGTCTTGATGCCAAAGATACATACAAGAAACATCTTGCTTTTCCCCCAATTATGTTGAAGTTGGTCCTTACAAAATTAGCTCTGGTGCTGGAGACACTTGAAATTTCACAAATATCAGTGAAAATACATAGACAAACACAAATACTACAGACTTATCATATAGCTGAAGTTGTATTTCCAGTGATGATGTTCTTCAAAGTTACCTAGTTCTTCTCACCTAGTGGGAAAAAGAGATGCTGACTTAGACTGCAATAGATGGCGATTCTCTTTGGGAACATAACTGATCGGTATAAGGGTTGATTCTATAACTTGGCCACTGTGACCAGGAGCATAAACAAATGGCACAAGCAGTCTGACACACAGATTTAATAATCAAAGATAAGAAATGTCTGTTATTTTTTCTTTCTCCTTCAAGAGTTCTTAAAAGTTAGAAGTGTAATAACTACTCAATAGTAGACATAAAATTTATTTTAAAAACACTGAGTGAGGAGGGGAAATGAGTAAGCACAGAGTAGGGGCTGCTGATACTTAAGTCACATCCAAGGCTTTAATATCTGAGATGTTTTTGCTGTATCTTATCTACTTTACTGAAATACTGGACTTGTTTATGTGTAGGAAATTTAAGATATCATCCAATCCCAATACAGACTTCCCCTCTGTGAGTGGTAACTAACTTCTGTGTTTGACCACTTCCCAAGGCAGCAAGGGAAGTTTGTTATGAGGTCTTTTCCCTCTTTGTTTGAAGTTCTATCATCCATAACTAACAGAGAAACAAAATAAGCCATTTTAATGTTTTTGAGTTGAAGTTTCTAGTAAATCTTTGTCTTTATACATGGGCTAGTCATTCATGAAGCATTATGTCAGTTTCTACTCAGATCCAGGGACTATGGTGAGTGCTGAGGATATGAAGAAGAGGATATCATACTGCCCTGACTCTTCAGAGTTCACAACTAATTGTCAAGAAGGCAAATAACTGCAATCAACAAAAGTACATGCAAAGTACTATGGGGATACAGAGAATAGACAAGTTTTCCTGGAAGAAACAGAAGATGCAGATAAATTGCATTTCAAAAGTCAGTTTGGAGTTTATTGGGTAGAGAATGTAGGGAAACACCATTGGACAACATGTGGAACATCACTGGCAAGACCATGGAGATATAATAGAAGGGCAACATGATTAAGCAAAAGTCAACAGTTTGGAGTTGTTTGAACTAAAATATGTGATTAAGGTAGACCATAAGCAAGGCCAAACTCAGATAAACTGGGATCAAACAGAAAAACAAAAATCTTTATGATTTTCCAAAGAAGTTTTAACTATATCCACTAGACAACAGGGCTCCCTAAGCAGGGCTGTACCTTGAACAGATTTACATTTAGAAAACATTTTTCAAAGCATGCATATAACTAGAAGATAGAGAACCTGGAAACTGAGTCCAATGAGAAGACGGAACAGTACGGATATAGACTAAAGGATCAGTTTGGTGATGGGCACAAAACTAGTGATGAAAAGTGAAAGGACAGACTAGATTCAGAGAGATTTAGATGATGAGGTTAATTAAAGTTGGGGAAGCCTTGGCCACTGGTGGTGAGACAGAGAGTGTGGTTGAGGATCACCAGAGTTTCCAGCTGGGGTTTCTAAATTGTACCACAGTAAAAGTGGACAGCAAAAGAAAGAGGAATAAGAACAACACAAGTTAGTTTGAGATGTTTTGGAGTGTGGTTTCTTAGGAATGTCCAGTCAGCAATATCTAGATGTACATTGGAAATATTGGTCTATACCATCAGAGAACAGGGTAAATATATTTATTTAGGAGTTGGCATTATTTGATGGTGGTCAAAGCCATCAGGGTGAATGAGATCATCAAAGAATATGTGCAGAGAAAGAATGAAGACAGAAACTATAATCACAAACTCATGAGGATGATTAAATCTTGAGGAACAGGGAGAAGATCGACAGGAGGTGAAAAAAGGGAGGAGAGACACAACCCTGAAGTGGCATTACTGAGTTCAGAGAGGGGGGCTTTAGGATAATGTCATCAGTGTCAAATTATAATTTATTAATACAGTTTAAGAAGGGTAGGTACTGTAAGGAGAAAATTAAGAAGCTGTTGGTACTCCATCCAAAAAATTCCAGAGCAAATGATGGTGGTGGTTGCGTGGAATGGGTATTGGAGGGGTGGTAAGAGTCAGACTACAGTGAATTGAAGAGTGTGGGAAATATGGAAAAATAGAGACAGAGGGTCTCAATGCTCTTAGATGATTTCCAGAAAGTTTGTGTTTTGAACCATGAATTCAATCACTAAAAACCTACCATGGAAGAGTAAAACAATAGGAATTGAAAGAAAAGGAAAAGATCATATAGAAGCTGGGGGTTTGAGGGTAAGCTCTGTAAGGCCTATAAGCCATATATCATTGTGGTCTTTCACAGAGTCAACCTCATGGACAAGTGACCTGCACCATCACAGAGGGCCTTAAAAGGGCCTCCACACCCCATTTAATGTTCTACTGTTGTCATCTTGAAATCCTCAATATTTTGGGGGAAGGCACCCATATTTGTATTCTGCATGGGGCCTTATAAATTATGGAGCCATCCCTGGGCCTTTGTATCTTCCACTTGGCCCAAAGTAGAACTGATTGGTGTCTAACTTAGATGATCTACCAAACTCTAAATATGAATATGTTAAAAAAAATTGAGTTCTTTGTCTCACCTTTTGTTTCCTTAAGAGCATTCAGACCCCACTTTTCCATTAATTCAAACAATGACATAATTGCTGGCAGTATTGATCAATTACTATGTGCAAGGCATTTTCTATGTACTTTACACCTATTAATTCATTTAATCACTATAACAATCCCATAAGTAGATTTCATTATCATTCTTCTTTAAAATGAGCAAATGGAGACAGATTGTGGTAAACAACTTACTCAGGGTCACACAACTAGTAAGGGGAAAAGCTGGGCCTCAAACTCAGACAGTCTGACTTCAGAGTCTGTGCCGTTAACCACACTATGTGGTCATCTTCATCCCCTGGGTTCACAGTGATGGAGATTTTTCTTACCTTTGATTCCATATATCTAACATGTAGCCTGCAACCTGAAATCTGCTCTGCATACAGCTCCTTCAACGTAAGGAAGGAGGAAAAACATTCTTCCCCAAAGGAAGTGTCGAAGGCATCCTATGTGTGGGTTTAGGGATCCAAAATCCATTAAAATATCCAGAATCGGAGCACACATCTCCCCCATGTGGGAAGTGGTAAGACAATTGAGATGGAGCATGGGGTGGACGATGGTCCCCATCATATAGTCCTGCACTCCTCTTCTCTCTGTCCCCTGCTCTTCTCCCTCTCCCCTACTCACACATTTGAGTATCACCAGAACTTTTAGTTCTCTTCCGGGAAGGTTGAGATTTGCATGTAGGCGTGGGATTGAACATGTGGTCACTGTTCTCAGACAGTTGTATACTTACTATTTTCTCCCAACTCCCCCGTTTCTCAGAGGGTTAAAATAAGGGCAGTCATACTTACATGTGGAAAACAGATTAGTCAAACCCATAGAAGCAGAGAGCACAATAGTGGTTAACAGACGCCACAGAGAAAAGGAAGGTGTTGGTCAAGGGGCACAAAATTCCAAAGTTCATTACACATGTTGAGTAAGTCCTAGGGACATAATGTACATCATGGTGACTACAGGTAACAACACTGTAGTGTGTACTTGAAATTTGCTGAGAAGGTAGATCCTAAATGTTCTACACACACACACACACACACACACACACACACAATATAACATGTGAGGTAATGGAGATGTTAATTAGCTTGATTGTGGTGATTACTTTGCAATCCATACGTCTATCGAATCATCTAGTTGTGCAACTTAAATATATTATCATTGAAAAAAGAGTGCAAGTAGGACAAGACTTTTTTGGAAGGCAGCTTGAAAAAATGCATTAAAAGTGTTTAAAAGAAAAACACAAAAAAAGAAGAAAGATCATGAGCGATAAGATCTGCAGAACGAGGTTGTCTAAGATGGAGACCATCAGTATTTCTACGAAAAAAATCACTACAGATGTAAAAAGATAGAGACGGTAGAGTGGGCTTGAAACTTCTTATGCTTTTGCGGAAATGAATCTTCGGAAACCCCAAATATGTATATGGAAAACCCAAGCACAAACACTTATGTCTACATTAGTATCAGCATTTGAGTAACATAGATCTATCATTTCCAAGTTTTAGAACTATCGGCTGCTTACAAAGTCAGTCAAAGGGGCCCTCAGAGGGTTCCTAAAAACATAGGTATGTCCCATTTTTTAGTGAAGTTTGTGGATGGCAACCTAAGACTTATGTTGGCCTCAGCATCCAGGTGATACACTAATCAAGTTTTTAAAAACTTCTGAAGGAAGGCCTCCGTTTTAAAAGAATATGGACTTTGACTATAACGCAAGATCTCCGGTCGGGGCTGAGGGACAACACGACGACAACTCCGTTCTCGCGGCTGCCTTTCCAGGCGAGGTAAAAGAACCGGAATGTGTTGGATGGAAGCGTTAGGTAAACAAAACCGTGAGTATTAAAGTTTAGGCTCCCGTGATTAGCAGGGAAGCACAGGATAATAAGCACAGCAGGACGTCCCTCAAGGTATTTTCGACTCCGACTGTGTTTATTATCCAGTATCAGTATGGAAATATATGCCTGACTACATTTATGGTGCCATTTAGAACTTTAAAATAGGCTCTTGTGCTCAGAAAGAGGTTACTAAATTACTCACCCTGGAAGGTTTTCCTTGATTAGCATAATTCTACCCGTTCCCTGCCTTATCAAGAATACGTTTCCATTGTGGGCACGTGCTCTGAAGAGATTTGAAGAGACATCAGGGGTACATATTCGTGTCAATCCTGAGGTACCCACCTTTCACCGACTTCATGGTAAACTTCGAGATAAAAAGCATCCTTTGCGAAGTAAAGTTTTCAAGGTGCACACGGTCCCCTGTGGAAGGGCAGCATCATGTGTGAGGACCTGTTTCCTCTTCCTCTCGGCTCTCCAACCCATTCTTTCCCTAGTACTTTTCCCGATACTTTACCTCTGATTTCAACCTTTTGCTTTTCAGAGGGAGAGGGCGTGAGCGTCAATGGCCAGCACGCCAAAGCTGGAACCTTCGTGGGGAATGCAGGATTCTATCCTAAATGGTAAGAAGGCAAGTGGGAGAACCAAACATGTCTCTAACCATTAGTGGGGCTGTTATGAGGAGAAAAGCAGCCGCTGTGCTCCCACCGCTACACACGAATAGTGCCTCCTCCAGGGAGCCTTTTGGAACTCCTGCCTTCCTTACTCTGTTCCTCAGCATCCCTTCAGCACATCAAGAAGTTCCCGAGTCCACACTAGGTGGCAGCATGGTATACAGGTCATGTGGGAAGCGCTGAGGCCCCAACAGCCAGACAGAGCCCACAGGGCTCAGTCACAAAACACACACACACACACACACACACACACACAAGTGAGCATGCACGTGACTTCTAAGGGGTCTCAGCTTCTCCAGGGTCATCTATGACTCCGCCTCACCTGGCACAGTGGGTCTCAGGGCTGGAAAAGCCACCCTAGGACGGCAGCCATCCTCTCTCCTGCCCCGGGGGCTTCTCCAGACACTGTGAATGGACTTCTACTTTGTGCAGCCCTGTTGCAAATCGCATCCTTGGATGCCTGTGGTTTTACAAGGTGAATGAGGTCTGCAGTTGCTCTGCGTTCACTTTGTGAACACCGACGTGCCCCTTTGGGTTTGGTGTGTGCATCAGGCACACCAGATGTGTCTGTCTCTGCAGGCTCTCCTTGCAGGACTGATTATTCCATTGAAAAGTGCCTTGCAGTTGCACCATGGTTCATCGTTCCTGTCTCAAGAGCAGGCGAAGTTCAAACGGGACCTCTGCTCAGATTGGGCGGTCCATCCTACAACGTCAAGGGTTATAGGAGGGGAATCTACTCTCAGCATCTTGGACGTGAATGGGAGCTTAGAGTCCATCCAAGTCAGTCAATCCCATTTGACAGATAAGAAAACTGAAACCCAAAAATCTAGATTTGCCCAAGGCCACACAGCTTGGTAGAAGCCATGTCAGGACTGGAAAACTGGTTTCCAGACACCCTGTCCAGGGCCTTTTCTATCGCTCCCTGCATGATTTATAGAGAGTCATAAATATACAGCAGATGAAACCTCAGAACCCTCGGAGCTGGTTTCCCTCCCCTCCCCACGCCCAGCAACTCTGTACACCCCAGTCCAGCCCGGCCTGGACACCCGATCCCTCTCCCCCAGGGTCTCCTTCGCCGGGGGGGTGGGACAAAGAGAAACAGAGAATCGATATTCATTGGGAAATTGGATGACAGATACAGAAGTACTGAGACACTGCAGTCCTTCCCTTGGCATTTCCTCTTGACCAGAAGAAGGAAATACCAGAAATCTCATAAGCAAGCCCATTTGGGCAATTTTTTTATACTCTGTATTCATATATTTCACATTTTTCTCCAGACCTTTGAGTACTAATTCAAACCGGCCAGCCTCCAGGCCCCCTAGGGGTTCACCTATCACTAAATGTTGTTGATTTGCAAAACACACGGATTCTTTTCAGAACAGGCTCTGCTTTCCTGGCTTTCTTCAGAGGCTGAGCCTTTTCCCAATTAAGCCATGGCCCAGCTTCTCTCTGGTTAGGATTACAAACAAACACCACCACCCTTTGCCTCTCCTGCAGCCACCCCTCCCTTCACTTTGACACATGGTTCTTTTGATCTCAACCCCAGACCATAGCAACAGCCTCCTAATTATTCACCAGCCATAAATCACGGCAGTAATGTGGTCCTTGCGAAGGAAAGGGAGTATGGCTGGGCCATCAGAGTCTGGAAAACTGGGTGTGTTTAGCGTTTCCAAAAGCAAAGCAGTAGAGGAGAGGAAAGCAGGAAGAGAAAAGATGTTTTAAATGTTTGTAGAAATAGTTGCTTTGATGTTAAACCCTCTCCCAGAGGAAGTCAAGAGTCTAAAAACTAAGGCTATATTTTTTCATATTCGGAGGAATAATAAAATCCACAACCCCTATCCCCACTCCAAAAGAGGCAGGTGGATGTTAAAGCCCTCCTACAGTGACTGTGAAGTACATTTCCGACTCATCAGAGCAAGCAGAATAAACATGCTTTTCTCTGTCCACCTCCTACTCTTGTTAATTTAATTTTAGTTCTTCACTTGCATGGGAAATCTTAATGCCTCCGTGACCTGAGTGGATGGTAGTTAATCTGGTTAGATTTGGCATTTTCAACAGGACATTCTTTGGAAATCACACATTATTTTTTTAACCTGTCCTGGGCTGGGATGTGCTCCTGCGTCTTCAAAAATCTCAATATGAGTAAAACTGGTCAGTGTCAGTCTAACCTGAGCCAGACCGCGTGAATACATCTGGCTAATGAGGTTTGTGGGCTCCACTGAAATGAGGATCAGTTCTTTTTTATTTTGGGATGCAATATGTGATTAAAAGAAAGCTAAGAATAAGTGATAGACATTCTTCCAAGGTAAATTCTTTCTCAGAAACAAATGCAAAATAAGACCTTTTTTTTCTTTTTTTCATTTAATTTTGTTAGGTTAGCCACTCTAATTGGCTATAACATGTAGACAAGAGGGGGCTGGAGGAATATTGTGAGGATTGTCTTTGTTCCATAGGTATTTAGTGAAGATCTACTCTGGGTTAGATCCTGGAGTGACGACAGCTATGAATTCAAGAGCAGATTCATGCACATACTGCTTGCTAGAGGTACATCAGAGAAGGGGCTCTAGATGAATGCATAGTCTAGAGCTGAGCTGGCAAACTCTTTTCTAAATTGCCAGATAGTAAACATTTTAGGCTTTGCAGCCTATACAATCTCTCTCATGACTCCTTTTTTAAAAATGATTTTATTTAGTTGAGAGAGAGAGGAAAAGAATGAACACAAGGGGGATGGGGGAGCCCAGAACAGAAGGAGAAGCAGACCCCACCCCCCGCCCCGAGCAGGGAGCCCAACACGAGGCATCATCCCAAGACCCTGGGATCATGACCTGAAGACTGAGCCACCCGGGTCCCCCTCTTTCATAACTTCTTGACTCTGCTTTTATAACATGAAACCAGCCATAAATGATATATAAAGAAAGAGCATAGCTGTGATCCAATAAAACTTTATTTAAAAACACAGGAAGGGGGCTAGATATATAGACCATGGACTGTAATATGCTAATCCTTGGTCTAGAGGGAATTACTCTTCAGTTTAGAGGAAACTGCAATGAAGAGGAAGTACAAAGGACGATGCCAAGTCCGAAATGGACAACATGCCTAAGTAGAAGGCCTTGGGGGACAAGTGAGAACTAAGTTAACACCTGCTGAGTTGGTAAGAGTCAATCCAGTGAAGAGGATTAGGGAAGAATGTTTCGAGGAAAGGGGATGGCCCACGTCACAGTTCAGAGGTGAGAGCACAATTTTCAATTCAGCGTGGGGGAACAGACAGTTCTGAATCACTGGTTGGAGAGAGCAAGGAGAGAAAAGATGAAGGGAAGCGGTCGTCAAGGTATAGCGTAAAGATGCTCACCTCTAGGGAAATGGGAGCCAATAAAAGGTTTGAGCAAGAAAGTCAGAGATCGGGCACATGCTTCCAAGAGATCGTTTTGGCACTTGGATAGCAAACATTTTCAGAATCTTTTCAGGAACCTCACTGTTTCCATATCCAAATGAAACAGAAAATGCTTTACTGCTCCTTTCCTTCATCTCCTCTCCAAACATGCTCCCACGGGCAGCAGCTATAGTTCCTAGAATTCCTCTCACAGCATCTGTATTTTAATAGGAATCAAAGGTTTGGCTAAATGGATGAAATTCTAATGGTAGAATTTTAGGCAATGGCCCATGTAAGGAAAAGATTTGGTTGTGGGAGGAGAGGAGAGAGAACAGAACAATCTCAGCCTTCCTGAAATCATACCACATAGTCATTTTTTCCACCAAAGCATAAGGTTCCACTTATAAGTTTCTCTTGCACTAAGCTTTCTCACTAAATCGTTCAGTTGAATAATCAGAAATAGAGAGATTTCACTTTAGCCAAGTGATCAAGGTTAATAAGACATTGATAATGTGAACCCCTTGATACGATGCACTGAGAAGGATACAACGTAACTTCTGTGATATTCTTATCAAAAAGGCAGAACCTCATTCTAATCACAAGAAAAAAAATCAGATGAGCCCAAACTGAGGAACATTCTACAGTATTAACCAGGACTTCTCAAAAGTGTCAAGGTCATGAAAAATAAAGAAAGACTGAGAACCTGTCACTGATTTGGGAAGATGAAGGAGAAATAACAATTAAATGCAATGTGGGATCCCAGATTAGATCCTTGAACAGGAAAAGGACATGAGTATAAAAACTACACAAAAAAAATCCACACAAAGTCCACATTTTAGTTAACAGGATTATACCAGTACTATGGTGCTGGTTTTAATAATTATGTCCTAGTTATGCTAACTTGAGGGGAGCTAGGTGAGAGGTATACAGGAAGGCTTATTTTTGCAAATTTTCTCTAAGTCTAAAATTGGATGAAAATATTTTTTAAAAAGAAATACATATTTCTAACTAACATAATCTTGAAGTATATTCTAGACAAAAATAATGGGTATTAAGTATTTCCTTGTCCAGTTGTTAATTTCTCTGTAAATAATCATGGTGATTGCCAAATAGCTTTCAGGTTCATCAGGTCTTAGACCACTAAAATCCTCCATGGACAAAATAGAGCATCTGACCACTTAATCACCCACTCATTTGGAATCTCCCCTTTCATTGGGTGCTTACCATACCTGGAAAAAGTTTCCCTACAGAAAGCCACCTCTACCTTATTCTCCCTTGTGGTCCCAGGCCGGAGCTTGCCCAGAGTTGTGCCTGTGCCTCCAGCGAGTAACACTGGCTCTCTACTACCTTGCAGGGTTTGTAGAAGAGTATTAGAAGTAGTTCTGCACACTGCAGGGCAAAGTTTTGTGAAGTAGAAAATGCCGAATGGGAAATAAGGCAACTGGGAGTCTTGTCTTGGTTCTTCCATTCATGGGTCCTGGAATCCAGAAGTCACTTGGGTAAATCACAGATTCCTTATCTGTAAAATCAGGTCTTTTTATACAAGACCTAAGATCTAGAACAATAATTTTTTTAAATCAATCATTCTTATACTTGCCTAGGCTTTGGAATAATCCAAAATGCTTTTTTTTTTTTTTTAAAAATTCTGGTGCCTTATCCCACTCTCAGATTTCCTGATTTAACTCCTTTAGGATGCAGAGCAGGCATCCAGATTGTTTTCCAGCTTCCCCAGGGTGGTGTTAACAGGTAGGCAGGGTTGAGAGTCACTGATCTAGATGATCTCTAAATTCTAACCTTCTAGGGCTTATCAGTAATTATTATTTAAACAAGATGAGTCAACAAAACCAGGTCCTGGAAAGTATTATCTCACATCTAAAGGAATTCTGGCCCTGGGTAGATAAGACGACAGTAAGAAGCACTTTGCATCGTTTCTTCAAAACTCTGTGGTCTGTGCCTGTCTGATACGTTATCATCTTGACTAATGACTTACACAAAAAGCTGGAGTGTTTGGCTTGTGGAACATGCCCTAAAGATCAAAAACTATATATAGATACTTTAGGACAGGGATGTGGTTTTTCTACCCTCACCACTTCTGTTACCACGTACTCTTTCTGTCAGCTTTCCTTCTTCCTCCAGCTTTATATTCCACTATTTATACCTACATAGAGATGAACATCTAAAATGAAGGTGGAAATGGATGATATTGGTATAGTGTATCTATGTGGGTGGGCTGAGAGAGAAAGAGGGAGAAACATCGCACTATTTAAAAGATAGGAAGAACTTAAAGCAGGAAGAGCAAATCCAAATGCCTACGGGAAGTCTAACCTGAAAAGCAGAAAACAGGGAGGCAAGACCTCCTGGGAAGCAGAGCACACATGACCCTCCTCGTGGTCCCTCCTAAGGGATCACTTTTAGTCTATTCTAGTCCACAGTAGCCAAAGGACATGTTGGCTCAGAAGTGCCAGATCTTTTGACCTTCAAGAGAATCAAGAAATCCATTATTGGTTTGTAAATGCTAAAACCAACTTTTAAAATAAATATAAACACTATGTAGGCCAAACCTAACACTTTTATAGACTAGATCCTGCCACGTTTAAGCTTTTCCTTGAAGATTAAAAACTGTGATAGAATTGCAGGCAAAGATGAAAGAGGTGTTTTGGTTTGGTTTGGGTTTTTTGGTGGGGGGCAGGGGTTGGGAATATAGGAATCTTTCCGTTGTTCCAAGACATGCTGGACCCTCCCAATCCAGGCTCGGTAGGAGCAGGATGGATAGTAGTGCCTGGTCAGAGAGAGACTGGGTAAATTAGCACACATGCAGAAGTTGTCCCTGATGAGAACTAATTGACAGTATACAGCACAGGGTCCAGCCCAGGAGGGGCACAGCTAATTGTCAATGGCAAAGGCTGTGAATTTGGCAAGTGGGAATTTGAGAGCCAAAAGGCCTGGAGGACAGGGGATAGACAACCTGGAGCCGGTTGATTCTAAGGTGTTACCAGTCCTCTTAGAAGAGATGTCTTCCAGCAGGTGGTAATATGATAGGAGAAATTCTAGAAACTCAGGTAAGAAAGGGGGAAGAGAAGGGAAGGATGTCCTGGACCCAGCCCAAAGGGCTTCAGTTCAAGGAATGGCTCAAGTCTCAGAGGGGAGAGTAGGTAGAGTATTCCAAGGACTGGAACAATAATAGCATGGACACAGGGAGAAGCAGGTACCAGACTTTAAGGTTGCCCCATGGCAACAAAAGCAGTTGGGCTGCCCTGGTCCATCAGAAATCAAATCTACTGGGAATGGTTTTTCATTCCAAACCTTACCAGTTGGGACACTGGGCTGTAAATTAAATTTGCCCTGGAAGGACTAACTCCCAAATGGAAATAGATCTCGGTATACAGGTACATCTCATTTGTGCAAAGATCAGTAGAGAACTGAGAATTAACATGGCAGAAAAAATGGCCAGGTCCACTGAAATCATCCCAAAGGAACAAGGTGTCTTCTCTGCTTGTGTCTCAAATACTACAAGACAAGCAAGCAAATAAATAATGGAATCTTCATATCATCTACTTTCACCAGCTCTTAGGTCACTATGAATCTTCAGCTTTACTTATTCACATATAACTCTGGTCTCAAAATAATGCAGAGAGAAATTCTAGACAGACTGCTTGAGAAGCACATCAGGGAACTACTCAGTCATATTTGTGGTGACTTTTTATACTTTCCAAGAATGAAAGGAAGCAAGCATAGACCATTGTTTTTCAAAGGAGTAACATGTTGGCATCAGAAGAATTTACCCAAATTCTTAATGTAATCATCTACAAAGTCCCATTCTCAGAACAAATGCCATCTTCAACCGTATGATTCTCACTTTGGTTAACCATGCAGTACGCTGGAGTGATAAGAGCATAATGGAAAGGACTTAACCTGCGAGTAAGTTCTGGCTACACTACTTACTAATTGGGTCACTGGGAAAGTGATTGTATTTTCTGAGCCTCAGTTTCCTTGTGTTCAAATGAATTTATCAATATATTCTCTACTCCTCCACCTCACAGGGTTGTAAGAAAATCAGCATGATGACTTGGTTAAAGAAGGTCACGGATACTAGTTGTTAATGCAGAAAAGCAAGCTCTCCTAGAAAGAATATATCCAAATTTCTTGAAATTTGAAAAAAAAGATCAGAACTATACTTTTATTCAGAAATTAAGTTCAACAAAACCTCCAGTGTTGATTCTCACCGAGTGGCAGCTCTTCATGTGCAGATAGGTCTGCGACCAATATTTCGATTTTTTCTAAAAGGGATAGGGTTTTGAAAACTTTCACAACACTGGTCTATATAAATATCTTTGTTGGTTGACTTCTATCACACTTAGCGTTCTTATTTGCCTTGTGAGAACAAAGAGGTGCATATTTTAAACAAGAGGCAAACACTTCTCCTGCAGCTTTAATCTGGTGTTTTGGTTTATTTGGTTGGTTGGCTGATGGGTTGCTTAAAGCAACTTGCACACTGAAAGACCTTGAATCTGACTCTCTTTTAGTGTCCCCATTCTTTGAGAAACTTCAAAGGGAACCTAATAGAAATATCACATTTGAGCAGGTAACCCAAAAGGATCGCACTCACACATGAGGTTTATTTTATTTTATGTTATGTTATTTGGGAGAGAGAGTTTTACAAATTTTACCCTCAATGGAAGAAACAGTTTCCTTGGCTTGACTGCAGCTGTGATAAACAGAGCGCTCCTTGCTGTTTTGCATGTAGATGTTTATGCATGGCCAGGGAAGTGCTGAAGCATTCATCGTTAACTCACACACCTACAGATTTCAGAAAATCTGAGTGAAAACAATCAGTGCAAAGGTTCAAATTCTGAGTCACACTGCAAAAATCTCAACGCAGTCTCCACATCATTATAACAAAAATGTTAATGCTACTTCTCTCCAAAACATTGTTTTTACCTGCCTTATCTTTCCCTAAGCATTCATTTCTCCCCGAATGTGTGAAAGAAAGCATTTGGGGGGGGAGGGGCGCGCAGGGAGGGAAGATCTACATAAATCCGTGTTGTGTCCATTGTTTACAATTTATATGGCTAGGGACAAGGTATCTTAAATTCCTTCCTGTCTTCTGTAAAATGTGAAGAAACTCAATGCTTTTCTGAGGAATAAGAGGCTATATATATATTATATATATATTTTTTTCTTATTTTATATAAGAAATTATATATATATTTTATATAAACACATATGGAAGATCATAATAAATGCTCCATAAATAACTGTTAATTTCCCTCTGACTTTTTTTTCCCCACTAACTCATCTGCTATCTCATTTTGATTCTCAACTCTGTTACTCAAATTTCAGATCAAGGATGATTCAGAGGTAGAAATAATTCATTACAGCATTCATTTGATAGACTAGAGAAGACCCTGGAGGCCAGAAAACTGAAGGGTTTTTCCCAGGATCACACAGAGAGTCTCAGAGCCAAAACCAACCACGTCTCCTGATTCCTATACCAGCAATCTCTCCGTGAAAAAATATTTAATGGTTTCTTCTATTAATCAGCAAAACTTATTTCAGGCTACTTTGCCTAAAATTATTTGTAAGACAGTCATATAAACCCTTAATTTGAATTTTTTATTACCAACTCATTGATCCTTTCAGTTCCTGGAGCTTCACTGTACTGCTATCTTCAGTGTACATGCCAATGAAAAGATATGTGTCAGAGGTTATTTTGCAATAAACTATCTTAGATCATCCATGGCATGCACCAAGACCTCCAACACCTATCACAACCACAAATTCTTCTAAGGACTCCTGTCTATAGCCCCTGCTAAGCCAGGCTGCCCTAGGAGATTCCTTACTCATTCTTTGGCCATGGTTCTCCACTACATCCTGGCTTCAGCTGATGGGACAAAGGGTGAACACCTGACCAAAGGCAAACAATTAATTGGCTTCTCAGCATCCTATCAAGATACCCCATAATGAAAGTTGTAATCAACAAAGATGAAAACTAACAGAACCAATGGGATTCTGTTTCAGGGAGGAAAAGAACTAATTTGTTGTTAACAAGTGCTAGACTATTCCATGTTAAAGCTGAAAAAAAGAATGAGTCACTAATTCATTAGCTATGATGATGGTGATAGGAGTAGAAACATGAACAGTAGTGTCATAAAAAACATGAAGCTGTGCATCTGGGTGGCTCCGTTGGTTAAGCCTCTGACTCTTTGTTTAGGCTCAGGTCATGATCTCCTGTGTCCTGAGATCCAGCTCTGTGTCAGGCTGCACAGCTCAGTAGGGAATCTGTTTGAAGATTCTCTCCCTTTACCCCTCCCCTTCCTCTCTCAAATAAATAAATTAATCTTTTTAAAAACCCATGGAGCCATGAAGTTTAAATGCATTAACTTAAAGCTTTGGTCTGGATATCTCAAGAAAGTAAAGAATAACATCAAAAAAATCTAGAAACAGGAACCAGTAGATATTCTTAGATTTTTAAAATTTCTAATTTAGAAAAGTATGATTTGTGTTGTGTACCATCTTATTAAGCATTTCAAACTTTAATCAAAGACAATTTGCCTTTCCAAGCAAAGCACACATTATGAAATATATTTATAAAAGTCTTCAATATTGCCAGTAATGTTTTCACGAAAACTAAAGGATCTGTGACAACATTTGTAATAATATTCTATCTTTGTGACAAGAGTTGGAGACACCAAACTAGATGGTGAGCGAGATTGAGAAGAGCCAACAGCACAAGGACCAAGGTCAGATGTGGTCCACCAGTTGTCCCTAAAAGTCTTCCCTCTGTCTTCATCCAGATATGTGAGTTGGACAACTTCATGATTATAGGTTAAACTGTCTTTGTTTTTTCATAGAAAATACCACTTAAAATCTGGCAGATATTTTAAAATGATGATTCTTTTAAACTATCATACCAGACAATGTCATTTGTAAATCAATTGGTAATTAAACTAGTAGCATTTTGGAAAGATGTCCATACCAGGGCCCCAGATTTTCTCCACGTTTGATTGACTTAAACTTCAGATTGTTGCATAGTCTGTTGGCCATTTTGACTGAAGCAGCACCTCCCCAAAGACAAATGCTGGTTGTTTCAGTCCAGAGATGTTCCTACATACAAGAGTTACTTTGTTTAAAAAAAAATCTTGATGGATTTCAGGAAAATATTTGGAAATTCAACTGGTAGAGACTTTTACTCTTTATTAAATTTTATCCCTTAATTGTTTATTCCCCTCTTATTTTTCTATGTGGTTTTATATAAAAATGCTCTGAATATAATATGTGAAGAGATAACAGTAAAATGAATTTGGCATTATTTAGATCAAACACCTCTCTCCAATTCACTGCCAAGCACTAGTCCAACCTGGATATATCCTATCCAACCTGGATAATTCCAGCTGGTTTCTCTGCTTCTCCTCTCATCCTTCCGATCTATTCTCAACAAGGAAGCACAAATGAAGAGATATTAATTGTATCGTGTCCCTCCCCTTCATCCATTTAATAAGCCCTAATCACAATTCTTCAGTAACTTCTCAGCATATGAAGAATAAAACCTGAACTTCTCACTCTGGCTTTTAAATCCATCTTCGAACTGGTCCTTACTCCTTTTCCCTTGGGGTCAGAAGCCCACTCTCCTGGGCTTCTTTCATTCAGTTCCTAAACACCAACTCTTTCTCACTTCTAGGCAATCAGTGATCGTGGTGTTTGCTCTGCCTGCAATGCTCTCTCCTATCCTTCTCTTCTTTTTGCCTAGAACATTCTTTTTCATCTTTTTCAAGCTAAATGCCCACTCTTCAAAAAGGACTTGAGCACCTAGCTAAAGGATTACCTCCCTGTGCCTCAATCCCTTGCAGTTACCTTCATGGCACTTATCACTTAGAGTAATTACTCTATGGGTTTATTGTGTTTTCTCCATAGGGGCTGACAAACATCTGTCTTGTTGACTTGTATTCCTAGCATCTAGGAGAGTTCCTGGCCCTCATTAGGTATCCAATAGGTATTTACTGAATGAACAAATGACATTTTCCCTTCTCAAATCTTCACCATTAACCAATCTGAGAGTTGAGGATACAACAGATGAATTTTCCAAAGACAGTCCAGGTATCCTAATCTTTCTTAGAGAAAATGGCCATGCTCCACTTCTGCAGCTGGGTGGTTAGATCTTTCTTCCTGTGGGAAGAGGTTGGGGTCCCATCCATTACATCGAGCCCATCATTTACCATCTCGTGTCATGCTTACACTCAACTCTTTGTCATCAGGGTCTTAAGGTAGTCCAGAAGAGATGGGAGAACGTGAGGACAGGACAGGCCTGAGGTGGAGTTTCCTGTGCTCCATAAAGAAGTGGACGGTGGTTTAGAGTAGGTTCTCGGAACTGAAGTTCAACAAACCAAGGGCAAACAGTCAGGGCAATGGTGGGTGGGTCCCTCCTGAGCACCACAGATTGAGTATGGGTGGTGCTCCTGGAAGAATTTGGAACACTATGCTGTATTACCTGGGGAGAACCCTTTCAGATGCTGAGAGCTTTCCACAACACATTTATAAACTATTCTTCTAATGCTCAGCACTCTTGTACATGGGGTCACAGGACTCTAGGTGGTATTGCATAAGCCGTAAGCTGTTTCTGCCTCATCAATAGAGACTGGAATCTTCCATGGGGGACTCATTTCCTAAAGGGGTATGTCATTCTGTGGTTTCTTCATAGATTTGAGAAGTTGATGCTACCAATTATCCCTTGGTGCTAAGTATCAGAGGTGAGAGGAACCTCAGGTAGGCCAGGGAATGCTGGGAGTTTTGACACCTCTTTTTGGTTGACTGAAGGCCTTTCTTCTTTATGTATCACTAGAGAGTGGCTACAGTTTATCAAAAAAACTCTTCTGGGGAGGGTGACTTAGTAAGACAGGAGGCCCAGAGAATCTGAGTAGGGCCAAATCCAGAAATTGGGGCTCTGAATCATAAGACAGATGTCCAGTAGGAGAACTAGCTTGAGAGAACCCTACACAGCAGTCCCTCTGGTTTTTGTGGCTGTTTTGGATCACTGAACTTTAACAAGCTCTTCCCCCACCTCACCCCCACCTCTACCTTTGTTTGTTCAACCTCTCATTTATTGACATTAAATTAAAAATAAACTTTAAAAAATTTAACACAATAGAGATTCAATGGCTAAGTGATCACGCAGCACTTGCTCTAAAGAATGAAACAATTAAAATCCAATCAGTCCTGATAAGGTTTTGTTCTGTGATGCTAGACTTCCCTTCGCTTTGACCCCTCTCCTTCCGGCATCCTGTTCTGGGACAGAAATGACACCACAAAGGTTTCCTGTGCCTGTCCCCTCCACTTCTGACCCCTCACTACATCCTCTCTCCATCTATTTAGAGAGCAATGATTTGGTTCCTCTGGAATTCCTCCCGTTTCGTATATTTGATGACACCTGTTGCTAATTTGGGATGCCAAAAACGCGGGGGAAAGTCCGGACTGAGCTCATGTCAGCTGTTAGCCTCCTAGTCACTTGATTAGCAAACCGGGGAATGCGATATTTCCAGTTATTACTGGTCATAATTTGTTGTGGGGTCCCTTCTTGCTGCAGTCTGCCTATCTTGGATCTCCTTAACCAATTAACTCCTAAAACTCTTTCAGGTAATTTCCGAATGCTCATTCATTTCAAGACATTCCTGAGGTGTTAGAAATTGGTGTTCTTGGTTGCCTGGGTGGCTCAGTCGGTAAAGCGTCTGCTTTCGGATCAAGTCATGATCCCAGACTCCTGGGATCAAGTCCCACGTCGGGCCTGCTCCTCGAGGAGCCTACTTCTCCCATTCCCTCTGACTGCCGCTTCCCCTGCTTGTGCTCCCTCTCTCTCCATTTCTCTGTCAAATAAATAAATAAATAATCTTAAAAAAAAAAAAAAAATTGGCATTCTATGGGATACTCCGGGAGAGGGTCCTCTGGACAGAGCCTGAGGTCAAGGCCACCTAGTGCGAAACTGAGTTGCTACCATCCTGCCATTTACCCTTGGGCCTCTTTTGAGGCTTCCCTTTATTCTCTGAGGATCTTGTGTTTATAGAATTAAGATTTCTGCCCTTTGCGTAACAGCCAACAGCCATGCTTCATTCTGTGGTCTGTAGAACACTTAGCACATTGTTGCTGGTCAGAATACATTAAATGGGAGTCATGCCCATGATACCATAGAATAATAATTAGAAAAAGATGGGTCCATTTGGTCATGGCACTGTCCCTCCTGGCAACTTAGTAGCCAGTGGTGTGGGGAGGCCAGACCAGGTGCAGAAATGAGGTCCTTGACTGTGACCCTGGTGCTGTTTGCTGTCTGCATGTCTACCCCATGTTAAGGGGCCTCGGTCCCCAGCCTCATGCCGCCAGCCAGCCAGCCAGCCACCTCCAGATGCCTGCAGCTGCCCCCCACCACTCCAGATACACAACTGGAATTTACTTCCACAGTGTACACATTGGCCACATATTTTCGTCTTCTTCCCCCTTAAAGTGAAACCATCTTTGTCTATCTGCCAAGAGACCCCACTAATTCACTCCTTCTGAATTCACACCTGCACGTGATCAAGTACCCTCAGAAACCAAGAATTCATTGTGGGCCTGGTTCGAGTCTGCATGTCCAGAGCCCAGAAATGCTGGAAATGTTTAACGAAGTGTCTGGCATAGGGACAGCACTCCGAGTGTATTTTGATGAATAGAGGAGAAGGTAGGGGGCAGAGAGCGAGGGACAAAAGTTTTCTAACATTGTAAGACCCAGAGACATTCAAGGGTCAAACCTCTTTGGGACCTTCCAGGCCTTTCTTTCTTTCTTTCTTTCTTTTTTTTTTTTTAAGATTTTATTTATTTATTTGACACAGAGAGAGAGAGCACACAAGCAGGGGGAGTGGGAGAGGGAGACGAAGGCTCCCCGCTGAGCAGGGAGCCCAATGTGGGTCTTGATCCCAGGACCCCAGGATCATGACCTGAGCTGAAGGCAGATGCTTAACTGCCTGAGTCCCCCAGGCACCCCACCTTCCAGGCCTTTCGAAATGAACTCTATCTAAGAGAAAACAGTTTTACTACCTACTTCTTTGTTTTGTGCTTTGTGATCATCAAAGATATGGAAAGGCCCGGAAGGATAGAAAAACACCACCAAGCAGAGCAGTCTCCAACAGTTACTGAGAACTTTTTAAAAAGCACTCTATAAACCTTTTGTATTCGGAACTCACTGGATTCTCAAAATGACCCTATGGATGACTTAGGTGATACGGTTATCTCTCCTTTCTAAGTGAAAAGACAGGGTGTCAAGAGGTGAAGGAAAGGGTAGGAAGTTTGGGGGAGATTGAATGAGATTCCACATCAGTAGGGATTTCCTGAGGCCTTTTCCGAGGGTTCTGGGACCCTTCTTCCTCGTGCCAAGCGCTCTTTGGCTTTGAGCTGGTGGAGTGTGAGTTGTGTCCAACTTGCCATCAATGCTATCAAGTCCTTGCAGCTGTGCCTCAGCTGGGATCTCCGGGTGCTGAGGACACCCAGCTCCCCGATCCAGCAGGCTCTTGAAACGATAGCTATGCTTCTCTTTCTGGCCTCCTCATCTTCCGACGGTTGGGGGTGGGTGACAATGCCTCTGTCTCTCTCAGCTGGATGCCATCAAGGCTTTTCTGAGTTGCTGCTATGGAGACAAAGCACAGGTACTGCTTCCATTTGCCACCGCTTGCTATTAAAAGACAGGCACGGATTGTGAGCCCAAGATGTTCAGTGAATCAACCTGGAACTTACCCCTTTTTAAAAATTCTAATAGAAGGTAATTCATGCAAGTTTGTTGGCAAGCCATCTGCCTCGGGGACTGAGCACAGGTTAGATAATTAAACCCAACCTGTTCCTGCGTGGCTGTCTGACTTACCATTTACCTCATCACAGACTCCTCGCCTCCAAAAACCCACTCTCCAAACTGGTTAACTCATTGTTCCCCCAAAACACCTGCCTCGCCGTCTTATTTTTACTCCTGCTATTCCATCCACCTGGAATGAACGCCCTTCCTCTCCTCTCCTTTCTCCCTCCAAATCCTTCTCATTTGATTCACAATATGGTCACAATGATCGGTCTCTCTCCCTTGAATTCCAATGGTAATGGATCGTATATAATTTAGCTGGTAATTAATCACACACCGCCTTAGGATATTCCTTCTATTGTTATCTTGAACTGTTATTTAAATCTTTAATTTTAACCTGTCTCCATAGGTTTATCTTGATTCCATAGTTGAAATAGAAGATCTTTCAAAAACAGAAAATATATAATTGTCTCCCCTTCGGTACCTAACATAGAGCTGATTTGCTGAATTTTTTTCCTTTTCTTTCTTTTTCTTTTTCTTTTTTTTTTTTTTTTTTTTTGGCCAGTTTGATGGCTGAAATTATAAAACTTCATCCAAAGACTTTAGTAATAGCAGATCATATTAACTGAGTGATAAATATGTGTGGGTGATTAGAGAATGAGGTCTGTGGTCCTTCGGGTGCCTTGTAACCCAAAGAACTAAGAAATGGGCAGGAAAGGAGTCAGGGGCATGCTTGTAATATAGCAGAAATGGGAAGGAGTCTTTGCAGGAGTCAGCTGGCCAGATCTCTCCCAGGCAGCTTTTATTCTGCTCCTTCTCTTTCAAGTGAGAACATACTGATCTAGAAAAATACCTCCATAACCTCTTACTTTGTCTTTCCTTTCTCCCTCCCCAGTCCCTGCCATCACCTAGCACGTGCACACATGCAATCTTTCTCTCTTCTCCTCATCTTAGGCTCTCATAAGGACACCCGACTAATGTTTTTCCTATGGCTGTGACATCTTCCCCTGCTACTCAAGACCAGGTAAAGAGAAATAACAAAGACCCCTTAGATGAATATAATGTATGTGGTAAGCAGCTTCTGAGATGGCTTCCAGTGGTTTTGGCCTCCTGCTGGTCCCCCATATGTAGAGTCCCCTCCTTTGAATGGGGATGGATCAAATGACATATTGTTAACAAACTGAGTATTGCAAAAGTGATAGTTTGTCACTCCCTAGCTCATGCTACAGAAAAACTCTGGTTTCTGTGCTGTTTGCTCACACTCTCTCTCTCTCTCTTTCTCTCTCTGTCTCTCTGTCCCTGTCTTTTGGTCTTCCCTCTGAGGGAATCCAGCTGATAGGTTATGAACAGCCCCTCAGAGGGGTCCATATGTAAAGTGATGTTTTAAGGACCTGTGGTCTTCTATGTGAATGAACTTGGAAGAAGATTCTCCCCCGGTTGAATCTTCAGGTGAGACCACAGCCCAGACGACACCTTAATGGCAACTTTGTCATAGACCTGGTGCCAGAGAACTAAGCTAAGTCGTTGAGATCCCTTATCTGCACTAACTTTGAAATTATAAATATTTGCTATTTTAATCACCCAGTTTTTAAAGTAATTTGCTATGTAGCAATAAATAACTAATACGGTATTTAATCATAGGAAACCATTAAAGAAATGGCCAAGATCAACTGAATGCCTCTGATTATATGTGTGATATTTTCCTTCTGTGAGCTTGAAAAATAAGGATGGCTCATTTCAGGTATAATAACTGAGTTGACACTGAAGTGGTGGCTGTGTTTCTTTTTTTTTTTTTTTTTAAGATTTTTTTATTTTTTTGACACAGAGAGAGATCACAAGTAGGCAGAGAATCAGGCAGAGGGGCGGGGGGAAATGAGCTCCCACTGAGCAGAGAGCCTGAAGCAGGGCTCGATCCCAGGACCCTGAGATCGTGACCTGAGACAAAGGCAGAGGCTTAACCCACTGAGCCACCCAAGTGCCCTGGTGGCTATGTTTCTAATCTTTCATTGTAGTGAAACTAGCTGATGGTAAGCAACACAGGTCATTAACTGGGCAGAGATTTCACAGCTAGATAAATATCTGGTAAAGTAAGCAGCATGAAATGAGTCATTTAGCCTGCTGCAAATCTCAAGATGATCTGGGGAAGACTGGTATCCTCAGTGACTTCGCCTCCAAAAGTTATCAGCAAAACTCTAGGGATTAATCACAAAAGAATTAAACTATGATTTCATTGTTTGTGCTTATACCTTCACTCATCTGAATACATCTCACTAGTTGAATGGAGGAATTGGGGTCAGCAAGCCACAGCCCACAGGCCAGATCTGTATCACTACTCTTTTAAATGATGTTTATGGGAGCACGTCCACCCCCAATTATTTAGATATTGGCTACGCCTGGTTTTGTGCTGCTGTGCCAGAGTTGAGTAGTTGCGACAGAGTCCGTGAAACCCACAAAGCTTAAAATATTTCTCATCTGGCGCTTTACAGAAAGTGCATGGATCTCTACTGGAAGGCAGTTATTTGGAAAAGGTATTCCCGGGAACACTATTTCTGTGGGATCTTAATAAATATTATATGGGGAAACAGTGGGTTCTGCAGTCAAATGTGCAGGAAATAGAGAGTTAAATAAAGTTATCCCCATTGCTTTGCGACATAGCTGCTCTGAGCCCTTAGTTAATCTCCAAGAGGAGGACATAATGTTCAGCTCACTGGGAAATGCCTGTTCTAGCTATGAAAGCAGTAGTTTTCAAAGTGTTAACTTGGCAAAAAAAAAAAAAAATGCAACAGAATAAGTATCTATAAGCTTCAACTTCTGTAAGACTTCATAACAATTTGACAATGCACGGGGAGATGGCCTCATTGATTGTGAGCCCAGTATGACACTGACACTAGGAGAGTGGGATAAACAGAAACATGAAGTTGTGTGCTAATCACAGACTCTGTTTTCCCAGAGGCAGCCACACGCAGAATAATCTTAAAGTTGGAAGGAGAACAACATAATATTCTACTTCTGTAGGTCTCAAATTTTGTACCACGGAGTCCTCATAATTCATGTAAATGCCTAAGGACTCTAGCTGAGAATTAAGGAGGATCTAAGTTTCACCAGCTGGTTTGAAAAACAGGCTCTGTTATTCAAAAGAAGTTTGAAAATCATTAATCTATTCCAAACCATTTTTTTCTAGAAATGAAGAACAGATTTCTAAAGAACCAGAGAGATTATGGTCTCAGGTGGTCAGCCACTCACCCGTGGTCAAGGTTCAGACCTATGTTAGGACTGTCCTTCCTTACATCCTGCTTATGGCCTTTGGGATGACTGGCCAGGGTTAGGTGCCTTGTCTGTGAGCCTGGGAAACAGCTAACTCACAACCCTGGTCTGAATCAGCATGGGATAAGAAGACAGGAAGAATTCGGTGAGTTCAAGGGAAGAAAATAAATCACAGTGTATGACACTAATATAATAGGATATTGAGTAGGATGTTTCCTGCTGTCCCAGAACCAGGGCCAAGACCCCAAACTGAGCTTAAATCTACTGGTGACAAGTACTTTCCCAGCATGCCTTCTAGAAGCTCCCACTCTGAACCGTCCCCAATCAAATAAAGAAAGGAACTAAGTTGGAGAGTAGTAACCAGCCTTTGGTGTTATCCATGTGAACTAAGAAAGTCCTATCTCTCATTTCTCTGTGGTTATGGCAGGTCTCTCTCTCTCTCAAAGTCGAGTTAGGCCATCTCTAAGAAACTACTAATAAATCCTGAAGGTGACTCTGTGAAAGGGGGGCAGGACGCATGCTGAGCTGCAGACCTGAAGTTCCTCTCAGATGCAGGAATGGCGTCTTGAAAGTTACTGAGAGGACTTGGTAAGAAGGAGCATGGCCTGTTGTTCTTTCTATTTCCTAACTCCGACAAGGCAAGAGGGGAGAAGGTGTTTAGTTGATACATATCACCTAAGGACTTTGGGGGAGGGGGTATATTTGAGCATAGAGAATAGTGTCCAGTTAAAGATCAGAAAATTTTCCAGGCAGTTAGTGTAGATTGGTAGTTCCAGTAAGCATGGCTTGCCATGCTCTGTGCCTGGAAATGAGATGTGGGCAGCTCCACTCCATGTGAGGTCTCTGTGGGCATGGGAAACATAGAAGAAGATTCCAGTAGTGCCCAGAATTCTGTGTGAAGCAACAGGGATGGTGGTAGCAGAGGGGCCATGGAATCATTTAGGATAATCACTGGACAGAGTGATGCAGGCCTAGACAAGTCCAAGAGGTAAGTTAGTGGTCTGGAGTGAAGGTGGGCTTTCTCAGTGACAGAAGGAGCCAGGGTAAAGCTCAACCCTGTCCCTCAAAACACAACAAACACCAACACACACAAATACACCCCTTCCATGGAGACCAACTCATGAAAAGAGAACACAACATCATAAAGGAGGAGACTGAAGGAGAGCTAGCCTAGAACAACTTCCTGTCACTACACATTCCAGCCCATTGGCTCTTTCCCTGCTGACAGTGCCACATAGAGCCAGGAGAGGCTCCAAGAAGCTTCTGAAGTCTCAAAGATGGAGTTCAAAGGAAGGAGGAAGGAGGTAAGTACATGAAGAACAGACCACCAACCTTCAAGCCACTGGAGCCACAGAATGGAAGAGAAACAACACTGAGTGGGGACGGGGGTTGGGAGGACACAGCTTTGAATCCGGTTTGAGACTGAAGTATCAAAATAAATAGGACTGAGTCTTAAATAACAAAATGGACTGTTCTAATAACCAAAAGTGACAGGGAAGTTAGAGGAGCTGGCCAAGTTGCTGTTAAGGGAGTTTCTTCCCAGCAGGAAAGGTAGGTCAACATATCCTAGTGGAGGAGGCTGTTGCTGGATATGCATAAAATGGTTTCATTTCTATACTCAAACATGTTGAGACTCCCCAATAAATTTGTTACATAAGATAAGCACTTTGGACAGAATTTTCATGTGTTCATATTTCTAATGCTTTTCTTCCAAGGGATTCTGAAGGCAACAAGCCAATATTTCCCCCGTTCTGCAAATTAGCACACAGAGAGTGGTATTGGTTATCAAAGGGACTCTGAGTCTATCCACAGCCTTCTGTCTTCCACTGCAATCATGAGGCAGCTGACTCCCTCTCAGACCCAAATGTGATCCATTTTTAATTGGGAACAGAACTTTTCAATTCTTGAGTCCAAAACAAATTAAAGAGTAGAAGGAGAAGTAGAAGTAGGAGGAAAAGGAGGAGGAGGAGGAGGAGGAGGAGAAGGAGGAGGAAGAGGAGGAGGAGGAGGAAGAGGAGGAGGAGGAGGAAGAGGAGGAGGAAGAGGAAGAGGAGGAGGAGGAAGAGCTAAAATGGAAAAATTTTGCTTTACCCCATATTTGAGAATCTGTGACTTCTCGCTAGTTTTATCAGTACCAAGATTTTTTTGTTTTGTGTTGTGTTGTGTTTTTTTAATGTTTCTTTTCTTTTTTTTTTTTTTTAAATTTTTCACAGTTCTCTATTCAAGACTAAATTTATCTGTTTTAAAAAATCCATCTGGCTTTTGTGTTATGGAAACCCACACAAGCCTGCACCAACCGTTCCATAAGCAACAAAGAGTTATCAAATGGAACGAGTTTCCAGTGAAGGGACAGCAAGCTAATTAAGGGCTGAGTTTCTTAATAAGGAATAAGGCAAGGAGGAGAGTTGAATGACGCCAAAACACACAAAAGTTTCAAAGACTAGAACTGTTTATGAGAAAAAAGACAGCAGAAATAACTTTGCCAATTTTTCAGGTCCTACCCTCAAAATAAATACATCTATTCCCATTTGTATCAACAGACAAATGTAAATATCACTCAAATAATCTCAAACTAACATTAACATTAGAATGAAATATAAATAATTCTGAATATAAAGACCAAGTATAAAATGCACCAAAATATAAATATAATAAAACTAGAAATAACATTACATTACATTCAATGTTAAGAGACTGTCACTGGTTTTCTTCAGAATCTTTATTTTTCTGCCTCAGCCACACTAAGATAGATTTCCCTCTTATATACTTTTCTGGATAGTTTAATTTTCTTTTGACCCCAAAATAAATAACATCCAATAAAATGAAAACTTTCTACAAGAAAATCATTTTGCTCAAGTGATCTGGTATGAATAAAATGCATTGTTATTTGGCTTTATTGTTAATATTTCCTATTAATGTTAATGGACAAGGAAAATGTGAAAAATCACTAAGGAAAGATCAATATTTCCCCCCAGGTATTGGAAAGTTTGTAGATTTAAAACATATATAATGTATCTCTGCCATATTGGCATGATCTAGAGAGGAAGTATAGGGGAGTGTACGAAAACTAGGAATGAAGAGGTTTGAAAAGCTTTTTTCAATGCCGTCTCAAATGTGTTTGGGAAAATGCTTTCCCACATTATACCTCGTTTCACTCCTCTGAACAAGAAAGCTAACCACCGCAAACCCTCATGCCTCTAGGAAATGAATTAAGAACCCATTAGTGAAATGTTGTTTTGAATTTCATAAAGAAGTGGCACGTTCCCATTGTATGACATTGCAAAGTGTCACCAGGGTGTGGTTATGTGGGAGCATTTCTTTGGCTAAACTAAAAATAAACAAGCAGCCCCTTCAAGAGCTCACTCTTTCCTTGAAGGGAGAGCAAACAGTTGCCAATTGTAGAAATGGAGGGAAGACAGAGAGATGGAGGAGAATTTTGAGGAGGGCCTAGACCAGACAAACTCAAACAGTTCAGTTATCATCCTGCTAAAATATAAGCCACAGCGTGTCACACCATAGTCGTCTTCACAGCCATCTGCTTCTGCCATCATTTTTGATTCCCACAAACAGATTTCCAAAGTTGAATCTGGCCCTCAGTGAGTTTAGGAACATTCAGCAGGATTTTCTGGATAGGGTCAGAAAAGCAACTAATGAACTCAGCAGTCCCGTCTCCAGAGACAACCTACCTCTCATTCTGTCAATCACAAGATAGCACTATCTTCTCACTCCTGGTGTCCTTTCACACCCTTCACAGAACAGAGCAGCAAAAACCTCAGGCAGAATTGGAATGGAGCATGCACCCCATACCCTTCTCTCCACCTCTACATCCACCCCTCCCCCCAGGCTGAACTGCCCTCGTGTCATCTTTCCTCATCCGGAGGACTCCACTGGCCTCCTACTGGTTTCCTGTCCTCCACCCTGGATTCCCTCTGGTCTTTCTCCACAGCCAAAGTGAACTTGGTCAAAAGCCAGTCAGAGCATCCTGTCCCCTGCTTGAAACCTTCTAGTGCCTTTCCACTGCATTCTAAATAACATACAAACCAAAAATCCAAACTCAATAAACAGCAGCTCGGCTCTCTAAGTCATTTAGCTCTTGCTGTATAACAAACCAGCCCAAAATCCAGGGGCACGAAACGACAATTTCTCTTACATCAATGGCATCTTGCTGACTTAAGCCAGACATGGCGGCGCTCATGCGTGTATCCGTGGGTTGGCTGAGGCTCTGCTTCACATATCTCTCATTCTCCTATGTGCAGACTATGTGCTAATAAGCCAGATGTTAGTGAGGTGTTTTTTTTTTTTTGCCGCAAAACACAGTCTGTGAGGGAATGAATTTACCAATTAGACAGGATGTGTGCCATGCCTAGAGCCCACCATGCTTTTAGGCATCCACGAAACTGTTTTAATTTCATTTTAAAATTTGAAGAAAAAATGGAATATGATCATGATGGCCATCCACAGTAATAATCATATAATAAGGAATCACTGGTATTTTGTCTTTATTCCAACAGTTACAAATTATAATTTCTAAGAGCTTTTTATTCATGAAGTGGTCCTGAAAGGTGAAGGTATCTAGGGTTGCAAAAGCCATAATGTGACTTTGTATAATCCTAACTAATCCAACTAGAAAACTGATTATTTGACCTCTCTTCTTACTTAACTCAACCATGGAGATTCATGAGATTTCTGATGAGAGTTTCATCTACCCTCTCTGGAAATGGGGTGCTCCAAAGGCTGGGTAATTCCTCCCTGTATTGTCAGCTTCCTCCATTCTAGCCCTCTTGCGGGTTTTCCCTCTATCTAGGTGACACATAATTTTACATGAATATTGTCCCACATTAGGTCTATTGCACTGAGGGTCTCCTCATCCTCACTGGGATGGCTTGTCAACATGAGGAGAGTCACTTTAGTCCTATGTGTAGAGCAATGGAAGATTCTTTCATGAAAAAGTTATGCTACTTTCCAGCACATCATTTGCTCATTTTATTTACCTAGAAGTCTCCTTGACATTTCATTTACATGGAGGTCCCATTCCCGTTATCAATTCTATGAGGTTTACAGAAATCTAATGCTGGCAAAACATCCCGAGACTCAGAGGGGACACAAGATGGAAGTTACTACTAGAAAAAGAGAGGCAAAACCATCCTTTACCTGTGAAGATAATTAGATTCAGTTCAGAAGTAAGAATTTTCCTTATCTGGCATAGTCTTGTCATTCCCTCAAGAATAAATATGCTTAGTAACCATATATATTTTCTAGTTATTCCATCCTTTTTTTAAAGAAGCTATGCAACTTTTAAAATCACTGCATATGGTATATTCCAAAGTTAACCTTGTCTTGGGAAATTCTGAATTAACTTTACAATTTTAAAATTATTTTGACATAATTCTGTTTTTTAATAGGTAGTTCATTTCCTGTTTCCGGGTGCCTCTTAATGACTATGTGAGAGCTTGGATCATTTCTCCTCTCTGGTTCCCAAACCACAAATGGGAAAAACTGAACTCCTGCAATAGTCCCATTAAGCTACCTAAATATTTTCACAGATTCTGTGATTTCTTCCCTTGCTGAACTGAGAGAGAAACTTCCATGGCATTTTCACCCTTCTGGAATGTAGAATTCATTTCATCTTGCTTCTGTTTACACACATTTCTTTTCTGTATTCCTAATACTTCCACTGGGCTCCATAGCAGGATGGCTTTTCACACTCCCCACTTTCGGGGCTCTGTGTGTCTGGTGGCCCAGGAATGGGAGAAAATGTTCCCCATTCCTCAGCTCTCTGCTCGAATGGGACACCTAAAATCTCCACAGCTTGAGCCAGTTACCTCCTCATTCCCTTCATCAGACTTTTGAATGGGACACTGAGACACGTCCTTCACTAACATGGAGGGGACACTTCCGAACACCTGAAAGTGTCCTCTGGAGCATCGACCCTGGGGCAGGAGGCACAGTGGGCCAGCTTGGGTCAGTTCATCCAGGTGTCAGCTCAGGGAGAAGCCTGACTCAGAGCAAGGTGGTCACTGCCTCCTCAGCTGTCTCTTTCTCTCACTTGGACGAGGGGATCCCTGGTTTACCTTGTGAGACTAAGGCGGTAGTGCTCAAAGCTTGGTCCCCGCACCAGCAACGTGGGCATCACCTGGGAACTTGTGAGAAATGCAAATCATTGGGCCCCACTTCGGGCTTCCTAAACAGGAAACTCTGGTGGTGGGGCCCAGCTACCTGTGTTTTATAGTCCCTGTGGGTGATTACGAAGCTAACGTTTGAGAAACATTGGACTAAGACTTTGTTTTCATTAAAACTAAAAGTTAAACACATGAATGATTTATTTCGTCCCACCGGGGCCTTTTGGGGATCTGTGCTTCCTGGTCCGTATTAGCTCTGTTCCAGGGGCTCACCTGCAGCCTCCACCCTCTTGGGTCAATGGCAAAGGGCCACTGAAAGAAGCTGGCAAGGCCCTTCCCAGTCCTTTCAGCACCTCCGTCCCTTACGTCCCCTTAAAGTGCCACAGCCACACAGAGTGCTGTTCTCTGGATCTCTTAGTCCTCCCCACTCACGGATATCCAGTGGTGAGCCTGGAATGACTGCTCTTCCCAACATGACTTCAATTTCCATGCAATATTTTAAGGACCTAAAACCCATCATGGTCACCTGCATCAGTCTACAAATCTAGATTATACTGATTAACAAACAACCCCCAAACTGCAGGGGTTTACAACCACCAAGGATGATTACCACCTCTACTGCCCGTCTGGTGTGAATCCATTGTGGGGCAGGGAATTCTGTTGAGCAGTGTGACCCTCAGTGTGAAACTCGGGCTGGTCCAGACTGGAATTGGACCTGCGAATGGGGCAGAGGAAAGAGTGTGGCAACACGCAGAGCGGCTTGCCGGGCTTCTGTCCGGAGGGACACACACCACTTCCCCTCTTGTGTCATTGGCCAAACCAGCTAACATGCCCAAGGTCGGTCTCAATGGGGCACTGAAGTTTAATCATCCCCCAGAGAGAAGCAGTGGCTACTGCAGAACCATACTGCAGGCTTCATCCATCACTCAAAGGGTAGTCCGCCAAGATAAGATGCCAAAGTGCATGGTGGGTAATGAGGAAACTTCCGGGTATGGGGGTTACCTGTGAACGCACACCTGTCAGGTGAGTCTATGATGGTTGGAGCTCCCCTGGGAGAGGCTGCTTCTTATTGGCCCTCAAGGTTAGTCACATGGGCTATTTCTTAAAGGAAAAAGGAAACTAACATGGATAGATTACTGCCTACATGCTGGCAAACTGTGCCAGACTTTTCCATTCGCATTCTCACTGAATCCTCACCTCAGACAGGAGAGAGAGGCACTAACCTTGTACAAGGAGGCCAAGGCCCAGAGCAATTTGAAACTTTCTCATAGGGACACAGGACAGGGTGGAACTGGGTTACTGGCTTCATGGGCTCCCACAAAGCTAGAGCTACAGGAGGAAAGACCTTTCTCCTGCACAGCAAAGAGAAGATTGATTTTTCCACCATCCCCAAGGGTTCTGGTCCAGAATCATCCTCAAATAGTGGGACAGCAATCACTCTCAGTCCAACAGGGGTATCTCTATCAAAAGGAAACTGTTTCCTCCCTATGAATACAAATCTTCAGATTTTAATTGAAGGAGCAGTGGAGAAAACTATATTATTCTTACTAATGAATACTGAGAAATCCATTTAAATCTAGAGTGTCCCTAACGAATGAAACCAATAAACTAGTTTAACGAGACCAATAAACTTCACTGTTTTAGTAAAGAATACTTCATGTATTGTTTGCAGGAAACCCTCTGGTTTATGGTATTAATGATATATGAAAGAAAAATCTCTTTGGCTATATTTTAATTTCTATACTGTTGAACAATACACACCCATAGTGTGCACTAGAGAGAATCGTTGGTGGAGAAACGAAGAAGGAAGTCTGTCCACGAAGCGGAAGTGCACAAGGCTCTATGCAACATGGTCACCAGCAGATAACTTTGTCTGCCCTGGCTCTTTTCAAAAGTGCTTACCTCACTTGGAAACGGCACCAAAGCCCTTCGTGCAGACGCATCACGAAATTATGTCGATGTGATGCTGCCCTCAGCAGCTCGTCAGCAGGGCACCAGCTGACTTCGAACGCCTCCCAAGAACACCACGAACTCATAACAATGAGTGCTGTCCAGGGGCAGCCCCCAAACACCCGGGGACGCAAATGCTCAAAGTCCACGAAGGATGTGATCTTTCCAAGTGTTGCAGGTGCCCGCCCACTTCTAGGTGAATGGGTGGCATGGAGACAGCTAAATCTTAGTTGTCCTGAATCCCCAAACCATCACCATTATAAATTAGACCATTTCTGAGAAATTTGTTGGCATCAATGATCAGACCCTATAGAGGTATTGCAAAGGAAGAGATCTTACTGGCTGAAGACGAGCATCCCAAAAATACAGCACGGTGATGTCAAAAACAACCACGTGTTTTTCTTCCAATCCCCAGGAGCAACTTGGGTTAAAATAATATAAACTTGGAAGCCCTCAGTCTAAGTTATGGAAGGAGAATAAATTAATCTCTAGGCCAACTGTCTATAACACATGGTCATTTGCTGTATAAATGCTATAGAAATTATAAGTCCGCCTGACTTTAACTACTGTGGTATCTTTCTGTATTTTTGATAATGTACATACATAAATCCGAAAATCTGACAATTAATACAGCAGAAACAGCTGAATGCACATGTAATTTTCAGGAACACTCTGAACTGGCTGGTGGTCCTATCATTAGCCTGTTAAAATTCACCAGCTCATCCTATAATTTTCCCTTTACTGTGCTTTAAACTCTCTCTTTATTCCAGTGATGATGCTGAACACGTTCATATCTCACATACATTATATCTCTCCATGTTTTCCAGATGGTATTTGATAAAATGGAAATAAAAGAAAAGCAGAACAAAGAAAAATCAATGTTTTCCTATGTTGGTTCTTGAGACCGTTTCTCCCTTGATAGAGAAAAATAGGAACCCAGCTAACAAACAAGCTCAGAGATACCATTCATCTGGGGCGACACCCAAGGACCCCACAGGTTCAGGCCACTCTCTGGGCTTCAAACTAGCTCCGCAAACAAAAGGGGAAGATTCCTGTAAGTCAGGTGTAGGTTCTTATTAGCTTGGGCTGGAAGGAAGTTAGCAATGGTTTAACAGAATGGTTTGATCTAATGAAAAGCAAGCCAGCATTTGTTCCCACATTGATCATGAAGTTTAAGGAGAAAAATAACCACAGTTCGAGTAATTCAGATTTAAAAAGAAAAATAACACTTACAGGGGCGTCTGGGTGGCTCAGTTGGTTAAGAGTCTGTGTTCAGCTCAGGTCATGATCCAGGAGTCCTGGGATTGAGTCCCACATTGGGTTCCTGCTCAGCGGAGGTCTGCTTCTCCCTCTCCCTCTGCCCCTTCACCTGCTTATGCTCTCTCTCTCTCTCTCTCTCAAATAAATAAATAAATACAACACTTACAGTCTTCAAGACCTCTAAAAGCTAAAATCACCAATTTCAAATGTGTCAGAAAAATATTTTAGTAGGTCATTTGAAGAGTAAGATTACCAAGTTAAACTATAACTTTCCCAAAATTCCCTACAAAGATTTGATTTTTGTATAAGCAGATAATCCTGAGAGGACGTTTCTTTTTCCTTCAAGAAATCTAGGTATGAATACTTATGTCTTACAGGTCATTTGTGAAGCAAACACACCAAATATGATTGTCTTTAAAAGAAATAAATTGCATGGATGGAAAAAAAATTAAGTAATTTTAAAGAACCAGTAAATATTATGCATAATCACATTCTCTCATTTCCAAATAATGTTTGCCATTTTGTTGAATTCAGCGCCTGGAACTGAGTTGGAGCCGTTTATAAGCCCCGACGGACTATGAGTATGAGCTCCCATGCTCTCTGTACTTACTATCTGGCTTTCTCCAAGCATCAGGGAGGTGAATCTCGAGGTCCTCAGCAATACCTACTCAGCTCATCATCTGGCCACACCCTCCAACAAGGACATCTGGCCTATTGATTTCAATCCCCTTGCCCATGACCCTCTACTCCTGTCTCTTATCATCCCAAACAATGTCCAATGGGGAGATGCAGGTGCCCCTCTTTTGGTGATTTTTTGAAGCCATCTGCTAATGCACTCAGGTGAAGGGAGCAAAGACAGGGCCTCCCGCGCTCAGCCTGAATCCTTTCATGCAAACCTTCAACGTCAGCCCCACCTGCATCGCGCTCAGCCCAGCCTTGCCAAGAGACATCACGAAATGAGAAACCTGGGTTCGCACTTCTCTCTAACACAGAGGTACAACTCGTGTAGGTTACTAAGACAAGCTGAGACTTACTCAACGGCATCATCTGAGAGATGGGAAAGTAATTGCTACTTCACGGTTTCTTCCGAAGACTAAAGAAGATAATGTTTGTGAAAGCCAAAGGGGAAGCGCTTGGCCCATGATGGACGTACAACAGATACAACTTTCTTTCTTTTCGCCAGTAACACACAGTTCTCCGACTACCCTCAGCTCTCCCTCTTACTGTCTGAATTGTTTCAGGCCCTTCTAAGAAGACTTCATAAGCAACACCACCAGCATCGCATCGTATCAGAGCTGCAAAAGCCCTCAGACATCATGCAGTCTGTCCTGGGATTTTTGCTCTGCCTTTGTCCCCATCCTCACAGCCAGTTCAGAAAATGTCAAGTCACTCCTCTGACTGTTGATACACTGTGCGCCTTCTTTATTGTTTTTATAATTTGAATAACCTCAAACATCAGCCAAGGTAAAGGAGCCTGGTCCATCAGCACTTCCATATATGGCTCTCAGAGGGAAGTGAGCCTTACTGAACACTTACTATGTGCCAGGCACTCAGCCGTTGACATCCTACTACATACACATCATGGTACCTTTTTAAGAAAAGGTTGCATATCTTCTATTGTTTGCTTTTATTCATCCCTATGAGAACAGAGAGGTCAAGGGGCTGGCAAGTGGCAGAGCCAGGTTCAAATGCACGTACATATGGCCCAATGCCGTGCTCTTCGTCTGATACCTTCTGGCAAAGCAATGGCAAAAGCAACAACCAGCAGGGGTAGAAAGATGAGTGCTGAAACAGAGGCGCTCAAATATTACTTGGAATATTCTCAAGTAATGAAATCAGCCACTTACAAGCGCTTGGGCAGTAGCCTCGGGGTCTCTTGCTGGAGAAACTTTGAGGAAGCATTGGGGAAGATGGAACCCTCAGCAGAAACCAAACCATCCATTGAGTAGAAAACAAATTCTGGACTTTGCTAACCCTGAACAGAATACAAAGGTACAGAGGAATAAATATAAACACGTAAAAACCAAGAGAGGACATTTGCGGAATGAAATCCAGATCGGTTTGAAAGAAGGACATACGTTGTATGCTGAGCTACTCTTAATGGAGTCCAACCAATTCTCTTTATTACCACGTTGAGGTGAGTTAAAAATGAAACGCTCTTTGAAAGCCCTTTGAAAATGGAAAAGTTCTATAAGATGGACTGATTCATTAGCTCATTGAAGAGGGTCCTGGACCAGGAACCAGAGAGACCTAAGACTTTGTGTCAGCTCTGCCTCTAACCGATTGTGTGACCTTGGGGCATGCACTTGAATTCTGTAGTCCTCAGTTTCGTCCACGGAAAAATTAGGGGTTTGGAGCACCGTGGCTTCCTATTGCTGTAAAATTGTTTCCCAGTTGCTCTTATCACTGTGCTCTCTGATGAGTCCCTGCTCCCTCGATGATATACGCGTCTCAGGAATCCCTGTGCCCCTGGGTTCCAGGGGGTGACTGAAAGCCAGAGCTGAGGTTTGTTCCCTCAGCATTGTTCCAAGTTAGTTCTAAATGTGCACATTGTACAGAATCAGGAGCGGGCGTGCACACAGAGAGAAAGACAGATGGCAACAGACAAACTTGCTAACCTTTAAAAAGATCTCAGTCTGGCTAGCCCAGCAGTCTAGTGGCAGGGATCTGTGCCCAGAGGAGTTGAGACAGGTGAAGAACTCCCAGCTGCAGTGCGTAGACACTGACGATTCAGCAAGCTTCGCCCCCTGCCCACCAGGGAGCAGCCGCGGAGCTCCCTCCTCACGGCCCCAGCCTATGCTGGGCTGTGGGCCACCAGAAGTCCTTGCTCTCTCCCGCTCCAGACCCACCAGGGGCCAAAGAGCTTGTGTGAACATTTGGGAGAGAAAGGAATCCCAAATCGGAACCTAGAACGGACTTTTCTTTGTGATGGGTTTGAATGGTGCCTATAAAACCCAGTGCTTATAAAAGAAGTCTGAAATCATGGACCTAAATGGACACCCTTCTCCACAGAGGAGGTCCCTTGAGAGTCTGTCCGCTTCCCTTTGGCAAAACCTTTTAGAAATTTGCCTGAGGGAGAGCCCATTAAAAAAGAATGGATTCTACAACTGGGTTTGCACCATAGACAGCCCTGTGCCCCCAAAACCCCTACCAGAAAAAGATGCATGGCAGTCTTAAACCCCCAGAGCCTGTGAATGTGACGCGATCTTATTTAGAAATAGTCTTTGCGGATTTGATCTCATTAGGATGAGGTCATGAGGGCGGACCTTAATGCGGTCTGACTGGTGTCTTTACAAGAGGAGAATGGGGGAGAAGGACACAGATGCACAGGGAGCTTGCCACGGGAAGACACAGAGGGGCAAAAGCTTTGTGAGGGTGGAGGTGGAGATTGGAGGTAGGACAGCTGAGAGCTGCCGGACGCCTAGAGCTCCCAGAGCCTGGAAGAGGCAAGGAGGCATCCTTTCTTCAGGCTTCGAGGGAGTACAGTTCTGCCAACACCTTGCTTTGGGACTTCCAGTCTCCAGGACTGTGAGACAATAACTTTCTGTTGTGTGAAGCCATCCAGTTGGTGGTCCTTTGTTCTGGCAGCCGAGGAAATGAATACAATTGATTCATCTGTCTGACCAAGTACTCGCTGTCTGGCCTCTGGTCAAGTACCTAGTCTCTCCCGTCCCTGGTGGCCTCCGCTGCAAAAGGGGAACAGTAAGGGCACCTGCTTCTCCAAGTTGGCATGGAAATGAAATAATATTAATTAATTAAATTCAATAAATAGGATGCTTATTGTAACAGCTCTTATAAGTGTTTATAACGATGGCAGCAATGATGACGATGGGACCGTATTGTACCCTTCCCCAGCTCATACTCTTCCCCAGCTAAAAAGGCATTTAGAGATGATTGTGTGAACAAGATCGGCAATTGATTTAAAACACAAACACGATCTGGCTTTTACATATGAAGAATAGATGTGTAAGTGTGCAGGCATTTGAAAACTTCAAGGTGCCAATAAAAGTCGATCAGAATGGTCCATAACCACATGTATGACTTGGGGGAGAAAAAGCAGATACACTGGAAAAATTTGCTATCATGAGTGGCATTATCCCTGCTTCCAAATCCACAGAAGAGCAGAGCTGCATCTTCTAGTCCAACAGTTAGGGAGAGCGATATCTGAATTTGGGGACACCTTTGCTTACTGACCACACCCACATTCCAAACACATGTTGCTCACCTCCCACAGCTGGTGTCCCAGAAGTACCTGGAAAAATGCAGAGGCCCGCTAGGCTTAGTTATGAGTGTTAGCAAGAAAGGAAAATATTTTGCTTTAAGCACAAATGTTGTTTCCTGGTGGGACCACATTATTTGAATTTTGGCAAGTTGTTTTCTAGTGCCAATAAGTGAAAACCCAGTATGCTTGCATTTATTACCTGGTTTGTACAGGTTCTTTGAAAGGGGAAAATGTTTTATGTTTCTGAAGAAGAAATCAATACTCCACGCTATAAGAACCACATCCTTTTAGGGCTGCTTAGCGGAGGAAATGTCTTCAATGTTTTGCTATATATGCAGTATGACTTGCACGTACTAAGTAGCGAGATTCAGGATTTCCCTGTGGGTCCTCACCCCCCAAAGCTTGAGCTCCTCCCACAACCTTGCACAACCAGTCTAGTTGGATACCCAAGATTTACACTTTAAGACAGAAAATATGTAACAGTATACAAGCAAGGGTCAAAGTGCCATATTCCACCATTAAATGATACAAAATTTGGAGAAAAGGCGACCTAGTTGGCTGGAGGAGGGGGGAAAGGTATATAACTTTGACCCGAACTGTGTTTTTTTAATATCAAGTTGCAGATCTGTCACATGCTTCCCATGTCAGCAGGAGAAAAAATAATGTATTCATTTGAAATGCTTGGGATTCTACAATAAATCATGGAGAAATTTGGAAAGTGGGACACCCTTGTCTACATAAATGTTTACTGTCTGCATTTTACAAATTGTCTGGCTTCAATCTGGTTATATCCTGAGATAAAAGACGGTGTCTATGTTAAAAATTATAACAAAGGCAAGACACAATACATGTGCTGAGTCACAGATGCTATACTCCCCAGGGTAATCCCTAATGTCATGATTCAGTTCTTATTTATGGATGCATTAATTTCATCACTCACTCATTCCTCCAAATATTAACAAAGTTCCAAGAACTTTGTCATTATTTCCTTTGCTTGGGAGAATTTTGAAATCTGCTGCCTTTCTTGGAAGCCTTATTGTCATATTGTTAAAAAAAAATGCTGGTCTTGAATATACAATCAGTAAGACTTCTACCTGACTCTGATTACATCTGCCAAATATCAATACCAGACTCCTGGAGATATTTTCTTAGAAAGGCTTATATTGTAGGAAAGCCTCAGTCCTCTCTCTCCTTCTTCTCTATCATTTCTCCTTCAGGACCTGTGCCCCTAAGAAAAAGGCTCATTTCCATCCCCCAGAATGGTACCAGTCGAATCTATAAAAATTTCACAGTTGGTAGATTTAATAAAGTAGTACTCCACCTTTAAGAAAACAGGAATTGAAAAAGTTTGAAAAGTTACTTCTTGGGGATTGTCTGTTTTTATTATTAGTTTAATCACAAAGACCACATGAGAGTTTTAACTCTCTGGAACAGAGCTTAGCAGCTCAAATGAGAAACGTGCTGGTTCTGGCTCAGCAGCGTAAGGATGCATGAGCAGGGGAGGGGCTGCTGTGGCAAAAGCAGTAAGAGCTGCTTATCTCTCAATCTTATATAATCATTAATAGATTCCTATGAATCATGAGACAGGAATAACTCCTATTTTTAGATGAGCTTATTAAAAGAGTTTGTTTTGGCTTCCCTTCAATGTAGAAAATTAAGGCAATCATGTACTTCTTAGGTCTGGCAAGATGAAGATGCGCCATAACTCCATCCCCTCCAGACAGCTAATATTTATTTGTTCTCCCATTTATTCATGCAACAAACTATATATATATATATATATATATATATAGTTTGTGGTAGGGACTCTTCAGCTATGGGAGATGCATCAGGGAATAAAGTCCTCTCGGACCATGTGTTCTAGTGTTGGCCAAGGAATAGATGGAATAGAGACCATCAACAAAATAGGTAAGGAAAACACATCACCCTTTGGATCGTGGATAGTGGTATGGAGAAAAATTAAATGAGGAAGATTAGGGAGTGCTAGTGGTTGGTAGTGAGTATTCAGGGAAAATTTCCTGGGAAAGTTGACATTTCTTTAGGGACCCAAAGGTGATAAGGCAGTGGGACATGCAGAGATGGGATGGAAAAGGAGAGAGAGAATCCCAAGAAAAGATTCTAAGAAGGGAGCATCCCTAAAAGGGTTGGAGAAACAGAAAGGAGGCCAGTGTGCCTAGAATGGAGTGAATAAGAGTTCATACCATTGGGGGGTGGGGCTCAAGTCCAGGAGAGGAAAGTAGCCTTTTCCTCTAAGTAAGGTGGAAGCCATGCATGAGGGTTGCCAGATTTAGCAAATAAAAGAATAGAATATTAATGAAATTTTAATTTCAGTTAAACAATGTGGTAGGCAGAATAATGGCTCCCCAAGGGTGCCAATATCCTAATCCCCAGAACTTACTTCTTTATATAGAATATGTTACCTTCAATACCAAAAGGAATTTGCAGATATGAAACGATTATGTTAAATGTCTAGAGATGGGACCATTATTCTAGATTATCCAGGTGAGCCCAATGTCATCACAAGGATCCTTAAAAGATACAAGAGGGAGGCAGATGGGTTGGAGAAGGAGATGAGATGGCCCAAATTGAGATCAAGGTGATGTGATTGTTGCTCTTGAAGATGAAGGAAGGTGTCACAAGCCAAGGAATTCAAGCTGTCTCTATGATGTAGAAAATTCAACGAGACAGAAATTCTTCTAGAGCATCCAGAAGGAGCTTAATCTTGTCAACACTTTGATTTTAGCCCAGTGAGATTCATTTTGGACTTCTGGTCTCCAGGACTTTAAGATAATAAACTCACGGTTATTGTTTGTTGTTTTTTTTTAAGCCACTGTTTATAAAATTTGCTACAGCAATAGGAAAGCAATACAATCAAATACTTTTTAGTGTAAATATGCTCCATGCAAATTTTGAGATATTTATGCTAATAATTATTCATTATTTATCTGAAATACAAATTTAACTGGGCATCCCATATCTTATCTAGCAATCCTATGGAAGCTCAGAAGTTTAACACCTTCTGATTTCCATTGTGAAAGAATTGTTTAAGCTCCTGTATTGGAAACAAGGGTAGGAAGGTGAGGTAAGAAGCAAGAGTAACCCTTAGGGGCTTACTGCGATTATCCAGATGAAAGATGTTTATGGCTTGGTTTGAGGTAGCCATCATGGAGGCCGTGAGAACTGGGTCCATCCGCATATTGTCTGCTGGGTTCTGCTGACCATTACACGGAAGGAGAAGTACTCACCTTGCCTCTTCCCTATTGCCCTGTGTCTTTCTATTTACTGTGAAGCAGAATTCAACCTTGCAAATAATTCATGTTCTTCCAGTTTAGAGAAGCCCCACCCCCCAAAGAGAAGATAATTCTAGGAACTCCCCAAGATGGAAGTAATACCTGGTATTCTCCTGTGTGCAAAGAATATACCACCATGTCCTTTTTTTTGTATAATGCCAAACTTATGAACCATTGAGAAATAAGGCACCCGAGGCACTTATTCATCTGTGGATGTTATTAATCTGTCTAACAAGCAAACCACGTCTTTAATTCCAAAGACCAATATTTTGGTGTAGGAGTGATTTCCTTAGGATAACAACCTCCCAAATCTGTATTGGTCTGATGTACAGCTCACTGGCTCTCTCAGCTTGTCAGGCGAGCATCTTGCTTCATTTTTCTCTCCCCTTGGATATCTTGTTTCTTAGAAGTCTGGGTGGCCAAAGGCCTAAAATATGAATTCTCTCATGTCATCTACAATTGCTCTTTGACCCACTTGTCTAGGAGGTTACTACTCTACACTTTTATTTACCTCTGGTTTTCAATTCATTGATCTTAGTGGGCTGTTGGTGACTGGCCTCGCCAAACTCTCAGCAACCAGGGGAAGGTGAAGAAACATATGAATGATGTTGCTATCCAGGCTCGGTGAGCACACTCAGGTACCAAGCCCTCAGCATCATGAAGGTCTGGAGCTCTTCTCATTTGCCAAGGACATCTGGCTGAGACACAGGTTTTGAAATGAACAAATAAAGGTTCAGTCTAAACTTGGTCTCTTTCTCAGCCAGAGAGAATGAATGATAAAGTACAGGACATCACAAATTGAAACTAAATCAAAATTAAAGTAATCAAAATATCTTCCCAGTTTTATTACATAAATATTTATAGACTTCCCATAAGGAGACGCAATATCCCCACCATCAGTTTCATGGAGAAAGCATACAAACACGTAGGATAACCCACTTTCGGTGGCTGTCTTCAGCCCAACTCCTCTTCTGGGCTTTAAGGTTTCTCTCACTGTGTTCTGGAATATTTGTCAACAAATTTGTAGCTCATGGGTCCGTTCAAGGCATTGGTACAAATGTAGCAATGTGATAAATTCTGAAAGGTATGCCCGTATCAGGCAGACTCTGATCAGACAAGGTTTTCTTATCTGTCAAGTCAGCAACTACTTTTTGAGCTCATGCGGGACATTTTGTAAGGTACCAGATGCTTGAGTACAAATAAAAGAGGAGGGATATTTCTTCCCTTTAGGGACTTGTATCTGATTGAGAGAACAGAATTATCAATAGAATACAATCACTGGAAATGTGTACAGGCAAACACATTAATTCCAGTCTTTGGAAATGGGAAATAAGTTGGAGAGGTCAGTGCCGTATGGGGAAACAAGAGAAGGGTTGGAAATGGAGTTAAGATGGTTTGTTTTTGAGGGCCGGCTGGTGACCTTCAGATGTTCTCCCAAAGCTCCCTGTTCTGGCATCTCCTGGAACATGAGTCTCCGAGTTAGCTAAACCTTTATTTGCATTGCTGCCTGGAAAAGGTTAATAAAAACCTAAAATCAACCGGTGGTCCCTGGGACAGCTCATGTGTGCTCTGATTTTTCCTGGGAGCGTTCTTGACAGTGTTATTTCACAAATAACACCCCCACGGGTCTTGTCACAAACCCAGTGACAAGTCATGAATTTTGGCTTTCTGACACAATGCTGGTGCTAACAATTTCATTCCTAACCGTTTGCTTAAAATCCTGAAAAAGGACCAAATGGATCACAGAACTTAACCACCTACTAAAAAAACGGGAGGGTTCCCTCCCTCAGGTCTGTGAACTATCACACATTGACATCCCTTGCTTTCTTGATGATCTTTCTTTCTCAAAATATGGGTAAGGAATGTGCCAGAGGCTGCAGCCTTGTGGAATCACACCTCCTTTGAAAATGATCAAGACCAAGGCAGGGCAGAGCTTGAATTAGACTTCATGACCCGCTGCTTTCCTCCAGCTCTCCCTCCTCAGCCTGGCTCTTCTCAGCTCCCTCTATCGTCCCGTGAAGCCATCAAGTGTGGACCAGATGGACACAGGAATGCTCACCGACCTGCCAGCTCTACCTGTAGACTTCTAGCCACACGATTCTCTTCTGGGTCTGCTCCTGCTCTGGCCATCTTGCAATTCATGAAGTCATGTTTCAGGCCAGTGCCCGATGTCTTCCATCACTTCATTTCCTGACTCCTTTAAAGCCTTGCACCTGTGTTGTATCCACACAGGAGGTTTAAATTAATAGCAGCCTTGCAGAGGATGGGCTGACCTCCCCGGTTTTTTAAGTGAATTTTGATGTTGTAAGGCTTTAAATTGTAACATACTTCCCTGGAAATAGTCTGTTCTCCAGGACATGTGAAAAGGCTAAATGGAAAACAACAGTGTTGTCTGTTTTTCTTTTTTAAAGAAAACAGAGGATGTGGCTTAAAGGTCTCGGTATTTCAGGTTGGACATTCGGGAAAAGGAAGAAGTTTCTCTCCTAGGGGTTCTTAAAGATGGGGACTCGTGTTTAAACCACTCAAATCAGTTTTCACGGATGTGCCAGCGAAAGCAAATGCCCAAATTTGTAACAAACCTTCGTAAAAATACTGCTCTGTAACAACAGATTTCCTTTTATAAAAATGATTTTTACACACGCAAGTCTAGAAGACATAAGCATGCAAAGGGTTTTGTACTGAGGACCACACACAGTTCAATGTGCCGCCTTCATAACCTTTTCTTTCTTCAACAAACATTTATTGATCTTCTTTATGTACTAGGTGTTAGGGGCTCCAAGATCAGTAAGAAGCCCCTGTTTTTCTGGGATGTGTAGTCATGATTACAGTCGTCTCAGGACAGGAAAGCCGGAAGAGGCCTCTGAGATCTCCTGTTAACTCTGTATTTTATACACGGGGATACCAAGACCAAGAGAATTTAAGATACTCATGCAATGCCACGCAGGCTCAGAACTTCTAACTCCTGTTCATGGACCTTTCCAGAAAGCCCAGTTTTGCCCACCAAAGACACAGGTGGGGAAAGTAGAAAGAGCACAGTTTAGAATGAGGGGGCCTCAGAGTTCACCCAGCTTGGCCACTAACCAGCTAGGTGTAAGCACACATAGTAGGTCAGCATTTCTCTCAGGTTCCCTCAATGGCTTGCTCAGGATACTGATGGTCAGGCTTCTGCCCTGGAAATGCTGACTTGGGAGAACTAGATGGAGGTCCACACCTCCCATGGATCTCATTTTGAGAAAGCTTACAGAAACATTGCCTCAAGCGAGCTCTAGCCCTCCAACTATAAGAATCTTTAAAGTAAAGTGAGAGGCAGTTGGGTGGCTCAGTCAGTTAAGGGTCTGCCTTCCGCTCAGGTCATGATTCCAGAATCCTGGGATGGAGCCCCACATCAGGATCCTTGCTCTGCGGGGGAGTCTGCTTCTCCCTCTGCCCCTCACCCTGTTTGTGCTCTCGCTCTCTCTCTCTCTCTGTTGCTCTATCTCTCTCAAAATTAAATAAAATCTTTTAAAAAATAGAATAAATAAAGTAAAGTGAAACCAAAGAGGGTACAACAAAACAAACATTGATGGGTACTAGGACTCTTGCCTCTAGAAGGAAAAGCTCCTCCTGAGCTCTTTCTGTGATCAATATTCTCTGCCTGCTGGTCTTCTGAAGAAAACCACTCCCAGCTCCATAGAGGGCTCCTAAAATTCACAGAAACTTGCTGTTACCTCAGGTCATGCTAGAATGATTTTATTCTGTGTGAATTTGGGGTATATAGGAACATGTGGAAAAAACATATATTTATATATTTGTATCTCGCGAGAGAAACAGATACACCTTCACCAAAATTTTACCTGACATATTAACAATATTTGGGGGGAATGTTGTTGTTATTGAGCCTAGACAAACAAAAGTTGTGCTTATATTTCCTCTTCCGTTTCCAAGGACAATCGTTAATGTTTAAATACACTATTCTGAGAGGCCAAACACTCCTAAGAAAAATGAAAGCCTCACACACACACCATTGAATTAAAATCAGAAATGACAGCGCAGGCACAGATCTGTGAATCCTGTTCACAGGTTTTAGACTCACTGATGGGTCTGAATTTAGCCAATGTAGCAACCCCAGACGGAGGCTTTCCTCGGGGGTTCTTAGCCCGCCACATCCCTCTGCGAGAAGGGCTAAAGCCACGTCAAGATCAGACAGGGCGCACTCCGTAATGACGATGAGATAATCCGCAAGCTTTGTTTTATTGCATTTCTTTGAGTCACAAAATTAAAGACAGTGGTTTCTGATACAAAGGAAGAACTGGCTGGGGACATCATTCTGGAAATGTCTTGGCCTGAAATATCTGGCCAAGCCAGGTAAGGGGCTGGACAGGAAAGTCAGAGAGATAGAAGTCACTCAAATAATTCAGGAAAAACCGCATTCCGGATGCCTGAGGGTGTGCGTGTGTGCACGGGGGTGGTGTATGTGACTTTTTAGTTCTGAGTTTCTTCATCCATGAATCCATCCGTAAATCTAATTGTTTCTTCTCCCAACAAATAATTAAGGACTTTTTCCTCTGTGCCAAACACAATCTGGACAAGAAGCCAGAATAAAGAGATAGTCCCTTAGTGTGAAGAGGTTATCACTCTAACCATTATTCACTTTTTCTCATCAGCAAAATGGGCCTGGGCCTGAGAGGGAGGTAGAATGAGTAAGAAACCAGAAATGGCTCTACTCCCAGCGCTGACCCTTGCTAACTCTGTAAACGGCCCTCAGTTTTTTGTTTGTTTGTTTGTTTTTTGCCTATAAAATGAAGCCATTTCAACCCTAAGGATAGATTATTCCAGGTGATACAGAGAGCTTTGCAAAGAAGAGTTCACAAATGTTACCAAACATAGAAGAAAATACAGTCAATGTCAATTACTTTCTTGGGGTAACGTGGCAGGGTCATCTGCCCTGGGAAGAATGGGACCGTTTGGGTTGTCAGAGTGGGGTTTTTTCTTCCTCCTTCTTTTTCCTTCTTTTTCATCTTTTTCCTTTTTCTCTTTCTTTTCTTTGAAAGGAGAAAGGACATGGGTACGTCATCCTTCCCTTTTCTTTTTGTTTTTGAAAGAAGGTTCTCTGCACCCCCCCTGCTCTGGTATTACAGACCAAATCCCTGGTTCATCTCTTGGAGGATAACAATGAAGTTATCCTCTGAAGCAAGATAAGTCTTTGGGAGCCGATTTTAGACTTCAAACCCAAGCAGAAGTGGTAGATTTAAAATTCTGAGCCCAGCACAAACCTCTTCATTTTCAAGTTCATTTACCCTTGGCAACATGCAACCTCCTGTTTACTATGAGGGAAAAAAAGCTTTAAAAGGCTCATTTAAAAGGCTAAGGAGCCTTTTGGGATCTCCACAAGCTCTTTAAAAACATATTTTGATGATACAAGTGTAAACAAATCAAAAGCATATGGATTGAATTTCCCTTAAATTACACAGGATTTTTTAAATGATGGGAGGGTGGAAATGTGTTCGGAAAAATATGTTTTTGGTTTTACTGACTCAGAAACATGCGAAAGAGCTGAAGCTTTTGACAGACCCAAGATGATGGCAGGTTTGTCCATCATCTGTCTTTGAGGGGTCTATAGTCCTTCACAAGACTTCCCTGGCTTTGTACCCAAGGAGGAGAGATTTCCATTAGTGCAAACTCACACAGACAGAAAGACCAAAGCCACACACTGAGTTCTACCCTTCCCTTGAGTTGAAGAGTCTTGTTTCATGAAATTTGGCAGCATGGACTCCCCTTGGACCAGTCAAAGGGATTAGTGTTCATTTTATAAAATGTAAGTCTATACAGGGCTGTACAACCTGGACCCAGGGGCTAACATCAGCATCCAGGCTGACCTTCGGCAGCTCCCAAGTGGGGAGCCACCCCAAAGCCTTCACCCCATGCTTCCCAGAGAACCCTGGAGAGGCGCATTGTCATCATCACCCTTTGCTTACCTCTCGGCCCCAAGGCACAACACGCCAGAAAAATGAGGGTTGACAACCTGGGCCACTGCCTCCAAAGTGATGCTCATGCCAGAATTTGAGAATAAGGGAACAGGGCCAAGAATAAGCAGACAGAGAGAAGGGTGGTGTGTCCTTATGAGCATTCCAGCCTCATCTACAAAGCAGAATGTTGGGGCCTCTCGTGGAGATGCACCTGTCCAATCTAGTCCTAAAGGGAAATGCCCTACGAATCTCTAGACGTTTGTCCTGCTTTCTTGCTTTCTTTGTCTGAGTATACATAGCACCAGAGTTACAGCAACCCCAGAGAGCTTCTGAAAGATTCAGGAAAGTACCAGGTGGGTTTGAGGGACCAGGAGCCCCTGAAGACCTGTCCAGTCACCTGACTCAAAAGCACCAGCAAAATTCCTTCGAGGCAAAAAATAGCTTTACTCCCCCACCCACATGGAACTGACTGGGCTGTTTTGAAGAATGTTCAATTTGGAAAACTGAGTTGGAAACAAGCAATTACCTGAGAGTTTGACTTACCTGAGGTCAAAAGATACTGCATCATTGTTCTTTTTTTAGGAAAACCCACAAACATACTCAGTGACTTTCTTCCAAACAGACCCAGAAAAGTTCATATTACACCCCTCTTTACCCTCCCCCCTTTTATTTTAAACTCAGAGCCGTGATGTGAGAAAGTAGTTTGGAAAAATAAAGGGCTCACTCATAAAAATAGCTGCTACCCCCAATTGTGCCTCTAGTTCCAGAGACTTCTGTCCCCTTGCTACAGTGGTGAATGCCTAACCAGTACATAATTTTAACAGCACAATTGCATTGCCTAGGCAGCTGTCTGCCACACCAACTCTTTATGAAATCCACCCACGCCATTTGACTCAATTACCTCCTGCAGCTGCGAATTCCACAGGTCGACCACACTCTGCATGGAAAAGTATTTCTTTGTATTTGTTCCAAATTTATTAGCCATTTGAACCATGCCTTTTAGTGACTTGTATATTTTTAAGTGTTCATATATCACCGTTTTCGGCCCAAGTCCCGTCGGCCTGCATTTAATACGCAGCTCAGAATATTACACTCCAGTCTTCAAAGGATCCATTCTGAAGCAGACCTGCGTGTTGACCTCCCCTTGAGCTTTGCTCCGAGTTCCCCAGCCATGGACTTGCTCAGAGCCCATCAGCCCCAAAAATGTGGGATCACAAGGCAGAAGAGGAGAAAAGCCCTTCGGGGACCAGGGAGGGAAGTGTTCAAACCTCCTTCTGCTAGAAAGGAGTTGGGACCCTACCTGTATTCAAGGACATCCCTAAGAGGTGAGTCCACTGTTTTATACATGAAGATGCTGAGTCACGGAGAAATGAGGTCACTTCCCGTAAGTCACAGAGGTTCTCTACCCCAAATCCGCACCAAATCTCCACCATAAACATTCTAAAGACAAGTCCACCATCCTAACCCCTACCACAGGAGGGTCCATGTAAGAAGAGAAGGGCAAGATTCATGGATAAATAAGTTAATGTGTCCTTGGTCCAGTAGGAAGAGATATTCACGGCTCCCTAAAGTTAGATCCCTGAGCAATGGGTGCCATGCTTCTCTCCCTGACGAGCACGGGAGAATGCGCCGTGCACTGTGGAGAACCCTGGAAGTTCCTCTCCACTACTGTAAAAATAGGCCTCAAAACACAAAGACAAGCATGGACTTTCAGCATCTTTGTTTAGCTTGACAAGCGATGTCCTGGGCCATGTCTAAATTCTTGCCTCCTCGTCATCTGCGTTCTGGTGAAGCCACATCGAGGCCTCTCTCCCCCTCAACCCCCAACCTGAGGTAGCCTCAGTTCCCATTCAGGCCAGGCTTCCTGTGACTTCCCCTGTGTGCTCTCTTCCCTCAGTCCAGTTCTACTGGGAATGGAGGGAATGGGTGAGACGGCCTCCACGTCTCCATGCAGAACAGAGATAGCACAGCCTTCACTGTCAGGACTTTGTAATTCCAGCTTCTTCCAGATTGTGACTACAGGCGAGTTCTTTAATCTCTGAGAGGGATGATTCCTCTGCTCTGTCAGTGAAGAAAATGCCGAGCTCACGTGGCTCTCACAAAGATTAGCCATGATGCGTCCAATGAGCCTGGCCCCATGTTCAGCCCATAATAGGTACTCAGTGCGTGTCAGCTGCTTGCCTTTCGCAAATTTATGCTATATGTGAATAAGTGGGGAACCAGGATGCTAAAGATATAGCAGGCTATTACAGCCGACTGCTTTAGAAGGGGTGGTTTGACTTAACAGCCTAGTCTTAAAACCAGGTGTAGCGGAGACAAAATCCAGAACTTAGGTCTATAGCTTAAACCTTTATTCATAATTATGTATGGCCCAAGATTAACTTATCATGGCATATACAAAAACAGAGCTGCCTGATTAACAGAAAAGAGAGCTTTGTGCCAAGACCCCTCCCTCTCACAAAAGAAGAAGAAAATGCCAGTTGGAAGTGAATTTAATAACGACATGTTAAGTTGGGCGCATCTGCTTCCATTCCATGTCAAGAAATTACAGTCCACGCTTGCATTCAGCAATTTATTCTTTTTCTAAAAGTTTCTTTGCTGTCATGTACAGGCTATGTTTAGGGTTTAGTGTTTCAAGATGGTTTTACTGTAAAGGGAAATGAAAACAACTATGGGATATAGAGAATCTATTGATCTTCAACATCTCTGGGACCAGAATTTCCTCTGCCTTTTCAAATAATGCAATTGTCATAGCCACTTATTTTTTTCCTTCAAATTCTGAATCAGGGTACTGTTTTCTGATGGTAAATTTAATGGCCCGTTGTCAGCAATTCAGAAGAGCATTGAAATGTTCCCCAATAATATGGACTCAAAACAACACTCTACATTCAAAAGGTCTTTAGTTCTGGTGTCTAACATCCACTCAAGTAGCCCAAGTGGCTTTGGGCGAGTCACTGAACCACACTGATCCATCCAGATGGATCACCTGCAACAAGAGAAATCTGGAGCACTGACCACACCAGCTAGCCTACTGTTGACATTCTACTCTCTGTAGGATGCTATTTGTAAGACAACCAAAGTTTTACAATTTCTTTATTCCCGGCCATTAGAAATCAAATAGTTCAGTTTATTTTATAAAAGCATCCTTAACCCAGTTTCCTGTCTATTTATCCCCTTGGAGGGGAAGATGGTGACATTCTTATATGCTCAAGGAACACCTCTATGCAATCGTATATTTGAATTTAGATTTAGATGCTGACTTTGGCCAAATATGCATTAAAAGTAGGTAAAATGATAATGCCTACCTGACCCATCTCACAAATTGCTTTTGAGCCTCTATGTGCTCAGCTCTGGGCGAAGAGAAGACTGACACTCTGCCCTAGTACTTGCCAAATCGGTCTGGACACTCTCTGCCCATCTGTTTAAAAAACAAGAACAAACAGATAACTGAGAGATAATTTGCATACCATACAACTCACCCACTGAAAGTGTAAATTCAATGTTTTTTAGTCTATTCACAGAGTTGTGCAATCATCCTCAGAATCACTTTTATAACATTTTTGTCCCTCCTAAAAGAAATCCTGTACACATGAGCTGTCCCTCGCCATTGGCACATACACACCTTTCTCCAGCCCGTGGTAATAGCTACTCTGCTTTCAATCTCTAAAAACGTCCCTATTTTGGACATTTCCTAAAAATGGAGTCATACGGTATACGACCTTTTGTGACTGACTTCTCTCCTTCAACAAAATGTTTCTAAGGTTTATCTATGTTTTAGCGTGCATCGGCACTGATTCCATTTTATGGCTGATTAATAGTTCATACTGTGGATATACCACATTTTACTTATCTACCCATCAACTGATAGACATTTTAGTTGCTCCCCCCTTCTGGCATAACCACTGCCAAGAAAGCTCATGGACAAGTCTGCACATCTAGTTGTACATCGACAAAATTCTCTTGCTTTCAATTAACTTGGAAGACCAGCTCCTCATTTTCTACACAGTCGCCTGCTTTTCTGCATTCGCTGATGTTAGCACCTTGTTCCAGATACTTTGACCTTTCTGATGTCAGAACAGTCTCTTCACTTTGCATTCTACATTGAAATGGTTGTCAAATCTTTCTAAATATCTAGAATGGGTCTCGAATCCATTCTTTCTTGATGGTTGTCTTACAATCATGACCTCATTTTTCTTACTTTCTTCTTCTCACTGAAAACTCTCCTCACCATTGACTCGTTACCCAACTACAAGCTTGGGTCTCTTCTTTCTACTGTGAAATGTTACTTCTAGTCATCAGGTATTTAAAAAGTCTCCATGATTCTCCACTGAAAGGTTCACTACACTGAGTTCTTTACCAGATACAAAATTTGCAAGCCACAAACCTGGGTACCTAAAAACTATAAATTTGATTATTTTTCTATAAAGGAACTTAAATTATCTTTTAAGACTTTGTGTAGCCTACTGGCAAGATACTCAATCCAGTTATAGCCAAGTAAGTTCAGTCACTTCCGTGATTTCTCTGTGCTTTCTCGTTTGAAATTAACATTTCCCAAGATGGCCTCCTCTCAGCTCTTCCCCTGAACTGGGTGAGCGGTGGGGATGAAGGCATCCATATCTACGAATGAAGAGGAACCCACATCCAGTCCTCAGGTGACCTCTCTTGTCTGCAAGGATGTCCCCTAGCCCATCTGCTCTAACCTCGCCAATACCCCTCCTTTTTGCCTTGCCTGCGTCCAACCTGTTGACAGTCAGTTCTGCCGTCCATCCACACCCCATGCTGACATGGAGGGCTTCTTCTCAAAGCCCCAACCCCCTTCAGACATTCAGGCAGAGAGTCACTTGCCCACTTGTCTGGGATTTTTGCTATCCAGCCTAACCCCACTCCAGGCTGGTGGGCAAGGAATAGGGCCCCTTCTCAGAGAAAGAGCCACATGTCAGCTGTCTTTTCTCTCCCTCTAGCTTCTGCTCTACCAGTTCAGACAATCTTTGTCTAGTCTCTGCAGACAAGCTAGTTGAGCCCTTTATGAATTTTCTTTCCAATATGTTTTTTATATCATAAATTGAAGGCTTGTACTCCTTCTGCTGTTTTGTTTTCCAAAACACCCAGCTCTTGCAAATTAGGAGCCTTGGCTCTCCAGGCTATTATCCCCTCTACAAGCTTCCAGGGCCCTATCTGAAAGGGCTGGTTCTCAGGCTTGCTTGAACCCAAAGCTTGTGTATGCCCTTAAACACTATGGTGTGCTGCCTCCCAGGTTCCAAGGGCTGGGACTCAGCAGCCAACCATCTCAGTCTCTGCAGAGCCTGTCAGTGTCCAGGGAAGCAGCAAGGAGCTGCTGGCCAGAGAGGCTCCTCCAAATCCATGAAAGTTGTCTCCCTTTTGTCTGAGTCAAGATAACATCTTACAGGCCCTGCCCAGCCCAGCCAGGATTTCTCATTTTAAGGGCCATGGCTGGCCCCTGACTTGACGTTTGGGTTGTAACACACACTTCCGGTGGGTCACCAATGTGTCCAAAGAGGTCTGTCATTCCTTAAGGCTCTTCAGCCCTAGGTCTGCCTCTGCTGATGCCCCTGCAGCTGGACACGGACCCTGGAACCTGGACCTTGACAGTTAACCTAGGAAAGTGGAAGCTCACAGGCATGTGGAGTCCCTTCTCAGGAAAGACAGGTAGCAAAAATGCACCATAAATATTATGCACATTTGAGGGAAGAAAAAGAGGAAGGCAACACCATAAGAACCTAATGTTTCCACTAGGTCAAAAGTAGAATCCTTGTTCATTATCTGTCCTGTGATGAAAGTACCAAATATATAGATAGCAAGGAACGATAGTCAATTTCATAAAGGGTGTGGGTGGGGGAAAGCCATAAAAGAGTTTTTGGTTTTGTTTAAATTGTCTTTTTCTTGCTGTTAATGGAAAAAGGTAAAGGCTGTAATTGCCTGTGATCATTGTTGTGAATTCAGAAACTCAAGCTTCTGGTGAAACTGACTTTCTGAATATCCAAGTTTTTGCTGCTATCTTAAAATGGAAAGGATTTGGATTGATTGGAGGCAACAGAAAAAGGATTTGAATTTTTTTCCCCTCTGTGTGTCCTTCTAACTTCTAACATAATTGAAAGATGAATTCATTTGGCGAGAAGTGCCGCTCAAATTCAAATTTGGTTCTTTCAAAGAAAGAGATCAAAACTGATTTTTCTCTGGAGTTGGAGAATAATGAAGCACAGAGAGGATATGTTTTGCATATTTGTTTGCAAAAGACACAATGTTCTTATGCTTATATATATATATATATATATATTTTTTTTTTTTTTTGTCTTGAATGTGGGTCGTTGTAAAAGGAAAGTCATTGTGCAGGATTACTTCATTTGGTTATATCCCTTTAAAGACTTAAAGCAACTGTCTATCCATATTATCTGGTGATAAATCCTCTGAAATTCCCTGCTAAAACAAGTCCCATTGATAGCAGATAACCCGGGCTCAGCCTTCTTAAGTTTTATTTCGATTAATCTCTGATTCATGTTAATGATCTTTCAACTGTTTTATTCCTTCTGAGGCTGAACATTTTTTTTTTATCATCTTAATGTGCTTACGGCGTACCTAATCCATCCTTTTCTATCCTTGGCTGACCGTTGTCTACACGATTTCTGACATGAAATCTCCTTCCCTTCTGCACTAGCTACCTCCCCTCCCTCTGTATCCTTGGGGAGTTCTCTTGGACCGAACACTTCGGGTGCTTGATTTCAATTTCCATAAGTTTCTAGTTTAAAGATATCACTTCATTTTTTTTATTTGTTGCTGTTGTTGTGTGTGTTTATATATTTAATATGCTCATTCCTGCATTTGTATTTAATTGTTGTTTTCCTAAGGGACCACGTTTCTTCCCAATTGATTTCTTTTTTTCTTTCTTTTTTTTTTTCTTCCCAATTAATTTCTAATGAACCCATTTTCAGGGGCATCTGCACCACAGAGACAGCAGCTGATTTAGATTATGCCTGAATTTTCTCAACAGGAACTACCATTGACCTAAGCATCCCTTTCACAACACTGTCCCAGGCACAAGAACAAGCCAGTGGCCATCCCGGCCCTCAGCCTTCTTGGCTTAGTGAGCTGCTACTTCTAATTATTTCTAAATTACTTTAATTGCTTGAAGCCATTAAAAACACACACTCAACATTTGTGCATTTTGAAAGAATTGCCAGAGTCTCCTCAGACCAACGTTTCCACTGACACAATATGACTTAGAAGAAACATCAAAGGCTTGCAAACGAGACCACTGAAAGCATTCTTGCTTCTCCACCCATCAGGGCTCTACATTGTCTGAAACAATGTGATTTCCAGAAGGAGCTGGCTAACTACAGGCCCTTCGAACCCTATCTAGTAAGGCTGGCTAAAGCAGAGACTTTAGCTTCTGAAGGATTTGAGGGTTTGCTACTTTCAGGGAAGAAAAACATGGAGCCCCTTTGTTAAGACAGTGGTCTCATTAGAAAAAAAGGTAATATGGTTGTGGTCCAAAATCTATACCGAAGTATTGGGTTCACAGAATCTCTAAGGCTTTGAGGGAATGTCAATGTGTCTCTGAGAAGATGTATCAAATTCCAGTATAACTAGCTTAGGGTGATTTAGAATTCAGAAAATAGGATATATTGTGCAAGTACATCTTCCAAATCTTCACGGAAATTTCAGCTTGGCTTAGCTAATTGTGGGGAAGGATTATGAAGGAGAAATGTCATATCCCAAACATGTAGCTCAATACTTGGCAGTAAGTGTTGGTCAAATGAGCAAATGATCGAATGATTGAATGAACTAACAACTGAAAACGAAACTAGTCATGTATTTCTTTCTTCCTTCCCTCCCTTATTTAATGTATCAGTATACCTTTCCTTACCCAAGATTTAGCTTTCTACCAACACTCTGGACCCCATCCACTCCTGCCATGTTGGAGACCTTACTCCAAGGACTGATGTTTTTTTCCCTGCATCATCAATAACTATCTTTCTCACACTTATATTCTGTGAATATACCCCCTTAATCTCCCTCACTGTCACTGTCTTGGTTTGAGGCTCCATCATCTTTCAATTTAAACTATTTCAATATTTACCTAACAGGACAACAGCTCTGCAAACAGAACCAGGATACAGTTTCTCTCTTTGTCCTGTCAGCCTTGCGTCTTCAGTGTTGAATTCATTCTTGGCAGATTCTTCCCTTTTAGTCATAAGATGGCCGCCAGTGGTTCTCCTAGTGTTTCCTTCTTTGTCGCATCTAGCAGGAAAAAAATAAAGCATTCCTTCCAGTATTTCAAATAAAATAAGGACAGACTTTTCTATTCCAGGTATTACAAACACCTGTGAAGTCACTGACCTCTATTTCTCTGTTTTGTCCATCCTTGAATGAATCACTCTATGCCCAAGGAGGGAATAGAATATACTCATTGGTTTAAGCCAATCAGGTATCACCCCTATAACTGGAGGTGAGGACAATTTCAACCAAACTCAAAAGCAGAAAAGAGAGGGAAAGTGAATTTCCAAAGAGAAGCTGGGGTATGACGATAGATGGAGGGGAGGATGCTTGGAAGGCAACTGAAGTTGTCTAGTGCATGAGGTCAACAGTGTGGAAACAACAGCAGGGGCTAAGACTAAAAATTTGTTCACACAGAAATGGAAGAAGGAAGATCAGAGTCGTGGCCAGAAAAGTTAGTAAAGGCAGAAAAATAATAATAATAAAATAAATAATAATATATAAAAATATAAAATAAATAATAAAATAATAATAAAATAAAAATAATAAGATTCCAACTGCTTATTAGCCAGAGCATGAAATAAGTCAAGTTCATAAAACTCAGCTGAAGCACGAGATACCTGAGCTAGTTAATCATTAGAATCACCCAGAGGAATTTCCTGTTTAATACAGACTCCTGGGGCCCCTGCGTGGTAGAGTCGCTTGAGCATTCAACTCTCAGTTTCATCCCAGGTTGTGATTTCCGGGTCGTGAGATTAATCCCCACATCTAGCTCCACACTCGGTGCGGAATCTGCTTAAAATTCTCCCTCCCTCCTAAAATAAATAAATACATCTTTTTGAAAAATAAAGATTTCTTTGTACCATCTGCAGAGATACCACTTCAGCCAACCTGAAGCCCTTAAAATGTGGAGCTGCTCTGTGGAGGACGGGCTAGCCTTCGGAGCAGAGGGGTCGAGCTATGCCGGAACTCGTGGCTGAAAGGGCTGGCTGAGGAGGGAAGGCACCAGTTCAGTTCACCACAGTTCTCCTAGCCTGTGGCGGGGGTGTGCAAGGTGGGCAGACTTCTGCTTTTCTCTCCACAGCAGCAGGTCACCAAGCCACTTGTGAAAGGTCATCCACGGTTGGCCTGGCAGTCACGGCTCGTCCAAGCTCACTGTCTTTTTATTTCCCAGGTACATGGTCATGACAGCTTTGCCCAAAAGGGGTGAATTCAGAGCTTCTCATGAAAACATGCACTGTGACCTGTAATTTGTCAAATATATCAATATTTTCTATCCCGTATATACTTATAAACTGTGTTAGGCAATACCAGCTACTTACTAATGAGTCAGGATATAAACTTTCACTAAGAACCTACAGCATTCCATGAGATCATTTGCCCCTTATTTCCTCTTTTGCTAGATAGGGCCCCACACTGTAGTAAAAAATAGAAAGAGTCGAAGAAAGCAGGGGGAGGAGGGAGCTGCCCAGTATGATCCTCAACAACACTAGTGTCTGAAATCTATCCAGTGTGTTCTCACTTCCTCTCAACTTGAGTGAGCCTTCTCAGCCCCTGATACACAGTAAAGGAAAGATTAAGAAACCTGAGGACTTGGAGGAGATTTTCCTGGTTCAAAAGAGCAGAAAGAAGGAGATCCCGAAAGAAAGACGAAGACTTTTCTGGCTCATCCTCTCTGCCTTCTGGATCAGCCTCCTTAGTCCCGGCAGGGTGGGAGCTTGCAAGATAACGTAGATCCTGCTTTCCCCTTTGGGACCCCAGCGTGCTTCCAGCCTGAAATCCTCCAAGAGGAATCCAGTTCCCTGTAGACGGATGAAAGATGAGAAACAGTAGTTCTCGGGTGGATTTACTTATGCATCTGTTCCAAAGCCAATTGTTTGAAGATTTTTTTTTTTTTTTCCTTTAAAGGTCCAGTACATCTTTGGGCTTCTGGTCTTCCATGGGGAGGAATCCACCCCAGCCAGCCCCAGTGACTCTGCACTAACTTTCTGTTCTACTGAGTCCTTCATTTCATTTTGGCCAAAGATCAGCATTGATCTAGGTTGTTGCCAGCTGTGGAACAGCTGTGCAATTCAAGAAAACCACAGCGGGCTCAGGAGGCTAAGAGACTTTATTAAATCAAGGGGGGGGGTAGGTTGGGAGTTCTTTCTTTCCCCCTCAGTCTCCCCTAAAATAATTCTCCCCAATATTGATGATGTGGTATAGGGTGAAATTCAGGCTTCACACCTCTCCAGGATTTAATTAAAGAGTTTTATTTCTATAAGGAGGAAGAAGCCAGAGGGATAGAAACTCGCTCGCTCCGTGATGGGGACAGGCTGGGGAAGGGGGAAGAAACACGCATCATTCTGGCATCTGACAAGCTTCCTGAGGGTAATGTCTCTTCTCCCGAAACTCGGGGACTAGAAGGGCCTCTTCAGTAAAGGGAATCTGAGGACCGCCACCAAGGCTCTTCAAACGGCCACGACTTCCTAGCTCGCAGACTTCCCTCCTGAATTAAAAAAAAACTCCTCCAAAAGTCCAAAATGCATGAAAAAGTTATAGAAAGAGTCTTTCTAATACATTTGGAAACAACCCCCTGAGGATATGTTTAAAAGGATTTTTTATTTGCAGTAAGTTCTACAGAAGGTGAACAAACGAAGACTCTCTCTGCACCAGTTCCTAGTTGCCTAAAAGGAAATAAAACACCTAATTCCTAAATCCACGAGAAATGTGTTCATTCTGCAGAAGGTAGATACTCAGCTGATTTTTTTTTTTTTTTACCTTGACGACGCTCTCACGGTTGCAGTCAGCACAGTCGACAAGGGTTTTCACCCTCAAACCCCACCTGAAGTGAGAAGCTCTGGCTAGATGTGGTTCACCACCTTTGAGCTGTGTCATCGTCCCCTCCAAGACCTACGCCACACTGTCACCTTAAACGCTGGCACGCTGAAATTCTTTCCCGCTTGGCAGTGTCTGATATGAACATGGAGATCACACAGACTAGGAGATGCAATATTTACTTAGTGTGAGGTGATGTCATTCATAGGGGCCGCTGTGGGCTCTTCAGCTGGAAAAGAAGGGGCTGGCTTCTCAGCGTACCTGGCGCTGGCCCGGAGCTGTGTGTCTGACAAGAGGGCGAGTGACATTAGAGGTGCGGACAGTGATGGCGGAGGAAAGGCATGTCGGCTGGTCCCTGTGGGAAATAAGCCTGTCACCTGGGACTATTTGGGACTCCTTTGTTAATCAGTCTGCATCTATTTCAAGAAGTTTAAAAAAAAAAGCAAGCACCCATCTTGCTTTAAAGATCCACGAGGATTTTACGAGCGAGATGGACATATGCTGAGCTGTGGCTTCCAGTTCATTTTACATTTGGTACAATGATAAATTCATCTTTTTCTTGTTTTGACAAGTGAAATTTTGGGTGAACAGAGGGAAAACAGTAGTGAATGTCTATGTTTTTAGCCTGACGTACAGGCTGGAGGCAGTTTCAAACTTACTATAATGTATTCATCTCTCTTTACATAACTTCCCGGTGTTTTCGAAAAGAGAGTGCTCAAGCAATTCTTCAAAGAAAAAAAAAAAAAAAAGCTCCCCATAAGTTCCCGAGTCAGCATTTACTTTTTACTGAATGTGACTTTAGTTGATGGCCCCAAAATGTACTACTTATCAAATGACAGCAGAGGCTAGCTGGCCACAGCCGTAGGGACTAGGGCATCTTCTGCAGTAAATGAGCCATTTTGTACTCTTTAATCCTGGTTCCAGGGTGACCATGGATGGCTAGGTACTTTGAGTGGTCTATGGGTGGGTCATGAACGTGCAGGTCAGTCCAAGAATCCAGCCGGACCCTTACCTCGCAGCCTCCTGTCCTATCCCACTTCTGAAGTACTCCGACCCACCTTCCGGTCTCCGGCAGCTTGTTTTTTGGACCCACAGATGTTCATCAGGCCTGAGGCATTCATTGGAGCGAACTAAAAGGAGTCGAGGATTTCATCTCGTGGATGGGACCCCGCTCTTTGTTGCTTGGAGCAAATGTTGCATTGCATATGTGATGTGTCTGTCCTAAAGCTTCTTGGGAATGAATGTAGGGTGTGCAGGCTGAGCCGATAACCCAGGGAAAAGCTACAGCGAGGTCTTTGGGGCAAAGCTAGAGGTGCAAAGCTGCAATCAGGGCACAGGGGGGCGACAGCTACCCCACAGCCAGGTGAGAAAGAAATCTACAAGGATAGCCCCTCTTAAGGTGGTCTTCTGGACTGAGCTGTGACTGGGCCAACCCGACATCCTGGAAAGGGAACAGGGCTGATGATACAAACCATGTCCCATAACTGACCAAGTAAGAAATACACAGGAGCAGGTCAGAGGCGGAGAGCTCGTCAAGGGGGCAGCCCACCGCAAAAGAGGCGGTAGGCCTCCTTCGATGGGCCTAGCTTCCTGGACCAGCCTGAGAGTGACGTCCAGAGTCCCTAAGAGGAGGTGGAGGCGAATGCCCAGGCATCAGCAACGCCCAAAACCATGTTGTCAAAGCACTGGTGTTGAAGAAGCCTGTGGCTAAGCCTAGAGCTCTCCTTCCGAGCAGGCTGGGTGGTGCTCAGACTGCCCTAGGGCAGGGTGTGTTTTCCAGGCCTGGGGAGAAGGAATTCAAGAGCAAGGTGGAACTGAATCCTAGACTTGCCTGGCCGGCCGGCTCACAAACCTCCTCTGGCAGGAAGTTATCCTTCTTTCTCCAGAGATAAGCTTAGGGAAGCTGGTTTTTATTTGTTTGCTGTTGATCTCTTTGGGCATCTGTTCTCAATGCCACATACCCAAGCAAGACTGGCTCAAAGCTGACAGAAGAAAGGACATTATTATCACCTTTACAAAAAATTTCTCCCTTCTTTGGAGCTACCTCTTGCCCCATTATTCACTGTGTATTTGGAGGGTGATGGAGAGAGAGAGAGAGAGAGATTGGGGTAATAAGTGGGTCGTCTATGATACGGAATCTGGCCATCTCTTCCCCTTGCCAGATCTCTGCCCCACCTGAGTCATTTATCCTGGCTCTGAATAAGTTGCCAAGATCTGCTAGATCACTCAGCACACATTCTGAAAATTAAATTCATGCCCCCACACATACACACAGATGTCTCTCTTCCTCCCTGAACCCCTACGCATATACTTAAACACCCTAAGTGCTTCACAAGGGACAAAACAACTCTGGAGAGGGATTTAGTCCATTCCCCACAACCAGTTATGGGGCTACAGGTAGCCTCAACTTTCTTATCATCTCTATTTTGAATATTGAGCCTGAGCTTATCTGTCTCTAGCCAAAAATTGGCTTTCAACATCAGTTGGCATAAAAGAACTCTCTGAGAGACCCAGTTGCTATAGGAAGGAGGGGACCTTGGGAGGAAAATTTGACTTCCACTAAGGCCATGAGGCTCATTGTCAGCGGGTGTTTGTAATGCGGGAAATTCAGAGCAGCTTCCCTTCTCCCTCCCAGCACCCCATAAACGTACATACACACAATGTCCAAACCCTCACGCAGAGCCATATTTGAATCCTGCTCCCCATTCCCCCATCAGTCAAGCCCATGCCCAGTGCGTCTCCACTGAGCCTCCGCACTGACTGGTGCCTGAAGCCCACTTCTGTTGGATCACATCAGGGCAGGATCCCTGTTTAGCCTGGATGCCCCCTGCCACCCGCAAAGGCATACCTGAGACAAAGCTGGCGAGGAGTTCATTTGGGACAGGTCCACAGGGAGCAGTGGAGTGAGTGGTGGGGGAATGAAAAACAGAAGGAGGGAAAGACAAAACAGAGGTGATCTAGAGAGTGGGCCACCCAGTGATCTAGGACGCGGGCATTTGATGCGGGACAGTGCTGAAGAGAGTCCAAGCCAGCCACCTATATGTAGACAGAAGAATCAGCATTTGTCCTCGAGCTTCTGTCTCCTGTTAGAAAAGGGGTTTCAATGCCTTGACACCTCCAGATTATTTTTGTGTGAGTCATAAAGCCCCATTCTACACCATGGAGTCAAAGATGTGCTGGGACCACATCAGAGAGGCCTGGCCATGCTTACGGTGAGGTGACGAAAACACAAAGCAGGAAGCCTTTGCCACTGCTGGAACCAGAGGATGGAGGCAGTGTCCTAGAGGCCTGACGCCATCTTACCCCACTGCCCTCCCTCCCACCTCTCAGGATACCCACTGTAAGGCACTAAGGCAGGGGGATTGGAGAGTCAGGCACCACTGGAGCGGGGGTCCTTTTCCACGCCAGAGGTAGTCGCCACAGCCCCTTCCAATTCCTGATTTGAGAGACAAGAAAGAAAGACCCTCCTCTCACTGGCCAAAGTGTGAATTTTTAAAGGCTCAGGGCTTACCAACCCGTCTTCCATGACTGTAGTCAGAGGATCCAAAAGGGGGAAGAGGTTGGAAGAGAACAGAACAAATTATGTGGGGCTTGATTTCCTTAGTCCTTTATTCATCTCATTAACAATCTTCTACAAAGCTGCCACATGGCCACATAATGTGCCAGGCTTCACAAACACAGGCATGAACCAACATGGTGACTCTGCCTCTAAGAGCTGAGAGTCTCCTGTTGACCAAGGCTAGTTGGCCACTGGAGCCACAAGCTGCCTCTCCATGGCCGACTTCCGCCTTTTCCCCCAGCCCAAAAAGTTCTCAGCCTCATAATCTGGTACCTTCTGGACTATTTCTATGAAAAATTTGCTAAGAATTAACTTTCCCTCCCTGCTTCAACCAATACTATGTGTCTGTTGTTCAACTTTGGGAAATTCTATTTTCAAAGGAATTTATTATGTAGGAAAGTAGAATATTGCCTATGTAAGAAAAATGCATGTTGTAGAGGACACTCTCAAGGGATTTGTAGCATCAGAGCCATAGAGGGTCTAATAGGGTTATTGAGACCATATCAGCTAGCCAATAGTGACAGATCAAAAACATGAGAGGGTTTTGGCAAGAGGAAAAGAACCATGGCCATTGACCCAGAAGCAGTGGAGCAGCTTATTCCAAAATCAGTATTTATTCTCTAGAGTGGCTTATCCACAGTCTCCATTTGCTTTACATTTTTCAAGTACCAATTTCAATATGCTACACCCTCACTTCAAAACAACAACAACAACAACCAAAAAAAAAAAAAAAACCTAAAATGTACTGGAAATTTGAATATGTTGATTTCTAAACTGCATCTTCTGGGCTGCTTCTCATTCTTGAAAACAAGACATGATTTTATCTTTTTGGTTTTGATTTAGAAAATACCCTTCTCAGAAAGGAAACCATTTGAAGTTCCCCTCTAAGTTGAAGTCAGCGGAGACCACAGAAGGAGGACAAGTTCTAGAGCTGGGCTGCCCAGTAGGGTGGCCACTAGCCACATGTGTCTATTGAAATAAAATACACAATAGATTCCAAAGACTTAATATTTTTGAAAACGTTAACTATGTCATCAGTAACAGCTTATACTGATTCTATTGTTGAAATAATAGTGTTTTGGAATCCTGAGTTAAATCGAGTATATTACATTGATTTTACTTATCTCTTTTTGCTTTTCTTAATGTAGCCAATAAAAATTTGAAAATAGGAGCTATGGCTCACATTCTATTTCCACAGGATAGCACTGTTCTAGAAGTATAATGATCTAACGTGGTATTTAAAAAAAACTAATTTGAAAGATCTACTCACTTATTTGGAAGCTAGGCAGTTTAGGACTCTGGAGCCCTGGTCTTACTAAGCAGAGCTTTGGGAGTTGGAAAGTAACTCAGGCTTGAGGAGAATCTTCAATTGCCATTCCGCATGCTGAGTTGGCGTGTCACAGATAAAACACTGCTTCACTAGGACTGAGGAAGCCCGCTCTCTCACCCTCACACTGTCCCTGACCAATTGTACCCTTCAGAAAGTTACTTAGTACCTCTGGCCTTATCGATTACAATATAAAGAACGTGGATTATGCCATCACGAAGTCTCCTTTACCTCCCACAGTCTATGATCCCAAATCCTCTCTGTTCCCATAACATAGGAACATGGCAGGAATATTAATCAATTATTGTTACTGACCAAACAAGAAACTTCAAACCAGCTTGGAGGAAAGGCAATGTTGTCCTGTTTCCAGTGTGTTCAAGATAAAGGAATACACTCAAAACGATCAGCTACCAGATCCCTGACACTTGGGCTGAAGAGATGTGCTCCATCTGGGATTTGCTCAGTTGAGTCAGCAAAGACTTTCTATTTCCTTGAAACGACTTCCTGAAGTCATTTTTCACAAAGTTCCAACTCTCTAAGATGTTCTGCCATAAATGTCTTTGCTGTCATCAGGCTAGGAGCCTGCCAAACTTCGTCTCCCCAGGACTTCCTGCCGGGTTCTCCCTGTTCCCATAAAGTCAAGGGCCATGTATGTGACCACCCTTGGGTGAGTACAGAGGATTCTCTCTCCTTTGATCATATACAATCAATATTGTGGTCAATCTCAGTGCCCTTGAAGAGCTGGGACATCTCCACATACTCTCATTGATAGACTGGAGACATAGGAAGTTGCTAGACCAGTAACTCTGCTGATTATTGAAAAATCAAGATGCTCCAAATAGAAAACAGAGCTGGTATGATGAGCAGCAGAAGAGGATGGGGGTTGCAGAGTGCTGGGAGATGTCAAATCACAGAGGTTACGGAAACCAAGCCATTGTCAGGGGACCCTCACAACAGTTTTGGTTTAATCACTCATTCCTTCAGGTCCACCATTTCACGTGAAGGATTTGTCATGAAATCATGACATTTTTAAGACGAATTTACTTTTTGAACCTGTAAGAGTGAGAAACAACCAGCTGGTCCAAAAGAGAAAAGCCCAAACATACATCATGGATGGAATATTTGGAAGAAAGTCGGGAAAATGGAACTTTAAATGTTGTAGAAGGAATGGGCCGTAAAACCCAAGGTGACTTCTGTACCGGGGAGATGGTGAAGTAGATCTCCTAGATACTGGGTTACCAAGCGTGGCTCCATTTCAATTCTGAGGACCATGGGAAGCAAGAGCAAAAGTGTGGAACCCCCCTTACCCTGCACCCCACCAGGTCCTCAGCGAAAAACGTTTGTTTATCTCTTATTTTATAATAGTAAGCAAATGTGAGATTGAAGCTATTTCTCTCTGTAGCCCCGGTGCTAGGCATGAGGTCTGGTCATAGTCACGCAGGAAATGTTGAATGAATGAATCAACGAATCGCATATAGAAATAAGACATCAAGCCTCATCATTCTTTGCTAACATTTGACCTCATGTTTTAATTTCGGAATTGCTGATTATAAGCAAATATCACGTAGGGATGAAATAATATTAATGGTGAGCCTCACATGCAAAAAAAAAGTGGTCATGGCCCCTGTCATTCTTAGGATGTACTTGCAAGGGTGCTCTATGCCCCTTCTGTTTTCCCGAGGCCCATGGCTTACCTGTGGGACGTGGACACTCCGTGGTAACGTCAGTGTCAGTATCACCAAACTCACTGTTTGAACAAACCCCTCAACCTCTAATCATTCACATCTTGTACTCTAAGCACACGAATGTCAACGCCGTGAAACTCCTTGTTTTTTCTCGACTGCCCTCTTATCAGCAACCACCAGGCAAGATTATACTTTCTTACTTCTCAGCCCACAGTTAGAACTGTTCAGCGCTTCCATTTGTGTGTTCGCTACTGGCCCACATGTCCGTCTCACACACAGAAGTGGAAGTCTCTTGAAGAAGGGAATAATTTCTCTTTCCCATTGTTTCATTCTCCCTTTGCACCAGCAGTTAACCACAGTACAGTGTTGCTGCCAGATAGATCCTCCAACGATGCCTGCTGATTTGAGGAACTAGGCAATGTCTCTAAACGTCTACACTGTTCCTTTAAAACGGGGTTTTCGTGCTGATTTTGTCTCGCCTGCTTGAGCCTGTCCCTCTGTGCTCTACAGGTCTGCCTGACAGGGTTTCTGAGAAGGTGCCATCTGCTACTGTGAATTTACAGTCTCTTTCAGAAAAGAGGGAAAGTAAATAGGGAAAGCAGAAACCACATTTCTTCAACGAAAAAACTGACACAGCACAAATGGGCCCTGGAGAAATATTCCATTGATGTGTCCAGTCTTGAGTGGAATAATGCCAGGTCCACCTTGTTGCGCCATGATGTCTTCCTTCTGAAAGACGGCCATATGAAAATAGAGCTTGTCGACGGATCTTGGATTTCCTGGAGTCGGTCCACATTCCTTGATCTTTTCTGCTGAGTGAAATGCAGGAAATTTAGCTTGAATCTGACGGCTCATTCCATGGGTCCGTGGAGAAACCTCTAAGATTCCCGTGCATAAATTTATTACATTATTAGCTGGTCTCCAGGCTGCGTAGGGAATATCAAGATGCTTCTATATGCATAAAGGGCTCAGGAAGTACATTTTTGAAAATAACAGCATTTTACTCAAAATGAATCTCTCTCAGTGGCCCTCCCTCAGTTCATCTTTCCAGCTGTGACATCCCCGTGTCTCCGAGACAGTATCAGGTCAACGTCGAATATCGAATCCAAGAGAAAAGAACTCATTAAGACTACCTTTCTCTCCACAAATACATATTTACAAATTATCTGTAGGTCCGGTGTCCAAGCGTTTGTTCTCTGGAGTCGAGCTTACTGAATTTCAATACTTTTTCTAAAAGTGAGTACTCATGAGTCCTTGGAAAAGGTACCAGTGTTCCTCAGCCTTCAGCATCCCGATCGGTGATGTGCGGATATTAACAGTCACCACTGCACGGAGTTTTTTAAAAAGTCGCATCGCCTGGGAAGGGTGTGGCATGTATTCAGTATGATTTAATCTGTGCCCCTGAACCACTGTTCTTATTAATAAAAATGCATTTTTGAACATCTAGAAACGATTTCTAGTCTTAGCAGAGCCTCACAGATATTGACGGTCTTACTCCAATAGCCAATATCTTGGAGCCTGTATCTTTCTGAGATTTGCAATATACTCAGAGGCCGTAGGAAAGCCCTTTCCATGTTCGCCACTTATCTTTGCAGCTTGGAGCTGCTGCTGGGCCTTCCAGGTCCAAACTGCACTCAACCGTGTGTGAAGAAACCCAGAAGAAATACTTGCTGCCCTATTGGGAAGTATGGTTCATGCACTTCTGGCTAGCAAAACCCTCAGACGATTTGACCTGTGGCGCCCACTGAACTCCAGCCTCCTCTCGTGTAACTCCCCGCATCCAGAAATCACAGGCAGCTTCGAGCACAGGTGCAGAAAATCACGTCAGTCTCCACAACCCGAAGTGACGTGTTGGCATCTGCTTTCTTCCAGAGGAATCTTCTGGAGAGTGGGGGCAGATTTCACTAGGGAACCTTTTGAAGATTATCTCAGACTCATTCTCCTCTCGAATACCTTGTTATCACCACAGACAATCTTGCGGTGTAAATGATTTCCAGCCGCCTTTGTCGAAAATGACAGAGTCTGTCCTGCGAGCTGTTCGTGGAATTTCTGTATCTTGTTAGTGGGGGGCTGAATTCACTGATACTTAAAAGCAAAAGCAACAGAGGCTGAAAGTTCCCAGATTGGCAAATCCAGTTCCTTTGAAGGGAGGTGTGAGACTTTGCCTACTTTTTCTTTTGTTTCTGCAGCTTCTCTCTGTCTTTTTCTCTCTCTCTCTTTTCCTACTTTCTTTTTTAAACAATCAAGAACACAAGTAATTGTCACCTCAGTATCTGAATTCAGAACTCTGGAAGGCTCTTTATTCTGGGAAACACGTAGGCTGAGCATTCCTGAAATGGAATCAACAAAACCTGTGTGCTCCCAGGTGTGACGAGGTAATTGCAGGTGCAAATCGGTGACGGCGGGAACAACAGGCAACTGAGTGTAATAAGCAAGTAATAAGCAAGCCGCAGCCCGACGCCCTGCGGCTCCTCGGAACTCGCGCTAGGACTTGGATCCATTTGCATTTCTCCAGCCCAGGAGGTGCATAACAAGACTCTCTTTATACATTCTACCGGCCTCATCTGTCGGTGGAGGAATTTTGCCTTCAACTCGTCCTGGTAATTCACAGGGGTGTGCGTGAGGGTGAATGGGTGTGTGTGCGTGGACGTGAGTGTGCGTTGCACACACACCACCACGCACACACTGCATGTGATTGGAGGGGCAGAGATGGGAGGTGGCGCGGATGGTGTCCATGCTCTCATCTCAGTCTTTCAACATAAGAGCCTGCTTGTTTGAAAATTCTATCAAAATGCAGGGGTCTGAATGATTTCCAGAGCTCCAGGGCCACACACGGACTGAGAAAGAGAAAGTCAAGAGGGTTTGGGGGGGGTGGGAGGATCAGTCATAGCTGTAGAAAGCTTGACCTTCATCTGAAACCTGAGCTGATGAACGTGACTGTGTTTTTTCTGTCCTGCCTTTCTTCTACTCACTAAGCTTCTTTCTTCTGTTTTTTTTTTTTTCTTCTCCTTCCCTCCCCCTCCAAAAAAATCAAAAAGGGTTTGCCCGTTGACGAAGATGGAAGAGGGTTAAAAGGAACTGAGAAAGAAGCAGAATATTCTCCAATTCCTATTTGTCCCCAAGTCAAAGTCTAGGCTAAGTGATATACTTTCTGGAATATTAAAGGTAAAAATAATAGGGTTCTGTTACTTTGACTTCATTTCAGGAGTTGCAGCAGGAGCCCACGCACGGGTGGGGAATCCCTCCCCTACCCCCCAACCCCCGTCCCCGGCAAGACTGTAGCTCACTAGGGCCTGGGGGAGCCCAAGCAGGGCCAGCAGCTCTCCCTCAGCTCATCGTACCTCGAATAGGTAACAGAAGAGAACCACCCTGGGACTTCCTGCAAAGATAGTGTAAGAGGATGTATTCGTTTACTACTGATGTCGTAACAGATTTTCACAAATTCAGTGGCCTGAAGCAAAACACGTGTGTTATTTTTCTGTTGTAGAAGTCAGAAGTCCAAAAGGGGACTGGCTGGATTAAAATCAAGATGTCGGCAGGGCTGTCCCCTTCTGGAGGCCCTGGGGAAGAAACAGTTTCCTTGCCTTCCCCAGCATCTAGAGGCCTTCAAATCTCTTTCTCATTCTACCTCTTCTCCTGTCTACTTGAAAGGACCCTTGTGGTCACCCTGTACCACTCCAGCTGATCAGAATAACCTCCCTCTTTTAAGGCCAAGTGAAAAGCAAACTTTATGCTCTCCGCAAACGTGATGCCTCTCTGTCATGTAACAACATAAACACACACAGGTCCTGGAGATTAGGAGGCGGACAACTTTTCGGGGACTCTATTCTGCCCACCGCAGAAGGGGAAAAAAAGGATAATTCAGAATGACAAACCTACACAAAACGGAGACAGGCCAAAAATGATGGCCACAGAGCAGAGAAAAACCACAACTTAATAATTCAACACAAGCTAATGGGCACTAAGAAAATAATATAAGCAGCGTAAGAAAAACATAAATTCAAGTTAGAAAATCTCAGATGTGAGTTAGCTTGGCAATAGTGAGGATGAAAAAAAAAAATGTTGACAGGGCTCAGGAATGATCCGAAAGGAAAAGCAAATAAATGAAGAGGAAGTGTCAGAAATGGACCTCACAGCCAGTGTTTGCAGGCAGCAGGGCTCATGGGAAGGAGAGGTTGGCTCTGCCAAATGGGGCTGAGACCTAGAGCTCCCAAGAAGCTGGAATCAGCGCCTCGCAGGCACCGTCCACAGCACACCTCTCCCCGCCCCTCCGGGACTGCTTGTCCCTTCCAGGTTTCATCACCGCCTGTCTGTAATACGGAAGAACCCTCTGGAGGTGGAGGGAGGACTAAGGATACGGAGTCCCTTGCTGGCCTGGGCCGCCGGGGCTGTCGGGCTAGTGGTCCCTCAGCCGTGCACCTGTCCCACGGCTTGCTCTGCTCCCACAAGCCGCCCCACCATTCCGCTCCTTGTTCTGCCGTCTCCTGGAGGAGAGTGGGGTTTTCTGCCAGTGAAGGAGAGAGACTGTGCCTTGCTCATCACTGTGACTTCAGGAGCTCGTAGACTGTTTTGCACACATTAGGTGGCCCGCCACGGCACACCAACTGCAATGCAGTTTTGCTTAGTCATGGTTGAAATAAAGAGCCTCCCCCGCAGGTAAGGATTGGAGATGCGGCGGCTTCACAGAACTGCTCTTCAAGCAGCTTGAGACCTGGCTTCTGAGAATGGCCGTGACCACTGCTGTGCTGCTGCCTCCTGAGATGGTCTGCGTGGTCAACACAAATGGGACAGGCTCGCGGAGCAAGGGCATCCAGAGAACACATGGGAAAAGACCTGCCTATCAGGACCGAGTCTGGTGCCATTGCACTTCTCCCCGGGGCTAGGACTGCAGCCTGCTTTCCTTGTAGATGCAGCGCCTGTAGGAGCGGGTCTCCATTCCTGCCTCACATCTCCCCCGCCCCTGGACACTGGTGCCTGCAAGGACTGTCCAGGCATCCAGCTGTGAAGGAGAGTCCCCACTCCTCCAATACCTGACCTCCTCAGCTGTCGTCTTTATTCACCTGCTAAGACACAGACTAAGGCAATCAACACGACCCTGAGGAACGTGAACGCCCATCCATCCTGAATGCGCCCACTGAGCACCTACTGTGTGCAACCCCAAGGTCTAGGCCAGAAAGGCAAGTACAAGTAAAGCCTCATAGAGCAAGGCAGGAGTCAAGTGAGGCGGGCAGCGTAGGATGGACCCTTTTATTTCATATTGTTTAGACGAGGTAAATGTTTCTGAAAAAAACAAATTGGCAAGTGCACTGGGAGACTAAAAGTTCTAACTTTTGGATGCAGTGACTTGGATTTCAACCTTGTGGCCGACAGAAATAAATCAGCTGATGACAGAGATTTACCAATAAAAATGCTCAGAGCAACATTGTGTAGAATACTGAAAACCAAAATAACCTAAAACAACAACACGTTAATAATTGACAAAATTCTGGAAAGTCCATATACAGGGTATTTTGTAGTCTTTAAAAAAGCAATTACTGGGTCAAATGAGTCCAATGAAAACAGCGGGAGTCAAAATGTTAAACACACTGTAATCCAAGTTTTGGTTTTAAAAATATAGTTGTAGAAAAAGCTATAACCTGTCAAGATTATAATACTTACTATCTGGCATGATACACGTGATCTTTTCCTGCCTTATTTCTTTTCTTTCTCTTTCACACTCTATCTTTTCCCCTGGCTGTTTTCTAAACTTTCTACAATGGGCACAGATTGATTGTATAACCAGAGAGGGAAGAGAGATGAAGGGAGAATCTCCATGTTACAAAGAGTGAAACAGCCTCACATGTTTTTACTCCCTTAGTATCTAATTAAAGACAATTTTTTTTTTTTTTAATCTATAAGCTGGGGCACCTGGGTGGCTCAGTGGTTTAAAGCCTCTGCCTTCAGCTCAGGTCATGATCCCAGGGTCCTGGGATTGAGCCCTGCATTGGGCTCTCTGCTCAGCAGGGAGCCTGCTCCCCCCCCCCATCTCTGCCTGCCTCTCTGCCTACTTGTGATCTCTGTCTGTCAAATAAATAAGTAAAATCTTTTAAAAAAAAAAATCTATAAGCTGCCACCAAGTAAGGAAAGAACCTACCTAATATTTTAAGCTTCAAAAGTGATGGCCTAAGAAAGGAACAATATATTTAAGAGCAGAGATGAAACAAATTTGGCTCTTAATGTCACCCCCAACCAAAGTCATATTTTTGAGGTTGAGAAATCTTGAAAACAGTTACTAATAGCCCACTCAATTAAAAATAATAGATACACAGAGCACTTGGGTAGCTCAGTTGGTTAAGTGTCTGCCTTTGGCTCAGGACTGGTCTTGGGGTCCTGGGATGGAGCCCTGGGTTGGGGGTTGTCTCTGCTTAGCAGGGAGCCTGCTTCTCCAGCTCCTTCTGCCCCTTCCCCCACTCTTGCTCTCTCTTTCAGATGAATAAATAAAATCTTTTTTAAAATAATAAACATAATAATAGAGAAGAAGAATACTGAATGATACCATAACCTCCATCAATTTCGAAGTGGGGGGAAGAGGTAAGGGAGCAGGGTGCTTCGTGGAAAGGAGAGGATGGAGCTATCTCTCTCTGTGGAAATGAAGTCTCCTGGGACTCGGGTCAAATTCAGAAAGGACTTCACACCTGAGAATATTCTCCATGTGAGTAGGATGAATGCCAAGATTAGGTGAATGTACTTTTGAGATTTTAAAGAGTGTCTCAGAGTAGAGAGCTAATTCAGGTAGTCTATTAAAAAAAAAAAAAGTTTGCCTAACACTGCACAGAAGTAAGAAAAGAAGAAATACCCAGCCCTCAGGATGTCCTTGAGAGGGAAGGACAGATGAAAGAGAGGTAAAACAGAGTTAAGAAGTCACTCACACAATGTCAGAGTAAATGGAAGTTTGACAGAGTGCTGCTCAAGCATGAACAATATAGAGAGACACAACATGGCAATTCTGTCAATACAGCAAGCATAAGAATTATCAAAAGGAACTAGGATGCAAAATACGCACAAAGGCAACAACCCAGGGGCCCCTGGGTGGCTCAGTGGGTTAAGCCTCTGCCTTCAGCTCAGGTCATGACCCCAGGGTTCTGGGATTGAGTCGCACATCAGGCTCTCTGCTCAGTGAGGATTCTGCTTCCCCCTCCCCCCTCCCTGCCCCCGCCTGCCTTTCTACCTACTTGTAATCTCTGTCTGTCAAATAAATAAATAAAATCTTTGAAAAAAAAAAAAAGGCAACAACCTGGAAGAGGAAACCGAGAAAAGTAAAGATAGAGATAGTCACAATGTCTTCATGGCAACTAAGAAAGCTTAGTAACACAAACTCAAAACAGAATCTCGAAGTTTAAGGGGTTGAACAGCCAAATGAGTGGAAAAGAGAGACTAGAGAGCTAAGGAAACAAATCAAGAGTCAAAAGAACCCCATAACAAATACGAGAATTAAGAAAGGAAACAAATGTCATTGGAAGAAATCTATCAATAATGCAGAAGAAAGGAGCATGACATCACAGTGAATGCAGACTAAGAAAAAATGAGAAGATTAAATATATTGGATTATGAAATTAAAGGTAATCATATAAAAATAATTTGTACATATAAAGCATAGAAGTAAACAAATAGAAAAAAAAAAATACATTCATGGGGTTCCTGGGTGGCTCAGTCGGCTAGGTGTCTGACTTTTGATCTCAGCTCAAGTCTCAGTCTGAGGGTTGTGAGTGCAATCCTTTAAAAAAGGTGGGGGGCGGGCCCCCAGGTGGCTTAGTTGGTTAAGCATCCAAATCTTGATTTTGGCTCAGGTCATGATCTCGGGGTCTTGAGATCAAGCCCCACATCAGGCTCCACACTGAGCATGGAGCCTGCTTAAGATTTTGTCTTTCCCTCCCCTTCTGCCCCCCTCTCACACCCACAAGTGCTCTCTCTCTCTTTAAAAAAAAAAAAAAAAAAAAAAGATACATTCAGGGCCCCTGGGTGTCTCAGTTGGTTAAGCAACTGCCTTCAGTTCAGGTTATGACCCCAGAGTCCTGGGATCAAGTCCCACATAGAGCTCCCTGCTCAGCAGGGAGCCTGCTTCTCCTTCTCCTCCCCTCTCTCACTATTTGTCTCAATCTCTTCAGTAAATAAGTAAAATCTTTTAAAAAAGAAGACATATTCATAGATACAATATAAAATTTTTTCAAAAGCAGAAAGGGCATATCATGTTATAAGAAAATCTGATAAACATTCATCACTAAAAAAATCCTACTTATGTTACTGAAATTGAGAAAAAAATAATGATTTCTTTAGTCATTCAGATAGGAAAAGGAAAGAACACAAAGTTCTTAGGGCAAGACACCCAAGAATATCAAACCAGCTTGCAACCTAAAACAAAAGGAAACTGTAAAAGCTTTCAAAAATTACATAACTCATCAGTCCTCCTCCAAAAGGAATTTTCACTTCTGTACATTTATCTTTCATAAAATTCAGTTTAATTAACTATACCTCAGAAACCACAAGGAGACCATGGCTTCTCAGTACTATTCTCTGCTAACACTAGTAACGGTCCCCTGGAAATATGGCAGGAAAATGACAAGCCTAGAAATCTTACGTTAGAAATCCAAGGGCATCTTAAAGATGCGTCAAAATGGTCTAGTACCCAGATTAAAGACGTTCTCGCTGGCCAAATATCAAAAAAACAACTGTGGTAGAGAGCTACAATACTTGGATTAAAGAAAGAATTCATGAGTTTATACCGATGTGGAAAATAGGGGATTGAAACAATACCTAAAAATGTAACATCATTGGTAAGAATTAATTGGCCAAGGGTCATCAGTGGGAGCTGAAAGCATATGTGAAAAGCTGTAGAAGGATAGATTACATACAGAATCTCAAAATATCACTCCACAGTTCACCTAATTACAAATGGAAAGAGTACCTTTACAGTGGAGAAATCTGGTAAATACCAACTGTGACACAGTATTCCAAGTTAACATCCCTGATAATGGGACAGACAGGATCTTTGTGCATCCTTAAGGAGGCCGTGGGAAATATACATCACCCATAGAACTTTCTAATGCAAAATGTTTGGCCACATATGCAACCGTCAAGGCTTGGACATGATCTACAAAACAATTGGCCTGAAATCTTCAAATATATCAATTTCATGAAGACTAAAGGAGTTTAAAGAGACACGACCACGAAATGCAATGTATGATTCTAGATTGGATTAAAAAACCCAAAACCATATAAATAAAAAAGTATTGAAAAAAATCTTTTCAGATCTTTTTAAATCTTTTTGGAACTTTTTAGATCATTTGGATTATAGACTGTATATTTAATAACATTATTGCTTTGATATTCAGTTTCTTAATTTGATAATGATTTGGTTTTGTAAGAAAACATGGAATCATATACAGATAAAGAATTGGGGGGAGCAGTTTTGGAAAAAGTTCCTTGGTGTGGGTACAGCTCATGGATTAGCAAATCAGAAAGAGGAATCTACCCTAGGGAAATTTATTAAGTTTGGGTCATGAATGATACACTAGAGTATACAATTCTTTAGAGGGATACCAATGTACCAGAATAAAGCTTCTGCTCTTGGTAAACTATCAGAAAGTGAAGTGACAAGCTGAATAGTAATGTGTAAGTATAAGAAGTGAAGAAGAAACTCAAACACCATCAATAGGCATTGTTACTCACTTCTTACACCCAATACTGTGCTATGTTCTTAAAAGAATAAAGCATGGACAGCGCCATAAAGCTCAAGGTCCAATTGGCAAGACATAACTTATACACATGAAACAATTTAAAAGCAATGCAAGACACCATGTCCTCAAAGGCCAAATTCTGTGGTTTGAACTAAAAATGTAATAGGAATTTTTGGAAGGAAGAGATCAATGTCGGATGAAGTCACTGGGAATTGGGACTTGTGACACATTAAAACAAGTACAGAACTTGATCTTAGTGCAAAAGCTACCCACATGTGTGCTGAGGAAATTCACTAATGGGGAGTGTGTGATTAAAGCCAGGTTTTGTTAATCAGAAGAGCTTTCATGGGGGAGAATTTTGAGGAAAATTTGAGGGAGAGATGCAAATTATAGGACTCGATAAATATATGTTAGAGAGAAGGCGACCTTAGAGATCATCTTTCCAGTTTCATATGTTTATGAGTAAAGAATCTTGTCCAGAGAAAGCCTGCAGTGAATAAGAGAGAAAGGGGAAATCTGGTTAATGGCAGGAAACTGGATGGGAATTTAGAGACCTGTTCAACTTTGGCAAGCCACTCAGGATTTCTAAACTTTTGGTAATGAGGCAGAGGGGATATTTTTCTATCAAGATAAGGTGTCTCAACTCTTCCCTTTGGATCTGGGCTCCCTTAATGACTCACCTGACCAGTTGAATGCAGTGGAAGTGACACTAGGGGATTTCTGAAATGAGGTCATTGAAACACTCATCCTTAGAGACCCAAGCCACCATATTAAATAGTCCAGCTACTCAGAGGCACCATGCTGTGAGAAGCTCAAGCTCTACTGAGAGGTCCTGGAGGATATGAAGTAATATAAGGAGAGGGAGAAAGCCAAGGAGCTCTACAGTGCCAGACACATGGGGGAAGAAGCCATTTTGGAAGTGACTCCTCCAGTCCCAGCTGCCCCAACTGATGCCCTGTGGGTTGGAGATGAATCACCCATCCAAATCTATCTCAAATTCCTGACCTACACCAGTGCGTAAAATAAATTGGTTGGTTTAAACCATTAAGCTTTGAGGTATTTTGGTAAAAAGTAACAGATAACCCAAAAACCAGTTTTTCGTGTCCCTTGTAACTCTTCAGTTCTCTGCTTTTGGAAAATTCCACAAGAAGAAGCAATTTATAAATGCTTAGCTAAAGAAGTAAGCAAGCACAGAGAAACAAGTGGGTTTGAACAGAGTGGTAGTTTGTCGCAGAAATAATAGGTAGTACCTCTGGGAAAGAAGCGAGGGCCAAGAATTTCAATTCTTATATCACTTGGTAAGGATATGGAAAGTTATTTTCTGATTGGCAAAAATAGCACCATTTTCCTTCCATCCATGCACCTGACGGCCTTCTCTTTAAGTGTAGTTATCCTTTTCAGTGAGATCTGAGTGATAATATTGGTTCCCCGACTTTGAAAAATGGCTTTGACAGCAAAATATGGCCATCACCAACACCCTTCACCAATAATTTCTAGCTCTTTTCCAGATACATAGTGGGATTGTACTTCTGTCCCCGTGGGTGTGAGGGAGGTCATGTGATAGATATTTGAGTTGTGAAGAAGTAACACATGTCAATTCCAAGCCAGGCATTTAATTGTCAGTTCTAGACTTTCCAGAGCTCTTTCCCTCTGGCCCAGTGACCAACAACTGATATGGTCTGGCTCCATCATCCTAGATTCCTAAGTTAAATCTGGTGATCAAATCTCCCTGCCAACCCATGACAGACACAGAACATGAATGAGAAATACACCTTTGTTCTTTTAAAGTCACAAAGATTTTTGAAATTATTCAACTGCTGCAACGTAACTGAGCCTATTGTGACTGAACCACCAGAGAATATTGCAAATGCTCTTGGAAACGGAGAAGTGAGATGGAATTGTGAGCTACTGTTATTTCCAAGGATGGTCTTCAGTAGTCTTCTGAGTAGGGACGCAGCCCAAGCGATTCATTCAGCTGCCTACTCTACGTGTTTCTGGCCTCACCTTACTGAACAGGTCATCAGCTTCTCTGAAAGAAATTTCTGCATGTACCAGATCATAATAATAACAATGACAGTCATAGAAACAGCAGAAGGAGCAGCCACCATTTATGGAATACCTACTGTATGATGGGAAACCATGGTATATGTGATTTCCCATCCTCACGACGTATCTGTAGAATCGGTTTAACACCCCATATTTTTACAGACGGAGACAGTGAAGCTAAAGAAGAATACTGTGTTCTTTCTGTTTCTTTCCAACCTTCAGATCTCCACTTATGAAAGGAAGTCTAGTGCCGTGGTGAAGAAAAGTGAGGGTCTTCTCTATTAAACCCATATAGAATGTGGTAAATGTTCTGAACACATTATATGCTTGCTTTCACTGGTGTTTTCAAGGGAAGCTAAAAGCAGCTGAGACAGCTCTGCATCCAAGTCATCTGGTGCCCATGTGTGAAGATGTGCGTGCTTTCCTGTGTCCTCACAGGATGGCACAGATATTAATTGCTTAATATGTAAGAGGCACAGGCTGGGAACAATAAGCTTCAATTCCAACGTCAGCTTGGTTTTACCTTCATGGGACCCAGCATGGCACTCCCTACAGGCCTCTTGGGGCTTGAAAGCACCAATAAGATCTTCACCCCACTCAGGGCATGTGGGGGATGGCACCATGGCCAGAGCACCAGCCCAATTAAGCACATATGGTCAACTTGAAGGGTAAATATGTTCAAAATATCCCTGGCCCCACCCTGAATTTTGGGTGGCCCCCACACAGCCTGGAACTAGTATTTGCATGCAGAGATCTTAAATTAGAGCACATCAAATAATTCCTATCAGAGTGTTTCAGTCTGGTGTAGGACATTAAGACATTCGGAAGGGTCTGGAGAGAAGACAAGAGCTCACGCTGGTGTGATTCCCGTCAGAATGACATGGACTGGACCAAATTCCACTGACCTGTCTCTCTCCCTCTCCTGGAGACACCAGCACCAGCATTCTTTTCCTCGGTTAATCAACCCTCTCCCTTTGGGTAGGCCTCACCCTAAGCCTCAAATATCACCCTCTCCTCCCATCCTTTCTCTTATGCTCCTGAAATTCCTCTGTCTTCTCCAAGACATCGCCAGGAAATGTAGTCTCCTGCTCCACACATCTTGTCTGAGTTCAGAACTCCTGTATTTCAACTTTCTGGCTTTCCTTCCCAGAATGACTCCCCAGAGGTGTGTGTGTGTGTGTGTGTGTGTGTGTGTGTGTGTGTGTGTGTGATACCCTGCAACATCCTTGGGCTTCCTAGACAGGAACACACATTTTCCTCATTTACTCCTTCAATTAATAGGAGTATCAGCCACCCAGTGTGCAAAGCATGGGGCTTGGCGTTGGGCATGGCCATGAATCATGGAGACACCATCCCTGTCCTTACGGCACTTCCATTCCAGCAGGGCAGTTCTGTCTCCACTCTCTCCAAACCACCCCACCGTCCATCCCCAAACAACCCTCCTTTATGTGCTTTCCTCTGCCTCTTTGGTGGGGACCCTAGAAGCGTCTATCAATGTCCTCTTAGCCAAACATTTGCTATTTAAAAAAGAGACTACATCTATTGAGTGTATTATAGTCATAGTATAAAAATACACAATTTTCATTTTGAATGAGTTCATAGACAATGCAGAGTGGAGAGAAGGCATTTGACACCAAGCAAGGAGCTCAGGTTTCTAATCAGTCAGTCAGAAATTATCATATATACATAATATACACATACACATATATGACATAAATGATCATGTATATGTATATATGTATATACGTGTGTATATATATTGAATATATCATATGTATTTATAATATATATACCTTTTTTTTTAATTTTTTATTTTTTATAAACATATATTTTTATCCCCAGGGGTACAGATCTGTGAATCACCAGGTTTACACACTTTACAGCACTCACCAAAGCACATACCTTCCCCAATGTCCATAATCCCACCCCCTTCTCCCAAACCCCCTCCCCCCAGCAACCCTCAGTTTGTTTTGTGAGATTAAGAGTCACTTATGGTTTGTCTCCCTCCCAATCCCATCTTCTTTCATTTATTCTTCTCCTACCCACTTAAGCCCCCATGTTGCATCACCACTTTCTCATATCAGGGAGATCATATGATAGTTGTCTTTCTTTGCTTGACTTATTTCGCTAAGCATGATACGCTCTAGTTCCATCCATGTTGTCGCAAATGGCAAGATTTCATTTCTTTTGATGGCTGCATAGTATTCCATTGTGTATATATACCACATCTTCTTGATCCATTCATCTGTTGATGGACATCTAGGTTCTTTCCATAGTTTGGCTATTGTGGACATTGCTGCTATAAACATTCGGGTGCACGTGCCCCTTTGGATCACTACGTTTGTATCTTTAGGGTAAATACCCAATAGTGCAATTGCTGGGTCATAGGGCAGTTCTATTTTCAACATTTTGAGGAACCTCCATGCTGTTTTCCAGAGTGGCTGCACCAGCTTGCATTTCCACCAACAGTGTAGGAGGGTTCCCCTTTCTCCGCATCCTCGCCAGCATCTGTCATTTCCTGACTTGTTTATTTTAGCCATTCTGACTGGTGTGAGGTGATATCTCATTGTGGTTTTGATTTGTATTTCCCTGATGTCGAGTGATATGGAGCACTTTTTCATGTGTCTGTTGGCCATCTGGATGTCTTCTTTGCAGAAATGTCTGTTCATGTCCTCTGCCCATTTCTTGATTGGATTATTTGTTCTTTGGGTGTTTAATATATATACCTTTTGCCAAACACTGTTTTAAGTGCTGAGGATACAGCTAAGGAGACAAGATACTTTCCCTCAAGGGGCTTAGATTCTGCTAAAGGACATGGCACACTGCCCGTGGCTTCAGGTTTTTACACTGTCTGTGCCCTCTGGTAGTATACTCACACACTGGCAATTTTTCCTGGCAATTAATTTTGGCTAATAGACTATGGCAGAAATGACACAAAGCTTTGCACACTTTTACTCTCTCTCTCAGAACTCTATTGTCGCCTTGTGAATGAGACTGGATGGACTTGCCTGCTGGAGGATGAAAGAGAATATAGAGGGGAGCCCAGGTGTCTCAGCTGAAAGCCAGGTTACCTCTAGGGGCTGCTATGTGAGTGAGCCCAGCCAAGCCAGAACTACCCTGCTGACCCAGAGACTTTTGGAGCCCTAGAGAACACATGATAAGAAATGTGTACGGATAAAAGTCAGTGAGTGCCTAGCTCCATGAAATATCTAACTAGCACAAGGGGGAAACACAGTTAGTGTGTAGACAAATTAATAAATCATACCTATTCTAGAATAAATGAAATAGTATAAATAAAATGGAATATCTGAGAGTGAGGGTAGGAGCTGTATAGTGATCATTTGGTCGAGGTAGAGGGGGAGGCCCTCGAGATGAAATGGCATTTGTGCTGAGATTTAACTGATGAAAAGAAGACAGTTATCTCTATGTGGAAGAATTTCATTCCGAACAGAAGCCACCGTGGGGTATGTGGACATCCAGACTGAGCCACTGACTAGGCAGCTGAGCTCAGGGGAGAAGTCCAGATCAAAGACCTCGACGTGTTGTCCCAGGAAGTTAAGACTGCCTAGAGACCTCCAGATGAAATGAGCATCATAGAGAGAGTATCTGGGTTTCTGGAGGTATATTCAGGAGGAAGAGTCAGATTCATGGGGTTACAAAAAAATCAGGATACTGAGACGTGATGATGAACATTACAGGAAGTTTGGAATTCTGAGGTTAATTGTAGAGTAGGGTAGAAGTCATACTGAGAGTGTTTCCTGGACAAGTGAAAACTGAAAGCTTGGGAAAGTGAAGATTTAGGGCATTGTCTTGTCTTATCTGCAGCTGGAGATATTATGGCAATGGGGAACTTGCTAAGATTAAAGGATTGAGGATGGCCAGCCACACCCCAGAGGGAAAGGGCTGACTCATGAGCCCATGTTATAGATGAAAACTTTGAGGTGGTTGGTCTCATCTCTGTGCCATTAACCAGCCATCTGGCTTTGAATACATCTTTATGATCTCAAGGCTTCAGTTTCTTTCTTTGAACAGTGAGGTCATGGTGTCTTTCTCCAATGGCCAGCATTCTTTAAACTGCAAGGGAAGCATCTCTAACTGGTTTAGGCAGAGAGAAAAATTATTGGTTCCAGTAAAGATGTAAAGCCCAAAAGTTGCTCTGATTCATAAAAAAATCTCCAAAGATATCATAAATTCCCTCCTTCTCTCTCTTTCTCTTTCTCTCCACCCCCCCGTTCTGTATTTATTACCTTTATTCTCAGGATTATTCTATATATTGGGACCCATAGCAAGTCTAATTTAAGTTTTCCATACAATTAGTAAGGTCAGAGGAAAAGAGATTCTTCTCCCCAACGATGCCAGTTCAAATCCTAGAATTGGGTATCCCTGATTGGCTTGGATCATGTCCAGCCTTCACTTACACATTCTGTTTGGGAAGACAGAATATACTAAGTGGCTAGGCCTAAGTAACTATGTTCATTTCTGGATAGATAAGTGTGTGGAGGAATGGAGTATGAGAAATCTACCATAGATATCTGAGAAGCTGCTACTAAAAAAAAAATTACAGCTTGGCAAAGGTAACTACAAAGACCCATCAATCTATGATAAAAGTCAGCTGATACCTTCTGGGTACGTGGTATGTACCTAGTTTAAAGTTAGATCCATTTTCATCAACATTACACTTAATCCTCATGACAACTCTTAGAGACGATATTATTCTGAACCACCTGGAGAAGAACTGGAAACGTATAAATTAATATAGGGATATGAAGAGTCAGCATCACTATGTTCATGCTATTCTTTAAGTTTAAATTTCTGGATTTTTTTTTTTGGTCAATTTTCTCTTTAATCTCTATCTTGGTAGGGTATAGGAGGGTATCTCATAAGGAAGAACAATTGTAAGGCAGTTATCTAAGAGAAGTAAAAATGTTCCTCTTACTTGTGTAGCTGATAAGCAGCAGTTGGTTGGGAATGAGATGCAAATGAAGAGGCAGACCAGTGGCGGAGGTACATTTCACCAAGTAGGAATTGTGGTTGGTCTTACCACAAACCTACCCCTGCACATGTCCCTAGCTTTGCCTTCATTCTGTGCTCTCTGAGGGCACCTCTTATCCATATTGAAGCCTAATTTGGGAAATAAGGCCCTTTGGGTTTTGCCTTCATTTTATGCAATTGCTTTCTTTTTTTTTTTAAGATTTTATTTATTTGACAGAGAGAGCATAAGCAGAGAGGCAGGCAGAGAGAGAGGAGGAAGCAAGCTCCCTGCTAAGCAGAGAGCCCGATGCGGGGCTCAATCCCAGGACCCTGAGATCACGACCCAAGCCAAAGGCAGAGGCTTTAACCCACTGAGCCACCCGGGCGCCCCTCAAATGCGTTTTTATTTATCCTATTTCTCCACCATTTGAGCCAATACTGGCCATCCTCCAGCCTATCCCTGGTTGCATTCTCTTTTCTCACTGTCCACAACTTCTGCCCAAACTTTATCGCTCAGTCCTAATTGATCCATAAAGTCTTCCCAGTCATGAGCTCTTTTCTAGAACATTCTAAATTATAAATTGCCTGAGCTCCTTCTCCCTCTCCTGCCTTGCACGTTAGTTATCCTCTGGTGGCTCATCTTTCCAAGTAGATCGCAAGCTCACTCCTAGCACAGAGTCCCATATCCTGTAACTCTGAATCCTGCATAGTGCGTGGGGCCCCTCGGAGGCAAGAGACAGGATTTGCTGGCTACTCTGTTCCGTGCCCTCCATATCCATTAGCACTGGACTCTACCTACCTACATGCCCCTTTGAAGAAAGTAGGCCAGCTAATTGAAAATAACTAGTCAATTCCATTCTTTAAAAAAAAAAATCGATTCAACTATTTGTTTCATTGAATTAACTGGTTAACGTAGTTTTGCTTATGTAGAACTGAGTTAAAAGGAAATGACCTCAGTAGTTCTCAAATTAAATCGTGTCAGAGAAAGATCATTTCAAATTGGCAACTTGCAATGGAAACTATTCCACATCGCAATGTGCTTTCTCCCCTTAAATGCCTGCCTGTTTTATTATTGTAGGACTGCTTGTACACATGGTCAGAATGACCCCAGGGTCTGGATTTCTAAATCTAATGGCCCTGGAGTGTTCTTTCTCTGTCCAGACTTACAAGGCTGAATGGGGACTTGTGTTTTACACATTCAATAGATAATAACAGAAAGAACCCTGCGTTATTTGCTGAGTGTTTTCAGGAGGAAGCTTTATCTAATTAACCCAATATCATAAAACTATGTTCAATAATTTATGTGTTTTAATTTTACAGCCTGAGTAACATATCTGTGGAAGAGGGGGGGCATATAACAGAAGAGCAACAGCTTGTAGATTGGTGCAAAGGGGACTTGAGAGAGAAAAAGTTGCTTAAGTGTCTACAGATTAGCCCCTCTCTTAAGCCTTTGCCTCTACTCACCGTGTGTAGACAGCAAAACGTTCAGTATGACTCACTGGCAGATTCTTGGGTCGTCTCTCAGATGCCGGGGGGAGGGCAGCCAGTAGGGCAGTTGGACTACCCTTACCCCAGTGCCCCATCTCCAAAAGGCCAACCCAGCTTACTGGCAATGACTGGCTGTCTGGCTGATGGAAAACAAGAGCCAAGTCATGCTGACCTATTTCATCTGACTAAATCCTCTGGCCTTTGCTGAACCTCGGGCTTGACGTGACTTACTGTGTGATGAGAAGTATCAGAAGCCAGCCCCGGGGGTGTGAGGCAGTGGATCTGAACAGAACAGGAGGGACCGGAAATGAGAAGTGCAGTCCGTGCGGAAGCACTTCAGGTGGAGGGTGCGGGACGAGGCGGTCATGGCTGCGGTGGCCGGGGCGTTCCTGTGCTAGGCACTAGGGATTGCCCAATTTTTGCTCTTGAGACGCTGGTGAGGAGGCGTGACTAGGAGTGAGGTGGGGGGGGGGGGGCAGGGGGCAACGGGTAACTCACAAGTATGATTTCCAAAAGTGCACTCAGAAGGGCACCTGAACAGACTGGAAAGTTCTGCAGAAGGAGAACGCTTGGGTTTAAATACTGAGTCCTGAGACCAAAGGGGAGGCTCCGGGTGGAGAGCACAGTGAGAGAGAACGTGGTGCTGGAAACAGCTGGATGCACTCAGGCGATACATTTTAATCCAAAGAGCCCCTGGGCTTTGCTAAAGACACAGCTGGTCTTCTGTGCCCCCAGATCTATGGAACAAGAATCTCTTAAAGCAGTGGCCGTGCCTGTACAGATTTTTGTGGGGTTTTTTTCCCAAATATTTTAAGTTATCTCTACCCCCAACGTGGGGCTTGAACTCACCACTCTGCCTGTGCAGTTTTTACATGCTCTCTAGGTGATTCTAATGCAAACTTCTGGCTGAGAGCTTAGCTAACAGCAGCTAAGGCTGCTGTTTGGCTAGAGCAAAGGGAGTGGCTACAGACACCCATCTGAGAGGAGATTAGAAAATCCTGCTTTTGTGCGCACCCCTCAGGAACGTGACCCTTCCCCTCAAAGTAACGGAGAAGCATGAAAGGGTTTTAATCGACATGTCCTGTGATCAGATGCATGGTTCAGAAACACTGCTTTGGCAGCCTGGGCAGAATGGATATGGTATGGGCATCCAGGGGGAACCGGACAAAGGCGGCACTGGCCACACACAGGAGTCCAGGAGGTCACTTCAGGGAGCTAGGCAGGGAGTGGTGAGAACAGCCAGGAAGAAGTGACAGTGATGGGACCTGCTTTCTCCTTGGATGTAAGTGGTGAAAAGGTGGGACCTAGAACCCCTTCACTAAGGGTATGGTGGAGAAGAACCAGTGTCGGTGCACATGGTTTCCTTTTTTCCTGTGTAACAAATCATGTCGAACTTAGAGGCTTAAAACAACATACACATCACCTTACTGATCCGGGGTTCAGGATTCCAAGATGGTCCACAGGGATGTGTTCTTTCTAGAGGCTCTAGAAAAGAATCTGTTACCTTGCCTGCAGCATCTAGAAGCTCTTGCATTTTGGGGCTTAGGGCCCTAAGCCCTACACCTGTTCTTATCTCTGTTTCCCCTTCTCTGGCTCTGATTCTCTTGTGATTACATGACAGAATTCACTGATGGCATTGGGCCCACCTAGATAATCCAAGATAATCCTCCCATCTCAAGAGTTTTAACCATATCTGCAAAGTCCTTGTCACCCTGTAAGGTAGTCTGTCTCTCCGAGGATGTCTGAGTAAAAATGTCTGGTCTGTGACTGAGTATCAGAGTTTGCATGAGGGCGTACATGGGTCGTGGAGGACTGAGCTCAGAGTCCTGGTGGACAGTGGTATTTACGTGGCAAGGAGAAGAGGAGACACTTGCCAAAGGCACTTGAAGGAAAAAAGTAGGGTTAGGAAGAAACCCAAACTCTGAGGGGAAGAGGAGGAGCAAATATGAGAAGGAAAAGGGATGGCATCAGTGTCAAATACCACAGACAGGTCCAGGAAGACCAGAGTAGAAAGACATCTGTGGACTTTGGCAGCACAGAAGTCACAGGTGACCTAAGGAGAGAGAAGGTTCGAGCAACTGCTAGGAGAGGAAACCAGGCCGCACTGGGATGACCTGTGAAGAGCAGTGAGCAATGAGCAGAGATGCATTTACATACAGAGAACAAACTGACGATGTCAGAGGGGTGTTGGATTCTGGGGGGGCGGGGGGTGGAGCCAAATAGGTGAAGGGGATTAAGAGGTACCAACTTTCAGTGATAAAACAAATAAGTCAGGGAGGTGAAAAGTACAGCATAGGGAATATAGCCAATAACATTGCAATAACATTGTGTGGTGACAGATGGTGACCACACTTATTGTGGGAGCACTGAACAATGTACGGAATTGTCAAATCAGTATGTTGTACACCGGAAACTATGATAACACTGTCAAGCACTCTTCAGTAATTAAAAAAATATATATATAGCAGACTCCCCTGTAAATTTTTATGTAATATTTTAAACATAAGAGAAGTGTAGAAAATAATTTAAGGAGCACCCACTAGCCAGCTTAACATTTTACTGTATTTGCTTAACATTTTACTTTATTTGCCTCTTCTTTTCGAGGCTTAACATTTTGCTTAAATCTTAACATTTTGCTCTATTTACTTCAGAGTGGTTCAAAAGAAGTAATACTACTGATGCTGTTGAAATGCTCTGTTTTCTTCTTTTACCCCATTCTCTTTTTTTCTGCCCCAGTGGACCCACTATCCTGAGTTTGATATTTATCCTTTGGTGCATGTTTATAAAAATACTACATGTGTACATAATAGTGGAAAGTACATAATATTGTTCTGAATATTTCTAAGTTTTACCTTGATGGTGTCCTAATGTATAAATCCTAATGTATAAATATGAATTTATTTATATGATTTTTCATTTTTACGAATTTATAAACATATATGTATATAATTATATATGAATATAATATATAATTAGAAATTCATATCTATAATTATATATGAATTTCTAATTATATATTAATTCATATAATTTATATGGATTATTCATTCAGTATCATAATGTTGAAGCATAACTATTAAGATATATGTCACCAGTGATTGCATTTTAACTGTTATATAATATTCTATTATATGATTATAATATAATTTACTTACCCATCTTTCTTATTGGTTAAAATTAATTTGTTACCATAGGTTACTATAAACAACGATACAGTGAACATTCTTGTCTTAGTCTACTCTAGCTGTTATAACAGATTACCATAGACAAGGTGGTTTACATAACAAAAGTTTATGTCTCACAGTCGTGGACACTGGACGTTCAACATACAATGGCTGGCAGATTCTTAATGACCATCCTCTTCCTGGTTTCCAGATGGTAGCCTTTCTTGTTGTAGCCTAAGGTGGCAGAGAGCAGAGAAAAACAAGGTCTTGTATCTTTCCTTATAAGTACACAATCTCCATAAGGCCCCCTTCTCCTATTACCCTCACATTGTGGATTAGGGTGTCAACATTAGGATTTGAGAGAGACACAAGCACACAGTCCCTTAAGCATCTTTAAGTTGACCCCCAAGAATTTCTCTGGCCTCTCCTTACCTTTACTAATAGCAACAAATTGGCCACCAAAGTAATATCAATTTCCATTATTACTGAGTATGAAAACTTCAATTATTCTGTATCCTAACTAATATATTTTTATTACATGGGTTTGCTTTAGTATTTCATTGTGTATTTAAGGAAGATTTCTCTGATTCCTAGTGAAATTGTGAATCAAGTTTCTTGACTATTTGGGTTTATTAACTACTTGGGTTTTTTGACTATTTGGGTTTTTTCTGTGAACTGTTATTATTTTCCATTTTTCTACTGAGTTGCCTTACTGTTATTGGATTTCAGATTTTTTATAGATTTTTATTTTTTTCTTAAAGCTTTATGAAGTTTTTCTTTTCAGTTTTAGGTCTTTAAATAAATAAATGCATTTATTTTTGTATGTGGTGTTAGATAGATGTGACTTTCCTGCCACAGAGCTATCCAAGTGTTCTAGAACTGTTTGTTGAATTGTTTATTGTTGTACCTTTGGTTAGAAAATATAAATTCTGTGATATAGAAGGCTTATATATGCATGTATCTAATTTTTTTTCTTATCCTGTTCCATTTTTCTAAAAATCTCTCTGAGCATTTTAGTACGTCCTCTAAAATACTTACAATGAATTTTTACACCTGATAAAGCATCTTCTATGAGTTTTCTTCAAATTTGTTTTAGCTATTTTCTGTTTCTTCATCCATAATAATTTAGGACTTATTTTTCAAGTTCTACCAAAAAAAAAAAAAAAAAACCAGAATTTTTTCTTGTAGTACACTGAAATTCATTGGTAATTAAGGGGAAACAGCTATGTTTATGATAGTCAACTTACCTATCTGTAGACATGATATATTTCTCTTTTTCTTTCTTCATTTATATTCTTCAATAACCTTTATTTTTTATTTTTTCCATAAAGTTGCTATTCATATTTTATTAGATTTACAAATTACTCCTTATTGCCTGATATGTTTCCCCCACTATGGACAGAACAAGGGGAGGTACCTCAGTGGTTTTAGTGAAGCATATATGGGTCTGTTCGGTTTGTTGTTTTACAAATACATTTTCTCCCATAAGACTTTTTTTTTTTTTAAGATTTATTTATTTATTTGAGAGACACAGAGAGAGCATGAATCCTCAAGCAAACTCTCAGCCATGCACAGAGTCCTGCCCTGGGGGCTCCGTCTCATAACCCTGAGATCATGTCCTGAGCTGAAATCAAGACTTGATCCCTTAACCAACTAAGCCACCCAAGCACCCCTCTCCCATAAGATTTTTAAATCAAAATCCTAGCAATTTCTATAGATTAGTCTTGTAATATGCCACCTTGCAGAACTCTTAAAATTTAAAAGCTCTTGGATTTTCTATGCAGAAAATTGCATCATCTGAAAAAAAAACTTTTATTTATTGCAGATCTCCTCTGTCAAATGCTATATTTATAGCTTTTTGTTTTCTTGAATTTTTAAATTTTGTTTTCTTTCTTTTATTGCATGAGCTAAGATCTCCATTATTTTATTAAGCTGAAACAGTGATAATGCTTATCCTTCCTTTGTTCCTAACGTTTATGGGCACGCCTCTACAGTTCACCATTAAGAATGACTCATCCATTTATCCCTTTTATAGATTCTTGATATGCTAAGAGGTTTTTTAAACCAAGCAACATATGTTAAATAAATTTTAACTTATTTCTGCATCTCAGAGTGTGGTCCCTGGATGAGTATCATCTGAAATATTGTTACAAATGCAGATTCTAGGGCTCCACTTGAGACCTGCAGAATCTGAATATCTGGAGTTGGGTTCAGTCATTGGTAATTTAACAGACCCTTCACGTGATTCCCATGTGTGCCCAAATTTGCGAACTACCAGTGTAGAAAAAGAAGCAGAAGACCAGGCCCAAGCCTTCTGGGGGAGATCCTTCAGCGTGGGTAAATGAGGAGTGAGAGATAAATATTATCCCCAACAGTGACCTATGGGAGGTTTCCTAATGAAGCATCAGCCCAGTCATAGATCTAGCAATGCTGTGTTATGGGGAAGCACAACTCCCTCTTTATTTTTTTAAGATTTTATTTATTGACTTACTTATTTGAGAATGAGAGAGGGAGGGAGTATGGGAGGGGAGGGTCAGAGAGAGAAGCAGACTCCCTGCTGAGAAGGGAGCCCGATGCTGGACTTGATCCCTGGACTTCAGCATCATGACCCGAGCCAAAGGCAGTTGCCCAGCCAACTGAGCCACCCAGGTGCCCACAACTCTTTCTTGAATCCCACCATGAACCATGAACTTCTTGAGAAGCCTCTCCCAACTTCCCCAGGCTTTAGTTCACATACTCTCTTAAGTCAATTAATTGCTTGTATTTGTTTGTATCCATATCTGTTTTCCTATTAGATAATAAGTGTCTACCTTTATTTTGAGTCTCATTCATGGACTTGGCAAACAGTAGATAAATGTTTGCTGAATTAATGAATTAAGGTGAAAAGGCACAATTACTCCAGACTACAGAAAATAAGGAAAGGCTTCAGACTTTGAGATGGATTTTAAAAAGAGTGCTTTTTGTCACTGAGAAATTACAGCCTTTTGGAGAAAAAGATTATATGTGTGAAACATTACATATGAAAACTGATAGGGGAGATGTGTACTGATGCCTGAAACTTAATTTGAAATGCATCACAAAAAGATGGATAAAGAAACAGATACACATGTGATGAAACAAGTAGCAAAATATTTATAGTACATTCTAGGTCAAGGATCAGGACAGCCTGTTTTATAAATAAAGTTTTATTGGAACACAGCCATACCCATCCATTTACATATTGTCTATGGTTGTTTTTGCACTACATTAGCAGAGCTGAGTCGTTGTCAGAGACCATATGTCCTGCAAAGTCTAAAATATTTACTCTCCAATCTTTTCCTTAAAAAAGTTTGCTGACCTCTGTCCCAGGCAATGGGTATATGGGTATGACTACATAATTTCTTTCACCTTTTTATATGTTTGAAAATTTATATAGTAAGATGTTGAGGGGGAGTAGAGAACAATTTAAGATAAAATATGATTGAAACCAACCTGAATAGAAGGACGTTTCCAAAGAGATTGTAGAAAGCATATAGAACAATGGAGGTTTATTTGGAGCAAGATTAATAGAGACTCAAGCTGATACTAATCATCTCATGAAATAGGAGAGGTGGGAAGGATTCAAAGTGTGTTGGCTGAATTAGAGAGAAGTGGGAGGTTTTCCAAGAACACTGAGTGGCATAAGTACCGGAGGGTCCATCTGGTGGCTACTTGCTGGTGTAGATAATGGTCCACCTCCCCACCGATTCCTACCTATACACCCACCTACACAGCAACACACAACACAAACACACCAGTGTCCACATGGGAGTAGTCCCCCAGTCATATGCATAGGAGATTTGCTTTTTCTGTGCCTGGGTGAGGAGAGAGAGGGTTCAAAGAGTAAAGGAACTGGGAAGCAGAGAAAGAAAAGCTTGAGGTGGTTTGGGGCCCTCTAGGGAGAGTTTGAGAAGCAGAAGCTGATGAAATCGCCATCAAGAGACTTTGGGGATATTGAGTCAGGTGCAGCTGCTTTGCCAGCTCTGGTGAGAGGGTGCAGTACAATGTAGGGGGGAAGCCCCGCCTATGTCACCTGTGCTGGGTTCTAAGCATGAGAATCTTTGGGAGCCTTAGTTCAGCACATGGAGTAGATATTGGGGTGGGGGAGGGGAGTCTCATCAAGGAACGGTCCATCGTGAAGATTCTCCAACATGGGGTGGAGGGGTAGTGAAAGACATTAGGTGCTCACAGCTCAGAATGAGCCGCCTAGACATGGGACAGAAACCGTTCCTCACAGCCCACAGTAACATGGTTTTCTATTTCTTCATCATTAGCATGGCTTTACTTTTCCAGGAGTCTCCTCTCTGGGCAAGTTATTTGATTGTTCATTCAAGAAATTTCCCAAAAGGGTCCTGAAAGACTCTTAAGATCTTTAATGGAAAATTTCAAGAGTCTATAGCCTAAGATTCTTTGACTCCCATTCCTCAACATACTCCCCCTGTTATTCCTTACAAAGCCCGGACTGTTACACGGTGATCATTACCCAATGCCAATGAAGCCCCCAGTTTGAAAGACCTAAACTAAACTTCCAATTCTCACTAACATTCTGACCTTATCTCCCCCCTCCAAGATGCTACCAAAGCTTCTTAAAGCAGTGTTCTCCCTTACCACGCTAAGTCATAAACTTAGCATTGTCTTATCAATAGGTTATACTGGTGATATTTGGGGAGTCAGCCTTCTACACTGGCAAGAGCAGATGAACCGAACGGACTAAATACCACGGCTGCAGCTAATACATTTTTGAGTACTAACATTGCTAACTGCAAGGAATGATGGGTGGGCACCTGTTGGGGAACTCAGGCTGCATTTGTACCACTGAAGGTTGGAACCCTCGGAGTATAACCCACCAGAATAGAAACTATTAGAGTCATCTTCCTACATGACGATGTCCATTGCCTCTGGTAAAAATTCCCAATTCTTTAGCAAGCGTATTAGGCCCCACAGTTTATGGCCATCGTCCCTGTTCAGCTAGGATAACCAGTATACTGGTGTAGCCAGCACTCTCCAGGTTTTAGCACTTAAAAGTCCCACATCTCTGCAAATCCTGGGGTGCCAGGTTTTGCATGTAATCCAGCCGTGATTAGGAACCAAGAGGGAGTTTTCCTTGCTGGCAGCCTGTATTCAGGCTCCTCCACCCACAAGCAGGGTGACCTTGGGCAAGTCACTGAAGTCATCTGTGCCTCAGTTTACCTATCTGTAAAGTGACACTTCAAAAAGGACCCATTTCATATGGCTGTTGTCGAATGAGATGACATAATGCTGGCGAAGCATTTCAGGTGCCTGGCACATATCAAGAGTTCAATAAGAGTAATCGGTTCTTGTTATAACAATTAGAATAATTCTGCCTTGTTTGTGATTTTATTCTCTGGAATAGCAACAGGGCTGGCATGTGATAAGCACTGAATGAATGAAGGAATTAGGACTATTTTTATTTCAGTTCCCCAACATTGCACTCCGTCACCCTCGGACAATGCACAATCTGGGGGGTGATCCACTCCACCTGGGGCCCTCGACCTCGGATGCCTGACCTTTACCCGCATGCCTTTGACTCCTGGCCCATCAGCTTGGCCGATAATTGCTAGAGTTCCAGGTTTCCCGTTAAGCATTACTACCCTACCCATAGTCTTCCCCGAGAGATACCTGCCCCCAGGCTGTCCCACGGCCTCATGTACTACTTGCTATGGACTGAATGTTTGTGAGTCCCCCATAATTCTTGTGTGGAAGCCCGATCCCCACAGTAATGACATCTGAAGGTGGGGTCTTTGAGAGTCAATTAAGCGTGGAGGGTGGAGCCTTCCAGAAAAGAATTAACACTCTTACAATAAGGGACACACAGGAGAGCTTGCTTCCTCTTTCTCTGCTCTCTGTCATGTCAGGAGACAATGAGGCAACAGTCTGCAATCCAGGCAGTGGGTCTCACGAGACACGGGATCTGCCAACACCTCGATCTTGGACTTCCCGACCTCCAGAACAGTGAAATATAACAGTCTTGTCCAAACCACCCAGTCTATGGAATATTTCATGCAGCAGCACAAACCATCGGACATGGGACTGCATGGATTGGCTCATACTAGGTCACTCCCATAGATAACAAACTCCAAGTGGATGGCAACAAAATGGGCTCTTTTACAATTAATTCCCGGAGACTAGCATGAACTAGACACTCAAATACATGTATACCAGAAGTAGGAAGGAAATGCATTCAATGAATGATTTTTTAGTCAATCTCTTCCAACTGTGGGGGGCGTTTTCACATCCTACCATAGCACCTATATCCCCTTGTAACTCGAGGACTAGCTCTCCTCCCAGGAAGTCATTTTCCAGTTCTGGAATAAAACATGGAAGAGCATGAGAGTACAGACATGGAGCAAAGTCTCTATTTTACCCAAACTAAGATTTTTTTTTTTTAAGGCATGTAATTTGGAGAATGAATTTCATCTTTGGAACTTGGTCCTAAACCTTTCTAGTCTAGCATTATATATACCAATTTTTCCTGGCGACATCGCGCTGAAATCTGATTAGCACCAGATTACAGTACGGGGCAGCTTTTTAAAGAGCCTTGCGAACCAAATCCTCGGCAGTGGTTCAACCGGTCTCCCAAGCGGGCCTCTTCAAGGAAGTCAGTGAACCAGGACGCTCAGGGTGGCAAGGAGAGGAGTTAACTTGTGACAATACTTGTCCAAGTCTTAAAAGTGGAGCATCTGCTTCTTGGCCTCAAAAGTGAAACAATCCAATAATTACAGTCCTCGGTGCTTTTTTTTCCTACCTCAGGAAACATTTTGCAACTAACTAGCAATTTCCAAAAATATGGCTCAAGCAACACATCTCCTTATCTCCTCGTGTAGGAGAGGGTGTGAGTTGTAACGAGGCAGGGGCTCGTTATCTTAGGGGGTTCTGGCAAGGTGCTCCCGGGGACAGCTTTTAATTGGGGAAGCATGTGATAGCTGGGTCTGGGGTTTGAAACTCTCTTCCAGCAGAAGCCAAAGCCCCATTTCCAAGGCGTCTAGTTAGGACAAATTGAAAAGGCGTTCCCGGGTGGGTAGGGGCAAGGATCCACAGGGAAAGAAAGGAGGTAAATAGTTTGGCATTTTCATACCCCCCCCCTCTGGAGGCTGAGATTATGTGTTCGATTTTTAAGAGATCCCAAGGTTTGGAATTCCTTTCAGGAAGAAAGACCAGAATTTAGGGGATCAGCCCACAAGCCCCCATAAACAGGTGATAAGTATAAATGCTGTCACTTACGGTACCCAGGGATTGTGTGGTTAATGGTGGGACCCCACTGACAAGGCTGGTATCCTCGTCATTTAAATCAAACAGAAAAGAAAAACACATTAAAGTCGAATTGTACTGACCTCTGCCTTGGAGTCAGGCTGGAAATCACTTATCCCACGCAGGGTCACAGGAAATGTGGATGTTAGTAACAGCAGAACTGACTTCTCCCTTCATTTCAAGGTCTTGAAGCCAATAGCAACAGCTCTCCAATTTCAGTGAGCAGAAGAATCAGCTGTGAGCATTAAAGCCTTAGAATCCCAGAATCAGCTGAGCGCCTGCCTCCTCCAGGCAGTTTTCCCTGATTTTTGAGGCCTCTCTTTGGTGCTCTCATATTACTCCAGGAAGACCCAAAACAAAGACACCTGTCTACCTTTGCACATTTGTTTTTAAAACACTGTCTCTGGCCGATAATCGGCTCAACAGACACGTTTGAACCAAGATGTGCTGGACTCGCTCTACAAGTTTACTCAAGTCTATGGAAACTTGCCAAGGCACAGGCATGCGGGCAGGGCCATGGGAGAGGATTCCCAGATCCTCCGATTTGCTCTGTGTCCACGCTGAGCACGCGCCTGTCTGCCGGCAATCATTTCCCAGCTCGATTCTTACCGTTCACGGAATGAAGTGGACCATTCACCCGTCAGGTCTTACCTTGGTGCGTGACCCTAGAGTGTAAGTCCCTTCAGAGCCTGAATCAGCGAAGGGACGAATGGACAATGCATGGAGAGAATGTTTTATGAGGGCGAGCACAGGGTGTGGGAGAAATAAATCCTGAAGCCTCGTAGCAAGATTGTGCCTGTCTTTCTTCTTCGAATTAAAATTCAAGAGAGATAGATGGTTGTTATGGGGACACTTTTATTTGAGTTGAAAAATGAAATAAAAAAAAATCTTCTCTGAAAATATGTTTGGTTTGGCTGATGGAATTTTACAAGAAAGGTAGATTTTATTAGCTCTCATGGTCAATTCTTTCCTTCCTTCCTTCCTCTGAACTCCAGGGTCCTGGTGAAAAGATACTTAAACCATTTTTTAAAATATGAGCATTTTTTCAGTCAACAAGATTGTATGGACTAAGGTGTATTGACATTAACATTTCTATTTTCTCAACTTGTTCTGAAGATAAGCAGAGGAGCGGGTATAATTACTGGGAGATGTTCCGTAAGACTTGGTAAAGCCTTTTTCCCAGAAACGAGAATTATGAAAGATGCTAACGAGTGGGTACCAAATGCTTTGACAAATCAGCTGGCCTCCGGTTCTGTGCCTTCATCCCCGCTGAAGGAGACCTAATCGAATTGTCAGCTGAGAGATCGTTAGATGTAATTTTTGGTGACAGATGCTCACGTGACGTCAAAGGAGCTCAGAGACAGAGGGAGGCTGCCACGCTAGAAGGCCTCCCAGTCCCACCCAGGCTTTCAGGTAAACAAGATTTCCTGGTTCCCACGAGTCCAAGACAAAAATGTAGGGATGGAATCAATGCTAAGACCTGTCTGATAAAGCAAGAAGGTCATCCTCAGACCCAGAATACCTAGAGGAGAAAAAGCAACTTCCTCCTACTTCATGAAAGATGCTTTCCCCATGGATTCTGGGTTTTCCTTTTTATGTCTAATAATTATTTATCAATATTTGTGATAGTTCGCTTAGCTGTGCACTAACAATAATTGTAATAATAGCTCAGTCTAGAATAATTTTATTAAACTATTAGAACATTCTGGTTACAGGAAATAAAAATAAACTTCAATTTTATACACATTTCTGATGCAGATGTGTTTGACAGGGTGATAAAGACTTTTAAGTATAAAAATATGTTAAATTAGGAAAAAGTTATGGAGCAGAAGTGGAATGGAAATAGGAGTTTAAGGAGGAAAAAGTAGGACATAAAATTACCTCCTGTTAAATAAAGCTTGTTGAATAATTTTTAGAGGCTCGGTATGGATATTAAATTGCTATTGCCTTTAAATTCTGTTAGATACATTTAAAAGAATGATAAAATTGTTTTACTTTGAAATGTCCGTGTTTCTGATAGGCCAGAAATTTTATGCTTTTGCACTATTTTAAATTTATGATGCAAAATTAAAGATGTAGCCTTAAAAAGACCGGCAAAGGTGTTGTCTCAGAATTAATGGCTACGTAAGAAACCACTCTCCTCCTTTATGTTTAACAAGACAATCATTTTATTTGCCCTAATTCTGTGGGTCAGTAGTTTCAGCTGGTCATGGGTCGTCGTGCTGGTCTCATCCGGGATCACGCAGACCGCGCAGGTATCTGGCTGCTGTATGGTCTGACCTGACCTCATTTCCATTTCTAGAAGTGGGTGTTGGCTGTTCACTACTCCTCATGTCCTACAATTCAGCTCAATCTGAGCACCACGTGGAGAGAGCCACAGATTCCACAGGTGATGGGCTCGGCCCTGCAAGACTGCCTGCCCCTCACATTCACCCTTCAGAGGCCAGTCACAACAAGCCCGTGTTGTCACTTGAGCGGCAGACCCGCTGGCTATAAGAGGACCTCTTCAGGGTCCATTCGCTAGAGCAGCTCATGCAACTCTGAGAAATGTCTTACTGACTAGATTACTGGTTTATTACAAAAGGCTATAGCTCAGGAACCAGATGGAAGACAGATGGGAGAAATGTGGGAGGCAAGGTATGGGCAAGGTATGTGGGGAAGGAGCTCGGAGCTTCCAGGCCGGCTCCAAGGGCGCCATTGTCCCCGAATCACCCTATGCTCACCAACCTGGAAGTTGCCCAAAGCCTGTCCTTTCGGGGTTTTGTGGAGGGCTCATTACAGAGGTATTATTGATTAAATAATTGGCCACAGGGGACTGATGCACTCTCCAGTTCCCCTGCTCTCCTGCGATGCTAGGGGTGGGACCAAAAGTTCCAACCTTCCAATCACAGGCTTGACGGCGCTGGCAACCACCCCCAGGCAACCAGGGGGCATTCCCAAAGTCACCTCAAGAACAAAACAAAAGGTACTTTCACCACGCTCATCCCTTAGGAAATTCCAAGGGTTTTTGGAGCTCCGTGTCAGAAACACAAAGACCAAATATATATTTCTAGTTATAGATCACAGTATCGCAGCAGCCCAAGCAGACTGATACAGGAACATTTCTGGCATGAGAAATGAGCTGCGCTCCTTAAATTAGGAGCTGCCCAGTTGGCCATTGGTCTTCAGTTATTTTATATACTTAAATGAGGGCTGGCGATCCAGAGCAGCACTCCGCACATGTTTTTTTTTTTTTAAAGATTGTATGTATGTATTTACATTTTATATTATTTTATTTATGTGCAGGAGAGTGCTTGGGCAGGGGGAGGGGCAGAGAGCGAGGCAGAGAATCTCAAGCAGACTGGGCGTGAGCCTGCAGAGGGGCTCCATCGCCCCACCCTGATACCGTGACCGGAAGATCAGGACCCTGAGAATCATGACCTGAGTCAAAACCAAGAGTCAGACACTTAACCCACTGCACCACCCAGGCGTCCAATCACTCTTCACAATCACTTTTCGAGATGACCGAGGACCCCAAGGCGCTTTCATTCGCAGGGATTATAATAACTTTTAATATATTTACCATATTAGAAATTAAAGCTAAGAATTTTTAAAATCTCTAAAGCAGCCAAGTTTTAAATGGAAAATAACATTTTACAAAACAAAAAATACAGAAGAGCAGTATTATTTTACATATTTGGAAATCTCATTAATTTCGGGCTTAATGGAAGACAGCTGGATTCTCGTGTCTGCTTCTGATTTCAGTGTGTTGCAGGCTTTTGCTTTTGGTTGAAAACCCAGCCTCACAGATACAGAATTTTAAAAGGGCAGGGTACTTAAAGCCTTCTCAAATGATTGTGCATATTCGCTTTTGGTACTATACCAAAACTTGGCAAGTAGTAGATCTTACAGTTAGCTGCTTTATGGATTCTGGAACCATATCAATGAACTTCTATACTCTGTTACATTAAAACCCAGGGGTCTGTCTTGTACTTTGAACAAATCTTTTACTCATTCATGAATGTGTAACATCATGCATCAGTCATTTGATTTATTGGTTTTTTTACACCATGAAGATCTTCCAAATAATAACAGATTACACTATACAAGAAAACCCACATAGGTTCATATCACCACTGAATTCCTCAGAAAAGCCTTCAGCTACGGGGAAGCTGGCAAGCTCACAGCAATCGGTAAATCTCCCCCAGTTCCACAGCGTTATTTTATGACACTCTTGGGTTTCCAGGAATTAGTATCAGTTCAGAGCCAGTGTGGGTAACCTCCAAAAAGTCCATTTCTCCTTCCTCAAGGCACGATCCCTCCGTTAAATGTCACCAGGTTCCTTTGCAAAAGGTTTGGGGGAAGAGCGACCATATGAATCTTGGCAGGGTGGCGGGCCCCTCCTCTGGCTCCGGGTCGCTGGACGGGCTTGAATCTGGGATGTGACTGAGCGACTGGGACTATCCTGGTGACTCAGCACAGGCTTGAGTCCTCCAGAACCTGCACGTTCCCTCTTACACAGATCACGTCCAAATCCGGCAGGCTCCCCGGCTACTTCCCTCCCAAGGGCAGCACAATCACCTACCGGTACCTTGGGTCTCCGGGAGTCAGACTGCTCTGATTGCTGCCTTGACTCTACTGTCCGTCACGGTGACCAGGCTCACCTCATTTTTGGAGATGAATGACTGCCATCTGGCCCTGGCCACCCCTGGATCCTGTCATCCCCATTCTTGGAACGATGCTGGGGTACAGGTCCCAGAAATGTATTTCTTAATGCCATGGTGAAGCTCATGTCCTTTGGACCCTCCCAGAGGAGGTGAACAGACAGATTTGACATGATGTAACCCACACTAGCTTTCCAATCTCCCTAAGCGTTTGGATACCTCCCTCTGCAGGAGGCCAAGGAAGTTTTGCCATTTGCACATCGTTTCGTGTCGGCTGCTCTGGGTCCGTGCTTTAGTCCGCCAGCCAAACGAGAGCCCTTCCTAGCCTTCCTAGAACTTAACACTGAATTTGGATTCTCTGCTTACTGAGCCCAGAGCAATAAATTTGGCCTGATTATATATTCCTTCTTCCTTGATGCCGCACTCTCAAGACCCATTCCTACACATGGGTTTCTGTCAATATGGTTTGGCAAAATCATAACATCCCTTTGGTGTGTATTCCACTGACTAATGGGTCACAGTATACCCTTGGGGCCACCTGGAGTTTGAGTCTATGTGTATGTTTTGAAGCAAAACAGGTGGTACAGTTAGGTTCTGAGTATTGGCAGTGCCTTGAAGTCATCTCCCTCAAGGGAGGTTTCTATCCCCACATCCCAGTGTCTCTCCATCCCAGTCTCCAGGATCCAAATCCTTCTCAGTTAATGCCCTAACTTTACCAAGAGATCCCTGGCTGGAGGTTGGATATTCATTCGCTTTCATTTCAGCTACCTGAAGGATTAGACTTCCGTTTGTTTTTCCAATGGAATCTTGGGCTCCAGAAGAAGAAAGCATATCTTTCAGGACAGCAGAAAAAGCTTTCAGATCCCTTATGTAGATGTTGAGCCGGGCATTGAAAGCCCTTAGTTCTTCCGTTTCTTTTCCCAAGTTCTCTAGCACAGTTAGAAACAAACAACTAATCCCATTAGACTCCTGATTTCGACTAAAATGTTTTATGGCAGTAACCACGCAGTCTGCCTTCTGTCGGTTCCAGGTATCTACAAGGGAAATCTTCTCGAATGACTTTCTCCTGCTTTCTCAGTCCCCCAGCCCCTCTTCTGCACTCTTCAAGCACTCCAGGTGTGTCTCCACTATCCCACATCTCCCTTCTTTCTCCCTTCTGTCCCTTGACCCCTACCCCAGCATCTTCCCCGCCCCCCCACCCCCCTGTCTGTGACCCTTCCCTGGCATCTCTCCTCCTGCCTATCAGTCTCTAGGGGAGGGTTATCCCTTGATCCCTGTTGCACACCTAACACTCGGCAGGTGCTCGCCAGAGCTTTGAGGAATGAATAAAATTTGCTCTGTCTGGTTCCAGTTGCAATGACCTCTTAAAATACGATGATAATGGGACACCTAATGAAAGACCCTTGGAAAGTTCCCCGGCAAAGATGTGACCTGCCTTTCCGCCAGGCTGAGCCATTATCTGTCTGGCCTCCAGCGATTCACAGAGGAGCTTTGGCGCAGTTCTAAGTGCTGGCAGAGAGATGAATGGACTCGTTTTGATTGACACCCTCTTGCCCTGGAGGCTTCAGAGGATTCACTCCCTGTGATCTCTTCACCTAAGTGATGTTCTCCTTGGGCTACCAACTTTGGTACCTGCTCTCTTTGCCTCAGGCTTCCCTCTAGACAGACAAGTGTGGTCTAGGGCACTGAGTGCTGATTTGGTGTCAGGTGTTCTGCCTTTAATCCCGTCTTGGTCACTTCCTGGAAGCAGGATCTTCGTAACTTGATCTAAGGCCCGTGGGCTTTGTGTTTCTCTGTAAACCTCACTGAATGACTGTGAGAGTTAAGTCGCTTACTCATTCCAGCAACCACATCACACAGCAAAATTTGGGCTGATTTCAGGATGAGGAGTCGGGTGGTCTGGCTCCCAATATTGTCCACCTGTCGTTTACCTAACAGTGCCTCCTGGCCTCAGTGTCCTCATCTGTCACCTGGGGTAATAATAATACCCAGGTTACAGAGTTATGTGGATTAAAAAAAACAAAACAAAAAAAAAAAAAAAACAACCACCAACCGGTTTGGGAGGAGAGAAGTGTTATTTTTTATTATTAAACTAAATAATAAATTGTTGAAATATGTGTTTTTTGATGCACATTCTGGTCTCCAGGAAGTGTTCAAAGGTTCCAACGTTTCCCTTTCCATTTATGTTTGTTTGTATGCTTTATCTCTGCAAGAGATTTTAAGGTTCTTGTGCTAACAAGTTTGCTTTCCTCCCAGGACCCAACAGAGTCATTTTGATCTATGATCCCCAGATGTTCATTAAAAAAAATTTTTTTTAAGTTAATAGGATGATCTTAAGAAGAATCCAGACAATGGAAATGATGTGTTTGAATTAAAGACAAAGAGAAGGAGCCCTGGGATGAGTAGAGGCTCAGGGATGTGCCAGCTTCGGGGGGTTCTAGGCCAGCTGATTGGCGTAAAGCCTACAGAAGCTGAATAGAGCAGAAGAACATCAGTAGAAAACACGGCGGTGGGCCTGTAATTCCACAGTGGAGCCATGTTCCTCATTCGAAAGGGCATTCGACACACTGTGATTCAGCCAATAAACCCATCCCAGCTCCAGACAATTCCAGCCGCTGTGGGCTGGTGAAATGTCTTTGGCCTTTGACATCAAGCAGACCCAGATTTGCCTGTGATAACTTTGCCCCGGGTTACTTGCACCCTCCCCACAACCCTCAGAGCCTTGCTCCCTCTCTTTTTAAGATGTGGATGGTAACGCTGATTTTTTAGGGTTACCACGAGGTTTCATGAAATCGTGTCTGTGGAAGTGTCATCATTTTGGAAAAAGAGCCGCCACTAAGTTGAAGCTCTGCTTGGACACACTCCCTGTAGGATAGCTCCTTCTGTTTCCAGAGTTTTCTAACACTAGCTAGCTAGGAGTTTCATTAAGAGCAAGAGAAAGTGAGAAGTCGTAGTTGATTCTGGGAACATGCCCAGCGTGATTCCAGAGAACTCTGCTGCCTATGAGGGAAGAACGAGAAAGGGGGCCGGGGCAGGAAGTCACAAGTAGAGGTCAATGCTGCAGTCCTATGATCCAAGCATGGATGTACAAATATCTATATGCCATGCAATTTCTATATACTGCAGTGATGTTTTCTGTGTGCCAGCATTGGATGAAGCATACCATATACTTCGTAATATTTACTCCAAGATGTGGGTGCAATGAGCCCCCATCTTGTAGGTGAAAGTAACGAGTGAAGTGAAGTGACTTGTTCAACCTTATTGATCTTACAAGTGGTATGACGTGGTTAAGGCCCCGAGCAGCTAGCTTACACTTGTGGTAGTGGGGAAGAAGGGAAAGCTTTTCTCACCTTACTGCTGTGAATGATCATCAGTGCGGCCTCAAATGCCTTTTAGAGCAAGGCTTGGTAAAAATTAATTAAATAGTAGTGATAGCATTACCGCATCCCAAAGGATCTTTTCGGCCAGGAATGCTTGGCTTTCCACCCTCTGTAGATGCACTCCTGACACGTTCCTACACGGGAGCCCACAGCTAAAATGCTCTCTACAGCCAACTGGACCTTTTGTATCCCCCACCACTTTTCATCGACCTCAGGAAGACTTCCCCCGTTGAACCCACCCTTCCCTCCCTCCGTCTGGCCATCAGACCCCATGTCATCCCCAGCAAACTTCATAGCATCGGCCCCACCCGAGCATCCCCCATTCTGTGTGTCTACAGCCACCTTTAGCTATAGTTCTTCCTTTTCAGCTGCTTATCCATGAGCATGGGGCGTGGGCTTCTGGAGGGCCAGAGGGCCATTTGTTTCATGGACATAATGGCAGATTGCTAAGGGCTCTTGGGATTGGAGTCAGGAAGCTAGTTGTATGAACTGTGTGGCAGTACTGAATTCCCAGGACCTGAACGCCTTTTCTGTAGGATCTGCAGGTTGGCCTAGATTCTCCTCCAGATCCTTGGACCCAACCATTGGAAGGCTCTGGTCACTTCTGCTCTTCCTCACTGACATACTAGCCCTGGATAATTCTGTAGACCAGAACTCTACAATTCTTCCTCTTCACAGCCCCAAAAGACTTGCTGGTGTTTTAAATCTGCCCTGTCAAAATGCACCTCGTGTCTCAAGGTCATTTTGACAGATGTCCTGTCCGCTGTGGAACGTGTCCCAGTGCCTCTCTCCGTGACTCCCCAACCCGGTTTGCTCGGGCCTCACGGGCATCGCTGCTGGTAATACGGATGCACCTGCTGTCTTGCAACTGGACGTCTTTAAGTTAGGGACACTCTCCCCCAGTGCTTTGATCCAATCATTACTCAGTGGCAAATTCATTGATAAAGGAATCGTGTATGATTTCTTATTTAAAGTTTTTAGTTTGTGGGTACTGTACATTTCTCCTTACTCTTCCTACGTTCTTACCACTCATGACCTGTCATCAAAGAGGGACAGGTTTCTGAGAGAAAGCAAAAATGAGAGGGACTGTAAAAAGTGAGTCAGCTGGTTCTTGACTGTGGTTCAGTCGGGTGTTGTGTGAATGTTACTCACCTTGATAAGACCCTTAGAACGTGAGACGCTGTGCAGGGCCCAGTTATGGTGCCTTGGTTAGCACTCGGACCCAAAGTGGGCCAGATCCCGCAGCTAAGTAGGATCCTGGATTAAATTTGGAGATGGAAAAGGGATACTAATGAAAAGCTGGTGAAATTCAAATAAAGTTGTAATGTTAATTTTTTAGTTTTGACAAATGAGCCACGGTTATGTAATATTTTACCCTTAGGAGAAGCTGGGTGAAGGGTTTATGGGAATGCTATGTATTATCCTTGCAACTGTTCTGTAAATCTAAAGTTATTCCAGAATAGAAAGTTTATTTTAAAAAAAGTGGGCCAGAGTGCAAATTTTAGTTTGGCTAGCAGTCTCTTATTCTCACATCTAGTTATATCCTAACAATTTGTAATACAAGGTTGAAAATGAGAACTGCAGGGAAGTTTAGAAACTCTCCTACAAAAAATTCATGAAAAGGCAGCAGGAAAGATAAAAGCAAAACAAACAAAAAAATGTACCTGAATAGAGCTGGTGGTGGGGGGGTCATGTTAAAATGTGATGCCAAACTGGTCATTTGGGAGGGACCACTGGGCTCAAAGTCAGGAGACTGGTGGTTGGTTTTAGCTCTGAGGACTCCAGCATGTCACATGGACTTATCTGCTTCATCTTTAAAATGGCCTAACCCAATTCACAAATAAGGGTTTAAGAAATAAAACAATTCCTTTCAAAAACCAAGTTGCCCTGTTCTTTAAAATTTTGTCATTTTTGCTTAAGAACAAGAGTTCTTCACCCATGGGCTGGTTACCATCAAAAATCTCAAGCCAGCAGGTCTGATTCTGCACGAGCATTTTCACTTTGCACTTGGCAACTTTCTGCTTCCTCTTACAAAAATGTTCATGCCAACGTCAAAGCCATTTGACTTCTAAATATAGTGTAACAGATGTGAATGAGGACTGTATTATTTTCTGTGTTACACAAAGGGTCTTTCTTTCACCCAGTAAAGCCAGACACTCGTGAAGTTCTGGTTAAGCTCAGCCACCTCAATCAAGGTAAATGAGATCGGTTCTACTCCTTGTTCAAGCACTGAAGCTTTAGTTAACAGATAGCAGATTTTCTTCAGTTAGGATCCATGAACAAATGTCCATGCCTAGATTCTAGAGAGTTTTATCAACACCTTAAATCTGAATATGATACTGCATATGTATATACTTTTCTCTACACAGGGTTTCATTCATCTTTAAAGGGTCCCCAACCCAAAAATGACAAGAAGCTCTGCTATAGACCCACACCTTCCATGGCAAAAACTGTGAGATAGCTGCTCTATTTAGGTAAAAATTCCATATCCTAATGTCAAGCATTGGAAGAAAATACCTAGGTAATGCCGCCTGATTGACTATTTTGACCCCACAGCACCCAGTGTATTTCTAGGGCTGCCCCTAACTGTACTTCTGCTTATAACTAGCATTCTTCCCAGTCGTGGCCCAAGTCTTTCTTGCCTGAGGATGTGAGCCTGGCCATATTTGCTCATCACATTTTCCCAATTTAAAGGATCGCTCAGGAATACGAAGGTAGCCCTGGCTCTCCTTGCCCTTCTAGTCCTCCCAAATTGGCCATATTTCTTTATAACACTTGCTATGAACAGCAAACATGTGGACTTGTAACTAGTTTGAAGTAGGATCATATCAAACATGAGATCTTCTGGCTGGGGGGAGCATTAAGGGTCCCAGGCGCAATTTACATGTGTGGTCCTGGAAGTGACTTTGATCTAAGCAGCATATCAGTTGTGGTGGTGGTGGTTTTCATGGTCTCCTTTCAAGGTGGCTCACAAATGTAATGTCTCTGGCTGTTAGTCAAGAGACAAGTGGTCTACAATTGAAGCCTACAATAGAAATTTCACTTGGTTTTATATGAGTGGATCTGATTACAAGGCAAAAAGTGATTCCCTGTTTCAGTTCATTTGGATACTCTACCCTTCCTCATTTCTAACATTGTAGGGATCTTCTTAGCTTTTGGATAATATTTTAGTTTCTTTAGCAATTTAACTTCCCTTTGAAAAATAAACCAGAGTTGAAGTTTAGTGTTTAATGTAGCATCTCCCCCCTTTTTAGTTATATGGTCAAATATAATAACTAAAAGACTAAATGCTTGTGGCTCTTTTATATATATTTAAAACACACAGTAAGAACATAAGAACATCTCAAATCATTTGGAAGGAGAAAAAGGGGTTATCAACCAAAATCTTTGGAAATTTCATAAAATTTAAATATCTGCAAACAGTCCAACCAAAAAGGAAAAAATTAAAAAAATCCCAACATTTGGCTATGGAGGGCACTTCACATGTGAACCAAATGGCGTTATAACATTTTCCTTCAGGTAAACTAGTCACTAAACTCCATTAGAAAGAATACAAGAGCAATTGGAGACATCCCCAAATACCACGTACTCGATTAGAACATTCGGTCATGAGGCGCTTATCTACCGCAGGCTTTCTTTCCCATTGCATACATTACTTTACATTTCTACCATGCAATGTTGAAACAGCCTCCGAGTCTTGCCAAGTAGAGTGTCGTCCATTCTACAAAAATATTAACTTACAGTACATAACACTGAATAATTTTAATCTGTACATTTTTTTCCCTCCCATCAGAGGTGACACGCGTCAATTTGTACAAGTTTAGGAAAAACAAAAAACAACCCCCCACCCATCTGATTGTTTACATCTGGATGAAGAGTCAACAGAGCCAACCAGAAGGGGTAGGGAGGCATAGTCTGAGAAAGTAGAAATACAGTGGAAGATTAATTGTGGTTAACAATATCCAGCTCTTCACAAAGTGATACAAAATAAATCATCTTAGATTTTTAACTGAAAAGATCGAGCTGAGAAGGTTCTGCCAAACGGTCGACCAACTGATCCAAATGGGTAAGGCCGGCCTGACTTAGCAAAGCCTCCGCGTAACCAGACGCAGTTCAGAGCTCTTCAAATGCACACCTCCAGCATACACGCACATTAATTATGCTCCTTCAATTAGTTAATCCTCTAGACAGTTGTCTTTTTGTTTTGCATGCATCCCGTTCCATTTTCATTAAGGGCATCTCTTCCTTGGTCAATCATGGGCTTTGCTTTTCAATTGGATTTTGTTAATTTTGTTTTTAATGTTTTGTTTGTTATGCTGTCAATACCTCCAACACTTGGAAAATGAAATATAGATGTGGTTTTACTGACAGAAGAGAATCAGGGCTATATGGACAATGCAAAATGAAATGAAACAAGTGTCAGAAACAGTTTATAAAAATGGCACATTTATTGCTACAGAACGGTCATGTACATGACTTCATCGAATAACTACAGATGGGAAACAGGTAATGGCCTAGACCAAGCTGGGTTTGTTTTTGTCTTGAAGGAACTCCAGCACACAACCTGTTTGGACACTTCTACAAATCAGAAATACACCAAAAACATGAAAAAATCGAGGCACTCAGCCACACATTGAAAACAAGGTGTAACTGTTTTATCTTTTTTTTTTTAAATGTTTTCCCTTTTTTTCTTTTTTTAACAATTTTTTTTTTTTAGTTTTTAATGCTGCAGCTATGTGTACAGTCGCAAAAAATTTCCCCGCTGCGACCTACAACTAAAAAAACAAAACGAAACAAAAAAACAAAAACAACAACAAAAAAAAACAAACAAAAAAAGCTACCATACAGTTTCATCTCAGTAACACATGGTAAAATAACATCTTTTAAATAGTAAAATAAAGTAACAAACTTTTACTCATAATGATTCCAAAAATCTACAAAGAAGAAATATTCAGAATCTGACAATTTTTTTTTTGTAATATTCATGGTATAAAAGGATTGCTCCTGCGAAAAATAAGCCAAATATATTTTTATTTTTAAATTTAGTTTTTTTCCTACTAGGGTGTACTACAGTCTATTTTATAGCAAAAAGAGCACTAGACAAACAAAGCTTTATAACAAAAAGCCAGGCACTGATACATGGTAAATCTCTGCTTTTTTTTTTTTTTCTTATCTTCACTTAATTGCATCACAAGTAACAAGAATGAAAAAGGCCACAGTTCATATATTTTCACCATTACATATGTCTATAATACTTGAAATGAGTATGGCAAAACCAGCACTGCACAAACATGAGTCCACTTCAAGTCCCATGAGATAAGAGCATGTCTCCAAAGAAAAACAAACAAAACCAAAGCAAAATAAAGAGAGAGGCCTAAAGGCCTCGGTGCCCCATTGTGTTGGAATTCATCATATTCCATCTTGACCTTTTTTTTTTTTTTTTTTTTTTGTTTCCAGTCAGCCAGCAGACTAAAATTTTTGTGCTTGTTTATGCTGAAATTGTCTCATTCCTGACTCAAGTTCACTTTTGGACACAGATCATATTCTGCCTGTTGGATCCAAGACGAAAATCCTCTTAACCCCCGAGTCTCGGTTCAACTCCCTCCCCACCCCCCCAACCCCTCATCAAAACAAAGATCACGAATTTAAAAAAAAAAAAAAATCAAGAAATAGGAAAAAGCGAAAAACAAAAAGGAATCGGAAGACTGAATCAGAACCAGTTGTGTTACTGGGTGGACTGACAGTTGTATAAACATTAGTGTTCCTTGCAGCTACACAGAAGACAAATGGTAAAAGTTTCTAGATGAACAGATCCCTATTCTGCATATTCATAAATTACTTGAATGTGGAGGTGGATCGACTGTTCCAAGTTGCTTTTAAAGTCCGTGTCTCGTCAACAGATCCCCAGCCTAAGTAGCATCAGATATACAGTATGGTATGGACCCTTAAGAAATTCTGTAGAGTATTCGAATCCTAACTGTCTTCTGCTAAGTATCATTCGAAAATCCAGCGCAGGATACCAATATCTTACCTGGGTTTGATAATTACAAAACAACGACAAGAAAAAACACACTAAAAAGGCCACATTCCCTTTTACCTTTTCCCCCCTTTCTTTTCTTTCTTTCTTTCTTTCTTTTTTTTTTTTTTTCATGGGGATACAGCCCAATTAATAGGTATAGGTGCAGATCATGTTTCTCCACCAAGCAAAAGTAGTGAGCAGCTTTTGGTGGCCATTAGAAAGTTTTTCGCTTATTTCCAAAGGGAATTCAACAATAGAGGTATTACATTACTGAGTAATGAATACGTCAAAGCTGGTGAACAATAAATTGCAGCTTTTCCTCTGTTTGAGTGAGAACAAAATATAAAGCACCAATTTAAAAAATAATCAACTACAATTTAATTTTTTTTTTTTTTTTTTTTTTTTTTTTTTTGCTTTGCTTACAGGTTTGAAAAAACTTTAAATCAGCTCTAGGAAGCACCTTTATGATAACACATATCAAAAGTGCCATTCGTAAAATGTACATCAATGCAGGGAGTGTTTCCAGTTCCCTAAAGAGTAAACACCATATTTTCTTCTGTACACTTATCCTGAATGTGATCAGAGTAGACCTGCTTCCTCTATAATATTGTTCCTAGGGATACCCGCCTTGGTAGACTATACAAAATGAGTGCAGAATGTACCTCTAAAAGGAAATCTTCAACATACTGAGGGAACAAGTTACACATGGTTTCCATTGTTCAGGAGGAGGGGAGAGTATACAACAGTTGTCTTCCATGCCCTTCTTTGAGCTCCTTTGTTCATATATGTCACAGGCAAGCCTCAAAATAACTTCATGAAGTTTGATTTCTGCTATTCTCCTAAGGTTTGAATCCACCTCCACATTTTAGGAACTTATCAACAAATCAAAGTATTTTAGTTTTATCGCTACTGAACATATTTACAGTTTTCAACACACACACAGCTAATCAAAATGTTTATGGGTTTGTAAAAGATGACCACGTGGTAACTATCTTATTTGTTCTTACATTTTCGGAAATGAACATAAAATTCAGATTCTTGTAGCTCACTATTTCATTTAAATGAGACGTTTTTTAAACCACACAGTTTAAAAAAAAACAACCAAAACTGATACAATGTATTAAAACACATAATAACAAGAGTCTACATGTAAAAATATAACTTTTACATACACAATCTCAAAATAATGATACGTTTGCCATTTGTTGCATAAAATTTACAAATGTATTTCATTACTATATAACTGGCAAAACAGGAGAACAGATGGAACATTTAGACCATTTCGATGGATTTATGGCATTTACTCAGTGCTGATAGGTGGAAAAACTACTTGAACAGGGATTTTTTTTTCTTAATACATGCCAAGATTGTGTGGCTGTAAAAATAGAAACGAGTTAGAGACAAAAGGATGCTGACAGATTCTTAACTAGGAGCACTATTTGTTTACTGCACTATACACCAAAGTCAATCATTATAAAGATTCACGATGGAAGTTGGTTCAATTGTGCCCAGACGTCAAAGCTAGCTATCTGATGAGTTGCTGTGCCATAGCTTGATCTATGTTTCTATCAAATATGTTAAGTATAAACTTCATTCATACTGGCCAGAGAAATACTGCACTACCCCTCCTCAAGAAAGTGCAACTTAATGCTTTAGGACTTATAAGGCTTGTTATAATGCTGCATGATGATTGAATATTGGCATTTTTCAGACGAAGGAGGAGGCAGTTAAGTCATCTACATCTTAGTAAACCCATTTTGAAAACAAAAAATCAAGAAAGCAACAAAATCAATCAGCTCTGTCACACTACTTGCAATTTTCTCATTTGATGGTTTTTGAACTTTGTTTTTTTTGTTTTTGTTTTTTTCCAAAAATCTGACCATGTATTCAGAAACGCCTCACTGCACACTACTTCGGCTACACATGTAGGTAACACTTGAATCATTTTGTTAAATCACAGCCACTTTGATTATGTTATGTTTCCGATGATATAAACATTGGAAGGCACAGTGGTAACATTGTAGCATTCTAACCTTGTACCTCTGAAAATCCCAGAATAGGGTCACAAACGCAACATTACGTTCAGACAAACTCTTTTTGCCATGTCTCGGTAATGCTGCTTGTAATATCTACACATGATGTGACTTTTAAGTCCTGTGTTCCCAAAAGACTGGAGAAACAACTTTCTACTTATTTATGAATGAAAAGCAACATCAGGGTCAGCATTTGATCCTGCACTACCCCTCCGGAAGCAGAGTTGGCACTACAGGTTACGGTAACAAACCAGGGAAAGGGACAGAAATAAGACCCCCCGCCCCCAAAAGAAAGAAAAAAGAAAAAAGAAAAAACAAAAAACAACAAAAAAAAAAAAAAAGGAAAAAGAAAAAAAGAAAAAAAAATCCGTATTTACAGTAAAATCTTTCTTTTAAAAAAGTTAATCAGTACTATTTTTTTACAGGAGAAAAAAGTCTGAAACAAATGAACAAAAGCTTACCATAGTCACTAAATTTTTAATATATATTTATATATATATTTATATATATATTTGTCATAGGTCTATAAGATCCATCTGTTCCTCCTACCCTAAGGAATGGCTAATGTCATCACTTCGTTGTCATCAGGACGTTTGCTGGTTTTGTTACTAGGGCAGCCGAGCTTCCCTTATTCAATATCCAGTAATTATAAACACTAGCTGACTTGAATACCAACAAAAACGTTCATGTAGTTTTCTTCAGAAGTACACTTTTTCATTATTGCAAGTTTACAATTTTTTAAATTAAATATTTTTTTCAGACTTACAAATTAATTATATTTTTTTTTTTTCCAAAAGAAGTTTAGGCACAAATGCATTGCTCCACAGTGTGGAAAGATTGCCATTCAGTCTCTGGGCTGCGCCTCGGCTTGCACACGCCGCTTTGCACATTCTGAATGATATGTTAGAGGGTCGCCCCTCAAGTTGCACTTTTTTCTTTCTTTTTTTTTTGTGTGTTTTTCGGTTTTTTGATAATTGGGAATGCTGAAACCTCTTGCGTCTGCGATTCATAACTACTCAGACTTGTCTTATATTACAAAAAAAGGGGTTAAGGAGAAGTGTTTATGTGGGTTTAAGATAATACAGCTGTTAAGGAAGTGGTCTCTTGTATTAATGAAGCAATGTGGCAGCTTGGACCTGAGAAGGGAAAAAGAGAGGAGAATTAATTCATACGCTTAACACAGAAGTAAACGTTTTATTATTAAAACATTTTGCCTCCCAAGGGAAAGAAAAGAGAATCTGTTCATCTGGGGGAAAGCGGTCTTTCCTGAGTGACGCCTTGGCGAAGAGGGACTGACCGGGGAAAGGGTGCCCGAAATGGCTGAGAACACACTTGCCCTTTTACATCTGTCCCATGTGGTTCGACGCATCTCCCATTCCAGGGTGCGGGCCCGCCAAGGAGAGCGGGGGAGGCTCCGAGGACACCTTCTCCTCCTCCCTTCTTTTCAGACACGCGGCTTTCGGGTTCAGATTCCTTTCTGTGGAAGATGGAAGCAGAGCATTTGGTTAGCGCCGTGGCGCCTGGTAGAGGGCAGGACGGCACTCTTCTGCGCACCTGCTGACCCTCTCTCCGAGTCTCTCTCGACAGGACGGAGCAAAAGGAAGAGCTAGGAAGGGCACACGGTGATCCGAGGGGTCAGTCCCTAGCACTAGTCCGACGACTGAGAAGGCCCGTGGCAGCATCCTAACGTCGCCTTACTTGAAAGAGAATCCTGTGACTTCACCACGGAAGCAAGGAGAGCCGCCTCCCAGCTTCAGACGTGATCTGCCCTTGACCCAGCTGCTCTCAAGGATGCTCAAGGCCAGCCAGCCCGTCTCCACCCACTGCGGCCGCTTCCACCGGGAGGCGGCGGGCTGGTACTGACCTCGGACTTGCTGCTCCAAGCTGAGGATGACGGCCACGGCTTGGTGCAGGATCAGGAGCTTGGTCTGGGGCTTGTCGCTCTTGAGGTGGAGCTGCACCATGCGGCCGAGCTCCTTGAAAGCCTCGTTGATGTCGCGGACACGCAGGCGCTCGCGGGCGTTGTTCGCCATCCTCCGCTCCTTCTCGCGCTCCGCCTTCTGCTCGGGGGTCAGGTCCTCGTCGTCATTATTGCTGTGGGACAGAAGGGATGCGACATTTTCTAATGGTGTGGGGAAAAAGAAGGTGTCTACATTAGTGTTGTTTTCTTCCAGAGTTTCCAGGGAATGTGTCCATTTCCGGCTGCCGTGGGTAGCAGGATTTTACATCCACTTGAACTTGGGACTAAAACGGTGCTGACAATCCACATGCAAGACATTCGGTTTCTCCCAGACATTCAACCCAAACAGAACAGGAAAGGTTAAAGTTAGGGCCCCAAGTGCACTCCCGCTGATGCAGGGCCAAAGGGCAAACACAGCTCTGATCAATGAGGCTACACTGTGCAAAGCGGGTCACCGCCAACTTAGCCTTTTGTCCATGTTTCACCATTAACGAGCTTTGAAGGCGTGGCCAATCCACTTAGCGTATCTGAGTCATTTTCTCCATGCAGTTAAAAGAAAAAAAAGGTTAAAAACGTCATAATCTCCTTGCCTTTTCATATCACGGATGTTTATCATCCTCAAAACAAGCTGGGAAAACCTGACTCAACGTCCACTACACAGAGCAAACAAAACAAAATACCAAGCACCTACTAGTTATAAATGACCATGATCTCATTGTGAGTCAAAAACGAAGTCCAAAAGCTAATCTCTGATCATGAGAACCAAAATATTACATGATTCATAGCAAAGGCATGGCTGGAGCCAGTAGAATCTGGAAAGGCAAGATTACTTCTGTCAGTTTCTGGGTGTCATGTTCACAGATTAGGAACTTTTGAATGGAGGGCAAACAGGATGATGGGCCATCTGGAAAGCATGTCATATGAAGGTTTCATGATATCAGGGCTTCAAATATTTCATGGGTGATTGTATTAATAAAAAGAGAGAGGCATGAGAGATGTATTGTCTCAGAAAGCAGAACAAAACAGAGACCTCTGAGTGGTAGAGACTGAGTTAACATGAGCAAGAAGCTTTTTGGGTATAAGAGATGTCATAAGAGATACACAAAATGAAGGAAACGTCACTGGAAAGTAACAGCTTCCTCATTATATCAAACGATGTGGAGGGGACCATTTGTAAGGATGTTAGTCTAGAAGTTCAAGCATGATCTAAAGGACCACGGAGGTTAAGCTCTCCTTGAAAATTCCATGAATCCGAAATGTGCCCAGAATAGAGATGTTAATCACGACATTTCAGATCGGGAAGACATGGGGTAAGTTATCTAGTCAATTCCATGCACACTTAATGAATGTTGGCTTAACATGTATGGATCTGAATCTTCTACTTTGGAGAATATCTGGGTAGCTTCCAAATTGCACTAAAGACCAATTACAGCTGAGAAGCTCCAGTCAGTGAAAAATGGGAGTGGTATCCTTGGGTTGCAAGCACATGTTGCCAATACACATGATGTATGTAAGCCAAGAACACTTGTAAGGGTAGGGAAAAGGAAGACACCAAAGGAAGATGCTTTAAGACTTGGCTTGTCTCCCTGTAGGTTAAACTCCCTTCCAGATGGGACCATCCACCACAGAGGAGTGCTGGTGGACACACAACTGCCCTGAACCAGTGCGAAAAGGTTCTTCCTATGCCATCTGGTCCTTCTCACTTCTTCTGCCGAACCCTCCTCCTCCTCCTCACCTGTGGCTTCTGCTGACAGGGAGGCAGCCACGGCTACCGTGAATTCGCATCCACATCCCGCAACACAAATAGGACGTAAGACATGAAATGAGAACAGAGCCAAATCTCTGCTGGGCCTGTCCTGAAGCTAAAATCTGGGCAACATTTTTAAACATTGAACAGGTTGCCACAGCTTTCACAACACTGCCTTGGAAAGTGGGAACTTGTTTTCCAAAGGTATTCAGGCTAATAACTAATTAGAGTTGGTTATTCACTCGTAAGTATGAAATAGATTGGTTATGCAAAGAAAACTGCCTAGTGTTGCCTTACATCACAGGCTTAGAGACATAAGCCAATGCCACAAGCGTAACCTTTTAAAAGAAGCGGGTTCTTAATAGCAAGTTAAAATGTTGTACTGAAATCTACATGCATGAGTCATATAGAATCTATATGCATAAGTCAAGGCCACTAGTCAAATTACTAAGAACTGAATGGACTGACAGAGGTGATGGGAGGGCTGTGAAAGCCCCCACCCCTGTCGCCATGAGACAGGAAACTCTGCGGGGATGGTGGGAGGAGAGGGGTAGGGAGCTTTTAGGACTTTTGGATAAGAAAATCCATCCCAAGGGGCATGTTCTCAATTCCTAAAGGGCATTAGAGCTAAGCCTGAGAACAACAGCTTTTAGAAGGGGATGTGCAGTCACAGCACGATTGATTTAACTTACAAATAAAAACAACCCAAGGGAACTGAGGCAAAGAACCTGGGTGTCACGGTGTTCCCAAGCCACCTGATCATCAGATTAGGATTCACATTCCAGGAAACAGATTCTAATTGAAAGATATCACATTATTTAAGAAAACCAACCAGAAGCTATTTTCCTGCAGTTGTATTTTCTGTAGAAAGGAGTATCTGGGAGAAAAAAGTGAGCAACTTCGGTATCATCATCATCATCATCATCATCATCATCATCATTATTAAATACCAACACGCTTAAGATAGAGCTGGGAAATCAGTGCTTTCTCACGTTCGAGAGAAGAGAAAAGTCATAGCTGCATATACCTCAGCTGCATTTTCAACATGGCTAAGATCTCTTTTTAGAAATATTTTGGAAAGATCATTTCTGACCAAATTCGCAGAATAAGCATAGTTTTTTTTTTTTTTTAAATCAACCGTTTGTACTTGAATCAGTTACAAATTGTCTGCACTGCATGCAGTGAGCACAAGGTCCAAATTCGTAAGTGCAAAGACATTTTAGGCTTCCCTAGAGGGCCGGTATCTTAAATGATACTTTAGCACCTCTAGAGCAAGCCTTGAAATTTCTTTTCAGCTGTAGATTTACCTGCCAGGAAAAAACTGAGTAGTTTCTTCCTGTTCTGTTCACTTCATCAAAGTCCAATAAAGGAATTAAATGAAGCGACAGTATCATATACTGTTACCTAGATCTTGACCTAGTAATCGATTTGATATCCTTCTTGTCGTCATCTAACTTCTTGTCCTCGGAAGACTTCGTGTCCTGAAGGTTCTCATCGCCCTCGTCGTCGGATTTGATCTCCGAGCTGCCCGAGGAGACGCTCTGGCCCTGCAAGCCTGGCGGCATGCCTGCCGAAAAAGGGAGAGAGAGAGAGAGAGACCAGGTGACGCTTCCACGGAAGACCCGAGGCACCAGCACACGCTCTGCGGATTGTGGAGTTGTGCCTCTACCCTTCAGCTGCTGAACGGTGATCCTCCTGCCGTGGTTTCTTTTTTTTTTTTTTTCATGCTATCTGGTGAAGTTTCAAAAATGCACCTGTGGAAGCAAGTTCTCTTTGCATTGGCTCCGAGGTTAAATTCTATTTTGCAATCTTTTGGAGTAGATGGTAATTTCACTGTCTACAAAACATCAACTTAATTGCAATGAAAATCATAATCATGAAAATCACACACCTCAATGTTCTGATTAAGAACCCAAGTAAATATCAGCTATTATATTGAGTTTCTTCCATATGCAATGATTTAATAGAAAAATGTCCTTAAAATATAATTCCCAGGGAGTACGCTAAATATGTACAGTCAAGGCTTCAATAGATACCCTAATGATATTCTGAAATTAGGCTTCTCTTATCCTCGAGGAGTAATCAGCATTTAAAAATGGTACATATGGAAAGCAGTTAGCTGCTCGCTGAAGAAATTTCTAGCTTTAACCACTGTTCAACTTTTAAGATCACAATGCATTTCAACTTTCAGGATCACAGTAGATTTTAATACGTGACCGTCGTGTATCCACTTATTTCTAAGGTAGAAGCATGTCTATTGGGTATTCTCCTCTAGTCGTAGGCACTCAAAATTTGGTCTGTGGTCCAGAAGCAACCTTATCGCCAGAACTCTTCAGAGATGCAGAATTCCAGACCTCCTGAATCAAAATCTGCATTTTAACAAGATCCTCAGGTCATGCCTACGTAGGCTAAGTTTAAGAAGTGGTGATCATCTCTTTCTCCACATACATAATTAATATTCAGATTTGTACAATGTTTAGCAGGTGAAAAAAAGCTTCTGCCTATCGCCATGGCAGTGTTATCATCTTTATTCCAAACACGGAGGGAGGGTCATAGGAGAATGTTATTTAAGGGTCTGCAAGTTCCCGGGCCAGGCGGTAGCCCAGGGAGCAGGGGACCCAGGTCTGGCCCCTACGACGTCACTCCCCGGGGTCATGAAAAGCTGCCTGGCATCCGTGGTTTGAGGCAGTCGTTGCGGGGCGAGAGGAAAAGAGTGAAAATCCTTCCACCAAGTTCCAGTTTTGAGACGTACCTACATTTCCTTGGATCTTAAACGACAAAAACAATTTCCTTCCTTCCTATTCATTTGGAAATATCATGTTCAGGCTACAACTAACCACATTAGAGGACCTGAATGAGGAAAATGTGGAAATAGCTAAAATAAAATTTCCTCTCATCAGGCTGTTGTCTCATTCCCTGCTGAGAGAGGACCAGGATCTCAGAGGATGTTTGAGCAAAACAGTTCCTGAAGAAACACAATTAGCCGGCTCCGTTCTAACTACTTTCCCATTCGCTTACCATTTTTGTACCAAATTTGACTCTTGGTATTTTGCCAGCGCTTCCTGAGGGACGAATGCCAAGGACGCCTGGGATCAACACTGGAGTTGCTATTGTCTAAGCGAGGGCAGGGTGCCTTCGGGGGCGGACCTACCTCTGTAAGGGTCCTGGGGTGGGTTCAAATCAGGGGACGTTGCAGACTGGACAGGAAGCTGCGGAACTGGAACCTGGTTTGGCACAAGAGAATGGCTGCCTCTGAGGGCCACACCGTCTTCACGATGGGCCCCAACCTGTAAGGGTGAGAGGAATGGCAGAGTTTAGCGGGAACCAGAGGGAGGGCAGCAAGGACCTGCGGAAGATGGGCCTGGGAAGAACGAGACTCCCAAATGCCTTTCACTAGAGGGCGCTGAAGGACCACACTTGCACCTACAGTAGCCGGCAAAACACTTCACACTCCGTGAGATGCCGCGCGGTACATCCAGTGACAAATATGGCAGAGGAGCTCAGGCAGGTAAAACGTCAAATTGTCTCCCAGGGTGCTGCAGTGGAGCGCACTGATTCGTACCCATCTGTCTTCTATCATGTCCGCCAACAGATCTGACAATTATCTTAATGCCCATATGCTTAATTGTGGGCTTCTCAATTCCCCCATTGCTATCGGAAATCCTACAGGAATTTCAATTTGGCATTCGACTTTCATTTCAGGGGATAAGATTCTCAGGCCTGCCATTTTTTTTTTCCATAATGCCAGCTAAGCCTCTGACAGCGGAAGCTACAGCAGTATGGGACACAGCCCCTGCTCGGTACAAATATAATAAAATGTCACCTGGCTTTCCAAAACGGGCAGCCCATTCCAAATTAATGTTTACTGCATTTCATCAGCTGCTGAGTTCCAAATCCAAAGGGGGACCGTTTCTGCCAATGCCACCACACCGGAAAATGTACCAATAAAGGTTTTATTAAACACACCAGTAATGCCATCATTGCCATGCAAAGATGTTTGGACATTTTTCCATTTTTTTTTTTCCTCCCACTATTCTGATCCTAGAAAGACACCATACTCTAAACACTCTTTAGGTTTCCATGAATAAAATTACGGAATACAGCATGATGACTTGGTCTGGAAGAATTACTGCTGAGCTTTTTATTAACTACTACTACCCACTCTGGGGTCCAGAGATGTTGCACTAGTGACAGTGAGACAGCCACTGCGGACTTTATAGCTTAACGCCTTAAAGCAACACCATTAAGCATTTGCAAACCAAGAGGAACAGGACTAGCTGACATTTTCATTTGCATTTCCGAGGAGTTATTCTCCGAGTCTATTGTTGGGTGAACACGGGTGCGGGACAGTGGGCCTGACACTAACAATATTTATCCATGAATTTCTACTGCTATGAATCAAAAAGTTTATTTTTTTTTTCCAATCCCAAAACAAAAACCCTACAAAGCAGAATCTTCCTTCTTTTTGCTGCCAAATGTTTTAGAAGAGTGTTTCCAAAGAACGCAACAACAATAAGAATCTGAACCGACAACAATAAAATTCACAGAACCGAAGGAAGTACATTCTATCTAAAGGCAACCTAGTATAAAGTATCACCATTATATAATCCAAAACAGCACAGAAGGAAATAACTCGGGGGGGGGGGGGAGGGGAGGGATCGCGTAAATCATACTAATTGCTCAGGTTCAAAATATACCAAGAATATACAGGATTTAAAGATTCGTGAGCATCGGGGAGTATAAATGAATGCTGTGGCTAAGAGTCTAGGGCTGTCTGCCACCTGTGTGCCTGCGTCCCTTCCCAGAACATTCTGAATGGTGGCTATTTCGCTTCTATGTGGGAGCTACAGATGTAAGGGGACCATGATTACCTCCTAAAGCAGCCCATTCCATTTTAATCACAAGTTGGCCTCCTTGTACACTCCACCCACTGATTCTAGTCTCAACTTCTGGTGTTCCATGGAACAAGTGCAAGCCCCCTTTGTCTAGGCAACGCCCCCACCAGGCCACTGCGGTCTCCCCTGGTAACTGACGCCGGATCACTTCCTGGTAACTGACGCCGGATCACGCCGGTCAGGCCCACCGGATGCCCCCAACCATTTCTCACTCGCTCTTGGTCTGTTTTTATATTCGTTCCAAACAAGAGTGATTGCTATTTTCCATTCAGGTTTTGATTTGCCACTTTTGTATTTGTGCATTTAGAAGACTCATTCGATCGATGATCATCCTTTCAATCTAAGGTGTCAACTTGTAAGGATGAATTTGCAGGGCTTGAGCAAACGGTAGCTCTTTGAGCTTGTCAATCAATGGTAACGCAAATAAGTCCCATAGTGCTGACGCGTATTTACTGGTATTCCCAATGGGTTTCATCTCTTAAATTTCCATAGAAGATGATTGTGAATTGGAATCACTGAAGGTAACCACAGGTTTGAGTCTAGCAAAGATGGAAATCCCTTTTATGTTAAAAATCATTCTCTTAAAACACCCAAGCTTTCCTTATAAGCATCCATGATGTAATTTAAGGTTACTATTTTGCTTTTCACTTGAAATACATTCATAGATTGATCCTGCATTTCTTTCTTTCCTTCTAGATCACATTCAGATTAGTTTTTACAAGAGGAAAAAGAGCCCACAACCAATTATCTTTATGCTTTCTCTGCCTCAACTACTATGAAAGACTGAGTAGAAAGAATAAAATAATAAGAGCCAACAATATCTAGATTTTTAACTGTAATTGGCTTCTTTGTTAGCTGTGTAACCATGGACAAGGTATTCAAATCTCAAATGGGAAAATAACACCAAGTGATAGAGAATGAGTCCCATGTTTATTGCAAAGGGAGGTAATATGCAAAGCAACTATTATATAATAGGTACACAGTAATTATAGATACTGTTACGTGAAACTATCTGAAAATACCTGCATACGACATAAAAATAAGAGTCTATGGAGTTTCAAACACCTTCAGAACACAAACTACCTTCATTCATGATCATCTTTGCACTCTCTGTCCCTATTTTGCTCACATGCATTTGATTCTAAATCCTCTTGCACAATGAGAGTAAAATCTTAAATGATATTGTAAGTATGTTTGACAATTTTAAATTAGTTTGTTCCAACTATATTTGTTTGGATTTTAGCCATACATATTACACCTAACTTTATTTTCTATAGATCATCTTAGCTCATCTCAAATATACCTAATAATTTTCCATAAAGGAAATTAGGAATAAAGTTACTTTTTTTTTTTTTTTTTTTGAGAAAGTGCATACATGCCTGTTCTATCTCTTGACCTTGAGATCATGACCTGAGCCAAGAGTCAGGCACTTAACTGACTGAGCAGGTGCCCCCTGCAGGTGTACCCGGGTGCCCCTGCTCTTGATGTTTTAAGGCCTCCCGTATAAACTATGTACTTTCCAGGGCAAATGAACGAATGATGATGGGTCCAGATCCATGTGGTACTGAGCCTGATTCCTCAGGATCAGTTCCATTGACTGGGACTGTGGACTCGTATTCCAAAGAATTAACGTTGCTTTGTTTGTTTCCTTGGCCACACGCAGCTTGTCCTAACCCTGTTTACTTCTCTTTCAGAAACAGCATTTCTGGTCACATAAGAGACAAAGAAAAAAGAAGACAGACTGGGTGGCTAGCCCACTCCATCACCAGAATCCCTCTGAAATAGAAGGAGGAGCCATGTGATATACAAGGGTCAGGGCTTGTCCATCTTCCAAATAATAAATATGTAATAATATAATAAGAAGAAAGCAGATTCCTTCAACCTACAAATCAATTCTAGGGATAGCACCTATTTTTAGAAAATCTATACTTCATTAAAGCCCTATTTGGATAATGTTTTCATCTAGGTAAACAATAAAGTTAAAAGCCAGCCTAAAAAAAGCAGTTAATTTTATCAATACTGTTTGTAATTTTTTTTTGCAATCTTTAAGAATAGTCTTCTTAGTTACATACAATATGGTTTTAGATATGCTTATGCTGAATGTAAAAGACAAAACTCAAATCTCAAAATTATTCCATCAGTGTTCATTGATTGACCCAAGAGTACATTTGTTAAGCCAAGAGATACTTACTAATACAGTTTTGTGCTTGTCGCTCTGGGAGGTGAATAAATTGGATGACCTCGTGGAGCTTACAGTGATCCTCTGAGGCAGTTTTGGGCATTGATTAATTTAGTGTGGCGGTTTTAACAGCAAGTCTCTCAAAGGAAAGGACATTCATCATGATTTCTGTAATTTGGGTTTTGGACCCAGAGAGCTCTTTTGGACTTAAGGCCACTCCTTCTCTTTCATGGGCCATTTCAGCCTCTCTCGTACCTCTACTGGTACCTCTGTCTCTCTGGCTTCTGTCGCCTCCTGGCTACAGCCTGGATGCTCCCTTCATACATCTCTCAGTACACTCTTTCAGGTTCCGTACTAACTGCTGCGAACTCCCTGTCTTAGTATTTCTGAGTTCAGAACCCCCAGATCATCTGGTGGTGAGCTCCTCATTTTGAAGAACCCATGGGCCATCCCTTGAAGGGGCCACTTTAGGGCCAAGTGTCCCCATGAACTGGTTCAATGAGCTACAAAAGAAGAGGGGGGCTCATGTGGTCCAAGCATGGCTGCCCCTTCTGCCCAGATAGCCTGCCCCCCACATCATGGCTCTTGGGTGTAAATATCTAAGCCATCCTGCATCTCAGGTCAAGGTGTAGTCAAACCCTGACACAGCTATCTGAATTCTCCTGTGTTAATGTCACTGGGAATAACTAAAATATCTTTAGAAGTACATTACTTCTTTTGAATCAGAAAAGCACCATGTAATTTTAAATAGCCTTACTTTCCAAGGGAAGAATTGATATATTATTTAGAAGCACTTTCCACTCACAGAGTAGAGACTAAAAGGGCTTGTGAAACTTGGAACCCCGTTAGGCCAAACTCGCCATTTTATAGAGAAGAAAGCTAAGGTTGGAGATAGTCAAGTGACTTGGCAAACGTCTAGTAAGAAGAGTAAAACAGGATCTGAGCTCAGAAAACTTATAACAGCATCAAACAATTTGATTTGGGGTGTGTGTGTGTGTGTGTGTGTGTGTGTGTGTGTGTGTCTGTGTGTGTTTATGGGAGCAGAGTTAAGGGACAAAGGGGCTTTTGCTTCCTGGAGCTTTTGTTTCCCAAAGTGTGCATACATGTACATAGATGTGTGTGTGTACAGATATGGATATGAAAACCATTTTCTTTTTCTCTATCACAGGGGAAAAGCCACCACAGCTCATCACCGATGGCCAAGGCCAAGATGTCTAACTAAATTATAAAATTTAATATTTGCCACAACTCCTCCAACATAAACAGATTTAAAAGACATGCAGCCTCCAATGAGGTGGCTGTTGGCAAGGCTGCTGTCATGTGGGGATCCGCGTAGCGTCCCGGTAAATATCCTTATCCTGATCCTTGGGCTCACAACAAACACCACAAACAAAAAAGACATTCGGTGTTTCTGCTCTCTTTGTTTCCAGGGAGTATTGTGAAAGTAATTATTCTGTTGTATTTAAGAGGCCTATTTCATGGATGGGAAAATGTATTAAATTTCATTTGGCAGTTATTCAATCCTTGTTAATGTTATCTCCAGAGATAACTGCTTCAAAGCCCGCTTTCAGGCCGCCCTTCCTTCCTTTCTACCATAATCCTTCTAAGAGAGCGTAGGCTGCGAACTTCGGGAAACTTGTCATCAATTTCTGGACCAAGCAACATTGATACAAAATTCGACAGGCTACCAGGAACTTTTTGTATAGCAAAAGAAAACTCTGTTATTAATGGTATCTGGGTCAAATGTTTCCTTTTGACATAGGTGTTTTTAAGAAGAAACAAAATAAGGAAATGGGACAAAGAAAAAAAAAAGCCCCGGTAACTTTTTACTCTTTTTACTTTTCTCTCTTCTCTTTCTCTTCCTCTACAAACACGGAAGAAAAGTCGATGGGCTTTAATTGTCCTTAGACACAGAAGGCAGTGTGGATGTCTGAACGGTCATCTCCCCACGAAATATCCATCACACATGACAGCTGGAGAAGGCTAGATTTCAGTCTCCATGATCGCTCCAGCTCTCCCTCATGTTAGAGGAAAGCAAACTTATTTTCCCAAATGTGCAAAACACCGTTTAGTCCAAAAGTGCATCTTTTAAAGAGGTAGGAAGCGGCCATGCAGACTTTAATGGCTCACAGATGGCTCACGGAGGTTCACGGAACGGCAGCAGCGGACGCATTCTGCGGGGAAACAGTCCCGGGGGCACTGAGATGCGGTGGAAACCGAGACCCGCCTCTAAGAACCTACTCCTTTGTGCGAGAAAGCCCTACCATCTGGGACGCCCTTCAACCACAAATATCACTTCCATATTTCTCAGTTGAAAAACTTATCAGACGACTTTTTAAAAACTCCTGTCATTAAACATTTAAAGGATTTTTCACTAAAGTCAGAACCGATGCCATTCTTTGGTTTGGATTTTGATTCTTGGGAGATGTTTATGAGGGAAAGACCCCCTCACTCCAGAGGACACCTGTTTCTTCCCCCAGAAATCTAACAGCTTCGTTTACGCTTTGCCTGAAATTTAAGGTATTTCCTCATTGGGCAATTCTAGGGAGGTTTCTTTAATTTTTATGCCCCAGATGATAAAATAATTTTCTAAAGGGCTTAAACATGATGTAAATGACCCTGACTTGGCAGGCCTGACCTGTCACGTGATCAGGTAGGCCGAAACTCCCAAGAATGTCCACCCAAATGGTTAAAATGAATGATTCTGTGATTTAATTCAAGAGATGCAAATGCGTGTTATCTGATTTCAGTTCATCTTTTTTTTTTCTCTTCACTTGTACGTTCCATCCATCAGACCTGTTTCATTTCTCTCCTCTGTATCTCCACCCTCTGCCCTCACGTCTCTACATGACTTTCCTACAGTGGAAACCATAACTAGATGTGGTCCTCCGAGTGAGAACCTCAGCAGGTGGTTCGTGGAGTCCCTATCACCCCTTCCGGCCCCGGGTAGCAGGTTACTAAGTAGTTTGTAGGGAACTAAACTTACTCCATGCCTAATGAACCCAAGTCTCTCCAGCACAGAGATGATGGTGAAATTGTGCGCTGACTGGTAGGTAGCTTCTTTTGTTTGGCCTGAAGGAAAAGACGATTATACACCTGACGTGTGCTTGGGAGTTCTGATCCTACTGTACAGACACACCTGTGAGCTTGTGTACAACCACGGGACTGGATTCCATACAGGTTGCTCTGTAGGCAGCCAAGGAGGTCAACTCCTAGGGATTTAGCTGTACCTAACTGGCTTTTCTTTTTTAATGCCTTTCTTATCATCCAAGTAACACAGGCTTATTGTAAAATATTTGAAAGGAAGTGGAAGAGTAACAATGAAACATTCCCTTCCCATCACCTCCTAAATATTCCCCTTCTGAATGATTTACTCTTTGCCCATAACCCTTGCATGTCAGCTTTCCATCGTTCTGTGGATCAAGTCTAAGATCGATACCTTGTGCACCTGTGTCCTTCACCTGGACACCAGAGGACCCTTCCAGTTCCCTCCTGTTACCAAGTTCCTGCATCTCCAGCTTCGGTTACCCACTCATGGTTCCCCATGTGCTGCATTTGCTCCCAAATCGGCAAGGCTCTTGAGCCAAGCCCTCCCTGTTCTGCTTCCCAGAGCTGGTTTCCTCTGCACAACTCACCAACCACTTCTCTTTTGTTAGTCCCACAGATCCCCGTCTTACAGTCTTACGTCAACTATACGTTTTGCACATTTCTATCAAAAAATGAACATTGTCAACAAATGCCTCAAAGATGCGTGCTGTGTGCAAGGCACGATTTAGGTATTTGTAGGAGAAATGATAAACAATGGACACATCTATCATTTACAGGTTCCTACATCTTAATGGTGGAGCCATTTAAGACAAAAGAAAGTGAATGTCACGAGGTAGGACCAGGTTGGGTGGGGTGTCAAAGGATGGGCGAAAATGTTCCAAATTGAGAAACCAGGGACTTCTTCAAGGAGGTGGCATTTCAGATAGGCTCTGAAGGACGGGTAGATTTTTGATACAAATTACTTAAATTTTTTTTTTTTTTAAAAACGGACACAACATCGATGAGGTAACATCTCAACTTTAAATCGAAGTTTCTATTTTTACATCAAGAAGTGGCATTATTTTGATATTACAGCTATATGAAGACGCAGCTTAGGGCTGCATATGAACATGTTTTCATGTTGTCAGAGTACATATTTTGGACAAAAGGCAGATTTTTGTAAAGCCCATTATAAACCTCACCGGCTCTACTACAAAGTGAACAACACAGGGCATTTCGGACACAAATGGTACCTCGCTGTGTGTGTGTATTATTGCCCCAAATGATTCACTTGTATTTAACTGCAGTGAAGTCTTTCATCTCCCAGCTATACAATAATAGTTTCCATACGACCAGTGGCTCTGCTATAAATAAGATCAAAAGCAAAAGAAAGGATTTAATAAAAGAAAATGACATTAAGAGTAGCATTAAATCGGGGGGGAAAATACCAATATCCAACTATGTTGTTTTCTTGAGAATGAAGCTCCACACGGTACTGAATAGCTTCCCCAGTGTGTCACAAAAAGACATTTTATAAGGAGGAGGCATGTACAAAATCCATTTGGGTATGTCTCAGAGTGGTAAAGATTGAGCTGGGGGGTAGTGGGGAATGTGGGGGGTAGGAAGGGCGCCCCCCACTGCAGAGGCAGGCTGGAGAAACCGTAAGCAGCCTTTTTCACACCAAGAGTTCAAGGGAATGTGTGGATGGCAGACATCCATCCATTTCTCTATCCTTTTCTGTTCCATTTAATGGAGATAGACTTTGGGTAATCCAGAGATTCTCAGAGAATCATAACATTGCTCAACTCTCGTACATGAGTTCTGAGAAAGGAAGTTTTTTTTGGCAATGCACTGTGACTTGATATGAAGAGCCAACTTCCCAAACAAATTCTCCTCTAGTTCTTAAAAAAAAAAAAAAAAGTTACAATGTTAATCTCTATTCCCGACTGGATAAACAGCTGCTAATAACCTCCAGCTCCCAGGGGAGGGGGTTGTTTCCTTTCATCTTCAGACTGGTGGATATCTGACGTGCACTGGCCTTTAGTGATTCCACATGTTTCTTTCTTTGCCTTTTTCAAAACTGCCCTGGTACTGGTCTTGCCATTTCAGGTTTCTTTTCGCCCTGAGACTGTGTCCATGGAGTTGCAGGACATCCTCAGTTATGGTACCACTTACTGGAAATGCTAGTTCTTTCACTGTGGGTGTATTTAAAGAGGAAATTCACGCACTTACAACATCTAAAGGAAGCCAGAATCTTGGACCTTTGTATTTGAAGCTTTGCGAGGGAAATCACCATTTTGGTTTCTTTCAGACTGAGCTAATTATTCTCTCAAGGGCTGGCTACGTTCAAACATACTCAATTCCTAATAGCACCGGTAATGCGATTGCTTCCTTCTCTCTGTTTGTGTGCTAAACAGAGGGGACAACGTCAACACTTCTCCTGTGCTAGGAAGTACCCTGCAGAAGGTTACAGGCCGGCTGGCCCCCAGAGTCATTCTCACTTGTTCTCGAGCACCTGCTTTTACTGGTGACCTCAGTTCTACACCTCAAGATTCAGACATTTCGCAAAACAGCTTTTTAAACAAAAACCAGCTGTTTCCCATCTAGACTACAGGGGGAAGAATCTGGGCAGCTCACAGAAACATTACCCAGAGACTACCATTCCCCCATAACTTTCACACACTTTCGGCTCCAAACGAGACCCGTCCGTGTGCAGGAGCCCAGGAGAAGGCAAACGTGAAATTAAAATGTGGAAACTCGATACCCTGGTTTTCGACAGTGTGTCCAATGAGCTGCCTGGAAATGAACGCGGTTATTGTATCAGGACAGTGCTACCCAGAAGATGTCATTTACCTAATACTGGAGAGATCTTCTGGTTCAACTCAACTTCGTAGTTGTAAGATGATTTATGGATGCAGAGGAAGCTATAATTATGTACAACTGTGAATGTCAGCCAATTAGGTAGAATCCTCGTGTTTCAGAAATGCGACGTTCAAGCTTTTAAAAATTTTTTTGATTTTTTTTTTTTTTAGGTTTTCCCTCTTAAAGCTGCCTTGCCTAAAACCTCTTCTTATTTTGAGCCCATTTTACACTTCTATTTTCTAAGCAATTAAGATACTTTTGATTTGAAAAATTTACAGCCACAATAAAAGTTAAAATAACACAACGACCACAGATTCTGAAAAAATATAAAATGGCCAAGGCCTAGCCTCAGCTTTTAAACAGTGCCAAGTCGCTCCAGAATTTTCTGTTTTGGTATGAATGACATAACTGAATTACTTCATGAGCTGCTACTTTAATTCCTAAGGGTGGAAAATTCCATGAGTTAATTTAATTTGGATGTAAAAAATATACATGAAAACTCGCTCTTCCTGTGGACTCTCATGTGAAATATTTGAGCCAATTGTTGGAGCTGCTGTACTCTGAGGAGGGGGAGGGGCTTTCCACCCAAGGCTGTCCGGCCGGTGCTGCCCAGCCCGTATCATCATCAGATTTGGGCATATGAGATCCTTTATTTTCTGCATCTGTTTTTAATCACTTTATTTGATAGCTCTGCAATGCCCTTTCTAGCTCGTTCCTAACTGCTGAGATCCTACACAGACGCTAATATGAGCTCCATGACACCTTTTGCAGGAAGGTTTTCTTAGGAAACCTTAGGTCTCCTAAGGCTGGACCACATTCGTCCTTCTCTGAACTGTTTCTTAGGTCACTTCATTCATTCCACCTTGCATTAGAGTCAGACACATACTTGTGTTATCGCCCCCCTCCCCGAGTCAAAGGTCTAAAGGATCAGAGACTCTCGTACACATTTCATAACCCCCAAAGGATCTGAAGCACAGAAGACACAGAACGAGGGAATGAGCATCTGTGTAGTTGCTAATATATACAATATTATCTTTCCTCCCCCAAAATCTGCTTTCTTGAGGAAACAAGGATAATACCACCTTTTTAAAATGCAAGGGTTGTGCCTTTTCTAAACTATGGACAGTTCAGCATTGTGTCTTTGTCCCCAAGAAGAGTTCGATTTAAAAATATGACAGTGACTATGCTATTCAAAGCATCTACCTGCTTTTTCCTCTATTATTTAAGAAGAAGGCTTCATAAAAATACAATGAGGCCAAAGAGTATCTTTTAAATACGCTTTTATATTTTGAAAGTGGGGAAAACAACCAGTTTTTGTTTTTATTCATTTAAAGTTCATGGGGCGCCTGGGTGGCTCAGTGGGTTAAAGCTTTTGCCTTCGGCTCAGGTTATGATCCCAGGGTCCTGGGATGGAGCCCTCCATTGGGCTCTCTGCTCAGCAGGGAGCCTGCTCCCCACCCCACCCTGCTCTCTGCCTGCCTCTCTGCTTACTTGTGATCTCTCTGTCAAATAAATAAACAAAAATCTTAAAAAGGATATACTCCCCACCTTAAAAATAAAATAAAATAAAGTTCATGACACCAGGGTGTTAAACACATACTTTAGGGGAAAAACAATTTGGGGAACTAGGCTTATTTTGTCCTAGAAGTGGAGAAAGGGAATCTTTTGGGTTTGACAGTCCAACAGAGACTATCTTGTTTCCAGGTCCCAGGACCTGTTTTGGGTGAAATAGGTATTGATGGGGTGGGGTGAAGAAGGGATCTACCTAGTTTGGACCCACTGCTGTGGGATCTGCCCACACAACAGATCCCCTCATCTCAGGGGCTATCAATGGAGCACAAGTGGTCCCATTGCTATGGTTGTATTTAAAACCTCTTGACCTTTCATTTACGTGAATGCGGAAATGTCAAATGGGGAGTTCCAGGTTTCTGAAGCTGCTGTACCTAATCCACGGTTAAGAGAATGTCTTTAAGTCAGACAGAAAAAGACAAATACTGTATGTTCTCATATGTGATACGTAGATTCTTAAAAAAAAAAAAAAGAACTCACGGAAATAAGCGAGTAGAAGAGCGGTAGCTGGGGAAAATGGGAAGATGTTGGTCAAAGGGTACAAACTTGCAGCTATAAAGTGAATAGACTGTGGGACTGAATGTACAACAAGGGAACAGTAATTAACTACTCTAGTAGATATTTGGAAGTTGTTAAGAGTAGATCTTTAAAAAAGTTATCATCAGGCACACAAAAAAAGGTAATTATGTGAGAGGATAGAGGTGTCCACTAATTTTACTGTGGTGATCATTTGGCAAAATATACACATACACGAAATCCTCCAATTGTCCACCTTAAGCTTACATATGTAGGATGTCAAGACTATCTCCACAGGCTAGGAAAAGTTTGAAAAAAATAAAAAGAATTTCTTCAAGTTTTTTTTCCCTCTTTTTCCCTTAAGTTTTCTTAAAATAAAGTACACTATTGATATAGATTTTTTAAAAAGTTGAGTCAGTTAAGTCTGCTAGTCTGCTCTCAGAAATATAATTGTGGAGATTAGGATAGATGGTGAAACACTATAGATAAGCAAATTGCTTAATCAAAGAGAGAAACCTACATTAGTTTCTATATAGTAGCTATGGAAAGATGCGGAGATGACTAAGATCCTGAGTGAAATTCTGAAACAGGCTATTTAAAAGATAGTTTCGAAGTGCTTTGAAAGAGAAGCAATGACCTCTCACACTCAGTTTGGTTCCACCAAGAACAAGTCTTTGTGGACAAACCTTACTTCCTCATTCATGGAAATGCCACATGTCCGCTGTCTTGTGATAAAGCTAAGGGAAAAATGAGAGAAGGCGGACAGTGGGAGAGTAAAAGTAGTTGAACGCGACTGGCTGAAATATTAAACCCAAAGGATGAGGACGATGTAAGCATTGAGAGAGAGTCTGTAGCCTTGAACCTCAGGCCTTCTGCTCTGTGTCCTCCTCTAGTTAACATTTTTATTCATGGCTTTGCTAAGGGCAATAATGGCACCCGTCGAAACAACCAACGACAGTGTTGGCAGAGTATGTGACCGAATGAGGACCTAAAGAAGAGCTTTCAACTGGAAACAGACTGAAGCTGCAGGATGAAATGCACAGGTATAGAAAAACAACAAAACAACAAAACCAAAAAACCCCACAAAAACCCACAAAGGCATAACATGAAGTTTTGTAACAATACAACACAACGCACACAAGGGTAGTTGAGATGCATGTGGCTTATGGATTTCAGCTGATTAGAAATTCAGTATCCGCCAGCAGGATGATGAAGGCATCAGAAATGACTAATAGGATCTTGTGAGGATCTTTAAATGAATACACAGCATATCGAATGGGTTTGGTAATAGACCCACCCTAGCCCACCCTGATGACTCCTTAAGCACTGTGCTCAGTTTGAGACTCTACATGCTAAAAAGTCCTTGAAAGAGAAAGCATTCCTTTTAAAATAGGGAGAATGCACTGGAAAGTCATAAAATCAAAACTTTAACCGGGGGAGTGGGGTGGGTGGGTGCTGGTAAATATTTGAAGACAAAAATATCTAGTCTAGAGAAAAAAAAAAAAAACTGACCAGACCATTTTCAAAAAAACTCTAAGTTTCTAATGTATTTGTTGGGTTTGACTTAGGGGTAACCTCAGTAGAGGCAGAAAAATGAGGACTGCAGAGAGAAGTAAATTTGGGCTGGACATAAAGAAGAATTTCCCAACATTTGATAGAAACGGGCTTTGTGGTCATTTAGAGCTACTTATCCTTGGATGACTGCTTGGCAGGGGATTTTAGGGGGATTTGGATAGAGAGGATATATAAGATCCCTGAGAGTCTACGGTAATAGTTGCTTAGAAATGCGGCATCTGCTCAAATATCCATGCGACTTTACGGAGTCAAAATGTGAGAAAGTTAGAGGAGCAAGACAGAGATGGCGAGGCCTCTACGGGTCAGACCTTCGTGGAAACATTTTCTGACTTCTGCCACTATCATGACTACATGTACCAGTAAACGCTGCCCGAGATACCACATGCCCGCCCATGTCTGTCTCCTGTTGCATGAAGCCAAGGAACAACTAAAAGGAGCCAAGGGTTTCTGTCATGTTGAGTACTGAGTAATGCAGACTTGTTGAATCACTATGTTATACACCTAAACTAAGATAACGTGGTATGTGACTTACACTTCAAGAAAATAATCAAAATAATTTTTTCTTGGGTTTCCTTGTAGCCTCAGCCACAGTTTTGAAACTGCTATGGTGCTGGCTTAGAGAGGAAGTTCACTGCAGTGGTGTGGTGTTTGCGACAAAGAGTGCTGCTCTCCCTGCTGGCTTGTCTGGTTTCTACCCAAGCTTGGCCATTAACTACTGGACGTCCATGTTTGGGTTACTTCCCCCTTTCTGGGCCTTGGGCTTCAGCAGTAAAAGAAGGGCCATGGGCTAAATGATTTTTGGGGTGCTTTTAGAATCTAGAATTCCATCGTCCTTTCTTAAGAACAATGAAACAAAACTAAGTTAAGTTGTTATCTTATGAGGCCCTAAGTGGTAAACGTTCTCATATGTTCAGATGTCAATCAAATACAAAAAGGTGCTTTATCACCTAATGAATTTTCTTCTTCTTCTTTTTTAAAAGATTTTATTTATTTATTTGACAGAGACACAGCGAGAAAGGGAACACAAGCAAGGGGAGTGAGAGAGGGAGAAGCAGCCTTCCTACTGAGCAGGGAGCCCGGTGCTGGTGCCAGGGCTCAGATCATGACCCGAGCCGAGCCGAAGGCAGATGCTTAACAACTGAGCCACCTAGGTGCCCCATGAATTTTCTTCTGATAAATTCTTTTTAACTGAAATTAAAAATGTTACATGAACAAAGGGAAACTGGGCTAGGATTAGCTTATATCTGAAATGCATGGCTTCTTTCTTTCTTTCTTTCTTTCTGCCCTCTTCTTTCTCAAGTTGAAATGCCTGGTTTCTGAATGCATGCCACACCCCTACCTGGGGTTTCTAGGATGGGGTCTCAGGGATGCTGTGGGGGATGGGTGTGGGTGGGGAGTTTTAAAGGTTTCCTGTACCCTAAGTCAACTAGAGCAACAGATCCTTAGAAGACCACTACTCAGGGTACCTGGGTGGCTCAGCAGATTAAGCTGCTGCTTTCGGCTCAGGTCATGATCTCGGGGTCCTGGGATTGAGCCCAAGCATCAGGCTCTCTGCTCAGCGGGGAGCCTGCTTCCTCCTCTCTCTGCCTCTCTGCCTACTTGTGATCTCTCTCTCTCTGTCAAATAAATAAATAAAATTTAAAAAAAAGAAGAAGAAGAAGAAGACCACTACTCTTCTACCAAGAACAACGGCCTCCTTCCCTCCCAGGTCAGAGGGCTGCGTCCCTGCCCTCGGATGGGGTTTCCTGTACTGCCACAGCAATTTGTTTTTAAATATGTTTCCTTTTCTACTAAACTGGGAACCCCTGGAGAGCAGAGACCATGTGTTAGCACAGAGCCTCACATTTGGGAAACACTCTTGATAAATGTTTCTGGAAATGAATAAATGGATTTTAAGCAAAAAGGGTCTAGGAACCACACTAATGTTACATGTTAATTGTGAAGGAAATCTTCAGCTAAGTGATCCCTTCATTGCTGACTCTACTGGCAAGTAATCAGAAGCACGTAGAGTCACAGGAAGACATTTTTGATGTGGGTTTTGTTCTTATTCAGTTAAAAGAGGAGATTAGGTCATCTGAAAGCTTTGCTTTCAGGTCTCATCTGTGGATCTGAATACTGAGTGAAGACTGGAGAGAATCATTTTTGCAGAACTGTCATTTCACAATAATTCATAAAAACCTAATGATTTACTATCAGGATTAACCATGGAGGTATCTGAGGCACAGGGGGGTTCTACCTGGGTAAGAATGTCTAATTAGCTTCGTGACAAACCCACCTGTTTCCTTATTCTCCCACATTCAGAGATTTCTGCTTTGACTCTTGTCGGAAACGTGGGTGGTTTTTGGTAAGAGAAATAATTTTAAATTTACTACTTCATGACCCTAGTAAGGAGAGTTTATACCTTGTGCCACTTAGCCCAGATATGCTGATTTAAGAGGAAGTGTTTAGACCGTGCGGGTTTTAATCCAGCATACCACGGCACTGGAGGAAAAATTCTTTAACTCTGCATTTGGGTAAAAAGCTGCCCTAGGAACTTGGCCAAGGGGTGCCTGGAAATTCTTTCATCAAGGAGCATTTATCAAGTTTTGAAAATCGCAAGCTCTTACCCGGAAAGGCACAGCTAGAGCTCATCTCTGGGGAGGGCTAGTGGTAATAAACAAAAGGCGTGGAACCTGGAGGCGGTGCTCCTCAGTTTCAGGTTGGCTTCCAGACTTGAGCTCCTCGAACCCAAGAAGGCCCGTTCGACCAACTCAACTGGACATCACCATCCCCCTTAAAGGGCTCCTGGGAAGACGGCCTGAGGTGATGCTCACGGAGCGCCTAATGTAAGACATGGTACTCAAGGATTTGCCAGATAGGAGGTAAGGGCAAAGTCAGGCCTTTAAAAGATCTATAGTTTTGCATGACTGGGTAAGAAAATAGTATGATTCACAGAGCTCTGGGAAGGAGGGGAAAAAATGGACAGTCACAGGTGGAGGTGACAAGGAAGCTTCCTGGAAGGGGCAGAATTGGAGTCTGAGGCTTGAAAGAGGTGGGACTGAGATGGACAAGGGGGAAGTGAGTAGGGCAGCCCAAGCCCTACAGGCATGGAAGAACGACCTAAGGAGAACCCAAAGGGCAAATTCTGGTCATTTGCACAGACTGGTCTTGCTGGAAACAGTTTTGCGTATTGGAATGGCTAAACATAAGGCTTTTGGTAAATGGTAATGGGGCTTAATCAACTCGTCTTTATTTTGTAGATAATGGAAAGCCAGTGAAGGTTTCTGGGCAGGGAAGAGCACAGCCAAATAGCATCTAGAAAGCCTGCAAGTCTCCAACATTCACGTTAGCAGAGCCATGCTGCTGTGAAAAAAAAAAAAAATTCCCTTTCATTACACTAATACTTAGTAAATCACTGAAGACCTACTTCAGAACTCCAAGGAAAACATTTTATGAATCAAAAGCTAAGTACAATATGTTAGCAATTAAATGAGATAACATAACAGCCGAGGCAGAACCAGTTTTCCCCACCACGATTTCAAGCTGCTGCAGAAAGAAATGCTTATATCATCTTCCAAGTTATCAAGCCATTTTGTTTTGATTTTCAGAAGGCGGGGAGAGAGGAAACGAGAGAGGATGGAGGTCAAGAGAATTCAAAGCTGTCTATTCTTTAATCAGGAGGAATTATTAAGGGGAATTATAAAGCAGATCTGCTCAGAACAAAACTAGCCCTGGGATGGGTCTGAAGTCACTATAACAGGCTTCTACTCCAGAACAACGCACGAAGGTGTGTCGTTGGAAAGAAACACCCACCAGTGTTCTCTGCAGCACAGTTTCCGGTGCATACCTCCCACTGCTACTTTATTTACTGCAGCTGGCCAGAGTTTTATAGCCTGTTTCATGTATTAAAATTCAAATGTGGAAAACATTACCAGTATCCTCCTTGAATTTTTTTGTTGTTGTTGTTGTGGGGGGGGGGTTCCCCCTCCCCTTCAACTTCCTTTTTATTGTGGAATGTATCAAATGGTCAAAGGCTAACTTCAGACTGACTAAATTCAAAAACTATTTCCTTTGTTCTTATGTTTTTGTTTGAAAATTCATACCGGTTTGCGCAAGGAAAGAAATGACAATCCGATCTGCTTCACACACATTCGAGTTTCAGGCTGGGGAACTTCAGCCTCCGTGGGTCTACCGGGTATTTCTGGGAAGAAAGGGGGGTTCTGAGGGTGGCGAGGTGTGAGGTGTGGCCGTGCCACGTGTTTGGACTTGACTCTACTACCCAGTTGGCTCTGAGGTTGCCCCGGACTGGATTGTAAATGCCTTCAGAGAAGGGAGTAGGAGCTTTTCCTCCTCAGCGAAACTAGCAGCTTTCTAGCTTCTGCAGAGTGTTTTCAAAACCAAATCAAAAATGTTTTGTGTAATATTGGCTGATTCTTTCCCTTCTTCTATTATTGCTCTGCTCCATCCCCTCCCTGGCCACTCCAGCCAGGTCAGGCCAACTTCCCGTCTCCAGAGAGGATTCTGGGCCCTCCCTCTGATCCCGCCTTCGAATCAGACTCAAGGGGGAGGCAACCCAAAGGTCAAACAGTCCCCCCAGAGCATCTATGTGTCGTTTATTATTTTAAAGAACCACTTAACGTACATCTGGTATTTAAGAGCAAACTTTACATATTTATGGAAAAAAACTGTTTCTGAAGCAATGCGCCCGTTCAACATATGCAAAACGAACACAGCTCCAGAAATTAAACCATTTTTCTCTTGATTGAGAGCAGATATAGAGGAATGGTTGTAAGTCACAGATCTGGCTTTTAATAAAGCCAGATTTCTTAATTAAAAGCAGTATTGTTTAAACATTGTAGTTTAAAAAGAAAAGAGCTGTACAAACTAAAACCTCATATTATATGCATCCCAAGTGTATTTAACACATTACCTGAGGCCAAGCTAAATTAACATCTATATTTTCCTTTTGTAAACTCTTAGCAACTGCCATGAATAGACAAACAATTTTTACTCAATGATGAATTTTTAGGATAGAGGTCAAGGAAAAGCAAAAAAAGGAAAAAAAAAAAAAAAAGATTGAGCTTTGGCATTCAGAAATATCTTTCCACGTTTCAGAAGTGAGTTCATTGCTTCTATTTATAAACCAGTATTTTTGGTTTCAAATTGGTTGCAGGTTTCTATAACACAACACTCAGGATGGTCCCCTCAATCTCAGCCTTTTATTAAGAGAAACCGAAAGGAGGACGGAAGAATCCTATTGAGCAAGAACTTAACAAGCCTCAGAAGAACCTGTGCCTATTTTGCATTCCCCTTTTGGAATCATGGGTAAACAAGAGATGCTATGTTGGTAACAGAAGGTAGACCTTCATCCAAGCAGCTTTTTAAGAGCCTACAGGTACAAAAGAGGACACTAAGGTGTTTGTTGATCAAGCAGGAGTTTATAAGCAGCAGAATACACAGAATCATTAGTAATACATTCTCCACCATTCAGTCACCCTACTGTCATCACTTAACATTTTGCTAAGAAGATTCCGAATTCTGGGGCACTTGGATGGCACAGTCCATTATGTCTCTGACTCTTGGTTTCAGCTCAGATCATGATCTCAAGAGTTTTGAGATTAAGCCCCACAGGGGCTCAGCGCTCAGGATGGGAGTCTGCTAGGGTTTCTCTCCCGCTTTCCCTCCGCCCCTCCCCACGCCCTCAAGCTCTCCCTTTCTCTCTCTCTCATAAATAAATCTTTAAAAAAATCCAAATTTTCATAATCACCCCAAAAGGGGGGATGCATTCCCAAATTGTTTCCAAACGCAATGGGCAGAATTGAAATTCCAGTTGTAATATGGACAGATCTGTTTAAATATTATTGAAATAAACAACTTATTCATAAATAGGCAGTGATAAACTGTCATATCTTTAAATGACACAGTCCCACCCCATATCCTTAGACAGATAAACACACCACATATTCCTACCTCCCACACACAGAATCAAAAGACATTGATTTGGGTTCTTTGATAATAATAACCAACTTTCAACCTCTTCATATGTGAAATGCCAGTAATATAACATGTACAAACAAGCTGGGTCCTTTAGGTGACGTCACTAAGATGAAGAATTTAAAACACTGGCCATGGCCCAGCAATGTCCTCCTAGGTATATACTCAAGTGACATTAAAACACATGTCCACCCAAAAACTTGTATATCAATGCTCATAGGAGCATTACTCATTATCGTCAAGGAGTGGATACAGCCCAAATATCCATCATCTGGTGAATGGATAATAGTAACGTATCTCTATACAATGGAATCTTGTTTGGCAACAAAAAGGAATGATGATCTGATACAAGATGAAATATGTATAAAGGCTGAAAACATTACATGAACTGAAAGAAGCCTACCAGTCAGAACAGACCACCACATACTGTATGATTCCAGTGGTAGGAAATATCTAAGATAGGAAAATTATAGAGACAGAACACACTAGTCATTGCCAAGGTCCAGGGAGAGGAAGGGATGGAGAGTAACTACTACTGGCATGGGAATTTCTTTTCTTTTTTCAGGGGGTAAAACATCCTAAAATTAGCCTTTGGTGATGATTGCATAACCCTGCGAACATACTCAAACACATGGACTTGTACATTTTAAATGGGTAGAATGCAGGTAAGTAATGATACAGCTCAATAAAGCTGTTTAAAAAAGAAGAAACAACAGCAGTGGTATTATACTTGAAATTCTAATTCTATACAGTAACTGAAGAGTCTACAAATCTCCTCACTTACCATGAGTGAATGTCTGTTGGCTGAAAGAAGACCGGTTCCATACCCTGAGCCCAGACCACCCATTGCTCCATTATGAGAAGGTCCAATGATTCCATGCATGTCCCCGTGACCACCAGGCATAGCTGTGGACGGGCCCACTGCGTGGTTCCGGAGAACGTGAATAGCATCATCCAGTCTTTCTAAGCGATCTTCAATTCGGCTTTGCTGTTGGTTAATGAATGATGTGAAATTTGATTTAGTTTGAAATGCATGCATAGGTTATAGAAGTAAAACTGGAGTTGACACAAATCATACTTTGAGTTTCTGAATTATATGTTTCCAATAAAATGTTATTGTTTCCTTGAAACAATAATAAAAAATAAACACTGACCTTCCAAGGAAACTAGTGAAAAATGTTAATGGTATATCATAGTGTTATTTTTCACGAACAAAGTATATTTTGTAATTCTTTCAGGACATTACAATGTACATATGCTATACTATATTCCACTAGCTTGAAAGAAAATTTAGATTTACTTCAGGAAAAAAAAATCTATAGAATTTGAGAAACATTCTAGCAGGCACTGATTAAAATTTTCAAAAAATTAACAATGGGTAGACGACGTATTTGTAGTTTCCCATTTAAATTGTCTTCGTTACCTTCTCGGAGGCATATTTCCTTCACCTCTTCTACAGCATATGGTACAGGGCTAAGTACCAAGTCAGGGACAGGTAAATGCTTGCAGACTATAATTTCTTATTTCTATATATATTTCTTATTGAGTACTATCTATTTTTCCAGTGTTTCTTACCAGTGCTTTCTTTTTCTTCTTCTTTTTTTTTTTTTTTTAAGATTTTATTTATTTATTTGACACAGAAAGATCGCAGGTAGGCTGAGAGAGAGAGAGAGGAGGAAGCAGGCTCCTGGCGGAGCAGAGAGCCAGATGCGGGGCTCGATCCCAGGAAACTGGGATCATGACCTGAGCCGAAGGCAGAGGCTTTAACCCACTGAGCCACCCAGGTGCCCCTTACCAGTGCTTTCTATTATCACCAGCATGTGTGTAAAGGAGAGTGGGAACTCAAAAGGGATACAGAAAAATCATTAAAACGATTTGTCAACCAAAGTGGTATGAGATTTCAAGACTGAAGAATCATGAAGACATGAATTAATTATTCACCAGGGACTTCTAATTGACTCCAAAGCCCTTACTCTATAGCATTCACTACCTATATAATTAAATTATACAATTCAAAACCAACTGAACTTTTTTTTTTCCATGCCTGCCCCTGGGATCCTGTTTTCTGCAACTAGATTAAGGCTTATACTATAGTTTTTGGTGAAGAAAAAGGACATGTAGATGTGTATTCACCTTCTGCAGTATGATCAATAATGACAGCAAGAAAACCACTCTCCAGTGTGACATTTTAAGATATGCCATGCGACTGCATCTCCATTCTCTGTGTATAAGTCAAGCAGGGAAGAATTATATCCTTTCCATATAGCCACGCAAATGAGGCTCAAAGAACTTGAGTATTAATTACGTGGTGACGCAATGCCAGGAAATGGTATAGGTAGGGTTGAACCTAAGTCTTCGGACTTCAAATCTAGTGTCTCTTTGTGGTAGGTCATGCTACCACCTACTGATTTCCAATGGGCTGTGCAAACAGATGTACCAGCTCTACTGTCTGAGAAAAACAATTTCGAATTATTCTATACTGACAGAAGGAATGTGTGTCTAATACAGTTAGTCTATGGTATAGGACATTCTGATTTGGGGGGGCTTTGTTGTGAAGGGACCTCCCCTAAACTCTTCACTGTTACTTATGAAATCTTTGCAAAGGTACGAAACTTATTTGAGTCTATATTTCATAATTTATAAAAAAAGGAACAGTAATACATACTTCCAAGTGTGCATGTGAGCCCTGAAGAGAAGTAATACGTGCAACTATCACCCTTCACGGCTCACAGCTTCCTGGTAGAGCGAGCAGTTTCTGCTTGCGAATCACCTTGTGAGTGGTGGGTATTCAGAGAACTAAAGCTAGAGCTCCTAACTATACACCGAGTCTTTATGGTTCTATAGTTGGACATCACCTAGTTTTGATGGATGGGTGCCACAGAATAACCAGTGCAGGTAAACACTTAGAAAAACTATGGATTATCTAGATGTGGGCTACAGATTAATTAACGCAGGCAGGGCAGGTAGTGTATACCTTGTCTCGCCCTGTGCTTGCCTTTAGTGGCTAAAATGCAGAGCTGGATGACCTCACACTACAGCAAGGAAGGCCAGAGCCAAGGGAAATCTATCTCCATATTTCCATTTTTAGATTTTTCCTTAATTTAAACAGTAAGTCAGAAGGGAAGAAAGGAAATGCTGAGCTTCTGACAAGACATTAAGTTAGACGGACAGATCAATCGATGCCTCTTTCATGTTCTGTCTCAAAATAGGGATGAAATGAAGGAAACCCACCTCTGAAAGACTTAAGAGCTCTTTCTTGTTACTTCTCCCCCATTTGATTCACACACTGATCAAAGGCCACCCAGGACAGGGTGATTTCATGTACATTTCCAGCCACATCCACCATGAGCTGACAGAGACTAGAGTGTCAGACACTGAATCATCATGGGAGTGTTTATAATATTAATTACACCCATGGAAATTTTCAGCTATTCCTTACTGGGAGAGCAGACATTTCATGACGTTACTTCTAGGAGAACCAAAGGGAACGAGGAAACAGACAGTAGGCTTCTTATCAGAGGTCAAGAGGAGAACACCTATAAGCCTGTCACTCTGGAAAGGAAAGCAGAGGGATATTGAATCTCCGAGTGGTCCGGCTAGGTGGCTCAGCTGAAACACTAGCACTCTTGTATTGGGAAATTAACAACTTATTGATGGGGACTGTTCCCAAAGACCGGACAGATGCCACTGTCTTTCCAAGATTTTTAATCTCTTACCTGGTCTTAGGTGTCTGGAGCCCTAGGGCTTACACTGTAGTAGAATCTGGGTTCTACTCCACAAACAGGAATAAATGATAGTCTAATAAATCTAGCTCTAACCAAACTTGTGTGCGTAACATCGATCTCAAGTTTCTGTTAGTGAGATGAGACTAAGAGTCAAAGCAGATGCGAAAAGAGAAACATGGTCACCAAATGGCTAGAGGAGAGATGAGCAGATGAGACTTACCAAAGAGTGTAAGGGTCCTTCATAATTAGGAGATGATGAGGCCTGTCCTCCATTTCTAGACCAAACAGCTGTGCCTGCTGATATTAAAATGGAGATTACAATGAGATCTATATAATCTGAAAACAACCTCGCAGATATTTTAAACAGTTCTTTTAGAAATGCTTATTTTCATTTGGACAATTAAGATAAATACATGTAAACTCCCCATACAAGAATTCTGGGACAAGGAAAACATCTTCAGTTTCAAACAGGATGTAGACCCTGAATTCTCTTGGGCTTCCTCCCCAAAGGGATCATCTAATTGGTTCTGAATTTAAGCCAGAGAAGGGTTCCTCCTGAAGGAAAGAGATCACTACATCGTCAAGGCACTTTTAAGAATGCAAAGGGGGATTTTGTTACCCCTTCATGCAAGGCCAGTTTGTGAAACCAAAATTCTTTCACCAATGAACAACAGCACTGCTACTTGTTTTAAAAATAATCCTTAAGGAGGGATAAGCCTTCCAAACTTTTTAAGGGACTAAGATTAGTTGGCAGTAATCCACCAAACCGGAGATTTAAAAACTCAATATAACAACAGTAATAAGTAAGTGGTTTCTTCTGAAGAAAATAATTATTTTGTGATCCACTAAACTTGATTCCTGCTACAATAAATATTCCATGTCTGACCTACAAAATAAAAACCACTTTTAAACTCACAATTATGCATACTCTGTGTGCAAACTAAGAAATAATTCAAGAAAGGAAAAAAAAAAATCTGTGATCTCATTGTAATCTTATTTCCCGGCATGCTTAGCATTTAAAAAAAAATTCCTTCTTCCTATCATTTCAGGGTGTGCATGGATATGTATTTTTTTTTTTGGATATGTATTTTTAAGCTAAATAAAAATCGGATAGTTTGTTCAGTTACTTGCGGTGATAGAATATGGACAAAGCCAGCTACTTTCAGTGTGAAAACAGCAATTAATCCCCATGTTTACATCTTTGTAAAGTTCTCTCTTCCTAACATGGGGTCTTTCATGGGGCATTAGCTGGACCTGAAAATTGGCCTTGTTTCTCTGTCTCTAGAGCACGCTGCTCAGAATTTGGGTGTCTGTGGCATTTTCTGGAATGAATTGCACATCCGAACCTTCTTGTCATTAACCTAGAAATGCAGTGGCAGGATGGTGAGCGCTGGATGGTCGCCCAAGCTCTGGTACTGACGTGTGTGCTGCCCTAGCAAATCATGTCCCCCTTCTGGGCCTTTGTACGTTCATCTGTAACATCAGAGCACCGGACCAAAATAGTCGTTCTCAAACTGTAATAGACTCTAGATTTTTTCCCCCCCAAATGATAAAACAGATGAAATTAGAGCTGCTTTGTTGGAAATAGGGACCTTGGAGTTCTCCCTGCTCAGACTCCCTCACCACCTGCCTCACTGGGCTCCGTGTTGCCTCTGGACACTGGCTCTGGACACTTGACGCTGGTGATCATGTATGTCCCAGAGCGTAACGGTAGAAGACCCAGGAGTGGATAGCATCTCTCAACTTTCGGTTCCTTTTCTGTCACGGGGAATGTTTCATGGCAGTTCCATGATCCCCTTCATAGCATCGCTGTGTCCTTCCAGTTTCAATTCTGTCCGTTGGGACACGCGGACTTAAACGTCCAGCCACCTCTCTCCATTCTGCGGCAGCCCCCACCCCATATCAACAGAGGCTTGGAAAAGGCTGATATTTGGCTCCCCCAAAGCCACGGCCATCGCCTCTGAAAGCCTCGCCCAGTCTAAAACCTCCGGCTTTCTACCAGGGAACCCGGTTTATGATGGCCCGTGAGAGCTGCTACAGGGAGTAACAGGGATTGAGAAGGCAGCATCTAGGCGAGTGACCTCACTATAAATTACAGTAAGGTCAAGTTTCAATCAGGTATAGATGCGATTCGGATTCTTTTTTGGAAGCCACCTGTCCTCCTTTCCAAGAACACAGACATGCACCAGATAGGGCCTTCTGGAAGCATTTATACGAGAAGGGCAATGAGCCTCTTAAATGGACCTCTGAAAAGTGGAAACGCTTTACTAACATAATTCAACAACTTATAATTTTATTATTTGAAGCCATAGGTCATACTAATATGTACTATTTTAAGGCAAACATTTCATTTTACTCCATGCAGTTACTTCTCTATTCACACAATTAGAGTTTTCCTCAATCATGTCCGGGACGTGGACTTTAAAAAGGACGCGTGGAAAGCCTAAAATTTCCGTGGGAAATGATCCTTTTGAACAGTCTATATTTGATGGCTATATAATCTATATTCATATTCCTGACTGTAATAGCTGGGTTTTCTCACCTGAGTTGTCTTCTTAGAGTATGTTATTCTGCTGAATATCTTCTACAGAGATAAGTTTAGGAAGTTTTCCATATGCCTATGTATTCTAAAAACATGTAATTTTTGAGAAAAATTTTGGATGTGAATGGCTGTACTTTCATATGGCAGAGGAAAAGACAGACCTTTCCATGTTTCTGTTCAGAAATGTTCTGTTTTGAGCTTTTGGAGGGAGGGAGTTTCCACCTGCCAGACCAGGAAGTATGAGAGGGAAATCGTTCTCCGACACTGGTATTATGATGGGAATGGATTTAGGTACGGTACCTGAGAGAGAAGGAGGAGAGCCAACAGGAGTTGAAGGGTTTGATGAAAAGCTGTTGTTAGTGTGATCTGGAGAATAGATCTTAAAAAAAAAATGGGGGAAAAGAAAAAAAGAAACAAACCCTCATTTATTAGGAATAAAGAATCAACAATTCGTTAAATAACCAAGGGTCATTGCAATTCATCTAAAAATTACAAGTCATAAAATAACGTAACAATGGACTCTAGTACCAATATCATAAAATGAAAGATTTAACACTTTAATTTTTCAAACGAAGAATTATGAGCTCATGTAAAATGGCGGGGACAGTACTGGACCACAGTCAGTAGACTCTGCTTTCCCTCCCATGTCCTACTGAGGCTCCGTGGCTGTGAACAAGCCACATGGACACCCCAATCTCCCCTTTCTTCCTCCATCAAACAGGTCAGACAGCATCATTTCTAAGATTTTTGTCCAACTCCTTCTCTACCACAATTAAAGCTTTTAATGCCAAGGCTTAAGAACGCCCAGACGAAGTATAAACTTCCACTTAGGTCACAATGCTGAATTAAACTCACTTTATGCTCCCAATGGTAAGGAAAAGCTAACCAAAGAGACAAAATGTGAGAGCAACAAATCCCCACTTAAATTTGCAAATGGCTACATTTAGCTTTTGAAGACAACAACAGGCATTAACCTCACACAGACGAGGTGGGATGCTTTATCACTAGTGAACATGCAAGAACTGCTCAACACTAGCCTCCTGGCAGCAGACAGGTGAGGCAAAGAAACTGAGTCCCCAGGCGCCAATTATGTGACAATTTCTCACAGAGCTCGGTATGGTCTTTTTTCTTTAAATGCCTTTCCCAAAGTGTTTTAGAATTGCTCCCTGCAAAATCAGTCTTAGTCCATGAGTACTATACGTCTTTAGAGAAAAGTAAGAAATCAAGGTAGAAGATCTATACACCGAAAGGCCCTGAAAACATCCACAAATCCATAACTGAGGACTGCTTGGCAACATTGTGAGGAGACAACCTGGAAGGGTGAGTCCTTCCCTGGAAGCTTCAGAGCTCTCTCCTCAAATTTTCCAACCACCATTCTGCAAGAAAGCTAGCATTTCCAGAAATCAAGGCTATTTGCCATTCATTTTCTACAATTCCAAATGTCCACTTCTGATTAAAGTTCACCCTTCCACAATGGTACATATGAAGTCCAAAGTCAATATTTCCTCACCGAAGCAAGTGCTTTCCCCAGAGCATCTCCAGTCTGGGAGCTGCCTGCTGCCCCACTTCCTCTATTTGCTGCAAAAACAAAAGGCAGAATATGAAAAACCAGGCAGTGAGACGTCGAACAATTTTCTATTCCTGGTCCATTTACTCACAATTTAATTGCATTTTTAATGCTAATTACAACACATTAATCTTTAATTAGCATTAATTTGTTTGCTGAGGTAGATGTCAAATATATTCATGTAACTTTTTTTTTTTTACAGATAAAATAGAAACCTGACACCTTGGTTTCAAGATGAAGTGTTCCAGTGGCTATGACTGGCCCCCTGGTTGCTTAGGAGTAGTTGGTGGGGAATGGTAGCAAGTGTGCGAGCACAGGAGGTTCCTAGCTACGAAGTAAGTGGTACGTTTCAGATCTCTGAAGTCTTCAGAGTGTGCCTCTTCTTGCTATTTCAGAGAGACAATGGAATTGTCTTCACAGATAATTTAGGCCAGCTTTCCGGTTTTTAAAAAATTTGATACCTAGCAAAACGAGGTGCTCCTCTTGGCAAAAATAAAAGAAATTCTATAATGGGTCTGGCTTCCTGGGCAAGAAAATATTTTTAATATTTTAAATAACACATACTCTACCTATACTCAAGTCTGTGTTTAGGTTCAAAAAAAATCTGAACTGTGACGCTACAAAAAATCAATATGGTCTCAAATTTCGGAGATGAAAGAAGTCTACATATTCATGAAGTTACCTCTGTCATCTTAAACACTGGTATTTTTGACTACAAAATAAATGAACCAAGGACTATTGTGAAAAAAACGTAGATTGCGCCCTGGAATTTGAAGTATCAGCTTATTGAACAGTATTAATACAACCCTTAGAACATTTGGCATATGACATTTATTAAGGCCTGAACATTAGCAAATAAACATAGTATTTAAATAAAACCTATTAAACTCCAAGGAGCCGTCTTTCGCTATTTTGTGAAACAAAAAAAGGAAATCTGAAGTCCACTGATTAATCCAAACAGAACGTCATTGCACTTGACATAACTAAAAAAAAAAAAAAAAAAAAAAATCCCAGTCCTCTCCTTGACCCAAGGGCGCACTTGCTGACAAATGTGTCATCTGCTTCCAGATCTGTAAAATGGGGTAGTGGGGTCAGATCTCAATAGGTTGAATTCTCTACTTCTCTAGGTCATAATTTCATTCTCCTGACCTCTGCTTAGCATAGTTAAGTTATGCTTGCTATTTTTTTTAACTTTTTATAACTTTTTATATTTTTATCCCCAGGGGTACAGGTCTGTGAATCGCCAGGTTTGCACACTTCACAGCACGCACCATAGCACATACCCTCCCCAATGTCCATAACCCCACTCCCCTTCTCCCAAGCCCCCTCCCCCCAGCAACCGTCAGTTTGTTTTGTGAGATTAAGAGTCACTTATGGTTTGTCTCCCTCCCAGTCCCATCTTGCTTGCTATTTTTATAGGGTTCTGCGTTAGGTATGTCAGTTCAATCATCTTTTGAGGTGTGCTTTATTTGTTTAACAAAACCCATACCCATATTCATTTGTTAATTACTAAAACTGAAAGAAAACCAGTATGCAATACAAGGAATGCAACTGCCCTCTGACAAAACCATTCTTTTTTAGATCACAAATTCATACTATTAAAAGTATATCGCTTATTAGTGCTAAGGATTATAAGTATAAGCACACTTTTGAAATGAGTCAGACATACAAAGAGCTAGTGGACGGATCTCCCAGATGCCACTAATATTAAAAATACTTAAGTATAAGAGCTAATTGAAATTATATCTCATGTAGAAATGAACATTTCTGCATTGAGGAGCTCTTTGAAAATGAAAGACAATTCTAAAGAGAAAAAAATAGAGATTTTGAAAGCACAGAGAGCACTCACATTTTTTCAGCATGTACTAGAATGGTATTTGGGGGCAATTAGATACTTTTTTTTTTTCCCCCACAGAAGCAATATTATCACAGATACCTAAATATTAGATTTGTTAGTCAAACAAATTTGTGATCTGCTTGATTAAAAAACAGGTCTTTGTGAAATGCAATTTCAGAGCCACACCAAAAAGAATTACATTATCTACTAACACAAAAACCCAAATCAAAAAAGATAAGCTTTTGTTTTAATTACAGATAAAGTTTGCTGCAATAGTAGCTTTCAAAAGATTAAATCTTCCTTTGAACAACTTTAACATGAAGATGACAAATTTTTCAAAATATATTCTCATGAAAACCAAAAGAAATATTTTAGGGACATTTAAAAAATAAATTCTCTCTCTCTCTCTATGTATGTATATACATACACACACACACACACACACATATATATGTACATATATATATATATAGAGAGAGAGAGAGAGAGAGAGAGATACACTTGAGAAGAGATAAGATCGTCATGATCTTATGATCATTATGATTTCTTTCCAACTAAACTTCCTATTACTGCCTGTTTTGTAGAGTGTGGTACTAGGGCTCAGGAAGTAGAATAAAGACTAGAATCAACTTCTTACCCCATGTGATCAGGAGAATGTTTCAGAAAACTCCAAAGGCTACTCATGGAAGCTACTGATAAGAACAGACTATTTTTTCACATGAAGCCATTCTACCTTGCAGCAGCTGGAGGGCCAAACCCAAGGGTTTAAATTTCAAAGCAGCGTACTGGGGCCAATTTGCCCTTTCAGTTGGAATGCCTTTTGTTCTGTTCCAGGAAATGTGGGAGAAGACACATTTCTGAGCCTCTGAACCCGTTAAGCTACATAGGTCCTTCTCTTGAAGATTTCTCTTTTTATTTGTGTGACTGCTATGTCAAAAGGCATACATAATCAGAAAGTGAATTTAGATGATCAAGTAGCGTCCTCTTTTTTATACTGAGAAGTAATGGGTCGTGTTTGGCAAAATACACTTTCTAATCAAACTTTGTGCTCATCAGATCCGTGTTATGGCTTTCATGGGACAGGACTCAATTCCTGTTTTAGGCCCAAGTTTTTGTCAACTCATATCATTAGAAATTGCCGGAATGCTCATATAATAGGAGGAGAAGTAGAAACTACTGCACCTTCTGGGTAAAGATGGGATTGATTTCTTGTTATTTTAGCTCTAATCAATTTCTCTTGCTCAAGAAAAAAAAATTATTCTCTAAAGCAGTAAGGTAAATATGAATATAAGATGAGCAGTTATTGGGGCACCTGGGTGCCTCAGTGGGTTAAGCCTCTGCCTTCGGCTCAGGGCATGATCTCAGGGTCCTAGGGTTGAGTCCTACATTGGGCTCTCTGCTGGGCAGGGAGCCTGCTTCTTCCTCTCTCTCTCTGCCTGCCTCTCTGCCTCCTTGTGATCTCTGTCTGTCAAATAAATAAAAATCTAAAAAAAAAAAGAGCAGTTATTAAAAAGAACTGAAATTTGATAGGGGGACTCGAGACCACCAGCCCCCTAAGCATTATTCAGATGGTCTGAACACAGGTGCTGCTGCTGGCTAGAAGATGGAGCAGAAGGAAGGGTCTGGTACCTTCTGTTTCATGTGGGACCACCCTCAGTCTCAGTCTCAGCTTTGAGGAAACAGCCATTCCTATCAGAACACACCCTAATCCAAACACCAGGAAGAGTGGTGCCTGGGGACTGGCTACCGAAAATCAGAATTTGGAAAATGTGTTGTCCCTTTACTGCACACCCGGAACCTCGGGCTGGGAACACGGTGAAGATCTAAAAGGAATAAGAACTACGATTCAGAGTGAATTTGTCTGAAAGATGGTGACTGCTTTAAAATTTAGGGTTTTTGAACTGTGTCCAAGGGACCTTCATGTGATTAAACTATTAGAAGCAGCATAATGCTTCCAAAATGAGCCATGAGTTCATCTCTATAAAGATAACAAAAGGAGGAGTATCTCCAGCATTCTTAGTACACACGATTCTAGAATAAAGACTCAAATAGAGGCCACAATGCACTAATTTTTAGCAGGAGGGATTCCTAGGAATTCAAGGGGGGAGTAGGACCCCAGGACCATGTGCAGGAAATGGACAAGAAGACTTAAATCAAACGAGTTTATTGTTCTCCGTTGGTGGTCTTTGTAACTAAGATGCCAAGTCACTGCTGGATAAAATCCATATTACTCTTAAGCACGGTGCCTGTTCATCACCCAACTGTATTTGAAGGCTCGAGATTCTTACAAAAGACAAAGTGAATATTATATGACTACTCTAATAATAAAATTACTGTGAAACCGAGTCCTCAAGGGGAAATGGACATAATGTTTCTACTAGAAAAGCCACATAGTACAATGCATCATGTCATACAAACATGTCATTAGAAGTGAAAGTTGTAAGCCAGATTAATTCAGGAACCAGAGAGATATTCCAGGGTAATCTTTAGCATATGTTGCATTAAATCAATCATGGTAGTCTGTTCCTTCAACACTGTTTGGTTTGAGGTTTAAAAACATGGGAAGTTCCATGCATTAGAAAGCAGGCCAGTTAAAGACTAATGGAACAATAATAGTTATTATAACAATAATGTTAGTTTTATGCCCAATTCCCTCTGAGAAGAAGGGAGGGTGTGGAGTCCCAAACAACCAGGGGTCACACCCTGGGAATGTATACAAATGGTATCTCCTAGTGGGGTACTGGGGCGCTCCTGTCCTTGAGTAATCTCGGGAGACCATGTTCGGCTAGGCAGTGCTCTCAAACCTTTTGGTCAAGACAGGAAATTGGGCATTGCAGGTAAGAAGGAAATATGTATGTGGCAACATATATGTCAAGGCTGCTATCCTCTAGACATTTTTATCCTCTGTAGGCTGGCTTGCAATCACTTGCTCCCCTTCCTGCTCTACGTGCATGTTGGCATGTGAGGCCCTGGCCCCGCCAGCTTCTGATATAAAGCCAGCAGCATTGCCCTGGAAGGGTTTTAGGAAGAGTTGAAGGATCTGATGGTGGTAACTCCGGATTTGGCTCTTCTCTTCAGCGGGGTACTCTACCAGCCCAACCAGTAGGAATCCATGCTGTGTCCTGTGCGTTATGATCATGTAATTCCCGGGAGCCTAATGGATCCTTCCAGTTCAAAAACGCTGACTGTAACCTCCAGAGTTTACAGGCAAGGCTTTGAAGGAAAGTACTCCGTGCGCCAACTAAAATACGTGACAATTCTCTCAAAAATCCATGGATGGATGTATCATTAAAAAAAAAAAAAAAAAACCAAAAAACCCCCAAAAAACAGTTATGATAATTGGGATGTTTTTTCCTTCTTAAGCATTTATTTATCAAAAAATGCTATTGGGCATTAAAGGGCAAAAGCCGACAAAACGAGAAACAGTGATCACCTCACCAAGTCAAACAAGCCTCTGTAAGCCTTGGCAAGCATCTGCCATCTTTGAAATGCAGAGGACAGAAAGAGGGACAAGGTGGTTCCAGGGGGTCACCTTCTGATGGTTCTAAGTTTGCCCCTCGCTCCACATGCATTTTGTTGTTCTGTAATCAGTTTAGGACATTCACTGGTGGCCAGGGGGACACATTATAACATGAAACTCAGAAGCAGGGCAATGATCTCCTTCTGAACTGAAAAAAAAAAAAAAAAAAAAGCAGCTTCCTAAGACATCAGCGCCATGTATGAAAAGACTGCACGGCCTTGCACTTTTTCACCAAGAAAACTTGAAAAATGTGATGTCCATGTGTTAGTGCTTGAACTCCATTCTTACGGCATTAGTAGTGCTTACAGTTATTTTCTACAGAATCATGTGTGTAATCTCAAACATGTGTCAGGCTATGTGTTCCCTATTTACCAATTATTTAATTAGCTGTGTTTGTTCTTTGAGATATAGGCAATGTAATATTTCTTTATTTCCTGCATTTCAGAATGAGTGAGTATATGCCAAATATTTTCAAAAGTCTACAGATGTATCCTATTAATCCATACTGTTTGTTAGGGAAGTTTCACTAACATCAGAAGAGAAATCTTCTCTTCTTGTTATACAGACATGCTGCTATCCCTGACTTCTACCACACTCTGAAAATCAATCCAAAGCCCAAGAAAATTAAAGTGGGAAGAAACGTGAGCCACTCGACACCATGCAATACCAAGACTTTATTATCCTATTTAAATTTTCCCCTGTATTTTAATGTAAGAAATCACAGGACATCTTATTTTAAGAAAGAACATTCTAGAATGCTCCCCCTTAACATAATCCTAAAGTAATAACTGCACTTATGCAAGTTAATAAAGGTCTGTTCTTCCAAAAAGCTGAATTAACATGTCTACTTATTTCCCGAGAAGATTATAAAGCTTTCTGACATTCTGCTAATAGATTTTGACAAGTATACCCATGATTATGTAATAATCTATGTAATAAAATTATTCTTAAAAACTTTTTTCTGGGCTCCAGAAATCTCTTACTTTCTCTTTTAAAATTATGGCTCTTTTAATATTGTAGAGACCCTCCCTCTACTTCAACAGGGCTTTGTGGTCCATATAACAAGTTCATTCCATCTTTAGTGTGTGGTTGAGCCTGTTAGCACGCAGAAGTCACCTACTGCTCCATAGCTGCCCAGACCCAATGAAGAAGGACAGCAGACATTCCTGTCATCCACAGGCTAATGATGAGTCAACCATCTTAAATAGAGCAAATCTCAGTCCCACTGGGATTTGTGGCCATGCTGACCACAGCTCATGAAGAATGACTATTCCATCTCAAAATATCTCTTTCTTCCCAAGTTGTGGTGCCTTGCTCCCAGAAAGACTGTTTTGTACATCATTCAGCACAGAATTTTTTTCAAATAATGCCCAAGTATGTTTTCCTCAAGTCAAGCTTTTGCTCCACCTTTATACCTTCCTAAAAAAGAAAATTACTCAAACCACAAGTAGACAGGAAATCTGCCGTGTAAGAGGATGAATGACCGGTCATCCTTCTTTATAACGAGACCTCATGACTACAGAAAGGGGCTTTCCATTTGTCAAACCACATTGAAGTGAAATATGCTTTTCTCACCCTTTCAGTTCTGCACTTCTTTCTTTCTTCTTGTTTTTCAAATCTGCCAAAACTGCATTGATAGCTAACCCAACTTCCCCATGTGACCTCTGTCCATTCCTCTCCAAGGTCAAACTGATGCAACACATTTGTAGAAGCTTTGTTATGAAAAGTTACGAAAATGGAAACTCTTGTAAATTTGCTTCTTAGTGAGACATGATAGCAATGGGCTGCGAAGGTGGCTCATCTCAAGTGTGAAATATATTATTGAATAAGCAGGGAGTGTATTATTTAGGCAGAATTATATTTGCAACATTTCAAAGCACATTTCTTCCCTCTCATCAAAAACTTTGCCACATAAGTGATTCACACCACTTTCCCAACTCCCATGAACTCTCTAAAGAAAATGAAAAACTGCAGAGAGCTAAAGGGAATAAACAGTAGGATTATTCTGTCACACATTCTTCTCTCTAAAGCATACAGTTAATGTTCCCATCAGGGACCTGCGGCAAGAGATCCTGAGGCCAAACAAGTTGTCAGGCTGAGCTAGGACCAGGGTAGTGGCGACCAGTGGAGGCTGAGGTTTTATTAAGACCCTAGAACGTCAGGCTGTGTGATTCTTCTGCATTAACAAATTTGCTTCTTCCCCTCTGAAAGACTCAACGATGCCACATTCTCCAGGAGGTGAAGCCATCTAGCTATTAATAATCACCCATGAATATCACAGGAGCTAGTCTTTGGAAGACTGTGGTATGTCATGGTTAAGAGCCTAGCACGGTTGACTGGATTTGGGAAGGGGTCAATAACTACTGGTAAGAGCTAACTTGCCCCCCATCTCACTAAGTCATCAGTGGTTTGTCTTATAAAAGTTCACTCTGCTCACTGTTGGAGAGTGTGAGAAGCAAGATAGTTTTGGCCTAGTTCAACCTTTGTTCAGTCTAATAACTCACAATGAACCAAGTAGCCAAATATCAGTTTCTTGTGACCCCCCCAAAAAAGAAGAAAAAAAAGTGATTATGGACAAGCCAATGACTATTTCTGTTTGGTTCATGTATTTTCATGCAGCTATGTGACAAATACTCATTGCCTGCTCGCTGCTCAATGATAAGAAAAAAGAGGTCCTGTATTCTTAAACCCTGACCTTGCTTGTTGGCATCAGAATCACCATTTCTATGACTCACCCATTATACTGTCGGTCCCGTTGGCGGGAGGCGTGCAGGAAGAGGAGCTGTAATGGTTTGTGCCACTGCGGTGGAAAGTGGACATCGGAGGAAGACTGGAATTGATGTCTGCTGAGGAGTGTGATGGATAGCTCTGCAGCAAGAAGGGGAAGAAAAAAAAAAGCCACATTCAACCATGAACTATTTAGTGGGTTAGGATTCTAATACTCCTTTTGGAACTCTTCATTTTGCAATGGAGACAGCCCTTCGAATTTCAAAATATCCAAGAATACATCTTGCTTAGAACTGACAGATTTCATTTTTCAAATAAGAAAATACAAAGACACATAGTTGGTTTGGGCTTGCATCAAATGTAGAGGAATACAATGGCCATCACGGACAGTGAGAAATGATCACAATCTCTAAATTTAAAAATTATCACTTCAAAGTACCTCTGAGGTGTCAGCAACATAAAAGACCATCTCTACTATTACTTTTTTGTATGAACTATTGATCAAGTAAGAAAGAGTCCATGATACAATGAATAAAACAGTATTGTGACCCATGGGATGGACACGGGTCAACTTTTGGACTAAATGGCAAAGAGTAGCCAGTCTCAAATCCTCTGCCTGTACAACTGGACCACCTTTCTGAACTCAAGCAAGAACAGAAGGGTACATGGAAAACTTCTAAAAAGTAAAGACGATTAACTATCTCTCTAAAGCATCGTATGTAAAGCCTTAAATCAACAACCATACTGAATTAAATTGGAATGACTCAACTGAGAAAGGCTAATGTGAGCTCTTTCTTTATGTGTCTTCTTCATTAGTAATCTACCAGATACCTATGAAAAAAGAACATCTTCATAGAATCATTTGTTTTAATGTTTTGTCTTGAGTTCAATTATTATCCTTGTGGCCCAAAGAAGCTGCTTTTCTTGGGGGTATATCACAGTGCCTGTAAAGTGGCAATCCGTCTGCTTGGGAATGAGCAGATCACCAACAGGGACACAGTTATTTACCAAAACACATCAAGCTAGTTACTTTTCCAAGACAAAAAAGTAACTTAAAAAGTTATTCTCATAGGTATTTGAATGTGTTATAGACATGTAAAGGAAAACTATTTTAGCTGAACTCTATTTTTTCTTATGGGTAATATATTAATCAGCCACGGATATTCAATTAAAAATAGAGATTGAATATGACGCTAAAAGTCAGGGGTGCTTAAAGCCCAGGCACTTATTCGTAGGAGGGAAACGCCAGTGTCTTGATATTTCTGTATTAATTTTGTGAGGTCCATCTTGGGTCCTACCTCTTCTTTTAGTAATCCTTCCTACTTCCAACTCTTGCACAATCTCTTCCGTCTGAATTCCTAATGCACTCACAGTCTGTGCTGTGCCATTTAACACTTAATTATATGCTGCCTTTCCTTGCTTTCTCTTTCAAGTGCATTTCCACCTAGACTGTAAACTCTTTAAGGGGAGGGAAGAGAGCTTACACCTCTGCATCTCACAACTTACGGCTGAGTGCTGAACACATCATTATCTTATATTCTCAATGAACAACTGGTTATCGGTTGGCATTTAATAAATAGTGGATTGAAATACCACTTATTTGAAAGAGATTTAAACAGTCTAGGCAATGAACCTACGTTAGATCTGCCAATGACCTGATGGATGTCTTTGACAATGTGACCTCTACGCATTAAACCAGTCCAAATGAAAGGTCAACATCAGTGAAAAAGTTGAGATGATACCCTTACATCTTTCCCACTTCCCAAGAAGGCTTTTCAAACTTTTTAATTTCATGGACCTCTGTGCTTCACCAAAAAACTCCTTAGGCCACCTGTTAAACTCATTCCTACTTGCCCCAAGCAGCCCACGAACTTTTCTCCAAACAAGGACAGAACGGGCCCATTGCATGGTACAGCTAACCCAAAACACTGGATAAGCCACGGAGCACCAAACTTAGAACCACTATTTCTGCTTGACAGCTAAACACCGTAACAAAGTCGAGAAAAAGAAACTGAACATTGAAGAAAGAAGGAAACTGAAAGGAAGAAACGGTTTGCACTCATTTCTACACAATGCTTTTCTGTGCTGAGTTTCTGAAGAACAGGGAAACTGTATAAATCAGTCCCAGATAGGCAAAAATCAAAACAGAGGAAAGAATTTTGAAAAATATTTAAATGACTATATAATCACAGGGTCGAATGGGAAAAAGATTTCCACGTTGGGGAGGATTTCTAATCACTTTAAACAGGGAGAAAAATGGGCAGTAAGTCAGGATTTAACAGACAGAGGGTTAATACTGAGTTTGGAGAATGATAAGAAAAGTTCTTCCCCATCGATTTTAATAGGGAAACGAACACAATCTATGTAAATCAGTTATTTTTAGAGACTCACAGAAAATGGGATGCTGAAAAAAATTAATGAGATTTATTATTATTTATTATTATAAATTATAATTTATTATGATATATTTATTAATTTATTTCCATATACAAGGAAAAGTATCCTGAAAACTACTATCACTCAGATATAATAAATACACTGCAGAGCCTATCACTGATGTGTGAAGTATGTCTCTTGTAGAGTATTTAGGGACCCACAATGAGAGGTCTCTTTTGCCTCTCTACCTCCGGCTATTGCTACTGTCTGCCTGCTTGTTACATGTAGAAAGGGGAGACTGAGAAAGCATAATGGCTTTACATGCCCACTATTGAAATATTTTTACTTATGATGCCCAATTACACCATATCTGTAGCCCAACAGACAGAATAAGTATTGAACATGTTTCTGTTAGTGATGCTTCGATCAACCCATGGGTTGATAATTCAAAGACTGGAAAATATAATCATTGGTGGCACATACTAAGAATAAAGTCATGCTCTGAGCTCAGGCAAATTTTATAACCTTGGCACTATTACTCTTTTATGCCAGGTAACTGTTTGCTGTGGGGCTCTCTCCTACATCTTACAGCATGCCTACCAGCATCCCCGCCTTCTACATGCTAGATTCCAGTGACACCTACAGCTGAAACACCCAAAAATGTCTTCAGACATTCCCAAGTGTTCCCTCACGGGGTAAAATCCCACCTGGTTGAGAATCACCAGGGTAAGTGTTTATGTTACAAAAACTTCAGAACTCTTTTATATTAAAATTCCAGATTCCTAGGACTATTTCACTCTGTGGGGCAAAGACCATGCCTAAACCATGCCAGACGGAGGTCTCTATCCTATTTCTAAACATAACTCTGCCAAGTCAATCCAACCTTAAATCTTCTACAGCAACCCATTCCAAAGTTTAACCACAAACTCCATTCTTCCGAGTGATTCTGTATGTGTATCTGTGACATAGTAGCGATTAGCTGTGGGATTGTGTTGTAGAAACTGAAGCTGTAAAGGGGATTTAAAGAATCGAAACTGGTGACTTGACAGTTGCTACTGGAATGTGTGGATTTGAAGCTTTACAATTACACATTCTAGCACAACGAAGGCAATAATGTTTCTAAAATGTTGTACCTTCAGAGACAATACTAATTTGGCCAAATTATACCCAATGATACAAGGAAAACGCTCTTCTTTTTCTCAAACTATTCTTTTGTTCTTTGTGAGACTGGCCAAAAGCTATAGATGAAAATTGGGAGCAACTAGCATTATTTTCAATGAAAGGACACTAAGCTCCTACTGCGCACTCCAATTATTCTCAATCAGTGTCAGACTCCTCAAAGGCATTTCAGCGAGAGATTTCCAAATGGTTAATACTGAAATTACAATGATTACTAGATATAATAATCTAACAGTTTCCCTATCAGTGAGAAAATTCATTAGGATACATTACCAGAGACCCCATTCATTTATCATTTTTTAAAAACAAACCCTTAATCTCTAAGATCTGCTAAATAATCATATTAAGAATAAAAATGCCATGCTCGGTGTTGGATAAATGACATTTCAAATATAGCATCAGATACAACCTGTTGGGTTATTCCTTCAAAAGGATCTTTCTCCCTGGTTGATAATATTGTATTGGTTTTTAAGGTTTTCAGCAAATTTTTTTCTGAAAGTAATGTAGTTGGTTTCCTTTTTTAAATTACACTTCTTATGCATTCGAGCACACTTTAAAGATACCTCCGCCCATGCAGTGAATTTGATTGGGATAAAATCAAACCACCTACATCAAAATTCTACAGTATGATAAGGAAAGGAAGAAAGAACAAAAATAAATGTCAAATGAACAACTCTTAGAAGGACTGACATTCCATGTTATGTTAGTATACTGCCAAAATCCTTTAGTTGTAATCAAAATTTTCCTTGCTCATAGGACAGATGTAGTTTTGATCATGAGTTCCTTAGAGAAGTGGAAAATGATGATGGGGAAATAAAGATGTTGGCCAAGAAGAAATTCTAGTATAATAATAGTTGATATTTCTCTAAGCTTTCACTCTAATACCTCCAAGTAGGAGGTGGGAGAAGATAAAACGTGCCAGTAAATCATTTGCTATTTACTGAAGATGTGCTGAAATTAGAGATAGGTGGATTTACACAGTCAAACTTGGCAGATGATAGAAAAAGGCCAATTCTATCTCCACTATTTTTGCCTCTTGTGAACAGATAGGCTAACTGACCATGGTGTCTCTATCACCAGGACTCACTAGATAAGTATCTTTCAAGGAGATCAGAGACTGTACCTTCTGGAATATTTATGTTGCCAGAACACAACATAAGTCACCTTTTCTCTGTCTCTAGTGTTTGAACCAAAGAGGAAAGATCACAGAAGCCCAGAAAGTACTATTTCCTATCGCAGAGCAGAGAAAGACACGTGAACCTGAGTTTTAGGAGAACAAGGGGCAATTTCGAGATGTATAGTGACCCAGCACCACGAAGGACCACTGGATTTATTCAGACTCTTTTTCGTATTTGTAGGATTATAGCTCCATACATTTTTAAAGTTATAGGACTGCACAAGGGACTTAGTGCCATCTTACCTGCATCTCAAGCCTAACTCAGGGTCTCCTGTAATGCTCAACTCAAGTTCCTAAGTGGATTCTGGGCTGTGGGAGTTTTGAGGCTGGAAAAGCTCGGATGAGCTCCTTCTTCCAAGATAAAGGGACCCGCTAGGATGGATGAGTTTAGGCAATGGGCAAAGTGAGCCCTTCAGGAATACAACAAGATAATGTTCTGCAGTTCGGCAGTTTTCAACTGAGTAAGGCAATGGAACATCACATTAGCAGTAACGTGGAATTATAGCTAAACCACTGAAAAGTGGGAATCTGATCTATGATCTACCAGAAAGCTCCTGGTCGCTGTGACTAGTGGCGTGTATGGGAAACAGGAACTCTTTCCTTTGGGTGTGGCACCACGGGTCAAAGCTGTCACTAGGGACAGAAGCCGGTAAGAGGAAGTGGAAATGCACATGGGAGATGCCGGCCACCTACTCTCAGTCTACTGACTGCCACTCTGCTCCCTGCAGTATACGCTTCAAAACTACGGAAAGTAAACAAATAAATGACAAGGATCCATCATAGCTGAAATTGTGCAACTCAAATACAGCATATATTTATGTCCAAAGGAGGCTAACAGTGTCATATAAGAAAGCATGGAACAAAACACCATGAAGTTCAATGCCAAAGAAAAGCCACAAGGGCTTCCAAAGATGATCTGTTCTGTCTTTGGTCTCAGAAACAAGAGAACTCTAAGAATGATGGGTTATACCGTTTCTATATTCATGACAGAGTCCTGTGTACATGCACGGGAAGGCGGAGAATGGGATTTCGGAAACTAGCTGTGTTATCCCCAGAACCATGTAAATCTGCCTTACCAAGCGTTCGTGCGGATGCAGGCTACAGTAGCTGCTAGACTGTGGAATATGAGAAGAACTGCCCAACATTCCTCCGTAGCCAGGCTGATTCATCCCACTGGAGGAGCTCCAAGGGTCACTGCTGTGATGGCCATCTGTAAAGGACAAAGAAAACCATGACTTTTCGGAGGCATTCAGCCTTGCCCTACAGAATAGGGTTTTTTCATATACTTGAAAATGGCTACCCGTTGTGCATTCATCTTTGTGCTGTTTTGCTGATTACATCAGAAGACAGTCATCCTTCTTTTTCCCCCGAGTGGCTCTATATTGCCAACAAATGTAAATATTTACCATAGGCAGCGTTCTTAGTAAAAATTCAGCTATAAACGGACAGAACACATTTCTATGTAGAATTATGTCAAGTCAGCCAGGTAAACAATACTAAAGAAAACGCTTCTTCTAAAAGTCCCCTGACCTCCTTTTCAATGAAAACAAACAGTTAAATGTTCCTAAATTTTGTGATGAAAATAAAATACTTAACATATTATAGAGTTAACAAGTTTACAAGTTTTTTAAATGCAGATAAAGAGATAAGAATGAAAAAGAACATCTCAGATTTTTTTTAAAGATCAAATTTCCTTTTTATTACGTACATGGTAGAATTAAAGTTGAAATTACATTATAATTTATAGGGAATGTGAGTCTCAGATATATATAGTTCTGAGTTTTCTTTCTTAACATTCGCTTTCTGGTGCATAGTCCTATTGCTACTTTAAGCCTTCAGTAGCCATTGAAAGGGCACACGTATCATAAGGTAGATGTTATACCGGGGACAATTTTAAGAGGTTCTAGATTTTATAAAACTCTATGTTAAAAAGAGGTTTAAAATGATGTGGATATTATATGAAGTACCCTTCAGTTTTAAGTTAATCTTTGTTAATACCATATTAAAAACATTTTCATAGATTCTTTTTCTTCTCTGGGTCTATTGGCCTAGAAGTTACTCTTAGGGATCACTGATGTTTGGTTTGGGTTTCTCAAAACAAAGGTGGTTGGTGGGGGTGGGGTGGGTGGGCATCTATGTCATTGCTGAAGTCAAATTTGCCCTTGTTTCAATAGTTCTACCAAAATTATTGAATGCCAGCTAAAAATCCAGATAATCAGTGGGTATTCACAGTACAGCAGGCACTGCCTCCTTGAAAATAAGATTATTTTCACCATCTATGTTACATAATAAAGGCCTTTTGAAAATTTTGGCAATAGGCAAGTTAAATCCAACACTATATACCACAAAGTTGTCCCCCCCCCCACCCCCCGAGCTTTTAAATCCAGAAGTTAGAATTCCAAAAACTGGAATAGTTTCAGGACAGGGAGGAATGATCAATAGATTTCTTTAAAAAAAAAAAAAAAGTCCTATCTGAGATTCTGACCCCTTAAGAGTTTTAATCAGAAGACAGAAATTCAAGTGAAAAATGAGGTCACATGGCACTAAGTTTAAAATAGGCTCCTGAAAGTCTCCCAGGATCTTTCACCCAAACTGCATGTTCTTTATAAGACCTGAATTCTCAGAGCACCAGGCACCCATTACTGAGGGAAGCCGGTGTGAGGGGGGATCACAAGGTACTGTTTCCTCATGGGAAAACAGAGGACTTTCTAGAAGATATTATTCATGCACTTAAGATGTAGCTTTCAGGTTGTAGAAGTGTAGATGTCACCTTAACTCCAAAGACAAAGTTAAGGCCCTAACATTTCAAAGAGATGGCATTAATGACAAATAAATTGGGAATATATATCATTGAATAAGAGTCTCCTGAAACATTCTGACCACATGGTGCACTATATGGAAATACATTTAGGATTTGTTAACACAGAACACTCTACTCAATGCAGACTTATAAAAATACGTACTTTACATAAATTATGCTTTTCACAGTAAATTAATATTTATCATATCCCATGATCTTGGCATAATGTTGTTTTGAAAGAATAGAATTAGATGTGTGCAAATTAATTGTGCTCATCATAAATGTCAACTCAAAAAAATTTTGTTTTGCCTTTTTGGGTATTCATATGCAGAAAAGCACGTTTGTTCCCCATATTCTGCGTGGTCTACTGTGGTTGCAGATCCCTCTGTTTTCTGTCTTCCTCTACCTGACCTCCCATGCGGTGTGCACAGTTGAAGCAAGCACCTTCCTGAAGGCAGGTAGAAGAAATCTATCCTGTCAATATTTTCCGTGAAAATCTGCTGTGAATGGTGAGTCCTTGAATTGACAATCTCGATAAGCACCAGTAGAACAGCTGCTCTGACTGGTCGTCAAAGAGGGGGGGGCAAGTGGCCACTGTGCCTTTTGTCACAGCCCAGGATGCCCTCAAGCGACATACCCTGCTGGGTCCCTTTGTGAGTTACACCTAGGACAGGTCACAAAGAAAGATACAGGGCCCTTATGAACATGAGCTCTATTATGCGTGGAACAAATTCTATCCATTCCTGGGAGACCCATTTGATTCAATTTTATAGATTTTCCATGGAATTTCACATGTGAACCAGCAACCTGGAAAACTTATACTCTGAAGGGCAAGAAAATCAGTTCCTTTTAATCAGAATGACTTTGAGTATGTCCACTGCAAGATAAATGAGACACCAGGCTGCTCCCCGGTTCCTTGCTGCTCCAAGGGTGCTCCCCCTTCCCATGCCATGGCCCTTCCTGGAGCAGCACGAAAAGGAAATCCCAGGGCACGTGGTTAAGGCACTCTCAAAAAAGGTTTTCGCACCCAGGCAAAAGGAGGTAAAAGGTCTGCATACAGGTACAGGAATTCGTGGTAAATTCCATGTCTATATTTCAGAGTATTAACTTGGCAACAAGATCATCCTATTTTGACAATACATGGCACAGGGTTATCAGGGATGAAGCCCCAGGTGCAATCTCTGGACAGTCTGTTCTTCCACGCAGCTGGTATCATTCTAACTATTCAGTCACTTCCAAGCAGCAGAAAGGAACCAGCTACCAGTGGCAAGACTGTAAGCTCAGAGGTACATCCAGGTACATTTCATTAAATAAATTCCATGATTAAAAGAATAAATACACCTCACCTACTGTGAAACTGTCATTTTCTCCATTTGTCTTGGACTAAAGCTGGGTCTTTCACTCTAAATCGATTAGCATGTTTGGGTGGAGATTCCATTGTGTAATGAAATAATATTCTAGACTAGAGATAGGACGCTTCATCTTAAATGAAGTTCTTGTTCTTACTTATAAATTAATAAGTGGCTAAAATTTTTATATGAAGTTATACATAAGGACAATTTGTTCCCAGTTGGCTAAATCCAGGATGCTCAAAATACACACTGAACCAAAACACTTCTAAAAATACACACACGTTTTTCTTGGGGAGAGAAGAGGCAGAAATGATCTGTCATAGAAGACCATCCCCCCAAGAAGTGTCAGTTCTCAGTGAAGTCAACCAGTTTAATCTTAACTCATCATTGCTCAAGGGGCTTTGATTTGAAAAAAAAAAAAAAAATAGGTCTTTGTCGAGTTTTAATTAATTGATGAATTTTTAATGAATTCAATTCCTAAGAAGGGCATGACCTTCAATATTCTCCACTTGCCTAATATTCCATTTGTTGAGGATCAGTTCAGCAGTCTTTTGCCCCATACACGACCTGAAAAGACCCAGGGAGATTCTGCCCAGTGGATTTCCCCGCAGAAGTGGCAGCATCTTACCCTGCATGAAGAAGGAGCTAGGGAAAGTGCTGGCTGCTGGTTTCGAGGAAGGGTAGCCTGGCGAGTCCCTATTGTAGTCGGCAGTGCTTGCTGATGGAGCATAAACCTGAGAAAGGAGAGACAATTTAGTGTTGCTTGCTGCATTGACCAAAGCACCTCAAGGTCCATTACGTGTTAAGAAGCAGGCACAAAATGCTACATTTCCATGTCCGTTCCAAATCTGACCAAACCCTACAACACTACCCCTTTCAGAACACAGAAAAGCAAAAAACAACAACAAAAATGCTGAGTAGATTTGTGTGACTGGAAGACCAGGGGCGGGGGATATTTTCCAGTTGTAGGCAAGAATACTGCAAATTATGTCTAGTTAAATATATTATATAATACCCATAGGCTTGTCCTAGCCAAGCATCTTTTTTTTTTTTTTTTTAAACAAAGATGGCCTCTGAGGTCATGAAAGGTGCAAACAGAAGGGCATGCATTAAGCCTCTCCCTTTTACTCTACCTTTCAATTAAAATGTTCACATCTGAGAGAAAGAGACAGAGACAGAGAAAACGAATGCGCTATCCAGACCCCAGAAAGTGACAAATACATCTTGGAATATTAAATTCCCATAGTGTCAGCTTTTTGCAGAGATGCATGAAAAGGAAATGCATTAAAAGCCCAGATCTACATAGACCACCAACAATCGGTATGTACACAGGAAGCGGGGGGAGCACCCCTTTATAGTTCTTATTACATTTGTGTGTGCAATAAACTTAAAAAAGTGTGCCAAAATCCTAATTTATGAAACATTCGTTTACTAATACTCATGAGACTTGGGGAACCAGTCCTTTATAAAAATAGCCTGTGTATTTTCTTGTTTATGTTTCCTCTAAAGGAGGCAGCATAGTCGAAAAGCATAAATTCATAAGGTATAGTTTAACTTTAATTGGTTTCCCCCCCCTTGCCTTTCCTGCTAAATATAATTTTTTCAAATCCCTATTTTCTTTTGCTCCGAAAGTTCCTCTCTCCAGATGGTCGGAGAGACTGAAACACTGTCACCCTCTTGATGAAAATGGATACCTTCCTGCCTCCATTTTGAAGCAGGCAGCGGCTCACAAAATTGGCAGTGAGCCTACAGTGATATTCTCAGGTCACAGTAAAAGAAAGAGAAATTCACCAATAAAAAGGCAACTGCAGAGTTACCAAAAAATACTCCCATTTTTTTTTAACAGAGCACCGAATAAACACCCTCAGAAAAATTATATAATTGCTCTCAGAACACCATGAATCACAAACTAAGCATTAATACAAGGTTTAGGATTTCACAAAGGATAGGTCCACAGAGACAGATGTGGGAAAATATGCATACACATACATACATCAAATAAATGCTACATGTGCCCCACAGTGCCCTTGAAAATTGGGAGGTCCTGGAGACGGAACAAAACAAAAACAAACCAGAAGAATCCAGGCACACGTTAGAAAACAAGGGTTTTCTGCAGTCAAGGAGGGAGACAAGCCCCTATTTCGTGGGCTATATTTCATTTTATCTTGTAATTCTCCTTGAATTTTCAATATATAAATGTCTATTTGCTTCTGTTTCCACAGGGCTTACAAGAAGGAAGACATCTTTTTTAAGCCTCTTTAAGAGACAAAGAATAAACCTTAAGCCAGGAAATCTCCAAACAAATCAATATCCTTAAAGTTTTGTCAGGCAAAACCCAGTATTTTCTTGAGAACTATATACAGCTAATAAACAGTTAGTTCAGAAAATACTACTGGATGTATTTAGAGAAGGTCTTGAGAGTAGGCTAAAAACATGAAATAAACATTACTGTCTAGGAAAATGGGAAATTGAAAATTAGAATATCTCATTCGATACAGCTACTCTACCTACCACCATGTACCTACGGTCTGGGCTACTAGCCGGACAGCGATTTGGGACAGCTGGTATTAACACAAGCTAAGTGTACTATGTGTCAGTCCCAAATTTTAGAGATCAGCATATTTACTATAAAGCTGAAAATAAACTCTGACCCATATTATGAAATCACTTTATATTTTAAAACGATTTGAGTAAGTTCTTTAGGATAATATGTAGTTTAATTTTAATTATACTCTACGACAATATCTTTTTTTTTAATTTTTATTTATTTATTTGAGAGAGAGATCGTGACAGAGAGCATGAGAGGCGAGAAGATCAGAGGGAGAAGCAGACTCCCCATGGAACTGGGAGCCTGATGGGGGACTCGATCCCGGGACTCTGGACCGTGACCTGAGCCAAAGGCGGTTGCTTAACCAACTGAGCCACCCAGGCGCTCCTCTATGACAATATCTTTAAATATGCCTATGATTACGTCAATAGGATCTGAGAGCACCTAACAAGGTTCACCTTTTTCCCCCAATGTTGGCAGAATTACTTGATATTTCTTTCGGGAGAAAAGGATAAATCTTTGGTAATTCTGCCCACGTACAAGGAGGCTCTTGGACTATGAATTACGATCAAACTCAAAGATCTGAGAGTAAGATCACTCATCCCAAATCCGTAGGCACCACCTGCATAACAAATATCTATGGGCTTACAAAGTTTTTAGGATATATTATACTATATACTTTCTATTTTTCTGGTGTTATGGTCAAATGAACACTTTTTAGATAACAGGAAAGTCTTATTATCAAGAAATAGGCCACGTTTATAGAAAAAAGGCAATTTCTGCATATTTTACAAATTTTCATTATACTGTAAATTTATGGATCAGGTAAAATGTTATTCTCTTTCCATTTAACATAGTCCATCTTTCCCATCACAAAAGTTATTTTTAAGGTGAGCAGCCTACAGAATTATTTATAGAAATGTAATCCATGAACAGAACTATTATACTTTTTAAAAAGATTTTATTTTTAAGAACTCTCTACTTCCAATATGGGACTCAAACTCAAAACCCTGAGATCAAGAGTCATACGCTCTATCGATTGAGCCAGCCAGGCACCCCTATCCTTTTTAAAAATAGAAGGAATTAAAAAATTTATTTGGTTCAGCTCCCCCCTCATTTTAATTATAAGGAATTCAAAAATGGAATGGTGAAAGCCACCATTCAAGATTTGCAATTTGTGGGGCGCCTGGGTGGCTCAGTTGGTTAAGCAACCACCTTCGGCTCAGGTCACGGTCCCGGAGTCCTGGGATCGAGTCCCACATCACGCTCCCAGCTCCATGGGGAGTCTGCTTCTCCCTCTGACCTTCTCGCCTCTCATGCTCTCTCTCATTGTCTCTCTCTCAAATAAATAAAAATAAAAATCTTTAAAAAAAAAAATTTGCAATTTGCCTGACATACACAACAAGCAGTTGCTCTTTCTTTAAAGATAGTGGTGGAGATGTAAGATGATATTTACGAAAACAGACTGATCATAACATTCATCCTTCACTTTATCCTTAATGTTTTCATCTCTAATAACCTGGATGACCAGCAAGCTGCGTTGTTATTTTTCACTTCAGTCAACTCTTTTGCCAATTTCTCCATGAAAAGACTCTAAAGTATGGGTTTCAATAATGTATTTAATCGAGATACTAAATTCAATAAGAAAAGCTCACATCCAATTAGTTTTGATTATTACTATTTTAGGTAACTAGAAAGATGACAAGTATTTGTTAACTAAAATAGTTTTTTATTTAACAGGACAATGATAAACATCCCAGATATCTCCAAATAGTTGGAGTCATTTTAGTGACTAATCTTAAAATATCAGGCCAGTGAAAAATGAAAGAAAAGTCCCAAACTCTAGTTCAGTGTACTGAAGTGACCCTACCTCTGAAACATGAGAAGAAGTCTAAAGGGAAACAAAGATCTATACTTAGTTTTTCTCTGATAAGGTAGCTTAGATCAAGGTGACTTTTGCATTCTTATTCCTCTCACTAGAGAAACCAAAGAAGGGTGAAATTTTTGTTGCAGAATTGGAAATGAGGAAACTTGGCCAAAGCTCATAGGCTACTGCTCTTTACATGAACTGCTTGTGGAACAAACGATTCATGGGGAGCTAATAGCAAAGTATGGTTGATGCCCAAATTTAGCACCATTATCTTTTCTCTTACATTTCAAAATCATAAATATAGAAATTCTGAGTTTAACCAATCTCTCCAGATAACACCAAAACCCTGAACTAATAAAAAAATTAAAAATACATTTTTCATTTTATATATTAAATGTTTGTTGTAATCTGAGAAGAATTACTCTATTACGTTAGCTGTTCCATCCAATGTTCCTGGTTCTCCTTTGCTTAGTCATCAGAGAAATAATATAATACCTTCTTTTAAATAGAATCTCTGCCTATTAGGCCAGAAGAAAACCAAGCAAATCTGCAAAATGAAAGGAGCAGAATGCATATTCTACCTTTCCCCTTGATGTTCTCATTTTTATCTGTCTTGGCAGATCAGTTTCACTTATGAAGATTTCAAAAATAACAATGAGCCAATTGTTTAGGGTCTCTTGTAGAGTAGCTTTCGTGCAAGGAGCTCTACACACTCTACTTCTGGTTTTCCTAAGGGTCATACAAGATGGTTATTATGAATAGCATCATTCCTATTTCACAGGGCTGAAGTATAGTAGAGAGATCAATTGCATTGGTCCAGACCAGCTTGGGTGTGACTGCAAGTTTCACCATTCATCAGTTAGACAACCTTGCACCTGTTCCTTTAACCTGTCTGGCCTCCAGATTCCTACCTGTAAGATGGAATGGCAGAGCCTGCTATGCATAGTTCTTATGAGAATAAAGGTATGTTGTGTATCAAACTACTAGAAGAGTACGTGGCACGTATCAAGCATGCAAAAAAAAAAAAAAAGCCAAAACAAAACAAACAAACAAAAAAACAAAATAATATCAGACAATAGGGTTAATCTTGTGCTGCTACTGTTTTTATTATTTGAAAAAATGCGACTCAGAAACGTTAACCCACCTTTTCTACATTAACCATTAATCTAGTGGTGAAGGCAGCATTTAAGTGGGTCATCAGAGTCTATATTCTTTCCATAAAAAGCAATTCCTTGCTCTTAACAAGCTATCAACACAAGGCTGTACTTTGACCACGGTTTAGAGAAATATTCTTATGGGGATTTCATTATCACTTTTTAAGAAAATAAAATGTGATAAGACATGTTCATAGTAAAACCAATCTGTAGTAATGTTACTTGCTTCCTCAAGTGGGGAGCTAAGCTCTGAGGGGACAAAGAGAAGTGGCTACAGGTCCTGTGTCACGAGGTATGGAACTGAGGGAGGCTGGATGGTAACTAGTAGGATACACGATTCACCTTTAACATTCCTTACCATTACTACCCCTTTGGGATTCTGCAAGTACCATCGGAGTATAGAATTTGCAAAGAGAAAAAGTTCAGACTAACTGGAACATTGTAGTCAAGACTTTCAGACTCTTAAAGAGAGTTGCTGTATGCTCCACGATGGGTGGAAAATAACAAAGCTAAATTATGCCTCTGGTGCCCATGTGCTAGCAAGGCTCACTTAGTCGTTTAGACCTCGGCAGATTTCACAAATATTCTAAACTATGACAGGAAAACAGTCAAATGCCAAGCATTCACAAAGGTAGGCATATGCTTTGATGCTTCCCAGCATCAATTGGGGGAAAAGTATTTGGAGGGGATCAGCAATGGGGCTGGACCCTCAACTCTGAAAATTTTTGTTTGAAAGACGTGGGTTCTAGTAAGAGAAATGAAGGGCTCAGGGGCAGTGATACCTCCATATTCAGAAGAGTGAGTATGGACCCTATAATTGGGCGATGTAACCATCGCCAACTGACCCACAAAGAGGAGGTAGATGTACTTAAAAGAGGCAATCTCCAGAGAATTCAGAAAAAGACTTGGCGTCATAGCAGAAATGACCCAGCTCTGGAAGCAGACCAGCTGGGTTCCAATTCCAGCTCTCACAAGTAATTGTGAGCTGGCTGGTGATATTGCGAGTCTTCGTTTTCTCACTTGTGAAACAAGGTTAATCTTTTTGTGAGTGTTAGAGATCCTACGTGTCAAGTGTAATTCTTAATCAGTTGTGGGCACTCTGTAAATGGTAGTATTACTCACATCTTGTTGTAAGTGCTAGTCAGGACTTATAGCTACTTTTAAAAGTGTTTGGAATGGGGCTATCCAGTCAAGTAGCCATTACTAATATATAGTTATTTGAATTAAACATAATTAAAGTTACATAAAGTTTAAATATCCATTCCCTTAGTCACACTAGATACAGTAACCAAGTGCTCAATGGTCATATGCGGCCACTGGCTACCATACTGCATAGCACCAACATAGAACTTTCCCACTACGGCAGAAAGTTCTGTTGGAAGCACCGGCCTAGAGTCGTGCTTGTCTGTAAAAAGTCCTACTGAGCCGTGTATGTCACCCTCTGTTAGAGCAGCTATGACAATAATGCCAGCTCATTTGAGATTTGATATTCCCTTTAGGCTGCAAAAGCAAGAACTCTTTTGGCGGACGAGTCGGAGAGGCAATTTCTAGGTATCCCTAGTCCCTAGCATACAGCTGGTGTTAATAAATGTTGATGCTACTGAAGGGTAGGACATTTAGTTTTATTTATTATGTTTAGAGTTCCTTGTACTGTGACATATTTTTTGAAGTCCTTTTACAACCATCTGCCAAAATTCCCGCAAATTGTACCAAGTGGAACACGAGGCAAGAGTGTCTGTGACTCTGGGTTTCTGGAGATGGAGGAAGCAAAAGGAATCCTTCAACTGCAATTTTGTCCTTGGCCCCTCGTGTCTTTGGCAAAGGAATTATAGTTCGATGTGGTGTGATCACTTTTTCTAGATGATAAAAGTTGAACAGATGTTTAAGTTTTTCTGATCATGTGTTTTCACATTATTGGTAATTGGGTCCCTCTATTCTACTCTCACTTCATTTTTATTACTTTTTCTTTTCCTTTTTTTAATCTTTTTTATATGACTTCTTCACAGATGCTCCTTTCTCTTTTCATGCTACTTTTCCACCTGCTGCCTCTGTCCTGCTTTTTGGCATCATATTTTTAAAGCTCAAGTGCTTGCGATCTTACTTTACAAATGAGCAAAGGAAGAGTTTAATGGACTTACCCAAGGGCCTGGACCCCTGATTTTGTATCCAGTCCTCTTGGCACTCTCCTTTCTAAAAAGTCTTTTTAAAACTTTATAACTTAAATATTCTAATGGGCAGTAAAATGGCATAAAAGGTTAATAAACAGATTCAAGTAACAGAGTTGAGTAAGTTATTATAAGGTTTAAAGGCAGTTAATAATGTTCAAGGGCATAGAACAGTCAGGCAGTAAATAATCTGAGAGTGCAAAAAACCAAAACCAACAGGAAACTCCAGGAATAAAAATTATTCACCTGGTGTATTCCATACACCATTCTCCATACAGTGGATTCAAGTAAAGGAATGTTTTTTAGTGATAGAAAAATCCTACTTCATTTCCAGGTGATGGTTGAAGAAGAATTTGCATTATTGTCACCTAAATAGGAAATCTTTTTAGAGATAACATATAAATGTCTGAAGTATACTGAAAAACTGATGGATATTTAATTATAAATGGAAAATTTCAAAGGTCGTAGGCTATTGAAATCATGAAGCCTATACAGGAATTAACCAAATAGTTCTAAATGCCCTAAAATCACTTCTGGTAAGAAGGTTCCCACCCCCAAACTCTCTTTATAGGTAGTCTGGAAAAAAAAAATCACAATTATCTAAACATGTATAAAATGTAGCATTAGTGTATATGATATTCCTATTTTTCCCACTAAGAAGCAATTACCTGAGTTCACTCTGCTCTATTCATCACAAAAATATGTATATGATCCCCCTAAAAGAAATCCCTTAAGTATATAATATATATATTTTTAATATTTCATGTATTTATTTTGAGAGAGAGCACACCAGCGTGCATGCACATGTGCACAAGTAGGAGTGGGGGAGGGTCAGAGGACGAGGGGGAGAGAGAGAATCTTAAGCAGGCTCTACGCTCAGCGCAGAGCTTGATGTGGAGCTTGATCTCATGACCCTGAGATCATGACCGAAGCCGAAATTAAGAGACAGACGCTTAACCGACTGAGCTACCCAAGCGCCCCCAGTATGTAATATATTTATTTAGACCACATCACTTTGAGCACACATCCATGCGCCCCCATCACAAACATCACATGCATTTTTCCACTCTTCTAAAGAATCAGCTCAGTTTTGATGACCTGTACATGATCAGAGCAGTACAGGAAATCTGAAGCTACATCCTGTAAAGGAACTAGAGACAAGAGTTTTACTCTTCTCAGCCACCAAACTTCCTTCTCTGTGTGAAGAAGTAGTAAAATTGTAAAAGTTTTCACTCCCTTCTTTGTTCGTATCTTTACCGATCAAATTCTGTAATGGGCAGACATCACAAAGTCCCCAAACACAACAACAGGAAGGAGAAGAAGGGCGTTGAGTGATGCTTAAGGGATCGGGCCCCAGAGCTGGGGAAGCAGGCGCAGGTGGTGGACTGCAGGTAACGCATTTCTCTAGAAGTGCACCCAACCTATGGCAAGATCAGCGATTACGCAGCGAAAAGGTGAGCTGGTCCCATTATTATGTGCCTCCTGCATGCAAGCTCCCCAGGCGCTATGAAAAACTTGGTGCTCTTTATGGACGGGCAGCCCACATTGTTCTTTCCTCAAATAAAAAGGTCAGGATAATTCTTGTGTTTTTTTATACAGCTGGCTATAGTGGATTTTTCAAATCCCCCAATCAAATGTCAAACCCTAAAACTAAAATGAGTCCAGGTAGCCTTTGAGATGTATAAAAATTTACAAGGGAGAAAAAAAAAAAAAAAACCCTGCTTCGATTTTTTAAAGAAGCACTAAGAAGTACTAATAGTTGTACAATAATATTATTGTAATTTAAATCTACACAGTATCCTGTTATTTTAGAAAGATTTTCAATGTGTTATCATTGCAAACCTAAGACAGTAAAACAAATAGGAGAGGTATGATGGAGCTTAGGCTACTGTGATATCACAGGTGTACTGTGATATAGAACATTTGAGACTTTTAGTTGTTTTCACATATTATCCTACAACCATCTCAGTGATGCGTGCACAGAGTTGCCAATTAGAAACAAAGAAAGGAAGTCATGTATTATGGTATCATCACTTAATGCTCTCTAGAAGCAAAAAAGGACCTGGTCCCAATGCCTGCCAGCCTCAAGCTCTTGTCACCCCTGGTATGACAAAAATCATGACAAAGATAAAAAACAGATAACACTTGACTTAGGACATGCCAGACACTATTCCATGAAAAAAAAAAAAAAAGTACATATACTCACTTTGTACACTCAAAGTGTTGTTTGATTATTGAAACAGTTTTATAAATAAGGACTCTAAGAGAGACATTATATAACTCACTCAAAGCCACACAGCTTGTTAAGTGGCGCACTGGGCACATTGCGTAGGTTTGTTTCAGAGTTTGAGCTGTAACCACGATTCTACAACATTATCTCTTAATAGCTAAGAATTCTCTCCAGGGTGTTCGTGGACTCCTACCGACACCCAGCTCTGTGAATCCAGGGCCTCGTACATCCACGCCCTGACCTTCTAGCAGCCAGGTGGCTGAGAGTGCCGCGTCCATCCTTCTTGTTCAATAATACTGATATCGGAAAGAAGGCGAGTGACCTGCTGTGGGTTACGGGGGCACTTAGTGGTGAAACCAGACCCAGGCCTCAAAACCAAGACACTCAACTGATAAAAAGCACCCCATTACAACGTCGAGCATTCCAGTTTAGTTAGTATAGTTTAGTTAATATAGTTCCATCTACGTGTACTAGCCTCTGGCTCCAAATACTTCTTTTTATTTTTACACCTGCATTTCTCTTGCTCTTGGCACAACGTCAGCAGACGCTGAATGTTTGCTATTACTTTCAACGTGGTGTATCACAGGAATGCCCACTGCCAACATTCTGAGTACCTTGGCCCTGGCTGAGAATGCCTTAAACTGATTAAGTTACACCTGGCTAAAGATCTCTTGAAACACTTAATTGCATAAAATTTGGTCCAGGTGAAACCCGACTTCTTCCTGGTTGCATTCCTTCAGTTACTTACTCACGTGGGACTTGGTCTCACAGGCTCAGGACCCTCGTAGACGCAACTGTTAAGTGCATCACAATTCTTTAATATATTCCAAACACCTAACCAATTTGTTTCTAAGCTTTTATTTATTGAATGCTCATCAGAATTTAAAGGTACTGTTAAGAAGAACACGACTTTCAATTTCTATCAGTTACGATACCTAGTTATTTTAACCCTTAACCGGATGTAACTGAAGGACTTCGATCTCTGCCCCATAACATCAAATTCATGATTGTTCATTATTTCTAACAGATCATATCCCATCTCAACAGAATTGACTACCACCAACCACAGAAACAACAAGATTTAACCAATATTATAAAAATATGTGCAACTGTGTGTGTGTATGTATTTGAATGAATACAAGAGACACGCCAAACTAAGGATAACATCATAAAATAGAGAGAAACATTCATTGTTCTGCCAGAACAGATTTTAGTGCTCTTCTCTATGTTTGAGGGCTGAGCTTGTGTGAGGAGGTGGAGACAGTGACCTATGATGGCCCATACTTTCTAAGAGTATTCTCCACCCTTTCCCCTTTGAGCCCAAGGCCAATAGGTTGATGCCTGAAGTCTAGAGTTGACATCCTTCAATGGACGTTAATAAGCTTGTCTTTTAAGAGGGATCTAAGCTCAAATAATTTTGGATTCCATTGGAATGAACATATAACTTCAATGCTGCAGACCTTTGTCATGAATATTACCATGAGGGATAAAATCCTACGTCCCTGGAAAAACCTTCACAGTCACAAACCCACTTTTCAACATACCTCCAATCATCAGAAAATGTTATCTTCTGCCGGGAGCTATTACAATTCAACATGATGAGGTCTCAGATCTTTTCTCAAGAAGTACTTTTTAGAAAGAATGAGAGAAAAAGTGAAGGGGGCAGAAGGGGTCAGGGGGGCTTTACAAGAAGGAGAAGAACCACCAAAGAAAAACACTGACTATGTTATAGTTTGACCTTGCACAACCTAAACGTGCTATTCCTATTCCTCTAATCCAGGGTCTTCAGGACTGCCTGTGTGCATAATGAGCACAGAGGGCCAGAGAGCCTAAGTCAACATTCCTTCCCAGGAAGCCAGAAGAATTAGAGAGAAAACTGTGTCAGACCAAAGCTGAATGACCCTTTCAAAAGCAGAGACATAAGCAAGAAGAAAAAAAAAAAAAAAAGATAGTAAGACCAAGGTTCTAACTGATATTGCAAAGACAAGAAGAATGATCAAAGAAACAGTTCGCCAAGGGGGATATGTACTTCTCTAGACACCTTCTTCGCCATGAACTTAACAGTACAAAAGGAAATTTGGTCTTATTCTATAATTAGTCATCATAAAAAGTTCATATCTTTGTAATGTTTTAAATTATAAAGACTTTTTGGGACATTGGTGGCTCAGTCTGTTAAACATCTGCCTTCAGCTCAGGTCACGATTCCGGGGTCCTGGGATGGAGCCCTGCATTGGGTTCCTGCTCAGCAGGGAGCCTGCTTCCCCCTCCGTCCCACCACCCGACTTGTGCGGTCTCTACTGTACACATGCTCTCTCCCTCAAATAAATAAAATCTTAAAAAAAAAAAAAATTCTGTCTCCATCATCTTAAGAATAATTTTGAGATAGATTATCTATCCAAGCAGTCGCCCACCTCAGCCATCTTACATAGTAGGAGACAAAAGCTGAGAGAGCTTTTACAGGACTGGATGGGGACAGGAGGTGGTTGGCTATGATCTACGTTGGTTTTTTTCATTCCAAATCCCAAGTCAGAATTGTTAGCACTTGATCAGAATGTCCTTCCAAATCACCTATGGTCTAAGGAATCCAGAGAGCTAATTTTTTATATTAGTAAATGCTATCTACTACTGTCAACTAGAGTTAAAGATGAACTCTATGCTGTGGTTTGCAGCATCGAGCTTAACATCTGATGCTTCAAACAGATGTCATCATCTTCTGCTTACTGAAAGTGTTGTTATGAATAGTGAGTTTCCAATTTGGTGAAGTTCTGAACAGGAATCCTCGCCATGGTACACTGTACATTCATGACCCCAACCTCCCTTTCACAGAGGTGGAAAAAATCGCAAATTGTCTTTCTTCTGCCAAAACATATGGCCCTAACTCCTTTCAACTGAAAACAAAAGCATGAAACAATTACCAAATATAAGACTGTGGCACAGACGGCAATGAAAAGAAAAAAGTATATGAATTTTCAATATCTCTGTCTAACCAGCCACCTCCTTATCAGTTATCCATTCAAGGACCTGCCCCTCTCTCACGCGCAGGGCACTTTCAGGTAAAATCAGTCAGCGATATTCACTGATGTGAACAGAGATTTTAGCTAGCACAAGGCTAGGGGCTTTGGTATATTTAAAAAAAAAAAAAAGGTCTCTAGAATTGTCATCAGGACCCAGTTGGGAGACCTCAGATATACAATAAGCAACTTGAAGACATATGTAAACGAGTAGTATTTGTACAAAATGTTTATGCCAAAGAAATGTAAAGAGAATTATCCAAGGTTACTCAAAGACTTCTCTTTTTTTGAAGATTTTATTTATTTATTTGACAGAGATCACAAGTAGGCAGAGAGGCAGGCAGAGAGAGAGGAGGAAGCAGGCTCCCTGTTGAGCGGAGAGCCCGATGTGGGGCTCGATCCCAGGACCCTGGGATCATGACCTGAGCCAAAGGCAGAGTCTTTAAACCACCGAGCCACCCAGGCGCCCCTATTCAAAGACTTCTTGAGGGCGTATGGGCTTAATAAAGAAGGGAAATAATATTCCTTAAAGGGAACTGGGCAGTAGAAGAACAAATTACCACCAATAAGCAGTTCCTCTTCAGGAACATTTAAAATATTAAAGGGCGCCCGGGTGGCTCAGTCGGTTAAGCGTCAGACTTTGTTTTGGCTCAGTCATGACCTCAGAGTCATGAGATCTAGCTCTGCATTGGGCGCCAGGCTCAGTGGGGAGTCTGCCTCTCCCTCTCTCTCTGTCCCTTGTGCGTGCTTGCGTTCTCTCTCTCTCTCACTCAAAAAAATATATAATTAAGTTGACTTTCTCTAATATTTGAATTTCAGACACTTTTCTCATCTGATCTAATTTTTCTTAATTTTAAAGATACATGGTTTAAAGATCTGTGGCTACCTCAAATATTTTTCTGGACTAACAAGGGTATAAATAAAGACAAACAACAGTAATTACTTTGACAATAAAAATTACAGAAAGAATGTTCCTTTGATGTTTATCTAAGAAATGAAACCTTTGATACCTAAATTACTTCATTCAATAAATTTGAATCTTCAAAACTAGAAATGTAAAATCCAGATGATTGCTTAATATTACGATAAAGGAAGCAGTTTAAAATTCTCAATGTTGATGAAATTAATGAGGGAATTTTTTACAAGAAGAGGAATTTTGCATAATAAAAGGCCCCGAATTGATTTTTGACTTTTTTTCTTCCTTGATAAATTATTATCTAAGTGAGAACTTAAGAGAAATACAGAGAAATGTTAAAAAGAAGCAAGGGATACTTCCTTTTTTCTTCTACCTGATGGGAAAAAATCCATTAAATAGCCCTTTGCTTATTTAAGTATGATATATTAGGTCCTTTGTCTGGAAAATTTCCTAATCATAGGTAGATCTGGAATTTCCTAATCTCTAGATAGATGGATTAAGTGTCTACTGTGTGTGTTTGTGTGTGCCTGTGTGCATGTATATTTGTGTATACTGTGATAAAATTACAGGTTTATAGAACACGGCGGCAGGAACTGTTTAATGGGTATAGGGTTTCCTTTGGGCCTGATGGAAATGTTCTGAAACTAGACAGATGTGGTTGCTCAACATTGTTAATGTATCAAATACCGCAGAATTGTTCTTTTTAAAATGGTTAGTTTTATGTCATGTGAATTGCACCTCAACCAAGGCAAACAAAACAAAACACAGTAAGCAGGCTCCTAACCTTCATGCTGTCCTTCACAAAAAATATTAATGAGGGCCCATCTGCAGGGAGATGGTATTCTGGTAGTAGAGAACTAATGAAGGGTCAAACTTCTTAAGCAGTATGTCTTGTCATCAGGTGCTAGAGGGAAAATCTAGGCAAATAACGTAGCCTTCTCAGGAGAGCAGTCTTTCCACTGAAATAAAAACTGATTTCTCACTCATGATCTCTTTGTCAGCAAACTCAGTGCTCTTCATTCTACCAAGATAACTTACGGCTTAATGGGAGCCTACATATGCCTAACTTATCAAATTGTACATTCAAACATGTATGATTTCTTGTGTATCAATTATATCTCAATAAATCAGTTAAGAAGTTTAAAAGAAAAAAGATGAACTTAGTGATTCTTCCTCATCGCCAACATATTTTAAGTGAGTTAACTAGCTATAAACAATGGTCTCTTATGTGCTCTAAGAGCAGGAGACCGTCTTTCTATTTTTGGTTCTACTGCTCCTTAATTAACTACAGGTAGGTCCTTAACCTCTCTTTCAATCTTATGGTAGTTATTTGGAAAGTAGAGATCATAACATCTGCTGCTACACAGAGATGTGGTACAAATAAGATCATGGCGCTGAGAAAGCACCTTGAAAAAATAGGGACCTCAAGGTATCTCATTTGTATAGCAGGTTTGGCACCCTAATGATGCTTGACATATTTTTGATGGTGACGAGTCTGTTTTCTTTAGTGGAAAACCTCTTGATATGTGAACAACCTATTCAGCGCTTGTCTCTAACAGGTGCAATCAGGAAGGCTACTAATGATGTAACACAGACAGGATCATGGACCAAAATCCTTTCACAAAGAATGAGCTCAATACGTTTTCATCAAACATAAAACATATTTCATCTTCTAAACTTTCCTAGCACTTTACCTTAGAAATGTGTAAATTTTATGAAGTATAGAAGTCTTTCCTCCCGGGAAACATGATGGGCTCCTGGGTGGGGGGGGGGGCGCGTGGAGGATGCCCACAGCAGGTGCCCAAGAAATAGTCACTAAGCAAACAAGAGAAATAGCCAAAGTAAACGGGGACCAATTCCTTCCTTCGTCTAAAAGTTTACACAGCAGATTTTTAGCACTGAAGGGCCTTAAAGAGCTATACCTCAAGTATCTTTGTAGAGAAAAACTGTCCTCTGAATCACGAATGGCTTCTTGAAGGTACTGCCCATGAGGCTGAGCCCCTGGCCTCTTACTATGAAGAGGACATCGCGTGGCGATAACACGTCATGGGTAAGATCATACACGGCCTCTGCACAGACATTCAGCACTGGATGCACAGAACGTCTCAAGGTCTTGTGTAGAATTTATGAATATCGCTGACTTGCTCTACTTGTGGTATCTGTTCCTTAGTTGCTCTGTCCACCTTTTAAAAAGAAAGACTGCATGAAACTACCACAGAGAGTCAGTCTGCGACTTTAATTTTCCTAAAGAGGTTGAGACACTTAAACAGAAGTCACAGATAGGTTCAGAGCACACCTCACCTTTAATGGTGTTTTCTACCATTTCCGTCTGATAGGAACCCGCAAACAGACTAAACTGTGAAAAGGAGGCATGACTCAGACTATAAATCAAGGTGCACCCACTTTGTTAAAAGCTCTCCCTTTCCATCTTGCCATCGGATTGTCCTGCTCTTTCATAGTTCTGTTCAGATCTGTTTCATCTCATTGGTTTGCAGGGGCTCATTTTCCCCTTTGCATGTCTTCTATCTTGTGTTGCTATCTTCTGTTTTATATTTATGATGTGTTTTCCCAAATACGTTCCAGTTCCCTGGGGGGGCGTGTGTCTCATTCTCTTTTCCTTCATTCTGTCGGGTAGATAAGATACCTGATGCTCATTTTCAGGTGATGATGATGATGATGGCAATGACAGTGACAATGATGATGGAAAAGCAGCTGGTGGTGCCCTTTCTCCACTTCTTTACTTTCCCTCCACACCCACTACCCCAGTGGAACTGCTCAAGAGCTCCTGGCTACTGCCCAGGTCAAGATGCCCAAGGTCATCGTTTTCTCTCAACGACCTCTGACACTGTTGACTACTTCTTCCTTCCAGTCAGATTTGCTTCCCTTGGCTTCTCTGACCCGGTTTTCCTGGTCGTCCTGCTATCCCTCTCGACTTTTAAATTCAATGACCTCTTGGACATACGCCTTGAAGGGCTCCTTATTACAGTCATGATAAGATCTACACTTCTTAATGGGGTACACAAGGCACGTTATGATCTGGCCACTGCTGACCTTTTCAGTCCCATCTCTTCCTACTGTCTTCGGCACCATGAGCTCCAGTCATCCGAACTACTTTCAGGCAACAGTATACGCTGTGCTCTTCCTGGATCCAGCATTTTGCTTGCTTAATACCCATTCATTCTTGGGCCCCGCTTCCTCCAGGCCAAATGTGGGACAGGCGCCCCTCCTGTGTCCAACCCTAGCAGTCTGTGTTCCCCCATCAGTGCATTTTCAAACTACATTGGAGTTGTCTACTTCCTTGTCTATCTCATGTCTGTTTTGTTCAGAGCTATATTCTAGTACCTTACTCATGTTAGGTACTGAAGTTTCTTACCACCATCTGAGTGGAGGAATTAGGAAAAGTACTTTAAAATGTTTGTTTTTTTTTTTTTTTTAATTTTAAAACAACCAAACTCATTTCCCTATAAAATAAAACCCACCCGCTCTAAAACTTTAAACTGGTAATCTCAGATGATGGCACTAGTCCAAAGAACAGATTAAAGATTTTGTCCAAGGACACTTCCGTGACTTGCCTTCAGTGGGTAAAGCCTGAAGCTCCAGCTGTTTTTGTTCCCTAAACTCCCCTGTAGTGCCACCTGGTACTTAAAGTCAGATGCTGAAGAACAAGATATGGAGAGGAGAAGATAAGAGGTCTCTAAGGTCTTTGCAATTGTCCCAGGACTTCGAATTCCTAATGTCGGCTCTCTATAGTACACTGTGGAAAAGAGAAGGCAAACTCCTACCACCTACAGAGAAGGCCACATAGCTCAGGAGTGAAAAAGAATAGGACCTCTGAGTGTGGTAGCCTGTGGTTGGGCTACCACCTAATGTCAAGAGAGGGTACCATGTATCTTCATGAGAGTTTTACCTACAGTAGCTAATCACTTTGATTTAATGGGCAACATCAATTCCAGGGATAGTTGTGTGGTTGTTTTTTTGTTTTTTGTTTTTTGTTTTAAATAATGATGCTTTCCTTCTGTTGCACACCAGTCATGCCACAGAGGGCCATACCCAGTATGACTGTTCCTAAAGGTGAAATGATCTGTGTTCTTTTCTAAAAAAGTCTGCTGTGCACCAACTGAGTGAGAAAATGCTAAGATTTGCATTTTCTTGAAATGTGATGCTATTTTTGAGTTTCTAATTGAAAAAATTTAAACTGCTAGTAATTAAGTGTGGGGGAGCACACCAAAGGTGGCTCGCATTTAGGCACATGGTAAACCGATTTGCCATTGAACTGGGAAGCTAATGTTTGGGCTGGGTAAGCCCAGCCATGCCTGTGTTTGTTCAGTGTCTCATACTATTTTTTGAATGTCATGGGCTCAGCAAAACCCAAAACACATTTTCTCAGCACTTCTCTCTATTTTCCAACCCATATGTATTTCGAGAGACGTTTTAATTCATATGTTTCTGATTTATTTACATGCAAGTCATCAGAATGTTGTTTTGTGCAAACTATTTGATGTCCAGGAAGTCTGTTGAGCCTCTCCTTTGAGGTTTTTTTTTCCTCTCCTAGGATCAGGAAGCCATGATTTGCAAATAGTTAAAAAAAAAAAAAAAAAACCTCATCAAAATCTCCAATATTTTTTACTCAAAGGTTCAAATTTTGTTCAAAAGGAGGTGGCGTAAAGTCAGTACAGTTCTGCAGTTGGCAGACCTTGCATTTTCCTGTTACTAATTGACATTGCACTTCAAGATGGTAGTAATGTCTTCCTTGTGGACATAAAAGTGCATATTTGCAATGTATGAACAAGAACAGGTCCTAAAGAGAGGCGATGAGCTCTTCAAAGATTAAGTGAATGTGTTCTGCAACATGGTATCTGGGGCCAGGGAGGGGGTCTCCACATCTAGAAAGAGGAAAGTAGTTATCACTTCTCTAAGAGTCCTGAGAATTTTTCATCCTCCTAGGGACTTCTCAGGTAATCGCTTTCCTCAACTTATAAAAGTAACACTAATTCAAGTGTGATCTGATAGCAGCTCACATACATTTAAAAAATCACCATAATATTACATTCTCCATTTGTGAGTGACTACAAACCAAGGAAGGAAGGAAGGAGAAGAAAGGAAGGTCGTAATTTTTATTGCTTCCAAGGAATGAGTTAGTTTGAGGATCCTTTTATTCAGACTTTTGACCAAACAGGCTTTCTTTTTCTTTGATAAGTATGAAGACTGTTGTAGCCTAGATTACTGATTTGCCATTGAACTGGGAAGCTAATGTTTGGGCTGGGTAAGCCCAAAAGTCTGCAATTTATGTCTACATAAATTGGACCATTTAAAAAGATACTCCAAAAGGTAGAAATATTTTAGAAGACTGAATAAAGTTTCAATAGGGAGTAGTTTTTAAAGTAGCTGAAGTTTTTTTAAAAAAGAAATTGTATTTAAAAAAGTTTCTTCCCCTGCAAACTTATCTAAATGTCAGTCCCAAAACCAAATTAATGCTGGGCAAGAGGCATAGAGCTGGTATATAACACTATCTCATGCCTCTGTAGTGTGTCTCTAAAATATAAACCCTCATTTCCCATGAGACTCTTTGTCCTCTGTTGGGAGGACAGACTGGGAATGCTAGTTAATCTGAGCAGGGACGGACAGATTTCTACCTATGCTGCCTTTCAAAACTGAGATATCTCTCTTCCCTAAAACTCTTTTCCATTTTCCCATTTCAAAACCAGAATGGTTAGGGCTAAAAAGATTCAAAAAAGTCTGCTCAAATCAAATATCTCCCAGCACAGCTGCTGTTAAGTGACCCAACAAGTTCTAAAACAGGTTTACAGCCCATACACGGCATGGTTTTGCTATGAGTCCTCAATACCATATATTTCAGGAAAGCAACAATTTTTTTTTTTTAAAATCACCAAACTGGACTTCTCAGTACATCAGTCTTCAAAAGCAGCTAATATGGAATGAGCAGCAAACAGAAATGTTACGTCTTAAACTGTCAGACTGAATATGGTGATTTAAGGTCATAATATGTGCCCACTATCAGTCCAATAGCCAAATAGCCACTATTAGAATACATGACGAGAGCACATCAACTAATCACTAGTTACTGCGAATTCAAACACAGCTCAGAGGACAAAACTGTAGGAAGATTGCCAAATAATAAAATACAATTATTATCAAGACAGAAGGGAGGAAGAAAGGGATAGAAGGAAGGAAGGAAGGAAGGAAGGATGGACGGACAGACACAACCATTTAGCAACCTAATCTGTATATTATAAGGACCTACTTGGGTAAAGAGAAATGTACCCTTGGGCAAATATCTTAGGAAACAGCCAATTGCCATTGTAAAATTATGGTCTGTTTTATCTACAGAGTCTATCACACAGACAACTCCCTATAATTTAAGTCAACAACTAAAGTTTTTAGTTTTTACTGCCTTTCGATAAAGATCAGCTCTGAGGTGGAAATAAATATGAGGTGTGTCAAGTATTATGGCTAAGTTTCAATGGCTGGCCTTCAGAACCAATACTTCACCTCACACTTGAAAAACTTTTTTTTTGGGGGGGGGACCATATTTCTACATTTTGGTCCTGGTTCATTGGTATCCAATTTAAAAGAAGGAAGATGATAATAGAGACATTCACTCATGAGAAACCAAATTACCTTATAAAACTATATAAATTCCTAATTGTGAGTAATATTTTGAAATGCAAGAGTTGAAGTAAAAAAGTCTTAGCCTCATGGCTATCCATCTGTAGAACAGATTACACGACACGTGAATTTGAGAGCATTATAGAAAAATGTTACTTGGAAAGAAAACATTTTCATGGGTAGCATTAAAAGTGTCTATCGTGTTCTTTCCCCCTCTTTGCCTTTCTGTTCCCCAATATTAGACCTTCCCTTGGCAAACTCACAGATGCGATCCCCTGCTGTGTAGCAGTAATGAGGAGCCTCCCCCTGGAGACCCCCCACGGTCAGAGAGAAATCGCGGTGGATGGGAGAGATGGGTCTACAGCATCTCCCTTCCGAAGGGAAATGTTCATATAGACCTAGACACCCCAACTAGCTCCTCCATTTTATGGCCTGAGACACACAGGAAAAGAGAACCTCAAAGAAATCCTGCCTGTGTGCAGCATATGCTCAAAAAATTCAAAGAGGCATCCTAGATGAAATGCTCATGCGCTCTCTCTCTCTCTCTCTCACACACACACACACACACCCCAATCTCTATTGCTGCCATTTTTCAGTGTCATTTCAATGGTTAACAACCTGAACTAATAGCCATTTTAAAACATGTCCCGAGCTTCTGGAGAGAACCCACTCCCCACCACCCATTTGTTTTTTGACTTTAGTATAATTCTGATCATCCTGATGGACTGACCGGCTCTGGGATTCTAACACGAGAGTGGACAAAATTTTTTGTTTGTTTGTTTTAATTGAAGGTCCCTTAATGTGGGCCACATGTTTCTGGCGGTGATTTGGAAGTACAGAGAGGAGGCAGGGGCCGGGAATGCAAAGTGGTAGAGGGCTGGGGAGGGGAGGCCGTGGGGGGGAGTGGGGAGGGGCTGGATGATGAAAAGACCAGTTCCACAAGCCAAGCACATTAGCAACCCAGAGTGGAAAGGGCCGGAAGGAAAACCCACCCACCTCACCCCTGCGTTCATTCTATCAACCTGCAATTGCTGCAATCAAAACCATATGTCGGTTCTTCCAGATCTTTCTCACAGGACAAACATGCAAAGGGCCTCAGGCCTGGCGTTGCCATCAAATGGTAATTGATACCATATGAGCCACAAAATAGAAAAGCACATGCAAACAGCAACCTCTCTCGCTGCACCCCCCCCCACCTCCCAAACCCCTTCTCGGCCCCTTGAGAGGGATGAAATTGCAGGTCTTGCCGGGCTGCTAAGTGCACGGTGCACCATGAAAAACAAGTGTATGCAGCTCCAGGAACCACCTGTAAATCAGAGAGAAAGGAGGGTCCGCTAGACCAGAGCCGGTCCCAGAGAACAGGCGAAGGCGAAAGGTCACCCCAGGTTAACACAAGGTCATCGATCACGGGGAAAAATGAGCACAGGTGTGAAGCAGATCACAGGCCTGCGAGCAGGGAATGACCTCCCCGTCCCACGGCCACATCCGGCCTGGAGAAGGCTGGTGCCCGCTAAGCCACATCTGTCTTCCTCTCCTGAAAGTGAGATAGTGGGAAAGTGGAAACCGCTCCCCAATTACAAGGCAATTAGAAGGCAAGAGACTCCAGTCCCGCATCTGCCGTCCCCTTCTCCGAAGCTCTTTCTGCATCCCATTGTTTTCATCGAAGGAAAAAAACATCCAGAAAACCTGCTGAGCTGGAGGTCCTGGCAGTGGCTGGGCGAATGTAATACAGTAGGTGAAACACGTCTCTTATTTCCACCGACACTGACAGACCACAAGTAGCGGCGCAGCTCTCGCCTCTGCATCTATGTATTTTCTTATTAACTCGATCAGGCAGAAATTTGCAGAGATTTGTTTGGATTTAGAAGTCACAACAGAATGTCAGTTTTACAAACCAAGGCTCATTCTGTGGTGAAATGTACAGCTCTGGACCCGACCATTCACCGCACACATCTCTCTGCCCCAATTCCTTCAGCGGCCGCTTCTGAACACACAACCGACTTACTCTAAACACACGCAATGGGTCTAATTTTTCCTCCTTCTGCCTATCCCATTATATGTGATATTTTAGTCTTATAGACCTTATGAAGTTTAAATATTTTCCAGATGGGACCAGGGAGTACAGAATCCTGTAAACACTCTAAGTTATAAAAAGACCAACCAAATACTGAAAGCAGAAGAGAAAGATGATAGAGTAGTCTTCTCTCGCGAGCAGTAACCTCATGAACGAACACCGCAAACTGTAAGGGGTGGGCAGATGCCAACTCTCTTCTCCTTCCCCCCATATTCTCCAGGATTGGCTGATTCATCTTTCTTTAGGTTATGTCTATTTATATCTATTCCCATTAAAGCATCTCCCCCCCCCAAAAGACGATTCGAGCTCCATTTACAATTCAGTACATCTCCACAGTTAAAAAGAAAAGCATCCTTGCAACCCAAAGAGCACAGTCCCACAGAGGGGTAGGGAGAAGGCCTGGCCATTGGGCCCCTTTGCCCAGATTCTCAGCAGTCGTCTCTTCCTGAACGTGTGGCCACAAAAATCCCTGGATAAGGGGACGTTTCCCAAGGATCCTCAGCCTAGAGGCGACGCAGGGCCATTCCTAATGACGCTCAGCACCGATCCAAGAGAGAGAGAAGTGAATGCACGAGGGGAGTAGAGTGACAAGGGCAGGGGATTAAAATGAAACTCCTGCCGCATGGCAGGGGAAAGAAGAAGTAGGGCAAAGCAGGTGGGCAGCGTGGAAGCCAAGCGACACAGGGGAGCTCACGAGGGGTCTGATCAGGCAGGCTCGGGATAACCACTCTGGGGAGACTCGGACCTTACCTCTGCTTTCCCTTCGTGGTCCAGTCAACAGAACCCTGTATCTGAGAATCTGCATTGTTTAAATGTCAGCCTGTGCTGCTGTTTGATTGGTCGGACATGGCTGGCAGCATCAGAACTGCAGTCTGACAGACAAGGAGCAAGCGGGACCACAGCACAGAATTCATAATAGGAGGGAGAGAGGGAACTTCATGCTGGATATATGAACTCAGACCCGCAGATGTCTGCCGCAAGGCCTGGGGCTCGCCTAGGGGTGGGAGGGCCTAGGAAGGGACTGGGAGGAGGGCAAGGAGAGGGGGAGGTGGGACAAGCCCAGCCGCCAGGATGACCAAGCACGAGGCCTCCCCTGGATGGAGCCGCATCTGGACCACGTTTAGCAGCGTCCCTCTCGCCACTCCCAGTTCCTCCCGGGGACACAGGAGGCTTCTCTCCCTCCGTGCCTTCTTCACAGAGGCAAAGTGGGGTTTCCGGTTTGGGATATGGTGGTTGTCCTCTCCTTTCCTTGTTTTTCAAAATTGCTGACATTTTCCAGAGGACACAGAAGCTGCCAACGAGAAGCCAGTGGACGAGAGCCTGCCATCCAGATTTTTCCTGGAAACAGGAAAGGTCTCCAACGTGATGACACTCTCTATCGGACAGCAAAAAGGCCAACAGGAGAAGACAAATGTACAGTGTTGGAAAATGGTGAAGTGGCTGGAGAAAGAATGGAGCAGAGAGAAAAGAAAGGAAAAAGCTTGAAACGGGGGAGGACGGAGGTGGGGTGTGTCTTCATTCTGACCCAAGTGCCTGTTTGCCTCCAGGCCAGCAGGAGCCACTGAGAACAACCGTGGTTGGCCAGAGATCACTCTCTACTCTCGCCATCTTGCTCCTGGGAGACACACACACACACACACACACACACACACACAGCCTGAACCAGTCAACCAGCCAACAGGTATGACTGAATTTACCTGCTATAAATGTTGGGTCATTTCCCCTCACGAAAATTTTATATTTAGAGTTTTCACTTCCAAGAAAGGATCGATTGGAACACTGGCCTTCAGGTCCCTACTATCCTAAGTCATGACTGTACAGCTCTGGGGGAAAAAAATTAGTAAAATTTTAAAATCCAAGCAGAATTCTCCAATGCTCAGCAAAGAACATTATTTATAAATGGCCTCTTCCCCAGCATTATTTGCTCGCAGGAGTTTTGAGAAGGTACCACACATTTATTGCAGAAGAAAACTAAAGTACAGCGAGGGTAACAGAGCAATTAAAAAGAGAGAGAGAGAGGGAGAAGAGAGAGAGATGGATAAAAGTGTCAAGAAATCAAGGATAAAATAAGGGCCCGAGAGACTGGGTTATCACAACGAGCCAGGTAAAGGGACAGAGACATAAGATGCTTCGGCTGAGAGGGAAGGAAAACATCAACGCAACGTGAAGAGCAAGACTCAATAAAAATGCTGCAAAAACACCACCACTCATTTAACGTCCATTTGAAAAAGTAAAATGACCAAACCGGGCACAATAAATCCATCTAGTTCAAAATGAAATAAAAATCCCACCAAAGTCTGCGCCCCTCCCAAGAAAGAAAAGAGAGATCTCATTTCTTCCCTTCATTTTGAAGACACCGGTGACACAAAATTAACTTCTGTGAAATAAGGCTAGAAAGACATTCAAGTGAAGCCCGAAGAGGCAAGGGCAGGGAATGAGCATAAAGGAGTTGTATCTAAAAATGAGAGTAGCAAAGTAGGAAGAAAAATGAATGCAAACAAGACCAGAGGGTTGGTGTGAAGCAAGTTCTAGGCAGAAGGAGAAAGAGGTGCTCAGAGGGTCGGGATTTCATTTGGAGACGAGAAGTCTGATGTGCCATGAGACATACCTATGTGGGTACACAGATATGACTGCAAACAGAATTCACAAGGCAGGCTGCAGAAATGGGACAGAGGTTTAAGAGGATAAAGGTAACGCAAAAGAGATCAGAATGGAACTGGGAACACAGAATGCAGTCTGCCAGGAGCAGAAGGAAAGTTCCTTAGGATCTCTAGAATTACAAATACAGTTTTGCTAAAGGTACATACCACCGAAAACACCATCACAGGCTGGGGAGACTACATGAAGACAACCTCATGCATTGCTTGCCTCCACTTTCTAACTTTAACGAATCTCCCTAATCTCCAGGATCTGCTTGCAGTTGCATGAGACAACAATAAACATATGACACAAGGGCCTCACTTCCCATACGATTCCTGGTCAGAAATGAACCTAGGCAAGGCAAACGGAATCCGGGAGGGCGCTTTTCATTACCCGTGATATGCAAGGTGCAAGCTCTCTTGGAAGAAATACTGATCAAGACCAAAGGAAATCTTACAATCCCCATTCATGACTCCATGAACTAAATACGCTAAAGAGCAGGCAAGAGAATGTCATTTGAGAAGACAGCATTTCTGGCACCGGTCCTGAGACCCTGACCAGCCTTTCAAGCTCCGGGGCCTCGTGTTTTAGTCCAGCAGAGGCTCCAGTGGGTTTCACCAATAAACCGTTGGTAGCGGTTTATTATTATTAGCTGGTGGAAAAGTCTACAGCTGTGTAAAGCAGGAAGACGCGGGATGACAGCAGTTTTCAGGTGCTGAGACACAATAAAAACAATGAGGAAAGAAAATGTTTGCTTTTTACGTCAACGGAGATGTCAGTGCCCATTAATAAATCTATCTGCTAAATCTACTCTTATTCATGTGGGACATCACCAATTTAAAGTAAAATAAATTATCTTTAATTAAATGGAATTGTCTTCCTCCCGCTATCATCCCCAATTATTACATTCTAATCAGCCCTTCAGGGAGAAGGCACGAGAGAAGGCTGAGAGGCACACTGACTACAAACAATCTCTCTTTCTGTCAAGTGATACAGTTTTTATCTTAATTATTGTTTATAACTGTAATTTTTTGAGTATGGTGAAAGCTACAAAAAGTTTATCATTTATGGGGAGCTGGGGATGCTCTATGGTCACTTCCCCACTTTCCCTTTACTTTTTCTGTGTGAAAATGTCAGGATTCCAGGGAAGCCGTTACAGGCTCAGCAAATTAACTATTTAAATCTAACCTGTTACTTTTATTTGCAGCACAAAAGCACCAGTTTTAATTAATACCTTACAATGTATAGCACTAACTGAGTGCCAGCTGTGGTATTTTTAGGTTGTTAGGGGGTCACTGAATGATATCAATTTATGTTTCCCCAAGAATGGCATATACACTTTAAATGTTAGGACACGTAACTGCGGAAAAGGAAGAGGCTGATCCACTAACAAATATGCAGTGACTTTCACTGTCCCGGCTCCCCGCGACCCGGCACCCCTCTTTTCTCGCTTTCTTTTTTTTTTTCAAACTGCACTCAAACTCTAAGAAATGTTATGTGTTTTAACCTAGGGATCTGTATGAAGGACATTCCATCTCCAGTTCTCATACTGAAGCAATCCTGCCCTCCAAATGAAATGAGTGACATCAACAAGCCAATCTAATTGGGGCTCGCCCCTTCCCCAATGGCACGGAGGTGAAATATTTTCCCAAGAGTAATGAAGGATGCCTTTAGGGGCAACTGAGTCAAATCTCTGCACAGAGGTTGTAATGGTGCCTGCTCCATCATTCTGCTTTTGTGATTTGTTTGTTTGTTTCACTTTTAACTGTGGACGTTTGTGAGGGCGGGGAATTTTCTTTTAGCTTTCTATGTAACAATAAAATTAACCACTGAAATTGGGAAATTGATCTTCTGTCTAGAATAAATAGGGGGGGTATTGACTGTTTTCTGACTTAGTGTAACTTTTAAAAAATGTATTTTTTCCAGGGTGTAGTAGTACTGTTTTCATTTAGTATTGCCTTTGATTTGCCGCCTACAGAAGTAAAAAAAGAAACCACAGCTATACAAGCCTGCTGACTTTCTTATAAAAGAACCAGTTTTAAACTTGTTTATACTACTGATTCCAAATGAATTCAAGATGGTGGCTAGTTAAAGAAAGAGAACCCATGCCAGGAAGTTTGATCAAAGAACTTCAATTCAGCAATGTTCAGTTTTAATTGACCACTAATTAAGCTACATTAGTCCAAGAAAGGTCTGTATCACTTTGAGTAATAAAGAAAAGAATTAATTTAACCCTGTGTCAGTCAGCTTTAGTAAATTCATCTGAAAGCAACTTCTCAAACGACAAGCATGAAAGAGGTGTCTCGTGTTAAATGCCAAAAGTGGTCTACAGAATTCAGAGAGGACCAGAGACTCAGTTTTCAAGTGCATTTGTTACTTTGCTAGTGATGTCACCTTGCAGGTATAATTATCTTCATTACAGATACAAAGATGTCAGCTTTACTCCCTGGGTTGCAAAGGGTTGCTTTAAAATTGGATTCAAAACATGGCATCATACCAGCCACAGTTTTAACTTTCCTGTATTCTAGACAAAAATAGAGTGGATTTGCAAAATCATGAGAATTTTCAAAGGCTTGGAACTCTCCTTCTGGGAAAAGTGAGCTGAAGACTAGGGGGAAAAAAAAAAACAACTGCAGCAACACCACCAGAAAAGCTCATTATAATTAGGAACCACAAGCTATGACAAGCATGACAGCAGCATTTAGAAGTCCACGTGTTAAAATAGTTCATTTCTAAAAATCCAGTCGCAAAATTTTTCTTCCGTCAAAAAATTTTATGTTCACAATTCTAATTAGGAAAAAAAAAAAAAATCTCAGGAAGAAAAAAATAAAAAAAACCATAAAACAGCAAAACCCCATTTCGGGATTTAACATCAAAATGTAAGACATAGGAATACATTGCTTTACAACTTGGTGTTTATGACTTTTAAAGTCCTGCACATTAACCAAGAGGTAAATTCCCTACGGTCACATGGCAAATATAAAATAGTGAAATATGTTTACATTTTAAAAAGAAACCCAAATGTCAACAGTATACTGGATTTTAGGTTATAGCAATAACCCCCGCCCTTCATGCCTGTAGGAAGAGCACGGAGTCTCTTACAGCACGGAATGCCGCCAGGGCCAGACACCCTTCAAGAGGAATATCCTTACGGCCTCAATACACATTATATTCTGTCTTAATGATTTCTGGCAACCAACTACTGCATTTTGTACAATAGAATTTAATGAATAATATTTTTTTTTTTTTACATTCTGCCAGTACTCATTAAAATGCACTTGTTTGTGAAATGCAATAACTAGCTACTACATGAAACCAAAATATTAATGCAAATTGGCATTTCTAAGTTTAAAGCAGTATTTGCATAACGGGAACTAAACATGGTACAAGCTGAAAGAGTGCACAGAACACAAATGCCTCTTAACACCATAATTATTAACGAGAGAAATGATGGCTTGCTTACACCATTAGAAGCCCAAGGAGAAAGCATCTGCCAGGATGTGCCATTATGGGCTCCTGGTGCTCCCAACAACAGGATGATGGGAGAAATTCTGCAATCATCTAATCTATTAAAGTAGTATAGGTACAAGCACAAACACACTCATTCCCCGTGCTTAATATTCGAGGACCAGCCATTCATCTAGTGCCATCCATAGTTACAAGGGAAAAATAATCGATACAATTTTGAATGTTCAAGTATGAATGAAAAGTGGTCATGAGCGCCATTAACACTCATCAGGCACATTTCTTCCAACTGAGTGATGCAGTGAAAAGACATATTTTTATACATCCATTTATTCTACAAATAATATCCTATTGGGCTACTTTGGAGAGGAGAACCCCTGAGCAACTTAACATTAGAACGAGTTCCCATACTTAGTGTCTCAACCAAGAAATGTCATTGAAGCACCTCTCTGTGCATGCTGCTGTGTTAATCCTTAAGGGGAAGATAAAGAGTTAAAGTTTGTCTTCCGGGGCACCTCCCTGGCTGAGTCTGTAGAGCCTGCCACGATTGATCTCAGGGTCCTGAGTCTGAACCCCACATTGGACACGAGTATTACTTAAATAAATAAAAAAAAAAAAAAAAAAAAAAAAGCTTATCTTCCAAATGCCTGAAAGCTTGACAGTGATAGGGAGATGTGAAAATTTCAAAACACGAAGTCAATCAGGTTAGGACCTAAATGAGTGGTAAGGGTAAGACCTACAGTCTTTTTAATCTATTATCAAGAGATATTTAGATTACATGAATAAATATATAGTATTTTTATTTTAACACATATTTTTATTTTAATAAAAATAAATATTTTAATACTATTTTTTAGCAGAACAACTGGAAGGCAGGTATGAGCTCTTCAAATCTCATGGAGGCCAACTCTCAGTGAACCTTCTACTCGAGGGCCATGCCTAACTGTCTGTATTCACAGAGCCATGCCTAACTGCATATATGATACACGCTTGAGTCATTTACTTGGCTTGGTTGTCTACAGTATGCTAACAAGTGTATAAAGATTCCTTAACACGTGGCCACTCTTTGGGAAGATTTCTCTGATTCAGAGAAAGGTCATTCAAGGGCTGATTCCTTTGAAAAGTCTGTCTACATTAAGCTTCAAATTTAATAATAAAGAGATGAACATAGATGGGGTAAGTGTTCACTAAAATGTGAGGTAGCCTTAAAATATCAATTTTTAACTTCAAGTGTTTGCTGACTAGAAAGCTACAAAAAATTGAAAAAAATATACTCTAGTTCTGTTACAGTTCGTAAGAGGTTAAGCAAGTGGTTTGATCCTATAACACTTCCATTTCCCAGACCAGCCCTGTCCATTAGAATTTTCTACAATGATGCCCATATTCTGGATCTGTGCTATCCAATATGGTAACCACTAACCCCATGTCACTACTGAGCACACGAAATGTGGCTAGTGTGACCAAGGAACTAAATTTTTAAATTGCATATTAATTAATTCACATATATGTTAATAGCTACATGTGGCCAGTGACGACCTCACCAGACAGAGCATTCCTAAATCAAGGAATGGCATAAGAACATTCAGACCACCTATTGTAGTGGAATGCAGTAAGGATTAAGCGAGAAGGTGCTTTAGAAAGGCTCCTAAAAGAACTGAGGTCTGCAAGTGTGGTTTATTAAATATTGATTATTACCAGAATAAAATATTAACTGTGAGCTTTATTTTAGCTGTAAACCACTTTCTTAAAAATTAAAAAAAAGTCACAATGAGATTGATTTTGTACTCTGTAAATGTCTGACTTAAATACCACACAAGCAAGCTTCCTGTAAAAACAATGTGTAAGCAAGTCCTGTTCTACAACTATTCAGAGGATGCTCTTGGGTATATGGAATATAAGAAAATTCTTGAGAGCCCAGCATAGATAATCAGGGATGGGTCAAAACTGAAAACAAGGCTAATGCTTCCTCAAAGAGCTTTGACTTCAAGTAAATTTGCAATTAGAACAAAAATTACCATCTCCCAGAAACAGAAATATTCAAATCAATGAAGTGATCACCAAAAAATGGTCATCTTTATTACTTGCTTGGCATGCAAAAAGATGTTACAAGTTTGCTTTTCAGTTCACTTTGAGTACAGACAACCCTTTACAACAAAACGTGGAAAACTAACAGAAATAGATGCCAACTTCGGGCAGTTTTGCAAGACGGTTTCAGTTGTATGGGCACAGAAAAACCCAAAGGCATCACCGTGATTTTCCTAGAACACTCGTGTACCAAATGGATAGGGAAATGGAGACATTCTCAGTCCAGAGTCTGAGGATGCTCGTGGGGTCGAAATGAAATATAACCACCAATGGGTTAAGTGATGAGAGTCTGTACTCCAAAGACAGACTGCAAATCAGAGCTGCCACTCCCGTGCCCAGCTGCCGTCTCTACTCTGATAGAACCTTGTAGAGCATGGGGAGGAAATTGAAGAGTGGCACTAGTTACTGTCAGACTTGGCAGCTCTCTCCAAACCTTGGCATCTAAGAAGTGAGGTGTGCTTCTGGGTTCTACAAGTTGGCAGGTGTAAGACTCTGCCACCAGATACCGCCACCTTCCTCCACAGGGTGCTAGGGGAGGCAATCGAGGTTTCAAAATCACTTCCAAATCCCTGCCAGGAATTATCCAACACTGATGGGAAGCACAGCAGTGGCAGGAAGAGAGATCCCCAGTTGTGAGTGGAGGAAGAAGCTGCATTATTGGGAAAGCTGAAAAGAGAGTTTTTCATGTAGGTTCTCTGCTTTTTATCTCAGCACAGAGGATATATTTAATGATGATGCAAATAATGTCCTTCATGCCAAAAATACTTAAACGTAGTATTATTTTCTTTATGCTAATTTATTTCCTTCTTTGCCTCTTTATGACCTACAGAAAAAAAAAAATAATTAAGGGTAATAAAACTCTCTTTTAGGCTGATTCTGAAAAATTCACAGTTACACGAATAGAGTGTTCAAGGTATTTTGAAAGGTAAGATATAAATATGTATTTAGGGTACGGAGAAATGTACATTATTGACTCAACATATTCTAACAGCTGCTTTGAAGTCATTCCAGTTGGTTCACAAATAATGTTCTACATTTACAACACTTCACATAAAACCCCACATTTGCATGGTAAATGGTAGAAATACCTGGACAATACTATCGTGTGCTATGCCAGTGAGAGAGAGAGAGAGAATTGATACGGAAAGAAAAGAGAAGCAAGCTACAATCACTTGTAAGGTGGCTCACCATGCCAGCACGTAATTATTAAGGCCCAGATATGTTACTCCCAAAGCAGGGCTTCTTGGCACAGCACTAGGGAAGGGCTGACCCTTACACTGTGGAGGATGACCGGTACCCTTGGCCTCTAGACACCAGAGGCAAGCTCACGCCCTCCTACTACAGTTGTGACAATCACAAATGTTCCAGATATTGCCCTATGTCCCCTGGGGGGCACCGCTGTTCTAAAGATACATGTTTGTCATCTCAGTCTGCCAACAAACGTCCACTCTGATTGTCTTGACTCTTCTTAGTAACAGCGGCAGTCACTAGGAGTATCTCCCTTCCGCCAAACCAGTAAACACACATTTATACTCATGATCACTCAGGACGGGACACTTTGACCTTGTGATCTCGTGGTGCGCATCAGTCCTGGCCTCCAGCTCCAAAAGAAATGAACCGTGTTCATTCTGGAACTTTTGGAACCATTCTAAACTATATACAAGAGTCAAACTAATACATTGTGTATCAATTTTTGATGAATAAGCAAGTTTTGAGCAATAAATAATTGGCATTATCTACTGCTCTCTAGTTATGTAATCTACCATCCAACCACCCACCCATCCGTACTTTCACCAACCCAGCCATACATTTATCATCATAAAATCTGTCATGCTTTCCATTCTGATGGAGTTACACAGGTAAAAAGCCCAGGACCAGTCAAAGAGTTTAATCTACGTAGCTCCCTATTGGCAATGCATCTGTGAAGGCACTATTACCTAGACATAATGCCACATCAGGCCAGCTGTAGGTTTTATTCACTACATTATCTACTTCGAAACGTGAAATTATCTCCGTATCTAAATGTGCCGAAGTTTTCTTAGAGTGCTTACTTTGGGAGATAGGTCATCTACTGCTACACTGAAGGTTCCAACACTTCAAAAAAGAATTCCAAGGCGGATAATCCTGAGAAGATCAACCGAAAGCAAGAAGCACCATCTAACTCTTCAAACAGGTTAAATGGGATCAGCAAAGTGAACATTAAAAATGTATTAAAGCCTCCAAAAACAAGTGCTAGCCTAAAACTACTTGGGCATAATTTATTTCTCCTTTTTCATCTGTTTTTCTTTTTTTCATCATCTGAAAATGATGGAGGAAAGGAGCCATAAAACCAAAACTTCCTCCATAAGGAAAAATTTAGTATGGTTTGCATTTCTCAATGTCATATCTGGAAGGTAAAAAAGTTTAGAGGTTAGGCTCTCATAATGATTCATGTAAGTCATACAAGCCTTTCTTGGGGTTAATTAAGTCCACTGAATTCTAAGAGGTTTTATTAGCAGAACTGACACTATAAAGTTGGGCCAAGAGGATCTGCTATTAGATGAAATCTCTAAAAGGTAAACGCATTTACCTACCCCCATCTATTTTCCAGCAGTTTGAGCTCACTCCCTGGAAGGTCTGCTGCACTTTGCAACCTCTGGGAAGTGGGATTACCAGATTCACATCAACATATCTAATTTTACAGTTACCTTATTTAAGTTTTTAATACAGCACAGGTCTTTTTCTCAGGTGTTAATAGAAAAATCAATTTTAAGTCACAACAGCTGTGATCATTTTAAATATCACAGCTGTCATGAGTTGAAAATAACCATTTGAGCATACACATTTCTGCAGCAAATGTAACAAAATGAAAATACGATGGGATTTTATCTTTTGCTCCCTCTGAAGCTGAATGTCTAATACAATAGTAGAGCAATAACTTATTTGCTTTTAAAATAAAATCATGCTCCCATTTCTTTGCTGACCTAGCCAAAACAGATGGCTTAAAAGAACAGAAAAGAACAGCACGGTTAGCATATACTCCTATGGAACTAACTGTAGAACATGTTTAATTATGGAAGTAGTATTAACTCTGGAAAGACGGAGTTAAATAGTTGATATCAAAATTGAGAGTTCACTTATGTAAACATTTTGCTGCAAAGCCAGGGGGAGATTAAATAGGATCCATGCTATACATGAAGTGGTATTAAAATCTAGGAATTTAAATGATTATACAGGACAAAATCTAAACTCCTATGAATAGTGTTAACTAGTAGCTTCCAGGAAAGAAGACCATGTTAACCACTTTTTTTTTTTTTTAACAAACTCAAACTATCCGTTGGATGGGATTAAATAAAGATACTTTCCCCCTCTCAATCTAAATCTAAGGTCATTACATTTTAAAGAATATTGTGACATTCCTCAAGAACCTAAACAATAGTAAAAAGATTAAAAGAAAAAAAAAATCAGGGCGCTATTTATCCCACTGGCTACAGAAACTTCAGACTTCTCTGTGAGATTAATGGTGGACAATGAACACCTTCAGAAATTCTAGAATTATATTAATGAACAATCATTGCCACCTCAGTGACAGGGAGGAACATGGTTCAAATGCCTGAAAAATTAAATTGTATGATTTAGACAAGGACCTAAACTAAAGAAACAAACACAGTTTCAAACCAAAGCATTGGCATTATTGTTTAAAAAATACACTCAAAAGTCTACCAACCTCTTGGCCCATATACAACCAGAAAATAAAAATCTAAAGTATTTCCACCCCAGATCTACCTTAAATTCTAAATCAAACAGTTCTACCTACATTAACTTGATGCCCCTCTTCTTCCCTTATTTTTTTTTTCCCCTTCCAGACTCACAGGGTGGAGAAGAGAGTTGGCATCATTTGTACCTCAACGACTTCTACTAAAAAAGCTCAGAGCCCCCCATTCTGCCGAGGGAGGCTGGGTGCAGCAGGTACAGAAGAGCCCTACCATCCCCAATTATTTGCATATTAATTTCAAAGCTGCATGAAAAACATTGTAGGCTTTTAATCATATCAACACACAAAAAGGCACTACAAAGTGAAACTACACCTGTTAAACATTTATCCCCACCCCCACATCACACAAAGGAAGCCTAAGAAAACAGCATCCTCGCTGCTCCTGGGTGCTGAGCCTCCACTTCTGAATTGTAATAACAGGTGCAGAAATAATAATGTGCTGGGCAATCAACTTTTTTCCTCTGATTTGTCAGTTTAGCTTAATAATGCCATTAGGAATGTAAACATTTCTGCAATTTATATTTAAAAGTCAATAAAATAATGGGGTGCAGAATTTATCCTTTTTAATTTTTTAAGTAATACATTTGATTATTTTAATCACGTCAGTACTTAACTGGATGGGGTTTAAATATGCATGTAACATCAATTTAATTTGTTTTATTCGTTAGAAAAGCTATTGAGTAATACAGCATTATTCTCCTTAAAAAAAAAAAAAAAAAAAAAAAGCATACGTTCTGGGGGAAATGGAGTGAGACACTTCCACTTTCCGCTTCCCTTCTTGGAGATGGGAATCCAGTGCCTTCCGAACATCTCTCATGATGAGCATTTTAAAATGGTAACCAAAGATGTGAGAATCCAAGACACACTCACAAGATGGCTAACAGGAAAAACAGGGGGGGGGGCGTTTCCATACTGTGGATAAACTTTATTGGGGCTCCAGTGATAAGACTGTGGTTGGTAAACGCATCAACTATTTTTAAAATGGTCTGAGAGTGTTCCTCAACATAGCAATTCCCACTTGAACAGGATTATTACTGGTGCAGTATTCAGTACTCTATAATTCTCACCCTTAGGTTTGTGGAGGTGAAAAAGCCAAGTCAAATGTTAGCCTCCACTCTTAACATCCCCTATTCATTTTCAGGTCAGCTACAATGGAAGCAGCTGGAACTCGACTCTCCCCAGTCTGTCCCACCAATTACCTCAACGTGCCCTCTCTCAAGAGGAGTATAATTTGGTCTCCTGGAAAGCACAGCCCTAGGTCCCTGGAGAATGCCAAAGCCTGCATTTTTTCGGTGGAGCCTGAAATTAGACCATCATCCATACTGCTCCCACCCTTGACTTCTGAGGTGTTTTAAGCCCACTCTTTATCCCGGGTGGGGGAGGGGAGTGGGTCTGCCTTTTAAAACAGTCCGCTCTCCCAAATAAAATGTTATAGGTGTAGTATCCCTTTTAAGTCACTTTTGAACAAAGTGCCCTGATTAGCATGTGCAGGAAGGAAGAGGAATTTGAAGAAAACTAAACAGAGACTTGACACAACACAGAACTTAAAGACCAAAGTATCAGAAATGTGAATTCTTCAATGCTAATCAGAACATGGTCTTGTGACAGAAATGCATCAGCTAATAAATAAAGACTGTAGTCTGCACCCAAGGCCATGGTTCCTTCAGCGCTCTCCCAAAGTTTAAGTGGAGTAATGCGTAACTCTCTGTGTTCATGCCCCAAACCGGTAAACTCAACTTTAAGAAATATTCCTCAGAAGAATAATTTTCTTTTGCCTAATAAAAGGCAACAAGTTGATACATGTGCCAGTTTATTATACATTCAAAAATGTCAAAAAAGTCTCTAGCTAGGAAGTTTCCCCCAAATCCCAGGCATTAACTTTTTAACAGATCACTTCATACTTCAAAATATGATTATTTTACAGAAGTATCTTTTTCAGTTTTGTCATTGTTCATCTGTGTTTCTTAGTTAACATATAACTGCTTTTTTTAGGACTATGATCTCCTGAATAGATGCTAAATATTTAAATATTTTATGAATACACAGATCCAAATTTTTTTTTTAAATTATCAATAGTGTTACCACATACAACTTTACCTGTGTCACCCTACAGTTATGTTTGAAGCATTAAGGGCTAATTTAAAACCAATCAAATAAAAACAAACTCTGGGAGACTGAAAGCTAAAATAACCTTAAAATTATATTGACTGTGAAGTATGAGCCTTTTTTTTTTTTTTTGTAACCCTGATAATACTGGAGAAAAACGAAAAAAATTTAAAAAAGAAAAAAGCCTAGCAAACTTTTGTATGTCTGTCCTGAAATTCTCAATTATAAGACTTGCATTTAGGTCTGCTATGCAAAACAAATAGGTCTTGACCGCATTTTCTTCCTACGATAAAAAATAAACTTGAATTTTAGCAACTTTTAAAATTGCCACAATTATATCTAAAATCTATATATTTTCACTGGATTCAAAGTTAGGATTTAAAAAAGAATTAACCTCATGCTGGCAGGTTGCTGACCACGTGCATGACCTACATGGTGATTCCAAAGGAATCACGCCAAAGCATTTTTTTTTCCTCCTTTGGTGGCATCACTGTGATAGTTTCAAGCAGGCTTGGAAACACATTCATACAACATTCATAATAGTGAAAAATGGCAATGTCTAAAATCCAACTGTGATTTTTTAAAACTTAAAAATTAAGTTGTAAGAAAGAAATCCCTAATCCTCACCCTTCTCCACTGGTACTGCAATTTTCGTAAAACAAAACAAAACAAAATAAAAAAAAAAATAGGGAGTGTAATGCAAACCACATTTATAGTGGAAGAGGAAACAAACAACTATTCAGCACAATTTCCTGTAGATCAGTTGGAAAGGTATTTAAAGCCTGCACTAGTTATTAGATCTTTTTTCCTGGCCACTTTTCTCCCCAGCCCTCTTCCCCCTGTGTTTCAATATCTTTCCTCCAAATTCTCCTTGAAACAATGCCATCGCCTCACGCTAGAAGGATGCTTATCAATTACCAACACTAAACCTAAAACGTTCAGACCTACCAGAAATTAGGGATTAAATAAATTTAACCCAATATGTAACCGATCCACATTTTCTTTCTAAGAAATTAGCCCCAGAGAAATGTTCAAAGTGGCATCTGTGAATCTCACGCAGGGGTTTTGGAAATTTAATCAGAGGCAGGAGAGCAAGATGTAGCCACAATATCAAGATTAAGCGTCTGGTGAATTTTTACCAGCTTAGTCGTAAAGAACAAAATCAACATAATTTTGTTCTAAGCAATCAAGCACAGAAGAAAAAAAAATAAAATTTTCATTGTTATTTTAAAATGGGTAAATTAAAATGCTTTATATGTCAACAATACCAAAAAGTAAGCTCAGTGAAAGGAAGTTTTTCCTGTATGTTTTTTCTTTGGTATGTTTTGTTTTCTTCAATCAGTGGGGAATTGAAAAATTATATTAGTTTGTGACCTAGCAAATTTTTGCTCTGTACCACCAGCAGCTAAACAATAATTTTAAAAAGTAATGCTTTTATGCCAGCTACTTTCATTTATAATCATGGTTCTGAGAATAGCTAAGTATGTGAAATATCTTTCTAAAATACTAAAAGCAATTTGCATAGTTGATAGTCAATACACTATTGAAAACTTTTACAAACCATTGGCTCTTCTGCAAGAGGGTGGAGGCTACCGGAATCAGTGTTGAGGTTTACAAAGAAAGGGCCATATGTAAATAGTACTGGAAGATATTAATACTGGTGTTATTTAAATATTAAGCTTTTTATGTTAGCACTTCCTGTGGTACAAGGGAAAAAAAAAAAACCTGAACACTCCATATCCTAATTTTTACTTGAAAAAAAAAATTTAGGTGGCTGACTGAGACGGTCTCTTATTCACAGGTAAACTTTTTTCTAAGAATGCATTCCCCACTGAAGTGAGTCTGATGTTAAAATGTTCCTGGGTTTTTTTTTTTTTTTTTTTTTTCCATCTTAAGCAGGAATCATGAAATTATTTCACTTTTTTGGCCTCGATATCAGAAATAATCAACCTCCATTTTCATCTCTGAACTTCAGGGAGTTGAAAAGCTGCATAATATGACCAACAGTCAGAATATAAACATGGAGAGCTCATTACCATTTACTTTCTGAGATTTGATGACTTGACAAATAACTATTTCAAAACAACTAGTTTGAAACATGGTTTGAAGCTTGTTAGTATAAAGCAAAAAGAGCAATTACAATAATTATAGGTTTCTCTATACGGTTTAACACATGCACATGCTGGCGAGAGATGATGATGTGATCTTAAATTACCATTAGGAGGAAATTTCGCCACTTTTGTTTTCAATTTCATTTGCCATAATTTTATCTTTGTGGAATTGCTTTATTTTTAGGTATGTGGAAATCTGACCAAATAATTACTTATTAAAATTCTTATTCAGTGAATAAGAAGATGGAAGCAAATACAAAAATCAACATTTCGAGCAGGACCTAGACGTGCAGTGGACCAGGTAACGCCTGATCCCTCTCATAGCCTGTGTGAGGACAGACACAGCCACACAATCTGATAGATGCTTACACTCCTAACACTTACAATAAACTGGACTTCTTTTCTCTGCAAAGAGCCTGTCTCCCCAGAGGGAAGAAATAATGCTTTCAAATTTTTTATTGGGCTGAAAATGGGATTCATGTGTATTTAAACCTCTAGTCCATAAAGAAAAGAAATCACAAAAATGATCTGGTTAAGTTTTGGTATTAAGCTCTCACCTGAGGAGGAGCTGATTTTCAAAAATACATTCTGGTTTATAGACTGGATTTATTCATTGATAGTTCTAGTGTTATGATATTTTGTAGGTCTTGGCATCCTAAAGTCCACACTTCAGACCAGCTCCAGTGAGTCAGAGAAATAAGAAAACAATTTGCGTGGGATAATGGTCACAGAAACACTTCATAACTTAAAATAATAGAAAATTCACATTTTCCTTTGTCTGTCCTAAAACACCATCGACTCTAATATTTCCCTCTAACTCTAGTGAGTTAGAGGGAAACTGATTTTACAAACCCTACAGTTGCCAGTTCAAAAAGAAGAAATCATAATCGTTGTAATGCTTAATTGTACTCTTCCAACGACCTACAATCACAGTGTTTTGGAATGATTTTACATTTTTCTTCTTTTGTTTATTCACAGGGAAAACCTGCTTCCTCTGGCCTCTCTCAGTTCAGAGAGTTCAAACTGAATTTAAACAAGTAATTGACTTGTCACTGGGAAAAAAAAAAAAAAAAAAGAAGGAATTCAGTACTGTGTTGTCTTCAGAGGAAAGCTTGTGTAACAAATAGCTGATCACACTTAACTCCAACAATTTAAGTTAAAACACACACTGGTCATATGCGCACATACACACAGAAATGCATAGATAACTCAAACCCAAAACAACAAACGAAACTCAAGAAATGTAAAGTCTCTTCGATAGGCATTTCGAACAATTAACTCATGGCATACACAATCTCCACAAGATGTCTGGCACCAAATCAAAAGCCGCTGAATGCAGAATTACAGCCAGTACAATACACACTGTAGGATCAACAAGAATCTGCTTCCCCAGTGTATGCATGAAGGCATTTTAAAAAATGGTATAGAATTGGCCCCATCCAAGGAACACTTACAACTGGACCTTGCTGTCTGCTTCAGAGCTAAAATGAAGAACTAGTAACCATTCCTGGTTTCAAAAGCTTTCTGCTAGTGTTCCAAATGGCTATTTTTTCTAACTATAATGTATGTACAATTTGCTTCTTTCTAGTGTTTGAATCAATAGAGATACACATCACCAGATTTGTTTTTAATAAACGCCTTAAAACAGTTCCTATAAATACATTTCCTGTGACAGAGCGATCTTGATTTTATGAGTACCATCCTCTCAAAAAAAAAAAAAAAAAATCTAACAACCAAAATATTTGGCAACTGAGAGGGCATATTAGTGATATGATGTCATATTCAGCATTTTCTTATGGTAGAGGCAACTGGCAAGCTGTGGGAATGGAACACATATTTTTAAAAATTCCTTTTGGCTAAAAGGGAGTTAAAAGGTCCAAAACTTAAACTAAAATTTTGTCAGTTCAGACATTTAAGACACAAAATTAATAATTAACGTCTAAAAATCACATCACTGATAATTCTTAAAGATAAAAACCCCAGAAACTTCTATTCATTGTAATTCTCTGATACTGCATAAGGGTTGTATAATCCCTCAATCTATTTTATTGCTTCTGAGACACTTTTTCCTAGTAACTGTGATAGCATCATTCACAAAATTTTCATTAGAGGTGATTTTAAATGAAAGGTACTGGCTATGTTATATATGGGAATGTCAAAAAGATAACAGGCAAAAGTCTTAAGAACTATACATGAATAACTACCAATTGCAAATTAGGCACTTCTTTAAAAAAAGGAAGTTACATAATCCTAATATTTATGTTTACAAATTTAACCACTTTACTGGATCAGCTCACAGCATAAGCCATTTGTTTGGAAATTATATTTCCCTTACCACACTTAACTGTTCTTCTAATTACACACTATGTTCTCTTAAAAAAAAAAGATTAAAAACTGGATAGTTTCATAAACTTTTGACAATTTACTCACACTTTCAAGTAAATAGGAAATAAAAGTAAATCATATGATTTCAGCAGTGGCCCATTCATAAAATCAGTTTCCTGAATGAAATTATTAATCTTCCTAGACCATACTGCACCCCGAAACACTTGTGTACGTGTGTGCATTCCAGTATATGCTCAGCTAG